>NC_133392.1:4510000-6910000 GCF_047511655.1 Castor canadensis
CCAGACACTGGCTCCAACTCCAGAGATTCCCCTATTGTGGAACCTGGCCTTCAAGACAGCCCCAGCTGCTTTTTGGCATTAAGGAGACTTGAATTCAGGCCTACACTGGCATCTACTGCACTGTGTGCCTGACGACCTCAATCGTATGTGGGAGGTGACAGTATAGCCCAAAGGCTTCTTGCAATAATAGGTAAGTGATAGACATAAGGCGGTGCCTGGCATGCTTCCATGAATACAGCAGGTGCTCAGCAACTACTAGTCACCATCACCCTTGCTCTCTCGGGCCTTTCTTACAGTTTCCGCCCTGTTGAATGGGCTTCTTGAATCCTCACTATCCTTGCCACCACTATAGACCCATGATGGCACATCCTACATGATGGCATCTGAATCCCCTTTCCTTTGCTGGTCACTTGACCCAGCTGGTAATGCTCTGGCAGTCGGGAGTTCCCTGGCCTGACCTCCGAGTAATCTGCTCTAGATAGGTGCGGAGAGAAGAGAGGCCCTCAGAGGTCTGAGCCACACAGGCCTTCAATTTAGACATCGGACCAAACTGACAACTCCATGAAGCTTGCCAGCCTAAGGGTTGCAGAGTGTTACTGCTCTGTGCTGGGTCCGGTGTACAAAAAATACACTTCTCCACAGGGAGACTGCTAGAAATAAAGTGTTATCCAAGCTGAGCACAAGGATGGGATGTTAACGGGTATGCACTCCTGGGAACCCAACCCCCACCACACAGGGTGCTCGGAACCTGTGGAGGGACAAAACACAAACATATTTAGCAAGAAGCATCTAAGAGTTAGGAAGTTAAAAATAACACCTCAGAAAATGAGAAACATTTTCCCCGTGCTATTAGCGTCAGTGACGAGAACTTAAGTACCTGGGATATTGCAACTGTTCAGAATTCCACTCTGTTCCTATCAATCGCAGAAATTTTGGCAGAACCATCATTAACCAAGCTCATCTTCAAAATATCCTGGGTCAGAGTTAGTCTCTGTTCCCACATGGGAAATTTCCACTTTCATCAAAGGTTGTCAGCAGCTCATGGGTCCACTCTCACACTGCAGGGTTTCAATTAACTTTGGCCTGGAATAAGAACCCATCATTTTCTTGATTTTCTTAGGATCATGATAAAACTCTAACCCAGCAATGTCTAACAGAACTTTCTGTGGTGCTAGAAATAGTCTATACCTGAGCTTTACAATATGGTGGCCACTCACCATCTGCTAAGCATGTGAAATGTTGCCTGTGTGATGAAGGAAATTGACTTTAAATTTTGTTTCCATTGATTTAAATTTATACAGACACGTGTGGATAATGGCTATAATTCTGGACACAATGGCACTTACCAAACTCACTGTAATTCACATTAGGACTAGCAACCACAGAGCCTTAGATTTTAAACCAGTAGTCAGAGATTATTGGTTATAAATGAAGTCACATCTCCATCTAACTGGGTGATCACCCTCAAAGGTGACTTCCTACAACCAGGACAATCGTTATTGGAACTGTCCACCTCTCACAATTTTGGTTGGCTCAAGAGTGGACAATGATGACCAGGAAAGGGGGGACATGGCTTTAACTCTAACATGTAAGCAGACTTGTCCTTCGTGTTAAGGGTTTATCTTGGACATACTCAACAGGAACACTTGTATTTCATATCTTTAGGCATTCAAAACCAAAACACGGCTTACAAAGTTATCCTTAAGTGAAAAGCAACAGATGCAACAAAGTTCCATACCAAATTAAATGCATGAAGACAATTTTCATGATTTTAAATATCACAGAAAATCAAATGTGAATTTTGCATATAAAAAAGCCAACATTTGCAATCCCATAAAAACATTTCAAAACGGATGCATGGCTCCCAGTGGTGCTCCATCTCCCAAGGGTTTTAGGTCCATTTTGTCCCCACTGAAAATAGCTTTGGATGAATAAATAATGGAGGAGGCAGTGTGAGACATACCGACTTTTTTTCCCACCCAGCTGAGACAACTCTGGCATAGAATGGAAGCAAAACAGTTCATCCTTCTCCAGCAAACCTAGGAAAAGAGCTCACCCACTTTCTGTAGATAACCTCGGGGTAGTTGAGAAAACGCACCTGTGGTCCACCACCCAATTGTTATAGCAGAGTAGGCTTTGATGGGACTGTGTGGGAAGGATCAGTCAATTAGCTTCCCTTTTCTTGGTGGTACTTTAAGCCCCTCAACCCTAGAGTGGCTTCTTGAGAATGGGTCTTAAGGGCCCTGGGGAACAGGGGAGAGGTGGCCTGCTGCAGGTGGCTGTGTATAATCCAACTTCTTGCTGGGAAAGGCCAGCCCAAGGCCAGCTCTGAGCACATGGCTGACCAAGAGGAAGGCAGCCCTGGGGAGGCCAGGACTGTAACCCATTATTGCTGCTGTTGCAAGCATAGTATTCCAGCAGCAAATCCCAGAAACAAATGCAACCAGAACAATCCCACACAAAGCACAGATTCTGCCTTGCACCAAACTTTAATCTTTTCCTCCAGGCATCTACTCAAGCAGCATTATTTTATTTAATTTTTTTTACTATTAATATTCTGCCCTCGGTGTGCTGCAAAGCAACTTCATGCAAAGAAAGAATGGACTTACCAGGAGGACTCATTTGTCTTCAGCACCTGGGCTGGTTTAAATTAGAGAGCACCAGCGTGGGGAGCCAGTGCTATTTTAATCATTCCAATGTGTCCAGGGTGGGAGATGAACTCAAAAGGTGAATATTAAAAGTAGTTGTGGAATTCAGTCATTTCACGAATGAGCACGTAATAGCCAAAGGCAAAACCGGAAGGCAACTTCACTTCCAATCAGTGTTCCCATTTTATTGAAACCAGATTGGAATTCCTGGAAGGAAGCCTACAGATCACATCTTTAATACTCATTTTCATATACTCCAGTAAAACTGTCAGGGTGAATCAGTTGTTGAAGAAGGCTTCCTGTATAATTTACACATGTGCCTCCCCATAGCCCATTATTTAGATCTGAAACAGAAATATGTTTTTGATCAAGCTCTGAGACTTCCTCTCACCTGCCCAGGTTTGCTTGGCTTTAATTTGTCCATTAATACTGGCCTTTGCACATTGCACTGATCCACCATGTGGGGACATGAGTCCCCACACACAGCGGCTGTATGGACCATTGCCACTGACTTGGCTCCTCAGGGGCACTATGTTGAGCGGCCATGACCGAGAGAGGAACACCCTGGCTGCACCACTTCCGCCCAGGAGTGGTGGGAAGTGTTGGCACAGGAGGCCTTGGCAGGAATCTGGGAGCATGACCTTCCCATGGAAAGATGCCATGTTACCTCAGCCCTACCATGAGAAGAAAGGCCAGTGCTGTGTGTTCAGAGGACATGGCAGGGGGCCTGAAGACCCCTTAGCCCTCCCCACCTTCCTTAGGAACAGGTCAAAACAAGCTAGAGTTTATTCCAGAAAGACCCATCTCCACAGTAGGCTGGGTAGGCCACATGGCCTCCAAAGCCACACCGGGGTGAGGGAACACCATGGTGCTAACTACCCAGGCTTTCCTTCCCTCCTTCGAGTCTGCTGCTTTAAGAAATCAGGTTGGAGAAATGAGGATGGCAGGAGAGGAGGCCAGGAAGGCCGACTTCCAGAATGCTTGCTGGGCTTATGGGCTAGCATTGTAGAGTGGAGACCATGTGACAGGGAGCCCTGGCAGGGCCCCAGCCTATGCCTCTGACACTCTGGCCTTCTTGACAAGGGGTCTGAACTATGCTCTAGGCAGTGGATTCAGCTGAAGGATCTTGGCTTCCAAAGGACCGAGGACCCCTCACTGTTCCCAAACCATGGCTTTTGAGCATCCTCTTTATAGGATAGCAGAGCCAAAATGAAATGAAAGTGTATCTGAAAAAAAAAATGAACCCTGGAAGGTGATCACTGAGACCCTGTGACCTCTCTCTTGCAGAGTCATCCCAGCAGAGTGGAGAGCAGGCCCCTGGGCTGCCAGGGTTCAAATCCCAGCTCTGTGACAGCACTGCCATTTGACTTCGGGCCAGGTACTAATCCTCTGCCTCCATTTATTGATCTGTAAGGTGGGAGTGATGGCGGAACCCCCTGCCCAGTTCTGGTGGGAATTAAATGGGAAAGCATAGGGCTCCAGCCCAGGGAATAAGAACTGTTACCCTCCTCAGAAAACTGCTTCTAGGCCTCCCACAGAGCTGCCCCACAGCTGGCTATCCAGGCAAAGCCTTGCTAAGCAAGAGGAAGACTGGTCAACAGGGTGGATGGTCACCAGGCTTAGCTCTGCCTGGAGGTAGCCAGTGAGAAACCATCAGGGCCATTGTTTATGGGGATGAAAAGGCTCAAAGCCAGGAGGTCCTGTGCTGTCCATGCAATCCTAGCAATAGACATGATGTGCGGAGGGGAAAACCGGGTCTGGGTTTTGACCCTGCCTTAAGGCTCAAACTTGTTATCTATTCAACAGAATTACCATGACTCCCTACGCTCCGTGACTGACAGGTGAACATGAGTGAGGAGTGTGCAGAGAGCAGCCCCAACGACTTGACATGCAGAAAGCAGGGAGAGGGCGGGAAGCCCCATGGAGCCACAGAGGGTGGCTGGTTTCCCTAATAACATTTACAAAGAGGCTGAATTTTCCACAACCACTGTAAGACTTGACTGAACATGCACAGGGATGCACACACACTGAGGTATGCACAAACGTGTGCTGTCTGACTTCGTTCTCCATACAGATGCCAGAGCGGAGTTTGAATGCACACATACCTGTTCACAAGGCACACTGTACACCTGGCCTAATCCTGTAACTACAGCCTAGGAAAGCTAATGAAGGCCCATGCCCAGTGGGCCCTGTTCCTTACTCTGGGGTCACATCACGCATGTCAGACATGCCAAAATCTGTACTTGAGAAGGAAAGGCCTGGACTATTCCATTCTCTGGCATGACATGCCTCCTTTGTCTCCTAAAGAACAGCCACTACACTTGGCAGGAAGGGACATCTTCCCCCACTATTTTTTTCCTTTGTTTTTTGAAGGAGGCATGGTATAAATTAAAATATGCTAATGAGATGCAAATCAAAGCCTGGTTTGTACATTATGCTCCTTCCAGTACATGGAGGGGAACTGGACTCTTCCTTGCCAAGTCTAGACTTCCAAGAACAGACCACATGGATTTCACATCTAAACAGACAGTGGTTTGTGGTGGAAGCAAAGTTTTGCCAGCTGTTTACCTTCCACCTCTCCAGGGCAAGCTGAAGGCCTGCGCAAGAGTGTGTCTCGTGGAAAACTCGGCAATGTTGCTCCAGTCACCCTAGGCCAAAGTGACCTTAGGCTTCCTGCTGCCTTCCCCGCCACCCCTGCCCAGCCCAGCATGCAACACCCACATGGTGCCTCCTCCAGGATGGTAAGAAAGAAAACATCTTGCTCCTGTAGCAAGAGGAATGGCAAGGAGGACAACAAAGGGATCACACTCTTTGTTAACTTGAAAATGCTCCTGAGAAGGCAGAGAAAGTCTTAGGTCATTGCTGGGAAAGCACCAGCTGGCTCTTCACACTTTCTACCTGTGTGCACACACCTACATGCACACTGTGTGCCAAGGAAGGGTCTGGGGACCCTAAACTGTAAGACACAGTCTCGATCTCCAAGTGGGTGCAGTGTGTGTAGCACTAAGACTGGACAGAACTGCCCAAGAGGGAAGGCCAACACCCTCGGCAGAAGGGTCCTGCACCCTGCAGGTGCTGCCTCCTCTTCTGCCTGCCTGAAGACGCAGACAATGCTTGTCCTGGGGCCAGCCCTTCCTGAGGGGGCTCGTAGCCTCCTACCAGGAGGAGATGGTAAGGGGACTCAGTGACTTTCCCCAGAAGAAAGATGAGTCCCTTTGAATGACCAGAACAGGTACTTTCTGGATCCCCCAAATTCAGCCACTTTGCAGGGAGCTGGACCTTCTTCCTTTGCAGGCACTCTAGAAAAAGTAAGAGACTGTGTCCAGAATGCTCTGAAAGGGCCTCCATGCCCAGGTCCAGCAGGGTCCAAGGTCAGCTTGGGAGGCCACAGTAAGCAGTCAGGAAGGCCTCACAACTTGCAGGTTTCTAGATCACAGATTGATTAAAGTACAGAGATTCTTCAACTAGAAGAAAAAGTAGATGTAGGGGTGTGTGTGTGTGTGTGTGTGTGTGTGTCTGTGTGTCTGTGTGTTTAGGATTAGCGCACAGATGGGTAGAGACAGGCCAAGGAAGCCCAACGGGTTCCCAGTCACAGCACTGCTGGTTTGGGAAGTCTCCAATGTGCTAAGACAACATACTCGGGATGCTGGCTTTTGTCTTGGAAGGTAGAGCTTCCCTTAAGATCCAGGGCCATCCCGCTTGCCTAGAAGAAACCCTGCTGCCCACAACCATAAACTGGCCCTTTACTCCCCATTCCCAGGAAATCCTGAGAAAGTGCATACCTCCACTGTGTGATGGAGGAGGAGGACCATTAGTGGACAATTAATATTTCACGACTCCATCTTAATTGCCAAAAAATTTCATTTTGGAGGCAAAGTTTTTTTTTTCATCTTTATTTTCAAGCCCTTAACATAATGACTGAATGGCTAATATGAAACGGATACATTTTTAAAAAAGACTTCTTTGAAAAGCCATTCAAAGCTGAACTTGAGCAGAGGAGCACAGGGTGGGAAGGGGGTGCAGCGGAGCTGGCAGCGAGCTGCCCCCGCCTGTGCCAGCTCCGCGCTCTGACAGAACAAGTGTTGCATGAGATGTGAAGGATGACTGTGGCGGCCTGGAAGCCCTGGAGCAGGTGTTCCTCGTCCTCATTTGCAGTGGAGCGTGGCCCCTGGCTCAGCCAGCCGCAGCCAGTGCCTGGCAGCCCCTCATGTACCTGCGTGCAGAAAGGCACTAATGATAATGGATGCGGACCGATTAGCCAACCCATTTGGAATGGCACACTGCAGCCTGGCTTGGGTGGTGTCTCTGTCTCTCATGGGGGAGCAGCATGCTGGGGTCCCTGGGGGCCCCAGGCCATCTCTTGGGTCCTTATGTCTAGGGAGTCGTGGCTCTCATAGATAAGGTAAAGATGCTAGGCTCTGAATCCTTCTGGCCTCACCAGTGACTAGAGTGACATGAATCCCTGTTTAATAACACAAAAGGACATATGGCCCGCTGCCTGCTCTCACCCACAGGGAAGTCACTGGGCAGGGCAGACTTGCTGGGTCATGGGGGCTGCCGGGGCCCCCAGTGCACCCTCATTTGTTGCGCTCCTTGTGGGCCAGACCTACCTGGTAGCATGCTTCTATCTGCTATTGCTTGTGCTCAGCCTGTCTGTGTTCCACGTCCCGTGCATCCTCACAGACTGACACAGCATGGCAGAGTCACTTGCCTGGCCTCAAATCCCAGCTCCATCCTTACTAACTCTGCCTCTTGGGTCCAGTTCCTGAATTCCTTTTGCCCCAACTTCCTGTTCCTTCCTGATCAGGTGCTCAGGCTCTGATAGAGGCATGTGGCAACAGGAGCAAAGGACAGCCCTGAAGGGCCAGGAAGGCTCCCCAAAGGAGGGTCACCAGGGACCCTGCAGTGCCCACTGGAAGAGGAAGTTGCTGGAATTTCGGACAAGAGGAGGCCCCTGCCAAGCAGTGAGGACTCGATTCATATCCACCAAGAAGAGGCAGTCATGGGACATGTGTACATGAAAGGGTATTCCCTGTGGCCTGTGATCTGCACTCCTGGGACCCTTGTGGAGGCCAACATCAGCAGAAAGAAGCTTATTTCCGCCCCCAGTTTAACAGGAGTTGAGCAAACGGGGCTCAAAGTACACACCATGGGCAACTATGGGCCCCTCCAGGTTGCTCCAGAAGGCCTCTCAGTCCCTTCTCCCCACATGCCCTTTTATCTGTGTGTAGGAGCACTGCACCTTACAGACACTGGTGGATAGAATAGAAATGACCCCAAGCACCACGGGCTTGGCAGCTAGACAGACAACTCCATCATCACCTGCTGCGTAAAGTGGTCCGCTGGGGGTTCAGCTCCCTTCTCAGTAGAGAAAAGACCAAAGGGGTGATGGCTGGGGCCATTTCTAACCTAACATTGGTGGTCAGTCACATTCCACAGTGTTTGAGAGAAGTGACCAAGGAAGTGAATGCAGCAGCACTCACCGAGGGACGACAAGTCCATTCTTATGTTCATGTGAGCTCAGATGGTGGGACCTTGAAACGTGGCTGAGTTGGACCTGTTGCCAACTCTGAACACAGAGCAAGTTCCCATGACCGTGGATTCAGAGACATGTAAACTCTCACCATCAACACTTTGAAGAAGCCGCTGGTCAATCTGTTACTTGTTTATTTCGTGTTGGGCTTTGGACGTGGTTTATTGATTTTGTTTTTACTTAGTCAATCGGTGTGGACACATGGACCTGCTTCAAGAACATTCTACCTGTTAATAATGAAGCAACTTACATGGGCTTCCTAGAGATGTCCTCACAGCTTTCAAAGTGCTCCCCGACTCATCATGTCGTGTGAAGCTGCCTTGGATTTTGGTTAGTTGGTTGGTTGGGAGTTTTTGCTGGGTTTTCTTTAGGGGAGGTGGTAGTACTAAGGTTTGAACTCAGCCTTGCTGGGCAACTGCTTTACCACTTGAGCCATGCCACCAACAAAAATAGGTAAAAAGTAAAATACTTTACTTATTTTCATACAGGGTCTTGAACTTTTGCCTAGGACCAGCCTTGGCTTTTAATCCTCCTAGCTCTGCCTCCCAAGTAGCTGGGACTACAGGTGATGAAGCTACTTTGTGAAGAGGCGAGGAGCACTGTCACACCTTCTGTCCCCCGGAATGAGTTTGAAGAATTACGTGAATGACCAACCCTCTGACTGGGCACAAAAGCACCCGAACTGACTCAGATTATTCTTCATGCTGGAACCCCGTTCAGTTCTGCCTGTGGAAATAGGAAGTCACTTTCCAAAAGGACTCCCCACTCCAGGTTCTATAGGAAGGAGCCCCCTGCCTACAGATACATTCCAATTGTTCTAAACCAGGAACAACCTAGTCAAGAGGTGGAAGTTAGGGAAAGGAGCAAACTAATGTGTGTCAAAGGCCAACGAGAAAAGTGACTGAACAACTGGGAAATGGACTGAAGACAAGAAATGGGCTCTGCTATCCAGAACCACTCAGGCCCAGGCCCTCGTCGTAATGAGCAGAATAGCTGGTACACCTCAGCCACTCTTCTCACCATGAGGCATTCAAAAGGCATCAAGAGACCAGTGATCAGAAACCCCAGCCTCTGTGAAGACTTCCCTGAAGGGACCTGGAAGTCTCTTTCTGCCTTTTTCCCATCCTCACCAGCCTCAGAGGCCATAACTGTCCTAGGCCCTGGCTCTCTCCACCCTGGTGGGCCCTCCAGTGTCCACAGCATGGTGTCCCTCCACCGGCAGTGTGCAGTTTCAGAGCAATGTCTCCTGCATGCATAGTATATCAATACCCAATATGGGTGCAATTTAACTTCTTAATTTATAGCTGCAGCAACAACATTTTCAAACTGGTCATAAAATATCCCCCTCCTCCTCTAATCTGGGGTCCTGGGGTTCTGTATTGGGAATTCAATGACTGACTCCGGAAGCCAGGGGGTGGTTTATGGAGCATCTCCAAGGAAACAGTGTTATTACAGTACAGTTAGGTGACAGGAGAAATAAAGATGGTGGTGGTTTAACTACAAAACTCCAAATAGAAAACTATACCTGTCCTCCTCCATTTGCCAAACAAGCAGAGTTATTATTACTGTTGTTGTTTTATGGCCTTTTTCATAGAAAAATTATAGCATTATGGCTACCATAAGTGAGAGTATAATTATATATGACTGTACATGGACTTGCCACCAGTGCCTCACCAAGCTGTCATGTTCCAGGAGCTGACTGTCAAACACACAGCCAGCCCTGGCTGCACCTGCTCCATGATGCCCCTAACTATCGGCCAATTGGGGTCCTCCAATCCAAGTACAAGGGGCAGCAGTGCCCAGCTACTTCATTAGGCCCCGGCCAGTTTGAGTTTGTGTTCAACCTGCAGATGAAGTTATCCCTGGAGCTCCAGTTCTCAGCTCAGACTCAGGCATCCTCATGTTCAGGGGTCCTTCCCTGTGAAGAGGGTACAGTTAGCATCAACAGATGCTTCATCCACCCCAACTCCTGTTTTTTGACCTGTGTCGATGGCAGCTATGCCAGAGGGAGCACTCTAGAAGCCCACCTGCTTCCTGCAGCCTCTTCGGTGCATGCAATGACTCTCACTAGGACTGTGGGGGTCCAGAGTGCTTTGTGGGGTGAACACAGCTGTCCCATTTTATGGATGAGGGTACAGAACTCAAAAGAGTCTACATGGCTGTCCCAAGGCCAAAGGGGCATCTGTGGAAAAGCTGAACAAGACTCACAGTCTTGTTCCCAAGCTTGCAGCCAGATTAAGTTATCACCCATGGACCCATGGTGATAAATAGGACATTTCAAATCCTCTACTATTTCTCTCAAGTCTTTTCTTAATGCAGGAGTAGGTTCAACACCAACCCAGCCATTTGGCCAGCCCAATCCAAGACAGGGAATGACATTGCCGTTGCTGTTGGGTTTGGTGTGGTGCACACCAAGTCCACAAGTGGATGTGCATTCCAGGATAGACAGAACAAGCCACAGCCAACCAAGAGTGATGGTTTCTTCAGCTCAGAAGGCAAGCATTTCTTTCTAGTTCTCTTGTTCTGGCTAAAGAAGCCAGGAAGAAAAGTAAATTAGGGCCGCAAGCTCTAATCATCTGTGAGATGACTAAATAATAAATATGTGCAGAACAAAGAGATTTTGTATGAAATGTAGTTTGCAGTGGAGGTTGGAGCTAGAGACTCCCGCTGCCGTTAAATCAGCTG
The DNA here is from genome assembly GCF_047511655.1 of Castor canadensis. Lineage (NCBI taxonomy): Eukaryota > Metazoa > Chordata > Mammalia > Rodentia > Castoridae > Castor > Castor canadensis. The sequence continues at coordinate 4,520,867 of NC_133392.1, forward strand.
CACCCACTCTCTCTGCAGGTAGGGGCTGGAGAACAAGGTCCCACCTGCCTCTTTGGGTATCAAAGCTAGACTAGGCAGCACTTCTGCAGGACAGCAAAGGAGGTTGGGGCTCCTGGGGAAGCCTGAGGCTGGGGAACGGGGTTGTGGGCTCAGGCTGACCCTTAGAAGCCAGAGCCAGACCTGGGCCTGAGTGGAGTCCACTGAAGAGTTTTAGATTATCACCCATGGAATTCCAGTGGTCTGGGTTCCCCAGCTCTGTGGATCCTTGTCCTTGGAGAATAGATCACATGACTGATGAGGAGACAACTCACATCCATTCTGCCTACAGAGACCCCTGTGGGACCCCTATATTAAGCCCTGCACCAGAAACTAGTGGGACCCAGAGGGGTGCCCCCAGGCAGATGGGGCCATGAGGAAAGTTATTCCTTGTGTGAGTAACCTTTCAGTAGGTCATGAGTCACTTGTCTGTCCATTCATGGGGCCCTGTAGGAGAACTGAGAAGGAGGCAGAGGGTTATCAAGGGAATGAGGGCTATCTTTGGTTCACTGTCCCTCTAGACACTAAATACCTGACTTGGTGAGCATTGGAGTTCAAGTGAATGCCTGCAGTTTGGAGGACCAGCCCCCTACATGTCCTGGAGCTATGGTCTTGGGCAGGTGATCTTGAATATAACCATTCTCACATGGAAAACAAGACCATTATGAGGTCACAGAAGGCAATAGACATGAATGGGTCATAATGACCTTGTTGGGTAGTCTTACCAATCCCATACACAGTATTTTCCAATCTGATTTCAGTAAGTATCTGCATGGTTTTCCTTTAAACCATTGACACAGATGTTTCTGTGCTATCAATGCATGCTGTCCTTACAACCCTGAAAAGTCAATTGGCAGGTTCCTGGCTGGTTGGTTAAGCCCCTGACCAGCATCAGGCACTCTCTGTTGTGCACAGTGCTGATCTTGGTGATGGAATATGATGAAGAAGCAGGACAGCACTTGTCCTCTGGTGCTTTCACAGTAGAGGACAGACCGTGGCAAAGCATTGCAGAGCAGCCCAGGGAGGCTGCATGAAGACCAAACTGAGCTGCAACTGCAGAAAATTTCATCAGACCATGTTGCAGGGGAAGCCCAAGCCCTTGGGCCCTCCTCACCCAGTGTGGGAGGAAAAGGCCAAGGATGGAAGATTAATTTCCCTAAATGGGAGCTCATCACTAACATTTCTCTTTGACCTGCTCTCTGTGTTGACAAGGCGGGTTTTCATTAGGAATCAGGAAGAATCCATGCTCAGAGGCATGCCAGGAGCTGGAAGCAAGGTGAGCCCTCTTCTGAATCTGGTGCTGCCTCCACTGCTGCCCACCACAACCCAAAATCCGCCTTCGAGGTCACTCCAGCTATGGACCTGCTGTTGGGTGGAACTTCCACAGCAGTCTAGGAACTGATCCTTAGAGGGATCTTGCTACAAGAATACAGTGGCAAGTTAAGTTTAATGGGTAGTGGCTAATTTAGAGGTTAGTACCCCCAAGGAAGAAAGAGAAGCCCTGAGTTAATGAGATTCACAACACATAGTGGGCAAAGTCATCACTAATAGCATTCTCTGACCACAGAAGCCACTCCAGTTGTCCCTAATTGCTGTGACCAACCCCCCACTCCTCCATGCCTTGCCCCTCCTTGGCCACATAAGTGTACATTGTTTGTTAATTAATAAAGAAAAATCTATTTTTAAATCACAGTTCACTGCAGGAGAAGGCTTCATGCCATGGGCTCTGATGGCATCTTCTGTCAGGTACCAATTAGATGGTGGGGGAGAAGCCATGGGAGGAAAGGCATGAGGAGAACTTTGCATTCAGACTGTCACTAAAATGGTCTCCCTTCTCCTCTGAGCCAAGCCCTGCAGCAGACAAACTCCTTCACTGCTCTGAAAGGAGGGATGGATGGATTCCCCAGGGTCATGGCTGCATATTGCAGCCATTGCCTCAGGGAATGAACCAGAAATTATATTATAGGCAACAGCTTCTCTCTGACAGGGGAAGGGACAAGGTGACAAAATGGGCCTTTGCCACCTCTGGATTTTCTGGTTGCATTTAGAGTCCTTGATGCTGAAGTGGCACAGGTCTCCGGGTCGTGGCTTCCTGAGCACAGGAGTTGAAACTGGAACTTGGTCCCACTGTCCTGTGTGCTGAGCCAGCCAAGAGCACAGGACCCTCAGTGAATGGCCCAGCTTGCAAGCCCCTCCCAAGGGGACACAGGAGGGTCTGAATAGTCACCTGTGGTGAAGCCTTCCTACCTGGGCACCCCATGGACACAGAGCCATATCTTTTGAGTCTGCCAGAAGAATAAAGCTGGTTCCATCACCAAACCTGCAACACTCAGGCAGTCTGAGTAAATCATCCCCTACCTCCGACATCCACCCGAGCTGGAAGACCCTCTCTCCACAATGGACGTCGTGCCTTCTGCTCTCAAGCCCCCCCGCTCCCTGGAATCCACTTTCCTGCATTTGGCTAATGGCAATTTTGTGGCAGCATTTCACAGCAGAAGGAGAGAAGTTTAGGGAAAGAGAAAAGAAATCTGAAACGTCTGTAATGAAAATTTAAAATCACAGAGCCCCTGCCATTAATATTTTCCCAGGCTCCAAAAGCATCAGATATTGTTTTATCCCACAATTCATCTCAAACGTGTGTATCTCTCACAATATTTGGACACATGAGCTTAGAGCTGAGTCCTAAGATAATAGCAATGGCAGCCAAGTGTGGTGTCCTCACCACCAGGCCCTACACAGTTAATTAGTCACTTTGTCCAGCTGAGCAATGGGGGTTCTGGTCCATTCCAGTCATTAAAAGCTGCCAAAGTCTATACCACTTTGAATCAGCTGCTCTCCTCCTGCACCATGTTGCTTTTAAGCACCTGCCTGCCCAGCATCCTTGTCTCTGACTGGAAGCTTCTGGCTCTTTGATGAGGGATTTGGATAATTTAATCAACCTTCTTCAGTCCTCTCTATGAGGAGGTGGTGCTCGGCTTACTTTGGGGAAGAGCCTCGTTGCAGAACACAAGCACTCCAATTCTTAATAAGCCTCCCAAATGCATCAGCATGACAGGGTGTTTATCTCAATTAATTCATTAATAGGTCCACCAAATTGCCGGGAAAATCTGACACAGACTCGGGTCCCAAGTAGGAGGAAAGCCAGTAGAGCATCCCCCAAATGTAAAACTTGAGCCATGTGGTCCATAACAGAAGAAAGCTAATTGATTCCATTTTTTGTTGTTGTTGTTGGTTACACACACACACAAACACCATGGCATAAACAACTGGAAAGACTGTTGGGCTAAAAAAGGAGAAAGAATGGAAAATTGGAACAGGACCAGGTCAGAATCCAAAGACATCAGCCCAACATCCCCACCAGCGGCCTTGCTCTCCCCGCTGGACCCTGCCTGGGCCAGGATAGCCTGTGATGGAGAAATTCATGGGAATGACCTGCAGTGGGGTGAGGATCACCACATCTGTCCCTCTGAGTGTCAGGCTAGAGAAGCTGCAGCATTTACCCACAGCTCAGGGCTCAAGACCACGCCAGCAGTGCTTCTGTCTTTGTCCCACAGTGGAGACACAGAGAGTGAGCTCTGCTGTGGATTGCAAGGCTTTCTGTCTAGGGCTGCATGATGCAACCCCTCAGGGATGCTTGGGCTGGTGGCTGCTGGATGAGAAGGGGAATTTCCATTTCTAAGCACACCATCACTTGCCCTTGCAGCTGGCAGGGATGTCTTCCTGCATAATAGACATAAATGGATCCTGAAATCACACTTTGTAGAAAAGAAAATATCAAGACTTTAGGCCCCAGGTAGTCCTCTGAGCCCTGGGGACTCGTTTTGAGGGTGGCAGCCATACAAAGAAGGGATTTCCAGCCCAGAGCTAAGGACAATCTGCGTGGGGCCCACCCTACCTATAAGAGCTCACTCTGCCTGGTGCTAGCTGTGGACCCATGCCTCTACAGAGTGTGTCTCCTGCAGGCCACATGCCTACAGTTGATACAAAATTTGGTTCAGAGGGAGCCCAGTGTGTGGAACCTAATTCTTCATCCTCCCCCTCTGCTGTACCCGCAGGTATTCAGGATATCAGGCAGAGTGCTTCTGAGACAAGTCAAGGTGTGAGCAGGCAAGGTGTCACCTAGGAAAGCCTGGGCATTTGGAAGTCACTGTATGCACGGTATCTTAATACCCACTTCCCTGGGTGCCCCGCAGGGTGGCCTGAAGATGGAGAAGGGGGCTAGGCAAGAGAAAGAGACCCCCAAAAAGGAGAAGCCTGGTGAAGTGGAAGACCAGGGACATGGTTGGCAAGAAAGGACTTATTGTCCCAGAGAGAGGAAGAGCGAGCAAGAGACCCTGTGGAGGAAACTGGGTAATCAGAGAGACAATGACCTGGACCAGCAGGCCTCAGACCCAGGACCCCAGACAGGTAGGATCTGAACCCACAAGCCACCACTAAGGCAGGTGGGAACCATGTGTGTACTTCTGCTCAGAGCTGCCCACCTGAGAGCATCACAGTGACGGTCACAATGACAATTACCAGGCTGTGCCAGACCCTGTCCTGAGCATCACAGGATGGTTACACTGTATTTATTACTATTTACTATGTGTTTGTCATTGCCTCCCAGCAGGCAGCACAGTGGACATTACTGTTACTGCTCTCCCCTGGGAGTTGAGCACTAGGACTGGGTCACCAGCCTGACGGCAAAGACTGCACTCCAGCCTCCATTCAAAGTCCTTCTGTACCACCAAATCTGCCTCCTAGAGAGTTCTGGTCTTTATTTCTTAACCCACTGAAGCAAGCTAATTCAGCATGTGAGCTGAGCTGACTAGCCCTCTGGACACCAACGGGAAGGCCACCATGCACTGAAGGCCATCTCACAGGACAGGGGGAGCTGAGCCTTGCTCTCCCTGCCTGCAGGCCCATGGGGAGGGTCTCTCCTTCAATACCTAGGGCCATCTTTCCCAAACCTCTGCTCCAGCAGGCCTCCAAGACCTCTCCTCCTGGCTGGGAAGGGCCCCTACTAGCTCCTTTCTCAGGGCCAAGGTGGCAGGAGTTTCACTAGAGCCAAGTTGAGGCTAAGGGACCCTGTAGCCACTTGCAAAAGCCAGAGACAGGACGCCCAGCACACTCGCCTTGTTTGGGAGCTGTGCCAAGGGTGTTACAGAAAGTCAGAGGAGGAAAAGGAGAAAGAAACTTGGGGCTCTCTGGAGTGCAGCCTCCTTCACCCTGGAAATAGCAGAGGTACCAAGCAGGTTAGGATGACTCTCCTCACACCAAGCAGCCACTTCTGCTGAGCCCTGAAATGCAAGACTGTTCCAGGGGAGAGGAAGCTCTGCAGAAGGGACATTGGCCTCTCTGGGGATATCGCTGTGGTTGGCACCTCCCTCAGGACACCAAGACATTCCATACAGATCATGCTGTTCTGATCCTCTGGGTCATCCCACCTGCACCCTGGAGCCTGGGGAACAGGATAGATTGCACCCTCAAGTGAGGTAGCAACTCAGGACTGAGGCTAAACTGCCATCCAGGTAAGGGAGCTCTCTCCTCTAAAACTAAAGGAGGTGGCTCAGGAAAGCCCAAGGTGCCCCCCACCCTAGGACCCCACATCCATCACTCTTGGTCTCCCAGACCCCACACACACCACCATGGGCCAGAGGAGTCTAGTTCCCACCTCCACAAACCTCGAGGCCCTGAGGCTCATGGCACGTGCCACAAACATTGTCCCAGAAGCTAGAAAGCAAGGGACAACATCAGAGAGACATCAGGAGGCCTAGGCTGCAGCCCTCAGTCCCAGGACGTGTGGGGTTTTCCCAGCTCTGCGGTGGGAAGAGGATTACAGCTGAGAGTCATGAGTTGGTCTGGGCTGGCACTGTCAGAATTATACCCAGAGCCTCCTTTGTGCATGACCCCAGCTCACAGCTGCTGCTGCCTCTGATGGTGACAAAAAGGATGACCACAGAACCATAGCAGCAGCCTGTGGAGCCACCATGCCAGGTTCCAGGATACCCTTCACCCTACCATACCCATGTGGGTCCTGGCATTCATCTCCTTATGTCCAGAGCTGCAGACAGAGGCCCAGAGAAGAGGCTACATCTGCCTGGCAAGGAGAGGGGTCAGAATCCAAGGCTGCCCCTGGCTGGGAAGGATGGACCTTGTCCCCTGTGGAGCAGATAGCCTGCGGTGGGTTACAGTACACAGATGACGATAATGAAGTAAACATTTCTTGATCTGTTATCCCACGCCACACTCCTATTTTGCTCTACTGGAGGAATCCTGGTCACACACTGAATTTCATCCTGCATGTTCAAACTTCACTGGAAACAGGGGGACACACGCCTGACCCTGGATCTCGACAAGGAGACCTACTGCTGCAAGTGAGGCTCTTAGCAAGCAGTTCCTCTGGGCAGTCTAGCAAGCTCCCAGCTGCCATCAGGTACCCTAGCTGGTGCCAGGTCAGTGCCAATATCCCAGGCTGTCTCTGCCTCTGGAGGTCACTGGGATGTCTGCCTGCATGTCCACAGGTGGTCCTGTGCCCATGCTTGACCTTCAAGCCGTCTGTCTCCAGTGAGGTACTTGTGGGTTAGAAACCAAAGCATGTGGTTTCCTGTTCTGAGTCAGGTTATCATTCTTTAGGAAATGCTTTCTTGTGAGCACTCGCTACCTCTCTCCAATGGGAACTCCCTGTGGAGCTGAGCCCTGGCGAATGAGTAAGTTAGCTGGGTGTAGAGGAAGCCCAAAGGCTAGTGTGTCTTTACTCACTAGCTCTGGACCTTGAGCCAAACACTGACCCCTCAGAGTCTCATTGTACTCCAACAGGTGGCCATGAGGCTTCACTGAACTCCCATATAAATGGGAAGGGAAAGGAAAAAAAATACCCCTTCATTAGGCATGGATGCAGCTCCCAGAGAGAGGTCCTGCTGGGGTCTATGACCTAGATAAGTAAATGGGCTGAGGGAGACCCAAAGACAGCCCAGAAAGCGCCATTCTCCCAGTTGATTGTCTGCTATCCCACTTCCCCTGGCTTCTGAGCAGGTTTCTGTCCTCAGACCAGCACTCCTTATTTGTGTCCCTAGACTGTCTCATCCAGCTCCTTGGCTCTCATCTCTTCCTCTGCTGGGCTCACCTGCCAAGACCAACAGGATCCAGCCTTCTGGAGGTCCCCCCACTCTGCCTACTTCCAGAAACAGAAGAAATTAGGAGGGGCCAAAGCTCCAATGACTTACTGTAAAGTTAGGACTGCAATCAGCTACAAGGGAAAGGGGATCCACCGAACGGATTGCTATAACTCATGAGCTTTCAGCCTTCCATCTAAGTTGGGTTGGTTTGACAGTTGCACAAGGCCATCAGAGACCCAAGCTCTATTTACTTATTTGTTTGTTTATTTTTGGTTCTCTGCCATCATTCTGAGCCCTGGCTTCCATCTTCAAATGCACCTCATGGCCCCAAATGGCTACCTGAGTGCCAACCTCTGTATTTTTACATTCCAAGAAAGCAAAAGAGAGAAGGAGAAAAGTAAAATAGAAGCACATCTGGTACTTGAGTCAACAATCTTTGACAACCTTCCTTTGACTCTCTTACAACACTTCTACTTACATTTCAACAAGTCAACTCTTGACTGGAAAAGTCTTTTACCTGGATGCATTGCCACCCCAAATAACATCTGGGTTCTGTTACTAAGAAAGGAGACCCATGGATATCAAGTGACACTTAACTGTCTCTGAGCCATTTGTCCAAGTTCACACCTAAGGAGGTCAGCCAAGTTCATATGACTCAAGGTCCAAGCTGGCCCCAGTGGCCTCACAACATGGCTTGGGGGAAGCTGAGCCAGGTCTGCAGGTACAGCTCAGAGTGCAGGTGTAACTTTCCACCTACCAATGCCCACCCATCCCTGCATCCTGTAACCCCAGCAGTGCCAGTAAGGCAGAAGAGGTTGTAGACTCATCATAACTGACCAAGGCCTGGCAGCCTTGGGTACTTTGTGCCTGTGGTTCCAAGAATCCTCCAGACTACACAAGCCTGCTGCCTGAGGAGACAGCATCAATGCCGCATTTGCTCATGAGAAACCTGGGGCTATAGAGGCCAAGGGCTTTCCGGGCCTGGAGTGAGAAGAGGCCTGGGACCCTCCCCGTCCTGTGGTTCCTGTGCTTAGCTTTCCGCTATCCGTCTCTAGGGAAGCTCCTGCCTGCTGCCTCTCTCCCAGGAGAGGAAGTGCAGCACTGCAGGAAGTCCTGGCAGATTTCAAGGCTGGGCTGCTCTGGACCAGCCAGAGATTGGGGTCTTTGCATTGCCATTCTTTCTTCCCTCTGGAGAGCTTCTGCTACATTTGCCTATTACCCTTTTGTGTAGTCTTCAAACTTGTATGATGCATCTTCATGGACCAAGAAGTCAGGATGGAGCTCTGAGGTTGTTTATATCTTCTTTAGAGAACGAGGGAGGGCAGAGAAATTAATTTTCTGGATAACTGAGAATTCTGGATAACCACAGAAGCATCAAGACCATCCAGCCATTGGTATGGAAAAGTTTATAAAATGTAGCACATGCACCTAAACACAGAACAATGTAATTATGCAGCTGAACATCATTTAACTTCCTCTTAATGACAAGGCCATAATTAGGAGCATCAATTATGGTACCCAGCTCTAGTTCACAGGGCGCCCTCAGGAGTTGCTGACGTGGGCAGGGCAATTTGTCCCCACACGGAAAGGCTCCTTTGTTTTGTTTTCCTGATCCCTCCAACTACTGTTGATTAGTTTGTCTGAGACCTCCCTCCCTTCCTGCCTCCCATTTGCTACCAGAAACAGCCTCATCTTCTCCATGCTCCTTCTGGGTCCCGGTTGCTTTGGGTTTTTGACTTTGCTTCCTCAGTGTTGTGTGGCCCGGGGCTGAAGCAGCCCTCCAGGCCTCTCCTTCAGCAGAGAAGGCATGCATCCGTGCCAGAGCCCATGTGCAGAAACCCGGTTGGCTAATTCCTTCACTCCGTGTTGCATTCCCCATGAGTGGGCTTGCTCCAGGGTTCCAGCCTATACATGAGAGAAGGTACCACATCCTCATGTTCCACTTGGATTTGCTGTTGCTGCCCTCATGTGAGTGGTCACTCCTCAACAGACCTGACAAACAGCTTGTTTGTTATTATTAGCTATTTGTTTGGGAGGTGGGGGTGGCTGGTACAGTGTCCCGGTTCTGCTGTGGATGGAATTAGCCTTCTGATTTTCACCAAATGCAGCTTCAAACAGCTTCCCCATTTGCTACCTGAGCTCCCTATCTGGAGGAAATAACACTGAAGTTAACCTGGAATCTCAGATTCTTTGAATTCTGAGCTATTTATGTTTTGGTAAAACAATAACAATTTACAATATGCAATTTTCCCTGAAGCCAATGAAGATGCAGCATGCACTGAGTTAAAAACCACCAGTGCAAATCACCTTAAGATTCCTATTCTCAAAATAAGTTCCTTTTGTTTTAAATAATTATAATATGTGTTTACTCTTCCATTGAAATCAGGAAGGTTTGAGACTCAAATTTGATCTGCCATCAAGAATAAGTCTTGGGGGCTGGCAGAGTGTCTCAAGTGATAGGGTGCCTGCCTAGCAAGCATGAGGCCCTGAGTTCAAACCCAAGTGCCACCAAAAAGAAAAAAAAAAGAAGGAATAAATCTTGGGAGCTTGATGCTAAGTCTTGTGGGCTCTAGGTTGAACTCCCCAATCACATCACGATTGAAGCCCTCAGACATAAAAGTGAGATCTTGGTGTTTTTCTTCTTGACGGTGCTGTGGAGTGGGTCTCACTTCGGTGATTCAGAGCTCTGGCCCACGGGGCCCATTTGATGCCTGTGAATAGGACCTGCAGGCAGCACTGAGGCTCTGAAAGAAGAGAAGGGGAATGGGTTGGGGCTGCCACCTGTGAAGGGGAAGCACAATGCATACCACACAGGCTGCACTGCCATTAGTTCACATCAACATGCATACACATGAAGACACATGTGCACACATGCCTTCCTGTTTTCCCAAGCAAAAGAGTAAAGGAGAGACAGACAGAGTCCCACCAGCCACCACTGGCATTTGCTCACCATTACCATCTAAATGAAGCCAAGTCAGGATTCTCAATACATTCCTAAGTAACAGACAGGTTCTGAGCTGTTTGAAAAAGGGACTGGTGAGTGGTTTTAAGGCAGGCTAAAGTAGGGAAAGTTCGGGATTCAGAAAAAAAATATTACATCTCAGATTCACCATGCTTTGGCTCAGGAACCGCCCTCACCTAGCTGGGAACCGCCCACGCCCCTCCCCACTCATTAATTAGTGGGTGGGAATCTCCTTGTTCCCCCCTTCCCTTAGGTTATCCTAGGGTTTAAAAGCACCTAAGGGGCAGAAACACGCTCTCTTGGCTTCCAGCTTCCACCTGAGCCTCACCATGCTTCCCTTTGTATTTCCCTTCCCTAACTTTTAATAAACTCCCTTTGCACCCACATGTTCTGCCATGGATTCTTCCTGGTGGGATACAAAGAATTTGAAAGTCTTCTGGTCACTGACGCACCAGCGCTGTTAACAGTTTTGAAAGATGCTGCCATATCTCCCAGGCTGCTCGCAAGGGCGTTAACTGGATCATCTCTGAGCTGTGCTGACCAGGAAAAGAAGAGTAAGGAACTCCATCCAACAGGCCACTACAGAATTGCACGACATCTTCAATAAATCACTCTTTGGCCAACAAAAACTACTGCATCCAGGAAAGGTGTCCTGAGGAACATCAGCTGAGATTATGGTCATGGAAGAATCAGCAAATTAACAAGTGTGAGCACAAGAGATCACAATCATTTCAAATGTCATATGAAGCAGGACTGGGAACCACAGAGACTGAAAGACTGCAGAACACACTTAACTCTGTCCTGTAACAGACAAGGACAGACTAAACTTCAAGACTGGAGCGTAGTCACTGCAGTGAGGAATGCAGTGCAACCATTAGCTCCAGGGTGTTGATGTGATTGTTGTAAGTTGTCATTTTCTCAGATAAGTTATCTTAAATTAAACATTGGAGATTAGTAAGTATTATGCCCAGAATATATGACACACATAATTGAACTAAAAATAAATGAAGGAAAGCTAGGTAGGGTAGCACACAACTGTAATCCCAACATTCAGGAGGTGAGGGCAGGAGGATCAAGAGTTTCAGACCAGCCTGAGCCACACAGCAAGACCCTGGCTAATAAAAAATAAAAAAAGATGGCGGATTGCACAAATGACACCATATCGCAATGATAAAGCACGGACTTGTTCTGCTAAAAATGTACAGACTTGGGAATGTGCAGTCTCCCTGCACCTTTCACTTATTGTGCCTCATTAAAATTTTAAAAATAGCTATTTTAATTGTCAAGCATTTGACAGACTGCTATAAAAACTTGACACTTAAGCTTCAATTTTACAATATTCATTTTAATGACTCCTTTTGCTGCATGTTTTGTTATCCATAATCCAACTTCCCCCCCCCACCCAAATTAAAATGTCATTTTCCTATAGTTTTTTTAGAGAACAGAGTTGAGCTTGCTGCAGGGCTGCAAGAAAACATGTTTAAATCTTTACAAATAAATATGAAAATTAGAGCTATATTTTATTTCCACTGCAGCCTGCAGTTTAGTTGTTGACTTCGAAGCCTTCGGGGGTACCAAAGAAAGGAAGATACTCCGGGGAGCTCGAGCGAGGCTGAGGGAGGGGCCATCAGAGACTTTTAGCACCAGCCTTTTGAAAGGATTTCCCATTTCCTGCACTTGGCATGTAAGACAAGGTGACAGATGGGAGTCCCAGTAGCCACTGCATTCAAACCTTCTACTAGAGAAGAGGATGCTTGAAAGTGAGGCCTTGAAGGCCAATATGGAAATGCTCTGTGACGTCCACAGAAGCTGAGTGAGTCCCCCAGGGGCTTGGAACCTCCTTGGTAAGTTCTGGGGGGGGAAATAGCCTAATTCAGGGCTCTCCAAACGCCCAACCATTTAAGGAATTTGACTTTCCTAAGACCTCACCTGCTAAGATCTTGGTAAAAATTCTGCTGTCAGTCCAAGAGTTGCTTTGGGTTGGGAAAAAATTCACAACGTCATTGGATAACTAAAGAAGAAAAATATTATAATGAAGTGGTCTCTCATTATACTAATGACACTAATGATTTGACTAGCATCCATTGGTACCAGATAAAGTATTCCTGCCTTAGCTTCCCGTAAAAGAAGTCACACCGAAGCTCGTAGAGACAGAGTGACTCTTCCAATGACGCACAACTACTGAGTGACAGAGTCGAGTCGTCATGCAGTTCAGACGCTCTGACAGGAAGAGTCTGGGGCGCCCCTACCCTGAAGATGCTCTCACAGTCTGTGTGACATCCCAGGTGGATACTTGAAGATGACAGTGAGCTGTTTCCGGGTGTCAAGTCTTTGCACTCATCCTCCAAGTCTGCCGACCACTCTAGCTGGGTGAGACCCCTGTTCTGCTGATCCTCCATCATCTGCCACATCATTTTCCAAGCAAAGGAGCAACACCGAAGGCCAGGCTTCCTCAGACCCAATGCTGAGGGCAGAGCCCCATCCCTCAGCCTGCTGCTCTGGGGCAAGGATCACGAGGTGGTTTACCTTCTGCCTGCTCGTGCACGCTGATCTGCCAAAGGGACCACTCAGAGAAAAAGCATAGCATCATTCTGTAGCTGCAGAGGGGAGGATGACCATGAGTCTTTTCAGAATCTTGAGGTCACTCCCAAGGACTCTGTACCTCTCTGATTTGAACTGTGAGCTCAGGGCTGCCCACACTGTCTGGGAGACCCTGAAGGAGCCCAGTGCAGTGACTGCTCTGAGCAGTGCCCATACTGACGGGTCTTCATTCCATATCAATGCAGCCACCACCAAAGGCTTCAAAGAGCAACTTGCTGGGCCCCTGGCAAGACGTGAGAAGAAGACCTTCCCCCACAAGATCCAGCTTTGCCCTGCAGCTGTGGACTGCGAGGGAGAGGCCTTGTGCAGAATGCACAGTGAGCTTGCCACAGAGAGTGGCAGGGAGTGCCAACACTCAACATGGCAGATAGAAAGATAGAAAGGACCCTGCCAGCCATGACATGGGGCCCTGAGCCATGCAAAGCCCAGCAACTGCTTAGTGCATTGAGATCCACCCTCCTCCCTGATTCAGCCTCCCACAGTGAGAAGGAAGGGAATAGAAGTTGTCTGATGCTCACTTTAAGTGCTCATGAAGTCAAGGGTATCTCATCACTGGGAAGACCAGGGCTTCTATCCTGTGCTTGTTACCTCTCTACCCAGAATGCATCCTTTGCTCTTAATTGTCCCTACCCCGGGGCCTCTCCTGACAGTCAGACCAGCCAATGTCTCTGGAACACTTGCACAGAGAGGCACTACCTAGCTGTACAGCGCTCATCACAGTTGGTGATGCATAGATCCACATAGATTATTCAGGTATATTACCATTGGTTAGATTATATATAACATGCTTTTGAAATACATACATATGTGGACCTGTATGTATAAAATTACCATCTTTCTCCTTGTGATGGCATGTTTTGTGTCTTCTACTCCCCCAAATTCATATGTTGAAGTTCTGACTGCCAGTCCCTCAGAACGAGACTTGATTTGGAAATACAGTCTTTGCAGAGGTGGCTTAACTTAGCCAAGCTCATCAGGGTTGGGCCTAATTCAACAAGACTGGCATGGCTAGAAAAAAAGAAACTTGGATCTAGGTGCACACTCAGGGAGAATGCCACCATGTGAACTTGAGGATGGCCAGGGAGAGGGGCCTGGAGTAGATCTTCCACACAGACCTCAGCAGGACTCAGCCTGTTGACAATGTGCCTACAACACTGCTGCATGCATCAGTCCATGCATGAGCCCAGTCTGACTCATCATTCCCAGAAAAGCAGTGGGAGGTCAACTCTACTGTTCTGATACCAACCTTACTCTTTCCCCAAGTCCTCAGCCACCTGTTCTGGGACCCTTCATCCTGGAGGCCACAATCATAGCACCTTTGGTCTGACTGAAAGCCCTGCTGTAATCTTCAGTGTGGCCCTGCTAAGGAGCAAGCAATGAGCACCACTTAGACTTAACTACAGCAACAGTAAGGCCAGGGCAATTATTTAGCACTGACTACATACCAGGAGCTTGTGCTGCATAATTTCCAATTAAAATGTAACAATAAACCCAAAGAGACACATTCTGCTTTAACTGCCTTTTCACAAGCAATGAAACTAAAGGTTAGCACGGGAACTCATCCACCATCTGTTAGGTTAAGAAGCTGCAGAGGATGAAGCAAATTCCAGTCCTAGGAGGTAGTATGCTAATGACCAGTGCTTGGCATCAATACCACCAACCACATGCTCATGGCTCAGGCCACTAAAGCTGACCGTCCCCAAGATGGGCAGCCACAATAGGAGGACCCAAATCACCACCCTTGCAGGCTACTCTCAGATAAGCAGGGTAGTCATAGACTCTCTTGGAACCTTTTATCCAAGGGAGTCAGCCTTGAGGCTATTAGTTTGTTATGTTGAGCATAACCCTTGCTTCTCACTAGCTCTCTTTGGCTGAATTTGGGCTCAACCAAAAAGGAAGGGAGAGGGGAAGGTGGAGGGAATGCTAGACAGCACCAACTACTCACCACCCTCACTCAGATCTTGCATCTGAAGTGCCTTGCAGGGCACAAGGCTTTCTCCCATTTTTTCCCATTGCATCTCCAGAGCAAGAGCAGCAGCAGACAAAATTCCATCTCCAAGTGCACAAGACAGCACTGGCCATGTGCCCAATTTCTATAGTGTTGGGGACACTGAGCAATTATTCTGATGAGCGAGGAAAGACTGCAACAATCTAGAAGAGCTATCTGAAGTGCTGGATCAAGTGCTACCACCATACTCTAGAAAGCTGGGACTGACTTAACTCACTTGATACCAATTCTTTTTTATTGTAAACCTTTTTACTTTTTAAGTCCTCAATATTGTCCAAGGTATTTTGTCTTAGGTCCTGATGACTTACAAAATGTGTGACACAGATACAACAGACAACGCCTAACAGACCCCTCTGTGTTCTCACTCTCCTCTCCTTCTCCAGAGACAACAAACATCCTGACTGTGAGGAGATACCCCACTGTTTTTGTACTTTACCATGTGTGCACAGGCTGACAAACAGCTTAGCCCACTGACTTGAAGCTTTTAACCTACCTACATGCGAATACAGCAACATGGCCTGTTACAAAGAGTACGTGTTGCTTAAAATATTTTTCATACTTGCAGAAATAGCTACATTGACATATAAATCTAATATTTAATTTTTCCCCATTTGTTGGACTGTTATTTCCAATTTGGACTCTTACCAATCACACTGCAAGTCCTGTGCACCACCTCTCCAGGTTCCTCTTTGAACCTGGGTCTGCAGGGTCACCGTCTCTATGCGTTCCCAACATTTTGTCAAATTTTTCTTCCCTGTGGCTTGATCATTTGCATCACGCTAAGCAACACATGAATGGTTTCATTACGCTTTTCTTCACCCACGCTTACTACCATAAGCCGTTGAAAGTGCTGGTCTGGTAGATGGGATGGGTAACTCATCTCATTTGCTCTCCCTGGTTCCTTGTTGGACATCTTTCATGGGGATGTCCATGACTCAGGCTTTCTGCCCAATGAATTATCTCTTCATAGAGCTTGCCTGTTTGTCCATGTTTCCCTAATTGATTTTTAAGTGTTTATTTTTTCTTAAATTCTGGTACTTTAGTATTTCCTCACAGTCTCTGGTGTAGTGCTTATTTTCTTTACTGTGCAATACTACACCTGCGCTGCGACATGTCATCAAACAGGCCCACTGTTTTCTTTTTTTTAATTGGGTTGTTTAATTTCTTTCTTTTCTTATTATTGTACTGGGGGTAGGTACGTGACATTTACAAAATTTCTTACATCTTATCATAGTTGAATTCACCCCCTCCATCATTCTTCTTTATCCTAGAATAGTTTCAACAGGTCTCATTTTTCCACTTGCATATGTACATATTTACGTGTGTACAGAATATTTCCACATATTCACCCTCAAAGCCCCTTTCTTTATATTCCCCCCACTGGTTCCCATCACCCAGACAGGACCTGTTTTGCCTTCCTGTTCTCTGTTTTTTGTAAAAAACAGGTGGCACTTTTGTTTGTTTAAGGTGGCTACAGAGGGAGTTTCATTGTGACATTCCATGCATTCATGTATTATAACCCGAATTGGTTCATCTCCTCTATTCTCTCCTTCCTACCTTAGTCCCCTTCCACTGTATTACAGTTCACCGTTTTCTCATCTTGTTTCAGAAATCCTTTCCTACTCCAAAGCCAGGATGGCCTGTACCAATGCTTTCCTCTAAGCTTTATGAAGTTTTACTTTTATGTGTTTACTTTTTATATATATTCACTTTCTATATGTACTTCACACAAAGATAAATTCACCCGGGATTTACTTCGCAAGTATCTGAAGGCAATCTACTCTTATCTGAGTTTTTCATGGAAACAAACAATTGCTACTGTTCCATTTATTTAAAGATCCAGTCTCTCCCCTCTAATTTTGGAGCCCAGCTCTAATACATAGATTTTTTTTGACTGCTCTAGGTGTGTGGAGGGTGGGCTCTCTTGGAGGTCTGCAATCATCCACTGGCCTCATCCTCTGTCCTGATTAACTAAGATTTATCAACCATCTCAAAAACTGGTAGAGGGAGTTCTCCTGCATGGTCTTCTTCAAAGCTGTCTCCACTTTCTTCCCCTAAATATTATATTTGGATATGTCTATCAAATTCTTCAAACGTGCAAACTAGAATTTTGCTAGGGATTATTTTAGGTAGATTTTCTATCATTAAGATGTAGCATTTTTCCAGATATGAGTGTGGTACATTTTCCTCTGTTTCTTATGTCTTCCAATACACTTTAGTTTTTCCTCATTAAATTTAATGTTTCTTTCTCTCCTAGTTTTCACTAAGCTTTTTGATTTTAAATTTTCCCTGAAACACAGAAAAATTGAAGAAAATCGAATGTTTGCCATCTTCACCTAAAGTCACAAACTGTTAATATTCTGACACATGTCCATTTTTATAAAGAAAACAATTTGCAGAAATCATGGTGTTTCACTGTCAAATGATCTTCCCTATCCCCAATGTGAGAGCACTATTCCACATTATATTTAGTATTAACAGAAGGCATAGAGGTCAATTAAAAATTAACAGATATATAGCTCAAATTTAAATTCCCTTATTGCCCAAAATATGTCTCCAATACTGCTTTCACCATCCTGGGTCCTATCAGGTATCACTGTGCATGGAGCTTGGTTGATACATCAATTAACCCATTTTGAGCTTCAACATTCTCATGGCACTTTTCTCTTTTATTATTCATTACATTATCATTTGTGAGTCACCCACATATGGGCCAGTTATATTGCAAAATGTCCCACAATCTATAATCGCTTCCTTGTAATTAGATCAAAGTGTGTTTATAAGAGTATGACACAGGAACAGGTGCCTGTGGCTCATGCCTATAATCCTAGCTACTCAGGAGGCAGAGATGGTTATGGGCTCAAGGCCAGCCCAGGAAAAAGCTCTCAAGACTCCCATCTCAACCAATAGCTAGGTATGGTGGTATGTGCCTAACATGCCAGCAGGAACAGGAAGCTGGGATCGGGGGTCCATGCTGTTCCAGACCAACCTGGGCAAAAGGTTTGTGAGACCCTGACTCAACAGAAAAATATGGGGATAGTAGTGCACACTTGACATCCTGGCTACAGCTGGAAGCATAAACAGTCTGGGCAAAAATGTGAGACTTTATCTCAAAAAAATAATGAGAGAAAATGGTAGAGTATCTGCCCCATGAGTGCAAAACCCTGAATTCAAACCCCAGTACACCAGAAAAAAGAAAAAGAGAGAAAAGGAATACTACATAAGTGTTTTGGGCACATCCTACCGTCTCAGATTTGAGTCATAGATGTCAGGTCACCCCTTTATTGGAAATGCTAGGTTTGTTCCTTGTTTATGATGATGTTGGCCACATTTCTCCCCACAATTAAGAATAACTGTGGGGTTACTTTGAAACCACACAACCATCAGTGGTCCACGCAATCATTTGCTCTCTGGCCTTACCTGAATCAAGTGCATCGGTAGCTGAAAAATGGTATTTTCTGATTTGAAAATTCTTTCTAAATTTATTAGCTGACCATCTTCTATAAGAAGAACTTCCCTCCTCATTCCCATTTCCTTCTCTCCTTTTCTTTCTTGACTATGAGGGTGAACATGTGGGCATATCTTTGTGTCCCCAGCTGATGTAATCTATTACATCTGCACTTACTTTGAACAACAAGCTGACCCAAATTTGGACAACTTTACATTTAAGATCTGCCCTATGTCCTTCCATTCCATCCTAATCATTTTTTAGCATTTCTTTGATTTATGATTAGAAAATATTCTAGACTCTTGTATATTTTCTACCTACCCCACCCTCACCAGACCTGAAATTAGCAAACTTTCCAAAGAAGACTTGATCATTGTAGTGATAAAACACATTTAGTCAATAAGATTTCTGGGAGAGTATAAGGAAAGGTGTAGGAGGGTGAATGTGGTGGGAATTTTATGTACACACATATGTAAATGGAAAAATGAGACCTGTTGAAACTATTCCAGGAATGGGGGAGGAGAGGAGCTTCATGGAGGGGGTGAATTCAACTATAACATATTGTAAGAATATGTCACAATGTACCCCCAGTACATCAATAACATTATAATAAATAAACAAATAGTTAAACAAATAAGATAAGGAAGGAGTTCGAAAAAAGATTCTTATTTTTGTGCTTTTGACCTTACTGTAGTTTTAAGCTATTATTGATGATATTTGAATACTGCATTCTTGACTTCTTGTTGCTGGTGCATAGGAAAGAACTGATTTACATACATTGATTTTATATCCCACAAACTGCCAAACTCCATTCATTCTAGTTATCTGTCTGCTAGGTTTCTTGAGTTTTTACATGTATGATCGCATCTGCAGGTATTGAGTCTCATTTCTGATTCTTTTGTGTCTTCTGTGTTACTCACTCATTGCAGTGTTTGGTGGAAATTGCAATGGTTAAGCATAGTTATCTTGTTTCCAGAAGTAAGAGAATTCTTCTGTTTAGCCACTAAAAGTAAAGCTTGCTATGTAACTTTGATAGGTGCTGATTTTCGACTTAAATGCTTTTTTTTTTTTGGTGGTGCTAAGGTGTCAAGCCTAGGGCTCATGCATGCTAGGTAAGGGTCACCACTAAGCCATGTACCCATTTCTTTTTTATTCTCATTTTTATAAATTATTTTATCCTTAGGTTTTTTTAAAATCAAAATTGTATTCTGAATTTGTTGAAATTGCTATGTTTTATTTATTTTTAAATGGATACAAATCAGTTTTTAATTTCAAAGCATTGTACAGGAACATGATAGAGTAACTTGGATGGTACATATCCTTTCACCATATCAAAGGTAGAAAGCTGTGTGAAATAGATGAAATAGTTGTAGGCAGTGGACCACAGCATGTCAATGTCTGAACTCTAGGGAAGAGGAGCCCTATAGTCACCTTGGTTTTCCATCTAGGAATCCTTTTGAGTTAAGTATAGGAAGGGGATATGAGACAGAGCCCAGTGATCATGCTAAATTGAGGAAAGAGGGATCAGAGGTTCATGAGAGTGTGGGGTGTAGAGCAGACAAAGGGGCTGTGTGCAGAAAGACTCCGAACCCCTGCAAGGGGTACTTCTTTTGGTGCAAGATAGATAGATAGATAGATAGATAGATAGATAGATAGATAGATGATAGATAGATAGATAGTAGATAGATAGATAGGTAGGTAGATAGATAGATAGATAGTAGATAGGTAGTAGATAGGTAGATAGATAGGAATAGTCCACATGCCAGTCAAAGATTGACTGAAGAGCCATAAACTAGGAAAGGTCCAGAAGACGTACATGGTTGGGAGATTTTGGAGTTCCAAGGATCCAAGCTGGAAAGTCCTCACTGAATACACAGAATATTCAAAGAAGACTTCAGAAGGATCACGCCTTGGTAGCAATGGTAAACTTGAAGTGACTTGAAAACCACACAAGACTCCAACTGATCTCTAAGTACCTCACTTCCTGCTAGAAAAAGGCCCAACATTTATTGAAAGAAGATAACAAAATCCAGCACAGAAAAGCACAAAATTTCTGGTATCCAACATTAAATAAAAAAATTACTAGATGTGAAGAAGCAGAAAAATATGACATGCATATGAAAGAAAACAGAAAGTAAAAAAATAATTACCAATATGAATTTTACAAAACTTGTTATAAAAATGTTCAATATTCACAAAATAAGGAAAGAAAATGAATTACAATTTCACTGAGTAGGATTAACAGCCAATGGAGTTTGAAGGCAAAGAAATAAATGAAAAAGGTAACCTAGTCACAGAGATAAAGACAAAGGTACCACCGTGATACGTGATAACGCTGAGTGGCCTAAGATCCTTATAATAGGAGGTTCTGAAGTGGAAGACATTCCCATGAAAAGAGATAGAAAAAGATAATTAAAAACTTAAAATTCCAAAGTAAGCTGGGGGCATGGCTCAAGAGGTAGGGCCTTGCTTAACAAGCAGGAGGTCCCAGGTTCAAACTGCAGTACTACCAAAAAAAACTCCAAATTTTTTGTGGAATATAAACATATAGGTCCAAGAAGCTCGATGAACCTAAAGCAGAACAAATATCACAGTACTAAAGGATATGCAATCATTGATGAACGCCAGTGATTAGAGAGCCATGCAGAAACACCCGAAGGTGAAGGGCGCATTTCACACAGAGAAGCAAGGAGATCCTGACCTCAGATGTCTCATATGCAAGCCAGAAGGCAACAGCTAACCTCTTTAAAACTGTAAACCTAGAGGTACAACAAAAAGGCAAAAGACTTGTCAAAAATGAAAATGCCATAAAGGCTTTTCTTAGACAAATGAAAAACAATACAACAATCCCACACTTAAAGACCTGAAGAAGAAAGAGTCCAAGATGTAGAATAAACCAGAGAGAAATATGAATGTGTGCACTAAATGAGGAGAGCAAGAAAAGGAAACAAGTTACTAAAAGAGGAAAAGGAAAAAAAAAAAACCCACAACCTAGCTGAATCTCAAAATAACCACACTAAGTAGGAAAAGCTGGACCCAAAAGAATGCATGCGTGTGATACGTGCCATTAGCTTGCACCTTGCCCAGTGACACAGGACAGTCACGTGAAGCCAGGAGCTGAAGACATGCTGTGCATAGCAATCTGAACAACAAACGGGAAGTGCTGTCTTTATTCTGCGACTTTGACAAAGTTTTGTCAAAGCATTAATAATTATTTTACTACTGAGAAATGAACAAAAATAGTAAACTCTAACATTTATTCAAGACATTGCAGTTTAAAACATTAGAAACACCGAGAATGAAAGTATTTTATTTCTTTGTTTAATAGAACTTGTGAATGGTACACACACCCTCCTGATGTCACCATTTGCAATATGGAGTGACCATCTTTTCAGAGCCTCACTGAATTGTGACACTCTGTGTTTGGAAATGTCTCCAAGACTTTCTGGAACATGAAGATTTTGTCAGTATGAATTCCTCTGGAAAAATCTTCTTTCCTTTCCTCCATTGTGTTGTTGTGTAAGTTCTTCTTCACTGAACTCCTGGACCATGGGTGTGCCATCCCAAGCTGCATTTGGGCCAGCGTCCACCAGTCAGCTCTTCTAGCACACACTCAAGATTGAGTCACAGCTTGCTTCGAGCTTCATCACTTTTCCTTTCTTTGCTGCACTTGCACCTGAGTTTGGCCACCTCTCTCTGAATTCTCTGTTTTCATAAAATGCTGTGTAGGTTTAACACTGGGACACAAGGAGACCACATGCTTTTCTGTCAGAGCACAGCTCAGTAATGCAGCCCTTGAGAGATGGGAATTAATCATTGATTAATTATGACGTGCATTGGTTATTGTATAGTGACTTGTCAATTAATGCAAAAGTTTGTGCCACAGTTAGCACATTGTGGTAACCGAAATTAGAACCAGGTTGCTGGGGAGCCGATGTTATTTAACCAAACTGTGGTGACTTAAATTCATGCATTTCAGTATCAGGGGAAGCAAACACTGCCTGAGTATGACAACAACAACAACAAGAAGGCTGATGTCATCTGAGTCATCTGTACTGATAATAAGCTGATTTGGTGGATGCCTGGGTTGGGCCGCGTGGTAGGTGAGAGGAAGACTAGAAAGGGACAGGACGGAAGCCCAGCAGGGTGACAGAAAAGTTTATCTCTAGAACTTGATTGTGGAGGTGTTTACTAAGGTGCCTACATCTGTCAAAAAAAAAAAAATCAGGACATACAACTTAAGACAGGTGCTTTTTGTTGTAAGCAAAGTAAACTTCAAAAATCTGAGTGTTAAAAAAACACAGAAAAAAATACAAGCAGTAAGACCGACTAGGTGTGAAATTTTATATACAAATATAAACAAATAAGCAAAAATAAAGTCTATTTTAATTAAAGATAAAAGAAAACAAGTCTTCTTAAATTCCTAGGGAAACTCAAATTGCCATGAAGTTGTTTCTTGCTAGACTTGATGTGCTAATGTTCTGTGTTTGGTATAAGTTGCCTATGGAGTTATCCAGGCAGATTATTTGTGGATCTACTTTAAATAAATAATTTGAATTATTTAATAGTCACAGGTCTATTAAATTATTCTGTTTTAGGACCTGGGATGTAGCTCAGTGGTAGAACAATTGTCTAGCATGCACACCCATGGCCCTGGATTCCATCCGCAACACCACACAAGAAAAATTCTATTTCAACTCAGCGTTGCTAGGATGTGTTTAAAGAAATTGTCTGTTTTCAAATGCATTGTCAGAAAGGTACTTAGTAATATTTCTCTTCTGTCTGATATTATTTGCGATTTTTTTCTTTTAATCATCCATATTTTCTCTATTTTGCATATCTTCTCAAAGAAACAGCTTTGGGTTTTTGCTAAGCTTTGGGTTTCTTCTTTTCTATCTGAATGGTTTCCATTCCTACATAGTTCTCTTTTTCTTATCACACATTTCTTCGCATCTATTCAGTTATTCGTCCCCAAGCTTTTTAAACACACTTATTGAAATGTAATTGACGTTACATCTATCTTTCCCTTCCTTTCCGACCTTCTGTTAATCTTTTTTTACTTTTTTCATTCTGGCAATTTGTCAGTTGATGCATTTTGACTATTCTTTTCCAACACCATCCAGCAGCTATTCTACCATAAACATCTGTGAATTAATAACACACAATAAGCTGTCTGCACAAGGACAGGCCTGAGACACTTGAACTTCATTATTCTTGCTCCTTTCTTAAGTGGAATTATGGTTGTGATCTTTGAAATAGTACCTACTCTAAATAATAATGCACAAATGATCTACATAATTCTAAAATGAAATCACAACACAACTGCAATATTTTATAGCTGTCACATGCAGGGTAAGATCCATGTTTATTATTGTTTGGGTTTTATACCATTGATATTTTTTAGATTTACCTATCCATGCATCTTGTTACCCTTTTTACTCCTCTTTCCTACATCTCTAAGTTTCTCTGTGTAATCATTTTCCTTCTTCCTGAAGAACATTTTTTAGTATACTCTTTAATGAGAGCATTCTGGTGATAGGCTAACTCCATCTTCATTTGTGAGAAAATAACAAAGTCACCTTGATTTTGAGGTGTGTGTGAACTAGATACAGCATTCCACATTGGGAATTGGGTTTGTAAATCATGTTCTTCCTGCACATTTTAGACCTTCTCACTGTGTCATCTACATCTCTCACACCATTTTCTGTTATTAATTCTTTAAAGAAAAAAATGTGCATTTATATGATGTTTTTTTGGAACTAGCTTCTAATTCTGCAGTTCCTTCTCCAGCTCTGTTGAGTGTGCCATTGAACCTATTCACTGAGTCCCATTGTTTCTGGTCTGTTTCCTGTCGGGGATTCAGGCACAAGCCTATTATTAGTAGAGCCCCCACTGTCTGCAGGCCCTGGTCTACAATTTTATCCTCCCACCCTCCTCTATCGGCTAAAGGCTGTTACTCTGGAATTCATAGTGGCCTCTAGGAAAAAGTGGCCCTAAGTCCTGACTCATCTCTGCAAGGCTCTGTCCTCCTCCGGCTCCTAGCCCACAGGCTTACGGGGACTTTCCATCTAATCCAGTCCCTCCTACAGGTGGGTCCCCCCATTCCATCCAGCACCTCTAGTCCTCGATGAGAAGATAGTTCAGGCCAACTCAGCCAACTGCTGTTACAAATGTGTCTCAAAGAGTGTTCTTACAACTCCCAAATGTAACAGGATTCTGGTTACCACTTTGCTATTTATTTGTAGTTTAGAATTCTTTGAGATTTGTTTTGGGATAAGAATATGGTGAAGATACCCCAGTATTCCACACATGCTTGAAACTGTCACATAGCTCAGTCAGGTGTGTCGCTCCACTAGCGTCCTGATTGCACGATCAAATCCTTTCATTATTATTTTGTCTCTGCTCAGACAAGTAAACCAAAAATTATCTTGTGCTGTGGTTGTGGTTTTGTCATGTTTTATTGCTCTGTTGATGTTTGTTTTACAGATTTGGGGGAAATGTTGGGCACATAAACATGTCTTAGTACTCTAGCACCTATTAAAACCTTTGCCTTCAAGTTGTCTTTGGTGTAAAACCACACCACACTCTCTGTACCTTCATTTTCATCCCTTTCCTTTCAACCTTTCCGTGCCCTTATCATTGGGGCTATTTTTTATAGAGAGCATACAGATGGGTTTTTGTTTACTTGACTCTGAAAACATTTTCAGATTTCCATGCACTGTGCATGGGTGCATGAGTGTCGTGTGAACACATGCACCAGAGTACTTTGTGCTCAGTGATGTTGCTTGTCCTTTGCTTCTTTGACTCTTTTAATTGCATTTCAAAGTTTGGTTCAGTTTTCTTTCTTCATAATTTTCCTGTCTACTTTTGGAATGACCCAATAACATTCCTTAATATCTTATCTGTACATACACACATGGCAGGTACAATGGGCAGGTACAGATGTGTGGGGACTGTAGTCACATGCCCGTCTGCTGTTGGCACTCTTTGGAGACTGACAAATACACCTATTAAGCTCTAACCACCCCTGTCTGCATTCAGCTCGTGGACCACCATGCATCTTCCTTACTCTTAGTGTGCATGCATTCCCTCTTCCCAGGATGCACGTTCCTACCACAAACACCACATCACGCACACACACACAAAACCACGCACAAACATGAATGTGCACATACAGCATGCACACGTCCACCCCACACACACACCCCACAAATATACCCATGCACACACCACATACGCCACATATACATGCTGCATATACTAAACACAGCATGTACACACACCCATACCCACGGCACACACCATGTACATACAACACACACATACACTACCCACATAGGAACATAAATACATGCATCAGGCATACACACAGCACACAAATCACACACAACACACAGGCACATATCACAAGCACACAGCACACCTACCACACACATGTACACACTACATACAGGCACACATGCTGTTTCTGCAAGTGGCTGACTCCCTCTGATCCTACAGGATCCGTCACACATGGCATCTCCCAGGGAAGTGGTGCACCCACCCTCTCTAAAGTCAACCTCCCCACCACCACCAGGAATGCCCTCTCTCAGCGCCCTGTTGGCTTCTTGCAAGGCACTACCACAACTTGCATTTACCTCTTTGCCTGCCTGTCAACCTCTCCCTCCTTACCCAGTCATAACTTCCTCTTGGGGAGGGACAATCACATCTCACCCCTGACTGTCCCATATACACCAAGCCCATGCACAGTGGTTCCTCCAGGACTCTGAGTACGGTGGAGACGCTTTGCCTCCTCAGTACCCCCCACTGCTCTTATCCTTAGCAGTTGCTGACTTCCCCTTGCAGTTTAACTGGGGCGTGACCACCCAACTGCCGACCACCTTCCTGCTCAGCTTGCACCTGGTGTGGTGACATCATTGTTTGGGCTGTGGAGAAGAAACAGGAGGGATGTGGGCAGCCTCCAGGTGGCTTTTTAAAAGGAAATTACTTGCTCTCTACCTGCTCTTTGGGTCATTCAGGGTAGATGAGCCAGTCTGGATCTTCAGCCAGGCCCCGCACCGGGAGCCAGAGTACCAAGAAGGGAACACCTCATCTCTGTCTTCTCACTGTGACCACCCAACATGCTGACTGTTGTGTGAGAAATGACCCCTCCTGACTGTCTGAACATTTGAAGTCAGTCCTCCTTGTTCTCAACTGATCCCCTGGTGAGATGCTGAGTGATGCACGAGGATAGACAGGACTTTCTCCCGTCTCTCCAGGCTGTAGAGAAGAGGTTCTCAAGGACAGATAATTTTTGTCCCCAAGGGACATTTGGCAGGTTCTGCAGACATTTGTGGTTGTCACAATGTAGCACTTGGGGCCTGCCCCTGGCCTATCATGCGTAGAGGCCACAGGTGTGACTAAACTAATGGACAGGACAGCTCTCCCTCTCCAAAACCTACCCAGCCCAAATGGCAGTGGTACAAAGACTGGGAACCTCTGCTGTGTCATCATGGCTGTGTCACATCTGTGGCTGGAAAGGTAGGTTTGGGGGTGTTGACTATATATATGATGGGCTATCTACTAATCGGTCCAAGCACTTTGAGGGAGGAAGCTAAGCTTTCTCTCCAAATCCCCAAACTTAGTTCCAGGACCTGGGGCCACAATGACCTGAGTCTCACACCTTCGCAGTCATGGTCCCAAATGTAATTGTCCTTCTGCCTGTGACTGTCACCTTGCCTTCCGTGGGGAGCCAGCCGCGCGCGGCTCTCTCTCTCTCTCTCTCTCTCTCTCCATTGTGGGGCCACTCTTCTGTGCTCCCAAAGCACTCTGTAGTTCTGCATCAAGTGTTATATCCTCAGTAAGGTAGGAAAAAAAAGACTTATTCCATTCTCCTGTCAAATCAATGCAGATATACATATGCATGACTTGAAAGGAATACTTTAAGAAAGAGACTGCAATTTCTGTTTGCTTAGTTAGTGGATCTTAGTGCATTTCTTTCTAGCTCAAGGGAGGGAACCTAGCTACACTGCATCTCTTTGTCAGGAAAGTGTGGCCTAAGAGTTCCAATTTTGAAGGTAGCCTGATGTAAAGCAGACCTGGGGTTTAGGGATTGTTGTGGAATCAGGACCCTGGAACTTAGTGTGATTAGAGGAAGAAGAGAGGACTCTGAATAACATGAGCCACTTGTCCTTACAGAAAGAATTATTTACTGACCCAAGAGAGCCTGTTCTACCATGCAAGAGCCACGTGTCTTTGTGGTCTTATTTAAAAACTGGGGTAACATCCAGTAAGTCCTATCATAACTAAAACCATCCCACAGGCTAAATACCTGTGTCTCATCCCTTTAAACAGATACAGTACCACTCTCAGGAACTATGTTTTCCCTAAACATAAGAATAGTGACACTAAGCTGAGGACATTGAGTTTCCAAATAAAGACAAACGTTTGAGAGGATCTAAGTGCCTTCTCTTGGTATATGTGGGGGAGTCACATAACAGGTGCACACCACCGTGTAACTGATTTTTTGCAATTTTTTTTTTTTTGTAAGCTGGTTGATGCTGACAAGTAAGACTATCAGGATCCCACTCCATACATCAGTGGCACAAGGGACCCTCGCAGCCCAGGCAGGCATTGTTAATTGTTTCAGAACTTCTCTAAAACACCCCCCATCCTGGGAGGGACTCATTACAACGACTCCTCCGGAATAGAGATGAGCTCGGAGTTCCATCTTCCACAAATCATTTGTCGGCAAGTGTGTTATCAAAATATGAGCCAGCCCCTTCAAATATATTTTAAACACTGTTAATGTATTTCCACATGTCACCGTCTGACAGCTCCACCATCCTCTCTCCTGCCACCAGGGAAATTTACATGCATTTGAATTCAGTGGGCCAGGCTCAGGCTCCCCACACTGACAGCCCATTTAACTCAGTGATAAGTTAATCTGCGCATTCTTTGATGGATTTCTGTCTTTTACCCAAAACAGAGTTTGTGGAAATGATTCGGGAACAATCTCCAGTCTCTGTAGAAGTTGGAGCACTTGGAAGCATTGAATTCCACAGGGCCGCCCTGGCCCAAGGTAGGCCACCTCCTGCTGCTTGTCCTCTGACCTGCACAGCAGGCCCCTGTGCCTCCCTTAAATATTCATTCAATTGGTAAATGTAAAATTGATCAGCCAATGTGTCAGCATGCAATCAGGTTGAAAGAAGTACATTTCCTGCCTGCTTGGTTTTAAGATACATGTTAGCAAATGCCCAAACAGGTTTTGATCATGGATTCATATCCCAGGACTGCACTAACAGTGTTCCACCACCCAGTGGCCCAGTGTTAAGCAACAGAAATCCATTCTCCCAAAGTTCTGAAGGCCACTAGTTCAAAATCAAGATGTTGGTAGGTCTTCCTTTCTGAGGGCTCTGAGGGGGGACCCATCCCAGGCCTCCTTCCTAGCTCCAGGGAGGGTCAGCAATGTTTGGTATTCCTGGGATTGGTCACATCAACTGCTCTCTGCCTCCTCCTACTTATGATTTCCTCCTCACTCCTTCCCTTTCTGGCAATTTCCCCTACTCACCTGTTGCAGTTCATGAAAGTGATAAGGACTCAGCAGACCTCAAAGACCTAATGCCTGACAGCCCACCACTCTATACCCTTGGTGCAAGCATGGCATCCTGGACACAGAGCAGCAATAGTTAAATGGAGTGCAGACCACACAACAGTGATGTGGTCAGTCCAAACACAGCTGAGAGCTGGAGCCAGGCCCCACTCACAGAAGAACGGGGGATCAGGAGTAAGTCTTCTTACTGATCCTTCCATATCCAAAGCAAGCCACTCAAACTCGGTACTTGAATGTGACCTTCTACTGGGAGGGATCTGAGCAGCTCAGGGACTGTTGAGGTTATCTGCTAACCTGTAAAACAACTGTGACATAAAGAGCACCATTATCTGTTGTGATGTGGTGGTTGGGAGTTTGGGTAAGGGTTGCTTGAGTCTCCTTTTCTACAGAACTTGAATGGCCACCCAATAGTACTCAGTGGGAGTGTCCAGGGTGGTGTCCTTCATACATCTGGCCCCTTGGCAGGAATGGATGAAGTGTGGGCCTGCAGTGGACTATGGGCCATTGCTCCATATTCCCAAGAGTCCCAAAAGAATCCCATGGAAGTCTTTGCCACCTAGCTTCAGATGTCACAAAACCCCAAATGTTTCATCCACTGTCTTAGTCACAGAAGTCACAGCCACAGTCAGCCAAGGGAAGAGACTTCCCACCATGGAAAGAATGTCAAGTCATTCACATCTGGGTTTAAAACTTCTCCAGGAATCATACTACCACATTTGAATTCTACCTCAGCCCATTACTAGTGAGCAACTTTAGGCCAATTTAACCCTCTCTTTGTTCATCAATACAAAGGGATAATACTGAGCTCATATGCTGTTCTTAGGATTAAATTATGTAACAGTATAAAGTACTTTACTCCCAATAATTATTAGTTTTACATGGACCCTCAAGCTTCCATGCTTGAAGTCTTTCCAAGCTGTGGACTTACGCGTGCCAATTCACCTAGTTATACATCTATCAGAAGAAGAAAAGCAGGAGGTACGGGAAACAAATTCTAGGAGTGGGGATTATTATCACAGCATGAGGGCCAGGGAGCTGGAGACCACGATCCAAAAAGGGAGAGGGAAATCAGCAAGGCCAGAGATGGGGATGTCCCTGCAAATGCAAAGACCTGAGAAGGCCAGAGGAGATGGGTCCAGAATACAGGAACAAGAGCAGCTCCTGGAAGAAGGAAAGTCCTGCAGGAAGAGACAGGTACAGGTAGCACCAGCCTGGGATGGTGGGTTCCCATCTGATCGTATTTGTTCAGTGAAAGGTTCCTGCTGGATGACTGGTAGCTGGGGACTTAAATGTCTGAGAAGACAGAAAAAGAAAGGTGATATGAAATAGGCATGTCGAATAGTGGGGAAGAACAGGCGGCTTGACCTACATGTGTGACTGTCTTTGAACTGGTGGTCCTCACTTCAGGTTGAGACTAGTCAGGGTGATTATCGATCTTGGCCTCCGAGGTGTTCTTCCACCTACTCATGAGAGTTCAAGTCCACCATTTCCTCTGATCTGGCGATGGTCCTTGGATGTCCAAACTCCTCCTTCATCTCTGGCAGGAATGGGTATCCCGCACCCTGCAAGGTCTCAATGCACCAGCTCCAGGAAGCATTTTCTCACACCCTCAGCCAACACAGCCCATCTTTCTAGTAGCACAGGAGCACTGCTGCCTGGCCCTCAGCCCTCCTTCCTCGGCAGTTTAGCTCACAGTACCACAGCACTATCTATGCTGGTTTGCTCACCACCACTGTGCCTCCAGGTCTGGCATGGTTCTTGACAGCAAGTTGGCACTCAATAAATGCATATCATATTGATTTATTCTATCCTGTATAGTGGCTAATATATCTAGGGAGATGAAAGCACCAATTTGTTAAATGATCAAATGATGAGGGTGAGCTCATTGCTGTGAGTACGCTGTACCTCCCAGAAGCTTGGGAGCCTCCTCCTGTTTGAGAGTGGCTAGACCTGGACTTCATGAAGGGCAAGGCTTATTCACGAAGCCCTGCACTGACAAAGCAACTGGGCAGAGCTCCTGGTCACTCAACTAGAGGAGGTGGATGCTGCCCGAACCATACCCCCTACCCCACCCTGTCCAGAGCTGGACGAAGCCTGGTCTCAACACAAATGCCTGAGCTCCAGGACGCTGCTTCAACAACTTTGGGCAGGAGCACCTCCCACTGACAGCAGATCTGCTGGCTGCCAGGGGTAATCCTGGGACAGCAGCTGATGGAGTACACAAAGAGTACCTGCAGTTTTGACCACTAACCAGTTACGAAGCGAGCAGCAGCTAAGGCTCCATCCAGAATATCCTCTGCAGGAAATCCCCGACATTACATTTCTGAATGAGGAAATGCTAGGGAACACTTCTGCACAAACTGGGAAGAAAATTCAAGTGTGCTCTCTGCAGTTAACATTTCTCGAGCCTAATCTCAGACAGCTGCTTCTCGGAGAAGGATGCATGTGACTGCCAGGCTGCCTGTGTGCACGGGGGAAGAGCAGTGTGCTCCACCTGCCACTAATTCCATGACCAGCAGGGGCCCCGAAAGGGGTGGTGCCAAAGTGGGAAGAGTCCCAGAGGCTTGACTGCAAACAGGGCATGCAACCCTGTTTCATTGTCTGAAATCCAGATTCAATAGGTGAACAACTCTTGATATTCATTGATAGTAGTGATTGCAAGCTCTAAGATAGCATAAATCATGTCCACAGATGTGACCACAAGCTACCAGGTGAAGTCTCTAGCTCCCCTTTCCTCTGCCTTATGTCCCCTGATTAGAAGCTGCCTGTGGAGCAGGCTCAGGGCTCGGGCTTCTCATTTCCGCTGTGTAACTGTGGCTAACAGCAGCCCCACAGGTGCCTGCTAAGCCCCTTCCTCACCATGCTCTTACCTGACTGCTCTCTCTTCTGTTCCCAGGATTCCCACAGCCCAGAGGTCTGAAGTGACAAATCTCTGAGCCTTCTGGAAACCCTGGGTATAAGTGGGGTCCATGGTGCTGGGGAGGACAAATGCATCCAAGATGCAGATCTGTCAGCACAGAGTTCCCCATCACACCTCGGCAGCAGCTCACGCCGTGCACACCTGTGGCTTGTTGATAGTGTAGCGATGAGAAACTCAGTGGCAATTGAACACCCCATGACTTCCCACAACCAGCCCAGCCGCTCAAAGGTACTTAGCACAGGTGCTTCCGTAATTGCAATGCATGAGGATACTGCCTTGCATTCGGTGGCCCTCAACATTCTCACCTCCACCTGCCAGGGGAGGCTGTGGGCAGGTTTGGGCCCACACAGGGGGCCAGACAAGATGCCAGCCTGCCAGGGAGCCCAGACGCCCCAGTGCAATTCCTGCACCTATTTCACCTTCAGGGATTTTCATGAACCAAAGAGTTAAAGGAAAAAAATGTACATATTACCAGCAATGAAGTGCAACTTCTCTATGCTACCAGTAATAAATGCAAACTTTGACCAACAGGGTTAAAACAATATTGGCTTGTCATTCTGTTCTAATTATTTAATTCATTCTAAAATTTCAATCAAGATGCCACAAAAATATGGGGAAAATGTTATAACACACCAACCTGTCAGTTAAAGAAAATGCCATTTTTTTTCTGAATTTAAAGTTTCTTAGAGCATTTTCCAAGTTTTTCATATTTGAAATATGGTGGTTTCTTTAATTTTGTTAAATAAATATTCACATTTGTACTTAAAAATAAGCTTCTGCTTGGCCCTCCCAGCCTTGCTTCCCCCCTGACTTCAGAGGGTCCTGGACAGCTTGCTGAAAAGACCCCTGAAGCAGCAGCCGGCAGACAGAGGAACCCACCAAGTTTGCACCTGTCAACCTGATGAACTTGGGGGGCTTGCAGGAGGCCAGTCAAGTGAGCTGTCAAGTGGTAACAGGGGGCCCTGAAGTGGGGAGTTCAAAGTCAACCAGAGCCAAAGCCTGGCCTGGGCTGGGACACCAGGGACCAGCAGGGCTGACACAAATGCATGGCTGGAGGCGTGGGCAGTCAGAGCAGAGGAGGAGGCAGGGGCGGGGGCGGGGGAGGAAGAGGCAGCAGGCACTGCTCCTTTCTGTAGCATGGTGGAAAATCCTGATTCTGTCCTGCACTGCCCTCAAGAGTCCCCAAGTTGATCACCAGCCCCTGGTCTCTGTCCCTGGTCACATGGTCACAGGCAGGCAGGACATACCTGGTCAACCTCGAGAGTGATTACCTCTCTCCATGACACTTTCTGATTCTGAATGGGGGAAGCAGACTACATAAAAAAGACACAAGGGTCAAGAAGTCACACAAGGCCTCCTTCTCCATATACTGGAAGGTGACTCAAGCCTGCAGGTTGCTTGCCCTTCTGTGTACACACCTGGGTCATCAAGAAGAGAGTGAGCAAGGCCAGAGAGCAAGCCACCAGCCCAGGGACTCACACTGAAAACATTTCCCCTGGCCTACAAGCCGTGGGACACAGGAGGGCAGTGTGGAATAATGATGGGGAGCAAGGACAGGCCATGCTGGGTCAGTCCAGGAGCAGCCCTGCCTTCACAAGTGTGGACACTCACGGCCTGGGGAGCATGTGCCATCCGCAATGCTATTTGGCACCACTTTCATTTTTTAAGTAGTTTGCAATATTATTTCTCCTTTGCCACATGGCAAATCTTGTCCTTCTGAGAGCCAAAGACAAACACAGGCACATTCTAAATGCACAACAGAGGAAGTGGTTTCCTAGCAACAGGAGCCACCTTCCCTTGCAGAAATGGGAGCTTGGCCTATGGGTATCTATGGCTTACACTGAGGCCAGGCACTCAGCCTGAGAAAGGAGTGGGGGTCTCACAGCAATCCAGGCCAGCAGACCCCAATGTTTGCAATGGCAAAGACAGACACAAGCACATTGTGCATGGCACACATGTCCGTATGTGCACCTGCATGTACACACACACACGCACACTCTTACTGCATACACACACGCCCGTGTCTGCATAAACTGATCAGACAGACACCAGCATCGCTCTGGAGTTGGTGGGACAATGATGGGTCTCCTGGCTCTGACTCAGCTCTGTTCTTCCCCAGCTGAAAACCAGAGCTGAGTATCATCAGCTCACCCAGGTATCTGGGGAACACCTGCCTCAGGTGAATTCCAGCCCCACCACAGGACCTGCTAGATGTCCTGCTGAGGCCCAAGTCTGCATGCTCTAAAGACTGAAGAGCTGCAGGGAACACAGCAGGTGCACAAGAACGAATCTCACCTTTCTTACCTGTGGTAGCAATGGTGAGGCTCACTCCCTGCTGTGCACCGCAGGCTCTGCGGATCCTAAGAGATGCTGCAGTTGCCTTGGGGACAGGTGTGAGTGTGGAATTGCTGCAGGGACGTGTTCATTCCAGTCTGACTACCCCCCTGGACACAGGGTTGTACATACACAGCTTTATCAATTTGTCACTTTTAAAATATGATTAACTTGGCTTTTCTAGTGAAATCCTCCTGTCATCTACAAATAATCTTTTTCATTTTTATTCGCCACTCATTTATGTCTTCTAATATTAGTCTGAACTGCCACAATCACCCTACAGCATATGCTAGAAGGTGTATGTGAGGTGCTGAGAGGGCAGAACGCCTCCTAAAGGAAGACTAGGAAGACTGGCCTGTGATCTAAGATGACAGAAAACTACCTTCTTTCAGCTAAAGAACACAAACCAACCCCAAACACAACAGGAAAAGACAGGATCAGAACACACTTTCCCCTCATTTGGGAAGTACTGACCCAAAATGAGCACACACAAGCCTGAAAACCTGTAGCCAGCCATGATCCAGCTGTAGCCCCCAGAAGTCAACACTGCCACCAACCCCTGCTGCCATGATCATCGAGACCCATGCTTTGCTTCCCCACTCTGGGGCACCACTCACAGAGGGCATAGCACTGCACTCCACACAACACCTGGTATTCCCAAATCTAGGAAGACAGAGCCGAGCAGAGAAATACCCAGAACTTTTTATTACTCTTACTTATCCCCTTCCATTTCAATTTGGTTTCTGCGTATGCACTGTTTTATTTTGAATCAGATTCTCTGGGGGGCTGGCAATGGTATTGTTAATGTGCTCACTTTCAACTAGCTCTCGGGAGTGTTTATTGTGGCTCCAACTTCTAATTTTTGTTCTCTGCCTACTGGAGAATGAAGCAGCTAAAAGCCTCTGTTCTTTGAAGTTTGAGTTTCTTTGGGGCTTTCTTTAGTGTCCATTTGCTTATGTATCTGGATCAAAGGGTAATCTTTTAATTAGAAGGTTTTATCATTTCAATTTATATCCTCTCCGGATCCTGGGATTTTTTTCATGGAGATGGGCAATTCCTGCTTTGGCACAGGAGCCCTACATATGTCTGTTTACTCTTACTATTCATATTAACAAGTTTCCCGGTGCCCTTATTTTATTGGTTTCTTGATAATGCTGAATTACTCTCTCTCGTCATAATTGTGTCCTTGTTGATATCCAAGAATAGTTTTATACTGTATTTTATTGATAATGCCTTGGTGCTTATTATTTGATCTATCTAAGGAGTTTAATTAATGCAATGTATTTGCTATTTTCTCCATTTTTATCAAAATCAATGGACTTTCCATCTAATTTCTCAAATTAAGTGTCATCTGTTTCCCTTCTCGACACTTAAT
Source organism: Castor canadensis (assembly GCF_047511655.1). Taxonomy (NCBI): domain Eukaryota; kingdom Metazoa; phylum Chordata; class Mammalia; order Rodentia; family Castoridae; genus Castor; species Castor canadensis. The sequence goes on from NC_133392.1 coordinate 4,556,239, forward strand.
CCCTTCCTTTTATGTGTCTGGATGTCTACCAAGCAACCGCTAGTTAGATTTTATTTGTTAATGCACCCAGGAATATGGCTTTTTTTTGATGGGTGAATTTAATATCATGTGGTCGCTGATATAATCCTGACCACAATCTGTTGCTGTCATCATTTAAAGAATCTTTGTCACTTAGGCTTTTTAGGGTGTTGACCTCGATCTTCCTGGATCTCCCAATGAGCATTGTCCAGCAGGTGCATCTCCCATTCTCAACACGCATTCCTATAACCGCTGACACTACAATAGTCATCACCATATCACCTTTTGTGAATGACGAGAATGGTGGGGCTTGGGGCTTTTGTTTGCTTTGTTTTGTTTTGTTTTGGGAAGCACTAGAGTTTGAACTCAGAGCCTCGTTCTTACTAGGGAGGTGTTCTATCCCTTAAGCCACTCCCCATCCCTTTTTTACTTAAGTTATTTTTCACATACAGTCTCACATTTTTTCCATGGCTAGCCTGGGCCACAATCCTCCTACCTCTGCCTTCTGAGTAGCTAGGATCACAGGTGTATGCCACCATACCCAGCTTATTTGTTGAGATGGGGTCTTGCTAACTTTTTACTTAGATTGGCCTCAAGCTGGGATCCTTAAGATCTCCACCTCCAGAATAGCTGGGATTACAAGTATGAACCACCACGTCCAGACAAGGCTGGTGTTTTAACACCCATTTTTTATGGTTTTGTTCCCACATTCCGAGAACTTTTCTTCCTCTGCATATTTCTTTCACTTAGTTGTCAATACATATGTACTCAGCCTATACCCTGCAAACACTGCTCTAGGCTCCGAGAACACAGCACACAACAGAGAGCCCAGGGTACCTGGGCAGAGCCCTGACTTCTAAGGGATGAAAACAACAGCAGATGAACACCAATGAGAAAAATGAAGCAGGGGCAGGGGGCAGGAGAGCTGCTTCTGAGGTGTCAGGGTGCTGGAAGGTGAGGCTGGCATCTGAATGGAGGGGAGGGAATGAGTTATGGTGTAGCTGGCAGGGAGAGAGCGAGGCAGGGGATTGGCCAGTGCAAATCCCTGGGGGAAGTGACTATTAGGGAATGACCAGAACTTGAGTGTGGTTGCAGCAGGGAGAGATGGCATGGATGAGACAAGGGAGGGTGGGCAGAGGGACAGGGGATAAGGGAAGAAAGGGAGAAAGGAGTCTTGAGAAAGTTTTGACCAAGTGACTCAGAACTTGCTCCAAAATTAAGTGAGGAAGTGACTCAATTTCAAAGAGGGATGATCCCATTTTTACAGGATCCCTCTGGCTTTGAAGTTGAGAACAGGCTGTAGGGAGATACCAGGAAGAGATTGACACCCAGTCCGGGCTCACAGGACTTGGGGGCAGCGGGAGAGGGTGAGGCCTGGCCAGAGGCAGGTGCTGTTCCACAGCAGTGCTGACGACTTGTCAACATACTGGAGGTGAGGCACAAGATGGCAGATGGAGTGACTCAGTCTCCTCCAGTTGTCTTCCTGATTTCTGCTGGTTCAGACAGAACCATGCACCTCCTCCTCAACATTCTTATCAAACCCCAGTGTGGTGGGGCTTGGGGAGCGATAGAGTGAGGAGGTTCCACCCTCCTGGATGGACTGGTGCCCTTACAAAGAAGCTTCCTGGCCTCTGCCTTCTCCCCAATGAGGACAGAGCAGCAAAGCACCATCTGGGAGCTGAGACCACAGACACCAAAGGCCACACCTGGACCTTGGACTGCAGTGTCCAGAACTGAGAGAGCTGAATCTCCCCTCTTTATAAGTCACCCAGACTTGAATATTTTGTTACAGCCATACAAACAGAGACACTCCCCAAACCCCACATATGTCTTACTTCTCTCTTCAATTGGTAGTTAGTGTCACAGGTCAACAAAAACTGTCCCACAATTATCTGTTTATTTAAGATTTCTGCTGCCTTCACATGACAATATCAGTGTAGTTTACATATGGGATAAATCACCCCCCCACCAAAATTCATATGTCAAAGTCATAACCCCCATACCTCAAAATGTGACTGCCTTTGGACACGGAGCCTTTAAAGAGACCATTAAAATTCAAATGTGTCCTCACAGATCCTTATAAAAAGAGGAGGAAATTCAGACACACAGAGACAGATATCTAGGATGTACACACATAAGGCAAGGTCACAGAGAAGACATTGGTGAGAGCTGGCCAGCTGGCCCCGGCAAGCCAGGGGACAGGCTCGGGAGAAACCAGCCCAGCCAACACCTTGACCTTGGACTTCTGGCCTTCAGAACTTAAAGAAAAGAAGCACCCACACCCTGGCCCTAAAAATCCAGTGCAGCTTACATCCTTTTCCTTTAAGAAAAAATGGCAGACTCTTCCTGTTTAAACGCTGAAGCCTTCTTGATTCTAGTTTCTCTGCTTGTGTTCCTTTTTACTTTCAAGGGACTTGGAGAGGTTTTTTTTTTTGTCCTGGAAATTTATGAATGTCACTATATTTCAGCATAATCCAACATGGTTAGAAAGTCCTTCTCTCCTGTGCCAGGCTGTCTACAAAATGTCACTGATAGAAAGGAAGAAACACAGTTCCAATTAGGGGAAGGTTCCAGGTACAAAGTGATCACAAAAGGGAGTGGGCATCTGGGCTGAAGGAGGTGAGACCCAGGGAGAATTACCAGGGAGACATCTCAATCTTCACTGGACACAGAAAGGTCACTTAGGACATTAGGGAGAGTAAGATGAGGGGAAGCAGTCCAAGAAGATAGAACTTCTGCAAAAACTCAAAGGTATGGAACAAAACAAAGCAAAAAGTTTGAGCCAAGCATGGCGGCACATGGAAGGTGGAAACTGGGAGGACAGAGGTATGAGGCAAGCCAGAGAAAAAAGTTAATGAGATCTCATCTCAACCAATAAGCAGGCATGGTAATATGAATCCCAGCTACTCTAGAGGCTTATGTAGGAGGGTAATAGAGTAAGGTGGACCCCAGGCAGAAACATAAGATCCTATCTGAAAAATAACATAAAGCAAAAAGAGCTGGAGGTGTGGCTCAAGTGGTAAGAGTGCCTACCTATCAAGCTTGGAGCCCTGAATTCAACCCCAATACCATACAACCCCAATACCATACACACACACACACACACACACACACACACACACACAAGGTTTGATGTTGCTAGGATCATGGAATTGGTGGGCCACAGGGTTGGCTTGTCCACGTCAGAGGGAAGAAGGAGAGGAGGGAGGAAGAGGGAAAGGCAGAAAAGAGGGAAAAGAGAAAGAAGGGAAGGGGGCAGGCAGAAGGTGGTCCTCTGGAAGCTCTACCGAGGAAAGGCTGAGTCCTGGCTGAAGCAGGAGTAGAGGGCACAAGGGAAGAGCAGGTCCCAGCACCAGGATTCAGAGCAGGTCTCCATCCACAGCATTGTTTTCTACTTAGTCTGCCTGGAACATAACCACTTTCCTTTCCCAATACTGGTTTTATTTTATTGGTATTTATTCATTACTCAATTTACTAAGTTCTGGAGTTTAATCAGTAATTCTGACGACAAATTCTTTCCTCTTGGCTCTAAGACAACCAGAGTTCAGTCCAAGTGGGTCTCCTCTCTCATCTTCTCCCTGTATTTACTTCTTGGCTTTTGGAGGCAGTGCCTCTAGCTTCTAATTCCAGCGCCATCTGTTTTGTAGCTCCCCGGCTCCACAGTCTTGGGACACTGGTGACACAAGTGACCTCTTTAACACTCAGATTTCTTGTCTACAAACTTATAATAGTGAAGGTACTTACATGTGGAGTCGTATGAAGAACAAAAGGATTGTGTGAAGTCCCTGGTAAAAGGAGCTGTGTGATAAAAGCGACTCATTCCTGTTTGCACTGTTATTTTTATTCTCATTGTTGTCTTGATTGGGAGCATATTTTTTTGGAGCATCAGCTTTTTCCGGCCATCAATCATAACTCCCACATTTCCATCAACGATCTGACTTTGCTGGTGGGATGCCCTCTGCCCCATCACCAGCCTGTCCTCCCGAGAACGGAGAGCCCTTTGCTAAACTTGCAGGTCTATCACAGGAGAACAAAGCCAGCGTGGAACTCACCCTTGATCTTTTTTTCTCCTTTTTCTTTGAAACAAGGAAATCTTTGCAGTAGAGTTAGTTGTTCTTCCAATAAAGCATCATGTTCCTCAGTTAACAGAATGGTGAACTGCTGAGGGTAAGCACCATGGTGTGGTGAGACAGGAAGGCTAAAGAGACGGTTCTGGGAATGCTACAGCCTGGGAAAGGGTCATGTGTGACATGTCACCTGGAGACGCTATGTTTGCCCCCACTATTCAGTGGTGACCAGCAGCCTTCTGCATTGGGCCAGGCACAAATGTGTCCTCAGGCATCTGAACCCATTATCCGTGGGATAATCCATTTAGTAAGTGTTTGTTCATCTTCTACTACAGAGTTCCTATCCTGGAGACAAGGATGTCACGATGACCACCACCACCAAAGCCTGGTGTTGCTAGATTCAGACGGCGGAAGCCACACGTAGACACCATGTGCAGAACAGGTGAGGATCCTACACTACCCAACATGGCCCCTCTCTGCTGGTGTCTGGCCATCTGACCGCACCCAGAGCACTGATACCCCTGGCCTGCCCCAGCCAGAGCCCACCCTAGTCATAAATGGCAAGTGTGTTTATGTTTACAGTGGCTCCAATTCTTCATGAATCCCATAGAATTCTTTCTGGAATATTCTGGCATCCTACTTCTTATTAGAGATGGCTTTTACTGAGAATTTTTCAGTTTTTTCTTCCCATACCCCCAGACATGAGTAGTTTAATGGAAAGCAGAACCCATGCCCAGGGGCTGTGTCCCTCATATTTCTCCCCCTTTGTCATCTTCTTGGACATTTCTCTCCTGTCCTCTTTTAAGGTACTCAGCTTTCAGTAAATGTAAGGATGCCCCACTCAGTGCCATGTGTCCTTTTAATGGCATTTTTTGCGGGATTGTGTGCTCAACCTTTTTTGTATAAGAGGTGTTCCTCGGAGAGGCCGCCAAGCCTACCTCATCCGAAGTTGATGCTCATCCTACTGCCGAGAGGCCTTGGCAGGCGCGCGGGGCCAGCCAGCCAGCTTCGCCCTCGGCTCCAGCTCAGACACACTGATCATTCCGGCTTTGTCCTGTGCCGCCTGGTTCCAGAGTGGTCTCTGGGGCTCAGTGTTCTCGCCAGAATGCTCATGACATCAGTCATAGTATTAATAATTACAGGTTATTCACAGATGGACGGGCAGATGGACACACGGTGACAGAGATTTGTTTAATCTCAGCAAGGCTATTTCCCCTCCATGTTTCCCTTTCCCACTCTTGCTGCCTCCCTGGAGAAAAAAATTAATGAAAAAACAAAATGTCTATGAAAGAAAAATGAAAACCCTGTCAGAGGTTCTGTTTCATTTTCCCCCTTCAGAAGAAAAAAAAGGACCCATCTCCCTTCCCGTTTCGGTGTGGTCTGCGCACCAGCTCAGTTGTGGGCTTTTGAACTATAAACATTCCTGAAGAAAGCCAGTCATGTCTCATCAAATCCTCTATCACCGCAGGCTCCATCTGCAATCCAGAATCTATCCACGTGTGGGGGGTGGGGTGGCTGAATAGATAGATAGAAAGATGGATGAAAAATAGATGACAGACACATATACACATACATAGATAATAGATACATAAATAAATGCATACACAAATGGATTTTTTTTAACCCACTGCCGATCCACAGTGACTTCCTGAAATTCTAGGACCATGGAGATCTTGTTGCCAGGACCATACAAGAAGAGCAGCACTCCTAAACCAGGGACCATCAAGCACCTCTCCTCCATCAGCTTTAGAGGTGACCAGCCCCACTTGTTCAAGATCTAAGGTCATTCAGCCAGGCACAACTGACCTTGGCATGGACAGGGAGGAGGCTATCTCTTCACATAAGGATGGATAAGAAGACAGCTACTACCAGCTGATCCTATAACTATGAAGGCAAGAACTTTCTGGGCTGTGTGTTTCACCAGGTTCACCCAATGCTTAAGCTGCCCTTGTGGTCTACACTCCTCACTTCTTCACATGCTTGCACTTGGGCTGATAAAGTGCTGTCCACTGTCATTTGGCCCCTTCTTCCTTCCTTCCCTTTGCCTCACCCAAGAGCTCCAATGGTATCGCTTTCTCAGGCACTGCTCAACAGTTACTCATGATTCAGTTTCTCTCCCTTTGACTCATAATTTTGTCTTCAGCTCAGTTCCAATTATCTCTTCACAAAAACGTAAATGCTTAATTCTCTTTTCCAAACCCTTACAGGGCAGTCTTGCATCGTCTGCATGTCATTGAAACCATCCCTGCATGATCCCTGGTGTCCTGTTTGCACCTATTATTCCTTCAGACTCTAAGGAATAACCACATTCAATGTGACCTTGGCCATGATCTATTTTTAGTTGGAGCAAACCAGACATAATTATAGAAACACACAGTTGGAGGAAAAAGAAGAGATGTTTTTTGAAAATACTCCACATTTAAGTATCACTCCACATAAAATAATGTTGAGGAGAAAGAGTTGGGAACCATTTTTTTTAACATCCATTCAATCTGCCTTGCACTGTTTTCCTACCTTTTCTCTGTGTGTCTGGACACCACTAGCCATCAAAGACTGAGCCACTGGGCTTTGTATGACCTGTACAAAGACAGCTGAAGATAACCAAGCATTTCTTGATTGCCTAAACCCAGAAATAGTGGGCCTGCCATAGATCCATCATCATCCATAAACATGAACTAAATCTAACTACCCTGATAAGAGCCAACCACTTCCAATGCTAAAAATCTTCCAAAGTCAATATTTGTTAAAATTTACCAATTCTTAACCTGTGAGGCCTTAATTCATGGGGAATTCCTGGTGCATAGTAAGAGTTTAATAAATATATTCATCTTCAATAAGAAGATGCATTCCTCCCCAATGAAGTCTCCCCATCCCAGTGCAGAGAGCAGGGTCATTTTGAAATGAGTTAATGTCAGAGAGAAAGAGCAATCATACTGTCCTGGGTGAGACACACTGCACACAGCTTATTAAATATTGAAGTGCCATAGAAAAGTGTACTGACCACAGAGTCCACACCGTCTGTAGTGACTGAGAGCAGAATTCCACAAATCACACACAGCAGCACCCAGACCTCTCAGCAGAAGCTGCCACTGGGACCAGCAGAGGTTGCTATAAGCCACCAGCCACGAGCAATGAGCTATTTTTTTCTCATGGCACAAATGGATTTATGCCAATGACCCCCCCAAACACAGTATTCTCAACCAGCAGAAATGTACATACAGACCAGTCAGCTAAGCTGGGGCTATAGACCAGCTAACTGGCCCACCTGGGGCTCCTACCTTTGACCTTGGTTTCATTAGTACAGCATTTTTACCCCATGAGCCAACTTGGATGCTGAAATATAAATCAACTTCCTTTCCCCATTCCCCTTTTGTCTGGCAGAGGTGCTAATGAACAGAGCAATGGCCAAAGAGTGCAATGGGAGAAGAACCAGAGTTGGAGAAGGCACAAATTATATAATTTCCATCCACACAATGGCAAGTTAGATCACGATACTCTCTATGCAAAGCTCACCCACCTAACAGGCCCTCTGATGACCCCTGAGAGCACATCCAGAGTTCTCAATCTCTCATGCACCCTCCTGCCCCTGCTCTACCCCCTCCCCACATACACACATGGATCCCAGATATAGTCTCCCCAGGCTTCAGGATCAGAAAACAAGATGGCGGCTCCACCCACCAAGCTCTGGACCCTCTAATGCCTATAGAAAAGTGAAACGCGTGCATGCTGAATGTAAAACCACTTTGCTTCTGGTTTCCTTCCTGTGAAATAGTAGCTACGTTCATCACAGTTGGAGCTGATTTGTTGCTGGGCCCCAGCTCGGCTGGTGCCCTCAGCCTTGTGAGCCCTACTTGTGAGTCCCCACCACTCAGGCCAGGCTCCTACTTCACTGCCTGGCCTGAAGAACCCACACTGACCACCAGCTCCTTCTCTCTGCTCCCATCACCTCCCCTCTGCCTTGTATCCTCCAATCCTAGAACAGTCTGATTTCCCTTAAAGGAAATCTACTTCTGAAGCCCCCACTCATTTGTTGGACTTGTGACCTTGATCTGCCCTTATTGGATGGGTATTTTCACCACCAATGCATCCCCACGCTGAGCCTCATCTACACAGGGCTGCAGAGTCCTGTATGGCAGTTCCATTTTTCTTAGCAGCGCAAAGCAATAATCATTTATCTTAAAAATTGGTACATTCCTCCAAATACATTCATGAGATGGTTGGTTGTCTGCTTCAATGAGAGCCGAATCTTAAAGATGGCCTCTCCACCCACTTCCCCACATTCTAAAGCTAATGTGGAATAAAAAAAAAAAAAGAAAGGGATGATGTGCCCCATAGAAGGAGAGATTTGGGGAACAGCGGCATTGAAATGCATGAGGTGAAATAGATCCAAAAATGTAAGCTCAAAATTTCATCCCATAATGAAACAAACACCAAGTAGAGGAAAAAAATTTTAATCGCATACATAGAGCTCAAGAACATATTGCATTTCTATGTAAAACAAACTGATTTCTCAGAACTCAGAAAGAAATTAGAATTATTCATTCATAACTTCATAGATGAGGTTCTGCCGCTAACATCCACTAATCCCTGTTTTCATCACAACTGGGAAGGAAGAAGTAGTCAAGCTTTTTACTTTGGGGACGTCTGAACCCCTCAGAGGAAGGAAAGAGATGACTTCAGCTTTTCCTTTCGTTTTTAAAAAATGTGCCATCAATAATCCTGGCTGAGCATGGGCCCAGGCCCCTCAGAGCTCCAGTGGAGGGAGTTAAAGCTGCCTGCTCTGTGGCTCACAGCACTGTGCACACCTCAACTGCCCCACAAACGACAGGTCACGCAGCTGGTGACCAGGGCGTCGGCATCTTATGTCTTCAGTCTGCAGACATTTGCTCCCAGATGACGAATTCTAAACACTTTACATGGTGGTTCATGGCTCAGGATAAAATGGCCTCTTTTTCATACGGTGAGGGTCTGTTTATCCTCACAGCCAAGATAAATTCTACTATCTGCAGGTGCCATTTATGAGCCTATCAGCAGTCACAAGGGGACATCTGTGTTGCTCACTGGAAAATATCAGGAATGTCCTCCTCCCTAGCCCTGGCTAACAGGCAGCTCTGCCAAGTGGGACAAGATGATGTCACTCTCCTAAGCCCAGAAAGGGGTAGCAACAGAGCAAAAGGAGGATAAGCTATGATTTCCCTAGAAATTCTCACCACTTCACTAACTGCTGGTTCAAGTTTAAATCCACAAAGCCAGTGCATTTGAGGGTGGATGAAGTGTGTGTGAGTATATGTGTACACTTGTGTATGTGGGTACACGTGTGTATATGTATGTGTTTATGGTTTTATGCATATGTGGGGGGCATATGTATATGTGTGTGTTTGTAAATATATGTGTGCGTGTGTGTTTATGTGCGTGTGTGAACATGTATGTGTTATATATGTGGAGAGGTGACTGCAGACAGCTTACTGACCTTGGACCTTCATCTGGGTATCTGTGCCTCTGTTTCCCCACAGGGAGACAGAGAAAGGTGAGGAATAATGGGCAATTCTGATAGAGTCTGGCTCCTTTTTGGCCTCTGCTTCTTTTAAAACTCAACTGGTAAGCAGTTTTGCCCAATCCTTTGTTGAAATTCATGGGATGGTTTTAAATCTAGCACATGTCTTACTCAGGAAGGAGGACCAGTCCCTTCCTGAAAGAGGATGAGACACAGAAGACATCACCTTGGTCTCCGCTACACTCTGTAAACACTGGGAGCCAGAACACCTGTGTCACCTATTTCATCTCTCCCACTGTGTCCTTTTCTCTCCATGGTTTACGAGCAGCTCTGAATGGGGGGAGAGAGAGTTTCCAGCTAGCTCTATTGGTGAAAAGTTCCAGAGTGTTGATGAAGCATGCTGGCTTAGAACTGAGCATCTTTTATAGATACAAACTGCATTGTATAATACTAAACTCAAAAACCAACTTTACTTAAATGGATTTCATGATGTTCCTAAGTTCCCTCTCATATCTCAGTCAAGCCTCTCAGTCTGAAGGGACAAATCAGATCGTGAGGGATGGGGGACACATGAAAGGCAGGTGCTGGTGGAGTCTGTCCAGGGTGGCTGGGAATCCTATTTCCTACCAGTTCTCAGGTGAGGACCCTGGGCCACACTGGAGGCTGGGGGACCCCTGAGATCCTACCTGCTCTCAGGACTCATCTGTCATTTGATTCCTGAACACCAGGCTCTAATAGGACAGAACTCCGTTTAAGTATATTATGCATTGAATTATTGCCTAAAAAGATGTTGGAATCCTTGCCCTCAGCACCTGTGAATGTGACCTTATTTGAATCTTTGCAGATGGTCAAGTTAAGATGAGGCCATTAGGATAGGACTTGATCCAATATAACTGGGGTCCTTAGGAAAAAGGGAAATTTGAGCGCAAAGACAGACTTGTGTTGAGGGAACATGGTGGGAAGACATAGGGTGACTGACATATATCAGCCAAGGAACATCAGAGGCCATGAGGAGCTAGAGCAGCCCTCAGCCCTCAGAAGGAACCAATCTGCAGATATCTTGATTTTGAACTTCTAACCTTCAGCACTGTAAGACAATAAACTTTTGTTGTCAAAGACACCTCCTTTTTTTTTTAATAGCACTCAGAGCTGACCAATCAAGACGCTCGTTCCACTGAGCCTTCAGTATAACTTTTTGGCTCCATCTCTGCATGGGAGCCCTCTCCAGTGCCCTAAAAGCCCTTGAACTTCCATGTGTTAATTGTTGGGTGATTAGTCTTGGAAAGTTTAATATATATATAAACAGACAATGCCCACACCATCTATGAAAATTGAACTCTGACTCACAACTTCTGCAGGAAATGGTCCAGAATGCTTGAGACTTGGTCAATAACAGCCAGTTTCTTTCATTTCGCTCCTGTTTCCAACTCAGGACCAACAAGAGAAAGCCAAGCATGCTCCCTCAATGAATCCCAGAGTATGCTCTGCTTCTAGCAAGCACACCTCTAGCTTCCCAGGCCAGCAGTGTCCAATCAGAACACACCTGGGACCTTGCTGTTCCCGAGTCCAGCCAAGCTCAAGTGACAATGAACGACTCCCTTGCTGTGCACTCTGAATCCTCAGGCTCTGTTTGTTCTCATCCGGGGGTGGTGGAGGGGGGTTCTTCATCAGTTTCCACCCTCAGTCTCTCATATTATATCACAAGTTCCATGAAGGGAGAGCCCAGTGCTGACCACAGTATAAGCTTCAGGAATTATATCTTGGGTGGTAATAAAGTGAATGAATGCTGTCATGACAATAAATAAATATCTGTTGAATGAATGAATGAGTTTTGCACAGCTGGGAGAAGAAGTTATTGAACATAAAATACTACTGCATATTGTATTGCGTAAGTTTTATTGTGTTTGGTAGCTCTGGGCCTTGGTCAAACTCCAGGAAATGGTCAGATTGCAAGTTTCCAACTTCCAATACAATATGCATTATTCTTTCAGACTTATTTATTGTGCTACTTTTCAAATTATAATAAATTTGCTTTCTTCTGAATATTCAGAGGCTTCAAAAGGTACCCAAAGGATGCAATTAGGCCCTGGGGAAATATGCTATTATGTGCACATATCATGTTTTGCATAGGGTTTCCATCATCTACATAATTTATGTGCTTCTGCATAATTTTGCTTCTTTTTATGTTTTCTATGTGTTTGTGAGATAATCTAGAAATCAGTTACCCACCATCAGAAACACAGAAAGAACTCAAGGCAGCCTTGTTCCTTCACCCAACCTGCTTTACTTCCTTCCCATGAACCCCTCCGGAAGCCCCGGGAGACAACTCCCTTTCACATGCACCAAACATCAAGGCTTGAAAAAGAAGTTTCAGGAAGCATTCAAGAATGAAACAGAACCTGGTCCATTTTCATGTTCTTCTGGGTATTCACCAGGGTCTCTGATGAATACTGCTAGCATTTTAAAGCTCTTTAAACTGTTTATAATCCTCACTTTGGTTTTGAAACAGAAAAATAATGCCAAAATTAATGGCTTTTTAAAGCTTCTGATGTGAGTTGGTTGCATACAAATTTCTCTAACCTGAGAAAGTCCATCATCTGGGAACAGGTGAGCGCTCTGTACAACTCTGGTTGGACTTTAATTGATTTTCCCTCTCAACAGCCTTTCCTACTTTCCATATTTTACATTTCCATGTCTCTTGTGATTTTTTTGTTACTCAAATCTCCTTACTGTGACGTTGTTAGCTATGGGACCAAGTTACCTGGGCTGAACAGTGGCCCCACAAGCACTTTGTCAACAGATCAGCCTTGCCAACATCCAGAACAGGCCAAAAATTTGTCCCTGCCTCCTTTGACATGAAGAAATAGTGACATCAACTTGACACAGAAAACAACTCCCTCTAGGAGTCAGACATTTGAGAAATTACCCAACCACCTGCCTCATTTTTATAGATGAAGAAACTGAGTCCAAGAAAGAAATAGAAACCTCTTCCTGCAGAGCCAAGCAGGCAAATAGGAATCAGCATTGGTTATGTCTTTGTATCTTCATGCCCATCTGTGGCTCTTGAGAGGGAAAAGCCTAGAAGGGAGGGTCTCAGAAGGCATGTCTACAGCACATGCTTTTGGGATGTGGACAACCAAGGAAGCCAAAGCTGAGTCCAAGTGCCCAGGAGCGCTATTCAATAGCTCACTGCTGGGTCAGGAGACCCTCCCAGCAGTGTGACATAGCTCTAGGGAATGCCAAGATGTCCCCACTCCTAAGAATTATTTCTCCAGTCACCCCATCCCCATCTAACTGCATAATCCTATGAAGAAAACATACCCAGGAGCACCCCCCCACCAAGAGTGGCCAAATAGTGCCAGAGAAAGAGTGGTCCAGCAAATGAATTGTAGGACACGTTTTTTCCAAACATTTTAGGTAAAGGAAAAGATCTCCTATTTGAGTATGATGAATAACATTGAAAGTGGTAATCACTGAGTTAAAGGAATATTCATTTGAAATTTATAATTTCTACAGATCTGTCTAATATCTACCATGTGGGCCAATACAAACCCTCACAGAAGTAACAAGTGGAATGCAGCTAAATGAAAAATGGCTCCTCCTTGTCCCAACACAAGACATTGCCAAAATATAGAGCAAGGGAAGAGTAAAACACCATTTACATTGGCATGGTTAATAGCACGGATCTGAAAGCCATGCCAGAAACAAGAGTCCAGGGCGCCAGGAAATCTATCTTCAGGTCTGAAAACTGTGGGGCCTTCTGATCAATTTCCATGCAGAGCCAGCCAGAGTGTGTGGAAAGCTGCCATCTCCAGTGAGAATCCTCCTGTTTAATGCCCACCCTGAGGCCACTCTCCCTCCTTCTAGGCTGCCTTTTGCCTGTGACTCTCCTTCCTGCTTCTTCCTTTTCTGATTGGCTCTCTTCCCTCCCTCCTAGCTCCCAGAGGACCAGCAAAGAGGGCTCCTTGGAAGTGAGCAGAGAAGAAGAAAATGGGCAGAAAAGAAGTTCTGGTCAGAATCCTCATTCTGATAGAAGTTCTTTCTCATGGACCCTATGGAATATTTAAGACCCTTTCTGGTTTTAATACCTAGATCAACTGCCCTCCTTTCAGGAATGAGCAAAGTAAGACCCACAGAAGAGACAAAGGCCAGCTGAGGAAAAGGCAGAGTGAGAACCACATTCCCCTGACTTCAGGTCCATCATTAGCTCCTCCTGCATCTCTTAAAATCTTTCAAATCAAGAGTTTGTCCACTGCGACAATTCAGAAGATAGCTTCATGCCCCTATGTTTAAAAAAGAGCAAAATATTCTAGCAAACAGGGATCTCAGCAAGGTATGTAACTACTCATCTTAGCAGAACACCACCAAAAACACAAGAAAACTAAATGTCGTGCTAGAATTTGGATCTGAACTTCCTCCTCCCCCAGCGCTCATGTGTTGGAAGTTTGGTCCCTAGTACACCAGTGCTCACGGCAGGGACTTGGGAAGTGACTGGATCATGAGGACTCTGACCTCATCAGTGGATTATTCCATTGATGGATTCACAGCTGAATGAGCTCAGGGGATGGGCTTGTTATAAAGATCTCTCTCTCTCTCTCTCTCTCTCTCTCTCTCTCTCTCTCTCTCTCTCTCTCTCTTTACTTTTATCTGGCCACCATGAGGCATGAAGGTTTGGCCACACCATGTGCTCCCCACCATGATGTTCTGCCTCACCACAGGCCCAGAAATAATGGAGATTGGATACATGGACTGAAACCTCTGACACCATGAGCCAAAGTTAATCTCAAATGTTCTCTTACAGTGGCAGAAAGCTGACTAACACTTTGTGTGGAGGGGGTTGTGCTCCCACCCACACACACTTGCATTGGCCAGGTGCAAGCTGAAGCCACATGTGACACAGGGCATGTACAATGAACATTCCACTGGAAGGCATCTTTACTGGGAAGATCAAAAATTTGAAAACTGCCTCCATAGGAAAGACCTAAGTTTCATTCAACAGCTTCAGCAAGCAAACATTTAACAAAGTACAGGGCTTCTACCCGAAGCCATGGCAGATATAAAAAGCACCAACATGTCACGGAAGGCATTCTGTTTCACGGAGAATCTAAGCCTTATATACATAGTACCAGACACAGCAGAGAGCTGGATATTGAAATCTAGTCCATGTTATAGTAACTCCCCTATCGAACTATTAACTTAATTGTGTAATTACTTATTTAGAATGGGTTTTCTCTACTGTAATCTAAGCTGTATGAAGGTAGGCACCATAAGTGCCTCATGTCCAAGCTCACCACCTGGTGCAGAACTTTGTACAGAGAAGATGCTAAATCAGTATTGAATGAGGGAACCATTGGAAGGATGAATGAAGGAGAAGTCCCTAAGGAAGGATCAGCTGCTGCAATTGCCTAGGACCCTCTCCACTGCTGGAGTGACCTCACTTCTGTCCAGATGAGAATTTAGTAGCACCAGGGAGGGTGGAATCTGGCCAGGCTCTTTATGGCCATTTACTGGACTTGAAGAGACTTCTCTGTATTCCTTAAGTGACTGTGACATTAACAGAGAAAAATCATGATGCAGAAAAGTACACTTGAAAAATTTGTAAAAACAAACTTACAAAACTAAACTTTAATAAAGTCCAAACACATCTATTACAACTCTCAAAATTATCTTTACAAAAAGAGAACTCTTAGAAACAAGGGAGGAACAATGAAGATGAAAGGCAGAGGAGAGTTATGAGAGAGTCAATAAAGAGGAAGTTAAAGGAAAGAAACACTGTTGACACCAAATAAAACAGGACCAGGAGCTCTAAGCAAGGGAATTGACCTCTTGGGAAAACTCCAGCTCTGTGAGGAAAGGATTTGTTGACAGTCTAAGGAGTGAGAATGCAGAAAGAAAAAATGAAGCAAAGTAGTCATTGAGAATGTGGTAGAACTGAATGGCAGAGAATAGAGTACAGATGATTGCTTATCATGAAAAAGATACTGGTAAGTAAAATGTAAGCATCAGCTGCAGAACAAACCTTCACCAAAAAGGGAAAAAATATGCGGGGCCAGTGGCTCACACCTGTAACCCTAGCTACTTGGGAGGAAGTTCATGGTTTCAAGCCATCCAAGGCAAAAGCAAGATCCTACCTCAAAAACACCCAATACCAAAAAGGACTGGTAGAGCAGCTCAAGCAGTAAAGTGCCAACCTAGCAAGCCTTAGGTCATGAGTTTAAACTCCAGTACTGTCAAAAATAAACAAATAAATAAATAAGGAAAAATAAAAGTTTGATTGTAACATCTGCAATAGCAAAACTGGACTCTGAAATGGCTTACTACCAGCAAAAATTTGACTTGTACAAAAAATAATAACCCTCATAGGTACACATTAGTGGAAGTCTTGACTTTTAAGTTTAATTTTTTAAAATATGACATTCATCCATGTGGGAAGCAAAAATGAAAACTATTCCTTATGGAAAGTAAGTCAAATTGAACTTACCTTCTGCAACGTTAAATGTCTACATTTTTCAGGGGTTAAAATTGCAGGACTGAAAAGTCTAAAATTGATTATATTCTTCCTACCATGGAACCGAAAGGAAGACTGTTCAGTAATGGTGGCTAAGTTCTTGAGATCCACTCTGCCACTGAAAACAATAAAAAATGGCCACCAAAATAAAAAGCAGAGAGGAACTGAGACATAGGTGCTATGTTGGAATGAGCATCTCAAAGGACCTTGAGGACATTTGCTGAGTCCACACTCCCATCTTGAGCGGTATTAGAAGATGATGTGTAAGCACCCACAAACCTCTTCCCTCCCTCTTAGTTCTGAGGGGAGCAGAGAGGAGGATCCCTTGGCACTGAGATGAGGAGAAGAAAATGGGCAATAAAAGAGTCCTGACACTCAGAAACTGTGGGCCTAGGAAGTCATAGAGAGTATCTGATCTCCAGGCTTATGGAGCCAGGTGGCCAGGGAGGCTCCAGGCAAGAAAGCAGGGGCTCAGATGATGCCTGGAGAAGGGCTCTTCAAGGAAGACACAGCAGTGCAAGTTTTTAGGATAAATGCTTACAGGCCACTTGGGCACTGCAGAAGTCACAGTTGTCAGGATGGGAAGGATCACACAGCAGGCATGGCAGGTCCATTGTGCTAGCCATAGTTAGGAGAATAAAGGCTGAGCTTGAAAACCCACAGGGAATAGAAAATAATAAAAAGTGACCATAGACTTGGAAAGACCAAAAGAATATCTAGAAACAAAAAACACAATAACTGAAAACTTTATTTGGTAGCAGAGTGGCCACAGTAGGAAGAGGGAATTAGTGACCACACAGAACAACCATGACCAAGGGAAAGAAAAAAGAAAGAAGCAGATTTCAGCTAAATCAAAATGGTGGACAATGCAGAAGATAGAGTTGGGAACAATGGACCTCAGCGAACAAAATTGGCAGGTTTGCTCAGAGTTCCAAAGGAAAGGGAAAAATGTCAAATCGGAAGATCAGAAGACATCATGAATGAGAACTTTCCAAAATCAAAACCAGCAGCTTCCATTACCACACAAACTTAAAAGGTCAAGATAATCCCAAGAAGGAAAGAAAAAGATGCCCTCCCCTTCATGAAGACATTCAGTACAGGAATTAATTACTGGGAAAATAAGAATGATGTCAGTAATAATGCCAAGCAGAGCTAATAAAGGAAGAGAGAAATAAAATATCAAAGAAACAATAGCAGTTAGTTTAAATATGCTAAATTCTGTGTATTACCCGAAAGTAGGAAAAAGATTTTGATTTTCCATATTTTAATTCTAAGGTTAACCCCTAAGAAATGGAATCTGAGAGACTCAAACTTCAAAGAGGAAAAAAATGAAAGGGAATTTTAAAAAAATAGCAATGTTCTGACAGTGGGATTCCACCTCACCCCAGAGGAAATGGCTCTATCATCAATAACACAACAACAAATTCTGGTGAGGATGTGGGGAAAAGAAACACTTCTACAAATGGTGGACTGTAAATTAGTGCAACTTCTATGGAAAGCAACATGGAGGTCCCTCAAAAAACTAAAAATAGACCTACCATACAATCTAGTGATACCATCCCTGGGCACATAGCCGAAGGAATGTGCTCCAGGATATGAGAGAACCACTTGCACATCCATGTTTATTGGAGCACTATCTACAATAACCAAGGTTGGGAAACAGCCTGGATATCCCTCAACTGATGAATGGATTAAGAAAATGTGGTATATATACACAATGGAGCTTTATTCAGCCATAAAGAAGAATGAAATTGTGTTGTTTGCAGGTAAATGGATGGAACTGGAGAACATCATGTTAAGCAAAGGAAGCCAGGTTCAAAAAGTCAAAGCCTTCATGTTTTCCCTCATCCTCATATGTGGAAGCTAGACCTATAAGTTAAATATATACAGAGAAACATATATGATCATATATATATATATATATATATATATATATATACACATATATATGTACATGAATACATATATAATGGGAGAAAGAACAAAATGGTATTAGTGAGTTTCTCTGAGGGGCTACAGGTGGTGGGAGAGGAAAGAAAATGTTAGAGAAGAAAAAATATTGAAACATTGAAAAATTTTGAAACAACCCATCTATATATAAATATAATATAATGTAATATACTGTAAGCTGTTAAGCAACAGGGGAACACGTGATAGAGAAAGAGTAAGTATAGGGGGATTAAAACACAATATATACAGGTCAGAAATATTTGTGAAACCTCCTTAGACTATCAATATACACTTTAAAAAAAGTGAAGACCAGGAAGGTAAAAACAGTTCTTATCCAGGAATGGGTATCAGTGGGAGAGGGCAGGACATGAGGAAAAGGTGAATAACAATGAACACGGTGGATGTATTTTGAATTCATTTATGGAAATAGAAGCATGAAAACTGTTGAAATTGTTCCAAAATGGGGGAGGAGGGAGAACAATGGAGGAAGTAAGCCTAAGATACATTTTAAGCACATATGTAAACATCACGATGTATTCCCTTGTACAGATATTATATGCTAATAAACACTAAAAAAAAAACAAAAAATAATAATCTTCTGATCTGATCCAAAATAAACAAGGGGAGAGAGAGACATACAGGACTCAGGGAAAAAGCAAAGTACAAATCAACGGAGGATGAAACTCAGACCCAACGATGCCCACCACCCTTCGTCCCTGGGATTTGCAGCATTCCTGACACAGCTTCATGCTGAGCAAAGACCCCTGCTATTTCTGAGAGGAATGGCATTTCCCTTCTTTCCCATTTCTAAACTTCAGCAATCTTGAGCCTGGTACGCCACAATCCAAGTCTCTGTGCTTGTGGGGTGGGTAGAGCTGGGGAATGACCAAGGACAGATCAGAAGCCCAGGTGCGCTACAGAGGTGTAAGGGTGGAGAAAGTGCTGGAGTCTGTGCCCTCCTGTGGAAGTGGATGCTCTAGATTTTGCTCCTGAAGAAGCAGGTCTCAAGACCCTAAGCCAGCATGCCATAGATTGATGGCTAGAGGAGTCTCTGGGCTGGGAAGTCACTGGGAGGGGAGAGGACTTCCAATGCAGCTGTGACAGAAGCCACAGAGGGGCTGACAGAGCTCTTTGGGCTGAACTGGCCCTTTCAAGCTGACTGCAGAGAGTGGTCCTAGCAATGACCCAGCCATTGGATGTGGGCTGCCCCCAAAATGGGGCTTCACCTTGGGCAAGGCACCTTCCTGCCTTGTCAGTAATTCTTGGAGAAAGATAACTTGTGAGCCTTCAAGCCAACCTTTCTAGAAAGTGAATAAATTAAGGTCCTGTCCTAGTGGGGAAGCACCCGGGTTTTATGCTTCTGGGTCCACAACCAGGGAGATGGGTGCCCAGCGTACCCTAGTCACTTCCAGACAGATCTACATCAACCCCCAGCTTTGAGTGAGTCTGAGCGTTTCACCTGTCTTTGCTTCCCACATGGCCAAGTCCAAGCAACGTGATCTTGTCCCATCCCAGCTTCTGCCCTTCTCACTTCAGAACCCCATGGGTCAGAAGTTGCCAGTCCTACCATCACCATGCCAAAGGCAGCCCTGGGTTGCTCAGCACACAGACCACCCTGCAGTGTGCTGGCTTTGTGGATCTGGAATCCTGTCTAATCCTCACAGCTATAGTCCTGCAACTTTTCCCGACAGGGTTTCGCAGTGTAGCCCAGTGAGGCTTTCCCTCCCACACCCCTGCAGGAGGGGTTAAGAATATCTACCTGTGACCAAATAAGTGCAATTACTTTGGGGTTAGACATCCCCCTCAGTTTTGCATATGCTGGTTCTTTCAACTCTAAGTCTAAAGTTTGTAGAAGGAAAGTGATTAGAGGTCCTGAAACAATGGAACACGGATTGTTAGCACTAAAAGGAAAGAATGTCACGGTGTGCCAAGCAAGCTCATGCCAGAACAAAAGGAGTGGCAGGGTCCAGGGAGGCTTCCAGTGAATGGAATGCCAGTGAGACCCAGGACAGAGGTCAGCCTGGACTTCTGCCTACAGCTGCGCAGTCAAGGACACCATCTTTCTTTCAGACAAACAAACTCTCTTCGCAAATTTGTCCCTTTCCCTAGACCTCAAAGTTGCTTGGACATTTGTCTAGATGATAACTGGCCACAGAGTGGAAGGCTAGAGCTGACAACCTCATGTCTCCAACCCTCCTGGAGTAAAGGACCCCATACCTGCTGTGAAATAGCCAGAGACAATACCCCCTGTAGGGTTCCCTGTGCAGAGCCCAGAGCCTGGCACAGCAGGAACCAAAGAGGCTGGTAAAATTTACAGAATTAAATTATTTGTGGAACATATAAGAGTGAATGCCTCCCACCTCTCTTATTTTTTATTTATCATAATTAATGTGTTTAACTCATGCAACTTGCAGATGCGTAGAATAAATAGCATAGAAATAATGGATGTTTTATTAAGAAGTTTAGATGAAGTTGTAAACATCAGAGGGTTAATTAATCATAATATCATCTAGTTACCTAAAAGCATATAGACAGATGTATTTAATTCAACTTTCAAACAACCATCAAAATATCTAGTTACCACCAAATTTTTCCCATGGTCTTCTTGGGCTAACAGTTGTTTTCTTTCTTGTGTAATATGTTCAACCTGAAAGATTTTGTAAGCCAGAAATCAACATGTCCATGATTCTGTTTACATATCTTAAAACATAAATGCTGTTGTCTGTAAATCTGGCACCATTAGAACTGAACACAGTGAGATCGATGGTTTAAAAGAGTCTTTTTCATAATAAGGTCCAAGGCCAAATGTTCCCAGACAGATTCTGTATTTCCTAAGTTACTTGAGTTTTATCTTTATTTTTTTCTGTTGTCATTGTCTGGAAATCTTAAAAAATTATATATTTTGCAATATAAAAACCTCTCCTTCACGTGATGATTACCCATCAAAAGCCATTTCCATGGAATAAAATTTCAGTGTCTCAAGTGACTGCCTTTCTTTGTGAAGACTGTAGAATCCCCCAGGGTTTCTCAAATGTACTTCTGGGATTTCTCCATGGCTCTTTTTCTTATAGAAGCATAATTGGATTCTGATGCCCCAGCTCAAAGAATAATATACCTCAAATCAACATTCCCCTTATGAACCAAAATCTTTGTCTTTTTTTTAAGAAAAAAATAAGAAAACATTTACACACACACATGAAAGTTTATATTGAGTATTTTGCTGTTTCGTTGCTTAAAATGAGCCATGTTGATTTGTGTGTCTTGATATCTCCATATAGAGGCCCTTGACTCTCACCTCATGGTCTTCACAGCCTGGTGTCACTGCCCCACACCCCTGGGAGTACTGGTGAAACCTATGGCTTGCTTCTACCATTGGGGTGTGGTTGGGTGGCAGGATGCCCATGACTGCCTTGCACAAATTGGATGCCTTCCTCTCTAGAAGACGCTCACCTTTGCTGGTTTTGAAGAAACAAGACAGATGCTGGAGCTGTACTACAGGAAGTGTCACAAGGCAAGGGTGTGGAGGGTAGCCTGCAGCTAAGAGCCACAAGAAACTGGGACTCACTGCCCTTCTGCTGCATGGGTGTGAACGATGCCCACAAATGTGGTCTGGGTTAGATAAGAACACAGTATTTGCACCAATGCCTTGATTAAGCATTGCAGCTGATATAGCGTCAGGTTTAACTGTTAAGTTTGCAGTAATATTGTTTCACAGCACTAGATAATTAATATGGGATCCACACAATGTAGGTCAAAGCTACCTTCTCTCCCTTGGCAGCTGAAACAATCAACCACTACATTGGCCTTTCCCTGAGCTCCACTCCAAACTCCTTTCCTCTGTTCTCCCTGCTAACAAAGGCCACGCTCTGCCTTCAACGCTGGAGCTCAGCAATGCTCCCAGCACTCAGGGTAAAGTCACACCTGGCAGCACGGCAGGGCAGCCACTGATCAGGATGGGAACCAACTGGCTCCCTTCCTCCCTCCCTGCCACTTTCTCTCTACATGAGCACATTCCATCCATACCCCACCTTTGCTTCTTGGAATGGCCTCTGCACTCCCACTCTGATCCTATTTGGGCCCAAAAAAATCTTTGGGGAAAAATCACTGTCACTCTCGTTTTAAACATGAGAAAATTGGTGTTCAGTGCTTTGCCCATTTCAGAGTTGGTCTGTGTCCGTTCTGGGATCCAGGTCCTGCTGTCATTCTACCTTTTTCTTCTCTGAGAACAATGTGGTTTCTCTCTTGTTGGGTTAGCTTCTGGTCACACGTCCTCTGTCTTCACAGCCACCCTGTACCTCTCTCCACACCCAGGATGCAGACAGTTCGAGGTGGATCTGGCTTGTCTTCCCTCCAGCTCCTGGTGGGGGGTTAGTCAATGACAGGCTCCTCAGGAGACCCAGAGGGCCAGGGAGGTGGTGGTATATGTTCAGGCCCCTGCTCATGTCACTTTCTTCTGCCTACAACCACAGGTTTGGCTAGGCAGTCCTTTTGGGCTGGGGGCCACCTTCTGCCAAATCAGATCTATTCAAGGCAGCACCCCAGGGGTTGCACAGGCTCCCTGCAGGTATCCCCACATCCTGCCAGAGTTGGCAAGCTAAGTCCCTAGACTTCAGAGTCCTGTTCCCCACTATACCTTAACCAATACAGGGACCCTCCTGGCCTGAGCACAGGGCCTTGTTTCCATCTAGAAAGCATTTGTCTCTCATAGTGTCAGTCCAGAAACAGCAGCAGCCACTTTCCCAAGGAGCTCTGGCTACCACTGAGCCCTTCCTATCTGTGGGGTTCTCTCTAAGCACCGCCAGCTATGATACTGTGGGCTCAATGCCACCTGCCTCCAGCACTTTTGTATCTTCTCCAAAAGCATCACAGAATGTCAGCATGGCCATGTGCCCTGGGGGGCATGCAGAGCCATCTGCCTCCTCCTTGCCGTGTGGGCCACCCTCAGGTTCTCTTGGAGGGTGAGAGTCATTTCATCATTGTGATCTGCCGAGTATGCTTACGTCACTCCAACCCAGCCCAGGAAGTGGGATCTCCAAGAAGTGCTGGCACAACAATTAAACGTGGAAATACAGCACTGAGAACATCTTTAAAATCAAAGACCCAGTACATTAGCAGTTCTAACACATCTTAGCCTCACGTGCTTCTACCCAGTGAAACTCTCCAGATGAAGAACAAGTGAGACGCTCATAAAGTCAGGTAGTGCTGCCAGCCTTAGCATCACCATTGTAACCAGCAAACTGGGCTGTGTGACACAGGTGGCTGTGTGGTGGCACTCCAATGGCACACCACAGCAGCAAAACCCCACACCCAGACAAGCTTTCCCACATGTACAACAGTTTTCAAATAAGCCCAAGAAGATTCAACAAATGCAGAGATGCCACTGCTATGTAAAGACACATGTTCTCTGAACACTGCTTACAAAGCCAAGCTCTGATTCTCAGCCAGCGTGGCATGGGTCTGTACTCGGTGGGACAGATTCATATTCAAGGGGCTCCTTTGAGAGGCTAGGCAGACTCTGGCTGGAGGTTCAGTCATTGGTGATGTGGTCTTGGGTCCCTGTGGATTCCAGAGAAAGCAACCTCACACACTGAAGTGACAGGAATGACCTCAAGAGTGGGGAAATGCTGTCCCTCCTTGCTCAGAGAGCAATGAGTCACTCCAGATGGAGGGGAATGACGTAGAGTCTCGATGGACAAACCTGTTCTTGGGAAGTGACAACTTTTTCCTGTGGAGTATGACAATCATGAGCAAACACACGGCCTAAGCAATATCCTCCTACCATGTCCGGCCCTGTCTGTTAGGAAGGAGAGCTCCCCTTCACTCTTTTGAAAAGGAACAAATAAGTTCCCATGCAGACTGTAACTGCAATTTAGTCCTTTTGGTCCAAGTGTTCTTCATTCCCACAGTGTGGAACCATTTTCCCCTCTTTGCACATGAGCTGACCTCATTTCCCAGCCTCCATCACACTCTGATGTGGCCATGAGCCAATGTTCTGTGCCCTGGAGCACAGGCAGACATAGGAGCAGGGGAGCACCTGGGCTCAGCATATAATCCCTGTGTCTTGGACTTTTAGCTCCTTGCAGTTAACCCTGACACCCAAACCAGTCTTGGAGCAGCCCCAGTTAAGACCTCACCTGGAGACCACACCTGAGTTACTTGGCATTCTCCCAAGACTACTACATGGGCAAAAAATGTACTTGGATTGTCAGAATCTGCTGGACTTCAGGTTCCTTGTCATTACAAACTAGAGAGGAGACTGACAGAGGCTTCACTGATGGCTAAAAGTAAGAAGCTCCAATTATTTGGTGGAGTGTGTCCTTGGGAAGAGCAAGTCTTCAAGGTCACCCCTTCTGAGGACATCCCTGTGGCATGTCCTCAGCACCCACAGAGCTCACAGAAGTTCTGGCATCTCTGAGTCAAGTCCTGAGAACCTGCTCAGAGTCTGGCAGGGCTGGGGACAAAAAGACAAGGTTGGAGGAGCGTGTAATTTAGGTACTCATTATCCTTGCCATCCTCCCCTGTATGAGATCTAGCTTTACTTTATTGTCATTTGCTTTTGGCACCTGTGCCCCACAGGCATTCAGACTGTGGTGTTGAGTAAAGGCTTTGGCTCACAAGGAAACACATCACAGCCCCTTAGCAGGCCAGGCCACCTTCCTGAGTCCAGTCACTATGCTTCTTATTAGCCTGGGCACAGTTGTCCCTCCCCTGAGCTTGCCCAGGCTGTCCTACTGGAAGAATCCACCCCCAGCCCATGGCAACCAGTGGATCCTTGTCTTCCTTCTGCACACAAATGAGGTTTACTTCTCCCTATGAGGTAGCCTTGGCCACATGACTTCCTTTAGCCAAGGAAGGGACTTCAGCTCTCCCAGGAGTGGCCACTGGAATCCAATGTCTGTTCCCTTCCTTCCCATGCCCCACAACTTAGCCCTAGTACAGGGGCTCCATTAGTAGGGCCCATATGTGCAGCAGAGCCCCTGCCCCCACCCTCACCAGACTGTCCTAAGATGGAAAAAAACTTTACATTTCGTACCATCAACACTCAGGGAGGCTTATGACTGCAGCAGGACATGGTCGAAGCAGCCCACTTCTACACTTGAGACGTTCTCCCACCTCCAAGCCACCCACACAGGCAGTTTCCTCCCTGTCCTGCATTTTTCCACACATTTACAGATTGTACCTAGGTATTTATTTAGGTGTCTGTCTCCCCTGCCTTTATTCATTCTTTGATCACCAGGACCTCACAGAATGTCCATGGTATGTGATAGGCACTAGATAAATGTATCTCAATTTTGGTGGCACAGGAAGGCCACCATTTACTACTCAACCCAATGGCTTATCTTGCTCTATGGCAGAAGCCTTAGGGACATTCCCATTCTGGAATGAAATGTCAGGGCGTCTGTGATTCAAACTCCAGGTCCACTGTATTTCTGTCTGGGCCAAGAGCACAGGAAAAATAAAAGCCCACCAAGACTAAAGGGGTCAGAAGGGCAAGAAGGCCCATTTCAATCACCTGGGGAGAAAGCAGCAAGAGCAACTGCACCCTCTCCTAAAGCCAGTAGCAGCCACTCTCCTTGCAGCCTGGGCAGTGGGCTGTGCTGTGACATTATTCCCTGTGACAGGGACACTGAGGAATGAAGAACATTCTGCACATAGAAGACTGTGTGAGCGGAAAAGGCCATGAGCAGCTGGGAGCATCAGGAAAGCACACCAGTGACCCTGTAGACTTGGCCTTGGGAAACTGATGCCAACAGCTGAAAGCATCTTTGGGCATGGAAGGGCCCAGTGTCTTTTCAGATCTGCAAGAGTGCACCAGGGTTGCGTGGAGACTACATTCTGTTACTCCTGCAGTCCACTCGGGTCTGTGGTGTGGACTCTGCCTCATGCACACTTACCCAGCTCCAGGCAAAACCAAGAAGCTTGCAGCTGCGTTGATGAGCACTGGAGGGCAAAGTTCAGTCTTGTAGGGTCCCAACCCCAGGGGGCCCAGGTCCCTGCAGAGATCAGGCCACAACAGCTAATCAGAGAGATAACCCCAGTTGGAGAAGGGAGTCCCCAACTGGGTCCTGATCTATCATGCGTACATGTCAGGAATTGGTTGTCACAACTCATTTCTTGTAACCAGAGTGTTCCAGGTAGACTTTGTGTCTACAAAGGGTCAGGTGGGACCCCAAGGGCATTCTCTGGGGGGGTGACAGGGCAGAGACCAGGAGAAAATAGGTGGCAGAAGAGAGATGGCTTTGTGCAAGGCAAAGACACCATCAGTAAACAACACAGGGGAGGTAGAGTGAGGAGCTGGAGGAAAAGCCAACACAGCAGACACAGACTGAAACCTGTGCAGCCCTTCTGGAGGGGCTTAGGCTCTGCAGGAATGAACAGAGATGCATCTGAGCCAGTGCTGCCTAGACCCCAAAGCAGGGCAAGCCTCCTGCTGGCACCAGGTCACAGGAGTTCCTGTTGGACCATCCTGCATCACTTCTGTTGTTCAAGTTCCACTTGTAATGAAGTCATCACTGTGGCTTTTGAAATCCAGGGACAGGCTCTTCTCAGGGAAGGGAGTTAAGACCCTGTCACCTTTCTAGGAATATGCCTGCACCTGCTCCTACTGATTGGTTTGCCCTAGAGACTAGGTCAGGTCTTCACCAGGAAAAAGCTGCAACTTCCTTAAAATGCACCCCAAAACTGGACTGGGGACTTAAGGCAGCACACTCAGGTGCAGCAGGCCTGGATGCGCCTGGAACTCAGCATTACTAAGAGCACCTGTCCAGGTGATATGTATGCTGTTGATCCACAGGTCTCATTCTCAACATCTAAGTTCGAGACCATTGCATACCCTAAGTCACCTCTGTCCCCTGGGATCTTACACCAGGCTGCCTTGAATAGCTGTGCTGCCCACTTTGACCTGTGCGCACCATATATACCATCGCAGTGCATGCAGCCCAATAGGATCAGATCGTGTCTCTGTCTCATACAGAAGAACAACCAAGTGTGTGACACAAAGACATCATATACCTCACTTTCCTTCCCTTTCTGAAAGCCTGTGTGGGAAATCTAAGACCCACTCATGTGATAATCAGAAAATAATACAGAGAACCGGGTAGCTTTGTACACGGCCCAGGGTGATAGGATCTTTTTGAAGAATATTTTCTTTCCTCATGTATATTTAAAATAAGTTGTTATTAACACACACAAACGTGAACCTAATATAGTATCTATTTGTTGCACAAACTTTGAAAGATATTTATATTTAAAATATAAAGAACAAATTTTTAAAAACCGTCCGAAATTTCACAATCCTCATTAAGGTACCTAGTTTTACATCTTTTAATGTTTATTTAACATTTTCTCAGAATCAACCCACTGGAAACTCAGTAAACCCAATTTTTAATGACTGCATAGTAGTCTGCTGTAGTTTAAAGATTCCCCTTTCACTGGACACTTAGGTTGCTTCCTCTGATGCAGGGGATATTAGTGCTGTGATAAATCTATTTTTCTGTACACCCTTCTTTATATTTTCATTCAATTTACCCAGTTCATGTTAAGTACTGATTGATAGCTTTCTCATCATTGGAGAAACTGGGTTCAATGGTGAAGCAATACATATGCCAAGTTTGTGACAGCTTCACAATTCCAGTGAACACCCAGAGCCTATCTTCAGTGGCATGGACTTTTGTGAGTTATTATGCTTTAAAACCATTTCCAAAGCTGATCTCCACACACTTCATCAGTGGATGTATCTGTCCCCAATCCTCACATCACCTGTCCTGTTCTCCCAAGCAGGGAGAGCCATGTCCTCACTCTGGCACTATTGGAAGAAGGTCTTGAGCCAGTAATAAATGAGAAAGAGGAGAAAAATCCAGAACCTTATAATAGATTATTTAGTGCAAAGAGGAAGAAAATGATCACAGGTGGTGATGGCAGATGTGACAGCCCAGGATACTTGGCAAAACACAGTGTGCACATTCGATTACAGGATGGGGAGGGTAGCTCCTCAGGCACTCGCTGTCCAAGCGACCCCCTGCCATTGCCATGAATTATACATGTATTTTTATTTTTTTCCATTTACTTTCTACTCTCTTTTCTAAATACTTAAATCAGTGGCATCAATAGCCAATGCTGTGCAAAGTGAGACGCTTAAGTGTGACTACAAATGCTCTCAATGAACAATGCCAGCAATTAACCGTTTCAACACAGGCCACCACTGTCACCGTTCAAAACACATGCATGACAACTTGAAAGGCAGCTGTCCTGGACGTGACACTTGGCAAGGAGCCCAAATCCACTGTCATTGTAGGCACCAATTCAAAATGTTATTATTTTTATTATTCTTAATTAGTGCACACTAATTACTTTCTAACTTTCTTTTCTGCTTTTTTAAAAACAAAAGTCCTTCTCTCCTCTCCTGGAGATTCAAGGATAGTTACTATCTGGCTGGTAATGAATGTGACAGCATAGAAGAGGCTCCGGTGTGGTCCCACCACTCTTAAGATCATCTCCCTAGTGTTGAGGTTTGGGAAGACTTTGGCTTCAGGAAAGAAAGTCAGAAATTGCTCTCATGCCTCAAATACATCAAAGACAGCTTCATTTGCATTTCACCACCACCATGAGGATTAATAGGCAAATGGCACATATCCCGTAGCCCTACTGAGTTGAAAGGCAATAAACACCCACATTGAAGCAAGAAGACAGATTGGGCCGTCCCAGCGAGGAAGCAAGGCCGTCTACACCAAAGCAACAACAGCAGAATAGCAATGAAGGCCAGAGCTGATGTCCTCACAGCCAGCCCCACCCTCTCTCCCATTGTTCCGCATCTCTCCCACCCACCCAGGAAGCTTAAGCCTCACCAGAGAGTCTTTCTCATCCCCAAGGGCCTCTTTGGACAAGCAAAACTTTATTAACGCCTCCAGAAAATCAGCTGCAAAAATAAATAAATAAATAAATAAATAAGTAAAAGAGAGAAAGAGAAAGTCAAAGCAATGATAAAAAATATAAACAAAATCAAACACACCACAACTGAGAGGAGGCAACCCAAAAGCATGCAGAAGGCAATGCTCTTGTCAACTGTTCTGTTGGGGGGAGCAGCCTACTTTCTCTCGCCTAATCCTGTTTAACTGTGTTCTCACAATTCCCAAACCTTCAAGCTAAGGTCATCGGTGCACAGTGGGGCTGAGTGAGGTCTGGGGAGCCAGCATAGCTGGGAAGAGTGGAGTCGAGCCCTCCGGCTTACTACAGAAGTTGTTCAGCTGGAGTTCACGCTGGCTCTCTGTTTGTTTGACCCATCACCAGCTGTAGCAGGGCTCTCTGTCCCCATGTTCAGCATTAGGTAAGCTGCATAAAGCCAGCCTCCAATATGACGGGTTGGTCATGTTGGGTGGTTACAATGTCATATGACCATGGTTTCCCTTCAGCCATCTCTATTCCTTCCCGTGAGCTCAGCCAAGCTCTTTCCCAAGTGTGCTGCCACTGATCCATAATATTAAGTGTGTGGGGGCAGCAAGTAGCAATCCACCATGCCTTGTGCACAGCCCAACCGCCAGCACGAGGTAAAGGCTTCCACTTCATCACAACATTTCTCTTGGACCATAAACCTTGAGAAAAAAGAGAGAATTCAGCGACTAGCAACTGTCCAGACTCCAACCACATCAGCATTTGTAAAGAGCAGGCCACAGGATGAAAGCTGCATTGAGCCCAAACCAAGGCATAGCTGTCTCCTGCAGCCTCAGGGTACTCAAGACTGGAGCTGCTGGCTCAGCTAGCCCAGGACTCCACTGACTTACCAGGATACCACTCTCAGCCCTTCATCCCTGCCTCGGTCTTCAGCTTCTCCCCAAGGTTCCTAGCAGCTTCAGGACCTCATCCTGAGAACACAGGGCACCCTGGCCTTACCAATAACTTGAGCAAGTCCTGTTGCACTCACCAGCCCAACCTGAGACATGAGCCTGTCTCTCAGTGACTCACTAAAGCC
Organism: Castor canadensis; assembly: GCF_047511655.1. Classification (NCBI taxonomy): domain Eukaryota; kingdom Metazoa; phylum Chordata; class Mammalia; order Rodentia; family Castoridae; genus Castor; species Castor canadensis. Next base: position 4,586,241 of record NC_133392.1, read on the forward strand.
AAGGGAATGGGGTCACTGGCTTGACCTTGGGCACAGATCTCACCCACCTACATAGGCCTAGAGCTCTGATAGGTACAGTCACCTCCAGGAGGGTTGAAGGATGCTGTAGAAGAAGGGTAAGGAATGCTGGAAGGCAAAGGCAATGGGACTGTAGAGTGTGTGTAAGTCATAGGTGACACAGAGTCAGAGCTAAGGTAAGAATACAGCCATGATGCATTCACTCATGAAGGCATCAGCAGTGCCCTCACCCCTCAGATACAGTGACAAGGGTGGCTGCACACAATCAGGATCACCAGAAATAGTGACATGGCCAAATAAGGATGTACCACAGAGTCAGTGGCCCTGAGGACCATGGCTGGTCAAAGCCACTATAGAATCGGTACACAATGTCTCAACAAGGACTGTGCCTAGTACCTTTCTCTACTTACAAAGGCCTCAAAGACAAACTTTCAAAGCCTCCATGTTTCACAGGTACTTCTAGTAGACCTATTTTTTAAATAACTACATAAACCATCCTGGCATTTTTGTTATAATTTGTCATCTCTAGAAACACATTATTCCTTTGTGTATTTACTGATTGTGTGTTTATCATCCAAGGAAGGTGTGTCAGTCATCATTCTTCCATCGTTATGCAGCAGACAGGCCCTTTGCATCCGTTATACACCACTGTGCTGAGTGCTGGGAATCTAGCAGGGAGTCAGAACTCGTGTTCACCATCAAGGAGCTCCGGCTGTAGGAAGGAGTTCCTGTCAACCGCTAATACTTTGAGACATCTGACACTTTCAGGTTGTGCATTTCGTCCTAAAGTTCTCTCCATGATTAGGTAGAAATTAATAATTTTTAGGCAAATGGGCAAGAAAAATAAATGGTCCATAGTTAGGAATTATTACATAGAACCAGATTTCAGATGTTGGTTGTTCACAAAGTTTCCAGCAAGCTCTACTAAGAAATATGGACTTCAAATAAGCTCAGAGTGCTGTGTGTTTTTCTTCTGCCTTTCCAGAAACAGCACTCTCCACCCTTCTGTGCCTCAGCTCTGCAAGGTATGGACTTAAACTGGCCTACAGAAATGGGCATGCCTGCCCTTTGGCTTTAATTGGATTCATTCTGTGCGTCATTTGAAGGAGATCAAAGAAACTGAACAAGGAGCATGAGTCTGTGACATGTTCAGCCCCAGCTTCCTCCATGCCTAGTCTCCTGGGCTGGCTGACCACACTGTTGGGAGGTCTTTGTTGCATAACTGTCTCCTTCTAAGTCAAGTAACTGCTCTGTCCTTGTCCCCTCAAACCCTGGGAAAGCAATGCACCAGTATCTTTTAAAATAGTCTCTGTTGAGTTTCCTCAAATTATCTAATCTACCTTGCCAACCTATCTCTTGCCAACGCACAAGTTAGCCAACATTTCCAAATATCTTCTATGTCTTTTTAATCCTATCATGGACATTTCCAAAGTGGTACTGAAAGTTCCCTGTTTTCCTGTCCTTGGGGATTACTTCATCCCTTGGCCTCACTCTCCAGCACCACCTTCCAAACTGACCTGTCCCTGATCTCAGACCACTGCTTCTGACACACAAGCCCACAGAAGCAAGGTGCTCAGGATAATCTCAATGTTTGCTATGGGTATTCACCCTGGATTCCCTGGAAACACACATGCCTACTTGAAGCATATCAGCATTAAAATAAATATGAGACAAAGCCAAGTGTTGGCAAGGACACAGAGCAACTGAAGTTATTAATATACCCTTTGTGGGAGTGTAGATTAATACAGCCACCTTTAAAAGAGGGTTGGCCTGATCTAAACATACACTCATTCTATGACCCAGCAATTCTACCCTTAGGGATGTCTGGGAGGATGAATGTATGTGTTCAAAAAAAAAAAAACATGTAGAAGAATATTCATAGCAGCAGTTTGTAATGGCCTCAAACTGGAAACAATCTAAATATCCATCAACAGGGAAATGGACAAACAAGCTGTGAGATTTAACCAAGAACCAGCCACTGATGCATTAACACAAGGCTGATTCTCAGGCACTATGAGGAGGGAAAGAAGCCAAACACAAAAGAGCACAGAGTGCATGATTCTATTTATATGAAAGTGAAGAGCAAGAAAAACTGACAGATGAAAGAACTCAGGATGACCAGTCCCTTGAGGAGGGGTATGGTGTGTAAGAAGGGGAATAAAAGAAAGCTCTGGGATACAGAAATGGTCCACGTCTTGACCACAGTGCACACATAGATAAAAATCCATCAGTCTGCACTTTGAAGGTTAGCCTTTTACTCATTCCATTGTGTGCATGGTAAACCACAGTAGCAAACTAAAACTCAAAATGAGATTTGAGAACTATAACAACACGAAATAGCTATTAGAATTGTCGTGTGTGATTCTAACTGTGGTGGTTTGTCGATGTGTTTACCCAAAGCCATAATCTGAAATGACAAACCTTTCCACAGAAGCAGCATAGGCAAGCAGCAGGTGACAAATGCTCACATGATGGTTATAATATGAGCAATTCATGTGTGACATTTTCACTGTTGACCAGTCTCTTTTAATGCAGGATTATTTTTTTCTTTTTTTTGTTAAAGACAACTCGTAAGAAAACAAGCCATTTTGAGGGCCACAGACAGAGATGCTAAGGCAGCTACCGGAAGGGCCTGAGGCAGCTCTCTCAGGTGTGATGTGGATACAAAAAGTGGTCACATTCAGTGAACTTCCTTGAATCAGGGAGTTTTCAAATCTTGACAAAGTTTCTATATGCATCTTTGGCTTGGACAGCACTTTTTTTTGACAAGTCATAGGTTGACCACAAAGTCTTGTGACTGCCATTTTACAAAGCAGTCTAGATTACTTTGCAGCTGCTGTACCAAAGCAATCTAGACATCAGTAAGACAGTTTGCAAGGCATTTATTTCCAAGTTTGCCTACAGTTTTGGAGGAAGTGTTTGAAGCTGACCATACCCTAGCATCAAAAGGCCCCAATCTCAAGTGGGACGTCCTGGGAGCCCAGGCTGCCCTCCCTCCTGACATTTCTCCCCCAAGAAGCACAAAGAAACCTCCTGAGTGGATTCAGGGAATTTGGGGGCCAAGATACAAGCATCAAAACCTTGAGCTCTGGTGAGAATGTGTATTGAGCAATTCCTTGTGCTTTCTACAGCTCTTGAAGCACAGTCAGCCCCTCAACTCACTTTCAAGTCAGACTGCTGCTGACTTCCCAGCCCATCTGGCACCTCTCTCTGCCTTGCCAACAACAGCCCTTGACAGTGTCCCACCCTGGACCCACCCCATTCCATCCTTCTGCTGGGAAAGCCCCTCTGCTCACTTTGGCTACTTTCTCCTCACCATCAGCACTTAGCCTAATTCTCTTTTCAGAGGGCTCTGCCCTGAAGCCCCATGTAGAGCAGGCTCAGTGGGCGTCCCTCTCATAGTGCCTTTTTCTGTGGAACTCATCAGAATGTGTGATTGTATCACTACTTACAGATTCACCTTTTTGTTCTCAGATTCTTCCTTTACATAGGGCACTAACAAAAGAAGCTTATGTGTGCTTTCCACCAAGACATGCCAGCACTGAGTTACACACAGGGCATCAAACATTAACATCTGTATGTGTGAGGTCATAACAATCAGATTTGATCATTTTCTCATGTTTCAGAAAGAAAACATAGCAACATGCACAGGTATGCATAAAGAATTGGAAAGGAACACACAAAATAAGCCCTAAGGAACAGAAAAACATAGTTTCCAATTATACCTAACTAATATCTTAACAGTGACTAAAGTTGATCAGCAGTGAAAATTCTACCTAGCAGGTATTTGCTTTTGATGGTGACAGACAGCAATAGCTCCCAACACACCAGCTCCTCCCAGTTCTCCACGTCTCTCCTCTGCCACTCGGAACCCTTCCTGCCACACACTCCCCCAATGTCCTGCTCCACACAGCATAGAGAAGCCTGGCTAAGAGGGATGTGACATTGTCATGGTCCTTTAGGGACACTGACACTGGGACCGGAGGTGGCTCACTTTCTCCTGCATTAGATCTGCCTGAGCAAACGACCCTCCATCACAAGAGAACCATAACGAACTCTTACAACCTTGGAAACTGAGGCCTTCACAGAAAGTCTCCCAGGGATGCATGGATTGGAGCCCTCGTCCTAATTCAGATCCTACCCAGGGGACCCCAGCTTGATCTGGAACAGAGACCCAGGTGTTGGGACATTTGCCTGTGCTTGGTAACCCAGGACAGTTGGCTTTTTGCTATCCATCCAGCATATCAATTGAGGGGTCCCCATGAAAAAAGAGGGTGAAGAAAAGATCGTCTTAAGCCCAGAGTTTGACCGGCATGCCGAAGTGTCCAGTGACTCTTCAAGCTAATCAATGACCAGGGTCTTTCCAGGTTAGAGGCAGACAGCAAGGAATTAAAGAAAATGTACCAACATTCGACCTACAGGAAAGTGTTGATGGTTTGGCTTGCTGTGTCCTTGGGCATCTTTTCAAAAAGAGCCAAGTAGTGTAGCCATGAGTTAGGCGCAGTCAAGGTTGTCAAATGCCTTATTCTTATGGCCCCAGAAGTTCAGTCAGACACTTTACTGGTCAATCAGATATCCACCTCACATCTGCAGTGGATAGGAGCCAGTGACCCCACACCCACAGATCCCCTGGAGCCCCACAACCCCGCCCGACTGTCCGGACCATTCCCAGGCCGTGAATCATTCCTGCTGGGAACCAGGTCCTCATCGCCCAATGCTTCCTGGAGGCTCATTTAGGCCTTGGCAGGATGGTGGGGACAGAGCAGCTGTTCACTCTGACTCTTTCTCATCATTAGACTGGTTTTTAATCCGCAGCAACTCTTCCAAAATTGAAAATGGAACCAGGTTGGATTCCCGACCAGGGCTGACCAAGTGCAGGGCTGGCTGGGTGAATGGCAGTGGGTGCCAGAATGAAGATAGATTTCTGCTCGCCTGGCTCCTGGCGGGACAGACGCTGGGCTGCAGGCGGTTCTGTGGGCGGGAGCTAGGCCACCAGCCAGTGTGGACCTCCTGGGCAGGAACATGTTGTCCCTAGAAACCCAGACATCCCATGACCCTTGCCAGGCTCTCCTAGGCTCTCTCTTAGGAACATACCAGCCAGGAGATTTCACTGATAATATGGGGAGAGAAATTTTCATTAGATGACAATCTGCCACTCTTGAGTTCATTCTAACTTACATTCATCAAAATTTTTCTTATAAATTCTTCCGGTCATTCAGACTTCTATATTTTGTAAAAAACACACATAACATGAAACTGGCCATCTTAACCATTTTTAAGTGTACAGGCCAGCAGCATTGAGCATGCTCACATTACTGTACAGCCATCACTGCCATCCACCTCCAGAACTTCATATTCCCACACTAAAACTCTGTCCCCATTGTACACTGGATCCCTATTCCTCAACCTCTGGCCCCACCATTCTATGAGTGTGACTTCCCTAGTACCTAATATAAATGGAATAGATCTTTTCATGTAAATGGAAAGGCCCTAAAATCAGCCTTTTGTGACTGGCTTATTTTACTGAGAGTAATGTCCTCAAGGTTCGTCCATGTTGTAGCATGTATATAATTGTCCTTCCTTTTTTATTTATTTTCATTTTCTGGAAGTCCTGGAAGTTGAACTCAGGGCCTCACACTGGCTAGGCAGGTGCTTTACCACTTGGCCCACACCACCACCAGCCCTCCTTCCTTATTAAAGGTTGAATTACCTCTCATTGTATGGATGGGCTACATCTTGCTTATCCGTTCCTCTGTCGATGGACACTTGGGGTGCCTCCACCATGTGGTTATTGTGAATGATGGGCTACAGCATGAGTATAGCCATTATCTGCTTGAGACTCCAATTTCACTTCTTCGGATATACCCAGACGTTGGATTGCTGAACCAAATCATATGGTAATTCTTTGTTTAATTATTTGAGGAGCCACCATACTGTTTTCTACAGTAGCTGCACCATGCTCCATTCTCAGTGGGGATAAGAAGGCTCTGATTTCTCTGCATACTTGCCAAAAATTGTTTTGTTTTTAATAGTAGCCACCCTAATGGATATGAAGTAACATAGCATTGTAGTCAGACTTCTTTTTAAGGATCAAAAAGTATACTTGCATATTCCTAAGACTCCTGTAATGGAGTTCCATTGGCCTGATGTCAATATACACCCCACGACACCCCCCACAGCAGCCTCTGCCCCTTCGTTGTCACCACCTTCCAACCAGCTTTGGGGTGGTCACATTGAGTAGATGATTCGGTATCCAGGGTGCAAGGCAATGACTTGGGGACAGATGGAAGAATTAGCAGCTATGTGGCTAGGAGGTGAGTGGATCAGAGAACAGGTGAGAAGGAAAAACCATCTCTCGTAAGACACGGGGAGAGAAGAAATGGAAACCAGAGGCCCTGGAAAGTCCCAGTCCTTTTGAGAGAAGCACTGAAATTTTGATGGCCTCCCTGCAGGAAACTGTGGAGAGTCCTCCTCATTAATTAGCGTCTCCATGCATATGGAACTCGGGTGGACTGTTCACCAGCCCAGCCAAGACTGCTAACTCAGCAAGTCATCTGGAACAGAAGCCGGTTCTGCAGAGCTGCATGCTGAGCGCGGGTCATGGATCACCTTGTGCTAAGTATGAACCCAAGAAGGCGTCCTATTAATGAGATGTTGCCACATGACAGACACTGTGCAATTAAACCAGAAGAGGCCAGAACACAGTAATTAAAGAGAATGGATAAAAATGAGAGGGACAGGGAGGGAGAATCAAAAACGAGTATCGCTGGACCTGTTGAAAATTGAGAACGAATTTAGGATCCCCAAAGGGGTGAAAGGTGAGGTCATTCAGAACAACTTCCCCACAATTTTATTTAACTTCACGTGTTTCTCTCCACTTTCTCTTGAAGCACCATGCCGATGGGTTTGCACCCCTTACCATTATTCCCCCAACTTCCCTTTCTTTTCTTGCATCCTTGGTGCTTGGATTATTCTGTGCACACAGTACCCATCCTTCTCTCTAAGTGGGCATGGCAGTGACCTCAAAATCCACACACCAAGAAGCTGCGGCATTTGTCCTCACCAGTTGTTCTAGCCTAGACCAGCACAGCTTCCAACTTGTTCCCAATCAGAGGAAACATTTCTCCATTCACAACATTCAAAGTATTGGATGGAATTTATCCAGTTGTCAGTGGTGATCCTTTTTCCAAGCACAATCTGAACACCACAATATGCAGATACCCAAGGTGTCTCACCTCCCTATTATCAGCTAGGGGATCAACCCTCCATTTCCACCTGCCAGGACTCTGAGCGCCTTCACAACTGCCTCACACCAAGAAAGCCCCATGCTCAGTGTAATACATCTTCTGAAATTAACTGAGCTCAGGGTAAGCAAAGTTTCTCTTGAATGTCATCTTTCCAGGGAACCATATGGTTTTCTATTAATACTGCCCACCTCTGCAGACACTGCTGGGTGCCACACAAAAACAGGAGATGTGTATTTCCCTTCTCTCTGATTCTCAGCTAACTCTACCTTCAAACCAAGGTTGCATGTGGAAGGGAAGGAAGGATGGCTATTTAAATATAATATGACAATAAAAAGGTTTATCATCGGGAAGAGTTCATAGAACAAGTCAAATAACTTCAGAACAAGACATATTTTGCAGCCCACATAGACTTTAAGGATAACTGGCTCAGCTCTCTCTCTCAATGGTGCTGTCAGGCCATCCCCATTCTTCATCCTAATTTAAGAGTCACTTTCATTATTTTATGTGCATCGTTGAAAATCAGTAACAAAATAAGCAAAATAAATGAAAGGAACTGAAGAAGCCCTTCTCCCCAAAGATCAATGCCGTTAAACACCGTTAGCACATTGCACTCCCTGCCACTATGTAGGGACACTAAGTGTCCTACTATGTGCCGGACACTTATACACAGTTGGTCACTTGCAGGGACACTGCAAAGGAGTCATGCTTTGTCTCATGGACCTACGTTTTAGGCTGAGAACCCGGCGGTAAACCCACACTGCTCACAGGGTGGTGCAGTCTTGATGCTCTGGAGAAGACAGAAGGGACGGAGGGAAGCACTCAGAGATCCAGGCTGAGAAGCAAGTGTCTGCAGGGACAGCACCTACAAAGGACCTGAGGCAGAACACAGGGCTCTGTTGAAAGAGAAGGTGGGCCATGGTGTTCTGAACAGAATGACTTTGATATTTACTCTATCCTATCAATGGTGTCTGGAAAGTTAGTCCTCCTGAGTCAAATAAAACACTTACTTACACTCTCCTTCTAGCCGTTTTGTAGTTTAAATTCTTGCATTTAATCCTTAATGCTCCCTTTTAGTTATCTTTAGCTGTGTTGGGGATGAGAGAGTCTATGATTCACAACCCCCCGTACTGTCCCTCTTTTCCTTAGAGAATCTAACAAAGCCACAGAAATGCCAAGTCAGGCCACCACTGGACAAGCCCATTGAGGGAGGGGACTTGTAGTACAGACACTTTCCACTCCTTTATCTGGGGGCGGGAGGGATGTCTCAGCTGTGAAACTTCTTGGAAATAGAATATAAATCTCCATCAAGTGCTCAGGAAAATGGGGTGTCACCTTGCAAGATGGGAGGAATTAACTGCCCACGTTTTCTCTCTCTAACACCTCCCAGCGGGGTGAGGCAGCTCCCAGAGCAGATATACTGGAGGCTGGAGCTCCTGATACGGAGGTGACCAGCAGACCTGCCATGGCCCCGCATCACTAGGGGTCCCCCCAGCACTCTCCCTAAGCTTACCTATCTCCACACTAATGCTTCCAAGAGATGACGAGTTTTGGGGTCTTAACTCAGCATTCTCAACATCACCCCACATTTGCCCCAAAGCCTGCCACAGGGTTGAGGGAAAGGACATAATGTCAGACAGAAGGGCACATCTCCGCCACCTCTGCCGCTCTCACTTACCCAAATCTAATGATGGTGGCTTAATTTCTTTATATGTGGTCTTTTTCTGGCTAAGCTGCTCTTGCTTCCATAATTGTTTAGCACTGATGTTTTTAAAGTTTGCAACCTAACTACCTTAGACCATTTTTATTGCTTTAAGTTCACCGATAGCACACTGTCAAATGTATCTCCCTTCCTAGCTGCAAATGCATTTTCCTCCCTCACAAAGACAAACCTCAGGACCAACTTGTCTCCAGCTTGCATTGAAGATAGGAGCTAGAGGTGTGGCTCAAGGGTAGAGCGCCTGCCTGGCAAGCTCAACGCCCTAAGTTCAAACCCCAGGACTGCCAAAAAAAGAATACCTTTTCCAGTTCTTTCTCAGTCCCTCACTAAGTGAGCAGAAAGTGCTCACTTTGGGCAGTGGTCTCCCTAGGACCCTGATCCCTGCACTGGCTGCAGAGCAACTAGGTGGATAGGTATTTGATCCCACTCTGCAGACACACATTGAGGAACACATGATCTGGAGACCATCTTAGAGCCCCGTCCCGGCATACCTGCAGGGGTGCTGCCTTGATCAGAAGCGTACAGGTATGTGGGCTCTTGTGGCTCCCAATTGTCCAAAATTACAGGTAGTTATCTCAGAGCAAACTGTGCTTTATCTCCATTCCCCAAGTGACAGGAAAGATAAAACGGATTCGAAGGACAGATTTCTCAGTAACCACTCAGCCACATCCCCATAATCACAGCCTGAGATGCAGTAATGGCCCCATGCCCACCAGGCTCTGCAGTGGGCTGAGGCACCAGTCATCTCTCTCTTCACAGCAGTCAACTTGCCTTTCACTGCTTCCAGCTTGCCAACAAGCTCCTCACAGAGCAAACTTTCCAACAGGCCTGGAGCTCTCCAGACTTCTCAAAATGGCAACCAAGGGGGATCAGATCCTTTAGCAACAAGGTAAGAAGTCTTACTCTGAATTAACACTCTACCTTTCTGTCACCAGTGTCAGGCAGGCTGGAGTGAAGGGATGAATGAAAGATCTTGCTTATTTCTACAAGTTGAACTTAGAAGCTGCCCTTCTGCCCCAGCCTGTCGAGGGCAGGATATGCCCTAGCCTGGGAGGTATGGGGGCACTGCAAGCCCTGGCAAGCACCCCGCCTTGAAAGGAGGCTTCCAGGATTGTGATATGACAGTACAGAGATCTTGACGTTTTGTACGGCTGTGTTTATGACATCACCATATCGTGTGGACTGTGGCTCCAGCTTCAGTGGTTGTCTGTATTTGCGTATTTACAACTGGCGTATCTACCTCTGAGGTAGAGATAGCAGGTACATACTAATCAATTACTTAATGCAGGAGGGGAAAACCAGAAGAGGTTTCAAGCCTTGATTTGGAAATAATTAAGTGCAGAAATATAAAAGCACAGCTGTCCAGGGAGATGACCATCGAAAGACAGAAGATCCTAGTTCTGCACCCTGACCTTCCAAAGGGAGTGGCAACTGGGCACGGTGCCCGAAGACCTTGGGAAAAAGACACATTTGGAAAGCAGCCTGCAAGAGGTAGACATATAATCCAAAAGGCTGCTGGAGACACTGTGGCCAGAGTGCTGCCAATGCAGGCAGCACACCTCGTGACATGATGATCCTAGGATGACTACAGGGGAAGAAGAAAAGGAAGAGGGACCATGGCTTAGGAGTCCTCAGAGACTAGAGCGTCACTCGTGTATTGTAACTGCACGCTCTCCTCTGATCTGCATCTCCCAACTTGAGGCCAGAGGGCAGTGTGGCCTTGTGGCTTTTGGTCCAAGTGTTCATTTCACAATAGAGAGGATCCTGGCCCATCTCTAAGGCCAGACATGTCCCTGCCAGAAGGTAGGGAGTGGGGACTGACAATAGGCTGGAAGTAAGGAGTCCCTCCCACCATAATGTCACTTGTCCTAAGTGACTGTCACTTGGCAGTCCCGGGTGTCCTGTGTTTTGGGAACCAAAACGCAGAGTTGGGATGGAGTGGCTACCTCATTGCCCAGCCCTAATCAACAGTGCCTTCACCCCTCCTCCATCCTTTTCTCTGTAGTGCTAAACTCTCCAGGCTAAATTCTTTGCACTGAATTGGACGAGAAGACATTACCTGGCAGAATGATAACCACGCTACAAAACATTCATTAGAGCCCAATTCCAGCTCTAGGGGCAAAGCATTTATCTGCTTCCTACATGGACATTCTTACCCATTAAATAAGACTTTCTCTGACCCAAATTTACAGAGTTGACCTAAGAAAGTAATAACTCAAGAGAGTTATCAGGGACAAGGTAAATCAAAAGTGATTCTAGAAAACCAAACAGCTTTCGGAAACCCAGCATGAACTCTCTCAATCATTCATATAGACGTGGTTCTTTGCAAGAGGTTTCTAGGATGCATTCACTCTACCACCTTTCTTTTTATAAACACATTTTTATCTTTAATAAGCATATTTATGGGTACAAGTGCAACATTTCAATACATGCATATAAAATGTGGTGATCAAATCAGAGTAATTGATGTGTCTATCAGCTCACCCATTTATCATTTCTTTATTTTGGAAACATTGAAAATCCCCTCTACTAGCTATTTTGAAATCTTCAAATAATTATTGCCAACCACAGCTATCCCAATGTGAACATTGGGGCATTATGCTGTAAAACACAGATTGCTCTCATCCAACTGTACCCCTGAACCTATTAACAATCTCTCAGTCCCTCCCTCCCCACCCCTTCCCAGGCTCTGTAACCATTATTCTATTCTCTTCTTCAAGGTCAACTTTTTACCTTTCTTACAGAATGAGAAGATGAAGTGTTTGTTTTTCTGTGCCTGACTTAGTTCACTTCATAATGTCCTCCAGTTCCATCCGTGTTACTGCTAATGACATAATTTCATTCTCTTTGGGACTGGATAATAGTCCATTGTGTGTGTAGATAGATGATAGATGATAGATAGATTGATTGATAGATAGATAGATGATAATTACTTTTCTTTATCCATCCACCTATTGATGCACACCCAGATTGATTCACATCCTGGTCACTGTGAATAGTGCTGTAATAAATACACAAGCACAGATGTCTCTTACACATGTTGGTTTCAATTTCTTTGGCTCCATACCCAGTAGTGGGGTTGCTGGAACATATAGTAGTTTAATACCTACTTTTCTTTTTGCGGTGCCTCTATACTGTTTTCACAACATTTCCTGAGGAAGGTATTCTGAACTTTGTTCAAAATTATAGATTAATCTTCCTCTTCTGACGGTGCACCTCCCCTGGGTCACTGTCCCAAGACTGTGCACATATGAGCTGTTCACTGTGCGAGGTTCTGTGTGGGGAGTGCGCCCCATATGATGTGTCAAGCTAGCTTGGGCTCTGCCTTCACATTACTCACAGGTTCCTGCAGGAGACCCCAGAAAGTAACATGATAGAGCCACTGCCCCACTGCCTGAAAAGCATGGGACAAAGTGTGATGACAGAAAATAAGGCAAAGGGGTTGAGAGGGCACCAACCCCAACCACCAGTTGGGTTTTGACGAGAACTCTTATTTTTCTTATTTTGTCTGACTCATGGCATGAATTTGCCTGGTTCCTGGAAGACTGGAGTCTACCATAGGTCACTCTGGATCCACAATCATGGTCAGAACACTTTCCTCAGGAAAGGTTGTGGAAACAGTATAGAGGCACCACAAAAAGAAAAGTAGAATATTGAGGTGGCTCTCCTTGCAGACTCTGAAAAGTCTGCACCACCATAGCCAGCTCCAGGAACTTTTTCTCAGCAAGTGGGAACATATAAAAAGAAATCTATGCACAAGCAATTTGGAAGCAGGATGAGCAGTTGTTCATTTTTACCAACTTCTTGTCAGTTTTCACCTCCCTGTTCTACCTGATCTCTCTCCAGCCTCTCCTACCCTCAAGGAAAGAGAGATGGCAGGAAATGATATCAAATCCATTTGGAAGATACCTTAAAAAGAAAAAACGATGTTAGAAAGAAGCTCTAATATTCATCTATTTTCCAGGCTAGAAAATTCACTTTTTGCATTGCATTTAACTTTCTTTCACTGACTTTTAGTAGGGAAGGAATCTCATCAAAGGCATTAACAGATTTTTTAAAATCTTGGTGAAAGGTAGATGATAGTGATGGGTTTTTACTTTGAAACTAAAAGTGTCAAACTTCTAGAAGCAGTAGGTGCCCATCCAGGACAGCAGGATCAGCCAATGACAAACTTTGCAAGGCCACCCACCAATGACAAGGACCCTTGACCAAGGATGGAGAGCAAGGGAGCTCCCCTGCTGCCATCAGCAAGTCCATCCTCTGCTGCTGAGAGCCCCTGCGGTCCCCTCCTCAGGTGTGTGAGACAGGGACACAGACCCCACACCTGCAGGTCCGGAACACCAATGGTGTCTTTACCTCACCCTTGCTTCTCCAGTAAGATGTTCCAAGTAGGCACCCCCAGTAGCAACAGAAGGTTTAATTTTCTTTTTAAATCATCAGTTTGGAGCCAGAGGTGGGCGTATTTCCAAGCACTCAGTCTCTGAAAGGTTTCGAAGACAGGGCTGGAGGCATTTGAGAGCTCTTCAAAATGAAGTCTTTTCATTTTCCTTCTGTCATCCTTACCTGGCATTTCCTGTCACCACTGATCCATGGGACACTGGGAAATGGTTGGAGCAGATGAGACACCCTAAACACTCATTCATTATCCAGAAGAACATGACGGAGCAATGCTGGTAAAAGGAGGGCCCCTGTGATCTTCCAAGTGGCCATTTGTAGAAAGCCACTTTTTAAAAAATTTTCTTCATTGAATGAGTTAGAAATGTCAAATATTCACGCTGAGGCAACACTGATCCTAACAAAACCCTGGATCAATGAGGACGTGGAAGTCCCTCAAAAGAGCCATGCTCCCATTCTTCCCTGCTGGGCTGTCTGTGCCCCCACCGGTGCCTGCAGCCCCTCTCCTAGCTGCCCAGCCCACAGCCCCTCATTTGTTATGACATAAAAGTCCCCTTAATATTTTCTATCATTTCATATCATCCGTGCAGTAATGACACCCTCAGGAACAACCCATCCACCCGTGTTCGTTTTTAACACTGCTGGCGTCTTCTGCAATTTTGTGAAGCTTAAAATGAGCCTTTGCAGTGCTGGGAGAAGTGACAAACTGCCGGTTGCTGAGCCCAATCACTTCAACTCCATCTGGCCCGTCCGTTTGTTATCTCCACATCACTCAGCCTTTGCCACTAGCCAGGCCCTGGTGAGCTCCCACACAGCCCTGGTCATCCCATGCCACCAGGACCAGGGCCAGTGCCTGTCTGCGATGAAGCGCTCTGTGGTGACCAGGTGAGCCTTCAGATTTCAACCCTGAGTCCTCTCAAGTAGGGCCTCCAAAGAATTCTTCCATCCCCAGAACCACGCTGGGAACAAGACTGAAGCACACTGAGATTTTCATCAGCTCTTTCCAGTCATTTCCAAAGACGCCCTGGAAAGGACCTTCATTTTGTTTTATTCTGAGTCTGTTTTGCTTAAGGTAACAGAACTGCTGCCCCTCTCCAGGGACCAGGACGCTAAGTGATTTTGCGCCATTGCTGCAGACAGTAAGGATCTTGTCGGTGAGTTTGTCGGGAGCATTTAAAGTGAGTCACAAATGATGGGCTTTGACACCCGCCACCTGTGGGAGCAGCACCCACTTATCTCCAGCTCTGTAATTTTCCTTAAGTGCTGCCTTTCAGGCCATGGGGCAGGCAGCATCCGAGTCACTGGTGCCGTGCTCTGTATGGGCCTTCTCCTGCCTCCGCTTCCCATTCAGATAGAGAATTTCGACAGGGCTAAGTGTCCCCTTGGACCAACAAATCAATAATTCTGCATCAAGGTCCTAGCTCCATCAGACCTTGTGTGCCCCTTTCCCCAGCCCAACCCACTCCAGCCCAGTAGGCAGGTGCCTCCCACTCTATTGCTGGTTTGCTGGAAAATATCCCCTGAGGACTATCCCCAGTTTGGCCCTTGGTGAAAAGGAGGGCAGGGGCCAGAAAGTTCGAAAGAATGGCCTGAGGGTGGACAGAGATCAAGAGCAGGAACAATTACTCCTCTCACCATCTCGGAGACAACAGCAAGTGAAGAGTATATTTTTTTTTAAAGAATGAACAATTTTTCCAATAGAAATGCCACAAAAAGCCAGATGATAGCATGAAAGAAAATTACCAAATAGCAGAAGAAATAGGAGGAAAAAAGTAGCACGATTAAACAAATGACCTGAAGGTGGCATGGCTGTGCTCCCCCATTGCCATGCCCTCCTCCTCCATCCCCCCCCAGAACTCACTGAACTTGACATTCAGCAAGGGGTAAGAGTGAGGAAAAGAACAGCAGACCCCAGATTTGGAGAAACCATAAAGCATGCAAGTTCACAAGCTCACAAAACAAATCAAAATAAATCTGTCATATTACTATATTTACTTCTTTGTCCCTCCTCTCCTGGCTGGCTGCATCATGAATCTCCTGCAGAGGAAGCGAAGATGGCAGGCGAGCGCAGGTAACATATCCCGAGACTTCAGACATGAATATGAAGTTGTAGGGGTGGCGAGCAGCCTCTAATGTGTCGGCTTCTTTGATAAGTTAATACGTCCTCGTAGCATAAGGCACAGCCGAGCTTGACATTTGAATCATTTATGGCTTGGGCGGTGGCGGGGGGGGCGGGGGATGGCTGCAGTCTTATTTTTTCTGGAAAAGAACCCACATGTCTTTATAAGCAGTGAGAGTGTCATTGAAAGTGCTTGGGAGCTTTTCCATTTCGGCCCTAAACCATGTGTTTGGGAGTCGGGCCATTTCTGTCGAGAAGTTATTATTCGACAGTTCCAACTGGAGAGCGCCCACCATCCTGGTGAAGTGCACGGCTGTGGTCTCTGTGCCTGTGGCACTGAACAGATTTCAGCCCAGCACGGTCACTGGGAGGCTTAATGGCACACACACTATCCAAATACCTTTCCTTCCATCAGGTAGGTGCAGGCTTGGCAGGGCAAGGAAGTCATTGAGGTACCTGGGAGGTGTATTTCTCATATCCAATTTTCATAGCTTGTGGTCTGAACAAATCCACTCTGCAACAATTGCCTTCTGTGTTTCTTCCATCCATTTGATTACAGGAGCCTGGCATAAAAGACTGAAAGAGACACAGGCTCTAGACCTAAATTGTGTATCTGAGATGTGACCAGTCTTACTGTGCCAACACCAAGCATCTCCACACCCACACACAGTGCCATCTCTAAAACAACCACAGTCCAGCCATACTTACGTCCATCTCCCTCCTGATATTATTTAATGTTTGACACATCTGCAGGCTAAAAGGCAGACAAGACCAGATCCTCGGGAAGTCTGCTTTCCCTCTGCACAGACCGCGGCTGAAAATGGGAAAGTACACCTCAGCAAGCCAACACCCATGCCTTGGGTGTCGGGATGGGCAAGCACAGGGGTGGTGAAGTCCTCCTGTCCCTGCACTGTTTCTCAATGTCAGAATTAACCCAGGCACCAGCTTCTCTATGCCCCAGCCACCTGCCACTTGAGATGCAGAGGAAGTGAGCATGGGAGAAAGACCAGAGTGGGAATCTCTCACAAATCCTTTCCCTCAGACCCGCCTGCTCCTGTGAGAGCAGGGGAAGTACATTGTTTCTCCCAACCCAATTATTTGCCCTCTCTGTCCCCAAGGACCCTGGTTCTCACACCCCGCCATGCCCAGAGGCAACCAGCAATCCTTGGTTTTCTTGCAGGTGTCTTGGGAAGCCTATTCCTGGGTTCCTTTCCTTCTCTCAGTTTCTCACTCTGAGGTCCACCAAATGCCTCTGATTCACCCCCTCCTCTTCCCATGCCCACTGCACTGTCCCTATTACAGTTTTGTGGACATTGTGTCACCCAGTCTTGCTAGGGTGTTGGACTCCAGCAGCATGGCCTTCCTCTTGTCATGTCTCTCCCCTTGGATTCAAGACAAGACCCTGCTGTCTGTACCTCTCTGAATCACTTCCCCAAGTGCGGGCCAGCTACCAGCCAGGACCTGTGAAAAATGCAAAATCTCAGGCCTACTCCAGCCCCACTGAGCCCTGGTCTGCAGCTTAGCCAAGTCCCCATGTGACTTGCAGTCACATCTGAATTCTACAGCACTGACTTGAAGAAGTGCCTCTTGCCTCACTAGAGGTGGGGCCAGGAAGGTGCCCTCTCCTGAGAGAGACAGTATGACCATCACCATTTCTTATCCTTGCTCTCCACATGCAGGAGAGCATGTGGAGATCCAGGATGGTCTCCCAGGTCTCATCACCCCTCTGCTGATGAATCCCAGGCCTCTGTGTCCAGCTGGATCACGTTTCTCCCCAGTCTGTTCTCTGGTCTTGGGGCTGCCATAACAGTCTATGAACTGGATGGTTCACAATGGAAATGTACCGTCGTTACAGTTCCGGAAACCAGAAGTCAGAAATGAAGGTGTCAGCAAGGTTGGCTCCATCTCCCCTCACTTCTGCTTGCAGCTGGCAGTCCTCGGTGCCTCAGCATCTGCCTGCATCGCTGCAATTTGACCCTGTCTTCTCCCCACCTCTCTCACTTTCTATCCAGATCTTCCTCTTCTTTCTCTTTTAATTGCTGGATTAGGACCCACCTTAATCTAGCATGACTTAATTTTCACTCAATTTCATCTATAAAGCCCCTATTTAGAGGTCAGGATTTGAACACATATTTTAGGGAAAACAATTCTACCACAACACCATTCCTCTCTGGTTGCTGCACGGGGAGCCCCTGGATTACTTAAATTTGGCAGGTCCATATTTACTCAGTGCCCCTCCATTCCACACCTGGGTGTCTATACTGTCTTCACCACCCTCTCTGCACCAAGCCACCAAGCATTTTACTTATCTCAATCTCTTGACTCTCAGGTCCCATCATAGCTCAGATCCCCACCGTCTCTTATCTGACACTAATGTGACACTAATGTTCTCTCTGGTCCACTGGCCTGTAGCCAGCTTTCTCTCATCCATTGCAGATTCTCTTGCTAAACACAGATCTGATCCAACACTGCCCTAAGAACATCCTCAATGATTCTGAGTTGAAGACCAGCCTCCTCAGTGGGATTCCTAAGGCTGGGATGCCTTGCCCAATCCATGTGCCTGAGATATGCCCTCTTCTCTGCACCTCCTCAGGCCCCGGTGCCCCCTCATGCTACCCCTGCCCTTCAGGATGAGCACCTTCTCATCTTCCAGGTTTCAGCCTAACCATCGCCACTCTGGCAAGCAGCTCCAAGGTTCAGTAGCAGCTTGGGCATCTCATGTGTGCTGCAAGGAGCCAGGAATTCCCTTTCAACTCAAGTCTTGGCCATCAGTTTTGGCACTGAACAGTCACTGGCCCAAAAATTCCTTTAGGAGACAAGCTACCAAGTGATAGTAAATGGCTGTGTCTGAATGTAAGAGGTAATCAGGACAAGCTGGGTAGACTACAGGGAATAAAAAAACATCCCTCCTAGTTCAGAGTCAAGTCTCAGACTCACCAGACTTTCCAGGACCGCAGGCCTTCTCAGGGAATGTGGATTTCCTGGCTGAAATCAATGGTTCGACAGCTAATTGCCTTGTAAACTGTTTTTTAAGGCATGCAACCTGAAAAATGTACTCAACCACCCCACCAGCACTTACAAGTCAGCCCCAGTGGGAAGGTGCTGAAGAACCAGCTCAGTAAAATGCACTGTGATTCTAGACAGTGTGAAATTTTTATTTTTTCACAAAGCAAATTACCTGGTTTGGTATTTGGTCTTCTGAAGTCTGAAAAGATAAACCAGACAGCTTGTCATAAATTCTTCCTTGAATTATTTAAAGCAAGCAATAAGCAAAGTTTTGGATTGGCCCTACCCCTAAGGAGCCCTTTACCTAATTAATTCCCATAAAACCACTGTGAGTTAGGTGAGATGAGCTAAAAGTCAGACCTAATTCACTAGAAGCCAGGGGACCACATCTTAAAAAACTCACACTCCCAAATGGAATCCTATCAGGGTCTCCATACAGAGCTTGCTGCTGAATGGAGCATGTAGGAGCAGCTCCTCCCCATCATCCAGCAGACTTGCCATGGGCACCATCACAGTCACTGTACTGAATGGTCTTACATCTGTCTCCTGCCCTAGACTGCCATCTTAGTATCCCATTGCCTGGGCCCAGAGCAAGAATGATTTGCATGGAGCAAAAATAATATTGTAAATGGTAGCCATAGACTTCTGGTCCCAGTGGCCATCTCCATTGTACACACTCAGGCCATTTACCTGTGACGTTGAGAGAAAGGACACCAGTACCAACCAGTGCCACACACAGCTTGCAATGTTCCCATCCTTTGTATTCAGATCCCAAGTCAGATCCCACTTACAGAGCAATTGTTTCCCCTGGTAACCGGTCACAAGCAGATGGCTATAATAGATGCTCAGAAAACACAAATTTCAGCATCCATGAGATGCCTATATGTAAGCCATGGGGAAAAAGCAAACACAGGCTGCAATACAGATGGGAAAGCGGCCTTGGGAGGTGAAGAGAAATTTCCCAAAGTGCAGAGTTACAGAGCCTGTGTGCTCCAGAAGGAAACAGAGCAAACCAAAATCCAAAGGGGAAGCAGCCTGGCCAGGTCTCACAAGACCTCCTGAGATGGCAGAACTTCACGACTCTCCCGTGAAGACAGAGGATGTGTGCATGAGCAGCTCAGGCCTGCCAGCAGCCCAGCAATCTCTGAGGTTCTTCTACACTCTCTCCCTGGTGCTGCTCCTACCCTGTCCTCTGCTAAGGCACATCAGAAGCAAGGGATGAGAGGATGGTTCTGAACACTTACAGAGTAAAGCAGCTGGAGTAACAATAGCTTGTGGTGCTTCACACATTGCAACGCGCCATTGTGAGATGCCACTATGGGCAAAGTCGACTGCATCCCACAGGCAAGTCAAACAGCAAGGCACAATTCAGGAAAAGGAGATGACACCTGACCTCAGTGTAGCAGAAAACAAGGAAGCAAAGGAACTAGCACATTCCCACTTCCTGATTCTTCTTTTAAATTTGTCACCATGTGAAAACAATGTGGTCTGTGATACATATGGAGATGTGCCATTCAGATGGGGCAGTTCCACCCAATATGGTCTCCCTGGTAGGTGGTTTGGCTCTCCCCTGGGGTTGACATAGGCGTTGTCAATACAGCCTTAACTCCAACAGCTCTCTGCCCAATTCTGCTTCACCTCCCATCACAAGTCTCTCTCCAATAAACCTTTCATGATCCTAACTCTGCCTTAGTGTCTATTTCATGAAGAACCCACAGTGGGACAAGTTTCTTTGTCCTTTCTATGTTTAATATTCACTCCTCTGTCCTCATTCAGTAACTTAAGGAATCATGAGCTGGAAAAAGGCCAAACACCCTATGATGTAATTACAGACAGAACCATAACCAAAACCACATCCTGCCTCAAAGCTTAGCCCATTAAAGAAGTGTCAACTCTTTTCTGCAGGGGACACTGGCATGGATAGACATGCTACCCCATCCAAGGTAGTGTTTCCCAAACTCTACTTCACTCAGTAGTATTAAAAAGTATTCCTTGAAACCAGATGTGGTGGCTCAAGCCTGTAATCCTAGCTACTCAGAAGGCAGAGATCAGGAGGACAGCAGCTCAAGGAGAGCCTGGGAAAAAGTTTCACAAGACACCATCTTAACCAAGAAAACCTGGGACTGTTAGCTCATGCCTGTCATCCCAGCTATGCAGAGAAGCAAAAATAGGAGAATCTTAGTCCAGGCCCATCTGGGCATAAAGCGAGATCTTATTTCAAAAATAACCAAAGCAAAAAGGTCTGGGGTGTGACTTAATCCCCAATCCTAAAAAGAAAGAAGAGGAGGAGGAAGAGAAGGGGGAAGGCGGAGGGAGATAGAGAAGGAAAGGGAGAAGAAGAAAGAAAAAGGAGGAGGAGGAGAAGGAGAAGAAAAAAATCCTTGAGTAAAGAGCTCAATATAGAATTTCAATGAGAAAATCCTGTGTTTCTGCCTTTTGTTTTAGATTGACAATGTATGTTACTGAGAAATTCTATGGTTGAGAAGTCTTTTATTAACCTTGTTTAATCCACCATTTTTCCAAATAAAATTGATTATGGGAGCCTGTTTCTACACAGATGTCTCTTAATAAATCAATAATCACTAGTTTACCATGAAGCACAGTTCAGAAACTGGTGGTCAGATATGTCTTCTCCTTTTTAAAAAATAAATTTCTTGTTTTCTTACAAGTTATAAATAAAAACGTATTATCAGTTAGAGAAACAGAAGAAATAAAATTAGGCGCCTCTACTTCCATCACTCAAGAACAACCTCTATTGGCATTTCAAGGTCTTTTCTTCCATGTTTTTCTCTCAATTAAAAAACAAAACAAAACCCTGGAGGTGTTTGACAGAAGAGAAATTCTTCAATGCCCTGCCACTACCCCACAACTTCTAGCACATCAACCACCTCTTCCTCACTCACTTTCCAGTCGGAGCTCCTTCTCTTGGCCTCCATTAACCCTCTCTTGCCATCTTCTTGGATGCTCCCTGGTTGTCATTCTCCAGTGGCAACATGCAAGTCAGCTCATCCCTGTGGTCCTACCCCTGGGCTGCTGAGCTGGCTGAGATAGCTGCCAATGCACACCCCAGACAGTGGCTCAGCTACTCTTCTGCTCCTTGGCTGGTTCCCTCTGCAGATAAGGGCCAAATTCCTCAGCCCATGCTCTTGGCACATCCATTTCTTTCTCCTCCTAGACATTGTTCCACCATCCCTTCCTGCTCCCTGTATTTTCAGTCTTTTCTTTCCCTTGTGTCTTCACTTTAGTTTAGAAATATGCTCATGACTCCCCCACACTAAAAAGTCCTCCCTAGACCTCATAACCCCTTCAACAATTGCCCAAACCTCCTTCCTGCCCTCCCAGTGGAAGTCTGTACCCATCATCGCCTACACCCATAAGCTCCTTCCCCATCACTCACAGGCACTCACAGAACAATAGCACCTCAGGCAGGATGTCTGGCCCAGGTGATTCATCAGGAAGAAGATAAGGCAATATTGGAAAGCCTTCCTGGGCTGCTTGAAGAAGAACAAATTATAACAATACGATAATAATTTGTGATCAAATCATCACTTTATGGTAAGAACACCAAGTGTTCCGAGAAGAATCATTTCTGAAACCACCATAATCTGGGTGACATCACCATGGCCTTCAGAAACTCATCTGTCCTGGGTCAGTACCAAGTTCAGGAGCCTCTTCTGCTCACTCCAGCCTCTTGCTACACTGAAAATGAACTCCCTTCCACTCCCTGGAACCTTCTCTATTTTCTAAGGGGAGCACCCCTAACCCTGACACCTTCAACCACTTGTCTGTGTAGAACACTCACGAGCCCAGAGGCCTAACCCAGACCTCACTGCTGAGCTGAAGTCTCACTTCCAACCACAACTGACACAGCATGACCATGACCAACAGGTCCCTCGAGCTCAGCATCCTGAAAACAAACTTGGGACAGTCTGAATGTACCTGAAAGTCACAGAAACTGTCCTAAATCCACTTCTCTCCCTCACCCACAATAATCCCATCATCAACAATTAGTGGTAGTACTGTTAGCTCCAAAATGTCCTACAAAGGGGGCTCTTTTCCATTCTTCTGCCCTAGTTTGAGTGATAACTAATGCCAACTGAAATTAGTCTGATGGATTGTACTCTTGCTCTCATTCAGTCCATCCTACCTCCAATTAATCTTATTAAACAACACTTCTCCTTCCTCACATGAAGATGCGAACTTCCCATTGCATGGACATTGAAGTCCAGGTGCCGCATCCCAAAAATTAATGTACTGCATAGTGTGAGTTCCTTTCCTCTCAAGCCATACATCCCCCACCTGGCCATGGCAGCAGTTCATACCTGTTATCTACCTATTATTACTATTGCTGTATTGGTACTGTCTTCACACACAGTACTTGAGTAAACTCCATGCATGCATTCATCTGTTGATTTATTTAGTACATGCTGGTAATTGAGCACCTTCTGTGTACCAGGCAGCACTGAGGCATCTCAGAATCACTGCAAACAGTATAGACCAGGACACTGCCTCATGCAATTGGTGTTCTGCTTGAGGGAGTTAGCTGATAATAAGCTCAAGTATTGACTATTTCAAGTCAGAAGAAAGAGAAAAATGACTCAGGAGTTACTTTTTTATACAGAGTATTCAGGGAACTTGTTTTTAAGTAGGTGGCTTTGGAAGAGACGTGAGAGAAGTGAGCTGACAGGTCATGTGACCGTCTAAGGGACAAAGAGGCAGCTACTGCAAAGTCCCTGACAAGGAGAGTGTGATGGGTGTTCTCATGAGGAGCAGCAAAGTGACACTGTGTTGGGCTGGAGAAGGTGGAGAGGGTGGGCAGATCAAGGTGGGAAGGACCAGAGCCAGATAGCTTAGAACACTATAGGCCATGTAAGGACAGTAGGTTTGTTGATCTTCTTTTGGGAAAGGATTCATTGCCAAATACGTTAGGGAGATGCTGACACAGCAGGAGTTCTCAGGGCCGCAAATATCAGTGTGAAGTGGGGAAGAACATGATGTCCCCACACCTTTCTCAGCCAGTTCTTTGGACCAATGGGCCTTTCCTCCCATGTCTATATGGAAATTAGTTTGAGAATGTGATCTTAAATGCGAATTAGAGCAATTTACCAACTGAAGTTAGTAACTACTTTTAAATTTTAGTTTTCTTAACTTAATATTTGCATTCAGCAATGAATTAGGAATTTATAAATATAGACCTGGATAAACAAATGTATTTGTGTAGTATTGTTTAAGTGGGTATTATTTCTGAATATTATTTATTTTCTGAAAGTCTAGTACTCTATGGGTTGGGGACTCTCCCGAGTTTTGTCATGTCTTCCTGCCTGAGACTGTTAGACTTCTAAAACTCTTCTAGCATTTCTTGTAAAAATTACATTTTAAGATTATGGAAATCTACATGCAATATGACACACCATAGCTTACAAGATCTATGCCAGTTTGAAATTTTAAAAAAAAGTTAACAAAGAAAAATGAAGTGTTCTTAACTGCTTGCAATTTTTGTTACAACTCAGTGATAAATACTTTGGATAGAAAAGAATATGGAAAATGCTCTTGATATTATTTGCTAAAAATGGAAAGAAAATGAGAATCTCCTGACTTTCGAGTTGAATTGATACATCCATTTGTTACCTCTCACAGGGTACGTGTGTGACATTGTGTTTCTTCAATGTGCTAGTGGCAGAGCGACTAAGATCAAGGCTATCTCGATCACCACTCTGGGGCTCAGGCCACATACAATGGCAGCAGTTTCTACCACCTGTCTCACAGCCATCTTAATTAGGTCAGATAACCAGTATGGAAGAAACTAGCTGAGTTCCCTTAAACAAGCTAGAAAGCAATAACTATCCCTTTGCTTTCAAAATAGCTAATAATTAAATAAATGCAACCTAATGTTTTCAAATAAACTTGATGTCCACAGAGAACAATCATGAACAAATACACTTTTAACTTTTTTCTAAAGATGATAGCTTATACTCCCTAAACAGAATGAAATGGCCTACAAGAGGAAATCCTTGAAATTTTTTTCTTGGTTTGCATAAAAGGTTGAAATAGCCAATAAGCTGTTTGAATTTATCACGTTTAACTCAGGAAACCTGAAATAATGAGCATACAGTAAAGAACCTGTAAGTTCTTATGTCAAACTTGAAAGAAGTAAAATTATTTTTAGATTGGAAGACCTGTAAACTCAAGCATACAATATGTAAATATTTAATGCCAAAGCAAAGACAAATGAATAACAACTGCTTATTTTACATTTTCCCTCTTATTTTCAGGCTATTATAAAACAGAAATTAAAGGTAAATTAAGGGTGTGTGTGTGTGTGTGTGTGTGTGTGTGTGTGTGTGTGTGAAGCACTTATATCCACAATTCCAAATAAAAGTTTTACAAGAATAATATAAAATAGAGATTTCTATTCAAAACAAGAAAGGAAAAAGTGTTCATAGATGTGTCATAAATAATCAGGTCATGTATCTTAAACTAGCTTCTATTTAAAAATCTGATAAAAACACGAACACATTACAAAAGCATTCTTGCTTAACAGAGTAGAAAGTGATCATCTATAACCAACATTAAAGCATTTACTTAAAGTGAGATGTAGGGTTGTTCTCATTAACACTGGGGAAATGCTGTGATGCTCATTATTTAGCTTACTAATTATTGTTCTAGGCCATGGAAATAAGAACACAATTGGAGCTCCTTCAAAATCCCAGCCTAGAAACAATCATTGACTTGCCTGGTGGCTCCCTAGAAGACCTCACTTATAAGGCTGTCTTTAATTGACCTGACCTGGAATTTGTCCAGGGAAAAAGCCTTTCACAGGGACAATTGTGAAAAACGAATAGTGGTAATTATTTAAAATCACAGCAATATGTCTAAGAAACTAAAAAACTTCTAGACAGAATAAACTAAAAGAGGTGCACACTTTGGCACTTGGGAATCAATGTGCCAGAGCTGAAGACAATGAGAAAATCTTTAAAGCAGCAAGACAGACGTGACTTACCACATACCAGGGAGCCTCAGTAAGATGAACGGACAATTCCTCATTGAAACCCAGAGAACCAGAGGCAGTAGCATAATATTCAAATCTATGAAAGAAAAAGTCAATCAAGAAGTCTACATTCAGAAGAATACCCTTCAAAGATAAAAGAGAAATTGATATTTCAGGTAAACAGAAACCAACAGAATCCACTGGATAAGAAACCTGCCCCACAAGAAATATTAAAGGATTCCTTCAGAATGAATTAAAGGACATTAGTCATTAGAAGTAAATCAAATCTAAAAGAAATTTTAAAACAATGGTACAAAGAAAACAACAGAAGTAAACTTTTTAAAGTATGAATGCATATTTTGTTTATAACATTTTCTCCTGTGGGATTTAAAAGGAAACTGAATAAAACAATCATTATAAACTTGGGTTAACAGGCACACAATATATAAAGATACAATTACTAATTTGTAATTCACAGTTACATTATAGCACAAAAGAAGAAAAAAGGAACAAAGCTAACAGAGGAAAATGTATAATATTGAAGTTAGTTGGTATTAAACTAAAAGACTGCTATAAATTAAAATGTTTGGAGCTGGAGGTGTGGCTCAAGTGGTAAAATTAGTGCCTAGCAAGCACAAGATCCTGAGTTTAAACTCCAGAACCACCAAACAAATATTTTATTGAAATTCATAGGATAATCACTAAAAAACATGGCAAGATAAACAATAAAATAATTTAAAAGGTACACTAGACGATATCCAACACAAAAGAAGACAGCAATATAAAAATCGAGGAAAAAAAAGAAATATGGCTGGGTGCCAGTAGCTCACACCTTTAATCACAGCTACTTGGGAGGCTGAGATTGGGAGCATCATAGTTTGAGGCCAGCCAAGGCAAAATGTACACAAACCCCATCATTACACCAATAACTGAATGTATGTTGGTCATCCCAGCTGCTGTGGGAAGCCTAAAATAAGAGACTCATAGTCCAAGCTGGCCCAGGAAACAAGAGCAAAAAGGGCTGGAGGCATGGCTCAAGTGATAGAGTGCCTGCCTAGCAAGCATGAAGCCCTGAGGTCAAACCCTAGTATTGCATGAAAGAAAGAAAGAAAGAAGGAAGAAGGGAAGGAAGAAAGAAGTAGGGAAGGAAGAAATAAGGAAAGGAAGGAAGGAAGGGGGCATACGGGAAACAAATATCAAAATGGCAGGTGTAAATCATACCCTATCCAGTAATTTCACTAAAACTAAATAGATTAAAAGATTTCTAATCTGTCATAGAAGTTTCCTCCACTGTCCCCATGAGTGAGAAGAGTGAGTTCCCTCACCAAAGACTAAATTCCAATGGGAGAAAGAGAGGAAGAATATTGGGAACCACAAAGTGGGTGACAGTACAGCTAAAAAGCATGGAGAAACAGAAAGACTGCAGAAAAAAAGTAGGAATCACTCTATAGCTCCAGCTCTAGATCCCCAGGAGTGAAGGGAAAACAAAGCCACCAGCACAAAGTAAGCCAGGCATTCCTGGTGACAACAGCAATAGGATAAGCTTGCAGTTCTCAAAAGTCTAAAATCCAGCATGAGAATTTTGTGTGACTATAAGTCTTCCTGCATGGCAGGCCAGCATTGAAGAAGAAATTCATTTTTCTGTCAATCCTCATATTTCAGAGCTATAACTAGTTTTCTGCTTGAGAAGGGTAATTATTGTTTGAGACTGAGTTACTTTGTGCCCTGAACACAAGGAACAATTTCAAGTCAAGGAGCCTAGAGACATCTTACCACTGTGTCTGGTTTGGAAATATCCACAAGAAGCAGTTGTGGAGAGGGGGAGTGTCAGACACAAATCTGCTGAAAAGTTTAAGCAGTGGGTAGCCCAGGCCATAGACGGTACAGTGCTCAAGGGCTTCATCCTATGTGGTGAGGAGCAAGCCCATTGCCTGAGGATCATTGTCAAGACTGAGAGCTCCAACCAGAGCCCAAGCCAGTGGATTTATTGGCCTCCAAAGCTGCCTCCAGCTGCATGTGGTTTGCTCAGAACTCTAAGCCCAGGTCCAGTAGATCATTCCATTTTCCCATTTCCCTCTTCCCTCCCACAGGGTGGTTTACTGCTGAGCAGGATCTGAAAGTGCAGAGACTGGCATTCAGAATGTTGGGTTCCCTCAGTTCTCTCCCTCCAGCAGATCTCAGTACTCTTCATGTTTCCTGCTCTCTCAGACACACTTGGGGACCCTTTGGCTTGAATGCTTTCAGAGTGCACAAACTGGGAGGCCTTTGGATCAAGTGGAATCTGCCAAGCCCACAGGCTGCAAAGCTTCTTGGGTCCAGCAGTGGCTCTGGAAATACAAAGAAGGGAGTCTGCTAAAGTGAATGCAGCCCTGAAGCTGACAACTGATTCTTGACTAGCCTGGCCCTCAGCCTGCATACAACACCAGGCTGAACAGTGTTGTCACTGTGTGGCAATTTGTTTTCTCCTGTCTTAGTGGTACTGGAGATTATCCCTCAAGAGAAGGCTTCTAAATAAGAACACCCCCAAATAAAATTGGAAGAAATATCCATCCCAACAGACACACAAATTTCAACTTAGAAACACAAGAAATACAAAAAAAGCAAGGCAACATGATCTCTCCAAAAGTTCACAACTCAATTTAAATGGTTGAAATGTCAAAGAATTCAAACATCTAATATTTTTCATTTATTCAAAGGTGCATACAATGCTTGGGCCATTTCTCCCCCCTACCTCCCACCCACTCCTTCTTCCCTTAGCCCCCTTCCTTTCCCCCCAACCCCCTCACTTCCAGGCAGAAACTGTTCTGCCCTTCTCTCTAATTTTGAAGAGAGAGTATAAACAATAATAAGAAAGACAAAGCATTTTTGCTAATTGAGATAAGGATAGCTATACAAGGAGATTACTAGCATTGCTTCCATGTACAAATGTGTTACATTCTAAGTTGATTCTTCTTGAACTGACTTTTTCTCTA
Organism: Castor canadensis; assembly: GCF_047511655.1. Classification (NCBI taxonomy): domain Eukaryota; kingdom Metazoa; phylum Chordata; class Mammalia; order Rodentia; family Castoridae; genus Castor; species Castor canadensis. The sequence goes on from NC_133392.1 coordinate 4,614,703, forward strand.
GTTCCTGATCCCCTTCTCCTATTGACCTCTGTCACTTTGAAGTTTCTGCATTAGTTCCTCTGCATTGAGGACATCAAATACTATCATGTTTTTTGGGTTTCTTACCTATCCTCACACCTTCCGTGTGTGCTCTCGCCTTATCATGTGATTCAAGTCCAACAACATTGCTGCATTTGCCCTAGATCTAAAGTCCATATATGAGAGAGAACATATGATTTTTGGTCTTCTGAGCCTGGCTAACTTTGCTCAGAATGATGTTCTCCAATTCCATCCATTTATTTGCGAATGATAAGATTGCAGTCTTCTTCATGGCTGAGTAGAATTCCATTGTGTATAAATACCACATTTTCTTGATCCATTCATTAGTAGTGGGGCATCTTGGCTGTTTCCATAACTTGGCTATTGTGAATAGTGCCGCAATAAACATGGGTGTGCAGGTGCCTCTGGAGTAACCTGTGTCACATTCCTTTGGGTATATCCCCAGGAGTGGGATTTCTGGGTCATAAGGCAAATTCTATGTTTAGATTTTTAAGAAGCCTCCAAATTTTTTTCCAGAGTAGTTGTACTAGTTTGCATTCCCACCAGCAGTGTACGAGGGTTCCTTTTTCCCCATATGCCCGCCAACACCTGTTGTTGGTGGTGTCAAACATCTAATTTTTAAAGTTATCAATGAACTCAAAGAGGATTCAAATAAACAGAAGAAGAAAGTAAAGAGTCAATCAAGCTCTAGATGAAAAAGTCAATAACTTGAATGAGAAATTCAGCACAGTTGGAGATTTTGAAAAACAAATGGATATATTAAAAATGAAAAACTCAATAACTCAAATTAAAAACTCAATGGAAAGTATCACAATAGACTAGACCAGGAAGAAGAAAGAATAACAGGGATTGAAGGTAAGGTTGAGAGATGATTACCTTCAGATAGCAATAAAGAGGGGGAAAGCAATATGACCACAACATCCAAGAGCTCCCGGACACAAGTAAAAAACCAAACTTACAAGTTGATGGTGTGCAAGATGGGACTAAGATACAGCCTAAAGGCATAAAAACTTGTTCAATGAAATTATAGAAGAAAATTTCCCAGATATAGTAAAGAAATGAGGATCCAAGTCAATGAGGAATTTAGAATCCCAAATAGACATGACCATAAAAGGACTTCTCCATGTAATATTATAGTTAAAGCCAAGAGAACAGAATGAAGACAGAAAATATAAGCTATAAGTGAAGAGTGCCAAGTTATATAAAAGCAAACCTATCAGAATAAGAGCAGACCTTTCAGCAGAAACCCTAATAGCCAGGAGAGCATGGACTGATGTAATTCAAACTCTGAAACAAAGTAACTGCCAACCAAAACTATAATGCAGCAAAGTTATTTTTCTAAATTGAAAGAGAAATCAAGAACTTTCCATGCTAAGCATGAACTAAAGCAGTTCATGAGCACTGTGCCAACATTGCAGAAATGCTAAAGGAATACTACACACAGAAGAGGGAGAAAAATACACACAAGCATGAGAGCTCAAGAAAAATCTCACTAGAAAAATAGATAAACAAATGAGAAATAGAAAAGAATCAAACATTTATCAACTCAGTAAACCAGCAAATCACTAAGATCAAGAAAGAAGATGCGATCAAAGTTCAATCCCCTTGTTGTGTTTGCCCTTTATCTAATGCCCGTATATGAGGGAGAACATACGATTTTTGGTCTTTTGGGCCAGGCTAACCTCACTCAGAATGATGTTCTCCAATTCCATCCATTTACCAGCGAATGATAACATTTCGTTCTTCTTCATGGCTGCATAAAATTCCATTGTGTATAGATACCACATTTTCTTAATCCATTCGTCAGTGGTGGGGCATCTTGGCTGTTTTCATAACTTGGCTATTGTGAATAGTGCCACAATAAACATGGGTGTGCAGGTGTCTCTGGAGTAACCTGTGTCACAGTCTTTTGGGTAGATCCCCAAGAGTGGGATTGCTGGATCAAATGGGAGATCAATGTTTAGCTTTTTAAGTAGCCTCCAAATTTTTTTCCAGAGTGGTTGTACTAGTTTACATTCCCACCAACAGTGTAAGAGGGTTCCTTTTTCCCCACAAAATTAGCTAGCATTTGTTGCTCTCAACACAGAGAAACTAAAGCAGATACCTTAAAAGCAACTGAGGCCAATAGGAAAAGTGGACCAGGAACTAGAGAAAAGGTTAGATCAAAAAGAATTAACCTAGAAGGTAACACACACTCACAGGAAATTAATGTGAGTCAACTCCCTGTATAGCTATCCTTATCTCAACCAGCAAAAACCCTTGTTCCTTCCTATTATTGCTTATACTCTCTCTACAACAAAATTAGAAATAAGGGCAAAATAGTTTCTGCTGGGTATTGAGGGGGTGGGGGGAGAGGGAGGGGGCGGAGTGGGTGGTAAGGGAGGGGGTGGGGGCAGGGGGGAGAAATGAACCAAGCCTTGTATGCACATATGAATAATAAAAAAATGAAAATTAAAAAAAACAGAAAGGAGACGTTTTTGAACATACCTTTTAATAATAATCTTAAGAGTACATTACCTTAACTCTCTAATTAAAAGATGCACACTGGCTGAATGGATTTTAAAAAACAAAATCCAACTGTTTGTTCTCTACAAGAAACTCTCCTATTGGCAAAGTCATACATGGACTAACAGTGAATGAAAGAAAAATGATATTCACACCAAATGGAACCTAAAAGCAAGTGGAATTAACCATACTCATATCTGACAAAGCAGACTTTAATCCAAAAGTGGTCACAGGGGATAAAGAAAGTCCCTATACATTAATAAAGGTAACAATTTGTCAAGAAAATACAAAATTATAAAGATAAAGTGAACATTGGTGCCCTCAACTTCATAAAACAAACACTACTGGAAATAAAGGGACAGATGGGTACAGATACAATATAGTGGGTAACTTAATTCCCAACTCTCAGTAATAGATAGATCACTGAGACAAAATATCACATAGATCAAATGGCTACAACACACAGCTACAGATCCAACAGTTGTAAAATACATGTTCTTCTCAGGGTCTCATGTAACTTTCTTCACAATAGATTACATTTTAGGCTATTAAGCAAGTCTTTAAAAAACAAAATAAGAATTAGTTTCTTTTATCTTAGCAATAACAATGGAACAAAATTAGATATTGATAGCAAGAGAGACTTCAGAAACTATACAAACACACAGAGACTGAATAACACACATTGGAATGATCAGTGGGTCACTGAAGAAATCAGAAAGCAAATTAAGAAATTCCTAGGATCAAATTAAAATATAATTTACTAGAGCATTTGGGATACAGCAAAGATAGTTCTAAGAGGGAAGTTTATAGCTATGAGTTCCTACATTAAAAAATTAGAGGTCTCAAATATATAACCTAATGATGCACCTCAAGGTCTGATTAAAAAAAAAGAGCAAGCAAAACACCAAATTAGTAGATGCAAAGAAATAATAAAGATTAAGGAAGCAATTAATGAAATGGAGACTACAAATCAGTACAAAGGATCGGTGAAACAAGAAGTTGGTTCTTTGTATAGATAAACAAGATTGACAAACCCTTAGCCACACCAACAAAAAGAGAGAAAAGACCCAAATTAGCGAAGTCATAGATGAAAAGGGTGTGTTACATCAGTTATCACTGAAATCTACAGGATCATTAGGGCATATTTTGAAAACTTATCCACAAGATGTTGGAAAATCTAGAAGAAATGGATAAATTTCTAAACATGTGACATGCCAAAATTGAATCAAGAGGATATAAAAAACATAAACAGATCTATAACAGGCAATGAGACTGAAGCAGTAATAAAGAGTCCTCCAACAAGGAAAAGCAAGGGTTGGACAGATTCACTGCTGAATTCTTCTAGACCTTTAAAGAAGAACTAGCATCAAATGTTTTTCAAACTATTCCCAAACTCATTCATGAAACTCTTACACCAAAACCATATAAGGAAGCAACAAAAAAGGCAACTACAGTCATATTTCCTTAGTGAACATAGATGCAAAAATCCACAATAAAGTACTTACAAACCAAACTCAACATTTAAAAAAAGATCATACACCATGATCAAGATAGTTTCATTCCAGGGATGCAAGAATGAGTCAACATACACAAATCAATAAACAATATAACACATAAATACAATTAAGGACAAAAGTCACATGATCATCTCTATAGAAGAAAAAAACATGCTTTGACAAAAGTCAACATCCTTCCATGATAAAAACTCCTCTGATGAAACAAGAAATAAAAGGATCATACTTCAACATAATGAAGATTATAAATGACAAATTTATAACCAACATCATGCCAATGGGGAAAAAGTAAAAGCATTTCCTCCAAAATCAGAAATGAGATGACATCATCCACTCACTCCACTCTTACTCAATATAATGTATGAATTCCTATTCAGCACAATAAGGGAATAAAAAGAAAAAAATGGGATACAAAGAGAAGGAAAAACTCAAATCATCCCTATTTGTAACTGACGTAATGCTATACTTAAAAGACCCTAAAACTCCACCAGAAAAGTTAGATCTGATAAACCCTTTATGTAAGTTAGCAAAATACAAACTCAAGCAACTTACAAAAATCAGTAGCTTTTCTATATTCCAATAACAAACCTGTTGAGAAACGATTTTGGGGGTTTTATATACATTCTGGATACTGATGTAAGCTTTGGATACTGAAACTACTAGAGAAAAACACAGAGGGAACTTCAAGATACAGGTACAGGCAATGGCTTTCCAAGCAGGACTCTAGTGGCTCAGGAAATATTAGCAAGAATTGACAAATAGGATTGCATCAAATAAAAAGCTTCTGCATAGCAAAGGAAACAATTACCAGAGTGAAGAGAATGGAAGAAAATCTTTGCCAGCTATCCATCTGGCAGAGGATTAATATCCAGAATATATAAAGAATTCAAAAATTAAATACCAAAAGAACAAATAATCCAATCAATAAATGTCAAATGCAAGGAACAGACAGTTCTCAAAGGAAGAAGTAAAAGTGGCCAAGATGCACATAAAAATGTTGAGTGTCTTTAGTATCGAGGACATGCAAATCAAATCTACATGATATCTCATCTCACCCCAGTCAGAAAACTGACCGCAAACGCCAGAAAGGATGCAGAGGAAAAGGAACCTCTTATACTATTACACACTTTCCATTATGGAAATCAGTATGAAGATTTATCAAGAAACTAAAAATAGAACCACCATATGATCCTGCTATTCCACTCCTGGGTATGTACCGCAAACAGTGTGAGTCAGCATAGGTAGACACCTGTGCACCTGTGCTTACTGCAGCACTGTCTGTAAGAGCCAAGTTATACATTTATATGCTAACTATAAGATTCTTAGACTTAGAGTCATAAACTCAAAGCTGAAAGCAAAAGGATGAAGAATATATACTCAAAAAGTAGCTTCAATGGCTGTACTAATACCAGACAAATAGACATTAGGTCCAAAATTGTTACCAGAAACAAATTTTGACATTGGATAATGATAGAAGAGCAAATCCATCAAGAACATATAATCACTATAAAGTAAGTGTACCTAAAGGCAGAAAGTGCATGTAGCCAAGATAGACAGACTTAAGAGTAAAACAGACAACTCAACATAAATCTGGAGACGTTGATAAATCACCTTCAATAACGAATAAAACAACTATATAGAAGATAAGCAGCAAAATATGTAGAAAAATAGACACTGTAAAACAGCTAGAAATAACAATTACCTATCGTGCACTTTACCAACAATAGCATATACACTCTTCCAAGTGCACATGAAACATTCTCCATTATAAACCAAATGTCAGATTAATATCCAAGGTGTTAAAAATTAAATATTGAAATTATATAACAATACGAAATTCATAATCAATAACAAATGAAAATTTGAAAAAAAAACTCTCAGATACATATAAGTTTAAAACACTCCTAAATTAATAATGAGGCAAAGACAAAACAAGGAAAATTTTAAAAGCATTTTGATATGATAAAAACAAAATGTAGCATAGTAAAAGTTTGGGATGCAGACAAAACATTATTTCAATGGAATTGTAGAGCTCTGAATGCCTCTATTAAAAAGTAAGGATGACCTAAAATCAATACCAACATTTTCAAACTAGTAAACTACAAAAGAGTAAATGAAGCCAAGAACATAAGAAATAAAATTAAAACATTAGAGCAGGGATAAATGAAATAAAAAATAGAAAAACAATCAAGACTTCTAAAATTATCAAAAGTTTGTTCTGCTAAGTAAAAATCAATAAGAAGCAAACCTGCAGCTAGACTGACAGAGAAAAAAGCAGAGAGTACTTCACTTGCTAGAACCAGGAACGAAGAGCCGAAATTAGTACCAGCCTCATAAAATATTTAAGATGAAAAATTCTTTCCCAGTAAATTAGATAACGTAGATGAAATGGAAAATTCCTAGAAAAATGCCAAAATGGCTCAAGACAATCTGTATAAACATGTAAGCAGAGATTGAATTAATAATACAAAAACTTTCTGCAAAAAAATCCCCAGACTACATCGATTTACTGATGAATTTTACCAACTATTTAAAAAACACATACAAATCCTTCACAAATCTTCCCCCCCCACCAACAAATAAAAGAAGGTGCACTTCAAATTCATTCTAGGAGTACAATATTACTCTCTTCCAAACTCAGACAAAAACATTACAAAAAAATTATAAAAATAATTCCATTTGCAAAGTATCAAAAAGAATAAAATCTTAGAATAAATTAAGCAAAAGAAGTGTAAGACTTGTATACTGAAATTACAAAACATTGTTGAGAGAAATTATAAGTAGCTCATCATACACGCACAGACTGGAAAGCTATTATTAAACTGGCTATACTTCCCAAATTGTTCTACAGATTCAAAATTCCAGCTGGGATTTTTGCAAACGTTGATACTCTAATCTTAAAATTCACATAAAAATGCAAGGGACCCAAAATAGACTAAAAAAATCTCAAAATGGAAAGATAAAGTTGAATGACTCATGCTTTTCAATTTCAATGCTTACTATAAAACAACAGTTATCAAAACAGTAGGGTCCTAGAAAAACTACAGACATGTCGATCAATGCAGTAGAAATGAGAAGTCAAAATAAACCTACACATGCACAAACGATTGTTGTCAAGTGTTTGAAGGCAATTCAATAGGAAAAGGATATCCTATTTTCCTATTTAAACAAATGACACCAGAACAACTAGATATCAACATGCAAAGAGTAAAGTTGGACCCATATTTTATATTACATACAAAACCTAACTCAAAGTAGATCTAAGACCTAAATGTAGGAGCTATAAGTGCAAAACTCTTAGAGGAAAGCCTATGTGTGTGGATGCTTTATGTATGTCTACGTGTGTGTGTTCATGACCTTGGATCTTGCAATCATTTCTCAGAAATGATACCAAACGAGAAAAATACATAAATTGGATTTCATCAAAGATTAACATTTGCACTTCAAAAGACACCATCAAAAAAGTGAAAACCCAATCCACAGAATGGCTCGCTCATGGTGAGAGGTTGAAGCCAGCTGTTGGTCAGCAGCTTATTGGAGTGCATCCCTGGCCTCACAAGGTAGATGGACCTCTCACAGCATGATCATTCTGTTCCCAGAGGTATGTTTCAAGAGAAAACACTCAAGAATCCCAGGTGAAGCTCTAAGGCTGCATAGTACTTCAACTTGGATGTCACATAGCTACTCTACTACAGTTATCTTTGGTCAAAGGCAAGCGACAGTGCCATTCCAGGTTCAAGGTGAGAAGACTACACCCAGGTGTCAATACAAAGAGGCATGGTCAGTTGTGGCCATGGTGGTATTTGAGGGAAGCCACACTTTGAAAAACAACTGGAATCTTATCTAATCTTCATTTTCTTCAATCTTGAAATGAAAGAATGGGAGTTTCAAACACCCTAGCTCAATTCTTTTTTAACATTTTTACTGAGGTACAATTTGCATACCATATAATTCACCCGTTTAAAGTTTGCAATTTAATGGTTTTAGTATATTCACCAATATGTACAAGCACCACCACAATTTTTAGAACACTTTCATTATCTTAAAAAAAATTCCATACCTTTAGTTGTTACCACCCCTTCTTCCCAAATAAAATATTTGATGAAACTGTCCATGAAATGACAGATATGGAGCTGCTGTGACTAAGGTGCAAGTGGTCCACCACCAACCTGTGTCCTTGAATCCTTCTCTCCCTGTACTAGCCATAACCTAAGCCCCTCCATGGAGTCTTTGAGCTGCAGAAGGTAACCTGAGAACCACTAGCAATATCTAAGTCGTTGACATTCTCTACAGTTCTGTTCTTTCGATAGAAGAATAATTACAGTGAAGCATAATTTTTAGGACAGTGGTGATAAATGAAATCCTCGAGTTTTCCTGCATTTGTCATTCTTGAGAGGTCGACACAAATGAATGTAGGAAAGGAAACAAGGACTTTTCAGAGGCTAATCCATCATGTCACGAATGTTCACCTCTAAGCAGCAAAGAACGAAGTTGCATCCAAGTCTCTGACACTGTAAAACCTCAAACAAAGGACTAAGTTTTGGGAAGAGTTCAGGGTGGAGAGACAGGATCCCCAGACATGCAGGAGGGGATAAGGGAGCTGCTTTGGAATCTCAACATCTGAACACAACTGCAAGAAAAAAGCAAAAAGTAAAGGAAATGTCCTAATACCTAAATACCTAAAGTTAACTTCAAATACCTAAAATTGACTGGAAAAGGCCAGGATCACCAGTGCACAGCTCAGGTCGGCTACCTTCCACTTCCCTCCCTGGACATTCTTCCCTCTGTTCATGGACATGTTGTTCTCCAAGGCAAATAACAGCAAATTCCACAATTAAATGTCAATGGAATAGCATCAACCACTTTACATCTCCCATCTCGGTAAGTGGGAAACACCAGTAACACCGCCATATTGGATGGAATTTACAATAATAATAATTCTTTGAATTTGTAACAAACAACCATGGTCAATCCAATGTTTGTTCTGAACTGAAGATTGGGAAGGAGTTTCAGAGAGACTGCCAGAATCAGTGTGACTTATTCATAACAAGTGCCTAGTCTTTTCAGTAATTATGACTGCACTGATGTTTAATTTTTATATTATGTACATCCCTCAAATTTGGATTATCACTTTCACTACCCTAAAGTCCCATAGCTGTACCCTACTAACATATATTTACTAATTGTGACATTTTAATGAAACATCCTTTCCTTGAAGGAAAGGAAATAATGGGGAAATCACTTTCTGTTCATAAAAACAAGTCATGGAAGAAGAGATGGATGGAAAAGGGTTGTGAGCGGTTTTGTTGCTATCTTGTCCTCTCTACCCCACACTTGGGATCTGATTACGTTCTGGAAGGAGGGGTGAGCGTGCCAGTTTGCTGCTTCCTCACCTAGCGTCAAAAGCCACAGCACCTGACAGTTTGACTGGAGGCTCCATACCCATCTCTCAGATTTTCTGATGCATCTTCCCTCACAGTGGCCTTTGCGAAGCTGTCAGCGTGCACTTTTCATTAAAAATGGTGGTGATTCTTGAGACAGGATGTTTCTTCATTATTTGCACTCTGACTCAAGCCATGCACTCTCAAGGAGTTTTCTCCAATCTGCTCCCACCCTCATCCCAACCCTGCCAGTGGCTGTAGTCTGCTGTAACTGTCGCATCTAATCGCTCCCCCATCACGTGCACACTGGAAGGTGTGTCCTGTTCCACCACTTGCCCCCAAGTGCACCTTGTAAGATTTGCTTCCAGGTCTGGCTGAGTGAAAAGGAAGGTGTTCACTTGGATCACCACTTTCTGCCCAGGTTTTATTAAAATTTTCCAATCATTTCTTCCCTGGGACCTGAAATCTGCTTCCCTTCATAGTTGAAATGCTTCCAACAAATTTCTTGGAAAACAATTAAGTCATCCCAGTGTATCAGCCGGGACCACTACTGTGGCCAAGCACAACACATGCCCATTGAGAGGTGCAGCGTGTCATACTAATGCTGGGCAATCTCCCACAGATTTGTCTTTGACTGTGGAAAAGAAAGTGTCACTTATTTAGATGGGCATGCTTGCTACCTACTGATAACCACATTTCTGTGGCAGCGCCCAGGTTGAACTCACAGACTTTTGATCTACAAGCACAGAAGACATGTTTCAGAATTTCAAGTTCTTGGAGAGTTTGAGGCCTGAGGAAGAGTATGGGACTATACTATCTTACTCTCCATGTGCCTGTCTGGGAAGTCTGTGAGCCCAACTCCAGACTTCCACATTTGCAAGCTAAGCCAGTCATCCTGGGGCCCACAGGCCTGGCTCCCCAAAAGAGTTGTCTCCTTTATGTCACGCAGCCTTGGATGATGCGTGCATGCATCTGTAATTCTTCTCTATCCGGGTGTATTAATATTTGTCCCTTCCTTCCAGTTCCCATTGCCACCTGGGAATCAGCCACAGTTGGAAGCAACTCTTGGCATCTTGCTTTTCAGCTTCGGTTCAGTTTCCTCCAATGCCTGATGTACATTAACTGATATTTCACGTGGCGTTCATCTATTTTGGAACAATGACTTGAAATGAAATCTCTCACCTCCACCACAAACAACCGTAGAACATGATTCCATGTAAGTCTTCTGAGAAATTACCTGATTTTTACAGCCGTAGTCATTGATTTAAAATAATAGTGGTGTGAGACAGAACCAATGAGCAGGCTCTCCTGACATGAGTTAAACATCTTTACTCCCTAAAATAGAATTATGTATGGTGTGGAAATGTATTGGTGCAAAATTATGTATGTGAGTAACAATGACAATGCAATTTCCTGAGTTTATGATGGTCACTCGGGGAGTTGTATCAGTGGCATAAAGGAGTTAATGTACCTCCCAAAGTGCTTTGTGTTAATGTTTGGGAGTTTATAATCTAGTATAGTGTACTGTTTTATAGGAATAGCTCCTATCTACAAGTCTCCATCCATATGAAAATATTTGCCTTCATGGAGGAAGATGCTCTCTTGACAAAAATATCAAATGCAGCAAGTTTGGAACTTCCTGCATCCAATAACTCTTCATTTGTTCAAAGCTTCACATTCACACAATAATAAAAACAACACATGTAGGTATTCACCACCATTCTGGACAAAGGGCCATTTCAATGGTTGGTTGAACAAGGAAAAATTGCATTTCTCTTTCACCCAAGTGGCTTTCTCTGCCATTTGCCAACCACCATCAGCAAAATACAGGGAAAATGAGAAGAAAGATGACAAATCTTCCATAAAAACCATTAGTAACAAAAATAGGGCCTTTCCTAGCAGTAACACAAGGAATAAAGATGGAGAAGTTAGAACAGCCAGGAGGAAGAAAAAAGATCACCATAGTAATTTGGGGAGAACATCTTGAGATAACAGAGTGACTTCACTCTTGCTATCTTTTTCTGAATGAAAGATGCTAGTTTTCCAGAAGAAGGAAAAGCAGATCTTTGTTTAAATGATGCTCACAGTCTCTTCCTGCCCTGCTCCATAAATCACCTCCTGCACAGACAGCACACCCTTAGAAGCCCAGGACAGCGTTTAAGGAGCAAGGCAGCTCCCTTCCCCTCGGGCATGATATATTCCATCCGTTACCAGCCAGCAACAATGGTTCCAAATCCTAGGCCCCAGACGTTGGAGCCCAGACTAAGCTCAGAGCAGGATCCAAGTTCAGTTATTCCTTGAAAAGTTTGATTCCAGCTCTTCTGACTTCTCGCAGCTGCCAACTTGGAATGGAAACCCCTTGAGAACGTGTTTCTTACAAAATTTACAAAGAGCTTTGCGGCGAGCCAGCAGCTGGAAATGCCATGCGAGCAGCCGCTCTTGGAGATCTGATTGCTTACAGCATTTTGGCTCCTAGAGGGCAATCAGAAGCCAATGAGGAAATAAAACACAGTTTGCTCCCAGGACAGCTCTGGCCAGGCTCCTTCCCAGAGAGGGGATGACTAACACCAGACAAAAGCAGGACCTCGCTTTTGCTAGTCGTGGTACAAGGGTCACAAGAGGTCTCCAGATGCCATACCACACTGCATACCTTTTCCAGGGAACAGGGCCCTGGGCAGCCTCCCCTTCGCAGGGCCAACCAGTCCCACTGGGTTGTTGGATTGCCTGGGTCTTCACCACATTTAGGAGAGCAAGTGATTACGGAGGCAAGATCTGCAATTAAAAGCACACTTTCCCAGCTGCCATCTTAACGTGATTTGTCACAGCTTGTGTCCCTTCCTGATACTCGGCCAGTTAGATTTTGGTACCTTGGCTTTTCCGGTGTTTGTAATTCCCATTATTCTCACCTGCTTTATATCACTCTTCATTTTTCACCATTTCCATTCTGTAGAAGGAAGAGATGAAATGCTAACAGCCAATGTCCATGAACTTCAAAGAGACTGTCAGGTTCACAGTGGGCTCAAACTATTTTTATTTGTGTGTGTCCAGAAGGGAAGGGATATTTGAATGCCCCCCTCACCCGGGAAAGAGAAAGCTCTCACCACCCAGGCGTCTGCAACCTCAACTCTACTACATCTGTGGTTCTGAACATGTTGGCTTCTGAAGTTTAGAGCATAGAAGGCAATGGTCAAGCTCAGACTTTCTCAGAGCCTGTGTGTGACTTCCCACTGGCAGGACCCAGATGGATGTGTTTTCTCCTGGCCAGCCCCACCCATCTGGGGGTGAAGTATGGAGACCCCACTACAGACAAAGCAACACGGGCCGATGATTGGCCTAAGTGGCCCACTGAGGGCATTTGGGGTGGTCAGCTTGCCAGACAAATACAGGATATCCAGCTACATTCAGATTCCAGGTAAATGATGAAATGCGTTTACTGTGAGTACATCTCATGAAATATGTGGAACTTGCTTTTACTAAAAAGCTACTTTTTGTTCATCTGAAATCAAAATTTAGGTAGGCATTCTGTATTTTTATTTGCTAAATATGACCCTCCTAATGTGGGGTCTCTGTTGCTAGTGAAGTGGCCAAGTTTATTCACACTCAGTCAAACCAAGGCAGGAGCCACCGTGAGCCTCTGGGACAGAGCAAGTGTGAGAAAGGAGCAGGGACATTGCACCTCCAACTTCTCCCTCCCTCCCTCCCAACGCCAAGGACTGCAGTGAGGTGCTCCATGACTGGAAACAGCTTTCCCAGGAAATTAAGCCAGAATGCCAGAAGCCTGGGAAGGAAAATAGATCCAATCTGAAAACAGTAAGTCAGACTGGAAGCAAGGAAATGGTATTAAGTAAAAACAGAGAGCTGGGGAGCGCCACCTTCTCCCAACACCTGGAGGAAAGTGTGCTGAGGAGCAAAATAAAGAGGAAGAGAGACAGGCAGAGAGAGAGAGAGAGAGTCCAAGACTCCCAGTCATGCCAGAGCCTCAGTCTTTGATCCTGCTGCCATCAGGTAGCAAGGACTGTGCCGTTTGCTCATGCAGCTTTTAGAAGCCTGTCATTAGGCTGATTTGTGTATAAGGAACGCAGTGCCAGGAGTTCAGAAAACGAAAAGAAGAAAATAAAAATCACTTATATTCCTGAGACTGGAAGATAACCAGTGTATTTCCTTCCATGATTTAGCTAGGAGTACATGCAATTTTTACAGCATCAGAATTACAAAGCTTGGAATATTTTGCAACCAATTTATATCATTGTGTTACTGCATATGCTGAAATTATTTCTGAGTGCATCCTTTTTAATGAGCACTTAGTATTCCATTGCTTTCCATGGGCCACAATTTCTTCACCTTCACAAACACTTGGCAGGTGTTTGTGCAGACAGGACTGCACAGTCTCCTACACAGATAGCTCCCCATGAATGCCATTATTTATGTGAGCCAAATACCTAGAGGTGAGACCATAGGGCGACAGGAGTGAGTAATGCTGAGGTATTAATTTGTATTGTCAATTTATCCTCCAGAGAATCTGACAAATACAAGAATCACTTTCCCATACCCTTATACCAACACTGGGCACTACCTCGTCAAAGAGCCAAAACCATGTCTCATTAACAAGATCACATTTTCCTTCATTCCTAATGACTTCAGCATTTCTTCAGATGTTTATTGAGTATCTGTAATTCTCATCTAATGAATCCTTTTGCATGAGTTTAGGCATTTTTCTCTAAATTTTACTGAGTTAGAAGGATTTCATGCACTAAAGAGAATAGCCCTTAATAAAAAATATGCTAGAATGGGATCCTATTTATCTGTTAAGATCAATGAGGGTGGGATTTGGTGTTGGGAATTTTCAATTTTTTTATGTAGTTATTGTTCTCATGGTTTCTTGCTGATTCTTCCTCCTGTACCTGGGAACCAGTCCCCTTACACTTACCTCTTCCACTGCTGCAGTGCCTTTTCACTGAGGAGGACAAAGAGGTTCTTTGCCAAACAATTAATCTGCCATCGTGACATCCTTTACTGAATAATCCAAATTCTCCCCAGGTATTTGAAATGCCAGGGTTACCCTCTTCAGAGGGCCTGGGCCCCTCCTTCTTCACCTCATCTACACCCACACCCATGCCTTGAAGCCGTGGAACACATCTTCATTACTCTCTACCATCCTCCCTCTCTGTTTGCATCCAATGTTTGGACTCATCTAGAATAAAGTTAGAGTCAACCCTCAATTTCAGTTTTGACTGGAAGTTCCCTCAAAGCCTAAGTTAAACAGGGAAATTGGCCTCTCTGCAGGCTGTTCAGAACACAGGGGTCTAGCTCTACTTATCCAAGACTCCTTTGACTTCTCTGAAGACCTGATATCCTTTTCTTCGCCTTGTGAGGTTTACCCCCAGGATGTAAGGTGTTATGTTGAGCTTGTGGACCAGAAATTCTTTATCTTTTCATTTTCCTGATCAATACAAATGGAATATAGGAAAATTATTGGCTTGCACACACTACCAACAAAAGCAACTCTCCTAACTACCTTCTTTAACATATTCTTTTAGGGTTTTTAGATATATACTCTTACCATATGAGATTTCTACCTAATCCTTCATATCTTATTTCCATGTCCTGTCTTACTGCACTTGTGAGCTCGATGGTCATGACCTCCTCACCATGCCCAGACTTTAAGCAAAGGAACTTTGAAAGATCCTCACTAAACAGGAGGTCGCTGGTGGTT
Organism: Castor canadensis; assembly: GCF_047511655.1. NCBI lineage: Eukaryota > Metazoa > Chordata > Mammalia > Rodentia > Castoridae > Castor > Castor canadensis. The sequence continues at coordinate 4,629,855 of NC_133392.1, forward strand.
TCATGTTGCTTTTTTTTTTTTCCTCCTGTCAAACACCATTCTCCCTATTCCTGACTTACTAAGTTTTCATCAGAAATTGATGTAGAATTTTGTCAGGTCCCCTCTGGGTCTGAATTGAGGTCTTTCCTCTTTTAATCTGCCAACGTGACATATTTTATTAATGGATTTCTGAATATTCAACCATTATTGTATCCTGGAATAGATCTGTATGGTATGTGAAACTGTCATTTGCAAGTGGCTATCTATTATTGAGGACTTTTTGTTCTTTGATTCAACAACCACAGAGGGCATCTCACCAGGAGCCAGCCTGGCCCCTGTGCACCCCATCTCCCAGGGAGAAGGACCTGGAGTCCCCTGGCTGTTCTCAGGTCATAGACTCGAGCAGTTCTGTAAAGTGCAACAGGAACCACTTTCCAGTGCTTTAGTCTCTCATACTACAGGGAAATCATTTGTTCTTTCAGGATTGAGATTCCTTACCCCCAAACTCTGAAGAACTCTAAAGTTATTCTGAAAGAATGAAGAAAATACTGAGTAAAAACAGAGAGCTTTGAAGGTATGACAAAGCTATAATGAGTAAGCCAGAAGCAACTGTTGACATTTTTCCCCATTGTGATCCACTTGTAGAGGTTTGCTCCATTTTTTAGTCCGACATGAAATTTATCTTTTCCTCGGAAAAATCTTCCATTTCTTTGGCAGTTATGACCATGGCTAGAAACAATTTTTCCTTATGGTCTTTTGATGTTATGGGGTATTAACTACAGTACCTTTTTCCTTAATTCATCTTCATCGTCTTTCATTTTTACATCTTCCCTCTTTTTCCTAAATTAGGTTTACCAGTGGTTGATCTATTTCATTGTCATCTGTTTGTTTTTGAAGTCCTTGAATTTACCAAGTTTGCTGTTTTATGTTCTAATTCATAAGCATCTCTTTTTATTATCTTTACAATTTCATTTTTCACATCTTTGAGATTGATATCCTGGGTTTTTGAAATGATTGTCTAGTGGCGGTGTTTCACTGTTGTTCATTCTTGTTTAATGGCAAACAAACATATTTAATATAACGCACTTGACCTTGAATTGACTTTGGTCTTCTTTCTTAGTTTTTTTATATCTCCTTTTATTTTCTTTTATTATTCATATGTGCATATAAGGCTTGGGTCATTTCTCCCCCCTGCCCCCACCCCCTCCCTTACCACCCACTCCGCCCCCTCCCTCTCCCCCCCCACACCCTCAATACCCAGCAGAAACTATTTTGCCCTTATTTCTAATTTTGTTGTAGAGAGAGTATAAGCAATAACAGGAAGGGACAAGGGTTTTTGCTGGTTGAGATAAGGATAGCTATACAGGGCGTTGACTCACATTGATTTCCTGTCCGTGTGTGTTACCTTCTAGGTTAATTCTTTTTGATCTCACCTTTTCTCTAGTTCCTGGTCCCCTTTTCCTGTTGGCCTCAGTTGCTTTTAAGGTATCTGCTTTAGTTTCTCTGTGTTAAGGGCAACAAATGCTAGCTAGTTTTTTATGTGTCTTACCTATCCTCACCCCTCCCTTGTGTGCTCTTGCTTTTATCATGTGCTCAAAGTCCAATCCCCTTGTTGTGTTTGCCCTTGATCTAATGTCCGCATATGAGGGAGAACATATGATTTTTGGTCTTTTGGGCCAGGCTAACCTCACTCAGAATGATGTTCTCCAATTCTATCCATTATATCTTCTTGTTTTCTAAGCATTCTAGATTTAAAGACGGGGTTCCTTGTGTCAATATTCACGCGGAGAGCATTATTTTAATTTGTAAGTGTATTTCAGTCTGTGTTACATTTTTGGTATTAAAGTACACCTTTTTCTTATGGTTGTGGATATGCTTTGCACAGTTTGGTCCTTAGGCAAATTCATTAAGTTTTTCTTTATGATTAATATTTTTAGAGGACCCAACATGGTGGCACATGCTATAATCCCAGCTGCCAAGGAGGCAGTGATAGGAGGACTGTGGTTCCGGCCAGCCCAGGCAAAAAGATAATGAGACCCTATTTCATTAAACAAGATAGATGCAGCGGTGTGTGCCTGTAATCCCAGCTACTTGGGAAGTGGAGGCAGGAAGATTGTGGTCCAAGAGCAGCTCAGACAAAGTATAAGACCCTATCTGAAAAATAACTAAAGCAAAACGGTCTGGGAATGTGGCTGAAGTGGCAGAGCAAGCACAAGGCCCTGACTTCAAAACCCCAGTACCATAAAACAGGGTACATCATCAGCTTTACAAATACATTACGGACGTTATCCTGTATCTTTGACTGTTATAAAATCCAGCCTTATAAACATTAGCTATGAAATGTTGGCTAAGTTCCATTTGCATATGGTCTGGTACACTATCTCTTCATTATTGTCAATCTGTCCTGTAAAGTCACTCTGTGTTAACCATGACTTTGTCAATTCAGTCTCGAGTTTTAATTTGTTTTTACTTTATCTGTTCTAATAATTGCATTTTACACATAAGGGTTCATTGCTCATATAGATTTGTAGTGAAATTTACTTTCCACCAATAAAAAAATAAACCACTTGAAACTGCTCACACTCTAATTTGATACTAATATTGCCTCTGCATTTCAGGTTTTATTTACATTTACCTCATAGGCCTTTGTCCAGACCACTATTTTTCCACTTTTCCATATTTTTTTATTTTAAATGTAACTCTCACCAATAGATTTTAATTTGACCTTGTTCTTCAATCAAAACTGGAAGTCTAGCCAGGTGTGGAGGTACACACCTGTAATCCCAACACTTGGGAGCCTGAAGCAGGCAGATTGCAAGTTTGAGGCCAGCCTGGGCTACACAGAGAGACTGAATCAAAACATGACTGAAAGTTGTCATGCACACATATAGCAGTCTCTGAAGTGCTTCTTTGTTGTTTTCTTATTTTTGCTGAAAAATATTTTATTAGCTCCTTTTTCCTTCAGTAATTACAAAGTGTGAAGCTTATTTTTACTCCAAGTATGGTTATTTTTACATTCCTTTTTTTTCTCAAAGATCCTTTTTTTTTTTGAACTCATGGCTTCACACTTGCCAAGCAGGCACTCTACAATATGAACCATGTGGCCAGCCCTCAGTGTCTCTTCCCAACTAAAAAGGAATTTTAACACACATCTAACTCTCTTCTGTTTTATTCACCAACTTTTACTTTTATTGTTCAAGGGCTAAACCTGATAACTAGATCTAAACTATTTGCTTGAATCATGCATTTTTGCTCTCAATAATTTTGTTTTGTGTGAGGGTGGTTTTCAGTTATATAAAGAACTGTTCTCTAAAGTCTATGTGTTTTTCTATCTCTGCTGTTTGCCTCTTTCTTTGTGCTCATTTCTCCATCCTTCCATGACTGGCTACAATGTCTTCCATATACTCACCAGGAAGGCCACGTGACTGGTTTCTAGTTCAAGTTCTTTGCAAATCTGAGAATGTCCTTCACTGTATTCTATCCAAATCAATGTATGAGATATGTGCACCCAATGTGTGTCTGACACTTCTGAAGAACTGCAAGAATCTTGGAGTACCAGACACAATACATAGAACTCGAACTTCAACTAGATCAGGAAATATAAGTCAGGCATCACTAAACATTGTTTAGTGCATTGTTAGATGGTTTTATTGTCATGTGCACATCTCTTTCCAGGGGAAAGAGAATTTAAAATACGGCACAAGTCTTTGCAGTCCTTACCTTGGGGTTTGCAGGCTAACTAGGCACTACCTGACTGTGTGGGTAGAGAGTGCTTAGGTCAAATTATTTCTATAGAAGCTGCAAGCATTGACCGTTGTTAACTTATCTTTATTATTGCAGAAAAGTCGCTCAGCTATCCAATTTGTCTCAAGGTGCAGATTATCATGGGAGATGGAAGAACTGAAATTTTTCACAGATGAATAACTAAAAAAATAAATAAAACCGTTGAAAATCTTAAGCAGAACTGAATATGTGCTGTGTGTCTCAATATGGATGAAAACAGAGTTGTACTTCTTGTAGGCAAAAGAGACTCCTTGCATTTTGAACTTTGTTTCTTTGTAGTGAGTTGTTCTTCAGCCTGGATGGACACAGTCGAGAGCCCCAAAGTAACCCTCAGGCAGCTGTGGCCACACACATGCCATGGTGGCCTCACCTGGCTGCACTGCCTGGTGGCAGAGCTGTCTTCGTTTGTGTAAGTACTGTCTGTGACATGCATATGACAAGAAAACATGAATTTCCTAGAACATATCACCATCATTAAGTGACACACGACTTGCATTTCCTTTATATTTGAAATTCAAGTCCCACAAATTGTGCCTGGTATTCCAAGATTCCTTGTGACTTCTTGGTAAGGGCCTGTGGCTCTTTTGGGTTTCATACATTGACTGGCTCTCTTGCCTTCCATAGCTCCCGCTTTCTCCTTCATCATTTTATTTATTCCATTTCTTTGGTCATCTTCAACCTCACTAAATCAATTTTCTATAATCAACTGTCTACAACGCATTTTTAAATTCGAAATTATTTGTTCATATATAGCTTTTGAATGTCTTGCTTTATCCACCTTTAAAAAAATGCCTGGTCTGACTTTACTGGTACAAGGTCTCCGTAAATCTTGTTAAAAACAGGAAGGAGAAATTTTCTGGAATTTTCTACTCCTGTTCCTTTACTTCACAGAAGATAGTTGCTGCTGTGAGTCCTTCGAACTGCCTTGTCGGTCACCGTCCTCCTCCTATTCTTGTGAAGGAAGATTTATTTATTTTTGCCTATTGTTGAGTGATCTTGGGTCTGTCACTAAACAAATATTTTAGGCACAGAATAAAGGACACAGGGGAAGAGAGAGTTTCTTGAAACACACTTGCTAAGATTATTCACCACACAGTGCACAGAGAAGAAGCAGAGTTGGGGCCCTTCCCATGTAGGAACCATCTTTTGTTTGAAAAGCATTTGGGTTTGCTGGGAACCTCAGTCTTCCCACTCTCTGCCTGGCATGGCTGCTGTCAGGGTCCACCTGTGCTCTCCTCTGTCCCCAGCCCTGCCCCCTTCTGGCTAGGGTGCAGCAAAGAGGTTTTGGTGAGTCTTTCTGAGTTAGTTCTCAAAGGAGCTTTCCTTCCTTGGCAGGAAAACATGCTTGGGGTCAGCCCTTCATTCTACATTGTCCTGTCTGTAGAAAATGCAGACAGATGTCTTGAGATTTCTGTCTGGGCACTACTGCAGTCTCCAGCTTCAACTTTGGGTCTTCCCTACTTTCACACATTTCTGGTCCTTTCCAGGGAGTCTAGGTAGTAAGAAAGGGCAAAAACAGCAACCGTGAGACTGCCAAGGCACCCCCCAACCTAGCTGAGAATGAGAAGGTACTGGGTCTGTCTGGAGAGAGGAGGGGAGGTGACTTGCTGCCCAACTGCTGTTCCCCACCCCCATGTAGGAAAGGCCACTGCTGTGCACCGGGCCTGGGCAGGTCCTGCTTCCACCTGGCCCACCACAGGGGAAGCACAGTCCAGAAGCAGCTTGGCTCAGTTCTTCCAAAGGACGTCTGAGGAGAGCACTCCAGCCTTTGCCCCTGAGGTCCTTCCTGCTTCCAGTGCAGGGGCCCTAGCTCTCTGACCTCAGAAAGGAAGAAGCAGGAGTTAACAGGCTCTCTGGCAACACCTTCTGGCCAGATCCCAGACTCGGATAACCACCCTGGGCTTCCCCAGATCACTGGGCCCTAGAGCCTAAGTCAACAACCAGGTTTTCCTCATCTCTGCAGGGAAGGCCGGTCGTGCTTTATTAGGAAACAATTTTCCTTTAGCCTTCCTTTCTGACTCAAGGAGCAACAGAAGGCAAAGATGTGCAATTGTCCCGTGACCGGGAAAACAGAATTTCCTTTAGACAGTCATCAACATCCTGAGACCAAGCAGGTAAATATGTACTTCCCCCGCCCCCTCTGGTCTGTACCTTTGTTTTTGAGAGGCCCCTGTTCTGGCGGCTGACAGGAGCAGTGTGTGGGAACGCCTGTAAGTCTGCAGGCCGGGTGGGCTCCGAGGGCAGCTGCATGCTTTGGCTCCCATCGATCGCCTCTAATGAGCACCGTGCAGCTGCGACTAATGGTGCTCGGTCTGGTGTTAAGGGCAAACGTGGGAGAAGATTATCAACCCAAGGGGCTTAACGGTTGCTGGACGGCCTGAGCCCTCGGGGCAAGGATGCACTTGAGAGGTCACTGAATCAAATGAGGGGAAAGATGCAGTGCCCGAGGAAGACATGCAGCAGGACTCAGGTTTGTTTTTTTTTTTCCTTCCAACAGAGACTACAGGCATCAACAAAACTGTTACCTTCTGCTAGTCGTTAGTCCCTGACCCTTCGCCCGATAAGAGGGCTCCTGCTGGAGCCACCTCGTCCTAATTATGACTCATCAGACAGCAGCAATCCCACCCAATTAGTGGGGCTTAAGTGAGGGGCTCTTGATGGAACAAGGTCCAAGCCCTGTGTGAGCCAGGGACAGACGATGCCTGTGCCAGTGCCCTGCAACCTGAACGAGCTGCTCCTTACCTGGGGGCCAGGATGCCATTTGATCTGATGCGTTTGATATTTCATTCACCCCCCCCCCCCACAGAGATCTGAGAAGGGCCAGACGAGTGGCCATAAGAGGTGCGGAGGCCAGTGGCCTTCAAGGAACATCTAACGGCAGATCCTATAGAATGCTTGCAGTCAAATGTTAGCACAGACAGGGAGCCACAGGTATTAGACAAGATAAAAAAAAATGACTGGCAAATGCCTTCAGGGGTCGAGCATGTTGCATGTCCCAAACTTTAATAGCATAATGGAGTAATTGCAGCTGGGAAAAGAACCCAGGCCCAGTAGAAAAGAAGAGGATGCTGAGGCTGGGAAACAGGGCCTCTGGGGAGGAACAGGAAGGGACAAGACATGCCCTCTGCTTTGCAAAAAAAAAAAAAAAAAAGCCCCAACTGCTATTTATTTTAATGCTGTAAATAAGCAATTTAAATATTATCCTAGTTCCATAATAAGTAACATGGTAACATGATACCCTGCGGTTATAACAAATTATTTATTAGGCTTTTAAAAATTCTAAAGCAGCATCTTTGGAACCAGGAGATTTCTGTTGGGTGGGATCATTAAAAATAAGAGTATGGGTGTACCCCAGCCACACCAGGCAGAGAACATGATCTCCAAAATGTGACTGATGGCCACATTTTCTTTGTCACTTTTTCTATAGCTGCAGAAAGGTCTTTAAAAGTGGATAACCCACAAAAAGGTCACACACCCCCTCAGAAAAAAAAATAAAGTGCATCCTGCATGCTTCCTTCCCACCCTGCTTCAACATCTGACAGTGGGGACAGTCCAAAAGACCAGAGCTCATTGCCTGACAAACCCTTAGGTTGTAAGCCCTGTGTGCACATTAAAAATAATGGCTCTGAGTAGCAATGATTGCAAGTTTGTTTCTCGTGTTCCTGAAACAAGGTCTGGAGGGCAGCTCTAGCGAAGTCTGTGGTCAACTTTTCTAGGTAAAAAAGTCACAAAGAGCATTCTCTTTGACCAGGAAAACATAAAAGATGGCCATAATGAATGGGAAGAACAGTCTTAACTGTTCAGTCTGTAGCAGCACCCTCACGCATCTAGCTACAAGAACCCATTCCCTAGCCCGATGTGAGGTCTTCCAGATATTCAGAGAAAGAGAAGTATGAATCTGACCTCAGAGGTTTGGACAAAGTCACAGAACACGACAGGCCAGTTGTGATTAGGACCCAAGGGAGAGGCAGGAATGGAGCTACAGACACTCAGAGGGAGAGCCTTGCACACCACGATGACCAGGGAGGAAGGGCTGCAAGCACAGGTCCAAGAAAAGTGAGTTTTGGAGCAGGAAGGAGGGCACTGAGGATGGAAAACAATCCAGGTGGTAGCACAGAACAAGGAAAGGGACAAGGACATTTAAACAGGACAGTAGATAGTACATGAAAGCTGCCACCAAATACATTGACAAAAGTACACATCCACGGTTAGATAGATCAAAACCTACAAAGAAAAATACCGAGCAAGGTCTTTACTCTGTGTATTTTTCTTCATTTCTAAGCATCCTATAGTGAACATATCTACTCTTAGAATGAGAAAATTAGCCAAAAATCCTGCAGTGTAAACTGTCAACAGACATCTAGCTGCATGGGGATGACAAAGACTGACTGAGGCCACAGGAAGGAGGCTCAGAGCATCAGAGGCCAACTCGCAGCAGTGCCACATCCTTTCTGAGAGACAGGCTCACTGTCACCCAGGCCCAGGAAGTCCCACACAGTGAGACCCTGTTGAAGATGCAGCTAGTTTCAGAGGTCACCGTCTCCTCCACTACCCTGCAGGTGCAGAGTGACTTGGGTTCTATCTGCCTTGTTGCAGAGAGAAGAGACACAGACAATGGCTAGAAAGCATGGGATCAGTGGGGGCACACTGGTTAATACCTGATCAGTACTCAGAAAGCAAAATCAGCTTCAGGGTCATCATCTATGCAGAGCATCTCCAAGGGCCCAGCCCTGAGATGAACAGGGAAGCTTGGATAGGGGCCCAGATAGCCTAAGAAATTTCTGCTCCAGGCCCCTTCTGTTGCAGTGAGCCAGGTAAGCCCCCTTGTTCATTCACATCTATAATGGGACACTTTGCTGGCTGATTTGATTCTCGTCTGCTAGAGCTTAAAGTTGCCTAGGGCCCCAAGCATCCCTTGACACCCAGGTGAATCCTCCTGTGGCAGAAGATCTATCATCTCAGAAGTTCTGGAAGACTCCTAGGTCCATGGAGGGCACACCATTTGCAGTTGACAATAGATGCAACATGTGGTCTCATGATGAACGTAACAAGGCTGATTAGAAGACACAGTCTATCCAACAGCAGTCCTGCAAACTAGGAGACACAGCTGTGCAACAAGAAAGAGTGCTTCATAGGGCCTCAGGGGAGCTTGGAGCAACAGGCACCATTTAGACTGAGCCAGCCTACCTGGGCTCCTCGTGGTCTGCAAGTAATACATTTTTGCCGGTGCTGGTCTAGAGCTAAGATTCCTTCATTCCCTATGGTTTTACAAGACCACAAAATGAAAGGCCAAGAATAAAATGATAGCAGATGTATTCTATTGCTGTGAAAATTGTGTTTCATAACAGAAGGTCCTGTGCACAATGGAGTCCACCAAGTATCTTGGAATCTGGCTGTCTTCTTGACCAAGACAAACTCTGGTTACAGTTTTTAAAGAGTCCTCCTTCCCTGGCTCCTTTACAAGATGGATTCCCTGTGGGGAAATGACAGTCATGGCACTGGGTCCAAACTGTTGGCACTAACCAGACTGTGAGTCTCCTGAGGGTAGGGATAGCCTTTATTTATTTATTTTTTCCTACTTAGCATCCAACAGATGCCTAGTCTGTAGGAGATGCTAAATAACTGGTAAATGGCTAAAATAAAGACTGGCATATATTAGGGGCCTCCTGTATGCACATGACTCATTTAGTCTTTAATAGCAATATGTAAGGTTTGCATAATTTGCATGAGAAAATTTCGGCTCAGCGATTAGAGACAGTTGTGCAGAGCTGGTGCCTGTGGGGACAGGTCAGGGTGGCTATGGGGTACAAAGAAAGAGTCTTTAGGACAGGATCTAGGAAAGGTTGTAACAAAACTGCCCGCTTCCTTACAACAGATGCACCAATTTTCAGGATCCCTGATGAAATGCATGATCTTTTTTTATGATATGTTATTCTGAAAAGATGGCCAGAGAATGGTACAATCTAAAAATAACTACATTCCATGAACCATTTGGGTGCAAGCAAAAGAAAATCAATAGTTTTCAAAGAATGTTCATTATACTCCATTATTACTACACATCAAGTTAAGCAAATGTGAATGGTCTGTAGCCAAATCGACTGACAGGTGAGGAGCAGGCTGAGGGGAGAGATACTGCATTTCAACACAAAGAGATCTTTAGTATATATCAGAATAATGACCAACAGACAGTAAGATCAGTATAGATAAGTCGGAGTGTCACTTCCGCCCAGACATGGAAGTTGCTGTATCCATCTCCAAGAATATAACTGTGGGATCCCCAGCAGGTCTCCAGCAGGGTAAGGCCCCTGTGGTTCTGGGAAGGAGAGGGGAAGCTAGAATGCAAATTTTGACACCTGAAATCCTATTTTTGCATTGTCTTTCATTAAAAAAAGTGCTTGGTCCCCAAACAGTGACAAATCACATTTAAGAGCACAACAAAAATGTTTAAAGATTTTATTTTATTTTTTTTGGTGTAGAGGTATCATTGTAACACAATTATCCTATATTGTAATTGTGATGATCGTGGCACAAATCTGCAAAATGGCTTGGAACTAAACACAGAGACAAAGAAGTGCATGTAAAACTAGAAAATCTGAAGGGTTCATGGTGAAGGTCAATGCCCGGATGTGGTAATGGACAATAATTATGCAAGGTGCTACCACTGAGTGAAGGGTAGACAGGCTCTCTCTACATTGTTTTTTATCACTGGCATGAATCTGCAGCTATCTCAGAAAACTGGATTTTTCTGAAAAACCAGTCCTTATGCAGGTTAGGATTCTAGACACCAGAGTGCAAGGGACAAGTCAACTGAGTTTCACGTCCATGGCTATAATTGGTCATAGCCAAAGAATTGTTTTATTGTATATTGTACCCTGTGGCTCACTTCCTGTTTTTCCAGACCTTCCCTCCCAGGTTGTTAATGGATGCACTTACTCTGTAGAGTCCACCAAGTGTGAAAGCCAAGGCTAAATGGCCAAATCTTCCTTCGAATCAGGGCAGCCTGGGACACACAAAAGCAATCATGATTGAAATGAGTAGACTTCAGTGTACTGCATATCTTCACTTCTAAAAAACTAGTACCATAGGAGTCAAAGAAAAAAACCATCGTGTTTTTTAAAAAATTCTTGGAAGCGTCACCATCCTGGGGGTGTCATTTTAGTCATTCATTTTACTTTCTCTTCCTTCTGTCCTATCACTCCATATCTCAGACCCAGACCCCCTAAGTGCAGAGAGAAAGGTCCATCATTGAGCCTTTCTCTGCTCTGTGCTTTTTCTCCTCAGCCTGTGACAGAAAAGGCCAAGTCTGTATGTCAAGGACAGAACAGAAATAAATGTGAGAATAACCATGACCAGTGTCAGCTCTAGCATTCTTGAATAGTGCAAGTCACATATACCTCAGTTCTATCAACCTGTAAGTAGGAGATGGCACAGTGCCAGAACTCAAGGGGGCTTCTGTTTATAATCAAATGACAAGTCTGGTCCCTCCGTGGACTATGCTTCCAATTGCATGGCAGCTTTTTATGACTTGCGTGTTCATAAGCTAAGTGTGCACCTTAGTGAACAGATACTCAGATCCTTTGTCATTTCCGGTGCAAGTGCCAACTGCATTGGCTTCTCTTACAATCTTCAGAGTCTCTAGGCACTGCTCATGCTTCTGGAACATTTCTAAACCTATCGTTTGAATCTTCCACCTACTTTTGGCAACGAAATAATAAAAAAAATTACGCAGTGCATCTCACATGCAGCAAGAAGGAGTGGCTAAACCCACAGCTCAAATCAGCAAACATGAGTTCCCAGACTATCACAGACTATAAATACCATGACTAGGGTTTTTGGGAAAAGTTAGGTGTTATGGTTTGGATCTTAAATGTCCCCCAAAAGCCCATGTGTTGGTGACTTGGTGTTGCTAACAATGCAGCAGTGTTCAAAGGTGGCATCTTGGGAGGTGATTATTTCATGAGGGCTCCAACCTCATGAATGACTTAGTCCATTGATGGGTTCATAGCTTACTGGGCTATTGGGGAGTGGTGAAACCTTAGAAGGTGGGCCTAGCTGAAGGAAATGGGTCATTGGAATGTGCCCATGTATTTTGTCCCTGATCCCTTCTCTCTTCCTCTCCCTGCTTCCCAGCCACCACAAAGTGAGCAGCTGTCCTCCTACCATGATGTTCTACCTGAGATGAGTCAGGCCCAAGGCAATGAGGCCAAGCATCCATGGCCTGAGAGCTTTGAAACCATGAACCACAATCAATCTTCCTTCCTTTTAAATTGATTGTCTCAGGTGTTTTGTCACAGTGATGGAAAGCTGACCAACACATTAAGTAAACACTAAAATGGCTCCTAATCACAATGTAGCTATCTCTTTGGATCACAGGTAAGAGAGTGGCCCCATCGCCTTAAATAACAGGAACTCTCTAGGGGTAGAGTCAGGACTGAGTCTCATTGGAGCCTGAGGGCCAGTCATCAAGATCACACTCACCCCTCTGACTTTGCTTCCTTCTGCTTGGCTTACCCTCAAGCAGATCCCATCCTAACTCCAGGCGTTGGACCTTGGAGTTTATGACCCTAGAGAAAGTGAGCATCCTCCTGACAGCTCCAGTACCAGCCCTGGAGGACTCTACGGTGCCCAAAGCGGCCACAGGCCCATCTTAAGGCAGCCCCTGATGCTGTTGGTTGGAGAACTCTGATTAACCAGCCAGAATCTGGGGCTTCCCAATTGGAGACCAGAGAAAGAGAAGTGTCCCTTGGCTTCAGAATCTGAGCAAGATTATTTTAGGATGAGAAAATGGCTGGGTTTTCTAAGAAAAGAATATTGAGCAGACGAAAGAACATATAGATCTAGTAAGCACACTTACAATTCCTGAGGGGCGAAGAGAAGACTGATTTATAGGCTTTTCACATGTGGTTCTATTTTGAAACTTAAAATCTTCCAGTTTTGTGGTTCAAGTTCTGATTGCATAGGAAAAGAATACAGTTTCAGAGAGCTTAGTTTGCAAAATAATCACAAAGGAAAAGTTGAGAACCAATGCCACCTGCTTTTAGCTTTCAAGTGATACGTCTGGGCATCATGGTAGCTATCCTTACCTGTGAGGATTTCAGTGCTATAGTTATTGAAAAAAAGGAATATCTTTTCTCCCAAGCCCATTTATTTTACTCCTAAAAAGGAAGCATACCCAAAATACCAGCTGTGATTCCTCTCCCGTGTTTAAGAAGTTTTGTGTCTATTTGGAGATAAAATATTGCAAGAGATTTACTTACAGATCACTTAATGATGCAAATTTCCTCATTTGCAAAGAATCACATATACATTTGCACATGACTAACTCAAAGGACCAATTTTTTAAATATTTTATGGAACAATTCTGTTCACAATGCTTAGAGGGACCACTTAGCGCTTGAAGAATTCCTTATCTTCTGGACCACAGAAGTCTTCTCTTTCTGGAATAATACTTTAAAAGTGAGGACTCCTTAAAAACTCAAACTTTCCAACTTACTATAGAATCTTGGGATTCCTTATTCACTGAAGCCCTTGGTAACAATAACAGACAGAACTAAATCAAGCTGGTAGACAGAAGAGAATGCTTGATGGATGAAATTGAGAGGTTGTAGGGGTGGCTGGGGACAAAAGATCTAAACGCTTTGTAACCATCAGTTCCCTCCCACACTCTTTTATACCCAGGTTGGCTTTGCTCTCTCAACTAAGCTTCTCTACGAAGTCAGGACCAGGGCTTCTGGAAGCTTCTGGGCCCGTATCATCCCAGCCCTACAACTATAGAACAGATTTTCTTTAACTCTCGCAACTTTGATTACACTCAAATTAGACTTTACCACATGACAACACCCAAACCAATCAGGTGACCAGAAGAATGGAGTACGGTGATTGGTCCAGCCTGAGTCCCAAATCCCTCCCCAAAGCAAGGAGGAAATGATATGTGGAATGGAAGGAGGTTTGGTCTATGGCCTGTTGATCCAGGAAAGCAAACAGGCTCCATCCAAATCAGAGCTCAGCATTAGACGAGCAAGCCCCAGGAGGCACAATCAGGGGGATCCAGTCAGAGCTTCTGTCCGGAGGCCTGAGCAGCCCCTTTGCCAACCTGGGCTCTCGCAATGCAATGCTAGCTCTGGATTCGAATTTGTTTTCACAGTTGACGCTCAGGATCTCACCTTGAGCTCTCCTCTGCTTTCAGTCATGAAAGCCCCTCATGGACCACTCCGGAGCCATGCCAGAAAATTACCCTTGCTAATTACAATGAAATAAAGAGACACTCTGCGCCAGGCAGCAAGCCTATGCTATCTCTACAGCAACTGTCAGGAAGAAAGCAATCCAGAGTCACATTAAAAGAAAGAACTGAAGGTATTGTGCTCTCTCAGGAAATGCAAAGAAAATTCACATCTTTACTTTGTCTGCCAACAGATGTCTTTACCTTGGAGGATGCCCTTCCTGCCTGCAATGGGTCAGGCATAGGAGGGCTGCCTCATGCCAGAAAACCCACTTGGATTCCCTGATTCTTCAATCTCTCGGAAGAATAGTTAATCCTAATGATACTTCCTGCAGATAGACATTAATTCTGCATTGTTCCAGTCACAGAAAATGCCATGTTCGTGGACCACAGTATTAAGTATTCATGCCACGTCTTTCCGTTCTCAGATTGAGTCTTTCCTTTGTTGGGGACCCTCCTGTGTTACTGGTACCCCCACCTTTTTCAACTTCTGGTCTCTCACTGGGCCCCAGCATTTTCTCCTGCCATTACCTGGTGGCTGCCAAAGGCTTTGCTTCGCTCTTTTTTTGCCCATGGCATTACGGTGGCTCTGGTTGTACCTCATGCCAGCAGCTGGTTCCACTGGCTTGGTGCCCCCCAGAATGGCCCACAGCTGCCCCCTTCTTCCTAAGGGCTTTGCAACAGTCAGAGCCAATCCCAACAATTTTGTTCCTTTCTTAGTTCCTTTCAAGGGCCAGAGACAGAGAGAAAGAAATAGCACAAAAGTCTAAGACCCACCACGAGGTGGTCTGAATCCTCACTAACCAATTCTCAATTCTTCCTTTCTGGTATCTCAACTGCTTCAGGGTTTTCTCTCAGCCAGGAAGCTGTTCTGTGCAAAACAAGAATCACAAGAAAAGCATGAGGAACAATGCGATACAAAGTAGCAGTCAATGAACCCAATTTGTATAAAGTTCTCTCTGATAAGAAAGCAATACTTTCCTCATTTCTCAAAATCATTTGGAATAGAAGGCTGCCTGGAACAGAAAATCAAGTGCTGAATCATGAAAGGCAAGGGATCAAGGTCTTTCATCTAGGAAATCTTTAGCTAAAAAGAGAGCTAGCAAGAGAGAGAACATCAATCAGATATTATTTCCAATTATTTTTCAAATTGGAACAGAGAGAGAAAACACACACACACATAAGCCTGACATGGTGTTACTCGAGTTTGTTGCTGGAAGGAAAGTCCTTGCTTATATTGAAGTAAAGTTCTGAAAATAAGCAAAGAACAGATTTATTGATTTTGGGGGAGTCTGAGTGTAAAAAAGAGAAAGAATAAAGAAGTGCTCTTTGCCCGCTCTGTCCAAATGACATCCCCAGTGGCCTCCCTAATGGTGGGGGAGGGGAGGGGGCAGGTGCCTACCCGGGCACATGGACAGAACTGCCCTTAGGCTAGGGCTAATGGTATTGGCTGAGCCTGCTGTAAGCCTCTCTTTTCTAATAGCCAACTTTCTATGTGCGAGAAGACAGACAGATATTGATTGGTCCAAATGCCCTTGAGTTGACAACATCTGAAATGAAAATCCACAAGGCCAGTGCAAACTTTCTGCAAGTTCAATTTCTGGAATCTGATTATGACACTGGGTTGGAAAACCACTCACACATGGAAGAGGCCTCTCTTTTTGTACCCCCTTTTGGCACCTGTAATTGGAGGGAGTTAAGTGGCTTCATCAAGCTTGTTATTCAAATGTCCAACAGAAAGAGGCAACTGCAGGCTGATCTTGGGGTGACTGAAGGAAGAAATGTTCTCTCACTGGCACAGGGATAATGTCTGCAAACAAAGTGGACCAAGGCCTCACATTGCTCCCCACCTGAAATGGGAATTACGCACAGCTTAAATACACATTGTGTGGGGAGCTAATGCATAGAGCTGCTTTTGGAAAGTTACTTGGGACCAGCAATGGACAAGAGCCCTGATTTCATGACTCAGGCACACAGGGGCATGACAGCCTCATTGTTTGGTCTCTATTACTCTCACAATTAATTTTTTCCTTTTCTTTCCTCTCCCAAATAAGATGCTGAAGTTGCAACTCACAATTGCTATCGTCCTGGGAATAGCAAGGCTTGTGGCACTCCATCCGCTCTTATTAAAACACGCCTCCGTAATCTACAAATTCCTCCTGGTCAATACAGCGGCTGCAGGATACATCTTTAAATAAAGCGCACTGTACCTGAAGTGCACTCTGTACTTGTCTTAGTCAGTTATTTAGAAGCATATAAAGGCAAAACCTTTTGAATTGACATGGGGACCTGTGTGCCAAGGAACCTGCAGATGGAATATGCATTAAATGCATTTAGTCATTGATTGGAAATGCTGGTTCATTATGGCTTCGTGTTTCTTTCCTCATTAATCTTGGTTAACCCTCTCCAAACAATGCCAGCTTTGTCGCTCTGACCATCAAAAATCCTCCAGGAGAGAAGGCTGCTTTCTAAGAAGGTTTCAGTTCCTGGCATCTACAGATCAGTCAACACCACCCCCCCCCCCGCCCTTAGGAAATGCTTCTGCTATTTTTTAAAAGAAGGAACAACTTTCTGCTAGATGAGGGGGTGGGGGGAGGTAAGTGAAAGGCAGAAAAGAGGAGGAGACGCAACCCCAGCCAGGTGGACAGCCCACAGAATGGCCCTGCCTCAGCCAAGGAGATGGGCATGCCAGCTCATGGGGCTTCATGCAGCTCCTTTGATGGCAATTCACTGTCAGCACAGGCCCCATGTCACCTATAACCAGAACCAGGTGACATGTCTGGTGACTGCCACAGCTCAAGAGGACATGACTCCCAATCCAATATGTGTATGGAGTCTGGGGACCATACGCAACAACTGAAAAAAAAAAAAAAAGAAATACTCTCAGACACAACAGTTGTGTTCCCTACACTGTAATTTGACTGACTTATAGGAAAGTGAACTTTCCATTTTACTACCAAGCAGAAAGACCAAAGTTATGTGCTGACATGCCAACAGATGGCCCTAAACTGCCTTGCCGCCCCTGGGAACAGGCCACAGCAGCCCCGTTCTTCCAAGGTTCGCCACAGCCACCGTCCGTCCCAGCTTTTCTGTGTCTTTCGCTCTGGTCCCTCTAATGAAAGGCAAAGAGAAGGAAAAATGCTACAAAAACTTGAACACAAAATCTAAATGCTTCTTATTACAAAAGAAATGCGAAGTGCCTAGAAAGAAGTATTAATAATCACTACCTACTGCCATAGCTAAAATTTAAAATATTTCACATAGAACCCTATGTGAAACCCTATCTGCCCCATGAAGCACACCAAAAGTCATGAATGGAGCTCGGGAATGGAAAAGCCTTTTCTGAATTCATGAAAAGATCAACATCTGAATATATATTAAAGATAAAGTCTAAATACTTCATAATAGGCAGAAAAACACCAGCTGAACTTCCAGTGGGTGCAGGGCCACTGTTCCTAAGGGAAGAAGCAGAACCCTGGGGAAGTGTGTGCCCTTATTGCATCCAAATAGGCAGGGCTTTAAATGGCAGACTGGCTTATTGGAAAAACGTAAACCTCTCAAGCCAGCAGAAGATGAGATTTCAGCACAAAAGGGGGAAAATAGCCCATATTGAACACCAGGACTTTCCAACGAGAAACAAACGAGTTCTTCAGTCCTCAGGTGACTTTTCTCTAGGACTCTAGAAGTTTGAAAAGAGCTGTTAGAATCACTCCTGAGTGCTAGGATTTAGCACAGCCCAAGTGTCCAGAAGCAACCCTTGGCACAGGACAGGAATGGCATAAGACCTGGAACCGACTGGGACACAAGCATCATGTCACTACATGTCACCACCAATAGTCTACCATCTCATGAGATCTGTCAGACTTCACCCCCATCCAAAAGCAGGTTGAAGAGCAGTTAAAGTGACAGCACTGGCTCTGAACTTGAACTTGGCTCTGCTGTTCTCAACCCCAATGACAAGTCCTCAAATCTCTCCACTCCTTTACTCATGCTGCTACAAAGTAGAGATCACCATGTTAGGAGATGTAAAGCCAGGCTCAGAGGAACAAAAGTTGCATATTTTCCCTCCTATGTGGATGGCAAACCTAAAAGATAAATGTATATGTAAATACATATGTGACCTACATGCATACACACACACACACGTGTGTATATATAAAGAGAATATGATTGCAATAGTGGTTCTGCATGAGGTGGGCAGCCAGCTTCAGCTCTGTCACTGTCATCAGGAGGGCCTGGGGTCTGCACAGTCACCCTCAAATAGCATCTCCCAAAGCTGGGCATGAACACGACCAGCCTTTCTCAGCTACTGAGCAGTAGTGGTGGTGTGACCAGCTAGTCTGAAAGTGTGTCCATTGTGCCCTTCATGCAGGGTCAGCTTAGTATGGGGACCAGACAGTTCACAATTGGCTTTCTGCAGAGGAAGAAAATGCTTCTGTGACTGAGGACTGAAGATCCATTGAATGCAGCCTTTCTAATTTTTTGTGAGCTGTAGACAGATGGAGAGAAGAGCCAGGGTGTGCCTAACCCTCCTGCCTCTGCCCTGCCTCTGAGGCACCTCCCTTCTGACTTTTCTGCCAAAATCAGGCAGGTGGGTTTTTCTAACTGTTACAGTAATATGGGAGTGGGGGGGTAATACTCATAAAAATACAAAAAGAAAATAAAATTTCAAAATAGCTATAATTATCATCATCCTTTCCAAAATAACCATGATTTGGGGTATATTGTGCTAAGTTTTCTTCTAATCACAAAAGAAAAAATTTCATTCTAATGTCAAGAGTGTGACTATACATAGTATTTTGTATAACCTGATTTTTTGGACTTTATCAGCATAATATGAACAGTTTTCAAACAATTAAATATGTCCCTCCCGTGTCTCATGAAGAATGCAAAGCTGTAGCATCCTGAATCACCCAAGCACCCCTGGTGCCCATTTTGACAAACACGCTGTGAGGACCATCCTCACCTGGCTGAATGTTTGCCATTCCCACAGCTACTTCTTTGGAATGAACAAAGAAGATAAATGCAGATGCAACTGACTTAGTTTAACCACCCTACTTCATTTTTGTTTAAAGAAAAATTCTTTTATAAATCAAATGTGCGCCGTAAATAGCTGCTTTGTGAGTTAGCAAATCGCCACATGGTTTTCAGGGCATGTTCCCCACCGAGTTCCTTGATTTTGCCTCTACCCTCTTTGTACTACCTTTCCCAGTGTGGCCAGCACTCTTTCTGCATCTCAATATGGCAGGAACCACCATCAGCAATGCCTTCCACCTACGCACAGTCTCTGTTCTCCAGTGCCAAGAGGAGAGGGCCACAGCACCTAACAGGAGGGGACACTTCTACAGTTGTCATTGCCTGCCTGGAGTCACTTTCCCCTACATCCTGGGAAGTCCACTTCCAGAGCTGCTGCTGATGTCCCCAAAGAACATATATCAAACTAAGGGTGGGGTCTGAGAAGGTGGTCAGGCTCCTGAGTATTTAACTCAGGCGGTGGAAACTCAAATTAGCATGTCTAAGCCTTCTCCCCTTGGGGCTTCCTCTTCCCTGAGATACTTTTCCAGTCTTCTCTCTCTCTCAGCAACCAATGGCATGATTGGTTACAAAGTCTGGTGACTCTGCTGTGACTTTCCTACAGGTGCCATGACTCTCTGACAGGTAGAACGCTTGGCACAGGTTCTGGCAAAACCATTTCCCGGATTACATGCCACATCGTACCCACTCACTGCCACACACAACCTCCTCTGATAGCTCTCCTGCTCCAGCCTTACTTTACACAGATCCCAGGTTGGGGAGAGGCATACAGAGAGTCTTTTAAACTATCTGACTGCTTACCCCGACTGCTGAAACCCTTCAGCAGTTCCTGTCATCACCCACCAGAGTCCCCTAGCACCCAGCATCTCATAACCTCTCCTCCATCAGGATCAGCTCTACTTCCTTCCCCACTCTATACTCACTACCACTGTATTAGTCTATTTACAATTGCTGTAACAAAACACCTGAGACTAGGTAATTTGTACAAAAAAAACTGGTTCATTTTGCTTACAGTTGAGTTGGTCCAGCAGCATAGTGTTCACATCTGCTCAGCTCAAGTGAAGGCCTTCTGACCACATTACAAATGGCATATGGCATCATGGTGGGAGACAGGAAGTAAGAGAGAGCAAGCCAAGACAGCCAAACTCACTTTATAACAACCTGTTTTGCAGGAACCAATTCAATCCCATGAGACCCATATCAATCTGTCCCCATGATCTTATCTTCCACCAGGCCCACCCTCTGACACACCCACCACCATAACATCACCACAGTGGGGGCCAAGCTGACCAGACATGAACAATGGGCGACAGACTCAAATCCAAACCACCTATGCACACTGTGCCCTGGAGAGGAGCCGCTGGCCACTGGCATCCAGAGTTAAATTTATATTAATTTAATTGAAATTCATTCATGAGATTAAATCTTCAGTTATTTGTTTGCACCAGCCACACTTCACATGCTGCTGCCATCTTCAAAAGCACAGACAGAAAATCTTCCCGGTACACATGTCCTACTGGACAGCCCTGCTACAAGCCTGGAGCGCATGGCTTGAGCTCTCCAAAGAGCAGTCTCTCCTGAGTTCTGCCTCCACAATAGGGGGATCTGGAAAGAAATCAGTGACTCAGTTCTCAGGATCACCACATAACAAATTTGTAAGCATCATTCTTCTTAATGTATTGGATAAATTTGTTCCTGAATCGTTTCATCTGCTCTTGGATAACAGATGCCTGGTGTGATAAGCTGATTACCCTTAGCTGGCCTGATGGCAAATTCTAATTTCCTGCATGTTTTCTAAAGGAAACCTCCCTCTATCTTCTTAATGCCCCAGAGTCTGTCTTTATCGGCATTCCCGTGGGTCTAGGGGCTGAGTAAATCACATGGGGGCCTCATCTTTCTGAATACCACATGGAGTCCCATAATTCCCAGTCTCTTCCCTCATAACACACTTTGTAGCTGCAGTTAGAGCAGCAGGGATGGGACCAGTCACCTCCCATCCCATCAACTAGATCACCCTTGCTGAAGCCAGTCCCAGAGCAGGCACAGCTCAGTGGGATACCCATGGCCATCCAAACCTTGAAACCTGGAAAGGAGAGGAAGTCCAGAACATGCCCAAGTGGCATGCCTGAAGTTTCACAAGAGGTGGTCCCTCTTGTTAAGACATGAAAGGCTCTAACAAGTATGAAAACGAAGAAAATGTGATCTAGGAATGGAATCAAGCCAGCAATCATCATGCAGTAATTCCTAATTGCCAATTGGCACAAAAGCTCTTGATATCAACATGGAGAGGAGATAGCATCAAGGTTCCTTTGGTGAGCAAGAAGAAAGAAGAGGGAAGGGTAAGAGGTAGAGGGAGGAAACTCCAAATCCACCAGCTGCCCTTGCCCAGTGACTCCCAAAGCTTCTGGATGCTTCTCACCACTGATTAATCAGCTCCCAAATGGACAGCTTAACAAACCCCAGAAGTGGACGGGAGGGTCTTTCTCATCCCTCTGGGAAGAAAGTCAAACTACAAAGAGCAATACTAGGGAGTCATTCCTACCCACGTCCATCATCACACAGGATCACCTGGCAAAGGATCCTATCTGCATAGAGGATTATAGGGTCACCCCCACTGCCACCTGCACTGCCCTCAGAACCCCAGGCTGTAGCACATCTGGTTCTGAGACTCTCTTTACCTTCACTTTCCAGCTCTATCTATGCCCATGATATTGGAATAAACTAAAGAGGAACCTATTCGCAGGCTTTAAGTACTAATAAACATTTCTAAAACTAAAAACACTGTAGGATAAGAGAGCCTGTGTACCTCTCAGTCTGTAGCATTTGAGCCAGGGTTACATTTGGGTTTGATTTAAGGGTAATCTGTACAAGAGAATTTTTTTAAATCCTTAATCTGGAGGGCTGGAGGTGTGGCTGAGGTGGTAGAGCACCTGCCTAGCATACATGAGACCCTGAGTTCAATCCCCAGTTCTGCCAAAAATCCTTAATCTGGTTTAAATTGTCAAGATGAAAAATTTCCAGAAGTAAAGATTCTTTCTGATTATTCTAAGGGAATGGGGAGACAATGAAATTGTTTAAGCAAAGGTGCAGCACAAAGATAAGCACCACACCTCACTCCGGGAGCCACCTTGAGCTCCAAGGACACCCCAGCCTGCTAATGCAGGATGGAACAGACAGAGCCTATCCTCAGGGGGCTTGCACTCCACCCAGGAAGTAGGAAACAAGCAAGTGTGGGAGTGCTGGGAGGAAAATGTGGGATGGGCAAGGGGCCACCTGCCCTGCCCAGGGTATGATTTAAATGACAGTGAGGGGAAGGGCATCAATAATCCGGTTCCCTTCTAATACTCTGAACTTTTACTCAGGTGTGTCTCTACCTGTAGGGGCCACCAGCAGGGGGCAGAAGAGGGACTGAAGTGGAAAGACCTCCGTGCAGTATAGGCTATGGGTCTCCAGGTGACACAGTTAGGGAGAGCAATAATCTGAATAGAACAAAGGCCATCACCTTCAGATCTGCAAGGCAGACCACAAGTCCCAATATTTACAGCCCACCTCTCCCGTGGCTCCCCTCCCACCTAACCTGCACACCCATCTCCTGGAGTCTTAGGAGTCTTAAGACGCCACAGCCCTGTCGCCACTGCAGGTCCTGGCTCAGGTCAGTGCCAGCCTGTCCCGCAGGCAACCTGTCAGCCATTCATCTGAAGATGTTCCCTGGACATCAGAGGTGTTAGGCATTAGGGAAAGGAGATTCCTGGGAAGAGCAAGTGCAGACCTCTGTGCACACATTGAGGTACTGTAGGGTGCATACAGTCAGCGAACCAAGGAGGGTACAGTGTGTAAACAAAATCCAAATTCCAAAATCCAAATTAGAAGACCACAGAAAGTTTCAAAAAGAGATTACACAGGACCTTGGGTTTTGAAGAATGAATGAGAGTTTTTCAGGCTGAGACAGAAGGGCATTCCAGACGGGAAGAAGCACAGATGCAAAACCACAGAGGTAGGACGAGTCCAGAATGACTAAGGATGGCTCAGTCATTCAGCGTGGCCGGAGCATGGTATGTGGGAGGAAGAACAGAGATGAAGTAGTGGAGGGTTGTGGGGACTGGATGATAAGACCCTTGCTGGACAAAGTAAGGCCCCGGGCCCTCCCCACAGGTGGTAGTGTGCAGGGCAGGTGCTATGGGAAGCAGCCATGGCCCTTCCTGGCTGTCACCCTGGCCCAGAAACAAGTCTCTACCCTGCATCTATCCGTGGCTCTGCCAGTCCTTGTAGACATACGCAGAAGCTCCCCACCACCTCTTGGTAGCATCTCTCTGACACTCAAACGTGCCCAAGTCACTGCAATCAGCAGCAAGCATTTAGATTAAGCTTTCTTACATGGTAAATGTTCTTAAAGTGCTCTCACCTCACCTGTTTCTCTGATTAGATAAAAGGCAAAACAAGTTGCCAAGCAAACTAAAGGTCATTTTCAACCACACAGCCCAGCTAAGTATTTTAGTATGTCCTGGCATTATGAATCCCAGCTGTTGGATGATGGGGAGGTAGATAGAATTACACACTCAGGCCTGGAAGGAGCCTGGCTAGTCCAAGCCCTAATTAGAGAGATGAGAACACTACAGCCCCCAGAAGGGGTGTGACCTGCCCAAGGTGAGATGGCAGGCAGCTGAGGGCCCCATGCCTCTGCTCCCCCAGGCTGCTCTATGTCTGATTAACTCATAGCTGAAGGCGGAGCTGTTTCTCAGACACCTGACAAAAGTCGTTTCCAACGAAGGGTTCTATTTAGTCCTTACACATGACCTGTGTATTTTCTCTCCTGGAATTTGATATCTCGGGAAACCTGCCAAGCACTATTCACCAGGGAGGGTGAGTATGTAAAAGAAAATCAGAGCGGGGAAGGAAGGTGCTGGCAGAGAGTTGCAGGCTGGATGGATTTCTCACCCTGCCCTGGAAATGGGGCCTTCGAAACTGTGCATGACCCCAGGGTTGCAGGCCACAGGCTTCACCCTGCCCAGTCCCTACCACGGAGGTGGTCTTGCTGGGTGGGGCGGGGGGGTCCTCCTGTCCCTCTCCCTCCACCCAGGAGTGTGGGCCATGTCCACTGGCTATTTCTAATGTTATTTAATGTTGTTTTAGAAGCAAATTTTCCAAACTCATCAATCAGTAAACCGATGTCCAGAGTGATATTAATAGCAATTATCACTATCAAGGCCCTTTAATTTTGTTCCGAAGGATGACTTAATCTATTACACTGTCGTGGATCAGGATGGAAGTCACTTATCATTTCTGAAAACTACACGACACATGTAAAATAACAATAAAATGTGAGACAAGGCCCTGGCTCAGATTTATAGCTTGCCTTTCTCCATCCTCTCATTTGTTCCTTCCTTCACTCGCTAAATGCCCTGTGGGTACAGGACACTAGGGCCCAGGTGGCCATGACAGCCCCCTTCCTCCTGATGGCAGATAATAGCAAGGAGCTTGCTGCAAATGTGGGTCCTGGGTTCACCCCACACCCTTGGGTCATGAATCTTCATCATGTCATTTTGTATGCATCCCTAGTGAAGGCCCGAGATGCCCAGACCTTACCACTAGGAACTGTGAAATCTGCAGGCGGTACGCTCCAGAAGAATAGAGACAGGCACAGGGAGAGCAGCATTGCCCAGGGGGGAGTAGAATCTGAGCCATGATGAAGGATGTGGAAGAGTTGCTGAGTGGGGAGGACAGTCGGGACATGCAGTTCAGAAGGTCCATGAAGTGGACCAGAGGAAACAGCAGACTGGGGTGAAGAGATCTCACAGGACAATGGCCAGAGAGTGCAGAACAAGAAGGCAAGGAGCTCCCGTCAGGTGGGCCACAGGTGCCATAAGCACACGCAGGGCTGACCACGGAAGTCAGCATTTGTCCTGTTTGGTGTCTGCTGTCTGGAAGAGAAGACAGAGAGAGGCAAGCCGAGGGGCAAAATGGCCTCCCCATGTGCCACTTAACCAGTTCCCTTATTTCTTGCTCCAGTTCTCTGTCTGTTGCTGTCCTGAGCCAATATTCCCATCAGAAAACAGAGCCATCATAAAGCCATTTCTACAACTGAGTTTATTTAGCATGGTCCAGTCCCAAACTCAAGATCCAAGGAGACACTTAAGTGAGTCTCCACACAGAACCCAGCAGGGCACGAGCCAGAGCGAGGCCCAGATCCCCCGAACATCCCCCAAGCTGGTTAATTTATTCTACATACAATCTTCTCCCAGTCTACAGGGAATCCAGCTTCATGGAGGTCCTAGTAGCCAGGATTTATCAAACCAGAGTACAAGCATGGTATGTACTGAGATCCATTATCTAAGCTGTTGGTTTTAGTCAAAATGTCAAGAAATGATCTAGTATAAAATCCGTCACAAAAGCATTTATTAAAAAAATCTTTTGCTGCTCTTCATCTACAAACATTTACCACCCTGCATACAAATGTCAGCGGCTCGGCCTAATATACTTCTTCATTTATTTACTGTTCACTCCTTCTGGATAAAAGCCAAATGCAAGGTCCCCCATGGACTGCAGCATGGTGCAGACTAGAGAACACACCTTCCCACCTGATGTCATCCAAGCCATGTGACTGGGGTGCGCTTTCACAACAGCTCCCCATCTGAAGGTCTTGCCTTCGATAAGGAATAGAGTCCTCTTCGTATAGAATTTTTTGCTTGTAGATGGAGACTTAATCAATATATTACTAGGATTTTCCAGAGTAAATAAACAAATTAAGTGAGGACAGGAAGCCAAGTAGATCCAATTATGTCCAACATGCTCTTGTCCAATTGTGTAAAAAAAAATTGATTTGCTAGTTCCCTGCCTCCATTGGTCCTCCTGAATGGTCTCCAGTGAGCTCATCTGGTGTTGACCAAAGTCCCTAAATGAAGGCAGTTCCATGGCCTCACAGAATGCCATTGTCAGGAAAGAGGTCATCCGATGATCCTCTCTCCTTTCACAAGGAGAAACCTGCGAGAGCTCCAGAGAGCCTCGGCCTGTCAAGGTCACACAGCTGGCTGGTGACAGGAACAGCCCCAGAACCTTGGATTCATGGTTTTAGATTAAATGGTTGTCATTTGGCCCGGCTGGAGGGGAGCGAGAGGGGATTCCAACAGCAGAGAGAGCAGCCAAAATAAGCAAACAAACAGAGGCAAGGGAGATCGGCGGGAGCTTGGATTTCAGAGCCTCAGTGGTAAGCATGGAAAACCGCATTTCACCTCCACGTAACCCTCATCTGCTTTCCATCTCCCAAATCTGCACTGTCACGCCATCCTTCCACTCTATCAATGCCTTCGTTAGGGGACCCAGGTACTCTAAATTGGCAAGGCAAACCTCCAGCTGTTAAACACACTCCGAAGAGGAATGGATCACTGACAGCTTGCTCCAACCTGAAGGCAGGCCAGGCAGGCTGCCCAGCTTGCCTTGGCCATGGGGACTTTGGCTTTGATGTATAAATGCACCTCCAGGGCCAGCTTTGCAAACCCAATGGTAAACAAGCTCTTGACTTGAGCAACTGCACTAGTGTGCACACCCCAGCCTACCCCAAATCTCAGCAGTTGGGAGATACCTAGCTCAGTGTACCCATGCCCAGCTAGGTGCACCCTTCAGATAGGTGTGCAGAGCCAGGAGAATGGTGCTACTGCAGAGCCAGAAGGACCCAGGCAGTGTCCCTGGCCCCAGAAAGCTTCCTTGATGTCTCCCTGGATGAGCTGGAGTAGAAGAGTGTGGGGCTGGGGGAAGGCTTGGAAGGTAGAGGAAGGCAGGCTCTAAGCATGTGAATAAGGGTGGGGAAAAACCCCAAACCCACCCTCTCGCCTCACCAGCTCCTGGGTTCCTACCTTCACTCCTTTTCTCTGGTTTCATATTTTGCTTTTCTTCCTCCTCCTTCTGCCCTGCGTATTAAAGACAATGATGATATCACCAATGACAGGAAGAACAATGGCCACGCTACAGCCTGTGGTAGGAGGTGCTAACTTACATGGAGCACACCTCCACCCTTTGTGGGGCTCTTTGCTGTAGGAGCTGATTCAAGGCCCCCAAGGACCCTGGGAAGCAGACACAGTTGTTGAGCACATCAGCACTTTCCCCTGCCCAATACTTCTATGTACTCCTTGACTTCTTTGCCGGCTGCCTCCACAGCCAAAACGCAAGCTCAGTAAACCAGACCTCTGTCTGTCCTATACACAGCTGTGCCCCAGTGCCCAGTGATCCCCAATAAAAGCTACTGAAGGTAACAGTGGCATCCCATGTCACAGATGGAGAATGGAGGCCCTGGAAAGTGGCATGCCAGGAGGTGGTTTCAGGATGAAACTGCAATGAGGTTAGACATGTCCCTGCTTCTCTTCTCCTCCAGGGCCAGCATGCCCCCAGCCTGTCTCCCTGGCAACTCGAATCCCACACTCACTCTCCTTGATATTGGGGAAGACAATTCCCAGCTCCAATCATGAATGAGATCCCAGCCCTTCCCACCCAGTGTGTTCTGGATAGAAAGATGTCCAGGAGTTGATGCTACCCTTGTGGCAGATGTGCCCTGCAGCCATTCCTGGCTCTTTCTCCTCCATGCTACAGCATCTTGGCACCTCTGCCACAGCTTTCACTCACAGGCTTACTCCTAGCGTGAAGTACATCTGTATCACTTAAAGGGAGCAAGCTCAATTATTTAACTCTACCTAGATTTAGTTCAAATATGAGAGTTACAGTGTACATCTGAGACTGCTGGGAAATTGATTTTTCTGCTTAAGATCATTTCATAGGGTTTAGCATGAAAACCAAATCGGGCGCAAACTGATCTCCTTGTAGATAGTGAGCTTGTTTCCTTTTTCTTAAGAACTGCCAAGGCCAAGGTGCCGTTCCACCCCCACAGTGCCATATGTGGTTCATCGTCTCACAGACCACTGACAGGACCCACCAAGAGCCATCACCGGAACAGCCACACCAGCATCTGTCATCATGGCACTATGGGGTTGGCCGAGCCCAGGGATGTGGAAGGGTGGGGAAGGGCAGTTAGCGCGTGGCCAACCTTACATCTGCTGGAGCAGACGGGCCAGAGGGTGGGCAGGTTGTTTCCAGTTTCTTCTCATTCTCAAGAGAGCTCTTTAATTTCCTCCTAAGAGTAAAGCATTGATTGACCAGCAATTTTAAACTGAAACCTCTCACCAGATAGCACCGTGGGCAGCTCTGTGACGGAAAAGCATGCGTGCAGCTCATCTTCATGTTTTAAATGAAATCAGTGGTCACAGTTCAGCAAAGATGCTCTGTGTTTAACGTGAACTGTTTTCAAATTCCTCTGAGGGGAAAGAACCTGCCTGACCATATGAGAACAAAGTCTTAAAGAACTTTCCAAGTCAGGCATGTAATCGTAGCTACTCAGGAGGCAGAGATCAGGAGGACTGTGGTTCAAAGCCAGCCCAGGCAAATAGTTCGAGAGGCCCTATCTCGAAAATACCAATCACAAAAAAAAAAAAAAAAAATAGGGCTGGTGGAGTGGCTCGAGGTGTTAGCCCTGAGTTCAAACCCCAGTACTACAAAAAAAAAAAAAAAGAAGAAGAAGGAAAAGAAGTGTTGAGCTTTTAGATGGAGGGTATCTGTGAGTCCAGAAGGAAAAGTAAAATCAAATGCCATTGACACATCATCAAAGAAGCCAAGTCTACAGCACACTCATCCCTGAGTGACTTTCTGTGGGGAAAACAGCCTACATGTTAAGACTAAAGAGCTATAACTCCCCAGTAATCAAGGACACATGAGATGGGCAGCTCCAATGTACTTGGGAACCAGCTTTGAGAGAATGCAATCAGAATGGAGTCCCATTACTACCATGGGCCACCTGGCAGGTGCCACTCTGGGCCTGAGGATTTCAGTGGGTGGGGAGAAGCACTGTAAGTCCTGTCCCCTGGTGAGGGGGCAGCAGGGACACACAGGATAAACACAAGGCCTGGCACAGAGAAAGCACCTGATAAATAATTACTATTTACTATCATTAACACGTGTAAAATGTGCAGCACGTGTAAAATATGACTGGCATTTGTGCATAAATAAAAGAAACAAATGCAGCTCCCTGTCATCTTCCTAAGTCCAATGAAAACTAACAGCTTGCCAAATACGCTGGGTGACCAGTGCGAGGACCTTGACCTCATAATTAGCCACACAGATGGGGCTCAAGAACAAGGCCAGGGGATTCCAGGACATTAAGGACAATGACAGGTGTCGCTCATTTGGCCAAGGCAATGTGGACATGCTTGGAACCACGCTGGAGAGGAACTACACTGGGGAGGAGCAGAATTTTCTGCACTAAGTAGAATATTCCCCTCCTGTGCTGACCAATGGGGCAGCCACCAGCCACAATGGCCGTAAGTACTTGAAGTGTGGTGAGAAAACAGAGGAGTAAGTTTCATCTAATTAATTAGTTTGATGAATTAATAATTAATCAATTAATTGATTCTTTTCAATAGCTACACATGGCACATGGGAGCAGTACTGGACATCACAGGACACACCCACACTGTTGCCTGGAGGTTGGCAGGGCCCAGGCCAAGGTGGTCAACAGGTGACTTGAGTCTTGACTGAATCTCTTGTCCCCCTCCTTCCCTCCCACCACAGGCAGACCTCCTCTTTCTGGACTCCTGCACACACAGACTGCCCAATCACTGCACCCCCAGCACCTCTTGCTGGGGTTAGCCCAGCCCTGGACAGAGAGCATGGTGCACTCTCACCTTCCATGGCTCTGGCTTGTCACCTGGGCCTTCTGTGTGTCCCCTGAGCAGCTTCTGCCACCTGTACTGCTGAGCTGGCTACTCCTCCATTGTCACAGGGAGCTATAAGGACTAGACACAATTTCACTCACCAAAGGACAGCACCCTACGTGTGCAGAAGAAATAGTCTGATAAGTCACTTGGGGTGTGCAGATGAGACCCCTAAGTCACCACTCACGTGACAAAGAGGGTATGAGGCTTCTAGAGGTCTCTTCCTTCCGCTGAGTGCCAGGGAGTGTCTGTAAGCTCCAAACAGGAGGTGAGGCAGAGCTGAATTGCTCTGATTAAGGAGAGAAGACTCCAGATGCCCAAGGATGGCCCTGCAGAAGGAAAAGTTACATGAAGAAGGGTCCAGAGAGAAGCCTTAAGAACAGGAGGCAGGAAGAGGATTAGGGGAATGTAAAGTTGTTCACTAGGACCCAAGCAAGGCAAACCCCATGCATCTTTCTTCCCCAGGTGAGCACCTACCTGACGCACCAGTGACAGTGTGAGATGGATTGTTCTAGAGACCCTGAGGCAGCTCTAAATGTCTGGGTTTTGCTACAAGGGAAAAACAAGGACAGGTCTAGATACAGAAGCCATGCAATAAAGGAACAGCTGACATCTGGACACAGTCTGCTCACTCAGCTGCCTATCTGTTGTGGGTTAAACTGTGCCTCTCAGAAAGATGTGGCCAAGTCCTGACCACCAGTACCTGTGAGGGTGACCTTGTCAGAATATAGGGGTTTTATGGAGATAATCAAGTAAAGACTTGGATGGGGCTGAATCCAGTGATGGGGTCTGTATAAGAGGTGGGGCACAGACACACACACAGAGAACGCCCTGTAAAGGTGGAGGTAGAGAGTAGAGTTAGGCACCTGCAAGCCAAAAGATGCCCTTGGACACCAGCAGCACCAGCCACTGAACGAGGTGTAGGACAGGGAGAATGTGGTCCCACAGAAGCTGGAAGTGCAGACTTCAGCCTCTGGAACTAAGACAGTAGGTCCCTGCTGTTTTCAGCCATCCTGGTCTGTGCCTGTCTGTTTTGGGCATCACAGGAAGCCAGTACCCTGCTCCATCAGCTCAGCATGGGCTTGTTTCCCTCTTCAAGTTTATTTTCCAATGTCTGGCACTGGCCAGGCATATGCAATAGGTGCCCAGAAATCCTATGGAAAAGAAATGTGCGTGTGCATGAGGTAGGGAGAATGCATGCAGTTCTGTAGACACACTCATCAGGCTGAAAGTGCTCCGACAGCTCTGTCTCTCACTTTCTGAGCTGACAATCTTCAAAAAGGGCCTAACCTTTCCGTCTACCTTTGCTTGTCCTTTTCCTCAGTTTCCTCTTCCTCCCCATCTCAGCCCAGTCCACTCCAGCCACTTAGCACAGGGCTCCAGATTCATTCGTATGTCATAGTTTACATCCAGAATTCATTTAATCCTTTGATTTAAAAAAAAAAAAAAAAAGTTTTCCCACTATCTGAAGCCTGTTGTTGAAACTTCCAAATGAATCATCCTAGTAAATGGTCAACACTTGCAGCCTGCTGTAAGGCAAAATTCCAGAAATGGCAGCCAATGGTCCTTATCCTTACACGACCACCCCCTGTGAGTGGGGTAAGGACTGTGAATACAGTGAGATATGGAACTCAGTATTGTAGTTCATGGCAGAGCAGCAGTAACTTCATAGATGTGATCAGCTGACTAATATAGAGAGACTCTGGGTGAGCCTGATCTAATCAGATGAGCTCTTTTAAACTAAGAGCTTTCTCCGGCTGGAAGCAGAAGTCAGTTAGGTAGCAGCTGTAACTAGGATAGGCACCCTTACTGTCCTGAAGATGAAGAGGCCCCCAGCTGAGAGCCAGCAAGGAAGCAAATCTGAGTCTTCCACTGCAAGGAACTGAAGTTCACCAACAACCAGGGTGGTCTCAGAGCAGGTTCCTCCTTAGGGCCTCCAGATAAGAGCCCAGTCCAGCTAACACCTTGACTTTGCCTGTGTTACTCCTAAGCAGAAGTCTCAGCCAAGCCCACTGGACTTCTAGCCCACTGCACTATGACATAATAAAAAAGCCACTAAACTTGTGGCAAATTGTTATTCAACAACAGAAAACTAATAGAAGCCTAATATTATCTAGGAAGTTCCAAATCTGTAAAAAAAGAAAGAAAAAAGTTTCTAAAGAAAAGAAAAAGGCTTTGTTCCCTCCCTCCAACAAAAGCAGCACTAGAGTTAAGAAGCTAGAACGGCCAGGCTAACCTGGAAAGCAGGGTGGGCGAATTATAGCCTCAGGCCAAACCCAGGCGCTGGCTGCTTCTCTACAGCCCACAAACTAAGAATGCTTACTACATTTGTAAACAGTTGAAAACAATCAACAGAACAATAATATTTCATGACACATGAAAATGATAGGAAAATATCAGTGCCCATAAATAAAGTTTGGTGGGAACATGGCACTCTCTCTCACTGAAGGTTGTGAATGGCGGCTTGCTTTCTCCATCAGAGACAGTGTGCCTGTGAGCCTAAGGGACACACCCTCTGGTCTTTTATAGAAAAGAGGACTGACCTTGCTTTAGACCAGCTAAAGAGCTTTCCAAAGTCCCATTGTGGACCCAGAGACCCCGGCTATCCATGAATGTTAGGAGTCAGGAGACTCCTAACGTCTTCTTGTACCGTGTAGTATACAGTTAAAACAATTCACACACACACACACACACATACACACTACTCTCCCATAGAAGAGAAAATTAAAACTATTTTATGGCTTCTAAATTACAAATGAACTTATTTTCAAATTAGAAATATCAGAAAAAGCCTCTGGATATTTGGGACTCTGAATCATGATCTCTGTCACAGAGAGATTTCCACACAGTGTTGGCATTATCTCGGGGAAAGCCACAAAGTCACTTCAGACAAAAGACCTGGGAGCCCATGGGGAAAGACCAAGGGCTGGAGGGGTCTCCTCGGACCACCAGACAGCCACGAACTCCACCCAAGAAAAGCATGGACAGGAAACAAGCAGTTTAAAAACAGAGGGTGAAACACTCGTCAAAGGGACTCAGGACAGTCCAGTAGTGTTTCTTTACATCTTTCTGTTTTATTATTTGACCACAAAAACAGAATCCCGAGGGGTCAAATCAGGCGGATAGATCAGGAGTTACTTTCTTTTGCAATCTGAACAAAAGGCATTTCTAATGGAGGCAAGCAAGGAGGGGAAAGAAAGTAATCCAGATAGATAGAGCAGTGCACACATAGACGTGCTTCATGCAAAATTTCAAATGGCTTAGTGACAGCTCTGAGAACCTGTGTAGGGATAATTTTCTGGAAAAGCAGTCACAATGATATCAATTAGGAAAGCAAGAGGATGTATGTTCTGTCACTTTCAGTGGGAAGATGGCTGCTTGATTTTCCTTGGCATGCTCCTTCATAGCCACTTTGAAGACCTCTCAACTGAGAAGAGGAACCCTCATTCTGACAGGTTTCCCCACATTTCTCCCATCACTTATACCTTCCTTCTTTCATCCTCTGCTAAGTGGGGCACTCTGAACATGTGTTGGTGCAGGGAGTAGAAAGGCTTGGTGCCCTGCCTTCCCCCAGAGCCCTTGAGGTATCCTTGAGCAAGTCTTATCACCTCCTTCCTCCTGCCTCAGCTTCCTTATCCACACAATGGGGATGAAACCCAGCCTTTCCTTCTGCATGGAGCTTTGCTGAAAGCCATTAAGGAGGTGAGAAACAAAGATGGATACTGTCTCTGAGCTGTAGCAAAATGAAGCCCAAAGCAGGTGGGAAAGCGTGTGTGTGTGTGTGTGTGTGTGTGTGTGTGTGTGCGTGCCTGTGTGTGTCCACGGCAGCCCAGGGGCTCTTGTTAATCTTAATTACTTCCCACATGGAAGCCAGGGCTATGAGAGTAAGACACGCACACACTGAGCACCTTCCTGGTCACCGATCCCCCAGGAAAGTGTGAAGGGTCTAGAGTCTGTGTGATTCTGTTTTCCTGCTGTCTCAACCCAGAAAATGCTCCCAAAACAAGAAAGTTACATTGACAAAATCCCCATGGTAGAACAAGAGAAAGATTTTGATGGGGAGACAAGAGGAGAATGTGCGATCTTCTTAATGGCAAAGGTTTCTATCAACTGAGTGTCTCCAACACACAGTTAGAAAGGCAGCACTGGAACATCGCCTTGTTCTTCATGTTGTTGCAGGCAGGAGAGTTTGTTGGCCTGGCACGTGGAGGGGCTCCCACCTCCGAAAGAGCAGCCCAATTCTCAACTGGCAAGTGCTATTGTGAGCTAACACGAGCTAATATCGTATGAATAGAGATGTTTTAAATGTATTAAACATTGGTCCTTTTTCTTTTAGAGATTACACTGACAGAGTCTTCCTTAAACATTATTTGAATAAAGCCTCATTACTCACAGCCCGAAGAAGGTTCATTAGGAGGAGATGGCTTTGGAAAGGAATCAAGGAGCTTGCCTTTCTTCTCAGCAGTGAATTACATTAGCTACTTCCTAGTTATTTAAATCTTGAAATAAAAGATGTAAACGCTACAGTGACATCTTAAGATCATTGCGAAGGCAGGTCTTGCATGCACAAAAATGCCCAGCTGGTCTGCAGATAAAACAGATTGATAATTAGTTGCAAAATGTAACATTTCATCAAGAATATTTTGAATAATCCAATTTATCTTTGTCAGATATGCAGCACATATTTTTCTGGGGAGCAGCTTTGTTCTTTAACATAATATTATAATTTCAGGCTGCTAATGAAGGCGCCCGCCGGCCGGCCGGGCCTTGATGTGCGGCGTGGCGGGGAGCGCGCCGCGGCCCGGGGACCCGTGCGCCCGAGCGCGCCGCGCCCCGCTGCCGCCACCTGCCCGTCGCGGCGCGGGCTGCGAGCTGCGGGCCGCCGGCCGCGGGCGATCAAAGGGCCGGCGGGCGGCGGGGAGGGCGCCCCTGGCGGGCGGAGCGCGGGCCGGTGGGCGGGGGCTTCACCGACTGGGCTTCTAATTAACCGAAGGAAAGGCGCGATCGCGCCAAGGGTGGCGATGGCAGAGGCGGGCAGGCAGCGGGCGCGCGTGTAGGCTTGTGGTGTGGCTGCTGGGCCTTAGGCTGCCCCAGGGGGCTCTCCCGGGTGCACCCCGCTTGGTGCAATCTGGAGAAGTAAAAGCAGGTTGCAGAGCACTGGAGTTGCTGCACTCTTGAGCCCCCGGTACCAGGAGACAACTAGGACCCACGTTGCTGGTCCATCCTCTCTGGGGGCAATTTATCATTTTAAATGAGGTCTGTTTGTTTGCTCCTTTGCGCGACAGCGACTTGGCATTCCTCTGGTGAGCTCCAGGCCAGCCCATGACCGAGCCTCCACTTACCTGTGAGCCACCCTCAAGCTCTGCCAAGGACCTTGATTGAAATGCAGAAGCCTCTCAGAAGATCCTTACCTCCAGTGACCACTCCTCCCACACACTCGAGCTAGACTGGTCAGGGTACAGGGTATGGCTGAATGGCGGAACAATGGTGGCACAGTTGGAAAGTTGCTCTTCCCAAAGAGAAGAAGTTCGGCAAAGCAGAGTAAGCTCCAATCTCAAGAATGCCCTTGTTGCTGGACGTGGAGGTGTGCAAGGCTATAATCCCAGCACTTTGGGGTGGAGAATGGGGGAGTGGCAAAAGCAGGAAGACCGCCAATTCAAGCCCAGGCTGGGCAAGACCTGTCTTAAAAAAAAAAAAAAAGAAAAAGAAAGTCCTTGTTTATATCTTGTGCAAACAGCCATCAGGTGTAATCCTAGCTACTTAGGAGAATCAAGGTTCAAAGCCAGCCCGGGGAAATAATTCGAGAGCTCCTATCTCGAAAAACCCTTCACAAAAATAGGGCTGGTAGAGTGGCTCAAGGTGACAGCCCTGAGTTTAAGCCACAGTGCCACAAAAAAATAATATAAATAGTAAACTTCAGTGGATTCAGAAAATTCAGAATACTTTAAAAACTTGACCTGTTGCAAGTTTTTCTGGCTTTAAAGATTCCTACATAAGCAAGGCACCTCTTCCTATGGTTGTTTCTGCTCCTGCCATGAGGGGCTTCACCCCCTTTTCCAAATACTTCACAATTCCAAGGACATAGCCCATTAGGCTGAGCATATTGGTTCAAACACTTCCCCATCTGGGCAGCTCTTTAAATCCACTGGGCTGCGATTCTGCCTCAAGTGCACATGCTCTTGACAGGGGTCCCGGACAGTGGAGTAGTTCTGCTTTCATTTCTTCTAGGTGATGTCACAACCCCTCTATGTAAGAATTTATCTTGTCCACACTAAAAGGTCAGGCCAACATGACCACACACCCAAGCCACTCTATTCTAGGTCAACTCCAACTGTCTGGGCTTCCTCTGGGCCTCCTGTCCAGCAACATTACCCTTTGGACTTCACTTTATCTTCTTTCCTCTCCTTTCTCCATGAGCTACCAAGACCTCTGAATCATGCACAGTCCTGGCACAGGATGGCCAGGAAGCCAGTGTGCTCTCAGGCTTCCCTCCTGGCTCACCTGCCCTGCAAGCTGTCATCCTGTGTCTTTCCTTGCAGGCCTCTCCTCTGAGTTCCAAGGAGGAGAAAGGACCAGGGCCCATCTCAGTCAGTGACACCCTGTACTGGCTCTTAGCAGCAGGCTGATACTTTGCTTCTCACAGGACTTGCTGCTGACACAGAAGTGTTGAGTGGCCCACCCAGGACTCAGCCACCTGAGCCGAGACATATGGGCTCCTCAGGACTCTGACATTCAGAGGATATCAGAAAGACAGGAAACACCCAGGGCCATTCAAATGACCAACTGTCCTCCAAGAGTCAAGACTTGCTTTAGCCAACATGTGAGAGCAGTCCTGTGGCCCAGTCCCCTGCCTCAGAAAAAGACAAAGGCCCTGAGGTGGCCACCCACTGGTACCTAGGCCCCTTGCTATCCCACTGGACCAGGGTTGATGCTTCACAGCTGAGTGTCCCTCTAGGCTGGGGCTGAGGTCACATCCCCTTGTTTCTGATTCCCCTGGGCTCAGAACAGACCCTTAATAGATGAGAACTGACCAGAACTGCACTCCAGAACTGGACCTGAACTGACCAACAGACTCCAGGGATGGACAGAAGCTGGCTCAGCCATGTTGCCTTCAGGCCAATCCACACCAGAATGGCACAAATATGAATCCTGATGGTCCATGGGCTCCTCTGAGGAACACTTACTTTTGCCCAACACAAGAGCTACATGCTCTCTGCAGGACCCTGTCACCAAACCAGCAGGTACTGAGGGGTGGGGGGATGGCTGCTCACTGTGGGTTTTATTCCTCCTGCCCAGAAAGGGTGCCACTCACTCACAAAGAGGCTTCTTAGCCCTTCTATCTTCCTACCCTCTTCCCCAGAGTCTTTCCTTGTGAAAGTCCTAGTGACTCCCCAGCTAGAGTCAAGGACCCAAACACTGCTGGCCCTTGTCACCCTTTTTTGTTGTCTCCCCTAGACTTAGATGAACCCTTGCTTGAGAAGAGCTATTACCCCCGCCCCCACCTCTATCTGCAAGTTCTCCACCTTGCTATGTCTCTTCTAGCTCTCAACCAATCCACGTCCTGCTTGTTCTTGAAAGCCAGGTTCATCTTTCACAAACCTGAGAGTCTCACCACTGTCACACCCCTCAGCCCTGGCACACAGTGTGAGTCTGGTTGATAACTTGCTCTGGTGCACAGAGCAGGTCGTGCATGGTGATGCATGCACTCCACCCCCTTCACCTGGTACGTGTACAGAGTGGCCCATGGCAGACATTCAGTAGTGTACTCTGTCTCTGACCTCCTTGGTCAGTGACCAGCCAAGGGAGGCCCAGCCCATGCCTCTGCGGATCCAGAAAGCAATGACTGGAACAGTGAAGTCTGAGGCATCTGGCTCAACCATTGGACCCAAGTTGAGCTTGGCAAGTCTTCAAACTGGAGCTTGAACCTGGGAAGGGAGGAGGTCTTCACTGTGCTCATCAACTATGCTTATGCGAAAAGGTGGAAGAGACCCCATCACCGAGAAACTCAGAATATGTGTCCCATTGCTCTTGATGATGGTGCTGCTAAGAGCTGTCCTATCTCAGCCAGGGAGTCTGGACTGCTTCTCTGTGGGTGTGATGACCCAATGTCGAAGAATAACCCATCCACTGGGCTTTGGTGTCAGTTGGGTGTGATCCAGCAGCCCTAAATAGAGCCCAACTGAATCAAGCCTCCCAGCTCATCACCACTGTGGGACCAGTGCCAGTAAGAAGGAGGCAGTGCAGACACATGGAGCAGATTAGAACCTGAGGAAGCGAAATCCAGAGCAGGCTCTGTCACCCCGTGGGTCCTCAGACTCCTCCCTCTGCAGCCTGTGAGTGGGCCTGGCCTCTCTGCTTCCACAGCGCCCGGCACACAGGAAAGGCTTGATGCCTGTCCCAGGGGCCGCGTGGGTGCCAAGGAGGGATGAGCAGGGCAGTGAACAGGGTGAGTCCTGGCTTAGGACTCGCCCCAGTGCATGGGGCCTTCCCTTCTCTGAGATGTGCATGTCAGTATGTATGTGCATGTATGTGTGTGTATGTGAGAGAGAGAGAGAAAGGAGAGAGAGAGAGAAAGCATGCTAGATAGAGAGAAACACTCCTTGGCCCATCATTGTCCCTCTCTTTTCTTAATGTCAACTGTGTCCCTAAACCAAAGCTCTCTCTTATACCCCTCTCCCTGAGCCCTAATGACTCCCTGTCTACTATCTCCCACCTTCTTCTCAGGTCCTGGGGATAAAGTTAGGGATAAATAAATGAAGCCCTGTTCTATGGGTTGGGTGTGGTTTGTCCCTACCAAAATTCACATTGGGGTTTAATTCCCTGATGTAACAGTAGTGAGGTCATGGGGGCATTAAGAAGCCTTTGGGGTGTTAGGCACCCACCCTCATGGATTAATGTTCTTCATAGAGATTGGCCAGTTCTCTCAAGAAGTTTCACGCGACTTGATTAGCATGAGAGTAGGTTCTTAAAATATGAGATTGGCTATTTCTGCTGCCTCTCTTGTTTTCTGTCTTGCCATGTGAAATCTCTCTCTCTCTCTCTCTCTCTCTCTCTCTCTCTCTCTCTCTCTCACACACACACACACACACACACACACTCATACACATGAGCTCCCACCATGTGACACCATCTGCCATATTTTAATGTAGCCAGAGGGCCCTCACCAAGATGGAAGCACCATGCCACTTGGACTTTCCAGAACTGTGATCCAGACAAACCTCTTTTCTTTAGAAAGCACCCTGTCTCAGGTATTTTGTTACAATAACACAGAACACCACATCCCTCAGCCTAGCCCTGGGGCCCTTCCCAATCTAGCCCAAAACTATCTTCTGAGCCTTGTCTGGAGGGAGCCTCCTATCCCCGCCTGGCCTTAGCCACACTAGGTTCCTGCAGCTCTGCATCCTCCCTACCCAGACCAGGGACCTCTGCCTGCAATGCCATTGTTCCTCCATTCTCTGCTCCTTGATATCCTACCCACTGTCAGTACCACTTCATCCAGATAGGCTCCCAGGAACTCACCTGCAGGAACTCATCGGCCCTCCACAACAGTTCTCATCAGCTACTTGGCTCTTACAGCCTGTCTCCTACTGTAATTATCGGTAGGATTTTCTAATCCCCGCACTGATGTCAGCTCCATGTGGGCAGGGAACAGGTCCCTGCTTTCTTAGCACACCAGGGGCTCAGTTAACACTTACTGGAATATTAGATAACTTATCTAACAAGTGAAAGCCTTGAGGCCAGTGTCATGCAAGGTATCCATTTGCATCAAACAATCTCTAAATACTAAATAAGAAAGAAAAATGCAAAGTGTTTTGATAGATCACAAAAATAATAAAATGCTGAACTCAGGGCCTTCACCTTGAGTCACTCCACCGCCCTATTTTTGTGAAAGGTTTTTTGAGATAGGGTCTTGTGAATTTCTTGCCTGGGCTGGCTTCAAACCGTGATCCTCCTGATCTCTGCCTCCTGAGAAGCTAGGATTACAGGAGTGACCACCTGCACCTGGCTAAATGCCTGAGTTTGGGTATAAAGGTGAACATGATTTTTCTTTTAATGAGAACTAGGTAAAAATATTTTTTTCTGGGATACCATGCAAATTCCACCAGAGATTTCCTTGGGAAGCCCAATATCAATATACTAAATAATAACTAGCAGACTAAACCTTACTGAGGGTTTCAGTTTTTTCCTTCTGAACATGAATTTCTCAAGATGATAGGCTGGCATGACACGTCTGTCAGACAAGGTCTCACAAAACTAGTTAATGAATTTCTGTGTCTCCAAGATGGCTCTCTGCCCAGCATAGGAACCCCCCTCCATATGTGGTGACTTGGTAGGGACCACCAGGGTCCCTGGCTCCAAGGCCTTCTGCCCTTCACCTAGGGTCCTATTGACCTAGAGTCACAGGCACTTCATGGCCAAGGCCTGGAAGACTGTCACATGCATTGGCACTTTTCACAGAGCCAAAAGCAGAAGAAAACCTCGGGGAAATTCTATAAAGGCTGGCGAGTGTTGAGGTTCTTGTAATGTTCCAGAAGGTTTCAAAAGTAAGGGACCATCCGTATGTAAGCAGTTTGCTTTCCCCAGTGATCCAAGCCCATTGCTCCTCTGCACTTGCACCTAGCACTTCCTCTCATTTTCCTTCTAGTAAAATCCACTCAGCCTCCCATGCTTACATCAGATTCCACCATGACTGGGAAAACTCCCAAAATGACTCCTTCCTCTGCACCCCAAAGAAAGTTTCACTGGGCCCCCTGAGCATGGGTGTGTATCAGCAAGGTGTCACCTCAGGGACTGACATGGCAGTTGCCTCGGGAACTAGATGGAAGGGCTTTGTGGAGACGGGGACAGAGATCCAACAGTATGTGATTCACAGCACATGCTCAGAAAACATGTCTGCCATAAGAGAAAAGGAATTCCTCACTCATAACAGACTCTTTCTTCCTCAGTTCTATGTAATTCTTGTTTATCTAGCTCTGAAATTTTTATCTTATTTTTTAATCCCTAAATTTTATTAGAAGCAACAAGAAATTTTCATAGATTTCTGTTCTTTTTTAAAACAAATTAGTATATTTTCTTTATTTTTTAGATTGAATGTATTTGTATTTTCTCTAGGAGAATGCTATATAAATGATGAAAATATTTAGACTTCCCTGCCCCTATCCCCAACTATCCACAAAGAGGTGACACCCAAACATCTAGTCTTGAAGTTATTAGAAAAGTGGACAGTCACAGCTTGTGCACAGGGCCAAGCCGAGACAGTATTAACGAGGGTAGGCCAGGTGCTGGGGAGAAGGGTGCAGCTCAGGTAAGTGAGCGGAGACAGGAAAATGGGGCGTCTCAAGTCAACCCGGAGTGTGGAAGGCAGGAAAGAAGCAGGACGGTGTCATGGTGTGCAGGATCCTAGGGACAAACAGGTCAGCATGAGCTCTGGTGCCCCCAACAGTACACTTTCAAAAGAAGAAAGGAGAGGGAAAGGACCGGCAGGCCAGTGCTGACCAGGGTGGCCTGGGAAGGGGGAAGAATTCAGTGTTGACTGAACTCCTGTGACTCACGCTCTGTCAAGGCTGGGATTCATCCCGTTTCCCTGCTGCCCTTCCCTGCTGCCCTTCCCCCAGGACTCCTTCTGCTGAAGAGAAGCAGAAATGCTCCTTAACAAGGAGGACTGGGGCTCGCGGTCTATGCTTTCCTGCTGCCCCTCTGAGATCCCCCACAGCAGGGACCCTGTTTTCTCTTGTGGTGTGCCTATCACAACTGACAATTGCTTATGCATATGATTTTTGCTTCCTTTTCCAGCTCTCTCTCAATCCACTGTGAATCCACTGGGTGCAGAGGCATGTCTGTCTTCTCTGCCCTGCTTTGTGCATAGTAAGTGCTTAGGAGCTATTTACTGAAAGGACTGCAGGGCCACATTAACTGGTGTCCCACTTAGCAACCTGTGCAGCAAGGGACAGGGAGATCCCAGAGAGGATTAGGTGATGGCTCTACCATTCAGAAAGAAATAGAAGCAAATCCATCCCTCTCGTGGACAAGTAATTTCAGCCTATCTTTAAAATAGACTTTTCCAAGCTAGGCATGGTGGTTCATACCTGCAATCCCAGCTAGTTGGGAGGCAGAGGTAGAAGGATCAAGGTCCAAGGCGGGCCTGGGCAAAAGCCTAAAAGCATAAAGGTTGAGGTTGTGACTCAAGTGGTAGAGTGCTTGCCTCGCAAATGCAAGGCCCTGAGTTCAATCCCCAGTCCTGCCAAAAATATATATACATGCTATTCTTTTTCCAGATACCAATTGGTAATGCTGTATACACAGACTCTGTCAGTTTCCCCACAGATGCTGAGAAAGGAGTTGATAAGAGCTGCAAGTCCCTAGGAAGGGGGGGTTCATAGATGACATAGAAGTCACCCCCAACCAGGTGACTGGTGAAGCATTACTGGTTATGCAGGTCTTCCTCTAAGTAGAGAATTACCTTGATTTCCTGGGAAAGCTAGGGCTCTACAAACCTACTTACAAACAGCTGGATGTACGATAAACAATGCATAGACAGCCACAAACACCAAAATTAAAGGACTCTCTCTTCCCAACAATTCGGTCTGCAGCTCGACCTATCATCTGGGGATAAATCAATTTGCAGCAGCTGTAGACAGCCATTTCCGCGCAAGTCCTGCTCAGCTTAACCAGAGAAGCGTGTTAAAAGTCAAAGGACCTTCATCACATTAAGAACACGAATTTTTCTAACCATAAATTTATTTCACTGGATTCCTGAGCTATAAAGTCACCCTACACTCTTCCTCATAAATCGGGGGTGGGGAGGGTAACCCACTTCCTGATGTGTGCCAATTTGCTGTTTTTCCTGTAATTAGGAAAAAATGCAAGTCACTAGAGTTACAAGCCCCAGAAAGGGCACCAGACTGAGGTGGTGTTTAATATCTGCCTTGATTCTATGGGCATGTCAAAGGCTAACACATGAATTATTATCCAAACACACGATGATGAGACCCAGATCAGACAGGGTGGTCTTTTCTCTTGGGGTGGCAAACCGAGACATGGACTTGTGCTCCCCGTAAGGGGAGGGTGCAGACCTTGGGAAAAATAAGTGACTGAAAACAAAACTAAAGGTTCTGGGAGGGAGGCTTTGTCTACTTTCAGGTGTGTGAGAAAAACTCGGATTAGGACTTGAAGTCACTGCACCAGAGCATCACATGGGATCCTCTCAGCAAAGCCATCACTGGATCCACAACACTCTTACACGGTAGGAATTAGGACACACCGAATGCAGGAGAGGAGCCACTTCACAAATCCCTAACTGCAACTACTAACAGATCTCCTCATGCTGCTTTCATTTTTCTTTAAAGTGACAGTGGTTTGCATGTATCAATTTTTTTTTTCTTTTGGGATATACCCCAAATTCAATTTTGTGGTGATACTGGTTTCAATTTTGAAAATATATTTTTCACTAAAATCAGCTGTCCACATAGGGCAGTATTACATATTGCATAAACAAGCATGCTATTTTATACTTTTGATTTCAATATAGGTGTGATTTTATAGGAATTCTTTCCATTGTTCTTGAAAAACACATTGATATTCATAATTAAAATAGTCACAAAAAGATAAAAGCAATAAGAGCTTGTGGTCAAAATAGCCCTTTAGCAATTTTTTAGTACATGGTGTGTGCTCAATAAATATTTGAAGAATTAATTTGAGATGAATTGAGTATCAGACTTTTTTAAAGGGGGGGTTATAATTCCTACAAGTAGAAAATATGCCTATTTCCATTCATCTTTTAAAAAAACCAAAGCAAGAACAACAAGAAAAGCCAAAAATATTCCTTGACTTTTAAGCAGGAGA
The DNA here is from genome assembly GCF_047511655.1 of Castor canadensis. Classification (NCBI taxonomy): domain Eukaryota; kingdom Metazoa; phylum Chordata; class Mammalia; order Rodentia; family Castoridae; genus Castor; species Castor canadensis. The sequence goes on from NC_133392.1 coordinate 4,673,460, forward strand.
TAGCACAAAGCCATTTTCTCAAGTGCCGTTTTGAGGGAGGTGACATTTCCCGTTAGAGGAGGTCTTCTTCTAACTCTCACTCCTCAACTCCAATTTCAGCCACCCAATAACTCTAAAGGTGAACAAAATGGACCCTTGTATCTAATCATTGCAATGACCCTGGCCTATGTGAAATGTCATTCACAGATAGTTTGGGGCTGGCAGCTGCTGGATGGAAAAGAGCAATAAATAATGCTACCACCATTTGCACACAGCCCGCCTGCAGAAGCCGCAGGAAACGCATTTCAGCAGAACACCTTGGGACCCACTATTGGAATGCCACCCCATTTGATGCCAGGCACCCCGCACATCAGCTTTTAGGAGGGAAGTGAGGAGCAGCTTGCCCAATTGGAGTTGCAAGGGGATTTAGGAAGACAGAATGTAATTACCTGAACTGGAACCCGGCCAAGGCACTAGGGCTGTTAAAAAAAAAAAAAAAAAAGTCAAAGAAAAAAAATAACCTTAATTCTCTTAGCTGATAACAAAAGCCAAATGTGAGCTTCTTTCTGCTTATGCATTAGCAGTGTGGGGTGTTTAAATCATCACCGAACAATAAATAAAAATAAAACTTGCAAATTTCCAGCAGCCCTTTCTGAGACACCAGTGTGCCACGCTGCTCACAGCAGATGCCTTTGTCCGTGCGGGGACGGTGTCTGCTGAGCACCGCGTGGCAGCTTCCTGTTCCCGCTCTACACCGCAGCCTCTGCCCACTGGCCGGCCATGTCAAGCTCTCCAAAAAGCAGACACTTTATCCAAGCCCACTGGGAGGAGGAAAAGTTACTGTTTTAGCTACTTGCACAGCTAAGGAGTCTCTTCTAAGTCTGGGCTTAATTCTGATGCAATGAAATAAATAAAATAATAACATCTCCCCAGGGGTGTGAAATTCTATAAGGACCTTTAGCTGGGAAGAGTTTTGGATTCTTTTTTTTTTTTTTTCCAAGAGGGAAAAGAAGACATGGACAAAGAAAGAGAGAGAAATTTGCCTCCAACGTTCTGGGGGTCATCCAAAATCTTAAACTCTCAATCAGTTGGCTACAGATCCTGCTCAAGAGGACATAGTGCCAATCCTGTACACGAGCGTGCAAAGACAGTCTCCCAGGAAGATTTGTCACGCCCCTCACTCCTTAAAGAACAGAGGCCAATGTCGGGGCTGTTTTGGGGACTCTCAGCTATTTTATCTGCTTCCCTTCCTGCCACAACAGTCAACTGCTAACGATCTGATGCTCTCACAATAGCAGGAAGCCATCAACACAAAAAAACCAGTTCGGCTGTGACTTATGTTTTTCCCTAGAGGGGCAAACCACACAGTCCAATGTGACACCCCAGACTTTTAGGGGTAAGTACACAGTTGTGGACCAGTATAGCAGAGATGTCCTTGGAAGGACTGTTAAACAAAAATTCCAGTCTGCTAATTCATTTTTGAACTGGTATTTTATACAATTTATATTGGTGTCAAACCTGTAGGCACCAATAAAATTAAAGTGGAAAATTTACCATCGCATCTGACTGCCTTTACTTCCGTAAGGCTGAAAACCTCAATCATCACAGAAACAATTTTTGACTTTTTCCAGCAATCTAAAATATCTGCACAAAATTTTTAAAGCAAAGAAAAAAAAGATAGGCTGCCTGTAAAATCTGAGTGTGAAACGAAGGAGGCAGGGGGAGGAACAAAAGCAAGAAAACCGAAAGCTGTCGAAGGCGTTTCTGTGAACACTTTGGCTTATCCAAACACCAGGAATGCTCATAACAGCTAAATTAACCAAGCCCCCATCCTCACTGTTCAAGTTTGCACAACTATAAATATTTCTATGATCCTTAATAGAATTAGTTTCAAATTTTAAAGCAAAATGCTTTACTCGTGTGTTTATATTTCTACAAAACCTAGCTAAGTGACACAGGAGAAAGATGACTTTCCTCAGCTGGGACTCCAGGGTTGGCTTCCTTAGGGGCCATGCGGTGAAGCTAGGGTGGGAAGGACCTGGTGGTCTTCACACTCACACAGGCAGAGGGGGAGTCAGAGGAAGAAAGCCTGAATTCATTCTAATCCATCCAAAAAGCTACTGCTTCCTAAACTTGGTCCTCCTGCTTCAAACCTGAATCCTTAAGACATGGTAGGCTCACCCCCTCAAAGAAGTACCCATCCAGTTTCCAGTTGGAATACACACAGACAAGCCCATCACGGCCATTTATAGTGCTGTCTTTGTTTAGCCATGGCTCCTCCATTGTGTGTTTGGTGTTTGAGGTGTGTCTCCTTTTCCAGACACATGGGCCCCACACATGCATCACCCCAGTGGCCCAAGCTGCTCCCCACTTGCATGCAATGAGCAGCAAATGAATTTAACAGACACCCCAACCCACGCCAACTCCCATAAAATCAGGGTGTGAAGCAGGGGGGGAGGAAGGGCGTCTTATTAATAATTCATTCCAGGCAACCCCCCGGAGCAGTCTCACTGTGATGTGCAATGTGCAGTGCTTCAACACACTAATTAATATTTTCAAAGTGTTCTGTGGGCCCCTTTTAAAAGCATTTTTGCCATCCATTGAATGTTCTGCATTATAAGTAAAAGATCAATCCTGTCCCCCCAATCCTATTGATGAGCTGTCTAACCAAAGCAGATATTAGAAGGCAACAGCAGGGTTTTTTCTCCCTTTAATATAAATCCTGAATGGTGGGCTGGGAACTGGGGTCTCTTCTGAGACCAGTTGTTCCTCCCAATGGTATGTGACACAGAAAGGGGATACAGCAACAAGCACTGCCCTGAGCGTGGTCTCTGCCTCACATGGGCTAGTGTGATGCCCAAAACAAGGATCCAGAGGACAACAGGGTCTCAATCCCCAAGTACAGTGGCAGATGACCTCTCAGGGGCCCCAACAGACTGTTCCTCAGTGCCCCCTAAGCTTCTGATGGAGAGACAAGCCCCAGAGGAAGAGCCAGGGCACCATGCCCCCAGGGCTTGACCACTGATCAGGGACTCCTCCCCAGCACAGCATCATGGGGGGTGGAAGGCTTCATCTTCACTGTTCCAGAGCTCCTGCATCTCACAGTGTCAGGGTGAGAAGGGACTGTGCAACTGTGACCTTTCAGGAGCAGAAGCAGCCAGGGCCCTTCCAGATCATCACCAGGAGGCTGTACTTCCCGCCTCACTGACCCTGGCCGCATGGTGGAGGAGGTGGTTAGAGTCAAAAGCCTGTCCCCTCCAAGGGCAGCAATGGTCACTCCCAAAGTTCCAATCTCAATGATTCTTCCTAAACGTTACCTGGAGACTATTTCTCAATTCTACTCAATTGTGCCTATTGATCTGTGCAATTACACGAAGAGGAAAGGAATCACTTTTGCCCTTTCCTCGCCTGCATTCAAGAAAGTGATTTACAGAGTCAATGGGTCAACTTGGAAATAACCACTTTCCAGGGTGAAGCTTCCCTCCCAGAAGGTCTGCAGGGCAGCCTCTGAGGGCCACCAGGGCCTGAGTCTCAGCGTCTGTGGACATGTGCTATCCTCTCTGGAAGCTGTGGTCAAACAGTCCCTCTGCAACTGACAAGCGGGGCCCTCTGTGCGCACAGTATGGAGGGGAGTTATTTTTATGGAGGTAAAATTCACATAAGATACCATTGGCCATTTATCACTTCTATCGCGATCTGGCCCATGGACTGGGTCACACGAGTGTAACTCATGGAGAGCTTGGTAGAGATGACATGGCTTGGCTCAGGGAAAAAGTGCTGCTACTGGCGGCAGGGCTGGGAGTGGGCAGTGAGCAGGGGCAGGCAGCTTTGTGATAAGCCATTTAAAGGTTGACAGGTAATGCCCCCACTGGGAGAAGAAGAGGAGGGAAATTCGCGTAATTCATTTGCTTTAAAATCTATGTTATCAAGGGTCGAAAACACAACCTCTACCTCCACCTATACCCTGACCTATACATCCCTACCCTGACCTAGAAAGCCCCACCCAGTGACCCTACGAAGCCCTCTTCAAGCTCCCTGTTCACTCACCAGGCTTACCACTCAGAGATCCCTCACCCCCATTCTCTGACTTGAAGTCTTCACACATATTATTCTCTGTTTCGAAGATGGTTTTCCCTTCTCTGCCCCGAACTCACTGCTTGAAAACCCCTACTCATTCTTCAAGACCCAGCTGAGATGTTCCCTATCTGGTTTCCCTCCTCCACGATCCAGAACCTTCACTTCCATACCACCATGACCAGTGCCTGAGAGAGCAAGCACGGAATCCCTCACCCGGAGATCTTCGCTCTGCTTTGTGTTTGGTCACTACAGCTGTGAAATACACGACAACACACTCATACTACCTGTGTGTTTGTTTGAAAAGGATTGTCAAGAGTGCTTAATGAAATGAACAAATAAGGACTATGAAGCCTCTCACACTGTGCCACAATAGACCAGGCTACATTCAACACAGCACTCATTTCGTGGTCTTCTACTGGCTTCATCTATTGCTGTTTTTTTCTAGGTGATCATGAGCACCCAGAACCAAGAGCTGTGCCTTTTCTCCACTAGGTGGGGAGTGCATAGCTCATGAAAAATGCACAAAGAAGTGTATCTGTGCAACAAAGTAACGAGTTACTTAATTTAAAGAACAGCAAATGTTGACAAGGCCATCTTTGTGCAACATGGGTTTCTGCAGTTCCAAAGCAATGACTCAGCTCCTATGGGAGTGATGGTTCCCCAAGCCACACACAGGCATCAGTGCTCTGCTGTCCCTGTACCTGTGTCTCAAGAAAGGGCAAAAAAGAAGGCAGGACAAGCTTACCACCGTGTTCTGGGCTGCCTGCATCCCTCAGCTCTCTCCCTCCCAAGAGCAAAGGGGCTCTGTGATAACGAGGCTTTGTGATAAGCCATTTATATAGGAGTAGATGCCCTTTCTTGCACACGACAATGACGCACCATCCCTACAAGTTGTATCTATGACATGTCTAGAATAGAACGCTATGCATATGAGTCACACCTGTGGCATGCACACAACAGATTGCTATCCATGAGAGTTTTATTTTGGAAAAGTACCCATGAGTCGGTTGAGCAAGAACACCTGTCAGACACGAAGTCCAGTCATGGCCAGAGCAAGGCTATTAAGGAAAACTACGGGACATGCCCTGTACTTCTGTGGCACAGTGAATCAGAGTCACACCCACGTTGGTCATTTCTACTTCCACCTACCTTGCTCTCCTTCACTTGCACTACTTCACCTGTCTTCCCACTGTCTTAACATCACCTGTCTTCCTGTATCCACCTAAGCTCCAACTGCATCCATCACACTCCCTTGGCTATCACCAACAACTGGACTTCTACCGATCATGCAGAAGATTCCTGCCGATGACCTCTGATGGCTAGGTAACTCAGGATATCCTTCCTTCCCAAGGCTGATTTAGTCTCCCTGTGGGCAGAGGCCATGACAAGTACGTTTGGTGTTCCCACAGTACAGGGATCTTCAACTCATACACTAACAACAGACAAGAGATTCCTCCTGATGAGTTGCTTAGGAGGAAGTGGGAATAAAACCAAAACCACCAAACATCAGAGCTTGGGAAGGACCTCAGCTTTGGTGCAGCAGTGACTGTGAACTTACAGTCCCTAAGTGTAACAGAGGTACAGGACTGCGGAACTCCCCACCCACTGCTCTTTGCAGGGATAAGGCTCTGAAAAGGTCTGCACTTATTCGTACTGCTCAAATAATTTGAATTATAGAACAACCTTTCCTCTTGACTGCCATCCCTTGCAAAGTCCTGGAAACACAATTAGGACAGTGTTAGCTGGATGCTATCCATAGCAGCATAGGACAAAGCAGTCAAATTAAGAGTGAGTTATGCAGTTTGATGAGATTGCTTTTGGGCTGACTATCAATTCTTAGTTGGTCAAGTGAAGTTGATTATAAAACTAATAGGGAAACTCCAGAGAGATAATTGCATGACATTGAAGATTTAAAAAATTAAGATTAAAAACTTTCCACCGGATCAGAAAAGGGGCTGAGGGAGTACAAACCAGGATCCTTCTCAAATCAAAGCTTTTGTGATTGCATTGTTGCTTTTCAGGTGAGAAAACCCAGATTCAGGGCAAAGATTTGTCCAGACAACAGAGCCAAAGCACCCTCAGATCTGAGTGAATTCTCTGTGTTGCTGTACCTGGGAACTGGGAGTACAGGAGGGTAGAAGTGAGAGTGGCGTGGCATGCTTGTCAGGCTTGGCATTAGATTGTACTGCAGCCTGAGAGTAGGTCACCAGGGAGGAGATGCCAACTCCTCCCTATGGCTCTGTCTTCTTCCTTCCCTTGCTGGGAGATACCAACTTAGAAGACAAAACGACATCTACACTTTGGTCCAGACCAGTAAGACAAACCTTTCCAAAAAATGATCAAAAAACCATGACAGAGGGATCAATGCCACCTTTCAGAGCAAAGTGCCATTAACAGTCAGAGAAAAAAGGAGGACCACCAGGGCCCACCCTGGCTGACAGGCCTCTCTAGCTGTACTGATGGGGTCTTTCTACTCACCCAGTTCTCATGTATCCAACAGTACCTACCAGTACACACCACAAGTCTTCAATCAAGTGAGCATTGCTCCAGCAGTCTGAAGCCATGTGTAGGTGGCCTTGACTACGAGAAGACTAAGTGAATTAGGGCTCCAGACAGACAGACACAAAGGACAAGGCAGCAGTCCTGCTGTCAACCAAAGTTTCAGCCACTACACTCATTTATGAACAAAAGTCATACGAGCTGGCCTACAGTGGGCCTCAGTGTCCACTGATGCATTCCAGTGGGTCTCTAAAAGACAGTCATGAGGTGTGGACACAGCAACTGCACATAAGAGTGATTAGTGAGGCAAGGAGGTACAATCTGAGAAAATCTCACGGGTGGAAAGTGGAAGAAGGGACCGGACAGCAGCTACCACGTGCAAAGGGCCATCCAGTCCATCTCCACATTCTCCAGCCTAATTGCATCTTGACAGGAATTTGTGTGCGTGTGGTACTAGAGTTTGAACTCAGGACTTCATGCTTATTGGACAGGCTCTACCACTTGAGCCATGCCTCCACCTCTTTTTGCACTGGTTATTTTGAAATAGAGTCTCACCTTTCGCCCAGGTTGACCTGGACCTTGACCCTCCCAATCTCAGTCTTCCAAGGAGCTAGGATCACAGGTGAGAGCCACCATGCCTAGCTGGAAGGGCCATTTTCATCTCATTCGACAATAAACTCAAAGATGTTAAATGATTATGAAATATCATCCAGCAAGGAAGAGGCAGAGCTGGGTGGGAACCCATTTCTAAAGCCATACTGTTCCCTATGGTCTTAGCTGTTACCAGTGCTTTCCAAACTGTCAGACTTCCTGGCCTCACATACACACATGTGACCCAATGCACACAAGCTGTGTGAGTTCCAAGATAGGCTAAAATAGAGGATTCTAGACAGAGCACTTATCCTAATCGCCTGATATCACCTGTGAATTTTCTCACTCACTTTGACTGGTGACCCAATATTTGAGACCTGCCATGTGTCCAGTGTCCCACATCTCTGGGGCAGGTGTCCACCACTCCTCACACACCTCCTGACCCAGGCCCCAAACTCCCCCTGCTCCTCCATGAGTCCCAATCCCCCTTCTCTTCGGTTCCTGAGTCACAGAACTGGTCACAGGCCTCTGACTCCAAGGCTTTCCCAGTGAGCCAGCACTTGCCCATCATTGACCAGCAGTTGGCCCTGGCAGGCCCCTGTCCTCACAGGTGGACAGGTGGTTAATCCCATTCAAGGAAGATGCTAGATGCAAAACCAGCCTCTTCTCCCCACCCGGAGTTCTGGGAGTGCCTCCCACGGAAGGGCTCTGATGTACTCAGGGTCTCAGCCCTGTGCAGGGGACCCAGGGGCCTTTCCAGAAGCCCAGAGACCCCACTGTGACTACCACTTCTCTAGCACAGCTGGACCAGAATCTGCCACAGACCACAGTCTGGTAGGGGCATCCCAGACACTGGAGACTGGAGCCATGTCCTCAGAGTCTGGTGGTATTCTGTGGGTCAGAGCAGGATTTTTCAGAGTGCTGCCTCCTTAGTCCTCATTCAGGAGACAAAGCCTGAGAGTCCAGCTGTGCTGGGCCTTCCAGGACCACACCAGCAATTCCTGGGCTTGACAGCCACGGCTTAGCCCAATGCACCTCTGGGAGCCCATGTGGCCTCTAGGAGAGGGAGGCAGGAACCCCCACACAGTGGGCACCAGGAAGGGGGCCTCCAAGTTTCCTCCCTCCTCAACAGCCTCTCAGGGAGGAGAGGCTGGGCCCAGTGGAATGTCACATTTCCTGCACTGAGCTCCCAGCTCCTTTGAAAGCTTAAGAGTGCCATCTTGTGCGTGGCAGAAGTAACGGCGACACAGTTTCCAAGTAGCTCTGGCCCAAGCTGCTTGCCTTCCTTTCTTCTCTCCTTTCTTCCTCTGACCCAAGGCTTCTCAGCCCCTTGCAGGTCTCCCACAGCCAGAATGTTCTCTGGCCTGAGGCGAGATCACAGAGGTGCCCTTCTAGGAGCAGCCTATCCCCTGTCCCTGCACCCAAGGCAGTCCTCCTCCAGCCCCCAGAGGGCCCCATTCAGCCCTCCCTGTACAGCTGTGCTTTGTGGAGCTGCCAGTGTGCCCTTCCTCAGGGACCCACACATTCTGCTCTGCCCCAGGAACTTGGAGGAGAGTGATGCCAACCAGAAATTCGCATGAAAGAAGGAAAACAAAGGAGAGAAAGAAAAAGAAGGAAATTTTGGAAAAGAAGGCAGGGAAGAAAGGAGGACGATGGGAAAGAAAGGGGAAAGGGACAAGCTCGCTGCACTTGGCTTTCAGCTGGGTGCAGCTGTAACATCCAATTCCAGAAATTCTATTTTGGATTCACAATGCTGAATGGCTCCCAAAGATTTGGACACTTGGGAGATTGACCCAAATACAGGAAAACACTGCTTTCCTTGGGTGGATAATTCCCCTCAGAGGCCTCAGTTTCTTTATCTGTAAAGTGAGAGACTTGGTGAGGGAGTCATGGAATTCTAACTCAGCAGCCTCCTGACACAGAGTTCTACCTTCCTCCCTCCATAGTTAACTGACAGGCCTACAAAAAAGCCTGCTTTGAGTCTCAACTCCGTTCCTTTCTGAATCTTAGATTAAAATATTTTCAAGTAGGAAAAAGTGAAGTAAAGAAGGAAAAGTAGCGAGGTCCAATGAGTCCCTGCTCAAAACCAGACTAGGATCTTCACCTCAGTTTCTGCAACAGCAAGGCGAGGAAATGGCAGGTGTGGTGTCACTCAGGGATAGACAGGGGACAGTGTCCACTCCACTGGCTGTCCTCTCTTCAGGGACACACAAACCATCCTCTGCCCAGCTGGCCCAGCCTAGTTGGGGAGGAGGAAGGCACAGCCCCTGAAGCTGATCACTGTCTATCAAAAGTCTGATTAGGAATACATCCACTTATGCATGTAGATCTTGAAGACCTTGGAAAGTGACAAGATTAAAGCATTTTGTTAATAACCTCCTTGCTTTCATGATAAACAACCCAGGGACATAAAGATAAGGGATTTTGTCTAAGGTCAGGGTCACATGTGAGGGGAAGGACCCGGGAATCCTGGCCCCACTTCTGCCCTCAGTCCAAGTTTGTAAAGTCCTGCTGGTGAAAAGCACCGGATGAGAAATGAGGCTGTTTTGTGTTCTGGTGCCGCAAAGCAAGCCTGAGCCCAGATTGTGCAGAGATGTTGTAATTGCGTCCTGTGCTACTTGCAAAATTTAAACCAATTCACATTTGGAGGAAAGAGTTCTGAGGTCTTACAAAGCAGTACACAATAAGTCTCCACTTTCAGCAGATTGGGTAAATGGGTGTTTTTAATGCAAATTAGTTCAAATTGCTATCAAGAGTAATTATTGTAAAAGAAAGGCAGCCTTTCCGTCCTTCCCTTGTTTAGTTCTTCTATAGTGTCTTTTAAATAACTTAGCCATAAAATTTCAATTGACCACTGGAAAAAAAAATGCTAGCAGCATGGGGAGATGGAGGTAGGAGGAGGAGGGATCCCAGCAGGGTGAGAGTCCTCCCTGGGACCTACAGGAGCCTCCTGCAGATCAGGTCCTAGGTGATGGGGGGGTCCTGAGCCCCCTGTGTCTCCTTAGGGTCTTTGCTAGCCAAGGCACCTGGAAGGAACAGGGCAATTTCCCCTGGACTCCCCTCCTCCCTCTGAGGGTCAAGAAATGCCAGAGTCCTGCAGGGTGGGAGTGGGAAAAGCAGGGAGACCCCGTGGTGCACCCCACCGAGGAGTACCTCACTTCTCCGCCTGTGCTGGTCTACTGTTGGAGCCAATCCATTATAATAATATTAGGTAAAGCAGGCGAGCATATGAGGTAGAAAATTGCATCTCATTTGTTCTAAATTTGCCAAAGACTAAATCTTAAGGGAGGTATTTTTGCTTTACATATTTGTTAATAGGATCTGTTTCTTATTGCCCCAAAATGCTTAATATACAAAAGGAATCAGATTCTCTTTCTGGCCTTAATTTATCATAACACACAGAAATAGAAACTTGATTTCAAATTTCGCTCTGCCTGGTGTCTCCAATTCATGTTTGCGGCATCCAGTCATTCATAGTGTCTGGAGGAACCCTTTTATTTACCTGTTATGGCATCATTTGTAACATAAAACTGTTGTGTTCTCTTTTCATTAACAGATTCAGTTGCAAATGCTGGGGGGAAAAAATTACAAAGAGCCCCTTTTTAAAATGTGCACTTTTATTGGGATTATTAAATCACGGCAGCTAATAGTGGTTGTCACCAACTTAATTTAAAAAGCTGATTATTACTCAAGCCCTATGCATTCCAGGCCTGATACTGTATAATTAGTAGTTGTGATTATTTAGTTAATTTGCAGATTAGGAACAAGTGCCTATTTTGAAAAATGTGGCCACTCGACCTTCAGAAACAGAGAGGAAGTGAGCCAGCCCCTCTTACCGGAGAATGAAAGTATCCTGTCAAATCAATGCATTTGGATGCAGGTCTACAGGGGCCCGGGAATGCTTTGCAGATCATCCGCCCACATCCTCCCAGCCAAGAGTCCAACGCAAAAGCCACTCCAGAAGTGTTTAAAGTAGCTGCCTCCCTGGTGGAGGCAAATCAACTCAAATAGCACATTTGGAGCCTGAACAAGTTAAAAGATGGTCCTGGTGGGTAGTAATCACTAAAGCAATCGTAACTAGACAGAAACGTCCTAGTGACCCATGTGCAATAAAGATTTAGCCAGGAAGACCAGTCCGAAGTGGAGAGCCATCTGAACCTGGGAACAGACCCATCTCAAATGCATTATCTCTATGACTGCGTTCGTCATCCGTCATATAGTGGTAATAAAATTTGTAACTGTTTCCCTTATACCGTGCTGCGATTTACCTCCTGTAAGAGACAATGCAAATGCTAACAGGCACATATACATCTTCATTACAGAAGCCCGGCCGGAGTCACTCTCCTCCAGAGACAGTTTTATTCATTTTTACACAATTTGCCTACTGTATGGTACAGATGGCTTCTATTAAGTAAAATATCTGTTTTCTTCCAAATTTTTAGTTTTCATGATTAAATTACTTTAAAATGATGGTACATTGTATTATCTTCTTTCATGACTTAATTTAGCTCAAATACTCCCTGCATAAACTGTAAGCCCAGTTTCATCCACTCAGAAAATTACCCACATACTGTGGTTTTTCTAGGGATTGCTCCGCCCTGGCTGTGTGAGATTTCTAGGCTTTATCAATTCCTTTCACTGGAGTCTTAACAATTTGGATTGTTTTCCAGAGATAAATTCGAATCTGAATATAAATGGAAACTCTGGACTGATATTAAAATAGGATTTTGCCCCTAAACTACTTAAAATTTGAGCTGACACTCTTTAATAAGCAAGTTGTGTTTTTGGTGTCCCCGCTGTGTAGCAGTTTGCAGTGTGAACCCTTCAGAGCTGCTGCCCCCACGTGGCGAGCCCTGGAGCCCTGTTCTCTCTGCAGCCTCCCTCAGAGCCCCACTTGTGAAGTGGCTGTTGGCTCCTACCGCTCACTACAGCGGTGTTGTTCTGCGCCCCTTCCCATGCTGGAGCCCATGCTCTGAGTCTCGGCTGCACTGAATGAAGGGAGCTTGTTTCTGACCACGTGGAGCCCACTGGCCTACTTTTCTTACTCTGTTAATGTGATACCAGGCAAACTGGTACCCAGGAATTTCTCCCTTCTTACATTTTACATTCAGACTTTATTCTGGCACTCACGCTTTCCAACTTTTCCCTCTGGAATATGACTGGCAGCCAGGAATCTTCTCCCTCCCTCCAGGTCCTCACCATCTCTTCTTAAATGGTTCATCAGAGCTGGGCAGCAAGCCATACTCCCTGGAGAGGAATGTCAGGGAGGAAAGAAGGCAGCATCACTCAGAAAAGGAAAAGGGTACCAGCAAGAGCAGACCAGGCTGGGCAGAGGGGGAGATGGATGGCCTGGACTACTAGGAACATCCAGCGAGCCCTTGCAACTCACTCTGCAGAAACCTCCCAGTGTGTGGCCAAGGAGGAAGCCCAGGCCTTCAGAAATGGGCCTATCTTTCAGCTCCATCAGAAGAGTGGTGCATCTGCCTGGCTCTCAGTAACACCAGGCAGGCACAGAGGCAGTGGGTGCCTAAAAGTATCTCAGTTAGTCCCCGAAGGGTGTGGCAGGATACAGTCCTTCCAGAGATGAGGCTAGACCCCGGTCCTATTCCTGGAAGCTCCCACCTGTGACCCCCACCTCAGACAGGCCTACTAACCTCTCTGGGACTCCTGTTTGGACAGTATTATGACAGTCAAATAAAAAAATAGGCCTGAAGTGACTTTGAAACAGTCCAAGGTATCAGACAAATGGCATGGTTTTTTACTTCAGTGTTCGATGTAGTCAGACTTGTCATTCTGTCACACTAAACCAAGAACAAGTGAGATTGGACCAGGCAACATCTTCCAGAGATTAGTTCCTGACTAACAAGGGACATTTTTACCAAGGTAAAAGCCTATGTCTCGACCTGGGCAGGCATTTCTTTCTAATCCCCTCTCGTGGATGACTTTTCATGATTCTACTTTGAGTTAGCAGAGTTTAGCAAGCTTGATATATCAGATCTGAGCTAATGAGACCAAGAGATGAGGGAATAAGTCATCTTCATAGTCAACAGTTTGCATCACAGAAAACAGAACAGGGGAGAAATCACCAACCCAAGGCAACCCCAGAGGCTCTGCTCCACCTCTCATGCTCACAGTTATCCAAGCTCCCATATTTGCTCCAAAATGGCCATAGAACCCACCAGCCATATCTGTATCAAAGGAGGTGGGGGGAGATAGAGATGACCATGAATATGTGGTTAGTTCTACTACCAAGATGCACTTGGCCTCCATATTGTCTGGACAATGGTCTTAGCCTCTGCTATCCCACAACTCCTGAGACCCAGCGAGGGCCCTGCCAACTCCCCCAACTCATGCTCCCAAGGCACCTGATACTTTCCTGCCAGGAATCCACATCCCACTGGGGGTCACCCCACCATGCATGACCATCAGAAGAAAGTCTGGTACACATAGAGATGGGAACAGTCAAGAATGGCAAGAGCCAAGCTCAGGCTAACTGGTGTAAAGTCCTACAAGAGAATCAGGGTCCTGACATACACTCCATCCTCAGCCAGGCTGGTCACTCTCCCCCTCCTTCTCCAGCCCCCTATAAATGCCCACGTTAACCCTGGAAAATCATGACATCCCAAACCACAGGCAGACTGGAAAGCAGTCACTCCACTCCTGGGGAAACCCAGGCATCCAAAAGCAGCAGATCTGTTCTTGTGAGGGGGTCGCAACCCAGGGTAGGAGTGCAGAGGGTAGGTCACATCACTGATGTGACTTGTGAAAATGATCAGATGCTTCTAAGAGCTGAGAGCATCTCCTTCTTGCCTACACAGGACAGAGAAATCTTGGCAATGTTAGACCATAATATTATTTCACTCAGAGGAAGATTTAACCATTCCCGAATGAATTTCAGAGTGTAGGAATGACAGCAGGTAATACAATAAAGTCATTCGGAGATCACAGGGCAGCTAGACAATAGACTCAGAAAACACATTATGCAGTCACAGAGTACTTTAGAAGAGCGGGTCCTCCCTTACTTGAGAGACAGCACTGTATTGATGAGTGAAAAATGCTTATTGTGCGCTCTGGGGACCACATTTATTGTCTGGCCACATACCTGGTCCTAGAAGAAGAAATGAACGTGAGACTCTGGAGTCCTAACAAAGGTGGGCTCTACTTCTGACCCATCCTTGACAAGCTCTGTGAACCAGGGCTATAATTCAAATTCTCACCAGGCCTGTTTCCCGCCATGCAAGATGGAGGAAATCACAAGATCCTTCTCCTAAACTTGTGAGGAGGATTCAGGAGATCTACAAGGGAACGTGTGGCATCTGGCACATCATAGATGCTCCAGAAATTGCACCCCCTTCACTAGCTTAAGGGACACTTGGAACATCCCACCAGCTTCACCAGCTAAAGAGCATAGGCAGGACAGCTAGCTGCTTCCCTGGCTAAGGGGCATGCACAGAACATCTAACCACCTTCTATCACAATCGTGTAAGCTTGTGGGCTTCAGAGCAAGGGTCTACACTTGGAAAAGAATGAAGAACACAGAAAGGCAGTTGTGACAGATTCTAGGTGCTGGGGGAAGTTGAGAAGAGAGAAGTTGTGTTCACATGGGGAGGTTGGAAGATCACATGCAAAAAGTGTCCAAAGGCGTGCAGAAAGAAGCTAGCCTGCCCTACAGTCAAATACCCAGTGTCTGGGCACTGTGCCCAGGTCTTAAGAGAATACATGTTGAGAGAAAAAAAATGTCACATAGCTGGGAGCAAAGTGTAGATACACGCATTTAAAAACTAACACAGCAAAGGTCAGCTACGGTGACTGGTGCTGTGTTATTGGACTCGTTGGATTAGGCTGACCTGGAAGCCATTATCAAGTGGTGGTTTGAAAGGTTCTATCAGAAATACCTCGAGGGGAGGGTGCCCATAAGAAACTGTCAATGATGCCATGAGATATGTTATCATATCAGGACAAAATACCTGATTATGGACCTCTTTTTATGATTTTTCCAAAGCTGAATGCAGACATAGCAGGAGTGAGAAGCAGCAAGATCAACCTCCACCCGTTGCCTACGAGATCACAGCTGGTGCCTCTGGACCCAAAAATCAATTCCAAGAGTGAGTCTATCTCAAGATATCATCACACAGAATTACGTGCCGCTATCCCTTCCACATCTTGTACTAGGAAACTTACAGGCTCAAGCAATTAATTTCCCAATTGGATTACTTAGACAGTCATATAGGAAAGGCTATGGCTATTAAAAGCTATTAAGAACATTTTAGAGACACATACGCTAATCTTTTTACAGAAAGGATAAAAATACAAATCCATTTCCTTCATAACCTTTTGGCCCATAAACAAGAACAAATATAGAAATTTAAAATTTTGCACACAAAGAAAAAAATATTTTAACTCATGAGGGTTTATACTTGCTGCTCTCTGGGGAATATTTTCACCAAATTTTATTTGGAAGCTACAATGAAGACCTGGCACATGGCCCAGACTGCCTTCAAATTTTGTCAAAGTTTTGCCAGCATTGCAGAGACTATATAGAACCTGGGAACTTTATTAAAG
The DNA here is from genome assembly GCF_047511655.1 of Castor canadensis. NCBI lineage: Eukaryota > Metazoa > Chordata > Mammalia > Rodentia > Castoridae > Castor > Castor canadensis. The sequence goes on from NC_133392.1 coordinate 4,689,168, forward strand.
AGATGTTATCTGAGATGACTTCTACATCCAATGACAGGAATGACATTTTTGTGGCTAGAAGGCCACAAAATGAACATGATATCTGACTGAATGCTGTGTGCTAAAGACTGAATGGGAAGAAGGAACTGTCTCAAAAATAAAATTGAATGTGACTTAGTCTAAATGCAACATGGGATTCTGGGTTGGCTTCTGGAACAGAAAAAGGACATTCGTGGAAAAAAACTGGCAAGTCAAAATAAAGTCTATAGCTTAGGTAATAGTCTGTGTTAGCGTCCTTGTTTTAACAAAGGCACCGTAACTACGTAAGATGTCAACATTGGCAGTAACCGGGTGAAAGGCATGCAGGAATTCCCCTGTACTAATTCTTGATATTTTTTTCTGTAAATCTAAAATTATCCCAAAATAAAGAGTTCCTTTAAAAGAATGGACTAAGGAAAGGAAATTCTATGTCAGTGCTTTTTCATCTAGGAAAAGTTTGTCATTGGGGGGAATATCCAATGAGTTATGATTCACACCCTATACCATGGGAAAGACACATAGAAGCAGATGAGGAGGGCCATTGCTGTTCTACACCAAGTGCTCACTCGTGAGAGGAACACCTAAAAGGGCTGAATTAACACCACTCAAAATAAAGTTTGTAGTGAATGATGTCATCATACCACACAAAAGGCCAGTGAAAACATTACCCTGGAAGCTCTTTCTAGAAGGAAGAACCTAATATTGCATAATTGGGCAACTCCCAATGTCTAATCTATCCGAAGAAGGCCCAAATGGGCCATGGCAAAATGGAGGGGCTATCAGACCCTAAGTTATCTTTGGCAAATGCTGCTGGACCCTGCCCTTATTTGAACACGCTCTGGAGAGGATAGAGTCTTAAGACCAGCTGTAGCATGGACAAGGAGTGGGGCAAACTGTACTATCTGGTGCACCAGGAATAGATTTTGCTCCATGGATCCAAGACTTCTCAAACATCAAATTAAATCTGACTCCAAGTATCCCTCCCCTGGGCTGGCAGGTGTCGATCTTGGTAATTACTTGTGAGCTCCAATCCTTCTCCAAGTTCACATAAGAGTGCAGGAGGCATTGAGGGTTTCTAGAAAATGGACAAGGGCATGCATCACAGGCTTTATAGATGCTTGTCACTCAAGTCTAGTAGTTTCCTTGTGAGCTGACCTGGGGACAGGAATCCTGGCACAGTTGAGAGCCTCCAGGCTAGGAACCAGCCTTCCTGAGTGTACCATGCAGACCTCCACCTCTAAAAAACAGGCACTTTTGTCAGGAAGCTGTTGGAACTGCTTCCCCCAGTCTAAATTCTTGAGGAGTTCAAGGTTTGGGAAACAAACACCAGATGGATGAAGTCTGCAGTCAGCATTCTTCTTGGGCTGAAAAACACAACTTCTAGGGCATGGAAGAGTAAAGGGCCTGAGGATCATTTAGAAGACTTGACCAAAAAAACACAAAAACAAAAAACCCAATGTCTGTAATGAGATCATTAGTGATCTTATTTTAAAAGAACTCCCAAGACAGGAATTCCCAGAGATCTGACTCAATAATATGAGAAGACCCAGCTCCTTCAACCTTTCCTCATTCATCTTCAGGGAATCAGCCATGTCTTCCCTCATGGTGGAAAAATGGATGCAGCAGTGCCAAATATCACATCTTATACAACAGTATCCTGAGTAGAAGGGAATTTCACCTCATTCTCTCTTTTTAACAAGGGAAAACTTCCCAGAACTCCCTAGAGAACTCCTCATAGGGCTTATTGAACAGGATCATATAACAACCTGTACACCAATTACAGCAAAGAACAGAATTACCAGGAATGGCTTAGCCAGATATGTTTACTCTCTGGAGCTGACCCCCAAAAGGTCAGGGTTCTGTTAGCAAGGAAGAAGCTACTGTCTGCTCCCTCATGGTACCAGTCAAGGCTGGATAATAGAGTGGACAAGAGCATCAGAAAGGGAAAATCATAAGTCAAACACAAATGAATGCCTACAAAAACTACCTGTTATAGGGGTGAAGTGGATGACCTTGCACGCTGGAGAAACGGGTGCTCATGGGAGAATCAGAGTGAGGGCATTATATAGAACTCCATTAAAGACACCAAATGCAGAGCAGGAAGCCCAGAACCAGCCCCTGTCCTGGCCTTGGCCTTCCAGGGTGACTCCTCCAGGAAGGCTACAGGGCTGAGTTTGGGCAGGAGCCCTGGGCTAGTTACTCAGCACTCCCTTGAACACACCAGGAGGCCCAGGACCCTGAGGGGGACTGTGTGCTGACACTCCAGGTGGCTCCCTGTCCTTGCAAATCCACCTAAGTGGTTGTCCTAGGATCCCCAACACAATGACCCTCATCTCCCAACAACCCAGGAAACAAATTCCTCAGAACTCCCATCCTTCTAGATGAGCCCATTCTCTCCCTCACTGTGAAATGGGGGCAGTGGGTCAGTCCTCACTACCTTCACACAGTTCAGAATATTTACTGAATACGTGCCTTTATGTATGCACACCTTTTACTGAAAAAATCAACCACTTTCGCCTTGTCCTCTCTATTTTACCCTCAGGTGTGAAATCATGAATGTGGTGAGCTATTTATAAGCAACAAATGACAAGTTGGTAATTATTAATTTAATGTTCATCTGCAAATTGCCAAAAAGCATATTGTATGCACCCACAGCACACTTACCTTTTTTGGGAGACTGACCAGAAGAATGGCAATCTAAGATCCCTTCTAAGGCTAACATGTGGGGACTCCACAAATGCAAAAGAGGCCTCTATGACACCCTGCTATTTGTAACTGAGAGCCGGGGATAATGGTAGAGCAAAACATCCATCCAAACATGGCTGATGGAGTTAAAAGTGGCGGAGAGGCAAGCAGAGAGATGAGGAAAGCAGGGGCTGTAGCTGGGAAACAACACCAAGGCTCAGGGCAACACAGGAGAAGCTGGGCACCTCTGTTGAGAAGAACAAAACAAAAACCAAGAGGAAAAGGCATCATGTCACCAGAGGGGGACAGAAAGAAACATGCTTCTGGGGACGTCATCTGGTGGGAAAACAAGAGGAATGTTGGAAGCGAGCTGAATTCCAGCAAAGGAAAGTCAGCATAATAGCTTCGGGTTAAGAGATTTTTCAGAAAAGAAGAAAGTATGCTTTAAGCTATCTTTCCAAAAAGTGCTGCAAAACAGTGTGAGAAGAGGGAGTTTGTGAAGCATTGAGAAGCTGAATTATTTTTGCTGACGTCCCTCTAGCTATGACACTATTTAATAGACCATTTAATAGACAATTACAAATGCAGTTGTCTTCATTATAGTAAACAGACAAATGCCCACACAATGGTGCAATTTCGTGGATCAAACTGTTGAGGACAAAAAGGTGAAACCCCGGGGGCTGGAGACATTGTGATTCACAGCACAAGGATACACACAGCAGGGGCGACACCTGGCCAGAAAGAAAATTCCAGAGCCAAAATCTCACCTCTAGCACAAGGCCTTGGTTTAGTAAAGAGATAAATTCTTCCTAAGTCAATCACAGCTGGAAGGCACCAACAAAGACTGGGAGAGGTGACAGAACCTTGCCAGAGGTTCCCAGCCTTCCTGCTCTGTCTGGTATTTGGTTCAAACCACACCCCTGGGGTCAGCTGGGTGGCTCCCACTCAAAGCCCATTCTGCCTTTTCTTGGCCCATTGAATGTCCTACAGACAGGAATCAGGATGGCATCCCTGCCCTCAGAGGCCTTAACCACGGTGTGTATTTATTTACAGTCCCCAAATCACCAAGCTATTGAAGTTCAAGGAGAGCCCCCAATTTCAGGCCCGCCTTGCTAACATAATCCTCCCAAAACAGTGAAAAGATTATGAGATGACCCTTTTCTCATCACACACACACAATCACACACACACACACACACAAAATCACACACACTCTCACATCACAAGCAGGCCAGCTGATTTTTAAACCTATCTGGATTAGAAGACAAAGTTAAATAAAGATAAATAACATTTAGCAATCTAAAATTGGCTTCAGGCAGGTCACAACTGGGGCCGGGTGGACAGCCTTGGTAGCAATCACCCATGTGAGTTCACAGACTACCCCAAGACCCACCTCATTCCTAAATACCATGATCTCTACTGCTGCACCCTTGCCAGGGTCCCTGGAGGGAAAAGCCCAGTGAGTGTTGCATGGGATCCACTCTGGTCTCATCACCTATGAGCCAGAATGTCACCTCCTGAATTTGATCACAGTCTTTCTGCAAGACAGGAATTGTCCTCATGATGTTGTGACAGAAGGGACACTTGGGACAGGACCAAAGCAGGACCAGGGTGCAGCCTCTTCCTTGGCTGAAACATGACTTTCTGGGTAGCAGCCATCAGAATGAAACCGACCCCTGCCTTGACAAACAGCAGGTCGGTATTAGGGAATGAGCGAGAAATCAGGAGTCTAATCAATCATTGTTTCTTCCATCCCTAACAGAGCTGCAGTCATAGTAATTCACAACCAGAACAAGTGTCTTGAATCGCATTGGAAATTGACATTATGAGTGTAGCCCTGTGCTGGGGGGAGGAGAACTGTCGGAGGCATAGCTCCAAAGTCATGAGCTTTTAATTTTTCTAAAATATTTACTAAAGCTAAACATCCGAATAAACATCCTCGCTTTGAAAGTGCCGGCTTCAGGCAAGGCCAGGACTCCAAAGGGCTCCTCTGCTCAAAGCCAGCCTCAGGCCCCACCTCTGGAACTGGGTCAGGATACATTTATAAGTCCCCTGACATCCAGGTCACACCTCAGCTTCTGATTCATAAACAATATCCTTTGAGTCACCACCCGAATACAGTTTGGCTGCTTAACAAAAGCAACAATGACTCTCTCTCCAGCTCCTGTTTGTCAGAAGGAAGGCTAATGATGGCAACCACACTGGATGGAACGACGTTTATGAGTGCTCGGAGCCCCTTCTGCAGTGTGTTTAGAAAACACGCAAACGACTTTTCAAAATCCGCCTGCACCAACACATGCAGGCATCACTCGTCTCCAGCCCCTCAGTTCAAACGCTGGCCTGGAATTTCACAGGTCAGAAGCCTTGTGCCCGCAGTCAAAGCATGTCCCAGACTCCAGAGCCTTCTGATAAAAACGCTTTGAGTCCAGGCCCCTGGGGTCCAAATGGGGGATTTTTAGCAGGAAACCTCCTGACCTCAAATAATGGTCTTGAGTGTCTTAGTTTCACTGTGGTTCCAATATTCTTCCTTCCATTTGGGGGATACAGAGGTTGTTTCTGTTTGAAAGCTTCGCCATTCTCAAGAGCAGGCATTTTGCTGTCCTGTCTTCAGGTACAGGAGTCACAGACAACTCAAGTAACATAAAGCCACTTCTTTAATGCAGTGACAAAATAGCTCATAAATGACAACCGCCTCTTAATGCCTGGTGAAAAGGGACATGTTCTCTTAAAGTCTCCCTTGATTTTTATTCCAAAAGGGAGACTTGTTTTGAAAGTGAGTAACCAGACCCTCCCCCAACGCATATATGTGTTGCCATGGTCTCAGCTATGAAAGAATTGCAAAGAAACATACAGTGCAATACGGTTTTTCTACTGAAAAGAAATACTTTAAGTAGGCAAGACCTGATCGTCAGTTGATTTTGACTGCTAAAAGAAAAAATACCTTTGAAACTAATCTTTTTCCAAAGAATGAATATTCTTGTCTTTTCAAAACAAGGAAGACTTCTTTCTCCATAACTGGAAAAGCATCTAGGAGGTTTTCTCTAGAAAATACTTGTCCTGAAAATTAAAATACCAGCTAATCAAACTTGTAGTTACGTCTTTCTTAAAGTGTAACGTAACTTCAGGCACAAATTCCATGTTCCAGCAACATTTATGAAAGAGATGAATTACTCGAATAAAGGAAGAAGGAAGGTAATGAACCTGTTTGCAGAGCATCAGGCCTGGGTTAGCTCCTGTAGACAAGAGTTTTACTTTAGTGGTTCTTGCCATCAGAAACGTGGCCATGTTTTAACCTCCATTCTCTCCCAAACTTTATTTCATTAGAAATAAAGGTGCTAATATAGAACTGTGTGTAATAAAGGTCTTCTAACACCAAGAGAGAAAATTAAAACAATTATGAAAGTAGTTTCTCATAGTGGTCAATGATGTACAACTCCAATTTAACTACTGTCCTATTAAGAAGTGGCATTTATAACTTACCCTCTATTTTCATTTTGTTGTATAAAAAACACTTTTACAGTTTATGTAAGTTTAAAAAAGAAAGTTCTGCTTTGATTCTGCCTTTCCTTGAGGGTGATCATGAAAGAGCTACTGAACTCCCCAAGGAAGATCGTCCACAGTGCATCTGAGCCCAGAGCTCCTACAGTCATTCTCTGAAATCTTCCCTGGTTCCTGGGAGACAGCTCCCCAACAGAGACTCCAGGTGGCTTTCCAAACCCAAAAAGAAGCCAAGGGTCTCAGATGCCTTAGCCAGCCTAAGAGTGGTTGCCCAGGGACAATTGACAGACTGCAAACACAAAGATGAAAGGAGAAGATCCTGAGATCACATATGCCAGGGGACATGAGCCCAGACACTGAAGAATCACAACTCAACAAGATAATAGACCTCACTAGAAGGATCTGTCTACACTTGAATAGCACATGACTCTGTTAACAGAGGCAGAGACGTTTTTACCAAAAGGATGGGGACTTGTGAGCTGTGGCTGAAAGGGTCAGTGGGAGGGACAGAAGGTCTGGGGCAAGCCACCACAATGTGAGACTTCCCATACATTTGGTAACTGAGTCTGGGCAGGGCAGGTCATGTCAGCAAGCAAGTGCTGTGCCTGTGTCTGTCACCCAGGCATGATGACACTTAAAGCCACTGTGTACAGGGCTCTGCTTCTGTCTGCAGCAACCAGAGTTAAACAACATCTCCTGGAGCTACAGGTCTACCAGGAAAGATTCTCTGCTGAGTTTGTTAGTGAAATGAGTCCAGGGAGAGAAACAAGTGTCTTCTCAGGACAGCACTGTGCCAGGAGCCCCCACACAGGTTACCCTGGGGTTTTCCCGGAAAACAATGATGGAAACAGGTATCAGCAAGGACTAGGCAGAGGGCATCTTGATCCAGATCTAAATGTGCCAGGCAGGGAGCAGTGGCGCTTCCTCACATGCATCAAGGGACTCTGGAAAACATGTTCCATTCAACCAGTATTGTTCGGTCCTGAGCTAATTCCAGGTGAGTGGGTATGTCAAAGAAAAAATCAAATCAAGACAGACAAACAGCTCTGCCTCCACGGCACTTAAATTCTAAATCATGCACCTGTTGAATTCATAAAGGTTTTGTGCTGATGAGTTGCTTGTTTGGTTGGTTAGATTTTAATGACACTACTCATGTTCACAAGGTTTCTGTGGAACAGGCACATCAGTTCCTGATAGGGACAGACAATGGAGAAGTGTGTAGCAACCTGGATCAAAAAGTATGGCTGTTATTTATATTCCCTGACCCAACAAGCCCATTTCTGTTCTTCATTTTAAAGAATATCCCTAAACATAGGAAGACTTTTCCACAAAAAGATGTCCATCACAGTGTTACTTACACTAGGAAAACATCAAAAACCTTTTGTATCCAATAAGCAGTGAGGGAAGGAAGAGTTAAGCACACTATAGTAACTTGACATCATGAAATACTTGTAAAGAGTCTTAAAATAGTTACAATATTAAATAAATAAATATTAGGATGGAGAATCATATATACACAGCATCTGATTATAGAGGTATAACAGGAAAACTACTTGGGAGGAAAAAACACCAAAATGTTAACAGTTAATACTTCCTTGGACTGTGAGTGATCTTTCTCCTTCTCTTACTTTTCTACTGGTATACAAATGCTTTTAAATAAGAAATGAGCACATACATGCTTTTAAATAGGAAAAACAGTAAACCAGAAAGAAGGAAACCTGTATACGCAGGGAGGGGAGAGGGTTTGGAGGACAAAGGTAAATGCCTGTGCTGTGCCAATTATTCAAGTGATCACTGGAATTCCATGAATTCACACATACTCTTGGGGGGTTTGCAGCAGGAGCCAGCTAACGTGCTCCCAGGATGACACTAAGGATGAGTGTCAGAAAGCCCCAGCTAGGACTAGCCATGTCTAGAGAGAAAAATCTTATCACCAACTGATGGAGAGAGTATATACTTAGGCATTTCTGTTCTTTCAGAGCTAAAGCGATTAACAGTGATGACCAATGAGCTTTTAAACAACTCTTGCTTTTTACTTCTTACTCCTTGGGCAGAAGGATGACCTCAGATATAGTTGTGTCTCTCTTCACCTCACAGTTGCCTCTCAAAACCAGGTCCCTGACTCCTACTTCATAGCTTTCTAGCACCAGGACCCATCTTGAAGAGTTAATCACTCCAGCCCTGCTGTACCTTCCACCCATGAGGCCCTCTCAGTTGTTACACACTACTGAAAGCTTGTCCTGATGTGTCTGTGTCCTTCATAGAGGGCCATAACAACACCTCATTCATTGGAGAAATGTCCTTGAAGAAATGAGTGGTTATGTGGAGGAAAAAATCAATGACAGTTCTCTTTCCTGAGCTTTGAATCTTGGTTTCTGGTTGCTTGCTAGTCCTTCTCCAACATTAAGTGAACAAATATTGAACAAATACAGGAAGGTTAAAATGGAATAAGCAAAGATTTTGTAAGGTGATGCTACTTTCCTTCCTCACTCAACAAACTCAGCATCCCTCCACAATCTTCTACCCAGAGCAGTTCTATGAAATAAACAGACAGAGAGAGGTACCACTATCTCTGTAAGTACCAGTCCTGAGAATTTTCTTCTTAATAAGACTTTAAACACTGATGTCTGAACCCAGAGAACATTTTCAGACCTAGACAGCCAAAATGAACTGGCAACCATTCTTGGGGGGAGGGGAAAATCACAAAATCATTTTTGTTTTAAAAAAAAAAAAAAACAAAATGGAGTTGTGTGGTATTTACCCAAAGCACAGCACACTCCATGATATGGGATTTAGTTGATGTCACAATCGCTGGCCTTATCTACTTCCCATTAATTAAATCTTTAATTTATCCATGAGAGAAAGACCATAGTCTCCTTGGAACATCTATTTTTGTCTTTGGAAATGGCTGGAACAGATCCTCTCATGATCCAAACTTTGAAACTTCTCAGCCAATGAATCATGGTATTGATCAATAGTGCAATCAGAAGGCTTGTTTTGAATAAATTTCTAGTACATTTAATTAAATTTTGAAAAAAATAAAACACCTCTTTTCTCAGAGTCCTAAGCATATACAATTTATTACCACTTTTCCCCTTACTGTAGATTATCTGGTACCACCCAAAAGACAGTCACATTTTCCATCAGGTTATTTTAAAATAGAAGTCATTTAAAACATAAGACAAAACCAACACTTGCATATTCCAGAATTTCTTTGGAAATGCACATGTTTGAGCCAAAATCTCACATGTCGAAACTGGCAACTAAAGCACGGGTGGCAGGAAGTGACTGTGAGGGTCACACCTGCCCCCCTCCCTGAGCTGGCACATGGCTGCCTGCCCAGCGTAGGGCCCTTTCTTAACTCCAGTGGTCTCTGACATTACATATCTGCTGTCCTCTTTTACAGACAGGGAAGAGTGATGTGCAGGGGTAAGGGCTCTATCCCCAGGTGGCTTCTTACTCTTCAGCCCACCCTTTGCCTCTACGCCTTACAGGAAGGCCAGGGGTCCCCAAGCTCCAGCTGTCAGAGGCCAGAGCCTCACTCACATCACCAGAAGGGACTCCTGCATGAGAGCCAGTCATCCCCCTTACACGCAATAGTTTAGCTTCCTCCCTTCAAGTGGCCAGCAAGCCTCTTTGCCATGCTTCAAATGAAAGCACACATCCTTTCTCCCCACCGCCAAGCCCCCAAATGTCACCAGCCTCCCTGTTCATGATCAGCCAACTTGCCAACTTCTGGTACCCATAGACTTGCACACTCCCCCTGTGTTTATTTGTCCCAGTGGTGGTTCATGAAGGTTACCATCTTCCTCTAACATCTGGAACTCATCTTGGCTCTGCTAATGACTCAGTGGTCTGCAGAAAGGCATGCTGAGTGCAGATGTGCTGGTCCCCAGGCTCAGTGGGGTGCAGAGAACCGGAACCAAAGGTGCAGGATCCACCAGGAGGGGTGCAAAGACCAGGCAGGCCAGAAAGCAGAGTGTGAAGGCCAGGTTAGAAAGCTGCAGAGGAAGTCACAGTGCTTTCTTTCCAGGTGCATGCAGTACTGTGGGCTCTGCCCAGGAAATACCCTGGCTGGTTCCCTAGTCAGGCAGGAGTGAGGACAGCCAAGCCCAGAGACCAGTTTGGAAGCCCTGTCCCCCAGGCTTCAGCCTGAGCATGCAGTGGTGGGAGGCAAAAGGGACAAAGTGCTGGCTTGGTTGGTGACCTGCTCAGGAAAAGCAGCTGATACTCAATTTGGTCACAGCCACTCCAGCATCAGCAGCAGGGCAGCCCCAGCAGGAAAGGGATTCTGGGTCCCAGCCTTCTTCTCCCACCTGAGCAGGGCCACCTTTTTCTCCCACTCTCCATGTCCCCATCCTCCTGCCCTTCACTGATTCTGTCCTTATGGTGGCATGGTGGAGAGCCTTCTCCAGCCCTCCTGCCACCCTCTCCCCCATGGGCATGAAATCTTGTTGCCATTCTTAATATTACTTATGCTACTTACAAGATATTTAAAGTTATTAATAAATGAATTTAATAATGATGAATTAATATCATTATTTGGTAACACAGATTGAAATAGCATTATCTCTTTCTGACAGTAGAAGGGGGAAATCCACTTTAAACAAATGACCCACCCTTCATGCATTTGTACTGGATCTATTTCCATAGTGATGGGTGCAGCACAACTGCCTGAAAGGCAAGGGCCCAGCATGTCCCCTGGAACTTGAAATGCACATGCACACCATCAGAGATGCCGTGGACTTCCTTCATCCCATCTTTTCAAAGCTGGTTCAAGTGCACATTTCTAGGGTCCACCAGAGGCCTTATGGACCAGAAGCTATTGCATTTTGAGCAAGTTCCCTGGATGATTCTGATATACACAGATACGCCTCTGTGTCATGGACTCACTTCCCTAGTGCTAACCTGGGACCAATGCAAGGCAGTGGATTTAGGGCTGCTCACTGCCTGGGAAGGAAGGTGGGCCGTCAGAGGCTGGCTCTCAACAGAGGGCTAGGCCTATAGGTCACTGTCACCCACCCTTCTCCTATCCAATGCCTGGAGCCCCTTCCCTGGTCCATCTCACTCTCACTAACCTCCACTCATCTTTTCATCCTCTACAAAGCCAACCATGGTGTCCAGGAAAGCCTTCACTGCCTGTGTCTCCACCAAACCCTAGCACTGCCAACCAGCCACCTCCTTCTCACCTAACTTAGATGCAAACACTTAACTTGTGGTTGTTCCTCTGACCTCATGAACACCTTACATGTTCAGAACCAGCTTCATCTTTCTCTCTAGCCCTCAGTCCTTGCCTGACTCCTGATGGTGGAGCTCAATTGCAGCCATGGAGGACATGACCAATGGAGTGAGTCTGTTCAGAAATGAGCCCTCAGAACAAACTCTAGAGATGGGGAGAGGGATAGAATCCAGTCCCCTGGGACCAGGCAGCAGCATCAGTCATGCCTGAACTGAACATCAGCTCCACCACTTGCCCTTGTGGAAACTTGGGCAGGCAAGATTTTCTTCATCTGTAATGTGAGGATAAACCCTACCATATACAGTGGCTGTGTGATTCCTCAGTGGAGAAAAAACCCTCTTCAGAGTTGCTGGCTCAGGTGAGTCCTAGTGACAGGCCAGGAGGAGGAGGAAGAGGAAAAGGAAGAAGAGGGAGAGGAAGGGAAGGGGGAGGAGGAAGAAAAAGGAAGGAAAGTAAGGAGGAGGATAAAGAGGGAGAGGAGGAGGAGGTAGAAGGAAAGAGGGGTAAAGGAGAGGATGAAGAAGGGAAGGGAGAGGAGGGGAGGAAGAGGAAAAGCATGTCCCTCTCTTGGGTGGTGATATTTAGTTTCAGAACATGGGCTTACGAATTTACAGAATACTGTCTGGGTACTTTTTTTGTAACAGTTTAACAGAGACAGAAACTGGAGACCTTAACCCTGTACCTTCTTGTCACAAATGAGGGCACAAAGAGGGGGAGGCCCCCTGATATTCCCACCCCAGAGGGTCAAAGGACAGGGACCCCAAGGGAGGAGAGGGGTCACACCTGGCTGCCCCAGCAGGAGCAGGAGCCATGACCTGGACTTCTGCTCATCGGTGGGAAAATGAACCAACACCCAAAAGGAAAGCACTAGACTACGCAATTTTACTTTCTTTCTCAATGAGGAGTTTCGGGTTTTAAAGCTACTTTCCAAAAGAACTGACTGTCACAGTCATCGCTTGTCACTGGAAGAATAACTTCTCTAAGGACAACATCTTGCAGAGTGTTTGGATTGGGTATGAAGTCTGACCGAACTGAGTTTGTTCATTCAGAAGCCACTGGTGGATTGGCAGAGTGGCTCAAGCAGTAGAGCATCTCCCTAGCAGGCATAGAGGTCATGAGTTCAAACCCCAGAAGCACCAAATAAAAATGTTTTTTTTGCAGAAGCCACTGGTGTGCACCAAGTCTCTGAGGATGACCAGGGCAGGCTAGGGAAGCTGGCAGCAGGAAAAACAAAATGAAGATAGAATACCTTACAGTAAGGACAGAGCTGGGAGGGTTGGACCTGACCTTGCTCACTGGAAGGACCCCTCTAGCCAGGTCCAGGGGATCCCAGAGAGCTTCCCAGGTGAGGCAGTGCTACCCTAAGACATCAAGGATGCATTAACCAGGTGAGGAAAGGGAAGAGGCCCAACAGGTGACCAGAGAAAGATGTCAGGACAGCGGCCTTCAAGGGCAGGAGAGAGGAGACTGGAGAGGCAAGGAAGAAAGAGCTGGCCAAGGGGCCTCAAAGCCACCTCCTGTAGTCTGGGCGTCATTCGAGGACACTGGGATACCAATGAACTGCATATGGCACATGAGTGATGGGCCCACCATGGTCCTCTGGCTGTACTGTAGGGACTGAAAGGACAAAGGGGGACAGAGGAGGAGGCCATGGCAGGTGCTTTCAGAAGCCAGGAAAGTTGAATATGATGCAGGATGGGGATAGTGGCAGAGGAGTCAGAGGGCCTGGTACAAGGTTTTATGACTAGATATGTGTGGGGAAGAGAGGAGGAAAATGAAAAGAATCCAAAAGACTCCAGGCTATGGCTGCTCCCATTATGCACCTGACACCATGAGATAGCCAAAAACCCCATGTAAGGACAGAAAGGGGAAGAAACCCTATTCCAGAAATGTCCCAACCCCTTCCTGGAATTCCCTACCTTTTTCCCATCTTACATCATGAATAATCATCTCTCTGTTAAAGTTTGACCATAAAACCAGTTGTCCAAAATCCCAGGGGACATGACTCTCTCCGGAGAAACCCACACTCCTTCCTGAGTGTGACTTCCACCCTGAAATAAGATTTCCTCTGTCTTCCTTACTTTGTCTCACTCATCTCTGAATTCTTTCTCTGATGGTGACAAGAACCTGGGAACACTAGGAAGAGGTCTCTATTTGGTCTCTGTCTCTGAGATCTCTCCAGCCTTCACCACCACTACAGGACCATGGGCCACTCCACTGGAGACAAAATCTGAAACCAGGCTGCTCCCTACACAGATATAAATCCTAAAACTCCTTCTTCAGGGACACCACTGAGCCCAGGGCCAAGACCATCAAGGTGCACACCCTTCCTAGCTTCATCAACATGGGCTGAGAACCCTCCACCCACTACACTGGGACTGGGTGAGCCCCTTCCTGGGGCTTTGTGAGGAACAGTGGCCCTCTGAGGCACTTCTTCTGCCTGAGGGTCACATAACCTGTGTCCTTCTCCAGTAGACCAATACAAAGTTCCAAGACACCAGGGACGTTGGCTGCCCCAGGGATATTTTTCTAATTAGCCCTTCCTCTGAGATTTAAATTCCCATATTTTTTTTACCCATCTGGTCAAAACATCAAGGGCTTTCTGTTAAGCAGCAAATAAAGTAACAAAGAAGGCTGTTATAACAAATAATTTCAGGATTTTTTCTAAGTTTTAGCAAGGATTTACTTTAGTTTAACAGGATAAAGTGGGGAGAAGAAACATTTCCTGGAAATAGGAGTAAGGACTCCTTTTTTTTTCTTTTTTTTTTTTTTTTTTTGGTAGTACTAGGGCTTGAACGCAGGTCCTGCGTTTGCCAGGCTGGCCCTCTACCACTTGAGCCATGCCCCAGCCCTTGAACAGTTTTGAATAAGTTTATTAGCTAGGTACCTGGCAGAGAGAGAAGGGACCAGCCAGGTCAGGAAGAGGATCAGCACAGGCTGTTGCCCAGGAAGGGCCAAGACAACTCAGTGCAAGGGTGGGCTGTGTTCCTCATAACTGGGGAGGCCCCAGGGTGGTTGCAAAAGGGGGCGAGGCCAAGGCAGCACATGCACACCCCAGCTATGCCCACGTGGATGAAGTGAACCCAGGGTTTCGATCACTCAAGGACTTCCTCTGACATAAACCAGACTCAGGCTGATGTCTGCACAGGATCCCAAGTTCATTCAGGAAATGCGTCTGAGCTGGGCCAGCCCTCTGCCAGCCCCAGCTCCATGACCCTGACTCACTTTTCTCCAGCACCTCAGTGGGACCAGCAACCACATCCTGAAGCCTAGCTAAACTCCTCTTTGAGGCTGAAAATAGTGCTTTTTTTTTTTTTTTCTGAGCTCACCTTTTGGCTTCAGCAGGGAAATTAACAAGTTTAGGTCTAACAATTTAGAGGGTTTTCTGGCTTAAAAAGTAGAAAATGCATCCTGTAAGCCTGATTTTAAACATGATAATCTTATTCCAGGCCATCAATGGCATGGCTAGCCAAGCTATTTAGCGCTGTTAAGGTTTTTTGTTTTTTGTTTTTTTAGATTGCCAAAAAGATTAAATCCTAAAATGTGGACATACAGACTTTTTCAATTTGAATTTTAAATTATTCAGATCAAAGCTGCCACCTTGCATATTTAACAAGCAAGCATTTGATGGACCATTTTCACCTAGCAAAATGACTGGATAACTAAACAAATGGCACTGAAATACAGAGGCTCCTATTTTTAACTTCACCATTCTAATATATACACTATGACTCGTGTACATACAGATGTAGATATCTGTGTGTAGAGTGCACACAAACACACACATGTACAAAACACAGTAACATACCCAAAATATTGTATCTGTATACCTAATGTGCGTACACCCATTCACACACAAAGACACACACCATTTTAACTAGCAAATTAATTGCCAGATAATTGGGTAGGCCCCGATCAAAAGCATAATTGTTGTCTTATTTTAGCCTTTTCTGTCTATTTTAATGCACACACTTGCAGAGCCACACAAATAAACCAATCCATCTTTTATTACCCATCACCACAAATTCTTAATTCCTAATTCCCTCTTAAACGTCCCCGGTGACTTGGCGCTGACAGCAATTTGTTTAAGATAGATATTTACTGCTGGGCCCCGCGTCCAGGCCTGCATGTCAGAAGGCAGAAAGGAAAGAATCATACTCCGTTAGATTATTTGTGAAGGAGAGCAGACATGATGAATGATGCACGCTTGTGTGCAAGGCACCGGCCACGCCAGGGCTCAGGCCGCTGATGAATGGCAAAGCCAACATCCAGGCGCCGGCTCCCCGGCTCTCCAGCTGATGGGTGTAGGGACACCAATGGCCCGGCTAGAATGGCAGGATCATATATACCCCAGCCAGTCAATACAGAAAGGATGACTCCACTCTCTCTCCCTAAGCACAAATGGCCATTATTGATTTCAGCAGGCTGACCAGGGAAGGTGGAATCCCCAGGGAGTCACAGCTTGGCTCATTCACTCCCAAAATGTTTCTTAAAAGATCTGATTTGACAATTCCATGTTGGGAGGCATTTTGCCAAAGTGTATCTGGCTGCAAGGCCTCTGCTGTGCCTCCCATAACCTCCACACCAGGAAGGAGAGCAGGGCTCCAGCCTCCCTGCAAACTCAGTGGACAGTCCTATTTCCTCCTCTTGGGCTCAGGCAGGTGTTAAGGGTGATCAGCCTCCACCAACCCTGAGCAGCCCCAGCTGGCTGCCCTGGTCAGCAGTTCCTAAGCTAGCTGCAGGCTTTGTACAAGATCAAGATGCCAAACTGAGCCTTCTTGAAGAAACTAAAAGCCATAATGGTCCAATGACAAGATTTTAAACTGGATATTAGTCAATCAACATTCGCGGAGAATGTACTTTGGAAGTTTTTTTTTTGAAAATAGAGCGCCATGCATGTTATAAGCAAAACAATGCAAGGCAGAAATTCCTTAACAAAGACATGCATTATAGTTGGTACTACAGGAGCTGGTTGTTCAGTGGAGAACACTCACCTAATGTGCACAAAACCCTGGGTTCAATCCCCAACACCAAAAATAATAATAATAATAGTAGTAATCGTAATAATTATAATAATATCATGTAATAATATAATATATAATAATATAATAATTTCATGAAGAAGCAGCTTTTTGCTTCTTCATAAAGTCAACAACACACACACAAACTATAATGCTAGAAAAGCAGTATAAATATCATAAGACTAGGATATCTCTGATGCGTTGGTCATTTTTAATAAAATGCCCTGTGCCAAGAAAAACAAATTCATAATGAACCAGACCAGGAAGAAATGAGAAGCAGGTTCTCAGATGTACCTGTAACCTTATAAATGGGCTTCCCCTCCCCTGGCACACAGCCTAACAACAGAGGCGTGGGTAGTAAATTAAAGGTGGCCAGTTCACCAGGGTCGGACTGTCTGCTTCTCTCCAGCTCTGCTGCCCCTCAGAGAGGGAGCCCCACCTGCTCCCCCTCCCGCCTCCACCTTTTATTCTTCATTACACAACAGATGACCTATCTGATAGACGTCTTCTCTCCTGCAGGTTCCCGTGGCCAGCCTTCAGTGAGAATAAAGCCGGCAACCCTTTTTATCTTCATTCTACCACAGCTCCCATCCTCTGTTTTTTTCTAAAGATCGTTTGCCAGCACTGCTTGCTCCGTTGTACCCAGTGGAATGAGCAGCATCTTCTGAACTGACAGTTCTGACTTTTTGCTGTGTGTGATTTTTCTAAAGCATGACAACCGCTCGCATGAAGACAAGGTAAACCTTTTCAGAAAAGGAGGCTGAGTAAAGAAAGGCCTTTCAAGAAGTGGAAGTGGTGACTGCAGGAGCCGAGCAAAACAGGTCTCCTATGGATTCATTTAATTTGGCTGCACCTTGCAAGAGCAATTAGAATCACTCCATCCGTGAGTTCATGTGTGCATGTGGACATATCTGTTTTCAAAGAGCCCTTCATGTGGACAGCCATGAAGAAAAAGGGTGGCATCTGCCACCTAAAACCAGAAAGCTCCGTCTGTCCCCTAGCTATGCATATATCCTATTGTGACTTATTTGATATTCATTGGAAATTACGCCTAATTTCAAAGCCAAATCAGTTTCCTGCCACATAGTTCTGTTACATGTTTCCTCCTTCAAAGAACCTCAAATCAAAGTGTCATTTCTTCCACACAGGTGCCTGGAGAGGGGTCATCTGATGGCCTGGAACTTAACATGATGACAAATGGAAGTTAAAGTAGATGTCCAGTGAGGATGTTCTATTTAGTAAGAGCATGATTATTTCAGCGCTACCAGAAGTCAGCATTATTTTGGAGTGATAGCAGTACAGTGTCTTTTCAGAGCCGTATCAGAATATTCCTGGTACCTGTGTCAAATGAATGGATCTTTGCCTGTAAGAGTCAGACACAACAGATCCCATAGACACCAAATAGTGGATACCAGGTATTCACTGGCTTTTCTCTGCATTCCTGAAAAATTCTTAAGTGCTACCTGGATTTATTGGAAATGTATTCTGGAACAAAGAGAAAACATCTTAAGAAATTTTTGATTCCTCATGTCTTAAGTGCTCACATTTAGTGTCCATTTTCCTACAGATTTAGATATAAACATCTGTTCTACTAAATTCAAATGATAGTAACACCGACAACTTACCGGACATTTAGGTCACATCAAGTGTGCGGTCCGATTAGGGTTAGCGGACTGAAGACATGGCTCAAGCAGGAAAATACCTGCCTAGCAAGTGTGAGACTCTGAGTTCAAACCCCAGGACTACCTCAACCCAAAAAAAAAGAGGACAGATTAAAGTTAGCAATTACAACATAAATTCATCTTAAAACTCACAGCAAAAACAGTGCTCAGCCCAGGCAGGGAGTCAGATGTGCTGTGAACCTAACATTGCTCTAGAAAACAATGGGGAGGCTGAGGCAAGAGGATTGTAAGTTCAAGGCCAGCCTGGGCAACTTTGCCAGACCTGACTTCAAAAAAATTTTTTTAAGAACTGGAGGTATGGTTCAAGCAGTAGAGCGTTTGCCCTGCAAGCTCTAAGTTCTGAGTTCAACCTCAGTACCAACAAAAAATTTTTTTTTTAAAGAATTTTTTTTTAAATCTGAGAATGTAGCTCAGTGGTATAGCACTTGTGTAGCACAGGCAAGGCCCTGGGTTCATCCACCAGCAGAGAGAGAGAGAGAAGGAGGGAAGGAAGGAAGGAAGGAAGGAAGGAAAAAGGGAAGAAGGGAAAGAGGGAAGGAGGGAGGAAGGGAGGGAAGGAAGGAAGGAAGGAGCGAGAGAAGGAAGGAAGGAACGAGGGAAGGAAGGAAGGAGAGGAGGGACCGATGGGGGGGAGGGAGGGAAGGGAAGGGAGAAGAGAAGGAGAAAAAATAAGAAAAGAAAATGAAGGGAGGGGAAGGGAGCAGGGGGGGAGGGGAGAGAAAGGAAGGGAGAAAGGAAAGGAAGGAAGGGAAAAGAAGGGAGGAGGGAAGGGAGGAGGGAATGGAAGGAGCTTGTACATAATAAAGAACTAGTAGTCTTCCCAGCCAGGCACCTCCTTCTCCTCCCCTTCTTCTTTCCCTCCCCTCCTCTTCCTCCCCTGGATCCTAGCTGACCTGGTTAATTGTCTTTCATCATGGAGCCTCTGCTGGAACAACTAGATGCCTGTATGGCTTCTCTTCACCTTACATCCTCCCTCTCTCCATCCCCTCTTCCTCCACTGCCTGCATGGACACCAGTATGTGCATAGGTGTGTCCGTGTACCTACAGGTGCACAGTTGTGTGCATGCATGTGTGCACACGAACATGTGTGGTCAGTGTGTGCATTGCACAGGTACATTGTGCACATGTGTGCTTGTGTGTGAATGCATACGTGTGTGTGCCTATGTGCACGTGTGTGCATAGATATCTGTGTGCCATCTCTCCGTCCTGTCTGTGTGGTGCCCTCCTCCTGCTCCTTCTACTCACTGCAGGACTGTGTTGTCAATCTCAGATTCATTCACCCCATCCCCGCTGCTCTCACTGCCCTCCCTGTGTGAGTGGGCTGTGTACCCACTTGAGAGTGGACCTCTGCAGGGCATGCAGAACAGGCAAGGGCACTGAACACTCCCTGGGCAGCCAGCCACCCTCTGGGGCCACCTTCCTGCTTCTCAGAAAGAGAGAGCAAGCAGGCGGGTGGTACACCTGATGTGGGGCTTGGTGATCCTGCATGGCCATGGAGTCCACGCCGCAGCCATTGGAATCAGGCAAACAGTCCTCTTGACTTAACAAAAATAGAAGAGGACACTATAGACACAGGCTCTTCTGTTCCTCATCTGTATAATGAGACAATAACATCAAATACCTCCTAAGATTATAGGGCAAACCAGTGCTTTCATCTCATGCAGTAGTGTAGGCTCTGTAGAACAAGGCCTGTAACCTACTGAGCACTCAGTCACTGTTAGTACTAAAGTTAAAATTACCTAATGTTCTCTGAAATTATCCAGACTGAACAGTAATTTTTAGAATTATCAATGAAAGTTTCCGAAGCTCAGAAAATGTCAATCAAGTCATATCATTAGTAGTAAGTTTTCTCAGAAACACAAGTGACCAAATGACAAGTTAGTATTTCTTTTGAATGGAATTAGATTAGCACTGTGCTGGGTGGTCACCAGGCAAGAAGGCCCAGGTCATTTCTGCTGAGGGGTAGAACCTGCTTGGTCCATGCTGGTACAGTTGGGTGACATGCATGAGAAGATCTGGGTTACATCACACCTGTGAGGACCAATGCAGAGCCAGGACGCTGCTGTTGGAAATAGTGACAGCTTCCCAAACAATAGCACCAACTTAGAACCAATGCAATGAGCTCTCTTCACTGTCAGGAGACCAGTCAGACCTTCCGCCAATTTCCCAAGACCCTTCCAGGCAACTCAAGAAATGAAAATAATTAGAGCCCCAGCTTCTGACCCTCCAGATCCTGCCTGTCAGAAGGCAGGAAAACTAAAGGGTGAAATCAGAGGCTCCCTAGGGCTCCCAGTCTGAACCAGAAATTCCCTCCAGACTCATCAATGAAGCATGACAGGGATCCAAGAGAAAGGCTAGAATTCCCCTTCACCCCTTATGTCAGCCCTGTCTCTCTACCACAGCAGCTCTGGGGAAGGGCCCTGCATTCCAGGCCACCACTTGGCACCTGGCCCCAAGGCCATTCCACAATGACCACTCACCTGCATACCATAAATTCTGCTCTCCCTGTTTCTGTGGTTTCCCTACCAGCAAGAAGCAAGAAAAAGATTGGTCTCCATTGCCCCATCTGGGACACCAGATAGTCCCCAGAGATGACATTTACTATGCTGGATATTCTGGGTTGCTATTAAATTTTTTTTCCAGGTTTCCATTTTGTCTTCAAACTCCCGGATGAGTTTTAGGGTTCTTATTAAATTTTCTTCACCAAGCTTTTATATTTTAAGTACCTAGGAACGGTATTCTTGCTTTAAGATCTATATAACATCACACTCATGACATCTGACAAAAAATAACCTGACCTCGTCAATGCTCAGAACCTGCCCAGAAAGCAGACATCAAGGTCCAGATCCAAGTGTGTGGAAACATAGCTTTTCGGTCACCTCCTTCCCCTACACTTCCTCCAGCTGAACAATTGCAAGTCTTGTAGATCTTTCTCCAAAATTCTTTGAACCATCAACTCCCCTCCATACCCATTATTGCCCTATATTTGCACTCACCTTTCTCTTCAATGACCACTGCCATCATTACCATTATATCCCAGTGTCCCCACAAATCTCCCTTCACCCATGTCTACTTGATATGACCTAGGTCCTGGACTATGTGGCTCTGGCTACCTGGAGACCTCTGCTGATTTCCTGGCTTTGCTCCATAGGATGCTGTCCATCAAAAAGCCTTCCCAGTCTGGCTGTAACCACCTGCTAACCTCATCTTTCACTACTCTCTATGTCCATTCACCCCAACTAGGGTCCCACAGGGCAACTGTGCAGCACTATCTTGCGTTAGTGCCTGGAAAGACCCACCCCTCCTGTCTCTGTTCTACTGGCAGACTCTAGATGGTACTACTGGCAGCCTCTTGGTGTTCCGCCATTTTGAAGTTTACTCACACATGGACTTGTCTTGGTCACACGAACTGCTTTGGCCAGTTTGACTTAGCAAGAACAATTTAAGTATAGTCTTCGTAAGTACCGTCCTCTTGGAACTCTGCTTCTTGGAGTCCTGAACTGCAATGTGGAGGAAAAAAAAAAAAACCCAACTACTCTGCTGAAGAGAACATAAAGGAGGGCCATGAAAAATGCCATGTGCAATGAAGATGCTCAAGTTTGCATGAAGAGTAGAGAGGTCCAGCCTGGCCAGGTCCCTGTCAAGCCACTTGGGATCCTATTCCAGATATGATCTGAGGACATCTGTGAGAGACACCCCAAGTGAGGCAAGAACCACCCAGATGAACAGTCAGCTATAGAATGTGAAAGCTAATTTAAGCCATGAACTTCTGGGGTGGTATGTTATGCAGCAGGAGACGATTCAACAGTAAGTCATCACTCGGTTCAGGTCAAAACACCAGGAGCATGTGAAAGGAAACCTAATATGGGTACTCATAGGTATTGGTAAGTGAAAAGAAGACATGTACCACTTCCATGAGGGAGTTGCAGCCTAGCCGGACACTCTCACCCAGACATCCTTTCAACAAACATTGTTTTGAATACCTGCTATGCATTACATGTCACAAAAATTCCTTGTCTCCATTCACCTTGGGTTCCCTTCCCTTTGCCAGTTGTTTTCCATTCACACTTAACCTCCAGGGCTGCAATCAGCTGATTGTGTGAGAATGAATGCACCCCAAGCTCTCCCTGAAGGCCCAAAGCTGGAAACTCTCAGGGAAGATGGTGGGAGTCCAGGAAGATCATCTCACTTAAGGGAAATGCCTTGATTAGCAACACAATCATTAATGCTGCTAACCTCTCCCCCGGTGTTTTGGGTCAAAAGGGGAGGCATTTCTTCCTGGTATTTAGAGATCCATTAACTTTTTCTACTTACTAGAATGTGGAGTCCAAAAAGACAATGCCATTCCAAGGTTAAGCAGTGATGGCATTTGTTAGCAGGATACAGCACAAGGTACAGGTTCATGCTTTCCAGAAATCTCCTTTGTATCCGCAAACTAGTGAATAGCAATGATGCTGACCAAGACTAAGGACCCACCCCCACCCCATGAAGATGACATTTAAAAAACCCACTTTACCCTCCTTGGTTTGGGTATGCTCAATTATGGAATTACAGAATTATATCATATTGTCTCTAGGTCCTCATGACTCTTCCATCAGTGCTGTACGTGAACTGTACCCCAAGAATCGCAGGAGTGGCATGAGTTTATGTGTGCAGTTAGAATATCCAGGTTTTTATTTCCAAACACAAATGAACACTGGCCTGGGATTCAGGACAAGTTGGTACTAGTTCCAGCCCTGTTCCAATCAGCCCTATAAAAGCTGACAAGTCTGGTGATCTCAAAAGGTTTCATCTGTAAAACAGAGTCACTGGTCCTCAATCTTCCTGCACAGATAGAGCGGAGAACGGGGAGAAAGAACCCCCAGGGAAGAAAGCCTCTGAGGCCCCTTACTTCACTCCAATTAACGGATTTGCCTATGGATTCACTAAACAAATAGTTCGATGGCTTATAAAATGGAAACTGGTTTTGTCCCAAGAGTTTTTCCTCACTCTTTAATAGAAAAAAAAGTCAATATCTAATCCAGTTCCAGTAATAATTACTCAAGTATTTTTGCATTAATTTACAAAATACCTGAATGTCTTCTCCTTGCGAGTACAATGCCAAGCACTGTGAGAGAGGCAGACATGGATGAAGCGAAGACCCTTTCCAAGGCAGCAGGCAGGGGAAGTAAAACACAGATAAGAATCCAACAAGGCAGTGAATGAAATGTGCAACAACTGAAATACAGAGCTATGGAAAGTTCAGACAGGTAGAAAATTCAAATAAGCAACAAAAATGTCCTGGAACTAAGAAGTGACTACAGCAAGTTTGCGTGATATGGGTCAATATACAAAAGACAATTACTTCTTACGTACAGAATTGAACAATTGGAACTTGAAATTTAAAACATGATATCATTTAATTAAATACCTAGGTATAAATCTAATGAAATATGTACAAGATCTGTATTACGATAACCACAAAACTCTTTTAAAAATCAAAGATCTAAATAAGTAGAGAGAAATCCCATGTTCATGGATAGGAAAATCCATACTGTTAAGATGTCAGTGCTTCCCAATTTAATAGATTTTCTGCTCTATGAAAGACACTGTTAAGAGAATAAAAAGGCAAGTCACAGATGGGGTGAAATATTTACAAAATGTATATATTGCAAAGAGTTTGTTTCCATTACTTACAAAGAACTCTTAAAACTCAAAATAAGAAAACAATCCAAGGTAAAAGTGGGAAGATCAGAACAGACACAAAGGAAGAAATACCAATGGCAAATAACCCTATGAAAAGATCCTCAATCTGAGGTCATTAAGAAACTGCAAATTAATGCAACAAGGAGTCACTATACACTCCAAGGAGAAAGGCTAAAATCCAAAACACTGAGAACAGCAAATGTTGGTTAAAATGTGGAGCAATAGGAACTCTTATTCATGACTGATGAAAGTGCAAAATGGCTAGCCACCTTGGAAGATTGTTTTACAGTATTTTTCCAAGGCTAAACACAGATTTACCATATAACTCAACAATTATGTCCCTTGGTATTTATCCAAATGAGTTGAAAACTTACATACACATAGAAATCTGCACATGAATGTTTCTAACACATTTATTTATAATAACCAAAAATTAGAGGCAACCAGATGTTCTTCAGTATGTGAATAGATAAACTTTGCTATGTCTATACAGTGAATATTATTCAATAATAAAAACAAATGAGCTAGCCAGGCACCGGTAGCTCACGCCTATAATCCTAGCAATCGAGGAGGCAGAGATCAAGAGGATCATGGTTTGAAGCCAGAAGCCAGCCCACACAAACAGCTCAAAAAAACCCTTCACATAAAAGGGCTGGTGGGGTGGCTCAAGATGTAGGCCCTGAGTTCAAGGCCCAGAACTGAAGGAGGAGGAGGAGGAGAGGTTGCCAGGTATTTGGCGTGGGAGCGAAACAGAGAAAGATGAAAAGGCAGAGCACAGAGGATGCTTAAAAACTATTCTGAACCATTACCGCACATGATGTTACACAAAACCCACAGGACTTTACAACACAAGGAGTAAATTCTAATGTAAACTGTGGACTGCAGTTAAGAATAAAATGTTGGTGCATTAATTATAGCACATGTTAACAGAGGACATTTCACAGCAGGCAGGGGTGGAATGGTACCTCTGAGTCTTCTGCACAATTTTTTTGTAAATCTACAACTTCTCTGAAAATAAAGCTTATTAATTTATAAAATATAAAATATTGCTGAAGGAAATTAAGGAGCATCTAAACAAATGGATTGAAATTTTATGTGCATAGGTTGGGAGACTCATTGATAACCTGATCTCAGTTTCCCAAGTACCTAGGATTATAAGCGTGAGCTACCAGTGCCAGGCAAAGCCTAAATTAATAGTTATTAATATAGGTAATAGTTATTCACTGATTTTTAGTAAATGTTCTAAGATAATTCAATGGGGGATAGAATATTTTTATAAGAAATGGGGTTGAGGCAACTTGATAGCCATATGCAAAAAGATAATTTAGACCATTACTCAAAATAGATAAAACACAAACCTAGAAAACTCTAAGAATAAAACAAAGAAGTAAATCTTTGTGACCTGGAGTCAGAAAAGCTTTTGCTTTGTTTGTTTTAGATATAATATCAAAGCACAAGTGATAAAAAGGTAAAATTGGACTTTGTCAAAATTAAATTTTTTTCATTCAAAAGATACCATTAAGAAAGTGAAAAGGGTTGGGTACCAGTGTTCACGCCAGTAATCCTAGCTGCTCAGGAGGCAGAGATCAGGAGGATTGTAGTTCAAAGCCAGCCAGGGCAAATAGTTCACGAGATTCTACCTCAAAAAAACCCTTCACAAAAAAGGGCTGGTGGAATGGCTCAAGGTGTAGGCTGTCAGTTCAAGTCCTACTACTGCAAAAAAAAAAAACAAGAAAATTGTGAAAAAGACAAAATATAGGCCCCTGACTCAAAGGAAATATTTTAAGCTGCATATCCAATATAAGAGACCCATATTGACAATTCATAACAAACTCTTACATCTCAACTATAACCCAGGAACCCTAGCAAAATACTTGAAGAAACATTTCAGGAAAATACTTGTAAAGAAGTTCACTCAAAGGTGCTCAAAGTCACTCTTCATCTGGGAAATTAAAATTAAAATCACAATGAGAGATCACTTCCACCCAGAGAATGGCCGTAATCCAAAAGCCAGACAAGAGCAAGTGCCGGTGAAGATGCAGACAGAACTCCCACACGGGAAATATACAATGGAGTAGTTGCTTGAGAAACAGCTTCACAGTTTCTGTAACATTAAACATAGATCTTCCATGTAACAGCAATTCCACTCCTAGACATCTTTCCAGGGGAAATCAAAACGCCATCCACAAGAAGACTTGCTACAAATATTCACAGAAGCATTACTCCTAACAGCCAAAACCCAAAAACAATCCAAATATCCACTCAACAGGGGGTCGATAAGCAAAATGCAGCAGACCCATACAGTGAACACTACTCAGGGTTAAACGAACAATGTACGGATAGTCCTTGTAACAGGAAAAAAACCTCAAAAACATCACGCTGTATTTTTATCATTGCTTTAGATAGAGATTCGGCCTATCAGTGCAAATGTGCAATATTTACCTCTTTGAGTCAGCTTGTCTCACTCAATATGATGATCTTGGGCTCCATCCATTTCCCTGGGTAGTGGAGGGGGTGAATTTGACCAAAGAATATATGCATGTAGAGAAAAAACACCATGAAACACCTTTGTACAATTCATTTGCCCTCATGCCTCTGGGGACAGGACACCCCACCTGCCGCTCAGCGCCACCTCTGACCCACTCCGTTCTCCACCTTCCAAATGACCAGTCCAGCTCATACTGGTCAGACTGCAGACAAATCTCCATGCTCTCTCAGGACTTGTGCTTGTGCGTATGTGTGCGTATGATTACTGTTGTTCAGCCTAGACAAGCCGAAAATGGAGAAATGAACCCAAATCCAGATCTTCACACATTTACTAGGAGAAGCATCTTCTTGGTGACTTTGCGCTTGGATTACTACAGTGGCGGTAACTGGTCCTCCTTTTCGAAGGGTTCGTGGGCTAGTAAGATCTGACAACATTTGCAGTCTATGGCCTGTGAGCTTAGGAAGTGTTCCTTTTATACTCTTTTCCCTGAAGGAATCCTTCATCCCCAGCCCCAGACTGTCCTGCCCGCAGATTCAGCACAGTGAAAAGGAGAATGCCTTCCCAATCGTTCCTCCATCTTTCCCCGAATCACTGCTGTCACCACAGCACTTCATTGCTGTCTTTAATAGCTCACAAGTGGCTCCTTCTGGAAGCGACGTGGAGCAGCCCATGGATCAGCCGGCGGGGATGCTGAGGCAGCAGGGTTGGCAGGAGATGCTGGAAGCTGCGGGTGCTGCACTAAGTGCCCACTGGCCTGGGATCCGAGGGCTGGGCTCGGGCTGCCTTTGATCCCAGTCATCGGCTGCCAAGTCTCAATTAGACGGCCTGTAATACAGTTGGTTCTGGCACAAGTGGTGAGAAAAATAAATGAAAGGGTTCTCCCCAATAGGAGTGAGTCCCTGACCACTGTATCGGAGAGGCCATGGCCCTTAGCTCAGGGTCATTAGCACAAAAGCCCATCGTCAAGCCCACTGAAAGCCATGCCCTAAAAAGATGTCGCCAATATGTGCCTAGACTCTGGAGTTCCCACACTTAGCCGCTGCCTAACGCATGCCAATTGCCCAAACAAAAGGGACTTGAGTGGCTTTCCAAGGGCATGGCACAAGTGCTTGCCACATACGTCCTTCCAGGGGACAAAGGGGAGTGTTGGCTGCAGAAGCCGTGGGCAGAGCTCTTGCCCAAAGCCCATGCCTGCCAGCTCCTGCTCTCCGCACTCTTCATTCAGAAATTTGCAGGATTGTGTTTAATAGGAATGTGAGTCACTTCCAATTCCTCAGTCAGAGGAAGGCTGGAGCAGAGCATGCCACCTCCTTCCCTGTTGCTGCGGCGATTTCAGTGCCAGCCTCACCTCTGCCAGCCTCAACTCTGGTACTATTTATGAGACTTTCCTTCAAGTGACTGACAAAAAGAAGACCCTTGACAGGCTGCGGGAAGGGAGAACTATGCAAAACACCCAGTGCTTTATTAAAACATTCTTCACCTATTTAAAGGATTTGAGGCACACTACATCTCAGTGGCTGTGATACTGTTTCATATGCTTTTCTGAGAAATACAGGGGATTGGGGTGAGGGGTGCTGGAGTCAGGGCATGATTTTCAATCGCCAGTTCTAGGTTGGGGAGGTAATATGGCATATGGTAGAATCAGCCTTTGGGGACATTTAAGAGCTATCTCCCAAGTAACCCCTGAGAAGGTGCATGGCAAGAAACTACCAGGTATGGTGGGAGGCCATAAATGGGAGGACCTCTGTCCAAGGCCAACCCCAGGCAAAAACATGAGACCCTATCTAAAAAATAAAAACCTAAAGCAAAGAGAGCTGGAGGGCATGGCCCAAGTAGCAGAGTGCAAGCATGAACCCCAGTATCATCAAAAAACAAAAAGCAAAGACTCAGTTTGGGTGTGACCAGGATCAGTAGGGTTCTGGAGATACATGACAGTTACCAAGTGCTTTGGCGAGGGTTCTGGAGATACATGACAGTTACCAAGTGCTTTGGCGAGGTGCTTTAGTAGAGGAAGTCCCTTTGATGGATGATTTAGCCAGGTGACTGAAGGCTTGCTGTGAAAGAAAGTGCAAGCTTCAGGGTTGGAAGGTCTTATTCAAGTCGCACCTGGTCCTCTGTGTCTGAGACTTTGAGGGCGTCCCGTAGGGGGTGTGCTGTTGGGAAATGGAGATGAGACTGGCTCACAACAATGGGAGAGTCTGGGTGGCAAGACGCATAGGAAACCCTTTCGGCACTTCCAGCTGAGTTGATCCGTTAACTCTATGGTACTGGAATCAATCCAATTAAGATAACAGAGCAGGACTACCTTCCAGCTACAATTCCATAAGATCTCCTATTCTTGTCTGATTAGCAAAGCTCTTTTCTTTTTTTTTTTTAAATGATTTGCCTGTGGCAGGATAGCTCAGGCACAACCAGTGGAATTATAAATTGCTATAATCTTCCACAGACAAAATAACAAACAAATATCAACATTATATTCAAAGTAAGCTTGATTCACAAAGGGAACCTTTCCTATTATGACATTAAATCAGTCACACATGTGTGTCACCTTATAGATGTAAATATCTATATCACAGTCAGCACCCTGCAGCCCATGTACCAGGTCCCCACTGCCTATCTGTGAAGCTGTATGGGCACAGCCCCTCTCGTTCACTTATGCACTGGCCAGGGCTGCTTCCTCCCAGGACGAGGGGAGCAGTCCCCAAGAGATGTGCAAAGCCTGAAGTGTCTAATATCTGAGAAATGTTCCTGTTTATTTACAGTGGCTCCAGGATGCAACATCCTCATAACTTTATACACAAGTTTAGAAACTGCATGGTGTGTGGGGGGCCTCCAGGGTACTCAGGAAGTGCTAATATGCAGAGGCAAGGAAAGGAGAGACTCATGAAGAGGGTCAAGGGCTTGCAGAGATCCTGAAGAGGGTGTGGGAAGATACCTTGTTGGGGTGCTGATCACTGGAGATATCCACCAATGTGGAAGTTCTGACATGGTTAGCATGAGATACTGGGGCTGTAAACATGGTTACTGAATACAAGAAGCATGTGGGGGAAATTAAACCCAAGGAACAGGGGAGCCAAAATGACGTTTGTCTCCAGTGGAAGGAGAGTCGGCACTGTTGGAAGGTAGGACGGTGGAAAGGGGAGCTAGGTGGGTCACACAACGCAAGCTCAATCAAAATTTGCAGATGTGACTGTAAGGGTGCAAGGGCCTTTAAAATTAAAAACCATTTTCCATGTAAATCTACTCGTGTTTGCTTGCTTCTCAGATTCATTTCTGGCAGTACGTTCTGCTTCTTTCATTCCCTCAAAAAATGGGACTTTAAAAAAAAGTCAATATTTCTTGGTAAATAGACCCAATACCATTAACTTTGCTTGCCAAAACTGAGCCCTTTTAAGACGCTAAGGGTAAAACAAGCTCAAACAACCGGCTGCTCAAAAAAGGAAGTTATTACATAAAG
Organism: Castor canadensis; assembly: GCF_047511655.1. NCBI lineage: Eukaryota > Metazoa > Chordata > Mammalia > Rodentia > Castoridae > Castor > Castor canadensis. Next base: position 4,718,941 of record NC_133392.1, read on the forward strand.
ACGTGTTGTGAATTTTTTTCAGGATGTGAAAATATACACTTTAATTTCACAAGTTAGTAATTAGTATAGTAGGATAAAGCCATAATCCAAAACAATAATCTTTATTACCAAAATAGAGATTAAACACAATTAAAATGAACAATATTACCAGCCATAATTGCTAATCAATTAGCTGAGAAGCTATATTACTGCAATCTTCCTAGTCTCCAATTTGCCCTTCCTATATTTTTTCACTTTTTATAATATAAGATGGAGACTAGCTAAAAGAATCCACTTGCAAAGCCCTTTGTTAATTATAGACTCAGTAGCCAGCCACATCATCCTCCATGTGACTTCCACCCACCAGATGCATGGGGGAGCATCCCCTAATTGTGAAGGTCAATGCCAGTTATGTCAAGCACTTCCCAGTTGCACTGCACTTGGTCAATCACGCTCATTAACAAAACCATAAGGTAGCATCTAGTTCCCCCACTGCCTTTGTGTCGCCCCACTCGAAACACCCCAACATAAAGCAACACTTAGACACAGCCCCCTTTCAGACAGGCCAGGCTGCATGGTGTCATGGAGCCTGAAAAATAAATGGCTTGACTTTCATCACTCGTGACAAACCGTAGGGAAGAACAACCCCAATGCCAAGTGACCCAGAACCTAAAATACTATTGAGTTGTTTCAAGCATTACATTTTTCTGAATGTGAAAATGACATCTGCCATTCATAGCAAGAAGGTTTTGAAAACTGAATTCCATTGCTCACCTTGTTTTCTTCAAAATATGGCTATAGATTGTTTCTGCAAGAGAGAGTGAAGGAGGGTGAATACCGTGGAAGTGCATGAAAATGGAACATCGAGACCTGTTGAAACTCTTCTAAGAAAGGGAGAAGGGAGGAGAAAGGAAAAAGATGGAGGGGGCAAATTTAACTAAGATACATTGTAAATGTACCTTAATGACACAGTACCCCCCGTACAACTGTAATATAGAGTTGCTAATAAATAAAAATAAAAATCCCCAAGCTGCTATGCTAAAACTACTATTTATGAGGTATTTGGAGGTGGCCTCTGGAATGTGAGTAGAGTGTGAGGGTGGATCCCTTGTGGTGGGATTAGGGCCCTTATAGAAGACCATCCTTCACTCTCCTCCGTGTGAGGATAAAGCCAGAAGACCCCATCTATCAGCCAGAAAGAGGGCCCTCGTCAGAACACCAAACCTGTTGATGTCTTGAACTGGGACTTGCACAACTATGAGACCTGTTGTTCACCAGCCTCCCCGTTTAAGGACCTTTGTTATGCCAGCCTGGCTGGGCTTGAATTGGATACGCCCCTGTAGCAGAAAGAGTCACCATGGTGAAGGGAGGCAGGTGAAGAGGGCTTCCTGAAGCCACTCCCAATGAATGGTTTTCTGTGCTCTGTGAAACTCTGACAGCAGGCAGGACAAAAACAGGCACACTGGTCCCCACAGCTGGGATGGAAAGGCATTCAGTGTGGGTCTCTTCCTTCCTAATGCCAGCCACCACAGGCAAAACAAGATGGGTCTTCATCCCTAGTGGTGCAGGGAGGCGCCTCTCAGCAGAAATACAAGGGGTCTAATGAGACCAGCCAGGGAACAGGTGTCACAGGTGCCTTGTGTCTGACTGATGAGCAGCTCTCTGCTCCATCTGCTGACTTCGCTTCTGAACTGGCCAACAGATTTAGGACAAGGTTTCCATTGTGTGCTAACTCCTCCCATCCCCAAAACCACCAGGAGGACAAATCCACTGTCACAGAAGGAAGTCCCCAAGGACTTGTAGTTGCTTCCTGGTTGAGTTATAGGGTTGACCAGTTGCATTCACTATGAGAAGCCCTGGGAACTACAAGGAAGAAGCCCAAGCTCAGGAAGGAAAAGGGGCTTGCTGGAGGCTACATAGCAGGTCTGTGGAAAGACAAGGCCTTGGTGTCTTCCTCCTGCCCACCCTGCAAGTTGCCTGCACGCTGTGAGTTCCCAGGGCCTCTGCTTCTGACCCTCCTCCTGCTGCCTGGCCACCTCAGGCCATAGCTTCTACTTGCACACAAGCAGGACCTAGGCCCATGCTGCTCCTGGGCAGTCCTGGCCACAGGTCCCTCCCACCGGTGCCATATTCAAGCCCCACCGCTGGCCAAGGATTTCCTAGGAGACCCCATTCACCCCCAACATGCAGCTCAGAGCCCACAGTCAAAGTGTTCAGGGAAAATCTCACCCACACATGGCTAATGTGGAAGGAAAGACTTTGGATTGTCTCTATGCATGATAAAGGAGAGGTGAGTAGGAACAAACTCACACAGGTCAAATCTGAACTACTCCTTGGATACGGTGAAAAGCAAACTGCATTCTTGTCTAAATCAAACCAGAAAATTCATTCCTAGTACCCCGTGTCTTCCTTCTCTGAGACTACAAAATACATACCAAACCCACCCTGGGACACCAATCAGAAATCCAAGGAGAAAGAGTGAATTCATGTACTCAACTCTGAGTACAAAAGGCTTTAGAGAAAAATACATCCCTTGAGGCACTGAATTATTTTTGTAAGGGACAGTCCATCACATTTAAGTTCAATTTGAATTGTGGTGGGATCCTTAACATTGTTTACTTACTTTTTTCCTGTAAGGAGAAGGAAGTAGAATAATTCTTTTGAGGAAAAATAAATACCTGAGGACTTTAAAGGCCCAGGAAGCCTGACAGGACCAAACAGGACCAAAGGCACAGTGACTTTCTGGACAGCTTCTTTCTCATTCCTCCCTCTGCCTAGTCTCCAGGGGCCTTAGTATCTCAGATCAAGGTCTCTGCTAGTGGACTTTGGGGAAGAAAGGAATGTGAAACTCACAGAGGAAGGACATGACCTTGACCTCAGAAAGTCCTAGCTGGACCCTCCATGACCCCATGACAAATGACCTGCCTTTCTTGGATTCCTACAGACAAGGGGCTCCCAGGGCATCAATTCCCAGAGCCTGTGGGGTGCCATCTTGCAGAACAGGTGCAAGGTGCATACAAGGAGAAGAGTAGAGACAGCATTTCAAACTTTGCTCATAGATATTCTTGCAGCGATGTGGAATCGGCTCCCTTTGTTTGTTCAACAATGGATCTTATCTTTCAGTGAGGGCTGTGTTCCGGACTATTATTACCCTATATAAAAGGCTCGCCGGCTTTCTTCCCACTTGTTCAGCAGCACCGGAGTGGCATAGCAAATTTAATCGAAGACCCAGCTCCTGGGAGAGTCTTCTGAGAGGCTCCGGTCCTCCTAATGCTGTTATCTTCCCTTCCTTGTGTTGAGGAAGCATAAAAATCACAAAAAAGTCATTCTGAGTATATTCTTCGTGATAATTATTGTCAGACTCGGAGATAAGTACCCTACGTGATGTAATGTGTGTCAGCCGGGCCCCCTGAATGCAAATCCTGCTGTGGCCTCAGGCCAGACAATGGTGGCCGACATCGCTGGGGCCTCTGTATTTTGCCACAGACAAGAGAGCGCTTTGATTTTTTTGTGTTTTGATAAGGCACAATCTGGGGGCCTTTATCTCAGCTGTTATATTTAAAGATGACTTTCTAGCCCTGCGTTCTAGCCTATTGTTTGACCCTGATTATCACCAAATGTTGTTGTTTAGTCAAACTCACCCGCTTAATGAAAGGCCTGCTCCTAATTTAAGGAAAATTATTTAAATGCAGACTATCCTATACACTGCAGTTTCACAAAGAACTAGGTGGTTAATCAAAAGTTAATTGTATAATTCTCATGCAGATTAGGGCCTCTTGCAAATGAATCCCAGGTTGTGATTATTAAAAAAAAAAAAAAAAAAAGGAAAGCACAGAGCAGTGCACAGGGGCCTGCAGTCTGGTGAACAATCAGCCCGGCTTAATTTGTGGTAAACAAAGTGATGATACACGAGGGGTCTCCAAAGGAGAAAAAAAGGTGAAAATAAATTAAAGCACAACATACAGATAGGATCTTTTTGTTTGAGGCCATCTTTCAAAAACATAAGCTAAACGAATAAAAAGCAACCCATTAATATTTACCGGAAGCTGAGAAACATACAAAGATGACAAGTCCACGATTACACTGTGATTCTAGGCTGGAGCTTGGGGCAGCAGATGGCTACTGTCCTCTGACACAGTGACTTCTGTGGCTGCTCCCTCCTTGTGAGAAGTGACACAACGCCACCCTCCCTTGCTGAGGTCTAGATTTGCACTGATTACCTTGTTTTGTCTTCCAAGTGAAGGGCAAATGCCTGCCCTGCCTGGGAATGGCTGTAGGGACCTGCAAGCAGGCCAAACTCCCAATAGAATGTGGGGGAAGGGAGAAAAAAAAGAAGACTATCATCCCTTCCCCTGCCCTCAAAATCAGCTTCTGTCCTTTTCGGGCTGGGGCAGCCACCTCTCTGGCTGAGTTGTGCTGACCACAGCCTCTCCTGAGTCTTTAGCAGAGTGAGTACTGTTCCAACAGAAGGCCAAGTAAATACCGTTCCAACTGTCCATGTTGTCTCTGGATGGTTACTTGACGTCGAGACGAGGTCCTGGATGGGTGTGACTACAGCTTTCCAGGTGAGGGAGGGTCTTCAGAATGTTCTGCTTCAATGGAGCAGATTTCCAGACAAAGCCCCAGAACAGGTTGGAGGCACAATTTGCCAGGACGTGTTGTAGAAGTCAGCTGTGCCCCGTGCACTCCCGTGCTCTCCTGACATGCTACATTGATTCATATATCCCCCGCTCCCAAATTCTGGCCTGAATTTTACAAGATTGAAATAAGTGTCCTTGCTCTCTCACTGATCAACATCATCCCTGCTTGAAGGAAATAACTCTGACAATCATGAAAAGAGAAAAGATGCAGGCTGTGCAAGGGTCGCTCAGTGCCACCCCCCACCCCCAGAAACAGCTTCTTGTCCATCCCTCCACCCACCCGCCCAGGCCATTGCTGCCAACACAGGAACATGCCATTGCTTCTGTTTCCACCACTGGCACAGAAAGTAGGCCACAACCGGCTGACTCCCAGGAAACTGCGCCTGTGTCTGCAGCAAACCACACAGCGTACCTCACTCAGCTGGAGGCTGCTCTCAACTTACAGCTCTTCCATGCCACTTCCTTTCCTGGGCCTGCCATGACCAAGTCCACAAACTGGGTGCTGAAAACAGAAATGTATGCTTTCACGGTCCAGGGGTCTAGAAGTCAGACACCAAGGGGTCTGTGGGGCCACTCTCTCCGAAGCCTCTAGGGCTGGCTCCTTCTGTGTCTCTTCCAGCTTCTAGTGGCTGCAGGAATTCCTGGGCTGTTGTTGAGTCACTTCAGTTTCTGCCTCTATTGTCACACGGCATTCTGTTCTGTGTCTGCATCCTCACACAACTGTCTTCTTACAAGGGTGCCGTCATTGAGTTAGGGGCTCACTCTACTCCAGTGTGCCTCATAGTAACCAATCACTTCCACAAAGGTGCTATTTCCAACTGAGTCCATGTTCCCTGGTGCTGGGATCAGGACTTGGACACATAGTAGGGGAATGAAGAGACGCATTTCAACAGAGTGGCTGGGCTGTAGCTAAGTGTCCCTGTTTCTCGCCCTGCTCGACTTCATCTCACACCTCCTCATTCATGTGCTCCATTTTTTCACGTAAGCCACAGTACCAAAAGAATGCCCTTCCGTGCTCCAAGTGGAACTCCACTGGGATGGGCTCAGTTGCTGACAAGTTCTGGGGCAGAGGAACTCAAGAAGAGAAAATGAAGGCAATTCCTCCAAGAATTGCCACCTCCTGGTGACCTCACCATCATGCTCGCAATTACTACCGGACCAAAGCAGCCACCATCACACACCAGAAGAAGCTGCTGCCAAGGCTCAATGGGGGTCAGACAGCCTTCCAAACACTCTGGGCTATGGAAAAGCTTCAGGAGCGCCAGCTAGTGGCCCTGCTGGGAACCACACTCCTGTTCAATGCCAAGTCCGGGTGAGTTCCACACACCACAGTCTGGGAAATATCTGGCCATCACTGGAATAATGAAACAGTAGGCCACAGACTGACTTTTCAAACCCACCATTCCTCTTGGTCAATATTATACAGCTGTTAATTCATGCAAAGCAAATCACTGCATCTCAATAACACACAGAGAGGAGCCTTGGCTCGTAAATGGGATTGTAGATGTTGAAATCACTGGGCAGTACCACTACCACAATTTCATTGTTTAGGACTTTCACACCCACCCAGTCACACCACTGCAGCTAGCTCATAAATCTTAATAAATCTTACATTAGAGAGAAACCTTTGAAACTAAATTGTCCAATCAAAACACATGGGAGTCTTTAAATATTTACAACACATAAATAAGGTATGTTACCTATGTAATGCTTTTCATCACCTACACATGCCACACATCTATTGACACATCTATTGACACCGAATGTCAATATTGATGTACGAATGAAATGTAAAGCTTCTAAAGAGATGTCAAATCATGCTGACCTTGTCGTTGGAAAGAAACATTGGTCTCAGGGCTGAATCCGAAGGCAAGGTATTTGCCACCTCTTTCCTCAAGCCATAAGTCACCTTATCCCTAACCATGAGGGGCTGGTGAGAGAGGTCGAATACCCAGGACGGGAACAAGGGCCGGTGGGCATCCCCTGCAGAGATGGGAGAAGGAGGCCAGGCAAGTTGGGGTGGGGAACTCCCACATCTATCTGTCATCCACAGTAGAACCAGGACCTCACCCTGGCTGCCAACCTCAAGGCTGTCAGGCAGGGCCACATCAAACCAGCAGCCACAGGAGCCTGAGGAAGGACGGTGAGAATTCTTTGTCTTCCTGAGATGGCCGGACAGACTCAGGTCACATTTTTGTTGTACTCTCACCCAGCTGTTCCTGTCCCACCCAAGGCTGCTGTGGACTCCTAGGAGAGGGTGCCATCTTGAAACCCCAGACTGGAGTTTCAAGAGATACAGGCTCATGGAAGGGCCTAGAGGGTAAGGTGACCTGAGGAGAAGGGGCCAAGAAGGCCATCACTCAGTCAGGCAGGGCCACATTGGAGGGGGAGGAACAGGAGAGCACAGGACAAAATACCTGACTAGGAAATCCCCAGCCATAAGTTCACAATAAATGTTATAAGTGGCAGTGACATGGTTAAAAACATGGAAATCATCCATTAAACTGCCGTGTGAAACCATCAGGCCAGAGTCCTGACTACTTACTGCTGACCCCTCCAGCACTGTCAGAGCGATGTGGATGGGAATGGGAGGAGTCACCACCATTACACAAGGAACTTACAGAAGAGCCATGAGAAATAGGGGACCAGGCCAGGGAAGGGACTAGAAAACACTCTTCACTAGGCCCTTCTGCCAACAGAAAAGTGGCACCACCTTGCTGTCCTTTACACATGAAGAAACTGAGGCACTGAAGGCATTCAGGGGAAAGAACAGAAGCTCTCATCAGGAGCCCTCTCCAGCCCCACATTCTCCCCACAACACATTATTGCCCTAGAGCACATGGGAGTTAATGGGGCATCCTCAGGCCTGGGCTGTGCAGCTGTCAGCCTAGCCCCAGGTAACAGTGGAAGCCTAGGCCTAGGGACACATGCAAGCCCTCTGAGCCAGGGTTACTCAGAAGCAGCAGAGCCAGAGTGCATCCCCCTCCAGTGGACCTGTCCACAGTGCCAGCAAAGGCAAAGAGCTAATGACCTTCAGGGGTGCTCAGGTGGGAGGGTCACTACACGACCACAGCCTTGACAAAGCTCAGCCAAGCCCAGGATGGATAAGTCCCCAAAAGCCAGGGGAGGGTGGGTGTCTTCACTGTGTGCTTGGAGAAAGGACCCGTGAGGGAATGGCTCACTCTAAAATTTTAGAGAAAGGGCAGAGGCCAGCCTGGGCTAGCTCAGGGCTTCCAGTGGTTCAGAGGCCAGTGCAAGGCAAGGGGTGCTGCTCGCCCTCTGGTGGCCAGCCCTGAGATAGACACCATGCACGTTGCCTGGCCTCCACTTTCCTACATCCATCAACCAAACAGAACAAGGTCAAATGGAATGTATTTTTAAATGCCTCTTCTAGGTTACCATGGCAACTGGAGAAATTGTTAAACCCAAAGTATGATTAAGCTGCTCATTGTTCCATATTAATTTGGGTAAGAAAACAGCTTCATTTCCACTTTTTCACACTCCCACTTTCTGAAGCACATATTTTGAGCCCAGCTTTCCTCTCACTGGCGGTCCCAGGAGTTTTCTGTGGGCAGCGTGGAGTTCAGGCAGCTTTGGATGTGATAAACTGGTCTGAGAATAGCTCACACCTCACTGCTCATTCCTCTCAAACAGAACTTAAAAGATTACCTCTGAGGGAAGGGTCTGGAGCCACCTGCAGCTCAGTCCTGGCTTAGCCACCCACTTTCCTTGGGGCCTTGGGCCAAGCTCTTCAGCCCATGATACTCAAGTTCTCACAGGAAGAAGATGAAAGACACCACAGTACTCTCAGGGCATCTAAGAGAGGAAGGGATGAAAGTCACTTTAGGACATGGGTTTCTATTTACAATTTCTGCTTAGCAGCATTTTACAGGAACGACTCTGATAGTAAAGAGGCTCTTCCCAGACTCTCCTTCAGCTGAAGTCCACATGGGTCTAGCACATTTGGCACAACCGATGGACCAGGCTGATGCAGTGTCACTGACCAGAGCCCACACTTGACTGGTGTTTGCTCAGCCTCTTCCTAATGCCTTTCTCTGTCCCAGGATTCCACATCACACCCAGCCTCAGACCTCCTCAGCTGTGGTCATTTCTTAGACTTTCCTTGGTTTTCATGACTGGTAGTTGTGAAGAAGGCTGGTCAGATATTTTGCAGATAGTCTCACAATTTGGGTTTGATTTTCTGATGTCTTTTCGAATCATTAGACTGATGTTATGGGCTTTGGGTGCCATTCTTAAGACATCATACATTACGTTACCTGTTGATACATTGCATTTGACTGTCAGTGTTGACCTTGCTCATCTGGTTGAGACAGTGCTTGTCAATTTTCTCCATTGTGAAGTCTCTGTCCTTTCCTTTCCAACTGTACTCTGGAAGTGTGCTGCCCGTACTTAAGGAGCAGGGAGGGAGGCTCCACCTCTTTATCTACATACATTATTTGGCATTCTTCTGCATGAAGAAGACTTGTCAGTTCTCCCCAAATTATTCACTTATTCAATCATTTATTTATATCAGTTACTCCTAGATATCTCTTATACTTTGAATTATAACCCAACACATTATTTGTTACTCAAATTGCTCCCACTTTGCCCTCTGAGAGCTCTTTCCTTTGGTTGCTCTGCCCCTTTAACACACCCATGTCATTTTGCTTTTTGAGCACTCTCTTACTTTCTGCAACCAGGAAACATTCCAGGCTCCTGTTATATATTTCCTCCCTAGCAAGAAGACTTGGCTCCTTTCATGAGAGAATGATGTTGAAAAACCCAAAATCAGACTTTGGGGATGGCCGGCTACTGTTGGGGAGTCATTGCTTCAAGAGGCACTTTCAGGAATCCAGCACACAGCAACTGTTCAATAATTGCTGGTTATTAATAGCATAGCACATAGATGTCATGCTAAGGTCGGGGACACACCAGCATATGGCATCAGTCCTTCATGAACTCACAGCTGGGGCAAAGACGCATGTGTGAAATATCACGCTGGTCTCTGAGAAGGGCTTTGATGGATACTCAAGGTGGTAAGGGGTGCAATGAAGTGGTATTAAAAATGGTGCCACAGAGGGTAATGAATGTGAATTATCTGTAGTGCTCAGTAAAACAAGCAAGCTAAACAGCAGCATGGGTTATAGGATCTCAGCTTTGTTATATGTGTGTGCATGTTACAGTAAGAAATTGCCTTTTTTGGCATTGCGTGTTGTTTTTTGTGGAATTAACTTGTACACTAGTTGGAACATACATATTTGATACCACTGTCTTCATCTTTGAGTGCTGCTATTACAGGTAATTTATACTTTTGCTTTTTTGTGCTTACCTAAATTTCCTAAAATAAAGTCATTTCCATGTTTAACAATTCTGTTAAATGTTCAGGAGTGGAGAGAAGAAAGCAGCTGATTTGCCTTGAGAAGTCAGGAGGGCTCCAGGGTGACTTCTGAAACCCAGCACAGATGGGAAGGGGTCCTGAGTTTGGGTGATGGGAGGCTGAGACTTGGTGTTTTCCTCATCACCTTGCTGCCTGCCCACCCTGGTGAGTGTGAGGCCATTAGTCTTCAGGGGCTCACACACACACTAGGGGATTGTCCACCCTCCGCGTGGCCTGGCATTATTACTGTTTTGCACACTGCTATCTTCAGGGCTCAGGAGGAGCGATCAATAAACTTCCTTAAGAGCTTCTAGACATCATCAATAGCTATAGCAAAGTAGCAGGATATAAAATCAACATAGAAAAATCATTAGCATTTCTATACACTAACAATGAGCAAACGGAAAAAGAATGTATGAAAACAATTCCATTTACAATAGCCTCAAAAAAAATCAAATACCTAGGTGTAAACCTAACAAAAGATGTGAAAGACCTCTACAAGGAAAACTATACACTTCTGAAGAAAGAGATTGAGGAAGACTATAGAAAGTGGAGAGATCTCCCATGCTCATGGATTGGTAGAATCAACATAGTAAAAATGTCGATACTCCCCAAAGTAATCTACATGTTTAATGCAATTCCCATCAAAATTCCAATGACATTCATTAAAGAGATTGAAAAATCTACTGTGAAATTTATATGGAAACACAAGAGGCCACGAATAGCCAAGGCAATACTCAGTCAAAAGAACAATGCAGGAGGTATCACAATACCTGACTTCAAACTATATTACAAAGCAATAACAATAAAAACAGCATGGTACTGGCACAAAAACAGACATGAAGACCAGTGGAACAGAATAGAGGATCCAGATATGAAGCCACACAACTATGAGCAACTTATCTTTGACAAAGGAGCTAAAAATATACAATGGAGAAATAGCAGCCTCTTCAACAAAAACTGCTGGGAAAACTGGTTAGCAGTCTGCAAAAAACTGAAACTAGATCCATGTATATCACCCTATACCAAGATTAACTCAAAATGGATCAAGGATCTTAATATCAGACCCCAAACTCTTAAGTTGATACAAGAAAGAGTAGGAAATACTCTGGAGTTAGTAGGTATAGGTAAGAACTTTCTCAATGAAACCCCAGCAGCACAGCAACTAAGAGATAGCATAGATAAATGGGACCTCATAAAACTAAAAAGCTTCTGTTCATCAAAAGAAATGGTCTCTAAACTGAAGAGAACACCCACAGAGTGGGAGAAAATATTTGCCAGCTACACATCAGACAAAGGACTGATAACCAGAATATACAGGGAACTTAAAAAACTAAATTCTCCCAAAACTAATGAACCAATAAAGAAATGGGCATGTGAACTAAACAGAACTTTCTCAAAAGAAGAAATTCAAATGGCCAGAAAACACATGAAAAAATGCTCACCATCTCTAGCAATAAAGGAAATGCAAATTAAAACCACACTAAGATTCCACCTCACCCCTGTTAGAATAGCCATCATCAGCAACACCACCAACAACAGGTGTTGGCGAGGATGCGGGGAAAAAGGAACCCTCTTACACTGTTGGTGGGAATGTAAACTAGTACAACCGCTCTGGAAAAAAATTTGGAGGCTACTTAAAAAGCTGGACATCGATCTACCATTTGATCCAGCAATACCACTCTTGGGGATATACCCAAAAGACTGTTACTCCAGAGGCACCTGCACATCCATGTTTATTGTGGCACTATTCACAATAGCCAAGTTATGGAAACAGCCAAGATGCCCCAGCACTGACGAATGGATTAAGAAAATGTGGTATCTATACACAATGGAATTTTATGCAGCCATGAAAAAGAACGAAATGTTATCATTCGCTGGTAAATGGATGGAATTGGAGAACATCATTCTGAGTGAGGTTAGCCTGGCCCAAAAGACCAAAAATCGTATGTTCTCCCTCATATGTGGACATTAGATCAAGGGCAAACACAACAAGGGGATTGGACTATGAGCACATGATAAAAGCGAGAGCACACAAGGGAGGGGTGAGGATAGGTAAGACACCTAAAAAACTAGCTAGCATTTGTTGCCCTTAATGCAGAGAAACTAAAGCAGATATCTTAAAGCAACTGAGGCCAATAGGAAAAGGGGACCAGGAACTAGAGAAAAGGTTAGATCAAAAAGAATTAACCTAGAAGGTAACACCCATGCACAGGAAATCAATGTGAGTCAATGCCCTGTATAGCTATCCTTATCTCAACCAGCAAAACCCCTTGTTCCTTCCTATTATTGCTTATACTCTCTCTGCAACAAAATTAGAAATAAGGGCAAAATAGTTTCTGCTGGGTATTGAGGGGGTGGGGGAGAGGGAGGGGGCAGAGCGGGTGGTAAGGGAGGGGGTGGGGGCAGGGGGGAGAAATGAACCAAGCCGTGTATGCACATATGAATAATAAAAGAAAAATGAAAAAAAAAAAAAACTTCCTTAAGTGAATTTGTTGATAACCAGTAAAATGCTGGTGCTGACAGTGCCATGGTCAGATGAACAAATTGGGTTTCTGGAGATAGAGGGCGGTTCTCAAACATCTGTCACTTACCCTCAACTGAGTCAAGTTCTACCTACCGTCCCTGTGGCTCTCCCACTGCCAATATAAAATAAATTATCCCTTCCTAGCTTGCATGATCTAGTGCAGCCTGGGGGAAGACTGCCTTTGCTTGCTGTCCCTCCACCCTTCCCTGCCCTTAGCATTCAGCTCTCAGCCCCAAGACACAGACAGGGAGAGAAATCATGGGACTCTCTCTGTTTTCAGACTCCAGTTGGCCTGCCTTGGGGTACAGCAAGAAAAGCAAGTCATCCTGGAAATAAGGGTCTTTTTGGGCTCCGGACCAACTCTAACCCACCTCCATGCTGGAGAGGACTTGGGCCACTCCCAGGCTGCTGTCAGCCCGTTGGGACTAACCAGAGGGCAGGATTGAGGCTGGAGCTGAGCAGAACGGACTGTCACATGGGGTAGAACAGGGCAGGAGGGCTTACACAGAGGGATACTGGTGTTCTGAAGCTGCCCTGAACTGGGTTGAGGTTTAGGACAGAGCTGGTGCACAGGGGAGATATGGTTCACCAGGGCCACTCACAGGGAAGCCCAGTAGGTGGCAAGGACACCTGGGGTGTACCCACAGTTCTTTGCACATAGGATTTACAGCCAAAAGTAATCCCTGGTGGGAGGTGGAGACAGAAGGATTGCAGTTCAAGGCCAGCCTGGGCAAAAACTAGAGAGATTCTATCTCAAAAATGAGCCAGGTATGGTGGTGCACACCTGTGCTCCCAGTTACTCAGGAAGTAGGAAGATCACAGTCAGAGGCCAGACAGGGCATAGTTAGCACAAGACCCTATCTGAAAAACAAGCTAAAGGCAAAGGACTAGGGGTGTGGCTCAAGTGTTAGAATGCTTGCCTACCAAGTTCAAGGCCCTGAGTTCAATTCCTAGTACTGCAGAAAAGAAAAGTAAAAAAAAAAAAAAGATTCCCCAAGCCTGCAGAGGGATGATGACAATCCCATCCCTTAGATGAGGTCTGCAGGGCAGCCAGACCTGGGGCTGACCCACATGGGGAGAATGACAGCTTTGGGGGACGGGCCTGTGCATACTTGGATGAGCACCCCAAGTGTGAGAAGATGCAGCCCAGAGCCCTGTTCTGCAGGTCATTTTGGTGTGAGCAGAAAAAAGCATTGTAGACGCTTACTCTGTGTCCATCTCTTCTCCTCTCACCTATTTATTTTAGGTCCCAGAGAGAATTCTTTAAACCTCCACCATGCCAGAGAACAAAGTTTTTGGCATAGCATAGTGACCACTTGTGTTCACTTCACGCAGAAGCCAAGAGGCACAAAAGAGAGACCCGCTGGCTCAGTTAGAGACACAGCATCTGACACGGCTACCTGTTGTCTGAGGCCAGTAGCACACAGCACAGACCACATTTTACCTGAGGCCAGCAGCCCTCACTGTCATCAGGCCCATCATGCAAGCTAGGAAGGGATAATTTATTTTATATTGGCCATGTTGTAAAAGATTGTAATGCTCATGTTTGTAGCAGGTGTTTTGTCACACTTGTGATTTTCACTCTAATTTTGCTAGCTGTACTTGAGATACAAAAGTTTTTAAATGTTTGTAGCTAAATCTATTGCCATTTTTCTTCAGGATTTTTTACTGCATAGAAACTCAACTTTTCTTTGAGAAAAGTATCATAAAATTCAATTCCCTCCCTCACACCATATACATTTTAAAAGTATTAATAATAAAAAAATTAAGAACTAATCAATTTGTATAAAACAGAAAGACTGAAGCATTTACATCTGTTGGAGTGGGGAAGATCTTCTAAAAATAAATAGCACTTAAAATAAATAAAAAGTTGGATAGAAAAAAAATAACAGATTTAACCCTGTAAATGGTGAAAGACACTCTTATCTATATACATCACCAGCAATGAGTTAACATCCATTCTACATAAAGCTTGTGATCTGTCCCCTTGGTTGGAGTTCTAGACTCTGGGCCTGTGTCTAAATAGGAAGGTAAAGTGGTTGGGCATAATCCAGTTAATTCCCGCTGGGACAGATGTCCAGATGTCTATCAGATCTCCCAGCAGGCCTGAGACGGATGCAGCTCACCTTCTGCCTCAGACCACACAGATCCTGCAAGAACAATCTGGCTGCCCTGATGCAGCCACCTCTCTGATCATCTCTGCTACTGCAGACAAAGGTTTTCCTTGGGAGACTGATGTACCCAGAAGGCAATGGGCCTGCCTATCCCTTCCACCTGCCTTGGCAGGGCTGGGCCTGGCTGTCTGTAGGGAGGAAATGCTGGTGGCAGGTAGACGGCATCTAGATCGGGAGCTGTCTGGGCACTGACTGGAGTGTACTGCGCCTTGGTGGTCAGCAGAAGCTCTGCACCCTGAATGTAAGTGCTGAGAACACAGGAAAGAATAGCATAATTGGATGTCCAAGGGCTCGATGCTCAGCCCATCCCCACTGACACCTTCTGAGTGTGAATAACGAAGCCTGACAACATGTAGGGAAACTAGCACGCTTGCAAGTTGCTGATGGCAATGCAGAGAAGCAATGTGACCTTAGTTAACAAAAGTTCATGTGTTTCCTTTTGCTCCAGCTAGCCAACTTCTGGAATCTTCCCTAAGAAACACCTCCAGCAATATAAAAGTAGAAATGCAGCATTATACTGTAAAATATTAGAGGCAGCCTCGTGGCTATGTGGACAAGAATGGCTGAATGAGCTACGGTACATCCATTCAGCAGAGTGCTATGCAGCTGTACAAAGGAGGTGGCCCCTAGGAGCCCTATGATAGAGTTTGTTACCAAGTGAAAAAAAAGAAAGTACAAGCAATGTATATGTACATTTGTACAGAAAAGAAAATAACAAAACATACCTCACTTGTGCATAAAAGGAACAGAAAGGAAAAGCCAGAAACCAATGAGATTGGCACCTATAAGGGGTAGGAAGGAAGGACATAGGAGAAATGAGGGGATAGAGTTAGGGGAGGGAAGAGGGGAAGGGACAATCCCTGAGGATGACACCAGTATTCATTTGGCTTTTAGAAAAGTGTTAATTCACATACTCATTAAAAAAAAAAAAACCAAGGGAGAAAAACACAAAATAGAATGCAAAACAGATGAGCCAAAGTGCATTTCATAAATAGCACAGCCGCCTGAGGAAAGAAGGAGAGAAGAGCTAACCCAAGTGACTTTTAAACACAGCATTTGTTCACAACTTGGCACTTCAGGCTAAAACCAACACATAACACAACAAAAAATCATAGAAACAACAACCAAAAAAAGCCTAAATTCCAATTAGTAAATTTGTTTTTCACAGTGGTAAGAGTTAGCAGTTCTAAAACTACATTATGTGTATTTTAGGACTGAACAAACAGAGAAACACAGCAAATAATGAGTCAGGTTTTCACTAAGGGAAAATGAAGTTAGAGGGTGGAAAGAAGGAAAGTTAGAAGGAAGTTTGTGGGGTGGAATTGAATTTGAAGTTACTGGCATGGATGGACAGATGGATGGATAGATGATAGAGATATATAATGGATAGATGATAAGTAGATGATTGATAGATCGATAGATATACATTTGCAATCTCTGTCTGCTCTTAAGAGGGTCCAGAAGAAAATAGCTGTGATGAGTACACCAAACCCATATGTTAATCTCTAACTACCATCCTCCGATAAAATCAACTGGGTCTCCTTAGGGAAGTGACTGACTTCTATTATTAGAGTAGTGAGGGACAGGACAAGTTAGCCTGGAATATCATGTTGTGCCAGAAATTAAAGAAGTGTCCAGAAAATGATGAGAGAATGTCAAAAGGATGCAGAGCCAGCTTACAGAGTCCCAACGGGCAGATCTAGGACAATCTGAGCACAAAGCAAATAAAATGATCGTGATAGGTTATGGCACATGGAAAACTCTAAGCCCCCATAAGTCAACACAGACACAGATGAATTAAACACAGTAAAGAAGGAAAACCACTTCCTAACAGTAGAATTTTAACTAAATGCAGAAGAAATGGCACATGGAACTAAAACTCATGTGTTGGGCAACCAACAAAATAACCATTTCAGGCAAGAAGCTTGGAAAGGTACTATAACCCATGGGTAGAAACTTCATAAGAAAAAGAGAATATGGAGTTTCAAAGACCCATTCCCAAGATGCTTAATAATTAGACATAAGTGAACAAAAACAACTTTCCAGTAGAGAAGTCTAGCAGATACCAGCCTAGCCAGTTGTCCTGGTGGGACAGATGGGTATATTGCTCTTCCCAATAAGATGCTCTGAGAACCCATCACTTCCCTTCCTGAGTATTCTTGTCCAGGTGTGCAACCTGACCTTGGTCATGGGAGACAGTAGACAAACTCAGAGTTAGGGATATTCACTAAACTCACCAGCCTGTACTCCTCAAAGCTTCACAGTCATGACAGACAGACAAACAAAGGATGGTTCCACCGTAAAGGAGGCTGAGGAGATAGAATGGCTCACACAGTGCAGGCTTCTGGACTGGCTCATGGGGAAGGGAGAGAAGGGATGTATGCTGGGAAGGACATCTGCAAGAGGAGGGTGAAGTTTGAGCAAGATCTACAGACTAGAAAATATTATTATCTCAGTGCTGGCTCCCTTATTGTGGTCATGGCACCATGGGAGGTACAAGAGAACATTTTGTTTCTACAAAATACACACTGAGCTATTTAGGGATAAAAGGCAACTTGTCTACAATTTATCCTCAAATGGCAAAAACAGCAAGATTTCTATAGAGAGAGAGAGAATAAGCAAATGTGCTAAAATATTAACATTTGGGGATTCTGGGTAAAGGAATCCTTGTATTATCCTCAAAAGTTTTTGTGATTTGAAATTACTCCAAAAAGAAAGTGTCTTAAAAATGTAGGTATCTCTGCATATAGTACAGAACAAATTCCAATTAGGCTTCTAAACTGACATCTAAAAATAACCTGGTCCTTCTTACAAGGTCTGTCCAGATTAGAGGAGCCATAGGAGCTTCCACACCCTGGAAAGGCTCTTTTCCAAAATCCCACAGTAGAACCTTCTAGAGCATCCAAAGAATACCCAGCCTTCTTGTCTTATAACCCTAGACATCCTCCTTATGAGATTGACTGAATATTAATTTCATAAATGCAATGAGCTTCCTGTAAACAGGATAAGAGAAAGAAAGCACAACATACATGGAGCTGGCTAAATGCTCAACTTGTTTCCTAATTCAGAGGCTTGCTTTCCATCCCCTTAGAGCACCCCTCGGTCCTGCCTCTGATGACATCGGATGACTCTTTTGTGGGTCTGTCCTGTGTGTTGTAGGATGTTTGACAACATCCCCTTCCTCAGCCACCAGATGCCAGTAGGACAAAGTCTGCCCTGGTGTGAACTGCCATTGAGGAGCCATCAGCTCAGCAATTCAATGCACAGAAACCCAAGTTCTTTTCCCTTTGAAAATATTTTCTAAGTACATAAATTCCAGTTTGATGTTGTACCTCATATTTGGGGAAAAGTTGGACCAATGTTTGGCAGCATTTTAGATCCAGAATTCAGTTGGTACCAAATAATGTACATGCATTTCTCATTTAATCCTCAAGTCAAGCCTGAGAGTTAGGTTCTCATAAGAGCCTCATGTACACATTAATAGAAACAGAGACAAAAACCACTTGATCATCTCAATAGATGCAGAAAAAGCCTTTGATAAGATCCAATACCACTTCATGAAAAAAGCTCTAAGAAAACTAGGAATAGAAGGAATTTACCTCAACATTGTAAAGGCTATAGATGACAAACCAATAGCCAACATCATACTTAATGGAGAAAAACTGAACCCATTTCCCTAAAATCAGGAATGAGACAAGGGTGCCCACTATCCCCACTCCTATTAAACATAGTCCTGGAGTTCCAAGCAAGAGCAATTAGGCAAGAAGAAGAAATAAAAGAAATACAAATAGGTAAAGAAACTGTCAAAATATCCCTATTTCCAGATGACATGATCCTATATCTTAAAGACCCAAAAAACTGTACTCAAAAAACTCCTAGATACCATAAACAGCTATAGCAAGGTGGCTGGATACAAAATCAACTTACAGAAATCATTAGCTTTTCTATACATCAATAATGAACAATTCCATTTACAATAGCCTCAAAAAAAATCAAATACCTAGGAGTAAACTTAACAAAAGATGTGAATGATCTCTACAAGGAGAACTACAAACCCCTGAAGAAAGAGATCAAGGAAGACTACAGAAGGTGGTAAAATCTCCCATGCTCATGGATTGGTAGAACCAACATAGTAAAAATAGCTATACTACCAAAAGCAATCAACATGTTTAATGCAATTCCCATCAAAATCCCAAAGACATTCATCACAGAGATTGAAAAATCTACTCTAAAATTCATTTGGAAACGTAAGAGACCACGAATAGCCAAGGCAATACTCAGCAAAAAGAGCAATGTTGGAGGTATCACAACACCTGACTTCAAACTATATTACAAAGCAATAACAATAAAAACAGCATGGTACTGGCACAAAAACAGACATGAAAACCAGTGGAACAGAACAGAGGACTTGGATATGACTCCACACAAATATGCCCACCTTATTTTTGACACAGGTGCCAAAAACATACAATGGAGAACAGACAGCCTCTTCAACAAATGTTGCTGGGAAAAGTGGTTAGCCACCTGCAAAAAACTGAAACTAGATCCATGCTTATCACCCTGTACTAGTATCAACTCAAAATTGATCAAGAACCTAAATATCAGACCCGAAACACTGAAGTTAGTACAGGAAAGAGCAGGGAATACTCTGGAAGCAATAGGTATAGGAAAGGACTTCCTCAATAGAACCCCAGCAGCCCAGCAACTAAGAGAAAGGATGGACAAATGGTACTTCAAAAAATTAAAAAGCTTCTGCACAACAAAAGAAATGGTCTCTAAACTGAAGAGACCACCCAAGGAGTGGGAGAAAACATTTGCCAGCTACACATCAGACAAAGCACTGATAACCAGAATATACAGGGAACTCAAAAAACTAAACTCTCCCAAAATCAAGGAACAAATTAAGAAATGGGCAGCTGAACTAAACAGAACTTTTTCAAAAAAAGAAATTAAAATGGCCAAAAAACACATGAAAAGATGCTCACCATGCCTGGCCATAAAGGAAATGCAAATCAAAACCACACTAAGATTCCACCTCACCCTGTTAGAATAGCCATCATCAAAAATACCACCAGCAACATGTGTTGGTGAGGATGTGAGAAAAAGGAACCCTCGTATACTGCTGGTGGGACTGCAAGCTCATGCAACCACTCTAGAAAACAATATGGAGGCTTCTTAAAAATCTAAACATAGATCTGCCATATGATCCAGCAATCCTACTCCTGGGGATATACCCAAAGGAATGTGACTCAGGTTACTCCAGAGGCACCTGTACACCCATGTTTATTGCAGCACTATTCACAATAGCCAAAGTTATGGAAACAGCCAAGATGCCCCACTACTGACGAATGGATTAAGAAAATGTGTTATTTATATACAATGGAATTTTACTCAGCCATGAAGAAGAATGAAATCTTGTCATTCTCAAGTAAATGGATGGAACTGGAGAATATCATCTTAAGCAAAGTTAGCTAGGCTCAGAAAACCAAAAATCATATGTTCTCCCTCATATGTGGACTTTAGATCTAAAACAAATGCAGTAATATTATTGGACAAGGGTCACACACTAAGGGGAGAACACATACAGGAAGAATAGAGAAAGATAGGAAACCCAAAACTTGAAAGTATTTGATGTGCCCACTGCAGAGGAGCTAAGACAGTAACCTTAAAACGACAGATGTCAGTATGGGAAGGTGACCAGGAAGTAGTGAAGAGGTCAGGTAGAGATGAATCAATTCAGGTTGTAATACACTTGTGCATGGAAGCAATGCTAGGAATCTCTCTGTACAGCTATCCTTATCTCAACTAGCAAAAATGCTATGTCTTTTTTATTATTGCTTACGTCTTCTCTTCAACAAAATTGGAGAAAAGCGCAGAACAGGTTCTCCCTGGAAGCAAGGGGGTAGGGGGAGAGGGAAGACGAGGGACGGAGAAATGACCCACACAACATATGCACATATGCACATATGAATAAATGAATAAAGAAAACAAAGAGTCTTGTGTACAGAAGAGTAAACTGAGGCTCAAGGAAGTTGAGAGAAAAGTTCAGTCAACAAGGTACCTGATTCTGAAACCTGGGCTTTCACCTCTAAGGGTATGACCTTCCAGAGGTTGAATAGCAACTGAACGAAGTTAGGCCTAGCCAACTCTCATAGGTTAACTTATTCTCCAGGGCTTCAGAACATCACTTAATATTCTAGATTCTAGGTTACATCCTCAGAGGGTGACCACCTTGTCCTTGTTTGCATGGACTTTCCCAGTGTTGGCACTGAATTCCCTTCATTCTGGGGAAACCAGGATAGCTGGTCATCTTGCTTATCCATGACCCATCTGGCCAGCAGACAACAATCTCACAGCTGTCCACACAACTGCAGAGCAAGGACCCGGAATGGGCTGGTGGACATGCAGCACCATGCAAACATCACCATCCAGAGGTCGTTTACATGGGGCAGAGCTCACTTGAAACAGAGAGCTAATTTCACAGACACCAGCCCAGTTTTGCAATCACTGGTCCTCCAGATTAGAGAGGACAGGGTGTTGGCCAGCTGGAGAAGCCAGGGCACAGCCTCGAGGCAGATGCCTGCTGCCAGGCATTTTGTGCAGTAGGTGACCAGAACCAAATTCACTCCCCTCAAATTGTGGGTATAAGCAATGGCAGCTTTTGGCTGGCTTCTCTGCTGATGGAGGAAGGGAATGTGTTTCCTGTGGCCTCACTCTCTGCTCTCTGTTCACATTGGTGACATGTCCACCCCTCAGGTGAATGAGCATGGTGAACCTGTCCTTGTATTTCCCAAATTCCAGTCAACACTATTGCTCCTGTGAGGAGTCTATCATCTTAGGCTGGCTTTGGAGAAGAGGCCCCAATACTTTTCAGCACCTCCCCTGGTTGTTACCTGGGCCTGCACCAGCTCAGGAGGCTCAGCATTGTTCTCAGCCTTGACTGAAAACAAAGAGTTACAAGCAACTGGTGTACCTACCACCATACCAGCAGACTCTTAGGATGCTTCCACGAGTGTAGCTAGCCCTGGGAGGCATGCATAACCCTGAGGCATAAGTAGCAAAGCCCACAGACCTACCAAAAAGTTCACCCAATGCTGTATCCACACATGAACAAGAGCAAGTCTCACACTCTCTTCACCAATCCACCATGACTCAACAGGCTCAAATCATCTTTTAACCTTTTCACAAGACAGACCAAAAATGACATAGCTATTCTCTTTTGCAAAGACAAAAATACATTTCCAAAGAATTTGTTAGTATAAGGCAAAAGAATGTCAGCAAACCTTCTATTTGTTCAAGGAACAACTAGTAAATTCATTCGGTTTTGTGAGCCATTGGAAGCCATTTCTACAATTCTGCTATCCTAACATGAAAGCAGCCATTGACGATGTGTAGATGAATGAGTGTCATGTGTCTAAAATACTACTCATTTCTCTTTCTTTTCCCCAACCATCATGCCAGGTGACGTGGCTCATACCTGTAATCCTAGCTACTCAGGAGGTAGAGATCAGAGATCGGTAAGATCATAGTTCAAAAAGTTCAATAGACACCCACCCCACCCACCTCTACCATAAAAGTTGGGATTGGTGGTATACACCTGTCATACAAGCTACCTGGAAAGCATAACTAGGAAGATGGCGGTTCAGCCCTGCTTGGGCATAAATGCAAGACCCTATTTTTAAAAATAACTGAAGCAAAAATGCTGGGGGAGTGACTCAAGTGGTAACACACCTCCCTAGCAGCACAAGACCCTGAGTTCAAACCCCAGTACCATGAAAAAAAAATTATTTTAAACATTACTTCACAGTCAATCCAAAACCAGGCAGCTGAGCTTGACCCCTGAGCCAAACGTCACTGACCCCTGGCTTAAAGAAGAAGCATCTTCTTTCCTTCTTTTTTTTTTTTTGTCCTTCATGTAACTTTTTAAATTTTTAATTAGCATTAAATTAAAGGCTAATTAATTGTACAGGGGGGATTCATTGTGACATTTCTGAGTAGTCTTAATTGTACATTGGTTAGGTTTGCCCCCACCATCTCTCCCCCTCGTCCATCTTCCCGCCCCACCAAAACAATTGCAAAAGGTTTTGCTGTTCTGTGTCACGCATGTATACAAAGCACATCAACCACATTCACCCTCAAGAAGAAACATCTTATCCAGACAGAGCAGCTCCAGTTAAGGATGAAGAGAAGTTGGACTCAACATACCGATTCCCGTCATGAGGCAGGCTTGCAGAAGAAGTACTCCATAAGTGAATGTGATGGAGAAGATCAGAAAGCAGGTGGGGTCATCGTGCCCCAACACTGCCCCATGGCTGTGGTCCACCCAGGTGAGTTTCCTCAGCCCAGGTTAATTCCAACAAGCCACCTCCCTATTTCCAAGTAAGCGCCCCAGGCACCATCTCTGAGCAGACGAACTGGCTTTACAACAAACGTGCATGTGAGCACCTCTCCACGTGAGTGCAGGGCTGGATTCTGTAGCTAGAACCTCAGAGAGATGGAGGGGCACACGTCACGGAGGGGGGATTGTTACGGTTTATGACTGACAGGGCTTGGGTAGATGGTGCATGGCAGTAACAAAATGCAAATGACTGTGAGGAAGTCATACTGGACGTGACTCTGAATACCAGTGGATGCACAGCGAGCTTTCTCCTCAGAGTTCTGCTTCCCACTCAAACAAGCAGCACTCAGGAGCCCCTAAAAGTGCCCAGAAGGAAAAGGAAAAACAGAGTATTCCAGCCTGCTGTTCCTTTAGAAGGGAGGGAATTTACAGAAACAAGTCAACTGGGTTTTCGTCTAGAACTGCAACAATCAGAAAATTGAATGAGTTGTGTTTACCTTCTGTACCTGAGGCATCATATGAGATGCTTCCAACACTAGGAAGCACTCTAACAATACCAGTATCCTGTAATAATAACAACTCATAGAAACAACTCAGATAAGACCCCTGAGTACTTGCCAGCATGGTCTCATCAGTCCTTGTAACCCTAGCAGGCCAGGCTTCACCTGCCCCATTTTACAGGCAGGAGACTCCAGCCCAGAGATCTGCTACAAGCTTGCCTGAGCTCACATAGCAATGCTGAGCCAGGACTCAAACACGGGCTGCCAGGCTGAGAGCCTGGCTCTGCCCGGCTTACGCACAACAAAAAATTCCTGAAACCCAGGCTCCTGCATCAGAGATGGGATTAGTCTTAGAGAGTGTTGGTGTTAAATACATTTCATCTTCTCTTAAATATGATAATGATGAATTCTAGTTAACCAGGGGATTCCACCAGCTATAACAGTCCACCTGCCAGCCCTCTGTCCACTCATGTGTGCATCTTAATTCAACCCCATTTCTCAGCGCACAGGAACAGAAGGATGTCACTTTTAGAAGAGGAAAAGACAGAAAAGTAATTCTAGCACTGGATGTTACTGTGGGAAAATGATGTCCAGAACAGTATAGGTATAAAGAAAAAAAAAAAAAAAACTAGCCCAATCCAAAGAATTTAAGGAAAGCAACAGAAAAGTACCATCAGAGTGATAATCAAGAGACAAGTAAAATTTTTTGCAGAAGTAGAAGGTGAAAAGAATGCCCCAAGAGAGGGGACAGCTGTGGAAAGTACATGCATGATTAAGAAATCACAGCCACATCTGACATCCTCCAGGGTGTGGCTGGAACACAGGATGGGGCAGGGAAGGTCATCAGCAGAGACAAAGATGCAGAGGGAGATGGAACCATGCTGAAAGACTCTCACTATGGGAGGACTTGGACTAAGGTTACAAGGAGCCATTGGAAGACCTGAAACACGAAAACTGGGTTTGTGCTGTAGGTTGATAGACTGCTCTGCGGATGGGGCAGAGAGTCAGATGGGAAAGACACAGAAACCCAGGCAGGATCAAAAACTGAATTAAGGCTGTTTTGCCAGTGGGGAATGAAGAGAAATGAACACACTCACAAAAGAATGTTGAAATGTTAAGTACTATCACAAATACAGATACCCTGGGTGAAAAATGTATTTGCCCTAACTAACAAACAAAAGATTGATCCTTGGCCAGGGACTGTTAGGGGTCTGGCTCAAAAACCCAATGACTTTTGAGGATGTCAGAGCTGGAAGTTACAAAGAAGACATGTGAGCTGGTAGCCATGTTGGGTCAGAAGTAAGAGAGAAGGCAGAGAAGCATGGGGGAGGGGACAGTCACAAAAGAATGACAGGAAGTGAGGCCACGAGCTAGAAGAGAGGGCAGGTTGAGGGGGTTGCAGCCACAGTTCATGGGAAGTCCAGCTGCCTTTCTCCCTGGCCCCATCATCCCACTGTCTCCTCATCCAGTTCTCTCTGTGCTAACTTGTGGAGGGTGTCTGCCTCCTGTATTCCAAAAGTCTTAATTAAAACAAGTCCTTTTAAAAAACAGTCAAAAAAGGAAAACACCCCAATAGAAAAATGGACAAAAGACATGAACAAGCAATTCACAAAAGAATACAACTGGCAAATTAACATATGAAAAAACATTCATCCTCACTTGTAATCCAGGAAATGAAATTTTGGCAAACATTTGGAAATGTAGAACTGAGAATGTCATTCATCTGCTGTGGAAATGCAATTTAGTATCCTTTCTAAAGAGTGATTTGCAACATGTAACAAAAGCCTTAAGATTTTTCACATCTTTGACCTGTCAAATTCATTTCTAAGAATTTAGCCTCAGGAAATAGTAAAGCAGTTCTCAGTGGATGCTATTTATGATCCAAGCCTGAACTAAAAAATTACAGAGATTTAAATACTTAAAAAGGGATGTTCACTGCAGGAGTTGCTTATGGAAGTTAAATTCAGAAGCAACATACATGTTTAGCAATAAGGAATTGGTGTAATTATTAGTTATGAGATAGAGGGATATGCTACCATTAAAACAGTATTTAAGGAAAACATTAAATGACCTGGATGTTGATGCTATTTATTAGAAAAAAAGATATATATGTAGGTATATTTATATGCATTTATGTATATAAACTATGATCCATTACATATATGCAAACATCATCATATAAACATGTTTATATCACTCTTGTATTACTCTATATACTCTAATGGAGTCATTTTAATATACAAACACCATGTACAGCATGTATATGCATGATATATGTATTATATAAAATTAGATTGTAATGATACATTTTGATACACACAAAATATATCTTCATATATGTGTGTATACATATATATGTGTATATATCAGAGAAAGAACTATACACATTGCTATATATGTGTGTGCCAAAAATACTAGAGTGGTTATCACTTAATGGTGAATTAGACAAATTTTTATTGCTAATTTTTTTTCTTCTATATTCTATATTCTACAAGAAACAACGTGGCACTTTCATAATCAGAGTTGCTTTTCTAAACACTTGAATTCAAGAGGTGCCAGAACGCAGGTGGCTGCAAGGGCAAGTGAGCAATCCTGGCTCCCTCCCGGATCCTCGTGTCCACCACAACCACACAGCACCACATTCATGATTGTGCCAGCATCTCTTGGCCTTGGCTCTTCCTCTCCACCCTTGGTCCTCTCCTTCCTCCAGTATTGCTTTCTTCCTCTTCCAAGCCATCACCCACCCTGAAGCTAGAGTCTCTTTCCTACTGTACTGAAAATCTGCTCAGAACTTCCTTCTGCTAAGGAGCAAAGTCTGCCAGCTTCTACACAGTTTGAAGAGTCCTCATGCACCTCTGTGACTTCATCCCAGATGTGGTTAAAGGTGCACACTCCAGACTCTCTCATCAATTTTGCTCACCCTATCTGTGCCTCAGGTTTGCCCTCTGCACCTGCCTCATCCAAAGCTGTGAGATCAGTGCCTGGCACCGACTATGTATGCAACCAAAGTCTGCCAACACTATGAGCTGGAAAAGCCCTTGCACATTGATTATTGGTAAAGGAAAAGGATCAGCCCAGAATGACTGCCAAGTTTCTAACTTTGTCACTAGCTAGAGAGTGGAGCTGTTTACCAAAACACCACCTTCCCCAACAGAATCAGGGTTGAGGAGTGCAGTGTTGGACTTGTGGAGGCATCTGCTGGACAGAATTGGAGCCAAGAAGGACACGCTGCGCAGAGACTGAGCTGAGTTAGTGGTTAGCCAGTGGTTGTAGCTGCTATTAAATGGGCAAGATTACCCAAAGAAAACAGGGGAGCAGTAGGAAGACATGGTTGGAAGCAGTAGCAACATTAAAAGAAAGAGATGAAAGAAAAGAAACCCAGGAAGGAATTAGGAAATATTCTGCAAGGATAAAAGCAAGAGGGTGTTGCTCCAGAGCGAGACAAAGGAGTGTGTGGAAGAGAAAGGATTGACAGATAAAGAGCCAGCACTCAGGCTCAGCCATCCTAGCCCTCCTTGGCTGACTGATGCATTCATGGTACCTGGGTGTCAGGAATCAAGCTTATTCTTCTCCACTGTGCAGTCCCTCCTGGTGTGCACACAAGCATTTCTGTGTGCCTGGCACAGAGTTGGCATTTTCTGTTGTTTGGGGAACACTTTTTTGCTTAAATCACCCTTTCTTATGAAGCATACCTGAGCTGTCCTAAACAGGCTGCCCCTGGCCCCTCCATCTCTGGTACTCTTGATTCCTCAGTGTGTCCTGTGTCCCTGCTTTCAAGAGCACTGTCACCTTCTAACATGCCCGGCAAGACACTGTCTGTCACCCCATTCTCTTCTGAGTATGTCTGGCTGCCAGAGGTGGTTTCCTTTGACAGGCTCTGAGCCCTCAGGGCAAGAGAGGCACCCAGTGCATGCACAATAAATGTTTGTTGGAAAAACACTTACCATATGACTGAGGACCGCACAGTCAGCACTCACAGGGGGTGGCTGGGAAGGTGGCTCTTTACCCAGAACTTTCCCATTTGAAAAACTCTTTGTCAGCAATTTCAGAACCACTCCTCTCTCTTACCCTTAGCAGATTCCAGTGAGAACAAATGCCTCTCTTTCCTTTCCATCTGATGCTGCTGCGGCTGCCTCCCCCCTCCCCTAGATGCACTTGAACTTGAGGTCCGAGCTCTACAAAGCCTACGTGGAATGACCCAGGGACACTCCTCAGAGTCCTTGTCCTGTGACATTCCTGCAGTGAGTGGCAGCACTGAGAGAGGTGTCATGCATGTCACTCCTTGTCCCCAGAACAGGGTGCAGGATGAGGATCTTCACCGCCACCTCCATGGCTCCACTAGCTCTCAAGATGGAAAGCAGGCCTCCAGCGATGTTTTTAATGGGACACGAACCAGGTTTTATCAAGCTATAGCAGGGCAGCCATGTGCCTTTTGTAAGAACTGATTTCAGACATCAGATGAAGGAGCTGGGGAGGTCAAGCTGCATTTCAAATCCCCTCAGTGTCTTAGGTAGGGAAATGTTTCTTGTTACATTCATTGAGAGTTCACCACCACTCGATAAAAATCTTGAGAAAGGGCATGCTTGTTGCTAAGTTAGCAAAGGGACAACTTGGAGAAAATAAATGTCAACTTACATGCCCCAGACTTCCACAGTGGGATGACTGCAAGGGGGCTTTTGAAAGGGGGGGTTCCTCTAGTCAGTCAAAGAGGCACCCCAAGAACTGAAATGGGCTGGCAATCTTCATGTTATTATAACAATTAGAACATGTTTGCCTTCACATACCACTTTACAAGTCACAGCTTGTAAATCCTATGAGCTGTAAACCCCATCCAAGACTTTTAAACTCTCTAGTCATTTTCAATCATTACTATATTGGTCACTCAATTATTTGTATGATAAATACCCATGGCGGCCAGGCCTCTACTCCAGGCCAGACATAAAATAGACACAATGCCTGCCTCATGAAACAAGGTCTATTACAGAGGGACAGAAACACAGCAAAGCACATAGTTTCCAAATATTTTAAAATTTTTAATCATCCAGAATTACCCTCAGAGATAAGAGCTATTAACATTTTAGTAGAAATTCTTTCTACACTTTTTATACATAAAGACAGAAGAAAAATGATGGTATAAAAAAGTTAAATATTATGCATCCTAGGGCAGAGTCGATTTTTCTGTGTAATACTATTTGTTTTATTTCATTAAGTATTCATCTGCAAGAGCTTTTGTTTGTTTGTTTGTTTGTTTGTCATTGTGGGGCTGGGCGTGGACCCAGCCTCACTCATATTAGGCCAGGGTTCTATCTTGAACTACACCCCCAGCCTGCAAGAGCATTTTTAATGACTGCATGTCTCAAATTATTTTACAGTGTTTTCATTCATCAGTCAGTTGAGAATTGCTTCTTTTCAGCCAGACATGGTGGTGCATGACTGTAATGCTAGCATTCAAAAGACTGAGTCAGGAAGACCATGAGTTCAAGGACAGCCTGAGTGAGACCCAGCCATAAAAAGAAAAGAAAAAGAATTGCTTCTTTTCAAAATTACAACTACATTGCTAGAAAGACCCTTTGTTAGGCTCTACAGATGCCAGGAAAAGCAATGCAGACTGCACTTTGGGGAGAAGGCCAAAAGTACCCCCATCTCAGCTCAAAAGAATGAAAAGAAAAAACAATTAACTCATGTATGTAATTGTATTGGAAAGGGTGTGTCAAAGTGTTAGATAAACATTACTAGGAAAAGTTAGGGAGATCTGTGACCTATACCCGAGGTTAGGTTTATGGGTATGAACGTTCAAGCCTCCCAAACAGCTAGCGTTGCAAGCGTGAGCAATCAGTGCCCAGCTGGGAATGTGAAGAATGAGCAGGCTCAGGTGTTGCCAGCCACAGTAAATATTCCTTCTTCCAAATTCCAAGTGCTAATCAAAGGAACATGTTGCAGAAATCTCTGAGTTGACACAGTTGCTTTCAAAACATCTAAGATATATGGCCTGCTCCCAAGGGTTAAAAAAAAAACAACTTGGAAGAAAGACAGTGAAATAACACTTGGATGAGTCCCCAAAAGGTGCCAGTATGGCCCCACAATGCACCATCAAGGGTCACAGTTCTGAAACATGGGTATCTTTGGCAAGGTGTAAAAGCTGGGTCAGTGTCAAGTCAGGTCCCAGGTCTTCTAAGAGCTAAAAAGCTGTGGAAGTTCTGTCTGCTACATGCCTATGTGCTGGAAGGAAATTCAGAAAGATGTGATGTCAAATGAGCCAACATGGAAACTGCCCATCAAGGGAGAGAGAATATGGGGAAAGTGGTATAGACATATGGTAATATCCTCATTAGTCATTAAAAAGGGAAGGAATTGTGACACAAAACACAGCATAAGTGAACCCTGAAAACACTATGCAAAGCAAACTAAGCCAGTGAGAAATGACAACTATTGTATGATTCTACCTTATATGTAAGAGTCACCTACAGTATTCAAATTCATAGAAAAAGAAAGTTAGACAGTGGTGGTTTCCGGGACCTGGGGGAAAGAGATAAACAGCCAATGAGTGTATGATTGGTACGGAGTTTCAGTTTGGGAAAGTGGGGAAGTCCTAGAGATGGATGGTGCTGATAGAAACATAACAATGTGACTACTTGAGACCACTGACTGAAACAGAAATGGGTCTATTAGAATGGTAACTTTTATGTCGGCCGTATTTAACCACAGCTTTAAAAATTGACCATCCAAAAAAGTTAGCTAGAAGGAAGGAAGCATTTTGACCATGCCAAATCTTCAGAGAACAAATAAACTCCATACCTAAAATAGAAAGAGTAAGCAGAGCTCACAAGAGCCTGTGCAATGCTCAAGAGAAGTTCTCTTTCAAGCAAGGAAGCCCCAAAATGCAACTCATTTGAAGAGTCTTAGGCAAGGGACCCTTCTTCTCAACAGCATTGAAGTAGAATGTTTTGTATGGTTTGGATTGGTATTGGAGAAAGTCTCTTAATTCATTCCTTTGGGATCTCTAATAGGTCCTAAATCTTTTGTGACTCGAACATGGTAACAGTGGTCACCTAGCAATGAGGTTCTCATTGAATAGAAGATGAAGCCAGTACGTGAAACTGGTATCAATTTAGGGAGCTCTTTCTAAAATACATTTTGCATTTGTTCTATGCCGCTGTGTTAGCCACACATTTCATCACTGTAGCACATACCTGATCGAAATAGTTTAATGGGGGAAAGATTTATTTTGGCTCATGATTACAGTTTCAGCCCATGGCCAGCTGGCTCCATTGGCTTTAGGCCCATGGCAAGGCCATGGAAGAAAGGCATGGCAGAGCAGAGCTGCTCACATCATGCAGCCAGGAAGCGAAGAAGAGTCAGGAAGATCCAGAGCAAAAGGTACAGTAAACCTGCCCAAAAGACAAGGTAAAAGATAATGTTCTTAATGTTAAAGTGAAAATTTGAGATTTGTTGAAAGGCGACATGTCTTCAGCAGAAGTTGGGTGGTGTTTTGGGAAAATGAATCAAGCATCCAAGGTCCAGTCCTGAACTATATGCAGCTGAGCATTCATGGTTTTTCTTCAGCAGGGGTCTCCTTAGAACCATATGCCTGCAGATATCAAGGGCCTATTGTAATCTTCAAAGACGTGCCCCAGGGACCTACTTCCTCCAGCCAGGCCCTACCTCCTACATTCCATCACCTGCCAATAATCCTTTCAAAGTTTGAATCCATTGATGGATTAAATATTGGTTAGATCAAAGCCCTCTCTAATCTAATCACCTCTGGAAATCCTCACAGTCACACCCAGAGGTGTGCTTTACTAACCCATAGGCACCTCTCCATCCAATCAAGTTGACATCAAGATTAACCATCACAGACATAATACAAAGCCTATAGGATATAATTTTCTTCAAGACTCAAGGTCATAATTTCACCACAGAAATAGAAATAAGTGGTATAGGGTATCTGACAGACTCTGGTCCCTTCCCCTGCCTCTAACCTTGTAGGTACACATGTGTTCTTGAATTTAATTAGATAATGGAAAAGTCTGGAATTTGCTTCCTTCAAAATGAATTGACTTCTTATCATTTACTCTTTTTCATAAAACTGAAGCAGTACTCGAGGAAATTTTGTAGAATTAAATACTTACAAAAAATTTGGGGTGGTAATGGGATTTGAACTCAGGGCCCATACTTAGAAAAATTTAAGATCAGAGATCAGTAATCTAAGCTTCCACTTTTAAAAACTGGGAAAAAAAAAAGAAAAAAGAAAAGGCCAGGTACGGTGGCACATACCTCAAATCCCAGCAACTCAGGAGATGGAGACAGGTGGAATGAGAGTTTGAGGCCTACCCAGGAAAAAGTAGTGGTGAGACTTTGTCTCAAAAAAATAAATATATAAAAAATAAAGCCAGGCCTATAATCCTAGCTACTTAAAGAGGTAGAGATGCATAGGATTGTGGTTCAGGCCAGCCTGGGGAAGAGGTCAGACCCATCTCAACCAATGAAAAACTGGGCATGGTGGTACACGCCCAGCTATGTGTGAAACATGAATAAGAGGATAGTATTCCAGGCTGGCACAAGCAAAAAATCAAGACACCACATTTGAAAAATAACAAAGAAGAGTTGGTGGTGTGGCTCAAGTGATAGAGTGCCTGTACAAGGCCATGAGTTCAAACTCCAGTACAGTCAAAAAAAAGGGATTAAGAGGGAGGGAGGGAGGGAAGAAAGAGGGAAGGAAGGATGGAAGAAAAGCAAAAATAAATCTAAACAAACAAAAGGAAATAATAAATATAAGAATAGAATCCAGCAAAACTGAAAGTATGAAAACAATAGGGAAAAAAATCAATGAAGTGAAATGGTGGTTCTTTAAAACATCAATAAAATTGATCATCTCCAAACCCGAGTGACAAGTAAAGACAAAAGACAAAAATCAGGAATGGAGAGGATATCAATACAGACAGCACTAGCAGACATTAAAAGGATGACAGAGGAACACTGAAGGCAATTATACTCATACAAACTCAGCAACTTAGATGAAATGAGGCAATTCTCCATAATCGACTGACAAAACTCACCCCGGATGAAGTTGGTAGTCTGCGTAGTCATCTAACCGTAAGTAACGTGAATTCAAGGTTTAAAACTTCCCACAAAAGAAACCTCCAGACCCAGAAGATTTATTTGGTGACCTCTACAAAGCTTTGAAAAAGAGATAACCAATGCTACACAAAATAGAAAAGTGGGGGCCCATCTCAACACATGTTTTCTGAGATCATTTTTATCCTGATAACTAACTAATTCAAAGACAATGCAAGAAAAGAAACCATAAATTAATATCCTTCCTGAACAGCAATGTAAAAATCCTCAATGAAATATTATCAAATCAAATCTAGTAAAACATAAAATAAATGATCACTGAGTGGAATTCATGTTGATAATACAAGACAGTCCAATATTTGAAAGCCAAGTAGTATAATCCACTATATTGACTATAAAGAAGAACCACACAATCATGAATTCATGCACAAAAAAAATTGACAAAACTCAACATGAATTCATGACTTAAACAAAAACTCAGAAAAGTTAAATCAGAAAGAACCTAACTGCAGGGCAATGGTGCTCACCTGTAATCCTAGCTACTCAGGAGGTAGAGATCAGGAGGATCATGGTTCAAAGTCAGACCTGGGCAAATAATTCGTGAGATCCTATTTCGAAAAACACTTCACAAAAATGGGCTAGTGGAATGACTCAAGTGGTAGAGCACCTTCAGAGCAAGCATGAAGCCCTGAGTTCCAACCCCAGTACTGCCAAAAAAAAAACAGAATTTACTTAATCTAATGCAAGGCATCTATAAAAATATAGCCATCAAATATTGCTTAATGATGAATAATAAATATTCCTTCAAATGGTGACAAAAGGAAGATGTCATCATCACTCCTCTTCATCATACTGGAAGCCTTAACCAATGCAACAGGAAAGAAATGAAATGAAAATATGGAGTAGACGTTTGTGCTCTTCCAAAACTCATATGTTGAAGCCTTAGCGCTGATGAGACTATATTTGGAGATGGGGCCTCTAAGGAGGTGATTAGGGTTAAAAATCAGTGCCCTTATAAGAAGAGACACCAGAGAAGGTGTCATCTATAACCCAAATAGAGAACTCTCACCAGACACCAGGTCTGCTGGCTTCTTAACCATTTCCAGCCTCTAAAACTGTAAGAATGTTTATTCTTGTTGTTCAAGCCACTTAGTCTGTGATATTTTGTTATAGTAGTGTAAGAAAACCAATACAAAAGGTGTATAGATGGGAAAGAAAGAAAATTCACCTTTTCATACACAACGTGATTGTCCACATGGAGAAATCCCAAGGATTGCAAACACACACACACACACACACACACACACACACACACACACTCCTAAAACCAATAAGTGAGGGTTCAGGATACAATGTCCACACACATATGGTCTGCTGCATTTCTGCATAGTACCTAAATAAAAGGAGCCATAAAAATATGCTCATGAGTTGGGAGGCTCAATTCTCCCCAAAGTGATCTCTAAACTTAATACAATTTCAATCAACATCTTAAATATATAGACAAACTACTTCAAAAATGTGTATGGAATGGCAAAAAAATTGGAATAGAAAAAGCATTGAATAAAAGAATAAAATTGGGGGAAACACACTACATAGTTTTAAAATTGATGATAAAACCATAGAGATCAAGGCAGTACGGTATTGATGCAGAGATAAGCCAATGGATTAATCAATGAGCAGTATCAGTCCTGAAACAGACCCACACAGACATGGCTCATTGTCGTTTGACCATGGTGCACAGGCAATCCAAAGGGGGAAGGATGGGTTTTTGATTTGGGGGGTTGGGGTGTTTGGAGGCAATGGGAGTTGAACTGAGGGCTTTGTGCTTGCTAGGCAAGTGCTTTACCACTTGAGCCACTCCACAAGCCCAAGGATAGGGTATTTAAGAAGCAGGGTCGCAAATTACTTTGGCCAACCTCACATCTTATACGGCCATAACTCAAAATGAAACATAGGTCTAATTATAAAATATAGAATTGTGATATTTTAGAACAAAACATAATGCAGAGTTAGGCAATAAGATGTAATACCAACAGCTCAATCCATAAACAAAAAATACTTGCTCAAACTTTAAAACTTTTTACTTGTGAAAGGCAGTCTTAAGAAAATGAAATCACAACTTACAGACTCAGAGATATTTCAAATCACACAACCAACAAACGACTTGGGTCCAGGATATACAAAGAAAATTCCACAGTAAGAAAAGCACAACATGATTCAAAAGTGAGCAAAAGACATGAATAAGACACTTTACTAACAGACCATTTGTGAGTGGCAGTCAGCATTCCAAAACATACTGGACACCCTTAGCCCTCAGGGAACTGCGAATTAAAACTCCACGGAGCTGGCAGTGGTACCATAGCACACACCTGTAATCCAAACACTCCAGAGGCTGAGGCAGCAGAATCTCAAGTTTGAGGCCAGCCTGGCTATATAGTGAGACTGTGTCTCAAAAAAAAGAAAAAAAAATACTTCAATGGAATACAAACCTAGTACTATGGCTTCACCAACACCAACCAATAAAAAAAAAGTGCTGATAAAAACACAAAGCAACTGGAACTCTTATCCATTGACATTGGGGATGCAAAATGGTTCAGCCACAGTGAAAATTTCTTCCGAGCTTACACACATGCTGAAAACACACACGATCTAGCAATTCTACTCTGAAAACAAAAAAACAAAGCTCCTCAAGTAATGGATGGGTAATAAACTGGGGTACCTCCACAGTGGATGACAACCAGAAGCAAAAAAAGAGTTTCTTGGTGTTCAGAACACCTCAGATAAATCCAAGGGTGCCATGCGGGGTGAAAGATGCCCATCTCAGAGCTGGGGGCATAGCTCAAGGGTCAGCACCCCTGCCTAGCAAACACAAGGTCACGGGTTCAATCCCCAGCACTGTAATGATAATAATAATAATAATAATATTTTTTAAAAGAAAAAGCCAGTCTGAAAAAGTTTAAATTCTACTTGATTCTATTTATTTGTCATTCTCCAAAGACATTAGTGACAGAGAACTTCATTGGTTGCCTGGGTTCAGAGGAAAAGAGTGATGACTTAGAGAACGGACGGCAGGGAGCAGAGTTTTGGTGTGACAGTGCTATTCGGAACCCGACTGGTGGGGGAGTCACGAGAACCTACACAATGTGTTGAAACTCATGTGACACCTATAAAAAGACACATGCAATGCTATTGTATGTCAATTTGAAAGCAGTTTTTACAAGTACAACAGGCCTTCTTCCTCCAAAATGGATGACAGGCTGAACATTAAGACAGTCTGCTGCTCAGTTGCCTCCTGGCTCAGTCCTCCCTTTTCGCTACCATTTTCTGTGTCTCTGGTATTTACCAGGATTCAAAGTGCTCTGTTATGTTAGCATCCAAAACCCATAACCATCCAAGAAGAGTGGTATGATTGTTCTGGATTCTGAAAGCCTTCAATATCCACAGCCATGCCATGGACGGACGTTTAATCCCAGGTATCATTCTCAGAGCTTTACAAAACACACATCATAAGTATGCTTTATTCTGAAACCATTGCTATTAAATGTACACGTTAAAGATCTTTCTTGTAAGCATAACTCAAAAAGTCCTCGCACTAACAGACAGTCGGATGATACTCACAGCACTCACTTGCAGATACACTTGCTATCTATCCACTGCCTTGTGCCATAGGGAGAATCCTTGTAGGCACCTAGAACAGAGTGACAGACAGTTGTTAAACTTCGGCTAAAACTTCCATTTATAGCCTCATCTTCTTTTCCTCCCTGTTTAAAACTTCAGTAGAGACGTAGCCCAAGAGGCCATTTTTTCTCATTTCACTGTCTGTTGGCAGCCCTCCTCACGCACAAGTGTGCGTTGTATATTCGAGGACAATTAAGTCGCTAATAGCTATTTCCAAAGTCGCCTGCTGCAGACAATGATCTATTACAGAGCATCTGATGCCAGAAACAGAACTGGGAAAAGGAGGCTACATTTTTGCTTAACTTGTTAATAAAAGAATCCTGCACTGCTCACATGAAGAACAGAAGTTGTGTACTGAGGGCTTGATGTTGAACTTGCAGTACGATTAGGCGTTGCCATGCAAACTGGCCTATGATCTGTAGGGGAAAAGAGACAAGACCAATGTATTTTTCCCATTGAGTCATACCAAATATTCTGCATATTTCCTGTGAAACACTTAGGTGAGATAAGATACTCTTCTTACCCCAGATAGAAATGTTTTAGCTCATTAAGTCCTTTCTTCCAGAATACTAATTCTGTGCTTTATTGCAGATAAGAGAATAACTCAAAATTAAAAGACATGAAGTGGAGCTCTTTTAAGCTATCACTCAAACAATTTGAAGAGGAAAATGCTCTTATCAAATGGGATTTTTAATCATAAAATGGACACAAACATTTGTTCGAAATTCTGAGAGCCCGATTTTAGCCCATTTTCTAAGCAGCACTTAACGTGTAATGTAAATAGCTTTTTGGATCCTTAAAGCTGCCTGTTCCTTATGAGAAGTTTCCCTAGCTCCCTTTTCTCTCTGTTCTGGCCAAAATCTGCCTACCAGCCTGTCCTCAAGACTCATGGGCTCCCCCTGTTGACCAGAAAGCATATTGCTGGGCTGTGCTCACCTGCGACCCTGGACAGGTAGGAGTCTGGGGCTTAATGTCAGTACTGTTGAATTGAGACTTTTCAATCCTTTCAGTTTTCATAATTGGTCATAAGGACAAATTTGATGTGCACTTTTGTCTTAGACACTTTCAAGGCACTCCAATGAGGGAAAGCAAATATTACCAAGGTCGGCAAAAATGTCAACAAGGCACTTTTCTCCTGCGAGCTCCTTCTTTACTCCCCAGAACCTGCTGCCCCGTTAAACTTTTCCCTGGCTTCTGACATCCAATTCCATTTGTACCTTCAGAAACAACATAGGTGAGAAGACTCCACTTTCAGAGAACTGACCATTTTTAACCTGCAGTTGAAATGTGGAACAAAAGGATTTTTCCTACAAAGACTTTGCCAGAATCTTCCTACACAAGAGGCAACCACTCCACTCTCCAGCTGAGCTTCTCTGATATGGAAGCCACTTGCTCCCCGCAAGGTCAGCCTGGTTATGGAACATGTTGCAAGGGGCCATCTCTCAGCCTGCAGCAGAAACTCCTGCAGAGCAGACTTCTTTTTTCCTCCAACATTATACAAGCAAGCAAATCAAATTAAGTACCTGAGAATTTTTTTAATTAAGGGTTTTGATTAGATGTGGATCTGTTGTAGACAGAAGGAGAAATTTTATTCCAAAACCCCAGACACCCTGACTTTTCTACAAGTCCGCAATCAGGGCTCATCTCCCAGGGGCTCATCTCTTGGTCCTCAGGTGGGCAGGAACCTGGGAACAAGGAAAAAAACTGAGACTGAGAAAAACAGGAGAGAAAAGTCCTCTAAGTTTGCAAAAATCAAAAGCAGCCGCTCAACTTCTCTGACTTTTTTGTGTACAACATTAACAAAAAGCTATATAGTCATATTTACCCAAAAGAGGTTTCCTCAGTCTCATGAACCAGAATTTGAATGCTGGAAGCCCATCTAGCACCAGCTAAGACCAGAGGAGAAGAATGTTCTAGCTGGAGGGTGTTGACCTCTTCAACAGGAGGCATTTTTACCTTAGACCCCATTCACAGGAGCTTAGTTCCTGCAGGAGAAGGCAGACAGAGGTCATATGGCCCAAGGTGAGATTTGCAAGGGATCTTTATGATCTTCTTCACAGAAGCCAAAATAATTCTTTCAAGTGACAAATGCCAGCTTTCCCTTCCCAGTGCCGGGCACTGTGCCATGCACCTCCCATATGCCATCTCATTTGCTTTTTACAAACTCTGTGAGAGAAGTTCGATGCTAGTAAGTTCATTCCCACTCTACAGGTGGAGAAACTGAGGTCCAGAAGGCATCCTGAACAGGATCAGGAAGAAGCTTAGATTCAAATCCAGTGTTAGACACAGCCTGACACAGGGAATATTTGGTGAGTGAGTGAGTGGATAATGCAATACAGGAGAGAACGAGGCTAAGAACACTGACTCTGAGCCCTCATCGAGGTTTTAATAATTAGGCAAAACAAGTGGTTAATCCAAGATGAGACGCTGTAATGCAGAATGAGAGTGAAAGCCTGGATCTCACCATGAGCTGGCTGAGCTGGTCACGTGGTCTGACACAGCCAATGCTGCCCAATCCCTATCTGCTACAATTGGAGCTTTGTTTTTGCTGATCCTGCTGGAGCATGGGGTCATGGATTTGGTCACAAGTCACATGGAGCCCCTTTCAGATGACTGGGTGGGGCTAAATAAATGTTCCTGAAAATACCATCATCAGGAGGAGCCACAGCAGAGTCAAGAGGACCATCCAGGGTGAAGTCACTGTTCTGAAGGCTCTGCAGACCAGGCACGGAGCCCGGCTGAACTGGTAAGCTAGAGGCAGGCTTATCTTCTCCAAACACCCCCCACACACACTAGCCCCAGTAGGACATGGGATGCGAAAGCACAGTGTTGTTCTCCTCCCTTTCAGAAGGGACATTAATCAACGTTTCATTCTTTATCCAATTAAAAAGTACAAATTTGAATATAAAAGAAACATGAGGGGTTGGTGGAGTAGTTCAAGTGCTAGAGCTCTTGCCTAGCAAGCGCAAAGGCCCTGAGCTCAAACCCCAGTACTACAAAAAAAGAAAGAAAAGAAAAAGAAGGAAATACAAAGGATGGCTATATCAAAAGATGTTCAGCCATCTTAATAAACAATCAGATTAATTAAAATAATGAGATGACCTTTTCACCTATGCAATTTTCAAAAATCCAAGACCAATACAGCCCTGTATTGAGTAGAGAAAAGGAGCTGCTTCTATGTTACTAGTAGAAATACAAAATGGCGCAGCTGCTTAAGATGGTGATTTGACAACATGGAACGCACCCATTAAAATGTTATCGCCTTGGAATAAACAATTAGAGCACATAGCAAAAGAATAATAGAATCAAGATGTTCGTTGCAGTATTGTTTATAAAAGCAAAAGGTGTAGAGTGGGGCACATCTGGGATCCCAGCTACTCAAGACCAGCCCAGGCAAATACAGGAGACAACTGAAAACAAAAGGGACTGGGGGTGTGACTCAAGTGGTAAAGCACTTGCCTAAATTGAGTTTAATCCCCAGTTCTATTAAAAAAAAAAAAAGGAAAAGGTAGACACAAATTAAATATTTATCACTAGGAGTATATATATATAAACAAAAGTGGTGGAATTATTTTGTGAAGGATGAAGATACCTAGTTTTATTTGTTTGCATGAAGAAATATCTAAGCTATTTGTTGACCAAACACAAAATACAACCCCACAAAAGGCGAGCCGCCAGCAAAGACTTTAGAGAGCCTGTAATTTACAAACTAATACTCAACAGTCAGCTCTAGGGACAAGATGACGGGTGATTTTCACTTCTTTACGTTTTCAGATATGGTCCGATGATTTTAATAATCATGTATGAGTTTCATAATCATCAGATAATCTATGAAGCTATTTTAATTTTGTTTACAAAAGTGCATGAGTGAGAGTAGCCACTGGCTGCCTTTTCAATTCCAAGATATTTTAATTAAATAAAATTTGATCATTTTGCAAAATGAAAACAGGAAAAGAAAAACAGAGATAAAAAATATACTAAAATGAAACAATGAGAAGCCCAATCCAGGAAGACATGAATATAAAATATTAATAAGCTGAAAATGTAAAGCAAGTTGATCATAATTGGTAAGGATAGCATATCAGGTCACCCCTACCCTATTAGGATGGTGTCACCTGACAGGAAGTGAGCCATGTGTACCATGTAGATAACAGACATAGATCCAAGAACTTATGGAAACTCAGAAAAAGAAACCAATAATTAAGCTATCACTTTATGTCCAAGTAAATTCCATAGGAGTTTTTATATAAAAAAAAATTGATCCTTAAGTTTTGAAAAGAAAACATTGTCAAATATTTTTCTAAAGAAATCATAGGTAAATCTTGGAGTGGAGAGTGACTTTTTAATCATAATGACATGTTTATAACTATAAAGGAGAAATGGGCAAATTTTTCTATAAATTATTAAGACTTTTTTTAAATTATATAAAAATATGCTTTAAATAAAAGCAAAAGACAAAAAGAGAGAAACTGTATCCCTAATGTGACTGATATTTTATGTTTATCCTTAAAATATAAAAAGCTCATACAACTCAATAAAATGAGTATGAGTAGGAAATTAACCAAAAAAATCTTCAAGTGGCCAATAAACATATGAAAAGACAAAACAATATTGAAGAAATGCAAAGTGGCTGTGCAGATGACTTTTTTGGTTTCTGTTTGATATTAGACTTCAATAAATGCACCCAGGTCCTAATCCAGCTTTGGCCTCTTGTGAAATAGACTGAAAATTACAAAGAATCCTACTACCTTATCTTAACCCTGTTGCTTAAGTGTATTAACCAAACCTCAGTTTCTTCTAGAAAGCGGGGATCAAAGCAGAATTTACAGCAGAGGATCATGTGTCTACTGCACACTTAGGAGCTTACTACAGCACAGATTTATTATTTTACAGCTCCAAATCTGTCTTCTCAGGGTCAATTCGAGGTATCAGCGGGGCTGTACATTTCTAGAGGGTTCCAGGGAGAATCAGTCTTCTGATCTTTCCCAGTGTCCAGAGGTGGCTCCTTACCTCGGCCTCCACATCTTCCAAGACAGCAGCACAGCGTCTTCTGTTGGCTGCTTCCCTCTTCCATCCTCAGAGACCCTGATGGTTGCATTGACCCAACCAGATGAGCCAGGAAAATCTTCCTTTCTCTACATCCTTAACTTGCTCACATCTGCAAAGTCCCTTATCCTGCATAAGATAACACAGTCACAGTTTGGGGACATTAGAATTGAGGCCATCTTTGAGAGGACATTATTCTGTCTGTCACGGTGAGCTAAATGAGTCAATACATAAACAGCACCAAACTGCAAGCACACAAAAAATGATAGTTATTAATGTGAGTGATTAATGATCAAAGAAATGTATTGCATCTGGGCCTGACAGTTATGAGGAAGAAGCAATCTTAAACGTGGCCAGAGGAAGAGCATAAACTAGAGGAGTAGTTAAGATAAGCACAGCCTCTGAGCAGGCTCCACGTCTAACCGAGTCTATGGCAGCTGGATATACAGGCTAATTCCCTGCAGCCCTGTTATAGTAACAAAAAAAAAAAATGTTCATAAGTACATCCTGGGATAAACTCATCATAGAATATGCTGTACTCATCCAAAACTCTTATGCGGATGTCTAATTATTGACATAGACGCTGTCCTACAATATGCTAATTAAAAGATGCCAAAAGAGTCATTCTTCCTTGGATTCCAGTTCTGACAACCGCATGTACGTGCTAACATGTGTGTCTGTGTGGGAATGTGCCTATGTAGAAAAGCACCGAAAGATGTCCACAAAGCATCGCCAGTGTGCGCTGCTGGGTGGGAGGATTCCACAGGAGCCTCACTCTTGTGTTCTTGTGAGTGCAGGGTAGATGTGTTTCTTTGGCTTGAAAGATGCAGATTTTTCTCTTCTTGGACACCACCAACAATGTCCCATCTGCAATACAAATACTAGCAATAGTATGAAAAGCAGGTCACACTAAGGGGATGTCATTAAAAGGAGAGGGAGGGTAAAACAAGGAAGTTAAGAAAGTGAATATGGTTGATATACTTTCTATATGAGTGAATACAGAATTTGTAAACCTATTGAAATAGGTTTAAAAGGTAGAAACGAGAAAAATAGAGGCGATGAACTAATTCGGGATATAATATATATATGAAATGTCACAATGAAACTCCCTGTGTAGTTATCTTAAACAAACAAAAAAGACTGTTTTCAAACACACACACACACACACACGCACACAATGTCCTAGCTGGAGAAACATCAGGGAGCTAAGAACCAAGAGGCCGGCATCTCCCTGGACCTTTGACCTTTCTGCAACATACTCTGCACAAATCAAATATTTCTCTCCCAACCCTGGGATAGTTGCTAGGGCAAGATGAGAAAGTCATACTCCAGAATTATTCCTCTAGAGTCTGGCCATAACTGACACCCATCAGAGACCTTGGTCCCCTCCCCTGACACATTACCTACATGTGGTGGGTGGGTCAGACACCCAGCTCTTTCTCACCTCACACCTTGACAGTGTCCCCCCAAGACCCCACCCCTCACTCACGTGATGTGTTCATGCCTGCCTCCTCCTCCCCTGCTGGACCTTGCTTCATCCACCAGCTCTCAGTTTAAATGTTGCTTCCCCGATCCAGGGGACTGACTGTAAACTGTCACAGTACCTTGGGTGTCTATGTTTCCAAGCACTGACCAAGGCAGGGGATGGGAGGTTGAACCTCTCATCACGGGAGTTCACTGGGAAACAGACACCTCAGTACTTCCGCACTCATCTGCTCTCCAAGCTAGACATGGGCTGGGGTGCTCATTTCTAAGAGCTTTGGGTGTGCTGTACCTGCTGCGGCCAGTAGGGCTTTCTCAGGGTGGGGAACTGGCAGCGAAGGAAGAGCCCCCCCAATACTCAGAAAGGCAGGTGCTGGAGCTGGAAGCCAGGTGCTCCAAAAGCCCAAGGGATGTGGCTGAAGCCCTGCTAAATAACAGCTAGCAAATTCCCAATGACATAAGCATTTGTGTGTGTATTTGTTCAATATTAGTCTGCCTTGTTAGACTGTGAACTCTGCGAAAACAGAAGCTTTGCCTACCCTCTTAACAAATGGACCCCCACCGCCTAACGCAGTATCTGATGCACAGTGAGACATCCAGCAGCATTTGCTCAACGAATGAACAGGAGTCACTGCGTGAATGAATGTCCCAGGTAAGCATTTATCTAAGCAATGCATTACACCAATCATAAAATATGGCATGATTTTATAAATTATTATACAAAATTTCAGAAATTATGATGCGATTGAGTTCAACTTTAATTATTGTGTTGGATTATTCAAATTAAATTTTCACCTGTGACCCATGGAAATCTCTCACGAATGAGACCTTTTCACTAATGGAGAAGTTTGATCCAAATAATATAGCAAGTTCAAGTTCTAGATGAAACTGATCAAGTAGGGTGCTTTCTAATGAAGAATCTAGGGTGTTCCTGTGCAGCAGGGGCTGGCAATTAGTCTACAAACCAAATACAACTCACAAGCTAAGAATGGAGTTAGCCTTTCTAAAAGGCTAAGGAAAATAAAAAGAAGGTGACTTCCCACACACACATTGGACTAACTTCAGAGTTCAGTGTCCACTGTCACCTGTGTATAAGTTGTGTACAGTGCTTTCAGACTGCAACAAAAGAGCTGAGAGTGTAACAGAAGTTTTTGGCCCTGCGAAAACCTAAGTTATGTGCCCTCTGGCCCCTGGCAAAAGTTTTCTAGGCAGCCAGAAACCCAACAGAGCTGGCAATGCACTGTCAAGATGCTGGGTCACACACAGAAAGGACCACCAGCCCATCCCCCACCACCCCCAACCCAGCCCCTTAAGCAGAATCTCTCTCCCCAGCCACAAGAACATTCTGGCTCAGTGGTCTCTCTCTTCTTCTCTCTCCATCACTCTTGCATGTCTAAACATTTTGATGTGCCCTTTTTATGACTACTCATTTCATCAGATTTTTTAGTTCAATACATTCTCCTCTCCTGATAAAGCACAATGCAGAAAACAGCCCCAAACACGCATGACCACACACAGAGCTCTTACGAGACCCATTTCCCATGAATATTGCTTAATCTAATAATTTTCCCTGTTTTAATACATCAATTTCCCTCCTGATCAGTGCTACCCATCAGGAAGTATCTTCAGGTAATTAACATTTTTACATTTTTAATTATGAAATCTTTCCTGAGCTGGCAG
Organism: Castor canadensis; assembly: GCF_047511655.1. Classification (NCBI taxonomy): domain Eukaryota; kingdom Metazoa; phylum Chordata; class Mammalia; order Rodentia; family Castoridae; genus Castor; species Castor canadensis. The sequence continues at coordinate 4,763,437 of NC_133392.1, forward strand.
GGTGTCAGAGATTAGAAGCGTCAAGAATGAATGGCGCTTTATCTAAGGGTTTCTGGAAACCTGGAAACGCAGTGTGGGTGTGAATTTGGGTGCCATCTGTCTAGAATGGGAATAGACATGGCACACCATACTGGAACTCAGTAGAAGTTGTGCTTGGTGACCAAATTTGCTCTAAAGCTTTGATTCCAAAAGCAAATGTGACTTTTGGAAGTACTGAGCCAACTCTCTTGAGACACCTCCATGCAGGGGAGGGACACCTGTGGACAGCCACTTTGGCTTTACCATCCAAATGCCCTCCCACGTCTGTTGACACCTTTAGATGATTTCCTCCCTGGCTCCACTGCTTCTTTCCCTCACAGCCTCCTCTCTCCCCCATCCTATTAGTTCCCTGCACATATCACAAAAGACTTCTGGTCATTCTCCAGGTCATCTGATGCTATGGAAGAAGTGCACCCTCACAGAAAAGTCACAGAAGCCTAAGAAATTGGGACAAGAGTGGGAAGAAAAGTGGGAAAGCAATAAGCACTTCCGACCCAGTTTTGTAGACTTCCTCGATGGTTCTGAAGATGCTGCTCTTGACGTCGCCTCGTCTCAAGTGCCCCTGGGCTTAGACTACAGGTTTCTCAGCCCTTTCCTCAGCATCCCTGGCTGCTCCTCTCCTCACCACACCACCACAAAGCACAGGTGTAGAATGATGCTCTCTGATGTCGGAGAGGCACCAAGTCTTGTTCAGGCAAAACAATGTGCTTTGGAGGGGTGGCCAGGGTTCCCCCACAATGCCTTCTTTCCTTCTCAAGGGACATGCCACACCTCCCCACATGGGAGGTCCTCCAGCAATGGCCCTTCCATCTCCACTATTCTTCACCTGTCCAGTTTCATACCTGTCTCTGCAAGACACTCTCTTCCTATCTCCTCCACTTTTGCTCCTAGTATTTTATTTATTTACTTATTTGTTTATTATTTATTTATTCATTTATTCATTCATTCATTTATTTTTGGCAGTACTGGTGTTGAACTCAGGGCTTCCTGCTTGCTAGGCAGGTGCTGTACCACTTGAGCCATACCTCCAGTCCTTTTTGCTCTGGTTATTTTGGAGACAGGGTCTCATTTTTGTGCCCAGGCTGGCCTGGACTGAGATTCTCCTATTTTGAGCTTTCTGCTGTAGCTGATATGACAGGCACATACCATCATGCCTAGCTTTTTTCTGTTGAGATGGGGTCTCAAAAACCTCTTTGCCCATGATGACCTGGAACTATGATCCTCTCTCAGCCTCCCAAGTAGCTAGGATTACAAGCGTGAGCCACCAGTGCCTGGCCTGCTCCTAGTATTTCAATGGTCCCATCAGAAGAGTGAGAAATGGCCCCTCGCTCTGAACCCACTTTCCAGGAGTCAAGAGCCTATGTGTGCAATCGTAACAACCAGTGCATCAGAATTCCTGTCTAAGAGAAACAGACAATGAAATGAGAGGTATGGGCCTGTTGAAAGGAAAGAAGCTGTTTATTTAGTCAAATTCTCATGAAAGCAATCTCTTTCTGCGAACGTCAAAGACACTCAGACCGGACTGCTGGTGAGGTCCAGGCTGCACAAGACTGACAGGTGGGTATACTGGCTTGATCTGCTGGGAAAAAGTTTAACTTGGCTTTGCCTGGTGTAAATAATCTCAACTGCCATCCTATGCAATCATGTAATGCCTTGATAGGAATCGTGTTATGGGGCCATGGATGGACTCCAGAGCACAAGAAGGTCCCTCATGAAACAGAGCAGACTCCTAGGCATCCAGTCGTTTCCCCATAGACACTCGCTGTAAGGCATCATTAACATGTTTCTAACTTTATTGCTAAGGTGTTCCTTTTTATATCAGTGGTGAGTTTCTTGGTTTGAGTATCAAGAAATGCAACTGGTCAAAACACGTAAGAATCTCCAGAAAATCATCATGGTGTCTTGGGAGGGAGAAATCCAGCCAGTGCTTCCCTCAGCATGAGAGGACGCCCTTCAGAACACAGCTTTGCAGTATGGACAACTCTCCCACTTGGGAGAGCCTCTGGTATTTTCAGTTTTACAGCTTTTTTTAAAATCTGAAAATCACCCACAACTCATTAAAATCTTCTACCTACCTTTCCCCCAAACAATGTGCTTTTGAACCCCTCTTGGTAGAAAAGGAGAGGAAATAACCAGACACCTGTCCCTCTGGACATTGGCTTACTTTGCCTTTGATCTGCACTCCAGCCCTGAAAGTTTGCTTTTAACTGGGACTGAAATGCTAGACTAATGGATGGGGCAGGCGAAAACCACCCAAGCAGAGCAAATCAAGCCACTTTATTTCACCTTGCAGTTAAGGTAGCAACTAGGCACACATTAAGTCATAGTTAGCTCTCCTCTGCTTGCAGCCTACCAGGTATAAACAGCTGGCCTTCTCCCCTTTGTACCAGAGAAAGCAGCTTCTCTTCAGAGAAGAATCACACTGAAGATTTTTGCCTTTCACCAAGATACTGGAACTCCAATTAGCATTAATTAGTTGGTCACTGTGGTTACCACCTCACTCCCACCTACAGGTTCGAAAAGAATAAGAACAAAGTCCTAGTGCCAGCCATCCACTTAATTCTGCTGATAAGAAAGTTTCGTGTGGCGGAGGGGGGTGGGGGGGCGGGGTTTGTTTTGTTTTGTTTTTACACAGGGGCTGAATTTCAAGCCCAGAAAAATATACATGGTTAAGGTAAACAAAGCTATTTGAACAATACCTTTTTCCTAAGAAGTAACATTTAATCTGGTGTTTTAAAAGATGAGACTTGAAAATATGCCTAAACCGGGTATTCAATTCTGTTCAACTACTGGTGTGAAATTTTAATCAAAAAACTAGAGAGCTCATTCAAAAAAGAAATTAGTGAAAAACTTTGGTCGTCTCTCATCAGTGAAAACTGATTTAGTTATGCAAATGACTGCTATGAATATTAAACCACTGATGAAAGGTTTTTAATGAAGGGATCTTTTGTTTTGGAAATGCAAGGGTATATGCTTTAATTTCTTGCTAATTTACTGTTCTTTGATAATGTTCACATTTTCCCCAAAGTGGCTTTGCTGATGGGTTTAATACTGTGAACAGAACTGCAGACCAACAATACTGGCTTTGACAAGCTTTCCCCTGTGTGAGTATACATCGTGATTTGCAGCCCCTTATGCCCAATTCTATTAGGGTGAATTTTGTCTACAGGGCTTTCCCTGAAATGAATTCTCATTTTAATGTTAGCCTCCTGCAGTTTTTAATTTTTAATCTGTAATATGAAATTGCAAATTTTACAAACATCATTTGAAAAAGCCACTAGGACAGAACCGAATGCCAAAGTTTACATATTGCCTAATTAGACTGTTATGAGAGGCAGCTTATCAATGTCACGCCAAAGATCATCAAAAAATCCAATTACTAATTTGAAAAACACATATATTTATAGGTTCATTTTGTTTCATTTGCATCCTGTTAGCTCAATAATTGTTTTAAAATTGTATTAAAGGTAATAATTTGAGGTTACCTGGTAATGTACCTGAACTGATAAGGTGGCACCTTGCCCCACTGGTCACAGTGAATGCCACAGGACATTGTGCAGCAGGGAAGAGACCTCCTGCCGTGGAAAGTTCCTGTCCCCAGGTACTCTCCAGAGAGGTCTTTTTGAAATGGAAAGACTTCAAGGCGCCTCGATAAGGAGGCGAGGTTGCAGTGGCTCTCTGCAGGTAATTAAGAATAAGTGAGAAGGGAAAAGCAGCGAGGAGAGGGGACAGAGATCCCCTAGGAGAGGTGGGTGGAGACCTCAAATGTGGGGGCTGGTTTGAGTCATTCCAGAAGAAAGCAGCTTCCTTCAACTTTGCCATCATGGAGCATGTCAACACATACACAAACAGAAAGCAGTGATGGGGACCCCAAGCCCCCACCAGTTCTGAGTGTTCAGAGACTCAGGCTGAGTCTGCTTGCTAGGCCACCCACTTCTCCCTTCCTTCCACATGATCTTAGAGCAAAGCCTGGAAAACTTCCACTCCAACTATACCTACTTAGGGTATATCTTGAAAAAGTCTCCAGAAGACTTTAGACACATAAAATATTATCATACTTACAAACATTTGCAAGAATTCCTTAACGCCATTAGATAGCCAATCAGAATCCAACTTTCCAGTGATCCTTTGAGTGTCCTGAGTGGCTTTTTAATGGTTTGAGTGAAGACAATTAAAATTTTCACATTTGTTACTAGCTAATGTGTTTAAATCTCTTGCAGTTTCTAAGTTCCATACCCATCTCTCTCTTCCCACACCCATGCCCCCTTTATTTCTCTTTCTTCCTATCTTTATCACTACCTTCTGTTCCTCTGTTAAAGAAGTAGGTCAGTTACTTCCTCGGTTTGGACTTTGCTAACTAATCCCCGTGGGGTCCTACTTTATCAGCAGCATATGTGTTCCCAACAATAATTAGATAAAAGTAGGAATTCTTTTATTTGCTTATTTCTTATTTCCAAATGAAAATTCAATGTAAACACTACAGATAAATCAAAAGAGGAAAAATTAGTAGGATGCATCCTTCCAGATATTTTGCTGTGAATAAATGCTCCAATTTTTCTTCTTTGTAATTTTTTCCCAAAATAGGATCATGTTGCATGTTCTTGTTGTAGAAATTGTGGTTTTCACTTAGCACAATACCACCCGCATTGCTTGTTAAGATACTGAGTGCTCCTTAAATGATTCTTGCTGTATGTCTCATGTGTCATCTTATTAGGACAATTTCTCAAAATAACTTGGAGTTCAGGTGGACTTTCTATACCAGACTCAAAATGTTATACATCCCAGCTTTGGAATTAATGGAAGTAATCATGTCTTTTGATGCTTTCTTACAAGTTATGACAAAATAGTGGCATCTTCTGCTCATGGAACTCCTAAGGCTCCCTTAAAGGTTGGCAACAGGGTTTCCTGGAAATGGGAGCTATGGGTGATGGTGGAGCCCTACCGTGAGCATTCCCACAGCCCAGGGGACACAGGGAGAAGCTCATGAGCCTTGAGTCTTTTCTTTCTGGCACTTCCTTCCCTAAAGCAGCCCTCCACATCCAGTCTCAGAGCCCAGGAATTTGTGGGGTCACCAAGAGCATGACTGGTGGGGGAGATTTTTGAGCGGAGACCAGAGGAAGCCTTGTTTAAGAGGAGATGGGAAGGGAAACCTATTTGCAGGTGTCCCCACTTGCTTGTGTATTTTCCACACTTGGCTCATTTAATTCTCACAGCTGCCAGGAGAGGCAGACTTTGCCCTTTCACAGATGGGAAAGTCGAGGTTTTGTGACTGAGAAATGCAAACAGACATACAGTCCACTGCAGAGCCTGGACTCCAACCAGAGGAGCCTCACTCCAAAGCCCATACCCTTTCCAGATAGTGTCTAACCTGAGCTTTAAGAAAGCTGAACCTTTCACTAAATGAACCAACCATTTCAAACCAGCTGTTTCCACACCCTCTGGGATGTCCCCAGACCTAAGAGATCAGGACAGAGCCCAGCTGAGAAGTTAGAATGACAGGACCCATGTGTGCTCCCCTCTTTGGGGTACCCTTGTAAATGGCCAACCGAGAGCCAGATTCAAGTCAAAGATAAAATACCAAAGTGCAAATAACAGCTCTCTTTGCCAAGAAACCACCCAGTTCCCTATGGCTCTAACAACCCTCTAAGGATCTCTACTGTGCCCATTTTAGGGACAGAGAAACTGAGTCCCACATGGATGGAGCAGCTGCCAAAAGTAGAGTTGCTGGATCCAGCTCATCCTGAGGCACATTCTTCAGAAGGGACCATCATTCTCAGACAACCAGCTCTGTGCCCCACTTCTCTGGGCACCCTCCTGGGTTCCTCTCCCACCCTCTCTACCTATAAAACTTATTTCCCCCACACACCCAGGGGCCTGAGGTCTGCCTGTGACAATAGCTCCCATGAGGCACCTGGGTGGGGACGGCTCTCAGCAATCACATGGCTCCCAGCTGCTTCCCCCATGGCCCCAGCATAGCGCTTGTAGACAGTAAGCACTGGTTGTCATGCTTGTTCCCTGTAAGCGGTGACAGCCCAGTTGACATGAACAAGGCATCTTTGCCTTATTCATAATATTTGGGTCTGCAGATCAAGTCAGTGTATCTATGCATATCTATCTATATCTATATATATATAGATATATATTCTATTTTATATAGAACAGACCAAGAAATGCCAAGACATAGATTTTTAATAAATTGTAATCAAATCCCTATAAACTCTGCCATTATTCTGGGTTCTCTCTTCCTGTTTTGCTTTGGGTTTTTTTTTTTTTTTTCAATACGATCTTGTGATCTCTGCCATGAGTGGATGGGGGGATGGGGAGGGTCAGGGTCCCTGCTCTCCAGCAGGGTGGTGGGTCCTGGGAGAGTCACCAAAGACAAAGCGAGCGACACAGTGAGAAGGAAAACCTTCCTGACTTCTCCTTTTCCTTCCTGTTCTTTCCCCTTGTATCTTCCTTTCTCCTTTTTCTGCCTCAGGCTCATTATTTTCTCCTCTTAGATGTTTGGGACATGCCCAACAAGCTGGCCTGGTTGTTGAGGAATGACGGTTGACAAAACAGGAAAGACAGGCAGTGACCACAGCAAGCCAGGCCCTGAGCGCAGTGCCAAGAGCTGAGGATTTATTGCATGTGGGGGCATTTAGAATTTGTGAGGAGCAGTGGGATGCACAGAAAGCTCTGTTGTAAAAGGCTGAGTCTGGTGACTGTGTCCTGACTTGTGGAGTGGAAGAAAGACATGGGTCTGTAAGGGAAGAAGAGGGATCAGAGAGAATCTGTGAGGAGGGAGGCCTCAGGAATTGTCCCAACTTGCAGCTGTGTGGGCGAGGGCTGATTGTAAGAGTTTGGAAGATAGAGCAGGCTGTGCATGGACCACTGGGAATGAAGAAGGGGCCACACCTGGTAGCTGGTCCACAGGGTGGTGGCAAGCCCCTCACTCTGGGAGCTCTCTGCAAAAGGGGATCTTGGGGGATCCCCTCTGGTGAGGGCTGGCACCTCAAATGGACACAGAACAGTGTGAGGAAGCAATCAACCTGAGGCTGAAGCTGATGGAGTCACTGTGGACATGAATCCAAAGGCCTGACCAGGGCTTCAGAGGTCATCTGGACATCTAGGATGTCCAGGGGCCACAGCCGTACATGGGTTGCATGGGAAAGGCTGGACTCACTTGGGTCAGCTTCCTGTCCCCCGCTCCTTCTACCACACTCAAAACACACTCACCTTTAAAAAGGTTGGAAAACACATCAAGACTTAAGGTGCAAGTCGGAGGTCCAGAGAGGACGACAGCACAGATCCCTCCCTCTGCTCTCACATTGCTGGTTTGGAACGATTCTAGAACTCGCATTGGGAGCCCTTAGCAGTCAGCTGGAAATGCAGAGGTCAAGGCTGAGTTTAGGGCCCTCCCATCACCCGTTGCTGCTCAGAGCTAACAGAGCCACAGATGCACCACCAATCCCGATACAAGGACGATGGATGACCATCAGTGGCTGCAGAAGGTGAAGAAGAAAGTGAAGGCAGCCGAAATGTGATAACAGGGAGGGCCCCCCGCCCCACGGGAAGCCCAGAGGGGCCGTGGGAGGGGTTCTGTCTTGCTGCTCTCTGTGGAGCTGCAGTCCTTATAAGCAAGATCGTTCCAATCCAAGAAGCCCTCTCAGCCTGGCTCCTGCTTTGAAAACCTGTGACTGGAACAGTGACCAGCCCAGCCCCAGGCCACCTCTCAAATAAGAGAGCCCCACCCTGGCCCTTCACCAGGTCAGGTCACTGTGCCTCCCCAGGAGCCAGAAGCCTTTCTTCATGAAGCCAGCAGACTATTCACCTTGATTTATTGTTTGGCGTTGAATCTAATAACTTTTGTTTTTAATAATGATGTTTTGCTGAGCTCCGAAAAGCCCAAGGCATGATTTTGCTGCTGTAAAAAATGCACGAGTACACAGCCCCCATCAGTTGCCTAAGAGCAATTTACAAAACCACTTTCTGTGTTTACAAAGAAAATCACCTTGGTAGAAGTGTCATGGTGAAAAAGAGAGAACTCCTCCAAGACAGCCAGTTAACTTCCGCTGCTTCCTACCTGCTTGCTCCAGTCTGAAATGATGGGGACCTGCAGACTATAGGAGGCTTTCTGGGTGAAACAAGGGGCTTCTGCTCTAGGAGAATACATTCCTGCTCTAGGAGGGTCAACTATACAATTCTCCTGGGCTTGCAGCCAAGCCACTGCTCTCCTAGTAGCTGTTCCTTATCCCCCAACAGCTAGGCGCAAGTTTACATTTCTCTGCCATCCATCAGAGAAATGTAAACTTGCATAAGCAAGAGTTAGATTCTGAGCCAGACACTGGAGGCTCACACCTGTAATCCAAGCTATGTAGGAGGCTGAGATCAGGAGGCTTGAGGTTCAAGGTTTGCTAGGGCAAATGGTTCACCAGAACCCATCTCTAAAATAATCAGAGCCAAAATATGGGCTGCAGGCTTGACTCAAAGGATAGAATGCCTGCTATACACTTGCAAAGCCCTGAGTTCAAGCCCTAGTTCCATTAAAAAAAAAGAGAGAGAGCTGTGGCTTCTGAAATGGGAAGTCATTTCCGTGACAAATGATAAGCCTGCAAGCCTGTGATAACTGGGTCATCCAGTGGTATCTGCTTGTGGTGTCTGCTTCTGACCTTTAAGTTTCAGAGCCCAGCCAGTATGGAGCCTATGGTAGACCGCAAAGGAGGGCAGCAGCCAGCAGGTAGGAACAGCTCAGTTCCAGACCTCTCCCGTGATTTACCCTCCTCTGGTTCTGAAGAAAGGGGAAAAAAGATGATCAGTTGGCAAGACCAGAGACCAAGGGAGAAAAAGGGAAAGGATGAAAAGCTATTATGCCCTCACCTCTTCACCCAAACCTCTGGCTCCTTCGTCAGACACAGGGCTCCCCCTGCCTGTCCCCCACAGAGCTCTGCTGAGGATATGCTTTACCCCTCACAGTCTCGCCTCCCCTCACCTGCTTCTCCCTGTTCCCCTCCCAGGTACAAGAGAACTGGACTCCTTGTGTCCCCAGCAAAACAGCTCTCTCATGCCTCCAAGGGGTTCTCTCTTGTCCTACCTGCTGGTAGGACACCAATGGTCTTCCTCTCTGAAACCTCCACCCCTCAGTCCCTCACCCCTGGATGAGCTCTAGGGCCCCACTGCCCTCCACATCCAGTGGGACAGAATCACTGAAGCTAGCTGCTCAGTGTGTTCAAAGTCCCAGGTGATGCCCACAAGAGGCGGGCATCGGGATGGAATACAAAAGATTCAAGGTAATGCACTCAGAAGAGGAAGGAGAGGCTGAAAATGAGGGGGAGGGAGGTAACAGGTGAAGAGCATTCCAGTCTACTTGAGGAGAAAAGAGTCAAAAATAAGAGAAAATGAACTTCAGCTTCAGAGATGAAGTGAACAGAAAGGGCACCGGCTTGTCACAAAGACACTGATAAACAAGAATTAAGAATTTGCAAACATGTCTTGAGGCTTATAAATTAAGGATATACTTAAAGATGGAGGAGGGATATTTCTGGATGGGTAAAACTCCAAGGGTGCATGCATTCAGGCTTTAGTTAGAAACTTTGAATGAAAAAGTTGATAAGCTGGACTACATTAAAATTAAAATCTTCATCTTTGAGAAAGTCACTGTCAAGAATATAAGAAGGTGAGACCCAGACGGAGAGAAAATATTTGCAAAACATGTATCTGGTAAAAGACTGGGATCCAAAATATAACAAGGAACTCTTAAACTCAACAGGAAGAAAATTAACAAGCAACTTACAAAAGGCAAAAACCCTGAAGAGAAGTCTCACCTGAGATTTAATGATGGAAATAAGTATACGAAAAGTTATTTAACATCATACATCTTTATGGAATTGAAACATAAAACAACAATAAACTACTATACACACCTAGTAGATGGCTGACAACATCAAATGCTGGTGAAGACGTGGAAGAGAGGTGCTCTGGTGATGGCTGACACAAATGCAAAATGATACACCTGCTGTGAAGTCAGTTTGACGGTTTCTTACAAAACTAAACATAAGCTAACCATATGCTCGATCCAACAGTCATGACCTATAGCATTTCTTCAAATGAAGTGAGAACTTAAGAACACCCTAAAACCTCCCATATAAAAGGTTACAGTCATTTTATTGATAATTGCCAAAACTCAGAAGCGACTATGATGTCCTTCAATAGGTAAGTGAAGAAACAAATTCTATTACACCCATACAGTGAGATATTAGTGAAAAGAAAAAGACGAGCTACCAAGCCATAGAAAGACATGGATATACCTTGCATGTATATTGCTAAGTGACAGAAACCAATTTGAAAAGCTCACATCCCACCAATTCTACCCATACTGCATTCTGAAAAAGGCAGAACTATGAAGAGAAGAAAGATCAGTGGTTGGCTGCATGGACCCAGGGTTGGAGTGGGCAAGGACAGGTGAAATAGGCAGAGGATTTTGAGGGCAGTGAAACTATTCTGTATGATATTACAATGGTGGATCCGTGCAGTTACACACTTACCAAAATCCATAGAATGTACAGCACAAAGAGTGAGCCTGAAGGGTAAATGTACTTTAGCTGATAATATGTCAATATTGGCTCACCAGTTGTGACAAGTGTTCACACCAAATCAAAGATGGTGGTAACAGGGACAAGTGGAGAAAGGGGATTTGAGGAGATATATGGGAACTCTGTACTTCCTGCCTAATTTTTCTACAAGTCCTTACTCATAAAAATAAGTCTGTTCAGGGTTAGTGGAGTGGCTCAAGTGGCAGAGTACCAGCCTAGCAAGTGTGAGGCCCTGAGTTCAAACTTCAGCACCACCAAAAATAAATAAATTATATGTCTGTTGATTAAAAAGTCTTAGCATGAGAACAAGGATGCAATTCAACATATGGAGATGCAGACTTGATTCTAACAACAACAGTGAAGACAAACAATCACAAACTTGTCCTAATGGAAAGGTCTGGCACTGCCAAGTAGTTGAAATCCACAGAGAAAGCACTAATGAGAGCCCCAAATTAGAAAAGATTGTTGGTTTTTTTAATAAGGAAAAAGTCATCTCTGAGAATTGCACTTCTGTTAGTCAAAGACTGACACAGGGTCGGGAAGAGCTATTAAGAGAATTTATGAGGGGGCGATGGTAGCAGTGAATTTGTGTGCATGTGTGTGTGTGTGTGAGAGAGAGAGAGAATATGAGCATGCAAGAGTATGTGGGTGTGTGAGTGTGTTGAGTGTGAGTGTGAATGAATGTGTGTGTGAGTGAGTGAGAGTATTTGATGGGGCACAATAGGAGACCCCAAATGAGACCAAATATATACATATAATTACATAGCAAAATATAACATGTAATAAATCCATTATTTTATATCTTACATAAAGACACATTTGAAATATGAATTCTACATAAAATATACAATATATAATATCTGTGTAAGACAGAGAAGCCACAGTGCAGAGCAGGTGAGTCAACGGAATAGCCACATGGAAAATACATGTGTCTTGTACGTGTAACACACATCCCACCTCACACCGCTCACCAGAACCACTATGAGAGGGACTGCAAATGAAGGGGAAGTAAAGCTTTTAGGAAAACATTTTTCAGTCCTGCTTTTATTTTTACTAGCATACATTAACTATACAAAAGGTTGTGGTATTTCGCATATTCAGTAATGTACTTCGATCAAGTTCATCCCTCTATTACTCTCTCATCCTCCTCCTCCTTTTGAACAATTGAGTGGGTTTCATTATCCTATTTTAATGCATGTATATAAAGAACCTCAATAACATTCACCCTTCCTTTACCCTCTCCTATTGCCCTCTCCCCTCCTGCTGATTCCCAGCCCCAAACAGCTCCCATTTGACACTCCTATCACTCATTTTTCCATTAATTTTTACAGGTCTAGATTCCATATCACACAAGAGAGAACAAGTGATATTTGTCTTTCTCAGTCTGGGCTATTTCATGTAACATGATGACCTGTCGTTCCATCATTTTCCTGCAAATGGCATCCTTTCATTCTTCTTTATAGCTGAATAATACTCTATTGTGTATACACACCACATTTTCTTTATCCACTCCTCAACTGATGGGCTTCTAGGCTGATTCCATGGCTATTGTGCATGGTGAAGCCATGTGTGTGCTGGTATCCTGACTGTATGATGAATTACATTTCTTCAAATATAAGCTCAAGAGTATATAGCAAGATCATATGGTCATTATGGTTTTCTGAGGCACGTCTATACTGATCCTCACAGTGGTTGCACTGATTTCCATCCCTTCTGAGTGAATAAGGGTCCCTTTTCCTCACCTCCCTGTCAGCACTTGCTGTTTGGATTCTTGATGATACCATGCTGACTGGAGCGAGGTGGAATCTCGATGTAGTTTTGACCTGTATCTCCTTTATGGCTAGGGATGTTGAAAATTCCTTCATGCATTTATTGCCAATTATACTTCATTGTTAGAGAAATGTCTGTTCAACTCATCTATGCATTTATTAACTGGATTGCTTGTTCTTTTGGTGTTTAATTTTTTGAGCTTTTTTTTGGCGGTACTGGGGTTTGGACTCAGGGCCTTCACCTTGAGCCACTCCCCCAGCCCCTTATTCTGATGGGTTTTTTCAAGATAGCATCTCACAAACTATCTGCTGGGGCTGACTTCAACCATGATCTTGGTGATCTCTGCCTCCTAATTAGCTAGGGTTACAGAGTGAGCCACCGGCGTCTTATATGTTCTGGCTAGCTAAAGATCTGATGAATAGGTGGCAAAGATTTTTTTCCCCAATATGTAGGTTGTTTCTTGATTCTGGTCATTGTTTCCTTTGCTGTGCACAAGGTTTTTAATTTGATGCAATTTCATTTGTCATTTCTTATTCATATTTTTTGAACAATTGGGGACCTATTCAGAAAAGTGTTACCTATGGCTATAGCTTCAAGAATTTTCCCTGTTTTCCTCTAGCAGTTTCAAAGTTTCAGATCTTAAGTTAAGATCTTTGATCCATTTCAATCATTTTTTGTACAAGGTGAGCAATCGGGGTCTAGTTTTATTCTTCTACATGTGGATATAGTTTTCCGAACACCCTTTGCTGAAGAGGCTGTTTTTTCTCCAACATAGGTTTTTGTCACTTTTGTCAAGAATCAGATGTCTGTAGCTGTGAGGGTTTATTTCTGGATCTTCCATTCTATTCCACTGGTCTATGTGTCTGTTTTTATGCTGGCACCATGCTGAGTTTTTTGGCAGTACTGGGGTTTGAACTCAGGGCATCAAGCTTGCTAGACAGGTGCTCTACAACTTAAGCCACCCCCCCAATGCTGTTTGTATTGATATGGTTTGTGGTAGAGCTTAAAATCAGGTATGGTGATATTTCCAGCATTGCTCTTTTGGCTCAGGATTTTTTTTTTTTTTTGACTATTCAGGGTCCTTTGTAATTCCAAATGAATTTGACATTAGAAGTTTGATGGAGATTGCATTGAATCTGTAGATTGCCTTTGGTCATATAGCTATTTTCACAATATTAATTCTGCTGGGTATGAACATAGGAGGTTTTCACATCTTGTGACTTCATTTTCTTTCTTCAAAGTCTTATGGCTTTCTTGTGGAGGTCTTTCACCTCCTTGGTTAAGTTTATTTCAAGGTATTTAGTTTTTTGAAGCTATTGTGAATGGGATTCTTTTTCTGATTTCTTTCTCAGCCTGTTCATTTTTGCTATATAGAAAAGTTACTGAATTTTTAATGTTGGTTTTGTATCCTGCTACTTTGCCCATAGTGGTTATCAGATCTAAGATGGCTCATTTTTTTTTTTTTTGATGGAGTTTAGGGTATTTTAAGTATAGGAGCATACCACTTACAAATAGGGATTGTTTGACTTCTTCCTTCCCCATTTGTGTCACTTTTATTTCTTTCTCTTACCTCATTGCTTTGGCTAGGATTTCAAGTACTCTACTGAATAAGAGTGGAGAGAGCAGATACCCTTGTCTCATTCCTAGCTTTAGAGGAAATGTTTTCAGTTTTTCCCCCTTTAGTGTAATATTGGCTATCAATTTATCATATATGCCCTTTATGATGTTGAGGTATGCTCCTCCTATTCCTATTTCATCCTTTAACATGAAAGGATGTTAAATTTTGTCAAAGGAGCTTTCTGCATTCATTGACATGATCATGTGATTTTTGTTCTTCATTCTGTTTATGTGTATAAAGAGCTGTCCTTGCATTAGGAGAACATTTTTTGTAGCCTTATAGTAATTCTTAAATAGGACCAAAAATGTAACAACTATTGAAGAAAAAATTAATAAATAGGACTATATTACATCTATAATTTTTAAAAAATACTGTTAAGAGAATGAAAAGCCAACCCAGAGTCTAAAATTATGTATGTGTGTGTGTGCATACATACACTTGTGTACATATATATGTGCACATAAATCTGTATATCACAAAGTATCGACATTCTGAATATTTTTTTTAGTATGGGGGCTTGAACTCAGAACTTCATGTTTGTTAAGCAGGCTCGAGTCATGCCTCTATCCCTTTTTGCTCTGGTTATTAAGATAGAATCTGGCTTTTTGCCTGGGCCAACCTGGACCATGACTCTCTCATTTATGCTTCCTGCAGTAGCTGGGGTGCAGGTACATATCACTGTGCCCAGCTTTTTCCATTGAGATGGGGTCTCACCAATTTTTTTCCACAACAGGCCTTGAACCATGATCCTCCTGATCTATGCTTCCCAAGTAACTAGGATTACAGGTAGCCATAGGCCACTAATCATGTGACAATGATTAGTGAATCAGTGGATTAGTGGTGATTGAATGTCACTACTAATGTCACCTGCACCAAATTGAGAGCTCACAACAGAGGTGTGTAAGTGCTCAGCACTTAGGGCTGCCTGCAGATATTTGTGTGACTACAAGGAGTTATGTGTGCAAACTGATGACCCAGAAAAACCACAGGAAGTACCAGGATGGCACTCAGTAAGGTGGCTATATGAGTGAGGGGCTGCTATGATTGCACTCCCGGTCTGGAAGACATACTTGGGGCCTTACAAAGGCACCTGTGGATACTTCCCGGTGCCCACTGAGATTTTGGTCTAGGATAAGACAAGTCTGGAAGCTCCTGAGTCACAGGACAACCTCTGACACTTTCCGTGAGTGTCGTGTTCTCGTGGGTCTATGGGAAGGGCTGCACCTGTCATCCCAATTGGGCCACTGGACATTGTCACTGGTGAATCTTAGCTGAGTTCGGGATATCAACCACTTTCCTTATTCTCCTAATAACTTTGGAATTCTTGGATTCAAGTAATTTGTTGTTAATATTTCCCAGTCCTGAATAAAGAAAGTGTGGGCCTCAAAGCCTCAGAAACCTAGGGTTCTTCATAGGGGAAAAGGCCAGCCAAACGTGTGTCTCACCAAAATCTACTCATACTATGTAGGCGGACTTTTGCTTTTAGCAAAAATGAAAACAAACCACAATACAAAAAAGTCTTTCAGAAAACTGTGAAGCATAGGCGAGACAATTTCAAGAACATTCTGGAAGCTGCAGGTAGGTAACTGGGCAGCACTGCACGTTGAGCTTTAACTTGGCTGATCTACCTTGAGCAACCAACCAGGTAGCCAGGGGGTCAGTGCACAGGAGCCCAGGTGGGACAGAAAGGAGGACAGGTCCAAGGTAGGGAGGGATAGTAAACCTGTGACAGGCAGCCGGAGTCCCCAGTACCCTTGCATTCTGCTCACCAGAATGCTGTCCCTCCTGGCTCTAGGGGAACATCAGAGGTCTATGAGAGAACCCTTTCTCTCAGCAGACTGGCAGCCCCCAGAGGTATCAAGTCTCCACATTTACAGGTGAATGCCCAGGAATTACTGTACTGCTTAGAAACACACACAAAAAAAAAAGCAGAAAAGAGTGACCAAAACAAATGGGCAGAAAGAAAAGAGTGACCAAAACAAATGGGCAGAAAGAAGCAACCCAAGGGAAACTGAGACTGTGTGAAGAAAGAAAAACTAAAATCCTTAATAACCTTGGAGAAATGAGAGAAGAAAGTAAAGGAGTTATTAGAAATGCAAAATATTATTTAAAAGGTGAAAAATATCAATGAAAAGATTGAAACAAAAAAAAAATCAGAGAGCTCCCAGATAGAGCAAAAAGAAAAAGAAATACATAACAGGAGAGAACGGATAGGAAAATTAAAGGATGAGTCCACAAGGTCAAGTATCCAAATAAAAGGGGTTTCCAGAAAGAAAGAACAATGACGACAAAGAGGAAGAAAATAGCTGGAAAATCATTCTAGAAACTGTCCTGATAAATTCCAGGTGGAAGAACCTTACCAGCAGCCCAAACACAATTGACACAGTAGGCCCACTGGCACACACCACAAAGGAGAACACTCAGAGCTCTGAGGACAAGCAGAAGATCCTTCAAACAGCTGGACAGGAAAAAGTTACAGGAGAAACAGGTGACTCCTGTCCACCTCAGGAGTCAGAGAGGATTCGGGCATCTTGACAATAAAAAAACACAGTGGACTATGGCCTCCAAAGTCCCAATGGGAGTTAATTCCTGCCCAGGAATGGAGCAAGCGTGAGGTAAAATAATGACATTTCAGACACACACATTAGTCACAACTTTACTTTCTAAGTAGAGGTGGCCAGGAGATGTGCTTGACCACAAATCAAGGGACGAAGGAAATGCTGGCTGAGCACAGAAAAGAGGCAAAGACAATTCCAGGACAATAGGGAGGGGGACCCCAGGCCACAGTCGGGCAGTTCTGGGAGGCTTATGGTGTGGACTGGATGCCCCATCAGAAACTCTGGGGGAGGTTTTCCTTGAGAGGGTGTCTTGAGGGATAAGACAAGTGACACAAAGCATTTTTTTCTTTCTTTCTTTGCTTTTTTTTTGGTGGCACTGGGGTTTGAACTCAGGGCCTTATGCTTGCTAGCCAGGCACTCTTATCACTTGAGTCACTCATCCAGCTCTTTTTTATGAAGGTTTGGGTTTTTTCAAGATAGGCTCTCTTGAACTATTTGCCTCAGGCAAATAGTTCTGATCTGTGCCTCCTGAGTAGTTAGGATTACAGGTGTGAGCCACAGGTGCCCAGTCACAAAGCAATTCTTAAAGAAAAGTGATTTGAGGAAAAACAAGCCAAAAAAAAAAAAGTGTAATAACAAGTGGCGATCACAACTTACACATGGCTTAGCTTTGTAAAGAATTTCTGTACTTACAGTAATGTACATCACTAAATGAGCACATGACAAAGATGGATGGGTGTGAAGGGTATGAGTGTGGGGCAAGAGAGGGGTATGCACTCTCATCTTTCCAGGGGAAAGAAGTTTAACAGCAAGACAGAAGAATGCCAACACAAACTCTATCGGTGCGATGGTATTTTGCTAAAAGAATCAAAAGTGGTTACCTGTGTGGAAGGAGTAATGAGAGGGGGCGTGGATACGGAGCTCCAAGTTGGATGTGTCTGAGATTTGCAATAAGCTTTTAAAACCTTTAAGCTTTTGTCTTTTGTGAAGGCAAACTGAGATCAGATCCATGACATTTAGCAGCCACCTGACATAGTATGGTTTACACTCAATAAATGCCAGCCTTGTTTTTTGTTTTGTTTTGTTTTTTTTGACAACTTCCAGATAGAGCAAGGGCTAGAGACAAGTCAACTCTGACTGTTGGAGAAATGTAAAGGAGCCTCGGCCACCCATGGAAACTCCACCCCACCTTAACTAACCCAAGACCTGGGGTCTCCAATGTTTCACCAACAGAAGGTCCCACAGGTCTTCCTCCATGACACAGCCACACTGGGAGATGGGTGCTGACAAGAGTATGAATTGCCTCAGAAATAAAAGAAGGTAAGGCTGATTTACCAGCCAATCATCTGAGCTTCTCTTTAATGGACCAGGAAGTCTTCCAGGCAAACATGTCCAGGGCATTGAGAGCTTCCACTGGAGCAGAGGCACTTCAGCCCACCTTACAGGACCCAGAAGCCAGAGTGGACCTGTCTCTTGCCCCTGGCCTTGATCTGCTTCCCTTCGAAGCTCCCAGGGCCACAGATGATGGTTCAAATAGTTCTCAAGACTTCCCCACCCCCATCTCTAAAATAACCAGAGCAAAATGGATTGGAGTCATGACTCAAGTAGTAGGGAGCCTGCTTTGCAAGCCCTGAGTTCAAACTCCAGTCCTATCAAGAAAAAAAAAAGTCCTCAGACAGCGTAGCACATACACACTACATTCTTCTGTTCACTAAAATTTGCCTGATTAAAACTAATCATTTAAAATCCTGAGCATCATGGATTTAAAGGCATCATCTGCACCTTTGCAGGTCCATTTCTGTCCAGATGAAAGTAATAATTAGGCCAGGGTGGGTGACTGGGTCAGTGGAGTCACAGACAGACCCACAGGTCACCTGCTCTGCTGCAGAATAATTGTGTGACAGGGAGTAAAGTGTTTTGGTCAAATTCCCATGTGTGAATTGGGGATGATGCTTCTCTGATAAGATTGCAGGGAAGGTAAAAGAGCTAGGACCCCAAATATGGGGGCGTCATGCCTGGCTTACCAGGCATGGGAGACATCACTGATTGTCACCCTTATTTACTTCATTAGGCACTAGACTACAATGGGAAATGAAGCTTTGATTGTTTATTTTTGTTGGCACTGGGGTTTGAACTCAGGCCTCATGCTTGCTAGGCAGGTTCTCTTACCACTTGAGCCACTCCAGAAAAAAGTCTTGGTCTTTGATAAGTCCAAGAGCCAAAGGTGGCCTCAGTGGCAGAGGAGACAAGAGTGAGGTCAGCTTCCTGCAGGACCTGGCAGCTTCACCTACCAGGCTGGTTGCCTAGTGGCCACAACAACTCACCACAAGTCCAACAGGACTTCAGGGCACCCTTATGGCCACCCTGGAGCTCCAGCTTCCATGGCTTTGTACTTGAGCAATCTGCCAGTCGTCAGGAGTAGAGACATCTGCCAGAACAAAAGAAAAAAAAAGGCTAGTTAGCCTTAAAGCAATAAATAAATAGGTGTGGGGGCCGAGGACACCTAGAGACCAGAAGACACCATGTAACTTAGATGTTGGGAATGAGGGCTCCAGAGCCAGGCAAGCAGTAGGTCCCCATCCCGACTGTGGAACAGCAGAGAATGTGATGATAGAGCAACTTCAACCTCCCTTTTGTTGCACAGAGTCAGGGCCAGGTGAGAGAGGCTCCGAGGGTGCCAAATTTAAGGATGCCCTACTCTGCTGGCCACCCAAGCAGAGAAGCAGCCCCTAAGGATGAGCACTCCCCAAATTTGCACCTAGGTGCCTCCCTAGCCTCACCCTGGTCCTGGCTGGGATAGGACTAACCGCAGCGCTTGGGTACCGGGTGGCTGGGTAGATTGGGAGGGACCTGCAATGCTGAACGAAGTGTCCCAGACTGTCACATGGGACAGTGAGAACTATAGCTAGCCTAACTCACTCCCCGTGCATTACTCATGAAAAGACCCTGTCATCTGCCTATCTCCCAGGTACAGTCTTCCTCCAGAGTTGAAAGCGTATCTCCAGTAACAGTGAGCTAGAACTTAACTAAAACGGGGTTCCTCCCTTTCCGAACCCCAGTGTGGCATCTAGGGGTGGGGATCGCCAAGGCCGATGCTAAAATCCTCCTCTAGGGGGCGGCAGCACTCAGACTCCGCTACGGTTTGCATCACCCGGTGCCTGGGATTAAACTCGAGCGTTTCCCTCCCCGCAAGGCTGTGCGCGGTGGACCAGGCGCGCATCTCACTCATCTTTTGGCACACTGCCTGACGCGTAATAAACGATCAAAACGCAGAATAGCTCGATCGACAGATACGTCTTAAGTTTCCAAATTAATTAATTTATCATTTTGTAGGCTAAAATTTTCAAGTATTATTATTAAGGACAGTAAAATGAATTTTAAAAATCGCTCAACATTTCGAGATTGAGCCACTAGTTTCAAGAACTGATTAAAAGGTGTTTGCCGCATATTTGGAACAGGTATCACATATCACATATCAAAACTTTTCAAGCCATCATGGCTTCAATTCCCGTAATCCTATCCCAGCAGCGTTTTGGCTCGGGCTATGAGAAGGATCTGTGTTCCCAGGAGTCGGAGCCAGGTGTCCGGGGCGCTCCCTGCGTTGGCACAGGTGCGCGGTGTCCATGGTCCTGAGTCTGCAGTGACTTCAGGCTCACAAACGCTGGGTGGAAACATGCGACTGCTGTCGCTTGACCCGGGCCTCCCTGGTACCGACAGAGGTTGTTCATTTGGGCCCCAGCGGTGGCGCGGCGGAACCGACCTCGCGCGCTCCGGCGCTCCAGGAGCCCGGGTTTCCACCCAGGGAGCCGTAGCCCTGCTTGGCCGCCAGATGGCGCTGCGGCTCCAGCCATTGCCTCCCAGGCCCACGTGGGCTCGGGTCCGCTCGCTCACGCGGTCAGACCCTCTGCGCAGACCGCCAGACCCGCAAAGGCCGCAGAGGGGACGCTACGGGGCTGGACACTGCCTCCGTCCACCCAGTGGAACCTGGGCCTGGCGAAGGTGGATTGATCCTTGCTCTTCCGAGAGTTTCCAGAAAGCTGGATTTTTGTTCAAAATATTAGCAATCCAAAGAACTTTAAGATTCTTTCCTGGAAACTCCTTTTCCAAGAGGCCGGCAGGGGTGTCGCCTGACGCTGCGTGAGTCTGACTGAGGACACAGCAGGCCTGAGGCTGCACAAGGCCAGAGCCTAGTGCCTGACTTTAAGCCATTGGGATTTAGGCAGCCAGGATGCCAGAACTTCCTGGTGAGGAAGGGGGTGGGTCGCCCCGTACCACCTGCAGACTTAACTCGTGAGTGCCCAGGTGCCTTTACTTGCCTAGCCCACCCTCTGCGGGAGGACCCTGTTCCTGAAGTTCTTACGGCTGGGGCTGGGAACACTTACTTCTAACGCCTTTTTCTCATGGGAAAGTTTAACCACATACAGAAGTAGAAAATTTTTTAAAAAGGAACCCCCGTGTATCCATCACCCAGCTTCAGCGACTGATGGTCATGGCTTTCTGCCCCAAGGATGGTCCAGCCAGCACCATTCCCTGCCCCACTAGGCTAGGCTGAAGCAAATACCAGATAGCTCATCTCTCCTCCATAAAAACTCCTCCAGTGGGTAATATGACAATCCCATTGCTGCACTGATATTACTTCACACCAAAAATTTCCTGTTATCATCAAATACTCCATCATTACCCACAGTCCTCCGCTTGCCTCATAAAAGCACTAAGACAGCAGTAAGACCCGTAAGCTGCGTTTAATTGATTTAAAATGTTGTTTGAATTAGGGTAAAAAATTGCACATAGTGAAAAGAACAGATCTGAACATCATGTGTGATCGACACACCAGCAAGACATAAAAGGTTTCCACCACCTCTGAAAATCCCTTCCTCCCCGATGAATCCGCCACCAACCCAGCCAAAGGAAAACACCACAGAGTCCTTTTGTTTGTGGTGGTACTGGGGTTTGAACTCAGGGCCTCCCGCTTGCTAAGCCAGCACACCAGCACTTGAGCCACACCCCCAGTCCTTTTAGCTTTCGTTTTCAGGTAGGGTCTCACGCTTTATGCTGGGCTGGCCTGAAGTGCAATTCTCCTGTTTACACTTCCTGTATGGCTGGGATTACAGTCATGCACCTCCACGCCCAGCCGATGTTCTCTTAGTAACTTTTTGTCTGATGCCTGGGGCTGACCTTGACTCTTGATTTTGCTGATCTCCACCTCCTGCCTGGGATTACAGGCTTGTAGAGTACTTTCCCCTGCTCTATAAATTAATGTAAACATAATCAAACATCATGTGCTTTTCTATGCCTGCCTTCTTCATTGATGTTCATCCACAGCGTTAAGATGCACAAATATTTCATTCTTTTTTATTCCTTTGTCATCTGTCAGTATATGACTAATGCAATTTGTATTGACACATCCTGTTAGAAAATACCCTGCCCGATGGATCTCTGGACTGTTCCCAAGCTTTGTGTAATGAACGAAGCTGCTTCTGCTAGTCTTTTTGTGCCAAAATGTTGTCATTTCTCTTTTGCAAATGCCTAGCGAAATTGCCACTTCACAGGAAATATATACCTTTAACTTTATAAAAAGAAGTGTTCGACGTGGTTGCACACTTCATGTTCCCACCAGGAAAGTGTGAGGGTTCTACTTGCTCCACCTCCTTCCCCATACGTGCTGTTCTTCTGTTTTCATTTGAGCCCTTCAGGTGGGTGTGTGACTATATCACATGGCAAGTTGAAAGTGCACTTCCTGATGTGTTGCAAATGAGTTCTTTCCATTTTTATTTGTCTGAAAATGTTTTAATTTTATTTTCCTTGCATGTAGAACTTGTTCTACATGCATGGGTAGAAATCTTTCAGTGGCTGTTCTCTGCAGTCCCCTTGCAAAGTCCATCTATGGACTTGGGAAGTCCAGTCGGTGACTAAGAACCCACGACCTCTTTCAAAACAATCTTTCCCGCCCCATGTCTGTGCAGTATCAGCCCCACAAGCCCCTCTCTCTCGGGAGCCCCAAACCTAAGGAGCCCCAACACAGGAGGTCACTACTTGTCATGTGGTCTCACTTTCCTGGAAGCAAGCCACCATTGGGGGTTGGTGCACATGAAGTTCACAGTATGACCTTCTCTCCTCTCAAGGATGGTGGCCTTGCACTGGCTGAGGTAGAACACACAAAAAAATCTGCCAGATTTTGTAGCTGTTTGCAGTGGGAGAGGAAGTCCGAAACCAGTTACTCCACCATAGCTGCAGTCCAGCTTCTTCTGTCTGCTTTTTTGTCTCCTTGCAGTATGTGGAAAAATTGCATTTGTTGTCCTGTAAAGTCACCCACGTTCTGGACTCTGCTCACTGCGTCCCAGGAGTCTTCAGGTTTCCCAGTCCCCCCAAGGTTCCTGTAAGCTGGTGTTCCCTCTGGAGGCTGGACCCACGTCAGGCTGATTTTTCTCCCACTCACTCAAGCAGCAGGTAGTGCAGTCTCTGTGTGACATGACCAGCCTTTGGTGCACGATTGCCTGAATTTATATTTTTTAACTAAGGGTTTGCATAAATATGCTATTTTATGTCAATTTTCCTTCTCCATTCATTTACTGAGTACAACTATAAGAGAAGCTCCCATGATCGATGGTGTGGTTGCACTGAGGTACAGTTCCTAAGGAAAGTCACGGGAAGGGCCAGTCCCTCCCGTGTTGTCACAATGAGCTCGTTTCCCTGTGTGATCCAAGGATGTCTAATGAGTTCTTCATTTTCCTTTTCTTTTCTTTCTCCATCTCTTACTTAAATATTTTTCCTCCCTCCCTCTTTTTTCTGCCTTCTTTCCTCCCTTCGTTTCCTCCTTCCTTCCATTTTTCTCCTTTCCTTCCTTCCTTGTTTTTTGGTATCACTGTGAACTTGAGGAATTTAAACATATTTAATGTGTTTCAATTGACAGCAGTTATTATTTTTACTGAAGATTGATTTCCCAATGTTGACAGAGGAAGAATATTCATCTTGGCTCTTAGACCTTTAGGTATGACTCTGGCAGCTTTGGAGAGCACCCTTGCTTTTTGGTGTACCCAAGTGTTCTAGAGTCTTCCTGAACATTTGCCGCCCCAGATCTAGAATCTGTCATTTCTACAAAGAAAGCCTGGTTCCTTTTAGTGGACAATGGTATTTCAGGACCACAATTTAAGAGGAAAGAACACTCACAACTATTGGATAGATTCAGGGTTTCTTCAGTGAATGTATTGGGTATACCAGTCAGCTTTCCCTCACTATAGTGAAATACTTGACAAAGACTACTTATAAACAAAAAGTTTATTTTGCTCAGTTTTGGAGGTTCAAAGGCATGGCACCTGCATCAGCTCCATTCTGGCGAATCCTTGTGGCCAATGACGGTGGAGCTCCTGGGAGCCAGCCAGTGATCATGGAAGCCAGTTTCTAACAGGAGGTGTGGGGGGGGGGCAGTTGTGCTTCTGTTAAAAGAACCCTCAGAGAGTTACCTCAGCCCCCAAAGTCCTAAGGACCACAAACTAGACCCCACCTCTTAAAGATGTCACCACCTCCAACACCACCACCCTGGAGACCAGAGCAAGTTCCCAACATGCTGTCTTTGGAGGTATATAAACCACATTCAAACCACAGCATCAGGAAATAATGTTATTTTTTTCCTAAATTTTAAAAGAGATAATACTCCTGCATTCATGCCGATGTTTCCAGTTGATCATTCACCAATATGGTAATGAATTAGGCACCATTTATTGATGTTTCCTTGCTGACAGCTTTAATCCCCTCTCCCCCAGCCCTTCACACCCCTTGTCCCCTGCCCCACATCTGCAAAGCTGATTACAAAGCCTGATGCTTCCTCCTTTGGCGCCAGAAGGATGTTGGAAGCACAGCAGCCCCACCCAGCTCTCATTCAGGCCCCACCTGGCCACAAGCCCAGTCCCTGGGTGCTCTCACACCAGGTGACCTGCTCACATGGTCTGCTCACAAGGTCACCTTTCCTACTCTCTTGGTGGGTATGTAGCCTCCTCTGTCTCCACGTACAAACCAAATCCTTTCACAAAATAAATAAATACAAATAAAATATTGGTATTACTCCTTCCACACAGGTACCCACTTTTGATTCTTTTAGCAAAATACCATCGCACCGATAGAGTTTGTGTTGGCATTCTTCTGTCTTGCTGTTAAACTTCTTTCCCCTGGAAAGATGAGAGTGGATACCCCTCACTTATCACACCCATCCATCTTGTCATGTGCTCATTTAGTGATGTACATTACTGTAAGTACATAAATTCTTTACAAAGCTAAATCGTGTGTAAGTTGTGGTTGACACTTATTATTACACCTTTTTTTTTTTTTTTTTTTCCTGAAATCACTTTTCTTTAAGAAATGCTGTGTGACTGGGTGCCTGTGGCTCACACAAGTAATCATAGCTACTCAGCAGAGTAGACATCAGGAGAATCGTGGTTTGAAGCCAGGACAGGCAAATAGTTTGTGAGACCCTGTCCCGTAAAAACCCATCACAAAAAAGGACTGGTGGAGTGGCTCAAGATGTACGCCTTGAGTTCAAACCCCAGTACCACCAAAAAAAGAAAAAAGAAAAGAAAATGATTCTGGTATCTCCTTTCCAGAAGAGTTGCAATAATGAGTTTTAAGCTCAGAGTTACTGGACTCTATCAATGGAATGAATGACCTTTTGTGTTAGGGTGTCCATGACACTTCTAGCTTAATATCTCACGTGCCCTGTACACCTATAGCTTGCCTGTTCTCCACTGTGCTTGTTTCCTATGGCAGTTTCCCTTTGAAGCAATGGTTTTGGTCATCATTTTTTGAGTGTTTTACTGTTGCTGGCCACTCCTCCCCCATTTGACTCCAAGCCTGCCTCCTTAGGAACCAATGAGGCACGCCAGTACCCTTTCTTACCTTACTGAACTTTTATTTTTCCATTCTATACTCCAATGGCTCCGTTCTGGTTGGTTTAGTATTGCCTCTCAGGTTGTCTTGGAAGGCAGCTTTTTTAGGTCCCATTCCTCCCCACCAACCATGTCAATCACACATGCAGTTTACTTAATGAGTTCACAATCATTATGAAGGATGGACTGCAGGAGGTCCCAAAAGGTGATAAGTGGTCAAGGAGATACCTCTCCTTCCCAGGAAACCTCCGTCTACACCTGAGAGACATCTCTGTCCTTAGGCAATGCAAAAAGACTATAAAAACCCAATCCCCAATCTGACCCACGGGATCACCAGTTTCCGGGTCCCCCTGCATTCCCCAATATGCAGTCTTTCTCTTCTCTTCTCTACAAATAAAATCTTTCCGACCTCTGCTGTTGGAGTCTGTCTGTGCTTTCATTCTCAGAGCAGGCTCAAGAACCCTGAGCACCTGAAATTCCTGCGTGTGTCATCCATGCATCAATTACATACACTTTCCTAAGAAATCCAATAAAATAACTTTCAATAATCTTTGGTCTTAAAACTGACCAAAGAGCTACATGTTTATTAAAGAAGTCAGCCAAGACAGCTTTGAGATATTAGCAGATAATTAGGCAAGTAACAACAACAAAAAACCCTACTGATCCAAATTCTAAAATATGGCAACTTTAAAAATATAAGGAAAAGTGTTCAAACCTACCAGTAATTTAAAAATTTAAATTGAAATGATATTCCATTTTTGCCTGGACTAGCTAGCAGATAATTCGAAATGCTAACAAAAACGATGATATATAATTCTCAAGCAGTGAACTGAGTACAAATGTTGCAGCCCCTCTGAGAAGAAAGCAGTTTGGAGTTTGAAGCAAATATTACTTGACAGACCAACTAGATTCTCAAAGATCAATATTTGGAACACCACCTATGACACCCAAACAGGGTTGTTCCTCAAAATGTGTGTCATGTTATTTGTAATAAAAAAGTTAAGAAAAGTCATAAATGTTCAAAACAAAGGAAATAGTTATCAAAGTGATCCTCAATGCAGATGAATGAGATATTTAAAGTACCTGCCTATCTGTACATGTAACACTTCTAATGTAAAATTAAAGGTTACACAGAGAAAAACATGATTCTATTTTTGGGGCATCTCTGGGTGATGCTATCTTCCTTCTACAATTATATATATTTAAAATATTCTAAAATGGAAATATGTAGCATTGGCTTCTTAAATTTAAAAAAAAGTTTCTCAAAGTTTCATTTATGTTTTTCTGTTTTAAATTATCCAAAGTTTTTTTTTATTGAGATTTATGTAGCTTTATATATTTCACAGAATTTTGGCATCATTCATGTTTCTCAGTGCCATGTTTTGTTGCAGTTTTTTTTTTTTTCCTACATGCAGAGAGCTGAGGTCAGCAAGCACACTCTGCCAGGGAGGTTCTTATACAGTAGTGAGCTGACACAGACCTGGATGGCCGCAGCAGGTCATGGCTGGTCAGGGCTTCCAGGGCAATTCCTCCCTGGGAGACTTCTTTAAGTACCTGGAGTGGGTCATCAGTCTGTATAGTTTCTCCCCAGCAGAAGGAAGAGCAGAATCGACACCTTTGAGACTTCAGGAATCCTAGCAGCCTCTGGAAGGAAGAATCCAGGAGCCTGAGCACAAGGAGAGGTCAAGAGGGGCTAAGGCAGGATACATGTGACCTCAGAGAGTCTGGCTAGAGTTTGCAAACTCTAGGGATGGAAGCTCTGAAGGGTGGGAGAGAAGGAGTCATGTGATCCAGTGGGAAATTTGCAGCTCACACTTTCTGTGGTTATGGCCCTTGAGGTCCCAGAGGCCAGCAGGGGTTTGGATCACATCTTCTTCAGAAGTGAGGAACAGGGAAATGCTAACAGAATTCAATGGGAGGAAGAGATATGGTCCCATCTGTACTTTGGGCAAGTTTCCATGAAGGAGCCACCTCCCAGACAGTCAAGTGCAAAGGCCCAGGGGCCAGAGTGGGGACAGAAATGGAGGGGACAGACCCTTGTCAGCCCACATATGGAGTGCTGATGAAAGAGAAGGGTGGGGCCAGCCCCACTTCTGACCTGGGCCCTAGGCCCTGCTTAAGGAGCCTGGAATTTGGGGCAGAGAGGAGGTTGGATCTAGGAAGGGAGCTCACCTTTGGGGCCCGGACTGGAGCCAGGCAGGTGCCTGGCAGTTTTCTCTCCCTGCTTTAGGGGCTGTAGAAGGTTCTCAGTGATGTAGCTCCCCTCCACCCCCAAACCCTGGGCTGATTTCAGAAGGACCTCAGCCCTCCTTCCAGGCTCAGGACACCGGTTTCCCCTCCCCCCTCCCCCCCTGCTCCCCATACCTCCACGTTAAGGTCTTTGTTTCCACTGATTGGAAAGTTGAAGGGGCCCAGGAGGGTGACTAGGGGATAGGGGAGGGATGAGAAGTGCCCCTTTGTGCTCCCTTGATTGGCATAGTGATCCCTAACTGTGGTCGCTCAAGGATCCAGGTCCCTTAATTGAGGAGTGGGGAGAATAACCAAGATCTGCAATTTGTGGTATATTTGGGCATACCTGTTGCACACTGTTCTGGGGGTGTTGAGATGAGACCCCCCACCCTATTTGATCACATTTTTGGGGGGGACACCTCTAAGGTGCAGGCTGCCCAGGAGTCCTGGCAGGAATGCCGCAGCCCGCGCTTGCCGCTTCTGCCCTAGGCTCAGGGATTTGGAAGCAGAAACCTCCTACCCAGCCCCCATAGGAAGTCCTCCCTGGTGCAGGGAGGAGCCTCAAATTCAAGAAAGAAATTTACAAAGCAGCAGGGCTCAAGCCAAAGCTAACAAGGCTGCCCTAAAGATAGGGAGGTTGGCCCCTCCCTGTAAGGCTGCCTGGATCTCCCAATGTACTTCTGTGCACTGTGACTTTGTTCTCAGAAATTGCGTTTCTGCACCACCTCCTCCATCAAAACTTATCCTAACGTAACTCACCCACACGCTTGCTTGAGTCTTTTACTCACTCCCGTTCTACACGTCTGCAATCTCTTTCCATATGTTTGTATGTGTGTGTGTGTGTTTGAAATAGATTTTTTATACTTTATTTTTATTATTGTTGTGCTGGGGGTACATTGTGACATTTACAAAATTTCTTAACAATGAATCTTAACAATGTATCACATCATCCATATATGTTATACACACAAAATATTTACTAAAAATTGATGGGACAACCTGAACTCTTCAAATTTTAATGACTATTTATTGAACATAAACTCACAATTTATTGGAAATGAACCCTTGCATCAGATGGATGGGCATAGGGTTGAGGGACTTGTTCGATGGTCTCTTTACTGGCTGCCCGGGCAGTGTTCACTGTCAGTTTTCAGCAGTGAGATCAGCAAGTAGGAGAAGGAAGGAGGAATGAGTGGGGACCCACGGGCAGGGGAACCCATGCCACACACACACTTTTTCTGGCTGATTTGGGGCATGAGTGCATGATGGGGCCTTGAGGATATGGACATTAATTTTAGAAACTCCCCTGGTTCAGGTATCCCCTGGAAGGCCTTTTCTGGCCCCCTGGGTCTCTTACTACAGGGTCTCTACTCCTGATCACTGTGGAGTAACTATCAGAACCAGAAGCCAGCCTGGCACAGGGATGCCAGAGATGCTCCTCCCAATAAAGAGATCTGGGTTTAAAATAGAATTTCAGGCTGGGGGACAAGCTTAAAACTCAACAGAAAACACCCTGCAAACTTTCATCTTGTAACATCTCTGAAGATCAGTCCTCCCAGAGGTCCAAAATTCCGACCATTCTCTTCCTCTTCTCCTTAATTTCCTGGTCTCTTGAGAACTCTTGGAATGTACACTATAGTGTTTGTAAGATTGATGAATAGACATTCTAGTTCCAATCCAGCTACTCCAGAGGATGGAAGAACAGTCCTTGAAAACAAACAATAATTTGTGACAAGAGCAGGGCTACTCAGAGGCGATTTGAGTGATTGGTCAATGGGAGAGGAAATGTAAACTAATGCTCCCCCTCCCTCAAAGTTCATATTATCTCTGCACTTAATTTATTGACATCAGCTGGTCCCATCCAATGTGGAGTGGCTGTCCTACATCGTCCCCCACATACAGTCTGAGTTGCTGCCCTGGGGCAGAAGGGCTCACACTATTTACTTTCATAGTTCCATTCTTAAAAACTAATGTGGGTCCTGTCTATCTTTGCTTATGACACTGAAACAAAAACTGAAGAATTAATACAACATTCATTTGTGGATTTACTTTACAATGATGAACCCACCTCATGTTAATACAAATATCTTTTTTAATGGAAAAAATCTATATAATCCCAAAGGAACAAAAGAAAAACTAGTGAAGAGAGCCGCACCATTTCACATTTTTGCAACCCTCTGTAATTCCTGGCTGGATGGAAGACAGAAGCTGGATTTACCCACCTGCTTCTGCACTGGGCAGGCTCCATCCCACTCCTGAGAGGACAGTGAAAAGGATAAATAGCATCTAGTGTCATTACAAGCGTGGTTTTGATCTCATGCACCCATGAAAGGATTCTGGAGGCTCTGGGGTCCCCACTACACTGTGAGAATGCTGCTCCAGATCCAGGGAGCCAGGTTCAAAGGGAGGAGTGGGAGAGGCGAGGCAGGGGGTTCGCTGTTCAGTTCATCCACTGCACCTGAGCCATGGAAGCACCAGCATCAGCAGGTGGCCCAGGGTGGATTTCTGTGCCTTAATTATTTTAGTATTCATCCACGTTGTCACAGACACAGGGTATCTTAATTGACGATCTTTTTCCTAACAGAAAAAACACGAAACCTAAATGTGCGGCAAAAGCAATGATTAAATAAAATGTGTTTTTCTAAAGCCATATACTCTGCCACCATCAACCAGAAAGAAGGGAAGGCGGTGCAAAACGGTAACAGCCTCTGCATTTGTAAGCAGAGAACATAAACTGCAGAATAGCGTGTGTTATGATCGCCCCCGCGTATTTTGGAAAAACAGCATAATACGCGGTAACTGGAAAAGGCACAAGATCGCTGGTTACGTTTGGCGCGACTTAGACATTGGAGAGGGAGTTTTTTTAATTTAGAAAAATATGAATCTCCTGGCAATGGGTAATACACGGTGCCATTTTCTTGAGGGAAGCAGGAGGGGTTATGTCGGTTCCATTTTTGCCCTTGTTTAAAAGCCGTGCACGGAGAGAACAGCTCTTAGACGCTTTTCCTGCAGAAGTAGCCCCGGCCGGCCACGCACGCCAGCCCCGCCCCGCGGAGCGTCTTTCCCGCCTCCAGCCCCGCCCACCTCCGGATCGCCCTTCCCATTGGTCTCCCGCTCCGCCGTCTCGTCCAATCGCGGCACTTAGCGCCAGATTTTGAACCGCCGTTTTCGTTTGAATCGATCGGGCGGGCGGGAGGGCGGGAGGCATTGGCGTGGAGCAGCCAGCACCGGCACCGGGGACGCGGGAGGTAAGGCCACCAGGGCGGCGGCGGGTGACGGCGGGCGCGGCTCAGTGGGCCGGGGCGGAGCGAGCACGGCCCGCGGCGGCTTCGGTCTGGGCAACGCCGAGCCGCGCGGAGGACACCCGCGGCGGCGGACAGCCGGCGGCATTGTGGTGGCCGCACCGACTGCACCTAGGTGAGCTGAGGCCGGGCGGGGTCCCCTCAATCTCTGCGGGGACTGGCGGGCGCGGCCGGGTTCCGGACTCTCCGGCAACCCCGGGATGACGGACCCCGGGGCGGGCATCCTGGCCGCGGGTCTTGGGGGCGGGGAACCACCTGGGGTGCAGCCCCTGTCGGCCGGGTCCCAGCTGATGGAGGTGAGAGCGGGGGCGGTGGATTGTGGTGATTGGGCACTGCAAAGTCACTTAGTCCCTTTGCCATCAGAGTCACCCCCAGCCCCTCGTTGTGCAGTAGCACAGCTGCTTAGTGAGTTTGCTTCTGCAGTGGAGACCTGCCCTTCCTACACGGATCCGACCCACGGCTGGTTTAGAACATGGGACCCACGGGACGCCTTGTCACCATCAAAAGGAGCGGGGATGATGGCGCCCACTTCCCACTGAGCCTCAGTACCTGCTTGTTCGGAAGGTGAGCCGGGTGGCCCAGCTCTGAAGGAAGTGACTTAGCTGGGTATGGCAGTAACGGACGCAGGCGCTGGGAGCGGACTTTGCTCCCCCAAACGTCCTTGGTACTTGGCATGGTGGTTTATCACTCTTTATATATGCGCGGTGTGTTTTTTAATCCAACGCAACGTTTACAATGGATCTGATTTGAGAAGATATGGGGTGCAAAGAGGGTAGACGATCCTCAAAGCGGTCACCCCTAGGCGCTTTGGAAAACGTGTTTCCCAGTCCCTCCTCGCCTGGCTGCTCTGGACTGAGAAGGAAGGAGGGGAGCATGCGCTTAGCTTCTGCTCCCTTTGGAAAATGAACATGGGGGTGGGAGTCCTGCTGTTCTGAGAACTTTGCCCCCCTGTTGCCTTCCTGGATGGGAGAATAACCCTAGCCCCACACTGTGTTGGGACTTTTCCCAAGTTTGAACCTTATGATTGGTATGTTCTCCCGTTCTTGTGTTTAAGCGATTCCTTCCCGTCTTTAACTGTTTAAATGTTACCTAAAAACAAGACTTTAATGAAAGCTTGTCTTTGCCAACACCACAATGTCAGCGATTAATTGAATTTGATTTGTCTTTATGGACTAGACTAAGCTCCAAAGGGCAAGGACTGTCTTGTTGATAGTTATGTCTTCAGGGCCAGGTATGGTCACTGGCACATAGAGGTGGTCAGTATATGGCACTGGTAATTGTCCAGAGGTTTGGATTTGGAGTCAGGAGATAGTGGTTCTAACCGAAAGACCATTTTACCTCCAGGAGACACTTGGCAAGGTCTGGGAACATCTTTCCATGTGAGCATGGGAGAGGTGTGTACCATTCATCTCACCCACCAGGGAGAGGGTGCAGATGTCGAGGGGCACTGGACCATGCACAGGACGCCCATCAGTGAGGCATTGTCTGTTTTGAAGTGTCCACAGTATTGAGGTGAAGAAGTACTGATCTGTAGTGTTCTCTGGTGACACCAAGCCCAGTTCTAAGGCTGTAGTCTCCTGTTGGGATATTCTGACACCTAAAACCCTAATTTTCTTCTTGGGGGTTTTAGAACCTGTCACTTTCCATAGCTTCCTTTCTCTTCAAAGAAAAAATTAAACATTCTCATCTTAGATCCACGCATTGTACTTAAGTATTATTGGTATTATACAGTAGTACTTAGGCATTGTTTTGCAAGATTTTATAATTTTATAATTCATAAGTGTTTGGTCCTGTGACATGTAGGAAGGGATATGCTTGGACTTTAGAGGTTAATATGGAGTACTGACAGGAAATTATAGACAGTGTTCAAGTTTTAACACCACAGGATTAAGCAGCAGTGCTAGATTTCAGGAAGCTACCAACTAACTCCTCTGGGTATTGGTTTTTGGATGGGGTTGGAAATTGTCCTTTCTGTGCTTTGCCATGGTGATACTTTCCGTGAAAGGACAAGTTGAATCTAGATATTGTTCCCTGTTGCCTGCAAATTGGCATTTGTAAAGTTAGGGGACTTAAATCTGTCAGTTAATATGGCATAGTTTTAATTTAGCAATGAAAATCTCACACATAATATTTACTTATTTACTGTGTGGCAGACACACAAGTAACATGTACAACTCATTTAATTGTTTGAACAACACTACAGGATAGGCTCTGATATAAACTATGAAGCAATGGAGGCACACAGGTGCTAGGGTGAAAATGGGGTGCTGCGGGGGTGATTACATTTTTAAACATGCATAACATTTACAGACAAGCATGTATAAGCCTTTTTTTTTAAAGCACAGCGCTAAAAGTAAATATTCACCAAAATTGATATAAAATTCTCCTTTATTTGTCTAAGTATAGCTGTTTACATAGAATGCAAATTGGTACTCTTAATTTTTCCTAATTATTTCCTAAGTTTTGAAAATCTCAGTGTTTTATGCAATCCTTGTAAAAATTGTTCCAAATGCAGGTTGTTTGCATGTCCATACAGTTGTTCTCATGTCATTTCGTCATTCCATTTACAGATCAAGCATACTAATCAAATTCTGTTTCATTTGGAAAAATTAAGGTGATTTTTAAGTAATTTGTGACAACCAAAAGAAAACAAAAAGCCAACCTTAATGTTTTTGTATTAAGGGATATTGAATGTGACATTCGTATCCAGCTTCCTGTAGTGTCAAAACAACATTGCAAAATTGAAGTCAAGGAACAGAAGGTGAGGTTTTGGTTGTCAGTTTTAAAACTTTTTAATTGGCCCTTTATCTAGTTATTAGTTAGTTATATATTTTCCTCCTCTCTACTTTTAGGCAATATTGTATAATTTCAGTTCCACAAATCCAACACAAGTCAATGGGTCTGTTATTGATGAACCAGTTCAGCTGAAACATGGAGATGTCATAACTATTATTGACCGATCTTTCAGGTAGGTCAAAACTCTTGGGTAACACTGAATGGTAGGTTCTGCCTGAACATGAGCCAGTGTCACAGTTCAGCTGTGGTTCTCCTTCACTGTCGGTGGATGTAGAAGCATTGCAGGCTTTCCTTTGTAACACTTGTGATCTAAAAGCATGTGGGTTTAGGAATGACAGCTGAGGCTCAGAGGTGATGAAATTCCAGGGCATATGATTAGGTGGAATTAAGGTGACCAGGTCCTAAACAGGTTATTTTCTTGTGAGTATTGTGAAACTATGTGAATTTTAAGTTTCTTTTTTAAAACAAAATATCTTCACAGATCAAGTGCAGAACAAAATGCACAAATCAATTTATGACCTGAACACCTTGTGATGACTACCTGTTATTCACTGATTGTGCTTTCCCAAAAAATCATATTTGGAATTCCCAACCCTCAGTAGCTCAATATTTGGAAGAGGGTCTTTAAAGATCAAGTAAGTTTGCCAGGTGTGGTGCATACTTGTAATTGCAGCTGCTAGAGAGGTCGGGACAGGAGGATTGAGAGTTCAAGGCCAGGGGAAAGTTAGCAAGATCCTATCTCAAAACAAATAAACAAACAAACAAATGGTGTATGACTCAAGTGGTAGAGCTCCCACACCTAGCATGTGTAAAGATCTGGGTTCATTCCCCAGTATTACCAAAAAAAAAAAAAAAAAAAAAGCTGAGGCTATTAGGGCATGCCCTAATCCATGACTGGTGTCATTATAAGAGGAGATTAGGACACCGAGACTCCAAGGGAGCAAGTGCACTGAAGGAAGGTGATGTGAAGAGGGAGGAGTACGGCACCCAACTTTAAGCCAAGAAAGAGGCCCAGAGACAGCCAGCCTGTAGACACCTTGAACTTGGACCTCCAGCCTCCAAAACTGTGAGCTGTAAATTTCTATTTAAGACAATCTGTCTGTCGTGTTTCATTGTGGCAGTCCTAGCAGACTAATACACTACCCTGGCCATGAGGAAAAAAATCCTCCAGTTTTTTTGCTGTTGCCTCCATTCACTCTTTTCTCTGGCCACAAAAATCACCATGGTGGCTGTCACTTACATTTGGAGTTTTAGTACCTGACCCATGGGTCTCTAAACACCATTTTCGTTTTCGTGAAACTCTGTAACATCAAGTAATAATGTCTTTGTATGCGGCTGACTTACGCCCTTGTGTGTGAGAGTCATAGTGTGTTGGGTGTCTTTGCAATTTATTCTTTCTCTCAGCATAAGCATTTCACTGAAAAATAATATGCAAGATTATGCAGTTTATTCATTCATGATAGACATTTGAATGATTTCTAGTTTTTGAAATGTGCCACGGCTTCCGTTATAATCAAATATGGTCAATTTTTTTCTAACCTGTCTATTCTATAACTACAT
This sequence comes from Castor canadensis, assembly GCF_047511655.1. Taxonomy (NCBI): domain Eukaryota; kingdom Metazoa; phylum Chordata; class Mammalia; order Rodentia; family Castoridae; genus Castor; species Castor canadensis. The sequence continues at coordinate 4,798,756 of NC_133392.1, forward strand.
GTGCAGTGTTTTGTCTAGATCCATTAGATGCAAATCTATATGCAGAATAATCATTTCCCTGCTTATTAGTGTGAGAGGTGTTTTGAACTCTCCCACTGAGAATTTTTCTCCCAAGTACTAACCAGGCCCAAATCTGCTTAGCTTTCACGATCGATGAGACTGGGTGCGTTCTGGGTAATATGGTCGTAGACCACAGAAAATTTTTCTTTTCTTTTCTTTCTTTGGTATTCTCTTTTCTTTCCCTTCCTTCCTCCCTTCACCTTCCTTCCTTCCTCCCTCTCTCCCTCCCTCTCTCTATCCCATCCTTCTTTCTTTCCTTTCTATTTCAGCTCTTATCAGTTTTGCTTTATATATTTGAGGATATAGTCTGTCAAACAAATTTAGAATTATGTCTTCCTTTTTCTGGCATATGTAAATGGACCTAGTTCTAAAGTATACATAGATTTCATTAGAGTTCTATATATAGACCTCTTTGTCATTTAGAGATGCCCTCTACCTTCAGTAATACTTTTCCCTTAATATTTCCTTTGGATGATAAATATAGCTAAGCTAAATATTTTGATGAGTGCTTGTATAGTATAAGTTTTTCCACTCCCTAATTTCACCTTTTCATAATTCTTATGGTTGATGTTGTCTCTTGGAACCTGCTGTCAGGTATCTTCTTAATAAATTGGCATTCAAATCATTATAAAATGTTTATTATCTTTATGAACAATTTTAAAGAGCATTTTTATTAAGTATAGACAAACAGGTAGGAAGGAAGTATTTGATTTGGAATGGAGATCAGAATTTCCCTCAAAGAAATGCTATTCAAATGGAGATTGATTGAGATGATTAAAGATACTCAACAGAGGGTAGGAAATGGGTCTTAGGAAAAGGGACTTGATTTAGCACTCTGATTCTATGAGAAGAGGTTTTAGATGCCTGCTGGCTCAGTTTTACTTAGGTGGTATCTAAATTCAAGTCAGACCATTTCACTGGGGTACCAAATTTTCATTATAAATGATAAAGGATTGTGTCTATGATTTGGTATCTGAGCTCTGTTGGGACAGTTGAGTAGCCTTCCTTGTCAAGACAGTTTAAGTGCAAAATTAGAATGATCATAGTTCTAAGTCATAACTTTGTAATTACCCTGTAGTGAAGGTACAGCTTTGTATTTGCCCCCAAATATGTGACTTCACAGTGTGTGTAAAGAGCGAGTCGTCACTGGGCTTGCTGGAAGGCTGTCCAAACCCTTGGATGATGTTCACAATTTTGCTCCTATGCTGTAGGTTCTTACACAGAGCTACTCAGTGGTGTTTCCCAATCACATGCAGGTCAGTTATTGATAAGGCTGCTGTCCCAGACTCTGGCAGTAGTGTTCCAAAAGAAACATGAGGAAATTTATATATATTTTTAGTATAAAAACATTTTCCTAACTAAATTTATCTCTATGTATAAGGTGATACTCTGAACAAAGCCTAAAGTCTGTTTCTTGGCCTGTGGATATAAGCCAATACAGAGTTTAGTCAAACGGTACAAATCCTAATTTGAATCTGTCATTCTATACACTGCAGGTATGAAAATCAAAGCCATCGGAATGGAAGCAAGTCAACTGAAGTTCCAGGAAAAATATATGAACAGGTGATGTGGAGCATTATTTAGGTTTGGTCTGATTTGTTTTTGACGATAGGAAATCATTGGTACGCACTTAGACAAACAATTTCTCACTTTAAATGAGTGACAAAAGAAGTGTGGCTTCCAGGTTACAGTAGAAAGATGTAATTAAGCTACGAAAACAAGTTGGATGTATAAGTAGTAAAATAATCAAAACCATATTCCCTTCTTTGTTGTTCAAAAGGAGAGTAATAAATTGGTCTTATACCTTGACCAAAAAGTCTACCAAGGTATGTCATGATCTTGCAAACCTGTGGTTAAGACACCCCTAACATGTAGAAATAAGATTTGGGGGCTGCATTATCAGGCTCATTTTGTCTCCTACTCATGCTATTCATCCATGGTTACGTGTCTGAAACAATCACAGGAAAACTGTGAGTGCTGTCATGTGAGGAGCCTTGTAGCTACACTTGGAGTTAACAGCAGGCACCTCTACTTCAAAGTCTCCGCCATGTTAAATGTTGCTTCTTCCCTAGAAGAACGACCCTAATGTTGAGCCCAGTGCTCATCAGCCACCATCCAACTTGTTAGTAGGTGTAAGTAAACAAGACCTTTGGTAGTTGTAGAAGGATTTTATGGCTATTGAATGTAGTCGTACAAAGATAGTACTATATATTGTACATATCTGTAATCTTATTAGTCCATTTTTGTTGTTTAATCATAAGATTCTTGGTCCACCTTAAGTTGGAAATAAAAAAACAAACAGTTGTGTAAGGAATGTGTTAAATATCCATCACTTTGAAGGTGATTAAATGAAGTGAAATTCTTCATAGTAGTTTTTGGATTTTTTTGTTAATAATCAGATGGTGTGCTTTTTTATATCGTACATTGTGTTATTTGTTAGTTCTTTGCCTCCAGTAAAAGTTCTGTATAGAGAGTACATGCACAGTGTGTCAGGAGCTGACAGGAGGACTGGGTCTGGTTTGCAGGCTTTGAGGTAGCAGTGCCTGTGGGTACACTGCTCCTCTATGGGCCTTAACTTCTGAGCTTTCCAAGACATAGTATTTGTATGCCAGCACAGGCACAGGGCTACGTGGAACCTGAATTCATCAACCCATTCCTGATGAAACTTGGGAAGTCAATGGTTCTGAGCCTATGGTTCGTTTTCAGATGTAGCTGAGAGTTCATTTTAGCTTTGCTTCCTCTCTCGTATCATGTTGGGGGTGACTTACAGGAAGTTATAAAAACTCTCTGAAGTTTGATTTAAGTCAATTTAAACCTGGAGTTTGTTCTCTATTATAATACTACATGTTTTAAGTCAACTAAGAGGTGTTTGTGCCACAACCACTAGCTTGCAAATGATTGGGCCCATTTCTCCATCAAAGTCTCCATGAGTCATGTAGGAATAGTTTGGCAAAGAAGATCACTAATAAGAATATTTTCATTTTTACGATCACCACCACTCAGGTACTTAATCACTGTTCTTATTTTCCCAACTTACAGGAACCAGCACAGCGTGCCTCGAGAGCTAGCTTCTCTGCTGACCCTGGTTCGTACTGGTTGGGTTCTTTTCTGGGACCCTTAGGATCAGACCACCTTCACAATAGCAAGGCTAGGGACAACAGGAACAAAAGGGCGAAGTTCCTGATCTCCCCAAATCCTAGAAGGCTGTACCATTGTACATGTCAAACCAGGGCAGATAGCTGAGTTAATTTGTTCCCTGGAGATTGATGGGGTTCTGTGCTCAGAGCTGGGGCCAAGTACACAACACCTAAATTGCATTTTCAGTTTTCAGTTTAGTTCTGAGTAGTTTGATAGCATATGTTTTCTCAAAGTACTGAATTTCACAATTGTTAATCACCGAGAAAATGTTGAACTTCTGTTTCTTATTTCATAATTTATTGCCAAGATGTGAAAGGTCAAGATTCCAAAGCCCATTCAAAAGTCACTTCGAGAAGGTCTCTGGCACACATCAAGAACCTCAATGGAGACAGTGCCACCTCTGTTGGCTCCAAGGACAGTGTTGTCCAGGGTCCACCTGATGCTCGTTCTCCAGAGCATGTGGGACACAATAGCAGAAATGAAGTAGAGCCCACTTCTGGGGGTTTGAAGGAAAAGTCCAGGGTAACAGTGAGCTGTTACAGAGAACTGAAGTCTTCTCCTTCTACACAGAGCCTTGACAATGGCAAGAAAAATGAATCTCCCTTTAAGAAACTTTATCAGTCAATGAAGGAAGAGTTGGGTATAAAATTACAAAGACAAAGTGTTCTACAGTATTGTAGAAAATCAGGATCACAACTTGATTCTACAACAGAAAAAGAAAGGAAGGAGAAGCAGCTGTTGGTGTCACAAAAATCAAGATCTAAATCTGATGGAAGTGCCCAAGTGAAGGCAGCGTCTTCTGCATTTGAGCTAGAAAGTAGCCAGACTGAGGCCAAGGGAAATGGTGTGGAGCCTGTGCACACTTCCCAAGAGGCCATGAGTTCCAGCATTTCTCTGCCTGAACCGACCAAAACGAAGACCCCTGTGCGGTATTCACAGCAACATAAAGATGAAGACCCACATGTTATGGAGGAAAGAGAGCCCGCAAATCTGGGTGAAAGTGAAGGCATCAGTACAGCCAAGAAGATAGTCACTCCTGGGAAGCTGTTAACTAGAAAACAAACACCAGCTAAAGTTGAAGATGCTGCCAACCATAAACCAGAAAATCTCTCTCTTGAAAACATGAGTACTCCTACAAATGCGGAAGTCCTGCCTACAGAAACCAAAAACCGGTCCTTTTTAACTCCATGCCTCGCTCAAGTTGAAAAGAACATTCGAAAGGCTGCCTTCACCAAGCCTGAGAAGCTGGCCACCACAGCTGAACAGATTTGCTCTGAGTTGCCTGGTCTTAGTTCAGTTGATATCAGCAACTTTGATGATTCCATTAGTAAGTTTATTTAACTATAAATATACTTTTCCATAAAGACTAACACCTACTTTTTATATCTAGATAGGAGTTAATGAGCCCTCCATCCAATCAATAGTGATGAGCTCTGTGGTAAAGAATCCACTAAGTGCTTTGGGTATGACGATAAGAGGCCTGATCACATTTTCAGCTGACAGATGGGTACTGAAGACCTGGAGGGTCACGACAAAGAGTGATCGAAGTGCAGCTGACCCAGCAGGGAACTGCATCACAAGATCACCTAAGGAGCTGGGGTAAACCCCTGTAACTTTTGGTTCTCCTTTCAATCTGTCACAAAATAGGAAGGAGAATAATGATTGGTCTCTACTTGGGGTCCAATTCTGAACTACAATCAACTATCCTATGAGTTTATAGTCATTGGGAATATATCATTAGAAACTCCTTGGGAATCTTTGAACATGGTGGTAGTTCTTGGGGACAGTCTTCTGTCATAGTCACAGAACTAAACCCAGAGACTTCCGAGCCACACAAAGTTCTACGTGTTTCGTAAGCATTAACAGTTTGAATGGCTGGTGCTGTAGGAATGTTGTCTTTTTTTATCTCCCTGTTGTAAACAGAAAAAACTGACAAACCCCAGGCCACAGAGATGTGGCCTTATAGACTTGGGAGGTCTGTAGCATCTTCCTCACATTTGGCTGGCTTGCAGAAAGGAAAGAGATCTGTGTAGGCGTTTGGTGCAGCAGTCTTCACAGCATAGCCCACTTTCTGAAGATGGCCTGTTGTGGGTGTGTGGGTATCTATCACCCAGACCAGTACCCTTCAGTCAGTGTTCCCCTAAGCCTTATAATGGGGAATCCTCACTTGGTTGTGTGAATTGGCTGGCAGCATCACCTGGAGGCGTTTTCACAGCTCACACGTTCTACTCATTTGGCAGGTCTGAGTCAGGCCCAAGTTTTCTCAGACTGCTCCTAAAGTTTCCCCCTCTGCTCCAAAGTGCCAGCTGATGCTGACCATTATCTTAAGCTGTGTCATGTGATTTTCAGCATTCTAAGGAGAACCTCAGAACTGTCCAATTGGAACTGGGTGTCTCGGTGGTTTCTCCTGAGATCTTTGAAGAAGGCTGAGGCTGCTCGGGCTTTGTCCATATTGCAAGAGAATGAAGGTGTCAAGTTTCAATGAATTTGTAAGGGGTTAGTTTTTAATACTGGCTTGAAATATATCATAAATCTTGATGTGGCTGTTTTGATGGCTCTTCGTGTGTTTGTATTCCTTACTTTAGACAAGAGTGAGGGAACCTCTTTGAAGAGAAGGCGAGTGTCCTTTGGTGGTCATCTAAGGCCTGAATTGTTTGATGAGAACTTGCCTCCTAACACACCTCTCAAAAGAGGAGAAACCCCAACCAAAAGGAAATCGCTTGTCACTCACACTTCGACTGTCCTGAAGAAAATCATCAAGGTAAGCTGGTGACTAGTGTTGTATTCATACCTAGTGGCTCACACACCTGGTATACCCTCCTTCCTAAATCCTGACAGGTAGGAAGACAATCCAGATATTCACCTTTTAAAAAATTTTTTGCCAGCACTGGGGTTTGAACTCAGGGCCTCACACTTGCTAGGCAGGTGCTCTTAGCACTTGAGCCACTCTTCCAGACCCCCCCCCCTTTTTTTTTGTGATGGATATTTTTTGAGATAGGGTCTCACTATTTGCCCAGGCTGGCTTTGAACTGTGATCCTCCTGATCTCTGCCTCCTGAATAGCTAGGATTGCAGGCATGAATCACCGGCCCCTAGCTCCAGATCTTCATTTTTCTAATAAAATTTTTTAAAAGACTGCATGAGAACTCATTTTGGTGCTAAAAGACAAACATCTGGGCTCCCAGCTGTGGGGGTGGGGTGCTCAGCACTTTTTCCTTCAGTGCAAAAGACCCAGACATGCCCACAGAGCCACAGAGCCTCTTGGGTAGGTTAAGCTTCTGGAGACAGAGCACAAGGATTGATATAAGGGAATAGTTAGACGTGTAATAGTGAGAAGGAGCATCTTTGATGGTGAAACAGCTCTCCTGCACTCAGCTCTTCAGACCTTTAATCACCTGTTGCCCTCTGACTTTAGATCCCTGGAAGGATCTGGGCACAGAGGTTACCTGGCAGGCTTTATTTTCCTTTAGTACTGGAAGGAGTGGGAGGGCATTCTGAGCTCCTTCCTGCTTGTCCTGTCTCAAAGAAGTGAGCAGTCCTGCTTCCATGCTGACCTCAGGACTGGAGCCCATGGCTGGTATTAGCTGGGACTGAGATCAGAGCTTTTTATCTCACTGAGTGAGCAGGGTGTTCCTCCACCTTTCCACCTGAAATACCTCAATTCAGACTTGACTAGTGCTTGCTTGTTCTTGCTCTTTCCTTAAATGAGTAGGATAGGGCTGAACATGGTGGCCCACACCTATAATCCCAGCTACACAGAAAATGGAAGTTAAAGGATCACCGATCCAGGCTGCCTCCTAGCAAAAGCAGGACTCTATCTGAAAAATAAAAACTAAAGCCAAAAGGACTGAGGGCATGGCTCAAGTGATACAACAACTGCCTAGAAGAAGCACGAGGCCCTGAGTTCAAACGTCATTCTGCCAAAATAATAGTAATGTAAAAATGAGTGGGACAACTGACCTCTTCTTTATCCTTGAAAGACAGTGGTTGAAACATTTGATGTTTTAAGCAGCTGGATTTTGTCTTATTAGTTTTATTTATTTATTTTTTGGTGGTGCTGGGGCTTTGATTCAGGCTCTACCACTTGAGCTATCCCTCCAGCCCTTTTTGTTTTAGGTATTTGTCAAACTATGTCCCAAACTTTATCCCCTTGGCCAGCTTTGAACTTTGATCTTACTACCTCCCACATTAAGTGTGTTAACAGATGTGAGCCACCATGCCCTGGCTCATTTACTGACGCAGGGTCTCACTTTTTGCCCAAGCTGGCCTCAAACCATGATCCTCCTGATCTCCACCTCCTGTAGGTGAGTCACCACTCCTAGTCCTAAACAGCTGACATTCTTTACTGACTAGGTTTTTAGCAGATAGCACAGAGATGTTACCTCTTGGCAAAGTTTCTTATGAACATTTCTGGCTTGTCAGGAACAACCACAATCTGGAAAAGAAGAATCTTCACAGAGCATGTGTACAGATGTTCCAGCTCCTAATCCAGGAATAACTCCGCCAGGAGCAAGTAATCAAAGACGCAGATCAGGTAAGGCCTCACCTGACTCTGGTGCCAGCAAATCCCTCCAGGAGACAGACATTCCTAAGAAAGCTGGGAGGAAGAGCAGCAGCTTGACTTCGAAGAGAGCATCCATCAGTCGAAGTCAGCATGACATTTTACAGATGATTTGTTCCCGAAGACGGAGTGGTGCATCTGAAGCCAACCTCATTGGTCAGTATTGCCTTGACAGGTGGATTTTGAGGGCAGTTTTTCTCGCATTACTGTCAGTGTTTGAAAGATTCCCCATCTTTCCCTTTGGCAGTTGCAAAATCCTGGGCAGATGTAGTGAAACTTGGTGTGAAGCAAACACAAACAAAAGTTGTAAAACAGGGGCCTCAAAGGCAGGTGAATAAAAGACAGAGAAGACCAAATACTCCAAAGGTACATTGCTTTACTTATACACCTTTGCTATTATTTGGGACTGCTTTAAGCATGTATTTGTTATGCTTTGACATTTTGTCCATCGCATTTTTTTCTATAGAAGCCTGCAACCAACGATCATAACCAGTTTAGCACAGGCCATGCAAACTCTCCTTGTACCATCGTAATAGGGAAAGCTCAGATCGAAAAAGTAAATGTGCCTGCTCGCCCTTACAGAATGCTAAACAACTTTGTGTTCAACCAAAAAATAGTCTACAATGAAGATCTGTCAGGTAAGCACAGCCTGAGCTCCTGTCGTCATAACCCTTGGACCCTACTGCCTGTGATGTTGTCGTTGTTCATTACCTTTGTTTATCTGCACCAAGGCTGATAGTGTAAACAATTGAGCCAGCTTTCTGGGGACATACTATTCCAAAAAGATGAAGGTTGGGAGTACAGGTCTCTGACAAATGGGGGGTCATGCACCCCATAAGAAGTAAGCATGAAAATCTCAAATGCATATCTTTGCCCCAAGAGTAACGGAAGTGTGGAAAATGAGAAAGCATTTTATTTCCTGTCCCTGCAGTGGTGGGAATGCCTTGTCCCAGGGGTAGATCAGTTGCTTTTGAGAAATATTTTGCTTCTTCAAGTTGTACTTTCTTTCTAAGGAGCTTAAGTGTTATTGAGAGAAAGCCCTGTGAGAAAGTTCTGTGGCACCATTAACAGTGGAGCAAAGGTTTCTACTTGATTCCACTTGATTCACTAACACTCAGTGAAAGTGTGACCTGACTGTTTAACCCTGATGGCAAGAAAGCAGGTTTTCAGTGGTTGGAAGTTACTACATGCCTCAATCAGTACAATGTATGCAAGGTAGTTTATAACAAGAGTTATATTTAAACCAATTCATTTATCTTTAAAAACACAACCAAACAAAAACACAGAAGCAAAAGTAGATAATGTATAGATGTGTGAGCTTATAAATATGAACACGTGTGCTATACAAGTATATATGTTAAAAAATGCACCCGCAAAGATACTTTTAGAATAAATGAGATTTTAAAAATGAGATTTTTAAATTTTTATTTTATTTATTTACATATTTATTTATTGGTGGTACCAGCATTTGAACTCAGGGCCTTTTGCTTGCTAAGGAAGTGCCATACAACTTAAACCACATCCCTGGTCCTTTTCTCTTTAGTTATCTTTCCGGACAGTGTCTCACATTTTTGCCCTTGGCCAGTTTCAGACACTGATCTTCCTACCTATGCCTCCCACAATTCTGAAATTACAAGTGTGAGCCTCTACATAAATAAGATTTTAATACTCAGCTCTTGGGACAGTGTACTGTCCTTACCATACTCTTCCTGGAGTGAGATGGTTCACCTCCGTTGGTGTGAGTGACTTCCATTTAAAAACATTGACTTGTGGAGACTAAACTCGGGGTATTTCAAGTAAGGCCTGGGAGGCCTTTGAGGAGGGAGGCTTAGTGACTGGCCTGGCATATTCTGTGCTGAGTGCCAGGTTGAAAGTCTTATCCACTGTTCCCAGCAAGACAAGGAAAACTCGGGTGCACCTGAGGTTCTCAGCATTAGCTCTTCCACATGAAGTAATGTGTTCTTTTGCTTTGAGATTAGGTCAGAACTGCTTTTTTGTGTTAAAATGCAATGACTGTGATGTTTAAGATTTATATAAATACATGCATATTATTTGTCAGCACTAAGAACAGCATTCGTTCATTTTCTAAAATGCAGGAAGGTGTCATAAATACATAAAATTGAGAACCGAGCCACCTGGGATTTTAGAAGACAGCATTAGGGCTCCCAGGTTGTGGATGCCTGGATGAGGGGTCCTGAGGGACTGCACCCACCCCCAACTTCTGCCCCTCGTCACAGCTCATATTTGGGGACTAGTTTAGAAGACCATAAAGTCCAACTAATTCACTTGATTTCTAATAAGAAAGGAATAGAAGAGAAACCAAATGCACTTCTCTTTTTTGCCGTCTTTTAAAAAAGTATTTCATTATTCATGGACTTGACCTTTCATGAAACCTTGGGTACCAGGAACCCTAGGGATTTAACTGGGCTTACTGCCTGTCATTTAGTTTGTTCTGTGTAAAGATTGGTATCTGCAAGTAAGTGATGTATTTCAAATATTTTCATTTTTCAGGGCTAAGTGAAATGTTCAAGACTCCAGTGAAAGAGAAGCCACAGAGGACGAGCACATGTTCTGTTACTATTTCTAATTCAGAGAATTTGCTTGAAAAACAGTTTCAAGTCACTAATTCAGGAGAAAGCCCTCAACCCCTCACTTCAGAAATTCAGGGTTGGTTTACTTGTTTCCTAGCAGTGGTATGATTTTGCCCAGAATCTTACAGATGGTTTTACTTCTTTATAAGCAATATTGTATTCCTTCTTTTCAAAATATGTTCCCCAATAAAATGCAATTTTCATCTTCTTTTTTCTATTGTTCAAGCAGATTCTGATTAGCAGTTAACACTGGCATTCTCTGTTATACTTAGAAAGACTTTGTTAAGTTTAAATGATTTCTGTAAGCTTTTAGCAGACTTTAAGAGGATGTTATAGTAAAACAGTACACTTGACTCCCTTATAGTAGAACAGTACACTTGACTCCCATCATGTTTATATATAAATTACTCAAGCTTAAAATTATTACAAATTTGTGTACTCTCTAGATATTTCCCCTAATCCTCTGACTGGGACCAGGCTGCAGAGTAAGTGTGAGAAAGGAGATGAGGGTTTGTCTTAAATTCCTATTTGCTACTGTTTACTGTGTTCCTGCCATAAAGGGAATAGCTTCCTATCCTGCAGATGCTTACTGTTACAATGTTTCCTGTGTAATATGAACCCTAAGCATACACAGTAGAAACCATGTTAATTCATTGATAGATCAGACAAGACACAGCTCTTTATGTCTAATGTTTGAAAACAAAAATTGCCTCCACTCAGGTCAATGCCCAATAGCATGGCAACTTTCAGAAGACACTTAAGTATATTTATTTCCTTTAAAATAATTACTGGAGATCCCAACCACCACTTAATGATGACCCCAGTCTATCACTAAATAGCATTATACTTAAGGGTCCCTGGTTCATAAATAGGACTATGGCCATATTAGTAGCCTGACATTCTTGCGAGGTAGATAGGACACTGAATTCTTGTCTCTTAAACTATGTTTCATGCAGGTAATACACTAAGTTGACATAACATAGTGAATATATTTGGCATATGTATTTTTATTTCTTACAGGACAGAATGTGTCCTCCAGTGTTGAGAATGCAATAAAGGAGCCAGTTGATAAATATTCTGGAAGCCCTACCTTAAGACGGCAGAGCATAAAAGGTGGAGACACAGTAAAAACGCCTAGGAACGTGACTCACCTTGGGAGGGAAACTGTAGATACTATGACAGAGCCTCTGAAGACCGTATCCAGTGCAAACGGGTTCAGAAGATCTAGGGAGCTCAGAGATACACAGACACCAGCTGTTGAAAGCAAAAATGAAGGAACAGAAGCATTCCTTGCTGAGGGAATCATAGGAAGACACCTGAGGAAGACACCCTTGCGAGGACAGGAGGCAGGGGGAGAGGCTCAGGGCAGTGAAAGATCTTTAGAAACCTTCATGGAAGATGTCAAGTCAAAAGGAAATTTGGAAAAGATGACACCTGTGAGGAAATCAAAAACTGAGAAACAGAAACGTGAATCTATAAAAGACCTGTCACCAGTACTCCCACACACACCAGTCCACACCAAGGAACCAGTGAATGAAGAGGAAAAGAACACTAAAATGTCTGGCAAATCCTCACAACCAGAACTAGCTGACCCCTCAAAGAGCAGGAAAAGACAGCTCAAGACACCAACAAGTGATGATAAAGGCATCAAAGTGTTTAAGGGAGCTTCAAAGCAGAAAGTGAACCCAGTGGTAGATGCAACTGAAATGAAGAGGAGAACAAGAGCTCCTAAGGAAGAGACCCAACTATTAGAAGACCTAACTGGCTTCAAAGAACTATTCCAAACACCAAACCGTATCAACAAGCCCATGAGTGACCATAAAACTAAAGTAACTGGCAAATCTCCACAACCGGCAGCAGTGGATACCCCATCAAGCATGAAATCACAGCCCAACACATCTCAGAGGAGAGTGGGTGTGAAAGACGAGCTCTCTGCTCAGATGTCAGAGGAAACCACATACACACCCAGAGTGCCAGAAGGCAATGTTGTAAGCATTGGAGCTTTGAAGGAATCTGAAAAGCGGACACTTCGTGCAGCAGAAAATGTAACTAGCAGCAAGAGGCAGCGAGGGGCACCTAAGGAGAAGGCCCAGCCCCTCAAAGACTTTTCTGGCTTCCAGGAGCTCTTCCAAACACCAGGCCATGCCACAGACCCAATGACTGTTGACAAGACCACAAAAGTGCCTTGGGAATCTCCACAACCAGCAACAATCAGAACCTCAAAAAGCATGCAAAGACGGTCCAAGACAAGTCTGGGGAACATGGATATAAAAGAGGAGCTTTCAGCATTCAGTAAACTAAGGCAGTCACCAGGCAAAACCATGCACAGACCCACAGAACCTGAACAGGAGGAAGCCATCAAAATAATTTCAGAAAGTCCAAAACAGAAACTGGACCTGTCAGCAAATTTAACTGGACTTAAGAGATGGCCACAAATGCCTAAGGAAAATAGCCAATCTCTACAAGACCTGAGTGGCTTCCAGGAGCTCTTCCAAACACCAGATCAGGCCATGGATCCCGTGATTGTAGGTGAAACTACAGAAATGTGCCAGAAATCTCCTCAACCAAGACCAGTCAGAACCCCAGGAGGTGTAAAGAGACAGTCCAAGAGAAGTCTAGAGAAAGTGCATGTGACAGAAGAGCTTTCAGGACTTTGGAAACTCCCACAAACATCAGGGGAAATCATGCACACACCCCAAGGACCAGAAGGTAATGATGAAGGCATTAGATTGGTTATGCAGCCTGCAAAGCGGAAACTGGACCCAGCAGAAAATGTAACTGTCAGCAAGAGGATACGAAGGGCACCCAAAGAGAAGGCACAGCCCTTAGAAGACCTGGCCGGCTTCCAGGAGCTCTTCCAAACACCCAGCCATGCCAAGGCCCCAGTGACTATGGACAAAACCACAAAAATACCCTGCAAAACTCCACAACCAGCAGCAATCAGAACCCCAACAAGCAGGCAGAGGCGGTCCAAGACAAGTCTGGGGAACGCGGATGTGAAAGAAGAGCTTTCAGCACTCAGGAAGCGAAGGCAATCACCAGGCAACACTGTGCTCACACCCACAGTACCAGTACAGGAAGAAGCCATCAAAGCATTTATGCAAAGTCCAGAGCAGAAACTGGACCTTACAGAAAATTTAACTGGACTTAAGAGACAGCCACAGACATCTAAGGAGAGGAGCCAATCCCTGGAAGTCCTGAGTGGTTTCCAGGAGCTCTTCCAAACACCAAACCATACCATGGATACAAGGACCGTTGGCGAAACTACAGAAATGCCCCAGAAATCTCCACAACCAGGGCCAGTCAGAACCCCTACAAGCAGGCAGAGGCGGTCCAAGATAAGTCTGGGGATTGCAGATGTGAAAAAAGAGCTTTCAGCACTCAGGAAACAAAGGCAGTCATTAGACAAAGCTGTGTATACATCCACAATGCCAGAACAGGAAGAAGATAACAAAACATTTATGCAAACTCCAAAGCAGAAATTGTACCTTACAGAAAATTTAACTGGACTTAGGAGACAGCCACAAACATCTAAGGAGAGGAGCCAATCCCTGGAAGACCTGAGTGGTTTCCAGGAGCTCTTCCAAACACCAAACCATACCATGGATACAAGGACTGTTGGTGAAACTACAGAAATGCCCCAGAAATCTCCACAACCAGGACCAGTCAGAACTCCTACAAGCAGGCAGAGGCAGTCCAAGATAAGTCTGAGGAACGCAGATGTGAAAGAAGAGCTTTTAACACTCAGGAAACAAAGGCAGTCACTAGACAAAGCTGTGTATACATCCACAATGCCAGAACAGGAAGAAGATAACAAAGCATTTATGCAAACTCCAAAGCTGAAACTGGACCTTACAGAAAATTTAACTGGACTTAAGAGACAGCCACAAACATCTAAGGAGAGGAGCCAATCCCTGGAAGACCTGAGTGGTTTCCAGGAGCTCTTCCAAACACCAAACCATAGCATGGATACAAGGACTGTTGGCGAAACTACAGAAATGCCCCAGAAATCTCCACAACCAGGGCCAGTCAGAACCCCTACAAGCAGGCAGAGGCGGTCCAAGAAAAGTCTGAGGAACGCAGATGTGAAAGAGCTTTCAACACTCAGGAAACAAAGGCAGACACTAGAAAAAACTGTGCACACACCTATAATACCAGGACAGGAGGAAGCTTTCAAAACACTTATGGAAACTCCAAGGCAGGAATTGGACTTGGCAGAAAATTTAACTGGACTTAAGAGATGGCCCCAAACACCTAAGGAAAGGAGTCAATGGCTAGAAGATCTAACTGGCTTGCAGGAGCTCTTCCAAACACCAAACAATAGCAAGGACATAGCGTCTGATGACAAAACCACAAACATGTGCTGGAAATCTCCACAACTAGGACTAGTCAGAACCCCAACAGGCATAAAGAGATTGTCCAGGACAAGTCTGGGGAAAGTGGATGTAAAAGAAGAGCTGTCGTCACAGAGTAAGCCTAGGCGTTCATCAGAAGCAACTAAGCACACTCCCAAGGTACCAGAAAGTGGTGTTGAAGGCATCGAAGCTTTGAAGGATTGGGCACAGCAGACACTGCACCCAGCAGCAAGTGTAACTGGCAGCAGGAAATGGTCAAGAACTAAAGAAGGGTCCCAAATCCTAGAAGATCCAGCTGGCTTCCAGGAGCTCTTCCAAGCACCTGGCCATAGTGAGAACCCCATGCCTATGGACAGAACCACAAGAATGCCTTGCAGATCTCCACAACCAGGAGCAATGGACATTGCAACAACCTTAAAAAGACGGTCCAGGACAAGTCTGGGGAAAGTGAACGTGAAAGAAGAGCCATCAGCACTCAGGGAGCTCATGAAAATGTCAGGGGAAACCACACACAGAGCGGCAGAGGATGATGTCATAGTCACCAGAGCTCTGAAGGAATCTGCAAAGCAGACACTGAACCCAGCAGCAAGTGTAACTGGCAATAAGAGGAAGCGAGGGACACCTAAGGAGAAAGCCCAGCCCCTGGAAGACCTGGCTGGCTTACAGGAACTCTTCCAAACACCAGGCAGTGCCAAGGACACAATGCCTATTGATAGAACCACAAAAATGCCCCTCGAATCTCCACAACCAGAACCAATGGACACTCCAACAACCTCAAAGAGACAGCCTAGGGCAAGTCTGGCAAAACTGAATGTGAAAGAACTTTCAGGATTCTGGAAGCTCCCACAAATGTCAGGGGAAGCCACGCACACATCCCAAGTTCCAGAAGGTGAAGATAAAGTCATTAGAGAGGTTAAGAAATCCGCAAAGCGGAAACTGGACCAGGCACCAAGTGTAACTACCAACAAGAGACTGCGAAGGGCAGCTAAGGAGAAGGCCCAGCCCCTGGAAGACCTGGAAGGTCTGCAGGAACTCTTCCAAACACCAGGTCGCGACAAGGACCCAGTGACTTTTGATAGAACCACAAAACTTCCCCACAAGTCTCCACAGACAGAGCCAGTGGACACCTCTGCAACATTAAAGAGGCAGCCGAGGATGAGACGTGGGAAGGTAGATGTGGAAGAAGAGCTGCCAGCAGCGCGGAAGTTGACGCGAGCATCAAGGCAAATCATGCTCACCCACAAGGTACCAGAAGGTGATGTTGCAGACAACCTAGCTTCGAAGGAATCTGCAAAGCAGACATTGGACCCAGCACCAAGTGTACGTGGCAGCAGGAGGCTGCGAGGGGCCTCTAAGGAGAAGGCCCAACCCCCCCTGGAGGACCTGGATGGCTTCCAGGAACTCTTCCTTGTCATACCAGGTCATGACAAGGACCCACTGACTATTGATAGAACCACAAAACTGCCCTGTAGATCTCCGCAGCAGGAAGCAGTGGACATCCCTGCAACCTTAAAGAGACAGCCCAGGACTAGACTCAGGAAGGTGAACATGGAAGAAGAATTGCCTGCAGTGAGGAAGTTGACGCGAGCATCAAGGCAAACCACGCGCAACCACAAGGTACCAGAAGGTGATGTTGCAGACAACCTAGCTTCGAAGGAATCTGCAAAGCAGACATTGAACCCAGCACCAAGTGTACCTGGCAGCAGGAGGCTACGAGGGGCGGCTAAAGAACCTCTAGAAGATCTGGCTAGCTCTAAAGAGCTCTTTCAAACACCTGATCACACCAGAGATTCAGCAAGTGATGAAAAAGCCACAAAAATGCCTTACAAATCCCCACAACCAGAACCAGATTCCACAACCTTAAAGAGACAGCTGAGGACAAGGCTCAGGAAAGCAGTTGTGAAAGAAGAGTCCTCAGCCCAGGGAATGTTGTCAGGAACATCAGGGGAAGCCAGGAAGACACACAAAGAGCCTGTAGGAAATAGTACGAGTATCCAAGTATTGAAGGAATCTGCAAAGCGGAAATTGGACCCAGCAGCAAGAGTAAATGTGGTCAGCAAGAGGCTGAGAGGCTCATCTAAGGAAAATGCCCAGCCCCTGAAAGACCTGGCTGACTCCCAAACACCAGGACACACTGAGGATTCAGTGCCTGATGGGAAAACTGCAAAACTGCTCTGCAAATCTCCACAGCCAGAAGTGGAAACCCTTGCAACCTCAAAGAGACAACCCAGGGCAAGACTTGGGAAGGTGAATGTGGAAGAAGAGATGCTGGCAGTAAGGAAGTTGACACGAACATCCAGGCACACCCACAAAGTACCAGAAAGTGATATCATAGGCAGCCAAGCTTTGAAGGAACCTGCGAAGCAGACATTGGAGCCAGAACCAGGTGTAACTGGCAGCAGGAGGCGGACAAGAGCTCCTAAGGCAGAGAGGCAACCCCCAGAATACCTGGCTGGTTCCAAAGAAGTAATCCAAACACCAGACCACGCTGAGGAACTCATAAAAGGTGCTCAGAGCACTCCACAGCCAACACCGGACACAGCAAAACCTCTGAAAACATCCAGAAGAGTCCTTAGGGCCTCTAAAGAGAAACCTGTGGAAGACTTGGTGGGCACCAGAGACCCTGACACATCACAAAGCAAAAGTAATGCTTCCCTGTCTCCTAAGAGGAAATCAGGAAAAGATGGAAGCAGGGGGCCGCCCTCTATGACTCCACCACAGGAAGCTGCAGAGAAGAGGCCAGTCTGCAGGAAGCAAAGGGCTGCCCCCAGCAAAAAGCACACATCAGCTGAGCCCTTGAACACGGTGAGGCCTGTGAGAATTACCACACCCATGAATGAACCCACGGAAGAACAGGACAGCAACAGCGTGAATACTGAAAAAGGGGAACCCACTGTAGAAGAGGCTGTCACTCCAAGTCAGGTGAAGAGCATGTTACAGTTGTCACGTGTTGGGGCGTGGTCCTTTGAGGGTAGTCATTTATATATAACCCAGGCTTATGGGGGGAGGGGTTGTCCTCTTCCACAGGGATTTCCATTCAACACCATTAACTATGGTGCAGTCCTTTTGACTTACATAGAGCAGAGACAAGTTCTGGAAAAGAACAAGTCAAAATGATGACTTCAGACTTAGGAGCTTTTCAAAGAGTGAGTGAATTATATTCATCCTCAGTTTGAAAAGTTGATCAGAGGAAAGTTGGGCAGCTCAGTGCCGCATTCATGGCTTGTGTTTTAACAACGGCATCCGTATCCTGTTGAGAAGGGCGAAATGTCAGGGCTGTGAGGTTACCACACGCCGCCCTGGCAGTGGTTGTTGAAAGATGGGGTGTTTCTCAGTACTGTAAACTGTAACGTTAGATTCAGCATATATCCCATTAGGCATTGTGATCAGAAGTTTTTGTCCTGACTTTTTTATTTGCAGTACATGCAGGTGACCATTTCTCTGCAGGGACAAAGTAGCAAGACACAACTTTTGGGTATCTTAGAAAATTAATGTAAACTTTGCAATCTTTTTTCTCTTTAGTTTACCTTTGATCGTTTTTCTCCCTCTTGAATTCTGAGATTTGCTTACTTATTTTGGGGATATTGTGGATGTCTTCACATTTCTTTAGAGAAAGTCTCTGCGCACCAGACGCCAAAATAAAACCGATGTAGAACAGCAAAGACCTGAGGAATTTACGTCAGCAGAAAAGAATCAAGTGAGGAGAAATGAAAGGTCTGTGAAGACTTCCCAAGAGACAGAGGCACAGAACCCAGGTGACACAGCCAAGAAACCTGCAGCTCGGAGCAGATTCACTGGGGACAGGATGTGCCTGCGAGCTGGAAGACAGAGTAAGGTCTCCCAGCCTCTTCCAGCAGAGGAGAAAGTAAGGGGGAAGAGCATGGAGATCCCCGTGAAGGAGCAGAAAGAGAACAGAGTGGCTGGGAAGTCAGGTGTTACATATCTAAGATCCAGAAAGACTGGAATCCAGTCTAGGGGAGACACTTTGGACAGTGAACCTGAGCCAAGAATAACTCGAGGGGCCAAGAGGGGTGCAGAAAATCCAAAGAAGGTAAGCAGTTTACTGTTTTTCTTATAAAAGCAGAATGTTTTTGGTATATTTATGTCCAATGTTGCAAAGGCAAATGAAAAGCATTGTAGATTACAACATGCTGCTGGCTCCCGGCATGAATTTAAGCCGTGTGTGTTGTCCTGGTAAACTGTATTTGATATATCTGTTTTGGGAATTCTACTTAAAAAAGTGAATTCAAATGATTGAAGACTTTGTTCAGGTAGTACTAGGAGTTTGCTTAGTCACCACTTTCTGGCTGCTTATGACACAGCACATTCTAAGCTTATTGGTGTCACTTTGGTTCAGCAATACTTACTAAGCAAAGGTACCCAGGTTCAGATCTCGAAGGACATTCTTTAGAAAGGCAGAGTAAACGGGCTGGGTATCCACAAGGCAAACAGTACTAGGTCAATTGTGTTCTCCAGAAACTGCACGTGTCATTTCACCCTCCCTAGCCAAACAATATCTAAGCGAATGAACTCTAAATGCTACTGTTAGTAGCTCACAAATTATCTGTAATTTGCATACTCCATAATGCATGATGAAATTAATTAGTATCCTGGGCAAATGCTGGCTTAAAAGTTAGGGTGGGCAGTTAGCATTGCATGAGTAATATAAAATTGCTCTTAATACAAAAGTTGAATGTAAAACTGAGATCAGCCAATGAAAGGAAGGTAGCATTAGCCACTTTAGGTACCGAATTGTGGCAAATCCAGTTGCCCAGGCTAGACAAGCTCTGAAGCTTGAACTGGTCACCAAGGAGAGCCAAGAGTCTTAAGTGTCCCAACGCACACTGTACAGCCAGCAGGGAGCTGAACAGGAGGAGCTGCACTGCAGGATGGTGACAGGAAATACTAGTGGGGAGGTATGATTAAGTCAGAAAATGAGCCAGGCGCTGACTGGAAGCAGAAGCCACCTAAAGGTGGCAAGACTTGATTTTGGAGACCAAGGAGACACCAGGAACTCAGCTCAATGTAATTATCACCTTTACACTTCATGTTCCAATTTTAGAATAAAATCAAGACTAACCACTTACAAAATCATAGTTTGGGAAATAGAGCCTTATTGGAATGACAATGAAGGAATAAAAGCCAATATTCTTTTCATTTGGATGGACCTGACACAGAGCAGTCAGGCCTGGCTGCTTGGTCAGAGCCCTCAGGCCTTTCCCTCATCACCACTGGCATTCAGGGAACTTGACTCCAGCACACGCCGACACATTTCTCCAGGGCTGCATTCTTAGCAGGCTGTCCATCACAGGCTTCAGCTCTGTCCACAGGCCCAGAAACTGCATGTGTGATCTGCATGTATCGTCTAGGAAGACGTTTACTTGCTTAGTTTTTCAGTGGTCCTTCCGCCCTTGGCTAAAGCAAACAAGAAGGATTTGGGGGTTTGCAGATTACAAAAGTTATTGTAATAAGTTACTTATGTTTCTTTTCTCACACAGGATAAGGACATTGCGTTCACTAAGAAAGTAAGAACCAGAAGTCAACGCAACAGTGAAGCTATTTAGCAAAGCCACGTAAGAGGGACCAACCAAACTTAAGTTAGTTTAGCGATAAATTCTAGTATCTGTAAAAGTGGATTCAGTAAATAATGGTATCAGTGTTTTTAAGGGAAGAGCATGTAAGAATTTCTCAGTTTGAACTGTTGGCAAAATCTCACACGGAGGTCCTGAAGAGGACTGTGTGAGGATCTCAGAGTCATAAAAATTTTAAAGTTTGGGGGGTGGGTGGGCAAAGGTGTAGCCCTCCATACTGGAGAATAAAGCCCTGAAGTTTATTGCCTCCTGTGGTCAATCTGTTTTGTCCTCTCTGTAGCATTTGCAGCACTGTGTTGTCTGCTGCTGTGTTGGTGTCTTCATCACAGTGGAAGGTGGGAATTTCTGTCCTTGTGTCCCCTACATCAAGCAGGTTCTCAGTAGGTATTAATGTTTGCCTGATCAGACTGGTAGAATTTAGACAGTACAGCCATACAGTGGGGCATTTGGGCCCCACGCTAGGGCTATTGGTCATCTCTGCACAATACTGCCAATCCTTTGTGTCCATGACTTTAGAATACCATTGTAGCTTGAAGGATGGCCGGTAAGCCCGCACTTGAGAGTACAGGTTGCTCTGTTAGGGAGTGCCTGGTGCCTGCCCTTGGGTTATAAACTGCGTAGGAACACTGTCAGACAGATGCAACCTCCCATGAAGCTAGCCATAAGTAACACGCCACTGAGTCAATGCTGCAACACCTTGTCCTACCTTCTACCTTCGTGTCAGGTAGATTTTCTGATGGCTCCTTGTCGACATCATTGGTGCAGGAAGCAACACAGATCCTCCCAGAACAGAAACCACCATCCACCCTAGGATCAACAGCTTGAGACCCTATCTGAAAATAATGAATGCAAGAAAAGAGCTGGGGGTGTGACTCAAGTGAGAGAGCACCTGCTTAGCAAGCCCTGGGTCCTAAGTTCAAAATCCTATTACTGCCCCCCCACACCACCCCCTATCGGATAGAAGGAACACATGCTCATTCACCCACAAGTGCCCAATCACTGACTTGTGAGCTGATGTTTTCTGAGTCTTGTTTTAAGCTCAGACTTCTTTCCAATTCCAGACCCATAGAAATAAGTAGCATCATCTCTTTCTTTTTTCTACTTTGTCCCCCATTCTTTTGTATTCCCCAAGTCAGAAAATAGCACATCAAGCCCCAGTCCTTTCACCCCTTTGCCATTTGAGGTGACGATGGCAGGCTGGACACGTAGCTGGAAGGGAGCCAGGTGCACCTGCCAAGGAATATCCTGAGTGAAGGCAGGAATCCAGTGGCATGTGGCCGAGTCACTGGTAGTTACTTTTGCTGTTTTGTCTGTCGTCAGAATTCTGATGATCAGGATAGTGACAGGTTATGTTTGAGGGAGGGCCGCTGAATGCAGCAGGGAGGGGACATTCTTGAGGCAGGTGACAGTGGAGCTGCCAAAGAGGAGTGGGATTGTGCCACACACAAGGCACAGGGAGGGTCTCTTTTACTTTGCTGGTGGTATGAGGTGTAAACATGTCTGGCTGACTTAAAATTTTAAAGTCCAAGTCTTTGAAGTGATAGAAGGACACTGCTTCGAGTTGTACTAATGTGAAATTGATCGTAATTAGTGATCTCACATGTAGAAAAATTTCAATCAGCAACACGCCTGTGTAATGGAACATTCTGATGACGAAAAAATCCCCACGGAGTTCAATGCTAGTAAACCTTGCTGAAATGTATCAGCATATTTTCTCACCTTGGTGACTAGAATCGCAACTGCACACAGTGGGTGGTTTTCATCTTAATGGGCTGTGGGTGCTGAGTTAGAAAAACTCAGGAGTGACATCTGACAAATACCATCCTTACCTAGGCTAATTAATTGAGAACAAGGGACAATTAATACCCTGATCTATGTGGTTTGATACCTTCTGAGCCTCAGTTTCCACAGGAGTAACAGCTGTGATGAGACATTTCCAAAAAAGTGGATCCGGCTCTTCTGGGCCTCTCTGCTCTAATTTGCAGCTGCCATGACCTCACACACAGCCATGACAGAGACCTGCTCTTTTCCCTGCCTGGAACTTTCCCCACCTTTCCTGAGCTCAGAGGAAGCACAGAGGATTTCTTCCATCTGAGCTTAGCTCCAGGGAGGCTTCTGGCCACTGCTCCCCCAGAGTCCTCTGTTTGCTCTGGAGTCATCCTGTATTAGCACAAACTGCTAACTAACTAAACTACAAGTTGTGATTCTTCACCACCTATTAGAGCTGGGAGCTTTGTCCATTCCCAAAGGCAGTCTATATATTTCCTGGTTACAATACCCCAGTGACCAGCTACAGGACGTGCCCAACAAAATGTCTGGTGAGACAGTCCTAAAACCTGTGGAATTTTTATTACAGGAAGAGTAGAGAAAAGAAAGCAAAATGCAAACAGGGGAAGGGGCAAAGCACCAGAGTTGGGGAAACTTGTGTCTTCATTCCACAGTTCTGACAAGGCTGCACAGCTGCTTTCTCTCTTGGTCAGTACATCACTGTGGACACTTTTAGTCCTGCCAGAGTGGCCCTCAATAACTGGTAAAGGGGGCTGCCTGTTATCCCAGTTTTGATTTCTCAAAGAAGTAGGGTGGGCTGACATGCTCAGTATTTTTTTTTGGAGATCCTAATTTGTCTTAACCCTGGACAGAGTTGTGAGTAGGCCTTCAGGGACCACTGGAGGAGGAGGAGGCTTTTCTCCCAGGATTGGTTTTCAGGGGACTGGTCTCAGGTCTCCCATGTGGGCATATCTATGGTTCATTGCCTGAAGCAGAGTTCGCTGTGGGGAGGCAGAGAAATTCAGATTCCTCACAAGAGTCAACATCCCTATTGGCGACTCCCAGGTATAAATTAGCTACTTGACTAAAAGTACTTTGATGGTATGGCTGGATCCTACCATTTTGCTGAGCTTTCCGGAAAAGTCCTCTAGACAATCCGATAGGATCTTGACTGTCAGAGCTTGGAGGGCCCCTGACTCCAGTGCTGTGCAGATCTCAAGCATCTCCCAGACACAGTCCCCACCTCCCCTCCTACACCTACACCCAGCTTCGAGACCATGCTGGCCCATGGCTCTCAGCAGTTTGTAAGCATGGATTTCATTAATATTGTTCTTCAGGCAGGAACAAGACGAGGCCATAAGGTGCTTACACAAAGCCCACCTGCCCTGTACGTGGTGATTTTACTAGAACGAAGCTTTGATTTGACATGTTTTTGCTTTGCCCTGCCACGGCCCAAACCAGCTCATCAGCCCCATCTCAGGCTGGCAAGTCCCAAACCTATGCCTTCCACCCCTGAGCCAGGTTAAGGGGCCCTGGGTGCTTGCTCAGTGTGGCTCCCCAGGGGGACTTCTAAGGAGCATCCCCAACTTAATGATCCAGGGGGGCTCTTGATGTCATCCTGTGAACCAACACCGGAAACTTCATCACACTGTTTCTACTTGACGACTGGAGAGATCCTAGCAGTGACTTACCTACAAATGTCCCCACAGAACTGTAGCTGGTGTTGTCCTCATACCTGTCCCACAAATCCAAGTTCTCCCAAATCCATCCTGACTTGTGCCACCTGTCTGCCTGGGCTTGGGGCAGTGCTCCGTTATGTTACCATTTGTAATGTTCATTTGCTGCCTGGTGTGCATTTCATACTCTTGCAGAATTGGAAAATGTCTCCAGAGAGCTCAGACCTTGGGTCGGATCCCAGCTTGTCTACTTCGTTGCAGTGTGAACTTAGACAAGTATTTTAACCTTGATAGGCAGTTTTCCTGTAGAATGAGGCTATTAGTGCTCAAGCTTGTGGGTAGTTGGGAAGGTTAAAAGAGACAACACATGTCCCTCTCAGCCTTGTCCCTGGAGTTTGGCAAGCACCGTGTGTGGTAATCATCATCACGATTGGAAGGAGAATCGCTTTGCTAGATGCCTGAAGTGCCAAGACTTTCTTTTGGCCCATAAATTATACCACTGGGGACTTCTCCCTGGAGAATGTGGATGGAAGATCTGGACCATAAAATCTCTGAGCAGTGTGTCTGTCTTCTTGAGCACACACATTATCAGACAAGTTTCTTGAGGGAAACTACCCAGACCAGGAACAAGGCAAAGAAATAGTATTTTAAGATCTGAGTATTAGACTTCAGGATTATCCAAACCTGATATGACCTCTCGAGGATAAAAGAAAATAATAAAAGTAAATACAATGTGAGAGGGAGGAACCTGACACCGTGTTGGTAGTGTCTTTAAATGGCATCAGGTCTCAAAGCATTGCAGATCGTGGTCCAGATGTGCTGGCCTGGCTGAAACAGATGGCCTGTTTTGGGTCTGACCAAGGCCGAGCCACTGAGAGTCACACCAATCCAGAAGAAAGGGTTTTGTGGGTTTTAATCAGCACCAGCAATCAGCAAGCTTTGCTTACAAAGGGTAGGATTGTGAAGGCTCAGGCTTCCGGTGCCGTCCTGTCTATTTCAGCTACTTGCTGTTCTGTAGTGGTGAGCAAAGCAACAGATAGCACGTGTACAAATGGGCCCTGGCGTGTGCCAGTGAAATTGTTCATACACAGTCTGGCTGGATTTGCAGATCCCTGATGTAGAGAAGTGGACATTTAGCATACATGCCTTCCAGGACATTCCCATTAAAACCAGCTGTCCCTTGTAAGGTAAGGGGTCATAAGCCTCTGCGGTCTTCCAGGCGGGCATGTGCAGTGTTTCAAGCAGGATCTTTGGAATCCCACAGATCATGAGTTTAGTCTTAGCTCTGTCAATTTCTGGCCACATGAGCTAGGCCACATGATCTGAGCCTCAGTTACTCCAGGTGAGAGAGGAGAGAGAAATGCAGCCCATCTTCTGGACGGCACGTGTGCAGTCTGATGGCCAGTACTGAGAGGGTCTCCATGACGCTGCAGTTCTTGGAGTACAGACACCTCCCCCTGGCTCTGTGTTGGCCTTGACTTCCAAGAAGCTAAAGCTCAAAGAGCAGGCAGTCAGGACTGGTCACAGCTACAGACTTTTATTAATTCTCTTAAATTCCAAACAACTAGGGTTGGCCTGGTTGATTCTTCATTCCTATCATTTGATCACTGAGCATCCCGTGGTTAGTGGAGTGTGGGCTGAAGCTGTGAAGTGGGGTAGATGGTTGGGGGCTGGAAAATGAAAAGCACAGCTCTCACAGCCCTCTTGGGCAGGGGCTGCAGATGAGGACCAAGCTGCAGGAACAAAGGGAAGTGTGCCTGGCCAGGGCAGTGCTGTAGGTTTAGGTGGAGGTGGGGACTCATGATAGGATCAGCAAACTCCCAAATTTCCACCCCAACTCAAGCGCTGCATCAGGCATTGCAGTATGACCCTCGTTCATTTGCTGTTCACTATCTTTCCATGTCCCCCAGACACCCTTCTGGTCACCAATGTGGCCGGCTTTTCCCTTCAGTTGCTGCTACAGGTTGCCAACAACAAAAACCTTTCTTGAAGATCTGAAAGGATTCATTGCATCTTTTAAAGTGTGTCTGAGGTTTTATAGAAAGGCTTTGGAAACTTTTTATTGTGTAACTGTTTACACAGTTACACATCTATCATTTAAAGACTTGCAGAGAAACAAAAGATGTATTGTGTCTTAAGTTTCTCTCGGTAATATCTATTGTAAAGTTGAAACTGCAGGTCTCCCTTTCTCTCCACCTCTAATTAAGCTTGCTATTCCTTATGTGCCAGCACTGGAGAAAATAAAATTTATTGTTCTGTGTTGAAAAAAAAAAAAAAGAAAGGAAAAAGAAATAGGGGATTTTTAGGGAGCCCAGCCCTCCAGGTGTGGGGTCACTAGCAGTTCCAGACCTGTCCTGAGGACCTCTCTGTGCAAGGCAGAGAGATGCTTCTGTTTGATGCTTAACACTCACAAGAATATTTCATTAAAATTTGCCCAGATTTTAGGCACACTGTAGTAACTGGCCCAGAACAACCAGACAGTGACAATCAACACTGTGCCATGTCTTTCTTCTTTCGCATTCCAAAATATACATTTAGATTTATAGAATGAGTCATATGCTCACAAACAGCTCTTGCTCCCTGGGTGAGCACCTGCTGTATGCCGGGCCCTTTACATGGGTATATTCAGATGAACTGGGCCCATTCTCCTGTGCAAGGCAGATAGGAACTGCATCTATTTGATGCTTAACATCTACAGGACCATTTGATTAAAAAATTCAGCCAGGCAGAGCATCCACACAGTGACCTCTTCAAGGACTGAGAAACAGAGGCCCCTGGAGGGTGAGAGACAAGTTTCAAAGTCAGCTGGGAGGAAGCAGAAGAGGCTGAGCATCTGTTTGCCCATAACGTGAGCAGGTTCTGCCAGATCCCTGAAGCCACTCCCATAGCTGGCTCAGTGGCCTCCAGCAAGGTGATGTCACTTTCCATGTGTGGGCTTTCTAGTTCATTTGAAAACAAATTTATTGACACATAGTATTGCCATGGACAAGGAGTTGTGACTTTCAGGAAGAGGGGACGGACATGTGACCTCAGCACCCAGAACAGAACCAAATGTGAAACTCTTTCTCCCTGTTACTGCCTCTTCTGGGGCCTCAGCACACTTAGCAAAGACCACTGTCACACAAGCAAAAGCAGTACAGGCCTGGGTTACCAGGAACAGAGGGCTCCTTGGGCCCAGAACCCCCGAGGGGCCCCAGCCATGTGAAGTGCTCTTTGAACCCTGAAAGAGATGCAAAGTCTTATTTTCTTGTTGCCACAATGTGCCATAATAACAGGAAGTCATGTAACATTGGTGACAGCTGCTTCCAGGGCCAGGAGTATGAGTCATCAGAGGCATTCTTTGCTAGAGGAGCTGAAGAAGGAACATATTTATAATGTGAACAATAAAGGATTAGGGTTCATGTTTTTAAAAGGATGGCAATAAATCATTGAAGAAAAGTCAAATAACACGCTTAAGAAAACGGACAAGCAAACAGATAATTCACTGCTCAAATAAAGCGCTACGCATGCAAAAAGGCAGTCAACTCAATAGAGATTTGGGAAATGTGAATTAAAATGAAATTTTTGTCTTTGTTCATCAATTTTGCAGAAAGTAAAACGTTCTGTAGTATCCACGGTGGGTGACATCTAAGGGAAAGGCATTGTGGGCGGTGAATGGTGGGAAGGTGTTGCGGAGGAGGCAGTTGGGTGGTTCTACTTAAACTTAATGTATGTTTATCCTCTGGCCCAGAAGCCCCTTTGTACAAAACTCTCCTAATGGACTACTTTGCTCCTGAGAACTCATGTACTCATTATAAATTGAGTTATAAAATCGCCCAATCAGAAATGAGCTAGCAATTGTCAGTGAGTATATAGACTTTGTTGCATTTATGCTGTGAATATCAAGCAGCCACTGTATGGGAGGAAGCTGGATGGTGCTGACATGGCCGGGTTTGAAGACAGAAGGTTGAACCAAGAGCGCAGACCTCACAACTGCCCCTAGGCAGCATTTAGTCAATCCTTGGATGCAAACCACAGGAGGAAACGCAGAATTCCTTGAACTGGCAATGCTTTTGCTTCTTTGCAGAGCACAAAGTGCACTTGACAACTGTAATCCTGGGTTTGTTGATACACCAGGACTTTGAGTGTCTTGTTCTTACAAGCATAGAACAGAAACAAACTGCATGTGTCTTAGTAAACACACAAGTGTAAATCTGCAGGGAGTCCTGTGTTTGGAGATGTGCGCCAAAGTTACCAATGGACTGAGGGGGGAGGAGTTGGGCACAGGACCAAGCTCATATACGGTGTATACTATGTATATTTCTGGTTGGCTTGGACTTATAAAACAAACATGTCTCCTAGATTGTTGGTGTTGCCCATCCTTTGAGGGCAGGCACGGCTGGTTCTGTTGGAACCTGGGCTGAGAGGCAACAAGCTGGTGGACCGTGGATGTAGAGGTGGCAGGTGAGCCACTGGTTCCCTCTAGGGCTGGGGCATACTGTCCAGAGCCCTGAAGCTGCTCCCGCCCCCCCCCCCATTCCAGCAGATAGCCTGAGGACACCTTGGGGCCCATGTTACTCCCCAGTGACACAGCTGCATGCCCAGTGTGAAAGCAGAGGCCAAGCTTGGGAGCCTGGCGACTGCAGCGCTCCCACATCCCTGGGTCCTCCTCAGGTTTCAGCAGCCCTAGGCCCAGAAGCAAGCCCAGAACACATAGGGCTGGCAATCCCTGGAGACAATACAGCAATATAGGGAGACTTGGACTGGGGGACGGGATGCTCAGCCCAGGGGACGGGTTGGGACAGGAGCTGTTTATGTCAGAGCTCCAGCATCCTGTGCTTCATGCAGATGGTTTGGGGGACCCTTGGGTGTCTCTGCAGGGTCACCCCAGCAGTAGTCTCAATCACACCCCTCTGAGTAGCCCCTTGTCATTTCACTCCTGCCTCCTGGGATCTGCTCTCAGTTAAACTACTCTCACCCACATCCTTATTCCAGGCTGTCCTTTTGAATAAACTCAAACTAAGACTGGGAACTTAGGCAGTGGGGGTCACAGCAGGCAGTGAGGGTCTCATTGTCAGGGCTGACGTAACAAAGTGGCACAGGCTGGGTAGCTTAAATCTTATTCTTTTACAGTTCTGGAGGCCAGAAGTTCAAAATCAAGGTGTAGGCAGAGCTGTTCTCTGAAGGGCTATGAAGGGGAATCTGTTCTGTGCCTGGGCTCTGGCTCCTGGCAGCCTCGGCGTTCCTTGGTTTGTGGAGCACCACCCCACCTTCTGCCTTCATCTGCACAGAGACTTTCTCTTGGTGCATCTCTGTGTTCAATTTCCCTCTCCTCTGGTCATCTGGGATTAGGACCCACTTTCCTCCAGCATGACCTCATCGTACGTCAACATCGATAGCTCATTATCTCCAAATATAGTCACAATCTGAGGTTCTAGGGTTAGGACTTCACACAAATTTAAGGGGGACACAATTTACCCTATAACAGAACATTCTGACTGGTGGTTCCGGGTACTCATTCGGCTTCCAGGCTTGTCTCAACTATGGGGCTTGGGCCCCATAGAAGGAAGACCTTGCTTTCTTCCCCAGGAGTCTTCCAGTGGCTGGAGATGCACCCCCCAGCCTTCTGTAGAGCAGTCATGTCATCCCTCTCTTGCCTGTTTATCCTGAGACCCTCAGTCCACCGCCTCCCATCTGTGTGAGTCCAACAGATGGGGCTGACCCAGTGATTCACAGGTGCTCAGAGCCTTCCAAGGCGGTGGCTTGACAACACTGTTTGGGCCAACCTCCCTTAATGGATGACCAGTCAGTGTCCAGTTCTACTTACCCCAGAGGAAAAGCCTCAACCACATCAGGGCAGAATGAGGTGCAGCTCATCTGGGAAGGGACATTGGGACCCAAGACCCATGAAGAGAAGCAGTAACCAAGTAGCCCACAACAGCAAGTGTCATTCCATAGAAATGTGTTTTTTTTTTTTTTTGAGAGGCAAGTAAAAGGTTTTCAAACATCCATTAAACAAATATACCATGGACCATTTAGTTTATTAAATAAACACAACAAATAATAAAACTCTATTTAAATTCTATGTTGGACTGGGAGGAAAGGCAGAAGGGAGGCGGGTGAAGAGATCTGGGGATCACCAGAGTCATAAAGATGTGCACAGGAGGAAGTCTGGCAAGGGAGGCCTGATAGGGCTTTGGATTTGGGGAGAAAAGCATTGTTGGATGGACCTTCTGATTCTACCTGGCTGTGGACATCAAAGTATATGGGCCATCTTCCTCCTGGGCCACCATTGCCCAAACTCAGAGTGCCACTTGGGCTCCAGAGGAACATGGGTTCCCTCAAGGACGAGTCATCACTCCAAAGCAGAGTCTGTCTGACATCTGCCTTCTCCAGACTGGCTGAAAGCTGGGTGGGCCCATGGCCCACTCACCCTTAGGGACTGTTTCTGTGCCAGGTGGGAGCTAAATTTTGAAAATCCATGACTAAGTTACCTGCATAAAGCAGTTCTCACCTCCTAATGCATGTCTTTGGTGCTGGGCTTCCAATCCAGGAGCCTCATGTACACTAAGCAAGTGTTCTTCCACTGAGCTGCACCCCCAGTCCACTAATGCATGTCTTATCTAAAAGGTCTTAAGGCAGAGGATTGCAATTGTGAAATGTGAAGAAAGAGACTCAGGCTGGTAGTCAAAGTGAAGGTTTACTCTTGCATCAGAATGTTTTAGATCCTGCAATTTGCATATACGAAGAATTCAGCAACATTCACTGGCATTATACTCAGAGCAAGATCAAATTATAATAAAAGGAATAAAGGAAAATAGGAAGTTGGAACCATAATACATACATGTATTATAAAGACTGCACATAAATTAAACACAGCTTAGTTAAACAAACGAAAATACCTCAGTAAACAAAGATTTAAAAAAAAGATGGGCATGTCTCCAAATGCTGAAACACAGGTGTCAGGCTCATTTTAAAAAGTGTTTAAAAACACATAAAAATACCTTTGAAAACACAGTGTGCATTCTTCATTTGTCTAGCACATGGAGAGAAAGTAAAGTCAAGTCACACAGTGACCAAGGGAGGCGTCGATCAGAGTGGTCTGCTTCTGATCGCTATTTGGCGTTGAAATGCAACAGCATGCAAAACAGACGGTGAGAGGAGACGGGGTGCGGCGCAGGGTTGCTTAGTTACATACACTGGACTTTCTTTGACCGAGGTTAGAAGAGACGAACGAACGTGCCAAGGTCCCCAGTTATTATTCCCTCTGCAGGCACCTGCTCTGAGGCCCAAGAGGACTGTTTGAACTTGACCTTGGCAGAGGCCATGAGGTGGGAGGGAGGGACCTCTCCCCTGAAGGAGAGGTGCTGCCTCAACTTGGGAGGGGCCCCATGTCCACAGAAGGGTGACTTCTGTTTGTCTCTGGAATGGGATGAGTTTAGTTTAGGCACAGGCAGAACCCCTGCTGTGGGTACCTGGGACTGCCCCGAGGGCAGGAAAATCATACAAATGGAGCACTTTCCTGAGAACACCCTGAAAAGTTCTACCCTAAAGGCACTTCTTGATACAAGAGATGCCAGGCATACCCTTAAGGGCTTCAAGGATTCTGACTACCAGCTCTGAAACTGGGACCAAAATCCATGCCCTGACTTTGACTTGAATTCTAAACAAATTACCAGCCTAAGGTCACCTTCATCCCAATGGACTTCAAGTGCTGAATGGAAGCTTAACTTCTCTTCTGCTTCAGTCAAAGAAAGGTTTTAGGTTTGGGATTTTAACATGGAAACAAATGGGATCAAAAGGCAAGTTGCCAGAAGCTCCTTTCATTTTCATCTTCTACCTAAATGCTCACTTGCTGTACAGAGAAGGGAGAGACACATTCAGAAGCAGGAGGTCCAGGGTGTAGCTGGTGGTGATGGTGGCACCTGCCAAGTGTGTTTCCATCCTTCCAGCTGGGTGCCAGCTCCTGCTGCTGGATGGGACTCCGCAGTGGGGTGGGAGAGAAGCTTGATGACCTTGTGTGCCTGGTGAGGGTGGTACTTGACCCTGGGGTCACACCTGCACACACTACAAATGAATGGGGATGAATAGTGCAATAGGTGGGTGAGGTCAGTTCCCAGCGAAAATGGTAAGTAAGGCCTTTATATTTTTCTATTTCTTTTAAAAAGAAGAGAAGTACCAAAATCGCACATGTTCAAAGTCTTTTGGAAGTTAGATCAGTCTTCTTTTTTGTATTGTGCTCATCTGCTAGGCACCTAACAGCCGTAGAAAGATAACTGTTATTGAATTAAACATTCCTGCATTCATCCTCCCACCATTTTTTTTTTTTTTGCCCCTAAGCCATCCTATCTGGCAGTGGGATCATTATCATTAACCAGCGTCTCAGCAATATCTCCATCCAAAAATAAGTTAGACTTTCGTGATTTCTTTTTCTTTTCTTTTTATTAAACATTGAGGAGTGGGGCATTTAAAAATTGTACAAATCTAGAATTTAAGATTTCTTTTCTTACAATCTTAGCTTTTTACGAGAAAATTTTAAATACCAAAATTCATCTCAGAAAATTTACAACTTGATTGTATTGTTTCTACCCAAATATGTGCTCCTGGACTCTGTGTGCGGAAGACACTTCACTTAAAGGTTTGGACGGAAGATGGTTTTGCACTGAGCCTGCAGGCCTAGCTCAAGGCCAGTACTGGCAGCTGGGGCCCCATGGGAGGAGTACTAAGAAATGCATTTGGCTAGGTTCTGAGTCTGACAGACAGATGGACAGCAAGTGACACTGCAGGAGCACAGTCCTATAGCTGGCTTTTCTGTGCCTGAGGCCTGGGTGAGTGGGACGACCTGGTATCTAGACATCTCTCTTCTCATCCAGACCTGGAATCAGGTTGAAAAGTCTTCTTTGATCTTTAAAACTTGAGGCACAAGGACTTTACAAAAGTCCTTGCTTACAATGCTTCCTCACACCCCCGCCCCGCAAAAAAAAAAAAACCAAAGAAAACAAAAAGGTGCTTTTCAGGGTTATAAAAATTAATGATTGGAAAGCAAATTTTGAGCTGATTTCTGGGTCCTCAACTGTTTTCTTAACAAGGGACTTTGTTTAGTGTCTTGCATAAGCACACCTGGCATATTAAGAATTATGATATGTATAGATGTGCAACGTGTGACATTACACGACATGAATCTAATGAAGAATTACTTACTGATATTAGCAGAAATATAGATCTTGTGGGGCCTTAATACATTACTCCAATTTAAAAGGGGTATTTAAGGTTTAATGACTCTAGAGCAGATGGCCTTTAAAACATAACAAAATATATACAAAGAAATTAGGAAGAATATTAATGTTCACTATGAAATAAATTAACACGATTTTTACAAAATATACTGACCATTAAATTAAAAAATATTTTAAGGCAGGAGTCTTCATTTGAAATTAGCATAGTCAGAAAATATATCAATAAAATCTTGTACCACTTTGTAGCAGAATTCATACTGTTCCTGAAAAGAAAAATAAGAATGCATTAAAATGGTGCTTCAAAAAATGTGATTAACTTAATCAGAAGAAATATTAAAATCTGAAATATCAACAAGTCTACCAGTTCGTGTACCGTTTGTCCTCATGCACGCAAGCTTCTGTTACACAGCTTAGTTTTAAGGCCAGTGAAAATTTCCTATATAGGAAAAATGTTAGTGTATTTTAGAACAGCCTGAGTAAAATGTCTGGTTTTCATGCTGAAATTGGAAAAGCTGAAAAAAAATCAGAGTACCAGCACTGTCAGATAAAGTCCATAGTTAACAAGAATAACTTATAAATGGTAAAAACTTATAAATGGTAAAAAATAAAAATCTAAATTATTTTTAAGCCTAAAAATACTGTAGCACAGGGACATGATTTTATAAGTTTTGCCAACATCCAAAAGAATAAGTGCCTTTCTGTTACTGTAACACTTCTGCACATTCTTTGACTCTCTTCCTGGCAGCTTGAGGAGAGTGGTTGGTGAATGGGGGTCCAACAGGTGTGGCTGGAGCCGCCCCTCAACACTCAGCACGCAGCAGGGAGAAAGGTGGAGGTGGAGGTGGAGAAAATGTTCATTGTCCAGTTTTTCCTGGGAGCCTACGGTAGTCTTTGCACCACCATGTGGGCATAGCAGTCAAGGAGAAGGGGAGGGGACCCCAAAGGTTCCAGTAACCACAGATGGCAGCTCAAATGCCTGTCACGATAAAGGGTCTGGCTGCTTGCAGCATGGAGTGGGACAAGTGACCTTAGACTGGCCGAGAAGAGCTCAGGAAGTTTTGGAGGACAGGAGCCATTTTCAGACCACTCCCCTTTTCTTTCTCCATTCCCTGGATTCAGCCTCTTCAAACAAATGTCAAAAGGCTTTGGGTGGAACAGTCGCCAGCTCAGCCCTTCCTCAAGTCTCAGTCTCAAGATGGGGTGGCCCTCCATGTTCCAGAAAGAAAAGCTGGACCATCAGTTTTGGGCCTGACATTGCAGGAAGTTATTGAGAGAGCCGAGAACCGATCATAGAGGTCCTCATGTCTGGTTACTAAGATTCCCACCTGCTCCCTAGCCCTTGAAAGGAAAAGGAAAGTGAATTTTCAAAAGCAAGGCTCAATGAATGGACAGGCTCTTTATAAAGAGGCAAGCGTTTTCACAACACTCCAAGCGTTGCAGGTGGCTTTTGACCTGACTTTTGCCACTTTTTTCTACATCAGTGAAATATGAAAGCTGCTTCGGTCTGGGAGGGAAATGGAGACAGCCACTAGTCACCGTTTTCACAGCAAACATGCTGACTGCTGACCATCCACATTGTGTCTTGAGTTCATGTCACTGGTGGCCAGTGATCAGTGAGGTGTTGGGATGATACTGGCTACATCACAGGTCACAGGAGAACAAACGCCCTTATATATAGCCTGGGCCACAGCCACTAATGGCTGTCGAGGGTGTTGGAACCATGTCTTTTGTGAGTGATCATAGTTAGCAACTGGCTTGTGAGCAACCATACCTATCCACAGAGCTAAGTCAGCACAGCAAGGATCTCTTCCGTGTTCTTTGCCAAATCTTAGGTCTGCAGGGCAGAGCGGTAGTTACACCCTTCACCTCCAGAGACAGACAGATTGCACTTGAATCTTTTTGTGACAAAACCTTAAGAACTTGGACGATCTGCTCAGCCACCTTGAATGGTGGCAGCACCATAACACTCTGGGAGCCGAAGAGGTCAAGGAGATGGTGCGGACGTGATAAGAAAGGTGACCATCCAGCAACTGGCAGTCATTACTTGAGTACTCATTTGTCCCTCATTTTTTGACTAATTCACCACTTACTATGTCCTGGGAGTGGGGCTAGAGGCTAAGTTGAAAAGTAAGGTGATAAAATGCTGTCAACCTGTCACTTGGCAAGAGCGTGCAGACGAGAGCCAGGAGATATCCAGGGGCAGCTGCCCAGTGAGGCAGTAGAGCTGGACAGAAGGGCACCTGGACACTGGTGCTCTTACAAACAGAATCCACTGACTAGGCCAGGCAAATCAACGAGAGCTGTCAGTCCCCAAATCCAGGACAGTGTTGCTGCTGCTTCTTTGCTGGGCACCTCCCTTGGGCCAGGCTCTTGTAGGATGAAAGCAAACCTGGCACCATGACTTGAAGACAGTGCCATCTGCCCCATGCTCCACTTTCTGTGGCACTGAAGCCCTGGAGGGCACAAGGAACATGTGCAAGATCACAGAGCCATGAAAGTGCAACTGGAAGCCAAGGGTAAAGGGACCTCACTGCTGGCTTGTCTTTCTTTTGTATTTAACTGCTGCTCAGGCAGGACTAAGGGATGCCCAGAAAAGAACTAAAAACAGAAAACAAACGGAGAAGAATCTGGCTCATAATTAAAAACTGGATTTTGGCCAGGTGTAGTGGCTCACATGGATAATACCAAGTCTGGGCAAAAAGTGAGTGAGACCTCACCTCAGTCAACAAACTGGACATGGGGTACACGCCTGACGTCCTAGCTATTTGAGAGGCTGTAGGTAGGAGAACCACTGTCTGAAGCTAGCCCCAAGTAAAAGGTTGAGACCCTGCCTAAAAATTAACAAGCAAAAAAGGATGGGGGTATGGCTCAAGTGGTAGAGAACCTGCCTAGCAAGCACATGTGTAAATCCTGAGTTCAAGCCCCAGTGTCACAGAATAAACAAACAAGCACTGCCCCCCGCTCCAAAAACCCCCGGATTTCTTTCTGAGTGGGTTCCTGTTAAGCTTTGTCATAATCATTACTATTATTTTAACTAACACATTAGTTGTACATAGGATGGAGTTCAGTGTGATATTTCAACACTATTATTATGTTAACCTAGAAGCTGTGGAGTGTGCTGTTTTCTCCATGCCCGGTGTCCCTCAGTTTGTGATGCCCAGAGGAACTTAGGTAGTGAGTGAGTTGCCTGCTGCTATCAGGAGACCATGCAAACCTCAAGGAGGCCTGACTGGCCCTTGCCAGCACCTTCCCAGGGCCCAGCAGGGGCTGTCAAGTGCTAGGTCCAATCTCCAAAGCCAGCCCCTTCCCACTGCTGTCAGCTTTCCAGGTTCTATCACTGTGACAGCCAGTAGGACAGACTTACAAGGTGGAAGGAGTCAAAAGGCACCGCATTTCTTTCTAGTCCAGTGACTCTCAAACCTGTATTCACTGTGGGACCACCTGGGGGGCTTTGAATATACTGATAACTGGGACTCACCCCAGAGATTAGCTTCCACTTAATTGGTGTGGGGGACACTTGGGCAGCAGGAGACAGGTGAACACTCCCCAGGTGACTGTAGTGTGTAGCCAGGGCAGAGCCCGATGCCAGCCTGTCCAGTCGGGAAGGCGGATCCATCCTGGGCTTGGCAGTCCTCTGGCTGAGGTGCTCCCTGGTAAAGGTCGTGGGAGAGCCCTCTCCCACCTTTCCATACATGTGGAACAGGCTGCCTGCACCAGGACTGGGTCAGTGTGGAGAAGGAGCAGGCCAGGAGGGTATGTCCTAAACAGGAACCTTGGGGGAAACTGATGGCTGTAACAGTCTCTGAAATTGCACTGCTGGCTTACCAGGAGCCATTACCAAACTGAGTGAGGAGGAATCTCTCCCCAAAGCCAGGAAAGAGAATGTGCAGAGCGGATGCAGGTTAGGTGGGTTCCTTATGCCCCCAGGGCAGGGTCTTGTCATTGAGCAAGACCTCCCCCACCCCAGGAAAACAGACCAAATGCAATAGTGTAAAGGTGAAAACAACAAGCACCAGGATCTTAAACTTCAGGATTGCTCTGGAACCTAAGAACAGTGCTTTTAAATGAAATTAAAGTCTAGGCATGAGCCTTTCCTCTTGAGTTCTGCCCAGAGGACAGACCCATGTCAGCCACTGAGGAGGAAGGGGCTCTATAAAGCTTTTCTGTGAAAAGTGGCAGCTGGCTCTGCCCTGGGAATCAAGCCCTCTCACCCTCTCCTTACACTGGAGTTCCTTTCATGGAACAGACATCAAACACATGAAACAATCCTCAGCCTCTGGAACATCCTTATCACTCAGATTCTTACCAGGGTTTGCACCATGTGTGGCCTCTGAAGTCGTAAGCTCTTCACAGCTTGAAACACGTCTAAAAGCCCCTCAGCTTTTACTCGTTCCAAAATGTTGCTCAGGGCTATGAACGTGCCGGTTCGCCCAGCTCCAGCACTGCAGAGAGAAAGTGCCTAGTGAGTAGGCCAGCGGGAACGTGGGGAGAGAGGAGCTACGGACCTCAAGACCCACCCTGGGGCCCCGAGTGCCACTGGATGGTGAATGTTTACTTACATGAGGCAAGATCCAGCCAACATAAAATCCCTAAACATTCCCCTAATTACAGCAGCCAGATATTTCCTGAAAAGACTCAGGACTAGTTACAGGCTTTTCAGCACTTCCTCTTCTTCCTTGAGTGGTTCCCAAAGTAGGGTCATTAGAAATGCAAGCTGTCCTGGCACAAACTCAGCTTTCTGTGCCAGGGGCCTGTCTTGTGGAACCGGGGCACCCACGGCCAGGAATGGTCCACTGGACTTCCAGCAACGCCAGGACATCCACTCCTCTCAAGACAATCCTTGGCTTGATAATGTCACCTCACAAGAGCAGAACGAGGCGCACAGGTGAGAGGCTAAAAGAGGTAGGTTGGGTGCCTCTTGCAACCATGCTCCCAGAGGGGTGCCCTCCTCTGGGCCCAGAATCTCAAGCAAGTGTGGGCGTGTTTTGGAGCTCCTGGCGTGCTGCCCTGATGCATCTCCATGGCTGCTTTCTCTCGGGTGGAATCCCTGCGTCCTACATGTGCCCAGCTCACAGCCTTCATTTGCAGAGGCCCAGCAAGAAGGGACTCATTTCTAGTTCATTCTAAATGACCTCAGGGAAGGCTTCTGGGGCTGAAGACCGAGTTGGGAGAGCCACCTACTGGCCAGGTTGGAGTGCACCCAGGTGCTTTCCAGACAAGAGTTCCAAGGCCTCTTGGTTAACAGGGGCTCTCTAGGCCACAAGGGGTGGTGACAAAAGGCAGTCACAAAAAGGGGGAGCCTTAGGTATGAAAACGAAACAAAATTATAGCTTTAGCAGCAAATTAGCGCCACCCCAAAACAAAAGCACCCCAAACTACTGCTTGGAGAACTTCACAAGGATGGCCAAAGTCCCACAATAAGGTGCTCAGGGCAGGGCCAGGCGGCAGCGGGGGAGGGAGGCTGGAGGATTTTCAGATCTGACAGATTCACCCAGATCCCCTCCTGATATTACTCATCATGATCCTCACTGGGTGCTCGCTGTTTCTAGGGGTGCCCCAGGAGTGTCCCTCTGCTCTCGGGCCTGGCTTTTGGGGGGAGGGGGGTGAGTGTGGCTACAGGCCTCCTTTAGACATCCTAGCCTGAACCTCTTTAGGAGGCCCTGAAAAACCACCTGTGCTGTGGTTCAGCCACACTGAATGTCTCCCAAGCCCAGGAGACAGGACAGGAAGTGTGGGGGCAGCAGCCAGAACCGTCTTTCAGGAGGAAGACAAGTAACTTACTTGACCTACAGAAAGGCACTGGTCCTCAGCGTGCATAAGGGAAGGCAACACACACAGTCCAGGGAAATGCACTGCTGGGAGCATCCAGGCTCTCCCACCATAGCTGTATGGTCTGCAATGCCTCACCAGGAGCTGGCACCCTGGCCCAGTGGGGTCGCTTACCTGCAGTGCACAGTGATGGGGTGATTGCCTGTCTGCTGCTGCTGTTTCTGTACAGCCGCAATGAGATCGATCATGCCTTTGCCCTCAGCCGGAATCCCAATCTCCGGCCAGCCGTGGAAGTGGAACTGGCGCACCATGCGGACCTGCTCTTCCTGGCGGGCCAAGGGCTGCGGTGGGAGAAGGGGCTCAGTGCTGCCTGGTCCCAGACCCCTCCTACAAATCACACAGGAGCTTGGAGCCCTCCCTGGGCCTTTGTGGCCACCAATGACCCCAGCTAGATGGTCTGAGGGACCTGGCCAGCAGTTGGCTATTCTTCCTTCTGCCCAGGGAGCAAGACGTACAGAGGACATGCCCTGGAGTCCCCCAAGCAGGCTCCATCCAGCCCTCTACAGGAATCCTGGCACTTTTGCTCCAGAGGAGGATGCATCTTTCCTAAGAAGCCAGGGTCCCAGTTTCCCATCAGAGACTGCAGACAAGTCTGGCAGCAAGTCTGGCATCTTGGTAGTTCTGTCTGTAATTGGCATGAAGGAGACAAGGCTTTCTGCATGTGTGATTTTCCTGGACTGACCGTTAGAGCTGAGAACCAAGTTCCACTAGTGAGTCATCCTTCCCTCACTGGTCCAGAGATCGTTCTCTGCAGCACGATCAGAGCCCAGGACATAGTGAGGATGGTGATGGTTGGGGGTCTGAGGAATCTCTGGAAGAGGCCTCAGGAGGCCTCTGCAGTCTTATTCATTCATTTCCTTGTTACCCTGCCTCTAACTAAGGTCATTCTTCCCAGGTGGGAGTGGAAGACAGGAGGCTTGTTGCCTACTCCGCCTCCTCTTCCAGCAAGGATGCAAGTGGTCATGGAAGTCTGAACTTTACAGAACACTTGCCACTGGGCAACCCTTCAGCCACTCATGATAATCTGGGGCCCAGGAAAGGTGGATGGAGCCTGACAGGTGACAGGGGCAGGGCCCCATTCTGGCACAATGACAAGCAGATCCCAGAGTGACCATGCTTCATTAGATCTACAAGTATTAAAAGAACTACAAGCAGTAATACCTGACTGAAGGTGACCAGGAAGTCT
The DNA here is from genome assembly GCF_047511655.1 of Castor canadensis. Classification (NCBI taxonomy): domain Eukaryota; kingdom Metazoa; phylum Chordata; class Mammalia; order Rodentia; family Castoridae; genus Castor; species Castor canadensis. Next base: position 4,838,724 of record NC_133392.1, read on the forward strand.
CGGACACTGATGGCTTCGGAAAGGGTGTCACTCTTTATTTCAATCGTTATTTCTCCATGAGTAACTGAGCCCTCAGTTGGCCAATATTGGTAGCATTTATCCTTGGGGAATAAAATAAAAAATTTAAGTCCTGTAATAATTTGATGCTACCACTTTTGACCTTATGATGCAGAATTTCTCTCAAGCCATTTAATGCTTTTCATCTGACCAAGAAAAAAGCATGAATATTAATGTGGATACCCATTAATGCCTGCTGGCCAAGGGCAGAGAATAGTCTAGAATCAGACACAGCTAAATGGAACTTTGATACATGAAAGAAAGGACAGATTAGTCACTGAATGGAGTGGGAAATGAAACTGATCCCTGACTCTCACCCTATAGGACTGGCATGAATGCGCTAGCTCCTCCAAGAGTTGGCCAGGGTATGAACTGCAGTATTGTATGCAGTAGCTCTGAGCCTTAATAAAAACAAACCCAGATGGGTTAAGACTTAGGGCCAAAAACAAGACAATGAAACCCTTAGGAGAAGAAAATTTCCCTTCATTTTGGGATACAGAGGACTCACTACCTAAGGCACAAAAAGAACTAGCCAGCCATGAGGCAAAAAAAAAAAAAAAATCACAATTTCTATTTTTACACTAAAATTCACTTTGTGAATTATAAAATTCAACAAGCATCAAGAAAGTGAAAAGGTAGATGTTTTCAATACATGAAATCAACACAGGATGAGAATCGAGATCTTTACATAGATGATCACCTGATAAATCTATAAGAAAAGGGCAAACAACCCAGTAAAAATGGATGAAAAGCAAAAACAGGCATTTTACACAAGAGGAAGTCTGCATATATCCATAGAGGTATGAAGTGGTGCTCCACCTCTTAGGAATCAGAGAGCTGTGACTCAAAGCCACAGAGACAGGACACTCACACCACATCACGCTATGGAGTGTGCAAATGGATCCTCTATCTTCCACTCTACTGGTGTGCACTTGGGGAACCGCTGTGGACAGCAACTAGGAATTATTATTCAAAGTCCTACTCTCTCATACTCTCCAATGTGACACTTGTCTCTTAGGTGCATACTAAGTCCTGTGTAGCATGAAACAGGTACAGCACTGTTTATAAAACAACAAAAGGGAATTGCCCCGAGCCCATGACAGAGAAGGGATAGGTAAACAGGTGTGAGATATATGGCCTGGGTAAGGAATAAGAGGAGCTAATGAACCTATGCTAATTTTCCTGCCCCTCCCCCTGCCTGGAGCTTGGCATGCTAACTTGTCTGTGTGTGGGAGGGGTCAGCATGGGCCCCCGAACCCCTACCCTGCAATATGAATATGACAATGAATGAATCAGTTAAAGACGTCAACATAGAAAAATATTAAACACACAAGATTGAGCAGAAAAACCAACCCACAGATTACATACTGTCATGTACTCTTTACATAAAGTTCAAATGCAAGCAGAACTCAACAGTTCAAGCAATGGATGCACTTGAGTTTAAAACAACTTTTTGAAAAGTGAAGAATACATCCACTAAAAGACAGTAACAAGGGTTGGCAAGAACGTGGGGAAATTAGAACACTAGACTTCCTAGTGGGAAGGTAAAACAGGGCTGCTACTTTGGAAAACAGTCTGACTGTTCCTTAAAAATATTAAATGATAAGCTGGGCATCAGTGGCTCACGGCTATAATCCTAGCTACTGAAGAGCAAAGATCAGGAGGATCAAAGTTCAAAGCCAGCCCTGGCAAATAGTTCTTGAGACCCTATTTCGAAAATACCCAACACAAAAAAGGGCTGATGGAGTGGTTCAAAGGATAGAGCACCTGTCTCACAAGCATGAGGTCCTGAGTTCAAACCTCAGTACTTCCAAGAAATGAGTCAGTGATTCTACTCGTAGACATGCAACCAAAAGAACTGAAACAGTATGCCCATACAAAAACTTGTCCATGAATGTTCACGGGAGCATCTTTCTATTATATAGCTCCAAAGTGGGAACAACATAAGTGTCCATCTGCTGGTGAGTGGATGAGTAAAAGTGGCAAGTCCATACAGTGGAATACTACCGATCAACTAGGAAGAATGATGTTCTGACCCAGGCAACAACATGGAGGAACCTTGAAAACATCATACTAAGAAAGAATTCACCCAGAGACCTGTGTTAATGTCTGGATAGCCAAATCCAGGTCAGACACTAGACTAGTGGTTTTCAGGCTGGGGGCAGGAGGGTAGGGATGGGGTGACTGTGTGTGATATGGAGTTTCTTTTTGGGTGATGATGATCTAGAATTAGAAGCTCTGTGAGCACCTAAGACCCACTGAGTTATACCTTTAAAGAGATGATTCCTTGCCATATTGCCACAAAGGTAATTTTTACAGTAAAGAAATCAAAGCACAAATTCGGGGAAGTGTTCACGTCTAGGGGAGCATCTAGATATGTGTAAAATGTTTGTGAATGTTGGGTTTTTCTGTTGGGCATGGGTTTGTGAGTTTCTGTTACATCATTAAATACAATACAAGAAGGCTCCAGGTAGATTTCTGGGAAAATGGAAATGCTCATTTGACTGGGCCAGGATGATATCAAACAGGTGCATGTATCAATGTCCTTCTTTACAGCTTGAGAAGAGTACATAAATGCCTTTTGTTCAACAAGTTGTGATCTTGACAAATAAAAACGGCAGAATTTCAAAACAGGTGAAAAGACCGGGGGTAATTAGGGTTAGCCACCAAAAACAAAGGGTGAAGTAAAGCCTCTTTCTTTTAGGTGCAAGGGGTACCTAGGATTGAACTCGGGGCCTTGCCCAATTGAGACAAGAACTCTACTACTTGAGTCATACCCCTTGTCCACCCCTCTTTTTTGTATTTTATTTTATGATAGGGTCTTGCTAACTTTTCCCAGGCTGACTTCAAACTCGTGATCCTCCTTCCTCTTGCTCCTGCATAGCTGGGATTATAGACATTAACCACTATGTCCAATTATGTTGAGATGGGGGGACTCACTAACTTTTTGTACCTGGGCTGGCCTCAAATTCGAGCTCTTCCTGCCTCTGCCTTCAGAGTAAGTAGGTGGAATTAGGTGTCAGTCACCACACCCGGCTTGAGCCTTTTTCATCTTGACCTTCGTCCTTTCTCAATAGCCTGGCTCTTCCTCACCCATGTGCTCACAGGCCTCAAGCAGCTGAGGCACGGTACTTAGGTAGGCAGGCAGCCCCTGAACTCAGATCCAGACTCACCTGCTCCCGCTCCTGCACCTCTGTCAGCATCACCACCGTGTGGCACTTCCACTCCCAGACCATCCTCCAGAAGTCCTCGACTGTGTGTGCCAGAGGCCCCTGCGTGGCAATGAAATAGTCCTTCTGCCGGTAGCCCTTCAGATGGGGAGAGAGGTTAGGGTCAGTCAGCTGACTGGATGCCCAGCTGGCACGCATGTGCGCACACAGGCACACACCTTCCCAACCTGCTGCTTCATTATGCTCCACACAACTCCACCCTCAGCTCCCGAGGTCATCTCTGAGGGGCTGTGAGGAGCTAGCAGTCACCTGGGGCCCCTGAACAACACCACGTGGCTCTGATTCTAACATACTGTGCGTCACAACTAGATTGGCATGTTGTGGAGGAGGGGCTGGAAGGGGTTCCAATCCCACCTCCTCCACCAGGCCCCACCAACACCTCAGGCACTTTCTTCAACAGCAAAAAGAAATCCTAACACACCCTTGGCTGAGAAGTTCCCTTCTGCCCTGGACCAATCGTATTGTCCACGTGGGGTCACATGGCAGAGCTCACCTGAAAGCCCTGGTGTGTCACAGATACATAAAAGAAGAATAGCTATCTTTTACGAGCAGAGTGAAAAAGTAGCCAATTACTGTATCCTATTTCCAAGGTTCACTCTTCTTTTCTTTTCTTTCTCTTTTTTTTTTTAAAGCAGGTAATTCAGCTAACAAAGCAGTTGGGTTACTGGACAATTCTTTCTATTGTGAAAATCAAGAGCTGTGGCCGTACAGGAAGGCACCACACATCACACGCAGCACACCCAGGCCCAGTACGTACGTCTATGAAGGACGCATTGATGTAGTCTGTGTATTCTTGACCCCTTTTCATGGACAGGATCACCCGATTGAAGTCATCTGCAAAGTGGCATTTGCCTCCGTTAGCAACCGTGTAACCCTGCCTTGTAGACTTAGTTCTGTCACCTATAAGCTTCCAAACTGTAAAGTCTACTAACAAAGTTAGCAGGTAACGCTAACTCTTTGGGAACTTTCCATTATCAAGGAGGTCAAAAAAGTGACTTAGGAAGTGCTTGACAGGACAGCTCTTAAAATAATCCAGCTGTCATTGACTTGTCATAAATGGATGTAATAGATCCCAAAATATGAGCATTGAAAACACTGCATTTAAGGAATAAAAAGAATGACCATGTAGGAGCCTGAAGCCCCAGGCCTGAGGACACCCCAGTCACAGAGAATCAAGGGTCTGAGCCTGGGGAGGTTGGCCCAGTCCCCAGGAACTGTGTGCGTCTCACAGCATGGTGACCATAGGGGGAGCAAGCCTGTTTGTAGCCATTTGACAGTGACAAGTGTCTGGTGAGCAGAGGGCGATTGAGGACACATCTCATGTGACATGGATCACCTGCCTGTAAGCCACACCCCAGACTGCCACCTGAGACCCACGTGGGATTGTGTCACCCGAGGTGCCCCAGGAGATCCTCCTTTCTTGACATTGAACATGGTGCTCAGGAGCTCAGAGCTGGGCCCAGAGGCCCCTGTCCCTGACCCTGATTTGCAGGGTGATCAGTGGACCTTCAGCCCCTGGGAAACCAGCCCAACCCTGCCCCAGCCATGAGGAAGGGTGGAGGTTGTGACAGGGCAGTCTTACATGGGATGATCTGAATGACTCGAGCCTTCTTCATGTTGGCTGGCAAGTTGCCAGTCCTCATGTTCTCCTTCATGATCCGGACATTCGTCAGTTTCTGCAATCAAGAAGGACACAACGTGGGGCCTGGGAGGGCTCGGGCTAGAGGCATCCTGGGGCTGAGACTCAGCAAGAAGGACACAATGACCCAGTTAAAACTCTTGTCACTCCAGGTCTCAGTCCTACAAGCTGGGGACCTGTTCAGAGGGCATATCTGTCTCCATCTCTAGATGGCACCTTAGTAGTAGGAAATAGAACAGGCTGTCTCCTGCCTGCAGCTCTAAATGCCCCAGCCATCCATCCTTCCCTCCAATGTCACCACCCTCCTGTTCTGGGCTCAGTCAAGAGGGTAAGTGATCCAAAAAGGCTCCATTTAAATGCTGCCGTCTGGACCACCCACCCCAGGATGCAGAGGCAGCCGGGCTGCCAGGACTTACCTTAAACTCCTCCTCCAGCCCAATCTTGTTGAAGTGGGTGGCTGTGCCATGCAGGGTCTGCAGGTGCCTCTCCAGCGAGGACACATCCAGCTCAGTGTCCCCGTAGAGGTAGTACTCCAGTAAGGCCTGGTAGATGAACGTGTACTGCACCTACAGGGAGACAGGGAGCCGACACTCAGCTCTGCCCTGGGTCCAGTGGAAAGAAGGTTAGTGCGGGTCAGATTAAAGGCCATGTAGACTGGCTGCTTAGGGCCCCAGTAAAGGTGATGATAGTATCTGGTATTGATTGAGGACACCGGGCACCATCCTGGGGGTATGCAAACAACCCCATGGCATATGAGGATAGAAAGAACAAGGGTCAGCAGTCGCCCAAGGCCCCTGGGAGGAAGAGGCAGAATGGGTGGTCTCACTCTGGGTGGGCTGCTGGCCTGTGGCTAGGTAGACTATTAAAACTGGGCCATGGGGTGGGGCTGGGCCTTGGAGAGGGGCGGCGCTGTGCGTCGCAGGCGAAGGCACCTGGGTGCTCTGCGAAGTTCAGCCCCAGGTTGGAATTAGCAGCACTCACGTCCGTCTGAACCATCTGAGGACGCTGATTGCGGATTCGCGACACAAACTCAAAGACGTCCACCTTCTGCTCGGCGTGTATCATGTCCATCATCGCGTCGATCACGATGAAGGTGCCTGTCCGGCCCACGCCCGCGCTTTGGGAAAGAGAGGATGTCACCTCGTGAGTCACATTCCCCCCTGAAGCAAATGACAAGCCTGGGAAGATGTCTGAACACCAGGACAAGAGGACATGGGCTGCCGCTAAGTGACTTAAGTGCAACTTCTTAGACGACTGGAGCGCAAATCTGCCTGAGGCCACCAGAGGCCGCCGCAGACCCAGCAACCACTTTCCGGAGACCCAGCAGCGCGCAGGAGTGAGACTGGCTGGCAATCAATGCTTTCTCTACCTCCAAACATTGCCCTCTTGCGCTCACCGTACCCTGGAAGGGGCACCCTGATGGATGCCCTTGGGAGCTGACCGACCCTCGGATGCCTCTCGGTTGAGCAGAGGGCGAGGCCTAGTGGACCTGCCAGACCCCACTCCGCCATCAGTCCGGGCCTCTCTGCTTCGGTTGGTTTTGCACATTGGGTCCCCTTGGGATGCCAGTGAAGAGGGGGCTCTGCTACCATGGGGTGCACGGGGTGCAGGAGAGGTGCAGGGCTCTGAGCAGCGGCTCAGGAACTGTGCACTGGTGTTTATGACCCTGCCTTCCCCTCACCGGGCCCCCGGGTCATTTCCCACCCAGATCCACCCTCGAGGTTCCTACCACTCCCTGCCGTACCTACAGTGGACCACGATGGGCCCGGCGTGTGAGGGGTTGAGCGTCTTCACCTTCTTCAGGAACTTCAGCATCCCGATGGGGGTGAAAGGCACTCCAAAGTCTGGCCAGCTGGTGAAGTGCAGCTGGGAGACAAGCCGAGGGGCTTTGCAGCCATCAGCGAGCTGCTGTGAGGGTGGGGGTGGTGAGGAGACCACCAGGGGGGCAGGACCACCTCCCCCACCTCTACCCCCACCCCCAGGTCTCCCGCTGATGGGTAAGGCTCTGCTGGCCCAGCCACACTGTGGTGGTAGCAATGCTTGTTGGTCAGTGTCCACCAATGTGCAGGACACAAGTGAACCCTGGTGGTCTCACAGGCTCTTTTGTGTGTTTGTACTGGGGTTTGAACTCAGGGCCTCATGCTTGCTAAGCAGGCACTGTACCACTTGAGCCACTCCGCCAGCCCAGTTTCATGCGGAGTATTTTTGAGGTACCGTCTTAAGAACTATCTGCCTAGGCTGGCTTTGAGCCTCAATCCTCACCTCTGCCTCCTGAGTAGCTAGGATTACAGGTAGGCACACAGAGCAGGTACATGGCACCTGGCCACACTTGGGCCATCAGGTCTCAGGAAACCCAACATCCTGAAAACTGGTGATAATGCCCAGGAAGCCCGCTTCTGAGGAGGGGCCAGTGCTGCATGGCCTGGATGACCCCATGTCACTCCTGTGGTCCTGTGTAACTGCCAACAGCACTTCCCTTCATTCAGAAAAGATGATGGGTTGGCCTAAGCACAGGAGACCCCCAGATCCTCCCTCAGAGCCTCTCTCAGAGTCATGAGTTTAGTTTCCCTGCCCTGTCCAAGGGAGGTTAGAAACAGAGTATTTGTGTAAACGAGTGTGGTGGTACACACCTGTAATCCCAGCACTCAGGGTTGTGATTTTGTGGGCTACACAGCCAGACTCTGTCTCAAAAAAAAAGTGTGTGTGTGTGTGTGTGTGCGTGTGTGTGCTGCATCCAGAACAGAGGTCAATGGGGGATTTTTTTTTTTTTGCAGTGTTGGGATTAGAACCCAGGACTTCACAAATGCTAGGCAAGTGTTTGAGCCACAGCCCGGCCCATCGTTTCTCTCTCTTGTTTTTTTGCTGTGCCTTCTAGGAAACTTGGCTCCTATTTTGTAACGTAATTACACCTATTGCTCTATCTTTGATTCCTGATAAAATGACCTTCTGCTTTTACGGTGGTTTTAAAACATCTCTTAAATCTTTATTGCATCTGCCGTGTTCACAGACACTTTTATGGAAAACTGCCTTAAATCCTTGTAAGGGGGACTAGCACGGAATAAATGTGAAAAACAACAGCTGGTTTCAGACATAATTTTGAAACCATTAAAAAAGAAATCCCTCCTCACAATTCCAGTGTGGGGAATGACATCGTGCTACAGAGTGTGTGGTGTGTGTGTGTGTGTGTGTCCCCGTGGTGGTGGGGGGATCCCCTGTTCCTCCAGCTAGTCTGCTTCTTCCCCGGGAACCCAGCACACTTCTCAGACTCACATTCCTGGCCCACCACCCTCAACACAGCCTGGCCTTCAGCCACATGCCTGGGTGACAGCCACAGGTCTGCTAGGGTGGGCAAAGCTCTTCACATTGAGCCTGACCTTGCACTCTCCAAGAATGGCGCTTCCAGGGAGTGAACACCTGACATGCTTACCGGCTGAATGCAGAACTTGCGGACGGTGTAGTCTACCAGAACAACACAGTCTTCCACACACACTCGGATGTTACCGTAGGTCCAGCAGCCCTGGTCAGGCCAGTACTGATAGCACTTTTCCTGTGTGGAAGAATTTACAGAAACAAATAGGTCTGTGGGTGCGTCATGGCTCCATGCCCTGTCCCCTTACCCCTACCATCCACACAGGCCTCACGTATAGCTCCTGGGGCTGAGAAGGAGTTCAGGCAAGCAGTGTCCTTTATAAATCTGGGAAGTGTGGTCACACAACTGCTTAAAAGCAGCCATGAGACCGTAAGTGTGGCCGGCTTTCAGATTTTGACACAGTGATGTCCTCTTTGTTCTGGCGCTTGCTAACTCCCACACATCCTATTCAACTGGCTGAGCCTGGCTGTGCTGAGGCTGCTCGCTTAAGTTGGGCTAACCACGGGTGACCCTCAGGCTGGCGCGAGGCTCACCCTTCTCAGAACATTTCTGAACTTCCATTCGGCAGTCTGTTTCCTCCCGCTCAGGACACATGTCTGCAGGGCCACCAGGCCGTTCAAGAGGAGTGACCAGGGTTAAGCTAAGGAACACATTTTCCTCTGACGAGGATGAGGCTGATGTGGAAGTCTGCTAGAGGGCACCTGGTTATGAAGGGGCCACTTCTTTACCTTTCCTCCCTATGAAATCGACATGGCCCCAAGACAAGCCTTAGAAGCCTTTTGGTTTTCTGGTGCCCCCTGCATCTCACCAGCGGACAGTCATCTGTTAGCACAAAACACAGGGACCCATACCAGGGTAAAAAGATCTGCACAGTCTTCTATGGAGAAGTCTCAAGTTTAACCTTGTAGGCTTCTTCCAGGCTGTCCTGGAAATGGCCCATGAGTGGCTAAGTCTCCAGGATTAATGTCACAAAGCAAAAGCACCTGCTATTTGCCAAAGACCAGGCTATGACATCCACAAAATAAGTGCCCCTGCGTCCTGGACTAGGCTGGCCACTGCCACAGGGCTTCTGAAGTGGCCAGTGCCAAAGATCTTGGCGTGGGCCAGTCTGGACCCCCCCCTAGGGCTTTGGGGACCCTCTGGCCATTTGTGTCTCCAAAGGCTCCTGCAGAGATAAGCCCTGCCTTTAGGCTTCATGCAGCCCAGGGCTTGTGGCTGTCCTGTACCCCAGCCTCCAGCCTCCCTCAGGTCATGAGATGCCAGCTGCATTTCACAACGTGCTGCCCAGGATGTGGGCCACAGCCATGAGACCACAGCTGAGAAAAAGGAAGTCACTTGAGAAATGATTTCACCGGAAATGGCAGAAACTGAGAGGACCAGCAGGCAGCACTGAGTCATGTGTGGAAACACCCAGGAACAGGCTCGGAGGGAGCTGAGAGGGAGATGCCAGGCAACATGGCAACAGCACGGCAGGGGCCTGGGGGAATAGTCTGCACCCCACAGCCTTGCTCTGGCCTCGCTATGATTTGTGACTAGAGCAGCGGCTCCTGGGCAGATGTTGGGGCCCTGGTGAAGGCTCCATTCCTTTTCTACAGAGCAGGGGTCCCTCAAGCTGCTCCAGTGGAGGAAGGCACAGTGACAGTCCCTTTAGTCATTCTTTCCATCAGTGACAAAGGATGACAAGGGCAGGAGTCATAGGATGGAGGACTAGTGCGCTCCAGCCCCGACTCTCAAAACCAAAACCAAACCCCTGTCCTGTCCCTGACCGGAAGACCAAAATTGGTGGCTGGAAGCTTTTCCTGTGCTTTTTTGGTGTGCAGCCCATTAGTAGGTGGCTCTGGGGGAATGGCAGTGCTCCTGCCCCCCCCTCTAGTGCCACAGGGCCAGGTCCTTCACCTGAACACTGCAGTCTCTGCCCAAGTCCTCAGCACACCAGGCTCTGTTGGGGCCAGGCCAGGGCCTCCCATGCCCAAGCACCCTAGGCAGAGGCCAGATAGGCAGACACCTAGCATCAGCACCCAGCATGGTGGCACTCATGTTGGGACCTGCTAGAAGTGCAGTCTCCCGACTGGCTTGCCTGAGGCATCCCTTCCTTCCTAGCTGTGCAGGGAAAGCACAGCTTTCATTTGGAGAACAAACTTCCTGCTTACAACAGATCCTGCTCACAGCTGCAAGCCTACAAGGGCTCTGGCGCCCTTCCTTCCCAGCCACATTCGATCCCCTGCTCCTGTCACCTGGGATTCAGCCACCCAGTATATCAGGCTAATGAAGCCTTGGTTGTACTGGGCAAGGAAGGGCTGGACTCTTTGTTCATGTTTCAAATTCAGCTAGTGACCTGTGTTCCTCCCACATGCCTTGTTTCAAGTGTGTCCCTCTTGTCTGGATAATAAAGCTGTGATCATGGTCACTTGTAGCCTGAGGCCCACCCCAGTCCTTGCCCAACACACTAGAACCCTCCACTTTAAAACCTGCTGCTCCCCCATGGGGCAAGAGCTGTGGGTCAGCTGGTGGCCCTTGGCTGAGGAAGGAAAAGCCTTGCTTTGTTGGACCTCATAGATCAAAACAGTGAGGCACTAGGAACACAGAGAGCTTTCCCTGCACAGCAAGGAAGGAAGGGATGGGCACAGGAAGTTGTCAGGACTCCCAGCAAGCCCCAGGGGACAGGCCTCCAGGCTGACCAGTGCCAGAGAGCTCACCTCTTTCCTCTCCTTCAGGTTCGTTAGCATGACAATGGTGGCCGACTTCTGCTCCCAGACCATCCTCCAGAAATCGTTCACTGTCTCCTGTTTAGGGCCTGCAGGCAGATGGCATCACCAGGGTTAAGGGCACAGGGACAGGTGTCAGGGCCTGGCCCCTGCACCTGGCCTAGGATGGCTGCTCATGCCTTCCCTGAGGCACAAGATGGGCACTCCAGCTAGGAACGCAGATGAACACCTGGGCCAGGTTTGGATGAGGACCTTCATGAATGACAAAGGGATGTCAGCAGGGGATGGTTTTAATGCTAAGTGTCAAAGCAGCCTGTGGCCATTCCGTGTGCTTATGAGTACCTGAGTACCTCAGAGCAGCAGGCTCCCTCTGGAGCCAGAATGGATGTGGGGTGTGTGTGTGTGTGTGTGTGTGTGTATGAGAGAGAGAGAGAGAGAGAGAGAGAGAGAGAGCAAGCTGATGACTAACCCTCCAGGTCTAACCCCCTCTCCTTTGTCAAAATCTCAATCTCCCAGGGCAGTGCTGTCCAACAGGATGTGAGCTGAAGTCCCTGGGGAGAGGATCTGAACAAAACTTAAAGAGTGTCATTAGAAGAATGTCCTCTGGCCTTTGTTCACTTCCTGCCTGAATACAGACACAGTACCTGGAGGTACAGCTGTCATTCTGTGTCCCTGAGGCTAAGAAGGGAGTGAAGAAGTCCCTCTCCTTGGAGCTGATACCCAGCCTTGAGCTGCACCCCCCCCCCCCCCCCCCCCCCCCCCCCGCCATATCTGCTTACAAAACAAATATTTGCTTTTATCTGTGTCAACCAATGTTTGGAGGTTTTCACTGGAAATATTCCTGATGTCCTCCATGTGTGCATGTGTATACACGTGCAGCTCCTTATTTTCAGACAATCTGGATTTGTAACAGCTCCCTGGGATATTTTGGTATACGCTGAGTTTTGGGACTCACTTATGGACTCCTGGCCTAAGAGGAGGAGGAAGGAACCCTAGGTTTACCTCCACTAACCCCTAGTTGTGTGTAGCACTGGCTCCTGGTGGTGACAGGGTCTGGGAGAGTGGGACAGGAGGCTGGACGAAGGTGATGTGTACAGGTGGGGTTATGTACAAGGTCAAGAGCATGCTTTCATGGCTGAAGCATCTTGGCTATGGTCTTGATCTAAAAAGCTACTCAGATCCTAACCCCCAAAACTTAGGGAGCTCGATCAGCACAGAGTCAAGGTTATGCAAGCCTCAGGATGTCAAAGTGGCAACCCATGTAACCCTGTGTACAAACTGCAGATATATGTGTGTGTCCAGCTACGGATATCCATGCATGCATGGACGCCGAACATGCTGTTACACATTCCGGCACACAGGCATTTGCAAAACAAAGTATTGGCATGCTGGCAATATTCTATCACTTTATCAAAATAATGTTCAGAAGTGAACTTAATAAAAAGCTTACCTTGAGCTGCTATGAATTTATTCTTCTCTCTGTAACCCTAGAAAAATAAAAACAGATTTATAGAATTATCTTTGATGAGAAGCTCTTTTTGTTGCTAGGAATTTAGAAGACAGGAAAAAGTAAGAAGAAAACTGGCCAGCAATTTCAGAACTAACAAATGCTACTTTCATAGGTCCCCTCCCTAGTGTTATTTTTTTTCCTGTGAATTTTCCCATACACACACACACGAGACAGGTGCACAAACACTTATATATATATTTTTTAATTGGACTAACATGTACAGATTTTATATGTTGAAGTGAGAAGTTGATAACTTATATAAATGATCTTTTAAAGATAAATTAAATGAATTCTTGATAAACCACTGCATGTGGTTTTGTCACAATGTATTTAACTGGCTCCAGTTTGTCAGGAATACAAATAATACCATGGCAGGCATCCTTTGTGCCTGTCTGTTTCCCACTGTGTGCTATCTGTGGGGTCTTGAAGATAGACTCCCTGGTGTATGTGGTGGCTGGAAAGGAGCCAGTGGCTTCATGCTCTGGGACTGTGGGTGGCCAAACTTTCCAGAGTGGTGGTGACCGTGTGTACTTGGGCACAGAGAAGGAAATGCCCACAGGTCATGATTCATGGGTGTCCCATGCGAGGCAGGGGAATGGATCGGCATCAACTTACATCTATGTAGGATGCATTGATGTAGTCTGAGCAGGGAATTCCATCGACTTGGCTCAAAATCACCCTGGAGTGATCATCTGGAAAAAACCAGACAAACCTGTGTAGTTAGGGGAAGGAATTTCAGGAGCCTGGTATTTCTTTCACCTAAAGAACCAACCACAACCACTGGGAAGGGCCTGACTTGGCCTTCCACAGCGCTGCAGGGGTAGAAGAGATATCTTCCCAGCCACTGTGGCCCTGAGGGTCAGGATGTACTTATTTCACCTATACCTTGGCCATGGGATGACAGGTAGAACTTCAGCACCCAGCATGGGGCTGCTAAGAGACCACAGGCACGGAGCTGCAGAGTGTGATCAGACCCCTACAGCATGGTAACCACTACTGGACTCCAGCACTGATCAGGGCAAGTGTGCATGGAGAACCTTGGGTAAAGGGCCAGTCCTACACACCCAGGCTTTCAAAAGGACACATGGGTGATGGGCTTGGGGTTTGGGACTCTGAATTTCAGTCTCCATCCTTCCCATCTGCTCCAGGGAGATCCCAGTCTGCTACATGGGTGCATGTGTGGTGTATGTGTGTGCTGTGCTGAGTGTGTGTGTGTGTGTTGTGTATGTGTGCTTGGAGTGTGTTAGGCATGTGTTGTGTGGTATTTTTACCTGTATGGTGTGTGGTGCAGTGTGAATGGGTTGTGTGTGGTATATGGTGTGGTGAGTGGCTGGTGTGTGTGATGCCATCTATACGTGTGTTGAGGGGTGTATGCATGCCCGGAGGCTTCAGCTGGGTTTGCACTCGGACTTCCATGGGCCCAGTCACCTCTGCCTTTTGATCTTTCATCCATAAGAACAACTGAAAAAGCTGCTTTACCACCTTGTCCACAGGTAGTAAAAAGATGGCTGGATTGTTTGTATGTTTCTTCCTGAAGGCAGAGAAATGATGAAAGTTTTCATGGGCCCTCATGGTTACCTGGCCATGGGGCTCCTAGATGTGGTGAGAGCTGCCACCTTCCTAGGGCACATGGGGACTTACAGGCCCAGGACAAAGCTGCCTCAGGAGTCTCTAGTGCTTGAACATGGCAGGTGCTTCGTGCTACTACCTGCATTATTACAGAGTTGTCCAGTCCTCATCCCCTCCAGTCCCTCCTCACAAGGAGGCTGTTTGCGGGTGTTACCTGGCAAAGCCTCGCCGTGGCCTCACCTGGCTGGACCATGCCCTTGGCCTCAGACTCTTGTCCAGGCTCACAGCTGAGCCATAGCTGTTCTGTTGATGATAGAGGAGGGGCAGCAAAGCTTGAGGGACAGTCACGGCTCACACGGGGTGGGCAGGTAGGTGTCAAACCCCAAACCTCTGTCCCATGGACAACCCCAAGTCAGAAATAGCTTTGGCTGAGCACGTGTCAGGCTAGTTGGAGATAATTTAAAATGACTTACACTTTGAGGACAACTATAGAAATGCAGAGGGTAAAAAATAACCTACTGGTTAGAATGAGAATCTGGCAGTTTCTAAGAGCTTCCTGTTTTTTCATCCTAAAAAGTCACGCCACTCTCAAAGCATTATTTCCTAAAATGATCAGCTGCTGGCATTCTTCCAGCAAAGAGGACTCTAGTCCTTGGTCATGGAGCTTTTCCACAGACACAGTCCAACTTCTGGGACACACAAAGTGTTCAACTCTGTTCCCACAGTGTCACATGGCACAGTTGAAACTGCACTCCTGGCCCAGGGGCATCTTATGAACCTGGCTCTGGTCTGCCAGGCTTGAGGGAGTCTGGGAAGGGCAGGGGGCACCGAGGGTAGTGGAAGTTGCAGTCTCCACCTGCCTTTCCCTGCTGACCCTCAGTCCTACTCTGAGTACGAAGACTGCTCACACCTTGGCCCTGGGCAGCAGTGCTGAGAGTCCCTGTATGATATCCCAAAACTCAGCCTAGTATCCTGGCCCCCGCAGGGGCACTGGAGGTATCTCTGACCAACTGCTCAATGTAATCAGCCTAGGGCCACCATGGGTCCTTGCCTGGGCACAAGGTCTTCATGCCACTGTTCCTGAAATCCCCCACCCCACCGCTGCTCTGAACATACCAGAGACATGGCATTCCTGAGCCTTGAACAGCTGCCAGCACTGCAAGTTCCTGGGCAGGAAGGGCTGGAGCAGGACTGCCACACTGGGGTGGGGACAGGGGCAAAGGAGAGCTTATAGCACTGGACAAGCTGTTCAGAATCCTGCTGTGCTCTCACACTTCGGGGACAGACCAATTTACTTGTGCCTTGCAAAGTGAGCAACATGCACCTCAGGGAGATTGGCAGGAGGGAGGCTCTGCCCAAGCCAGGTGGGGGAACTCCTAGGTGAGGTGGGCACTCTACCTGGGCTGGGTGTAGGAGATTCCCACACCTGGCTATTGGTTCTTTTCTTTCCCTTCCTGCCTTTTCTCATTTTCTTTCTTTCTTTCTTTTTTTTTTTTTTTGAGACAGAGTCTCTCTTGGCCTTGAACTTGAAATCCTCCTGTCTCAGCCTACTGAACGCTAGAATTACAGGTGGGAGTTCTCAAGCCTTAACAATGTAAGTGGTTTTAGTAATTGAGAGAGAAATGCAGGAAAGGAACTTTGAAAGCACTTGGCGCTGAGTAGGTAGGTCCTTAACACACAAGGGGCAAACCGGTGCACCAACCACTCAAGTAAGTGACTGATTAAATTAGAAATTGATACTAATCTTCTATTGTCCTGATTTTTATTTGACACAAATTATTCTAAATTGTCTAGACCTCCCCCAGCTGTGGGCTTCCTTCCCTTTAAGCCATGGACCTGGCTGCCCCTCCTTCTCTGATTTCAACAGTCCATCCAGAGCTGAAACTCTTGACTTGGCCTCACTGTGTCCATCTAAGCTTGGGCCAAGCCACACTCCTGACTCAGCTGTACAACCCCTGCAGTGGGCTTGTACAACCCCTGCCTTGCCCTCCTGTGGCTGCCCCCCATAAAAGAAAGGCTGTTTGTTAAATTTCTCTAGTTTAAGTTGGATCACAGGTTCATGGTGGGTTTTTAGAAAAATCCCATGCGTGCAAAGTCGGAAAGTATTACTTCCAGAATGTGTTGGAGACCCAGAGGCTACAGATCGGACAGATCATAGCTTCTTGTTCATACAGAACAGATAGACAAAATTCTAATTCAAAAAGTACAGCTAGGTGCAACATGCTAAAGCCCACTGCAGGCTGCCTCCCGGATCCCAGCAGGACCTGCCTCAGATAGGTGGTTCCTTGGACCAGAAGGAGGCCTTGGGTTCAGGATTCAAATGTGAACTTCGTGGAGACCGCTGAGGCTCCTTCAGGCTATTCTGTTAGCCTGAAGGGCAAAGCTGTCGATGGGAGGGTGGGAGGGCTCCAGGTGGGGTGAAGGCTGCTGCAACCCTTCCTGGCCAGCTTCAGTGAAGGTGGCTGGTAATCTGCAGATTTGTCCTGGCAGTGAGGCAGGCATTGCAGGGCACAGCCCAGCCAGCCACAGCAGGTCCCAAAATGCCCAACATAACAGATGTCTGTGCCTTGGTTTTGACACCACAGCCTCTGACACCCACAATGTCCAGCCTATGCCCAGTGTTTGCTTTGGGGGTTAAAATTGGGTTGATTCTAAGCTTTACCACAAAGGTGTTCCAAAACCCATAATGGATTTCTTATTTTGTCATTTCTGTCCTTGGTGCAGGACCTGAGTGCACTGGTGCTTTGCTGCTCATGACCAAGAGCCCTGAGTCTGAGGAAGCAATTGCCCAAGGCCACCTGCAAGCCTAAGAGCAAATGTGGTAGGAGGCGCCCTGCCTGCTGATGCACAAGGGCATAAGGCAGTGCCCCTGCCCCTCTCGTTTCTAGGAAGTACAGGCCTCCTTAGCAGGCACAGGCTTAGCGACCAGACCTGTGAGCAGTAAAGGCACCTGAGTAGGGGGACAGCCCCAGCTGCAAACACTGGCTCAGGGACCCCTGATCGAGGAGCATCAAGGCACTGGTAGTAGGACAGACACCATCACTGGGAAGCTACAAAGCAATATTGAGTTTAGCTAAACATCGCTGATCGGTCAAAAACAAACAAACAAAAAAGAAGTAAAATCTTACTGGGAAGGATATTGGGATATCTGTTTTTTTCTCTGTTTTCTTCTTTGTTTGCCAGTTCAAAAGTTCCTTGTATGTGTCCCGATGGCAATGACTGGAAAAGAATGTAGAGTTAGTGCTAGATGCAATGAATCCAGACAATGTGTTCCCATCAGCTTCCCTACTAGGTACAGGACTTAAAACATGTCTAGAGAAAACCACCTTCTGTCCATCGCCCGTCTTTGCTTCAGACCCGTACCGGGCACAACACAGAGACTGAATGAGACTCACACCCTGACTCCCACCAGGGCCTTCTGTCTAGTGGGATCAACAGAACTGTGGCCAAAATGACGGTCCCATAAGCTAGATCCTGAGCTATGGGAAGGCTAGGACTACTTCACATTCCACCAGATCCCAGGTTTCCCAGGTCCTGGGCCAGGCAGGCATATCCCAGTCTGGGATAGACTGACCTCGAAGGGGAGCTCTGACCAGAAACAGCAACAAGGACAGCTGCTGGGACTTTGGGGTGGGGCTGAGGGTAAGGAGAATGAGGGCAAGTGAACTTAGATGCAGTCCTACCTAACTTTGCTCAGGACTCAAGGTGTCTGTGGACTGGCAGTGTCTGAACCTGGGAGCTTCCTACTCTCTGGGTGCCTCCCAGGACCCCTGAGTCAGCGCCCACATGACCAGTTCCCCAGAATTCTGCACTCACAGGGGCTCTAGACATATCCCCCTACCAACCCCTTGGCTGAGACAAGGAGGTAAGTTGACACAAATGCTTCCCTTTGCTGGACGTAGAGTGCTACAAATGAGGAGTGGTGCAGCTGCAGGTAAACTCAGGCATCTTGACTTCTAGTCCCTTACACTACCTGGAGCTGCTGCCTCCGATTCTCAGTGGGCTCCAGTTCTCCTGAGTTTGTTCGCTTCGGGGACCTGCTGTATGCTCAGATGAGCTCCTTGCCATGCCAAGGTGGTACAACACTTTAAAATCCAAATCATGCCCTTCAACAACCAACCTGACCACTGGCTGGCCCTGGGGGCCCTGAGATCCAAGGAGGAAGCATGAATATTTACTGAGCACTTCCAATGTGCCAGGCACAGCCCAAGGAGCTAGGTCATCTACCCAGCTGTCACAACTCACCTATTATCAGTTGACACCAGGATTACCTCTGTTTTAGGGGTGAGGCATCTGAAACCCAAGGCAAAGCGGGCATAGATTTATTCAGATCAACTGGCTGGCGAGAGGTTCTGAGGGCGGCCTCAAGAGTGGGGAAAGGGGGTGTCCGTGTGTCCCAGCTGGGGGTGGCCTCACAGTGCAGCCTCAGATCAAAGCCACTGCTGCGCTGTGCGTGCCCACATTGTGGGTCAGGTCTCTGAGCCTCCTTTTCTCAGTAGGAGCTTCTCTCACCACAGACCTGGCTCCTCCAAGTGTTCACATCAGGATGCCATAGACCACCCTCTGTCTCTGTTTTGGGGTCACCACATGCCAGTGCCACAAGCAAAGGATCTGCCAGAGCCAGTGGACAGGGACCACCCTGGTGGGCACCTTGGCTAGGCCAATGAGCAGTTCTTGACCTTGTCCCCAGGCACCAAAACCTACTCCCCTTGAGGTCTGATTCATCAGCAGAGCTTTTTAACAGAGCTCTGACCTTACCAAGATACTGAATTTGTGATAACATCCTAGGGCCCCCTCTTTATCCTCAAAAGCCTTTTTAGCCCTGGCGTTAGACATGAAAACCAGGCATGAGATGGGAATGAAGGTACATGACACACTAGGCACTTGGCAAAACCCACAGAATGAGACTTGGTGTGGTGACTCACAGCTATAATCCCAGCTACTCAAGAGATCTGGAAGATCATAACTTGAGGCCAGCCTGGGAAAAACTGTAGACCGTATCAAAAAATAACTAAAGTCAAAAATCACTGGAGGAGTGGCTCAGGTGTTAGAGTGCTTACCCAGTGAGTGGAAAGCCCTGAATTCAAACTCCAGTACAGCCAAAAAAAGGAAAGAAAAGAAAAGAGATACAGCACACCAATGCAAGAGTTAAGAGTAAATAACAGGAAACTACTCACTGGGGAGAGATGTATATACAGGAACTATCCAGCATGTGTGTAATTTTTCTGTGTATTTAAAACTTCCCTAAAATAAAGTCTACTAAAAATAATAAACTAAAAAAAAAAACCTGAGAAGTGCTCTTCTTCTCTGGTAGGCAAGGCGACTGTAGTGTGGTGGCCAGAGGGGAGGGGTGTGAGTGGTAAAGAGGGACCAGGGTCTGACACCACAGCTGTATGGCCCTGACAGCTGCCCAAGACATGTGAGGTGGAGATGGGTGGTGCTCCCTGGTTCCCTGGGCTCACAGAGGGTAGGATGGAGTGAGGCAGGCAGAGCACCCTATGCCCTGCACAGGTACCCAGGAGCCAAGCACACACAACAACCAAACCACCTGTACAGATTCAGTCCCACTGCCAATCTACCTGGGAATCTGTCTGAGCTCCCAGCCACTCAGGCCCAGGAGAAGTAAAAGTGCGCCTGGGGCTTCTCTGTGGTTACGTGCTAGCCGGGCAGTGCCTCTCTGCACCAGGTTCTGCAAGAGGCGCATCTGTTCCAGCAAGCCCCTGGGGACAGTTCTGGTTTGTTTATTGTGCAGGGACCTTTTCTGATGCCACCTCCCCTGTCCCAGACACCTGGCTAGAAATGACATGCTCAGACAGATGTCAGGAAGATCCAGAAGCTTGGGGGGCAGAGGATGTTTCTTGGATAATGGTGCTCACCCACTGGGATTTAATCTGGGGTCTGGAACAGACTTCACTAGGATGGCAATCTTCCATCTCCAGTGGAGACTGTAGAAACCAGGACGATAATGTCCTATTTACACGTTGCCTGTCACCTTTTTTATGTACTGGTTATCACAGTACTATGGGGGCAGAGAGTGTCCCTTTCCCACTGAGGACACAGGTACGCAGGCAGGCTGACCCCAGTACTTGTCTGTCTGTGCTCATAACCCCAGAGACAAGTCCTTTTTATCCTCAAGTTCACCTGCTCTGTAGCTTGGCAGTGCACAAATGTCCAAGTGCAATGGAGTGGATCATATTGAGACTCATTTTGGTCCCTTCAGTTGTTCCTGGGAGAGGCCATCCAGTGGGTAGGAAAGAGAAGGAAAGGGTGCAAGGGCAGAACTCCTGAGCACCTAGGAGTGGCTGGTCCTGACAGGCTCTGGTGCTCTTTAAGAGAGAGATGTACAGGAATGTGGTCTTAGGACCAGATCAGTCACCCACCAGAGAGAAGGGCCACAAGCAGGCCCCATGAGCTGAACTCTGAGTCCAGAGCTCCTCCCTGCCCCATATCTCAGCCTGCCTGTCACAGGGCAGGGGGAGATGTATGTGCAGCTGAAGGGCTGCACAGAGGTGGGGCTGGGAGTGGGAAGAGCACAGGGCCTTACCCTGGGTGCAAAACTTAAAGAGAGTCCAAGAAAACTCAGGAATCACAAGAAATAAACTTCTGATGCGATATCCTTTTTAAAAAATACAACTTGATGTACAAAATCTGTAATGACCAAAGCATCAAACTTTTAAGCAATGGTAGAATCAGTAACTGTGTGGTATGAGCCAT
The DNA here is from genome assembly GCF_047511655.1 of Castor canadensis. NCBI lineage: Eukaryota > Metazoa > Chordata > Mammalia > Rodentia > Castoridae > Castor > Castor canadensis. The sequence continues at coordinate 4,859,518 of NC_133392.1, forward strand.
ATTGGGACCCAGGCCAAGAGGACAAAAATCTGTGAGACCAAACCTGTCTTCTTTTACCATTGTGCTATTTGCTCAGTACAGACTGCTTGCATTAATTTTGGTATTTTTAAACGTTGCACTGAAACATGATTTATCCTGACTGCTGAGCTTTTCAGTGCCCTCTTGAATCAGAGCCTGGGCCAAGTGCCTCACCCTATTCGTCCTGGGTGTAGTCCTCACTTTTGTGGTGGTGACAGAGCCCTGTGTCTCTGACTCAGAGCCCTCCTTCAGCAAGCCCTGCCCCCAGGCCCCCTACACACAGGGTACAAAAGTGGAAGGGAACTGGGACAAGAGGGAAGACAAGAGCTTCTAGCTGCAAACACGATGGTTATTTTGAAAATGGAGAATTGACTTCTCTTGTCAAGCTGAGAGATTGCAAAACAAAAGTGCTTGGAGCTGTCTTTCAATATGACCCGATTTCTAAAAAAAAAAAAAAATAGGTGGACCCATTTGGAAACAATAAAAAAGGAAGCAAGATAAAGGAAAATGAAGCTTGTGTTAAAAAACAAACAAGCAAAGTGCAGTTTAAATGCACCATCACTTTCCCGTGTCTTCACAGGTTGTTTCTGTGTGAAAAGTCACAGGTCTGCAGCAGTGCCCTGTGCCATCTTAAGATAAAACAATTGCACAACACTTTGTTGTTTATGAAACCCATTGTCTGGGCCTCACATTTGTGCTGTGAGGTCAGTAAGACAACCTCTTCATACATAGCAGAAGTAGCACAGAGGATGTGCCCAGGCCTGGCCAAGGCAGCCATCCTGTGAGCACCAGCCCTCTCTCACACACACCTGTGCACACAAAGGGGAAGATGCCCTGGACAAAACTCAAAACCGGAGCAGGGGCAATGCTGAGACGCAAATGCAAGCCTGTGTGTGTGTGTGTGTGTGTCTGTCTGTCTGTCTGTCTGCGTGTCTGCCTATCTATCCAGCTGGCTATGTAGAGCAGGCGCAAAATCACAGGACATAAAACTAAGAAGCTGTCAACACCAGCAGAGGAGTCATTACTCTACATTTGAGTTTTGTGTTGAGAGTTAAGAGAACCAGTTGCTAAGATGGGGACGGTACAGATGGTAGAATCTGTGTCTGAGTGCACCCTGCTTTGCTGGGTTCATGGGCATAACAGCAGACTTGGGATGAGGATAGCACAGACTCACACACAGCACAGACATCAAAGGGCCAAGCTACTGTCCCCTGAAGACAGTCCCCGACTCCTGATAGCAGCAATGATGGCTCAGAGAGGGACAATCCCTGCTCCAATTAGAAGCTCAAGCTGCACAAAGAGATAACTGGGGGCTGGCTCTGTGACTCTCAGCACGAAATTTCCATCCTGCTCTAGGCTTAGGCCTGGTCCTCCCCACAATGAAGACAATGGTGTTTTTGTCACAGCTGGTTTCAGAATATGGCACTCAGTGACTGAGCTGGCCAGAGCCCTCGTGAGGCCGGCAGAACTGTTTCCGCTCACCTTGTAACAAGTGGCAAACATCAGTGAGGGGCACTGCACCTCACTGGACCCTGCTTCTGGTGCAGTGTCATAATTCACTCAAGGGATCTGAGTCCTCAGAAGCACTGACCCTGGATGTCACAGTGTCAAGTCACCTGGGCACACGCACTCACATTGAACTCCTCACGGAAGCGCTTGCAGTCATCGGCTGAGCGCGCTCGGACCTCCTCCTCCAGGTGCTCCACCGGGATGGGGAAGTACTTCTTGGGACCTGATGGAGACCTGCTCAGCAGCATCACTCTCTGTTGCTCTGTGGGGTCAGAAGAAACAGGAGGGCACTTAACTCACTAGCCAGACTGACTGACAACATACCTAGTCCTCTCATCAGGCCGCCTGGAGCTAAGGGAATCAAACATCTGTCTTCTGACACCTTGGTCCTCTGCAAGCAATGGCAGTGCCCTTGCCCTTTCCCAGCACAGACACCAAACCTCCAACCCCACTCACCTGCCCACTCACGGCGGGCCTGTTCTTCCCCGCCCAGCCACTGCTCCTTCCACAAAGGCCTAAGGCACTTGTCATTGCAGTTTGGGGTGTCGGGTTTGGAACGTGAGAAATAATTATAGGGTCCTGGGTGCAAGCTCAGAACAAATTGGATCTGTTAGGCTCTGTGTCTCTCTTAGCCTCCTCTTCTTTGTAACAAATAGTTCTACTTCCTCAAACCTATAAACTCCAAATAAGAGAAGCCATCCTTGTTTAGGGGGGGAGCAGTGGGGCACTGCAAAAGAGAAGGGCAGGTTGCAGGCGGCGTTTGACAAATTGCTTCCACAAGTTCAGAGTGAGGTACAAGAAAAGTTAGGACCTGTGCTTGTCTTCCTGGGGAATGAGCTAATATTGACCAGGTCAACAGAATAACTTGGCTGTCACCCTTATGAAAGGTCCCATCCCCCTGCAGAGCCTGCTGGGGCCCAGCCAAGAGCTTCACTCTGAGGCTCCCTTCTCCCCGACATAGATAGTCAGCCAGCGTAAGTGTGGCTGGGTTTCCTTCTGTGCCCTCACCAGCCATGCCGCTCCCCCCCTGGGATGTACATGGGACATTCAGAGCAGAGAAAGGGACAGAAACCGGGCAGAGTGGGACTGGGGCCACTTCGTCATCTAACAAGGGGTATGAGTACCCCAAGCCCTGCAAAGTTACATCTTGGCTAGGTCTCTTGTTCCTGATTTTTACTTATTTTTTTATTTTTTGGTGTTACTGCGGTTTGAACTCAGGGCCTCATGCTTGCTGGGCTGGTGTGATTTTTAATTTTTAAAATTAATTATTTTGCAGTGCTGATATTCTTTTTATTATTTTGGCTTTGTTCTAAAATTCCATGTGAGGACTAGAGCTGTAGCTCAGTGGTAGAGCACTTGCTTAGCATGAGCAAGGCCCTGGGTTTGACCCCTAGAACTGCAAACAAGAAAAAAAACAGAGTCCATTTGACGTCTGACTGCATATGTGTGACCTCAAGCTATAGGAGCGTTAGAAACTGGATGGCAGGAAGCTCAGTCACCGGTGGGAGCCGGTGTGCTTTAATCACCTCCTCCATCACCTTAGTGTGGAGACGTGCTTGTACACGCTGGAATCGCACAGTTGGAAACGCCCCCTTACTGCGCTGTCCCCACACACAGATGTGGTCAGAGGGTCTGATCACAGAATGATTTTAAAGGCCTCACTGAAAAACATTGTATGTCAAAACCCTGAGAAAAGAACAGGACAGGATATGAACAGTCTCTCCAAAAAACCACAAACTGAAACATGTCAACATCCGTCTCACAATGGAGGGAAAAATGGTCTCCAAAGTAAAGTTTTGAAATACAGAAACTCTACGGTTATTTTCAAAAGGCCGCAGCACACGAGGAAGAGTGAGATGAAAGTCACAAGGCTGGAGGAATTTAACATTTAACATTTGCTTTAAATGCTAAGGAAAGAAAGAAACGCAATGTCTGTTGAGAGTCACTCAGCCCGAGGAGCCAGTGCCTGTACCTTGCTCTTCTAAGATCCCGTTGGGCATTTTCTTGTCGTTGCTGCTGACCACGGCTTTCCTCTGCTTCCTGAACCTGAGAGGCACAAGATGCATTAGGTCTCAGCACACCCAGACTTCCGGGGAGCCCCAAGCCCTCGTGCAGTGGTACCCACCAGGTGAGCCGGGAGAAGCTCTTTCTGCTGCTCATAGCTGAGCTGTGCTGGGGCCTGGCCGACTAACTGCACATCTGGGCCTCATGGGCCCACGCCCCACAGCCTCCAGCAGGCTCCATTTCCTCATCTGAGCGGGTTGGGGCAAGTCAACGCCTGGGGACACTCCTACCTGAAGAAGTAGGCGGCGAGGAGGAGCAAGAGGAGGCAGAGCAGCAAGGGCAGCAGCAGCCAGGTGAGCCGTGGCTGGGAGGCGCCGGGGGCTGGGGGGCCTGCGGATGGGTGGGAGAGAGGGCCCGTCAGGACCCCGTGCAGGGAGCAAGCATTCCCACTCCACACTGCACATTCCAGTGTGCAAAGCAGCCCCCTCCATCAGACCTTCCTGGACCCCAGAGCCCCACTCATAGTTCCCAAAGTAGCTCCACTATCCTGGTGTGCGGCAACCCCCCTGACCTGGGACTTAACAAATGAGCCATTTGTGCTGTTGCTGTGGACACTGGGAAGAGGAATGTGTGATGTGTCTTGTCCGAGGTCCCTGGAGAAGGCACACATAGGCAAGTTTCTCAGTGCTCTTGCTAGCTGGTTGCATCTTTCACTGAGCACCCGTGACTCTACAGCTCCCAGTAAGGCACAGGTGCAGGTACTGCTACTGTATCCTAGGGTGGCTGTGGGGCCTCATTGGCTGCTCCTGGGGCCTTTGGCTGGGGCAGGAGTTCGAGACAGAGGGAAGCAGCCTGGCCATGGAGCTGGGCACAGGCCTTGAGGGAAAAGTATGTCATGACATGACCTTCCAGGGTCTTGAGCTCCTTATTTCATCAGGTCCTATGTCAGAGGCATGTGGGAAGCCTGCTGTAGTACCACCTGCTCTTGCTCTTCATCCTGCATACCTGCCAGGTTGATCTTCCCCTGGACCCGGCATGGAGTGGGGGCCCAGGACTGTCCCTGTCACATGTGCCCAAATTCAAACAGGGACTGGTGACCTTGACCCTACTTGCTGCTGCTGGTCTGCTATGCTGGGCCCTTCCTCTCCACAAAGTCTCCACGATGCAGGAATGCAGAAAGCCTGCTCAGTCCCTCTCCTGTAGATTCAGAGGGGCTCTGTGTGCTTGGAGGCACAGGCCACACTCTGCTAGGAGAGAGAAGGCCTTCCCCTGGATGCCCCTCGAGGCCCAATTCTTTGAGTTCCAGAAACACCCCAAGCCCAGTGAGGGCTCCATGTACTTCCTCCGAAGAGCCAGCCTAGACCCTCGAGGATGCCCAGGGCATCTTGGGTGCTCTACAGCCCTGTCATCTTCCCACTCCCTCCCATCCGCACGTGTATTCTGAAGGCTGTGAGCCATAGGCCGGTGCCGTGATCCTGGCCTAGGAGGAGCTGGTTTTGACCATGTACAAGATCAGGTGCACAAGGCTGAGTGGCTGGGAGTGTCTGCCCTGGTCCCTCCCTCCAACCCAGCCTGTCCACTGCCCTCAGAGCCTCCCACAGAAGGGGCCTGACCTGAGACTCCCATACCTGTGCTTAAGAGAACCCCATCCTCCCCTGTCAGCCCAGCTGATGCAGAGCTGCCTGTTACCAAGAGGCAGCACTAAGCCAGCCCCACAGAGGGCCTGGCTCTTCCAAGTTCCCCTGACTCCATTGCTTCATGGCCAAAGGCCACCAGGAAGTGTGTGGGCAGTCCCCCTTCTCCCTTCTGAGAGCACTCACTGCCTTCTCCTGGAACACCACCATGGTGAAACTCCTCACTTCTGCATTGCCTAGAGGTCAGACTCTACTCTGCTTCTGCATGAGTGGTAACTATCCTGGCTGCCTCAGGGGGTCTGCTCGTTGGAGAGAGGGGCGTACTTGAGCCACAATGGCCCACCCCAGGGCCTGTCAGGCTTGTACCCATGCCTCCTGGAGTACAGGTTGCAGCAACAGACAGACATGGAAGCTTCTGTAGGAGGATGGGTTGAAGGACCCAAGCCCTAGAGAAGCAGTGCACGTAGGCAAAAGTGACAAGGACAATTGTTCCCCACTCTAGTTTCTGCCATTTGTCAGCAGCAGGAGCATCCAAGACAACAGGCTGGTGAAAACATGGAACGGAGAGCCCCCGCAGGATGGTGTCCCAGCCCACGGGGTCCTATGGCATAAGACGACAGCCTGTACTGCTCTTTCCTCCAACATTCCCAAGAAGGAACTCACATTTTTATGTAAAACTTTTCTAGTTTTTAAATATCAAAGTAATCCAATTTAAATGCAATTTTGAAAGACGGTGGGACTCTGCATGCTGGGTGGTGTCCCCTGGGTCCTGGCTGTACTCCACCTAGGGATGTGTTGGAGAGGACATGTCTGTTTTCATCCCATGCTCACATGGCTCGGGATGGGTGGGCAGAGGGTAGGGAGGCAGAGGGAGCTTCTGGGGGCTGAGCAGTCAACCTGGAGCAGGCTTCTGATGCACAAAGAGGTGTATGTGTCTGCTTGCAAATTTCACACACACACTCGCTGGCAGGTTGTTCACGTGTGTCTACATAGAATCTAGTTCTGAAAATGGAACATCTTTGGCTTGAGTATGAGGTGGGACCCAAAACTAGTGCTCCTACCACCTGCCTCCAGGAAGGACATCTGCTGTGTCAGAGGTACCCGTTCAGAGTGGGGCATCAGTCAGGCAGGAAAAGACCCTCAACCAGACCTGAAAAAACTCTGTGGGGGAGTGGCAATGGACCCCACCATCTAATGCAGGCATGCTCCATCTCTGGGGGCTTTGAGGGAGGCACAGTTGGGGTAAAGAAGGAAGAGAGGAGGGAAAGAAAGGAAGTGGGACACAGTGAGTATCTGTGCTCTGGGGCAGAGCTGAGGTGGCCCCTGGAGGACCCAGCTGTAAGTAGCAGCCACATCTCCTCCCTCTGGTACATTTTCCTGGTTTCATTCCATACAAGAGATTTAGGATAGAGGCCTGTTGAGAGAAGTTCCAAGTAGCACAAAAATGAAGAGTAAGTACGCTGAGCCAGCCCTTTCCCTCCTCTGACTGAAACAGTTAAAATCTAGTAGGTCTTTCCCGATGTTTCTCCGGTAAAGTCTCATTCACACATATGCAGGCTTGGAAAGCGAATGAACTTAGGACTCTCATTTCCTCTGGGATTTCCTGAATTTTAAGAAGTACTGTTATTTTACGAGCCATGAGAGAAGGAAAAAACAACACTAATTATAATTGTGAGGAGCCATCGATTTTAGGACACATCCCAATACAGCAATGTTACATACTTAAAAAACAAAAAACCCCAGATGCAACACTCTGTGACCTTTCTCATTTGATCCTGGAGTGTTTTTATGTCAAGTGTACTTCTTCTTTCTGTGCATTGGCCTCTTGGATTTCCACATTTTGGACAGACCAAGATTACATGTAGGCTGCTCCTGATTTGTTGCTGTGACACAATTCTGCATGTTGGGGATGTATAATCTTTGTGTGTCTCCCCAGTGTTTGTTCAGGGCAACTCCTAAAAGCGGACCTCTGTCTCCACGCACACATATAAAATTATAACAGAAATTACCAAACCGCCCTCCCTAAAGTGTGCAACTTCTAAGCTCCCCTATAGCATACGATGGAAGCAGTTCTGGGAAATCCTTCTCATTTCGTCAGTTTAATAGGTAAAGTCATAATACCATTTCATTTTGCCTTTCTCTAATTTTTAGGAGTTAGGTATCTTGTGATTAGTGAGATATAATTCATTTAGATATTTATATTTTGGGTGGTAATTTTTTTTTAACCATTTTCTCACTCTACTCTTTTACCTATTAATTTCTGGCCTTATTCTAGAAGATGGATAATAACATTTTTCTTCTATAATTTGTACATACTTACCTTTAAGTCCTTGTCTAAGAAAATGTGTCATGATGAATATCAATTCATTTTGTTCAATGAGCAAAGGAAACCTGTTAAAATGTCTTGGGTGATACTTTATACATCTTTCAAAGGAAGTTTTAAAGGGCCCTTCACAAAGCTGGGTCCCCCTCAGGGTTCTAGGCCCAAGGAGCCATTTGTACTCTGTAACCCAAGGCCTGCACTACTCCTGCTTGTGTGACAGTGGCTGTTGCTAAGTGTGCTGAGGCCCAGGAAGAGGCAGTAACAGTGAGTAAGTTTCACATTTGGTTCTGTTGTGGGTGCTGAGGTCACATGTCCATCCTCCTGCCTGTGACAAGTCACACTCCCTGTCCATGTCAGTATCACGAGCACATAACTTTTGTTTTCAAATGAACTAGAAAGCCACAGGCATGGAATGTGACATCACCACTGTGCCAAATGCGGGAGTCTTACAGGGCTCCAGTAGGTCCTGCCCCATGGTGGGGACCCGATGCTCGGCCTTTACCACTCCCAGAAGTGCACAGGTGCAGCTCGGCAATTTTCCAGGTGCCCTAAATGACCTGGTGACCAGTGCTGGAGAAGAAAGTCAGGACTTAAGCTTAAATATTTCACTGAATGGCCCCACAGCTCTCGAGCATCAGCCAGTGGTGACCAGCTTTACTACCTGGTTTAGGGACTTACTGTTCTCAGGGCAAGTCTGTTCCCAGGCCACAGGACACCACTGATGACCTGCACTGGAGAGCCCTCTGGCAGAGGTCTATGTGGAGAAGGCAGCTTATGTCAGCTGCAAGCTTGTGGTCTCTCTTCCTCATGGTTGTGAGTGTCCCTGGGGTGTCACCCTGGGGTGAAGAGGAAGCCAGGGACACTAGAGCTGCTTTCTCAGCTGGTGGAGTCCCACCTCTTTCTTCCTCTTAGGGCCATGCATGTGTTTGCAGGACATTTATCCATAGGTAGGAAATCAAGTCAAGCTGTTGACTGGGGTGGTCTTGAACCCTTGACCCAGCCTGAATGGAACTAACTTCCAATTGCTTTTCCATTTTTTTTTTTCAGTGCTGGGGACTGAACTCAGGGCCTTGCACTTGCCAGGCAAGTGCTCTTCCACTGAGCTAAATCCCCAACCCCTCCAACTGCTTTTCTAGCAAGCTTTTTTTGGGAGAGAGGTTGATAATTATTGTCTTCTTTAAGCCTCGTAAGGACCAAGCATGATGCTTAATTCTATGTGTCACGGCCCTTGCCTATGTCTGGCTGTGTCTGGGAGGATTTTCTGGATGAGATTAACATTTGAGTCCGTCAACTGAGTCAACAGATCCTGTCTCCTGATTGAGTAGGCCTCCTAAATCAGGTGAAGGACTGACTAGAACAAAAGGATGACCCCAGGTTTTCCTGCCTGACACTGGGACACCAGCTCTTCCTGGTCCCACGGCAGTCTGCTGGCTTTGGAATCACGCTGGGGCATTGCTGTGCAGACTTTGGACTTGCCAGATCTCAAAACTGCATGATCCATTTCCTTCTAATAAAAGTACATATTTATATCCCTGTATATATTTATGTTACAAATATGAAGTATTTCCATTCCTTATGACAAATATACAGCCATGTACTTCTATCTATATGTACCTTTTGGTTCTGTGACACCCTATTTGGGAAGTTATATGGTTTTTGTCCCCAAGTGTTGGGGGATGGAGCACATGGAGCTGGTGTGTGTGGGAGCAACAGGTGCCAGGCCCAGTGCAGAGGGAGGACCCGGCCCTTGCTGGTTGTAGGCTCATCCTGATGCCACCACCAGGGAGTAGAGAGGACTGTAGAAGGCTGCTCAGGGGATCACTGTCAACTTTTAGGGGACCCTGAACTCATCCCTACAGCTGGGCCTCTCTGTGTGAACCACCATCCATGAAAAAGATAATAAGGAAGACTGAAGAGTCAGTGCTCTGGGCAGCCAGAGACTGACCGATTAGGATTTCTGGGACACAGTCCCTGCTGATGATAGTGAAGGCCAAGTACAAGTACACTGTCCAGAGTAGGTATTCTTACCACCTCCACTTCACAGGTGGGGACTCAGAGGCACAGAGAGGCTCGGTAAATTCCTCAAGGTCAGTCAGCCAACAAGTGGTAGAGACTGAGTTTGAATCTGGGCAGTGTGAGTCAAGACGAGTCTCTCTTGCTTCTTTTCCTTTCTCCTCGCTTCTCTTCCTCCTCCCTTTAACTTTGCAGTATTTATTTTATTGAGATGAATTTACCTATCATAAAATGCCCCCATTTTAAAACATAAAATCGATTTTACACCTGTTTAGAAGCTACTAATTATAGAAGTATAGAAGTAGAGGTCTTCTGCATATCACTTTTCGTATGTGATAACACAATTAGCACTTCCACTAGAAACAGATGCGTTTTCAGGTGCGGAAGTTGCAAGATTTGACAGTATAAGAGGCACATACAATTGCTTTTTCTTCTGACACAGATCTCACTAAAGATGTCCCATGTTAAGTGCCTTTTATGGTCATTCCCCATCCCACCCCAATGCCAGGTGTCCATGCTTCACTTTCCCTCTCCAGGGTTTGTCTCTCTGGGTCTTTCCTATCGATGGAGTCCCATAGCCTGGGATCTTTGTGTCTAGCCTGTGTCACCAGGCTTATTTCGGAGGCGCCTTCATTTGTCATACGTGTTATCAGCATGCTTTTTTTCCCGCTCCTCTTTTTGCTTTAACTTTTATTTATTTATTTATTTAGTGTACTGGGGTTTGAACTCAAGGCTTTGTGCTTGCTAGGCAGGTGCTCTGCTGCTTGAGCCACACCCCAGCCCTTTTTGCTAGTTATTTTAAAGATGGGGGGTCTTGCTTTCTGCCCAGGCTGGCCTGGACCATGATCCACCTGTTTTAGGCTTCTCCCTGTTGCTGGGATGATAGGCATAAGCCACTATGCCCAGCTATTGGTTGAGATAGGGGTCTAGCTAACTTTTTGCTTGGGCTGGCCTTGAACTGCAATCCTCCCACTCTTTGCCTCCCAAGTAATTAAGGATTACAGAAGTGGGCCACTATTGCCTGGCTTTTTTTTTTTTTTAACTATAAGAAGCCAGGGACTAGAATAATAACCTCCACCTCTGCCTTGGGTACTTGTCCCTAACTTTCTCAAGCGATGACTAACTATTGACTGTAGCCCTGTCCACGTCCTAGACACTGTTCCCTCCTGGGCACTGTAACACACCTGAGACTGTTCCACTTGCATCTCTAAAAGCTTCCATTTTTGAAAAAAGAATCTTCACCTAGAATGCTAACAATTTTTAAGCACCTCCACATTGCTCTTCACCTCATCGCTGACCAATGTTTGTTCACTGCTGCTTTCAACAGGGTTCCACACTGTGTGATTTTTTTTTTGAGGGGGGGTTTGTTTGAAACAGGGTCTCGTGATGTAGCCCAGGCTGGCCCGGGACTCTCCATCTTCCTGCCTCAGCCTCCCAACTGCTGGGATTGTAGGCATATGCCACCATGTCTGGCAGTTTGGGAATATTTTAACCCATCCCACACCAAGGCTGGCACATGAGTTTGCCTCCTTGAGCTCGGTAAGCTTGGCTCCAGACAACCTGCTTCCCAGTCTACCCGATTATTACATGCACACTGAGAAAGTCAGCCAGCTGTTCTTCTCTACTGCTGTTATCACCCCCAGTCCTTTAGGGGAGGGGCGAGGGCAGTGGCAGGCACAGGTGAGCGAGGCGGGGGGTCCTCACCTGCCGTCGTGCTGGTCCAGTTGCTCTCTGTTGGGGTGGTCTCGTTGCCCTTGCCAGCTCTGGCAAGCGGCAAGCTAAAACCTGCCAGCAGGAGTGGACAGAAGGGCTCCATGGCAAACCTGCAAAGACACAGGGACAGGCTCAGAGACTTCATCCACTGCAGGCTTTCGGACACCACTACCACTGGACCGTGAGGACAAGGAAAGGAGATTTGAGCTCACTTCAGGTTTATAGGGAACCAAGAACTCTGCTGCTGTCAGGGGTGGTCACCACCTGACCAGGGTTGGGGGTATGTATGCGGTCAGAGGGGCCAGGCTCAGAGGCCCAGCCTTGCTGAAGGTTAGTCAGGGCAGAGTGGGCCCTGGAGCCAGAGCTCTGTCTCACCCACACCACCAGTGAGGAGGCATCAGGATCACTCAGCCCAGGCACCATCAGATCTGCCCCCTATTGCTGCAACCCCACCTCCCTTCCAAACCTGTGCTGTGGTCAAACTGCCTTACCCACCAGCAAGGACAGCGTTCTCCCTTCTGTTTCTTGGACCCTCCACTCTCTGCCATGTCAATCTTACTCCCTTCAAGGCCCAGCTCAGAAGTCCCCGGGGACTGGAATGCAGCCTCCTGGCTAGCTTTGAGGACTTTCCCTAACCTCAACAACACCAGTGCTCCTGGTCTAGCTTGGGCACCTTCCTTCAGGCCTTGTGTCTGACCGTGCTGGCATCTGAACTCTCAGGTAAAGCAGACGGCAGACCCCTCCTCTGAAGAGCTGGCCTGGCACTGCAAGGAGGGGGCTGAGTGTTCACTGGCTGTTGGGTGGACACATGGAGCAGACCCAACAGCTACTGGCTCAGCAGGAAAAGGGTCTTTCATGCTAGGGACCCAGTGTGGTCACCTCAGACGCCTGTCAGGTGCTCCACTTTGCCAAAACACCTTTGATCATCAGTAGAGGTGACAGTGACTGCTTGGTGGTCACCAAGAAAGCCTTGCTGAGGGCTCCTGGCCATGGAGGTGGGTGGTGGCACTTGCCCAGTGAGACTTGGTGCTCACAATGCAGACCTGTGATGGAGACATGGAGCCCCATCCATGGAACTCCAGGCACAGGCAGCCCAAGGCTCCATCCTGTTCCCACTGACAGCACTTTCCTGCAGAAAGCCATCCTGGAGGATGGGAATGGACAAGCTTCCAAATAGAGGCCACAAATACTCTCTCCTCAGTCTGTTCCAGTGACAAACACCAATGCACGTAAGTAGAAATGATGTCAGAATGAACACGAAAATCACTAATTGTCTTTGAGTAATCAGCACTATTAAGATGAAACAATTATGGTCACATTGTAACAAATGGCCCAGAACAATGAGACAGTGGCAACTGACACTGTCACGTCTTTCTTCTATTTCCAAAATATACATTTAGATTTATAGAGTGAGCCAAACACACACCTACTGTGTGCTGGGCTCTTTGCACAGACATATTTCACATGATTCCCTCAAAGGTTGAGGAGCTGAGGGCCCCGAGGAGTGAGGGTCTGGCCCACTCATGGTTTGGAGGAGCCAAGTGTGAACCCAGGACTGGAGGGGACATGAGCTGGAAAACCCACAATGCTGCCCAAGCCTGCTGAGACAGGCAGCTCTGCATACATCACCTTTCTTTTTAGAAATCTTTTATTGTATACAGCCATGATACTTTTAATACACTTGAGTATATTACAGAGTAATTGATTAGGAAGTACTAATTGGCTTCATACAACTCCAGAGATGCAGAATTCCTAGTTGAAACACTTTCCCTCGTCTCATGCACTAATTTGATAAACCTCCCCTTCAAATGCTCAGTGATCTAAGAGGAGGCCAACCCCCCCCCCCAGAAAGATAAAGATCATTTCGTTCCTCTATGAGACACCCTGTCTGCAAGACCTTGGCAGAGCCGCATTTCCTGATGTGACCAGCAGAGGGACTTCAAAACCTGTCCCACCATCTGCTGTCCCTTTATTGTTACACTTATACTCCGAAGGCCATGACAACTTGCCTGAGGACTCCTGATCACTCCTTCCCAATGGACTTACACGTAAGCACAGATACAATCTGTACAGAAATAAGGCTTGAAAAAGGAATTAAATCCATGCTCAATTTTAAGGATTGCATGCCTGCCTGCCAAAAGCTAAGTATGGAGGGCATAGAATGTGTGATCTCCAGAACTGAGATGATCAAAATAGTTTATTCCTAGCAAAGCAGACTTTATTTTTGCTCCCCGATGTGGGGAGCAGATTTTGAGAAGCCTATGAGAACTTGACACAAGCACAGTCGTGCTCAATGATCTACAGGCTGAGTTTGGCATGGCCCCAGCCGCAGAAGAGAGCGAGAGGCAAGATGCAGCACAGCTTGCTTTTCCTAAGTTGTTTACATTCAGAGAAGTAAAGAGCAGGTTTCTCTTGTTACAATGTCACGCTTCTCCCAGAGAAATGAATTGATTGGTTGGTGGCTTTTGAAGGGACTGCTGTTGACTGATGCAGCTGGCTGCTGCTGCTGAGTTATTCTAGAGATTAGAAGAAACATGGGACAGTGCAAGTCTGAGCACCGAGACTTTAAGACAGATTAAAGGAAACATGGGACAGTGCGAGTCTAAGGAAAGAGACTTTAAAGAATAGAAAAGAAGCAATTTTTAAAGAATAGTGAAGAAGTAAGGCCTTAAAGAATAGAGAAGAAAAGAAGTGAAGTAAAAAATGAGTCAATAAGAGTAAAAAATCAATGAGGCTGTTGTGCGTCTCCATCCAGGTGCCCAACACACCTGACCCCAACTTTCTGCATGTGTGTCTTCTATCATTTGTCCTTTCTGCATCCCCAGTTGCCCCCAGTTAGGTCAGGAGAACCAAGATCTCGAGAAAGCTCTAGAGACCCCTCAACATTCACCCATTTATCAATTTGATTAGAGATCTATCTGTTTATTCTATTACTGATTTTCTTTTTTCTTTTTTTCTTTTATTATTCATATGTGCATACAAGGCTTGGTTCATTTCTCCCCCCTGCCCCCGCCCCCTCCCTTACCACCCACTCCAGCCCCCTCCCTCTCCCCCCCACCCCCTCAATACCCAGCAGAAACTATTTTGCCCTTATCTCTAATTTTGTTGTAGAGAGAGTATAAGCAATAATAGGAAGGAACAAGGGGTTTTGCTGGTTGAGATAAGGATAGCTATACAGGGCATTGACTCACATTGATTTCCTGTGCATGGGTGTTACCTTCTAGGTTAATTCTTTTTAATCTAACCTTTTCTCTAGTTCCTGGTCCCCTTTTCCTATTGGCCTCAGTTGCTTTAAGGTATCTGCTTTAGTTTCTCTGCATTAAGGGCAACAAATGCTAGCTAGTTTTTTAGGTGTCTTACCTATCCTCACCCCTCCCTTGTGTGCTCTCGCTTTTATCATGTGCTCATAGTCCAATCCCCTTGTTGTGTTTGCCCTTGATCTAATGTCCACATATGAGGGAGAACATACGATTTTTGGTCTTTTGGGCCAGGCTAACCTCACTCAGAATGATGTTCTCCAATTCCATCCATTTACCAGCGAATGATAACATTTCGTTCTTCTTCATGGCTGCATAAAATTCCATTGTGTATAGATACCACATTTTCTTAATCCATTCGTCAGTGCTGGGGCATCTTGGCTGTTTCCATAACTTGGCTATTGTGAATAGTGCCGCAATAAACATGGATGTGCAGGTGCCTGTGGAGTAACAGTCTTTTGGGTATATCCCCAAGAGTGGTATTGCTGGATCAAATGGTAGATCGATGTCCAGCTTTTTAAGTAGCCTCCAAATTTTTTTCCAGAGTGGTTGTACTAGTTTACATTCCCACCAACAGTGTAAGAGGGTTCCTTTTTCCCCGCCTCCTCGCCAACACCTGTTGTTGGTGGTGTTGCTGATGATGGCTATTCTAACAGGGGTGAGGTGGAATCTTAGTGTGGTTTTAATTTGCATTTCCTTTATTGCTAGAGATGGTGAGCATTTTTTCATGTGTTTTCTGGCCATTTGAATTTCTTCTTTTGAGAAAGTTCTGTTTAGTTCACTTGCCTATTTCTTTATTGGTTCATTAGTTTTGGGAGAATTTAGTTTTTTAAGTTCCCTGTATATTCTGGTTATCAGTCCTTTGTCTGATGTGTAGCTGGCAAATATTTTCTCCCACTCTGTGGGTGTTCTCTTCAGTTTAGAGACCATTTCTTTTGATGAACAGAAGCTTTTTAGTTTTATGAGGTCCCATTTATCTATGCTATCTCTTAGTTGCTGTGCTGCTGGGGTTTCATTGAGAAAGTTCTTACCTATACCTACTAACTCCAGAGTATTTCCTACTCTTTCTTGTATCAACTTAAGAGTTTGGGGTCTGATATTAAGATCCTTGATCCATTTTGAGTTAATCTTGGTATAGGGTGATATACATGGATCTAGTTTCAGTTTTTTGCAGACTGCTAACCAGTTTTCCCAGCAGTTTTTGTTGAAGAGGCTGCTATTTCTCCATCGTATATTTTTAGCTCCTTTGTCAAAGATAAGTTGCTCATAGTTGTGTGGCTTCATATCTGGATCCTCTATTCTGTTCCACTGGTCTTCATGTCTGTTTTTGTGCCAGTACCATGCTGTTTTTATTGTTATTGCTTTGTAATATAGTTTGAAGTCAGGTATTGTGATACCTCCTGCATTGTTCTTTTGACTGAGTATTGCCTTGGCTATTCGTGGCCTCTTGTGTTTCCATATAAATTTCACAGTAGATTTTTCAATCTCTTTAATGAATGTCATTGGAATTTTGATGGGAATTGCATTAAACATGTAGATTACTTTTGGGAGTATCGACATTTTTACTATGTTGATTCTACCAATCCATGAGCATGGGAGATCTCTCCACTTTCTATAGTCTTCCTCAATCTCTTTCTTCAGAAGTGTATAGTTTTCCTTGTAGAGGTCTTTCACATCTTTTGTTAGGTTTACACCTAGGTATTTGATTTTTTTGAGGCTATTGTAAATGGAATCGTTTTCATACATTCTTTTTCCGTTTGCTCATTGTTAGTGTATAGAAATGCTAATGATTTTTCTATGTTGATTTTATATCCTGCTACCTTGCTATAGCTATTGATGATGTCTAGAAGCTTCTGAGTCCATTACTGATTTTCAATGTGATTCACGGGCAAGGCCTAGAGATACAATACTGTGCCTCACGGTACAGCAGCTCATGGAGCTGGGAGGATGGATAGAAGAACGTCATCCAGGAGCCCAAGCCAAGCCCTGGAGACAGGACCACAATGCCAAGGAATGAAGGGAGGGAGCAACTATTCAACCCAGTGACCATTCAAACTTCCCCAGAAACACAGTGCAGAGCAAGTGCAACCAGAACAGAAGAGAGGGTGCACCCAGGCAGGGGACAGTGGCTGGAAGGAAGCGGGGCCTGACCTGTCATCCAGGCAGCTCCTTCTGTGGTCTGCTGGACCTCTGGTATAAGGGGGAGCTCAGTTGAACAAGGATGGAAAGTTCGGGGCTGAATTAAGAAGGTTCTCAGATGCTGTTATATGGGTGGCTTGGTCCTATAGACTCATTTTCCAGTAGCAACCTACAGTATTAGAATTACTTGGGGGGCCCAATTCCAGTTGAGGGAAATCCAAACATCTGGGGAGTGACAGGTTTATATTGACTGCAGTGTGAAGGCCTTGGCTCTGAGCATTACAGTTTGAAATGAGAGCCCTGGATGTGGTATTCAGCTTCCAGCAAGGCATGAGACTTCCCCACAACAGAGTGGTCCAGGAGCTAGCTAGGACTGCAGAATCTCAGGTCCAAGCCAAGCCTAGCCCATCCTAAGAAGGCCATCCTAAGAAGAATCCTAGGTGGCTCCCATGCACATGAATATTTGGAAGAAGCCAATGGGAATGGTAAAAAGGAAGGGAAGTGACTGGGATTCCAAAGGTAAGGCCCAGGGGAGAGGCAGTCAGTTCTGTGTGGGTGATGAGAGGGTCACAAAGGCATTGGATTGTCATCTTGGGAGGTGGAGTGGGAGGGGCCATTGTGCATTAGCTGAGACAGGGACAACAGGCTCTGGCCTGGGGACAAAGGAAATTTTAGTTTAAGGCATAAAGCCATAATATAAGCTCCCATTTACTGAACTCCTACAAAGTGTTTGGAGTTCTGAGACAAGTGACCCCATCAACCCTCCCAGAAATCCAGGGAGTAATGGATTTGTCCATTTGAGCCTTGCCCTTGAATTTCAGAGGACTGTGGGACATTCTGGGGAGACTGGCAGCCAGAACTGTGCTAGGCTCTGGGCTTGGTCAACAGGGGTGGGCAGCAGGGCGGGGGTGGCATTTGTGAGGGTCCAGTTATTTAGGAGGATTGGTGAGGGCTGTGGCCTAACTACACTTAGGGCAGATGATGGGGACAGAATGGGGGATTAAGAACTGGTGACTCTGGGCCAGGAGAAGGGCAGGAGGCAGGTCAAAGGGGAGAAGCAAAGGCAGAGAGAGACATTCCTGCTCTCTGTCCACTTTCCCTCGGTTGTGCTTTCATACTTCTTCCCACTGGCTGATGTCCTCCCTCTCCCCTTACTGTCACCAGCTTCTGAGGTTGGGCAGGTCTGAGACCCTGTTTCTTCCTGAAATCACGCTACTGGTGCTGTGAAAGGTGGCAAAATCCCATGAGCCTCTTGAAGCCAGGGCCATCTCATGTCCCCCAGCGCAGCCTGGTTCACAGCAGGTTAGGTTGGTGGAGAGTGATGGACCCAAGTGCCATGGCTCTACCCGTGTATCCCAGAAAGACAGCAACTCGGGAAGCAACCACCATGCTTCCGGGAGGGTGCTGCGGAAGAGCAGAAGTTGCCATCAGTGTGGAGGATGCTCAGACATGGTCCACCTCCCACTCAGACACTGTGTCCCCAGGAGCTTCCACACAGGGCTTCCTGTGATGAGAGCAGCCAGGCTCGGCCTTAGGAACAGAAGACTCAGGATGAAATTCAGCGGTTCTCATTTAAGCCTCTAAGGAGTTTGCAAAAAGAGTCAAACACCCTGTAGGTAAAAAGACCACAGGTGGGTGCACAGGGAAAGTCACTGGGAAAGTGGAGGGGACCCCAGGAGCCCAGGGAAGCCTGCTAGAAGTAGCCACGTGGAGGGATGGAGCAGGGAGACGTCCTGGAGGAGGGCCTCAGAGACAGAAAGGGACAGGGCAGCACAGGGAATGAACACCTGGCCAGTGTGTGGCCAGGGTTGGGTTGGGCAGGGTTAGTGTAAACAGCTGTAAGAAGGCAGGGAGCCTGGTAGTGGAGGGTCTTGTGACCTCTAGGTGGGGGTTCTTTCCTGAACCTGGCCTTGATTTCCTCATCTGTGAATGAAGGTATCAGCATGTGAGAGTTGAAGGCTCCTCCCTTTCTGGTCAATGTGCCCCAGTGGGTCACTCAGCCCTGCCGGGAGTATGGGGTCCTAGGATCAGAAGGAGACTGTCCTCTCCACTGGGCTCTGGAGATGCTTCTTTCAGCAGCCTTGATGACACCTGTGCACATGTGAGGTGGGACTGGAGCCAAGTGTGCTGTCCACTGGTCCTCGCTCTTCCTAGATTACAGACTAGTGCCTTTCAAAGGCTGCTAAGAGAGAAAAGATGGGAGGAGCTTATGGTCTGGCCATTTCCAGGGTGGGGTGGATGGAGACAGGTTTGAGGACACCCAGAATGTGGCTGTGTGTGGCCCAGGAGTCCCTTCCATCTGCTCGGAGACAAGCCAGCTGACATCACAGAAAAGACCAGCCAGGAGGCAGGTGCAGGGCAGCCCGTATCCTTTGTTTGACTGAAGGTGAGGTTAGGGTGGCTCCACATTTTCCTTGAACTTGAAAAATATGGCTAACCTCCTCTCTGGAAAGTTCTGTGAATGATGTATTGACCCACACCACAAAGCTCCGCATTCTCTAGAAGTCCAAATGTTTGTATTGTTAATGTTCTGACAAGTGGGAACCACCCACTCCACTGCCTGCCTCGTTCTGCTCTGAGGAGGTGACAGGCACACGGTACGCATACAGTTCTCAGACCATGCCTCTCCGCTTGGAATGAGGCTCCCTGAGCTGTCCACTCTGGGGCAACACCTGCCTCCGCCAGCCAGGGGCACCACTGCCAGGGGCAGCATCTCTAGTCAGACCAGGTCCTCTCTCCATTCCAGGTTCCTCAGTCATTGCTTTCTCAGCTGCTTTGAGGGCCCATCTACGCACCAAAAAACTATGAGCGCAGATTGGAGAGTGCCATGAAACCTTTCCCTGGACCATGTCCCTTTTCCAGTGCCCACCATGTTTTGCCTTCACACACTATCACTGTGTCTGGTTTCGGGGTTAGGCAGGACAGTGGCAATATGGGTGTGTGTGTGCGTGTTCATGTGTGTGTGTGAAACCCTTTTATCCACTGACAAATCCCCAGAGCACAAAGTCCTTAGCTCCAGTTAGGATGCATACAAACAGGGATCAACTGTCCCCAGACAATAGACAGGTGCTTCCTTCTCACCTACAGCTCAGGATTTCCCCTCAATGTGCACCCTGAGGGTGCTAGTTAGTGAGGGCTAGATTCTGGGCTCTGGCAGGCAGTGGACTGGACAAAAACACCTCAAGTTTTCTAAAATGATGGCTACTAATGCAAACCAACCTTTGCGGAACACTCTTTCGCTCCCAGGCTTGCCCCTCACCGCCTATGTCCCAGCTCCTGGTGTCTTCTAGAAGGAGGCCCTATTCCAAGTCTCATCCAGACAGGAAACTGCTCAACTCTCCAAGTATCCCTTATTGTTGTTTTCAGTGAAATTGGGACAGTACCAGTATTGGGCAAGATTTCTTTTCTGTGGTTCTGGGTTTGAACTCAGGGTTTCATGCTTGCTAGGCAAGTGCTCTACCGTTTGAGCCTTGCCTCTGACCCCTTTTTGCTCCAGTTATTTTTGAGATAGGGTCTCACTTTTTGCCTGTGCTGCCCTGGACTTCAATCTTTCTATTTTATGCTTCATACTGTAGCTGGGATGACAGGCAAGCTTTGTTTGTTGTTATTGTTTCCTTTTGTTTTTTAAATGCAAGGCATTGCAGGACAACAAAAACCAAATAAATAATATGTTCTCACAGTAGATGAGAAACAAAATCCAGATATTTCCCACGTTTTAGGTGTGAATATACTTACGTGGATGAAAGATTTAAATAATAATAAAAACACTCCTCACTGTAAAGTTGGCAGAGTCAACATGTTTCAAATGCATCCACAGCTGTCCTGTGTCTTTGGAGAAGGCTTTGCTTATTAAAAAGGAAAAGATGCAAAGGGCGAGCTTCTTGTCTCAGTGGGTGAAGGTTGGAACTTAATTGCTTTGGAGCAAAGCTAATTGCACATGTCTAAATGCCAGGCAACAGAAACACCATTAATAGCAGACTGGCAAAGAAGTCCACACATTAAGAAAAAGAAAACACAGGCAGAGGAAAATGGTGAGAAGAGGCTTGGTGGTGTCCCAGGCATGGCTGCATGTCACCAGGCAGGGCTTGCACCAGCCCACAGAGTCCTCCAGAATCCAGGCAGGGGACCAGCTATGCTCTGGACGAGCATGAGTTATCTTGCTGAAAGCAGGTGTTGTCCTGTGCCTCCCTCACTGAAGATGGCCAGGGTGAGGATCAGGTACTGGCCAGTTGGAAGGAAGGGAAGAGAGAAAGAAAGGTGGGAAACGAAAATGAAAGAGGAAGAGAGAGAAGGAAGGCCTGCTTTGTTCTGGCTGGTGAAGGTGCAAGGTTCCCCTCCTCTGACATTTTCCCTGAGAGGCAGGTGCCACTTCTGCCTTGGACCAACTAACAGACGAGACAGGAGATTGGAGGTACTTGCCCAGCACACCTGGGTGCCTAGGCAGAGATGCACTGGGGCGAGGAGGTACCACAGTCCTGTGCAGCCTGAGGACCATCCTGGGCCAGGCAGGGCCAGGCCACGTGGTTGCCTGCTGTGCACACACACCCTGCCTGCCAGAGTTGGGCCCTGACATTCACAGCAGAACTGTTGGAGCTCAGGGAACTGAACTCTGAGCATACCCTAGGGGGTTGTACTTCTGGAAGTACCTGGTGTAGTGGCTGGTAGAAAATCGTCAGGGATACAAGGATTTGCCTCCCCCCCAATACACACAGGCAGGTGTGTTCAGAGATGTGGGGTGACCCCAGGGAACAGGCAAAACACGGTGGGAAAGAGGATGATTAGGAAGCTAGAGAGGGGCTTCAAGTTTGGGGAGTTAACGGGGGAGGACAAGCTGCCTGCGAAGCCGCAGAGGCTGGAGGAACAAGCAGGAGGTGGTACAGAGGTCCAGCCCCCACTCTCAGCCCCACTACCAACTGTGTGGTTTATCCGTGACCACAGGGCCCCCAAAACGGTTGCTCTTCCCATACTGACCCTTCCTCTTAGCAGACAGAGTCAAGAACAGTGCAAAGGAGCAGGGGTGCACACGGTTAGAACACAGGAGTCCAGATGCTGTGTGCTCACTTGGGACCTACACCTCTGACTATCATCCTGATGGGGACAGAACACTAGACACCTGAGATTTGTCATCAAAGCACTCGGGAAGTCTGTTTATCTAAGAGTCAACCTGCTTCACAATTCTTGTGTGGCTTTCTTATACACATACTGCTACAGACCTGTGTGCACATTTGTGGATTCTATGCTGAACTGGGTTTCATCGAAGAATTAAAACAAGAAAATTATAAAGCACCAGTGTATCCCAGCCCCTGTCCATGGATCCACACTGGCTTCCTATCTGGCTCTACTGGGGAGGGCCAGCAGCTCAGGGGACTATTGGGCACAGGATGCACCTCTGAGGACACAGCAGAACTCAACTCTGTGCTTACAGGAAGGACCTATAAGCACACTGGCCTGTCAGGAGGTCTGTGAAGGGATAATTTCAATTTCCTATGTGGTGCATGCTAATTTGCATAATTCTAATTATGCACTGTGCCCTCTTGCAGATGAATATAAAGTGAAGAGCTTGTTCTGTAGGAATTAAGTCTTTCTCCTCCCATACAGAGGACAGGACCATATTGCTGAAGTCGCAGGAACTCTCTCAGAAGCAAAGTTTCACGGGCCCCAAAGCCATACACACTCAAGTTCATTTAGTGAACAACCAACAAGGCTTCTCACCAACTTCCTATTTAGAGAACATGAAGCTTACAAGGTTTCTGCAGCTAGGGCTAGATAAAACAGGAATGAACTATATGTAACTAGACTTTATTGGATAAGTTTTTTCCCCTAAAAGAAAACCATTCTTCTTGTCCTAAAAGAACAAAATCAGGAAGCCCCTAAACACCAACAGTTGTTGACTTGCATAAGGTAGGGGTCATATAAGACCAATGAATGGGGGGAGGTCACATAGGCCAATAAATGGGGCCCAATCAGACCAAAGAGGGGACAGAAAGGTTTGGTTGCCTAATCTCAAATAGTACACATCACGCATAGTGTCTTATAACTTTTCAGGAGCTTTATAAATCACCAAAAATTTTTGCTCCATTTATAACAGCTGATTGTCATTTCAAGTAAGACATTGCATCATTGACTCCTCCATTAAAAATTACCTTGCAAGCCATGACAAGATAATTTTGTTGGGGTTAGTCTTTGGATCCTCCCTAAACCAAATTGTTACTACAGAGTAGGCTGTTTGTGATTAAAGAAAAATAATTCCCTGAAGAGAGCAACTTTATTCTTCACAGACATAAATAAATGGCAATCTGAACAGACACACCAAGGACACTTGGTGTCATGCTCTCAATCAGAAAATGCCATGGCCCTAGTGGAGGCCACTATCAATTTATATAAAGTAAATGCGACCAGCAAATTTTACTTCCTGGGAAAAGCACTGAGGTTAGTTTTTATGTTAGTCACTTTTCTGTTGCTGTGACAAAATCCCTGAGAAAAACAACTTAAGGGAGGAAAGATTTTTTTTGGCTCATAGTTTCAGAGGTTTTAGTCTGTGGTCAGCTGGGTTCATTGCTTTTAGGCCTATGGCCAGGCAGAATCATCATGGTAGAAGGAAAAGCTGCTCACCTCATGGCAGTCAGTGAGGCCAAGGGAGGGTTGTAAGACCCTCCTTTTGGTAAGACTCCTTGAAATGTTTTTCACTGTGGTTCTCAAGTTCCTGTGATTTGTATGGAAACTGAAAAGCTGAGGGATACACCCTTGTCCCTTCCACAACTCTGGTAACAAAAGGAAGCAGAGAGAGAAGGCCCCAGGGAAAAGATATACCCTTCTAGGACATGTCCCAGTGACCTATGTCCTCCAACAAGACCCCACCTTAAAAATAATAAATGCTAAAAGGGCCCGACTCAGAAATTAGAACCAGGAAGCAAAAACTAAAAAACAGAGCAGCAAGTTCCTCTCTTGTCACTTTGTCACTTTCCCCTTTTAGATGTTAAGTTACGAGAATAGGAAGGTATAAAGTGGCTATCTGCATCCACCTTCTCCTTTGATGTCCCAAGTGGATAGAGAGACAGAAAACTGGAGGGCATGTCTGGAAAATTAAATCCTGAAGCTCACCAATTATCCCTGTGTTTGGAAAGGCATTCTCAAACATGGATAGCCCATGTTAGAATACTAAATAGCATCTATCTTGGCCATGTCAGGCCACCTGGAACCATTGTCTCATGATGACGGGCTGTTAGACTACATGACCATATGTGACCCTACAGCTGAAAAAGTATAAAGGTGCCAGATGAGAACCACCATTTTGAGTTTTCATTCTCACTTTCTGCATAGGAAACAGGAAATGTTTCTACCTTTTCCATTTCTCTCTACTCTATACTAAAATAAAATAACTCTTACACTGTTATTCTAAAATAAATCCTTGCTAAAATTTTCACCTTGTGAGACTTTCCTTTTGGTGAGACTCCTTGAAATGTTTTTCACTGTGGATCTTAAATTCCTGAGATTTGCATGGAAACTGAGAAACTCTAGGAACACCCCCTTGTTACTTCTCCTCCTCTGGTAGCAAAAGGAAGCAGAGAGAGAAGGGGCCAGGGACAGGCCATGTCCCTGTGACAAGGACATGTCCCAGTGACCTGTGTCCTCCAACTCGGCCCCACTTTGTAACCTCCCCCATCTCCCAATAATGCTATCAAATTATGAATTCATCAATGGATTAATCCACTGACGAGTTCAGTCCTCAGGATCCCATCATTTCCCCACAAGTGCATCATGTAGCAATACCTGAGCCTTTAATACAGGAGCCTTCAGGGGACATTTCAGAGTTAGCCACAACTGTTATCATTCTTATCATTATTGTATCTTTGCATTAATGAACACATTCAGGTGTTACAGCTTGTCAAAATAACACGATATGAAGGATTACTTTGGAGTAAAGGTGATTTCTCTGCTACTCACTGTCATCTCTGGGGTCTGTTTAGGTGGCTTTCATCTGTTTCAGCATCTCACCTGCCTCCTTGCCTCCTCACAAGTCATTGACTGTCCCCATGCCAGCCATTGATACTTCCTGGCACAAACTGGCTGTTGGTGACAGCTGTCCATCGTCTACTCCTCTCTGAACTTTAATATGAGCTCCTGTGAGTCAAAACCACTGCATGGTCTTACATTTCCTGGAGGGGACAACAGAGTCACAACAGCACCTGGTAAAACCATAGAGGTGTTGCCAGAAGATGGGAGAAAGGAGGTGTCTCTGCCAGGGGACAGCCTCAAGCAGGGACAGGATAGGGATGTGCTTCTACTGCAGGTCCACTGGTTCCAAAACCCCTGGCACCTCTTTCTCTGGACCTGCATTTCACAAAAGCCAAAAGAACACCCAGTGGGGACACGGGGCTCCACCTGTAGGTGCAGGAGAGCATGGAAGTCATGTCACTCCTATTTTCACAAAGCCTGGAGGCAGCCCTGGTCCTGCCCTGTTTCCTTACTGGCAGGTATATCCTTCCTGTGAAGAACACCTCATGTGTGCCGACTGCTGGGGACTTGAAGTTGCTGGTTCAGGAGGCCTGTGCTCTGTGGGTGGTGTCCTGGGATCTCTCCAGGGCTTCTATAGTGAGACTTCTACTCAAAATAAAAATAAAAAAGGGGCCAGTTGTGGTTGCTCTTCCCTGTATTGCCAGCTACTTGGGAACTAGAGATTGGGAGGATCACAGTTGGAGGCCAGCCAGGGCAAAAAGTTAGCAAGACCCAATTTCACCCAAAAGCTGGGCATGGTGGTGCATGTCTGTCATTTACATGGGAAGCATCTGAGTATAAACCTATCTGAGTATAAACTTGAGACCCTAGCTGAAAAATAACTATAGCAAAAAGGATGGTGGGTGTGGCTTAAGTGGTAGAGCACCTGCCTAGCAAGTACAAAACCCTGAGTTTAAGCCCCAGTACGACCAAAGAAAGGGGGGAATGTAGCTTAGCAGTACAGCATTTGCCTAGCAGGTGTGAGGCCCTAGGTTCAATCCCCAATACCCACTCTTCCAAAATAAATCAAAATACATGTACAAAACCACACATCAAAACAGAAAAATGTGTTTAGGAAAAGGAGCAGGTTACATGGTGATAAGCTCATGTTTGCCACCTAAATACTTAAAATCAGCTGCTGAACCCTGAGCCAATTGTCTCAGCAATGTACCAGCCCCGTGAGCCCACAGCTTCATCAGTGGTCAGTAACTGGATGCAGAGTCTAGGGCCATTCCTGCAAGCTGGGGCTGATTTCACCAGGAACCAAAGCCCTGGAGAAAGAGGCAGAACCTTTGCCAAAGCTGCATCCTGGGAAGCAGGAGGTGCAAGGTGTGGCAAGAGACCTAGAACTCCAGAGGTACTCTTTTCCAGGGCATTCGACTTTGTTCCGTCTTTCATAGCCAGTGCCCTCAGTCCTGTCACAGGCTGCGCTGAAACCCAGGGGCATGGTAAAACAGGAGGAAGACTCAGTGTGACCTTAGCTAATGAGTGGGACAGGACACGGACCATTCAGGCCCACCACCTGGCTTTGGAGCACTGCACACATTAGAGGGCTGAGGACAGTGGTTTAACCTTTTCTGTGAGTCTCTGAACGCAATGATTCTGGATGTAGACTGCATCTCCTGAACACCTACTTCCAGGGAGGGTGGAGGTGGCCAGGGAGAGCTGGATGCTGAAGCCATCCTGAGGCTGCCCATCACTTCCTAAAGTGGCTAAGACAGACCACTGTCCTTCAGAGACCAATAAATCCAACCCGACTCAACAGTAAACATCTGCTAAGCACAGGGGTTTGCTCAGTACTAAGGAGGCTCTTAGGATGTTGAGGACCCTGTCATTGCCCCACGGAGGCCATAGTCTCTTCAGTCAGTGCATGGGGACCAAAAATCCTCTGCAACCTGAGACACAGGATCCCATGGCCACTCAGACATGCACAAATACTTCTGTTGAGTTTTTTGCAATTCCACCTTGAAGAAAAGACGCCATACCTGCAGGGCTCTTTTCTTTGCTTCAGTTGAAACTGAGAAAAGGATTGGTCCAGGTTTAGTTAGTTACCCAGGCTCTAAAACCCAAACACTAAGCCATAGGAAGACTCGGTAGTTGTGTGTGTGTTGAAATGTCTTAAAGTGAATTTCCATTGTTGGAAACCAAATAGCAGAAATTCAGTGAAAGCTGCCTCTGTTTGTGACACGTTCCTGTGCTCTCACTTAATTAGGGTCAATAAGATTGATCAGCCACCAAAATCAATCAAAAAATGAAGTGTGTTAGTGCTGAGGCCCCACCTATGCCAAAACCAAGTTGGAGTTTTTCCGATGGACAATGGCACACCTGGTGACATCGAAACATACCACATGTTTTGTTAGGTTTACACCTAGTTATTTGATTTTTTTGAGGCTATTGTAAATGGAATTGTTTTCATATATTCTTTTTCAGTTTGCTTATTGTTAGTGTATAGAAATGCTAATGATTTTTCTATGTTGATTTTATATCCTGCTACCTTGCTGTAGCTATTGATGATGTCTAGAAGCTTCTGAGTAGAGTTTTTTGGGTCTTTAAGGTATAGGATCATGTCGTCTGCAAACAGGGATATTTTGACAGTTTCTTTACCTATTTGTATTCCTTTTATTCCTTCTTCTTGCCTAATTGCTCTGGCTAGGAATTCCAGTACTATGTTGAATAGGAGTGGAGATAGTGGGCATCCTTGTCTGGTTCCTGATTTTAGAGGGAATGGTTTCAGTTTTTCTCCGTTAAGTATAATGCTGGCTGTAGGTTTGTCATATATAGCTTTTATAATGTTAAGACACCTAAAAAATTAGCTAGCATTTGTTGCCCTTAACGCAGAGAAACTAAAGCAGATACCTTAAAAGCAACTGAGGCCAATAGGAAAAGGGGACCAGGAACTAGAGAAAAGGCTAGATCAAAAAGAATTAACCTAGAAGGTAACACACACGCACAGGAAATCAATGTGAGTCAATACCCTGTATAGCTATCCTTATCTCAACCAGCAAAAACCCTTGTTCCTTCCTATTATGGCTTATACTCTCTCTACAACAAAATTAGAGATAAGGGCAAAATAGTTTCTGCTGGGTATTGAGGGGGGGGGAGAGGGAGAGGGTGGAGTGGGTGGTAAGGGAGGGGGTGGGGGCAGGGGGGAGAAATGACTCAAGCCTTGTATGCACATATGAATAATAAAAGAAAAAAAAAAGAAACATACCACATCACACCGTGCATTTGTTGATCTTGAGCAAGGAGGTCGCCGTGGAAAATGTGGCCTATCGAATACCCTTGCTTTGAGCACAACTACCCCACTTCCACCTGTCAATCACATGTAGCCCCACCCACGTCCTGTGTGTCAATACACACGTGTGCGCCTACACACGTGTTATGAGCAGCCTCCACTTCCTAGCACAGCCTTCGGAGAGTCCGGGTGAACAAGCTTACTGTCCTCGCAGCCCACATTTGGGGAATGTGAATGAAGCAGGATGACAAACACAAATACACCATCTAAGAGCTGCACGGGCAAATCCACGTTCCAGATGGGCACCCCCTGTGAGCCTGCCCTGGCCACTCCAGGGAGTCACATACAGGATCCTGGATATTTGGTTTTTTAGAGAAACAGGAAAAGCCTGCAGCCATGTCCAGTCCTAACTGCTCAAGTTTAGAGTTTTAGCTTCATGGAGGCCAAGGCCAAGCTAAGGCAAGAGTGAGCTGGCCGCACCCCAAGAACTGCAGCACCATGGTGACCCTCCCAACTCTGGGCATTGGGTCTCACAGGTACATTTTCTTTTCTCACAACAACCCAGGTGATGGGCATTGCCATCTCCCTTCTCTCACCTAGGGAAACTGAGGCTCAGAAGGGACAAGTGAGGGACCTAGGATGTGTGGTCTGCAAGTGGCACAGCTGGGACTGGATGTCTGACCTGTGGGATCCCAAAGGTCCTACTTGAAACACTGCACAGCCCTGCCTGGGGCTGGTGGGGCCCTGGGACCAGAGAAAGACCCCCAAGGGTTCTGACCTGTTAGAGTCCCTGAATCTGATATGCTATCTCCCTGTACAGCATGTGCATTAAATCAGTCATTTCTGTAGAAATCCACTAAAAACACTGCAACACTGTGTGCGTGCACGAGTGGGTGTGTATGGGGGTATTGGAAGGTCACAAAGGGGCCGGAGGATGGAAGCGCAGAGACCAGCTACCGCAAAGCTGAGAAGTCCTCAGTTTCCTGCCCCACAGGGGCAGCTTTAGGCTTTACCAGAGAAGAGTGAGGGGTCCCTAATAGCAGATGCTGATGGAGGCTGTGCTGGGTCAGCCCCTCAGGTCCCCTGTCAGAGCCACTCCCACGGGAGCTGCGGTGCCTCCCATCCTCTCAACTTCTACAAACAGCAAGAAACATCTGCATGATCAAAGCCACAGGGCTACAGATTTTGGCTGGATCACTGAGGCTTATTTTTATTGGTACGAAACAGGAAATTTAAGAGGCAGGGTGACACAGATTTGCAAGATGAAGTGACGTGTTTGACTTACAGTTGGAAAATGCTGCACAGATACCATTGATCTATTGCCCTGCCTTGCTGGAAGGCTTCTCGGGAAGAGGGGCGTGTATGACCCGGAGCTGTCAGGAAATAACATTGGGGTTGGACATGAAGCTTCCCGCCCAGCTGGGGCTGAAGAGGAGTGTTCCTTGGAGAATTCTGATCTGTGTTTTCATATAGACAAAATGATCTTTACAAGTCACTCTCATGTTCCCCACTCCAAAGCCTCTACCACCTCCAAAATTCATTGCCTTCATTTGCTCTCTGGAAACTTCCACTCCAGTCAAGGGCCTGTTGGGTTGTGGAAGGAATAGACTATTGTGTGTGCCAGGGGTGTGAGAGTTTGTGCCAATCCTTACATGGTGGTCCCCATGGACCCTGTCAGGTATTTTGTCTGCCTTTGCCCATGTGCAGGTTCCAGGAAGCAGAGAACAAAGTTCATTCTCTGAAGCCCACACCAAGCCTCTTGAGAAGGAAGTCTTGGCACAGAATGCCTCATGGGTGTCTGAGCCAGCTGTGGAAATGGGCTGACCCAGCTCCATGTCTCTATCTCTGACTTGCCCCTCTAACTTGCTTCCAGTAGCTTTCAGGGTGGATTTCATAAATTGTGAAAGGAGGATTCTTATCATGCAGAGTGAACCGCTCTGTGTGATACTGCAATGATGGATACACATCACCACTCATTTGTTCTGCAGAATTCGTGACAAGAGGGAGCCTCATGCAAACTGAGGACTTAGGTGATGAGGGTGTGTCAGCATAGGCTCATCGACTTTAACACATGTCCCATTCTCCGGGAAGGCTGGCATGTGTGCAGAGAAGGGTATATGGGAATCCTATGCACCTTCTACTCAATTGTGCTATGAATCCCAAACTACTCTAAAAACCAAGCCTGTTAAAAAGAAAAACATCCCTGTGCTCTCAGTGTTCAGCCTAGACTCTTGAATGAGGCCACCATGGGCAGACAGCACCCTGCCCCAACAGACCTATCAGGTCTTTACCCTTTATATTGCTAAGCTTCCTGGCTCTCAATGGTTAGGATGTCTCTCTCCAACCTGCCCTCCAGGCAAACTTCAGATCCTCCACTTCCTGGCATGTACCATCCTTTCCAAGAAACTGCATCCCTTGGAGACTTGGGCACTTTTTCCAGCACCATGGACTCCTCTGCTTCCCCTGCATGCTGAGCTCATAGCTGTGTAGTTTGACTGGCATACAGTTGGTGCTCAGTGTGCATGGATAGACAGGTTTGCCTTACATGTTCTTGAATGAGCATCACTTCCACTCACATTTCCTAAACCCTTCCAGAATAAAGGAGGGGTAGGAAGGATGTGGCAAATCTCCTCTATGCTTGCTTGGTCCAGGGCACAGGTAAGACGAGGCTCCAGCCAGTGCAGCCCCTCAGCAGCATCAGGACCCCTCAGGCCCCCAACAGGAAAGCTGTCACTTGGATCTGAACAAGGGGAACTTATTTCTTTAAGTTTGCTTGCAAAAGGTGACATAAGGCAGTAACTTCAAAACAGTGGCATCTCAGGGGCCTCTTGGTGGCAGCAATTTGGTGGGAGAGTGACCTCTCTGCCCCTCATACAAGTAGGCAACCGTTTGTGAGAAATGTGTTTCTGGAGGGCCAAATCTTAGGGGAAGATGCTAATCTTAGGGTAAGAATTTACTGTAGCATGGAAGTCGCAAATTGGAACCTGCTGACCAGATAGCACTGGACACTGGGTTTGTCCTGCTTGAGTTTTGAAAGCCTTTTCTGTTTTTTTAAAGGTGTATTACTTGAGAGTAAAACACACAGACCTTAAGCCTAAGATCTGATGGATTTTGACAAATTCACATACTCTGTTTAACCCACACCCATGTTGAGAGGGTGCCACTCTCCATTGCCCTAGGACCTTCTTTCTTGACCATTTTCCCTTGACTTCCCCTCTCCAACCCCCAGGAAGCACACAATTCTGATTTCTCCCTCCAGAGGGGATCTGTTCAGCTTGTTCTTAAACTTCCTGTTGTGGAGTCAGACAGCCCAGGCTCTGTTTTGCCTGCCATCCTGAGCTCAACACCTGTGAGTCCAGCTGCTGTAGTGTCCACAGTCCATTCCTCTCCACTGCTGACCAGGATCCCCTCCCATGCCTGCTTTAGAATTTGCTCCCCCTTCCCTCCTTGGTACACACATGGGTTGTTTCCAAGTTTTTGCTCTTATGAACCAAGTTGCTAGAAACACTTGGGTACAGTCTTTCTGTGGACAAGTGGTTTTCCTGTATCTGGGGTTAATGCCTACATGTGGAATTGCTGGTTTAGGGGGTAGCTGTATACTTAGGTTTTAAGAGGTTTCAAATTAATCTGAAATATTTAAAAGTGTCCACACAAAACTCTGGAGACCTGGCTTTTCTTGGAAAGACCAGGGGGAGCCTGCATGCCTGCGTGACCCAAAGTGGCCCCATCCACCCCATTCCTTGCCATGCCACCTCCACCTGCCTCCTTCCTGGCTCAGCCTAGGATGGCTGCTCCACAGGTGGACACCTGGCCTGTAGTCTAGGCTTAACATGGCTATCCAAACACAGAGGGCACATTTGCTCCCTCAACAGCACCCTCACTCAGAATGCCGATAGACCATTTGAAATTGGGGTCAGGACAGAGAGGAACCTGATTATTTTTCCTGACTCAAAGCGACAAGTTTTAGTAATTCCAAGTGAGATGCCTTGTGTTCAGGCCCTCATCACACAGAGTTGTGGGAGGATTTTAATTTGGTTTGGTTTTCTTTAATATGCTGCAGATACACAGATTTTAATCTTTTATTAAAAATAAATCCACCCTCCACACCAGGATCCCCTGTGTAAATATCTAATTAGGGCAGAAGCTTGGCCTAGTCCAACAGAGGTGTGTCAACGTCCCTCATGAAGGAACCAACTTCAAAGGGTTGTCCCATCATCTGAGGAACGTTAATTGGGCCAAACAAGGTGCATGAATTATTCATAACTGTTCCTCTGGTTATCTGGGGGAAAAAAATCTGACCCTAAGTTGCAACTAAGAAAATAAATCTCCTATTTTATAACTCAGAGAAGCTGTTTTAGACTCTCTCTGCACACTTGACCACAGAAGTATGCAGAACCCCATGGGAGCTTGAGGGGTGGTATGGATCCAGGGATACCCAAAGTCCAGGACCACTACTTACTGGCCTAGGGGGCACATTTCAGGCTTCGTTGGCCAATCTTTGGATGCGAGGGTAGCCTTCTCCCAACCTAGCCTGAATGCTTCTTGACAAGGATGCAAATGGTTATCCCAGGGCCACTGGGTGCCATGATGGTGAGGGACTGAGCAACTTTACCACTTCTCATCTGATGCTGGCCATCTGGGAAGAAGAAATTGGGATTCCCTTCTAGAGCCCAGACCTCCCACTACCCAGAGGGTAAAGGCCACTTGGCCTAATTCACACACGTGAAGAATGGAAGAGGCAGGGCGACATTCGGTCTAATGTAAGCTCTTGGAGCTTCATTCATTCATTCATTAACTCAGTCATTCAACAATTTATTGGCACCTATTGTGTACAGAGGTGAACAAAACAAATATAGTTCTGCCCTTGGGGACCTCCCTTTACATGCTTGCTCAGTTCAGGCTGCTGAAAAACAAAACAACAACAACCAAAAAGAACTCTCTTGACAGCAGGAATTTCTCACAGTTCTGAGTCAAGGTACCAGCAGATTTGGTGTCTGGAGAGGGCTTGCTTCCAGGTTCATAGAGAGCTCCATCCCTTCATGTTGATTTCTGTCAAACTCCATTCTACCACTGGCTGCCAGTGGTGCTCAAAATTGTTCTTGGGCTTGGGGTATAACTCAGTGGTAGACAAAGTGCAAGGCCCTGGCTTCTATCCCCAGCACCACGAAAAGAGAAAAAAAGAAAAAGAAACAAATAAATATAAACAGGATTCTCCCACCATGTCTAGATTATCACAGCAGATTTCCTAATAGTGACCCTACCTGCTATTTGTTTTGACTAAAAAAATATTGAGATTTGCAGGACAACTCTGTCTCCTTTATTTGCCACTTTTTGGGGGACAGTGTTCTCTGTCACCCTGGGCCAAGCCAACTGATTACCTCCCACTGGATAGGGCTACACACTTTAGGTGACATAGTTTCAGGGTTGCATTTTACTTTACTGATGCTCTGTTGGCAAACTGCAATCAACACCATATAATTACGGGAAATTATAATGCAGCACAACAGCAAACCAAAAGGCTACCCTTCGGGAATACTAATAAATAAGATACTCTTCTCTTTAATAGAAAATTCATGCCAGTTTCCTAAAATGGTTTGTACTCATACTGGGAAAAATATGGCACTCATGAATTTTTAAAGAAATGCTGACTTTAGTGTGACCAGGAGCCAGTAATAGAGATTTGTTTATTTGTTCAGATTTGTTTGTTCATTCATTCAACAAGTATTACTGAGTGTCTACTGGATGCACAGTACAGAAGGAGGCCTGGTCTAATTGATTAGTTTAGACAGCCTTGATGTTTCAAGGGGTTCTATTCAACTTAGAGACCACTCCCCTGAAAGAAGACTTCAGTGGGTTTACAGTGGGGTGGGAGAACGGCTCATCCCAAGTCACTTGGGAGAGTCCTCCACTTCTCAAATGGGCGTAGATACACTGGGTGCTGGAGAAGCCAGGGGCCTAAACTCCCGTCAGTGCCACTGTAATGCTCCCACCAGCAGAAAGTGATGCCTCTTCTGTGCCTCCTAAGTCGTAGGTGTACCTCACTGGCTCCCGAATTCAGCAGAGACCCAGATGGTCAACAGCTGGCTGTCAGGAAAAAGTGACAGTTGGGCAGCCTTCCTGAGGCCAGAGTCCCTCACTGCCCCTGCCTTGGGGGGAGCTTTACCTGGAGTTGTCCAGAAAAGCAAGGACAGAAGGTAACATTGCCATTTTAACTGTTTCAGCTTATGGGGATGTTGACTTGCTCTCAAGGGCAGAAGAGAAGAAGAAGTTTGGGTTATTGGTTATGGAGCTGCTGGACCCCTGCTTCACCACGATGCCAGAGCTGTCCTTGAGCATTTTATCATCCCGAAACCATCCTGGCAACTCACTGAGGGTCCCTCAAGGTAGCTGGCACACTGAAGAGTCAACTACAGGAGACAGGTGAACAGGGCTCACACCTGATCACTCGGCAAGTCACCTGCCTTCTGGGGACTCTCTCTTCCTCTGTGATCTGGGCACCATGTCTTTAGGATGACTGGGGACTTCATGGGTGGCTTCTGCTTGAAACTGGCAGGAGGAGGACAGAGATGGCCACATGCCATGTGTTCTGGGCACCAGCCCTGTCCTGGCATATCTGAGGCACCCACAGTTACTAAGTAGCTTCTGGGGCTGAGCTCCAACTATGATACTGTCTGATGTACAGGAGAGTGGTCCAAGAACACAGACTGACAGGGTGTTCAAGAAAGAAATTTTGAATGATTAAGGTATTATAATTTCACAATTTGTGGACTCAGTTTACCACCAGAATTTGGAAGTATTAGATATGGGGGTGAAGGGAGGCTGTTTGCACCTCTGGCTTGAAATCCCTGACAGATGTCAGAGACAACCAGCAGGTGGCGTCACTGGGGAAGCCTTAGAAAAGTCCGTATTCAACAGCTCAGTGCTGCCAGACTGGAACCAGAACCATCCTGACTGGTCTCCCCCAAGGTCATGCTATCACTAACCAGCATTTTTCCAGGTTCAGTCCAGAAAGGTGGTTTTTGGTCCCTTCACTTTCCCATATAATGAGCAAGTGCCAGGACAAAAATTTGCCCTCCAATCCTTTTCCTTTGCATTCATGCACTCTGTTGAAGCAAGTAATTAGGAACTAGCATTGTACGATGCACCTGAATTCTCCTGAACCGGCGCCCCAACCATATCTCCCCACGTGCAATTTCATTCCATCATCCGCAGATCTGTTATCCCTCCCTCAGTCAGGAAATATAACACCTGAGTGGAAGTTTCTCACCTGCAATGAGAGGGAAATTATCTCTCAAATAGCATGCCCCCATTCAGGAAACCAGCTTTCTTCCCACAGCATCAAGTTAATTCTTCTGGAAACTATAACTCAAAGCATGCATACACCAAGGGAGGCACTGAGGGCCGTGGCAGAGGCTTCTGGGACACCTGCCTGCCGCTTAGTGGGTCAGCCACTTAAG
The DNA here is from genome assembly GCF_047511655.1 of Castor canadensis. Classification (NCBI taxonomy): domain Eukaryota; kingdom Metazoa; phylum Chordata; class Mammalia; order Rodentia; family Castoridae; genus Castor; species Castor canadensis. The sequence continues at coordinate 4,894,815 of NC_133392.1, forward strand.
AGACCAAGTGCTAGAGCAAAGCTGGGGAGAAGAGGAGGAGGAAGAAGGAGACAAAGAGGCAGGGAGGAAGGGAGAGGGGGCAGCACAGCCTTGCCATGTTGTGAGGATGGTGCCTCACAACCTCAGTCAGGGAAAAACATCAGCTCCCAAGTCAAGCCTTCTTTGCACTCACAGGCAAAGCTGGGCATGTGATCAGAACCGGACTTCCAACTTCTGCCATTTCTCAAGTGTGGGAGCTCAGACTAGTCACGTTGCCTGTTCAATGAGGGGTCATCTCTGGTATGAAGATAACTGAGGCCACGAATGAGCAAAAGTGCTGCAGACCTGCCCAGGTTACCTGGACCAGAGGGGCTAGGAAGGCAGACCATGTTTCACAACCCCTCTCACCTGGGGCTCACACAGAAGGCCTCACACCTGGGGCTGCCCAGGAGGAGTTTCAGAATGAATAATGAACAGATGAACAGCTGCCCTTCACCACTGTGGCATGCTCTATGAACATAGTGACCTGTTCACTCCAGATTGTCTCAGCATGCAGCTGTGGTTCAGTTTAATTAACGACCTCTTGCCTTCTTTCTCTCCCCCAAAGAGTCAGGACTTGGGGCCAATCATGTCCACCTGACCTTGGGTCACAGAGTGGAGGACAGGAAAGAAGTCATCACACTGAAGCAGAAGAGAGTTTTTGCTGTCTCTGTACGAAACCTGCCCACACTAAATCAGCCCTTCCCCCAGCCAACAATGACATTTAGAAAGTTAAGGAATTAAGGAATCCCAAGTTCTAAAGCCCCAAATCATTGAATTTTTTTCCCCCAACATCTTTCCAAACATAGCTGCTGTCCCTGCTGCACGGGCACTGGAGAGAGATGGAGCCACAAGTTCAAGATGAGCCCAGCTCCAGTTCATTAGCTGGCTGGCCTTTCGCCAGCTCTGTCCCGCTCTGAGTGTAAAATGAGAAAATCAGTGACCTCTCAGTGCCTCTAGGGAAGTTCGCGAGGTGAGAAGCCTTGACAGTGCTTGGTCCCAGATCCTTCTGCAGTGCCAGCCAGGGGCAGCCCTGGAGCAGGGATGGAAGACGCCAACAGAACCTGCCCACCCTCACCAACTCCAGGAAACATCCCTGATTTCTCAGGAAGAAGCTGATCACAGAGCTCCCTGACTGTTGGTGTTCACCTTTACTGGAATGTAAATAAATGCTTTAAAATTTGCTCTTCTCAAAGGTATTGAAAGGAGAAGGCAACAGAATCTATTTTTATTTCTCTTACTATATGCTGGAACTCAGAGGAAAGAAGATCTAGATTTTCAGTCTCAAAGACACAAACCCCTAGAACTAGCAGGTGGTGAATGGGGAGACCCCGAGTGGATGCAGAACCTCCCAGACACTAAGAAAAGAGGTATTCCATCAGCCTATGGGGACAGGGGCACCACAGTGAGAATGACACTGTACCTGAGCCTCTGATCCTCAGTTCCTAAGCAGTCCCAGCCTGGGAAGGCTTACTCCTGTGGGATCTGCAGAGGATGCACCGATCCTTCCCCAGCCAGACCACCGTTCTGCTCTCATTGCTTCTCTCATCGCTCCTGGACGGTTTGACACTTTCATCATGCCTGCTCCACAGGACACTGTGGATCAGAGAAGTTGGGCACTCCACTGTCCAGGGCCACTCCACTGGTAAAATGACAGCCTGAATTCAAATTCAGGCAAGTCTGAAGGCACCCAGACTCTAGAAAGTCATGTCCACAGTCTCGGCCTCAGCATTCTCCTGAAGCCCTGTAAGATGCACCAGGACCAGCGTGGACGCGTGGGATTCTCCTAAACAAACATTTCCTTTCAGGACAAACGGACGCATGTTTTGTCCATTCCAAAAAGTTCACTGAAAATATTTACTTTGATCCCCACCCCCCTCCACACACACACACACACACACACACACACACACACACAAAGCAGTGTCCCTCAATTATTTTGGCATCAGTGTTAGCATTTTGTGGGTTTTGGACTCTAAACGTCTGTACTCAGAACTTCCTTTATCTGGTCTACCTGGCAAAGGGCTTAACAGCCTTAAAATAGGTACTTAATAAATATTTGTTCAGGGAGTGAAGGAAAAGGTTTACAAAAAGAGGCCCAAATTAAGCTTTATTTTTTCCCAGCCAATGTCTCTATAAACACACAGCTGCGTCTCCTCAAATATTTATCAACAGAGAGTCACAGATTATTACATCCTTTGCGAGAGAATTCCTTGCTTCTGTTAAGAAAAGGAAGAGAAGAAACCTCAAAGGAAGCAAATGTCATAACCTGCCAGGAAGTCAGGTAAGGGAGGAGAGGAATCAGCCTGAGAACGCAGGTTTGAGTTTATCCCACCATCTTTAGCAATGGTCAAATAGGGCACCCTGTGAGAACAGGGAGGCTGGGCGGGGTTCTGTCCCCCTCATGCCTCTTTCAGCATAGTGTCCTTGCGTGACATCCCTGCAGGTGAGGAAGCTGGGAGGAGCAGCGTGAACGCCATAGCCGAGTCAGCACAGAAATGCATTTTTCTGGTGAGAACCCATCTTTCCTGGGACTTGACAAGAGTCTGGAGGCTGGGACAGGCCTCTCAGAGGTCATTCATACACCCACCAAATATTTAGGACCTTCTTTCTGCTGTAGCCCATGTGGCTAAGTTGTCCATAACGATGGAAGGAAGGAAGAAAGGAAAGAAGGGAGGGAGGGAGGGAGGGAGGGAGGGAGGGAGGAAGGAAGGAAGGAAGGAAGGAAGGAAGGAAGGAAGGAAGGAAGGAAGGAAGGAAGGAAGGAAGGAAGGAAGGGAACAAAACACCATGACCCTCCTGAACTCCACTTAGCTCAGACAGGCCAAACAGACCTAAGTTAAACAGTGATTTTCAAAGTTAGTCAAGTACCTAAGAGGCACCAGAAGTTAAATATAAAATTCTTATGCTCTGATTTAGCTTTGCCTCTGAAAATTCATTTCCTCTTGGGTCTGTGAAATTCCTGCAGGGACCTTGGAGGCTGGAATGCCAGAGAGGAGGTAGAGGCACTGGGCTGGTTGTAGGAACACCCATGGGATTCCTGCAAGACCTTCATGAAAGACAAGCAGACAACACACAGAGGACACCGCAATGAATAGAACACCCCCCCACTCCCCAGCTCTCATCTACCTGAAGCCTCAGAATGTGGTCTTACTTGGAAACTGGGTCTTTGCTGTTGTCATTAGTAAGATTGAGGCCATAATGAGTTAGGGAGACACAGAGAAAGAGGCCCAGTCAGAGACAGGAGTGATGCCACCACGAGCCAAGGAAAGCCAAGGGCTGCTGGGTACCATTATAAGCAGGAAGGACTCATCATCCCTGGGGCTTCCAAGGGCCCAAGCCTGGAGGAAACACTGAAGGGCAGTAACTTCTTACAGTGGCCACAGGAAAACTAGCCCAGATGCTGAGCTGTGACTGCTATCCCCTTCGTGGGCCATGGATGCTGCCAGAGCCTTCTAGACTCTCCTCATCTCTTACTCCCACCAACTTTCACACCTTCCCCTTCTTTTTTCTCTTCAGCTCTGGAGTTCAAGGCCTTCTCTCCTCATTAGGCAGTGGGGGGATTAAGTGAGAACAAAGAGGAACAGTGCTCAGTGTCACTACTGGGATACACTGATGAGCAGGTGGCAATGGCTGCCCTAATTGCTTTTGCATGGCCACCTTGACCATGTCTTCCACCCACTTAGGACCCCATGGCCACAATGATGATCCTCATGTCACCTGCCCAGGGATGTCCATCAGTGGTCCACACACACTGGTGTTCCCTAACACCTCCACAGTCCAGCCATGTCATTTTAGGAGAAACGTTTCTCCTAAAAGGAGACTCTGTTACCGGTGTACACGGGAGGACCAGCGCCACTAGCCTCAAGCAGAGATGACCTCGACCATTGCCGTGGTGAAGGTAGGGAAGGTGGGCTGAGGTTCTCAGGAAGCACAGGCCCTAAGAAGACTCTTGGGCCAAAGTTCACTCTCTCTCTGCTAAAGAGGTAAATTAGCAAGTGGCAGACAGGTGCTAAGAGCACACCCTTGCCAAACCGAACCTTTGTATGAAAGGAAGGGCATGTGCCCTTCATGGTCCAATGTCTGTCTCTCTGGTACCCACATTCCACCCAAATTAGCATGGCACAGAAGTCTTGAGCATCAACGAACACTATCTAGAAAGTGAAAAGATGATCTACGGAACTGAAATACATGTTTGTAAATCATACATGTCATAAGGATAGAGGATCCAGCATATACACAATACTTTCATAATTCAACAATGAAAAGATAAATAACCCAGTTTAAAAAACGGATAAAAAGCTGGGCACTGTGGCTCACCCCTGTCTGTAATCCTAGCTATTCAGGAGGTAGCAATCAGGAGGATTGCAGTTCAAGGCCAGCCCAGACAAAAAGTCTTTGAGACCCTTATCTCAAGCAATAAAAGCTGGGGCACACAGTGGTGTGCACCTAAGGCCCCAGCTACAAGGGAAACATAAATAGAATCTCAGTCCAGGTTGCCTTGGGCATAAATGAAGACCCTATTTAAAACATACCTACAAGCAAAAAGGGCTGGTGGGGTGGCTCGAGTGGTGGAGTGCCTGCCCAGCAAGCACAACGACCTGAGTTCAACCCCCAGTAACACCAAACCCCTCCCTTCCAAATGAGAAAAGGACTTAAACAGACATTTCTCCAAAGAAGATACAAGTAAATAACCAACAAGCACATGAAAAGGCATGCCCTGTCTCTACCACTGAGGAAATGAAAAGCAAAACCACAACAATACACAACTTCACATCTTCTAGCATAGCTATAATTTGGTGGTGCCAATAGTGGAAATAAATGTTGGCAAGGATGCAGAAGAAGTGGAGCCTTTGTCTATCACCGATGAGAACTGAAATGGGGCAGCCACCGTGGCAAAGTTCAGTGGTCACTCCAGATTTAAACATAGACCTATCTGTAAATTCCACTCCTAGGTATATAGTCCAAAGAGTTGAAAACAGGTGTCCAAACACCTGCTTGAATATTCATAGAAGCCCTGCTTGCAATAGCAGTGCAACCTAGATGTCCATCTGTGGGCAGAAGGATAGACATGGCATACCCACCGGATGGGAAATTGATCAGCCTCATGGAAATGAAGGACTGATACATGCTGCTGTCCAGATGAGCTGCAGAATCATATCACCAAGTAAAGGAGGCCAGGCCTGAAAGGTCACATATTGTATGATTTCATCTACAAAAAAGTATCCAGAGTAGGTAGTCGATAGAGACACAGAAAGCTGATGGGTGGCTGCGGAGGATTAGAAGGAGGCAGGAGGCTTCTGGGTTTGGAGCTTCCTTTGGGAGCGATGCAGATGTGTTAGAAAAGGGAGACATGATGGCTGCACAAAGTTACAAAGGTACTGAATGCCCCTGAATTGTACACGTCAAATTGGCTTATTTCATGGTATGCTAACTTTACTTCAATCAAGATAAATCATTTCAAGGACCAACACTGCTAAGGTTTGAATATGACTCGTGCGCAGACTCATGCAGGTGTTTAGACCCCAAAGTCACCAGAGAGGGTAGAAATGTTAACCACAGTATGTAGAGGTGGGGCCTTCAGGAAGTGATAGATTAGCCCAGGACATCAGGGTGAAGCTCCTATGACTGAATCCTGGTGGCTTTATAACAACAAGGACAGACACCACATACAGCGCTCTCATCATGATATGAGGCAGTCGGCCGGGGGTGGGGGAGGTCTCACTCAGACCTTTTATATACAGAAATAAATCTGTTTTATTTATAAAGTAGCCTGCCTCAGCTATGTCCTCATAGTAATGCGAAGCTCTCTCATACATATGTGTACTTTGATTTGGGATGAAGGGAAGGCTTCTCAGCCCAGCATCTGAGAAACTCATGCAGAATAGTGTTTACCAAAACAACACTTAGCAACATCTGACGAGTGCTGGGCCATTTCCTAGGTGCCCAACACCACTAACTCACTTAATTCCTACCACAATAAGAGACTGGGACTAATAATATCCTCATTTCACAGATAAAGAAAACGAGGCACAGAAACACTGTGCCCTGCCAGCGTCATACAGCTAAGCAGATGACACAGCAATCCTCTCCATGGACCAGGCACACACTGTGGAGTGGGAGTGGGCAGGGTGTGGGGAATGGTGGTGACATGGACAAGAGATCCCACTGAGCACCTAGGGGTCCCCGCAAAGACTTCCAATGGAGACGTCCTCCTTTTCCTGCATCAATTCCATCTCCTGATTACATATGGGTCCTAAGTTTGCAGGCCCCATCGTGCTAAATTACATGGCAAGCATGGATTGCAAATTGCACTCATTATTAGAAGTTACACGGCAACATTTATACTAATTAAGTTGGGCTCATTTCTGGGGCTCTAATTTTAAAACACTGGCAGAGCTCCAGCACCTTCTGTCCGTGAGTGAACCGACACGAATGGATACCGCAAAATGTACTTTTCAATTTCAAGCAATGCAAAATTATTTTACCTTTAAAAACTGCTTACTAATATTACTATACTGCTTTCTTCTTTTCCTTTTCCTTTATTCCCACTATTATGTAGATAAATGGAACAGAGTATAGTTTTAAAATAAGAGCTATAAGCCATGAAGAAGAACGAAATGTTATCATTCGCTGGTAAATGGATGGAATTGGAGAACATCATTCTGAGTGAGGTTAGCCTGGCTCAAAAGACCAAAAATCGTATGTTCTCCCTCATATGTGGACATTAGATCAAGGGCAAACACAACAAGGGGATTGGACTATGAGCACATGATAAAAGCGAGAGCACACAAGGGAGGGGTGAGGATAGGTAAGACACCTAAAAAACTAGCTAGCATTTGTTGCCCTTAACGCAGAGAAACTAAAGCAGATACCTTAAAGCAACTGAGGCCAATAGGAAAAGGGGACCAGGAACTAGAGAAAAGGTTAGATCAAAAAGAATTAACCTAGAAGGTAACACCCACACACAGGAAATCAATGTGAGTCAATGCCCTGTATAGCTATCCTTATCTCAACCAGCAAAACCCCTTGTTCCTTCCTATTATTGCTTATACTCTCTCTACAACAAAATTAGAGATAAGGGCAAAATAGTTTCTGCTGGGTATTGAGGGGGGGAGCGGGAGGGGGTGGAGTGGGTGGTAAGGGAGGGGGTGGGGGCAGGGGGGAGAAATGAACCAAGCCTTGTATGCACATATGAATAATAAAAGAAAAATGAAAAAAAAAAAAAATAAGAGCTATAAAGCATGCTTTTAGAATCCAGAGTGCTCGTATTTTTTATTATATTTGAAAATAGTTTTAAAAATTCCCCCCCCAATAAAAAATGACTGCCACACGGTATAATTAGGAGACCTTAAAGAAAGGACTGTTACCCAGCACAGTCTTAGACCCGAGCTATGGGCCTGCTCTTGTTCACGTCTGGCACAGTGCTGTGCAAGGGGCACTGAGGGAGGTGCGTTGCATCTTACAGAGGCCAGCTAACTTCCTTGGGGTCTCAGTAAGGAAGGGATAAGCCAGGATGGAACCTGGTGTGGATCCAAAGCCCACTCCACTCTTCAGTAATTTAAAGAAGGTGAACGTGCATATGTATGTGGAAAGAGAAAAAATCTGTATATCAGGCATATGACCCCCAATACTGCAAAGTGAGTTGATATTATGTCATTATCCACTCATCTTCATCCAGAAATCACTGTGCCCTGTGCCACGGAGGGCCCAGGAGCAAATGCAGGCCCTTGTCTTCCCTGTATGTAGTTCTGCCATCCCTGGTTTTTCTTGCCAACACCTCCTTCGCGCCTGCTTCCAGTTAGGGCCCCTGGGATTAGTGATCCTTGATTCTGACTTTCTCCTGCAGAGCACTGTCTTACCTCTGGGGTCCCCTAGGCAGGTGACCACCTTTAAACAAACTCCCTAGAAGCAGCTGTCCTCACCCACTGCCGCTGGGTAGACTCACTGCCTCAAGTTCCCACAACTCTGAGAGGATGTAGCAGAAGAGAACGTTTGGGGAGCAGCCCAGGCTGAGGGGAACATTTTGCACTGTGGCAGTTTGGCTCTCCCCACAGGCCCATCCTCTCTGGATTTCACAGGGGGGATGGGGCTTGAGGTCCTCCCCAGCACAGCTGGGAGTGGAGCTCCCGAGAGAGTGGTCAGGCTCTCTTGGGCACACACAAGTGACAGACAAACTGCTTTCCAGCCTACAAAGAGCAGTTGAAAGAGAACCCTGCCATCACCTCTGCTCCTGTAAGAGGGACAGGAATTTATTTATGGGCACAAGAAAGAGGAGCAGTCAAGGGCAGACCACAATCGCTGCTCCCTCAGAGCCCTGGTCATGTTTTCAAACCCTGACTCCTCATTATAGATGGACATAAGGCTTCCTTGTGTCCGCCCTGCTAAAGTATGGCTGCTTTTCCTTGTACTACAGCCTTTCCCACTGTAATCTCCCCAGATTTCGGGCCCCTTGGGAGGGCTGCAATGTGAAGACACAGAGCACCTGGTCTTTAGCTTGCCTCTCTGAGGAGGGAATTTCCTCAGAGGCAAGACCTCCCCTAGGCCTCCTCCACACAGCATCACTGAAAAACCCCAAGAGAAGCAATTTTGGGAGTGGACAGGTTTCAATTGCCATCCCCACAGGAAAAAAAATCTTACAAATGCCCAGATCTATCCACTGCATGAATTGGAATAAGATACCATGCAGAGCTCTGACATCTAGCAATACCCATGTTTTACAGCCTCTGAACCTTTCCCCAGCACAAGGAAAACAAAGTCATTTGAGTGGAGGCAAACTTAAAAAACCCAATGCTTCTTAAGAACCTCCAGTTCACAATTTTATCCCCTCACTTTTTTCTGTGCTGCTCTGCACAGACAGACACACGCACACCCACGAACAGATTTTTCTATAACTCAGAGCAGCTAGACTGGGACATCAATTGGTCAGAAGGTAACGAGCCCTTTCCTATCACAGGTCAGCCAGGACTGGTTGTTTTCCCAGCCCTTGCTAATAAACTGCAAAATTAAGCAAATTTTAAAGTGAAGGAGAGAGCCCACTCAGGATGCTCCCTGTACAGGACTCTCCCACCATGCGCACTGCCCCTAGTGAAGCCCTGGGCCTAGGGACAGCAGCTTCCAGTCACCGGCCATCATCACCTATGGAGATAGGAGGTATCGCCCTGGTCAGCATTTCTGGCAGGGACCTACATGAGCCCTGGCAGGATTGTTAGAGTGGCATGGGAAGAACCCGTCCCTTGATTGGAGAATCAGAGCTTGGAGGCTTCCTCCACTTTGTATGGAAAAGACCGGGGCTCAGGATAAACTGGCTTAAAAGAACCTCCAAATAGAATGAAACCTGATAATTTGTTCTCAGCAGGAAGCCTGTTCAGATCATAAGTGCCAGAAACAATTCACAGGTGAGCTGTGTCTAAGCTTACCCACAAAGCAGCACTAGCAATTTAAAAACAGTCTGAGCCTTTTGCAGATACACAGTCTCTACGAGAACATACGCTGTTCACTCAATCTGATGCAGTCTAAGGCATTCACGTATGCTTTCAGAGAGAGAGAGAAAGCAACGCAGCTTGAAAAACATTCCTTCCTCTAGTTTTGGCGTGGCACTTTGAATCATTGGTTAGTCAGCATCAAGTCAATTATTCCCTACAATGTCTTTCGTGTTTTCATGTTAGTTGAAAGATGCATGCCCAAAATTTTAAGCCTGTACTCTTTGCTTAAGAAACAGTTAGTTTGTATATTTTCAGTGCAAGAGAAATTACTTATATCTTAAATACCAATTTACTCAAGTAAGATGATGCAACAAGGCAGGAATCATTTGTGCAGCACTGCTAACCTACTACCACACGGATGTTGCATTTTACAAACCGGTAGTGTGAGAACAGGCGCACACTTGGCAAGGAACAGAATTGCTGTGATGCTTCTAAATTATCAGTGAGTGGCAATCTTAGACATTAAAGCAAAGACTGTTGCAAAAGCATTATCCTCACAGTCTAAAGCAGCACTGCAGGAACACTCTGGATACCCCCTTTCCTGTCTGTATTGTGCACCCATGGGTACTTACACAGCATCCCCTACGTGATCAGCTCATTCAAACCCATGTCGACAGAACTGGAGTCTCGTGTCTCGCCGGCTGATAATGTGAGTCTTCCCAGGCAGGCTATGGATGTGAAAGGCACTGCATTATTTACGTGGGCATTCCCTTTGTAATTTTCCTTCTGAGGCTGTCGGCTGTCAGCACTCACACTATGTCATCAGAAACAAGAGCAAAAATACAGCAGGGGAAAATTTACAGGAGAGATCACTCGTCTCTGGTTGAAATAAATACTTGAAAATAAATTTGTAGTTCAAAACTCCATGGTGATTGTTTTTGGTAAGTTTAAAACAGTAAGAAAGGCAGCATAAAATCCAGTCTTGCCACAGTCAGCAGTCCCAGCTGGGTAATCAGAAGTCAGAATACACAGAGCTTGGAAAGGAGCCGACAGCAAGTGGACCCAGCTCCCAGGACACGTTGGAGTCACAGCCCACAGGGAGGAAGAAAGGACAATGAGCAACTGCAGTCATGATTCTCCCCTGGGGCTCAGATTCAGCTTTCACATAAAAGTCACCGCTGATGATACACTTTCAAAGGATGCATTCAAAACTACAATATGAGGCAAACAAAATGGGAAGCAAAGAGGCTCCTGAGTACACTTATTAGTACCTTTCCTCAAATATGGTGCAGAGATTTTTGATTGTAGTAAGTGCATTTAACACGAGAGCAGGCAATAAACAAATGCTGGAGTGTCCAGTATATGGTGTCGTTGACTTTAGGCACGGTGCTGTAAGCAGGTCCACAGGACTCCTTCCACTTGTGTAACTGAAACTCTAAACCCTTCGACTAGTAACTATTTTCTTCTTCCTTGGCTTAAAGAACAATTCTATTTCAGGCGTGACACAGCCTTGAAGAGATAACTTCTTGTATCAAAATTATCTCTCTTTTTCTTCTACAGTACTTCCTAAAATAAAAAGGGAAATACGCTCTCAAGTTTTACTCTCTGTTATCTGAAAACCAGAAGCTTAGGCTGCTGCCTCATCTAATAAGTACTCTTTCTCTTGGGAGGAAGTGGGATACTTTTTTATGTAGCGTCTTTATTTCAGCTTCTATGATAGAATCACCTCCCTGGGAACATGACATTCATAAATTGTGCTTCCTGGTGATGAGGCATTGGTGCAGGTCCTAGAAAGATGTGCAGGGTTCTAACACACTTTCAAGTCTTGCAGAAGGAACACAAACACTTATGCACCAAGGCAGTGCATCAAGCTGGGAGAATGGCTTACTGAAATGTCACTTTTTAAAAAAAAAAGACAATTATAATTCTTGTGAATGGCCCAGGTACTTGGAGGTAACTTGAAGTACTGTTTACTGAGGACTTTCCATGTGTCAAGGAGTATATTAGATATTTATATATTCCATTTCATTTAATTCTCTGTTATTTCTGCCTCCAATAAAGAAAAAAATCCAGAGAGAAATGCAAAAGCTTTAAAAGATGTCAGTTTAGGTTAACAATGATTGTAGAGGGACATTGTGTGTGCCAGAGACCAGCACCAGGCTTGAGAAGCTAGCAGGGTGACAGCATGGACAGAATGCACTTAGCACTTCACCAAAAGCTTCCCAAATCACTGCCTTGCTTTCCTGGGTGGCTTAGATTATCACGTTAGTTGTCTGTAAATCCATTTATTTTCTGAAAATTCCCCTTCCCATTCATTTTCTGTTTGATAAGGAATTTCTGAAACAGTCGTTGAAAACCATCTCTACTGCAAACAGCCAATGCTACCAACTGCAATAGGATTTGAGATCTCTTTTATTCCCGAAGGGGGCCATTATTTCCACTGGTTGCCATGGTGATGTTGCAGCATTGCTGCTGTGTGTTTGACTGCTTCCCATTGCAGTCACACCACACACTTAAATCAAGTTATTTGTTTCACGTGGCACAGGTTTTTCTGAAAACAAACACCTAGTTATATAAAACAAGTAGCTTCATGTCAACAGTGGTGCAGACAGGACAGATGAGCACGCCTGTGCATGCTTGTGCAAATGTGATGAACAGTCAGGATTTTACAAAAAGAAACAACATCTTAAAATACATTAATTTATTCCCATCATTAAGCAATTTAAAGAGGGAGTTCTCAGTATTATCAATAACTTGAGAAATGATTTTCAAAAAGTAGAAGTAATAAACTAGCAATAAGGAGCTACTTGTGTTGTTGGGAGTTCACATTAAGTGATCTCTTGCCATATTTGCTCTTGAGTGAATGTGCTTGGTGCCACATGTACACACACACACACACACACACACACAAATCATATACAAATACATTGACTCCTCAGGCCTATAATCTGAGAACTCTAGCTTAAGAAATGTGAAGATTATTGACCGTGCTTCTGCCTACAATGGCCTTGCTTCCTGGCAGGATCGACTACTCAAGTGCTGGGCTGAACTTGAAGTCAGGATGCAGGTCCTTGAGGTTCTAGCCCACAAAGCTAGTGTGTGGGAGTGGTGCTGATGCCTTAGCCCAGAACCAACAAAGGGATGGGGGCAGGGTGGGGGAGAGACTGCCTGAGAGTGACCTAGAGCATCCCTTTGGAGTTCCTGAAGTTCTTAGCATTATCTTCCCATGAACTCAGGATACTGAGGGCAGCAGTGGGCTGTCCTAAGTAAGCTCTTCCTGCTAACGCTCTCGTGTGCTCCTGACAAAGGCTATTGATCAAAAGAGGAATGACCGCCAGGATTGGACTTCAGAGGTTGCTACTTGGAAAAGTCAGGTAATGATGGAAGCTGAACTTCAAGGAAAACATTAAACCTAAGTTTGGCCCATATTAATCAACCTAAGTTTGAGTCATTTTGATTGTGCAATCTGGTCTTTTTCCCCTATTTGTTTCATTTTTGCTTTGTCTCTCCTTCTTCCTCTCCCTTGCCTATCTTCCCCTCCCCTCCTCTCCTCTTCTCCTTTACCATGACACTATTAAGATTGGCCTGGCTGCAAACTGAGAAGTTTTGTTGTTTTAGAAACACAAAGGAAACACTCTCCATGGAGGAAAGAATGTTGTGGGGTCTCAGACACCGAGGCTACAGCTATAAATGCACACAGTTCTTACAACACCCACTCAGAAAAGAAATGAGGGTTGTGACATTTACAGTAATTCACAGCAGCCTGGACGTGCCAGCCCCAGGTCTGTGAGCACAGATCCCATATACGCCTGGTTTGAGCCACCACTCATCTCTCTGCCTCCTTCCTCCTCACTGGAGAGAAGCATTTTCATGAGAAGAAATGAGGCTGAGGGCTGAAGCAGACAGCTGAGAGGCAGACTGCATGGCGGACAATGTATTGACATGGTGCCACAGTTAGAAAAATGGGGCGAGAGCCTCAGGAGCATCTATTCTGAAGGGATTGCATTGTTAGAAAGGAGCAGTGTGAATTGACTTTAGCCCAAGAGTTCGTGTGATGCAGGAAAAATGAGGACGCACTGCCTTCTTTCACACGTGTGCACTGCGATGCAGTATGCAGCCAGCCCTGCTACATCCATCTACTCTTCAGTGTTTCTTTTCTATTGTGGGAGCAATAACTTTTTACAGGCCAGGTTTGAGGCCTTCCATTTAACACACAGTTGTTTGAATGGGTGTCTCTAGCCCTTTAACCTGCCTTTGGTGAAACACAGGTAAAGGTACATGTTGCCAAGCAACGGAAGCTCCCGACACTGCCTGTCCTTCGAGAAGCTCACTCCCTTCCAAATAATTAGACATCATTCACTGTTCCATGTCCACACTGGGAGCAACACCAGGGACTTGACATCATTCTGAAGTCAAAAGCCAATCACACCGATTCCTGGCAACAAAATGTCCCTGACATGGAGTCTCCCCAGAGAAATGAGACGCTAACACGGAGGCTGGCTCCTCACATGGGAGCAGGTGGGCGAGATGTCTTGCTGAACTCTCAAAGAAAGCTCTCTCTTTCATGCTAAGGCCTGTCTTATAAATAGAGGTCAAATCCATTCAGTTCAAGGTGGTCTGATGTATTTTTTTAGTGTGTGCGCATGTGTGGAGTTAAGATAAACACGGACAGAATGCGAAAAGAGACACGTTGGATCATGGCTGGACGCTCAGTAAATTCCCCACAACTGCAAGCAGGGCCGACTTCAGCCATCCTGTTACCCTTCCAGAAGAATTCATTGACGATTGCAGCCTCAGTGGAAAATAGGTTTTCACAACAACCCCTTGCATGCTGCTAATGGATGACAGGGAGCCGTGGCTACTGTTCAACTCTACACCCCAGTGTCAGGGTCCGGATCATCAGCTGAGTACCAGCTGGGCAATTCTGGGGTGCTTTTTGGGATCCATAGACCCTGAGTGTGTCAAGGCCTTGGGAGATCTGACTAAAACCTTACAGGGAGGCCCTGGAAGAAGCGACACTCATTTGCTCTAGGCAGCCTGGTAAGGACAGAGCTAAGGTTTGAACATGGTTTCCTGCCTGCCCAAATTCTGGCAAGTCCGCCCTCTACACCCTCTCTTCCTGGAATGGGTCACTGTGGACTAACCTCTGTAGCTTCACAAGGGAGAGAAATGGCTCCATGGTTCAGATGTTAACTACAGGGACTTAGAAGTCAAAGGGACCAAGGTTCAAGTGCAGTGAATCATATAAACCAGCAGTGTGACCTTGGGCCCAGGATAAACAATGAGGGTAACAGCCTGATGCAGTTTTCAGCGCAGCTCTCAGAACCCATGAGGGAAGGTAACAAATGCACCTGGATCCAGAGAGCGCTTGGTGCCCGGGGCTCTCACGGTCACCTTCCTGCAGCAGCTGCCAGTATTGCCCATGGTGTCTTCCAAGTCCTGGGGAAAATAGGTGACTCAGGAAACTGAAAAAAGTACTAGGAATGTGAAAAGACCGGGATGTACAAAATAAATCATGCTAGACTAAATTGACCCAGTGCCGTGGTGTGGGAACTCGGAATTAACACTCTATGCTTCGTTATTTGTGTGTTTGATCAAACTCTCCCGAATTCCAAACAGGTAAGAATTAGATACTTTTATAGACTGTCATAGTAGAAAAAATCATGTTCAGATCCTCAGTCTCCCCACTTCACTGTTCTTCTCTCCAGCAAGAGAGCGCTTCCAGCAACTCCCAACACTCACTCGCTCTGTGACGTGGATTGCCTTGACTCTGTTCTGCACATTGGTCACATCTCAAGAACTCCTGGTTGGAGAGGTGGCTCCTGTGGGAATATCTCATGCCTCCTTCTAGCCTGCCATGGCTTCTGGATAAGTTCAACAGGAAGCCAAACACAGCCTGGTCTCCAGGGAAATGGACAGGGAGCCAAGAAATCAGACCCAAGTTATGCTTAAGCAACCTCCCCTACCAGTACCTGGCGGGGTGGTTTGTGCCACAGTCCAGCTTGGTGCCCCTCACCTCATCCTTGAATTCAGAAACTAGGAGAGGAACTTTAGGTTCTCTGCTTTGAGAAGAAAGATGTGCAGATCTGTTGAATATTGGAGCCATTCTGCCTCTCAGCAGGATAGAGACCTCCCTGGCCTCCTGTTGTTTCTCTGCCCTGATGGAAGGAGGTGCTGTGGACAGGTCTGCTGTTCTTGCTGTGGGAAACCTACAGCAGTTACTTCTCCTTGATGTGTCTTTAAGTGGCTGATTTAAAACATATTGAGATGCAGAAGTCCAATACTAGTAGGGGGCTGTGGTTGGTTAGTACACATTAGCTCTAGATGTGGGGGCTGGGAAGACAAGCGGTATCAGAGACTGAAATTGAACCGAAATGTGAAGTGCTGGCTTGGCATGGGAGCTCTTGCAGGCCAGTATGGAGCTCTTCCCTGCATTCAGGAACAGGGCCATCAAATATAGCCAAACAAACTTGGCCTCAAACTCAAAAGAAGTCACAAGGCCAGTCTGGTATTGGCAGAGAAAACCACTGAAGATCCCCTGAGATGACACTTGGAAGTATTAGTTGATTTTATTTTATTTATTTATTTATTTATTTATTTATTTATTTATACCTCCCTTCCTCCAAAAGGAGTTAAAGCAGTGTAAGGAGTATTAATTGTGCCATTTGTGGGATGTTTGGTTTTTTTTTTTTTTTTGGTGGTACTGGGTTTTGAGCTCAGGGCAGTCTACCACTTGAGCCACTCCACCAGCCCCTTTTTTTGTGATGGATGTTTTCAAGATAGGGTCTCACAAACTATTTGCTTGAGTTGGCTTTGAATCATGATCCTCCTGATCTCTGCCTCCTGAGTAGCTGGGATTACAGGTGTGACCACCAACACCCAGCTGGTATTCATTTATTTGACTGAAGTTCACTGCTGCTCTTGTGCCAGTGCAGGTGTGAAGGGAGAGGGACAAGATTTGTATCCTGAAGGTCTGTGCTCTATGCTCTCGTGGGGAGAGGATGGAAAAACACAGCATGCCCAAACTATGGACATGTTTCCATGACAACACAAAGACAGCAAGACAGGGTGGCAGAACGTACCCAGCTGGGAGTTGGTGGGGAGCACGGGAGGGGTGGGCAAGGAAGACCTCTCGAGAACCTGATAAGGAATTGGGGATGACTTAAGCTCTATATGCAAATGAATTTGTTCCTATGGAAAAGAAGGTCCTTCCTGTCACCTCTACAGGAGAGCAGCTCTGTGAAATGGCTACCACTTTGCATGACCAGGGTTGGTGCCTGGGATGGGGCCCTTGCTCAGAAAGGGCCCCATGCTTGAGGCTTAATGCTCTGAACTTCTGCTTTAAAATTCATCACGAGACTTTTATCTCTTTATATCTGCATTTTGCAGATGAAAGTAGCACAGTGGCACTTGTGCCAAGGCTTGGGACCTTGGCTCACACCCGGTCCACATGTCTACTGTTCTCCATCACTCCTCTGAGGATGCATTCTCCACTGTCCACTTCTAGCCCCCACCAGCAACCTCCACTGTCCTGTCCCTCCCCTTGGGGACGTGGGCCCAGACTTGGGATGGTGGGGGCTGAGTGGACTCCCAGGCTCCCACCACCAGCCAAGTCCAAGACCTGAGAGTATCGGACTGCGAAGAGCATGACATTAAAGAGAGGGTAAATCAAAACAAAACAAAAGCCACTATGACAGGTCCAGGGGGAGAACACAGAAGAAAAGAAAAGGCTTTTTTCTTGTTCTTTGAGCAAGTGACCCTGCATTTTATGCAGCCAGCCTGTTCAACTGCTAAGTGCTTCCCCCAGCCCTGTAGAGAACGCACCCCTCCCCCACAGGCCAGTCCCTCATTCATCCATGCATTCTGCATTCTTCTGCCATTCCCGGGCTCCTCAGATTCACTAGGTGCTGGGCAAGCCCTGGGGTTGCAAAGACAGTGGATTTGGTCACTGTCCTCTGGGAGCTGAGTCTACAGGCCCCATCCTCATGTCACAGGCATGGGATCCAAATCAATTATACTCTTTCCCTTGGCGATGATCCAACAGAGCGTGGGTTTCAAGTTGTGTGTCACACACTACAGAAAATACAGCGTAAGGAGAAAACAGGAAGCAGAAAAAATACACATTTTCTACAGCTGAGCTAATAGCTCTGTAACATCGGGCAGTTCTCTGAGTTTGACTTCTCACATGCAAAGGTATTAACTCTCTTTTAGCCATGGTCTTAAAGTCAAACCTTTACTACGAATTTAAGAGCCATGAACAAGCAACACCCAGTGTCTCTGCGATTCCACCAACATGGTTCCTGACTTTCACAGAATGTGGATTAGAAATTTCAGGGAGTCCGTTTCCCTGATTCGCTGATCATTTTCAAGCAGGCCAGTAAGTTCTATGGCTAGTAGCTTTCCAAATATTTTTTTAAAAAATTCCAGGGACAATGGCATATATGCAGCAAACCCATTTATAAAATGTGTCACAGGCCAACTAGAGTAACACAATTTGATTTTTTAATCTTTAAGGCAAAGTTCAGAAAGAGTTCAGCCTATTCTGGTGAAAAATGAAAATTCCTATCTGCATCACTGTCACATATCCCTGGATATGGTACCCAGCTTTCTGACGAGACTTTGGGGTTTCTGATTTGTTACCTGGCACTTGGTTTTCTGACCAGCTATTTGGACTTCTGATGCAATATTTAAAGTTCAGATTGGTACTTAGGTTTCTTGAGGAAGTATTTGGATATCTGGTGATGTATCTAGATGTGGTACAGGGGTTTCTGATGCAGGTAAATGAGCCTGGGGAGCAACTGAAGTTGTAGCTCCAGGCCTGTTGTTTGCTGTCAGAGTGCCAGGTGTTTTCTGAGCTCCATTGGGCCTGGGGGAGCTGGGGAGCAGCTATCTTACTGCAGGGCATCTCTTTGCACCAATGTTCAACAACAGCAATCAGTGACCAGGCCCAATATGCCAGGTTAAGAGCAGGTCCTGTGTGCTGGCGATGTAGCTCAGTGGTAGAGCACTCAGCTGGCACGTTTAGGTCTTGGGTTCAGTCCCCCTTGGATTGTCTCAAAACAGAAGCAACCACATCACCAACGGTGATACTTTTTAGTATCCTCAGCACTAGCAGAGATAACTTTTTGTGCTATTGAACTTGCCTATTTCCCCAGGGCTCCAACCTGGATGGACAGAATTGCGGACCCTTGCAGAGGAGGCTCCAGGTGATCCCCTCCCCCCTCAAGGGGTAGCTAAAGACGACCAATGCTCCAGAAGGTGGTCACTTGAGGACAATCACACTGCTCATCAGAATAGACATCCAGGCTCTCCACCCTTGCTTGTTCTCTCTCCTTGAGATCTTGTGCTCATGGTGAAACTTGACTGACTTCATCAAGCAATGCACTTGCCCCCAATCTTCCCTTGCTGTTTCTCCTCTGATGTTTTGCACCTTTCTTGCTACCTCTGCACACTTTCTGGAGACCATGCTTGCCATCCTCATGGATCCCCAAGTCCTTGGGTACCACATTGTAAAATCTCTTGCTGGGGTCTCATGGTGTTGACTATAGGGGACAAGTTTTGCCAGCTTGTCTGGGAGGCTCCCTGCTTGGTGGTGTTCAGGACAGCTACAGCCTCCCTATAATGCTGGATGGTGCACCATCTATCTGGTGCATCCAGGAGCAGCAACAGCTAGGCAAAAGAGGGGCCTAGGACAAAATTGAACAGCGCTGGGGGCTCTGAGCACATCTGGTGCTGTTTTCAATGAAGGTCATGGAGCAGAAGGGAACTGCCAGACCCCAGCTTTGCAACCTGGAGCAAACAGAGTGGGCAGGGAGCAAGCCCTATAAACACCAGCGGAAACTAATGATACCATTAGGGAAACCCGCCATGCATAGGCTTTAGAATAAATCCCTTGAGATTTTGTTCTTTAAATTATACAACTCCTGTAACATTGTAATGAAAGAAACATTTTGGGATGTTGAAAGGGACAATTTCCTATTTGAAGACCATTACTTTGATGGTTGCAGTTTCCTAAGAGCCTGGAGCAGGTTAAATGCCATCTCTTCAGGGATATTACTATGTCCCTTGGTCTCCACAATGGAGTACACATTACTTGGTTTATATCAAAAATAATGTTTTCAAGGAAGCATGACTTAATTCTCAGCTCTACAGGAGGAAAACACACAGCCATGGGCAGTGAATCACTCATTAAAAATTAAATCAATCCGCCCACAACAGGAAACAGCATCACAGAATGTCAGTGTTGGCTTCAAATTGGAAGGAAGCCAAAAATTGGTTTGGAAATAGTGATTCCTCTGAATGTGATCTTGTTCCAACCCTGTGCACCGGGATCTCTAACTACTCAGTGACATGCACTTTCCAGTCTGACTTCTATAGAGAACTCCCCAAGAGGGAGCAGAGTGGCACTTCGGGGTGCCCACGGCTTCTAAGCAGATTAATTGACTCTCACAGTGAACCACCCCCACGAGAAAATCAACCAGCCTGCAGCTCCCATTTGCCAGAATGGACCTCGGAAACAACCTGTATTTCTGGAAACAACCTGTATTTCTACTTGAGTTTTAAACCCAAAGCTCACGGATCCCAGCCCTTATGTCCTGCAGCACAGTGGAAAGAAAATGACTGTTCTCCAAAATAAAAATGTTCCATTAGTAACACCCTCCTTATATAGTCCTGCTTCTTTTGGAGGGCTGTGATAGAACAAATTCCAATGAGGGTGAAGGGAAGAGCAAGGGCTACAGGACAGCTGAAGTCTTGTCACAGCAAAATTCTCCCATGCACACCATGATACGCAAACCTTGATCTGGACAGGAAGGAGAAGAACACAGCTGGCCACTGCCTTCTGGGGACTTCTGTCATTAACCTTAATGCAAAGAAACATCACCCATGCCACAGAAGTTTATGTCTTAAAGAGATCTTTAAAAATCCTCACCTGTCCTCTAGTACTCAGACAAGGCAGGTGGCTTCAGGTGATGAAACGACAAGTCTAAGTCACTTGGCTTTCTAGAACTAAACTATTTCTACCCAATCCTTTCCAGGCTCCTGTGCAAAACATACACTTACACTCATTAAGGAAAGGGCTCACCTACTGGCTTTCCAAACCATACTCCCTGAAGTCAGAACCAGGCTGTACCTCTATGCTTATCAAGACTTTGCACAATTAGGAGCCAGCAGGAGACACCAATAAACGGGACAAACCTCGATAGCCCTGGCAGGAAATCCCGAAAGGGTGTGAAGAGAGATTAGAAAACTGAATCTGGTTAGTAGATAACATGTGGAAATGGTTGGGAACTCTGGCCAAGATCAACTCAAATGATCATGAAGTTGTTCCAAAATATAATTGTCTACCTGCAAATCATTTGCAGGATTCACAGGCTCTTCTCTTATTTGTTAATCCTCTCTATGGCCTGTATAACTGTAAAACAATAGTTTTCATAACGGGATATTTCTTCTTTTGGCAGGTCTGAACTTTACCTTTGGCAGTGGTCATGGGAGCTGAGTGGTGTCTAAGTTTGAAAGGAACACTTTGATTGGAGGGGACATAGGGAGAGATTTGTTGATGGTATTTAATGGATTTCAACCAATTCAGTCAAGATTGATCTGCTGTGGGAAATGGCTCAAGTGCCATATAAATAAATATATATTACATACATACGTTACCATGTTGCTGCTTCTCAGAGTCCCTACCCCTGTCCTATCAACTCACTTCACCAGTGTGCCTGGTTCTCTCTGTTTTCTTACCTTTAAGGTGGAGGTGACAGGCACACCTGTACCGCCTCCAGGCACTTATGAGGCGCAAATGAGATCATGATTTGAGCATGTTTTGTAAGCTACAACTCGCTCTGTATGCATTTGTCTAATCATAAATGCAATTTATGTTTTGCCAGTACTGGAGTTTGAATTCGGGGCCTTGTGCTTGCTAGGCAGCACTCTACCATTCAAGCTATACCTCCAGTTCTCACGAATGCAATTTACGTTTGAAACTCAAGGCATTTAGTTACCTGGCAAAACAAGGAATAGATCAAGTCCTGTTTTCCAAATAATTTCCGCCAACATGACATCACCAGCAGTCACATGGTAACCGGTAGCTTTAACTAACACATGCATGTCACTTGAACGTGAAATCCGAACCACTTCTGAGAGTGTATCAGTCCCAGTGGCACTGTCTGAAATCATTCAAGTACCATCAACATATTTTTAAAAAGTCGTTAGGATTCAGCCCTCGTCATAAAATAGCACGAACCCAATTTTCCTTTGGCCGGTGCTCATTTCTATTCAGTAGGAAGAAAAGCTACTCAGAGAACCCACTATGTGGTACCTTTTTCGTTCAGCACTTCCACGGAGACCCTTTTTCCCCTCATATTTTAAACACCTTATACCAAACTTTGCATCATAACGAGCAGTTTTTAAAAGTCACTTCGACTGTGTCAGGTTTGGAGCAGATGCTATCTAATCTCCTGTTGCTCCATGTGGCACAGGACAGCCCCAGTGGATGGAGCTGCCGTTGAGAGTGAGTTCTTGTCTTAGGGGGACTGGTCCCCCTTCTTGCACTTGGCACCTGACCTCCTTCCTGATTCAGTAGCCCAGAGGGGCTGAGAAATCTCCCTGTAACTTACACATCCAGAAGGGCTTATAAATTTCTGGTCTTCTTTCCCCCATTGTGAATGATGCCAGCCCTCGGGCAGCTGGCGAGGGTCTGCAGCTGCTGATGCCATCTGTGTCAACGAGGTGAGTTACACAGACAGGAAAACCTCACAGAGAACGCCAGCCTGGCCCTGTGTACCAAAGACAGGCTTCTTGAAGTCCAGCCCCTGTCCTGCTCCTAGCACCTCATATTTTCTCACTGTGTCACTTTTAATTAAAATGTCACTTTCCAAATCCAGTTTGAAGGAAAACTCAAAAGGGTGTTTTTGATGACAGAAGTAGGAAATGCTCTGCTGACAAAAGGGTGGAATTTTCACAGGTCACCCAGCCAGCCCAGGCCTGCTGCAATAGTTAGGAATTGTTTTTCTAGAGGTGAACTTCACCTTTGATTCCTGGCAGTCTGATAACCTCCAGGCCCAAACAGACAGTTCCTCCCCCAGCCCTCCCACTCCACTCTGAGCTGTGCTGGATTTAGGAACGGCTTCCCAAACACAAACCCAGATTTCCTGCTCAGAGCTGTATAAAGTTAACTGGCCAAATTTTCATTTAGTGAAAGTTTCTTGATAATAGTCCCTTACCTCACTTTTGGGTACTCCAGAAATTATATTCTAAGCAAGCATGGTGTAAAACCAAAGAGACAAAAAAGGCTCCCTTTTGCTTCCCCGCCACCCCACACACTGCCCCTTACCTTGTGTGCTACTGAGCTGACACTGGGGAGCCATCCTGGCCTTGGAGAATCCATGTTTCCCTGTGAGCTGAAAAGAGATTTCTAGAATTCCAGCTGCGCACTGCATCTGCTGTGGGCGCAGTGACGAGACATGAGTTTATATGGGAAATCCGAGTTCCTACTTCCTCCCAGTGGAAAGGGTGACTGGTCTGTGCGCAAACCTTTTGTGCTACAAGAAATAATTACCTACCAAGCTTTTCCAGTAGGTGCTTCTTGGAAGCATATGGAATCCTCTACCTCAAGAGGGGCGATGGGATGGAAATACTTCAGGGCTAAGGTGTTCACCCTCCCAGTCAGTTCTCATGGTGTCCTGCCAACCTCCACCAGCTTTCAGGTGCTACCAGTCAGAGGGAAATTTCTCACTGTTAGAAGAAGCCCTGTTGCTCTGAGAGAAAACCTCAGAATCCATGGCACTAACAGAAACCCCAAGTGCACGCACAGGAAGGAACTGAAGCCACACAGCCTAGAAAGTCTTAATTTTTCCTGTGCTGTATACAGCACTTTCTCACTCCTTGCTTT
Organism: Castor canadensis; assembly: GCF_047511655.1. NCBI lineage: Eukaryota > Metazoa > Chordata > Mammalia > Rodentia > Castoridae > Castor > Castor canadensis. The sequence continues at coordinate 4,918,146 of NC_133392.1, forward strand.
GATATGAAGGCCAGTGCTGGGCATTCAGTTCCCATTTCTCAAGCTGAAGTCAGTCAGCTGCAGCAGCCAGAGAGTCAGCTCAGGACACCTTCTCTGCCCTGTGAGAATCTAGATGAAACCCCAAGAAATTTAGTTTAAAAATTACAGATTTTTTTTTCCTGCCCTGGTGGCTATTCACACCAATACCAAGAAAGAAAAGTGACTCCTAAGAGAAACCTCACATGTGTTGAAAGCGATGGAAGAGGAAGTATAGATTATTAAAGAGCAAGGTAATGAATGACTGTCCTAAGCAAATTTTTAAAATTAATATTTGCTGTTACTTAGTATTAGCAGTTTAATTTAGTTGTCTTTTATTCCTTTGGTATTCCCATGAGACAAAGTAAAATCTCAAGTTACAATATCATTTAATTCTACTTAGAAGTGGATACCCCTAGGTATAAAAATATAAGAACTTAAAGAGTCTGGAGAAAATACTTAAACCATAATCACGCATCTTCCATAAACTTTTAATTCTTAAATTCCATTGCATTAAAAACTAAGCTACCCAAACCCTCAGAGCTGCAAGAACTCTCCAGTTGAAAGACCTTTGGTCATATTTGCGTATTGACATGAACTATATATTACTTCCACAAGTATATTGTGAAATGCAAAAAGAAAGGAAAAAGGGAAGTGGAGAATGGGTGGCTCTGTGAGAGACTCATCCTGGTCCAATTCAACAGGGAAATTTGTTGATACATTTTTAGAAAGCCAAATATTATTGCCAGTAAAGCAACAGCCTTTGATCTCCATTAGAGTAGTAGTATATACACTGCAATTCAATTAAATGTCTCTTTAAAAGTTGGAAACAGTTGTCTTAACTTCGATGATGTTAATAATAAGAATAGCAGTGATCACGAAAGCTGGCATTTATTAAATACTTACCTTTGGGCATCTCACTTAAATATTGCCATCATCTCAGGAAAAGTTGGGCAAAGGAGAGAAAAAGGGGCTCACTTATGTGCGTGTGTCCATCAGCCCACCAGGTGTGGATGGAGGCCTGTGACAGTCTCCAACCTCAGGGAGCCCACCTGCCCTGCTCAAGGATGACTATTTATTTAGTACTAACTCAAAAGGAGACTTTGGATCCCGGAAGTTAGGAATAAATTTGCTTCTGTTACTTGAAATCCTTACCAAGAAAACACAATAGGCTAAATGACCAGTCGATAGTCTACCCTGCAGTCCAGTGGGCACATTTCAAATGAAAGCAGCATAAGGTATCTTGAATAGGGGATCAATGCCTCAAATACCAACTCTCATGTCAAAGAAAAAGGTTTCTGAAATAAGAAACACTTTTAATCCAGGAACTGAGCAGCTTCCTAAAGCAGAACTAAAATAGAGGCAAATGACAGAGCCAGGAAGACTGGAGGTGCTGTCGGCAGCTGCTTTGGCTCCCTGCATACCCAAGGTGGAAACTGGGAGACAGCTTATCACCTCTGGGCAGGGCTTCTGAATCTCTCACTGGGTTTGAGACGGAACAGGGAGGCGACGAGCCCAGCAAGCACCTGCCACAGGCTCACTCATCTGGAGAGCACCAGCTCACTGACTGGCAACAAGTCAACTGGCCAAGAAGCTGGCGAATCCTAGAACAGAGGAAGGAAAGGCCAGCTGCGGAGGGGCCAGCCCTGGCTGGAGAGCCAAGGAGCCAAGAGGTCACATCTTAAAAGAAACCAGAGTTTGTGCCCTGTACTTGGGCAGAAGATGAATCTGCAGGGTCTGACCCTCAAATGCTTCCTTGCAGCATGGTGGACACATTCATAAAACCCCGATCCACTGCTCTCGGCGGGTATCGTATCATATGCATTCAAGTCAACTGGAACAAGCCAACACCTCTGGCTTAGGATTCCCAGGGAATAAGGGATTGCATATCATTCCAGTAATGATTCTCCTCTTTGATCACACCATCGATATTTACCCAAGTAGAACATGCCATGCAGCATCCATGGCTCGAAGTAGCAATACGACAGCGGATAGGGATAAGAAAATCCCTGCAGCAAGCAGCAAATCGAGGCTTCCTTTTTTTTTTGGCTTGACAAATTGTTAATTATATTTAATAGGCTTTACCAAAATAGGGAGAAACAAGCATGCAACTAAAATGCCTTTGATCACACTAGGAACAACTGTAAGCATTCACATCCAGATGGAATAGCACCATAAGGACCCCTTGCCTAAAAGAGGGGACCAGCCAGGGGAAAAGAACTGCTCCACCGACTCTAAAATAATTGTGGAGCACAACAAAGGGGTTTGGAACAAGACTATGCGCTTAGAAATACAAAATCCTAGTTGCCAGCATCTGGGTGCTTGCTAAGAGCAGAGCACACAGAGTGTTCCCCGTGATAGCTGCACCTACTTCAAAAACTCTAGATTTCCCTCCCTTGATTTCTTTAGGAGTTTGAATGCCTTAATTTGATTAAGCAGATCACAACAAGGCTATAGTGTTTCAAGTTGTCTTTTTCTAAGGACATCAAAGCCATGGCATTCTGCTATTGCTGTGTGATGCCAAGGCAGTTTGTACCAAGAGTGTGATCCGGAAAAAGCTCCTTTCAGCAGTTTCCCCACCGTACATCAGTGTAAGAAGTAATTTCCATCAGTGCCATTATGTGCCACCTCGTGACCTAACAGGCGTCAAATGTGTGTCACTGAGATAAGGCAAGGTCCTTGTGAAAGTAACGACAAGTCAGAGACAGGAAAGCATGTGAAAATTGTTTTTCAACAACACATTTCAGGACACTGAGCATCTGAGCTCAGTTTTAAAGCTGTAACACAAAGTGTGATATGAGTGTGTTCAAGCGAGTTAAGGCACAAAATTGGAATGCCACCCGCTGACCATATGGCCTTCTTTCTCAGCAAGATAAGCCTGCTCTAGACATTAAATCCCATTCTTTAAGAAAACCTGCTAACTAGACATCAGAAATAATTTTTAGAAAGTTTTGTACTCACCAAGGTGAATCGAGGGCTATAGTCTGAAAAAGAGGGAAAAAAGACAGCATTAGTTTTGGGGCAGATGGCGTTAGTTGCTCTTTCTAGCTGCTCCTCTACATTTTTTGTTTTGTTTTTTTCTACATTGCTCAGGGTCTTCTGGAGACTTTTTAATCTTGGTGATAACTTCTCTTCACTGCAGTCATGGACTCTCAACAGTGTCCTACTCTTAAGTCGTCCTGTGGTTTGTCAGTGGATGGTGGAATGTGACCTCTGACCAAGTGCTTGGTGTCCAGCCCTCAAGATCCTCCATCAGGCTGATGCTTCTGATGGCACTTTTAAAGTTTCCTTTCCCCTAAAAATAGACCTTCACGCCATCTTCCTTAGAAATGGCCTTTTAAGACCTAGCTGAGGGCAGCTCTCTCATCCCAGAGTCTCATTGTCACCACTGTTTAGCCTGACCATGAATTTAGCTCTTATGCTCTTTTTCTGAAACAGCTCTATTAAGACAAAATTTACATACCATAAAATTCACCTGTTCAAATGTACAAGTCAATGGTTTTTTTGTCTCACTATGATCTTAGATTACTGTCATCATCCTTTCTCCTCCTCCTCTTCTTCTTCCTCTCTCCCCTCCCCTCCTGCTCTATCACTTAACCCTGATCCCAGCCCTTTGTGTTTTAGTTATTCTTCAGATAGGCTCTCATGTTTTTGTTGTTTGGTTCTTTTTTATTTTGCCCAGGGCCATCCTCAGATGGCAATCCTCTTACTTATGCCTCCCATGTAGCATGAACAGCAGGCATGTGCCACCAAGCCCAGTTTATTGGTTCAGATGGGGGGGGTCTCACTAACATTTTTTCTCAGGCTGGCCTCAAATCACTATTTTCCCAATCTCTGCCTCCCAAGTAGCTGGGATTACAGGTGTAGGCCATTATGCCCAGCCTGCTAACATATTCTTAATGGTAGAAGACTAAAATGCTGCCACCCATATTTAACACTGTACTGTAAGTCCTAGCCAATGTAATAAAGCAAGAAAAATAAAAGACATAGGAATTAGAAAGGAAAAAGAATAAAACTATTCTCCAATGACAAGAAAGTCTACATAGAAAATACCAATGCATCCACAGAAAAGCTACTAGAGTTAATATGTGAGTTTAGGTCACAGAACACAAACTTAATACACAAAAATCAGTAATATATATATATACTAACAATGAATCATTGTAAATAAAATTTGAAAGATTTTATAATGCCACATCACTTACTGGGGAAGCCAAATAAAATAATGGGGACACATCTGTTGAATAACATTTAAGGTCACAGAAGGTTCCGAAGTGCCTCAAAGCCCCATAAAACATAAAACCCAAGAGCGGGGCAGAGGACACTGAGTGTTGGGCAGGAGGTGGGGATAGGCGAGCTTTTTGTAGACACGGAAGATGCTGGAATGAGTGACTTGTGGTGTTTACCCAAGGCCAAGCAAAGGGGAAGGCAGAAGTGGACAATGCCTCTGTTGTCTCAGGAGGATTGACAGAAATGCTCAAATCCACCTTCCAATGCAATGCTAATTCATTTTCATGTAAAATGAAGCCTTGTGGTTCACAGAAACTTCTGGAACGGGGCTGCAGGTGTAGATGAAAGGCTAAGTCAATCCAGACTGAAGAGGAGAAGAAGTCTGGGCAGAGCCAGGTGGGTGCTTTGTCAAAGTCATTTATTCAAAATGAAAAAGCGACTTATAAAACCCCAATCAAACCCAAATCATAATTTAAAACTAAATGTAGAAATGTGTGTTATTTTTATAAAGCATACTTAACCATGAGTTCTACAAATGGGTCGTGTACTTTATTGGCTTGTGGTTCACACATGATCGTATGAAACCACGACTATCAGTTTCTGGAAGTACAGAATTAGAGTGAAACCGAACAACCCAATGCTCTCTAAAGTAAACCTTCACCAAGTGAACACTTCCTGTGCGAGGCCCTGAGGCAGATGGCTACTGAAACACTGGGCAAGGTGTCACATTCAAGCACTTGGGGCACGATTGGGTGGTTCCTGTGGTCAGGGTGGAGAAACAGGGTCAGGAAGGAGTTCGCTCAATATCCTTCCACAAACTCAAAACTTCCTGCTCTTATCTTGAGGGGCAACACCTTCCGAAAAGGGAAGGAGAGCTTATATTAGATTCCTGTGCTAGCTCACTGCCTGGGGGCGTCCTGTGCTGTCTCTCCCACATCTCACAGTGATCCCAAGACACAGACCCATGTTAAAGATGAGGACATGAAGGCCTGCAGAGGGACCTGGCACCGCAGCAAAGGCGCTCACCCAGCCCACTCTTGGCTGGGCCTCTCTGAGAAAGCCACCCTACATTGCAATTTACTTATGCTTGGGTTTTTGACTGAATCTCTGTCCCCTCAGTTAAGATATAATTCCTTCAGGGCTGGCTCCATTTTCCTTCTCTACTTTCCTAGTGTCTGGAGCACTGTCCTCCAGCAGGGACAGCTTAGGAAAGGTATTTTTTCTGTTGAGTTTCAGTAACCACTATGTTCTATGCTCCAGAAATATCTGGAAACAGCCAGGCTAGCAACATCCTTCCTGTAGGAAGAAGTGGGTCTTGGGGTATGACCTGGCTTGCAGAGGCCTGGACCAGCCTGGGTACAGAGCTAGAGTACACAGCTATTCTGGTTCCAGGGAGCAGAGCCAGGAGGAAGTGTGGCCCGCCCCGGTAAAGAGGCTGGTGACAACATCGGAACTGGGAAATCCACCCTGAGTTAGACCAGGAGGGCAGGCGAGGTCAGATCTGCCAGTGGAGAGCTCCTAAGGGAAGAAGCAGCTGCCGGGCTTGGTCCTGATTGCTCACAAGATGTGGAAATGCCAGTGAGCAAAGTCATTGTGCATTCAATCCTTGCAAACAAGAAAATAACACTACAGTGTTTAGTTCATTGGAACTGTTTCTCTAAGGGAAAAAATTACAGTTATTCCTGCGATGAACAGAACTGGCCAAACTTTTCTGAACTCAAAAGTCTTTGATACACACCCGTGGCTTAAGCATCACAGACATTCAAGTGGGCAGCATTCATGCTATCCAGAAGTTTTGGATCAACAAGCTCTCATTTTAAACAGGCAGCAACGTTTCAAAAAAAAAAAAATTGGGTCTGGGCCCCAGTGGTCATACCTGTAATATTACTCAGGAGGCAGAGATCAGGAGGATCTCTGGTTCAAAGCCAGACTGGGCAAATAGTTTGAGAGACCCTATCTTGAAAAAACCCATCACAAGAAAGGGCTGGTGGAGTGACTCAAGGTGAAGGCCCCAAGTTCAAACCCTAGCACCACAAAAAAAATTACTGCACATTTGCGTTTTTACATGTTTACATATTCATTTCTACAAAAGATAACATATCTAAACATGAACTTTTTGTGATGGATTAAGATTTAATAAAGCAAAGACATACAAAACTACTTCATATAATTAAATGTGTTGGCCTTAAGAAATCTTACTGTTCATGCTCAGACCTTCCCACCATCCCCTCCACCCCAAGGCCAAGTTCCTCAACACAGGCTGCACCCTCTCTGGTTCTCCTTTTTCCCAAAAGGCACTGAGCTGTTCTGACCAATGAGTCAGAGCACTGGTGGAGGTGGCGGTACAAAAACTGTCAGTCACTCTCAAGCACAGTAAACTTCAAGCACAGTGACTATGGCTATTAATTAGATGGACGGGCCACATAGCAGGACAATGCTCAGATAACAACAGAGACCCCATTACAGGTGCTGGGACCCCGCCAGGGCCCCATAGCCATCTCTGCACTCTGTCATACAGCTCCACTCTGCTTCCAGGGAGTTTCAGTGATGAGGGAGAGTGTGTCAGGCTTCTGACTCATCCAGGCTTCAGATGCTCACTGATCTGTCCTCTGCCAAGTCTCACAGTTTCCTTGTTTACCTTTGAGGCATCAGCAAAGCTGTTAATTTCTCTATTTTCTAATGCAGAGAAGAAAGGCTGGAAGGAGCTACTGAAGTGTATGTGTGGTGGGAGGGGGGGGAAGGAAGTCTTCTTGACATGAAGGAATTTGCTAGAATGTTATTCTGCCTACTCCCACAGCCTCAAGGCTGGAAATGGGAATGAAACTTTCAAACCAATATTGTCGGGGCGGTGGGTGGTGGTGGAATTATGTATCTTGTCAACCCTAGATGGTCGAGCATGGCTTCTAAACATTTAGCCCCTTGTAGCAATTACTCACCGGCAGCTGCTTTGCAGAGACCCATGTGCAGCCTGCCTGCTCCCCAGCAGTGTCACCCCCCTCCCCCTGCCCCATGGATACAGGATACTATTCTCGCCAGTCCACACCGGGTGTGGGGGGTGGTGCCCTCTGTGCACAGGAAACTGAATTAGCAGCCAGGAGACACCTGTTTTGCAAGTACATATGCCTGCTGGTTTCCACACTGCTACCTCTGCCATTTGTGGTCTATGGTATCACTGTCAATGTGGAATTTAGGAGCACAGTCATTTGAATCTGTTCCCTTCAGAGGTACAAGGTGCTTTCCCAGCCCCAGAGGGAGCATTACTGATTTGTCCACCTCTTGGCACAGACATATGCACCTCTCAGATAGTGACAGCTGCTGTCATGCTTTTGGTTTTGTTTTTAAAATCCTTGTTGCCTCATGAGCCACTTCTTTGCTGGGCTCCTGTGCTTGAGGGAGGGAGGTGTGAACAGCCCAAGTAAGAAAAGCTCCCTAGAGAGGAGCATCCTCGTAAGGACAGGTACTCAGTGCTCAATGCCTAGATAAGCATTGACAGGAACCCTGAGTCCCCTCCACTCCCAGGAGTCTGTTACTAGACCTGCTTTGCAGATGGGGAAACCGAGGCCCAGTGAGATACAGTCACTTGCCACAGAGTCCCATAGAACTGGCCCACAAGCTTCCCATCTCTCTAGCTCTTGGAGGTGTGGAAGTGACTGCTGTAAGTCCTTAATACACAAAAGGACCCTCTACCTCGACTGTGGCATTTGTGCATGTCCCCAAGGCTAGAGTTGGGCTCTGCAGGGCCCACTGTCCACAGCACACAGCCAAGGTCCAAGCCCAGCTCCTCAGACTCCTCCCTGCCCTCCGCTACCCTATCGCCCGTGCATCACTCAACATAAGCTCACTGTCCTCCTTGGTGTTCAGGTGTCCATGTGTCACCTCACATAGTCCTTGCCCTCCACAATTTTTCTCAAACAGTGTGGAGCTGGGCTTGGCATCCTGAAGGGAAATTCTGAGAATCATGAAACAGGCTGGGAGACAGGACTACTGAAGCATATGTGTTCCTCCCCGAAAGGCTTAATTGTTCCCCGACTCCAGTCTAGCCTACCTTGGAGGGACCAAAAGGACTAAAGAGGACCTAGTCCTACTGAGTTTTGGCCTCTGTCACTCTGTTCCCCAGATGCTGCCTCCCACTCACATCCTAAACCATTCCTGACCTGCTGCCCAGGGCCAGCTCCCAGGCTTGGCTTCCCCTCGGTTTCTTTGCCTTGGGAAGTTGCCCAGGGCTCTAGACTCTCGTGTTTGGATGGGAAGGGAAGATTGCACTTCCCTCAAAAATTTCCACCAAGTAAAAAAGTGAATATTTCTGGGAATGTTCTAGAACTGACGAAGATACATAGTACCAACTTTATAAACAAAGGTTCCATCTACTCTGCAATAGAGAGCAAATGAACGTTTCTCACAGAGAAATCCCGTGAGTCCTTGACCCACAGGCAGTGGGTGGTGACTCCTCAGCCACACCACCATGCTGATGTCTACCACTTCTAGGATGGAGTCATCTGTGAGCCTGCCCCGCCATACCCCAGGTTTCAGTGACACACATGTGGCCAAGCCTGCTTCGTGGACCCCATTCTTCTGCGAACTAGGGTCCTAGCCCTGAACCGTGGTCTACAGACCCCTTACTTGTGCTGGCTCCTGCCTCCTCTCCCAGGCCATTTACCTTGAGAAACTGAGCTGTGCTCAGCCATGTCCCAAGATGATGCTGACTAATCTCCTTCCTGTCCCTGGGCCCCAGGACCCCCAGTCTGTAAAACAAGAGTGAGGGTGGGAAACAGAGGGCTTCACAACAGTCATGCAGGAAGGCCCTTCCTCAGGTGAGAACAGGGCTCTCTGCCTAAAAACATCCAACACTGACATTTTCTTCCAGTTTGTATAAAAATAAAAGTGACAGATATGGTTTAATCACTTCACTTTTTCTCTGCTACTGCTTGGTATGTGTTAACTGGAATAATAGCATCCACCCTTCCTTCCTTCCTTCCTTCCTTCTTTCCTTCCTCCCTCCCTCCTTCTCTCTCCCCTTTCCTTCCTTCAACTGGGGATTGAACCCAGGGCCTGTTCTTGCTAGGAAGGTGCCAGCCCTTTTGTTTGATAGTTTGTCTTAGAGACAGAATCTCACTAAACTTGCTTGGGTTGATCTCAAACTCACGCTCCTCCAGATTCTGTCACCCAAGTAGCTGGGACTATAGACATACACTATCACACTTGGCTAAACGATGATTTTCTTGAGTGTAGAATGTGCTCAAAGTCGCCTGGATTTGGGGTGAAGCCATGTGGGGGCTGGAGAAGTCAGCAAGCTTGGACAGGTGCTCCTCTGCTCTCTGCAGGTCACCTTGAAGGCTGCAGAGGGGCATACGTCATAGTCAGGAGCAGACTGGGTGTGCAGCAGGGATCTCTGGCCAATATGGAGGCCATACTGTGGTCCAGGGGGCTGGAGAGGCACGCTCAAAGCAGGGGTGGTAGGGATGAAGTTGGGGGGCTAGTTAAAGCCTGAGGAGGCAGAGTGCACACATCCTGGAGACATGTGAAGGGGAAGGAAGTCAAGGATGATCTTGGGCCTGGTTGGGGGTCTGGGCAGAAGGTCTGTTGTTCCAGGAGGTGGGTTCTGGTCTCAGCGTCATCAGGAAGTGACTGGTACGACGAGCCTCATGGACATGCAGGAACGTTACTCAGAGACTAAGGAAAAGTACATTCCCATAACAAGAGGGGGAGACCCACCCTGGCAATGGCATTCTTGTTTTCCAGGAACACACTACCCTGAGCAGTTGGTTACCTATATCTAAGAAAGGTTTTAACAATTAGGAAACCAGTTAAGTGGCAGATCTGCCAATCAACTTGATATTGTGCCAAAGCACCTCAAATGTTATGATTTAATGAGCCTTCATTCCATCCCCTGGCTGACCACACCCACTTCAGCTAGTTCAGCTAGAATCCCCAGAAGCCATACAGATCAGAGTCCAGTCATAAGACAAATGAGAGAGACAATGTGACGAGTGTCAACCGCATCATCTTAAAGAACACTACGTGTCTCTAGTTAAAATAGTCCACAGTAAAAGGTAAGTTTTCAGGAATTCATAAATCACTGAGCTACTACAAATGCATTTCCAGGCTTAATACTCGCTACTGCGGACAAGCACCTACTTTCCCCACCACAGACAAAGTTCTGTGAACTCAGAACGAATTCCTCCTCCACAGGCAGGAACACTGCCACATTCATCTGACAACAGAAACAGCACTGTAACAGAAATATGCAGCGCTCCACTCGGGAACAACCAAACGCAACGAAAGGGCGATGTCTGACCGCATTCTGGTTTGTCTACCTACAAAGGTCAGCTCTCCTCTTCCACTGCTGGGCAGCACATCCAGAAATCTCAAGGAAACCCATTTTCTTCTTTACAACTCAAGGAAGCATCTCAAAATCTCAGCTGCTGGGGTGCACAGCCAGGACAGTCTCAAGCCTTGGTGGAAAGTGGAGGTGTTGGAGACCAGAGGCAGAGTGGGGCTGCTGCCAGTCTGCACATCCCTGTGGCTATTCCAGGTCCTCCCCTGCCTCCTGCATGGCCAGTGGTCATTCTGTAACCCACAGCCTGAGGAAGGGAGGAAGAAGTAACGCATGCCCTTAACTTACAGCCCTGTCAGTGGAGTCATTGGAAGGCTGGAGGGCCTTGGGAAGATGCGTCAACCTCTGTATCTCTAGGGTCTCTACACGTGAGGTCACTGATATTTCCATCATAACTTTTTCCATGATGATCCAAGAAGACACTGTTGTGTGGATAAGCCTGGAAACTGTGAGGGATAAGGCCCAGGCAAAGGACAGAAAGGCCACTGCTTATACATGGGGTGGCCTGTGGGACCACATGACCAGAGGTCAGCATGGCAGCCCACTGCTACCTAACAATCACATGTACTAGGACACTGCTAGTGTCCCTTCTAATCCTCCTGACAACTCTCAAGGGACTTGCACAAGGTCATAAGGACAGTAAGAGGTTGAACCAGAAACCAGAGCCACTTGGATCTGACACCAAAACCACAATCATTGGTGAGCCTCCATCAATAGGAAAACACTGGCCTTTCAGGCCAAGGCCAAGAATCACTTCCTGGGAAACACGCTGTATGTGAGGAGCATTCTCCAGGTAATACCAGGGGAAGTGGTCAGGACTCAGCAGACCAGAGGAAGGACCTTTTTTCCCCATGTGCCCTTGTGGTCCAGCAGCACCATGTCATTAAGAAGCCACCAGTCCATCTGATATGCCCAGGACAACAAAGGCCCCACCCAACCCCAAGCTTATGAGACACACCAGCAAATTCAAAGAAAGACTCTGTGAGGCTTCCTGAAGATGTGGGTGGGTCTCCCTAAAGGGAAATGCTGTGCAAGTTGAATTTGGAAAACCTGCACTGAAGTTCAATGCTGTGCCTGAAGTTGACAGCTTGCGCCACAGTGCAAATGGACACCACTGCCAGTACCACAGATCCCACCTCCTGGCTGGGATCTTCAGCCAACAGGGAGTCAGGAGTGTCATGGTTCTAACACACCTCCTTCCATCTAAACTAAACTGCAGTTCTTGTGCTCTGGAGTTTTGGAAAGAACCACACTGAGAAACCCAGTGTCCCTCTTCCCAGAAGTTTTGCTCTCTGAGGCTTCAGTTGTCTGCAATCAACTGTGGTTTGAAAATATAAGCAGAAATTTGTAGAAATGAGTAATTCATCAGTTCTAAACTTCTTGCCATGCTGAGTAACATGATGTCTCTTGCCATCTTCCCCGGGATGTGAATCAGCCCTTGTCCAGTGTGTCCATGTCATATATGATACCTGCCCCTTTGTCACTCAGTAGCCATCTCAATTAGCAGATCCATTATGGAGGTATCACAGTACTTGTGCTCAAGTGACCCTTACTTTAATGATTAATGGCCTTTCAAAGCCCATAGAGACACTGACAATTATGACAACCTATTGGTAGAATTATTCTATTTTATTATTAGTTATTGTTGTTAATCCCTCACTGTGCTTAATTTATAAATGAAACTTTGCCATAGGTGTGTATGTACGGAATAAAAACAGCATATATTTGGTGTTATGTTTTGAATATGAAATGTCCCCATAGGTTGTGTTAAAGCCTAGACCCCAGCTGGTGGCACTTTTTGCGAGGTCTTGGAAGCTAGGAGTTGGGGCTTACGTTAGGCTATTTGAGGTGGGTCCTTGGCAGTGTCTCGTCCTGGCCCCTTTCTGTCTGTCTGTCTCTGCTTCCTGTGTGCTATGAGATGAAGAAGCTCCTCTGTCACACACTGCCATGACTGCCCAAGTTCATGAGGTGAGGCAACCATGATTTGAACTCTCTGAAATCGTGAGGGAAATAAATCATTCCTCTCTTAAGTTATTCTCTTAGGGATTTTGTCACAGAGATGTAAGAGTAACAAGCACATAGGGCTTGGTGCTATTCAGTGTTTCAGGGATCCACCAGGGGGTCTTGGCATGCATCCTCCACGGACGAGAGGGGACTACTGTACAAGCATTCAGCTTGGGACTGGATAAGAATGTGACTGAGCTTTTTTACCTAGTGTTCACTCCACCAAGGCACTGAAGTGCACCAAAACCATGTCAAGCAAGGCCAGGCACCATACATGAGGCTCTCACACTCGGTCAGCACTGTGTGTCCAACACCAGGCAGGACCATCTTGATGATCCTTCGCACAGAGTGGGGAGCTGAGAAGGGCCAAACTGAAGCTAGGATTATGTGGGTGACAGTTTCAAGATGTGTGTCAAACCTTGCCTGAACCCAGATCTATTACTGTAAGTACCGTGTTACTTCATGATACTTCATCTTGGGCTGGACTCCTTGGGCCCACTGGGGTCACTCAGTTGGGTGTGTTTGAAGTGAGCCATTTGTTCAAACATGCCAGCCCTTTTGTGGGGGGCACATTAGCATGGTGTGTACATACACCAAAGGAAGCTCATATTCAGGTTAGGACTCCACTTAACATTTCAGTCAAGTATGCCTTACGAGCAGGACCTCTGTGTATGACACAAGACACAGGACCTTTGCTACTGTATGGAGACATCAGTGATACCTCCAGGGTTCTGGAGGACAGGATATTTATCCCAGCTGATTCTGCTACATTGATTAGTTCTCATGACACAGAAGTGTATCTACCACTAGCCCCAGATAAGTTTCATCCGGGGAGGTAGTTTATTTTAAAACTGAGCATTGTGGCACATGCCTGTAAATCCCAGCAACTCAGGAGCAGAGATAGAGAAGTCTGCAGTTCAACACCACCATGGGCAAAAATGAAGTTATCAAGCTCCATTTCAACAAATAAGCTGGAGGCATGGTGGCACACACCTGTCATCCCTACACGGGAGCCCTGCAAGACTTCTTAGGTAGTAGCATCTTGGTCTGAGGCCAGCCCCAGACAAAAATGTGAGCCCCTATCCAAAAAATAACTAAAGCAAAAAAGGGCTGTGGGCACGAATCAAGTGGTAGAATGCCTGCCTAGCAAGTACACAACCCTGAGTCAAACCCCAGTACTGCAATCAATCAATCAATTCAAAACCTTCACCATTAAAATGAAATAACCCTTCTTGAATAAATGATTCTGATGACATGTGTAGGAATATTAGCCACCTAAAACCTTCAATACCAAGCTCTCTGTGAGTGCAGTCACAATGAGAACCTCGTCATTAACTAGCAAACTCAGATCACTGTGGAAGCAAAAAAAGAACAGTCACAACCCCTAGATTCAGAATTTGAAAGAAGAAAGAGTTTCAAAGGTGTTCGTGGGTGCCATTCCACCTGGGGCTATCGGGTGTCATTGGCCAACCAGCAGGTATTTATGGAGTGTCTACTAAGCTTCAAGCACTTGATGAGGTGCTTCAGGTATGAAAAACATGCAGTAAATGTGTTGTCAATGGTGGTGAGAGGAAGGCCAACCCCTGGGGACAAGGGGTGAGGACAACATCCAGTCCTACTGAGCAAGATGGGGGAGGAGAAGAGGCATTGGAACTCTGCTTCCCACTAATTCTGTAGATACAGACCTGTCACCTACATAGTTGTAGTTACAGTAAGACCCTTTGCTGCTATCCACTAGCTTGGCTAGCTTCTTGAGACGTAGGGGCCATCAAAGCCCTTGGAGGACTGGGTTCCCAAGGACCCCACTATGATGAAGAAGCACCTTTATGGCTCCCCCACTTTTGCCTCCCCAGCTGGGGTCTTTCATGTGTTATGGGAAAACACGTGGGTAACACACTATTATGTGTGTGCATGTGTTTTAAGTTCCCCTATGAAAAACTAAGATGTAATTTCAATATGTTGAACATTTGGCTCGAGGTTGCAAATGAATCCAAATTCTGGAATTTCTGGGCAGGGAGAGAGGAGACATCCTCAGCTCACTAATGCCAGCATCCTTGAAAGGCTGCTGGCTCTGGCTGCCCTGGCCACAAGCCCTGGGAGCAAAGCCACAGTGTTCATGAGCTAACACGCTTCCTTCCTCAGTCCTCAACTCACAGAGCTCAGTGTCATGGTGACACTACAGCTGCACAATTTTGTAGCAGAAAAGACCTCCAGCTTTTTCTCCCCTCCTTTGTCGATGCTGATGTCAGGAACAGACCACTCTGACAACCTTCATCTTCACAGCCACCCTGTGAAGGCACTAGAACATTTTCACATCCCCTGCTCTCACCAAGCCCCATACCCCACAGTTTCATGGAGAAGTGTAACCAGACTTGTCCTTTCATTTGTGTGATTATTATAAGATACCCACCAAAAAGAGACCAGATGGTGAAAGAAATAGAGAAGCAGAGCTCAATCCTAACTCCAAAGCATTAGCCTTCCTAATTGAGTATGGTAGTATTAGATTTAAGATTGGTAATTTTGCGGGGAGCAGTGGAACTGGGGTTTGAACTCAAGACTTTGCTCACACTTGCAATGCAGGCACACTGTGGCTTGAGCCACAACTCCAGCCCATGTTATTCTGGTTATTTTAGAGATGACCGCTCTTGCAAACTATTTGTCTGGGTTGACCTCAAACTGCAGATACATTTTTTGGGGAGGAGTTGGTAGTACTGGATGCATACTTGCTATGGAGTTGCACAGAGATTTCCCAACTTTGGGAGGGGAGTGGGAATCACTGCAAACTCTATCAGCTTATAAAATAAAGTTGTCTTGAAATGTAGCAGCAGGAAAGTGTTCACATTTCCTGAAAAACTGGGAACATTCCTTCAATCGGACTAGGACAATTGGAGCCATTGTGTTTCATTTTTGCCTTGTCAGCCAGGAAGTGCAGGCCTGGAAGTAGGCACAATTGTAACCTCTTCTTATCTTCAGGGAAAGGGAGTGGCATTTATTGAACGTCTACTCAAGCGAGGTGCTTCCATGAAACATTTTTTTAATTTAACGCTCTCAGTCACCTAATTATGTTTTATGACGACCTCATGGATTAGAGAGTCAGAGTTGAAAGAAGCCAGGTGTTCACTCATTCAGTTAGCAAAGCATCCAACTCCAAATTCACTGGGATCATGAGCCATCCTGATCCAATACGTTCCTGTCAAGTGCCTCAAGCCCTTCTTGGAGATGAAAAACACAAATTACCAAAACATGCCAGCCTGTAGGATGGAAGTGGGGAGCTTCCTGCCCTGGCACTGTCCAATGGCTTCAGGACACTGGAGGCAGAACACACAGGATGGAAGGATAGGAAGCATTTCAGCTGAGTAGATGTAGGGGCTGGAAGGCAACTGTCTGCTCTGATGGCTGTACCTTCACTGGACATCAGGTGTCCTATGGTGGCTGTCACATAAGATGACTTCTTAATGCCACTCTGGCTCCACCAAACCCAAGTGACATTTGCTCTTAATTGTTCAAATGGGTTCATTCAAGTACAGAGTGCAGATGACTTGAGCACCCAGAGAACTTTCTAGTAACTTAGAAAACAAAGTACCCTGTGAAATTAATAGACATGACTAATTTTCATAACAGTGATACCTTCCTGAACACACGCTGCATGTTTATACCCTTTGAGGACTGGCTGTTGAGACAACTCTGTGACCTTTATGCACACACACATACCAGTAGCCTGGGATGCAGCAAAGGCAAGTCATTTACATTCATCAAAAAGCTAGGCAATGGCTTGTACTGGGAAGGTAAACATAATAAATACTTTCACACCATCTGTGATTCCATTTACAAACTTTAAAAAGCAGGTAGAACGAGTCAATGGTGTTAGAATTGGGGAAAATGGTCACCCCTAGAAGGGGAGGGAAGGGACCAGAAGGCAGCCACAAGAAGCTTAGACTGGGGTCTGCTACATTCCTTGGTCTGGGTACTGGATATGCCGACTGGCTTGCTGTGAAATTTCAAGTTTCTGTGCATTTGTGACCTGTGCACACTCTTCTGTAATATGCTGTATTTCAAAAAAATTAACAAAAAAGTAATTAGAGTTACTATTTTGGATTGTAGCTAGCATTTGCTTTTTACTTTGCATGAATAAGCAAACAAATTAACTAATTTGTTTAATTTGTCTTAAAACTCAATTTTTGAAGATGGCCAACCGAGACAATGCTTGTGTCATCTGCTCTTGCCAGTCTCCCCACTGGGCAACAGATGACCACTAGCACCAAGAGACACAATGGGTTGAAGAGAGCACTACCACTGCCTTTGTCCTTGGAGTGTGCATTTGCCTGCCACCAAAAGCCTGATTTCTCATATATCATGCCTTTTTAGCTTTAGGTAAGAACTGTGCCTGAAATAACTTTTTGATTTCTAACCATATTCTTTTTCAAAAGGAATTAGGAATCTCAAATTTTTACGTCTTTTTAAGGTATGGCTGACGTTACCATACGGATTCCGTGAGACTTCTGTTGTAGGAAGTTCCTCTCGTGGCCATGACTGGTGCTGGGCACAAAGAATGTGCATTTGGGTCGGTGAACATTCCAGCCATCTGCTCCAACTCCTGCCACAGAAGGAGCTGGGCAAGGTTACCTCAACCTTTCTGTGCCACAGGTCTTCAATTTCAAAATGAGAAGAGTCCACCTTGACCTCTGGGTGTGGGTACAGTGACTGACTCTTCCTGATTTGCCCAAGACCATCCCAGTTTTAGAACTCAAAATCACCCATCCCAGTCCAACCCTCAAGGCCTGGCTATAGATGCATATGTTGGGGGGGTGGGGGTCACCCAGGGCTGTGTAAGATATGAAAGGTACAAGTTCGATGCATTTCTTCTGGCACACTCAGCTCAGTTGATCTGGCTTTTATCACAACTACAACCTTCTCTGACAAGTTTCCCTCTGCGCGTTTTGGCTATGCTATCTGTTAACACCTGAGGGGCCTCCTGTAGCCTGAGCTTTTCTTCAGCTTCCTGACCCAGTTTAAAAGATAAATGATGGTCAGCTGTCAGCAATTCCTAACAGAAAGTGTGCCCAGAGGGCTCCAGACACCTGCAGATGGGAGTGAATGCCAGCTTTGGAGGCAGCAGGTCCTGGAGGTAGAAAACAGCCAACCCAAGATGCAGCACCTGACCCTTTAAGCTTCCTTGTCCTTGGTTGGGAAATGAGGGTAAAAATACCTGTTGTCCTTCTGGGTGGCTGTGGTACCCAGTGAAGATCTGCCAGACCCCATTCTCACTAGGTTCATCCCTTTGTATGTCCATCCTTCACTCAGCGGGACCACCTGCCAAACACCATAGGGGTCCAGTGACTTCACAGAGGCATCCATGGTGCCCTTGGGGACTTTTGCACAAAAGACCAGGAGGAAGAGGAGGGCAAAGGGGCTTGTGTGGCAAAAGCTAGGAAGATGCAGTGCCCAGGTATCCAGGGGCAGTCCAGGTACCAGTGCCTTTGGTGTCCTGTGTCCTGCTGCAGGATGAGGTGAGAAACTGGTGAGACTGGGAGCCTGCAAAGGTCTGACGCTGTCCACTAGGAGCTGAGCAGATTTGAGAACACAGCCTCAGACCCTCACTGCACCGAGAGGTTCCCCAGGCTTATCACAAATGAAGCCAGTTTTATTTTTTAATGTCTAGCCACTAAAATACATGTACATTTGTACTTTAACACAAGCTGTAAGAGGAATTAAAAAGGAAATCGCTTATACGTTTTAATATAAATTGCAAAAGGAATACAAAGGAAAATCATTATTTCTTCCTAATGGATGAAAACAAACACTTCTGATTAGGAGCTGGCTCTCACCTTCTGCAAACACCAGAGAAGGAGTCAAAGGAAGAGGACTAATAACAGAAAACCCCCAAACTTCTGATGGAACAGACTTTTGCCATTTTCACATTTCCACAGGGATGTAAATCAATTTGAGTACTGAAAATAGCCACAGAAAGAGAAGAAAGAGATCGAGCTGTATTAGTTACCATGGGAATTACTAATTGAAGCATTTCTTTTGTCTTTTAAAGATCCTTGCCATTCTTGTGACATTTAGAGTGATAAAATTAAGGAAGCTAGCATCTATTTCCTGCTGTTTGATAATTTAAAAAATATCGTCATGGAAGTTCAAATTAAAGATGCTTTTTAAGAAGTAAACCCCACTTATCATGGTGGTGACACACTCAATACAGAAATCCACCTTGGACAGACCTTCAGAGGTCAAGGGCAGGTTCTTCAAAGGGTTCTAAGAAACTGGTACCAAAAAAGACATTTAAAGCCCAAATACTTTCGTGGCATTTCAATGGGAGGATGAAAGAGAGACTGGTTGGTTGGTCCCTGTCATTCATGGAGTCAACAGTTCCCATGTGGTCCAGAGAGTTCTGTGACTTCTATCAGTACACTGAAGGCTGTGGATGGCCCATGTTCTGCAGAGTGCCCAGCTGACTGTGAGCGCCCCCCTGGGAACGGAACTTCATGCAGTCACTGGTACACAGAGCTTTTTTTTCTCTTTCTTTTTTTCTTTTTAAAAAAATCATTACTTAAACAGAGTTTGTATCCCTAAAGTAACACTCCCAAATGCATCTTTGGAAGATTCATTGCCATTATGGTTTGAATATGAAATACCCTGCAGAGGCGTGTGTACTGGATGCTTGGTCCCTAGCTGGTGGCACTATTTAGGGAGGTGGTGGAAGCTCTAGGAGGTGGAGCTTAGCTGGAGGAAGTAGGTCACCGGGGTGGACCTTTGAAGGTTTACCTGGTCCCCAATCTCCTCCGGCAGACGCTTACTACTGCCATGATGTCCTTGCTCATCACGGGCCCACAAACCACAGAGTCTAGCAACCATCGACTGAACCCTTCAAACCGTGAACTAAAATAAATCCATCCACCTCTAAATTGTTCTGTTGGGTATCTTGGTCATAGCAACTCAAAAGTAACTAACACAGTTGCTGTCTAACACAAGTGCCTTTGACTATAAAAGGCAGCTTATTAATACAGAAGAAAAAAATCTTCCCCAAAGATTGAGAACTGTCCACAGCTAGGCAAGGGCTAAAAATATGGAACTAAGAACTTTGCTAATTCTTAGAGACCGCTAGAAACATTACCTACAAAAATATATTCCTAGAACTTTGAAATTAATAAACAGAATCCCTGCCAGCCGGTAGGCCCTCAGTTCAACTTCCCTTGCCATCAGTTTTGCAGGGACTGGTCTCCACGGGAAAGCTGGACAATACCATTAGGAAGACTTTCCTTCCACTGCCCATCCTGACACTCACTCTAAGGCAGGAAACCTGAACACCTGTACCAAGGGCCAGAAGGAGAGCATAAAGGGATGGTGCTTGGATTTCTCTCCATGAGGGAGGCAGAAGCCAGTAGTCAGTCCCAGACAGTTCTGAAGATGGCACCACTGCTACAGCCTACTGCCTCCACCAGGCAGAGCTCTGCTCAGAGGGAAAGCAAGAATGAGCTGTGATGGCGTCAGGCCTGGACTGCCATGGACAATCTCCAGCCCAATGCTTCCATACTGTGCACACATATACTCACATGCACACACACACACAATGCCGCCCCAGGGGAAGTAAGTAAGACACCACTCCAGGGCTGGAGACCCGTTCCTTGCCCACTGAGAATTTGCAAAGTCGGTTCTGCCATCCAAGCAGTGCAAAAAGGCCTCTTCTTTATCAAGGACAAAGTATGTGCATTAAAAAACATTTCCGAGCACCCACTGTGTTCTGGACTCTGAAGTCATCAAGATGAGCCAACCCAGAAGCTGGTTAATCACTTCCTCAGATTAACAAAAGACTACAATCACACACAGTTCTTTGAGAAGATGCAGCTTGTCCTGAGCTGGCAGTCAGGGAAGGCCTTCTGTAAGAAGCAACCTTTGCTGAGGGCTGAAGAAGGAGTGGAGGAACA
Source organism: Castor canadensis (assembly GCF_047511655.1). Classification (NCBI taxonomy): domain Eukaryota; kingdom Metazoa; phylum Chordata; class Mammalia; order Rodentia; family Castoridae; genus Castor; species Castor canadensis. Next base: position 4,938,654 of record NC_133392.1, read on the forward strand.
GTTCAGATATTCCTGCCATCCAGTGGGTATGGATTGTGGAGAATGGGTCACATCACAGCAGCTCTGGGCTGTGTGTATGCATCCCAGCCCCTATCCCCAGGGCAGAAGGGTCCAGGACGTCTCAGGTTGTCCCATGTTCGCATGCCTCAGGGAGCCCAGCTACCATCTCCCTGACACACCCCCTCAGCCACATATCTCTCCCACAGCCTCTGCCCATGGTTCTCAGTCTGGTGCCCCAATCAAGACTATCGCCACAAAAGAATCTGAGGGCACTGCAGCTTGGCATATCCAGAGCCCCTACCCCTCTCTCCCAGGGCTTGTTCCTGTCAATGGCCAGGTCCTTCCAACACACCTGGGCATTACAGATGTGCAACCCAGGGTTCCTACCTGTGCATCATCAACATTTTGGAGCAGGTAATCCTTTGTGGAGGTGGGAGGATTGTCCCAGGTATTGTAGGATGTCTGGCTGGATCTCTAGCCTATACACACGAGTTTCCAGAAACCTTGATGTCCCTCGCCAGTCACAACAACCAAACATGTCTCTGGACACTGCCACACCTTTGAGGAAGGGGCCCCTGGTGAGAGCCACTGGCTTGGATAGTGCTGGTCTCTTAAACCCACTTGACCTCCTTGACTCCACCTAAGGCTTGGGAGGTGGAAGTACCCAGCCTGACCTACAGACACCATGCCCACCAGGGCACACTCTGCCAGCCGCACCCTGTCCATGTGAAGGGTGACCTGTGCCTCGCTGGGGGCTGGTTCCTGTCCAGTGGAGTAGCTGCGCAGTGTCACCGTGCTTTAGTTGAGCTACCAACCATACACGATGCCACCCTTTGGGCCTGGTGACCTCTGCCTCACAGTGCCTGAGAGTTTCGAGAGGGGACTGGTGGCCTGGCATGCCGCCTGCAGGGGTGTTCCATCTGTGCCGGCTGCCTGAAGGGACAGAGTGCAGTACCGGAGCTGTGTCTCTGTCAGGGGTTCAACTGTGCTCTCAGGAGGCCAGACCTCAGCTTCCTCAGTCTCCCACTGGCCGCCTAGGGCCAAGGGGACTGTTCTCCCCTTGACCTCTTGACCCCAGCAAATAGAAGGAACTGAACATTTCCTGTATTTCCTTGTTATCTGGAACTTCAAAAAATACCAAGTGTCTATAATTCAATGAAATTGAAAGAACTTAGTAATACACAGAGGAAGGCCAAACATTCATCCCACCCTCACAAACAGCAGCTGCCAGCTGGTTTGTTTCTGCCAGGCATCCTGCCAGGCGCAGTTCAAGTCCTTCTTCCCTTGTCCAGCCTGTCACGTCTGCCCAGGATACACCATGTGCCTGGCCCTGTCAGGGTGAGCCAGGCAGCCCAGGTTCTTCCAGTGCTGCTTATGAATAAATACATTAGGGTACAAACACAGGTTGAGTAGCCCTGATCTGCAATGCTTGGGACCAGAAGTGTTTCAACAGTCATATATTTTCAGATTTTGAAACACTTGCAGACACATACTAAGATGTTTTGAGGATGGGATGCAAGTCTAAACAGGAAACTCATGTATGTCTCACAAACACCTAAGACACATAGCCCGAAGGCAACTCCATCTTTAGTGCCTGTGCCTTGACTCTGAGCGGTCACGCGAGGTCAGGTGTGGAGTTTTCCACCTGAAGCATTATGTCTGCACTCAAAAAGTTTCAGATTTGGAATTTTGGATCTTCAGGTTAGGCATGCTCAAACTGTACATGGCTATCAAGTGCAGTGACAGCTCGGGACAGACATGATGATGGGGGTAGGAGAGAGCTGCCCACACAGCTGCAGAAGTCAGCCAGTCCAAAGTCTGCCCTGCCCCCTACCGTGCCTGAAGCCCACGATGCACAGGTATCAGTCTAAAAGGTGCTCTGTCTTGGTAAGGAAGTCTCCACCCGTGTGCGTGGCAGCGTCAGTTCATTCTCAAGTTTAAGACCACCCTGGCAGCCCCCTTGGAGATCCTTACTCCCCAACTGACCACCATCTTGTTGCCCTGTGGCAGAAGGGGTTACATCTGCTACCAAGAAAAGCCAGCTGCCAGCCTTTACCTACACCATCCCCTCCACGTTTCCCCACCCCAGAGAAGCCTGCAAAGATGCATTTTCAATGCTCCATGTCGGGTGCCTTCCAAATAGCAGTTCAACAAGCCCACACTGTTCTCGTCTTACTTCTGACAGTCCCAGTCCAAAAAGGGGGCCACTGTCACTAACAACGACGTCAAATAATCAGACTGCAGCTGGGAGCTTCTGCTGAATGTCTAATGATTTTGGGTTGTGTGGGTTGAAATAAGCACTTCTGTGTCCCTACAGAAGGCCACATACATGCTGGGCACGTGGGGAGGGTGAACAAGACCCTTCTCAAACCCATAGATCTGCCCTGAAAAGCCAATCCCTTGGCATGGTCCCAATGTCCCCTGACAGCCATGAGGTGGCTAGTGGGAACCACTTGTTTCTGGCTAAGAAAAAGCCTCACAGTTTGGACCAGTGGTCAAATACTCAGGCAATGGCAAAGTTACTCACTTATTGAGCCATGAGGTCCAAAGATGACTTGGGCCCAATCTTAGAGTTGTTGAAGGATGGAGGATTTGGGGAGGGGGTCCAGGAGCTCAGGGTACCAGGACCAGGCACAGGGGTAGGATCAGGACCCCAAGGAAGTAAAGAGCCAGAGAAGCTCAGTGGTGCAAACAGAGCCGACTCATGGGCCTGAGGCAAGGCCAGAGGAGTTGACCACACACCTTTCCAGGGACAAAAAGGAAAGACTGGGTGTGAGCCACTGGAGGAGGCTCTCCTGTGGCTGTGCATTTGTAGCACTCACTCCTGGTGTCTGCAGTTGGGAATGCAGTGTATGCATTGTAAACAGCAAGCTGGAAGGCCTGTCTCCCCTTCAATGTCCTCTTTGGATGCCATTTAGTGATGGGACCCCAAGTCCCCAGGCACTGGCAAACCTTCCCATGCTGGAGGAATAGGTCCCCTTCTGACCTGCATGTGCCATTCATTCATTCTCCTGATCGCTCATCACTTTCTATCTTATGTAGTCATCACCTGCACCAGTGCAAGCTTCCCAAGAGGATTCTATTCTCCGCAGGTCAGGCACTAACTTTTATATCCTTCAGTCCCCAGCACCAGGGAGAACCTCCATAAATCTCCCTTTGAATGAAGTAATAACTACTGTAAGCACCACAATCAATGGCCTGCCAAGCATTGCGGGAACCTCCCAGCATTGCCTCCTGGACTCTCATAAGCAGCCTGCAAGGATGCTGCTATCACTTGAACTTCCAAGTAGAAAAGAGAACTGAAGACATTCCTGTTGGCAAGTGGCTGAGCCTGCATCCACAGAGGCGGGCCTGACTCCATGGCTATGCCCTAAGCCAGTGGCAAAAGTGCTTCAAGCTATTTGAAAAGGGAGTTCATTAAACCCATTGTCTTCTCAGCAGTGGACTTAGGTTTCTAATTTGCTTGGCAATCACTCCCTTTTCAAATTCAGGAAGATCACTTTCTGTATAGTTTATTTCAATAATTATTATAAAGTATAAATTAAGGGAGTCTAGATGATTGGGGATATGTGATTGTATTTTAAGAATGAGCAAGCAATCCAAGGAAAAGTGCAGGAAGGCATGAGAAAAGCACACATGAATTAATTCAAGAGTGACTGTGAAACAGGAGGCCTTTTAGGAAACCCTCACACTGTCTTTCTCAACCCCTGTCAAGCCCTAACCTATAGTTAGCCAGGATTTCTGTCTTTTTTTTTTTTTAATATAGTGAAGTAGATCATTTGAATAGATCTATATCTATAAAAGAAAATTAATAATTAATAACCTAAAACAAATCACCAAGTGATGAATCACTGGTGAGTTCTCTAAATATTAAAGAAAAAACGAGACCAATTCTTCATAATCTCTTGCAGAAGATAAAAGCTACCCTACCAGACCAAGATATTACAAGAAATTATAAACCACTATCTCTCATGATCATAGATGCGAAATCCTCAACAAAATATTAGCACATTGAATCCAACAGTGTACAACAAGAACTACATAATACACCAAGAAGGTATTATCCCAGGTAAGAAAGACTTGTTCAGCATTTTAAAATCAAATGAAATTAGTCACACTTACAGACTAAAGAAGAAAAATTACACGATCCTATCAATGGACACAGAAAAAGCTTTTGACAAAATCCCAAACCAAACTATGATGAAAACTCTTAGCTAACAAGGAACAGAGAGGGGCTTCCTCAAACTGATAAAGGACATTTACAAAAACCTGCACCTAACAGCATGCTCAATGGTGAGAAAATAGATATTTTTCCCATTAAGATAGGAACAGGAAAGGATTTCACCACTCCTTTTCAACATCACACTGGAAGTTCCAGCCAATGCAATTGAGACCAAAAAAAAAAAAAAAAAAGTGAAAGGATTGGGAAATGAGAAATAAAACTGCTTTTGTTCACAACCTGGTCATCTATACAGAGAAATCTGGGGCTGAATGTGGCTTAAGTGGTCAAGTGCTTGCCTCACAAACACAACCCCCTGAGTCCAAAGCCCACTACCACCACTGAACATCTGAAAGAATTGACCAAAAGACCCTTCTGAAATGTAAGAGATTATTTCAAGGCTACAGGGTACAAGGTTAGTATAAAAAGTCAATCACTTTTCTATGTACCAGAAATAAGTGAAATTTGAAATTAAAAGCATAATACTATTTATATTAGTACTTTGCAAATTGTAATATCTACATATAAATTTAACAAAATTTGGGTAAGATCTATGTGAAAACTACTAAACTCTAATGGAAGAAATCAAGGACTAAATAAATGTTCATGAATAGGAAAATTTAACATTGGCAAGATGCCAGTTCTTCCAACCCGATTCAATGCATTCCCAATCAAAATCTCCAATAAGTTATTCTGTGGATACCAATAAAAGTGATTCTAAAGTTTGTATGGACAGGCAAATGGTCCAGAATAGACAACACAATATCAAAGAAAAAGAACAAAATCAGGACTAACACTCCCTACCTTTAAGACCTTTCTTTTTTGGTTTGAACTCAGGGCCTACATCCCGAGCCACTCCACCAGCACTTTTTTGTGTTGGGTTTCTTCAAGATAGAGTCTCACAAACTGTTTGCCTGGGCTGGCTTTGAACTGAGAGCCTCCTGATCTCTGCCTCCTGAGTAACTAGGATTATAGGCGTAAGCCACTAGCGCCGGTCTTTAAGACCTTCTATAAAAGCAAAGTAATCACGTGTAGCAAAGGTACTGGTGAAGCAACGACATATATGTTAATGGAATTGAATGGAGAAGCAGATCCACATAAATATGGTCAACGACCTTTGACAAAGAGGCAAACATAACACAGTGGCGGAAAGACAGTCTTTCCAACAAATGGTACTGGAAGAACTGGGCACTCACAAGCAATAAAACAAATTTAGACACAGACTTTGTACCCGTCACAAAAAATTAGTACAAAAATGGATTGCAGACCATGTATGAAGTGTAAAAATCTAGGAGTAACACAAGAGAAAATCTAGTTGGCCTTGAGTGTAGCAATACCTTTTTAGACACAAAATCAAAGTTGCAACGCATAAAAGAAATAATTGATAAGCTGGACTTCACTCAAATTATGAAATTCTGCTCTCCAAAAGACCCTGTCAAGATAGTAAGAAGACAAGACTAAGAGAAAATATTTGCAAAAGATAAGTCTCTCAAACGACTGCTACCAGTAATGCACCAAGAACTTTTAAAACTCAACAACAAGAGAGCAAAGAAGCAGAAAGCTGAGCAAAGACCCAAACAAACACCTCAGCAAAGAAGATACCCAGCCGGAAGATCTGCTCACCATCATCTGTCACTTGAGAACTGCTATTGAAGCAGCAGTGAGATGCAACTATACCTCTGTGACAGTGGTCACATCCACAACCCTGACGACACCAAATGCTGGTGTATGCCAGGAACAGGAACTCTCGATCACTGCTGTCCACGCGGCATGGTACAAGTACCCTGGAAAACAGCTTGTCAGTTTCTTACAAAACTAAACGTACTCTTATTCTATGGTCCCAGCAATTATGTTCATGGGTATTTATGCAAACGAGGTGACAACGAGGCTCACGCCAAAATGCACATATATATGTATCAACTTTACTCATAACTGCCACAATTTGGAAGCAACCAAGATGTATTTAAGTAGCAGAATGGATGAATGAACTGTGGCACATCTAGACAGGAGAATATTACTCAATACTGTAAAGACATGAGCTATTGAGTCATAAAAAGGCATGGAGGAAACTTAAACACAGGCAACTAAGTGAAAGACACCAGTGTGAAAAGGCTACCCACTGTGTGATTCCAACCACATGATGTGGAAAAGACAAAACTGGGAAGGCAGTGAAAAAACCAGTGGTTATTAGGGGTTATAGGGAGGGAGAGATAAACAGATATGTAGAACACACAGAAGTTTTAGGACTCTGACTATCCTGTAAGCTACTAAAATGATGACTACGTGTCTTATATTTATTCAAACCCATAAAATCTACAACACCAAGAGTGATATCTAATGTGAACTGTGGACTCAATTAGTAGTTTAATCATTTGTAATCAACACCACTTTGGTACAGGATATCGATAGTGGGGGAGACAGTGTGTGTGTGTGGATACAGGGTATTTGGGAAATCTCTCAACCTTCCATTCAATTTTGCTGTGAACTTAAAAAACTACCTTAAAAATAAAGTTTATTTGGGAGGGGAGCCAAATTCTGGGCTCTGCTGGACTTCTGAGTCTCTGCTGTCTCACCCAATATAGTTTTCTGGAGGATAGCAGAGTGTCCCAACACACATCTGATTCATCCCTAGGACTCAACATCTTCAGTGGCTCTCCGTCTTCTCCCAGGATAAAACCTAAGCTTCAGGGCATGACATGGGATGTCCTTCACAATGTAGCTTCCATTTACTTACTGACGAGCCTGTCTCACAGCCCACATCCCCTCAGCCTTGCCCCCCTCAGTCCCTAGTATGTCAGGACTTTGCAAATCATACAGGCCCAAGACAATGCTATTTTGCTTGTACGCTGAATTTTAAGTCAGGGATTTTTCTTGTGCGTGTCTGCTCCTTTCCATAAAAGAGCACAAGTGATGCTCTGACATCCCATGGCTCCTTTGGATGGTTATTTTGTAGTCCAGGAAAGGAAACCTCCTTTAACGGAGGTGGGATGGCCAGGCACAGAAAAGTATCCACTCAGTGCTGTGAAAATTTGTTCAATGGCAAGGTAAAATGACAGATATATCAGAGATGTAAGTATTGCTAAATAAATAAATAAAATGTAAACCCACAGGACTGACTTGAACTCTTTAGAAAGAGAAACAGACTTCTAACACAAAACACAGGGGAGAATGGGCCTCTGGCTATAACAATAGCTCAGCACTGTTTCCTAACAGTTGAAGAAGATGGTTCCGGGGGAAGTTTCTGAGGAGACCAGCTTGTGAATATAGGTGAGCGTGGCCAACTTTAAGGGTAGAGACCTTTGAGAACTTGTATTTATTCCATTTGAAAACTAGGCTTATTTAATTTTTCAAAATTAAGGAAAAATTTTCTGATCCATAATTAAGGTAATCATTGTAAGATTCTTGTTGTAAGAACAAATGAGCAAAAGTAGTATAAGAAGAAAGTAAAACTGAAATGCTAACATTTTAGCGCCGTTCCGCGGCTCAAATCCTCTTGCATGTGCACTTCTGTGTAAATCACAGTACATATGGTATTTTAAAACTCACCACTCTCTACAGTCCTTGTTTGCTTTCTGCTTCCTCCTCTTCTCTCATACTCCCACTCTATGCAGGCTTTGAGATACCCTGCAGTGTGTCTTTGCACACCGCTTCGGTTATGCACAAATTATAACGAACAAGCATGCACTCTACAGGCTTTGGGGACAGGTAACGTGCACATGTGTTTTGCTTTCCCGACTTGTCTGGGCATCACAGAAATCCCATCCTGCCAGTCCTGAGAGATCTGATGAGCTCCTTCGAGGGGCCAGGTATTGTTCCATCACGCAGAAACAGAAGCGATCTTTCTGCAACCTCCCCTCACTGAGGGGTTTCCACATTTTTAATTTAATTTTTGCCAGAATAAACATGCTTGTGTCCATATCCTTACTTATTGCCCCTGAAAGAGAGTTCTTTTTCTTCCAGGGCCTGCTGCAGGATTGGCCATATAATAAGGCACCAGCACAGTCAAACGGTATGTGCACGAATGCTATTGATCCTCCCCACATGTTGACACATTTTTTTCTTTGTACTTGGACCCTATGGCAGAGTCGCAAATTAAATAAACTAATCATGTAAGTAAATTAAATAAATACAAATATTTGTGCAATAACATGAGGATTTCAACACACTTCGTAAGTTCTTCTTTAAGATAAATATGGAAACACCATTGTGTCACTTATACCACTATATTTTTCCCAGGGACAATTTTCCCAGTGGAGTGGATAAGCACTGTTCCCATACTTGGACAGCAGACCAAGAGAACCAAAATCTCTTTGAAGCAGGATGAGAGAAGCGTTAGACATGAAGCTTGTGCTGTGGCTTTGCTCTGAAGGGGAAGTGTTTGTGGAAGATAGATTCTGACAGGACATCTGACAACGGATGCCCTTGAGAACAGCTCAAGGACCTCATTTTAAAGGTGAGCAGGTGACCCCCTAAGTTACCTGTTTCAGAACTGTTGATGGAAGCAAATTTCTGGAATGAATGAGAAATGAAAAGGGCCCTTTCTCCTGTCACAGACCTGAGTGGTTTGCGTGACTCCATTCTACATGCAGGTTGTTGAAGGAGCCCCATCCCCTGCCTGAGTCTGAAGGACAGACCCCGAGGAAAGAAGTCGTATACCACCCCCACCCCTCAGCCTCGGCCAGATAGTGACCTCACCAGACACTTCTCTGACCCCCAGTATTGATGCTGCTTCTCCAGTCACCTCTCTGCTGTGTTGGGTTTTTCCCATTTCTGCTCCTGAGCCACATCTCCCTCAAGGTGCAAGGTGCAGCCACACACCAGCTCTATAGGGGATGCTACACAGTGCCATGCTAAGGAAAAGGCAGAACATTCTAAAAAGATCATTTCTGACCTGTTGTACAGCCCAGGCTGACTTTGAACCTGTGATCCTCCTGCCTCAGTCTCTTAAACGCTCCTTCTCCTCTTAAACTACAATACAAGCAACAAGGACAGACCCTAACAATAGCAGTGAGAGCCCAAAGGTCAGCAATGATGAAGGATAAAAGAGAAAATACATTTCTGTGTTTGTTTACCTCACAGTATGCAGGTAAGGAAGGGCTGATTAATTTTTGGGAAAAAAATGAATCTCTGAGGGGAAAACCAAATGGCTCCTGGCCCCCTCCCAGTCCAAACATCACAGTGTGGGCCTCTCCGACTATCCTGAAGACACATTGACCTACTTCCCTGGGGACATGTCATAATAGTGAGTCTGGCTCACTGCCAAACTCTGCTCCTATGGAGGAAGTGCTCCTGTCCACATCAGGTTACTCTGAAATACAGCACTCACTGAGACAGTTGTCTTGAGACACTGGCCTCCTCAGATGAGTGTCCAGAGCAAAGGGAGATATGGGTGCCCATGGGCAAGGATCCCAAAGTCTGGCTGGCATGCTGTCTTGGCTTAATGCCAAGCACAGAAGAAGACTTTCCCCTTTACCAATTTACTAAGAAAGTGTGTCCATATTACCTGCCAGTTCCTCAAGTCATCCCGCCCTGCCCAGCTGTGTGCACAGCACAAAAGCAGCACAATAGTGAGGGAGCAGCCTAAGAGACTGTCTAATCCCAGATCCATAGTCTCTCATTATCTAACAACTTCAAACACAAGCCACATACCTGGCACTACCCTAAGTTCTGGGGATACAAGGAAGATGTGAAGGAGCAGTGGGACCTGCCCTGGTGTCCAGTGAAGAATATAGGATGATAGATAGGCCTGTCACAGTCACAATAACCCCACCCTGACCTCCTTTTCCTTTACCATTGCCTCAATGGATGGTGCTGCCACTCCCAGCTGCCTGTTCTACTGGGGGTCATCCTGAATGTCCCATTTCTTACACCACACATTCTCCCTTCCGAGAATTATACTTTCTAAAAATGTGTGGAGTCTGCCCACTTTCTCCATTGCATTGGCACTCACCTAACTTCAGGTCATCATTTACTCTCGAGGCAACACTTAATTAGTGTCTTTTCCAGTCTGTACTTCCAGCTTCCTGTTATCCGCATCAATCAGAGGAATCTTTCACATATAAGCCCCTTTGACACTCTCCTGCTTAAACTCCTTAACTGCCTACATTGTACTCAACTTTCTACACTGTATTCAAACTCCTTAGAGGGCCTTTGTGATCTGGTCTTGGTCTACTTTTGTAGCCTTACTGACCTACTCATCCATAGGTGAATCAGTTATCTAACCCATCCATCCACACATCCAACCTTCTTGTCATCCACCCACCCACCCACCCACCAACCCATCCACCCATCCATCCATCCACTTTATCTATCTATACATATCCATCCATCCATCTATCCATCCCTCCACCTATCCATCATGCTCCCCCCTCCCAATTTCTCATCCAATTTGCAGAGTACCTCCCAGAGTTGCTCATCTGGTCATGACTGCCAGGCTGCGTTATGACACCACAGCTATGATCTTCCTCTTAGTTTCCAGTTTTGCTTTATACCCCAGATCTGGCCTCCCAGTCTGGTTCCTGGATCTTCACTGGGGCCCTGTCAGTAACTCACCCTAGACCTAAGCCCTTCCAGCACCAGAGCACTAATTTGCTGCTGTACTCCATCCTGGCCTGAGGTCCAAGCTTCACTACTAGCTGACATACTTTCCTGACAGAAATAGCTCCAACTGCTCTTAGGTGCTATGCCCAGACACCCAACTTGTCAGGATAGCCCTATTGCTGCTGCTTCTTCTTCTTCTTCTTCTTCTTCTTCTTCTTCTTTTGAAGAAAAGGCAAAATGATTTTATTTTTTTCCTCAATGTTAACACATTAGAAAGTTAAACGTGCAAGATCTATCATAATAAAACTTAGGGTCTATGGATAGGAAAGTATTGCTTTGATATTTTTAAAGGTCATTGAAAATACACAATTGTAGTTATAAAGCAAAATTGCATGATCTTATAAACATTTACCTTCTAGCTTCTAAAAACATTAAAGAAATAGGTAAGACTAATACTATTATATGCTATGAAATACCTTGTGAGTTTAGTGACCTTGTACTAAACCTAGAAGCCCTATTGCTTCTTAGTGGACTCCTTAGACCCTAAACCAATTGGAAATACTTCTTCCTTCTCCCAAAGTCTGCAGACCAAAAGTCTGCAGCCAGTCAGCACACCCCCAGTTCTGGACATGGTCACTCCAGCTTCCAGTCTAGCTACTGAGAAACAGGTCTCCCTCGCTCTGTTCTGAGACTAGCAAATGTGAAGGCTGGGAGGCCTGGGAAAGTCAAGGAAGGACAGACAAAATTCCCACTGGCATGAGCTGCCAATCTGCAGAATGAGGTGGCACCGAGTCAATTCCATTTGCCCCTGAGGATGAAGTCAGAGGCAGCTGGTGTCCAGGAGGTCCTGGCCCAGGCCAGGCAGCAGGACGTCCTTAAGCCTGGGGCCTCAGTGGGTGGAGCCTCACAGTGACTGTCCCATAGCCTCTATGGAGGGGGCCTTCACTGAACTTTGAGGCTCGGCAGGAAGTGCTAGCAACCACTTCCTTCCTCCCTTGTGGAAAGAGCCAGGAAAGTTCCAGCAAGCACAGACAGATTCTCCAGGAATTAATGGAACCATAAAGACTCAGGCTAGGAGGGAACAGCTGCTCAGAAAAGATAAGCAAAATACTCAACACACAGGTTACAGAGAGCAGGAGACTGGCAGTCCAGCCATCTTGGGGGTTTCTTACAGAGAGGCAAGGAAAACCTGAAATCATCCTGCTTGAGTTCTGAATTTTAGAGATGAACACATTGTGCTCTAGAGCTCAGAGAAACACAGGCTGGATGATTTCTTTTGCTTCCCTGTCTCGAGTTAAAAGTGTTGTTTGTACAACTAACTAGGACAGGACAAGCTGGTAGAGTCAGGAAGAGAAGGAAAAGATTTATGAAAGACCACTCAGGGTTCCTGCTAAACCACTGAGTCAGTCAGGTATTCTAGCACATGATACAAATTGCTTCTGAGGAAAAAGGAAGGAAATGCTGTCATGGCCCCCAATATGGAAGAGCCTGGAAGTCATTTGCTTGGGGAAATAAGGCAGTCTCCAAGACGCCATGGTGCTGAGATCACACATGCAACCTCAAGTTTGTCCTCCTGGGTTTTCTGAAGACAGTGGTAAAATTCACGTGTTCTGCAGCCATCACTGTCATCCGTCTCCAGCCCTTTTTTTTTTTTTTTAAAGCTGAGGCTCATTCCCTGTTAAATCCGAACTTCCTCCCTTCTGTCCCTCCATCCGTTAGCACCCACCATTCTACTCTGTCTTTGACTTTGCCTCTTCCAGGGACCTCCCACAAGTGAAACCATACTTTCATTTGTCTTTGTGTAGTCACAAGGCTTATTTTCCTTAGCCTAGTGTCTTCCAGGCTGATTCTGTTGGAGCATGTGGGTGGGGTTTCCTTCATTTTTAGGACTGAGTAGTATTTTACTATATGTATACATCACAATGTGTTCATCCAGTCATTTGTGGATGGACACTGTGTGATTTGGTTTTTAGCTCTAAAGACAAAGGATCAAACTTATGTCCACAAAGGCATAAGTTTAGTTGGTTTGCTTTTAAACCAAGGATGTCACACAATTTAAAGAAAAACTTGTTCTGAAAAAATTCATTTCAGACAGTCTGATGCCCAGCAGTCACAGCCCGACCTCCTCGTTTTCTCAGTAGTCCTCCATTCTGCGGATTGTTTTCTTCAGGCTCTGATTGCTGGCACATGAAGCACACTTGCTCTTTTTCCTCTCCTAAAATATCCTCCTGGACTTCGGAGCTCTCCTTTGGCTTCTCCGCATACTCCTTACCCTGACACATGGTCTTGAGCTTCCGGCCCCGCAAGGGCGTTCGAAATGCTCTTGATTGGACTGTGAGATCTTGGCCTGCATCTCGGGCGACGCCGACCTATTTTTTCCTTATGAGATGTTATAAAAAGACACTCGACTCGGCTTTGCAGTTCAGCGCCTGCATTTTGACTGTTTTCTTCACCTTTTCTCCACGGTTACAGTCTGGGTTCTGCTGATGAGATCAATGTGTGTTCATGTTCCTACCCGTGGCTTTGCACTTGGTCCAGAGGAAAGGCTGGACAGCCTGACCCTTACCTATTCCCCACTCTACCTGGAACCAGGAAGGGGCTCCAGTACCTGTGTGGACAAACCAGATGAGGGAGCCTTTAAGAGTCCTGATGGGGACTTGAATTGTGGTTTTAGTTAGATGGAGGAGGTAGATGTTTACAGATGGAGGGAGTGAATATCTGGAGGTAAAGAAATAACCAAGAATGTATCAGACCATAGTTGTTGGGATGGACAGCTGTCAGCCAGGACATCGATTCTATGTAGCTCACCTGGTATAAATTCACTTGTCTTTATTTTTAAATTGTAGCATTTCACACAAAAATTCTAAACACCTCCCTTCTCTTGAAAATCAGAAGACGTGCCCATGGGGGCTGTGTTCTTTTGTGTCCATGGTGGGTTGATCCAGAGTAGTGTGTCTCTGTGACTCAGCAGGTACGGCTCCTCTCATCTCAGGCCCACCTGGCTCTCCTCCTTGTGGGCAGGCATTGGTGTCTGTGACCCTCCCGAGGCTCCTGTGTCAGGGCCCAGCACAGAGTGGACATTCCATAAATGGGCACTGTCCCCATATTGGCCAACTGGCAGCTTTCCAGCAGCTCTGGGAGAGGGAAGGAGTAAGTAGAGGGCTCTTGTCAGAAAGTACATTTAATCTGAAGCTCCAAATTTTAACGTTTGGAGGAATAGCTATTCAGTGACACTGACCTTGACCTCAGATACTACAGGGCCTCCTCATCCCCCTGCATGTGGACCACTCCCCATTCCCCATCTGGCCTGCCTGCACCTGCATGGCTAGCGCCTTGTTCTCCAGTTCTGAGAGCTCCTCTGGGATACAGCACCACCTCTGCCAGTACTGAGCCTTCCATGCAGCTTCTTGTGATCTGCAAGGGTTCAGAGAAAACCTTTCCTCTCTTTATCCCCCAAGCTCTCACTGGGCCCCAGAGACCTAGGGGCTGCCAGGCACCAGAGTGCAGGAGAGAAGATCGGCACAGCAGAGCTTCAGGAAACACTTTCCTGGGGGACACAGATGAGTGAACTGGGGGTGACAGCACAAGGGGAAGAGCATCAGAGCAGAGACCTGTGTACTTGTTCATCCTGTTTCAACACTGAGATGTCTATCTGGGACCCAGCTGTGTCACCATGCCTGGCCCACAACTGGGCAGCAGGAACACCTGGCACCAGAAGGAAAGTACTCGTTCCCACAGAAGCAGGAGGGACCCTTCCCTCTGAGAGAGGAAGTCCCCTGTGTGGCTTCTCTGAGGAAGACTCGAATAAGGATGCAGGAGTGGCATCCAGGATATGAGAGAGGCACAGGAATGGTGCTGTCCTTTAGGGGTCTGTGAGCCTGGAGTGCCTCAGGGATGGGAGGAGCCAGAGGCTGGCCAGAGGCTGGCCTTGTTGGATGGACTGCACATACTGAATTTATGTGTGAGGCCAGCAAGGAGCTTCCAGCTCATTTAATCAAGGAAATGCCACGATCAGAGCAGGGTTCTTAGAAAGATGGGTGCATACAAAGGATGAGCAGGATGGGTCAGAACTGTGGCTGGGCTGGGCTCTCACTATCCTCGGCAGCCTGCCTTTCCTGGCCTTCCCCGGCCTCTCCCTGCCTCACAGTCCTGGAGGCTCTCCCTGCAGCCTCGGCCCACCCTGGCCACGTGGGCTATGTCTCCTTTGGTGGCTTTCCAGTTTGGGGGCATCAGAGCTGTTTCCTCAGCTGTCCTCAGTGAGGACAGGGACATGTTTTTTTACCTCCCTGAGTCCCCCTTTGAATACAGAGAGCTAGTGATCTGTGACCAACTGCTCCTTCAACGATGCATGCTGTGATTGCCAATGATAATGACAGGTCCTGTGTTTGGGCCTCTGGCTTATTTTTTTCTGAAATAACTAGACCTCAAATGTGAGATAAACTACACACCACTTTCATCTTCCAAAGTTGAAACCTAACATGTACTAGATGCTTGCTATAGAATAGGAAAATTTAAAAGTAAAGAATAATGAAGAATAAAGAGTCCCAAGAGGAACTGATGGAAAAATTCACATTTATTAGTAAGAGGGAAAAGTTCTAAAGCCATTTTTTAACTGAAAAAACTATAACATGAATCACAAACAAATGGCTTCACTGGATGAAACATCTGGAAAAACATTGCACTGGAATGTTATGCTATTTAAATATAATGAATGATAGGGATGACTTCACAGCCTGTGTGCACAAAGGCATTCATAAAACTTTGTTCAAACAGAGGGAAAAATTCCTCTCCAGCAGCCAGCTTATTCATGCTGGGTTCCTTAAGTTCTTCAGAGAACACTGATAATACAGCATTGTAATGTGCAATTTGCTCCAACAAGGAACACCCCAGGGTCCAGGCAGGGATAAAGAAAAGAGTCATGGGGCCTCCTGGCCCTATCTGCTCCAATGAAGACAACTGGCCTTAATTTTTTCAATTCCAACTCTTCCAATAACATTGATACTAACTTGTCAATATACACACTTTCCTCATACGGCAAAGAAGGAATATTAAGAAGCACTACTGAATGGCCAGGCATAGTGGTGCACGGGTATGCACACAGGTGTCAACCCAGGTACTCAGGAAGCAGAGGTAGGAGGAAATCATCTAAGTGTGGTCTGGGCATAAAAAGCATGAGACTCTACCTAAAAACCAAACTGAAAAAGCAAAAGGACTGGGGGGCATGGTTCAAGTGGCAGAGTGATTACAAGGCTTTGAGTTCAAACTCCAGTACTGCCAAAACAAACAAACACTAATGTCGACATGCTATGCTTTCAAGCTGTAAAAACATAGTATCAACTCTAAGTAAATATATTTTGCATTGAAGAAAATATAACTGATTTTAAGTGTGCATTTATCTAGCAACCAGAAGCATGAAAATCACTGCTCCTAAGTGAGCACTGCACTCTCCCAGCCCAAGGGCTGCTCGGCTGGCTCTGGCCATTAACTCGCTTAGTGATCTTTTAATTTTTGTCAGTTTCTTTCACAGTGAAGAAGCTGGGTCCCCAACACATAATCAGCTTCTTGCACTGAAGCATCTTGGTCCCCTGACCTTTAAAGCTGTGCCCCACCAGGACAGCCTACCATGTTGACATACAGGGGAATAAAAGCCTTTCCTTCTTTCTTTAAAAAACATGGGATGGTATTACCTACTTAAATATTATTTTATGTTTCTATTAAAATGTCTAGGTCAGAAACTGCAACACACACACACACACACACACACACACACACACACACACACACACACACAGCCCTTATAAGTACCTTACTTTTAAAACCAGAAGCTAGGGAATCTCCTGTTTTTCCTACAGAGATATTGATTCTTCCTGAATCAGAAATGACCCTGGGGCCCCTGTTTCCTCATCTGCAAAGTGCCTCCCTGGTTTGGGTAATTGCTACAGCTTCTTTTCAGCTTGGAAATTTCAGGATTGTTATTATAGATTCCACTGGTGGTTTAATTTGGGCAAGGATGCAGCTGAAAATCACCTGACTTTCAACAATTCTGAGACAAGTGAACTGTACAAGGTGCTGGAGAGAGGTTTTAATCAAATGATTCATGGGGGTGGGAGGCACCTTTCCTTTTCTTCTGGGGGTGCTGAATTTTCAGCATCCCATGTGGATAGACACAAGTTAATCAGATATTTAAGGCTCTGACCCCAGTAATAAAACAATGCATCCAAGACGCAGACATCAGTACCTTCACTTGTGTGTTTTGCTTATTGGTCAAGCATTTTCAGGATGACAGTACCAGCGTTAGGTCTGCAGGAGAGTGGAATCACCCACAGTCTCAGATCTCAACACCCACACTCTTAGGCCACTCCACAGTACCAAGAATCATTAACGATGTCTCTTAAAGATCAACGACAAAAAAAATCTCAGTCATCAATACACTAAATTGTAATCAGAAACCCTCAGCTACCGTATCTGCCAGGGAGACATCTCCAAACATGTGTGAGTCAGGACTGGGGGGCTGGGGGAGGAGGGGTGTCCACAATGTCCAAGGAGCCAGGGTTTGGGAATCATTCCTTCCTTAGGGTCACTATCACTAGAGTAATTCTGGGCACTGCGCAGCCCAACACCCCTCTGTAAAATGGGCACCTCCCTCAAGGTTTACTGCAAGTTTAAAATCAGGGGGAGAGGGAAGGCTTCAGAGATAAGGGAGCAACTCTCAGTAGAGTCAGGGACATAGCCTCCCACGGGCATCCAAAGACCCCTGCACAGTAGGCTCCACCCGCCACACAGAAGTTATGGATACCCTGGAGCTCAGGGTCAGAAAAAAAGGTGAGATCAGAGAAACTGCACACCATTAATTCAACCCCATGAAGGTCTAACAAAGGCTCGCATTGTATCAAGTTTCAAACTATGTTTCTATTTTCCAAATCCACACCCCCTTAAGAAACACTCTCAGCACTGGCTTCCCCATGGGATCCGGCGCTTCTGCTGTGCTGTGGTGAATGAATGAGGTTCAGAGGTTTTGTTTTGTGGATTTTCAAGCATAAGGCAGAAAACAGTATTGTCACTGTTCAAAAGATATCATCAACCCCTGGCATATTTTACCAGTAGAGGGTAATTTTGAGATTTAGGTAAGAAATACAAGGTGTGTTAGTTCCATGAAAAGGGAAGGGTTGAGGAAAGTGGTACATACTCTCCATGCCAGCACATGGAAAGCTAAGGCAGGAGGATGGTGAGTTTGAGGCCAGCCTGGGCTACATACCCTGTCTCAAAAAAATCAAAAAAGGAAAGAAAAGAAAAAGAAACATGAAGGGCTGGGCTGTAGCTTGGGGAGTGGCAGAATTCACCCCTTGTCAAGCTGCAAGCCCGAGTCTCAGAGACTCAGAAACCACTGTCCTCTGCACACTAAGGGGAAGACTCCTGGACAGACAGAGGGCAGTGCTGACATCAGACATGAAAGCTGCATTATTTCCCTTGCAGCATTAGTCAGGCCTTCCAGGGGGTCTGCCTTGGCAAGGTCTCTGGGCAGGGTCTCTGTGAATGTCTGGGCTCCTAGCCGAGCCTGTGTGGGGCCTCGAGGGAGGCTGCAGCCCCAGGGAGAGATCCTTCAGGGCCTGATGCCTCCAGCACAGCTCTGGGAGGGCTCTGTGAGTATCTACCTCCAAGCCTGGCAGAACAGGTCAAAGAAGGTACCCACATGAAGACAGGGTCCTGCGAGGGAGGCGAGGGGCTCCCCTGGGCAGCACTGGAAGCAAAGGATGGGGCTGTAGGGTCCAGATGCCAATTCAGGCTGGAAGGTAGGTCAGAATAGCTGGCTGTATGTAGACACAGTGAGCATCTGTGACCAGCTGTGGATAAGCAAAAAGACCAGGCAGCCTCCACCCCACAGGACCTGGGATTCAAGCCTGACATGATCTCACCAGCTCCAGAGACTGATATGCCCACAGAGTTGATTTTTGTCCCTAAAGCCCTGTGCTCCTAAACCCCATGGCTCACCACCTTTGGACCATGGGAGCAAGGACCCTCAGGAGCCCAGGTCATGTGTGGGGACAGGGAGGCTATGGAAGGAGCAGGGAGGAGCCTGCAGCCCAGGCACCTAGAAGAGGCTGCTGAGAAGGACACACCATCAGTCATTTGTCCCTGTGCCATTTTCTCCCTGGAAACTGGAGGGGAGCGGGGTGGACAGATGGGCACGCCAGCTGACTAGACAGTTGCCAAGTGCCACAAAGGTACACAGAGGCAGGAACTGAGTTTGGAGAAATAAAGGGGGGTGGATTCCCTTTGCAAACAGGACACTCATAGGGAGCCCAGACACCATTGGCTCTGTCCCCACAGGGCCAAAGGCAGAGATCCCCACAGTGCTGCCCCTGGACAGGCGCCCCTAAGGACATCAACTGCATAGGCCATGGATTATGGACAGGCTACTATTCCAGGCTAGAAGAATCACTCCGCCCATATACATCACCCTATGGCCAACTGATGCCATCTGGGCACAGAGCAGGAAAGGCACAGACCTGATCTCCAGCATCCAAACCCTCAGCAGAGCACCAGCCCAGAGGAGCAAGGATGCATGTTTCTTTCTTCCTGGTGCAGAAGAAACTGGGGGGGAGGATATGAAACCTGGCTGCCTGTGCAGGTCAGGATTCTGACTTCATGCCAAATGTCAGTTTCCTCAGCCAGGCCAGAGCAAGGGAGCCAACCTAAAGTCCAGCATCCAGGAGCCCAACATACCAAAGATGGGATGCATGTATGGGGAAGAACAAGGCATGCTGGAAAACTCAACCCATCACCAAACCTTCTATGAAGAAATTCAGGTTTCCAGTTTGGAGAGGTGGCCAAGCTCAATGTGAGGACCACATCTTATTTCTTGAAGGGTAAATTTCAAAGGCATGTCCCAAAGGCAGGGACAGAGTGTGATTCTGTCTCCAAAGTAAATAACTACTCTGACACATACATGGGCTCGGTGGTGAGGCAAGAGGAAGCACATCGGTGACCTCGAGCTCATCTGCAGATGCAGTTGACATCTTTGGTGGACAGGCTCATAGGTGAACTGGCTCGAGATGAGTAAGAAAGTGAGAAAGAAGTGGAACCCCAACTTCTTTGCTTTCATTTCCAAGACTATCCTCTGCAAAGAACAGTCATTTCAGAAACCTTATCTACTCTGGGGGGTCTGAAAGTTTTCAAAACAGTGGTGAAAAAGAAAGCTAGGTGAGTTAGTTGCTAGAGGCAGGAGTGAGTGAGTAAGTGAGCGAGCAAGTAAGCGAGTATGTGTGTAACCAGCAGGTGTCTACTGCTTCACAGGCACAAAGCATTTTCTGAGACACTCCTTCACCAAATCCTATAGTCAAGATTATCATTCCCAGGATGGGAGCAGTGAGGCTTAAGAAACCACAGGACTTGCCCCAAGTGGCCAGACCTAGAGAGGTAGGGGCAGAAGACAGGAGATAGGCCCTCTACACCCCAACTTCTGCACCTGGGCGGGGAGGGAGAGATCTGTCTACACCAGCAGAGGGGTCACCCCTGAACACTGACTGGAAGAAAATAATGAGTTGTGTTTAGGCTTACTCTCTCTGTTAAGTGCCAGGGAATCCGAGATACATTCTTGCTAGCATAATTAGATAGCTTTTTAATATTAAACTGTGATTATATTTGCAAGGAAAGTCCTAGGAAATTTAAAATATGGAATACATTGGAGTACATTTTAATTGTACATCAGAATTCTCCTAGAGTTTAATTTGGCCCACTGTGTAAATAGTTCCTCATTTCCACCCAGAATGTGTGGCATGCTGCAATGTTTTCAGGAAAGAGAAAAGCATCCTAATTTATGTAAAGAGTATTCCTAAAGATATGTATAATACATTCTATGAGGCTTAAACACCAAACGTGTAAATATCACAGAATTATCACAGCACATATTGTCTCTGAAATGGAAACAAATCCCCTTGCTGCAAACAGTCACTCAAGAGAAACTTGAATTTTGTCTTTTTTTTTTTTGCTGTTTATGTAAGGGGGGAAGTGCTAGGCAGGATTCTAAAAATATTCCCCAGATGTCTACCCTTTGGGTTTTTTTCCACCAAATACTTAATCTAGGTATTTTTGCGAAAGGACTTTGCAGATGGAAGGATCTAAGTTTGCTAATAAAATGACTATAAAATAGAAAGATTATTCTTGGTTACCAAGGGAGGGAGCAATACCATCACATGAGTCCTTAAAAGCAGACAAGGAAAAGATGAGTCAGAGAGGAGGCAGAAAGGCAGGGGGGTCAGAGAGGTAAGGAGCAGGGGAGGAGCTCTACCTGCCTTGGTTGGTTTTGTGAAGAGAGGGGGGCATGAGCCAAGAATGAGGACAACCTCCAGACATGAGGACTACCCCCACCCAACAGCCAGTATGAAAATCGGGACCTCTGTCCTTCTACCACAGGGAACTGAGTGCTGACACCTGAGTCTACAGTGAATTCATCCCAGAACTTCCAGAAAGAAGCATGGCCCTGGAACAAGTCAATTTTGTCCTCTGAGACTAAGCAGAGAGCCAGGCCAGCCATGCAGTGCCTGGGCTTCTGACATTCAGACATTGTGGGACAGGAAATGGTGCCATGTTAAGAACTTGTCACAGCAGCAATAGAAATCTGACAGGGGTGAGTGGGAACAGGGCATGAGAACACAGTTTTGCAAATGAGCAAAAGCGCCTTTCTCTGCCCTCCTGCAAGGATGCTCAACTGAGCTGGATAAGTCTAGAGCTTAACACACTCACTTCTTCATACTGTCCTTCAGTGTCACCTGTGCCTTTTCACTATCCCCAAGGTACTGTGTGTAAAGAGTCTCTTTTTATACCTTTTAGATGCCAAACCATAAGCATGTAACATATATTCACATATGTTTGCCCACAATAGCCCAACTATAAAGTTTAGGACATCCATCTAACATGAAAGTTCATTCTAAACAGTGATTAACCCAGGGCACATTACATTAATTATATATATTACATATCACATTACACACACATATATATATATACATATATATATATACACATATATGCTGAATTTAATTTTCTTTTTCTTTTTGGATGGGGAGGAAGAGAATAATAAACTGGGTTTTCATTGACCTAAAATAGAAATAATACAGTACAATTTCCTGTGCCTTATGTTCCTTAGTTGAAAACTGTGAAATAAAAATTAATATATTTATTATAAATATGCTTTTTGATTCCTAAAAATAATCACTGTAGACAGTGTTGAAGTTTGACTCATAGATTCAGTTATGACTAAGTCAAAACTTAGCTACCCACTTAAAAGGGTCCACTTTAAAAAAATCTCTCAAATAGATAAAAAACGTTTTGCTAGGAGACGAGTTCCCATGGGGGTGCTGTGATGAAAACAGAGATCAAGGCAGAAAAAGATGTCAAGTCCATGATGTTGTGGAGGTAACGATAAACCACAATAAAACACACACGCACACGCACACACACATGTTTGTCCTGCGCTAAGAAAAGTCTCCTAATTCAGGGAGTGGAGCAGAATCACTTCTCTGGAATGCATCCGTTCACATTTTTTTCAAACAAAAAATGGAAGGATTCCTTCATTTGGGCTTAAAGAATCAAAGAAGGCTGCAGAATTTCATAAATCAAAGCAGAACTGCCTTGACAGTCACCAAGGAGGGAGGCGTGAGGCAGTCCCACGCTTGAGGGTGAAGCCTTGAGATCCCTTCTCATTTTGTCACATGCAAGCGACTGCCTTGGTGTGTGGCAGTCTGAGCAAGGACCACACGCCACAGGAAAAGGCAAAAATGTAAAGGACATTTTTAATTCCAACGTCAGGATCCAAAGCGGTTTCTCAATGTGTCCCAGCTGTGAATATATTTAACTTTGGTCAGTTCAACCTCCTCTGTGACTCTTCCTTACCACTTCCCTCCACACCCCATTATTCAACAGCTTTCAATACATACAGTGTGTGTGGGGGTATCTGTTGGATGAGGGAGAGTGAGTTAAGAGATGAAGGTGAGAAAATACGGTTGATGGGCTTCATATACATGCATTAAATAGAATGATGAAACCTCTTGCAATTGCTTTAAGTGGGGTTGTAAGGGGGTTTCAGGGGAGAGGAGATGGTGGGGGCAATCTAACCAATATACAATGTAAGTCTATTCGGAATTGGCACAATGACTTCCCCCTAAACAATGAATATATGCTAATAAAAATGAAAAACATATAGAGAGCAGAGACATTTTGAAGCTAACGTGTCTTTGAAGGGTTTTTGATCTTCACGGTAACATGCAATCCTTTCACTATCTAATGGAGCTTATTATCAGAATAATGTTTTTATTGTGAAAATAAAACATGGGATTAATATTAAAACAGGAAAAAGAGTTGAAACACATACAAGTAAAGGAGATAAACAGCTGGGAAATATACCTGTTGGTCATTAGGGAAATGCAAATTAAAAGTGTAACATCTCTTACCTATAAGAACCACAGAATCTTAAAAAAAAAAAAAAGGCAGGGCAGGGGGGAACTATGGACAATTTCAAATGCTGACAAAGACACAGAGGAACTGCAACTCTTATATATTCATGGTGGGAGAGCAAATGCTGCCCCTGCCATGGAAGTTTCTTGTAAGCTGACGTACTATTACCATGTGATCAGCAACCCCTTCTTTATTCATCCATCTGAAATGAAAACCCAGGTCTATACAAAAACCTATGTACACAGATTAACAGCCATTTCTCTCATTAAGGGAGTGCCCCAAAGTGGACAAAACTCAAATGTTCCCCCCAACTGGGAATGAACAAATTGGGACATATCCATATGACATACTACTACTCAGCAAAAAAAAAAACGGAGTAAGCTACGCCCGTAACTTACACACAACAAGATAGGCTTGTAAATCTTACGTTAAGTGAAGCAGGACAGACCCCAAAGGCCACATGCTATGTCATTCCAGTTATAAGACAAAAAGGCAAAGTTACAAGATAGAGAACAGAGCAGGGGATTCCAGAGGTGGGGTTAGAGGGCTGACTGTCAGGGGGCGGAGCAAGAATTTTCCTTTAAGATGATAAGATGTGTGTGTGTTGTGGCAGGGTCTTGCTTGGTAGCCCAGGCTGGCCTCCAGCTAACTGTGCTGCCTCAGCCTCCCAGTGCTGAGATACAGCTGTGTGCCACCATGCTCCGATAATGTGTGTCTTGATTGGGTAGGAGGTACCTACTTTTACACATTTTTCAAAACCCATGTTGCTACATACCAAAAAGAGGGACTTTTATTGTAAGTAAATGTAAAAATAAATTCTTTCTAAAAGTTAAGGAACAGAGGGATACATAGTAATTACAAAAAGGTGATAAATATATGGAAATAAAGGTGCAGATTTCCCCTTCTGAGATTACAGACCTCAGAGTTCTACTCACAAGTTCTTAGGAGACCCCCAAGTTAAGAACCCTGCTGCCCAAAACCCAACACATTCAGTGTGTGGTGGAGAGTCCTGTGGTCCAGACAGTTCTGATGCGTAGGTGACCTTGTCCCTTGTTCAAGGTGACTGTATCTATGACCATCTAAGACCTTGGCAGATCTTCCAAGGAACCCTCTGGAAACAGCAAACTCCCTTAGTGGACTCTTGAGGGCAGGGACCATGGTTTTCAGATCTTTGTGTTCCCCTCCCCTGGTCTCTATGGACACTTGATAAATAGCTGCATTTGTCTCAAAGAAAATCTTTCCCGATTGCTAAAAAAATCATTTTTACCTACCTGCCATGCAACTCATCTCCCACATAATGCTTTGTTGCATTAATATTAAGGCTTTGTGTAATAATTTATATGTATAAAGGGATTTATAAGTTCATTATTTACACAGCACACATCATGGAAGGAAATTAACCTGAACAGTTGACAGAACCAAATTACATGAGGAACCATGAATGTAAAGAACCTTCTAATTTTATTTCACAAGGCATATTATACTCCTTCCCCAATACAATGGCTTAATGCTGCAACTTGAAGTGGGTACCAGCCCAGGGTTTAATTTTGCTGTTGAGATTCAGTAGCATGAGTATAATTTAACTGCGACTGTAAATACCAAGTGTATGACCAGGTGTACAATTAATGAGGTTTGAAAACTGAAAATAAATTGAACACACAATATATGCACAACAATCTCTGTATTTAACAGACATGTCACTCTACGTAGCGCTACAGCTAATTTTTGTCTTCCAGTGTGAAAGCTGATTTACCATAACCTCAGCCTCTGACATATGTTCTCAATGGTTTGTGCAGCTATGAAAATTGGGCTGAGAGAGGAGACATACAGAGCTGACTGCTGTAACACTTTAGTGGGACATCTTCGGTATAGCACTAACCAACAAGTACTCTATTTTCCAAAATGTTATTCTGAAGGCAGGTGTACGTGGAATGCACACCTGCAAGTCTGCACCCACAGTAAGACATCCACTCTTAGTTCCTGTTGTAACTGTGTTCAGGAACACAGATAGGCACCCTCGCCTACCCGAGCATAGCAAATCTGTCCCACAGCCAGAAGAAATGGCTCTCAGTGGTCATTAAAAAACATTAAAGACATGAAAAAGAGGAAATGGGTTTTGGCACTGGAAGTCTTCCAAAAGAAGGGAGGGCAGATCAATACCAAGCAATGACCATGTGTGTATTTAAAAACAGTTAAAGAACTCCTGCATCTGCCTTTAGATGTCTACTATTTCCTTCCTGCTCAGAAATTCCAAGTTCTAAGGAAGTCAACCCAGGCCTGTCGATAGGGAACAAGATTTACTGAAAGAGGGAGCAGGCCTGGAACTAGAGCACGGAAGATGGCTGGATAAACAGCAGGCTCTCATCAGAGGATGGTTGCCTTCTTTAACCAAAGGAATTCAAAGGTTTCTTCAGATGCTGTATGAGATAGGCTGGACAAATAAGTGAAAAACAGCAAACAGGAAGGTGGAAGGTTTGTGACTCACCCAAACTGAGCTCCTTTGAAGTTCTGCCTTAACTAGAAATCTGAAGGCAGCCATGGATGCAATTTAAGAATCTTGGGGAGAAAGGCCAATCAGGTTGACTGTATCTGGAATTTAATATTCTTTCCAACAGGCTAGAAGGTTGCATCCATTTTTTAGCCAAAAATGATGGTGTTTATTCTGTTCTACACCTAAACAGTCTATAAAATATGGAGAAAGCCATTTTAAAGGGATAAATTGACAAGGCTTTAAATCATCATGTACAGCAATAACAATAATAGAGTCCACTGAAAGGCACCAGGTATATAGGCATTATTATTCTCTCTTAAAAGTATAGTCAATTCAGAAAAAGCAGTTCAGTTCATACTCCATCCTGAAACCAGAGTCAGTCATCTGTGTGTTCTGATACAAATGACTAGAATAAGCCACTTGAAAATGTTAGGCTTTCTGTTTTCTTAGGTCACATATAGTATTGCAAGACATGACCATCTCTGAGTCATGGTGTGGACTTACATAAGGTGGCCCAAGACCCCAGACATGCCTCCACTCCCCAGTTCCTTTCTATCACACTGTGGACTTCAGGTCCGCCAAGATGCTCTGGCACAGGAGCAGGCAAACCTGGCCTAGGTTCCCAGCTCAGCCACCCTCTGGCTATATGAAACTTACTGTACTTCTCTGAGCATCCGTTTTGGTAGCCCCACTAAACTTAAGAAAACCCAACTAGGCCAGGAGAATTCACTGTTTGCTTCCAGGGGTAGCACCTCACCATAGTTTGATTCTAGTGTTTAAAGCAAGGTGTTTTTTGAAAACACAAACCAGTATTTTACCTAGCATCAGCCAGTGACACCCATGGGTTCAGGTGCTAGAGGGAAAAGCAACCAAATCAGACTTGTCAAGGAATATCCTGCAAGTGTCCAACGTGCCACCTCCCTAAAGAATGTGAGGACCCAACACAGGTGGAGGTCACGCCACTGTACCTGCCAGTTGTGATTACCTGTAGGTTCAAAGAGATCCTCCACCACCTACTGTCTGTCTGTCTCTCTCCCTCTCTCCTTATGACAGCTGCTTCCCAGATGGTACTCCTGTCTAGCTCCTCACCTGCTGGTCCTCCTCTCTGCGATGGCCTCAGAACTATTTCAGCCACACAGAGTTGGTGACTAGTCCTTGTGGGACAGAATCTGAATCTCTCAGCCTGGACAGAGTCTGAATCTCTCCTTATCCTGCACTCTGATATCCAGGAAAGATGAAAGCAACTCTAGGAAACAGAACGAAACACCTCTGCGATATATATAAGTTGAGAGCTCCTTACATAAGAAAAAAACTTCATGTCAAAGGCAAGTTTTCCAAGTGTGACTTGCCACGTACAACAACTAAAAACACTTGCTTCTTCACTCATTCAAACACTGCCATTCTTAGTTCCTAAATAGGCTCGAATTAAAACAGCCTTGCAGATAACAGAATAAAAGAAATCCGAGCTCCTTACAAAATTTAACAATCTGTACTTTCTTCCAGAAGACAGTCACTTGCTGTGGAGAAAGAAAAATGAAAACAACTCAGTTTTTTTCACTCAGCAGGAGATACGCAAGCTGTTATCGGTACAGTTGTAGCAGTTCCCTATTGAAGCAAGAGAGGAAGCCTAAATAGTTCTCTGCTTGAGAAATCGCAACAGATAAGGGTTCTGATCTTTAAAAAAAAAAATGGTTACAAAGTATTTGTTCTCTAAAAGGACTAGCTTCTTTACAAAAGAGTTATCTGTCCCTCCTAAAAGGTATTAAGTTTAGCCAAGGTATAGAAGGCCCAGTTCCGTACGTTAATACTGCAACACTGACTATCCTCACAGCCAAAAAGAACTCTTGAGTTCTGGTTTTTTGTGGCTGTCCTCCACAGTCTTCTTAGAGAGCACCCTCCAGCACCCTCCATTCACCTGCAATCAGGGTTTGGCAGGTAAGGTGGCACAGATTCCAATGATCACACCTACCCAAGACTTGGACTCTGTAGAATGATGCACAAGTCCAGGGACATTTGGAACTATTTGGAGAGGTCACACCAAAAAGATCTCCTGACCTCAGAGGCCATGTGCCACAAGCTGCATCCTTACCAGGGGCTTCCTGTGGCCTGGCCTTGACTGAGGCTCTGGCTGCTGGCTTCTTGGGCTCCTGTCCATTCATTATCCATCTTCACTGTTGATTTTGAGAACTGACTAGTAGCCTCCTGTCTAGTTCCTGTCCTTACTAAATTAACCAGAGTCATACTGAGCTTTGTGCTGCCAAGAGCCACAACTAAAACACTGAGGATAGTAAAATGAGGATTCCTCGCTGACACCTGCTCTTTGAAAGGGCTGGCTGTTCTTCCCTGCCTGAATAGGGCTAACTTATGCAACAGTTTCACAGAAATGGCAGGATGTGACTTCTGAGTCCAGGTCCTAAGGACATGTGACTTTTTATTTGCTTTCTCTTGGATTCTTTCCTCTGGGGCAAGCCAGTTGCTAAGTCACCAGGATGTCAAGTGGTCCTATGGATGAGTCCACATGGCAGGGAACTGAGGCCAACATCAGCTTGTCAACCATGGAATCAGACCTTCCCGCCCCATCCAAGCCTTCAGGTATGCTGCCTTCAGACAGGTGAGATGGGATAAAATTGCCAACTTTGTTATAGCATTCAGAAAACTGAGGGCTGTGCTAAAGATTGCGCTAGCATAGTTCATGGGAACAGCCTCTTCAGCACCTGGAAATGCACAATTCCAAATATCCCCAGGGCCATCCAAATGCTTTTGTTCAAAATAGAGATGGTACCAGCATTTGAGGTCCTCTTGTTTTGCTTATTCATAACGATGACTGTGTCCTACCAAGATGACCCACTGTTGTTCAATATTCTGCAACTTCTAGATTTTAAAATCATACATTACTGAGAGTTTTCATGAAGAATGAAAGCTCCAAGTTATATAGGACTGTGTCCATTTTTCTATTTTCTGTGACCAAGGGACATTTACTCAGCCTGTCCTGGTTAATTGTGTAGATTTTTTTTTTCTTTTAAACTTGGGTCATCAAATGTACCACCAGCACAGTGTGAGAAGGTGGACAGAGAGGAACAAGCAGACCACCCTGATTCAAGTCCTCTAACAAGGCTGTGTCTGTGTGATCTTGTATCTTAACATCATCTTGCCAGCTTCTCTTGCCCTTCCTGCCTATGGCCCTATAACTTGTACCCACTTAGAGCTTCAACTTTATAAAAATGTTTGAAAGTTTGTCCTTACGTGTTCCTTTAATTTGTTCACACGCCCACTTTCCTGGAGACATCTTCGGCCTGGTACTGTGGCTAATTGCATTTTCATGCATCCTGACTCAGTATTTCAACCTCCACTCAGAGGCACCATACTTGTCATGGACATTTTCCAGTTTAAGCTTTCTGCAAGAATATCACCCCGTGGAGCCGGGCCACACGCTGCATCCTTAACACTAACATCACTGCTGGATTTGTTCTCATGCCATGTGGGGTTCCACTGCCCCAACCAGAAATCAGGCAGTGGGAAATGAGTGCAGAGAACTGGGGCCCCTTCTGAATGTTAATATCAAGTTCGGATTCATCTGAAATCCTGATGGAAGTAAAATGTGTGATTTGGACACCGCACGAAAGAAAGGAGTCTCCAACATGGATTGATAGGATTTTTGCACAAACTTTCTCTATGGATCCCTTGAATCTAATTCAAAATGATTTTCAAATCTGGAGCACATGGGCAAAGCATTGCATCGGTGGCCTCCTCACAGACTCATAGCACTTGGCTGTGGATGGGTTTGGTTTCTGGGGCCTGAGCTGGGGTATACCCAGCACATCCTGGTACTGTGTCCACTGACGTGGTGCCCAGTTCCAGGAAGGCCATCCCTTTGGCCCTCTCATGTGATAAGGCCGTATCTTTGAGATTCGACAACAACAGGAAGAAAACTCTAGACATTTTTTGGACTTGCTTTGCTATTACTCATGTCAAAAGAATGGCATGCAGCCCCTGTGCCTGCTCAAGTGCCTGCTCCCTGGGCCTCTGCCCTGGGCAGAAGTCAGGGAGGGAAAGGCACTGGACTCTCGGGAGCTGGGTCAGCCTGCTCACGTGGCCAATTCTAGTGTCCTCAGTCCAGGGCCTGCAAAGGGAGAGCTCAGCTCATCTGGGGTTCTAGAAGATGCAGCCTTGGTGGTGAAGCTGAGAATGGAAAAAACAAGAAAAGCCAGGGACTGGGGATAAGGGGAGGTGAGGGAGAGGGAAGAGGGACAGGGAAGGGACCAAGGCCACAATCTGGAGTGGGGGGAAGCAGCCCCCACAAAGCCCTGCACTGGGGCCCTGCTGCCACCCACCTGGGCCTGGAGTTCAGTTCCTTTATATGTGAGGGCCAGGAGCAGTGTGGCAGGAGCACAAGCATTTGAGTGCAGTGGTATACCTTAAAAAGAAAGCCCAGAGACATCTCCTCATGTGTGCTGGCTGTGGTTTTGAAAAGCAGAATTAGGGCAAAAACAACTGCCCAGCCAAACACCTGGGCAGAAACCAGGCCTCTAATGAATCCCATGGTTCTAGCTCTCAAGCCACAGGGATGACACCAGGACCTCGGGGTAGCCCACCATGGTTCCCTCCCTGTACAGGGTCTTGGAGCAGGGATGAGCACCACAGGAGAGAGTCTTAGAGGATATCCTTTCACGGCATTGGGGGGAATATACTGGAGCCAGATTCCAGGAGAAGGGCCCTGGGGCAAAGGATCAAGGGCACCCTGGGCCTTTCTCCACACACACATCCCTGCCCCCAGTGTCTCAGTGCAGAGATGGTCTCTCTTGTACTTATTAGGTGAACAGGAGCAAGTGAGGAATGAATTAATGCAGGACATATGTGGCTTGAGTGGCCTTTCCTGAGGCTTAAGAGCTGCTCGGTCACCACAGCTGACTAGCATGCCACCACCACCACCTATTATAGTGAAGGAACCTATTCCTTCACTTTAAGCCTTGCTTTCCCAATTGTCTTCTTTTAAAGAACAACCTTGAAACCAGTCGTCACTGACAACTTGTCCTGGATGGCTCTGTCCAACTTCCTCAGCAGGAAGAGGAGCAATAACAGGGGACTTGGGCTCGCTAAGAGTGAGAGGAACTTCCCAACTGCACCATTTCAATCAACACCATGAGGCAGTCACTGTCTGCCCAGTACCAGGTGCCAAATGTGGCTCCAACGCCTCTCTGCACCTGCAGTCTGCCATGCTGCCCTATCTATCCTCCTGGCCATCCCTGCTCGCCTGTATGTGAAAAGTCCTGCCCTCATTCTTGGGCCCTGCAAAAGTCCTGGCCAAATGTTGGAATTCCCTGGAGAGCTTTGTCAAATATGCAACTCTTCCAGGGCTCTGCAGAACTGGGAAGCAATTCTGAGGGGGGAGGGCCAAGCAGGGGAGCTCTGGAGTCACCTAGGTAACTCTGATGTGCAACTTGAGAGCCTCTCCTGTATCAGATACAGAGTACCACCTCTGTATCTCCAGCATGACGCCTGTCAGATCTCCTTCATCAGAACTTTCTTTCATCTTCCCAACACAATACGGAGTCCATATCTCTCTTGTGATTCCAAAATCCTTCCTAGGCAGGGCCAGGTGTCCACCTGGCCTCCCAACCTCACTACTCTCTGAGTAAACTTGGGGGTCACCAGGTGGCCTCTTCCACCTCTGCATCTTTCCCCACCCCTGGGCCTCACATATAGGCACCATTCCTATTCCTCCATCCTGACAATTACTAGTCCCAATCACTTTGGTCTCTGGTGCCAGAAAGCCTGGGTTCAATTCCTCACCAGGCCTCTACTTCTGCTTGTGCAGAATAAACCCATTGGTCTTCGCACCTGGCATTGTTGCTGAAAGCATTAACCAAGTTAATGTATGAAAAGTACTTAGAATGGGAACTGGTACACATTATCAGTGACTATTAGCATCATTAAAGCTATTATTTTATTTGCTGCTATAAACCCCACCGAAAGTGGAGCTTTGCAAAGGAAAGCTGACTGTCGCTATTGCGGTATCCCTTGTTTGCAGATTCAGTACCCCAGGTAGCTCTCAGGTATGAGTTTTTAAAATGACATTAGGTCACAGAAAACAGTCAGGGGTGGTCACCCTGTTGAACCAACCCAGCCACCTGCACAGATGGAGGAAAGGAGTCTGCTGTGTGTGGGGGATGGGTGATCACACTGTCTTCTCATTAGACTATCACTCTGAGTCCTACCCACCAGGTCTGAGGGCAGCCCCCTCTTCCCCAGTGGACTGCTGCCCTCTGGGAAGAGCAGCACATGTCTCCTGAGAGACTCGTCTGTCTTCTGCTCTCACACACTGTGATGGTTTGTGTGTGTCCCCCAAAAGGTCACCTGTTTGGATGCATTCACAGGGTGCTGCTATTGGGAGGAGGTGAAACTTTTAAGGCAGGGACTACAGGGAGGACTTTAGACTTTTGGAAGTTGGTTCTCCTGTGACCCCTTGAGTTGTCACAAGAGACTTGTTACAAAGGAATCAAGCCTAGCCCCTCCTGTCCTCTGAGTTCTTGGTTCAGAAGGTAGTCACTTGCTGGCTCACACACACCTTCCACTGTTCCCATCACCACAGGAATGCAGCTAAGGGGTGGTCTTCATGGAGCCTGCACTCCGCTGTGAACCTCCCAAACTGTGAGCTAAATAAACTTCTAGTCATAAGGAACTCATGTCAGGTAGTTCATTACACTAATGAAAAGCCGACTAATAAACTGTGTGGTTTGGAGAAAGCAGACTCTACCCTGGCTCCTGAAAGGATTCAGGGGCTCAAGCCCAGACAATCAATCAGCATAGGATCAGCCCTGAACACGGTGGACGCTTTGCAGATGGCTGACTGCCCCAGCCTGGCTCATGAGAGCAAGGGGACTCACTTTGGCTCAACTAGACTCAATTCTGGATTAACCTATTGAGAAAAGCTCTCTCTCTCTCCTTTCACAGGCAGGACAGGATGTGAGGCTGCTCGAGGTCACTATGGGACACACCCTGTGAGAGCAGAGGTCAGAGGGGCAGGGCCTGGGTGGCAACATCTGGCCACTAGACCCCTCTGTTCTTGAGCCTTCAGTTCTGTAAATCCATAAGGCCCCTTATGAACTTGGGAGGAACCTGACACATGTTTCCATCTGTCACGTGTCTGAGCTCCCTAATACAGAGCTCATCCCCTGGCAGCAGGTATGGAGATGTCACACACACTTTCACTGGAGAGGAGGTTCACTCTTATTCTCAGGTATAGACTCTGCAATAGACCATCCCACAACAGCACTCTTTGGGAGCCCCAGTTTAGTCAAATGTGGGGATCGGGATCTCTGCCCAGCCACCAGGGCTCCCCCATCTACTAGGGTTTGTGGAGCAGGGGTGGTACAGGGCCACTGCTAGGGCAGTCACACCCCGCCAGCTCTCTGGGAACCTGTACCCTGGCAGGACTGGGGGTGGAGAAGGAAGTGGACCCTTAGTGGAACTTAAGCTGTGAGAGGCACCTTCCAGAACAGGACCCCCAGGCCCAAGGCTCACCCCTTCCCTGTGGGGCCCAAGGCTCTCTGGTTCTAACCACTGTCTCCTGCCCAGGTTATCAGATGCCAATCACTTCCCCTGTTCAGTGCACTTTCTTACCATCAGCTAAGCTCATTATAGTCAGTCACGTAAATCCCACCCAACATCATTCTAGCCAAGAGCTCAGAGCAGTCACCCTGGCATGGTCACACTCTCTGCCTGCCAAGCTAAAAACTAACACAGCATGCTGAATCTGCCTGCTCCAGCTTCTAAGATGCCAAATCACCAAGGAAAGCACACCATCTTTTAGACCTTTACTAATCACCATACCTTGAAAAGAAAGAAGCCATTGCTAAGCAAAATAACCAGGACCTACATCATTGATTTCTGCCCAGCATGGCCCATTCATTCAGGATGTGTGTTTGAATACAACAAACAATA
The DNA here is from genome assembly GCF_047511655.1 of Castor canadensis. Taxonomy (NCBI): domain Eukaryota; kingdom Metazoa; phylum Chordata; class Mammalia; order Rodentia; family Castoridae; genus Castor; species Castor canadensis. The sequence continues at coordinate 4,972,298 of NC_133392.1, forward strand.
AATCATTTGCTAAACAAAAGCATACTGCTGCATGAGACCTACACTCAGGCCTTCTGAAACTCCTCCTGGAAGCAATTTGCTGATGGAAACCACACCCAAAGGAATAGGCTGAGCATTACTTGGGCTGAGCACACAAAAGATGGATGCGGAGCAATGAGGTCATAGCTTCTCACCTTTAGGTCCTGCTCAAGGTTGGAACGTGCTTCCACCTCAGCAGACAACTAGCCTGGGCTTTGCTCTGCTGTACAGAGAGGAAAGGCCTCCATTTCCTGAGGCCAGCAATATACACGATGCCTCAGGGAGGGCGTGATGAGCCACCAGTCCACAGGGGCAAAACAACAAAGAGACACCCAACCCCTAGGTCCCTGGAGCTGGCAGTGGGTCATCTTCCTCCTTTGCAGCTGGTGACAGGTTCCACCAATTCTAGGTAGGCAGATAAAACTGTTCAGCAAACTTCTTAACTACATAACGTCCAAAGCAAAAGGCAGTTTTGACTCCAGCTGCTGATTTGAAACTGAAAAATTTGTAGAGAAAATATATTTCTCATTAGGTTAAACATGCAAGGAAGCATATTAAGAAAATAACTAGAGATGAGTGGAAGTATTTTCTTTTTTTTATCTGATGGTTCTTCAGAATGTGATGAGTTCAAATTCCTGAGCATACAAACAGCCAAATCTGTGTGTCGGACCTTGCTCTGCCTGGACAGACTGGCACCTGAGTAGGGCTGGATCTGTCACTGAGTGTAGACAACGAATTCTTTGTACCATTGTAGTCATCATTGTTGCTTTTGGTCACTGTGACTCTTGAGCATGTCTTCCAGCCCAAGGTGCCCTCAGGTAATGTGCCTCATGCCCGTAGGGAAGGCCTGCTTGCATTTCCTGGCCTGGCCAGTGCTTTGCCCTTGCAAAAAACGGCTCCTTTATGCTCCTTGAGAAACACACATCCACTCTCCCCAAGAGTGGGAAACTCTTCCTTGTGGGCTTGCTCCTGGCTCTTGCCGTAATCCGGGTGGATCTCCAGGTGATGACTGCAGAACGCTGGCTGTCCAGTAACCATGAAGTCCTCTCAGGAGGACCTCCTCTCAGGAGGCTTCTCAGGGGCTCTGGCTTCATAAGCACCCCCTTCTTGTAGACTTTTCCTAAGGTCCTGCTTCTACCCATTCAAGAACCTTCACTGCTTCCAGTGAACAAGTTTCCTCTGTTTTCACAGGAAATTTGAAAATGAGCTCCCAGTTAGACTAGGGTCCTTCAACAAGAGTCATGAGTGCCAGGGAGAGCCCAGGGTGATGCCCAGTTTGTCCCCATCGAAAATCAAAGGTCACATGCACAGTTCCAGGAACCCATTCCCAGCAGCTCTGCAAGTGGGAGGAAACAATCATTCTCATGGGCCCACACCTCTGATGTGACAGTCATCATTAGTTGAACCATTTGTGTTATTTTGTTAGGAATAATGGCTAATCCTCAAGGACATTAATCATAACAGTTTTCTTTTTCAGTACTGGAATTTGAACTCACAGCCTCATGCTTGCTAGGCAGTGTAACCAGTTTTTAATAACAGCTTTGAAAAAGATGAACCCGTTAGCACAGTGAGGCAGTTTCCTAATGAAACTTTTCCCTCCCATTGGACACACTGAACAGACACAGACCCTGCCCCCAGAGGAATCAGCTGCCTGTCCTGTGGGTGCTTCCCCCTCAGGCACTTTAAACTCACCACAGCCTGAGCTCACCCTCCTTCCTCGAGCTGCAGGGGCTCCAGATGCCTCCAGTCACCCTTGCTGGAAACTCGGGCCGTGGTTCTGCCGAGCGTGTTATCATCCATGGTCTACGAACCCACTCTGCTGCTGCATTAGTCACCACAGCCCTCCTTCACTCTGGGTCACACCACCAACAGGGCCCTTTCTCAGTCCCACAGCCAAGCGTGCTGCTGGACTCAGCAGTGACCGTCCAGGCACAGAGCACGCCTGGAATCTACGAGTGTCATGCTGGGAAAGAGGTCAGGCAAGACTCTCCTGACCTGTAACAAGCTGGGTCACACATGCAGTTTTCTACAGACAGAATCCATAGTATCTTCAGAAACTGAGGAACCGCTAGTTTCTCAGCAGATTCCACACTCCTCCGAGGTATGCTGGTGTTGGCAGAAGCCCAAAGCTTCCAGCTGTCTTGTCCTTTCCCCTCTACCTCTGGGCTCCAGCTCCACTCAGGCAGGACAAGCTGCTTCTCACTGCTGGGCAGGCACAAAGAAGCCCCTCTGCCTGGAGGGCATAGCCCTGTTGACTGCCCAAGACTGCTCTATGTGGTGAATCCCTTTCAGGTCCCACTCCACAGGCCCTTCCACCTGCTCTGCTCCACCTCTGTGTCCAGAGTCGACTTTATCACTTATCACAGTGAGGCAGGCTATAATTAGGAAAAGTTCGGGACTCATAAGAAAATCTATGACTTAATATTGCATTTCAGATTGACCATGCCGTGGCTCAGGAACCTCCCTCACCTGGCCCAGGAACCGCTCATGCCCCTCCCCACTCATTAATTTTGGACGGAAATCACCTGGTTCCTTCCTTCCCCTAGATTAGCATAAGTTTTAAAAGTACCTGGAGAAGAGCCGCATCCCCTCTCTGCCTGCAGATTTCACCTATGCCCACCATGGTCCCCTCTGTATTTCCCTTCCCTAATTTTTAATAAGCTGCATTCACACCCATGTGTCCTGCCGTGGATTCTTCCCTGTGGGACAAAGAATTTGGAAGTCTTCTGATCTCAGACTGCACCAGTGCCATTAACAACAGCACACACGTTCTGCCTCCTATGGATGCTCCATGTCACATCTGATGAAAACCAAGAAGGATCCTTTGAAAGAATATTGCTGGCCAGCTAAGAACAGCCTAGCTTGGCTCAACACAGTACAAAATTATTACATTTCTGGCTCTTACACTGTTACATAACATTGGGCCCAAATCCGGGCCTTGCTTAAAGGAATTTAAATGGATAGACTGATAACATCGCCAACGGATGCCTGAACTTCAGCTGAGCCTTGCAGTGTTGGCAAAAAGTAATTTATTGAATCACTACAGCACTTGATCAGGGCTGCAAGGAGCTGGGAGAAGAGAATGCTGAGTCAGCCCAGCTGAAGTTACGAGTCAGTGACCATCCCAGAGCCCTGTCCCATCCAGCCCTGAGTGTCTGGCTATTTGCAAATGCCACTGTCAGTGTCGGAAAAACCATACACTAAAAAACTATTGACACATTGCAAGGAATCATTTGACTAGTAAAAATGCCAGTTTTGAGATGATCTGAGATAATGTGGCTGGAGATGAAAGTTTATTTTTGACTAGGAAACTTCATAGTGCAACCAAGACTACAGAGGAGTTTTACTGTTGCTTACCTAAGAAGCTGAGGTATTCTCTCTGGAAGAGCATTTGCCAGTTTTCTATTCCTGAAAGTAAGAACCCTAAAGCAATGTTTTGCTGGCTAGGATTGAGTTACTGTAAAACCTTGAGCATCATAAAAGGACACAGATATTCTGACTTTTCACAAATTCACACTGATTTCCATCCTTGTGATTGTGAGAGAGGCTCAGGGTGTTTGGGACTCAATTCTGTGCCTGATGCAAGCAGGTGTCACCTGTCACTGTGCTCTCTGAAACAGTCCCCGGCAAATCCTGGTCCTCATCTCCTGCCCACAGGGTAAAAGAGAATGTGCAGGCCCCCTGAGCCAGCAACAGAGTGGGGTAGAAGCCTGGTGTCTGAGAGAAACTCAGTCTCTTTCACCCGCCTTCTCTGTCTCTGTCCCTTCCTCTCGCTCTGACTCTCCCTCCCGTCTCTCTCCTCTTTGTCTTGCTCTCTCTGCCTGTATCTGTCGCTTCCTCTCCCCTCCTCCCTCTCTCTGCACTGTATGTAGAAGGTCGAAGGCTGTATGTACAATACAGAACCCAGCTGTAGGAAATGCTCTGTGCTAGAACTGACCTTGCAGTAGGTCCTTGCAGGTCCCTCTGGAGTCTGGAAAGTGACAGGGGTGTTCTGTGAGAAAATGTCCCCACGGATGAAGCCAAAGGCCTTTCCACTCCAATAACCCATCCTGTGTTAACTCAAAACAACCAGCTTGTGACTCAAAGTGTGCTCTGTAACAAATGATCTGATACAGAGTGGCCAAGAGCAGGGCTGGTCCTGGGAAAAAATGTGATGTGAGAAAACTGAGGGGAACCCTTGTCTTCCTCTGCCTCCTGTGCCCTCCCCCACCACAGGAAGTGGGTTAACTCCAGGACTCAAAGGTCAGGATCCCGGAGGAGACACCTCCTTTCCGTAGGAGGATTTCCACCCATGTCATACTTCCAGCAACAAAATAAAAAGCTTTTTCCCATGACAAGAATTGCAGACAAACACAAGGGTAGGGTGAGATATGGGCAGGGTAGGAGAGAAGCCCCAGGGAAGGACACTGTGGATGTCTACCTTTGAGGCTGGTCTCTTTGAACCAGAGCTTCAGGTGGAGCCCGCTGGACAGAGCTCCACTGCTGGGCTCTGCTCAGAGGGCACATCCTGCCCTTGATGCACTTGTGCTCCTCAGCTGCAGGGTCAGGGCCAAGGCTGCTGAGGGCAAACAATTCTGCAGAGCCCCAAACTGAAAATTCCAGGTCCTTTTAGAGCGCGAGACAAAATAAAAAGACTTAGTACAAAAGCCATTTAAAACTGTCTTCAAGTGGCTATATGAAAGGAACATTCAAAAATGTGGTTGAGAAGAAAAATGAAACTAATTTTCTTCCTAGGACAAAAACTGGCAACTAAAGTCCAGTTGGAAATGTCTAAATACTTAAGGACATTGATAACCAAAAATTATACCTGCAAAGACGACACAATAGGACAGAGCAGCAGTGGCAGAGAAGTCGGAGCTCAGATAGTGTCAAGGCTTTGGTTCATACCCATGGCCCTCAGTCCTTTGGTAATGTAGGTCACATGCATGCATACAGCCTCACCACAATCCTTGTGGCAGTGTCATTCTCCCACTTGAAAGACTGGAATCCCACTTGCACAGGGCAAGTCTCTTGCTCAGCCCAGAGTTGCAGCACCAGAGGACCCAATCTGACAGGGTTCTGTCCCAAAGTGCTTGCACTGAGCTCCAGGTTACACTGCCTCCTGTGAAAAACAAGGCCCTGTGTTCTCCGTGCTGGGGCTCTCCAGGAAGGGGAAGTCATGGCCGGGACAGACCTCTGCATGCAGCCTCCTGTCCTCTACCTGGACAGGCTCTTACACGGCTCTGTCACCTTCATTCAGCCATTCCTGTACTTCACACTTTTGAGCGTGTCCTGAGTCCCAGGTACCCTGTACCAGCTGGCTAGCCATCCCAAGAGCCCACTGCAGAGTCACAGACATGCCCAGTGAGCTCTAGTCAGAGCTCTGTTGTTCCTGCCTTGGCCCTTCCCAGGGATCAGACAATGTTGCCAGCACCCAGTCCTCGGGCAAGGATTCCTCACCCAATCAACACTGGCATCCAAACACCTGCCTGAAAGCACCTTAGGTCTTTAACCCATAAACCAAGAATCAAGTTTTTCTTCAAAGTTTCCCCGCTCCCCATGGAGTTGGTATTTGCTTTGGAAAAAGCAGATGTCTTCATCCCTCTCATTATTTGATGCAATATACAGTGAGAGATCCCATTAAACACATTTTTGATTGTATTTGAAAGATATTTTAAAATACATTGTCCCCTTTATTTTATTTGGTCCCTAGTTCATTAGGAATCAATATAAAGGGACATTTGTTTTTCTGAAATATATTGAGAGGTTTTTATTTCACAAGCTTCGCTAGCCCCTTTGAAGTGTTTATGGAGTTGAAAGAGACATGGGGCCCATAGTCGGCAGAGAGCCGGCTGCAGTAAGAGTTCAGAGGCTGTGAACCACATCAAAACTCCATGAGTGGAACACCTGGATGGGGCAGACCTTGACAGGTGACAGAACTGAGAGAAGAAAAGGAGGTTGGGTTGGTAATCCCAAAGGAGAGATCTCCCAGCCCACATGTGGCATCAGTGCTCTCCCTTCCCCCAACTCACCCACAGCTGCTGCAGAATGGTAACATTTCACAAACCCCTTTTACCGTGGGTCTGGCCTATCTAAAATCTCAACCATCTACTTTAGCCAGCATTCTGCTTTACCAGAAAAAAAAAATGCAAGTGACACAATAGGAAGAAGTTAACCTCCAAGATCAATTTTTGTATGTCTGGGGTCAGTCCCTAAAATCAACGGCATACTAAGTGTCCCCAAAAGCCTGTCTGGGGAGCTCAATGACTGCAAGAACTCTGTCTAGAGCTGATATCCAGAGCAGAAAGAAATGTGGCTCAAACTTTCAGCTGACAAGCAGGAGGCAGCTCCAACCTCAGATCCAGCTGTACAGAATCAGCAGCTCTTCCTGGACTAGCAGTGGGAGATGGACTGGTCATATTGATAGAGACAGGACAGGTGGTCCAGAATAGTCCCTCTCTTTGCAGCACAGTTTTGAGGGCCTGAAGTGGGGGGGCCTCCAAAACCACATAGCTTTGTGCTCAGGTTTTTCTTGCCCTGGTTCCATACACCTTATTCTAAACCATGCTGCTTGTTCTTGCTGGGGCTGGTCCACTCTGGTAAGGCCTCACACCCAGCCTGGTTTAATTTGGGCCATGAGCCCAGGTTAACAGGCATAGCAAGTTGCATTTCTACATCCTTGATCACTGGCACTGGAGTCAACAGTGCATGCTAAACAATGAATTCATTCATGGAGCACAGGCGGTGGTAACATACAATTCAATACGGAATCATGCAAAATTTACATAATAATTTAGGTTATCATGTGAAAATAAAGTTACTTAGTATGTCACACCACATTGATTTACCAGTCTGGATGGCACACAAAGGTAGAATCTATCTGTTAATCTGGATTTGGTCTTTGTTCATTTATTCATTTGAACCTCACTGGGTTTTGGCATGGGCGATGCACAGCATTCGGTGTTTTAGGGGAGCAGTAATTACAGTTAACTGGGTACCAGCTACATAGATTGTAATTTATATACGTCATCTGTCCCCTCACAGCAGCCAAGTGAAGCAGAGACATCAGTTCCACTTTAGAAGGAAGAACACCAGGGCTTACACTTTGACTCATACAGTCAAGGTCACACCTGAGCCAGAATTTGAATCCATGCCTGACTTGGAAGTCTAAGCTCTCAAAGGCACTCCCTCCAGTGACCGCCTGCTGCAGGACATAACTAAACAAATCAGCTGAAAGTCAAAACAGAACCCAGTGAGTGCTCTAGGACAGGGACAACTATCTATGGAATCAAGAGGAAGTGAGATTATTTCAGTCAGAGGGTAAAGAAGGCTATATGGAAATGGAGACATTTGAGTTTGGCCTTGAAGTATGGGTGGAAGTCCCTTTGAAGGAGAGAAAGAGGAAGGAGACAGAGCAGGAGGCTTTGCCTCTCAGGTGGGGTCAGGTGTCCTTCTGGGGAATGTAGGGGGCCTTCAAGGAAGATCAGGCCATGGTTCTGTAGGAGACAGCAAGCCAAAAGATGATATAGAATTCACAAGGTTTTTCCTGGGTTGATAATTAAGGATTAGGAAGACCAGTCTCTATTGTAACAGACACACGCACTCCATTTATTTTAGAGCAGAACTTCCCTAACTCTAATCCAAGCGTCAAAAGTGAAAAAGACAGGTTGCATGAGGGAAAGGAGGGGAGTGTGAATCATGATCCCTCACTGCTCCCAAACCTGCCTCCTTGGGAGATCACTTGGGGGCCTCTGGATCCAGCTGTGTGCTCAGCATTTCCCTAAGAATTGGCCCCATAAACCCTGTGTGGATCACTCTCATCCTGCCACGATCCAAATTCAATGCACATCATCAGAAACGTGTGGCTGCCCCCATCCACAACTGACATCCACTAAAAACACACAGCACATTCACATAAGCCCAGGTACCCACTTTGTCACCTGTCCAGCCACCCAACAGCAGTGAGCAAGAGTCCGCTGCCAGATGATTGTCTGGGCACTGACCACACACCACTGTCTTCTTGGAAACTCTAGTCCTTCCTACCTTTCCAAGCAGGGTGGAGGCTGGTGTAATTAGGTGGATGAAGAAAACACTGGGAAGTTGGGAGGAAGAGAGCTGAAGTTTGATTTCGAACATGCTGGAGGGGGGCATTTGATACCCCAGGAGAAAAATGTCAGGTGGGCAGCTGGACACAAGAAGCACAGAGGAGTAGGCCAGGTATACATATGCCTCTGATCGGCAGGGGAGATTTTGACAAATAGCAGTGGGGATGAAGCCAATTGGACCAACTGAGGCACACTTGGAAGGAGAAACATTTTGGTCAAGTGAAATGGGGCCATCTCTCCCACTGTGCTGCAGCCACTCACAGGGGTCAATGATTTACATACAGTAGTACCTGGAAGGAGAAGGTCACCCTAGGACACAGAGCTTTGGGACCTCCTCCAGGTTTCTGGAGCACCTCTCAGTCAGGTGTCCCTCCACAGAAGGGGAGAAGTGGATTCTGGGCAATGCTGGCTCTGTACTTACTTTGTGTCTCCACAGGGCCCTCAGGAAGCAACTCCCACACTGACCTCCTTGACTGATAGGCTGGGTGTGAGGATGGGGTTATGTTAGTAACTCTAAAGCCATCCGGATTCACCCAATGACCTGGCATTTTACAGAGACAAATCTAGCTCCTAGCAATGTCTGCACATGGAAAGTCTGCTGGGTGGGGTGGTGCTGATCACAGGCAGCACTAATCCTGAGGAACAAAGACCTGGTCCTGAGGTCATGTTTAGCAACAGGACCATCTCTGGGAAGTGCTGGATGCTGCTTCAGGGCCCTCACTGACAGTGTAGACCCCACCTTTTGGAAGTGCTCCACATCACAACCTGAACTTTTTGCTCCCCCACAGGCCTAAAGCTTGTGTTGGGAGAGCCCAGCCCCAGCTCCATTCACACAAGGACCTCTGTCCACACCTGGAAGGCTGAGCAACCTTGGTGATTCCAGCCTAGCAGCCACCAGCACCCTACCATTCACAGCCTCCTTTGGTGCCTTGTGCCTAGGTTTTCGAAAGACAACCCCCCATTCCTGGCCACCACCCCAAATAAGCATGGGTTTTTATCTTGCAGAACTTCATTCACCTTTGCAAAGGCCTCCTGGTACCTTGAGTCATGGCGCACCTCAGGTCAAGGGCAGAGATGATCGGACAGAGACACAGTAATTTCTAGAACACCTGAGCATCCTTTGCTGGTTTTCCTTCAACCCAGCAGTACACTCATTCACTGGCAAACCCAGCTCAGGGCCACCTCTTCTTTCATTGAGTTTTCCAGACTGAAACTCTGAGAGAGTGGTCATAATTCAAGACAAGTACATTCCATACTTCTGCAGGTATCACTGTCTAACCTTTCTAGAAAGATTTGCCATGCCTGGAAGAAATTTAGGTCAGGTCCAGCACTGTCTCCTGGGCTTGGCTCTGCTCACCAGCCGGTGGGTTGCCCAGCCTTGCCCAGATGGTCCCCGAGCGCACCAAGATTGGCACCGCTGGGCCCCGGTCCCCAAAAGGCAGCATCCCCGCTGCACCCCCACGGCTCCTAGAGTTGCAACTGGAGTCACTTTCTGGAAAGGCTCCAGTCCCAACCCGAGTGCGCAGCCCCCAACACATCCCTTGGCCCCCGCCTTAACACATGTCGCTCTGTCGTCGGTCCCCTTGCACTGTCGCCAACCGAACACACACACACTCCGCTCGTGTTTACCGAGAGCGGCTGCTGAGGTCAAGTTGAAATAAGGACTCCAGGAGGGGCGACAACGTGGGATGGTGGCCAGTGTCGCGCGGTCTCTGGACGCTGGCACCCGGTACACCGCGAGGGCGGACCCAGCACCCTGGCGCGGCCCGTGCCTCCCGCGGTGGCGGTCGGGGCGGCGTCCCCGGCCTGCTCGGGCCACCCGGGGCGCGCACGGTCACCGCAGGACGCACGGCCACCCGCCCGCGCCGCGCGCCGCTCACCGCTCACCTCGGGGGGGCCGGTGCTGTCGCTCCGATCGCGCCGCCGCGGCGGCTCCGCATCTCCCGGGCGCCCGCCCGCCGCCCTCCGGGGCGCCCGCTGTCCCCGCCGGCACGAAGGAGGTAGTGAGGACCCGCGGGGGCAGCGGGGTCCCGGCGCCTCTTGAGACGCCTCCTGCCGCCCGCCGCCCGCCGCCCGCAGCCGAGCAGGAAATTTGTGCAGCGGATCCCGCGGCGTCCGAGGCTCGGACTCCGGCTCCGGCTCGAGCTCCGCGGCGGGGGCGGGGCCCTGGCGCTGCAAGGAGCAGGGGCGACGCCTGGTGCCGGGCGCGGGGAGCGCACCCCGGGAACCCGCCCTCCTGCATGGCTTTGAACCCCCCACCCCCCCTACATCCCCCCGCCCCATCCCTCCTACCCCCCACCCCGCCCCATCCCCCCACCCCGCGTGTCTGCTTACCTGGGTGCTGGCCCGCCTCTCTCCCCCACACAGGCACAGCGGGGAGTGTCAAGGTGTGTGACGTGTGGTGCAATTCAGACCAGCGGGAAAGAAAAGTCAAGGCCCTTCCTGTCCAGTCCTGGCCCTGGGCACCAGGAAGTAGTCTGGCTGGAGACATGCTTTATGTCTTGCAGCTGGTATGGGGGAGCGCACCTGGTAACTAACACTGCAGGGATAGGAAATCTAAGCAGGATGTCTCCTCCCAGAAGAGGGAGCAGAGGGTGGTGGGTGTTGGAGTGGGCTCAAAGTCACTGAGGAATTTCTGGCAAAATTAAGTATACAGAGAAAAGAGGGTAAGAAAGGGTCCGGGAGTTGGACATGGTGGCTGTCAGCTGTAATCTCTGCTACTAAAGAAGGATAGGCCTATAGGAGGATCTCCACGTAGGAGCAGAGCGAAAAGCGAGACCCTATCTGAAAAATAACTAAAGCAAAAAAAAAAAAAAAAGGTCTGGGGCTCAAGTGGTAGAGTAGCAGTGTGAGGCCCTGAGTTCAAACACCAGTACAGATAGATCGGTAAATAAATAGTCTGTGTCTGCTGTTCCGGGGACTTCTTTCCTGGAGGTTTCATTTAGGCCATTCATTCAGAGGGAAGGAAATTCTGTCAGAAGGGCAAAAAGGATGTCAAAGCCATATTACCCCTCTTGGATGTGAACCATTGTTCTGTGCCCTCATATGGGACAAAGGCACAACCCTCCTAAGGGGTGCTGTAATCTGTGGTGGGTACCTTGCTCATTAAATTAGGGAAGGAGGGAAGGAAGGAAGAGGTACTTGGGCACATCAACACCCTACAGTCAACTCTTAGGACAGTTGGAGACTGCTTCTGACAGACCCAAAGACTAAAAGAGCCATGGCACCCACTGACTTGAGATCCTCCACAGTTACTTGCTCAGAATGTGACTTACCTTCCACCTGGTGCAAGAGCTGTGGAGCCAGCGGAGAACTGGAGCTCAGCCTTCCTGCCTGCTTTGCACACGCCTGTCTCTGTGGGCCTTTCCAGATATGTAAATGTAAACCAACTGCATATACCTCAAAAAATGTGCAGCTTCCGGACGTCTCCTCCAAGTTCACCTCCTCTTGGCATCTCCTTTCATCCTAGTCCTAACTCTAGCTTTCAGCCTCTTGACTCCACCTCTGCCTCTCATCCATCCCCAGTCTACTTGCTGTCTAGCTTCTCAGTGCATCTGGACTTGTACCCCCTTGTCTCCTCCCACTGCCTTCACCTCTCCTATGTTTGCAGTGCCCCTCCATTTCACTCCTCTGCTTAAACACCTCCATTCAGAATAAAAGTCAAACTGTGGGGAGGCTTCACCCAGCTTGCCTTGCTCACCTGCTCCAGCCCTTGGTTCCTTTCTTGAGAGTCAAGCTCCTTCATGCCTGGGGCTCTGTCCTCCTTTGCACCTTCCTACCAAGTGCCTCTGAAAGATTGCCCTGCACCCCTCCCTGCCACTCTCGTCCACAGTCCCCGTCACAGTTCGGGATTATTGATGGGTTTATCTGCTGGTGTGGTGTCTACCATCCCTTCTTCCCTTGCCCCCAGGCCCTCTGCCTCTGCAGTTCAAACACACCCCATAGCCAGGAGGAACTCAGTGGGTGAGTGAAGGCTGACAGAGCAGAGGAGGATGGTCCTGGCAGGCAGCAGCAGGCAACAACGGGCAGCCTTGTGGCCCTGGCCCATAGCCCAGCCAGTCAGGCAGATCCTTCTGAGCTTGCCCTCAAGGAATGCCCAGGCTGGGTGTGTTCATGTGGCCCAGTGAAGTCACCCAGCTGTAGATTTTCCTGCTGCAAAGCCAGGCATATGAAGAGAAGGCAATAATTTCAAAGCTCTGATAATCATCATTTTGCTTGTTAACACTGCAGGGCTGGGAACGCAGAGACTGTGATCATGGAGAGAGGAACACTTGGCCTTGTCAGACATCTGCTGTTGGAAAGTGAACAGCCCTGAGAACATGAGGAGGAGGCAGATGGCTCTTCTTTCCCAGTGATATCATCCCGGTGGGACCCCAAAGACTCTTCTAGGAATTAGCAACATTCCTGAATGCCTTCTAAAGTCTCAGACATCACATCATACAAGAGCGTGTTATCCCCCACCATCTTTGTTCCTCTCTTAGGCTCAAAGCCCCTTTTGGTGTTAGTCAATTCCCCTCCCTTCATTCTAGGCTCTAAGGACTTCCCACTTCCTGCCATCCTGAACACCTTATCACAATTTTAGGACTGGGGACACAGCCCTTCCCAGCCACAGCTTCCTCTGCCTGTCTGAGCCCACCTGAGACCTGGTGATGCCATCCTCCTGCCTGCTCTCCACATGACACTGCAGCTCCTTCCCTGCAGGACAGTGCTCCAAGCAGTGTTCCTGGGACTCCCCACGTCATCAGCAGGTGAGCCTTGTGTTCCATTGTGCCTGAGGACTGTGCATGAGAGTTCTTTGCTGTAACTTGACAGTCCCATCAGGCTTATGGGGTTCAATTAGAATCCCAATGCCAAGGCCAGAAGCACTCTCTAGGATAAGAAAAAAAAAAGGCAAAATCAATGTGTGCAAAGCAACAAGAATTTACCTTTGAGAAATATGCAGAAATATTAACATAAAATTATTGGACTTCAGGAGAAAAAAAATCAGATCTGAGTGATTGACGAGCTGCAGAGCAGACCAAGCAAGGAAACCCTGAGACACTAGCAGCCTTTCTGATTTTGTTCAGCACCTGTCCCCACAAAGAGGTAACAGTCAGGATGGTTATTCCGATCTCTAGGAGGTACCAGAAAGAATAATAGATCCAAAGTTTAAATTTGTATGTTACTGCAATATTCGTCCCTCTCCTCCTCTTTTTCTGGCGATGCACAGCTGTATTCAACTTTGGTATGTGCCTCCCACACTCCAACCTCCCCAGAAACTATAGACCTTGATTTTGGTTCCTCCATTCCTTGTTTGCTCTGGTTTGTGCTGCAGTTTAGAAAGAGAGCTGGGCTTCATATGTTTCATATGTTCATGTGTTCACATATGTGTATATATATATATATATATATGAACAGATAATAAGTAATATAATAAATATAATATAATAAAGTCATATCAAAAATATGCTATATCTATACTATGTCAAATATGACAGGATAATAAGTTTGCTATCTATTACTTTATATGGTTATAACTGGATTTCCCACCTTTATTTTAAATACTTTTATCATTGCTTTGTAATTACCTATATGTATTCCTTACCCTAGGGAAGTAGCTGAATCTAGTCATTTTTACGTCCATGGTACAAACCTTAAATGGTGCTGAGTAAAAGATATTTGAATGAAGGAGTTAATATTATACATTATACCTGTAAGTAGTAATTTGAATTTTGTCATGTGTGTTCAGAACTGCAATTAGTATGTAAAGTCTCATAGTTTTGTTATTTAAAGGCAGTTAACATTATGCTTGTTTAAAAGCAGGGAAACACATGCACATGGCTCAAAAGTGCGAAAGGTTCAAGAAGTGAAACTGAAAGACTTAGCTCTTGTTTGCTTCCTTGTTCCCCAGTCAGTCTCCTCTCCTGATGCAAAGCTAAGTTACCAGGTAGTGCTCCCAGAAGAATCTTGGCATTACTGAACTTTTACACATATGGATCCTATGCTACTTAAATTGTACTATATGGGTGTTTTCCCAAACTAGCTACTGCATTCACTGTGGCACTAATGTCCAGGCTTTTTTGATGCACCACAATCTAGTGGACTGCACTACCATTGCAGAATACTTTGTTTCCAGTAACTTTGTAACACAAATTGCTGTGAGAAATTAGCCAGTAGCTGATCAGATGGTCCTCATGCTGAAGGCAGGTCTTCCCTACCTCCCCCCACTCATTCAAACTCACATGCTGTCCTACTCAGAAAACACCCCAAAGACAACCCTAAAACTATGCTTTAGCAGATTCCCAGGTATTCCTTAATCCAGTCAATCAGACATCTAAATTAACCATCACAACAGTCTGAACGGTAGAAGTCAAATGGCTGTACCTCACAAGTATTCTTATAACCATGCTATCAGAAAGAAAAAAATCAAGGCCAACCTCAGACTTGTTCACAATATTCAGTGTGAAAAGCTGAAATGTAACAAAATGCAGCAGCCATGTTGTCGTTGAAGAGCAAATGCTGATATCCTGTCCAGAGGGCAATGGGTTGTCTGAGGCCAGGTTGGCCTTCCAGTCTTGAAGAATAAATAAGGAGTCATTTCTACACTGTGGCTATCAGGCAGCTCACCAATGTGACACCTCAGAGAAAAGAATCAAATGAGGTAAGACTGATGATTGCCCCCGGGATGATTTCATGGCCACTGTGGTGGGGGGGAACAAAAGAGAATGTTGTGCTCTTCTGGGGCGAAAGAGAAAGATCAGGGTTGGGGAGACCAAAGGGGCTAGAACTGGCTGTGAGCGAGAGAACAGAAGCAGAGGGAAGCTCCAGAGGTAGATGGAGGGGTCCCTGGAACCTTTGATGCTTATCACAAACCTGAGAGCAAGGTACAGAACAGGGAGGGAGCCGCTGCCGAGCAGCATGGTTAACACATCCCAGACCTTACACAGGGCTGGGAAGAAAGACCTTGCCATCGAGAATCCAGAAAGAGACCAGCATATCTCCAGGGCAGTTCATTAGGAAAACAATAACCTTTTCCAAACATCAAAATCAAACAATTTCAGAGCCACATATCTAAAAACCACCTTCAGCCCTTACCTCATTTCATATACAAAAATTAACTAGAAATAAATCAAAGCCTTAAATCTAAGAACAAAATCATAAAACTTCTGGTAGAAAACACATTTTGTATCTTATGTTAGGCAAAGATCTCTTAAATATGACATTTAAAGCATAATTCTCAAAAACAGAAAGATTGATAAATTAGACTTGACCAAAAATTTTTAAAAGTTCTTCAAAAGATGTTAAATAACAATTTAGAGAAGATATGTGTAAAAGTCTAAGGGGCCTGGCCAATGCTAAATTGAGAGGAAAATCCATAATTAAAGAAATCCAGAAATTTAGGAAAGGGAAAACCAAATAAAAGACAGGAATGGAGTAGCAGTAAAAACAAAATTTAATATTAAAAAAACAAACCCAGAAGAATAAAATAGATACATAGAAAAGAGCAGAGATCAAAATATTAATTACTATTTCTAGAAACTTCCTGAGTCCTCATTATCACCCTCGCCTTGGCAGTGAGATAAATCTGTATACTGATCAAATTTGTCACTTTCTGTCCCAAGAAAATCTGAGTTGTTTTTATATATAAATAGATGTACAATAACTTTGTATTTGGTTGGGACACCTTATCCAGCAAATACAAAATGTAAGACTGAAATATTTGATTATGTAGAGATATTAAACTTGAGTCAGCAAGAAGAACTATAAATATGTTTTAAAGTGTAGAAATGTGATGTAAATACAAACAAAATAAATATATATACATATATATGCAACATACAAAACTGAGAAAGGATTAATAGTCTTGTTGTTCAAAAATTATAAATAGAATAAACATCTCTACATAATAAAGAAACCAACACTGTAAACAAAAAACCTGCACCATTAACAATATACAAGACACATTGATCCTCCGTGATTAAAAGAAAATAATACAACGAGATAGTTCTTGTCTCTCAGTTTGTGAAAGATTAAAAATATGAGCAATATTATTCGTTGGAGTAGACTGAAAACCAGGAAGGGTCCAGTGCAAAGTGCTGTTGGTTGGATTTTAAACCAGGCCCAACTTCCTGCTGGGGTACAAATATTTGTTGACTCACAAAGTCTTCTTCTAAGAACTTACTCCGACAAAACACCTAGACAAGTTGATGGATTTGAACATATAAGGAGTACTACCATATCGTGCAATGAAAAACTGGAAACAAGCTACATGTCCACCTAAAAGGGCTTGTATGAAGAAGTGGTGGCTACTTTGTACAATAGCAAACATGACAGACTGCCATGAAAAGGGGTGTGGTGGCTAATGGCTGAGATTTTAAAAAGCAGATTAAAGTAGAATATGGAGAAGGACTCAACTTTAACAGAAATGTGTGGATGGACATCAAGGTCATTGCCCAGCTAAGAACAGAATTACTTCCAGTGTGAACCATTGATTATATCTGCGTTCTTCTGTTCCTTTTGAATATTTTTTGGTCATGAGCATAGATAGTGGTCGTAGCATGATACAAAATTAATTCCACACTGAAAAAAAAGGGTTACTGAAATTCTGTGCCACTCCTTAAATGATAGTCAAAATAAGTAGGCTTAAGTAGAAAAAAATCAAGTTCTCACCATAATATCCAGAGTGGTGAGGGTAATAAAACATGAACTCTCGTGTTCTGGTTGAGGTGGGTGTGTCAGTACTTTTTTCTAATGACCCATGGAGTAATGCATAGCAACAGCTTCAGTAAAAGTGCAAGTAAAACCTAAGCAAGGAAATAATCTCTGGTTATTGTTCATTATCTCAGAGATTATTGATTATCTATGGTATGGACAAAGCTTTATGCATAAAGATATTTATATGTTCTTTTTCAATCATAATTTTAAAACTAAAACAACATAACTGTACACAATATATAGGTTATATGCATACATAGCTCCATAATGCATTCAATAAATGTTTGCTGAGTGTCTCCTCTGTGCTGGACTTGTTGGCAGACGTTGAGAATCAGTGGTACACAATGCTAACATTCCCACCTCCTGGAACTCATTGTCTACTCTAGGGGGAAAGAGACAATCAGCTCATTCCACAAGTAAGCTAGGTGCTATCCAAGAAAAGTGCAGGCTGCTGAAATGCATGTACCACGTTCCTTTTTAATCAAATAGTTCAATAAAAAGAGAAATGCAACCTGGGTGTGGTGGTAGATACCCATAACCCCAGCACTTGGGAGGCAGAGGCAGCCTGAATGAGAGACAGATAGATTCAGAGAGAGAGAAAGAGAGAGAGGGAGAGAGAGAGAGGGAGAGAGAGAGAGAGAGAGAGATGAAAAATATGTTGTAAAAGTCTATCATCATCTCAAGAAATGACAGTGGCAGGGGAACAGCTCAAGTGGTAGGTTGTTCCTGGGTTCAGTCTCTAGTAACACATACACACGCACACACTCAGAGTATGTCATCACCATTGGCAAATGAAAAATATCTCTATAACTTAAAAAAAGTGCAAGATGCAAAGCCCTGAGTTCAATCCACAGTACCACAAGAAAAAAAGGAAAGAAGGAAGGAAGGAGAGAGAGAGGGAGGGTAGGAGAGAAAGAAAGAAGAAAGGGAGGGAGAGAGGGAGGGAGGGAAGGAAGGAGGAAGGAAAGAAGGAAAGAGAGAAAGAAAATGATGTGGAAGAGGGTCTCTGAGGGCAAGAAATGACTGTTTGCAGACTGTTAACCAACCACTCAGCAGAGAGGGCACCAGGCATGAAGTCCTAAGCAAGAATGTTCAGGACCACGGCCATCAGAGCACTGAATGCAGAGAAGGATGAAACCCCTCAAGTTATCATTTAATGATGTGCAAATGAGATCCAATTGGAAGAGGAAATTTGAAAGACTTGTCCCCCCAATAAGGCGTGGCAATAAGGATGTATCAGGAGGTGTACGTCTTTCCGTACATTCTACAGGACCTTGACGAAGGTTTAGGATTTCCTTTGGGAACAGTGGTGAGGGACAAATCCATTACCAGGAAGTCATCTCTTGAGGGAGTTGGAGCTCTATGCTGTCGGCTGCTAGAATCAACACCACTTTGAGTTACAGGTCCTGAAGTATTTCGCCGTTTAGGGATTCTAACCTGTCCTGACACTGTAGGGTGAACTGGCTTCCGTCTACCATGACAAAGATTATAAATGAATTGCAGGATTGAGGAAGTCCTGGGAAGACCATGCCTCTCCTTCGTTCATGTTGGTTGGCTGCAACCATAGCAACCTCTTACTCCAGACTAAAGTTCAGCCGCCACAACTCTTTATGAGCACGATCACGGTTCAGTGTTCAGAAGCGTAACCCTGCCTATGAAGAATGAGGCTTTATATTTCACAACACAATGTCCAAGTCTATTTCTGAATACTAGACTCCAAATGATAAGGAGCAAAATTATCCTAAGAAGATCTTTGGGTTTTTTTTACCTAAGGGAACTTATTTTCCTGAGAAAATGCCAACAACACAGAAAACATTGATGTTCTTAACCAGCTTTGTCACAAGCCTTGGGTCTGTCATCGTGATTTGCTCGATACTCGGGACACAAGAATGGATCACCAGCACAATTGCCACTGTAGACTTATTTTCCAATGGTACCGTCAGCATCACCTACGGCCTTTTTCGTGGCAAGAGTGGTCAAGTATTGGATCAGGGGCTTCCAGAACTAGACAAACACTTTGAAGGTAAGTGTTAAACTAATTTGAATGGGGATGAGGAAAGTGAATTAAGATTCATGTCATTCTATTTGTGGGCCAAATAAGCATTCAAAAGCAATTTCCTTGTAAGCACCGAGTCAGGTAGAAGATTGTAAGTTTTTGAAAACTCATTTTCTCATTATTTCAGCTTCCTTGGTTCTACCTGTGTTTTCTCGTGAGTCTAAAGCATTTGCACAGCAGCTGTATTTGAATGGTATCTACCTTGTTTATTGACGAGTAAATAATTAAGTTAAAGTAAACACCACAATGCTGTCTAAGTGTCAAGTAGGAACAGCATTTCTAACTATATGAGCTGTGGATTTGGAGTTGGGGCAACAACTCCTTTCCAGGACTCCTTATATCATAGAAGAAAAAAAATATAATCAACCTCCATTTCCTATTTCTCAACTTCATTCTTTTATGTTTTGAATTTACATTCCAAAATAACTAATTGGGAATATCTGATTTCTATTAATTGTATATTTTACAGAAGTTCCCATGTTTTTCCTTGATTTTGCATATAATAATTTCTTCCTTTCAATAGACAGAAAATAAAAATTTATTGAGAATTGCTTTAGCTACTTGACTTTTAAAGTCTGATATCTACCATTATGGTTTTTTAAAAATTAAAAATCACATTTGTAAATTGTGTAACACATAGGTGGACTTTGTTTTGAACAGTGACCTGTGCAGTGTTGTACAATCATTACCTTTTAGCTTATAAGGCTGCATCATTTTCTACCTTATGAAAATAGGATACTTGCTCACCTTATAATGCTCTAACTCTAGGACTTTGTTAATGAAATAGTTTTCTTAAACTCAGAGCAGCAGGTTATATTCCCAAGTTATAAATCTGTCTGTCAGATGATAGGAAAGCCATGTTTCCCCTAGGTGTTCAACACCTCACCCTCTCCGCTAGTGTCAGTCGCAGCCCCCAGAAGGAAAAGGAAAACTTGCCTTATTACAACTGGAGCTAAGACTTTCAAAGACTCAGTCAAGTCTCAGTTATGTAAATAGCACTTTCAAAACCAAAAAGTGTACCAGTTTCTGAATCCTCGGACACATTTAAAATTCTTAAATATGAGACAAAACTTGCAAAATGTTGTTTTTATGCACTGTCTCTTTGGAACCAGCTGATTCCAACTGGAGATTAATTTCTTTTTGTTTTTTTGTGGTACTGGGGTTTGAACTCAGGGCCTACACACGTTGAGCCATTTCACCAGCCCATTTTTTGTGATGGGTTATTTATGTATGTATGTATTTATTTATTTTAGATAGGGCTTCTCAAACTAGTTGCCCGGGCTGGCTTCGAACTGTGATCCTCCTGATCTCTGCCTCCTGAGTAGCTAGAATCTATAGGCGTGAGTGCCGGGCTGGAGATGAACATCTTCAATGGAAGCCCCAAGTCTCTAGCTGGGGAGGCCCAGAGGAGACCAGGGCAGATCAGGCCTGGCTCAGAAGCCCTGTGTGAGGGTGGCCATGCATGCTGATGTCCAGGAGGAGGAACAGCACAGGGGGCAAGTCAAATGAAACTACAGCTCAGTCTGGGAGCAAAAAGAGGCAGAATGTTTTTATTCCCTTCACCTGGCTCTCTATTTGTACTCTTTGCTACTGGGGAGTCACATTCCAACCTCCCCACATCACTGTCCAACCTCCCCATGCTGTAGAAGGTAAACCACCACCCAATCAAGAGACTGCACTATTGCTCTGGCTGACGTCAAAGGACCCCTCGGAATGAACGGTGTCTTCATTGTCAGTGACTATAGTAATCATTGAACTTGGGACACTCGTAAACAGTTCTCTCAGATAGGAAGGAGGCAGGTTACTAAAACATCTAGCTTATTGTGTTCAGCTGCTAATGATCCATGGGTGCTTCCCTGACAGCAAATCTCAGTCTTCACAGTGAAACATGGATGCTCCCCTAGCAGGACATAATTCAGAAAGGAATCGAATCATTGGCAGCAAAACAGAATCTGTATAAATGGAGTTTTCCCACCCATCAGTGGTGGATTGACTATTCCATTGAGAAGTGGACTTCTTGGCTAGAGCCAGGTTGACTGGAAATTCTCAGAGAAATGGGTGTCACCAAGCTTTGCTATATTTCTACATAGGGTCCCCTCATCCTGCGCCAGTGTGGCAGTGGATTTCAAAAGCAAAGAGAAGAATGATTTAAAGTTTGACATATAATAATCCAACCAACAATAAGTCAACTGAGAGAACCCCAATATGGAAATTCCCCTTTGTACAACTGGACTGCTTAAAGAGCTTGGGCTGATAGATGTGTCCTGGTTTGTTCAACATCCAGTGGCAGGTCCTGTATGTCCAGCCATGAGCAGATTGTCTTTGCTACTGAGGAAGTTCTGGATATCTAATTTCAGCTCACAAACTTTCCCTGAGCAGTTGCTATGTGAGTGACAGGGTTCGCTCACTGACAGGATTTGACATAGTTCCTGGCACCGGAGGGCTCCCTACCCAAGGCAAAGACCATCATCCACCAGTTACCTGCCATGCCCTGCACTCACTGCAGAGCAGCTGTGTGTCTAAGTCTCCATGACAGTAAGGGTAAGGGTGGGGAACACTGCCCTGCAGACTCCTCGGGGGACAGAATCCTGGAAAATCCGTGGCTAGGAGGACATTCGCTCACACTCCTGGTAGTTCAGCTCCCCTCGGTTTTGGGTTGGATCTTGGATACCAGATAGCAGAGTCATTAAAGGAAGTCATTCCCTGGACTGTGGTTTTTGAAAATGTTGTCAGGGTCCAAGGAGTGTGATGTGTGGCATTTCCTCCCGCTGGCAATAATGACACAGTGAGTTACTCACATTTAGGAGGTGGTGCTCCTATAAATGTCACATTCAATATTACTCAGCCTACATGCTGACCAGAACCTATGTTTTTATGGAATCATTTTGACAGGCAAGTTTTCTTAAAGATACTTCTGTGTATGTGGCACCGGGTCTCTTTGTTCTGGGTCCCAAGAGCAGCTCGGTTGGTAGGCGTGTGGCACCGCTGTGACAGCAGTGATTCTCTGGGCTGCAGGTAGAATCACCTAGATGCTGGCACTTGACCTTCCCAGACCAATTATAAGAATCTCAGGCAGTCAGGTCCTGGCCTGACTGCTTGGTTGTTGTTTGGCTATACTGTGGTTTGAACTCAGGGCCTCACACTTGGCTAGATGGGTGTTCTCCCACTTGAACCACTCTGCCAGCCTTTTAGCCTGCTTATTATTCTTTTTTTAAATCTGCCCAGGTGATTCCAGGACAGAGTGACTCTAATTCTGGGTTGACAACCATTAGCCTTGCCTTGGCCAGCTGCTAGGTTGGAACATGCTGCTGCTCCATTGGGCACTGTTTTCTAGCCCCTTTGTGTTGATTTGCTTGAGATTAAATTAATGAATAGAAGACAGCTGTGGACACAGACTTACAAATGAACTACAGGCAGCTTGGGAGCAGATGTCAGGAACACCAGCCTGTAAGCACTGTCCTTGGGTTAACACCAACTACAACTAGCAGGAGTGCCACCCAATCTGGCCTGTCTTCTGCACCCCCTGCCCCATCGCTGCCAATCTCTACTCACTCTCTGGGAAGTCAACATTGTGCTATTAGATCAAGCTACAAACGTAATTCATAGCAAACAGAAGAATAAGTGAAGTTGATTTCTCCAGAATGTACAGAGACCCTTACTGTTTTTCCTACTCCTACCCCCAACATAAGAACACTTTCTCTGGAGAGGAACTTATGCTTTGTCCCAAAGATGTGACCCCCACTAGGAGGCAGAGAGGACAGGAGGGCAAAACAGATTCCCCACAAGTCTTGGCCACTCACAAAACAGCCCTGGCAACTGTCCAACAGGCTAGGGCACCAGGTACAACTTCCTGGGAGAGTTGTAGGTCATGCTTAGATGTCCATTGGAACCATAACCCCTCCCTGCATTCAGGAGCTACACCTGGTTAGGCTCCCTGGTGACCAGGTGTTTGAGGAGAATGTGGAAGCAGCTTACACCTGCAAAGCTGTGGCTCGCCCTCCATATCCCAGAACTTAACAGAAAACCAGAACTCAAGGACAGATGGCAGTGGAGCCTGAAGGAGTTACCCTTCCCTGCCACCAGTGGGAGAAGCTGGGTGTCCGGATGCCAAAGGCCTCCCAGCTGCGGAGTCTGCTGGTCTGGAACTCATCTCTGGAGCCGACTTGTTCTTGGCTTCTTTCCGGGGCTGCCAGAATTAGGGCAATTAGTTTCACTTGTGAGGCCACTGTCCTCATTCAGATGCCTTCCCCCAAAAAGAAAGAAAAAGAATAGCATGATTTGCTAATTTTGTAGGCAGAGGGCAGCTGTCAGATGCTATGTAGGTTTATCATTTTATTCTTGCTAACTTTCACCAAATTTTCAGCTTTCATTGTCTGAGTTCTGAGGCAGGAGCTGTAGAGAGATACAGCTTTCACACCTAAAAAATAATTACACAACATAGAGTGAAAATTAAAGCGAATTGTCCCATTTAATACACAGGTAAGTGTAAGTCAACAGACTCCAAATTGGCTCCCTTTTGAAAACCAATCTACTAGATCTTACTAAAAGTCAAAGCCAAAGCCAAACTCCATTGTCACTTTGTCATTTACTCCCCAAAACATTCAGATGTTAACTATTTACAATTGAGAACCATTTACAACTTTAAGTAAGTGTGAGAAGCCAAAAAAATCCTTCAGAACATTTCAAGTGCCTGGGACACAGGCCACATTTCCCACACTGATGTTTCTGTTTTCTAGTTAAATATCCAAATTATTTCTTTGGTTCCCAAGCTTTGACATGCAGATAACTCCTTTAGTCTCCAGCCAACTTCTGGTGAGATCCAGAATTTCCCTTTAGAGCTGCTGGTTTTTGGGGAAGGGGAAAGTCATTCTACCTTGAGGTGACCAATGTTGACATACCCATGTGGGCCGTCCTGGACTTCTGACCAGGTGTGTCCCCTCACTGCTATGCTTTTACCACATCTTTCTTGATGTCACTGATGTCACCTTCCTCTAGTTTCGAAATAGACTTGTGTTGAATTAGAGCAATGCACACCCCTAACCATGGCATCTCCACAGAGAGTGGGAGAAAGAGGACAGAGACTCAGCCCCAGGCGCAGTGCCAGCAGGAGTCATGTGTCTAATCCACCCACTTCTGCTGGCAACAGGGCAGCTGGCATGGCTGTGTTTTCAGTTAAACCCATGCCCTTGAGTGGTCTTGCCTGGGATGCAGATCCCAGAACCCATGCTGAGGACTGACCACACTCCGGAAATAACTGACAAATGCCAGAGCAGTCTAGTTGCGAGGACTGGGGGCCCATGCCATGCCAGCTGAGTTTGCTCCCAGGCCACCAAGGAGTGATGTCTTCTCTAGCCAAGGGTGGGGGGGAAGTCATGGCTCACCACTGAGCCACAGAGCTCTATTTCCCCTCTTCTGTGGATTTCCTTCTCTTCTCCCTTGGATTCCCAAGGGATGTGTGGCCTTGCTTCTCACACCCAACACCCATGTTTCCTTCTTCTGCCCTTTTTATTTTCTCTTTCTTTCCTGCACTCCCCATCCCCGCCCCCAAGCAGGTGCACCAGCATTACCACCACTCCCCAGGCCTCCCCCACTGCCCTGTAGGAAGGAAGTTGCTTACCACTCGGGAGACCTCAGAAGGGCAGAGCTGATTGAAAAGCAAAAATTTTTTAAAGCTGCACAAATAAAGTTAAGATGTCCGTAACTGAGTCACGCTCCTGCACAAAGTGAGTGTCAGGTACACCAGGTCTTGTGTTCACTATGACCACACACTCTGAAAAACAGACTTGGACTAAATGACTCTGTGTGTGTGTGTGTGTGTGTGTGTGTCTGTGGCTGGGAGGCTTTGGAACCATCCCAACCAAGACCACTCTGGAAATGTGGCCATGATCACACTGGGGGCTATATCTCTCTTCAAATACTTGGAAAGGTTGTCAGGTATTTTGTGTGTTTCTTCAGGGAGAATCAGGACCAGGGGAGAAGTTGTGGGGATGCAGAGTTGGGGCTCAGCACCATGAAGAACTTTCCAACAACTAAGGCAGGACAGGGGAGGAAAGGGGCAGCTTATGAAGTGAGGGTGCTCGAAGCTGGAACACATCTCAGAAGAGGCTTGGTGTCCCCTCCTCTGGGAGCTCCCAGCACACAGGGCTTGGAAATGAGAATCCTAACCTGGCCTGGCTGGTTCCTGCTCTTTAAAATTTGCTGGGTAAAGGATGTGAGAGACTCCTTATTCCTGGGGATGTGACAAACAGCAAGGGAAGAAAGAGCTTATGCCTGTTCATATCCACTGTGTGACTATTATACCTCGCACTTCCCATGGCTCTGTTGATATGTTACTGTTGGCTCTAAAATCTCCCAAATTCTTTTTCTCCTTGTGACTTCATAGACCATCTCGGTAAGCACTGTGTTGAACGTGGGCGTGGGGAAGCTGAATATCAAAACACCTGACATCTGTGCAGTAGATGACGTTAACGATACATAGTGAAAGCTGTTGAACAATGGGGGTGGAAGGGAGGGGGTAGGAGAGAGTAATGGTGGGGTTGAACTGACCAAAGTTAAATATATTCACAGCTGGGAGACATTGAGAAACCCCTTTGAACATTGACTTTGGAAGTAATAAGGAAGGACAGGACTGTAAAATAGGTTCTGGGGGGTGGTGAATGTCCAAAATGAAGGAGAGTGAATATGGCCGGTGTGCTTTGTATACATGTATGATATAGAACAATGAAACCTTTTGTAATTGTTTTAGATGGGGCGGTGATGTCGGGGAGAGACGGTGGGGGTGAACCTAACCCATGTTCAATGTAATGCTATTCAGAAATGTCACAATGAATCCCCCCTATATGTATGCTAATGAAAATGAGGGGGAAAAATGTGCGGCTGGGCACACCTGTCTGGTCATTTGTGTTGTAGTGAAGGAGCGGGCGGAGGGTCAGACACCCACCTGGATGGTTGTTGATGTTCTGACTGGCAACTCCAGGTCAGGGTACATTGTTGTATTTTCATGAGAGCAGATCCATAGCTGAGCTCCTTTGCTTTTAAAAAATATGTAGATATTGCTTTTACAAATTGCTGTTAGCTTGGAAAGAAGGCCCACCCAAGGGCCAGATTCCCTGCTGCCTCCATCATGGGAGCCCGTAGGCCTTGGGCTCTCTCTGATCCCAGGAAGTGGAGTCTGGACCAGGGCTGACACCTTGCTGTGCATCAGCAGAGTCCTTTTCCCACCTCCACTGCTAGCCTTGGGCTCTTACCTCCTGGGTCGCCTCTGTTAGACCTTCCCTTCCTAGCTTTCTCTCTGACAGCTGCCTTGGCTCACTTGATCCCCTCCAAAGCCACAGGACATATGGCATTTGCATTGTGCAAGGGTTTGCAGGGAGAACCACTCTGTACATTTCTAAGTGGAAGAAGATAGTGCTCAGAGCCAAAGGGAAGCCATCACTGTGAAATTGCCACAAATCCCATTGACCAGAACTCTGAGACCAGAACTTGCTAATAGGAGGTTGCAGGTATCAAGGAGACCCTTTGTGAGGACAGAGGGAGATGAAGGGCCTGTCCTCTGTGGTACTGTGGTTATCTTATTCAACCCAGAGTCAACAACTGGCCTGCAATGCAGTCTTGTTCTTACAAGACCTAAGGGTGCCCATTTTTCTACCTGACATCTGATCAACACTAACCCGAGTACCCAAGAGGGGAGGAAGGGGAAGAAGTCTAGGGTTGAAATTTACATTTTGCACTGTGCACTCACTAAATACTGTTTTAGTTTTAGGGATATTGAGGGATTCTTCCCAAAAATCTCTGCATTTGGTGGTCATCCTGTTTCTGGTCCTCAGTTTGGCTGCTTCACTGCTGAGTTCGGGGTTTACCTTCTACAACAGCATCAGCAACCCCTACCAGACGTTCCTGGGCCCGATAGGGGTGTACACCTGGAATGGACTCAGTGGTGAGTTTCCCCCAACCCCAAAAGACCCCTTGCTCTGTGGACAGTCAAACCCACCTTTGTCTGTGCCTCTCATTCATCCTTAGGAACACTCCCAATGAGGTTGTACCATGGAAATCACATTGACCTATGATGTGCCTGGTCTTGTGCTGAGGACTGGAGTTTATTTTTGTTAATCTTCAGTATTTATTAAGCATTTCTTGAGATAGAGTTCTGTTTTGAATGCACTGATAGATGAGAGGAGTGGGGTGAGCAATATAAGCCAGCCTTTGCTTTTGAGCAGAATCCTTGCTAGGCTTCTGCTCTGTACTTAACTCCAAACCAGGCTCCAGGTAATGAATGGAAGTGCATACATGTGCTGGGCTTGGTGCAATATGCCTGTAGTCCCAGCTACTTCAGAGAAGGAAACAGGAGGATTGAAAGTTCCAGGCCAACCCCAGCAAAGATCTTTAAATCAGTAACATAAACAAAAGGTAGAGTGGTAGAGCACTGGCCTAGCGTGTGTGAGGCCCTGGGTTTAATCCCCAGTACTAGCAAAGAAAAAAAGTGCACACTATACACACTTATCTACTTTCCTTCTTACCTCTGTTTAATGAGTCACCTAGGGCTGAGAGATGACATATCTGGTTGAGTGTGTCACAGAGCCACAAATGGTGTCATTCCGTGGACTCTGGGGCCAACACTGTTCTTGTGGATGGGGGTGTGGTCTGCTGTTGCTAGGTGATTTGTTTGTCTCCTGGGTAGGTGTTGGGGTGGAGGATGGAGTCCAGATGGGAAGTGGAACCCAGCTCTGACTCACAGCATTTTTTATTGTGTTATTTGTGTTTTTTAGCCAGGGTCTTGCTATATAGTCCATGCTGCCTTTGAACTTGGGATCCTTCTGCTTCAGCCTCCCGAGTGCTGGAATTATAGGCATATACCACTGTGCTCAGCGGAGTTGCAGTATTTCTGACTTTCACTCAATCATCTTCCACATCTGCCCGGAGGCCAGTGGAGTGTCTCTTTGCTACATTCCCTGGCCTTCAAGGTCTTGTCCCTGCCAGGCAGTTGGGTTTCTACTCTCTTCCTCTTTCCACATCAAAATTTGACTTAAAGAACAAAGGCTGTCCTATGAAGTCATGGCTACACTCAAGGTCTCAGCTCATGTTGTCAGAACTCTGTTTCCTCCATCATTTCATCTCCTGACTTCCCGGCGTTTCCTCTATTGTTGCCCAGCCTGGTCACAGGACTGCCACCTCTCTGGGCTCTGACAGAAGAAGAAAAACACATTATTTCCAACTGTTAAGAGAGAGTCCTGGGCCCAGTTCTTACTGGTATTGCCCTCCCCTATCCCTTGGCTAATCAATGAAACCAATGTGGTTGGTTGAATTGACCCACTGGTGCATCAGTGGGGTTGGCCCTTGCCCAGCCTAGGGTTCATGGCATGGGTTCCTAGAGGAAAGCAAGAGCCAGTGCAGGGTGGAGGCCAGCGTTGGGCCTCATTGCCACCATCTGCAGCATGCGAGGGTCAACCATTTCTGTCAGGGATGTAGTTCCCACGTCTTTTCCTCTACAGCTGAGTATAGGCTGACTTTACACAGGTCCGAGGCCTCATTCATGTCTGTGGAGGAAACAAATGTGGTGGGGGGGGGGCAGAGGACAGCTTTCCTCTCAGCCCCGCCTACATCTATCACCAAAGAACAGTGTGGTAGGGAGAGACTTCCCCTTACATTCCTTCCAGGCCCAAAGGCAAGTTCTAACACAAAGAGACCTGGGAGGTAGGTGAGAAAACCATCTGAGATTGATGTGTAAGGAGTGGATTTCCCTTCTGACTAGAGTCTGGAGGAGACCTTTGAGAAACTGAGGGAGCCAGGCAGAGCCCTTTGGGTCCCCATACTTTAAATGCCAGACTCTGCCTTGACTTACACTCAGGGACCTCTGATTTTCTTCACCCATTTTGAGGGGTGCAGAATTTAGTGACTATTTTCAGTTTGCAGGAAGCCGAGGATGCAAAAGAACTTGGGTAGTGCCAGCCAGATGTTGGAGCATTCTGGCCTCTGGATCCTGACAGCCTGGGTCAGGCTGACTTCCAGGGTCAGTGGGAAGCCCTGCAAATCCTGGCAAGCTGGCTTTGCACACATATCAAAGGCAGGGATACAGATGAAGGGCAGGGTACAGAAGGCAGAAGAGGAAGTGGTTTTCTGGCTGGTTTCTGGTAGAGAAAAGCAGCAGTACCACCATCCAGGCCTTGTGTCCTCTGACCCTAGCCTGCCTCTGCACCACACAGGCCTGGTATGGCGGGGCCCTGACCACATGGCTTGTCACTATAGACTGAGAGGCAGGTGGAGGCAGAGAGACTCAGCTCCAGATGTAGTGTGCCTCCACCAAGGAACACAGAGAGCATCAAAGTGGGTCACATGGCCAGCAGGACAGGCCAGGACAGATGCCAGTGTCTCCAAGCCTTCAGAACTCCTCATTTCCCCAGGGCTTCCTCCAGCCCCCAGTAATTCTCCTGTCCCAGAAAGCGAAGAAGCCGGGCAGCTGGAGGCTGCCTAAGGGGATGCCAGTCAGCACTGAATCTGTGTGCTGGCTCCTCCTGATGCAAATCAAAGCTCAGGGCATTAACCCTGCCCCTTTATGATTCAGCTTTTATAAGGAACTTCACAAGAGGAGAATGAGGGATAATGAAGGCGTGTGTGGCGCCTGGAGACCATCAGAGGAATGGGCTTTTGTTCATACAAATGATGAAGAAATAAAACCATTATTTTGAGAATGAGGTCTGTCATCAACATCCTTCTTACACAAAAATCCTCTAATTAGGTTCTCTTGGGAGGACCATTTGGAGAGCTTCCCTGCATGTGGGTTAGAGCTGGGATACATTTGATGCTACAGCATCCACTGTGCACTACACGTTCTGAATGTGTCTACAGATGAAGGAGCCCAAAAGACTTCTGGGCTGGGGATTCCCCGGTGACCACCTGTACGTGCTCAGACCCCACCCGGGCCTGAATATCTGCATCCTCCTCCTTCCCCTAAACCTTTTAATGTCATCTTTATTGAGATGAGTCTCACATACACCGAGCCACCCACTTAAAGTACACTTGAAGTGCACTTTAGAATGTGCTCAGACATGTGCAAACATTACTACAATCAATTGTTGAATGTTTTCACCAACTCAGAAAAAAAAAACCCAACTTCAGTTATTCCCTGCTCCCCTAGTGCACTCCCTGCTTAAGCAACTGTGAATGTACCTTTTGTAGATTCTTCCTGGTTAAAGGAATCTCTAAGCCAGGCAGAATGAAACTGAAACTCCTGAGCAGGCATTTGCAGCTCTTCAGGGCCCATCTGTCTCCGTGTGCAGTGCTGAGAGCCTTGTGGCTCTTGTGTTATGAGCTGGGCGCATCTCTCTCAGTCTGGGTCACTCAGGACTCACTGCCCATGGTGTCTGTGTCAAGGTAGCCACTTCCATCTGTGATGCTACTGTTCTTCCTCAGCCTTTCCCTCTTGTTCCCCCATTGGACCTCTCTTGGAGATACTTGTCCTGTTGACTTTCCGGTCCCCTCATCCATTCAGGACACTTTCTACATACATTGTCCTAGGAAGTGGGCTGCTATTTGGTACCAGCCTCAAAGCAACTACTTCCAAAAGGTTGTGAGCTAGAATGTTGGCTCTTGGTTAGACACTGCCCTGAATAATCTTCAGCGTTTCAATCCTAGAATCCAGTATGTGTCATATCTTTTCTATGTCCTTCCCAATGCTTCAAAGACTGTAAACCCCAGTATAGATTCTGAATAAATACCTGTAGATTACGTGTTCCATGAAGCAAGTAAGTGACATTAACAAATATGTCTCCATACTGTTCATAAAACTTAATCTTCTTTCAGCCTTCCTCGCTTTCTTGACCATGATCCTGTTCGTGGGGAACACAGAGGCCAATCATCTCTCCCAAGCCTTGTCCAAGGAACTTTATGCAGACATCAGTGTCATCAGGACAACCCACAGTTACGGATACTCGTTTTGGCTCATACTTCTTGTCATTCTTCTGAATATAGTCACTGTGGTCATCATCATTTTCTACCAGAAGGCCCGATACCAGCAGAAGCAAGAGCAGAGAAAGCCAGTGGAATATGCTCCCAGGGACGGCATTTTATTCTGAATTTCACCTCTTGTTGCTTTGGCATTCTGTCTTGCTCTGTTTTTTGCATCAGCTTCCTGATCAGTAGCTAGTTTACTTCTCTGGACAATCAGCATGGAAAAGTGACTATCATTTGTGATAGCTTTGTACCCCATGACATGTGCTCTTCATAGATGCTGTTTGCACAGCTTCATAGATGTCCTCTTGGGAAGGGTTTTCTACAAAGGCGGAGAAGATGAGAAATGCTGCTAGTCAAGGTAGTGTTCAAAGAGTGAATGATTAGGGGCCTGTAGACCTTTCCACCAGGTCTCACTAGCTAAAATAATAAAGGTCTATGTTCCTCACCTTTTCTTTGACTAACTCAAAGCACTCAGCACTTATGATCTATTGTCCTCAGGAGGGGCCAGCTATCTTCATTCTATCTATGAGTGAAGACTTCCGTGTACAGAGGGATTCAGAACTTGTCTTTCCAGGACCAGGGGTTGGGGACAAAAGGACAGGCACAGGAGGAAATGACCTGTTTCTGTTACATAAATCAAATCCAGTAGAGGATCAAACAGCTAAGAGGTAATCCTCAAACCCATTTTAAGGTTCCAAGGTGTGGTATTTGAAGGAAAGAGATCAGAAGAGAGAAGATCAGGTCTCTTTGTTAAAGAGGATGGCTTGTATTTCTGTCTTAACAGGATTGTGAATTCAGTCAAAATGGAAACAACCCTGGCAAACACTCCATCAACTCACCCTTGGCTTGGTTACTTCAGTGTAGACACAGGTGTAGCTGGTCAGATGGGAGCGTATGCCCAACAGGAAACTCCTGCCCAGCCAGTGGCAGAGGAAGAAATGGGTCAGAATTTGATGGCTCCCTGGCTTTTTTTTTTTCCCCTGAGTACAGACCAGGCATGTGTGGAACTCAGGTGTTGGGAAGCCCTCCAAGAAATAGTTTCAGTTTTCTGCAAAAAGTGAGGGTTTTTTTTTAATGTTTTCTGAGAAGACAGATAACCAGGGAAATAGAAAAGGCACCCAAACATATTCGACTTACTTGCCAGTAGAATAGTTTCCCAGCTAAGTCCTGTTGAGAATCCTTTGAGCTTGACCATTCCAAAAGTTTGCTGGTCAGACATTGTCAGGACTGGGAAATGGTCACCTTCCATGTCTTTATGGAACCAGAACCAAAGGGGCAGTTTCCCTGGTGCAATTTGCAAGGCAGAGCTCTTTATACAGGGGAATGTGGCATGAGTGAAGTTTCTCCCGGATGCATGACCTTCTCACTGCTACTTCTCAACAATCCATCTTAGAAATATGCACTGGGTGCCTGTCATGTGGCCTATTGTTGTACTAACCTGAGGATGTGCTCATGGAGTTTGCTGTCCGGTAAGCAAGACAGCCACAAAGCATCTCAATTCCAATTAAAACAGGGCTGAGAGTGTGTCTCAAATGGTAGAGTACCGTCTAGCA
Organism: Castor canadensis; assembly: GCF_047511655.1. Lineage (NCBI taxonomy): Eukaryota > Metazoa > Chordata > Mammalia > Rodentia > Castoridae > Castor > Castor canadensis. The sequence continues at coordinate 5,004,649 of NC_133392.1, forward strand.
GAGTTCAAAAAAAAAAGGTAAAAATGTGGGGGGGTGACTTGGGACTAGGGTGCAATTTTGAGGTAGAACCCTTGCCTAGCATGTGCGAAGCCCTGGTTTCTATCCCCAGCACTGCAAAAAACAAGCCAAACCAAACAAAAACTCAGTCACAAAATTGTGCTCATTCTTTGAAAGTTCAGTTCTCTATCACCCTACAAATTGGAACACATTTTTAAAAATCTGATCATTAACAGTAAAATTTTCCCAAATTCTTTGAGTCCAGAAACATTTGTATTCTTTGAAGTTCTGAGTTTTATATCAGATTTTGATAATGTGCACAGGTAATGAAGAGGAAACAGATGCAACAAACCACTGCCAACGATTGCAAAATAAACAGGGACTCGAGTCACGTGTCACTGCTGTTGTAGTGTGTATTGTACTGTGTTTATTCATCTCAGCATCCGAGCAGAGCTGGGCTTCCTTAAGGAACTGTCTTAATCCTTTTATCACAAGTGACCTTTTAGGACCCATTTCAAACACAGGCACCAGGGAAATGGAACTCTGTCTCACAATTCAGGAGACCAGAGAATGGCTCCCTTAATATGTTTTAAGATAGAAGGCAATGGAATTACATGTGTATGCAGTGGAAATCTTGTTAAACAATGACCAGACTTATGTACTATTCACAAGCACAGTTGGTTGGGAAGAGTACAACATAGACTCCTTGTCCCAACTGCAAGGTGGGTCTTTTAGAGGACATCCCTGGCCCAGTGAAGTGGACCTAATGCTGGTGAATAGCAATTTGCTATTCTAAAACTACTTAATAAGTGTACATTCTCTTACATTTCTGGAATGGAGCCATTCAAAGCATATTTTTACGAGATCTGAACTATTCTATAGTTAGATTGTTTCAGGGGTCATGATAGAACCCCTAAATAACCTGCATGGTTTTGTTATAATAAACCAGGTTGCAAGCTTCATCTATATTTGCAAAATAAATAATATGAAATATCATGTTCATCAACTCTATAAAAACATGGTGTATCATGATAGGCTTTAGAGAAATCAATACTTTATATTCAAGACAAAAGGATTAGGTTCCCCCAAAGATCTGGTGTTTGCAAGGCACTGTGGGAGCAAGAGGTAGCCTCTGGGTTCATTAGGATTTTATTTTATTATCTCAACCAACCCAGGAGTTAGGTGGGTGGGCAGCCTGTTCTCTTGATATGACACTTCTCAGGGTCCAAATCTTGATCCTGTGACCAGCCTCTGTGGCTGTTATAATCTGCGTACCCTTGGATGTCACAGTGGAGTTGCAGGTACACATAACTACCCCCTGCCTTCAGAAGCCACTCAGTCCCGGAGAGGCCTACACAACCTCAGACCTCCAAAGGACAGTCAGGCTCAAGTAGAGTTCCAAGGTGGGTCCCCTACCTGCCCAACCACCCTCTTTCTCTTACACCAGAATCAGCTGCTCAGTGTGGATTCAAAGGCCAGTTCTTTGTTGCCTAATGCAATCTTTCTATGGTCTAACTGGGGACCTGGGCACAGTGTATGTGGGACAGTGCTGGCTCGGAATCCAAAGTCTCCCTGACCCAGACATTTCAGTTTGGGGAGAAGTTGGGCATCTCTGGTGCCTGAGCCCCTTTGGCCACTTCCAACCCAGCACCCAAAACTCCAGGGGTCCAGGCAGACAAGGTCATCAGCCAGGGTGTGGAAGCTGACCCCTGTGACAGCTGAAAGTACAGTGGCCCCCGAGGCCTAGTCTTCATTCCCTGCTCCACCCTCCAGGTACCCCACCTCTCAGAATTTAGGCACCCAGTTGGGGATTCCATTTGTGGACACTTGTGCCATCTAATAGCCAGCTACAAGAAACGGCAAAGTCAGTGCTTCTCCTGGGCCTCTCTCACTTATGACTATAAAATGAACAATGTACACTCCCTGGATTAAGCAGGAAGTCCTGGAGTCTGGCCTCCTGAGGTTTCTGCTGACTCGGGGAGGCCTCCATGAATCATCTATGAGATGGGAGAACAGTAGCAGGTTTTGCCATGTTGAGAATGAGCAAGGAGTGCATGCCCTGATAGCTGATGAGCTGATGGCCGGGCTCCCCTTACAGAACCCTGAGTCTGTGGCACATGGTGGCAACGGTGGAGGTGAGTCCAATGTCACTGCCTTCCGCTGCTGCAGACCACATTAATTACTTTGTTCTGCCACCAAACAACTAATACACAGAAAACTTCAGCCCAGGGGCATCAGTAGGCTTGCCCAGTGGCCAAAGCTAACAAGTAGCAAAGCAGAACTACGCACAAGTCTCCAGGTCTTTTCCACCTGTATGTGTGTCCCAGTTCCATGTGTGTGCATCAGGCTTATTCATGGTAAGTGAATGACCCTGTGCAGGGTGGCTGTGGAAGGCGCTGTGGACTAAATGCATGCAAGTGGTCTTGTGTGAGAGCTGCTACCTTTGTTCCTTATGTCCTCCTGTTGTATGTGCTCAGCTGCCCAATGACTCTGAACAATGATTATAGCATCAGTTAAAATTTCAGACAAGTACTAATTAAAAAAAAAGAATTTGTGTCCATGGTAGCCTTCAGACTCTGAAAGTTTCATTTTTAAAATGTTTAAATGTTTATTAATGGCTAGACTCCGTGGTTTACACCTGTAATCCCAACTACTGATGGGAGGCAGAGATCAGGAGAATCAATGTTCAAAGCCAACCTGGGTAAAAAGTTAGTGAGACCACATCTCAACCAATAAGCTGGGCATGGTGGCTTGCACCTGTCACCCCAGCCATTTGGGAGGTGTAGGAAGGAGGATTGCAGTCCATTTGGGTGGGAGTAAAATCTCAAGACCTTGTCTGAAAAGTAACAAAGCACAAGGGTTAGCAGAGTGGCTCGAGTGAGAGTGCCTGCCCACAAGTGTGAGGCCCTGAGTTCAACCACCTCCCTAAACACGTTTAGTAGGAAAGAAAAAATGCTGGCAGAAATTCATTAGATTTTATAGTTATTTCCTTTAAACAACTTACTTTAAAGAAAGAAAAAAGAAAGAAAGGAAGAATCTCTTTCCTACTTTCTGATCCCTTCCTGCCAAGAAGGTTGATTTTAACAAAGCCTTGGGCTCATGTAAATCACTCTTCTGCCCAGAGTGCATCGCTCTGTCTCCACCTTTCATTCAGAGTGGAGATAGGGTGAAGTGCTCTAGTCTCCTAGGAGGGCGCATGGGTATTGCTTCTCAGGCTCCACCAGCAGGGTACCCATGGCCACCAGTGTTCCTGTCTTCCAGGTGCTGTGCATGCAAGATTCTGCCAAATCCTTCCAGCAAAAGTTCATACTGCTTTATAATTAGCCTCATTATATAGATGAGACACTGAGGCTTAGTTAAATATTGTATCCGTCATCCCACAGCAAGGGAGAGGCCCAGCGCATGTACCCTCCAAGATCTCCCAAGAGACACGTGACTGACATAACCTGACAGTGGCCCTGGGTGTGTATGAGAGGGTTGTAAAAGTCTGAAGTACACAACCAAGTACTAGACCTTGGACTCCACTGGCCACTCCCAGGCACGTGTCATTTTGAGTAACTATATGTGCTGGATTAGTACTGTGTTTAAAAAGGTGAATATTCACCTTTTGATTAAAAATATCACCAGTTGCACTAGACACCACAAGCTGCACTTTCTCTTCCCTGGCTTCCTAAATGGTTTATGGATGTAACACAGACTAATCTCTCTTGATGACACCATCACAATCATAAGTAGCAGATATTGTGCTGGTGGGGGTTGGTAGAATTGAGAGAGCACACTGTGTTCAGAGACAGCCCCATGACTGCAAGTGTTCATCGAGAGCATTGCCTCTGTAGGGCACAGAGGCAGGCGCTGGTCAGCAAGCTGCATGATTGGCTAGGGCAGCTGGATAGATGGTGTTGAGTCCATGTGATGAGGTGTGAAGCAGAACTACTGGGGGCTGCGGCGCTCTCCAAGGGCATCCTACACTAATGGGGGTGACATTCCCAGACAGAAGTGGACTTAGTTCTACCACAAGATCTGTGACCTTGAGCAGGGGCTGAAAACAACCTTAGAAATACTCTAACCACTCGTCATATGGAGACGGAAAGGAGACCCACGGCTTTCTTGTATCTGCTTCTTCATTTAAAAACAAAATAACTAAAAGGGTAGAAGAAGATTTAAGAACCTCAGTTTTTCCTTTTTTAAGTTCATTGAACTTATTTAAAAACACAAACATCAGATGTTACGATGTCAAGGCTCAAAGAATGATCCCCAGAATTTGCTCTAAAACTCTGACTTTTGTGAGTGCTGTTACTCCATGATTGATATAACAGGTTTTAAGGCGGGGTACAGTGGTGCTGACACATTCTCTTCTGTGTATGCCTAACAAAAATCAGTGAAATGAATGGTGATGATAATAGGGTGTATTCAGAAAGATGTGAGAAATTCATTTTGTGTTTGAAAAGCCCTTTAACAAATACTTTTACTTTCTATGGCTCTCCTCCACCTTTCACTACGGTTATGATCTGAATTGTGTCCTACCCTAAAATCATGCATTGGAGCCCAATCTGGAGATTGAGTATTTGGAGAGAGAGCATATAAGAAGATAATTAAGCTTAAATGAAGTCATAAGGATGAGCCTTAATACAATTTGATTAGTGTCTTTATAAGAAGAAGGAGAGACACCTGGGGTGTGTGTGCCCAAAGAAAAGGCCATGGGAGGACACCATGAGAAGAGGACCACCAACAAACCAAGGATAGAGTGCTTCAGAGAAACTAACTCTGCCAACACCTTGATCTTGGAGAAAATAAATACCTCCCCATCATTTAAAGCTTTCATTCCATGGTATTTTGTCCCGTGGTAGCTCTAGTAGACTCTGATACTTACACATAAGTGCCAAAGAGCCCGTGGAGCACTATGGGAGCCACTCCCAGATATGGCTTCATAAGGAACATCCCAACACACTGACGTCACACGTGCTGTTTATGCAGGTCCTCTTGGAAGGTTTTATAGCTGTACTCTGACCCAAGCCAAGTAATGTCCAGTCCAGTCCAATGCCATGGTTAAAGTGCTGCTCCTCTAGTACAAAAGTGTCTAGCTTAGGGCCACCATGAAAATCCTGCAGTCATAGACAGGTTCAACCAAATAAAAACCTGTAGAGAATTTCAATAGCAAGGTAGATGAGATACTACTTTTTAAAAAGACTTTTTTTTTTATGATCAGTTTTAGGTTCGAAGAAACTTGAGAGGAAGGTCCAAAGATTCCCATTCACTCCCTGTCCCATGTGTATACAGCTGTCCCCACTACCAGCAACCCCTTCAGAAGTTCATTTGTGACAATTGATAGAGCTACATTGATGTAAAAACCATAGTCACCAAGTCCATAGTTCCCACTAGGGTTGATGTATCACTTTTACAGATAGCCTTAAAGAGATGATTGCTTTAAAGAAGACAGTTAAAGAGACTGGTTGCTTTTAAGCTCCCTGTGGTTACAGGTTGAGTCTCCATCCTTCCAGTTTCAGTGCCACTTGGCACTCTTAGAAATGACTGAAGACCCTGAAAAACTTGTTTATGTAGACCGTAACTATAGACATTTGTCACAGTAAAGATTAAAACTGATCATTATTCACAATTATTATGCTTCATTTATTTGAAAATAATAGTAAACTCAATACACACTACCATAAATAACCTTTTTTAATGAAAAAATACATGTATCTTTGAAATGAAAGTAATTTATGGAGAAGAGTGGCATTGCTTTCGAAGTTTTGCAAATCTCTTTAACATCTGGCTTAACAGAAGATAGCTGGATTCTTACACCTGCCTTTGCCTTCTTCAATCTGTCATGATCAGTTATTTTGGTTGAAGACAAGCCAACCTTGTAGTTAGAACAGGCACCAGTATTTTAATGACCTCTTTGGATTACAGAGACTGTCTTGACACTGCACCAGAACCTGGTGAGTGGTAGTTACTTAAAAGTCAGTTACAGTGTGGAATCTGGAAGAACTTTCCCTCCTCCATTACATTAAAATCTGTTGCTCTCCTGCATTGCAAATCACTCTTTTATCTGTACATGATTTTTGTAACATTCAGTATTGGCCACTTGGAAAACACTGGCTCAGCAACTTTTCCATATCCTCCAAACACCTTCTTCATAAACATCAAAATTTGCACTTGCTAATATCACCATCAATTTCATCAGGAAAGCCTGCAAGTAGTGGGAAGCCACCTGAAAGTGCAGAAGCAAGCTGGATGGCAGATACTGATGGGTCAGCAATGGCTGGCCGTTTCTCATGTTCTACCATAGCAGAGGCTCGATGGCAGGGCCACCGCAAAACTGCAGCACCCACTTGTGGCTTGCTCCAGTGGAGCTGTCTCCTAAGAGCTGTGTTTCAGGCTGAGGTAACCAAAAAGTTTTTGCTGCTATTTTTAAATGCAGGAAAAGCAGATTAAAAAAAAAAAGAATTCCCCAAATTGCAAAAGATTTCTTTAAAAAAAAAATCGATCAGCTTGATTCAGGGTGATCATTTATCTTTGACATCCATAGCATTCTGGTCTAGCTGTGCCAAAGGCAGTAGCACCCTGAGCAATGTTTGTGTCAGTTAGACTAATTACCTCTACACAAAACTGTCTCTGATCTGTGCTTTTTTTGGTGTTTTTAGTTTCTGGGTTTTCCTTGCTAGGCAAATGCTCTCTTCCCTTGCTTTCGTTTTTCTTTCAGTTTTATATCTCAGTGCTGTTCAGACACTCATCCTTAGGAGGCTACATTTCCACTTCTAATTTTCAGATTTTAGTTCCACCATGAACATAAAGGTGCCTGAACATAAAGCTTCCTTGCCTTACGCCTTCGTTTATCACAAATGGACCTTCCCTCTTGGCCTGGCCACTGTGCTGAGCACTAGAGAGACAGGTGAAGAGATGACGAGGACACTGCAGAGTAAGAACAACAGACTGCAGGACCTAAGGAGGAGTAACATCTGAGTGAGCCAGGAATGTGTTTAGGGAGCCTGGAAGGATGGCTCTGCTCCTGCCCCACACCTCCCTTGAGAGCCACTTGTCCATGGACTCCGCAAAGCAACACCCTTTTACTTGAGAACCTTGTCCCCAAAACAGCATCCCACAGCTACTGTTTTTGGTCACTACTCTCAGTTCTGAACTGACTGATTCCAAAGGCTAAATGAACTGATCTGGGAAGAAGGGCTCCCTCCACTGAGGATGCCCCCTGGGTTTCCAAGGCTATGCTGGGACAAGGGACTGAATCAGAACCCTGTGATAGGAGAACCAAAAGGGTCCTTATGGTTCCCACTTCGCAACCGAAATCTGTGTTACTAAGTGCCTGGGGCCAACCACCATGCCTTACTCTGTTTCCATGGAGAATAGAGCCTAGAGGATGTGCCATCTTCCAGGTAACAGATGTGACAAGGCAACTGGAAATGAAGCCAGTATGGTGTGAGGTGAGGAGGCAGGAGCAAGGCTGTGATCTCGGGTGTTTCTGGGTGGTGAGCTGCACTTAGGTTTTCCTTACCCTCCCAGTATTGCTAATGAAAAAAAATCCCCTGTACTTACCCAACGCTTCCAGCACCACACGGTAAGTTTTCCACACCAGTTCTGTGCGGACATTCACTGGGTGTCCTCCAACTCAACAGAATTCTGTCTTCCTAGAGATGGGGCCACCCCACAAGTGAAAGAGCTCAGTCACAAATAGTGGGCTTGCAGGATGCCCATACCTCTCCCCAAATTGGCTATAAGCCAGAGGTTCCCACAAGCCCCTTCTCAGGTGTGATAATTTGCTATAATGACTCACAGAACTCAGGGAAACACCTTACTTACTATAACAGATTGAATATTCTTTATCTGAAGTGTTGATCAGAGGTGTTGCAGCTTTCATATTTTTCAGATTTTGGGATATTTGCCTATGCATGATGAAATATCTTGGGATGGGATCTGAGCCTAAACAAAAAAATTTATGTTTAAACAAAAAATTTATTTATGTTTCATATATACCTTACACATACAGTCTGAAGTTCGTGTTATGCAATAGTCTTCATAATTTTGTGCAAGAAATGAAGTTTTGTAGTGTGGAATTTTCCACTTGTGGCATCACGTCGGCACCCAAAAAGCTTTGGATATTGGAGCATTTCACTGGATTGGGGGTGCTCAACCATTTACTACAAAGGATTCAACTCAGAAACAGCCAAGTAGAAGAAGCACTTAAGGCTGTCTCCAGGTGCACTGCCCTCCTAACCCTCCCACCAACTTGGACACCCCTGAACCCCATCCTTTAGTGGTTTTGTGGACACTTCAGGCTTCATGATGTAGGCATGATTCATTAAACCGTGGGCCACTGGTGATAAATTAAGTCAATCTCCAGCTCTTCTCCTCTCCCTAGAGAGGGTGGTAGAGTTTCTTAAAGTTCCAGCCCTCTAGCCATGCTAGGTTTCTATGGTGACCAGCCCCCAACCTAAAGCCAGTCAGGGACACAGTACCCATCATCCCATTATGATACAAAGGACACATCAGTCTGGGGGACTCTGAGGATCTTAGCAGCTCTTGTGTCATGAACTGGTAACCAAGACCAAATATTACAAGGAACAATCACCAGTCACCTCATTGCTGAAGATAGCACAAAGAAGTTTAGGAGCTCTGTGTCAGGAGCCAGAGACAAAGATCAAATTTATATTTCTTACTATGTCACAATGTCCTATACTTGCCATGTATTACTTTGCTATTTAGTGATAGCAATCAACCTTATTCTTTTTGAAAACAAAGAGAATATTTATCAAGGGGTCTTCAGGTTTTAATGCAATAGTCAGAATCACAGAAAATAGAATTCAACTTGAAAAGCTTGCTGGGTTCACTGAGAGAACCTCTTGCCATAGAAAGTGTCACTAGGGAAAATGAGACCATGCAATCACTGCTGTTAGGCAGATGTGACTGCAGCTGTCACAGATACAGGGCAGCTTCGCCCATGTCAATTTACTACACTCCCCAGAGTCAAGTGTGCCTTCTGAGGTGACCCTGGAAGTTTTCCAAATGTTTGTGGGCAAGACTCTTTGGACCTAGTCTCCTAAGGAGAGCCCAGGGAACTTGGTAAGATGGAGGCCCCAGAGGAAGCTGTGTGGATGGTGTGGAAAGTAAGTTTGCTGGAAAGCTATGAATTGGCTGGTGGTTCTGGGTGGGGCAGGAGAGAACGGCAGGGAGCTGAGTCGCACCCTGGCTCCTGGAGGTCACTGCACAGGTGTGGAGGAGCCTGCAAGGGATCTCGGCTCCATTCTAGAACTCCAACTGACTTGCCACGTGATGTGGAACTGTGACTTTCCTCTCTGGGGCTGTTTCCTTCTTTGTCTGATGGGAGACACCCTATGACTGCCAGGGCTCACTTCAGACCTTAGTATCTATGATTGGGTCAAACTAGATCTTTTACGAAGGTCTGGAAAAGGCATTTCTGGTGGATTTTCCTATTGCTAACAGGTACGGTGCACTGCCTTTGGGAGTGAAAAGAATTGGGTTAATTTGGCTGAGCACCTGAAAATGAGCACAGCACACGCGGGAGCATGGATCCTCCAGGTGAGGATGGTCTCACCAGGAAGAGGACAGCCTCTGCATGAACTGCTCAGCCATTAGGTCCTTGGTCTGCAATCACAGCTGGGCACTGCTTATCGGGGCCTCTGGGAAGGCACAGTGGTCTGTCCACCACTGATATTCAACAGGGGCAGACAGGCAGCCTGCCCTCTTTGGGAGGAAGACTAATAAGACTCTCCTGCACCTGCTTCTTTGAGTCATTGGCGCTGTATGCTGGCAGTGTATGGACCCTGTCCCTGCCTGGAATTCAACCTATGCAGAAAGAAAATCTGAGAGCCACTTTAAACAATAAAATACAGGTAAAGACAGTCTGTAGTTTTAAGGGACTAAAGTGCCATGGGTGACAGCAGAGGGAGGAAGATCTGTGGAAGAGTTGTCAGTACCACAGATATGATTTGGGCCACTCGCCATGGCTCCTGCAATTGCCAGAAGCACTTGCAGACCAGAGATGGAAAATACATTCCTTATTGCCAGGGATGCCTGCTCCCAGGGATGGCCTGCTTCCTCAATTGGACCTTCAGCTGGGTGGAAAGTTACCAGCTACTCTCCAGAGTGCTCACAAGCTGCCCAAACACAGCCATATTTGATGCCCTCTATCCAAAGAAAAAAGGGCCTGCATTCAGGATTAGGATTTACCATTACTGTCTATGGCTGTGACAGCCCAGGGTCTGACCTGGGTCAGGAGGGAGTCGTGGTCAGCAGCCCCCACTTGTCCTGCCTGTGTAGGTGACTCTGGAGAAGGCGGAGATAATGGAGAATACCCCCTCTGTGGACATGATTAATGCGTACTCTGCCACGAGAGTAAAACATCAAGTGTACTTAATTGACAAACTCAGGGAGGAAGCTTTCGCTCTGCTTCCCGGAAGTCCACAGACCGAGTGCAGGTCCAGATGTCTTCCTGTGAGGCCTGGAGGGAGATGGAAAAGGAGGGGCCCTCAGTGCTCCTGCCACTTCATGCTGCCCTCCCTGTCTGAAACCTCAGGTGGGTGTCAGGGTCAAGGTTCCCATGCTGGAGTTGGGTGATGGTTTGAAGGTGTACCTTATAGTCTTTGAAATAGACACATATAATAGAGAGGAACAAGAATCATTCTATAAAGCATGTTATCAGGCCTTGATACTGCTGTACAGGAAGCAGGAGGGTGGATTTAACTGCTTGGATTTAGGATCACAGCCTCAAGTATCACCCTGACTCTGTCCCCAAAATAGAGGTCTGTCTTCTTTATTCCTGTGAGGTTGGCCTTTACCACATCCTAGAAAACCCAGAGGATATAGCAGGTGCTCTTGGTTTCTCCTCTGGCCAGCTCAATCTGCTTGTCAGTAGAAGAAGATAGTCAAGGGGGAGCACTGTTGAGAGGTTGCACAGATAGATCCTCAGGGAGGACCTGGCCCATGGGACACACAGGACACACAGGACACAGAAGGTATCTCAGTCAGCTTGGGCACTGTAACAAAACACCACAGACGCATCTTAAACAGTAGAAATGAATTTTTCAAATTTCCAGAGGCTAGAAAGCCCAAGGTCAAGGCATTGGTAAATTCAGTGTCTGGTGAGGGAGGTCCCATTTTCTGATCCTTGCTGATGCCTTCTGACATGCTGGAAGCAGTGCAGGAGCTCTTTGTGGTCCTTCTTTTGAGGGGATCCCCCTCACCACATAATTGCTGCCCAAACACCTAAAGCCATGAATCTGAGGTGATGTAAACATTCAGTATACAGCACAAGGAATTCTTACAATTATGACTGACCGTGGAAGTCCCTCAAAGACTCAGTTCCAGAAAAGCCTGTCAGGAAGGAGAGAAGCACAAAGAGGGCCAGGCCCAAGGTCAGGCTAGAACCAGGCTCTGAGGGGCTGGGAGAGCATGGCATTGTTGGGAATGTAAGGAAGGCGAGTCACTGAGACCATAGAGCTGTATCCCTCCCCACCCCACCGTCCCCTGACACTGACCAGTAATGCATGTGGCACAGAGCCAGCTGTGGGGGCCACCAGGGACAGGGCATCAGTGCTGCCGCACACATACACTCTGCAATCTGAAGTCCTCTCTCATCACTGCTGTGTTCGAGAGCGCCCTAGTGGACCTGTGAGGCATTGCTGCAAGGACCCAGTGTGAATGACTTTCTACCTTGGAAAGAAGCTGCTCAGCTGAGGTCAGGACTGGAGGCCGAGCTGAGAATTGCCTGGCCTTCCCAGCAGGGAGCCAAGAGGCAGGCTGAGCTATTGGGTGCAAGCTGGAGAGGCTGCCCACACCCCAACTCTCCCTCCACCCCGGTAAGGTGCCAGGCACCACTACCATTTTTTTAAGGGCTCAATAAATACCTTATCAGCAAATAGTAAGCAAAGCATTTTAAAACAGTGTATGAACATACAGAAACAAAGACAATCATATGCAAAACACCCATGCCCCCCCACTTGAAATTTAAAAATGTCAAAAGTCTATGTTCTATGTCATTAATTAGGGACCTGCAAATCACTGTAGTCACAGTGAGAGACTACTTCATACCTACTAGTCTGGCTAGAATTAAAAAGTCACACACCGTAGTCCAGCACTCAGGTGGCTGAAGCAGGAGAATCACTTAAAACCAGCCTGGAAGAGACCCCATCTCAAAAAGAAAAAAAAAAGTCAGATAAGCCCAGTGTGGTGGCACCTCCATCCCAGCTACTTGGGGGGCTGAGCAGGAGGATAGTAAGTATTAAGGGTGTGGAGAAGTCCTCAGAGAACAGATACTATGGGACCTAGCAATTCTCCTTCTAGTTATATACACAGAGAAATGAAAACATATGATGTCCACCCAAAATCTTGTTCTCAAAAATCAGCATTGTTAATAGTAGCTGAACAGAGTAAGCAACTTGGATGCAGCCACGGGAAGGAACTCAGCTCTGGCTCAGGCTACCGTGCAGAGCAACCTTGACAGCACTCTGCAGGGCAAAGGGAGACCGCCGTGGAGACCACACATTGCAGGATTCCACTCACTTGGAATGTCCAGAACAGGGAATCGGGAAAAACAGACGCAGATTAAGAATAAGACAGGCAGTGATAGCTAAAGGGTGCTCGGGCTCTTTTTGAAATGATGAAAATGTGCTAAATTAGTGGTAAAAGACATGCATATCTGCAAATATACTAAAAACCCTTGAGCCATGCACTTTAAATAGGTGAGTGCTAAGTGCACAAATTATCATTCTGCAACGCTAGTTCTAAAAGTATGTTGTATTCTCTTCTAGTTTTTTGTATTTGAGACAGTGTCTCATTATGCAGCTCAGGCTGGTTTTGAACTCTTGATACTAGGATTTTAATCCACCATGCCTGGCTCTTCTAGTGTTTTAATTGACAAGCAAAAAATTATATAATAGTGATATATTACTTTTTTGATGTTTGTATACATTAAGAGTGGACAGATCAAGCTAATTAATGTAGGTATTACCTCCCATGTTTATCACTTTTGTGGTAAGAACATTTGAAATCTAATCATCCAGCATGGATGTCTTGAACTTACTCTGTGGTGCTGAAGATGGAGCCCAGGGTCTCATGCACTACACAAGCCCTCTGCCACTAAATTACACCCCAGCTCCAAATTTTAATCTTTTGACCAGTATCTCTTCTAGTATTTTTCACATAAAAGAAATAAACATTACTGGACATGTGGACGCCCTGTTTCCACTTATCCCTGGTTCCATCCCTTCCTCCCTCAGCAAGATAGCAATGATCTTGGCCCATCCTACAGCCTGTGGCTAGGTTATGGTTCCCACTGCTTTTCAGCATATTTCTTGCAATTCTTATTTACTTTCCACATGAGACTCTTCTTCATCTATTTGATGGATAAGCCAACTATGTCCAGAAAGGTCAAAATTGAGCCCCTACAAGGTCACAAAGGCAGACTACCTCTGGCTGGATGCTATTGTTGCGTCTTTGTGTTATAAACCCACATTTTCATTCCCTATTTTTCCAGCAAGCTTATTTAGCTAAATCTCACAAATAATCTTATTAATCTGTTCGAGGAGAAGAGCATTGTAAATAACATTGGCAGTGATGCTGCCACACAGAGAAATCTAAAAGCATGTCTCGTATTCTGCAGGAATTTTTACAGTCCTACAGTAACATTATAAATCCTTTTCTAAAAGGTGGAGAATTAACTTTCTGAACAGAAAACTCGTATTTCTAATTCCCACCTCCCAGACCTGCAAATGCCTTCACTCTTCTAGCAAGCTTTGAAAACCCTGCCGCTCTTGTCAACAGAGGACAAACAGGGGAGGGACTGAGTGATTTTGCACTTCTCACACTCCATCGTGGTAGAAAAGAAGCCCCTCTCTGGGGGTTGAAACCTTTGCTACCAAAACAAAGATAAGTGAAACAGATCAATTTTTCTCAAAGGCCAGGCCTAGGAGGACCCCATCCCAGACCCCTCCTCTGCTCATCCTAAGAAAACCACCGCTGAACCCTGAAGATGAGCCACTGTGTCCCCCACTTCTCTTGAGCCTCCAGTATCTCTCAGTCAAGGAGGGTTACACAAACACGAGCAAGATACGTCCCTGGCCTCCACTGCAGTGTTACTTACACACTGGTGTTGACCAGCTTCTTCCTCGAAGGCTGCCCACTCTAGTGGACACTAGCTTTTATAGTCTTGTCCAGGAAGAGTCTTGCAAATCACGTGGTGTGTCTCCAGGTGCTGTGCTCCACCAGTCACCCTAGGGACTGTGGGACCCCAACTCCAAGGTGGCCTGAGCCTCCTTGGCTTAGTGCAGGGTTGAGATCCAGGAGGCTGGATGTGGAAGGTGTCCAGTCTTGGGCCCCTAAGGAATCCTGCAGAATCTTTGGCTTCAACCATCCCCAGTCCCTGCAGCCCTCTCTCCATGTCTCTTAGGTCCCTTGCAGCCACCCTCTTTCCAGGAATCAACTCCAGAGTTTATCTGAAAAAAGATGGTGCCAGGAAGCTGGGCCCAAGGGAAGTCACTATGTGCCCAGGGTGAGGCTAGAAGAGAGCCTGGAAGTTCAGAAGCCACTGACAGGGTGCTCTCATCTGATGAACAGGACAATGCAATTACATGCCTTTTTATTTGCATTTTCTAGCTTTCACATTTATTATCTTTTACACAAGCACCTGTCTATGCTGAATGGGACTGGCCCTTAGCCACAGAGTCCAGAGAAGCTGGTGTGGTGTCTGACCCAGCAGCAGGCAGCTCCCCCAGGCCCTGGTGGGATGACTGGAGGGACCTGGTTCCACTGCACTGTTCTCTGATCCCCCTTGCTGATGGACCCATCCCAAGGACTTAAACAGGAAAGTGGGAGGGGCTAAAGACCATGGTGGTGAAGGCCACACAATCCTTAACTGCTGACTGCATCTTAGGACATGTAATCACACATTATCTACCTCGTATGGGTCCCACGAAACCCCAAGAGGCCGATTTTTAGGTGAGAAAACTGAGGCTTTCAGAGGTTAAGTAACTCGCCCAAGTTCACACAGCTCTTGGTTTCAGGCTCTCTGATTCCAAAGGCCAAGCCTTTCCCTCTTCTCCCTCTAGGCCCAAGAGAGAGGCTGGTCCTGGGAATACACCAGCCCCTCTTTCTGCTTCTTTCAACTCTGCACACTTATGCAGCTCTTGCTGTGTTTGAGCCTGAGCTGAGCTGTGCTGTGCTGTGCTGAGGAGACCAAAGGACAAGTAAGAAAGACCCAGGAGAGGCACAGTTGTGGGTCAGGAGTCCGGCTAGGGTGGCAAGTGGGCTTGGTGCTTCTGGGGGCTCTGAATGATAAAGACTCCATCCTGGCAGGATGGAGGAGACTGTCATTGCTCAATGCAGACCTTCCCTACCCTGTGGTGTCCTGGTGTCAACAAGCCCTGACCCCAAGCACTGGAGAGAGACCATCCAAGTGACAGCCTTGGGGCTTGGGCAATAGAGTCAGATAGATGGACTGGTATCTGGGCACTTGACTCTGCTCACTCTTGGTCACTAGCTTTAACCACTTCCCCTCCCCCTCGGGACTCAGTTTCTTTGTCTGTAAGCTGTAGGTGCTGCTCTACACCAGGTGTCAACACACTGTCTCCTCAGACCAAACCCAGCCAGCAACCTTTGCGAACAGCTTTGTACTGAAACAGCCTGGCTAGGTTGTGTGTTCGCTGCCCATGGCTGCTTAGTCACTGAGGTGTGTGACAACCATAGAGCAATGCACGTGTCGTCTGCCCTTCACAGAAAAGTTCCTGGTCCCTACTAGAGACAAGCCTTCCCTACGTCAGCAGCACCACTTCTCAGTGGGCATTTTGGAGACTGAACACAGTCAGTGGATGCCCGGCACCTCGGTAATGCTGAACCCTGGAAAAAACATGATTCTTCCTCCATGCCATATAGCATTGCCACATAGCACCAGCGCCAATCTGCCCTTCCACCCCCATGTCCCAGGGCCTCCTTTGTATTCCTCTCTTAAGCTTTGGAGCCATTACTAAGGAGCCTTACCGGAACACAAGCACTGCACTGCCACGGCAGTCCATCTGACACCTGAGCCAGGTGCTGCTGCTGACTAACAGGTAGGCAGTGCATACTGTGTGGATACGCTGGACAAAAGGAAGATTCACATTCAAGTGGGACAAGATTTCACTATGTTTCTTAGAGCAGGGTGCCATCTAAAGCTTACAACTGGTTTATTCCTGGGATTCTCCATTGAACATTTCCAAACTTTGATTGATTGAAGGTAACTGAAACCAAAGAAAGCAAAACCACGTATAAGGGAGGACTACTGTACTGGGTCAAATTACAGACACTACTGTCCTTTTTGTTTTTCTAGTTTGTTTTATATTAGAGTCAAGACATTTTATCTTTTTTGAGATTTGCAGCACAGGTGGTTGATATTTTGTATAGATTTCATTTGGGGCATTTTGGAGAGTTTTGTAACTCAGGATGTTGATTCTGATAGGTTAGGACAATCTCAGAGGACCAGTTCTCCCTTTCTTAACAGCAGACAAGAGGCAAAGGAGGCTGTTTTAAGAGTGCACCACTAGAGGGCAGCAGAAGCCCGCGTGTGCGTTGCTGCAGCCTGGGACCAGAGAACCGAAGCTGCAGGTGAGCAGAGCAGACTCTGTCCTAAGAGGCGTAATGGTGAAGATATTCTGGGGTCTGTAGACGAGCAGGGTCAGCAGGGAGGACAGGCTGGGCGCAAAACTGCCAGGATTTCAGGCAGTGGCGCCCAAAGTGGAGACAGTGCAGGAGGGGATTCAGACATTTGCCTGATGGGAGCCTGGAGTTTGCTAAGATGGCTGAGGAACCAGTGGAGGGGAAGGTTGTGGTTTTAGGAAAGCAGAGGGAGGTTGGAGACACCGGGGTCCACCTGGAGTGTGGCTTATGTCCTTCCAAGACTTTTCTGAAAAGACCTTCTAAACAGCTTTGTACACTTCCCACTTAGAGTTGGGGGTCTTTCCAGGAGTGGTTGAGGATGTCCAAAAGGGAAGGGGCAGGACACAATGTGTACAGAAAAGCACCAACTGTCTGCCATTATGAGGAAGGGTCTGCAGCCCCTAGGAAAGAGGAACCATCCAAGGGAGGGTCAGCCAAGAGGGGAGGGAGGAGACCCCAATCCCATGTTGTGATGGCAAGTCTGCAGAAGTGAAACAGCTCCTTGAGAGTGGGTCTGTGAATGGGAGATCTTTGCTTCTTCCCTGCATTCTTGGTTCCCTCTGGCCCCAGCCACCAATTCTGTGCTCAGAATGGCCTTCCTGTCTTCCTGCCTCTCTCTCCCTCTTCCAGACCTTCAAGAATGCACTCTTGGGCACTCTAAGGGGGCCACTCAGAGAGCCAGGCCATTCCCCCTGTCTTCCACTGGCCAGTCCATCAAACTCCAGCTGTGCAGGAGAATCACCTTCATCCCTCTCCGTGCAGCCCCGGGGAGTCTGGTGTCTGGCCCCCTGCCTGGCCAAGGCTTCATCTGTGCCATCTGGAGAATCTGGAGAGACAGTGGCAGGACTTAGTCCCCAAAGCAGGGTGGGAGTTTTACAGATCGCACTTACAATTAATTTGCAAGACACTGCATGCTCTGAATACTTGGCCTCACACTTGCTTGAACTTGACTTAGGACAATTCTGTTTGGGATGTTCCTTTGGTCCATCTCAGATGGTGACATTTATTTAAAAAAACTCCTTCCATGCCCTTCAGAACAGTGGCGGAGGAAGCCTCAGCCAGTCCCCTTAGATCTGTCTCAGCATTCAGAGCCATCAAAGCCACTCTGCACAGATGCAGAGCCCCAGGCAGGGTGGCAGGGCCCTGCTTTGACTGCTTCTGCAGTCTAGGTGGACTAGGCTCATTTTCCTCTGCACACAGCGAGTTTCCACGCAGCCCTTTGCACTGAGAACTGGGCTCCCCAGCAGGCAGGTGACTTCTAAATTGAGATGTAAAAGTTAATTGTTTTATTGGACTTAGAAGAGAAGAGCAACAGGAAGTATGTGGGAGCTGCTGTTTTTCTAATTTCTTTTCATAACGAGTTTTACTTTGGAATCCATTGTCGCAGACTCTGGGGGCCTCTGGGCCTCCCCTGGTGGCTGTGGGAGTGGAGGCAGTGTCCTCAGGAGGAAGCTTGTGACTGGGGATTTCCCTGAACAAAATGTCCTTGGAGGCCAGGCAGGTCTTTCTGCTAAGGAAATGGGGGCTGCGGGTGGTGGGAGTCGGAGGGGGTCTTGCACAGCCCTTCCGGAGTGGAGACTGCATTTGCAGCTTCCTTCCATGGGGCTCCTTTCTCGCCTGCTTCCCCTGTGACCAGAGTAGGCAGTTTGGGAAGGATTCATTTCACCTAATTGCTACTGACCGATGGTCTTCCACCCCTTCAGAAATGTCCCATTGCTCAAGGGTCAGACTCACATTTCTTTCAGAATTATTTCTCACGGGCTCCATTTCAGTTCTTTTTCAATAGAGAAGACCCATAAATTTCCAGTTTGCAGAGAGATTTCATCCCAAACAAGACTCTAGGAAGGAAGGTAGATCTGCTGATTTTTCTTTTTGGCTGCCCTTCCTTTTAGGTGTTAAATGTACATCCTGGAGCAATGTGAGCTACATGGGTGAGTTAATTCTGTACCATCCACCCACAAGGAGTCAGTATAGTTGCAACACAGCAGAACCTTGTAGTCCATTTGGCCATGGAAATAGGGACAACTTGTGTTTCTCGTGATCTCCTGGGTCCAGGCGCTACTGGAGTCGGCTCCTCAGAGCAGAGGCCACCAGCTTTGCTCTCTGTGCCTCTCCCCACTCTCGCAGGCTCCTCCCTTCCCACCTGCCAGGCCTCTGCACCAGCTCCCTGCTGTGGTTGGGGTGTGCTGTCCTCTCTGAAACTCCTGTTGAAATGTAGTCCCCACTGTGAGAATTCAGAGGTGGGACCTTTCGGAGGTGATCGGGAATCTGCCCTAGCGAATGGATTAATCTGTCTTTAATGGATTAAGGGTTACTGAGTTATCTCAAGAGCAGGTCCCCTGTGACTAAGTCTCCCCTGCAGTGTCTGCCATGTGATGCCATAAGCAACCTCGGGACTCTGCCAGCTCAAGAAGGCCATTGCCAGATGCAGACCCTTGACCTTGGATCAGAACTGTGAACCAAAATAAACCTTTGGTCTTGATCAATCACCCAGTCTATGGTACTATTGTGACCAGGAATGCTAGGTCAGAGGCCTAGAATAGAGACGAGTAGTGGTGAAAGGTAAAGCAAGAAGAGTTTTATTTGCCATGACACAGCTTGAGAGCAGGCTAAGTAAGCACTTCAGCACATCTTTAGGGTACAAACAGGAAAAATGGGGCAAGGGGACAGAGGGCTGCACAGTTAAACAGTCTTGAACAAAGTGTGGCCTGGCTGGTGATTATCTCAGGTCTGGTTCTGTGAGGGATTCTAGGGTTGTTGCTGTTGTCACTTGAGGGGGGCAGTCTGACTCCATGAAGTGATTACTCCTGCTCCAGGGTGCAGCTCATCATTCCAGGTAATTGTCCTCCATTGGTGGTGTGTATGTGGGGGACAGGTCTGGCCCTAGAGACTCTGCTGTTCCTTTCCTTAGAAGTACTTTTGACTTTAATCACAAGATGTTATTGATCAATCCTGTCATTCCTGGAACCCAAGGTGACTGTAGGAGACTCAAAGTAAAGGAGACAGGTAAAATGGAGATAGAATGCTTCTGCTTCAGTTACTCTTTGGACATTTTCAAGCCCAAGTGACGAGCTGGTGTTTTTCAGAAAAAGTAGCAACAGAAAACAGACTGTGACAGCCCCTCCTCACAGAGCCCTGCTGGCCCTGCCAGCTGCTGTCTAGAAGACAGCATTCCTTGCATTCTTTGTTCTGGTGACTGGGCCTTCATATCTACCTGCTCCTGCTAAGTCTGTTTCACAAGGGAGGCTCACAGCAGAACACGCCCCACCCAGACCCTGGCTCCTCCTTGGCCTCCAGTGTCTGCTGAGTGAGTGAGTCTGCTGAGTGAGTGAGTGGGGGGCAGAGAAGGCTCCAGTTGGGTCTGGGTGGGCCATGCATTCCATGTGGATCTGCTGTCTCTAACCTCAGGTCTTTGGCCTCTCTAAGGCCTCCTCTGTGCTTCTGGGCTGGGGGTGGCTCTAGGGCAACATTCCAAGGCCACACCCATTGCAGGGGAAAAAAAAAAGAAAACGATCCTTCTCCCAGGCCCTTGTTCTGGTGGTAGTTCCAGGCCCACCAGCTGTGTGTGCAATTGGAGGCAAGGAGATGCACACTGAAGGAGAGAAGCAGGCCATGCAGGGATTTGAAGGGAGCTCACAGAGGAGGGTACAGCAGAACTGGCCTTGCAGGAGAGATGATGGTCCCCAGTGTCCTGTTGAGGAAAAGTTTGGGGCTTGCATAGGTTGCCTGGGAATGGACCAGACCACCCTCATCTGGCTGGAAACTGCCCACGCCTCTCCCCACTCATTCATTATTGGTGGGAACCTGCTGGGGCGGCCCTCCCATGGGGTAGTGTAGGTTTTAAAGGCACCTGAAAAAGAAAAGCTCTCTCTCTCTGTCAGTGGACTCTACCTGTGCCCATCATGCCCCCTTCTTCTTCTTCCTTTTCCTCACCTGGCAGAACAGGTGACTCCCCTTTTCTCCATAAAGCTATCCTACCTCACCCCATCCACATGCTCTGCTTGTATTTTTTCCATTTGGAGCACAAAAACCAGGATCTTCTGAGTACAGGCTGCACCAGTGCCGTTAACAGTGTCAGTGAGGTATCTTGAAGAGCCTCTATGCAGACACCTCATTCACTCTTCAAGACCAAGCTGAAACACTCTCTCCAGGGAAGGTGTCACCACAGGCCTGCGGGCACTGGCACACTCTGGGTCCCTTATCCCATAGCACTGTCATCATTGAATGCAGTCTTCCATCCCCTACCCTGGCCTGCAAGCTTTGTCCCTGTGTCGCCAGAGTCTAGCAGAGTGGGTGGCCCCCAGGAAGACCCATCCAATTTATGCTACTTCAGTACCTGATTGAGTATGGAGAACAGGGCAACATGTACCTTCCTGTGCCCATGGCTGTGTGGGGTGGGGCAAGAAAATGGCTGGAGCTAGGGGGTGAGGACTTCAGGCACTTCTTTTCCTTTTCACATCTGGAGTCCATGGAGACCAGCCTCCCCGCCACAGGTGCCTCCTGGTGCATGTGCCCTGGAGGACACCTGGTGCATCTGGGACAGAGCACCCCAGTTTCCTGCCGCAGACAGACAGTAAATGGACAGGATAGAGCGCAGACAGACAGGCAAAGTATCTGTGTGAGCTGTGAGCCTCTGACCGCCGAACAAAGGCTGCTGGATATTGAGCGTGGGAAGCAGATTTGCATTGGAAAAGCAGCATGAATGGGGTTTGAGAACAGTATCTGGAAAGCAGTGAAAAGATGCAGCACCTCGTCCTTCCCGATTGTGGAGACACCTGCAGAAGAACCTAACCTTTAGGTCAAGGGACACAGCTACAGAGCTGGGTTTCCAAAGTTGGAGCTGCTGCCAGCTCACCTTGATTCATCCGTGCATTGCACTTCCACTTTATACAAATACAAAATTGTACACTCCACATAAATGGCTATATATAAAGACAGGCTGTAAATGTCCAGTTCTGTATGTGCATGCAGCACACCAGGGTCACCCTGTGCCAGGAATCTCAGAACCAACAGATCTGCAGTCTGTGTGTGGGTCCCTACTGCAGTGCTGGGTAAAATTTGTCTTCTATCCTTCAGGAGACAAAAGAGAAAAGTGCTGTGTGGCTGGGGGAAGTGTGGCAAGGTAGGATGGAGTTGCATGTCATGGAGGGCTTTTTGGAGGAGGTGGTGGGATGGCCAGGAGGAATTGGTCAGACAGTTACAGGAAGGCAGGGCATCTGGGCTCAGGAACAGCAGGGAGAAGCAGCTGAGATGAAAGTTTGTGCTAGGCTCTGGGGACTCTGAATGAAAAGGCATGGAGGACAAAAGTAGCAAGAAAGAAAAGTGTGGAAGTAGAGATTCCTTCCTACTCTGTCCTGAAGGCAAAAAGTGTCATGGCCGGCTGTGAGATGTGGCTTAGAAAGGCCACCTATGGCTGCTCTGGCAAAGGATCCCAGCAGAGTGAGAGTGGCTGACATGAAGGGGCCGAGGGAGAAGGCAGGGCCGAGCTCCTGGAGGGGACACAGAGAAGATATGATTTTGCAAAGATGAAGACAGAGACAGGCGGCACATGAATGCCTGCTACTGGGTCGAAGCCAGCAGTGTCCCCAGTGAGACCCCAGGCCTGATGCAGAGAGGTTGAAAGGCATCAGCAGGCTGAGCCCAACCCCAGCCCCCTGGAGTTCTCACAGCCACTCATAGCCTCAGGAAACGTCCCAGGGCTGCTCCTCCTCTCATCCCAATAAACCGTGGGAAAAGCAAAAGCCTGGAAATCTCCAGTATCAGGTTCAGTGCCTGGGAAACTGAGCACAGCATGCAGGAATTACAGGAAAGATGGAGATCTCTCCTTGTTTACCCTGTAAACGGAGCCCCAGGGACACAAGGCCACCAATCTTTTCCTCTGCTGCCCCTTCCTTCATTTAAAGGGATTAAAAGACCCCAAGAGAGGCAAGAAGCTTGGGGCTGTGACCTCTGCTGATAGATTGGGGTGCCTGGAAACAATTCCTCTTCCTTCATCCACCCATCTGTGTGGCCAGCCCAGGGCCAATGCTGAGCTCTTGCTATGAACCAAGGAAACAATCATAGAACCTCCTGTAGTGATCTTCAATGGGACATGGCCTGGGGACTGAGCATTACAGGATTCTCTTTGTGCATGAGCAATGGTCAGACAGTCCATAGAGAAATGAACATGGAGGAAGAACTGAGGGAAAATCAGGAAGGAGAAGGTGGTGGTGTGGAAGTGGGTAAAATGCCTCGACAACCTTCTTAAGGGAGTGGGTGGGGTCTCTAAGTGCTCTAGATTGTTCCCTGTCTCCTGGGACAGTAGGATGGCTTGGGATCCAAGGTCTTCTTTAATGTGGTTAGAATATGAAATATGCCCCCTTCATGTTTTGAATGCTTGTCCCCCAGCTGGGCATCACCCCAGGCCCAAGACAGCAATGAGAGCTGTGTATCTGTGGATAGAGGGGCCATCTCCCTGATTGACCCGGATCACCAACAATGAGAGATTCTCCCTCGTCCTTGATCAGCCGTCTGGAGGGCCAGAATGACAGGGCAGTGGGGAATTCAAGATCATTGTTTTTTCCTTCAGAAGAGGAAAAGACTCAGAGAAGGTAACTGACCCACCCATGATTGCAGAGGTAAGAAGAAGTCAAGTCAGGAGCAGAATGGAGGGTGGAGAAAGCAGCTGGGTGGCCCTCAGCTGTACACACAGTGGACTCTGGTCTCATGTTCTTGGGTCATCAGGACTGGACAGAGGCTGTGAGGAACTTTGAGAGCACATTGTGACCACTTCAGGCACTCGTTACATATATCATTCATTCATTCGTTCAATCATTCATTCCTTCACTCACCATTGATGAGTGGTGGTGTGGTTGCATAGGAACTATCCCCAGAAGTTTCATGAATTGGAGCCTTAGTCCTCAACTCAGCAGTGCTCAGAGGTGGGGTCTTGAGAGGTAAAAGGGTCCTGAGGGCTCTGACTTCATCACCGAATACACTATTAGGAGGTGGGGCCTAGCCCAAGGAAGCAGACCTGGGGGCGCGCCCTGGATCTTCTTGGTCTCCATGAGGTGAGCAGCTGGCCTCTACAGAAAGCTCCATGATGTTCTGCGTCACCACAGACCTAAAAACAACAGAGTCAGACTGAAGCCATGAGCTGAAAGAAATCTTTCCTTCTTGATGTTGTTTTTCTCAGATATTTTGTCACAATGACAGGAAGGTTGACTAACACAGATGTCTCCCAGGTGCTTAGTACTTTGGAAGATACCCAAGTGGGGAGAAAAGTCCTCTGCGCCAAGGGACCTCAATGAAATCACACAGTCGACTTTCAGTCTCCACACACTCCCTTGCCTTTCAGGCTATGGAGAGCAGTTATGTGGAGAGCCTTTTGCTGATAGGAATAAGAGCTTTTAAAATTCAGCATGCACATTTTGTTTTTTGAGGCCCCCCCGAAAACTTGATCGTAAAGGCTGCACCTATGTGATACAAGACTTCCAAGTGTTATAGTTATGGATGTGAGGGCGATCTAGCTGTGACATCTGTCACAGGGTATATTTGGCTCTTCTGGCTGACTAGGTGGGTGTCGCCTTTCTCCCTCACCACTCCATGTGTGTTCCTCCCAAAGCTATGTGCTTGGTCTAAGAGGATGACCTTCCCTGATAGAGGAGGACTGTTCCTTGGTCAAGAGCTGCACTCTTCTGCTAGATCCTCCACACAAGCTCTCAAGTGCTATAGCTATTTTAACCTTGGGATAACTGTCTATGGCTTTTCTCTTCCTTCCAGAACATGCATTCATAACATGGAGATGATTCCTGTCATCTCCATGTTAGTGGACCAGAATCGAAGCAGGTGATGTCCTGGAATCAAATCCATGCTGCAAATCTCAGGGTAGGAAGACTCAGCGTGTCTCCCAGTGGGGTCTGAACCCCCCAAAAAGGCACAGTTGTTGGAGGGTGACCTGCTCTGTTGTGCAGAGTACTGCTGTGCCAAGCTGTTAGGTACACACTGAACTCCCCAACAGCATATGGGATCACAGTCCTGTCTCACTACAAGGATGGGGGGTCCCCGAATCAATTACTACCCCATGGTGGATTGCCGACTCTTGACATTGCGAGTTCACCCTCTCCTTAAAGTAAGTTTATCTTTGTCTCAAGGGAGCACCATAATGAGAGGCAACTTTACAAGTTGACTAGAGTCCAAAGCCGCCATGTTGGCTGGAAGCAGGTCAGTCAGTTTGTATGCCAGGAAGCTGTGTGCCCACCATCTTCTTTTGGTTCAAATGCAGTGAAGAACTTTGAATTCTGCCTGGAAATCCAGTTTACAAATTGAGACTTACTGTGTCTGTAGGGAAAGCACAGTCTGAGACCACTGAGCCATTTGCCCAAGGACGTCACCAGCTCTTTATGGACCTTCCTATGGACAGGACAGTGAGACAGAGGTGCTTGGCACAAAGCAGGAAGGCCATGCTGATAAGGGGCCCAGGCTGTGTGTGAGATCTGAGCCTGGGCTTGGGTCTACCACTTTCCAGCCCTGCAACTGTGGACAAGTCAACTCTGTGGCCTGTGTCTGTTTCTCCATGTATATAGTTAAGCATCAGTTCTCACAATGACATTTTCTCATTTGATTAAGCCAGTATAAAAATGATTATCAATGATAATTAGACAGCGTGTTGTGGTTGGAATATGGGCATCCCTCTGAAACTGGTATGGGAACAGTTTGCCATTGTGGCCATGTTGGGGTGGGGCCTAGTGGGAGGACTTTGGGTCACAGAGCTAGAGCCCTAATGAGATTAATGCACTTCTCATGGGAGGGGCTAATCCTTGTGGGAGGGGGGTCAGTTATTGGGAGAGTGGGTGTCATAAAGGCATGTGTAGCTTTCTGGGTTTTCTCTCACCTCTGCTCTCAACATGTGACCTTTCACACATGCCCACTTCCTTTTTCTGCCATGAGTTGAAGTGGAAAGAGATTCCCACCAGAAGCCAACCAAATGTAGCCACCTGACCTTAGACTTTCCATCTTCTAGAACCATGAGCCAAAATCAAATTCTCTCCTTTATAGATTCTCCAATCTCAATATTTTGCTAAAGCAACAGAATATGGACTAAGATAAGCACATACTTGGTGCCAGTGTTGCTCTAAACACTTTGTATCCATCCACACAATCACTGCAGATAGTAAGTACCATACTTATCCCCATTCCATGGATGGGTAAACTGAGTTCTGTGGAGGTGAAGAGACTTATATAAGGTCACACAGCTGGCTAGTGGAATTTGTGAAGAGGTCTGTAAGAGCCAGGACAGCCAGGCATATGTGGGCGGGGAGGCGGAGGGAGATGCCAATAGGGTGAACCTGAAGAGGAATCCTACAGGTCATTTTTGAATCTGCATCCCGTTTGTCTCTTTGTACCCCTCACTTCCTTAGGGGCCCATATTCAGTGTGTGCCCACAGCACAGAGTCCCACGGACTGTACCCCACCTCCAAATGACCGCCTCTAGGATTCAAAGTCACTGACTTAAGTGTGCATCATCCATTCAGGATCTGGTTGAACTTGACCTTTGGCAAAACACACCTGAGCAAGTCTAGCACTTTCTCTGCTCTCCTCCTTACAAGTCAACATTGCTCACGAGGGACAGCAAAGGGTCCTGACCAGGAAGCCCACCTGCTCCCAAGGGCTCGGCCAGCACCCTGGGCTCTGGACCTTGAAGATTTGTCATTCTCCGTGGCTCTCACATGCTTTTCTGATGCCCCTTTACCACCTGCTTCTTAGAATTCTGTGTTTCACTGCATGACATGGACGACAAATACTGAGCGATGGAAACTATCAAAGCCTGGGGGGGGGGTCCTGCTGTGGCTTTGTGTTCTGAGTCTTCCTTCCTTCCCTTGGTCACTTTGCTCAGTTGAATAAGCCTCACTCTGATGGCCTGGGTGCTGGGCGTGGTGCGAGGCTGGCTCCCTAACTGTTTAAAGACATTTGCTCAGCACCACACATGCTGTCAACCAAAGCCACCTGTCAAAAAGCCACCTGCACGCAGCACCTCTCTCAGCCCTCAAAGGGTGGATGGTACCACCGTCCCCAGCCAGTCCTCCAGGAGTGAAATTTTATTTGTGCAATAAGGTTTATAAAATCAACTCAACTTAGAGCTGTGCTAACAGATGGCTCCTACCTGGCCCTGATGGATGGCTGCAGTTACAAGATGAATAGCTTCTGGAGGGAGGACCAGACGATCCCTCCTACATCCTTATCGACCTGTGCTTTCTGATTTACTTGGATGCCTGGTGAAAGGCCACATTGTCAGACCTTAACTCAGCATGACAGCAGGCACCTGCCAGCCTTCCTCATCCATCTTCATTTGTCTTTCACAAGCACAGGGGCAGTGCCTGGCCAGCATGGCCTTCAGCCCTTACACGTCATTCTCAGAAGCCCCCGAACAAAAGTTTGTGATGGAAACTCTTCATGAGCTTTCTGGTCTTCATTCTCCTGTTAACTAGAAACAGGTGTGTCTGTGCTCCGTGGGGCATTGCCTCAGTGAAATCAAAAGAATCCATTTTGTTCCTGTCGCTTCTTTAATCTTTAAGAAATAAACTGTGATTCCCATTACAAATTTTAAACATTTTAACTTATATTTCAGACTATCACAGCTAATATATTATAAGAAAAAGATACACAAAGCAAACATTTAAAACTGCATGCTTTACACATGAAGATCATTATTACATGGAGACATTTTGCTAATAAAACTATATCGCAGGTAGAAAGTAGGGCACAGAAACACCTGATTTTTGCAGAACAAGATTAATTATGAAACTGCTGCAAACACCCCAGAGCTAAGAACTTGAGGACTGAGCGATGCTTGGAAAGGAACCATAAGGTCATGTCCTGCACATGGAAGCGGTTCTCAGAGCCGCTGCTGAGGTTGGTGGAGAGGGAGGGGCAGTATGCAGGGGTCTCAGAGGAGGGGCTGCTGTGATACAAACCTGCTGGCTGTGTCCCTGGGTTGTCTGGTCATGGCTTTTAGTAAATGTGAACTAGGCAGACCCAGTGTAGTCCCTGAGCGCTGCATTCTCCCACAGGTCACTTGCTGGGGGATGTCACCTTTGGGAACTCCAGTCTAATTTTGCTTTGAAGCAAAGTCATGTCACCCTCCACCTGGACCCCTCACCCCACCCTATCCCCACCACCTGCCCTAGTCTGATGGTCCCTTTGTCCTCAGCTGTCACATATGGTACGAAAAGAATTTCCTTGGATGCCCACTTTGTAGCGATCATCTTCCAAGAAGAAAAATGTCCAGAGAAGGAGGTAACCTCTTCCTGAGAAGTGAGACTTTTGGCAGGTGTCCAAGGACCTCTCTGCTGTATAATTGCAGCATGGTAACTTAATCGTTCTTTTTCCCTGCTGTTTTGAGAATTTGGAAAGTAGGCAAAGAAAAATAAGACAGTTTTTAGATTTCTTCCTGCTACATCATTTAAAACAGAAAAACAACAGCCAGCCAGACATGGTGGATGGGAGGCTGGGGTCACACAGCCACACAAATCTCAGAGACTCACCTGTGGGGTTGACTCTAAGCTACCTGATACTCTCCTAAGGACGGTGGTCCTTTTCCTGTTTACTGTCTGCAGTAAGTGGCTGCTGGCGTCTTTAGGACAATTCATCACTTGCCTCTTGCTGACGTGGTGCGCCCCTTGCCTGCATTCTGCCCCCTCAGCCCCTCTCCTCCACCTGCACTGTTCTTGGGGTTCTCTGGGACAATGTGATGGGGTGTTGATGGGCAAAGATGCATGAGTTCGTCACAGAATGCCTTTCCCATGACCCTGTATCTGTGCTCCAGGCCGTATTCCCAACCCATCTGGCCAGTTTTGTGAAACCTCACTTTTCTGATCAGTGAGGGGGAATCTGCTGCCCTGGGGAGACAGGCTTCTTCCTGTACATTCTCTCCACATTCCTCAGAGAAGTGGTGGGCTTGTCCCACCTGCAGACTCAACTAAAGAGGCCTGGAGTGGTTGTCCTCGGCGTCAGAGATGGAGACAGGAGGGTCTCCGGGCTGTGGGAGTCTCGGAGTCTCATAGATGCGCATTATAGAGCCAGAGATGGTTAGGATGAAATGCGCTCCGGAGCCTGCTCTGGGAGAGGCAGGGAACCCAGTTTGTGTCTTAGGATCATGGCTGTAATGCCTGGATTATCTTTCCTGCTGTCATTCATTCCCTGATGTCCAGTAGTCTCTGATGTCCTCATGCATATGTCCCTTGACATGAGCAGGCTTGCCTAGGATGTCCATCTTCAGTAGAGCTCCTTAGAGGAAAGAAATCTTGCCATCTATCTCCCCAGGGACTGGCCCATGGCTTCCATAATGGCCTGAAACTTGCGCTACCTACAGGTAAAGAAAGGTGTCCCCGAGCAGTTGCAAGTGACTTTCTGTCACCAAGATGAAACCTGATCCTGGGGACTCAGTGGGGAATCAAATTGATGATGTACAGCTGGGAGTGGGATATGAGGAGGACATAAGCAAGCAGGCTCCGATATAACTCCAGCTCTCATTGATCTGTCCACCCATATGACACAAATCACAGACAACTTTCCCTGCTAGCATTAAGCCAGGCTCTGGAACGCAAAAGAGATGGTTTCTTCTCTCCAGGGGCTCAAGGTCAAGGCCTATTGGGTGGAGGCAGGCAGAGAGGCCATCAGCAGCTCTGAAGCCTGCTACCTACTTCTGGGAAGGCAGATGGCCCAGCTTCTTTTCTCTAAGGAGCCTCTGGAGGTAGACACCCCAGGTGACCTGTTCATGCCTCAGTTCTAGAAGCTGGGAAGTCCAAGATCAAGAGACTGTCATATGGCAAGGGCCTTCTTTCTATGTCAACTCACAGTCAAAGGTGGAGGGGAGAGGAAGGGAGAGAAGAGAGAGACAGAGAGAGAAGTAGGGGTGCAAAAGGTAAGGTAGCTCCTCCTTTCATCAGGAACCCACTCTGGGGATAACAGCATTGACTCACTCGTGTCTCATTACAGTCTGCCTTCCAACGGTGTTGCTTTGGGGGGTACACTTCTATCATGTGTTTTGGGGGACATCTTTAAACCACAATATCAGTCAGCCAGCAAGAGGGATGTGGATGGAAACAGGATTCAGGATGCTCCTAGGAGGCCGGCACTCATAGAGCAGAGTGCTCCTCTATGTGAAGGGGCCTTTGCCCGGGAGCTTGAGAGAAGGTGGCTGTTGGGGAGTCTGCATAGGGTCTGCAAAGGAGCTGCAGAGGCATCTCTGGAAACCCTGAGCCATTAGTAGTCCTTTATTTGTGATTCAGGGTCCTGGAATGTAAATGGAATTCTCAGTCTAGGGGACTCACTGGCTGACCAAAATAGCTGAGGTCAGAGACACTAATGGGGCAGGGCCACCTAAGCCCTAGGATCCTGACCCTTCCAGCCACTGAGAGGTAATTATTAGGGGTACCCTGGCTTTGATCCAGTGTGGGAAAGGACATCCTGAGGTCAGCCAGAGCTTGAAAGGAGAGAAAAGAAATTCCAGCAAACAGGAAGGCCTAAGGCCGAGTCATGGAGCCATGTGGTAGAAGAAGTTGGGGTGGAAGCCAGCTCAAGCTTATCATGGAGGAGTTTAGGGGGAGGTGGGTCCCTGGAGACAGGTACTGGGGTCTTGCTGAAGCAGAGGCTGGAAAAAGTGTTTTAAAAGACCTTAAGAAGGGCAGTGGGGTCCAGACCAGCACTCTTTCCTGGGACCCTGCAATTCTACCTCCTGTGTTTTAGGGGAGGCTGCCAGGAGTTGCCCTGTAAGCAGGCTCAGTGTGGTTAATACCATTCCCATCTCACAGACTGGAAACTAGGAAGCCTCACCCACTCAGCCAGACTTTCACCTCAAACACCTGGCACACAATTCAAGGTAGGAACAGGCCAGACAAGCACATTTTGGCATCCTTCTCTGATGTGTGGCAATCACCTAGCTACTGCTGAGGCAGGACAACCCAAGGATGGGCCGCAGTTGTCCCAGCATAGCTGTGTGTCTCAGTGTGTGCTCAGCTTCACCTGGGATAGCTCCATGGCTGAGTTGGCCTGGCTGCTCTTCCAGCAATGGCCACCTGATGGCCCAGGGAGGGACCTGGGCCTCTGGCTGGCACCTGGAATGTCTGCTATGCTGACAGAGACTGGGAAGGTCCATTTAGAGCATGGGGTGGATTCTCACAGGTCAGCAACATTTGCAACTGATGGCCTGTGGGCTTCAAACATCACCTCTCAGAATGGTCCTCAGTCTGGGGAGTACCACTCTCCCTGGGTCTGCTTGGGTTCCCCCCTTCTGCTACTCTCACTGTCATAGGCTGCAGCATCTTTGGGCCTTAGTTTCCCATAACAAGCTAAAACTCTCTGGCCCAAGGAGATATCCTCTTCCAGTTTACTTGAGGGTTTTTGTTCCTGGAAAGTGTCCCAAAGAGTCTCCAAGAACACGCTAGAGTGACAAAGCAAATATTTACTGGTGTTTCCCCCAAACCAGGAGTGAGACAGAGCAGGCCCTTGCCTGGTCCACGGTGAAGGAGAGACCGTGTCATCCCCACTGGCCACTACAGTGGTCCCAGCCACACAAGGCTACTAAAAAGTGGCTAGGGTGACTAGGAATAGAATTTCACTGTATTTAATTTTAGCAAATCTAAATAGCTCCATGCTGCTGTGCTCCCATCATGTACGCTGAAGGCCTCGTGGTCCTTTCCCTTTGTATTGTTGGATCTTCGAAAACACAGCCCAAACTGCAGCCTCAGAACCAGATTCTCTCTGACCTTCTCCTGTGGCCCTGCCCTGTCCCCTCCTCCCCGCACTGGGTGAAGCCATAGAAAAAAGAATTCTTCTTTCACAAACAGGTCATAGAAACCTCCTTTCCTCAGAGCCAGCCATGAACCCAAAAATATTCCTCTAACTTCCCCCTGCCTTTCAGTGTCAGCATAAATGTGAGGAGATTCTCGGACTACTGTGTTTGATTGTAGGTCATGAGACCCCATTCCAGAAAGTTTCTGCACCACACCCAGAAGGAAGGACTGCTTCCAGGACAGGCTGAGAAGAGCAAGAGCAGACAGGCCTTGCTGGGTCTCCCCTCTCAGTCATTAACGTATACCTTTGGTGTTTAGTCACACAGACATTACGTGGCTATGCTTGCTTCCTGGAACCTGGGTCTTTGGAGCATCCATCTGAAGGTTCCCCTGTGTGTGACAACCTTAAGCTGTGGTCACATAAATCTGCATGCTTTCCACCCGCTGGTCTGGCCATTGTCTGTTTATTTCAGCAGACTCACCTAGCAAACTTCAGAGGGAAAGTTTCACTTCCCATGGACTCATACCCACTGAAACTGTGGCACAGTTGCTTCCTATGGTCTCTGGAGGCTCCGTGAAAATTGACTTCCTCTGTCTGGCTGCTGTGCGTCTTCCACTACAGGACAACTTGCTGACAGCACTGAGTCATAGCAAGGTTCGTTCCAAGGAACCCGCTTGTTTGGGTGGCTCTCAGTGCTGAGGGAGAAAACAGAATCAGGACCTCTGGCCTTAGAAAGGCAGAGGGAGGTTAAATTCCGTGACCTGGTGGCAGGAGCCACCAATGCAGCCAACTTTCCAGGTCCAGACCTCCTGCTGGGACTTGAGGCACTGTGACAACATTTCTTGCCACCTGACCTGGCTCAGACACCCTGAATGAGCACACAATATAGTGACCCCCTACAGCAGTGTGCGGGAGATGTTATTTTTTCTCAGAAGCACATAGGCAGTGCTCTCTGACTGCACAGTGGTCTGTGGGACAAATGACAAGAGAGAGGTTTAGACGGCAGGGTCAGCTCTACTTTCCCAGACAGTCTGCGAACCCAGAACCGCATGAGACATTATTCTAATATTAGCGTTCTTATTATCAGGAAGTGCTGGGGGTGGAATTCAGGGCTTGAGCACGTAGGTACATGGTCCACCACTGAGCGACATTCCTAGCCCTTGGCTTTTTCAGACTGAGTGTCACTATGTAGCCCAGGCTGGCCCTAAACTCACAATCTTTCTGCCTCTGCCTCGCTAGTACTGGAATTACAGGTGTGGGCCACCATGCCCAGCTGGCATTATAATTTTTAAGTGAAAAAAGAATCAGTATGAGGAAAGGATCAGTTTGGGCTGGCAACATGTGTCTAATTTATAAAGTTATGCAAAAAATATAGGACTTCAATTTCTTTCCCATCCAGGCACATTCTGTGGGAAGATCACTTCCCTCACATGTCGTTTCGGTGAGGTGTTATGTCTTTTTTCTCTTGTTCAGGACTGAGTAGTTTTGCCCAGGACACCCTAAACGGGTAAAGTCATGAATCTGCATGGCTGGTGATTCCTGTCGATCTGCCCCAGCTTTTCACACTTTCTTCAGAGACAGGATTGCTCTCTCTCAGATATGACATCTGTCCCAGATCTGGGGGAAATTTGCTTTAACTTCCTTTGTCAAAGGACAAAACTTACTGTTTAGTTTAAAGATCTTGGTTTTAAAAAAGAATTTTAAAGAACTGGCTTTTTTTTCTGTTCTGGAATTAGGCAATTCTTCATTCTGTTACTGGTGTACATGGGGGTGGTTCCAGCATTCCCCAGATCTTGGGTACAGCAGCTCAAGAGGTGAGGTAGGCAATTCAGGTAAGGGTTGATTGTGTGGAAGCTATCGGGCTTGGAGTTTTATCCCAGTGGCCTACCCTTGTGGCTCTTTCCCAAGTGAATTCAATGACTGCAGTGGCTGCCCAGCTGTGGGAAGGCACACGCCCTGTGAATATGCTCTCTTGTCCTTCCTGCTTGATCCTCTTTACCCTGTGCAGGTTCACCTTGATATGGGGACTGGGCTCCATAAGGACATCTGAATTGTTGGCCCAGGTGCATCCATCTGTGGTTTTAGAATGGAGTTTTATAGCCCAAGACATTTCCTTTCCCTACTCATGTATAACTAACTGCCTGCACTAACAATTTCATAAAATAGAAAAAGCGTTTTGATGAGTTGAACAGAAGTTAGTGTTGTAGGCAAAGAAGGGCTGGAGAAAGCAGAAAGACAAAGCAGAGGCTCAGTCATTTCAGAGTTGCTTGGGAGGCTAGGGAAAGAGGCAGAGCTACTGAAAAATAACTAGTTGGTCACCATCAGGTCACCTTTTTGTGGAAGGTTAAGGCAAGGGGAACCTCATTTTGATGCAACTGAAACTGGCCTGTGAGGAAAATTTGCCTTTCATCTCTCCCTCCTGAGTCCTTGGAAGGTCAGATAACAACTCAGTTTTGGTTTGATGACCCTGGAGCTTTAGTGTGAGTGACTCCATCTTGAGTCCGTAAACCAATGACTTGTTTCTTGTAATATGTACTTAACACTGTGAATAAAAATCAACTTTGGGCTTTCCTAAATTGGGAAAATACAAACTTGGATAGGGGAAGGTCATGAGGCCTTACCCGGGACCTGAATGGGTACAGGTGGCCACTGTTCAGTGTTTTCACCCCACCCAATCCACTTCAACTTTCTCTGCCTTACTGTGCCCAGGAGCAACCTCCCCAAGATGTTCCTTCCTCTGGTTCCAGTGGCTGGCCCATGGGAGAGAGGATGTATTCCTGGGGACCCCCACTCTGATCCCCTAGGTGGCAAGCATGTGTACACATAAATAGTAAGCAACACATGGCACCTCTGTCATTGTGCAGGCTACCAGAATGTGCTACCCAAATCTGTCTCTTTGTCATGTGGATTATTCTGAGTTGAAGACAATTGAAAGCCAGCAGACACAGGGAAACTCACCAAGGGCCAAGCAGCAACACCAAAAAGTCCTTCAATAAACACAAAGTCATCGTATGTGAAAAATAAATAGTTTTGAATTTATGAAACCTGTAGTTATTTGTTACAAATGGTTTCTTGCAAAACTAATGTCAACAAAATCAAATAAAAAAAGTCAAAGGAATCATAGTTGGGCTATTTTTACTTTTTAAAAGATTAAAAATATTTTTGAATATTCTAGAGAAAAAAACTACACTGAAACTCCATCTGTAATATGTAGCTAAAGTCGCGTTCCAAAAAGTATATCAGAAAATTAGAACAAATCATGTGTGTGATTATGAAGAAGAATCCATAAACGAACCCTGAAATTAGCTTTTGCAAGTGAAACTATTGTCTCAATTAAAGACAAGATTGAATACCTTACTACTGTTTTCAGTTTTCTTGATAAAATTCCAGCATTGAAAATCTTTAAAAGATAAAAGAAAAGCAATTGTGGAGTAGCTGTAGATACGGCTTTACCAGAGTGAAATTGCTTAATAACAGAGTGATTCATATGCTAAACTCAAAATATTCTGAAATTTTAAAAGGATAATGTGAGAACCCATTTCAATTTTTGAACACGATATGTCATTTTTATGATTCATTTGTAAATCTGAGTTTTGCTTGAGAGTTCTCTTACCAACTCTTATTGCTGTGCCTCAGGGCTGCTTCCTCCAGGTGAATCTTCAGAGCTACAACTGAACTAAGAACCCAAGGATTATAGTAACTCAAGAAATGTCTAACCTGGCATGGTCGTCAATAGGAAAGAAAAGCTTCCTTTGAAACATAATTTGTGATTTGGAAACTGGAGTTTTAGGGCCTAGGCCCAAACTCCTAGGATTCCGCATGTCAAGTCTGGGCACTCACCCTTATACGCCAAACAAAGAGACATGGTGGGTGAAGGGCCGAGAAGGGAAGTTTGTTATGTGCACATACAGCCATGGGAAGACAGCACTTCAGTTTATCTTCCGCCATCCTTGGGGTATAGAGGTGAGCTTTAGTTAGAGAGAAAGAATTGGGGCGGGGGGCAAAAGGTATTTGTAATTATGAAACAGTCCAGTGTCCTAGTGGTGAGAGGTGGACACTAGTGTGTCCTAGTGGTGAGAGGTGGTGGCAGGTGGTCTGGCAGCTCATAGTCTCAGGATTGGTTGGCAGGGGCCTGGTTGACCATTATCTCAGTCCTTGTTCTCCAGGGGTCCTGAGGGAGAGGTTGTTTACTCTGTCATCACTTGAGGGGAGCAATCTGGCTGCCATGAGATGATTGCTCTTGCTCAGGGTGGTTGTCCTCATTTGGGAGTGATCTGCCCTTGGAGGCTCACTGTTGCTTGAGAATAGTCTCAGTCTCTTGTCATAAAGATGTTATCCATCAGTTCTGTCCTTTCTGGAACCCAGGATGACTGCAAAGTAAATGATTTAGACAAAGACATCCAAAATGGAGCCAGGGATGCCAACGTTTTCTCCTGATTTTAGTTAATTTGTGGGCCCAGCAACAAATTAGTTCTTAAAAGCAGTTTAAGTACCTGCTACAATTTTGTTAAAATTAAGGTATGAAAATGTTATATGGTCTAAATATGTAGAAATTTATGGATTCTGTAGATGCTTCATTACTCATCCAAATATTGCAGGTCTAACAACAGATGATGCAGAGACATGTGACAATAATTAACTCAGTTGCCACGAGCATTTTGTTAACTTTCAGGTTGTCAACCTAAGGAACAGAAAGACTCTCCAAGATAAAGCCATTTACTCAGGAGCAACAGTGGAGCAGGAAGGTGTGTGTCACAGAAAAGTAAGAGTGCATTCAAAGAGGCTGAAGCACAGAGAAGTTTTAAGGGCTAAATGAGAAGAGTTCAGAAATGAACTGACAGTTCCTGGTGGATCATGGCCTGGCAGAAGGACTCTTTGTGTCAGGCTGTAGCTCTCTTTGGGACAGTTCTTGTCACCAGGCTTGCATGCACAAGATCCTCTCCTTCAGAACCTTCTGGTTTGATTTTTTTATTATTATTATTTTTTTGGTTAAGGCTTGACAAAAGTGACTCCATTTTGATTCCGACAGCTTTCATAAGACATAACGCAACTGTTCTATATATATTCTACTCTTTCGTCATTATGAAGACATACTCATCAGGGTAGAAGGTAGAGCACACTTTATTTAATAATATTAGCCTGGCTTATCACTCAAAAACATTCAGACTTGGCTGGGTAGATCTTTGATTATGCTCTGCTCTGGTTCAGTGTCTCTCTTCTACTGAGCAGGCCATCACCCAGTCCTCATTCCTCTCTCTTCCTGGTCCCTTCAGGTCCAGGCAGTAATGGCTTTCCACTGTGACTTCTCCCTAGAGACTGGGCATCCTTAGTTGTCCCTTAGCCCAATTCAAATTCTGCCTGCCCTTTCCAGAACCCTGACCGACACTCCTGGTGTGTGATACCAGGAGTGCTTAAGAGAACACTCCCTCTTCGTGCACCTTCTCATCCTGCCTATCTCCTTCATCCTCTTCACAACTCTGACCTTCTCCTTCATAACAGAACCTGGTTACCCGTCCTCTGTCTTCTGCCCCCTGATTGTGAGCTTCCTGAGGGTAGGACTGGTTCTGTCCTGGAGCTCCAGGACAGTGCCTGTCCCTGTAGTGGTCACTCCATAAAAACTTGTTAAATGAATGCTCGGACTCAGATGAACTAGATACGCCTTACCATATCATGCAGCGGACACTGCTGAGACCTGGGGCTTACACGCCAGCCCCCAGCCTGGCTCAGGCAGGTGTGTAACACTAATAGGTCCTACTTTCACTTACCTGGGAAACTGGTGGGGTTTCAATGACTGGTTGTTTGGTCCTCAATGAGACAGGAGGCAGGATGTTGAAATCAGTGAGGGTAGAAATTGGCTGGGTGAGAATTATAATCCTGACGTGAGAAAAAAAGGGTCTGTGAGTCAGGAGTTCTCAATGTGTCAATTGAATCCAGCCTGACTCACCTGGATCCTGACCGTCTTCCTCTCCTAACGAGCTGCCGAGGCCTGTGACACAGAGCCGCACAGCAATTATTTGGAGCCCACAGCCCAGTGAGTACGTGGTCATTAGCTGAAGGGATTACCACACAAACGGATCAGGTTGTGCAAGGGTCAGACGGCCAGAGTGAGGACAGTGATCCCTGTCACTCAAAGGGGAGCGGGGTCGGAGGTCCCAACCAGGGCAAGTTGCTCCTTGTGCTTCTGGGTGATGGGTGCACATTTCACGGCTGTCAGGACTGGCATGGGAAATGAATGAGTGTCATCCCTGGGTGTCAGGAGGTAATTAGCAGCCCATTGGCTGACTGTAAACAAACATTTTTGATGCATGCCATAGAGAGATGAAGCTATTTCAGTGATCAATTGTGTACTCACTGGGAGCTGGGTTTAATTTCTTGTCTGATCTATAGCACCCTGCATGGAACCAGCACCAATGGTGGGCAAAACATGGCCCCACCTGCCGAGGGGCAGCCCTCTGATACCAGCCTCTTCATTTCATGGTTCACTCTGTATAACAAACCCTCATGCCTGCAGGCTTTTATTTAAGGGCCATTTTATCTTTGATTCTAAACGGAGTCAAAAAGGCCCAAAACCTCACTGAAAAGCAGCAGCAGACAAGCATCAGTCAGTTTTGTAAACCTTTACTGAGTGCCTACTGTATCCCTGGTCCTGTGTGAAGTGCCATGAAGACTAAGCCAAATGAGTGTCCACCCCAAGGATCAGGGAAAGCAGACATGT
This sequence comes from Castor canadensis, assembly GCF_047511655.1. Classification (NCBI taxonomy): domain Eukaryota; kingdom Metazoa; phylum Chordata; class Mammalia; order Rodentia; family Castoridae; genus Castor; species Castor canadensis. The sequence goes on from NC_133392.1 coordinate 5,042,789, forward strand.
CAAACTCATGATTATGAAGATACAGGCTCGCACAGGAACGCAAAGGAGGCCGTCCGACCCAGCTTGGGATGGAGGAACGAGAGAAGAGTTGAGGGGGTAGACGCTGAGCTGAGTCTTAAACTGTAAGTGACCATCCCAGATGCCTGAATTGAGCATGTCATTTTCGAGCTTGACTTGGTGGGCTCTGCCCTAACCATGTCATTTGTACTAAAGGATGAGGAAGAGACAGTCAGAGCCTTTGCTTCAGCTGTAAATCACAGTAAACACAAAATAACAGGAGCTTCAAAATATTAGGGTTTAGTCTCTTGTTAAAAGAAGTTCAGAATTAGGTGGCCCTTGTCTGTGAAGACAAAACCAAGGCCACAAGAATGTAGGGATCTTCTGTTTTTGTGCCTCATCATCCTTACTCAGCACATCGTATCAATCAAGATCGCTTCATGGTCCAAAATAGCTGTCCAAGCTTCAAAAGTCTCATGAGTATCTCAGACAGCAGGAATGAAGAAGTGAGAGACACTAAGATGTATTGAGGAACAGCCATCCCTGTTCTGTTTATTCCCCACTTGCTCCTGTGGCCCCCAGTTCAAAAGTCAGTTTTGTCTTCTGCCTCTTCTTTCTCACGTTTCTTAAGAGGGTAAGACAAAGTTTTAAATTTTGTTTTAATGCTAAGAAGATGGTTCTAGTTTCTTGTGACTTCTGCTTCTGACTTTCTCTAACAACTACTTTTATCATGAGGCTAAAGTTACAATTTCTTTGTAATCTTGTGTAGGAATGGGGAAGTCACGCACGTTTTCGTTGTTGAATGTGTTCTTTTCTATAAACTAATAGCCTTAAATCTTCCATGAATAATACATTGTTGTCACTTACATAAGATCATCATTTTGCTTCTTTGTAGGACTATGAAGGGCTAGAAACTCCAAGGCATTTAGAAATTTAGGAATTCTAGCAGATCTGTTTCTAAGAGGAATTTCTCTAAGACCTAACAAACTCAAAAGACAAAGTCTACCAGGAACTTTTGATTCTTGAATGATTACTGTGTTTGATTCCTCTCTGTACAGAGAAGCACTGTATACTCAACAGACCTTACTTCCCGTCTCCTGTGTTTTACCCTGAACAAACCTAAGTGTCTTCTTATTATTATTTTAACAATAAATGAACAACTGTGGGCTAGACTCTGTAAAAGAACACAAAAAGTTGATAAAACTAAAGCAAAACTTCTCATACTTATTTCATGTCTGGAACTGGGCCTGGCAAATAATAAATATTTAACAATACAGTAGTAAATATTATCATTTCATTAATACAAAAGACCTATGAAGTAGATATGTCCCCATTCACAGAAAAGGAGACCAGGGCTGAGAGGGATGAGCCTCTCATGCCCAAAGTCCAGCCTGTTCCCCTGATTCCAAGTGAAGTTTGTGCTATGCCAGCGCATGTGAGGATATGTAAAGAAAAAATGTGAAATATGTTTTGAATTTTATTCATGGAGCTTCCTCCATCACAAAATCAGTCACACGGAATGTTATTAACTTCCCCCATAAAAATCTACCAAACTCAGTCTTTGCATGTCGCTTCCCATATGTATTCAGGGTTGCCTTCAATATTTTTGTCACAGGCAATTTTGTATGTTTGTTTGATTTTTTTTTTTTTTTGAGACAGTGTCTTGGTGTGTAGTCCAGGCTGGATCTCATTATCTTCCTGCCTCTGCCTCCTGAGTGCTGGGATTACAGACATGAACCACTACACCTGGCCTGGCCTGTTTTAACTCTCTATCAATGCTAACCTAAGGCCCCCCTCATTGACAGTCTGGTTCAGTTGAAGATGTCCTACGTTGTGATGGTGGTGATGGTGGCTGCCATGAAGTGGTTGTTGGTGGCAAAGGCAAGGGCGTGGTGATCATGGTCACTGAGTTGTGGTGAGGATGGTGGTGGTGACGGTGGGTGGGGTGGTGAAGGCAATGCTGGAGGTGCTGACAGTGGGTGGAGATGATGCTGGTGATAATGATGATGACAAGGTGGTGAGGGTGATGATAATGGGGCAGGTGACAGTGGCCTTGGGATGATGGGACAATGGCAGAAAGGAGGGTCCAGTTTTTCAAGAAGACAGACCTGGGGCACGAGAAATCAGTACTGAGGTTATTTCTTCTGTCTTTCAGGCAGTGCACAGTTTTCATCTTTTCTTTCTGGGTCCCTGCTGCTTTTCCTTGTCTCACGTGGTGACAAGCATTCTTGCCCTGGCTCTTCCAGTTTACCTTCCAGTTGCAGCTCTTTATAATAGAGGTGGTGTATCTTCAGGTTCCCAGAGTGAACAAACTGGACCATCTCAGGCCGGCTGTGACTGCCTTTACCTGGAGTTGGCTGTGGACATAGGGGAGGAAAAGTCTGCTCATTGCTACAAAGGGAACATGTTTTGGAGAACAGATTCTCCAAGACTGTGGGGCAGAGGAGGAGGCTGGAGGAGAAAGGAGCAGAGTCTCTAGCACCTGTATGTTCAGGACAGGACAAGAAAGAACACAGATCTGGTCTGAGGAGTCTTAGGGCAATCTCTGGCTCAGGAAGCTGGGTTTGAGGGTAAGCAACTTCCACTCAAACCAATGCTGCCAGTTTCTCACCCACCTGCGGAGTGAGAAACCCCATTTTCAGCAGTGTGAGTGCAACCTCTCTAGTTAGAGCTGTTCTGAAATTTGGAAGTGCGGTGGGGGGGTATCTGATCTTCTAGTTACTCCCCCATCCCTCCCTCTCTCCCTCTCTTCCTTCTTCCCTTTCTTCCATCTTCCAGTCACTTCCCTCCCTCCCTCCCTCCCTCCTGCCTCCCTCTTTCCCTCTCTTCCTTCTCTGGTAATAGTCAGTCCTAAGGATCTTCCAGCAGAGGTCACACTTTCCCTTGTGATGATGCAGGTATTTTTTAATTTGAGAGACTAGCACAACCTATGGTTGGGCTGTAAATTTCCATAGTATTTGGAGAGATTGCAGTGATGAGGGTGTGGGAGGCAGTTTCAGAGATATCAAGCTGCCAGTCAGCGGTGCCTCCCAGGCCATGGTGCAGATAACAACATCAACCTGCAGTGCTGCTTCTCCGTTGCACTTACTGCTCTCTGGCGAGCTGGGCTAAGTGGTGGGGCCACGCTAGACCTTTACCTCTCCTTGGGGTTCACATCGCACTGGGTGTTCCTTAGCAAGATCTTGTGAATAGACGACAGGGTTTTGTGACTGCCAGGCTTTTTGCCAGGGGGCTTCCAGTTTGCTGGGTTGCTAGCCCTGCACTCAGGTGAGAGAGGGCCTCGGGGAGGAAGGGTGCAAGTTGGGTTGGGCTTAGGCCAGGTGCAGAAAGGGGCCTGGCAGGGAGAAAGGATAGAGTCACGGCTCAGGAAGGGTCTGAGCAGCTGGTTTTGGAGTCACAGGGCACATTTCTCTGGGTGAGAGTCCATTTGCCTCTAGTACTAAATACGAGCTAGGCATTATTTTGCACTTCCTAAACCCCTCTGTGAGCTAAGTGCTTTGCATACATTACCTCATTTTGGTTCTAGAGTTGGGAAAGTCAAGATCAGGGAGTATGTCCTCAATTAAGTAGCTTCCAAGTGAAGGAACCTACAGGCCCACCCCAGGTGTGTACTTTACTCTAAGCTTCTCATGGTGCAACTCAACTCAGAACATGCCCACTTTGTTTCACTTGGGCTGGGAAGGGTGGCTGAGGAGCTGGTGCCAATATGTTTAAAATGTGACAGTCTGAAGACATGGTCACCTCCCCACTTCCATCCAGTTCCATTCAACATCTTTATACTCAGTTAAAATACACACCCACACTAAAAGAAAGAAAAGTTAAAGAGCAAAATGGAGTTAGGTTCTCAGTAGTTGCTTACTAAAGATTTGAGAGCCAGGTGTAGTGGCATATACCTGTAATCGTGGAACTTAGTTTTTCTTTTATGTCACGCACCTAAAAAGTGAAGGTCCCATGGCCCAAAGACAGTGACCATGCTCTGGTGTTTTTCCCTAGAGACTTCATTTCTTACAAGCTGGAGGCAACTCCTGTCAGGCTTTTAAGCCCATGTCTGGAGGGCACATGGGGCAATGAAGTGGAGTGTTCCTGAGTTGCTGCCTTTTTTGGGTGGGTGGGTGAGTTTAATGGCGTTACACACCAATAACATGCATGCTAGAGGGGCCACTCCCCACAAACAGACTTCTAAGGAGATTTCACAATCTCTCTCATTCCCAGAGCCTATGGAACACTGGCCAGGACAGAAGATCTAAGACAAGGTTCATGGCAGAGAGCACATGAACAGAAGCAAAGTTCGTCACAAGAAGTGACAAATGAAGGCACATGCTTGCAGACTGAGCTAGCCATGTGGAATCAAAGGATGAAGCGATGGATGGGGCATAGGCCACAGGGGTTCACGCCCCTCCGTGAGAAGGCCGCAGACATCCACCCTTCATCCCGAGTCCACTCTGCCATCCAGTACTGAGATGCACCCAGAGAAACACACAATTCTCCTTAAGAACTGCCTAGAGCTAGTCATTGGCTACAAATGCTTTTGTCATTGTCATGGAATTCTTAAGTAAGAACCTGCACCAGCTCAACCAGTTGAGCTAACTGGCCTCTTATAAGAACACTTTCAAGCACTTTTAATTTATATTTTTATATGAGAGTCCTACATAACCATTCAAGTAAAAATTCTGTTATCCAGAGTGAGCAAAGCAGGAAGGGCATTTCCAAGTGTGAGTTTGTTCTATGGGGCCACGCACCATAGAATCCAAGTGCACAGCTGGGCTGATTTTTCTAATCTGGGTTTTCATGCCTGGCACAGGATTTATGGCCTAACTTATGGTTTGACTTAGGGAAAGGGACACAGATGGGTAAAGCCATTGAAGAGGGTGTGTGAGTAGCAATGGTTGGATATCTAGGGTCTTGGCAGTCAAGATCAGAGAGTGATGAACTGATGCAAGTGTCCCAACCCTTCCCGAAGTTCAGATCCAATTGGGTACTCAATGTTTGCCAAATGACTGAATGAACAAAAATGACCATTTAATCCTGCCCCTGCAGAGCCTTGCTTATCGGAGTTAGTACAGAAATCCACAGCAAGTCTGAAGTGCTGGCTGGAGAGAAAGTCCAGAACATCAAAGGGCCTAGGCACAGACTCCCAACCATCCTCTTTGTGTGGACAGCCTCTCGTGAGATGCACAGCCCAGCAAAGTCCTCAGAACCCAGGTGTCCCGTCCTGCAGGACACATCAGCGTGGGTAGCGAACCTAGAAGGGGAAGAATGAAGGGACAAGAGACACGAAGGATGACAGCAAGACAGGAAATCTGATCAAGCTGCAAAATTTTATTGTTCACACAGGGGTATTTATGTGCTGAGGGAGTGAGGGGTACGACGAGGTGCAGGCTGGTTGGCTGGTTCTGCTATAGGACTTCTGATAGGGTGCCCGTTCGCACCGGCGGCAACGTAAACTCCCGGAAGAGAAGCAGGGACTGCGCCATCTTGTGCTGGAGATGGAGAAGTTGGGACAAACAACCGCAAAATGTTCCAGGGCAAGGTCAAGACAGAATGGCTCACAAAGGGAGCCTTGTCTCCGACACCCAGGGACTCCTTCTTCTAAGTCTTGGTGAGGTTGACAGTCAATCTTCTGGAGCTCTGAGCACCCCCTTCCTTGGGACGCAGGTCACTTTGCAGAGAGGAACTGCTTGCCCTGGGGTGGTTGACCAAGTGTGTGAATTCTCAGGAGACACTGTACAGAGCAACCCTGGCTCTTCTCTTCCAATGCAGCTGTATGCTGATGGGGTGACCTGTCACTTCTGCCAGTCTTCTCCACTTTACTGCAATAAATGAGCTAACATTAGCTTGCTGAATAAAAACTTGTTGATCTCCTGACCTCCCTTTCTCAGTTTTCTACAGTCTAAGAACAGCTGAGACTCCATCATGTTTTTAAGCAGAAACCCAGCTTCTGTTAAATCACCTTGGCCTTCCAGGCTCAGAGCTCATGCAAGACCCTGCTAAGACATGTGAGAGCCAGCAAAAGCCTGGAGCAAGAGAAGCCTGAGGTTTAGGTCATGCTGCTAGCAGGAAGTCACAGGGCATCTTCCAGGGATCTCTGGTCCCCAGGGGGATGCATATCATGTTAGAAAACATTAACACAATTATCTGTGGACTTACAGAGTCCCGGCATGGGGCTTGGAGAACCAAGAACTTGGCTTTTATCTACTTTCTTATCTCTCTCTTGCCATGCAGACTGAGATTAGAGGGCAGGAGTTCAAGTGAGCCCCAGGAAGGTGAAAACCACATGAAAGGTCTGTATTGGCTTTACCTGTTAAGTCTTCCAGAAATGGACCAAAGCAGAAATGAGTCATTTTGCAATTATTTATAATAATTCAATCACTCACTCCATAGTCTTTTTTCTCTTTTCACACTATTTGGGAAATAGTTGCCATATAGCACCATTCACCCCGTTGTTGAACTTTTGAAGCTGTGTTCTAGTAACATACTATGGGGATTGAGCCTGGGGAATGTTCACACCAGGTAAGCACTGTACCCTAGCCTTTTGGGAACTTTCATTTTGAGACAGGGTTGTACTGTGTAGCCCAGGCTGGCTTTGAACTTGTGATTCTCCTGCCTTTGTCTCCCAAATAGCTAGGATTACAGACAGGTGTGCACCACCATATCCAGCTTACTAGTTAAGATAAAAAGAATATTTCCATCCTGAGACAAGACATGTTTAGAAAAACCTGCTATGTACCAGGGACCGGTCTAGGTGCGCAGGACAAATCTTTATGGCTTAGCATTGTGTCTAAGCAGCAAGCAACACACATGAGAAAATCGCACAGTATAATTAAATACCAGGACAAAATCTAAGCCAGGGAGGGGTTCAGGAGAGCTGGGAGCCCCCTTGAGAAGGTGGCATGTATTCAGTGACAAATGTCCCCATCTGTGTGCCTAAGTTCCTCTTGGTACAGCCTGGGGCACTCACACTTCATAGGGAGCCAGATGTGGGAGTGGGTACAAAATCAATACAAGATTTAGAACTGGGAATGGCCCACAAATACTGTCCAGCCCCATTCATTGTACTTGGGGAGACACTGAGATCTGAAGTCTTACCTGACCTGCTGCAGTGTCAGCTCAACCAGGGGATGGCACACGGTAGCTCTCACAGGGACACATGTATCTAAAGACCGCTCTCTGAGAACTAATAAAGTCAACCTGGCTCCTGCCCCACAGTTATCTTGGTTGCTTTATGGAACAACCTTTACTCATCACCAGGAACAAAAACACAGCAAGCTGGCAAAATTGTCCATTGTCCAGGAAGTGGGCTGGATCCAGACTTAGAACACCAAGTTATCTCCCTGTGGAGGCAATGTCTAGGAGCCACTAGACCACCTGATTTACTTTTCAGAGAAGGTATAATGGCTCTTCCTCTTGCACGTGTAGCATGAAGTCAGCTGGCGTGGACCTTTGAGTGAGGGTGGCTTACAAACTGAGGACTCTGCCCAGTTCAATCCTCTCTGCAAAAAGGCAGAAGAGTCAAGAGCAGCACAAGCTCTGATGCTGGGTGGGCCAGTTCTGCTTTTTGTAGCGCCATAATGTGTGTCACAAATCCATACCTTCTTGCCTTTGGCTCTGAAAAGAGATGTGGATTTGACCTGTGCAGCAATGTGTTTTCTGTCTAAGCATCCAGAAGACTTGGGGGTCAAAAGAATGTCCCTCCCTGATACTGTGAGCTCACAAGATGACAGTACTAACCACAATGGCTCCTTAGCATATCACGTTATTCCAATCACCCATTAATTAAACACACATCTTTACGCCACCATACATGCCTCAAAGAGGAACAAGGCAGAACATGGCCCTTGCCTCTGTGGGGCTTGCAGTCCAGTGGAGGGAACCAGACTTCTGGATATATGGTCCTAGCAACATGAGGTAAGTGGCATGACTGTGATAAGAGACAGACTACTGTACAGGTACACAGGACAGAGATGTCAACCCAGCTGGGCTTGGGGTCAGGGACAGTTTTGTAGAGGAGGCTTATTTAGCCAGGGTGCTGAGGGATGGGTAGGAATTCATCGATGCAGAAGGAGAACAGCAAGCACAAAGGTGTGGCATTCTGCAAGAGCCACAGCTGTTCCATGTGGCTGGAGCATAGTACACGAGGCCGCAGCTGCTGGGACCCTCAGGAGGACCTTGTGTGCACTGCTAGTCTTTGGGGAGGAACACAATTTCCCACCCACAAGGTGAGGCTGTCTTAGCCCGCAATGCAGTTATAAGCACGAACCTAGAACTTGGCCCTGGCCTCACAGAGCTGGCCAGACACCCACACCCTCTTGCAGTTGTGCTTATTCCTCTCCCCACATCAGCACAGCAGATTGACAGCTGGTCTGTAGTGGGAGATTTTGAGCCCTATTCCGATGACTATTTTTGCACACTGACTATCTTTTCACACTATCTTTGCACACCAGCTCTTCCAAGTGCCAGCCAAGCAATCTTGTGCATTTCTAATTGCCAAGATTATAAAGGGATGGGTTCCATCTGAGAGTCAGATTCAGTTAGGCAGCTGGAGAAGTTGGCTCACTCAGCATGCCAGGTCTCCCACCTCCATGGATGTGTCATTGCAGACAGCTAATTGGGAGCTTGAGCCACTGCCTCAGCTTTGCTGGCCTGACAGTACCTGGTCACTGCAATAATTTCACTTGGAGACAGAAGGGCAGCTTGGGGTACTTTTCATCTTTGTCTGTAAAACAACAGAGTTGTTTGTCTTATCTTGAAAGTAGGAGTAGACAGTAGGCCAAGCTCCAATAATATGTGACAGATAAAATTTGATATGGAATCCTTCATGGTGCCTGGGTTGGGGACAGTTAAAGATGGAAGTGTGTTTTCTCCTCCTTTCTTCCCTTGTGATTTCCCTCTTTGTGTGATGAGCAGGTCAATTAAAGCACAGTAGAAAAGTTCTCATCTCTAGTCCCTTTTTAAGGGACCCAAAGGAACATTTAAAAGTCCTTCAAGTATGCCTAGTGCAAGCCTTATGTGTATAGTATGTCCTTCACGTGTCCTTGGAGTGTCAGAAAACAAAGATCAGAAGAAAACCTAGGGTCCTGTCAAAAAGTGTGCCCAGGACGAACAAAGCCACAAACTCAGGCTCAAGAAGAGAGGACTGCTTAGCACAAAGTGTGTGTTAACGAGAGAGGCACAGATGGAGACCAAATGGGAACAGCATTAGAAGTGTCCCAAATCAGTCAATCAACCCCAAGAAATCTACCAGGGGCAGAATATGGTATTATTGCTCAGATTAAAATAGAAGGAAAAGATAGCAGCCCTGTCCACAACGAGAATAAGCTTTTTATAGAGCAGCATTTGCAACAAGCTTAAATAGTAAACACTGTCCAAATACTGCAGTGCAAGGTGGGGCAATGGGGTGGGCAGGTCAGCGATGGACAGTCAGCATCTGCGGTTGCCAGGAGACAAGTAGAGATGGGAGGTGACAAAGGGGCACAGGCTGAAGCGTGAGGCTCCAAGGTTCGGTTTAGGAGTTTGCAGAGGAAAGGTAGAGTCCAGCCAAGGGGAAGCTATTGGGCCAATCATAGAGAGAGATGGCAGGTAGTCTACCCAGAGCCTCTAAATGGGGCCTCTGCAGGCCCCACACTGAGCCAGGGCTCTGATGAGGCTGTTTGTTGCTGCATGTTTTTCTGATCTGCTGCAATCTAGAATGCATAGATTTCTAGGCTCCCTTCTCTCTTGGAAAGCCCTGACATTCAAAGCCACAGGACAGCAATCAATTATGATACCATTTCCTTAACTGCATTCCTTTGCCTCTGCTGTGGCTTGGATGTGACCCATAAAGCACACGCATTTGGAACCTAATTTCCACTGCAGCAGTCTTGAAAGGTGGGACCTTTAAGAGGTGGTCAAGTCACTAGGGGTCTGCCCTCAGGAATGATTAGTGCCACTATGGAGGCAGTGTTAGTTACCAAGGATATGGGTGGCTAATAAAGGAAGAGCTCAGCCTCCTCCTCCTTACCTCCTTTCTCACTCTTCTGCCTGCTCTCTGCCTTCTGCATGACATGACATAGCACTCAGGCCTCTCCAGAATCTAGTCCTTTGAACTGTAAGAAAGAAATCTCTGTTATTTATATAGCATTCAGCCTCAAGTATTCTGTTACAGCAGCACAAAGCAAACTAAGACACCTTCTTCCCCTACTACCTCAGTCCCTTTCTGGGTTTGGTCTGTAAGTGCCCAAGTGGAATTTAAAAAAAAAAAAAAACTTTTCAGGTTTTTTTTTCAACTAACCTACTGGTCTGAATGCAACCTATGGAATCTGAGGTCCTAGTGATGCCCACCCAAGTGACCTTGGGAAGCACTCAGGTGCTTTTGTCCCCTTTATTGACAGTCAACAGTGACAGGAGTTGTCCCAGCTGTTGAGGATGTCAGAGGAGGCAGGTGTCCTGGTGTTGGCCTTACCTGTGTAAAGGCAATATTTACTGTAAATCCTCCTGGGCCACTTTATATCTCTTAAATATACAAAAAGGAAACTGGGTCTCCATCTGATGACAAGAATTGAGTCCCTGATAAGTGACTGTGCGGACCAAGTTCACCTCCATACCAAGAGCTCTTGGAATGGGAGTTGGAAGAAGGGAATTTTATAGAAACTCCAATTTCAGTGTCAATCAATGGAATCTCAAATTTGGCCTAGCTTAATAATACTATTTGCAGAGAAACTGCTGAAGAAACGGAGCCCTGTTGACCTGCTTTGTTGACATGTCCAAGCTTTCCACATAGGCAAGGGGAATGATTTAGCAATGCTGCTCTGTTTTTCAGTGGAAATGAGGCAACATATTGGTGTTTACCAGGGCTACAGGCTGTGTCAATGCAGCTGCTGTTACCACGGCAACAAGATGCTCTGCATCTCTCATGATGCCACCTTTGCTTTGCTGGAACTGTTTTCCCTAGGGTCTGGAGAGTTATTTCCCAATGGACATCTTGACCTGATGTCCTTAGACTCAGGAGTGCTCAGCCTGGGAATTTTGCTCCCCTCACCCCCATCCACCAAATGCAATGGTCGGTACAAAGGTTGGCTTGGCAGTCAGGAAGGGTCGCAAGTCAGGACCTGAACAGGCAGGAATTTGGTCCAAGAAAACAGGGAGCCACTTTTCACACATCCTAGGTGAAGATGACCTTAAGAAAAGCCAGGCCTTGGTGCAAGTTCCCAGAACCTCTGTTAGAGGATGCAGGAACCCCAGAGGAAAAGCAGGAACAACAGCCAGCTAGGAAAAAAGTAGCAAAAGGTTTTAGGTAAATATAAATTATTTATAGTTTCTAAAGAAACTATAGTCTTTAGGCTGTGGTCTTTAGCCTGGTATAGCCTAGACTCATATAATATAGGTTCTGCCAAGCACTGCTTCTGTGACTTGGAGAAGGTCTTTGGCCTTTCTCTGCCTCAGTTTACATATTGCAAAAGTATGGTTCCTAATTTTAACTGCTGTAGCCTTTTGCCAGGATTATTACACATGAGCATGAGATGACATCATTGCAGGTGACACACGATGAGTGCTCAGTGGCTTTCTTGTTCATTGTGGACATGTCTCAATTCCTACCTTCGAGGAGCTGAAAGTCAAATAGGAAAACAAATAGATGTTATTTAGTGGTAAAGTAACATGATCAACCTGAGAGGAGAGGAATCTATCAGGCCTCACCCTACAGGAAAAATTGGGCAAGGGTGCAGAAGAGGTGGACCCCAAAACAGGCCTTGCAAGAAGTTCCAGAGTTTACCAGAATGGAACCTGCATGGAGGGTGGGCTCCTGGGCACAGAAGAGATTCATGTGTTTGGGACAGGCTGTGGATACTCTAGTCCAGTAGTCAGTCATCCAACACACTTCAGCGCTGGTGTTTCTTGGACAGTTCCCTGAGTATTGAGTGGGTGGGATCTCGGAGGGGCTGCTTAGGAACCAGACCATCTTAACACTGCGCGTTCAACTTGTCAAAACAAAAATCAACATAGATGAACCACTTGATTTTTTAAAACAAGTGTTTCATTGAGACATAAATTCACATGATACACAATTCACACATTCAAAGTGTGCAGTTCAGTAGTTGGTGGTGTGCAGAGCTGGTGCATCGACCTCCATAGTCACTTTCCATCCCTCCTGCAGGGGAGACATGGCCTTGGAGGAGGCGCCTGTTCTGGATCCTCTGACTCTGGTCTCCGCTTTGGTAATGTTTCCACAGCAATTCATCTAGAGAAGTCTTTGCATTGGCCCCAGAATAATAAATCACTGATTTTGAAGTACTGGATGAAATCACACATTGGCAAGAGGTGAATGCTGGGGCCCATGGTGTCAGTTGGTTCAGGGCACTACCTCTTCCGGAGATGATGCAACCAGCCTGTGAAATAATTTTGCTGCTGATTGGTAGGTAGGATTTGAAAATGGGAAGAATCTTCATTGTGTGGGTGGGAAGAACATTTGTACGAAGTGATTGGTTCCCTGCCTGGTCCTGGTGTGGTTTCTGTCCCAAGTCGTAAGGAAATACTTCAGGCCCTAATGTCCCCTGCAGGAGCCACTTTACCTGGACAAGAAGGTCAATTCCTCCACAGTGCCTTCAAGATCCAAGTGCCTGTGTCGTGCAGGAGCAGAGACCAGAGCGTGGACGCAGGGGTAGCGAGTGTATCCAGAGGTGATGGTGTGCTGTAGTAGATTGATACTCTGCCCAGGTGGCCTAGGTAGCCCAGGTGGCCCAGATAGCCCAGGTGCGATTGCATCCATAGCCACAGCACTTTGCAAGTTTTGTTTTTTGAATTTGGTTTAATATTGTGTTCATATACTTTCCTGTGTTTCTGTGACAGCTACTAAGTCCTACAGTACAAACGACCTCTCTCAGCAATTGTGTGATTCTGGCCTCTGGACAAAACCCCCAGTGTGAAAATTTTCCTGAGGTCACCTTTTCCCTCCGAGGAACTCAATCATTTTCTCTGCAAAAATCAACTTTGGGAAAAATAAAACAATAGCAATGAAACCTCCCAACTATTGTCTTGGAGCAGCAAAGGCCCGCCCAAACTTTTAGCTTCTTCAAGTCCACAATCCAGGGCATTACAGGATCCTGAGCAGCCCAGTCCCAGTCTATTCGGGGTTGGGAAGTAAAGGATGGCTGAGGCCATGGCCTGCCATGGCGGGGGGGCTCTTCTCCATTCCTGAAAGGTATGATCTCCTATCCCTGTGGAGCCCCCACTCCCTTCCTACCCTTCCACTTCTCCACAGCTCTGCTTTTAGCACAGTCCGCTTCTTTTTATCTTTTATTTTAATTTTTGGTACTGCTGGGAATTGAACCCAGGACTCATATAGGTAAGGCAAGTCCACTGAGACACATTTCTTGCCCAAGGCACATCTTAAACATTGATGATTTCTATCAGGGGACATACATCCTAGGTAAAGAACATTTATATATAATATTGCCCAATTCTTTCAGTTTTAAAAATAAAAACCCAGAGAGGTCATCTGTGAACAAAGTCACAAAGCAAATGAATGATACAACTGGAACTGAAGCCCCAGGTCCTGACCCCGTCCCAAGCGTGCTCCACCAAGCCCCACTGTCTGTGTTACACGTTAATGGGGAGAGTTGGAGAGCAGAAAGACACATGACTTTGATCAAGTGGAGTAATGTCCACTCCAGATGCGAGAAGCAGTTTAGACCCACTTGTATGCTCTGACCTTTTTCCCTCTGAGCGAAGCTGTGGTGATGAGGAATGTGTCCTGGCCAGGTCTGTGTTACTTTCAGGCCAGGTGCAGTGTGGAACATTTTCACCAATTACCACTAAAGGAGGGCTTAGGTGACGCAACTGACATGCATGGTCTCACCGACTTTGTGCCTGCATGCTTCTCCTCTCGACATACTGACGCTTACGGTCACTAGTACTGGCGAATGTTGGACCACAAAGTGAGCATTTGGCCTTGAGGTATTTGAGAAAATGAATGAAATGTCATTTCCTCAATCATTTTTATTCTAATCGAACATACATGTTATTTGTGCCTCACAGATATTTTCTAGAACAAGAATGCAAATGATGAGTGTTCTTTTGTCTTCTCTTGTCTCTTCACACTATTGATTTGGCATGAAATCTTGAGGAAAAGCAAATGTGTGCCACTAAGTATTGAACGCTCTAGAGGACAAGGATGTCAAATATCTGTGCCTTACAGAGACAGTGAAAGAGTTCCTGCCTGACGAGGAGACCTGTTCTTCCTCTCCCAGATCCCCTGAAAAAGGCTGGGCTACAAACAAAAGTCAGTAAGTGGTCTCCAGAAATCAGAAGCTGGAGTCCTTCAAAGACTCCATCAAAGAGCGATGCCCCACTCTTGGCATAAGTGCCAGTGGGCATCAGGTTTCAGTTGGAAAGTATCAGTAAATAATCTTTGCTTTGTAGATAAATACTAGGTTAGGAACCTGGGGACCAAGGGCTAGTTCATTCTTGTTGTATGCAAATTACTTGTCGAAGTGCAAGCCAACTGGACAAGTGGTCAAATCCTGTGGACAATATAGGGAGGGAGGATGAGTATGTGTGTGTGTGTGTGTGTGTGTGTGTGTGTGTGTGTGTGTGTGTGTGTTGTGTCATGTAAAAATTCAGTAAGTCAGAGTTCACCTGGTTGACGAGGAGGGTCTTTCTCCACCTCCTGCCTGTGCCTCTTCTTTCTGCATTTTCTCATTCCTTCCTCCAACACCTATGGAGCATCTCTCCAGGCCAGGTGGGCATGAAACAGGCTTAGCACCCTGTCTCTGCCATCACAAGTTGGAATGAATGCTTGATGTCATACCAGCAGGCTCACATGTCCCTGATCCTCAGTGACACTCCAGACGCCAAGCACAGCTGCATGTGTGAGACATTGCCGATATCTGCTGAGGGATTGTGAGCCGCCCTGATGATCACAATGTACAAACGTCTCTTGCTCCTTGACCCAGCACTGCCACTAAGTCAGCGAGGCAGGGCATGTGTGCTGTTGCACAGGAGGCTTTCGCCACCCCTTCCTCACTCTCTGACTCTCAATTTCCTGAGCTCCAGGAATTTATTTTCTATTTCACACATTCATTTTGAATTTGGGCTGACTTCCCTTCAATAGTCATGTTGAAGGTGACTGAGAGCTTGCATACTCTGGTAGACTAAATTGGCGTTCATTTTTCTCTGATGTAAAAGCCATCTGCAAGAGGCCACTGGGCCTGAAATGGAAGTTTCACAAAATCATCAGGGTCCCAGATTCTTTCCACCTTTCCATTTCACCATTCTCAGGGATCTTTTCCATGCTTGTGATGCAGGCTAGTGACAGGGAAAAACTAAAACAAAACAAAAGCCATGGGACTCAACCATCCCAGTACGGTCCCTTGTGGTTATTTTTATGATCAGATTTATAATTGTAAATTCTCCCTAAATGTGAGAAGGTCTCCTGGTCAGTTCAGACCAGAAAATGATGCATGCCCCACAAAAGGAAATCTGTCTTCAATCTGACCTCTTAGGGAAAGCCCTGAACTGAAGACCTTATGAATATTGGTCACCTCTCATGCATATGTTTAAAAACCTGGGAATCCAGCATAAGTATATGCACAGAATGCCCTGTGTTAAGAATGACAATTATCCTGGTCACTCCTGAAAAAATCACCCAGATTTTCCCCACCATTTGCCCTTACAACTTATAAACTGCCCAAGTGAATAAAGATCAGTGCTCTGGAGCCATCTGGTCAGAGCCCACTGTACTCTTGTAATGTATCCTGCCTGTATTTTCCTTTCATTTTCAATAAAACTTTGCTGCTGCTTTGCAATCTGTGTCTTTGTCCAATTCTTGGAGGCACAAGGGCCCGAGATCTTCTCAACTAGGGTCTTCTGAGACCATTCATGGGTAACACTCACGCTTTCAAAAGGGCTTCAAGAACTCCAGCCATCACATTTGTTTTTCAGTCAGGAAGAAGACAAGGACAAAGGGCAACATACAGCCTGAACATGCCCCTCCATTCCCCCACTTTTAAAGTTTGCCAGATCTTCACTAGACAACTTCTGATCACATTTCATTGGCCAGAACTTACAGCGTTATCTTATTTGTACAGGATGACGAGAAACGTAGGTTTCTTTGAAAAGCCAGGCACATTGCCACTCCACAATAATATAGTGATCTCACAGAGAAAGAAAAAGGGGAAGCCAGTCACTCATGGTTCATGCCTATAATCCTAGCTATGTGGGAGGCTGACATCAGGAGGATCATGGTTCCAGGTCAGCCCCAGCAAAAGCAGTTTGTAAGACCCTGGCTCAACAACAACAACAACAAAGCTGGGCATGGTGGCTGTCATCTGAGCTGCTGCAGGAAGTGTAAAATAG
The DNA here is from genome assembly GCF_047511655.1 of Castor canadensis. Lineage (NCBI taxonomy): Eukaryota > Metazoa > Chordata > Mammalia > Rodentia > Castoridae > Castor > Castor canadensis. Next base: position 5,059,112 of record NC_133392.1, read on the forward strand.
AAAGATTGCAGTCCAGGCCAGTCTGGGCAAAAAGTGAGACTCTATCTTCAAAATAACCAGAGCAAAATAGGCTGGAGGCAAGGCTCACACAGTAGAGCGCCTGCCCAGCAAGTGCAAAGCACTGAGTTCAAAACCAAAAGAAAAAAGAGGGAGTGAGGGGAGAAATGTAGCTATTATTAAGGCAATTAACTGTCCCTATTTTCAGTAGAGTCATTTAATTAATGAACATTGAGAATGAAGATCTATTACCAACATACATAAAATATATAACCCACTAAATTCCTTAAAACATGAAAGTGAAACCTTGGGGATTTTTCCAGGACCATTTGTAGATGAGGAGAGAGCTGCCCACTGGAGATACAGCCTACCTCCCACCACACGGATCGTGTGGTGTTGAATCTGAAAAAACCACTGAACAGGACAGTGCCTGGTTCCCTAGCTAATTCCATTGGGATTTCGATAGTGGGGCAAAGCTCTCTTCTCTGATAGATTACAGAGAGGATGGTTATAATTTGGCACTTTCATGCCTCTTGCTTGATGGGAACAAACAAAATAGTTCCCACAATGGACCACCTCTAACTGTAGAAGTTGGAGGAGAGACACTATGGAACTCTAGTTTCCTTTGTAGCTAGGAGTAAACACAACACCAGTTCTGGTCAACAAGGCATGTACCAACCTCTATTTCAGGGCTTTTTGGAAATTTCTCATACTAAGATTAGATTATGTCTCCATAAAAGTCCCCAGTAATAGGAAAGGCTGTGTACTTGAAGCCTCTTCCTCTGCCCTTAAGCTTCTGACTACTTCCAGCAATGGCCAGCACCTGTGCTAGGTGTTTGCTTTGTGTCTCTGTGTGTTTTCTGTTGCTATGATTGAATACCCAAGACTGGGTAATTTACAAAAACAAAGAACATGAGCTCATGTTCCAGCACAAGAGCTTTTGGGGAGCACATTGAAACCATACATGAGCTCATGTTCCAGCACAAGAGCTTTTGGGGAGCACATTGAAACCATACATGAGCTCATGTTCCAGCACAAAAGCTTTTGGGGAGCACATTGAAACCATACATGAGCTCATGTTCCAGCACAAGAGCTTTTGGGGAGCACATTGAAACCATACATGAGCTCATGTTCCAGCACAAGAGCTTTTGGGGAGCACATTGAAACCATAGTGACCTGCATAGGGAGCTACAGTTACTTGGCTTCAATCCTCCAAGGAGGAAGGCCCTATTTTATTTTATAGATTAAGAGCCTCAAACCTGATGAGAATAACTCCACTGTCCAGGCTAAGACTTTCTTCACCCTCTGAGCTCAGGCAGAATCTGAGCCTGCAGCCCTGGGGGTGCAGGCCTAAGCCCATCTCATTAGTAACCAGGAGCCCTGTTGTTTCCTCTCCTGTGGGGTTGCTGGGGCACTGGGCTCAGGGTTGATCATGAGAGCAGGGAAGGTCAAGTGAAGGTCCAGCATTGCCCAAGTCTCCCATTACAAATGAAGACTCTTTTAGGACCATGGAGAACCACACACGGCTATTGACCATGGCGGAAGGCTTGGGTTCAGACCTCTCCTTAGAGTCCTCCTTCCTTTAACCTCAGCACAGAAGCCTCAAGTGACCTTTTAGGCTGCCTGGCATGCATCCAAATAAATCTTTATACCATAGAAGATTGGTCTATTTTGTGACAGAGTGACAGGGACTGCATAAGGAGACCACAGACGTATCTGTAACCCACTTCATTGTAAAGAGCAGTCACAACATCAGAATGAAATGAGAAGAAATCAGCTGGAAAAAGATGAAATGGTTTGAACTGATCAGATAATGTAGCTGGATATTTTGAAAAGGAGATATTGCTTTAAAAAACAAAGGACACTAGTGGCTCACTCCTGTAATCCTAGCTATTCAGGAGGCAGAGATTAAAAGAATGGATTCTGGTTTGGGCCAACCCAGGCAAATAGTTTGCTAGACCCTATCTCAAAACTATCCAAGACAAAAAAAGAGCTGATGGAGTGGCTCAAGTGGTAGAGTGCCCTCATAGCAAGTGAGAGGCCCTGAGTTCAAACCCCAGTACCAAAAAAAATAGTTGGAATTTTAAAAGTTCTTAGAATGTGTGATGTCTGTCCTTAGTGTCTAAGATTGGATACATTCCAGATGATATTTTGTTGAATTATTGAAGAAAAAAATCTAAAGTAATAAAATTATTGGTTAAAATGGTGACTACACATGATCAATTCAGAGCTTCAGCCTGAGGATGGAGTGATGTGGAGATGAGGAAGTGAATATGCTTCTTTGAAGAGGAGAGAGTATCATATTTAAGCCTGTCAACAGCACCGTTCTTATTTTTAAAATTATGCTCGCTGACATGTCTTTATGAATCATTTTAGAAACATCTGAGACATATTGTCCCATTAGCCATCAGCTATTGTTCAGATTTAAAATTGACAAGATACCATAAAAGACTTTCACAGCAAGTTTTAAGAATTCCTAATTGCTTTTACTTCAGGAAATTCGATGTTTTCTGGCACAGAGAACCCATTCTGTTTATGCACTCTATTTAAGGACTGAACAAGCCTTCATCAAGTGCCCAGTCTGGGCCAGACGCTTGTGGTAGGCTCTGGGGGTGCAACGTGAGAAAACGGGGACCCTGTCCTGGAGGGACTAGCCACAAGGAAAGCCATCAAGCACTGGACTGAGGGGCTATGAAGACAAGGAGCAGGAAACTCAGAAATGCTCTGCACAGCAGTTCCAGAAACCTCCAGAAGGATTCCACGAGTTCACAGGATGCCAAGTGGTTCCTGCTGCTCATGTGTGAGTCCAAGCTGATGGAACCAGGGCTGGTATATGTACAGGAAGCAATCATGGACGGAGACTCCTGCCAGGACTTTGCAGCAATCCAAGCCTCACTTTGGGAAGTGGTGGGAGACAGAGGCGGGTTGCTGTGGCTAAGATGCAGGTAGGTAGAAGAAGAAGACTGAAGTTAGAAGTCATGATCTGCTTGTGGCTCTGACCTGGGGTGGCCCAGTACATGGTCTCACTGGTATTTGTCAATGCATGGTCATGCAGCATTTATACAACCACCTTGAAAGAACCTATACCATTGTGTGAATGAATTCCTAAATCCCAGCTTCTTCATCTGTACAACTAGTACTGATAACACTTTGCTCACAGAACTGTTGGAGGCTTTGGCGGTACCCTATGACAGTGTGCATCATAGCTACTGGCTCAAGGAAAGAGCAGGGTAAAGGGCATTGTGCCTTAAATGTGAAGGTCCTGGAGCAAATAACGGTGGGTCACATGGTGCCAAGTGGCACACAATGACACCGAGCTCTTCTTGACTGGGTCTGTGCTGAGTGCGACACCCATCGCGACCTTGGCGGAGAGAAGACTTTGAAGGACTAAGTAGCCACTGAGGACATAAGAATAGTTCCCATCTAGTCACAGGCTCCTATGGTACTTAATATTTTTCTATCAGAGAAGGGACACATGAATTAGTTTTAAAAAACTAAAATCAGGTTAAATGGTCAAAAAATAGAATAAAAAATTTATCTTCAGAAAGAATGACTAAGAAGTCTCTCACAACAATGAAGGTACATAGTAAAAATAAGGCTATAACTGTCACGAGTGTTTATGTACCAAATAATATAAAATAATATTTAGTGCAGCATGCATAAAATATATAATAATTTCAATATGCATAAAGTATAAATCCAAGAAATGCAAGAAAAAAGTGCACCGAAGCACAAAAGCAGCAGGAGTCTTTAAGGACCTCTAATTGACCTAGCAAAACCAAAACGAAGCAACATGGATATTCTGAAAAACATTACTGATCAAATGACCTAGTACACACAGCAAACTTGGTCCCATTCCACCAACTGCAAATATGTCTGCCTTTTCAGTGCCAGTGGTACAGTACTAACAAACACTGGCTGTATCTCATGCTGTGATTAACACCTCGATCAATTCTTTCCAAAATGTGAAGCAGATGGCAGACCCTCTGACATCATGCAATATACTTGCAATTTTTAACAAATATAAAACCTCTAAAACATAGGAATAAGTAATTACAATTTCAGAAAAAAATTCTCAATGTTCAGTTCTAGCCATGCCTTAGGGAAAGGAGGAAAAACTGCTACCACAGGCATTCTCTCTTTCTTTCTCTCTCTCCCTTCTTCCCTCCCTCTTTTTCCCTCCCTCCTTCTCTTCTTCCTGGCTACAATAATGTGAGCTGCTCTGCTCCACCATGTTCTCCTTGCCAAGGTGGATTGAAACCTTTGAAACCATGAGCAAAATAAATTCTTCCTCCCTTAAGTTGTCTATGTCAGGGACTTTATTACAGCAATGGAAAGTCTGACTAACACAGACACTAATCCAATTTGTGAGAGCTCCACCCTCACCACCTAACTACCTCCCCAAGGATTTCAAACACTCAGTGCACAGCAAGCAGAGAAATAAAGTGACCATGTGAAGTCATCCAGACAACAATTTTAAAAACTGGATAAAATAAAATAACCAGCTCTTTAAACATGAAAAAAAAGCAGCCCCCAAATAAATAGAAGCTCGAGGAGTTTAATTTCTAAACACTGCAAATGGAAATGGTAAAATTATGGGCTTGTGGCCCATCAGCACAAGATGCAGAACAACACCGAGGCCACAAGGCCACGGCTGTTAGAAATGGAGGTCGGCAAACCATTGCCTTCCTGCCAGAGATTGGAGGGCAGAGCTGGGAAGCAGCTGACTCGAAAGTGGAAATGATGACAGAACAAGAGCTTCAGGAGGGCAAAGACCCAAATTCATAGAATAAACTCTGGCCGACTGCTAAATAGATTCCAGGAAGACCCCAAAAGGACCAGTGAGAAGAAAGGGGGAGGGTGGAGAGGAAAAGGTTCTTGAAGGATGAGTGTGTGATTAGGAGCTGTGCTGATGCTTGTTTATCTGCATGCATTCCCCACCAGAAGAAGACTGGGTAACTGAGGTGGAAAGCACAAAGTTGTCAGAGCATGGAGCCCCCAGTCAGCAGAGCACTGGAAGTTAGAATTTCTTCCCTCCATGGGAAGAAAAGTCCAGAGCTGGAACCTCACCCCACTCCATTCTTGGCTGATCACTAAATTGCACCAGCACAGGGGAGGCCCATGGAGCCAACCTTCACAAGGAGCAGAGAAGGCACTGGAACAGGTCTCAGCGCTGTCTACTAAGAAGATGGAATTTGCTGTTTAACTCTAGAAAAAAGCCCAACAACCCTCAAAAAACATGATAGGATCTAGAACCATTTCCACACCCAATGTACATTTTCCAGGTTTAACCAATAATCACTAGACACGCAAAGAAACAGGAAGTTGTGGCCCATATTCAGGAAGAAAAGAAGGTAATAGAATTGACATCAAGTAAGACCACTTGTTGGACTTAGCAAGCAAATACTTCAAAGTAGCTATGACACATGTGTTTAAAGAATTATAAGAAAATACATGTAAAGAATTGGAAAAGTATACTAACAATGAATAGAGAGATAAACTCAATAGAGAAGTGAAAAATATTTTTAAAAGTCTTGGAGCAAACAGTTCAATACTGAAATAAAAATTTCCTAGCTGGGTACAACAGCACTTTGGCAATAGCAGAAGAGTCAGCGGACTTAACAATGGATCAAAAAAAAAAAAAAAAGATATATCCTGGCAAAAGGGAAAACACTGAAGAAAACTGCACAAAATTTCAGAGCCCTCCAGACAATATGAGGAGGCTCAATGTTTACATACTTTGAACCCCAGAGGAGGCAAGAAAGGCACAAGAAAACACCTATTTGAAGAAATAATGACCTTGATCTGGGGGAAAAACATTGCATTTACATACTCAGCAATTTCCAAGTGGTGTAACAGAAAGAAAACTTCTCCTAAATACAAGAGAAACTGCTGCAAGCCAAAAGATAAGGACGTCATCTTGAAATCACAAAACAAAAACACCTGACATACAAAGGGTCAATGGCAGATTAATGGCTGGCTTTTTCCCAAACCATAGTAACTGGAAGACAATGGACGCCATATTCAAAGGACCAAAAAAAAACACCAATAACCAAAAAAAAAAAAAACAAAAAAAAACTCTTATGAATTTATTGTTTGATATACAGTGTAGAACTCCTTCAAAAATGAAAGCAAGAGATTGAGGTGTTGCTCAAGAAGTCTAGCAAGTGTGAAACACTGAGTTCAAACTCCAGTACTACCAAAAAAAAAAAAATGAAGGCAAGATTAAAACATGTGCTGTAAATGAAAACATGAGGGATGAAAATGAAAAAATGAGGGATGTGTACAACAGGAGGCACATTCTTCAGGCTGAGAAGAAACAGCACAAATAACCCAGATTTATCAGAAGAATGAGGAATTTCAGAGATGTTAGATATCTCTTAATTTTCTCAAGTTATATGTGACTTTGTAAAGTAAATATGATAGCACTATGACATCTAGAGATGAAATCTGTATGGAAACAGTGTCACAGAGGATGTGTGGGGATAAAAGGAAGTACATTGTTTTGAGTTTCCTATGTTTTACAAGAAGTGATTCAACATTAACTCTAGTTGGAGTTAAGTTTAAGATGTAATCCTGCAATCAATCACTAAGCAAGGCAAAGAGGTGGCTTCAAAGCCACTAGAGGAAGCAAAATGAAATTATTAAGATATCCACACACAGCCATCCACACATGGCAGAGATTAGAGATGAAAAAAGATAAGACAAATTTAAAAAATAGAGATATTAAATATAACAACAAAGTAATTAAAGACAAATGAACTGAACATCTTATCAAAGGCAGTATAAAAGGCCAAAAAACCCCCGGCTATGTCATAGTATACGATATTTACTTTAAGCGTAAAAACAAATGACTGAAAGTTACAGACTAAAGATATGCTGTAAAAACCTTGACCAGGAGGAGTTATGCTAATATCACACAAAACAGACCTGAAGACAAGGACATTAATACAAAAAGGAACATTTGAACATTGAGATGACAGAGCTTTACTTTTCATTTGCAGCGTGAAATATTTTTGTATGTGAGATCAAATTCATCAGTCTTTTCCCTTACTGCTTTTGTGTTTCAAGTTTTCTTCAACCTTTGTTATAGACAAGTTCACTAACGTTTTCTTCTTGTACCTGTAAGGTTTCATTTTTTTTTTTAACCTTTACATCACTGGTCCATTTTAAAAAATAGAATAGTTATCAGAAAATTTTGCCTTAAACTATGTGGGAGGTCTTCATTCGGCATAACTGAAGGGAGCTGACATTGGATATTTAAGAACGCTTGGTTTTCACGCACATTTTCTCGTACATTTAATTGGCAAATGGTCAGCAGGAAACTTTTGGATATGAAAGCAAAACTCTCCAAGTACTTGCTCTTTTCATGATCAAAGAATCAGAGCGGTGGGAACTTGTGCAAGTATGAAGCGGTTCCAGCCTGCTCAGCTTTCTCCTGGGTTGCTTTAAAGTCAGCAGGACGCTGCTGGGACTGGGTTTGAGGAGGGATCATTTCTGGAAAATAAAAGAAAAACCAGCTGGGATTTTGGTTCCTCAGCATGACTAAGTTCATCATTTTCCTCTTGGTTATTAGGGACTCCCAGAGAGTCTCAAAGTGCCCAGCCAGGGCGGCATGTGGCTCTATGCAGCTGAGCCTGTGCTAAACACGAAGCCAGGAAAGGTTATATAGACACCAGAAGACAGACAGACACCCGGGGGAGGGGGCAGGAATCTCCACACACTGGGCTCCAAGGGGCTTCCACATCTGGCTTTTCATAACTATAACTTATTAGTAGCATTAGTGAGATCCTGGCTAAGTTTCGCATTTTATAGAAACTAGAGCAGCTAATATTTTTCTCGTCTGAGAGTAAACTTGCCAGGATCAGAGCACACATTTAATCTATCATCTCTCTTTTCTGGTAATCTTAAGATTCACCACTACATTGTTTTTGTTTTTAAACCAAATCAATTTGGTTATCCATAGTTATTGTCAAATAATATGTATAAATATTAGATATAAGTGTATTATGTTTTTTAATATATTTGTAAGCTTATATAAATATATTCGGCATGAATATGTGTATAAATGACATCTGTATAAATAAAATACATATATTTTATATATAAATGTATAACTCCTGTGTTTAAAATGTTGGCATATGTCAGGATATTACAACCGAGGGCCCTCATTCCAATAGTTTAGTAGGTTATAGGCACCAAGCCTGTTCTCGGAATATCCTTGATGTCACAATGCTTCAGCAGACCTGCAGATAGGCACGCACTTTGCAGTGAACCTGTAGCTCAGATCACCTCCCACCAGTAGGACAGAGAGAACCCATAAGTTGAAGTCTTGGAGTTTTCATGGCTAACTGGCCAGAGACATGGCCCTCAGATTCTCAGTCCCAACTTGTTCCTATATAAAAATCATGATGAAAATTATATGTGTTCCTGTGCAGTTATTTGTGGGACACAGGAGGACAACTCATGAGTAATAAGCAAATGATCTTAAACTTATGAGAACTCAGAAGACTGTCTGGTTGGCATCCCAGCTCTCCACTAAGGGGCTGCATCAATTGGAGCAGGGTATTCCACCCTCTCCACATCTCAGCCGCCCCATCTATAAAGTAAAGCTAAAGAGAAGTCCTCCTTCATGGGAACAGGGGTGCCATAAAATAATCCATGTAATCCAGTTAAACAAAGGCAGCACATGGTGCATTAGCCACCCTTACACACACAAAAAAGATGCTTAGAAACAGGTGCTGTAGGATAAATCCTTTAGCAAGGACTGTGTCCCCTGGCAAGTGTCACTTTCCAGATACTTCCCGCATTGTTCAATGCTCACAGAACCCACGTGAGCCTGTGTGCCCCTTGCCATGGATGAAAGGAAACCTAGGAGGCTCATGAAGGAAGCAATTTCCCCAGGATTGTTTGCAGAGTGGCCACAACCATTTCCAAGTAATTCCCCCTCACATAGAGGCCAGCCCTCTAGACACCAGAAGCTCTACTCCTTTGCTGACTTGCCCTGAGGGTCAAGTTCTAACCACCCTTGGGCTGACAGGTCTTCTCCTGCCATTTGCTTCTTTAAAAATTGCCCCTTCTCTCTTGTCTCCATGCCGCTGTGTCCCCCCACTGCATGGAATACTTACATTCTTGGTTTGCTTTTTGTTTGAGCAAAATAATAGGTCACAAACAGAAGAGGCTTGGAAAACAACCTCAAGCACCTAGATGTATTTTGTTTGTTAGTGGGCACTGTTGGAAATTGCCTTTCTCTGGATGAGAAAACATCAAGGAGACGGAATATTTATTACTCAGTGGACCTGTTTATCTGACTAATCAGTAGGAAGCAATGGACTTGTGTGAGGATGGCTTGCTCTGTTCCCTGTTCTTCATAATTAATTAGAGACCCTCTTCCGCTTTCCTTGACATTCAGTGTGTGCAAGAGATGGCTTCTGAAATGCCAAATTATTTTACTATGGAGCCCATTTTAATTTCTCAGGAATATAACCTTTCAACAAAAGGATTATGTTAGCTCTGAACTTGGCAGTACATTTTTTTTTGGGGGGGAACAGTGTGAGTTCATAGAAGTTTATTACAGGATAATGGGATATATAGTGTAATTCATCAAAGATGCCTGTCATTGGATTAAATTATATGTAAATTCATTAGGGCATCCCCTCTCTTTTTTCTTTGAACCTCTGAAAAGATTCCTTCATTCTGGAAACTCCCTAGTGAAGAGAAAATGCACCCCTCCCCCAACTGCAAGGACTTAAAAAAAAGTTCTTGGTGATTTCTGAAGCAATCACACCCAAATGAGACTGTTCTCTGCCCTGCCCCTTTCCTCCTGATACTCCCAACCACGTCAGGGACAATTTTCAGAGGCTGAGTCTGTCACTCCCAGAATGGAGAATTCAAGAGCACTTCTTGCCAGAGGCACAGCCTCCTCGCTAAATCAGCTCTGAAGGTCATTGTTAAATGAGTGTTTGCTGAGCACCTGCCATTGCCAGGCTGTAGGTCAGGGGTCAGTTTCTGTAAAGGGTCAGGAGTAAATATGTGAGGTTTTTCAAGCCATTTGTCTCTCAAATATTCTGTTTTGTGTTTGTTTCATTTCCTTTAAAACCTGTTAGAAAATAAAAGCCATTCTTAGCCCAGGGCAATATCAATGCAGGCACGCACTGGTTTTAGCTTGCTATGTCAATGAAAACTCCCAACATGACTGGTCCCCACGTCACACAGTAACAAAGAAGTGTGCTAAGCATCCTCCTTGGGGGAGGGAAGTAGGGTCCCAGAGAGGGCTTTCTGGGAGAGGTGGGCTCTGAGAGTTGCCATGAATGAGAGCTTGGAAGGACAAAACTATCTGTGCAGAGTGGATGAGGCAGGAGGGAAGTGAATAAAGTTAGCCCTGTGTGGCTTCACTCTAGAGGTGGAGGTTGTGAGTGTGGCCTATGGGGAGGCAGAGCCTGGAGCCCAGAGGCTCATGGGAGGTGCCTGTGATGTAGTTGAAAAGCAGTAGGGAGCTTCTGAGGAAGGCTAAGCAAGCACCAAGGTCTACATCCAGGACTGAAGAGGGTGGGTGGGAGGGAGTAATGAGCAGAGCTTGTCTTGAGGTAGGCAGGGAGGGATGCAAGGGAGACAGGAGGGCTTGGACTTCTCCAAGGACTTGGAAGTTCATTTGGGTGTGGTGTCAAGCTTGCCCCTTATAGGGGAGGGGGTGGGACTCCAGATCAGCCTAGCTGCTCCACCCCCTACAGCTCTTGGGACCTTCCAAAGGCAGATGGAGCACCCACCTTCCATTCCAACTTAAAGGTGGGAAGCCAGGTTTTATAACCCAGACAAGGAGGGGTACAGGTCTGCTCAGGTGTCCAACAGCTCTTACCTTGAACACTGCACAGTGTGACACCACCCGTGCCTTTGTCCTACTGCTCCCTAGGCACAGGTCTTGGGAATAAGAAGACTAATCACTTTGCTTTGTCTGCAGAGAGAAGACGATCCTGTTGGGGAGACAGATATGCAGTGTAGTAAAAACACAAGAAAATAAAAGCCTAACAGTTAGCATTGGGAAGAATTACCGTGGGAGAAGATGGACCGAGGGTGGATGGGAGGCAGCTTCCAGAGGCTGCTGTGATCAGAGCTGGAAAATCTGATCACGCCCCTTGTAAAAGGTCTGGGGTCTTGGCAAAGAGTCACAGCTACGTGTGCCCTGAATATTTCCAGAGATGAAGGAATTCACTTCTGTCTTGGGATAACCAACCTAGCAACAGTACTAGGAGAGGAGTAAACATGGGGCAGAGAACCCACTAAATCCAGTTGGATATGGCTGCTCCAGATGGACCCTGTGGCCCGTCTGTTGCCTCAAACAAGCTGTGTCGGGCCACAGTGTGGATGAGTCCCCTGTCTTGTCCTGATCCATGTCAGCCCAGCCTCCACCCTCAAAGCTGGAGCAAGTCATTAACCGAGCCCGGCTAGACAGACGAGAGCTATCTGCTGATAATGACTCACATTCATTATTGAGTGATGGCAGTGACTCAAGTGAAGCTAATGACAAAATTTTTTCCCTCAAACAGGGAACTTGGTGGCAAACTAGTTGTTGATGATGCTTGAAAGATAGTCAGAGGTCATTAAAAACATCTTCCAACTATGTGTTTCTTGTACATAAAACTTTTAAAGAATCAGTTGGATTTATAGTGAATAAAAACCTGTAATCCTTTGTGGAAGAAATGCTCAGAAATGTGTGGATGATTCACCTGGACCTTCCCTAGCTAAGCTGCTCAAAATGTTCCCTCCAGCGTCCCAGGGTGGCTGTGTGGTGGCGAATGGGCATAGGAGAAGGACAAGGTCAATGGTGTTCCCACTCTACATTCATACTCAGGGTAGAATCCCATTTTTTGTTTCTTTACTGGGAAAACAAAGACCCCAAATCAACAGGCAAATTCTCTGGTTTATGAGGACCACCAATAAAGTGGGAACTGTTGTGATTTTACTCCGTGGCCTCATGAGGCCAGGAGGATGGGTCTAGACCCCTGCAGGAAACTTGGTTTTCAGATGTACTGTCAAGATGTACTACAGTTTGGATGTTGAGTGTTCCTCAAAGGTCCATGTGTTACAGGCCTGATCTCCAGAGTGGCATTTCTGGGAGGAACTGTGGACCTTTAAGAGGTGGGGCCTCTGGGAAGTCCTTAGGTCACTGAGGACCAAAGGAGACTGGTCTCTTCCTCTTCCTTTTTTGCTTCCTGGTTCATGAGGTGGGCAGTGCTGCTCTGCCACACACTCTTGCCATGATGTGCTGTTCTTCCCAGAGGTTTGAAGTCACAGGACTACCCACTCTTGACCTGGAAGTTCCAGAACCAGGAGTCCAAATCAGTCTTTGTCTTTATAAGCTCATTGCCTGAGGCATTTCATTACAGAGATGGAATGCTAATACAAGATGAAATACTTCCATTGGCCAAACCACAACTAGTTGGGAACACTGAGCCCCTGGCCACTGAGTCTTAAGCTGGGGACAGAAGTGAAAGAGGAACACTGTAAATGAGCTTTGTTGGGGGGTGGAGGAAGAGCTTTTTTGATGGCAGACAGTGGGGTTGGAGAGAAGAGAGAAGCAGGCTTCCACCTGAGCGCTTCTGCCCCCTCCCCCTGCAACAGTTCTGCTCCATCCACAGCACACATTATCATCACAAGGTTGGCTATCTGGGGACAAATGGCTACTTTTTAGACAAAAAATGGTTAGGACATTGGTTTTTGGCATGGCTGAAGAGCATAATCCTAAGTCACATAAATTCAGTTTAAAAGAGATTTCTGGGAGCTGTAGACCTTTTAGTTCCACCATTTATCAACCAACCTATAAGTAAAAGCTGAGGATATCCTTTGGAAAAGAAAGCTTTTTCTTTTTTTTAGAATATTTTCATTTTTTGCCCTTCCAATTTTAAGAGAAAAAATAAAACTTGATCAAATAGGTAATCTGGTCAAATTTTTCACAGTAAACTTGTAGAAGTCACAAGTCCAATATGGTGGTTATTTGCAGTAAAACATCTGAAGTCAGCAGGGTGCACTTGGAGGCGGAATCTGCCTGTCAATGCCAGCTGCAAAGCACGCGCCGGTTCTGAGCACTTCTGCCAATGCTCAGTGCTTAACGTTGGTCGGGGCTGGGTTCATGCACGACACCACCCCCAATCCATCAGTGAGATGCATCACCTGCGAAAGGAAGCAGAATGGGATTTGCCTAGTGTCTATCAGCTCATGTTCCCATACAAGGTGAGTGGCCAAGTCCATGGACCTGTAACCACATGTGTAAGAGTCTCCTACGCCCACCTGAAACTAGAGAGAAATGGAAATGTCACGGACAGTGTTGGAGACTCTCTTCTCCAGGGGGCTTTTGCGTCCCCAACTGGAGGATGCTTTTGCATCTGGCCCTGGCCTGGCACACAGCTGATGCTCAGTAGTGGGGCAGGAAAGGTATTGCAGGGGCAGAGAGAGACAGCAATGAGTCAGATGGAGGTGGTAAGTAAGCTGAGTACAAAATAAGCTGGGTCTTCTGGACCCAGGATGCTGCTGCAGGCTGGGCTGCAGAGCTTTTCCCACAGGAAGCGGTGGCCTGTTGAGGAGGCAGACAATGAGCAACTAAGTCCCAATGTAGTGGATGGCACTCTACAGTCAGGTACTCTTGGTGCAAAGGACGTCACAGGGACACAGTTGTGTCTCATTGGTAAGGAAAGGGTTTACCCACAGGGGACCCAGAGAGGTGACCAGTCACAATGATGGTGTTTTAGAGATGAGAACAAAATCTGAGACCATTGCCTCCTTAGAGCCCTGGGAATTGCCACTGTCTCTTGTTCCTCTCTCATGTCACAGGTGCGCTTTTCACCTGGACACTTGAGGTTCTCCCGGCAGATGCCATGTCATATACATCAAGTTTTCTAGGAGGTGGCTATTTTAATGGGATATTATTTTGGAAGCCAAAGGAAGAGTTTGTTCTAGAACAAAGCATCAAATAGCTGAACCCTGAGTGAGCACTCCACCAATAGAGCTGGAAGAATGCCCAGGACCTTGTAATCTCAGCTGAAAGACAGGCAGCAAATATTTCCAAAGAAAGAAGAGAATGTTGGAATACCTTTTGTCAGGTCACAGTGGGAACTCATGAGCCAAATTTCCCACAGAGGAACATTCTAATTCTGTAAGTCAGGGGTATTCAGAAAAACAGAACCAATAGGATGTACATGTGGAGAGAAAGAGATTTTGTCTTTGGCTTTATTTTTTTGACTGGGGACTCTCTATGTAGCCCAGACTGACCTGAAACTCAAGATCCTCTTGCCTTTGCCTCCCAAGTGCTGGAGTTACAAGCATGCACCACCTGAGATAAAGGGGTTTATTATAAAGAATTTGTTCACACCAATGTGGAAGCTCACCAATCCCAAGATCTGCAGGGTGAGAGAGCAAGCTGGAGACAGGAGAGCCATGAATTAGTTTCAGTCCAGGTCTAACGGCCTCAAATGAGGTGAGTTGATGGTATGGTTCTAAGCTGAATCCTTGCAGCCTTGACATGTTGAAAGAGCCAACGTTTCAGTTTAAGTCCAAAGACAGGAAGAAACTGATGTTCCAGCTGGAGGGGGTCAAATAAGAGGAGTTCCCCCTTACTTAAGGGTGGGTCAGCTTTTCTGTCCTTCAGTTAGATGCGGCCCACCCACATAAGAGAAGGAAACCAGCTTCATTCAGCCTATCATAAATGCCCAGGAAAATGTTAAACCAAATATCTGGATAATCCTGAGGCCCAGCCAAGCCAGTAGTCCTCATCCCAGGGAGGATTCCTGAGTGGTTAATCTGCACTCTTCTCCCAGAACTGGTATCATTTGACCTGATTTCCTATTCTTTTTGGTATCAAAACTCATATCCAATGCTACACTACTCTACTCAGTTGATAGTCTCAGTAATGCAGGCCAGCTCACTCTCTCTCAAGTCCACCACATCCAGGTGCTTCCCGTTTTAATCCACCAAGCCTGGCACACCCAATTCCAGCTACCAGAAATGCCCCCGACTCAGCCCACTTGGCAACATCTACTCAGCCTTCCAGGGTTCACCTGTTGAAGTTACCTCCTAAGGAAGCCTTTTTGGGTCACGTGCTGCCATGGAGACAGACATACCCCCCCTCCTTCTGTAATCATACTACCCTCATCAATTTAATTACTGGAATTTCCCAACTTGCTTGAAAACTGCTTTTTAGAGTCCCAAAGAATAAAGTAGGCATTTATCAATGTTTGCTGAGAATAAATTCATAGACCTGCTCATAATTTTGTTCTACTTATTCAAGCTCTTCAAATATAACATCAGTTTCGTCAAAAAGTAATTAATCTTTCTGTTTTCTCCCCCATCAATTCTTTAAAAAATAATGTAACTCCAGCTTAATTAGCCATCAGCTGCTGTCTGTGGTGATATGAAGCATGTCCGATTCCATTTTAAAGCACATTAATGGAGTGTTTGTTTATCCTTCTATTGTCTTCTCAGTGAACACTCAGGTTTCTTTCACACTGGGTCTTTCACATTTAAACTATATCATTCACATCCAAAAGAAGAAAAATGTTTTAACAATTCATGTTTATTTTGCCCTGAATTATATTTCTAGTTAATAAAATATTTGGCCATTTACTCTGTAGTTCTATAAGGATATGATAAGTGTTGGGCAAGTTTAGGAAGCAGTCAGGGAACCTCCAGGCTAGGATGAAGACAAAAGTCAGTGAAAGCCCAGAGCCTTCAATTTCAAAATAGCACATGTTGTTTGCTTGCAATAAAATCCCACATTTAATCAAGTATTTCAATCTTCATGTGGATTCCTGGTGGAGGAACTAATAATCTTTATTGTTTGTTGTGTACTGCTGGTTTGTCAGACAGCAAGAAGTGAATGAGGGGTACATGCCTTCAAAACCAAAAATCGTTTTTCAGTGAAAGATTTAAAAAATGAACAAGCACCTTAGATTGTGAAGCACTGCAGAAAGTGTGTGTGTGGTGTGTGTGTCTGTGTGAACACGGACAAAGAATGAACTCATTCTTCTTGGGAATCGAGGAACGATTCCCAAATATTACTAGCATTTGCTAGAAGATGGGGCGTGGGAAAGGACCCCATAGGTCAAGGGCCTGGGTCTGGCACAGTTGGTGGGGAGAGGGAGGAGTTACTGAAGATGAGAATGGAGAGATGGGTAATCAATTTGGGACCAGATGGCAAAGGATCGGGTAAGTATGGTGAGGAATTTGGACTTTCTCTTAAATTCATGATATTTTAAGGGGAAGGTTTTGAAATGCAAGTATGATAGTAATGCAGGCAAAGGGTTAGAGGGAACTGAAGTCAGGAAACCACTGGAAAATCCCAGACAGAGATGGGGTTGTTATGGCAATGGGGGTGGAGAGAAAGGCTGTCAGTAAAGTATTGAGAAGAAGCAAGAGAAAACAGGGATTTGGGTGAGGTTGTGAACTAGTGTTTAGCAGGACCGTGGTGAATAAGGACTAGCCGTTAGTCTGGGAGGGATGACACTAAGATTCAGGTGGGAAAGGTAGACTTGAGGAGCCCATGGGATGCCCTTCTAGCAGCAGAAGACTGCCTGTGACTTAGTAGAGGAGGCAAGGCTGGAAATGAAGTTGGTGGTCTCCTGCCTCCGGTGTCAGATCAATCAAGGCAGAGATTTTTGTATCTTGGGCACCACCACATGACCCGATGTAGAGTTGGCATCCCCTAAATATTGGGAAAGGAGCGGATGGGACTTTTGGTTTCCCTTCTGACATGTGAAGAGCTTAGAAATCATTGCTTTTACCCTCACAACAAGAAAAATCACAACAAACTAAAGATGAGTGACTTTTCGTGGACTCACCAAGAACTGAAGTCACAGGACCAATCACCATTCCAAAGTTTAGATGCGCGGGCAAATCTAGAGTCCCAGCCATGATATGATCTGCTTGCCTGAAGCAGAAGTTTCTGGGGCTGTAAAGGGCACGAACATTGTGCCAACTGCTTGAAGCTGAGTGTGGAATAGTGTGAGAATGGCAAGCCTGGGTGTGGGGGGTAGTCTTCAGACTTTCCTGGGTGTGACCTGTAGGAAGCCCACAGAGCACTACAGTGAGAAGCTGAAAAGGATCCCTGTGTGGTTCTGGCAGGGGAAGAGGCAGTGTAGCCACTGCGAAATACACAGTTTTCTCCACAACAAAAGCCTGTTTTCCAGAGTCTTATCATACTAGAGGAACAGCATTTCTTGAGGAGTACTAAGAAGCACGTGTGACGGTCATGACAGGTGACTACACCCCAATAAGACACTGGAATGTACTCATAAGACACAGAATTCTTCCTTTCCTGAGCAACTTACCACCACCACACCCACAGGGCTTCCTTATAATAACACAGATTCCAACTGAAATGGCTGCAAGATACAGACTGTCTTTGGAGAGAAGGATTTAGTTAAGACAAAAGTCAACAGGGAAGACAAAAACAAGGGCACTGGAGCAATTTGAAGTCTCTGAAACCTACAGTTAAAGCAAATATTAACTGTCAATCCCCAGCCAGGTTAACATACAGTCTCACACTGAAGACCTATTTGATCTAATCCCTATTATCTAAAACATCATGCTTGACTTTCTATAAAGTAGCTACAAGGCAAGAAAAAAAACACAGTCTGTGAACATAAAATCAGCAGCAGAATAAGACTCAGATATGACACAGATGATGGCAGTGCCAGACAGAGTGTTTAAAGTAACGATGATCAAAGCTGGGAATGGTGGTGCATACCTATAACCCCAGTTAGAGAGGAGTCAGAGATAGGAGGATCACAGTTCGAGGCCAGCCCAGACAAAAAGTTAGCAAGACCCCCATCTCAACCAACAAGCCAGGCATGATGCCATGTGCCTGTGGTCCCAGCTACACGGGATAGGTAGGATTGTGGAGTCAGCCCCAGGCAAAAATGTGAGATGCTTTCCAAAAAATAACTAAAGCAAAACAGGACTGAGGGCATGGTTAAAAAGTTCAACCCTAGTACAACCAAAAAAAAAAGAGAGAGTAACTGACCAATGTGTTAAAAACTTCAAGGGAAAATAGACAAGATGCAAGAACAGCTGAGTAATTTAAGCAGCAAGAAGGAAGCTGTAAGAAAGAATCAAATGAATCACTGGAAGAGAAATGAAGAATTCCATCAGAAGACTAGGCTGGGGGTAGGGCTCCCCACTTAAAGATAGATCACTAGATAGTTCCCAAACTGAAATACACAGAAAAAAAGAATAAAAGCAAATAAATCAAACAGGACACCTAAGAACTGTGGTGCAATTAAGGAAGGCATTTCCTACACAAGTGGTTAGACACGAGTAATGACATACAAGTAATGACACTGACAGAGAAAAAGAGAGACAGGAGCAGGGGAAACACCCAAGGTGATGATGGTTGAAATGTTTCCAATATTAATGACAGATACCAAACTACAGATGGGATGGTCAGAGAACACCATGCAGTATAATTACTAAAAATGAAAGGAAAAAAACCCCTAAAACCTAAGCATATCATCTTCAAATGCTAAAGGAAACCAAAGATACAAAGAAAATATGGAAATATGCCAAAAGGGAAAAAATTGTCAGTATGGACCATTTTATGGGCCATAAAACTCACCTTCCACATCTAAAAGAGTAGAAATCAGACAAAGACTGTTCTCAGGACACAAGTCAACGGGAGAAAGCTAGCTGGAGAATACTAAAATATTTGGAGATTAAGTCACATGATTCTAACTATTAAGTCACATTCATTCAAGTAAGGGGTCTGAAGGGAAATTGTGAGGTATTTTAAACTAAATGAAATTAAAAACACAATTTACTTGGGATGGTGGAGTGGCTCAAGTGGTAGAGCACTTGCCTAGCAAGTATGAGGCCCTGAGTTCAAACCCCCGTATCACCTAAAGAAAAAACAAACAAAAAGAGACACAACTTATTAAAATCTGGAGATGCAGCTGAAGCAGTGCTTTGAGGGAAATTTGTAGCATTGAATACACACATTAGAAAAGAAAAAAGATCTAAAGCCAATAATTTAAATTTCCACTTTAGGAAATGATGGAAAATAAACAATTCAATCCTAAAGCAAACAGAAGAATAGAGTATTGAAAATTAGAACACAAATCAATGAAATATACATATATGAAACAGAACAATGAACCCTCCTGCAATTGCTTTAAGTGGCGTTTCGGGATTTAGCAGGGATGGTGAGGACAATCGCCAATATACAATGTACTCCATGCACAATGAATATATTCTGATGAAAATGGGGAAAAAAAGAAAACAGGAAAATAGTAAACAAGTCCAAAACCTGGCTCTCTGAATGCTTAATAAAATTGATAGCCATGCGAAATAAGAAAGCAGGCAGAAGAGTTAAATTACGTATCAGAAGTAAAGGAGGGAGAGGTCGCCATTACTGATCTCATGGACACTATAAACATTTTAAAAGTTATGAGCAACTATCTACCTACATTTTTTTCTTTTTTGATACTGGGGATCAAACCCAGAGCCTTGTGTGCACGAGGCAAGCAATCTACCACTGAGCTACGTGCCCAACCCCACCCACAGACTTGATAACTGGGATTAAAAGGTGAATTTCTTGAAAGACATGAATACCAAAACTCACCTGGTGAAATAAAAAATTAGAATAAGTATGTCTATTAAATAAAATAAACCAGTCTCCAAAAACCTTCCAAGAGGAGCACTGTGTTCACGTGATTTTACTACTGGTTTCTGTGAGTAGGAACAAGACAAGGCTATGGTCTTTTGTCACTCCTATTTGACGTTGTCTCGGAAGCACTGGCTAGTGCAAGGAGCTAAGGAAAGAAAAAGCAATACTGATCGGGAGGAAGCTACCTTTGTCTGCAAATATCTATGTAAAAAAGGAAAAGGCCTGAAGAATCTACAAAGACAAACAAAAAAACCTGAAATTGCAAAGTTTAATATACAAAAGTTGATTACTTTCCTCAGACCAGCAACGGACATTGGATTTGAAATAAAAAAATGCCACTGTAATGCCATGCAAAAAATGAATATTTATAGCTAGGTGTGGTGAGACATGCTGTAATCCCAGCTGCTCAGGAGCAGAGGCAGGAGGATTGCAAGTTCAAGGTCAGCCCAGGCAGAGTTAGTGAGACCCTATCTCAAAAATAAAATATAAATAAATAAAATATTTATGTATGAACCTAACTCTCTCTCTCTCTCTCTCTCTTCCTCTCTCTCTCTCTCTCTCTCTCTCTCTCTATATATATATATATATATATATATGTGGTTTATATGGAAAGTCTAAAAACATGGAACAGGCAGCACAGTACGTACATATATGTGCATATATACACATATATTTACATATGTATATAAACAGATGCACAATGCCGATCTATACAGGATCTGTATGCAGGAAACAACAAATCTCTAATGAAAGAAATCAAGGAAGAGCTAAATAAATGGAGAGAGATTCTATGCACGTGAATTGAAAAACTAGAAGTTGGCAGACAGAACCAACAGTGTAGAACAGGCACAATCACAGTCAGTGAGGGACAGCTCTTCTCCCACAGGCTCTGTCAGAAGTAAACGTGACAGAGAGCAGCCTCCCTTTTCCCTGTGAACAGCCACGCATCTGAAGCCTGGCAGGTAGTGTCATTTCATCATAAGACTGTTCAGTGACATTGATACCAGGTGGTCACAGGTCAGAGACTTCTGAGGGAACTACTTGTTACAAAGCATGTAGTTCCTACCAACTGTATCTAAAAATAAACAGTTCTTGAAGGTCAATATGACCAAAATACATACAGCAGACTCGCTGTTCTGAAATTTGTCTTTTTGTTTTGATTTTTTTTTAAATCATTAACTTCTAACCCTGTATTGTTATGTTTTTATGGTACTAGAGTTTGAACTTAGGGCCCTGCACTTACCAGGCAAGCTTTCTACCACTTGAGCCATGCCTCCAGCCCTTTTTGTTTTACTCCATTGTCAGATAGGTCTCCCACTTTTGACTCCACAGGCCTAAGACCAAGGTCCTCCTACCTCCACCTCCTGAGTGGCTAGAATTGCAGGTGGGCCACCACACACTATCCAGAGTGCGGCTCATTTTAAAGATGCAAGTATAAACAGGTAAATTTCAGCTACTGGCAATTGCACTTGAAAGAAAAGCAATACAGTGTGTAAAGTCTAGACACACTTGTGGGATGCAGTGGCTGAGATCGCCAACACAAGAGACATGCCTAGACAACCATCTAAAATCAATCTTGCCCCAGCCAAATAGCACTTCTGTTTTGGAAGATGTTTTAATGTTTCTTGGTTTTGTTCAAAGATATCTGCCCAGTTTGCTCAAGGTGCTACAATATTCAAGGAACCGTGGATCTATGACTAGTTACACAGTTTTTGAAATGTAGGCTTCTGCTACCTTTTCCAACAGTACACCAGCATGACAAAATGGTGGACTGAGTCAGGAGACCTAGAATCTTGGCATGGCTCTGGCACTAACTAGCAGCATTGCTTTGAACAACTTACTTGACCTTTGTAAGTTTTCATTCATAGTATCATGACTGGAAATAGATGTAATTCCACGGGTGGCATCTGATAAACAGGCAAGGCCTTCGAAGGGTGATGAGGGGAAAGTCTCAGAAAATGAGTCATGATAGAGCAGGTAACTTGACTATCAATGACTGGAGTAAAGAATGAAGAACGAAGAGTGATGTTTTGCCCGCCTGGAGTAGTGATCTCAAAGGGTTTTTCTAGCTGTAATATGCTTGAATTTTAAAATTGCTTTAAGTCAATACAACTTCAACCACAGTTGTTAGTGAGAAAGTTATGTGAATATAACTGACGTGGGTTTTAGGTGGGAGCTCAGTACTTCTGTTCCTCTGCTTAACAGCAGAATTCAAACCCCAATAATGGACCTGTCCCCACCTTCATCTGGACTCTTGACAACATCTCCCAAGACTTTGGGGTACATTTGGTTATTCAATACTCTATTCTTTTACATGTTCCCTGCTTAAAACTTATACTTCATTCTCCCTTAACTCCTTCTGAACTTAACTTCGACCTCTTGACAAATAATGTTACCTTTTGCTTCGCAGAGAAAACAGAGCCTCGAATGGGAGGCCCTCTGCTGTCTCTCCAGGCGGCCGCAGTACCCATTCTCGCCTGCTTCCCTTTAGTTGGAAAGGAAGCTGTGGCCTTCTCTTCCAGGTCAATGCCTATGCCAGGTTGGGGCTTTCTCCCTCTATCATCCCCTCGCCTGTCTCTACTTTTCACTTTCTCCTTCCTATTAGCCCTTTGTCCCCTGGTTTTCTGTCATGGGAGTCCTAGGCCAGAGACCCAACCCTGGGAGGTTCCAATGGGCCAGATTCAACCACTTATTCCCAAAGGAAGCAAGAGGAAGTAATGGTGAAAAGTCAGGAAAGGATTTTAATCAGCAGATCTGTGTTGTGAGGATGGTAAGTAAGCATCTCCACCCATCTTCAGGACACTTGTGTGAGCTTCAGGCGTAAACAGAGGAAGAATTGGAGCAGGGACACACAATTAGGCAGTCTTGGTGAAACTGTGGTCTGGTTGATATTAACTCAGCTCTGGTTCCATAGGTGGCCCGAAGAAATCTTTAGGGGAAAATCCAGTTCCTATGAGGTGATTGCTCCTGCTTGGGGTGATCTCATCTAGGAGTGACCTATCTGCAAGGCTCTGCTGTTCTTGGATTCCAAGGTAACTGGAGGTTTAGGACAATGACCAGAGACTTATAGGTGCCTTTTTGCGGGGTGATGGTGGTGTCTGCAACAGGGCACTGTAAAAGCTGATGCCTCAGTTACCACTGTCTTTGTGCTTTCAGGCTTGAAGGGGAGTGAGATAAGTTAGGTGTCACCAAGTTTTAGAAAGACACTCCTTGAGTGGTTAACATGCTGGTGGACAGAGTTAAGAAGTCTCTAACTCCAAGTAAAAGAGACAGAAACCAAATGCAGGTGGAGATGCTAGGCTTTTATCCTGCCTTTAGCGCCTTGTGGGACCATGTAAGGGGCCAGTGCTTTTCAACAAAAGCAGTTCCTAAGTACCTGTTATGTTCCAAATGCTCCCACGATAAACACCAAGCAAAGTTAGAACCGACTGTGAACCTCTTACTCTCCCTTCTTTGGGATCAGTCCTTGCAGTAGTTGGTCATCCTCTGACCCCACACCATGCCTTACTTCCTGGTCCCTTAAAACTGCCACTTCTGTCTTGAAACTCTTGTCTCTAAGCTGATGCATTCTGCTTCAGACACTGGAGTTGTAAGTCCTTGGAGGACATCAGCATGGACCCATCCACAGTGTAGCTGGATATGCACGTGTGGAGCTCAGCAGTGGAATCAGGTTTGAAGACTCAGACTCAGGCACCATCTGCCATGTCAGGAGGAAAATGGAAGCAGTAGCAGACAGTGTGGATCCAGGAGATGGTGAAGGAGCAAGTGCAAGCATGAGAGCTCAGGCCTCTGTCCTTCCAGAGGCAGAGTACAGGAAGTGATGAGGGGGCCATCATTCCTAATGACATTTGTGGATTTCTTTCATCTTTTCACCTATCTTGTCATATCTTGTTGACATTGGTCAGCTTTCTTCATTTTTCAAAGAACCAATCCTAGCTCTGTTGGTCAACTCTACTGATTTCTGTTTCATTAGTCTATTCTCACTGCTAGGATTCCCTTCCCTCTTACTTCATTACCATCATTTTTCTAGTGAAACGCATTAAAATTTTAAAAAATGAAATCATGTTTTCTTTCCTACTTTCCCTCCTTCCTTCCTTTCTTCCTACCTCCTTCCTTCCCTCCCTTCCTTCCTCCCTCTCTTCCTCCCTTTTTTCTTTCCTTCCTTCCTTTTTCCATTTTCATTGGTATTTTGCTATGTAGCCCAGGCTGTCCTTGAACTTATGATTCTCCTCAACCTCCCAAATGCTGAGATTAGAGATATGTGACATCACATCCAACTTCTTCCTTGTGTGTTTTTTTTTTTTTTGATGCAGGGTCTTGCTGGGTAGTCCAGGTTGGCCTCAAACGCGCCATGTTCCTGCCTCTGCCTCCAGAGTGCTGGAATTATAGGCATGTATCACCATACTCATCTCCTGTTTTCTTTTATTGAACACAAAATTCAATTATTCTGATAGCCCCTTTTTAAAAATGAATTCACTAAATGAGTGTCATGCTAAGCACTTACTTCTAACAATCATCTCACGAGCATTTTACTAATTGTTCATTTCAATCCCATCTTTAATCCACGAAATTTTAAAGAGCTTAAGAATTTTAAGAATTTCTAGGGCCAGGCACCAGTGGCTCACATCTGCAATCCTAGGTACTCTGGAGGTAGAAATCAGGAGGATCTCAATTTGAGGCCAGCCTAGAGAAATAGTTCCTGAAACCCCATCTTGAAAATACCCAACACAAAAAAGGGGTGGTAGGATGACTTGAGTGGTAGAGTGTCTGCCTGGCAAGTGTGAAGCCCTGAGTTCAAGCCCTAATATCACCCCAAAGAAGAGAAGAATTTATGTTGCTATCTGGATATCTCTAACAATCTTTTTGTTGGTTTCTAATTTAATTGTACTGTGATGAGAAAAAATTATCTAAGTCACAAAGGTTTAGTCATTGAAAGATTGTCCTTTACCACCTGGTGTCTTTAATTTATGAAAGAAAGCAGTCCATTTTACTTATCAAGAATTCATCTAACTGCTGTGGATTGGCTCAAGAGGTAAAGCACCTGCCTAGCAAGTGTGAGGCCCTGAGTTCAAACCCCAGTGCCAACAGAAAAAAGAAAAGAAAAGAATTCACTTTACTGTCATACCTGGTGCATGACTAGCCCTGTCTGTAATACCAAGCTGGATAATTCTGGTGTTCGAATCTGTGGCTCACTAGTCTTTCTCCTTTTTATCTACTTGATGTACTGGGTGAAAAGACTAATTTGTAGTCTTTTGATTTGTTAGCTGTGGTTATTTCTTTCAGCTTTTTTTATTCCTTGGGGCCTACCTGGTTGTTTGTATATATTGCTGTTTTCCTGAGAATCTGTTGTTTTTATTCTTGTGCTGGCTTCCTCTTTATCCACACTAACATTTCTGACTTAAATTCTATTTTTTAAATTAACATTGCTAGGGCTTCCTTTTAGCTAGGATTTGCCTTGCTCTGTCTTTTTCTGGCTCTTTACTCTCAATTGTCCTTGAGTTTTAGTCTATTTCTTCCTGGTACCTTATAACTAGATGATAAATACCAAATCTAATCCTCTGTCTTTTTCAGGAGCTTAACCACTTATGTTTGTTATGATCAGTTATTAATTTAGACTTATTTCCGCCACCTTATTTTGTGTTTACTGTTAAATTCTCTTCCTGCTCTCCTGTCACCTGATAGGTCAGGGGTCAGTCTTTTTCCTATAAAAAAGCAGATGGTAAGTATTTTAGGCTTCATGGACGAAAGAATAATAGGAAGGATATTTTATGATGCTTATCTAACAACACAGGAAACTAATTTCCAAAAAATTTTTGTTGGTGATGTTAAAATTGCAATGTATAGTTATATGAACAAAATGGAGGTCAAAAAGCTAATATCTAAAACAAATTTGTTTTTCTCTGGACAGTTTCTGGGCATTTTTTTTTTTTTTTACTACTGTAACTGAACTTGATTTAATTAGCTCAGCCTGGGTAAATGATTTGGCTAACAAATGAGACACCTGGAAACTGACTTTGGTGGCAGCCTCATTTTCATTTTCTGTTCTTGTGAGGACACTCTGCTGTAGTGAGATAGGCTGTTTTAAATTTCCTCCTTTTCCTCACATGGCTCCCATGAGGAAGGAGCCTGCTGGTGCTGATGTGCGGTGTGTGATGTCATTGCATCACAAACACTGTGAAGAACAATCCATACACTCCCCTGCCTTAAAACTGGAACTTTTCAAATCCAGTTTTTTCTTTTGTTTTGATATGATGGGTGCACCCTGGTAGAGGGGAAAAAATAAGTCACATGATGTCTGTGCACTTAGCCCTCAAGATGCTGTGCTGTAGGTGTTACAATGACCAGTCCTGTTCCCTTCATGATTCCCTGTGTGCGGCCACGAGAGAGCCACACTGGTCTCATGCAGGTCCTCCGCTCTCCACGGAGCCCTAACGCAGTATGTCATCAAAGGCCCAAGCTGTGCTCAGTAAAACTATGTGTCAGATACTGAAATTTTAAGTTCATGTAATTGTCACACGCCATGAAATAGTCTTCTTTTGAGATGATTTTCCAATCATTAATCAATGTAACAAACACTCTTGGCCCATGGGCCGTATAAAAACAGGTAAATCATCTTAAGTTATTTCCTGCTGCAATTTTATTGTTCCACCTCTCCTGTCTAGAAGATACAGGTTATATTCATTTAGTGGCCTGTCTTAACTTGTGAAGCCCTTCCTACTAAATCATAATTTATAATAAAGAATAAAGTTATATGTTTATATTTTTAAGTCATACCAACAAAATTATTTTTGGTTATGATCAAGTCCAAAGTCCACCATGTTTCCATCTCATACCTGCTTCCTTTATAGAAATTATGGCTTATGTTGGCACCCAGCATCTCATGACCATCCCATTTGTTGCATAGAAAGGTGGCACAGACAGTGCGAGAGATGTGAGCTTTGGAGTCAGACAAGGGTGGCTTTAGATTTCAGTACTCCTGCCCCTGGGCAAGTCACCTAAGCTCTTTGAGCTGTGGTTTTGTCACTTGTGAAGCTAAGCTAATGGTGCCTACATTCGTCACCACAACACATTAGTGGTTAGCAGCCATCACAGATATAAAGCCCCCTACTCTCAGTAGGTACGACATAAGGTTTATCATCACCCTGACTTTACCCAAGCCAGGCTGGCCATCACAGATGGGTTCATCTCACCCAGAAGGGTCTGCAGGCTGTGTGCAAAACCCCAGCTTTGAACTTGCTCCCAAGGAGGCAGGATGAACTGAGGAGAGTCACTCAGCTTGTTTTACAAGAGCGTGCGACATCTCTTTTTAAAAGGCCACAGCAGGTGTCTGGTTCTGTGGGGGACAGAAATGGAACGTGACAACTCAGCAACATGTTGTCATCCCACTCTCAGTTGTGCCCAAAGTCTTTTTCATTATAGACGCCCATTAGATGACAAGGGAACTTTGAGAGTGTGGTGTAAAGGAGCCTCTGTGAAATCTGAGCTCCGGTGAGGGATCCCTCCCAGCAGGTCAGAATGTGGAAGCATCCATCTTACTAAGTTATCTGGAAATGCATGGCTCTTCCTGGCTATAAATCTCATTTCCGTCTTGCTCCTGCAATGAATGTACAGATACAGTCACGTGCTAACAGACTTACACGCTCAAGGCTTGCAGATGAAACTGTGTCTGCAATAATGAACAAGAGTATCTTGCTAGTAAAAAAGTATCATTGTTGGAGTATCTCCTATTTCTCATGTTTCTTACATTTTGCCCTGTTGGGCAGTGCAGAAAAAATTAAAGCAATAGTAAATGTCAAAAAAAAGACAGGGCAATAAAGTTTTTAAGACTTGTACGACAAGTGACTCTTTCAAAGTTTTTTTGCCCCTCTTTCACTGTGATTTCTTTCTTATGTATTAAAAAGCATGCCAGATTGCTTTAATTTCCCCCAATTAAAGCATATGCTCTGACCTATCGGTTTTGCAAAAAACTCAAAAGTAGGAAATCACAGAACAGATGTTCATAAAGCAGTGAGGTAGCCCTATTCCATCCAGGGTTACAAAGGGATCATACAGAAGTAACCTACACAATTTTCAGGAAGCCTGACACAGAAACCTTTCATTAAAGTATTACTTCTGCTCACTCCAGAAGGACATCTTCCCCTAGCCTGACCTGCCCTTAGGCTTCTGGAACTAAAGTGGTGTCGGCCCAGCAAAGCAAGGTTCAGTCAAAGGGTTGTTTGGCTCAGGTGCTGAGGTTAATGTGCCCGCAGGCAGATCCCAGCCACTGGTGCGTGCAGAAGTGAGGGCCTGTGCCCAGGTGATGGATGGAGGATCGATTAGGGGCCTGGAGCCCCGCAGGTTTCTCTGCACTTCCAGGGGGCAGTAAAAATTACCTGCTGTACATGCATTTGACAGATCTCCCACCTTGTATTGGGGTTGAGCCCAGGCCCAGTGGAAGGAGCACAGGCGCCTGACTCATGATGTCTTCATCTCCAGCTTGGGAGCTGAATCCTGGCCTGCCCTCCTAGGCTCAGGGGGACACAGATCAAGAGTACAGGAGTGAGGGATGGTTTGGAAAGTGCCTCAAAGAAAGCTACCTATATCTATCCGCTCATGAAGGTGGGCCCTAGGTGTCAGCCTTGGTTCTCTAACGCATGGGCTACATCATTATGAGTGCTTCCATGTTTGAAGTGAAATGTCCACGGACTGCCCAAACTGTATCAGCCTGCTCACTTTCAGCTGTGATCCCTCTCCCCCAGCTCCATGCCCCCTCTGCCAGCCACCCAGGCCCCCAGCCCAGGGTGGGCACTCAGCAGCAAGTGCTTCCAGGGCTGTGTCTCACTCACTGCTGTGCCTCCAGGTCCAGCAGAAGGCCCGGCTCCTGTGAAGAAGATGCAGACTGTCACAAAACAGGGGACGGACTGACTATGTGTATGGAGAGTCTGGGGAGCAGCTGGCTCACTCACCTACCCATGCATGCATTCATTCAATTACTGGCACTGGGGATGCTACCGAGAAGTAAGCAAGGCAGGTGACCTCACACTGACCACTCTGTCTTCTGGGGATGACAGGACTCTCCAGTGGCTGCAGGAGCACACCTTCTGCACTTCACTTGGAGTTGGACCATCAGAAAAAGACTCTGAAGAGTGAGGGATGAAGTGGGAGGCAGGGAAGTCAGAAGGGGAGATAAGCTCCTGCCGACTTAGTTCAATACTAGCCATGACCTCTGGGAAACAAGTCACTTCACTGGTCTGAACCTCAGGTGCTGCATCAGTAAAATGGGATAGCAATACTTGCCTCACTGGGACATGAAGACTACATGAATCAATGTACATTGCACAGCTAACAGAGTTCTTGACCTTTGTGGTCAGGGGGTCTGGGAGAATGGGTGACTCATGACTCTTGGGGCAGGGAAAGCCTTTAAGATCCAGAGGTTTAAGTTGTTTGAATTAAGAAAGCAGCTCACTGGGAGTGTTAGGCAGTTAGCCTGGAATGATGTTGCTTAGCAGATCTGAATTAGATTGAGTTTCTCAAACTTCCACCAACGGGCACAGGGAGGAATCACACCAGTAGCCCAGGAATGGGCCAGCACTCATCACCCCTACACAACAGATCTTCTGATAAGAGGACAGGCTTTGGGTGAAGCTCCCTAAATATCTTTCTGGAGGAGTGAGTGGACCACACCTGCCCTCGCTAGGTGTAGTGCTGAGGTCCCCACCCAGGCCACACTGAAGTTACACAACTGAGAAATCGAGCACTACCTTAGCTAGCAGAGTGTGGAGAACACAGCCAGGTGCACTGAACAGACAATACGGTACTTAGAATGAGATGCTTTATCAACTTGATTGTTTTGGGACCAAACAGCCACAATTCAGGCTATGACTGTCCTTGGCCTTTGTCCCAACCATCAGAAGAAGGCTCTGTGAGAGCAGCAATGGGTACATACCACTCACCACAGGACTTACAAAGCCGGGTTCATAGCTGGCACTCCAGAAAGATTTATTGAATCCATCACATTTTATTAGGATACATGGGACTCAGCCTGTGTTGCGTCTGTGGTATTTCCACATGTTCCTCTCCCCCGGTTCCAACTCCAGATGACAGTGTGATAGTCTGGGTTTACTTGAAAATACTGTGCCTTTGGGAACCAAGGGTAGAAGCAGGACAGAGCTTAGTAGTGTGTGTGTGTGTGTGTGTGTGTGTGCGTGCCTGTGTGTGTGTGTCTACACATACGTACAGGTTCATTTCTAAAACTAGGCACGGGCCATGCAAATGTCAGAGCTTTTGTACTGCTTGTAGCTCGTGACAGATGAGCCTCTGCCATTTTGATTCAGGCTTTCTACCTGCAAAATGGGGGTGAACTTCCATTCCCTGTGTCACTGAAGAAGTGATTACTGTCACGCTGTGCCCCTGAGTGACAGATGCCACCTGATTGTACACCCTAGGAAATTCAAGACTGCAAGTTGACTCGTACTCTGTGAGGCAGGATTACTAAAATGCAAAACTTTATGTTCACCGTAAACAAGTACCCTCCATGTTTAATTAATGTGTGAAATGCAAACTCGTATCTTGAAATCCCAGGTTGACTTTTAAATACCACTGCACTTCTAAGGAATTTTGAGTCTTCACTGGGAAGGTCTCTCTTTGCTTAGGGATTCTTCTTCTCTCAGTGACCAGGAGAGATGACAATTTATTATTATGCTTGTCGGTTTTCAATCACCTGGAAAATGTTACCACTGGTTTGGCATGGACAGAATCCTGTATAACCCAATAGCTCGGCATTTCGATTACCTTTTCCCTCTGAATTTTGGAACTTGCCTCTGTACTGGAAATGATGTGACCTCACTGAGTTGTTTACTCAGACTTAGAGATGAGTGCAAGGGCACACGAACATGCAGAGGTGCTCTTGGGTTGCAATCTCACAATTACCTTAAAATAATTTGGGATTTTCTATAGGTTTCTACAGGCAACAAAGGGAGAGAATAGGGGAGAAGATGGGCCTTGAGTGCCACAACAGGGTCTGGATCCCTCAGGTGACAGCTGGCTTAACCCAGCAGTGTCTCAGCCTTGCCAAGTGGGTCCTGCGGCTTCCACATGCACCCTGCGTAGGGTCGAGGCCGAACTCATTGAGCGGTGGCCAGAGAAAGCACAAGAGTACAGTCATCATGAACTGCTTTGCTCTGTTTTCCTTGTTTTGATTTCAGCAGTTTCCACCCTCTGGGAAAATGGATATGAGTATGAAGCTGACTGTACCCATGTACTGCATTTTGGCATGTTCCCCTCCTCCTGAATGTATATCCAGATGCATGGACGGTCATGGAGGACGGGTGAATTCTCTCTGGAATCTGACCCCACCAATTTCCAAATATCTTGCTCTGCTATAATTTTTTTCTCATGAAGAGTTCATCTATTTGCCAGGTGCCAGTGGCTCATGCCTATAATCCTAACTACTTGGGGAGCTGAGATCAGGAGGACTGCAGTTTAAGCAAATAGTTTGTAAGACCGCATTTCCAAAACAACCAGAACAAAATGGACTGGAGGCATGGTTTAATGGTAGAGCACCTGCTTTGCAAGCTTGAAGCCCTGAGTTCAAATCTCAGTCATACTAAAAAAGAAAAAAAGTTCATCTAATTGAAATACCATTAAATATTAGTGCTGTAAAGCTTTGATTAGCTGAACTAGCTTTAAGCACCAAAAATTGATTTCTGGCAAAAACTGATTTCAAGGCAAATCAAAAATTGAAAAGTCTTTTTAAAAAAGTTTTTGCCCCATCAATTTTAACAGAAAATTTATTGATGGAATAAAAAAGAGAAAAGCAGCTTCACACCAATTTAACTTTAAAAAAATTATTTCCAACTTTCTTGCAAATGATGATTTTGGTGACAGTGCAGATTTTTTGAGTTAGGGTCCTGCTATGTGCCTCTGCCTGACTTCAGACTTGAGGTCCTCCTGCCTCAGCCTCCCAGGAGTTGGGATTACAGGTGTGTGCCACCAGGCCTGGCTGTGGCATGCTTCCCTTTTCTTGTGGTACTGGGGTTGAATTCAGGGCCTCTCTCTCATTTCCAGCAGGAGTAGGCAGGTTTGCAGGTAACGAAGAAAAGTCCACACCACTGGGTAGAAGTGGGCTAGGGTTAGGCTGCCTACAGGGTAAACCCACTCCAAGTGAACAGTATCTTCTCTCTGCTGTCTTCCAGGAAAAGGAAGCCCTGCCAGCCCAGGAGTACAGCTGGGAGGTGAGTGCATCCCCCAGTATCATGTCTTCAGAGTGCCAGGTGCCACAAAGGCACAGGACAGTGGACTGGGCCTGCCATCTCAGGGATGTACAGAGGCCCAAATTCCTCTTCCCAATGACTGTGGGCCCCTTTCCCAGCACAGTAAATACAGATGGGGATGGAAGGCGCAGTTTAAATTCGTACAGGAGGTAGCTCTCTGGAGCTCTAGGCAGGGGAAGCTCTAGCAAGGACAGAGTGCAGGAGGGGACAAAGGACAAAACAGGTGTGACAACCTGACTCAGGTGTGAGTGTGGGTGTGGTGTGGGGCAAACCAAGACCCACCCAGAGAATCCCAGGTGCCAGGTATGGTTTCTATGGTGTGGGGACAGTGAGGTCCTGAGGAGATGCCTGGTTCTATGATAGGTTTGCTAATAATGCCAGAAACAGAGTGAGTGGGAAGGGTGTCCAGGGACCCTGCCCTGCCAGCACAGGCAGTTCTAGACATTGGAAAGTCCCTCATTACGTGTGACCCAACACCAACAGTCCCAAATCTCATTCAGTGAGCACTCCTTGCGAGAGTGGAGGAAGCCGCCTGGCCTGGCAGGGAGGGAATGCCCTGAGCCAGGTGAGCTGGGCTGGGCAACAGGTGGAAATAGGCTATGGTTGGGCCCTCTGGTGTGTGTAGGGTGGGTTCCCTGCAGCCCCACCTCCTCCAGCCGGCTGGAAGAAGGCTCTTTGGGGACCACCCTTGGAAAGGCTGGAGTTGAGCGCCAGCCCTTGGCCACTTTGGGGCGGTTCCCTGGAAAGCGCAGGTTGCAGAGCCCAGACCCGCAGCGAATCTGAAGGGAGAGCAGGAGTCCAGGCTGATCAATGGTTGCAGAGGTGAGGGGTGCACCGCGGGCCGCACCCGCAGCAGGCGCAGCTCAGCTCAGCTCAGCTCCCTGCGGGGGGGCTCCCTGCTCTGTGCTCTTGTGCGCACAGCTCTGATGGCCGCAGCGCCAGCACGAGAGCTGTCACCTAGCTGGGATCTCTGGACACCCGAGCAGGTCTCCAGCCTCCCTTCAAACTTCAGTCCCTTCCCGGCTGTAGACAAGGTGACTGACTCGAAAACCGGTGGCTGCCGTCTGATGGCCAGGGGCGAACACTGGCGTGGGGTCAGGGATCTGGGGACCATGAGCGGCCACCGTTGTCGGCCTCCCGAAAGAAAAGTCCCGCGCCAGGCCCCCGGGGAAGGTGCCCAGGCCGCTGGTCAAGGCGCCCATGGCAGAGGAGAAGCCAGAGAAGCAAGCGGCAGCCTCGGGCCCCGGCGGGGAAGGCGAGGCCTGCGGGTCCAGGGAAGCCGCGGCCCGGGGCTCCTGCGCGTGTGCTTCGGCTTCCCCTGGACTCGGGGCTCCCGGGGACGCGCTCGCCTCCCCTCTCCGTTTCCTCTTCCTTCGGAAGTTCCCGTTATCGAACATCTTTTCGCAGTTTGGGTCCAGGGTCCAGTAATTGCCTTTACCTGCAGAGGAAGCAAGGACAGGCCAAGTTCAGAAAGCCTAGTGCAGCGTGGAGGTGACTTCTTCCATTGGCCCCTCCAAGTGTCAAAAGCCCTCGTCCCCATCCCAAATCGCGTGCTTTGCACTCTGGGATGAATCTCCACAACCACACTGGACGGATTTAGATCAAGGCAGGGACCTATGAGGAAATGCCAGGCCCCGCCAAGTTCAAGACCAGAGAGATGCTGAACTGTCTGGACTTTACCAGTGTGTGTGTGGTGGTGGTGGTGGGGGGGGGGGGTTGGGGGGAACCACACCTGGCCTTTACGTCGGCTCCAGCGCGTTCCCAAGGGGCATCTCATTTTTTGTTTTTTGTTTGTTTGTTTGTTTTTACCGATTTTGAGGCTGGGCAAGGTCTTGCCCATCTTACAGGCAAGTGATTGAGGCTCAGAGTGGTTAAAAAAGTCCCAGCATCTCCCAACTGACTAGCTTCCTCCAAAGAAAGGTACAGAAATTTAGAGCCCCCAAAAGCTGTAAGCCAGGGTCCGCTCGTTCTGCTGCCACCCAAGGGTTTGTTCACCGCCAGGACGTCTCTCAACCCCTTCTTCCCCTCTGAGCTCCCCAACTGTGCAGGGAAGAACAGGGTCGCTCCCACCGCCAGAGTGCTCGCTGCCAGCCCCAAGAGGCCGCGGAGTTCTGGACAGCGAGCGCGCGCGCCGCGGTTACCTGGGTCGTTCTCGTCGCGGGGCACCTTCTTGAAGCAGTCGTTAAGCGACAGGTTGTGGCGGATGGAGTTCTGCCAGCCCGCCTTGCTGCGCTTGTAGAAGGGGAAGTTGCCGGTCACGTACTGGTAGATCTGGCTGAGCGTCAGCTTCCGCAGCGGCGCGCTCTGTATGGCCATGGCGATGAGCGCCGAGTAGGAGTAGGGTGGCCTCACCAGCCTCAGCAGCTCCTGCTGGCCTGGGAGGCTCAGCCACGCGAGGTCAGCGCCCGCCAGGCCGCCCGCGGCGCCGAGGAGCGGGCCAGGGGCCGCGTAACCCGGGGAGCCGTAGGGTGGTGCGGCCCCGGGACCAGACGCATAGGGCGCAGGGCTGAGCGCGGGCGCGTTCACCCACAGGCGCGGGCCACCGCCTCCTGCGCCCAGATCTCCGCGCGCGTAGCCCTGGGGGTGCGCGCAGGCCCGGGGCTGGCCGTGCGGGGCGGAGCAGGTGCCCAGGCCGTCGCAGTAAGCTGTCATGTCCAGCAGCTCCCGGGCCGGAGCCGGTGCAGGAGGCTCCGCACCGAAGCTCATGGGCGCTCCATCCAGCGAGGCCGCCAGCTGCAGACAGGTGCGGCCAGCCCCGCCCCATCCTTGGTCCTTTAAATGCTTTCGGGGGCCCGAGTCCTGGGTGAGTGTCCGTGGCGAGCATCCTCCCCCACCTCTGCCAGCCTTGGAGAAGCAAAGTCCACATCCCGCCCCGGGTCAGCTTTCCTCCCCGCCCTGGTCCTGATGCGCCCTAACAGGCCGCCCCTCTCATTCTTCCTCCCCGCGCAGCCAGGGCTGGGTCAGGAGTCATTCAAGGCCTTAGCTGCAGGAGTCCTGAGTCCTCAGGGATCACACAGATCCCAGGTTCCTCTAGCCTCAGGCCTCGGTAGCCCCGCTGTCCTTGGACAGGTATGACATCTCCCGAAGGTCCCCATGGTTTGGCTTGGGAGCTCGGTCTAATGCACCGCCTGCCCCTTGCTTTCATGTCCTCCTCCTCTCACCCTGTCTGCACTACATCTGCCTCTCCAGAGCCCTGGAATGGAGGGTAGCCACACTGTGCAGAAAATCGCTACGAAGTCTGTGGGCTTTGTGGGACGCCTGGCGGGATATGGGCAGTGGTGCTGGAGTCCTCCACTAAACGGGTGAAGGCAGCAGGCAGGCATGAGTGCCGAAGCCACCCAGACGCTGGTGGCGTAAGGATACAATGCTAGAAATCCCATACATCTTAGTCTTCACTTTCCCCAAGCCCTGGGAATCTGGGGTCCAGCTAGGTTCATCTTGCCCTAGTCACGAAGTGCAGGGGCGGGGAGCGGGGGGGGGGGGGGGGGGGGGATGTGATGAAGCTTTCTGTTAGATACAGGGGATGAGCCTAAAACAAGGGCGTCTCTGGTCTGAGACTGACCCCTGGCTCCATATGCCTGGTCCTTCAGCGGCCTGGGTGGCTGCAGCCACGGTTGGCCTGGCTCCCTATGTTGCTAGGCTCTTGGCTTCTCTAACTTCCTCAGGGCCCCTGCTAACCAGCTCCCCTGTGTCTTGGCTCACCTGAGCTGTAGGCAGCCAGGAGGCATCCCAGGACAGAGGGTGCCCCTGATGTGTGCAGGGGCTGGGGTATATGGGTAGAGCTCTCTTCCAGGCTCTGAGTTTGGGCCATTTGAACAGAGAGGCAAAAATTCTGGCCTGGAGATCAGAGCTAAAATGATGAGTTCCTTCCCCCAAAAAATTCATTGCCCACTTCTTGGAGACCAACTTGTTGAAACTAGGCTGACTCTGGGCTTGCCTCATGATCACCACAGCAAATTAATTTCAATTTAAAAACCAAAAGGTCCAATCCTCCCTGAATTTTGGCAGAGGAGGCAGTTGGTGGGCTGGGTCCGTGGTTGGACTGAGAAAAGAGCCTGGCAGGCCTTCACAGGTAGCTTCCCCAAATACCATGTGCAACAGCCAGTTTGTGAAACAACTTAACAGATGACAGAAGGAAGCAAGAGTTCCTGGGCTGCAGTGTTGTCCTGTCCCCTTAGGACAGGCCCATAGGAAGTGGTAGGATAACTGACAACGGTTCCCAGCCAATGGCAGCAAAGCCATGTCTGGAACTGGTTCCAATGGGCTTCTCAGTCAGATGGTAGCCACTTCCATCAGCAGAGACTTCTAATTGTCAAAGAAGGGCCAGCGTGGGGACCCCAGATACCTTTCAGACCCCCACCTCATCATTGCAGGGACAGGTAGGGGAGTAGGAAGTATTTCCTTCTGGCTGCTGTCCTGGCTTCTCAGGTGAGAGCAGTTTGCTGTCAAACAGCAGCATGTGCCATCTGTCCCTCAGTCGAATGATTTCTGAGATGTTTTCACAACTGTAAACACATACTGTTCTCTGTAGATGTGTCGAGCTTTTAGTAACTACCTTTCGAAGAAAGCATCTTCCCATCAGCAGATAACTCAGAGACATTTCTTACAGTGTCAACAAGGTGTCAGCATGTATAAATGCCTGTCCTTCTCCCACAATGATAGTCCTCTCTGAGCTGGTTGCTTTCCCCACCTGTTGGAATTTTGAACACCTGTGGAATAAGAGGCACTTCCCAGGAGATTGTGCTTCACAGGGATGCAACAGCACAGAGCTGTGTAGCTCTGCCCTGACCCAAACAGTCCCTGAAAGAGGGGAAGATGGGAACTGCAGCCAGGTGTAGGGGGACCCATGAATCCCCAAGAACTTCCCAGCCTTTCCTTCCTTCCAGCAGCTGATGCAAAGTGCCTGACAGACACTGCTGCTACTCCAGGGGGCTTTGAATGTAGATGACATTTGTCTTGCTGGGGTAACACAATAATTTAATTTATCCACAGTTAACTGCAATGTTATTAAAAATCTGAGGTCATCAAGAGAAGGTATTGACATATAAACAGACACAATGACCAGAGCCCATAATGACTAGCCGTAACACAACCCACACCACAACCAGCTGCTTTTTGACAAAAGTGCTAAGAGCACCATTTTCAACAAATGGTGTTAGAAAAATTGCATATTCACATGCAAAACAATGAAACTAGACCCCCCCATCACTCATCAGTTACAAAAAAGTCAACTCAAAATGGATTGAAGACTGAAATGTAAGAGCTAAAACAATGAAACTACTAGAAGAAAATATAAGGGAAAATGTTTCAGGACATTGGAAAGGGGGAGGGTTTTTTTTTTTTTTGACAATATCCCAAAAGTATAGGAAACAAAAGCAAACCTAAAGCAAATGGGATTGCATTAAACAAAAAAGGCTGGAAACTGAATAACTCATTGCTTAATGAACAATGGGTCATTGATGAAATAAAAGAGGAAATTAAAAAGTTCCTGGAAGACAATGAAAATGAAAACACAAACTACTGGAACCTATGGGACACAGCAAAGGCAGTCCTGAGAGGAAAGTTTATAGCCATGAATGCATATATTAAAAAGACTGAAAGATCCCAAATCAATGACCTAATGATACATCTCAAACTCCTAGAAAAACAAGAACAAGCAAATCCCAAAATAAGTAGGACAGAAATAATAAAAATAAGAGCTGAAATCAATGAAATAGAAACCAAAAAAAATACAAAGAATTAATGAAACAAAAAGTTGGTTAGTTGAAAAAATAAACAAGATCGACAGACCCCTGGCAAACATGACTAAAATGAGGAGAGAAAAAAACCCAAATTAGTAGAATCAGGAATGCAAAAGGGGAGATAACAACAAACACAATGGAAATCCAGGAAATCATCAGAGACTACTTCGAGAATCTATATTTAAATAAATTTGAAAATCTTAAAGAAATGGACAGATTTCTGGATACATATGATCATCCAAAACTGAACCAACAGGAAATTAATCACTTGAATAAGTCTGTAACACAAAATGAAATTGAAACAGCAATCAAGAGTCTCCCCAAAAAGAAAAGTCCAGGACCTGATGGATTCTCTGCTGAATTCTATCAGACCTGTAAAGAAGAACTGATACCAACCCTCCTTAAACTGTTTCACGAAATAGAAAGGGAAGGAAAACTGTCAAACACATTTTATAAAGCCAGAATTACACTTATCCCAAAACCAGGCAAAGACACCTCCAAAAAGGAGAACTATAGGCCAATCTCCTTAATGAACATTGACGCAAAAATCCTCAACAAAATAATGGCAAACCGAATTCAACAACACATCAAAAAGATTATTCACCACGACCAAGTAGGCTTCATCCCAGGGATGCAGGAGTGGTTCAACATATGAAAATCAATAAATGTAATAAACCACATTAACAGAAGCAAAGACAAAAACCACTTGATCATCTCAATAGATGCAGAAAAAGCCTTTGATAAGATCCAACACCATTTCATGATAAAAGCTCTAAGAAAACTAGGAATAGAAGGAAAGTACCTCAACATTATAAAAGCTATATATGACAAACCTACAGCCAGCATTATACTTAATGGAGAAAAACTGAAACCATTCCCTCTAAAATCAGGAAGCAGACAAGGATGCCCACTATCTCCACTCCTATTCAACATAGTACTGGAATTCCTAGCCAGAGCAATTAGGCAAGAAGAAGGAATAAAAGGAATACAAATAGGTAAAGAAACTGTCAAAATATCCCTATTTGCAGACGACATGATCCTATACCTTAAAAACCCAAAAAACTCTACTTAAAAGCTCCTAGACATCATCAATAGCTACAGCAAGGTAGCAGGATATAAAATCAACATAGAAAAATCATTAGCATTTCTATACACTAACAATAAGCAAACTGAGAAAGAAGTTATGAAAACAATTCCATTTACAATAGCCTCAAAAAAATCAAATACCTAGGTGTAAACCTAACTAAAGATGTGAAAGACCTCTACAAGGAAAACTATACACTTCTGAAGAAAGAGATTGAGGAAGACTATAGAAAGTGGAGAGATCTCCCATGCTCATGGATTGGTAGAATCAACATAGTAAAAATGTCTATACTTCCAAAAGTAATCTACATGTTTAATGCAATTCCCATCAAAATCCCAATGACATTCATTAAAGAGACTGAAAAATCTACTGTTAAATTTATATGGAAACACAAGAGGCCACGAATAGCCAAGGCAATACTCAGTCAAAAGAACAATGCTGGAGGCATCACAATACCTGACTTCAAACTATATTACAAAGCAATAACAATAAAAACAGCATGGTACTGGCACAAAAACAGACATGAAGACCAGTGAAACAGAATAGAGGACCCAGATATGAAGCCACACAACTACAACCAACTCGTCTTTGACAAAGGCGCTAAAAATATACGATGGAGAAATAGCAGCCTCTTCAACAAAAACTGCTGGGAAAACTGGTTAGCAGTCTGCAAAAAACTGAAAGTAGATCCATGTATATCACCCTATACCAAGATTAACTCAAAATCGATCAAGGATCTTAATATCAGACCACAAACTCTAAAGTTGATACAGGAAAGAGTAGGAAATACTCTGGAGTTAGTAGGTATAGGTAAGAACTTTCTCAATGGAACCCCAGCAGCACAGCAACTAAGAGATAGCATAGATAAATGGGACCTCATAAAACTAAAAAGCTTCTGTTCATCAAAAGAAATGGTCTCTAAACTGAAGAGAACACCCACAGAGTGGGAGAAAATATTTGCCAGCTACACATCAGACAAATGACTGATAACCAGAATATATAGGGAACTTAAAAAACTAAATTCTCCCAAAATTAATGAACCAATAAAGAAATGGGTAAGTGAACTAAACAGAACTTTCTCTAAAGAAGAAATTCAAATGGCCAAGACACATGAAAAAATGCTCACCATCTCTAGCAATAAAGGAAATGCAAATTAAAACCACACTAAGATTCCACCTCACCCCTGTTAGAATAGCCATCATCAGCAACACCACCAACAACAGGTGTTGGCGAGGATGCGGGGGAAAAAGGAACCCTCTTACGCTGTTGGTGGGAATGTAGACTAGTACAACCACTCTGGAAAAAAATTTGGAGGCTACTTAAAAAGCTAGACATTGATCTACCATTTGATCCAGCAATACCACTCTTGGGGATATACCCAAAAGACTGTGACACAGGTTACTCCAGAGGCACCTGCACACCCGTGTTTATTGCGGCACTATTCACAATAGCCAAGTTATGGAAACAGCCAAGATGCCCCACCACTGACGAATGGATTAAGAAAATGTGGTATCTATACACAATGGAATTTTATGCAGCCATGAAGAAGAACGAAATGTTATCATTCGCTGGTAAATGGATGGAATTGGAGAACATCATTTTGAGTGAGGTTAGCCTGGCCCCAAAGACCAAAAATCATATGTTCTCCCTCATATGTGGACATTAGATCAAGGGCAAACACAACAAGGGGATTGGACTTTGAGCACATGATAAAAGCGAGAGCACACAAGGAAGGGGTGAGGATAGGTAAGACACCTAAAAAACTAGCTAGCATTTGTTGCCCTTAATGCAGAGAAACTAAAGCAGATATTTTGGGGCAACTGAGGCCAATAGGAGAAGGGGACCAGGAACTAGAGAAAAGGTTAGATCAAGAAGAATTAACCTAGAAGGTAACACCCATGCACAGGAAATCAATGTGAGTCAATGCCCTGTATAGCTATCCTTATCTCAACCAGCAAAACCCCTTGTTCCTTCCTATTATTGCTTATTCTCTCTCTTCAACAAACTTAGAGATAAGGGCAAAATAGTTTCTGCCAGGTAGCGAGGAGGAAGGGGGGGAGAAGGAGAGGGCGGGGGTGGGTGCAGGTAAGGGAGGGGGTGAGGGAAGGGGGGAGAAATGACCCAAACATTGTATGCACATATGAATAAAAGAAAAATTTAAAAAAGGTTCTGTACAGCAGAGGAAGCAATCAACAGAGTGAAGAGACTACCTACAAAATGGGAGAAAATATTTGCAAACTACATATCTGACAAGGGGTTACTGTCCAGAATATATTAGGATTCTCCCAAATTAAAAAAAATAGACATAAATAGACATTTCTCAAAAGAAGATATTCAAATAGCCAGTGGGTATATGAAAAAAAAATTGAACATCACTAAGTATCAGAGAAATGCAAAGCAAAACCATAATGAAATATTACCTCACTCCAGTAAAAAGGGATATTATCAAAAAGGCAAACGATAACAAGTGTGCCCAGGGTGTGGAGAAATGTTAACCCTTGCACATTGTTGGCGGAAGTGTAAATTAGTGCAGTCATTATGGAAAACCTTGTGGTGGTTTCTCAAGAAATTAAAACAGCTTCTAGGTGAGGCAGAACCTCATTCTTGGGTATGCATCCAAAGAAATGAAGACACACTCACATTTATTGTAGCAGTATTCACTATAGCCAAGAAATAGAAACAACCCAAGAGTTCAACTGATGTATAGATAAATAAAACATAGTACACATAGAATGGAATATTATTCAGTCACAAAAAGAACAAATTCCCACCATTTGTGACAACCTGGGTGGAAATGGAGATCATTAAGTTAAGTGAATTCAGTCGAGGACAGAAAGACAAGTGCCAGCCACATGATCTTGGTTGTTTGTGGAACATGAAGAAGTTACCTCACAGAAGTCGAAGGGTAGTAGGGGGGTGGGATGGGGAGAGCTGACCAATGGGAACGAAGGTGTTGTTAGAAAGAAGTTCCAGAGTCTATCACACAGTAAAGTGACTACCGAGAGCAGTGTGCACTGTAGGTCTCAAAAAGCTAGAAGGAAGGAGTTCAAACATTTCACCGTGGAAAACTATAAATGCTTGAGGAGGTGTAGTTTAACCTGATTACACAATGTGCACAGGTATTAAAATGCCACATGACACCCTACTAATAGGTACAATTTTGTGTTTTTATGTACCAGTTAAAAATAAATTTCATTTAAAAATGTTCACCAGAAAAAGAAAGTCAAGTCAAATCCTGAATTTTCAGAACAGATCGGGCCATCTCTTGCAATGGTAAGGTTTAAAAAAAGGATGATAGTTTGTTCTAAATTCTCTTTAATTTTCATAACCTTTTTTCTGTCAATGCTGAAACTCTTTAACATTTGTGGGTTTCAGGACCTCCAAGAAAATCAAGTAAAACAGTTCATGTCCTTTCCCTCAAAGTTACTTTTTACACCATGTGTCAGGGTCCCCATTTGTATCTTTACTTTCTGAGCCCAGTGTCTGTCTTCACTGTAACAGTTTCCTTATCTTTCAGTAGACTGGACTCAAAATGACTTACTTTCAGGTTTTTAACATTTGGGTCTATCTTGAATTGAACTCTGATGAGACGTTTTAGAGAGAGAGAGACTATATAAACATTTCAAAGACAGAACACACACACACACACTTCACACACACACGCAGACATAACAACAGCACCCTCCCAGTTGTTAAGGAAGTATCTGATTCTCCCTTCCCTCATTCCAATCACTGCCCATCAAGACTTCTTGGGTTGTATCCCAACCTCAACCACTTCTCTAACCCAATCCTCTTGTGGTTGGCCCTACAAACTACAGCTGCAGATGTGACTGAAGCCCAAGTCAGTTGACCTTAAGGGATGGAATTTATCTCATCAGGCCTGCCCCAGTCCTTTAAGCAGCGTTTCCTCTGGCTGCAGGAGAAGCTGAAATCAAAGGAGTCTGTGCATCACTGCTGGCTTGGAGACGGAGGTACCACCTGAGGACCACACGCAGCCCCTGAAGCTGAGTCGCCCTCAGCTGACAGCCAGCAAGGAAACACAGTCTTTGACCTAACAACCACAGGAACCTGCTTCAGTCAGTAACATGAGTGACCTTGGCAGGGGATCCTAAGCCCCAGGTGAGGACGCTCTGGCTGCCACTTTGATTTCGGTCTGAGCAGAGAACCAGCTGACTACAGAACTGTCAGCTCACAAGTGGGTAGTGTCTTAAGTTCATGGTCACTTGTAACATAGCAAAGAAGAATAAAACCAAATAGGGTCATATCCCTCCAAGGGAGAAACCCCCTTTGTATCAAGATTGCCACTTCTCAGTGTGACTGAGCCTGTCTGCTTGTTGTCCTGTGACGGTGCTTGGCTTGTCATCATCCCCTGTATGGGACTCCAAGCAAGGCTCGCTCTCCACTGCTATAGCTGACTTGCAGGAATGAACTTGACTGGTGGAGTCTAACTTTGTTAAACTTTCAGAGTCCAGAGAGTTCAGGGGCTTTTCTGTGTCAAAATGGGTCATTTGCCACACCCACAAAATACTCTTTGAGCTTTGTGGTTTTTGTCTTCCAAATTGTGTTCCAGGCTCAGAATTACATGTGGATTTCCAGTTTTCTCACCTTGAAAGGGATCAGGGCAGGAGCCACTATGGGAAGAGTTCAGGATGGGGCTTCAAGCTGGCCTTCCTCTTAAGGCTCTCAGTCACCATTCCAGATTTCAGAGTCTCATTCTTTCCCCCACTGGTGAATTGCTTTGACATATTAGGTTTCTTAATTAATACAGATCCTGTCTCCTCAACTTTCCATGGTAATTCATAACTAAAATTTGCCCCAAATACTTCTCACCGAGAAATACTGAGTAAAAGGCAACATTACCACCATGACGACCTCCAGGAATTTTCTCAGCCGGGGATTCTCAGTTGTAGCTACAGATAGACCTGTATCCAAACCTTGGCTCTAGCCCAAGCAGCTGGATACCTCCAAGTCTTGATTTCTTCAGAATAAAGGCGATACCCACAGGTTACTGTGAACACTGAGTGAGGCAATGAGGTAAGGCATGCAAAACTCTTAAGCATGAGTATTAAGTATGTTGTTTGTTGGCATTCTGTCTCAATCAATTATCTACTGACTAGGAAAAAAATCCCCAGGTGAAATTTTGGTTTTTCCCACATGTTAAATAAATCCTCAG
The DNA here is from genome assembly GCF_047511655.1 of Castor canadensis. NCBI lineage: Eukaryota > Metazoa > Chordata > Mammalia > Rodentia > Castoridae > Castor > Castor canadensis. The sequence goes on from NC_133392.1 coordinate 5,103,006, forward strand.
ATTTATTGATATGAAACCAAAGAAAGACTTCATTAGATTTTTTTGTCCAGATAAACTCTATTGCAATTTTACTACAGAAAATCTGGCTGTACTGAAATACAGTCTTTGAGTATCACTCATCCAACTGATTTTTAAAATGTTTCAAATTTTGTGTATTTTAACTTTTATTCTAAAAAAGTCCAAACATTATATATTTGTAAATAATTTTTGTATTTGCTTATCTCATTATATGTATGTATTTTGTTCTTGAAGCCTTTAAATATACTTTATAATTTTTGATTCTTTACCCTTAAATACTTCAGAATCCATCCAAAAAGTCCCAGAATTCTCCTACATAACCTCAACATTATAATCACAACCAACAAGCTAGCAGCAGTTCTTTAATGTTGTATAACTCACCTTAAATGTTTAAGCTTCTCCAAAATTCCCTAAGTATTTTTAGTCTTTTTCTTTTCGGATCAGAATCCAGTGTCCCCATGAGGCCTCTTGAGTTTTTCTCTTATTTCTTAAGTTTCTTTCACTCTAGAGCAGCCTCTGCCTCTACCCCAAACTTTTTACTGAAATGCATTAATTCCTTGGGAAGTTTCACGCACTGGGCAGGAGGAAAGCCCCACAAGCAGAACTTCTTCCAATGATATTTAACTTGTTTTTCTATCTCCCAGATTTCCCATATACTGCAGGTTAGGTCTATCCAAAAATACTCCAGATCTAATAGGAAAGAAATATCTTATAGTTTATCGTCATAAAGAAAGTATAGATCACAGCCCAAGAGGTTGCAAGCCAGTGGAAGGAGGCTCCCCTTTGAACAACTGCAGCACAGTTTACAAAGGAGAAAATTTTTTCTCTGTGTTTGGGCTTAGCTGTCTTGTATACACCTTTTTTTTTTTTTGCCCTAAGGCAAATAGGTATTGAGGGCTATTTGTCTACCGTTTAATTTCACCAACTCCTGCTAACAAAGACATAAAGCTTGCGTTGTGTCTTTCGTTTATGATCAGAACTAGTGTTTTGGAGAAATCAGCGACTTGAGTTTGCTATGTGATTATGGGCAGGTGGCCCAGGGGTATATCCTACCTGTGGTCTCTGTTTTTATTTTTCTTGAGCAGATCTAAGCTTTGTTGAGATTTAGGTTAAATAGCTTTATCTCACTGTGTCAGGAGGCACATGAGGCCATCAGGCCAGTCCACTGTCCTGACATGGAGTTCAATCATGGGTTAAAGCTAGCTCCCTGCACTGGAGGCCCATCACTCACCAATCCCAGGGTGATGCTTGCATACAATGCAGCAATCCAGTGCCCAGGCTAAGGAGTCCCCAGAGAAGAATTGCTCCCGATTTTATTTTCCCGTGATGGTCTCTGCCTGGATCAATTATTCTACTGGGAGTTGCAAAATGGAAATATTTTCATGTTAATCCTTCAACATCCATTAGCTGACATTGTCTGTAAAAAAAAAAAAACGCGGGGGAGGGGCAAAATATCTTTTCCTTTATTGAGCTATTTTAAGAACAACGTATTAGTGAAACAGTAATTTTAGTCTATCACAAGTTATTTTGCTTTGTTGTATCCCTCTCTTTCTCTCTCTATCCATTACGAGCTCCGCACAACTATTTAATGTTTTAAAAATTATAATTATTTTGTGATGCTTGTATTGCTCAAAACTGGGTCACCAGGAGTCCTTCAGAGCTGGCTGGCCTTCTGGCATGGTTCAGTCTGTGCCAGTCTTCTGGACGGTCAGTCTGTGGACATACAACTTTTTGGCCTGTCCAGACTCACTGTCCATTTTCTAAGCAGACCATGAACCAGCCATCTTCCTAGTGGCCCTGTCTTCTTTTCAAAGGCAGCAGTAATAAGAAATGAAAATGTGGAGACTGAGAGACTCACTTTTCTAGAACGAGGAGACAATCTCTTGGACCTTTGAGTAGATAGAGCTAGAAATACATTTTTTAAAGTCTTAGGTGAATATGCTTCTTATTTAGATTAAACCCTGAAGGTTTCTTTCTTTCTTTTTTGAAAGCAAACGTACTCTACATATGTCTCATTTTTCTTAAACTGGAAACATCAGTTCCTAATAATATCGCTGTAGCTACTTATTGCTTTATCAAGCAACCAGACCAGTCTTGATATTGACAGCTCCTTAAATTAAGCTGAAGGGTCATTTGCAGTTAGTTTTTTTCCTTAAACTATACCCCAGTTCCTTGATGGCAAGCAAAGAAATGGTTTTATAGTTCTGAATCTTTCTTCCTATGGTCTGCTGCTCTGATGCACATTAGTTTGGTTCATTTTGTTTCATACTGTTGACATTTAAATCTTGAATTTGCTGAGAAATGAGAAGTTGGGCTGCTGGGCACAGTGTCTCATGCCTGTAATCCTAGTTATTCAGGTGGCAGGAGATAAAGAGGATCATAGTTTGAAGCCAGCCAGGCCAAAAGTTAGCATGACTCCCATCTCAACAAATATCCTCGGCATAGTGTGCACATCTGTGGTCCCAGCTACTTGAGAGGCAAAGGTAAGAGGATTGAGGTCCCATGCTCACCCTGGCAAAAAGTGGGATCCTATCAACAGAACAACCTGAAGAGAAAAGGTCAAGTGGCAGAGTACCCGCCTAGCAAGTACGAGACCCTGAGTTCAAGCCTAGTACTGCCAAAAAAAAACAGTTGAAGACATGGTTAGTAATTTTCCTATAAAATATTTTCTTTCCTGTACATATTTAATAATTAAGTGTGATGGAATGTACTTGAATGTTAAGAGCTCTGGCAACCATTGGCACTATCCAAAGTCATCTGAAGGTCTGAGGTAGCCAGTGTTGTCTGGAATGTCTGCAGACATTTGCTGAGTGGGGGGGCACTGCAGGAGCTGGCTTTGGGCTAGGAAATGGTGGTTGGGAGGTCGACCAGCAAAGACAGATGATTCAGGTTTAAACCCTGGTCCTGACAATTACTGTCTGTGGGATCCAGGATGAGTTAACTCACTCTCAGGCTCTCCCCTTCCTCCCTGGTTAAATGAAACTGCTTGTAAAGTCCTGGCACTGGGACATTGCTTATCAGGGTGGCAAATAAGTATGCAGTTTTTCTCTTCACTAGTCTTTTTTAAAAATTGCAATGGGCGTGCTTTGTTCAGCAAGCTTGCCCTGAGGGGCAGAGGAGAGGATCCCTCCCCTGTGAGGGTCCCGTCTGTAACTATGTGGCTTTAGTGCCACCTAGTGGCGAAAGACAGAGCCTGTCTCCAAGTAGTTCATTTGATAAAGAAAAACCCCGTATTTAGAGCTTAAGCTCCATTCCTTCCTTATTAAAGAAATAGTCACAGTCATAGCCATCAAGAAAGATTTTTTAGTGAAGTGTATTTTAAGTATTTCTTCTCTGGAACTTATTTACAAGTGACGAATTTCCTACAAAGAGAGTAGGTTTCTTTCACTATAAAGTCTGCTTTTGTGAGTCTGTATTTGTGTTAAACTTTTCATGGCAGTTTTCATGATCCATGTTGGGGTTTTGGGTACTGGAGTTTGAACTCAGAGCCTTGATTTTGTTAGATAGGTGAATTACCATTTGAGCTGCATCTCCAGCTCTACATTGGATTTAAAACAAACAAACAATCCACAATAACACCCAGGAGTTTATCACAGGAGTTTATCTTCTATGTAAGAGAATAACCTGTTGCAGTTAAGCAACACCTGTTTTCCTTGGTTTTCTTTTTAAAGAGTAATGTGTGTGGAACAAATATGAAATCTCATTGGTTTTGAAGCTAAGCCCATACAGTCTATGGCAATAGCAGGCAGTGAACAAGGCCAGCGAACATAAGTTCCCATGCACTGATCAGAATGGGTGAGAAGGTGGCTTCTTTCCATCCCCAGCTTCCAGTTTGCAAAAGTGAGACCTGCCCTCTACAAGTGTCCCTCACCCAGGGCAGGAGTGAGAGCCCTGTTTTCCCCCGAGATGTGTGGGAAATGGATGAACCAAGGCTGGATGCTCAGCAGTGCTGGGCATTTCAGCCCTGCCTTGCTGCTTCCAGACATAACTCTGGCCACATCTGGCACTGGCTAGACTTTGGAAAATTGTTTTTATTTTCTGTTTCTTATTATCTTACTGCAGAAGTTTAATCAACGTTTCTTGATTCACCCCTCCTCCCCCGCTTTGGGCTTAGTGTGAAGAAGGGTGGTCCATGCTTCTTCCCAGCGCTGAGATGGAGATGCACAGGACACCGCAAAGAGGGCACCATTTTGCCAGCCTTGGTGCTTAAGCTGCTCAGGTCACACAAAGAGCAAATGCAGCTTTTATTCTGAAGCTTGCCACTCTCCAGAAAAGAGAAAAGCCCAAGCAGTCTTCCAGCTCTTGAGGAAGCTCTGATAGTACCCATTCCCCTTTCCCAGAGCAGCGATGGGCTGAGGATGCTGGAGCAGGGGTCCAAAGACAGAGCTCAGAGATCATCCAGATGGCAGTGAAATTGCTGTGTGCCCGTGGGCTCTGGATGGTTAGCTGGCCCTGGCTTTGAAGTCATTCCCTTGCCCAGTGCCCTTGCCTAAGTTCTGGCCTCATTATCACGTGTATCAATTAAGAGTACCTACTTCATCCGGTCATGGGGGGTGGAGAGAAGGATTTTTTATATTATGTCAGCATTTTCCTGGCCATCTGGTTAGATCTTAACACGTTATTAGAGGGTAATTGCTACATATATAAAATTAATAATACAAAGGCTGGTGCATGGCAGAGCACCTTCCTGGCAAGTATGAGGTCCTGAGTTTGAACCCCAGAACTGCCAAAATATATTATTATACTAATCAGGTGTGTATTTTTACCATAATACTTAGATATTATGTCACTAATGCATGTTATATAATGTAGCATGTTATGCATTATTTAATAATAGATTACATTAAGGTATGATATCACATTAAATATATTATAGTGTAAGGCTTACATGTTAAGATTGATGTTGGTTGGCTTTCTGGGATTTGTGTCTGAAGGAACTGGCATCTGTTTCCACATCACCGCTTATAATTTGGTCCTCAGTTTTCGCCAGTTGTCCATGCCAGCGAAATGGGTCTGGTTCTTTCTCTGCTGTTGGACTTTCCAGAATCGGGGGGATCTGCAGAGTCCACAGCCTGCACTGTGCTTCCTCAGCACATGTTTTTAAAGTGTGAGTTTCTGTGGCCTTCTCAATTTTGGATGTAAAATGCGGAGATAGCTCTGGAATGGACTTGTCAAGCCCTCTGGCCTCCCTGGATTTCAGCTGAAGAGCCTCTGTCACATCAGCTCAAGCTCTACCTATAATGACACAGGATTGGAATAGAATGCACATGTTCACAGGACTCCGTTCCCAGCTCTACCTCAGGCCACTCTGCTTTCTTCCCTGCCAGAGGCTTAGCCTGTTCTCTGTGTTTTCATCAGTCTCATGGAGTACGGTGGGAAAGAAGTCATTTTCCTTAACATGTTACAAATGTCATTAATTACCTTGAGGTAACTACTAACAGACTGGCAGCTCTGCAGACAAAAAGCCAAGTGCTCCAGATCTGCCCAGTTTGTCTGCCCATCGGCAGAGAATTGCAATAAGGAAATGAAGCCAATCCAGTCACAGTGTGATAACATGCTGGGGTCTCCAGCACATAGTGAGCTGAGTGGGGCACTGGGTTCATGGTTGGTCAGTTCACTGGGAGCCATGCTGGGCCTCGAGCCCCACTTGCCCTTCTTAGCACGTGAGGAGTGGGGCTGGTAGCCACAGGTCCTCCCCTGTGCCCGCCACACCACAGCTGCATTCACCTGCTGACAGCTTTCTCACCTTGGAGGCACTCTGAAGGAGGGAAAGAGCAGGGGATGCCTTCAGGTCCTCACTCTGCCGCCTGCCATCTGTGGACCTTTGAGCATGTCACTGAAACTCTCTTGAGCCTCAGGTTTCCTCTGTCTGTTACACATGATTACCTCATGTCATGTCTGTAGGAAGAATGAAAACAGGTGTTACGGGAGGAAGTACTTGTAACGTGTACTTCTAACGGGGTTGTGAGATTTTTTCCTCCACGGAAGTCACTTTGTTGAGTAATATGTTCAATTAAGCTTTTGTAAAGACTGAAGAATTACCACTTAAAAGGTAAACCAAAGTAGCCTTAAAACTGCCTCTAGTCTGCTTGGCCTGGCTTTCTCCTTGTGTACCAATGGTTTTGATGAGCAGAGCTGGATACTGTAAAGTAATAAATAATAAGTGCCATGCCCTACTTGCTCTGCAGCATTCATTTCTACTCCTGTCCTTCCAAGCTTTTCTACATGCTCCTTTGTTCTGCTGCGGTGGAAACTTCCAGAAGCAGCTGGGGTCCCATTAAGTGCTTCTATCAATTGGTATTCTTTCCAGGCAGGAGAGGTGGGAACCATTCTGTTCTGGTGGACTCTCAGCCAGGCAGGGCACTGGCTGGATTCCTGCTCAGAAGCAGCAGTGGGACATGGGAGCTGCACGCTGCATGGGAGCCCTGCAGAGTGACAGCAGTGGAGCCCTTCTCACAGGGGCGGCCACCCTCGGAAGAGCAGGGGCAGTGGGCTCCCAAGAGTGCCGCTCCAGCAGACATGCTGCAGGTTCCTGCAACTTTTTAATTTTTTAAGCGACGCTGGAGTTTGAACTCAGGACCTTGTTCTTGCCAGGTCAGCACTCCACCACTTGAGCCAGCTCTTTTTTTTGCTTTAGGTATTTTTTAAATAGAATCTCGCATTTATGCCTTGGCTGGCCTGGACTAAGATCCTTCTATTTATGCTTCCTATGTAGTTGGGATGACAGGTGTGCACTATCAGCCCAGCCATTGATTAAGAAGGGGTCCTGCCAACTTTTTGTCCAGGTTTGTCTCTAACTGCAAGCCTCCTGATCTCTGTCTCCTGAGTAGAGAATCACAGGGTTGAGCCAATGCACTAGGCTTCCCTGCAACTCTTTTTTTTCCCCTATGCAACTCTTGATGTCATTGGAATGCTACCTGTTTGTTCCTCCAGCTATTCCTGTAATTTTCTGTGTGAAGTCCTCTCTTTGTAACACTTGGAGCAGTCTCTGCTTCCCTAATGCAAATGACTGATGGTCTAAGAGCCCATTAGGTTGCTTTGCTGTCGTCTTCAGATTCTGAATTAGCACTACCAGCAAAAAAGCGTAACACCACATCTGCATGGCATTTTGGAATACAAAAAACACCCTTCAAGGTGGTTCTCCAATAGTTCACGAGGTAGGAAAAGTAGATGCTTATTGTTGCCTTTGACTGGAGACCAGTGGGGCTCCAGGTCCAGGTTCAGTTTCAGGTCCAGGTCCAGGTCCAGGTCCAGGTTCAGGTTCAGGTTCAGGTCCAGGTCCAGGTTCAGGTTCAGGTCCAGGTCCAGTTTCAGGTTCAGGTTCAGGTTCGTTCTCCCAGTACCTTGATATCCAACTCCACCTCCGGCTCCCCAGAAGGAGAAAGTGGCTACTCCATCTTGACTTGACAGCCCTCCTTCACCCTTGACACACCACACCCTCAGGATCATTTCTCTTTCTTCAGGCCTGTCCATGGTCACCACTTAACAAGGTCCCATCCGCATCAAAGTGTGCAGCAAGGTTTGGCTAGATCTTGTGTTTTCTTGACCATACTTCATAGTTCTTACCAGTTACCATATTGACCTGTGTTATCCTCAGTCAATAGGAATGTACTTCTGACTAGTGTATGCCAGCTTCTGTGTTAAGTCCTAGAAGGCAGAAAGCTGTTTGGAAGCTAGCAAGCCAGTGAAGAAGGTATGAGCAAGCATCTAATAGCATTGCAGGGTGGAAAATGAAGCAGGTGAGGTGAGGTGAGGGTCCATACTGGCACACATGTACTGGCATACATGGTGGAGATACCATGTCACAGGGCTAGGGAGGGGAGGAAGGAAGTGCAAGGAACAGGCCACAGAAGGGGAAAGGCATGAGGACATGTGTGGAGAGGGTGAGCTTATATAATCACAAGTGTATGCACTGCGTTCACCTGCAAGCCAGGAGCTCTATAATGTGCCCAGGGTGAACAGGAATAAGATAGTGCCCCATGTTTTGGTTTTGGTTTTGGTTTTTTTTTTTGGTGCTGGGATTCTTCCCTGATTCACCTTTTTCTTTCATAATCTTTATTGGTATTTTGCAGTACTGTAGTTTGAATGTGCTCCCCAAAAGTTCATGTGCTAGAATTGCTGGAACCATAATTCCCAATGCAACAGTATTTGAGAAGTGGCAGGACCTTTAAGAGGTGTCAGGTCAGTAAGAGGAATTAATGCCTTTCTTACCAGCGTGAGTTTGTTCTCTTAAGAGCAGGTTGTTATAAATCAAGAGCATGTCTCTTGCTTTTTCTCTCTTATGCATGTGTTATCTTGCCCTTCTGACAGCCACCATATTATAAAGCAGCAAGAGGCCTCCAGATATAGCCACTCAGTCTTGGACTACCCAGCTTCTAGAACCATGAGCTAAATAAACTTTCTTTTGTCAATTACCCAGACTCAGATATTCTGTCCTAGGATAACAGACTAAAACATGCAGAGAAGTCTACAAGTCAAAATGTATAGCTTGGAAAATTTTCACAAAGTGGATTGATCCATGCATCCAAGACTTAACTATGTTCTAGCACATTCCAGAAGCCCTGAAGGCTCTCCCACCCTTCCCCAGTCTTGAATGGGGACCACCATGCTGACTTCTAGCATACAGGAAGTAAACCTAGTTTGGAGCTTTATGTAAATGCAGTCATAGTGTGTTCTAGTTTGGGTCTAGATTTTTTTGAATTCTTCCATATTGTTGCGTACCTATAGTTCATTCTTTTTTTTTTCTGTAGTATATTCCATTGTGTGACTGCCAAAATTCATTTATCCATGTCCTGGTGGGTAACTGTAGTAAATACACATCTTTGGGTGAGATGTGCATGACTTCCTAAGAGTGGAATCACCTAGTATGTTCATGTTCAGATTCACTAGGTTTTTACAGTTTTCCAAAATAGTTCTAATAGTCTACATACAAACCACATATAAGAGTCCTAACTGTGCTGGTCCTCACCAGTCTGATTTTCATCTTATTGGCTTTTTGGGTCAGTGGTCCATAAATGAAGTACCTGGCCCTCAACCCTAGAGGTCAGGTTAGTGGTGAGCTTTGATTTCTGGATCATGTCACTGATGTGTTAAATCAAGGGCTCATATTTCTGAAAACTGGAACTCCCTCCAGCCTTGCACTCTAATGCAGACTCCAGGTTCGTGATCTGGAGGAAATTTTTCTACATAAATGAGTGATGTGAGCAAGAAGTTTAGCCAGAGTGAAATGTGAGACTTGGAAATTTAGTTCCCAGTGTCTTCAGGACATTAGTCACTGCTGTCATTTGACCCAAAGAAAAGTCAGACTGCACATTTTGCAGATGGCACCCTGCAGTGGGGTAACAGTAGAACTTCCAACAGGACAGGATTGGGATTACCTAGACTTGACTCCTGCACTGCTTGTCACTCAAGCTCCTTAACCTTACTAAGCTTCGGCTTACTATGGGTTCACTGGGGACAGGTTGGTGGAAACTACTACTTAACCAATAGATCCTCACATATAAGTGTTTAGGTCAATATTTGTTTGTGCGAGTATTTTTTCTTTTGGTGACTTATTTAGATATCTTTTTTTAAGTGGTTATAATGAACTTAAATATGTTAATTTTCAGTTTTTCTTCTTCTTTTTTTTTTTTTTTGGATGTTCTGGGGTTTGAACTCAGGGCCTCACACTTGCTGGGCAGGTGCTCTACCACTTGAGCCACTCCGCCAGCCTGAAATATGTTAACTTTCAATTCCATAGTTATTTTGTTTTTGTTGTTGAAGTAATATGTGCATGAGGCAAGCAGTTTGTAGTGAAATGTGAAAATCTCTCCCCTGTGATGAACCCTATTCTCTGGGGGTTACCACCTTTAGCGCTTCTGTTTTACAGCTTCTGAAGTTTCCTCTCCAGCTCTAAATTACATGCTGATGCTCCTTTTATGTTTTGATTAACTTTTACCATATTAAGAACTTGTTTGCTTTCTCATCCCTTTACCCAATACTGATGCATGGAAGTAACCAGTTTTAAACTCTTTTACCTGGGTTTTAAAGCATCTTAAACAACAAACAGATATTATTATTGATTGATCTATCAGTTTTTAGTTTTGTCAACTGGCTCATTTTAAGAGAGATGAGATTAGGGTTGGGGTGTGCGTGGCTCAAGTGGCAGAGCGCCTACCTAGCAAGTGCGAGGCTCTACCTGAGTTCAAGCCCCAGTAGCACCAAAAAATAAAACTAAAAATAATTTAAAAAGAGATGAAATTTTGGTTCACTTATACTAACCACCCTATCATCCTTTCACAATATGGTTTCTTAATTATTATTTAAATTAATTTTCAGCAATTTAGCTGTTTTAATTGTATAAATATCATTCACTACTGACCAGAATGGTATGATTACATTTTTTTTAAATGTAAACTTTTATTTTTCCAAGAGTTACCAAATTCCCGAGTTTTAAAATTTACATAGTTTCTCTTGACAACTGTCTAAGTCTTCCTTCATCTCTCTCTGGAAGGCTTGTCAGAACCTTTCTTCATATACTAACTTATAGGATAATCAGTTGACTAGTTTTTTGTATGTATCTGAGAACTTGTTGGATAATGAGTTAACTAGTTTTGTGTGCATCTGAGGAAGTAGCTTTCTGGGTCCTCTCTGTCCCTTCCTCTGAACCAGGTGGCTGCTCTCCAGGCCATCACGTTGCAATTTCTTCCTCTTCTTTTCTTGTTGAATCTCTTACTTCCTGGGGCTCCTATCTTTCTTAGATTATTCGCTTCCTTTAAGTTACAGCATTTCTTTTCATTTTCCAAGAAGGGGTGGAGAGGAAGTACACAACTTTGAGAATTTCACAAATTGAAAATTTGACTCTGATTTTGGCCCAGCTAGGTCTAACTGTCTAGGTTGTAAATAAGTTTTACCTAGGATTTTGAAAGTTTTGTTTATTGCACTCCAGTTTCAAAAGTTGCCAGGAAGTTCATACTTATTTTAAATTTTTGAATCTTGGGTTTGGTGTGTTTTTTTCCCCTTGGAAGTGTTTGAGGTCTTCCCTTTGTTGTTGGTTTCCAAAGACTTCTGATCTGGGAACCTGTATTTCATTATTTAGAGCATGCAGTGGGCTTTTCCCCTCCCGAGACACACATCCTTTGACCTTGGGAAATAATCACACTGCCATCTGTCTTAAACATTTTAAGCCTTTCTTCTTGCCAGCTGTCTCTGTTAGTTCCTATTAGACATTGGACATCCTAGATTGAGTCACTGTACCTTATCTTTCTGTCTTATCTGATCTTTCTTTTACTGCTCTCTTTTCTGGAAGAATTCCTTGGTTTTATGTTCCAATCTTTCCATTTTTTTCTTTTTAGTTTTCATGGATACTTTCGACATTTTTTAAAACCAGATTATTTTGTTATTTTCTGATAGCTCCTTTTTATAGCTTCCTGCTCTTGCTCAGTGGGGGCAAAATTCTCTTACCTTTTTTTTTTTTAAATCATATTAACTATGATTTTTATGCAATTTCTTGGCCATCTCTTGCCATACCCTCCTGAATGAGCCAGATCTCCTCTGAAATTATCTCTTGTGTCCTGTGCTGCTTGTTTCGAGTTCCTTTTTTATTTTTTTAAAGGCTTAATTATTTTGATCTTTACCTTTCATGGAGAAATCTGTCATTTAAAATGATCTCAGGCAGGGCTGGCTGAATGGCTCAAGTGGTAGAGCACCTGCCTCTCAAGCATGAGGCCCAGAGTTCAAACCCCACCCCAGTGCTGCCACACAAAATAAATAAATAAATAATCCTTGGCTAGTGACCCTGGGTTGACCACTCATATTTAGGAAGGAGGCAATAAAAAGGTTGGTGGGAAGCTCTTTCTGTCTCTCTTTCTCTCTGTGTGTGTGTGTGTATGTGTGTATGTGTGTGTGTGTGTGTGTGTGTATGTGTGTATGTGTGTGTGTGTTAGTAGGCATGTGTACAGTTGCAGAAAGCAGGGTATCTTTTGAGTTGACCCTGAATATCAACTCAGAAAAATATATTCATGCAAATTCCAAAGACTCATTTTGTGTCTGAAGGCAGAAACTGCTTGTCCTCTTGAGGACTAGGAGGGATGTCCTCACTGCTCAGCTTGCTCAGTTTGCAGAGTTCAGTTGATGCCCTGGTTTGAGCAGTCACTACTCCCCCTTTTCTCTGTGCCTGCTCTGGAGCCCCAGGCCATCTGTTTAGTTGATCTAGTAATCAAATGTTTATTTTATGTCTGTGGGTGCTGATTTGAAAACATTAATTAAGAATGTAGCTATGGAAGTCCGACTGCTCTTTGTGTGGATTTTCAAACCATCTCTGATTTTAGACTCCTTTCTGGTTGCCACTTTTCTCTGTAACTGGTACTTTCTTTCTTATTTTTGTGGTACTGTGGCTTGAACTCAGGGCCTACACCTTGAGCCCCTCCACCAGCCCTTTTTTGTGATGGGGTTTTTGATATAGGGTTTTCCAAACTATTTTGCTGGGGTGGGCTTCAAACCAACATCCTCCTGATCTCTGCCTCTTGAGTAGTTAGGATTACAGGTGTGAGCCACCAGCCTCAGCTTGTAACTGGTACTTTCAATTCTCAAATGTATTAGCTTGCTATTAATGACATGTTGTGATTACAGTTTTCTAAGGATCAACCATGTTTACTAATGGCAACATTAAAAACCTCCAAGTACCTCAGAACCTTATTCTCAGCATTTCTGCATCTCTACCCTCACCTTGGTCATCAACACCTTTATGCCTGAGCATCTAAGCTTCTAACCCTTTGAGAAGTTACAATATTTTAAAACCACCACTGAAATCAGCCCTTCTGACCTGGTCCTGCGCTGCAGTGAGTCTAAGCATTAACCTCCTTAAGTTGAGATGCAAAGATAGTCTTACCATATAAGAGGAAAATAATTCTGTGTGGGAACCCAAGTGTACTGGGTTGAGTGAGTGTCAGCCTTCTGTTAGAGGCAGTAGAGTTCCCAGACACAGAGCAGCACAGAGGACAAAGTAAACAAAGGGTCTCTCTGTTCTAGAAAGGCCTTCTATCTGGTTCTGCTGCAGGCCCAGCATGGTGTAGGTGAGTGGTTATCTTGCCTCCAGGAAGGCTGGCCAGTTGGAGACTTTGAGAAGTCCTTACTGGGTAGCTTTCTGAGAAAACTACAGACAGCTTAATTGTCAAGACTCCTTAATTGATGATACCCAAGTCCTGAACACAGAAGTAGTTCAGTTGCTGACACCCAGAATCAAGAATCACACTTTCAGGATGTACTGGTGTCTCCCATGGCAGGACTCCTGTGCTGAACAATTCATCACTCAAAAGGGGAAAGGTAAAGACACTCATCAAACAAGATGGTCAAGATTCTTTCAAGAAGTTACCTGGGGTCCAGAATCTGCCCTGGAGTCATGGCTTTACTTTCCAAACACATTCCTTTAAAACCAAAGGTGATCAAGTTACTAATTTCAAAGGAAATTTGAGCAGCTTAGAATTAACAACCCAAATCCTTTTGAACCCTGACAGTGTGATTTTCCCAAATTGTGCTCCTCTCTTATGTTGGCAGTAGCTACCATGGCTGAATCTACAGCCTCCCAAACCAGCATCAAGGATTCTTGAGTCAGTTACAGCATTCTTTCTCAAAGGGAAGGTCACAGGCTTAACCTTTGCTCAAGGCAAGTTGGATATGCCTTACTCCACTCTTTGCACAACTGCTACTTTTTGGGAAGAGTCAACAGCTATATCATGTTTCCTGTACAATGACTGATTAAATAGCTGTCAAAACCCAGACGGAATCTTTACGGTTCTGATTTTATCTGAGGCAGAACTGAGAAGTACCCAAATCGCTAGGAGTATTGTCCCATCCAACAGCGCAGAACAACTCTGCAGCCTGGGCTGTTCCTACCTCTAGCTGGCCCTCCTCTGTCCCCCCAGCATTGTAGGAACTGTGCAAAAACAAGGCAGTTTTTAAAAAAGCTCCTTATTTGTGGAGTGTCATTTCTGCATTTCACAGCATGAAGAGGGGTCCATAAATATTGTACAATTCCTGTAAATACAGAATTACTTTTTTCAAACAGAAAGAAAGATCTCTAAAAACATGTTTTATAGTAAATTTTCTGATGAATAAATGTGACGGTTTTGTGCCTCAGAAGGCATTTTATGGGTTTAAAGACACAGATTAGAATTTTTCCCTAGATTAGTCATGTTGAATGAAATGATTAAAAACCCATCTACAACACTTCTTAGTGTAAAGGATTGTTGCTATTTCCTCCTGTACTGAAGTAATTGGAGGGCAATTTGAGTTGGTAGAAATTTACTTTTCTTTAAAATTGTATTTAAAAAAAAGTCTTGTCCACAGTTATGAGTGAACTGGCTTTCATTGTTGATTGGTTCACATATGGTTAATGTTTCCTTCAGATTTTTTTCTAACAAATACAATATCCCACTCTGTCGATGCATTTCACTCTCCTCTGAAGGTTCAGAGAAGAAAAGCAGAAGTAGAAGCATCTACATTAATGTGTACATTCAAAATGAACAGTCAGGTCTAATTTTAGGCCCATCAACCTTGACAGCTCCTTCTTAATCACTTGGATTTAAACAGATATGCAAATACAGGAATTAGAAGTAAAGAACTCGCGATTTGGAAGTCACATCAGTGCCAAAATTGCTTGAGAGGTGCATAGATTTATAATTCGTTCATTATGCTCTGATTCCAGAAATCTATGATTTTATTAAAATGGAAAACAGAAATCATCAGTACTGTGCAGATCCAAATGAATGGTGTGCTTATGTGTAAGTGTCAAATCTGAGAAGCCACAGATGTCTCCGACACAGAAATCCCTGGCCTTGCCTCTGAATGGAGCATTCATCTGCCTTTGGTGCTGGATAAATAAATGGAGCCCTTTAGCATTCTCCTCCACAATTCTTTGCTGGACGAGATGAGCCTTTAAAAAACTCCTTAGCAGAGTTTTAGAAATGTAAATGTCCATCATTCCTCTCACTCTCAGGACACGTTGGCCAAGTTCTTTGTGCAACTTGAGTAATAACGTTTGACCTTACCCAAATGGAGGACATGCTGAGTGCAAAATGCATACCTTGTGGGAACCAGACGAAACTCAGTGTTCTACAGTCAAGTATAACATTAAAGTAAAAACGACAGTGTTTAGCCAGTGAGTCATAGATCTGATTTTCTAGATAAATCAGGACACAGGGTAGCTGGATGAAGTCCAGCAGCATTGCATTAAATTACAGCCTCCCTGAGCTCTTGCTGCTGAGTCTGGGGCACCACTGTCTGTCTGTCTTCCTGGCTGGTAAACCACCGTATGATCAATTCCTCTGCAAAGGATGGTCATAAAACTTTTCAGCAGTAACTGCAGAATTCTCATTTTGTGAAGCATCATGAAGTGATGCGTTATGGTCAATGTTTAATCAAAGACAAGAATTAAAATATACAGCCTGGGTATGGTATGTAGGGGGCCCATCGTCATCACTCGTGCCCAGCAGACTGGGAGCAGGTCCAGTCAGGTTGCTAATGGTCTTGGTCACTTTCATCATGTGACTTCTAGGAAGTGACTTCAAGCTTCACTGGAGGCATCCTCTCCCCACTCTGCACTCCACCCACCCGGCCCTCATCCCATGAAAGCTTCACAGCAGCACCAACGTTTCTGTTGGAACGCTCTGGCAATCATCCTTGACTTTACTCATGTCCCCACCTAAGGGCCAGAGTAGCACCAACACCAGGTGTCTCAGAGACAGCACCTGCCACATGAAAGATCTATGTGTCTGTTCCAAGTTCCAAGACCAAGTAGTGGCATTTGTGTGCCTCACTATTATATAGCTCTACAAGGTGACACAAATGTCACATGTTTGGGACCAGTTTTTCTTCACATTTTATGAATAACTGTATTACAGGAAAGGATGAGAACAACAGTAGGCAGCAAAGCACTCCAACATCAAGGAAATGCAGGAGGAGGAAGCCTTGCACGACCCGAACATCCCCAGCATATGGCAGATGCTGCCTATTTCAGTATTTCTCCCCATCTCCCCCGGGTGTTGTTACTGAGCCCTGGGTTGGGAATCCTGCTGCCTTGGCAGGGCAGTGGGGGAGGCTGTGCTGGGTGAGCTCCTGTGACAACCAGCACTCTCTACTCCCATTTCCCAGAGTTGTTCTAATCTCACAATGGGTCATTTTGACAGCCAGGAGGCTGCAAGTCATTTTTTTCACTGTCATCCAGCACTCATTTTGTCATTTCTTTTTCTCTCTTCTCTCCTTTCTGAAGAATCCTGAACATACAGCCATACTTATGACGGGGTCCTCTGGGCCACATGTTCTTTCCATTATAGCATCCGATGGCTTCATCTAGGGTTCACTCAACCTGTAATTGGTACAGTTTGCATTTTCTATAGTTATATAGGCTGTCCCATTACCTGACACTTTCCAGAAATTTTGGGTTCTTTCCATGAAGAATGAGCACATGGACAAACACTTGTTCAGAGTTTCCTAAATCAGTATTTTAAAAAAATGGCTAAAAGTAGACTCCAGATATTAGGATTTAAAAGTTGATGAGCTGATCATCTTAGTTCCATTCTTCAGCTAGGTTTTTAAGAAGACAAAGAAATGTATAAGTAGTCATTATCTACCACTATCAAACACACTCTGTGCCTGAAACACATTAGCATGTTGAGAAAATTGCAACAAATGGCATTTTAAAATGGCAATTAATGCACTGTTTAGTGAATAAAATTACATATGAAGTTCAATTTTAAAATGTCTTTTTTGGTAAAACTTAAAATTTGTACACACTTATCAACAAATGAGTCTATGTATGGTAAGCACATGTACACACATAAACAAATATTTCCATGTGCATAAAAGTATATGCACACATATAGTTCTTAAAATGATGTTTTTTCCTTGGCATTTCATTTGTTTATTTTGTAGGATTTCAATCATCTATCATTTGGCACGAATAGATTGGTTTCTACAATTTGCTGGTAGAGAAGCCCTGTTTTATTTTCTCTTGAGACTAGGTTTGAAGGTAAATTAAAAATATTAGATATCAACAGGAAAAGTGTTTTTTTATCCCCCAGAGATTTAAATTGTATTGATTTTGTCTGATCTCTAACTCCTTTAACTTTCCTGGTTTAACACATACTGCCAAGAGGTAGTTTCATTTAAAAATAAAATCTCTGTGAATGTTAGAACTAACTGTTCAGAGTCGTTTTAGCATCAGTTATGCTTTCAGGTATGAATGCAAATGTCAGCAAACAGACAGCGTTGACTGCTCCACATGGCAAGCGAAGCTCAGTATTGCTTGTGTGTCTGTAATCTTTTAAAAAACAATTCTTACTCTGATACCAATTTCCAGCACGCTTCTGTTTAATACATAGGTTGGCAGATCATTTGTCACATTCACTTACATAGTGAATAAACACTATTGTATCATTGTATTTTTTATTACATATTCATAATGATCTCTGATTATGGCCCGAGTATGTGCCACAGACCTCTTTCTTTTGTGTTAGAATTATTTTTGTTCTACTTAAAATATGGACTTGGGAAAATGTCATTGATACTATATAGAGAGGGTGGCAATTGTCACTGTAGTTAGATGTGGCTCCAGCTCTTATAAGGCAGGTGACTCTGAGGAACACCTGCAGACCATGACATGAAGGAGGATGGGGACCATGTGGGCTGCTGTGTGAAGAGGGTCAGCTGTGACTGGCACACACAGCCACCCCACCTCTGAGTCTGTGATCAACACAAAAATGGAGAAAGCTCACAAAAGGGGACTGTTAATGCCACACATTTAAGGAAGCCACTCCTCAGATTCTGTTCTAATACATGTTAAGTGAACACAGTTTGGTGCTGAGAGAGAAGCAGAGCACAGGTTAGTAGAAAGTATTGATCTCAAAGGTAATTTCTAATACACGCAAACACATGAGGAAAGGGAGGATTATGTGTTAAAACATGTAACAAGATCATAGAACGGCCTTTAGAAAAACAGAAAGAGAAAAGGAGAGGGAGAGAGGAAGAGAGAGAGAGAGGGAAAGAGAGAGAAAGAGAGAGAGGTAGAAAGAGAGAGAGGTCTACTTACATCACTATTCTAGGCATACCGAGGAATAAAGCAAAATAAAATAAAAATGGACAAAATGAGCCCCTCAAAAAGAACAAAAAAATTTGTACGTGAACTTATTTATAATCTTGTAATGTAGAAACACTTTTAAGCACAGTGTTAACTCATAAAAGACAATCGGAAAGTTTTATTAGTTAAAAAATGAAAATTTCAACAAGGACAAAAAGTATCTAAGGTAAAGTCAAAGGCAACAGGCTAGCCTGGAAGAAATATTTGCGAGCCATATGGCAAATAAAGGGCTAATGTCCTTACTCTACAAACCTCATAAAATAAATGAAAGAAAGACAAATAGCCCAACAGGAAATCAAGCAGACTGAACAGCCATGAATTTCATTGCCCAGAAAGCCTACTGACTAATTAACCTAAGAAAAGCTTATACATAATTAAAGAAATGCAAATAAACATTTCTCCATCTACCTGATTGTTAAAAATTAAACAGTACCCAGTGCCAGCCTAAGTGGGAAGCCTAAGTGCAACCCCAATCACTGTTGACCAAAATATAAGCCAGGACAACAATTTTTAGAGGGCTATGTTCTAATATTTTAAGATTTAAAAAATTATGAGCCAAATCTGTTTTAAATAATTATAATACAGCTTGTTTCAGACTAATTCATCCATCCACAGCAGATATAAAATATGTACTTTTCCTCCTTCCTTTCTCTTCCCTTCCCTGTTCTTTCCTTTATCTCTTCTTCCTTTACCCTTCTTTTCTTTGTGGTGCTGGTCACTGAACCCAGGACCTTGTACAAGTACTGCATAACTGAACTATACCTCCAGTCCTACAAAATATTTTTTTTCTTCTCTTTCCCTTTTATTTTTAAATTATTTATTTATTTACTTTTTTTTTTGGCCGTACTGGAGTTTGAACTCAGGGTCTCACATTTGCTAAGCAAGTGCCCTACTGCTTGAGCAATGCCGCCAGCAAAAAAATATTTCTTTCTCTCTCTCTCTCTTTTTTTTTTTTTTTTTTTGCCGTACTGGGGCTTAAACTCAGTGCCTTCACCTTGAGCCACTCCACCAGCCCTATTTTTGTGAGTGGTTTTTTTCAAGATAGGGTATCATGGAATTGTTTGCCCGGGCTGGCTTCGAACTGTGATCCTCCTATCTCTGCCTTCTGAGCAGCGAGGATTACAGATGTGAGCCACCGGCACCTGGCAAAAAAATATTGCTTAAATATTATTTGAATATACTAGAAAGTGGAGAAGGTTGATCCTTGAAATAAAGGAAATGCATGAGTGAGAATTACATTTATGCAGCCTTTTGCTAGAAGTTTCATGGTGTGGGGTAGGGAGAAATAAAGCAAAAATCCACAGACTTACTGCCATGAACAGCCAAATGACAGAATTCAGGCTTGCCGGTATGGCTAGAAAGTAAGGAAAGGAGGATATCCTGAAACAGTGGACACCACCCAAAATTTGATTACATGAGTTCCACTCATTCTTGGCTACCACCTGAAGTTCACATGCAAGGGAAAGTTGTGGAAGACCTGGAAGAAAGCAACAGAGGGAAGGCTAGGAGATTTTAGCTTCTCCCCATTCCAGGGAAGTCAGAGTCTGCTGTTTAATTCGGCCAAGTTTGTTGCATGGAGAAATAGCCAATCTTCAAAGAAACCACACAGAATCCAGAGTGTCTACAATGACAGAGTTCAGCAAACAATGAACAATTGCTAGACATAAGAAGAAACAGTAAACAGACCCAAGCTGGAGTCAAAAGGAAGGAAAGGAACTAGAAACCAACTCTCCCAAGTGACCCGATGTTAGAAGTAACATATAAGAATTAAAAACAGTTAATATAAATATGTTCTAGGATTTAAGAGAATGTGAATAAACTGATAGGAATCTTGGGGGAGAAGTGGGGACTAAAAAAGAAAAAAGGACAAAAATGTCTATTCTAGAATGGAAAACAATATCTAAAATACAAAATGGAATTAAACAGCCAATAAACTTTTTTTTCTTTTATTATTCATATGTGCATACAAGGCTTGGGTCATTTCTCCCCCCTGCCCACACCCCCTCCCTTACCACCCACTCCGCCCCCTCCCTCTCCCCCACACCCCCTCAATACCCAGCAGAAACTATTTTGCCCTTATTTCTAATTTTGTTGTAGAGAGAGTATAAGCAATAATAGGAAGGAACAAGGGGTTTTGCTGGTTGAGATAAGGATAGCTATACAGGGCATTGACTCACATTGATTTCCTGTGCTTGGGTGTTACCTTCTAGGTTAATTCTTTTTGATCTAACCTTTTCTCTAGTTCCTGGTCCCCTTTTCCTATTGGCCTCAGTTGCTTTAAGGTATCTGCTTTAGTTTCTCTGTGTTAAGGGCAACAAATGCTAGCTAGTTTTTTAGGTGTCTTACCTATCCTCACCCCTCCCTTGTGTGCTCTCGCTTTTATCATGTGCTCATAGTCCAATCCCCTTGTTGTGTTTGCCCTTGATCTAATGTCCACATATGAGGGAGAACATACGATTTTTGGTCTTTTGGTCCAGGCTAACCTCACTCAGAATGATGTTCTCCAATTCCATCCATTTACCAGCAAATGTTAACATTTCGTTCTTCTTCATGGCTGCATAAAATTCCATTGTGTATAGATACCACATTTTCTTGATCCATTCATCAGTGGTGGGGCATCTTGGCTGTTTCCATAACTTGGCTATTGTGAATAGTGCCGCAATAAACATGGGTGTGCAGGTGCCTCTGGAGAAACCTGCGTTACAGTCTTTTGGGTATATCCCCAAGAGTGGTATTACTGGATCAAATGGTAGATCAATGTCTAGCTTTTTAAGTAGCCTCCAAATTTTTTCCCAGAGTGGTTGTACTAGTTTACATTCCCACCAACAGTATAAGAGGGTTCCTTTTTCCCTGGCATCCTCGCCAACATCTGTTGTTGGTGGTGTTGCTGATGATGGCTATTCTAACAGGGGTGAGGTGGAATCTTAGTGTGGTTTTAATTTGCATTTCCTTTATTGCTAGAGATGGTGAGCATTTTTTCATGTGTTTTTGGCCATTTTAATTTCTTCTTTAGAGAAAGTTCTGTTTAGTTCACTTGCCCATTTCTTTATTGGTTCATTAGTTTTGGGAGAATTTAGTTTTTTAAGTTCCCTATATATTCTGGTTATCAGTCCTTTGTCTGATGTGTAGCTGGCAAACATTTTCTCCCACTCTGTGGGTGTTCTCTTCAGTTTGGAGACCATTTCTTTTGATGAACAGAAGCTTTTTAGCTTTATGAGGTCCCATTTATCTATGCTATCTCTTAGTTGCTGTGCTGCTGGAGTTTCGTTGAGAAAGTTCTTACCTATACCTACTAACTCCAGAGTATTTCCTACTCTTTCCTGTATCAACTTTAGAGTTTGTAGTCTGATATTAAGATCCTTGATCCATTTTGAGTTAATATTGGCATAGGGTGATATACATGGATCTAGTTTCAGTGTTTTGCAGACTGCTAACCAGTTTTCCCAGCAGTTTTTGTTGAAGAGGCTGCTTTTTCTCCATGGTATATTTTTAGCTCCTTTGTCAAAGACAAGTTGGTTATAGTTATGTGGCTTCATATCTGGGTGCTCTATTCTGTTCCACTGGTCTTCATGTCTGTTTTTGTGCCAGTACCATGCTGTTTTTATTGTTATTACAGCCAATAAACTTGAAGATAAATTATCCAATCTAAAGAAAAGATTTTAGAAAAAAAGGAACTCACACTCTGTGATCTTTGGAATAATATCAAAGGATCTAATAGCTCCATAATGCAGTCCCAGACAATGAAGAGAGAATAGAGGGAGAATAGTTTAAAAAATAAGAGTTGAAAATTTCTAACATTGATTAAAAAAATGTTTTTTTGAGATAGAGCCTCACTGTGTGGGCCAGGCTGCCTTGAACTTGCAGTCCTCCTGCCTCAAATCTCCCAGGATTGGAATTACAAGCATTCACCACCATGCCCAGAAGTAAAATGTTAAACAGATTCCAGAAAATCAGCAAATTTCCAGCAGAATTCACACAAAAAATTATCTAACTATTCTCAGTTGAGTTTCAGAAGACCCAAGATAAGGAGAAAACCTTGAAAACGGTCAAAGAAAAAGTAAGATACTTTCTGTGCAGGAAAACCATTACACAAATGACAGCTGACTTTTCATCAGGATCTGCAGGGGTGAAAGGTAACCCGATATTTTAAAGCATTGAAAGAAAAACTGTCTGCCCACAATTCTATGCCAAGTGAAAATATTATTCAAATAAGGAAACAAAGTAGACATTTTCAAACACATGAAAACTGCAATGTAAAAGATAATAAAAGACGTTTTTCAGGATGAAGGGAAATATAACATGGGAGGTTATGTCTTTAAAATGGGGAGGAGTGGGGATGTAGCTCAGTGGCAAAGCACTTGTCTTGCATGTACAAGGCCCTGTGTTCAAGAATCACCAGAACAAGAAGAAACAAACCAAAAAACCAAATGGAATTGATAACACTGGAGCTAAATAATATTGTAGAAAACTCCCATGTGCAAGTTTCTTTGTGGACATATGTTCTAATTTTCTAAGATAGAATTGCTGAGGCATATGCTAATTATGTATCAATTTGAAGAACTTCCAGACTGTTCCAAGATCCCATTTTACATTGCTGCCATCAGTGTACAAGGGTCCTGTTCTTTTCACATCCTCATCAACATTTATTATCCATCTTTTTAGCATCTTAGTTGCATACTGGATTGTGAATGGTTTGATTTACATTTCTCTAAGGACTAATGATGGTGAGTCGCTTTTCATTGGCTGGTTGGCCATTTGTGTGTCTTCTTTGGAGAAATGTCTGTTCTGATATTCACCCAATTTTTAAATTGGGTTATTTGCCTTTTTATTGAGTTGTAAGAGTTCTCTGCATACTTAATGTTCTCCTGGAGGCAGATATGTCAACTGGGTAATGAGGGAAAGTAATATTTTACGAATATTATATGTCTGAAAGTACACGTACCATAGCATACATCTATCTCTGCAAAGCAATGGGGAAGTTTTAAATTATGAACTTAGAAGTTACAATTGCCAATGATCATTTGGGAGTCTGCCAGTAACTAACCCCTTGCTTCTCAGCCACACCTACCCTTCTTTTTCTGCTGAGGCTGAAACTCTAAAAACCTCCAGATCCCTTTGGCAGGCTGCTCCCCATGGAGGGGACCTGCTAATGGAGAGCTCCAGGGGAGCCAGGAGGCTGGGCCATGGAGACTGGATACTGTTTTCTCTTTCCATAGGTTTGTTACAGAAAAAGCAGTTGTTGTCCATTTTCAGTTCTTCCTAATGAATCAGCCTCATCCAGACCTCTCAGGGTCACCTGCCCCTTCCCCACCAGCCCTATAATAGAGACCTTCCTCCAAGATCTAAGTTTAGATAAGTCTGATTACTTCCTTTTGGTCCCCAAGCTCTGTACCTTAGTGTTTACTCTTTGCCTTTTCAGTCCTGTAGTGCCTGGTTGTTAATTCTTTCTATTAAATTCTCCTGTTAAAATAACTGGAGTGACTTTCTGAGTGGTGGGTCATCTGGAGAATAAGTTGGCTTCTGTTTTCATCTCAATTCTTTATCTACTTGCCATACTTTAGACTTCAAGGAGACCAGGTATCTTCCTCCTTCCCTTGGTTTAGTCAACAATTGGAAAAGCAATCTAAAGATGTGTTGCTGAGAGACAAGAGCCGATGTTTATCCTAGAGGATGCTGCAGATGTTGCTGACTTCCCCAGGATTCTGGCTGTGAGAAACCTCCTAGCCCAAGAGGGACAGAGAACTGTTCTGAGCCAGGTAGAATTCCTTCTGAGACTCTCCAGGCAGGGATCACCATGACACCTCCAGCTGGAGGATCACAGTCTGAGGCCTCAAGTGGTAGAGTGGTAGAGCACCTGCTTAGTAAGCACAGGCACTGAGTTCAATTCTCAGTACTGCCAAAAAAAGTCAGTCCTCAGAACAGACCTACCTGACCCCACTCAGAACACAGTCCTGCTATTTCCCAACTCTTGTCCTGTCCTTTCTTGCAATCTGTAACTATGCATTTGTCTGTTATTATTTATGTAATATGATCAGCCTGCTTCAGCAGACCTTGTGTGACTCCCCCAGGACAGACACCAGTTTTATTCTGTTTTATACCTTGTTCCCAACGCACACAGTTCAGGCTCTCAATTGTGTTACAAAGGTGTGTAAGTATTGAGTGAATGAATGAATGAACAGGTATAGACCCCTCAGAAAAATATAACAGGTTCATCTGCTCATGACTCCAGGCTTTAAGACCTGCTCCAGACTCACTGGCAGCGTGGTTTTGAGTGTGCACAGAAAAGCATCTTCAGTTCTTGACGTCCTCATTGACTCTGTGCGCTTAGCTCTTGCCAGTTGAGGAGTGGTTTCTGGTGTTGATTTCCTTGAGCAAGACAGCTGATTCATGCCATGGCCTTGGCAAGTCCTTCCTGATATTGCTAGCAAACAGTTTGCATCCTGATTACCTTTATCCACCATGAATAATTATTAATGTCATTATTAGATCTAAATATGACAAATAAACAGCCCCTTAAAAAGTCCGTTGGTATCATATAGAAAGATCCTCAAGGTGGTGTTGACCTTAGCGTGACAAGGCCAGAAGTCTCCGTGGACTTTCTTTCAGGGTCAGATTGAGGAGAGGGCCCTTGAAGGGGTTTCTGAGATCTTTCTCCGTTAACATGATAAACTCTAATACCAAAAATACCTGAGTGCTCACCACGGGCTGAGGAAGGTGCCAAGCATTTTCCACGTGCCACCTCCTTTGATCTTGATAATAACCAAAGGACATGTGAGTGATGCAATGAGACACTGGCTTTGGAGCATTCTCAGGACAAGAGGCAGGGCCAGCAGGGAAACCACAGCTCAGAACCCACCCATCCAGAAGCATTTTTGTTGTTGAAATTGAGGTAAAGTTTTCTACTCCCTAACACTGTGGAAACCCATTTTAAAAATCCAAGCGTAATCTTAGGACCATGGCCCTGTCCTCTGCTTAATCATGATTCACCACATGGGCTGCCCATGGGCCAGACCACACCTGAATTCCTGAGGCCAATGTCTCCTTGCTTTTCTGCAAGAGTCTTCAAACAAGGCCCTCACTTTGACCCAAGAGGAAAGGCCTTCATTTTCACTTGTTTTATGCTACCGAAGTGGTTCGATTTCATAATATGAAAAATATAATTCTCCTTTTAGGCCTTGCATTTTATAATCTACTCTTATAAGAGACCAGGAAGCCTCAATTAAAATAGGTCATTATTTAAAATGTGAAAAGCAAGCTTATCATAAATTCCTCCTAAAAAGTAAAATTCCTTTATTTAAGGAAGTATGAAGATTGATGATGTACAATTAAAGAAATTCTCAAGAAACTCATTCCAGTGTCAGGGAAGGTAGACGTATTCTTTTCAGACTGTGAGGATATTAGGAAGACAGCCTGAAAGTCAAGGAATCTCAGAGCTGGGGTGACAGGGATAGTCTAGCCAATACTCATTTTCACTTCCCACCTACGCACCTATTTTCTCTTTACCACAGAGCTCTTCTGCCTTGAGGTGATTCTAATTTACAAGTAACAGTGGATTAAAGATGGCAGAACAGGCTAGAACATCTTGGATTCAATTCCACTTAGCCCACGGCCTGTGTTCAATTCACTTTCCCTTACAGGGAAGGGTCCTGGGATGGTTGTTCTTTTATGATATGACTGAGGTGTCAGGATAGATTTTTGCACAGTTTTTGGAAGCACACTCTTCTTATCCTCAAGAAGCAGCAATTTGCTGAAGGCAGATATATAACAGAGAAGCCAGAGAAAGCAGATCTGAAGAGGCAAGAGGAAAATAAATCATTTTTAGCCCAAATGTTACTGATAACTTCAGAAGATAAAATTTATACTATGAGCATTTTTATTTGCAAGGAAGCCACAACACAGCTTATACATTTTTTTTCAAGGAAAAAAAGTCTTCAGAAAAAGGTTGATCTAATATATTGCGTGAGCTGAAGCCAATATTTAAAAACTTTCTATTTTCTGTGCTTAAAAACAGTTGTCTCCCCTACCATTACTCAGAGTGATTCTTGGGTACAGATAAGTAAATTAAATAGTTGCTTGGTTGGTTTCTACTGTATATTATGGTGATTAGCACTATGAATCCAAAAGTACATATATAAAAACTCCCAAACTGAATATTCACTTCTCATTAGACTTTTTTGAGGTATAGGAGACAAACATGCTTTTCATTTAGTACCACATTTAATGTGATACATTCCCCCGCTTCACTTTCAATTCCTTGTCAGAAGTGTGGATTACAGAGCCATTTAAAACAGACTCAAGCTGGACAATGACCAAATAAATTCATCTTGAAGAATGAAGATCTATTCTGCTGTGCACTTTGGAATTATACTTTTTAGCTCATATTTTACCACACTCTGCATAACTAGAAACAAGCCGCAAGATATATTGTACTCTTGGGTATTTTTTGAAGGGAAAAAGTCAAGGACATTACTTGCCAGAAAAATGTTTTTACATGAGGAAGAATATATTTGTGATGTTCCATGGAAACTTCCTTCCCACTAGCAATCCACCCCCCCCCAATCACTTTTGAAAGAGCTGCAACTTCTCCCTTCTCCTTGCCTTCCCTAGTTCCCCAGTGAGTGCCAGGGTGACATTTAATAGTTCTAGGGGGACCTGCCACCTTAGTGAAGGACTAATATGTTGGGTGCAAGAACTCATATGCAGGGATTCCATTTCCCTTACATCAAGTTGTCTTGGAGCTGAGAGAAGCTTAATTTTTAGGCTTACTGACTCTTAGACCTCTTTATAAGAGCTGCCAGCCTGTACACGCATTTCCAGACAGGCTGGGGGAGTTTTCTCTGCATATGAAGCCTGCCCTTTAGTGGCCGGTGGTGAGGTGAAGCTATGGCTTCTAGTTGTCTCAATGGCAGTGTTCTGTAATTGATAGCTTGGGCCAGATTTCACTAATTAAAAGATTTTAACAAATGCCAAGGAGAAAGAGGGGAAAATTAAATTTTAAGGGACTGTAAATTTAGCTGGGTTGGTAGATGGAAGCAAGGGGAATGTTAAGGTGGATTAACCATAAAATGTCAGAGCCAGAAGGACTTCTGGGACTATTAGGTCTGTGTCTACCCCTTTTCATGGGTGAGGCCATTGAGCTCCGGTGTGGGGAAGAAAACTGATGGTTACATAGCAAGTTAGTCTTTTAAACCATTGTCCAACAGTGAGTACAATGGCTTAAACCTCTCACAACCTATGGAGACTGGCTGTATGTAGCAAGGAATTCTGGAGGTGTGAGGATGGGGCTGCAGATTAACATGCTGAATGGAATCTGGCATGCAACACAGAGAAGGGAATTGGGCAGCTCTTAATCTCTATGTTGGGCAAGCAAGGAGGAATCCTGAGAGTTTGACCAAGTGGAGCAAAACTGCTGTATTCGAAGGAGACATCCACAACCCAGCCCTAGGGAATCTCTGCCCCATAGGAGTGCAGGTCATAAGAAGCCAGAAAACCATGTCTGCATGAAACTTGTTCATTTTTAAGATAGAAATAACTATTTTGAATATAAAATTGGAGTCCTATTTCTTAAGTCAAATAAAACACATCTGCAGGCTGTTAGCATGTGACCAGTAGCGACTGCTGGCCTGGAGGGTGAACTAGATGTACACTAGGGCCTTGTCCATGCTAGGCAAGCTCTCTACACCAAGCCACTCCCCAGCCCAAGCACTGAGGCATGGGAGGTCTTCCTGTTCTTCCTGGCTGGCTGCTGGGGGTGATGGAGCCTTGAGAGGAGGCTTAGCCTCTTGGCACCAAGAGGAGGCTCAGCGCCAGTGTTCTCTTAAATCAAGACAATCTGAGCAATGTCACAGGCCCTTGGGAAAACACCCCAGGGTAATGGTCCTGCTGAGTTCAGAGAGGGCTCTGTTCTTTAGCACTGATGGGCAGGAGCTGACGTAGACCCCCAATGGTGGCCATGGATCAGGGGTGCAAGAGGAGCTATGGAGAGCTTGACTAGATGCTCCCTCTGTCCCTGGAGTCCATCAGCTTCTAGATAAAAACGTTTATGGGTATTGAGAAATGCCTAGCATGCTTGCCTGCTTTCAAGGAATGTTCTGTCCTTTCCTCAAGGCTCTTCAAGTAGGAAAATGCCATAGGGTTTTTTTTAATTATAAAATATTGCACATTGTACAGATTTGCAATTATGTTTCTATCCTTCAGACAAAAATAAACAAAACAATCCATGTTAAATTAGTCACATCCAGTTTTTATCAATGCATGAACCTCAGTTTTTTTCCATTCTTGACTCTTCTCTTGTATTTTCATTTTCTTTTTCCTATATTTCCCCCCTTTCGTTTGCTATTTCTATTTTGGCAATTCTACCTTTCATAAGTTGAAAGGATGTCCCAAAGCCCTTGCCTGTGGGAAGTATTTCCAACTTTTACCTCAGACTTCTGAAAGGGGTTAAGCCTTTGTTTACTTTTTCAGAGAGACCAAGAATGTACTGAGAGCCCCAGGCTTTAACCCCCGTCCCCCACCCCCAGCCCCCCCCTCCCCCAGTGCCAGCACCCAACTGTGTGACCAGGAATTCCCTTGACCTCCCAGGCTCCATTGTCTCTGTGTGAAACAGGGAGGGACACTGTGCGTTGATAGGAGAATGTGGGCAGATGAAGACAGCATGAAGGCAAAGAACATGCCTCAGCAGGAATAGTGTTTGCACTTGCACATTTGCTATGAACAAGTTAGAAATGACGTTTGACAGCTACAAAATGAATGAAATAGGTCCAGAAGCACAATGTCATACATGGAAGGCAGGACATTATGTTAAATATTTTTAATGTTTAATATTTAACATAACTTTCAAGTTAAATTATAATTTTTTAAGTCTGGTTCTTCTAGTTTTGGTTCTTCTGGCCTGGTTCTTCTTTCCAAGTATTAATGATGCTATGAAGCCTGCTACAAATTCTCCATATTTCTCCCATTATTTTTTACCCAATTTCATATTATCTGTAAATGAAACTTCAAAGGGCTAAGATTTCACTTATGTTCCCACTCTTCAAAAATAGTTATCTTGGTTTTCCTGGATTATAACATTTATCCATGTGTATTACATTGTAGCGAGGTTTGATCATGATACACACTGGTGTTTTTGTTTATTGGATCGAAATTTTAGCAAACAAATATCTTTTCTGCTTTCTCTTCACTTTTACAAATTTTGGTGTCAGCAAAACATCTCTTAAACTGTCTCCTTGGGGTTCATTCACAATAATCCTAAAGCACTTCCTGTTGGTATTTAGGCATTTCTCATATTTTAATCTGCTAGAACTAACTCCAAGAAGGCAAAATATTGTCTCATTTAACATCTGTAACTGTCAAGATCAGATGCAAACCAAAAGCACACTAGGTATTTTAAGCAGAAAGGGGTTTAATGTAGGAAATTTGTGTGGTTTCACAGCTGTTGTAAAGGCCACGTCAGAATGTTTAAGAATGCCCCGGAGGCTGGGATGAAGCTAAACATAGAGCAAAGGCTAGCTCCACCCACCTTTTGTTTTCCTAGTCTCAGGGCAATGTCTTCCACTGTTAAGACATGATTTGCTCCCAGATTCCCAGCTGCCAGAGACCCTTGACCATGTGAGTTCTTAGCTTTGTTGTCTCACAGTAAAGGAGGGCAACGGAAGGAGGTTGGCATGGATGCAGAAAGCCCACTTACTGCATGAGTCAACTGTCACATCGCCAGCACCAAGAACCATGCTAGGCACATGAAAGATTAATATCTTTCTACCTGGGTCTCTGCTTTGAACATGTGTGGAGACTCTTTTGGAAAGAGGTGTGAAGCAGTCTGAGATGCAGCAAAGGTAATGAAATAATTTCTCCAGGCACAACACTGGAAGTGGTGATTCTCTGATTAGGAAGACAGGACTTTACTGAGAACTACTGTTAATCACATATATATCAAACACTAAGGGGAATGCAGACAAATGTTTGGTTTATCTCTGTAGCCCCTTTCCTTTTAGGACACAAGACTATCAGAATGTCAACTTTTTGTTGATGAATTTTTGCTCTCCTTCTTGTCCCCAATAATGTTTTTTGGAATTCCACATATGTACCAATTACCTCTGATAAGAATCAGTGCCAAATGTGTATACAATTTAGGTGACTTGGGGTCATCAAAGCATTCTGTAGAATTTAGTGTTGTTGTTACACACACTGAACTCAAAAACTGAGATGACACCACAAAATAATCTCATATTGGAAAATTCCTTTTGTTATAAGGAGGACTTGAAAGTGCAGGAGAGGACAGCAGTGAATTTGAAGGAAGCTGGGGACACTTTTTAGCATTCTACCGAATGGAATCTTTGTGAACACTTGCTTTACATGGTCTTTAGGAGAAACGTAGCCAAGATATCACTTGTACACGTGTGATATCACATGGTCAATTAGCTGATATTCTTCCAGTGAAATCGTCTTGTGTGTTACCCTAGTAGTCTTCAACAGAGGAAGTGACATTTGCATATGCACTTGACACACCGAGGAGATTTTAGCACTGTAGCAA
The DNA here is from genome assembly GCF_047511655.1 of Castor canadensis. Lineage (NCBI taxonomy): Eukaryota > Metazoa > Chordata > Mammalia > Rodentia > Castoridae > Castor > Castor canadensis. Next base: position 5,133,665 of record NC_133392.1, read on the forward strand.
GATGAGAAAATATCTTAAGGGAAGAGGTTCAGTGTGCTCTTAGCTGTGTGAATTTCAATAGGGTTTTAGAATAAATGGTTTGAGAAGATGTTTAAATTGAATCGGTCTCTCCTCCCCAGAAGGGAAGAATGTGACCATATTTGGAAATATTGCAGATGTCTTTAGTTAGGATGAGTTCATACTGGAGTAGAATGGGTTCCTAATTCAATATAACTGGTGTTCTGTGAATATGAACAGGAGGCCAGCCATTTATAAACCAAGGAGAGAGGCCCCACAGATCCTTCCCTCTAAAGGGACCAATCTTGGCTTTCAGTCCTCCAGAATGATGGGATGATGAGCTCTGGTCATTAAGCTACCCAGACTGAGATAGGCTGGCAAATGAATATAGGAGGAGAGTCATAATAATAAAAGGCAATTTGGGGCCATATCAAGGAATTTGAATATTTCATATAAAAATGACATCAAGACAGAAGACTGGTTGTTTGGATATAGAAAAGGGACGTAGAAACCTGAGCTTCAGGAGAATGGCACAGGAGAGCCACTGGCATGGCAAGATGGGAAGCTGGGAGCCCTGGGAGCTATCCTGAGGTCTGGGCAGAAAGGGCTTGGCAGGGGCAGGACAGTGGAACAGGAGCCTTGTTTCTGACAGACTTGAGGATGCCAGAGGGGAGACTCTGAGTGAGACTCAGAGGTCCTAACTGGGCCTGTAATCAGGAGAGATTATAGTGACTTAGTTTTGACAATGTTGATTTTGCAAAAAAGTAATAATAATAATTATTATATATAAGTAATATATAATATGTATTATATATAATATCCCTATGGAAATTTCTGCTGGTTATAAGTTTGAAACAGGTTTTCACGTTAAAGCTGGAGGTATCTATTCCAGAATCAGCAGCTGTTGGGTGAAACTGAAGCCACTCCTGTGGACAAGAGCACTATATAAGGGAACATGGCAAGGAAGGAGCACAGTGTCTGTCTTAGAGTGTGTCCCTTAGGGAAATTCTCGGAAGCAAGATCAGTGGGTAAATCCCATGAGTATTTTTATGCTTCTTAATATGTATTGCCAAGTTACTTTCCCCAAGGAATGTGCCAATTTATTACGCCAAAAAGTAGCCTTGTGTAAGTAGGTCTTTTTCTATTAGGGTTTTGAATCTATTTGTGTTTTCTACTTTGAGCCATTCTTAATTTCCTGAGCTAAATCTTGCTTCATCAAGACGAATTAGTCTTTGAACACATGACTCAATGTCCTTTCTCAGGTGTACTTCCTTTGTTGTTACTTAGGCCGTGCTCACCACTATCATCCACCAACACCCATTGTCATGCTCCCTGGAAAGGTTGGCCCATCTGGTGTTCTCAGGCAGGGTCAGAGGACTCCCAGAGGCAAAGGGGACGGAATTTCTTGTGTCTCTTCCCAGTCTCTTATTTAGTGGCTCAATGTGACAAGGAGCCTGGAGTGTGCTGGCCATGCAAGGAAGTGAAGCGAGGTCATTTTAGATCTGAGAGACAAGGGAGTAGAATCTGAGGCAGCCAAGGAAAAGGAGACCTGGCAGGATGGGCCCGGCTGCGCCAACAGTCCAGGGGGCACAGCTTCTCTGATATTCTGTTCATGTCAGTACCCCTCCAATGAACCAAAGCACCAATGGATCACACCATGGTTTCACACTCATTTGGAACATTACCTGTGATGAACAGCTGGTCTTACTCTGTTTGTGCTACTATAAGAAAATGCCTGAGACTGGGTGATCTGGAAAGATTGGAAATTTATTTCTCATAGTTCTGGAAGTCAACAGCAGTCCAAGATCAATGTGTTAGGAAATTGGGTATCTAGGGAGGACTCAGTGTCTGCTTCCAAGATGATGCCTTGCTGAGTCCTTGTATGGCAGAGGAAATAGAAAGGCAAAAAGGGCTTAGGTAATTCGAATGAGCTCTTTTAGAAGGTCCATTCATGAGAGTGAATTCCTCATGACTTAATTACCTACCAAAGGCCCTACCTCTTAATACTGTCACTCTGGATCTTAGGTTCCAACATATGAAATTTAGGGGAATGCATACATGCAAACAGTAGCACCAGTTTCAGGCCCTAGGCTATCCAGTAGGTCAGCAGTCCTAGACTGTTTTCTTGAGACACAGCACACAGCCCAAGGATCCTCTGGACCCAAGCGTGGTCCAGGAGTTGGTTCCATGTTCCCTTTGTGGGAAGAAGCTGAGGTTTGGGTGGAGAGAGACAGCACTCACCAGCCTCATTCACAGAAGCACTGTGGACACTGCTGGACTGCTGACCTGCCCTTTTTTACTACTTGATCTTGTGTGTTCTGCTTTCCTTCACAGCACATACATGTCTAAGTCATTGTCAAACTGAGACGAATGCCTCCACCATCCTGAATGTCGACTGATGAACTCACCTCTGCTGTAGAGCAGTTATGTCGATAGAGAACAATTTGTAGGTGGACTTTTGTACTTGCCATGATGCTTCTATTATTCTTTACCAAGTGCAGTAATTATGATGTAAGTGCCACATTTTAATTAGTTTTTATGTGTGTGTTCATCCAATTAGAGTACTTTTACATGTGCATGATGAGTGGAGCTCGGCTAACGAAGTGCACATGCGCACACCGAGGGAGTGAGCTGATGGATGGTCCCACACATGTGGCAAATAAAACATTTGACAAGCAATCTTCTGTTTCTAATAACATGAAACATTGTGAGGGAAGAGAAATAGGGAGGGAAATAAATATATTTTATAGAGCAGGAGAAGCAATGAAATTCCATATGAGAAAATCAAGTATGTGTTCAATGAGATTATCATTATAGGTGATTTCAGTTATTCCAGACTAATTGAAAATCTCTCAGGTATTCTGCATTGCAATCCCCTAAGAAACAGACATGCAGAAGAGAGGTTGCCTGTCTTCTGACCCACAAGTGTCCCAGAGCAAAACTCCATGTTCCTCTCTGCCAACCAAGATGGTGCTACAAATTAGAATTAGCCAAGACACCAAGGTCAAACAGGGCTGCAGATTTATTACAGAGATGACAGGAGATTTAATTTAAAGCCAGAATTCCTCTTTGCTGCTAAGAAAATGCATTCCGTAGTGTGGTGATTGTTGGCTGACTTCAGCTTCCATGGACACCTTCCAACTGCTTCCAAAGGTACCCAGGCGCTTCCTGGAGCTGCACTTCCAGGAGTGGGGCCATCTTTTGAGCAATACATCATCGGCCTGTCCTGCTCAGATTATTATACTAATATATCATTAGAGCAACAACTTGCTTTGGTGATGGATGGCATAATAGAGCTTGGTGGATGCCATTCACTCTGTGATGGACTGCCCCCTGGCTCTGCTGCATGCTCACAATACTGCCCCATGGGTCCTGAGAGAAGAAGAAGGGAGAGCCTGCAGACTCTTTGTTTAAAGAAACACAAAGGAAGCTCTTCACTGTCAAGGTTTCTTGTAGATCGTCCCAGAATATGATTTGTATTCTGACTGTTAGGTGATAAAAGAATAAAAATCATTTAAATTCTGCATTCAGCAAGATTCTAAAGAGCCAATATCAGGCTGGATATGGTGACAGAAGCCTGTAATCCTAGCACTGAGAAGGATGAGGCAAATTCAAGGCCAGCCTGGGCTACGTAGAGAGACTCTGTCTTGATAATAAAATCAAAAAATAAAATAAAATAAGCCAGGATCTTGGGCAAGCCATATTGAGTGTTTCAAAGAAGTGACCTCTTTAGGAGATTCATGTCTCAGCTACTGGGGCAATGTCCAATTTTCCTTGATCTTTCATGACCACGTCACACTTCACATCCATTTTCAAAATGGGTCTAGAGCAGCTCTATTTTCTAACAAACAAATAACACTCTTTGGTAAGCATTGTATTCTTCTCCTCCTCCTTCTTCCTCATTTCAGGAAATCCTTAAAAGTCACAATTTATTAGTGACAAGCAGAGCTTGAGTTTCTGTTTTACTTAGCTGCAATGTTAAAATGAAAGTCCTGAGACTGAGATCTTTGAAATAAAAAAGTTTATCAAGACATTACAGGTGCAAACCAGAAAAAGGACCAAGTACGGAGACATATTCCCACAACCACCAGCAGCAGTTGGAACTATGTGCACAGGACTTGTGCTAAGAACATTCTATTTATTTTTTAATTAGAATATATTCATTGTACAGGGGGGATTCATTCTGACAATTTCAAATAGGCTTATACTATACATTGGTTAGATCACTCTCACCATCTCTCCCCCTTAACCCCTTCCTTAACCCAATTAAAGCAATTGCAAGAGGTTTCACTATTTTATTACTAATGAAAATTTGGTGAAGGGAGGAGTCCACTGTTTTCAGTGACCCTATCTTGGCTAAAGATAAGAGAGGTGGAACTGAGCAAGGGTTGAGATTGGACACTCCATAAGGAAAAGTAGTTGTTGTCTCTTGGAAATGGGACAGAATGGGGTCATGGTAGGTTTTGAGTATGTCTCTTCTTCTCTGTCTTCTCACCCTTGTAATTAACTTTCTGACACCTCAGAACTTTCCTCTTGTTGGGTTCCACAAGACTCACTAGAGTTCTGAAATACACAAGAACATGGCACCACTGTTCACATGCCACCAAGTCTTTTCCTGACACTAATCCTCAGGCTTGTCAATGAACAGACAAGCCAATGCAATTCTCCCAAATTTCCAGAGGATTCCTTTCAAAGAGGCAGATTGTGCAAGGCAAAACATTGGCATCTTTTAATTGGTGTTAGCTAAAACATTACAGGAGGCCATTGTTTTGAATTAAGCTTCTGCACCGGGCCCCAACAGACCAGGCAAAAATTAAAGAGTCACTCATTATAAACCTCCATGTCACCAACTAAAACTAAACTGTTATCTGATGCAGGCCAGAATCAGTTGACATCAAAATGAAGTTCCCCTTGCGTTAACCTTCACAAAAAGATAACCTGATGATGACTACTGGTTATTTTTCTGTTGCTCTGCCTCTTTCCCTGCCTCCCAAAGAAAGTAACTTTGAAATGACTGAGCCCCTGCTCTTTCTGCTTCCTCAACTCTTCTGTGTCTGTAAACCAGCCCACTCAGCTCATCACAACCCTTCCTCTGTTTTACAGAATGAAGCGGTGCCTGATTCTAGAAAAGAAAGCCAATTAAGATTGTTAAACTAAATCATTGTAATTTTATTCCTTGACACCAGCTTTGCATGTTGCTATATAACTTTAAGACCATTTCTGAGGGTAGATAGAATGAAATATATTGATGAATTGGCTTGGACATTTTGAATCACCACTAAAGTGATTAATGACAACATCACCACTAAAGTAATTAATGTCATATTACTAGAGAGTTTTAAATTCTAAAAAGCATTGCTACTTCATTATCTCATTTTGATAGTTCTCTCACATCAACCAATCATATAGATTGGACAAGGACTATGACTTCCCGTACAGAAAAGGACACTGATTCAGGAGGGCCTAAGGGCCTTGCCTAAGGCCACCGAGCTCCTTTGGATCATGCTTGTATGGATGACAAGTCACCTTTTTTTCCAATATACTGCATGCCTGCTGCCTCCTCCTGAGGAATCATTTCAGCATCCCTGAAACCCTGAGCAATCCTTCAAAGCCAGGTCCCTGGGAAAACCAACGCAGTATTGTGAAATTTAGTCATGTGCACAGGTACTTTGCTGGAGTTATTGGCGTTATTTTAGCTAAAAACTAAAGTTTCTAAAGAGAAGTCACCAGGGAACTTAAAGCACGGGAGGACCATGCAGCTGCTGCAGAGACCAAAACAGGAGTAAAGTGCGTGCCCATTGAAAGTCTAAGTCGTATCCAGCTAGAAAAACATTCTTTTTCACTTGGAAATATTCTTGAAACTCAGCAGGCTGACACGGACCTATTCACTGCCCCTGATGGGTAAATAATGCCCTACACAGAGACAGGCTGTGCTTCTCCTTAGTTCGGGGCATGTTGAGGGCTGGCTGGTCTTCCCTTTGGCTGCCTTCCTTGGCATCTCTGCCCAAGGATGTAACTCATGCTGGCTCCTCCTGGCACTCAAGGGAATTACTACCTCATCCAAAACCTGACTCTTTAATGTCCCTCTAGCTACCTGCCTGGTTTCTACTTTGATGGAAGAAGATAGGCTCAGTGCCTGCTTGCCCCTCCTTTCTCTCTGCCCTCAGGCAGTGGTTGCTTATGTCAAGGAGTTAAAAGTCATTTTCCTTCTAGCCCTCCTAGTTTGTAGCTGGGACCCTGTGGAAATAGTCACATTAATGGAAGAAAAATACCCCAGTTATTAACATGTATACCTTATTTGCACATGGGGAGCAGCCAGGGTAAAACAAGTTTCAAAGGGTGGCTCAGAGCTCCTGCTCAGACAGCACCTTCCACCAAAGCAAGAAGGGGCAGTATGGGAAATTCATGGCAGGCACAGACCAGCTAGTGAAGTTGTGTCAATTCCTCTGGTGCTGACCCCAGGCTGGTGAGGCTCAGCCTGAGTGACCAAATTTACCCTCCTTGGTAAAGGGGAGGAGACACCTTTGCAAATTTATGTCCTGCCTTGAGACAGGAAGGAGAAGAGCAGAGAACACTGCTGGCACCTGCTTCTGCCCAAGGTAGGTCTGATACCCAAGTGGTGTGTATGGGCATCTTCCCTTACAACAGGATGATTCACTGATCATGGTGGCACAGGCGAGTCCAGCAATCCTGGACTCAGGAATGTTTATGGAATCCAAATTTTGGCTTGGTCAGTTATTTAATCAACTCAACCTGATTCCTTTAAGCAAAATTAATGTTATCCTTTTTCTTCAGTAGAGCAGCAGGGAACCTACAAAATGACAGACCCTGTCTCCTCCACAGTTCTTGTTTCCCAGCAGGAAGCTCTTATGTCCATTTCTGTCTAGATTCTTTCTAGTTGCCTGCATAACCCTGGGTGATGCATGAGTACTTTCATTTCTTGAAGCATCAACTTGAGATATTTTCTGCACAATGAGATTTTCAGTTATAAATCTTGTTAGTTTCTAATGGTACACCAGAGGTCAGAACATTCAGCATCATCACAATCCCCTAGTCCAGTCCTTTTCACACTCTGAGCTCTGTTTCCTCTGCCCATTCTCCCTGTCTGTAACTTCCATTCCTTCCACAGATGCTATCAATGCCACAAGACAGGTTCTGTGTGTTGTTTTGGGCAGGCAATACCAGTTTACAGTGCCCACCTGCTCACCCCTTCCAAAGCTTTTCCTTCCTCTCTGCAGTTCTGCATTTCCATCTACCATCATTTTCCTTCAGTCTGGAGAGATCCCTTTAGTAGTTTTTATTAGTGTAGTTCTTTTGGCAATCAAATCTCTGTTTTTATTTGTCTAAAAATGTCCTTATTTTGCTTTCATTTTTTTTCTTTAATCTGCAAAGGTTTTTAAAATTGAGAATTATTCTGAAACAATTATGCACAAACCTTTTAAAATGTTTATTTTATTTTGTGGAACAAGGGTTTGAACTCAGGGCCTCAAGCTTGCTAAACAAGTGCTTTACCACTTGAGCCACTCCACCAGACCTTTTTTGTGTTGGGTATTTTCAAGATAGGGTCTTGAGAACTATTTTGCCTAGGCTGCCTTCAAACTGTGAGCCTCCTGATCTCTGTTCTGAGTAGCTAGGATTACAGGCATGAGCCTCTGGTGCTCAGCTTATTTTATTTTTGAATTGGCATACATTAATAATATGAGGGGATTTCATTATGATAATTTCATCCATGTGTACAGTGCACTTGGAACAAGTTCACCCGCCTCCATTACATTCACATTCTCCCTTCTCTTTCTTCCTCCCTTTTTCAAACAGTGTTTGGTATTTAACTATGCTGTCTTTATATGTATATATGTAGAATACATGAAGATCAATGAAACAGAGTAGAAGACCCAGAAATAAAACCACACAGCTACAAGAATCTGATCTTTGACAATGAAGCCAAAAACATATGCTAGAGAAAAGATTATCTTATCAAATGGTGCTGGCAAAACTGGTTATCTGCATGCAAAAGACTGAAACTAGACCCTGATCTCTCACCCTGTACAAAAACTAACTCCAAACACATTAAAGATCTTAATATAAGACCCAAAACTTTGGGGCTGGTGGAATGGCTCAAGTGGTAGAGCTCCTGCCTAACAAACGTGAAGTCCTGAGTTCAAACCCCAGCCCCACCAAAAAAAAAAAAAAAAAAAAAAAAAGACCCAAAACTTTGAAAAAAATGTGGGAAAACTCTGGAAGATGATTTTCTAAGTAGGACACCAATTGCCCAGGAAATAAGGACGCAAATAGACAAGTGGGACTACATCAAATTAGAAAGCTTCTGCCCATCAAAAGACACAATTATCAAAATCAATAGACAACCCACAGGATGGAAAAAATCTTTGCCAGCTATTCAACAGAGAAAGGATTAATATCCAGAATATACAAAGAGCTCAAAAACTGAACAGCCAAGAAGAAATAGTTCAATTAATAAATGGGCAAACAAATTGAGCAGATAGTTCTCAGAAGATGATATACAAATAACTAATAAATCAATGAAGAAGTGTTCAAGCTCCTTAGTCATAAAGAAAATGCAAATCAACGTTACATTAGGATTCTATCGCACCCCAGTCAGATTGGCCATCATCAAGAAGACAAACAAGGAACAAATGCTGGTGAGGATGCTGGGGGAAAGGAACTGCTAGGGGAATGTAAACGAGTAAATCACTATGGAAATCAGTATGGGGTTTCCTCCAAAAACTAAAAATAGACCTTCTTTATGACCTTACCATAACATTCTTGGGCATACATCTGAGGGAGTGTAAATCAGCATAGAAATACCTACACCATGTGTGCCGAAACAGAGCTGCACACAAGCTGATGAATGGATTGGAAAACATGGTATGCACTCCACGGAGTGTTTCTCAGTCATAAAGAAAATGAAATGTCATTGGCAGGAAAATGGATGGAATTGGGGATCATGATAAGCTAAGCTCAAAAGGTCAAATAGTGCATTCTCACTCATTTGTGGAACCTAGACCTAAAATGACGCTTATGATAATAGTGATGGAACATGGCTGTGAAAGGGGAACTGTCTAAGAGGGGGACCAAGGGGACGGGGAGGGGAAAGGAAAGGATACGGAGGGGTGAAGAGAATTGCACAAATCTCAAGTGTATAGCTTTTTTTTTTAACTTTTTAATTTTTGATTTTTCTTTTTTTTAAAATGATTTCAAAACTTCTTTTAATTGAGTTTTTAATTACAACACAGATAGCAAATATCCCATTCACATGTAATTTTGACAAAGATGACAAGCAATTTCATATTCTTTGGAGAGCATCTGACAAATGTGGTATCCTCCAGTTAAGTACTGACTGCCTTGTTTTTGGGTTTTTTTTATTGTTTTATTATTCATATGTGCATACAAGGCTTGGGTCATTTCTCCCCCCTGCCCCCACCCCCTCCCTTACCACCCACTCCACCCCCTCCCTCTCCCCCCCCACCCCCTCAATACCCAGCAGAAGTATTTTGCTCTTATCTCTAATTTTGTTGAAGAGAGAGTATAAGCAATAATAGGAAGGAACAGGGTTTTTGCTGGTTGAGATAAGGATAGCTATGCAGAGCATTGACTCACATTGATTTCCTGTGCGTGGGTGTTACCTTCTAGGTTAATTCTTTTTGATCTAACCTTTTCTCTAGTTCCTGGTCCCCTTTTCCTATTGGCCTCAGTTGCTTTTAAGGTATCTGCTTTAGTTTCTCTGCCTTAAGGGCAACAAATGCTAGCTAGTTTTTTAGGTGTCTTACCTATCCTCACCCCTCCCTTGTGTGCTCTCGATTTTATCATGTGCTCAAAGTCCAATCCCCTTGTTGTGTTTGCCCTTGATCTAATGTCCACATATGAGGGAGAACATACGATTTTTGGTCTTTGGGGCCAGGCTAACCTCACTCAGAATGATGTTCTCCAATTCCATCCATTTACCAACAAATATTAACATTTTATTCTTCTTCATGGCTGCATAAAATTCCATTGTGTATAGATACCACATTTTCTTGATCCATTCATCAGTGCTGGGGCATCTTGGCTGTTTCCATAACTTGGCTATTGTGAATAGTGCCGCAATAAACATGGATGTGCAGGTGCCTCTGGAGTAACAGTCTTTTGGGTATATCCCCAAGAGTGGTATTGCTGGATCAAATGGTAGATCGATGTCCAGCTTTTTAAGTAGCTTCCAAATTTTTTTCCAGAGTGGTTGTACTAGTCTACATTCCCACCAACAGTGTAAGAGGGTTCCTTTTTCCCTGCATCCTCGCCAACACCTGTTGTTGGTGGTGTTGCTGATGATGGCTATTCTAACAGGGGTGAGGTGGAATCTTAGTGTGGTTTTAATTTGCATTTCCTTTATTGCTAGAGATGGTGAGCACTTTTTCATGTGTTTTTTGGCCATTTTAATTTCTTCTTTTGAGAAAGTTCTGTTTAGTTCACATGCCCATTTCTTTATTGGTTCATTAGTTTTGGGAGAATTTAGTTTTTTAAGTTCCCTATATATTCTGGTTATCAGTCCTTTGTCTGATGTGTAGCTGGCAAATATTTTCTCCCACTCTGTGGGTGTTCTCTTCAATTTAGAGACCATTTCTTTTGATGAACAGAAGCTTTTTAGTTTTATGAGGTCCCATTTATCTATGCTATCTCTTAGTTGCTGCGCTGCTGGAGTTTCGTTGAGAAAGTTCTTACCTATACCTACTAACTCCAGAGTATTTCCTACTCTTTCCTGTATCAACCTTAGAGTTTGGGGTCTGATATTAAGATCCTTGATCCATTTTGAGTTAATATTGGTATAGGGTGATATACATGGATCTAGTTTCAGTTTTTTGCAGACTGCTAACCAGTTTTCCCAGCAGTTTTTGTTGGAGAGGCTGCTATTTCTCCATCGTATATTTTTAGCTCCTTTGTCAAAGACAAGTTGGTTATAGTTGTGTGGATTCATATCTGGGTCCTCTATTCTGTTCCACTGGTCTTCATGTCTGTTTTTTTGCCATTACCATGCTGTTTTTATCATTATTGCTTTGTAATATAGTTTGAAGTCAGGTATTGTGATACCTCCTGCATTGTTCTTTTGACTGAGTATTGCCTTGGCTATTCGTGGCCTCTTGTGTTTCCATATAAATTTAACAGTAGATTTTTTGATCTCTTTAATGAATGTCATTGGAATTTTGATGGGAATTGCATTAAACATGTAGATTACTTTTGGGAATATATGCATTTTTACTATGTTGATTCTACCAATCCATGAGCATGGGAGATCTCTCCACTTTCTATAGTCTTCCTCAATCTCTTTCTTCAGAAGTGTATAGTTTTCCTTGTAGAGGTCTTTCACATCTTTTGTTAGGTTTATACCTAGGTATTTGATTGTTTTTGAGGCTATTGTAAATGGAATTGTTTTCATACATTATTTTTCAGTTTGTTCATTATTAGTGTATAGAATTGCTAATGATTTTTCTATGTTGATTTTATATCCTGCTACCTTGCTGTAGCTATTGATGATGTCTAGAAGCTTCTGAGTAGAGTTTTTTGGGTCTTTAAGGTATAGGATCATATTGTCTGCAAATAGGGATATTTTGACAGTTTCTTTACCTATTTGTATTCCTTTTATTCCTTCTTCTTGCCTAATTGCTCTGGCTAGGAATTCCAGTACTATGTTGAATAGGAGTGGAGATAGTGGGCATCCTTGTCTCGTTCCTGATTTTAGAGGGAATGGTTTCAGTTTTTCTCCATTAAGTATAATGCTGGCTGTAGGTTTGTCATATATAGCTTTTATAATGTTGAGGTACTTTCCTTCTATTCCTAGTTTTCTTAGAGCTTTTATCATGAAATGGTGTTGGATCTTATCAAAGGCTTTTTCTGCATCTATTGAGATGATCAAGTGGTTTTTGTCTTTGCTTCTCTTAATGTGGTTTATTACATTTATTGATTTTCATATGTTGAACCACCCTGCATTCCTGGGATGAAGCCTATCAAGTATATAGCTTAGTAGATGTTCCATATGTTCCATATGTAATTAAGACACAGAATGAAATCTAGAACATGGGTAGTGCCCCCAAATGCCTTCATGCGCCATCCCCATAGCTTCTTTCCAGATGGAAATTACCATTCAGATACTACCCTAGATTGGTTTGATCTGGCTTTGAAACTCAAAGAGAAGGGATCCTATGATACACACTATTTTCTGTCTGATTTCTTCTCCTCCATATTTATCTATCTGTGAGATCCTTCCTACTGTTCCCTGAGCCACAGATCATCTCTTCTCATTGCTGTGTGACATTCCATTGTGTGGATACACTACAATTTTCATATCTATTTTACTCCTGATGGACAGTTAGGCTGTTTCCAGCTTTAAGATCATATGAACGATGCTACTGTAAGTGTTTGTACACATGTCATTTGTTAGGCATCTCCACTCAATTCTCTAGCCACACAGCTGCTGGTTTGCAGAATCTGTGGGTCATTGGCTATCGGTAGGTATTGTCATAGAATTTTGGAACATGGTTGTATCATTTCACGTTCCCACTATGACTGTGAGTCCCAGCTGATATAGGTTCTACCCATGTTTAGTGCCACCAGTCCTTTTAGATTTGGCTGTTTTTGGAGGGGTGCAGGGGTCATTCATGATGACATGAGTCTTTGTTTACTTGATGACTGATGAGTAGCTTTTGGGTTGAATTGGAATGTGTCCTCTATGAGGTGCTTGTAGAATCTTCCTCTCAATTTTTTATTTGGATATTGTTTTCTTTGCAATTTGTAGGAGCTCTTTGTATATTCATGACAAAAACCCCATGTCAAATATATCAATTGAAAAAAATACATACACTTTGCACCAACAAATAAAATAACATATACAATTTATAACATACTTAGTTATATAAAATATATCTAAACTATATTTTAAAAGGAAACAAAGTGTGTGATTTCTTTTCACTTTTTTTTTGGCGGGGGGTGTTAGGGGGCTAATCCAGGCCCTCCTGTGTGATAAATAGCTCTACCGCTGAGCTACATCCCTAGCAGTGGGATCCATCTTGGATTCACTTTTCATGTAGAATGAGGTGTGGCTCATTTTTCAACGTGGGTGCTATGGTCTTAATGCTTACGTTCCCCCCCGAAATCTATGTGTGGAGACTGGATTGTCATTGAGATGACATTAAGAGGTTGGGTCTTTAGGATGAGATTAAGGCCTTGAGAAGAGGTTTCACCCAGCATTTGGCTCTGTTGCTTTCAGCTTCTGCCATGACAGGACACAGTAGAGAATGCTTCTCACCAGACACTAGCACCGACACCTGGATCACAGGCTCCCCAGTCTCCAGAACTGTGAGGGAATAAATTTCTGGTTTTTATGAATTACAGCAACATAAATGAACTAAGGAAATGGTTATCCAGGTGACAGGACATCATTTGTTGAGAATGCCCCTTTCCCTGCTGGATTTCTGAGGGACTTTTGTCATGATAGATGTATAGCACAGGTGTGTAGAACTGTTCCTGGACTCGGTTCCAGTCCATTGTTCTATTTGTCTGATGCTACTCTTGTAATGTTTTGTGAGCTCTGAATCTGTACTGCATTGAGTTTTTTCATCATAAGTATTTGAATGAGTTTGCTATAAAGTCATCTATCTCAAAAGTTTTCTTTTGGGGAAGCCTTTGAATTTTGACTCCAATCTCTGTATTAGATATAGGGTTGTTTGAATTTTCTTTTTCTTTTCAATTTTAGTAAGTCTTACTTTTCAAGAAAATTAGTGTATGTTACATAAGTTGCCAAGTTCCTTGGCATACATTTACTTGATAGTGGCATGTTTTTCATTTCTGATATTGAAAAATTAGGTTTTCTCTTTTTTAAACTTGATTGAACTTCTTAGAAGTTTACACGTTTTGTTACTCTTTTTAAAGAATTGACTTTTGGCTTTGTGACGTTCTCTTGTGTATTTGATTTCTATTGTATTGTTTTTTTCCTAATCTTTATTATTTCCTTTCTTCTACTTTCTTTGGGCTTAATTTTCAGTACTTCTAGCTTCTTAAAAAGAAAGTTTACGTAACTGAGTTATAATCTTTTTCTTTTCTACTATGTGAATTTACAGCTCTGACGTTTTCACTCAACTCTTTTAGCTACATTCTACAAATCTCGATATGTTGAATCTTGATTATAATTCAATTCAAAATGTTTTCTAATTTCTATCTCAACTTCTTCTTACTTAATTTCTAACCCCAGATGTTTGTATAGTTCTGTTTCCATGATCAGTTTTTGGTTAATTCTGTTGTGGTCACAGAACACATTTTGTGTGATTTTAGTCCATTGAGGTTTATGAAAAGTTGCAGTATTTCCTAGCATATGGTCCATCTTGGTGAATATTCACATGGATTTTATAGTTGTGTTCTATAAAGGTCAATAGGTCAAGCTGTTGAGTTTGGTTGTTTAGATCTCTGGCTGGGTCCTTGCATGGTCTTTCCTCTGTGTGTGCAGTGCAGGCTGATGACACTTCCTGTAAGAACACTAACCATATGAGTCAGAGCTTCATCTGGTGACCTCATTTCCTGTTACTTCCATGAGAGTCATATCTGCAAAGACAGTCCTAGTGTAGATTAGAATTTAAATATATGAACTGGGGTGGGTAGGTGTGTATGGGGGAAGCACAGTCAGTCTACATTACAAATATTCTCTATGCACTAGAAAAGAAGTATTCTCTAAAATATGTATAATATATGTATTATACACGTGTGTGTGTGTGTGTATGTGTGCCTGAGTTGAATTGTTTCTATTTCATCATAACACACACTTCTGGATGTTATTTTTTCATCAACTTACATCTATAGTTAAATGCATGCACACACACACACACACACACACGTGCCTAGAGGATACATGTCACCCTATGATACTTAGGTGTTTTTTATCCTCTTTTATTTTGGCTCCTTGATCCAACTTGCACTGCAACTAATAGTTTGACGTCTCTTGTTATTGGTGTGTTTCCTTCTGTATCTCTTAAAACCTCATATAGAACATGTTTTATATAAGTGGAAATAGTTGTTGCATTTTTTTCATGTACAAGCATTCATATATTTTATGTCTTTATTACTAATTTTGGTTTTAAATAAAACTCAAAGTTATCCTTATTTATAACATTTAATTTTTTTTTGCTCATATTCTACTTTAAAAAAATAAGGAATGCAAGCCATGATTTCTCATTTCTTCCATTTGCTTAGTGGGTTTTTTTTTTTTTTTGCCTGTTCCCTCATTTCAGCCTTCCTAAATTTCAGGGTTCTGGGTATGCTTATAGGTATGTCTTTATGAACATTGTCAGGTTAGATCTTGCTTTGTGAGCAAAATTAAAAATCTTTTCATAGATGAGTAAAATCCACTCACATTTACCAACATGGCTAGTGTGTTTGGCCTCCACTTTGCCATCTATATACATTTTCTATACATGTCATCTGCTATTTACTGTTTCCCTCTGCACAGAATGTTTGTTAGTTGCTCTTTTCCTTTGGTATTTAGGAGCTGTCTTCTTATTTGAGCACTTGTATTAATATACTTAGTTCCCTGCTTTTTTGTTTACTATCTGATTATTTTGTTTGGTATCCTTGACTCCTATTCAGTGCTGGTATAATTAAAATGAGCAAATTCTATTTTCTCTTTCCTATTCTCTATGTCTTACTTTCAGTTGAAGTATTTCTATTTCATCATAAGATATTTTACCATCACTTTACATCTATAATTTAATGCTCATAGTCAACTCTTTGGCTATTGGCTCTCCAATATTGCCTTGGTAAGATGAAATTCATTTTCTAGTAAATTTCTCAAGAAAGACTAATGGGAACAAAATTCTTTTCATTCTTGCATGTTTCTGAATGCTTCTCTGTGGCTTACTACTTAATGGACAGCATGTCTGGTAATCATGTCTTCAACCCCTCATTTCTTTCCTTGAGTTATTGACAATACTTTTCAGTTTTTCTGTGTATGCTTTGTACTTTACTCTCTAGAAATAACCAGCCTTGTTATGGTTGAATTTTTTTGTCCTTATTAAGCATTTTTGACCTTTTTATTTGGATAGTCTTTGAATGTTTTTCTTTACCTTCATAATCTAGTTGTTTTACTTCACTGTGTCTCAGAATTCATTATTCTGGATCAGTTATCTCATATAATCAGGAAGCTCTTCTATTAGGTAGAGTCAGGTCCTTTTTTCAGAAATTTTAACTGGATTATGGTTTTAAGTATTAGTTTTCTTTCATTATCTGGTTTCCAAGTGCAAGGCTCCAATTATGAATATGTTGGATCTTCTTTGCCTGTCTTCTTCTTCAACCACTTTCCCTATATGCATTTCTCCTCCTCCTCCCATTCTTCTCCTTTAATCTCATTTCTCCTCTTTGGTTTTTCTATTTTTCTTTTTCCATATGCCTCATATTAAATTTTCATTCAAATATGTTCTTCTTGGGCACTATAAGTCTTAGTTATTCCTGCTTTGATATATGATATTTGTCCTTGAAATTTTTCTAAGTTCAATCAACCCTTGTTTTATTGGTTCCTTTTTTTTTTTTAATTTTCTGTTTCTTGGGTTTTCCCCAAGTGCTTGTTTAGTGACATTTCATTCAGTCTAGAATTTTTTTTTTTTTACATTTTTTTCAGCTAATGGTTGTTCAGGAGCAGAAAGAAGGGGAGAGATTTTTTGTTTGTTTGCTTTTTATTGTTTTTATCTTCTGCTGTTTGGCCATGTGGAGAGATTCATATTTAAGTTGTTTCATTATCTTGGCTGCCAGGAATCCTCAATTCATGTACATTCCTTCTTTAACTTTTTTTCTGTTCATGTAAGTCCACTGTAAAAGAGAAAAAGGCTATACATATAGAATAAATAGAAATTCATTGCTTCAAAATTTGATTTATTAAAAACAGAAAAAAACACCTGAGAATAAGACACAAAACTTGCTTAATAAACCTTTGTTAACAAAAATGCATTCAACTCTTGCTAAAATTAGTATTACAGTCAACATTGTAATCTAGTGCTTAGTTAAACTTTTTGTGTTTTAAGACATTTGTAGTTCTGAACTAGATGTAAATCCTCTCTGAAGTGGTTTATGAAGGTTTCAACAAAAGATTCAAAAATATAGTATTCATCACACTTTTTAGAGATATGCAAGAGCAGAGGACAAGGATTGAATAGGGTTGACTCTAGTCTGCAGGACTTGACCTTGTTGAGATTTTCTTCCACTTTACATGCTCATAAATAATTTCTTAACAGTGCTTAGAAATTTGTTTATGCAATAAAATTATATTTCACAATGAGTATTCCCGTTATGCAGATAATAAAGACAACTGGGATGTACTTTGGAGAAAATGCTGAAGTTTATTAAAGATATAAATTATGGATTCAACAAATGCAAAATAATAAGTGTAAAGCATGTTATTTATGTACTCAAGTAATTATTCTCCTATTTTCTTCTAATATCCTATCGTTATTAGAAATTTTATACCCTATTAATCTCCCTTGACTTCTTCCCTCAGCATAGCATTAATATTAGACACACACGCACACACACCAACAGGCACCTCACAGGAAGAGCTAGAGCACTGACAGAACACAGGAGTGAAATTGAAATAGACACACTTCTAACAGGCAATGGACTATTTTCCAAATTTATCCTAAAACTACGAATTAGGAAAATCAAACTTGGAAGAAGTCCTTGTACATGACTAGAAGTAGGAGTGATATTTTTTGTTTGAGTCTTTGGGCTTGGAAGGAATTCAAATGATTTTAAACATCTGGCAGCCCACAGGTTAGTGAGCTGTTTCTTTCTAGCCAAAGAGAAGTCAAAATTACATGCATCTTCCTTATGAGCCTCCATAATTCCTCAGGAGAGGCCTGATTACAATTAGTTTAATGCACCCATGGAAGAAGGTCGACCTTATTGACCATAAGGCAGAATCTGTATGTGGCATCCATTCTGTAGCCATAAATAATTGGATGCTCCTTGCAGGAGGAATTCACCTGATATTAAATCATACCATTTCCTAAAATGGAAATGCTTAAACAAAAGGGATAGAAAGGAATGTTGAATGGCAAGCCACTTTGTGATGCTTTCAGTATTTGAAGGGTCCTTTCTGCACACTCTCCAATGAGCCACCTGAAACCTGTCACCTAGATAGCATAGGTATTATCCTCCACTTCATAGGTTGAGACCTACAGCTAAAGTGACTTGTTAAGATCTCCTGACCAGCCTGAGGTAACAGGGGTTGGGAAGTAGCATTCTGATTTGGCTTTAATCTTAAATGTCCCCCACAGGTTCTTTGTTTAAGGCCTGGTTCCTAGCTGGTGGTGCTATCTGGGGAGGTAATGGGAACTTCAGAAGGCAGGGCCTATCTGGAGGAAGTCATTGGGAGTGTGACTTTGATGGGCATCTTGTTCCTGGCCCCTTCCTGTCTCTTTTTCTGCTTACTGCCCACCACGGGGAGAACTGCTTTGTTCTAGCCCCTGCTCCCTGCTGTGATGTTCTGCCTCCCCTCAGACCCACAGTAATGGAACCAGCTGACCATGGGCTGAAACCTCTGAAAGCAAGAGTCAAAATAAATTCTTCCTCCTCTTAAACTGCTTCTCTAGTATTTGTCCCAGTGCCAAGGTCTAACGTGCTTCTGTTTCCTCCCCCAGTCTCCTCTCAATAACACCCTGTGACATTAATGCTTCTGAACTAGGCAGCATGCTTTACTTAGACTGTCTCTAGGGAGGAAGAACTAAAGTCTTACTCACAACCAAGACATCTTTATTGACTCAGAGTCTAAATTGTCTATATCTCATAGAGAAGCCTGGGAAATGAATGAAGAGAGGAAGTCAGGGAGTAAAGGGATGGAGATAGCTATTGATCCCCTAACTATAGGCAAGACGTGTAATCTTCACACAAACCCAGAAGAGCAGGAGGGAGTTCCCCCCATTTTCCAATGAAGCTCAGATCTGAACGCCTCATCAAAGAAGCAAAAGTCCTTGAAATTTTGAGCCTCTGAGACCATGCCTAACCATTTTT
This sequence comes from Castor canadensis, assembly GCF_047511655.1. Classification (NCBI taxonomy): domain Eukaryota; kingdom Metazoa; phylum Chordata; class Mammalia; order Rodentia; family Castoridae; genus Castor; species Castor canadensis. The sequence goes on from NC_133392.1 coordinate 5,152,691, forward strand.
CAGTCAATAGACAGACAACAATTTCTGACGAAGGCTGAAATCATTGAGTGTGTTTCCTTCCAAACTACTTTTCTGGACCAAATTTCACCTCTGCTCATAAGTCTTGATCAGATCAATATGAACCCATGGCTCACACTTTCTGACACCTTCATCTAAATCATTTTTATTTTTTCTGCTATGGAAAATCTATCTTTAAAACAGGGGCAAAGTATATTTTCCCAAGTCAAAACAGTGCACACAGAAAGTCATATTTTTTTTTGTCATGCGTAACAGACACTTATTATTTTCACCCAAGGAAGAGTCAGATTTGATTCCTGCCAAGGAAGGTTCAGTAATAAGAACTTTATGAGTTTCAAATCCCTAGTCAGATGTCTTCAAGCAAGGTTAGTGCTTACAGTTTTGTTCTGAAGCCCAGTGCCCAGTGCGCACACCGACACCTGCACCCGCAGTATGAGAAAAACTCAGCGCTCTAGTAACGGCTTTATGCGCTATAATTTGGGCTCTAACATCAATATTTCAGAGATAATAATCAGAGAGGGAAAGTTATTAGGTATTATTCCTTTTATGCTGTCCTAGGAGCTGTGCACTGGAAGTTAGGACCCAATTTCTAGATTCATAGCTTACCGATTGGAATATATTTCAGACAGATATTTGACACATATTATAACTCTTGATTCATTAGAATCCACTTTTATGCATTTTTTGAAGCTAGCAATTTAGGATTTGAAAATTCAGGGCCAAATATGTTGGATAAGTCACATTATCACTGGCTGCATTATCATGGCAGCTATAATTAATATTTTTAAATGAGTTTCTCCAGGATGTTCTGGAATAACATTTTGATCTAACTTTGCAAGTATAAAAATTTTGTTTTCTCTGCTGGTCTAAGGGGTGGGGGGAGATAATTCAGGTGCAGAGACACGGCTTCCTTCTGTATGTAGCCACACATCTCACAGAAGGTATCTATGCTTTTTGATATGCATTGTTTACGTTTCTGAAATAGTACAGCTTTCCATTTGTACATAGGTCATAAAATACTGCTCCTGTATTCTCAGTAGTTATTCAGGTATCAGGTTGAAACTGAATCATAGAAAGTTTGGAATTGTGGCTGAAATTCTTCTAATAAAAAAAAATCACTTCCTGGGAGTTGGACCTTGGCATTCTGATATATATGATAAGCTGAAAATGTTGGGGAAAAGTGGTTAGGAATATACCCTTGTGTTCTAGCAGGTTGGAGAGGTTAGACATTTCATGATGTCTTTTTCTACAACTTGCTAAAAACTGCATACATGCTTAATTTGGATAGAATATAATACTGCATCATTTTAAGTTTCTTTCTTAAATGTAAGGTGTACATACATTCTTTTCTTGAGCATCCTTTAAACACTATTACACTTCTGTTGGAATATTTCTAACTTAAAAATTTTATATTTGATATATAACTCAATTTATATCTCTGCCTTCTATGTTAAGAACTTCAGACTTTCCTTTTTCTAAGATCATTTTTTCATCTTTCCTACATTCATCATCCCACTGAATTTAGGGACCTGGATGCCAAGTGTAAACCCATCTAATCAGGTCTCAAAAAACTGCCTTAGGTCTCTTGAGTTCATTTTAAATCTCCAGCTTCAGGTCTCTGGCACACCATCCCTTCTTGTGCACTGTTATTTCAGCAATTTGAGTTCCACAGGCTGTGAACGTTCAATACTCCAGGGCTGTGGTCTCCAACTGGTTTGGCTCATTTATCTTACAAAAAAGAAAAGAACTTTGAAAAACAGTCTACCCTCTAAAATATTTTAAAATCTATATCCAGATGTTTTCATCAGATGTATGAAAGATGCAAACAGTTATGACTTTTAGAATATCATGTGTATTTACCTTTTAGAATAAAATAATTCTGTCATTCTTTTAAATGTATCTAATATCATCTGATACCATGATAATTTGGTATCTATCATCATCCATTTGAGAAATTCACAAACTATCCTTTAATAGTTAGAAATACTATGCTTTTTTCTATTTGAACTTGCATTTTCACTCCATTTCTGCTTAGAATTTTCTCTAAATATAAAATATTTTTATGATGGAAGGTCTATGGATAAGCTTTTAATACCTCTGCCAAAATAAGAGGTACATTTAATAATTTTAGAAATTTGTTGTGATCATACAGCTTTGAATAAAAATTTATTCTGGCTGAAGCTATTAATATTTTATGTTTAATCAACACAGACAAACATAACATAATTTTAACAGATAATTATTAAGCATATAAACTTCATTGGAAATACATATTTTGGCAAAACGGATGGGTTGCCATATGCATGGATGAATATAGATGAAAATGGTGTTGCTGAAATGAGACACAATTCATCTTACATTCTAAGATACATCTGTGCTAAGAGAACTTGTTGACCTAAAAAAGAGCACAACAGGAGTCTCATGATAGTAATTCTTCAAAATTCTGAGTGATATGTCAAAAATCATAGTGATCTAAAATTTTAAAATATAATAATTATTATGTAACAACTCTATTAGTTCCTCTTTTGGTTCTGTTAGAGATAAAGATTATTGTGACACCTAATTTTAAAAATGAATTGGTACTCTTTCATTGAAATGTCCACATTCTCAAGGGTGACAAGGATAATCCCCTTATCCCTTCCTGGGGGACTGGTTTCACACTGCAGAGCAATTTGGCAAACTAAGAAATGTGCCTTATTTCAGTAAAAGGGAGATCATTGTTGTAGAGGAGGAAGGCAAGAGGAACCTGCATTCTGGGGCCAATTTTAGAAAGAGTAAATATGGCATTGAGAAACCTCAAAACCCTTGCTCATTGTGCAGCCCTTGGAAAGCGCAGGGATCTGAGTGTCCATCCTAGGATCACTGTGCTCAGGCACTGAGGTGGAGTGCTGTGGTCATAACCTTCAGCAGGTGCACCAAACTCCCAGATTGTTTTCAAGAAGCTGAACCACAATAAAAGATGGGTTTTGAAGCCACCTGGACTTCCATCCAGGGTGGTGACCCTTCCCTTCTCTGACTGTGTAGATCTTGGGACAACAGCCAAGCCTCTCTAAGACTTAGTGTCTTCATCTATTAATGACTGTGAGCATTCAGCCTGGTGCAGTGCCTGGGTGCCTAGTAAATTCTTCATATATATTAACTGTATTTCTGCTTTTCTTTCCAACTCCTCCAATCTCCCCTCTTACTGTATCTGGGACTGACAACATGCTAGTTAGACACAAAACTCTAGTTCTTAGCATTCAGTAACTTCATAGGAATTTCCAGATGAAAGTTGATAAAAAGGTACTGAAATGATATACAAAACAGAGCCAATATCAGTTTAGACACTTCCCTCTACATTGACAAGAGTTCTTCCAATCAATACAAAGGGATCAATGTTATCCAAGTCTGGTTGCTTAAGCAATTTACAAACAAAATAAATGTGAAGACTGCATTTCTCCACCTTGTCCCCATGGATACCAGAATACAAAGGTATACTACATCTCCTGGGTTCTTAACTTTCCAGTCTTAAGAACTAGTAAGTGCTCTGGGCACAGTGGTACTTGCCTGTAATCCTGGCTACTCAGCAGACATAGGTAGGGGATCATGGTCTGAGGTTAGTCTGGGACAAAAGTGGGAGACCTGATCTGAAAAATCAGCTAAAGCAAAAGGCCAGGGGAATGTGGCTTAAGTGGTAGAGTGCGTGTCTAGCAAGTGGTTCAAACACTAGTAGACAGACAGAGAGAGAGAGAGAGAGAGAGAGAATGTTTCAACAGTCTCCAGCAAACTTTTGGTGAGTCCCCACCCCATTGCATGCCATGAGCTCCTACCATAAGAACCTATGGCTTGCCATATCCTAAGTGACAGTGTTCTGACCTCCCTGCATGAGTTCCAAATGTCCCTTTTAGAACACGCTCTAGCATCTCACCCAAGAATAGTGTTACGGTCATGTTCCTTCCATCTTCTGAAAATCTGGCAGACACTGTCATGCTTACTCGAAGATGAAGAAACACAATCAGTGTGGGGAAGAGCACAGGCCACGATGCTGGGCTACTTGTGCCATCTCAGCTCTCCTCCTTGGCTATCTGGTTCTTGCCCCAGTCTGGGTTCTTCCAATGACAGAGTCTGGGACAAAGGCTTATGTGGGTAGCTTACTTGGGAAGTGATCCCAAGAAGCAGGAGTAAGAGACAATGGAGTGAGGATGCTTCACTGAGCTGGCCACGGGTGTGAGTATCCACCATTCTATTCATCAGGGACTTTCTGAGGGGCCCTATGAGGTACTGGGGGTGAAACTCAATGCATCACTCTTGTTAGGCAGGCTTTCTGACACTTTAGCCTTATGAAGAATGGTTCACAAGCATCCACCTGAGATAAAAATGTGGAAGGGTCTGTCCCATGGTCCCCAATGAATGTTACTTCCCCACAGGCCAGAGCACCAGGCAAGTTAGAGCAGCAATGGCATTCTGGAGATGGGGGAAATGAAGGTATAATGAGAGCTCCTTCACCCAAGACCTAGTCCCTAGAGCACACCAGTGTTTGCTTCTTAAAAGTCTATTCCCAGGCTGGGGATATAGCTCAGTGATAGAGCATTTGCTTAGCATGTGTGAGGCCCTGGGTCCCATCCCCCAGCACTGGAAAATTAATAAGTAAATAGAATAATTTAAAAAATTTTTCATTCCACTCTTCAATCTGGAGACCTGCCCCTTACAAAGAAGGAGCAATGTAGGATCCACATAGCCACCATCACAGTGTATCACACTGAGTGGCTGGCTATCTAGCTCCTGCTTATATTTTTTGTTTTCTTTGTAAAGAAAGCACACCTGCTCTGCATCTGTGGATTCCACCAAATGCAGATGGGAAATATTTGGAAAAAAAAAAATCCAGGACTCTGATGGCCTCATTTGTATTGAGTGTGTGTAGACTTTTTCATTGTCATCGTTCCCTAAGGAAACCAGCATAACCGCTATTTGCGTTGCATTAGACATTTGGTATTATTTGGTATTATAGGGTGTTTGCAATGCAATACCATTTTACTTCAGGACTTGAGAATCCATGGATTTTTCAAGTCCTGGACCCAGCCCTCCACGGATATGGAGAGATGACTGAATTTCTCAGGAGCTCTCAGCTGATCTCAGCACTACATTGGGTACAGCATTTCCTTCCATTCTCTCCTGCAGTGCTGGGGAATAGAACCTGTGCCCTCAAGCAGGCTGGGCAAGCATGCTGCCACTGAGCCACACACACCCTCAACTCCTCGGGAAAAAACAACAAAAAACTCCTATTCGCAGTTCAAGAGCCACCTTCTTATTGAGAGCAACCCTGGCCACCCCAATTAAAACTGCAACCCCACTTCCTACCACTCCTGAGTCACCACCTTCTCATCCATATTTTTTAAAAAAATAGCAGTTAGCACCTTACCATGCTTCCATTGACTTATGTATTATACACAAAGTCCCCCCAAGGTCAAGGGATTTTGACTTTTGGGTTCACTCACGTGTCTCAAACCATTAAACAGTATCTGACACTTTCTAGTGCTCAATAAATATTTGTTGATTGGATGAACGAACTGTGAATAGTTCAAGCACATTCCTTAGTGAATAAAAGCAGGATTTGACTTTGAACAAGCATGTTGGAATTTTCTATGCATTGAAGTTCAATCAATGCAGGAGGCTTTGCTTGAATTAATAACTTGTCTTGAGAATAAAATTTAAAGAGACATGCTGCTAATATTATTTTATGACTGTTCCCCATCAGGGAGAGACAGAGAACTAGCATGGGCTGCTGGTTCCCTTCTGAGTCTAAAATTGAAGATGTTGTACAAGGAAGAGGAAACTGTGTGGTGTTGGAGAAAGCAAATAAAGCCCACGCTGATCCCCAGGGACCCAGATGGTGGTGTGACCTGTCGCAGGGAGAAAATAGTAGTGAGCAGAAGAGGAGAGGTAGAGGGCTGGGGTGGGAGCTGTAGGCTGGCAGGGGCTGTTCATTGTGCTATTTCCTCTTTGCTGCATTGCCTTAGGCTGGTTACTACCTTTCCCATCACCTTTGGTGGACAGAAAAACAGCAGTCCCAGCACCATGGGGACAAGGGTAAAAGAGGAATACTGGAATAGCAAGAGTCCTTCTGTGACAGGTAGAGCCATTCTGTAGGCTTTGCACCTCTCTAGGGCTGGGTGATTAAAATGAAAGTGAAATGTCTCTCAAAAGCAAGTGAACAGCTATGGAAGCTAAAGGGGCTGTGAGTGTTTGGGGCTTCTAAAAGGAGTAGCAAACAGGATGGCACATCCAGGTTGGGTCTGCATGAGCTCCTCTTTGAGTTCCCTCCCTTCTGAAGCCCACCTGAAGCAGAATGAGCTGTGACCTTGGCCCCAAACTGCATGACATTCCCAGGGAAAAATGTCCCCAGAGGTAAAGTTAGCCAGTTGTCCAAGGAGAATATCAAGTGGAATAGGCAAGAAGAGAGACCAGAAAGGAAAAGCAGAACAGCATGTACAGGACAAACCAGAGCAAAGAAAGCCAAATGATGCAGACCCTGAAACAAATGCAGGAAGATTCAGAGAAGGCATTGGTAACATGAGGCAGGAGCAAGCAGAATCGAATGGAAACATTCTGCACAAACATCTAAGAGCTCAAATAAATAACAAAACAGGGGAATAAAGAGGAGAGTACAGCCAAATGTGTAACAGTGATGCAGAAATTCAGATTGAGATAATTGCCTGGAAGGCACCAGGAAGGGATGAAAAGATGACAAATGTAACAGGAAAGCTGAGATATGAGGAGGAATGCATATGCGTGTGTGTGTGTGTGAAAGGATATATATGTAAAGGATAGCGTATGTGTCCCAAAAAAAAAAAGGGAAAACATATTTTACAAAGAGTAAAAATTCCAAGATGTTGAATTTCAGATTACAGTCTTATAGAAACCAAATTGCATGAGTAAGAAAAAACATTCCACAACACATAATGTAAGTCCATCAAAGACCAAGAAGAAATGCCAAGGGCTTCTGATAGAAAGAGCGGATCCCTCACAAGGCAGTAAGATTGATTTCAGTTTCTTTCCCAAGATCAGACCTGGGAGTAAAATGCTAGGCAATCATCGAGGTTACAACATCAACGTGAGGGCCTGGTGAATTTTTCCACAGGCTTAGAAGCTCCATAAAGCCTATGCTCACAGCTTTCAACACACCGTTGGAGGATGTACTCCAGCAAGAACTCTCAGGGGCACATCACGAACGTCATGGGAAGAAAAGGTGAATTAATAATCAGGTAAAATAAATCACTACATAAAAATTACTGGGGTCCAAAACCCAAGAACAAAGGAAAGAAGAGAGGAAAAGGGAGGAGGAAGAGAGAGACAAAGGAAAGAAGTTATAGTCAAAGATATAAATACATATATGGAGTATGCATACATATACAGAGCGAGAAAGAGGAGAGAAGAGAGAGTAAAAAATACTGAAGCAATGCATCTGTGTATGCAAATAGTATAACATCATGATCTATAAGCTGTTGAGTAACGGGAGCATGGTGAAAGAGTAGGTAATGGGGAGAGTTAATCTGATTGAAGCTCTGTACATATAGGCCTGAAATACCAAGGTGACATGTACACTTAAAAATGCAGGACAGGAAGGTAAAACAGGTCCTTTCTGGCAGTGGGTACCAGTGGGAGAGGGGAAGGCATAAGGAAAGGGTGAAAGAAGATCAATATGATGGATGAATTTTGTATTCAGAATGAAAATAGAACAATGAAACCCATTGAAATTGTTCTAAGAAGGAGGGGGGTGACGAGGCAGAATGACGGAGGGTTGAATCTAATTAACGAACATTGTAAATGCGTATGCAAATGTTACAATATATCCTCCTGTACAATTGCTACATGCTAACAAAAAACCAGAAATAAAAATTTCAAATACACATTCATTGAATTAATTTTTGATTTTAGAAATGATAAATTAAATTAAATTGTCTGATTTCTTCAAAAGCATCCACAGAACGCAGTCACCATTTGCCCTCAATCCAAGTTTAACTTTTTAACCAGAACTTTCTGGGAGAGTCTTTGGGAAGTTGGTCGTGAATATTGAGGTTTTCTGTTGCATCAGTGTGGCAACTTCTCTCTTCACGTACCCCTGCAGGTGGCGAAGAGGCATGAGGTACAGGGAAGAATGAAAGACTGGCCAGGGTTTGAATTGCCTGCATAGCAGTGCAATGGCATGGTGACAACATAGGGATCCACAGGCCATGCTGCCTCTTGGGCTCGTTTCATTTCTGGCCATGGTGTCATCTACTGGAGGTTATGTGAGGGTAGAATTCCAGTGCCTCATGCAGGATGGGCTCTCTGTGAGCTGACAAAGCACTTGGTTCAGAGAAGCTGTGGGTGCAGAGTGGTCTCACCCCAGATGAGGGCCTTGAACCATCAATACGCAGTGTGTGCTGTGCTAAACCATGATGCAGCTGTCTGGCCTGGGTCAGTGCGGATTTCAGACCCAGTGTTTATGCACCCGATCTTAGTTTGCACATCTACTTATGAAGGCACCAGAGGACTTGTGCTCCAGGGTTCCTCTGCTCCTCACATCCAGAGCTGCAGAAATTGATGAGACTGTTGGCTTTTACTGTAACAATTACTGTGAAATGGACCATATTCACTGTGGGCACAGATGAGGTAAATATGATTTCCTACCTTTGGAAATCGTGTCTGCAATTTTTGACATCCCTCCCTTTGATGAGTGCCATCTTTAATGTGTCCTGTGAACTTGAGTGATCTTACCCACCATTTACTGAGAGCCTACTGTGCACTCTGACCTTCACCATCCCACTTACTGTCAACACAGCTTTGCCAAATAGATGGTGATTTGCCCTTTTTCAAAAGGGAGCTGGGAGGATTGCAGGTTCTAAGTGTCAGAAATAGAACTTGAAATAGGTCTGGTCAATGATGAAGTCCTGCTTTTCCTCCTGCCGGTAGCTCGCATTTTGCCCTGCCCACACAGGTTATCTGCTGCAATGTAAAAGGTCGCCTCAAAACCCAATGGCTTATCATTTTCCACAGGTGAGGGACTCAGGAATGGTAGTGGGTTGTCTGGCATAGGGTCTCTTGTGTGGTTTGGTTGGAGGCTGGGGAGGACTACAGTCATCTGAAAGCTGACTGGGGCCAGGGCTCTGCTTCCCAGAGGGCGCACTGCTCGTTGGTGGGAGGCGTTTGTTCCTGTCCCCATGGGCTCCTTCACAAGGTTGATGAATGCCTCATAGTCAGACTCCTGCTTCCCTCAGAACAAGTGCCCCAGAGCAGGAGACGCAGGCAGGCACACTCAGTCACCTGTCCTTGGAAGTGACACACCATTAGCATCACGCTCATCATTTTACTCGTGAGTCATAGTCACTGAGCCTGGCTCACATTCAAGGGGAGAGGACCTGCGTTTAAAGAGAGAAAGGTCAAAACACTGGTACCCCTGTTGTTTTATAAACTTAATATTTCTCCAGGATTTTTAAAAAGTGTGCTAAAATCTCACACCACGTAAAATTTCCCATCTTAGTTATATAAAAAGGTATAGTTCAGGGGTGTTCAGTGCATTCACATTGCTGTGCAGTGACTCTCTGGGAGATTTTCATCTTGACCAACTGAAAGCCCAGCTGTTTTCTGTCCAGATGTTTGCAAGCCACCGCAGGTAGACTGACTAGTGAAAGCTGAGGAGTGGAGGAAGGCATGCTGTCCTACTCAGTCTTCCAGCATCACTGCACCACAGTGTGCAGTCTGTGGGCAGAGCCTGGAAAACATTTGCTAAGTACAGAACAAATTGTACTGACAGAAGATGAAAGGCCCCAAGTCCAAAGAGCTGAAGCTGTATCCAGGCCTCACACTGTACTCCTCCCTCATCCCGGGATCCAGTACAGTACCTTCCTGGTATTTTGTAGGTATCTGCAGCAGTAAAACAGATGGTTTTAGCCATCTTGAAAATTTCTCTAAAACACTATGTAAACAACAACCCAAAAAGGTATAAAAGACAGAGTTAGCTTCAGACAAGATGTTCTAGTTTATGACTTGCACAGAGTGTATGCCATAATATTATTTTGACATGTTCTGTATACTTGCCCCTAAAAAAGATTCAAATTCAAAGCTACAGCCTTAAGCAATAGCTGCATTTTTAGGTGATCAAAGCAGAACCAGCAGTCACTCTATACAGCTGGCATAAAGCAGATATTCCCTCATATGTATTTCATGTAAATGTTTATAAGGATTCTGTCTGTCATCTTCATTCATTTATTGGATCTTATTTGATCACTTGTCTATGCATTTTAAGGTAGATTTATATTTACAGAAGCAAAATATCTTTTCACATGGTTTACTTAACAGGACTATGACATATATATGACAGAATAAGAGTTGGGGGGGTGGGAGACTGATCTTTGGTAAAAGCTTAAAAACAATGAAACCAAAAATAACCTTTCAAATTTTCATTCTCTCTCTGTCATTTTTGAATTCATATTTAAGCTTCATAATCTAAGTATTTTAAAAATTTAAATGAATAGTAGTTTATCAAATTTTAAATCTGACAGCTGGCCATAAGTTAAATTTGTTTTGTTTAGTAAATTTCAAACCTGCTTATTTTGGGTATTTGTAGATGATAGAGAGTGCAGTAAGAGCAATTGTTTTTGACAAAATGAGTGCACCAATAACACAGAGAAGCACATTTGACTTGACTGTTAGACAGTCACACACATGGACGCTGACGTAAGAAAGCACATCCCCCAGGTCTCAGAACCTCAAATGGGCTGAGCATTGCTGAGCCCCCCTACCCTGCCCCTTGTGTGCAGGTGTCCAGGGCTCACAATCCCAAGGAGTTGCTGACAGGTGCTGAACAAAGGCACAATGGAAGCTTCTAAGGCTGTTGAAACTATTTCTCATGCTTCAAGTTTCCAGCCTCATATTTCAAACACGTTTAAGAAAATACCCCCAAATGAAAAGAAAGAAACACAGAGAATGTTTAAAACTCTCTAAATGATCCCAAAATACAGTCTCTTAAGTGCTTAACACAGGAAGCTGTTTAGTGTGCAATAAATGGAATGGCCTGGATGAGAAGTGGCGCGTTTTCTGACAGGGTGAGCTTTTCTGTGCCCCAAGGAAAGGTTATAGAAGACAAACGCTTCTAAAAGTGTGGACTGCAGGCAGTTCACCTGAGCCCACGTTCTCTTATTTGACATTGTGTCCTATAAACTTCTGAAATATCAGAGAAAATGATGGATTTGGGCTTGTAATAGGTCAGCGCTCTCCCTATCTCTCTCTCTCTCTCTTTCTCTCTGTCTCTCTCCCTCCCTCCCTTCCTTCCTTCCTTCCTTCCTTCCTCCCTCTCTACCTTCCTCTCCCACCTTTCCTGAATGTATTGTATGCATTTTAAATAAATGCAATAGAGTTACAAGTCAAAAATAGGGAACCACCCAAAGTCACGTGACACCAGCAGAAAATCCTAACCTCTTTTAGAATACTTCTTTCTTCTTTCTTTTCCTTTTTGCCTAGATTAAAACACACACACACATATTAATTACAAGTCCTCAAGATTGCAGAAGAGTTCATTCAACCTACACCGCTCAACATTTAAATTAGTTTCAGTCTTTCTAAATTATAAGTAATTCCACACTGTATATCCAATGGATTCTGATTCTCCTTCTCTGTCATGCCTCATCCCCATATTTAAAATTGTTTCCTTGAGCTGAATTTCAAGTGGAATTATTGAATCAAAGAGTATGAACATGTTAGAGTCTTAATACATCTTGCTGAATTGCTTCCAAAGGCACTGTGTCATTTTATACTGTCACCAACAGTATGTGATCCGCCCATGGCACCTCACCCTTGCCACAGAGGAAAATGAAAATGTCCTCTTATTTTAATGGGACCCATTCAGTGCACTTGCACTCATTACCCGCTGTGATAGTGACAAAAGACCCTCAGTTCCCGTCTTCGATGGACTTCATAATCTAACAATTTTTTTAAAAGTCAGATGAATAGTAGTTTATCAAACTTTAAATTTGACAAATGATCATAAGTTAAATTTTATCTACCATCTAGTGGTTGAAACAGGCAGTTTCAGGAAGTATACAGTGTGTCACGTGGAAATTCATACATGGGCTTTCTTCTCCCCTCCTAGTCTGGCCTTTCTAACCCTAGGGCAATGGCTTGTCTCCTTCCCAAGGTGGTCCCTGGTTTGTGGAGTTCATCCATTGAGAAGGAAGAAGAAGTAAGGAGCATGAAACCCTGTGGTCAGACAGGACAGGGACATTGGTCAGACAGGACAGGGACATCTTCCCAGGCACAAAAGTCCTGTCATGAGGCCCTCCTGTGAGCAGGGGCAACCCACTCCAAGTTAGTCATTCATTCTTGAGTCACCCAGGGTAGACGTAAATAGGAGGAGCCTGCTTCCTGTCAGTGGTCTCATTGTTCTAGAGTGGCGCTGGCTTCTTTCTGGATTCTCCAACGGTCTCTCTGATCAGAGAAGGCAAGGCACAGAGTTGCACAAATGTGGAAGGTGTGGGATATTGCATCAGGCTGAAATTACTGACCTGAATTCAATCCAGTTCCACTAAGCAGAGATTCCACATTTAATTCTGCAGTTGGGGGAGTTAGGAGGGACACATTTGGTTTATTTGATTGGTCACCTGAAGCTGGATCAAGAGCTGGCTCACATTTCATGTCGGAAATGCCAGTCCTGGCTGGGTCTGTTGTAGAGAGACAGGATTCAAAGGCATGGCGAGAATATAATGTTACATGGATTTGTCCTGTAAGACCTAGTCACGCCTGCTGGGAGCGTCCAGGATACACAGCATTCACCACAGCTGTGAGAAATAAATTTGTGAAGGAGCCCTGGTTCCTCAAAGAGTTCTGTGTAGCTCTTTGGGAAACCTAATGGGAAACGGGTGGGTTGGGGTGGCAGGAGCCAAATGGTAACAACTGACTTCCAAAGGCATTTGGGTGTAGTGACTGGAAAGGAAACCAAAGTTACAGCCGCTGTCTGACTCCTCTGACCTACACAGAGCTTTGGTGTTGGTTGTGGCTGCTCTAGAAGTGAAGCAGATGCCCACTAAATTCCAACTTGCCCTGAAAAAACAGAAAGCTTCTAGGTCAAGTGAACAAAAGTCTAAGCTGAATCATAAAAACAGTCATAGCCCCTCAATGACTTCACAGACTTGAACCAGTTTACAGACCCAGGACTCCTTAAATGAAGGGACTGGGTCCCTAGGAAGTGGGACCTGGTACAACTACCAAGTACTGATTCTGTTGTCCCAGGTTTCCCCAAGGGATCAACACTGTGCCCTGGGGAAGTAGAAGGAAATAGATTACTTGGGGGTGCTAGAAACTGGCTCTGAACTGGTGGGATTCTTCCAGGGACTGTATAACAGCCCTGCAGTTCACTAGAGTAGGGCTATGGAAGTCAGGTGATCAATGGAGTTTTAGCTCAGGTCCGTCTCATAGGAGACCCAGTGGGTCTTCAAACCCCCATGGTTATCTCACCCATTCAGGAATTCATAATAGGAGTAGACACATCCAGAATGGGCTTTGGGTGAACTTGGGCAAATTCCTTAACTTCTCTGTGCCCCAGGCTTCATGTCTGTAAGACGGGTACAGCAATTGTGACTACCTCATAGGTGTGTTGTGGGAACAAATGAGATAAGATACGCATAAGTTTTAGTTCAGCATCGTTACAACTGTACCTCCATCTGTACTCATCATAGAATATTTTGAAACAAATCCTATACCTATCTCTTTGTCCATAAAACTTCAGTGTACATCACTAAAACTAGAATATTTGTAAAAACACAATCACAGTATCATCATAATCATACTTTAAAAATTAGCCACAATTTCTTAATATCAAACATCCAGGATTGAATTTCTGCATTGTTATAATTGTTTCAAAATTTTTGTTTGAATCAAGGTTCGTATAAGTTCAGCACATAGCAATTAATTGATCTCTCCTCTCTCTCTCTCGCCTTCCCTCCATCCCTCCCTCTCTATTTGTTGAAGAAACAGAACAAATCATTTGTTCTATAGAGTTCCCTCAATCTGGGTTTTTAAAAATATAGTCAGTATTTTACCACCATTTTTATGCTTATATCCTAAATTTGGACACTATACATCACATTGAATTGACGGCCATGTCACTGTTTATTGGGGTAGAATGTATGTACAGTAAGCTGCATCCGTCTTAAGTGTACAAGGTGATGACATTTGACATGTGTACATAGCCATGTATCCCTTTGAAATTCATCCCCACCCCCTCCTCTGTCCCTAAGTAATCACTAATCTGGTTCCTGTGGTGATGGATTTGCTTGATTTTTCTTGAATTTCACATAAATCAAATTCCACAGTACATGCTCTTTTGTACCTGTCTTCTTTCCTTCAGTGTAATACTCTTCCATGTACCAATATTCATTCCTTCTTATTCCCCTGGGTCTCCTGTGGACAGAGTACATTTTGTTTATCTGACCTGCTGGTGGACATTGGCTGTTTCTGCTTTTTATTCCGTGAATAAAGAGGTTAGGAATATTTGTGCACACACTTTGGCATGGATGTATGTTTTCACTTCTCTGGGGTAAACGCCTACTTTTCAAATGGCTGTGCTATGTGCAGTAGACCTGTGGCTTCCCTGAGTATTGGTTCAAAGGAGCCGGTCACAGAGGGAAAAACTGAGTGCTCAGCATGCAGAGCTCAGCACTGTACTTTGGATGTTGATTCATTTTTTTCCACAACGCTGCCCGACTTCCGCTAAAGACAGGCTGCCTTTCAACAGATCTCACATTTTCACTGTATCACTTCAGCTAAGCACATTCACTTTTACCTTGCTTTTGGGGCACCTTTTGCTTTTTTGGGAAGCAGATTTTCACAAACTTAAAAGCAAGGAAAAACTCAGATCACACAATGATTTAGATATCTGATGAAAACATGGGACTGACTGAGAGCTTCTGGCATCAACTGAGGTGTGTGATGCTCATGTGGAAATTTAAATAATTTGTTTTTGAACTTTCCTTTTTATTTATTTAAATTATTGTAATTATTGAACATGCTTGATTGAGACCTCATGCAATAAATCCAGGAATAAGGCAGGCTTAAGTAGGTATATGTTCAGCTTTTAAAGAAACTGCCCAACAATTTTCCAAAGTGGCTGCACCATTTTCTGTTCCCACCAGCGACCAGTGATCCTGGTTGCTACAGCACCTGGCAGGCACATGGCACATGGCCATCAGTCAACTACTTGTCACCATCCCATGGGTGTGAACAGGCATCTCATTTTCCTGGTGGTGATTGATACCCAGTGTCTCTTCAAGGGCTGATGTCTGGTGAAGCAGCTGCTCAAAGCTTTTGCTCATTTTCTTCTGGCTGGCTTGTCTTTTACTACTGAACTTCAGAATTTTTCATATATTTTAAATATTTTTGAAAGATATATGTATACATATAATGCAAATAATATAAAATGGATGTATGTCAATGACATATTCTTTTTCCATCTCTGTCTCTATATAGTTTCTATTATGTAATTGTCTTCAATTGTATGAGTCACCTCCACATTTCTTTCAAATGTTAGAAATTTTAAATTTTGACAAAGGTCAATTTATCATCTTTTCCTTTATAATTCATTTTTTTTGCATGCTGTCTAAAAGTGTTTTCTCAAACCAAGGCTCAAAAAATTCCCTTATGTTTTCTTCTAGATGTTTCTCAGTTTCAAATTTTATCTTTAAGTCTATTAACTCAGTTTTATGAGTGATCTGAACAAACAGTCAATACCCATTTTGTTTAATTTATGAATACCCAGTTATTCCAACACCATTTGTTGGAAAAGATTTTTCTCTCCCCCTAGAATTGTGTTGGCAACTTTGTCAAAAATCTACTCACCAATCATGCTTTGTGGCACATACCTGTAATCCTGGCTACTTTGGAGGTGGAACCAGGAGGATTGTAAATTCAAGGACAGCCTGGGTAAAGTTAGTGAGACCCTGTATCAAAAACAGCATAGAAACAAAATGCTTTTATTTGTGGACTCTGTTTTGTTCTGTTGATATTTATTTCTATCCTTTTATCAATATCTTATTGTCCGTATTACTATAGTTTTATAGTAAGTATTCAATCATGTAATTTTTCCAACTTTTTTATTCTTTTAAAAATTGCTTTATCAATTCTAGTTCATTTGCACTTTTATGTAAACTTCATAAACAGTTTTTCAATTTCTTAACAAAAAAAAGCTGAAATTTTGAGAGGGATTACACTGAATTTGAAGTCATGTCCTGCGGAAGACACATCTTAATATTCAGTTCACCAATTTGTCACTTTATTTATGTCTTCTTTCATTTCTCTCAAGGTTTTGTAGTCTTCAATGTCTTTTGTTGAATTGACTTCTTAGTATATTATGGTTTTTATATCATAAAAGAGGTTATGTTGGTCAGTTTCCCATTGTTGTGACAACGACTTAAGGATGACTAACTTAAAGTAGCAATGCTTTATTTTGGTTCACAGATTCAGAGCTCAGTCCAAGGTCAGCTGGCTCCATCACTTTAGACCTGTGGGGAGGCAGAACATCATGGAGGTGGGAGCGTGTGCCAGAAGAGGCTGCCCACCTTTATGGCATCCAGGAAGCAGAAAGAGATGAGAGAGGAAAAGGTTGGGGTCAAGACGTACCCCAAGGGCATGCACCCAGTGACGTACTTCCTCCTACCAGGCTCCAGCTCCAAAAGTTTCTACCACATCCCAAGAGTGGCTCAAATTTAAATCCATCAGTAGATTAGCCCATTGATGAGGTCAGCACACTCACGGTCCAGTCATTTCCCAGAAGCTCTGTCTCTGACATATACCGCTTTAGGGACCAAGCCCTCAACACATGAACCTGTTTAGGGGACACATCATATACAAACCATAACAGGGATTATGTTTTAAATCTTCTTCTTAGGTCTTTTATGCATTTTTGAGACGCTCCCTTACCATTCCTATTTGAGCACTAGCAAGCTTTCTGCCAGGTTGCATTTTTCCCACCCAGACCTGATATGAAACTTCCCAGCCCCCTGTCATTCTGGTTTCTCATTAGTGGAGAATAGCACTTTGTCTTTGGAACATATTCAACATATCCTACTAATTCTACACTGTACTGAATTCAAAGGTCAGTTGAAATAATACATAGTCATTTTACTCATTTAATACACTGTTGGGTTTTTTTGATCCAATTTATTTCCAATATAGGATTTGCTTTTCTCTCTTGATTTAACTTCAGTGTTTGAATATGTTGTAGACTATTAGCTGGGCTTAAAAGTCCAAGCTGTGTGAACTCAAGGGGTCTTACTTTCCCATCACCCCTATTGTTTCCTATTTAGTGATCATTTTTGTTAGCTTTATTAGCTAATATCCTTGTGAGGGCTATTCTTTTTGCCACCGTGGATTCCTATTTCCCCTCCTTTCCTTTATGAATGATGCATACATTGCTCTGCATCTCACTTTTATCACTTAACAATATATCC
Source organism: Castor canadensis (assembly GCF_047511655.1). Classification (NCBI taxonomy): domain Eukaryota; kingdom Metazoa; phylum Chordata; class Mammalia; order Rodentia; family Castoridae; genus Castor; species Castor canadensis. The sequence goes on from NC_133392.1 coordinate 5,170,165, forward strand.
TGAAGCCTACTCTGTGTAAGTGTGCAGGTGGCTTTCTCACGCACTTATATGGCTCTATAATTCCTCTTAGGGTGGAGCACCATGAGGTGTTGTCTCACTCACATCTGCAGTTATTACAAGTAATGTCATGATTAAAAAATTAGGTATATGTATATATGTATATATATATATATATATATATATTCCTTTCTACTTTTGGACATGCCTCCTCAAGATAGATTCCTAAAAGAGGGATTGCTGCCATAAATGTAAATGCATATGTAATTTTGTTAGATATCACCTAATGTCCTTAATAGACTTTCTACGATTTTGCAGCCCCAGGAATAGGTGAGAATGCTGTTTCCCCATAACTGTGCCAGCAAAACCAGTGAATCCTTTCAATATACCTAGAATACTTTTTGAGACTACCACATTTTTCAAGATGCTTGGGGGTAAAGTCAACAGATAAAACTAGTGATATTAAGAGATTAGTGGATATTATTCACTCAGGTAGTGTCTGGGTCCATTGCTCTCACTGTAGCAAATCACCTAGACTGTGTGGTTCATCACTAACAAATTTCTTTTTCCTAGCTCTAGAGCCTGGGCACCCAAGATCAAGGCACCAGCAATGTTGGTGTCATGAGAGGACTGTGCTCTGCCTCCAGGATGGTGTCTTCCTGCATCTTTCACAGGCAAGAAACGCTGTCCTCCTATGGCAGAGGGGACAGAAGGACAGGTGAGGGCTCCCTTTAACCTTGAGCCCCTATAAATTTTTATTAAGATATATTCGTTATATAGGAGGAATTCATACTGACAATTCTGATTAGAATTATACTGTACATTATTTGCATTGCCCCCATTGTCTCTCCCCCTCAGCTCCCTCCCCACCCCACTTAAACCAATTGCAGAGGTCATTTAGTTCTGTTCATATAGGTATTTGAAGTCCATCAACCATATATCGTCACCTTAATCTCCTTCCTTCACCCTCCCTCCCAATACCACCCCCCCTGCACACAGTGTGCCTATTTTTCAGTCCTGATTTTCATTATTAACAGTTAAGTTTATGTTCTTTTATAAGGGTGTCAGTCTCCATTCATGAGGCTTGATCACATCCCAAAGATTGCATCTCTTACTACTGCTGCATTGAGGATTGGGTTTCAACATGAATTTTGGAGGGACCACTGTCATCCATCCATAAGCAGGTGGGTAAGTCCTGTCCCACTGAAATCTGAAAATGTGTTATTTTCTCAAAATTCTCACTGCAACTCAGAAATGTCTTATGTTTTCAACCTTTTGGCAACAAAAATTAAATTAGTAGCTAGCTGGGAAGATTAGGCTTGGGCAATATTTCATTTTCACTCTATGTAGGAAAACTTCAATCATGAAGTGTATTGAAATGAATGACATCATCACTGATTTAGATCCATTTTGACTTACTTACGTCAAAGCCAAGTACTACATTTACCAGGTGAGCAGCGAATACTTTTACTAAAGGATGCCTCTCCCCTTCACATGGGCAACTGACTTGTAATTACTGTTACACATTAACTACTATGAATAATTACTTACAATTTTAGCTACAAATTAAGTGATGGGCCATGGCATATTCACTTTTTTTTTAAATCAGTAAAGAAGTTAGTTCCTTTAGGAGTGAATTAATTTAATCATAACAGATTTTAGTTATCTGCCTCATATAACATATTTTGTAATTTATTGGTGATTTAAAAGTATCCATACTAGGTTACTTTCGGTTGAATTTTGATCCTCTCCCCCAACACAAAAAGGCTATAATGAAGTCTTTTTAAAAAATTTTTTTATTCATTTATTCACATGTGCATACATTATTTGAGCCATTCTTCCCCACCCTGCTCCTCCCCTCTCCCTTTCCCCTCACTCCCCTTCACTTCCAGGCAGAACCTGTTCTGCCCTTATCTCTTATATTGAAGTCTTAATTCTCAGCATTTTAGAAAATGATGTTTGGAACCAGGATCCTTGCAGGGTTACTAGTTCAGATGAGTTTGTCCTGGAGTAGGGTGTGGCCCTGATTCGGTGTGACTCACATCGTTTTGGGAAAATGCCACACAAAGACAGATGCCCACAAAACACTATGTGATGAAGAAGACAGAGCTTAAAGTCATGCAGCTGCAAACTGTGGAGCTCCAAGGACCTCCAGCAAACCACCAGCTGCTAGGAAGAAGCAAGGGACCTCTACAGAGTGCAGAGGAAGCTTGACCCCCCTGACACCTGGATCAGGGACTTTCAGCCCTTAACACTGTGATAAGATAGATTTCTGTTGCTTTAAGCCACCCAGCTGGGGTTCTTTGTCCTGGCACTCCAAGAAAGATACTGCATATATGCAATAACTATTTAAAAACTTTAAAAAGTGATGTTAGGTATTTCTGGTAGAAAGTAAATCTGATTTGGCTGATTCATTTGATAGCAAGGATTGACTTTGCTAGTTAGGTTGCATGGAGGTCTGTGTCCATAAACTTTAATGAGCTCAATCAGCAGCTAGGTTCCTGATTAAGGATATTTAAAGCATGCAGTAAAAACGTTTTCTCAGAAATGTTATCTTGGCAAAGGCATATTAATAAGTTTTAATTTTCCCATCTGTTTTGAATGTGTCTTATCAAACCAATTGCCTCTGAGTGAAAGAGTAAGAAGTATGTGTAATCATGATTTCAATATAGAGTTGCATAGTTTTTGTGTCTTTCTGAAATCTTGAGAAAATAGCAAGTCTTTTTCCAAATCAGAGTTGCATAGTTCTTTGTGTCTTTCTGAAATCTTGAGAAAATAGCAAGTCTTTTTCCAAATCAGAGTTGCATAGTTTTTTGTGTCTTTCTGAAATCTTGAGAAAATAGCAAATCTTTTTCCGAATCAGATAAGCACCAATGACTTTTGCTTGCAACAAAACTAACAGAAGATCCAGCGTAGCTGATAACTGATTTATCATTAAAATTATATTGTATGAAAATCCACTGTGGTTTGTGGTATGTAACTAAATAGTTTTGCTCGCTTATTAGTATCTATTCATTATTAGTATCTACTCATCTTTGTGAACCTCCTTCAGTGCCTGTGAACATGAAAATAAAACAGATGACATGATTTCCTTCTCTTTCTAGTAATACCACACATTCATCCAGAGTCATATGAAGTAATTTGATAAAGCTATCTTTATTTCATTAGGATATGCATTTCCAATAGAATGGTGTCTTCATATTTAATGATTTTTTGAATTACATTCAAAATTAATTTGTAATGTGTTCTTGTTTTGGTAACATATACTCTAGTGTATGTTTGTAGTATGTATGTATGTATGTATGTATGTACTGCTGTTCTCTTCTACCTCAAGCTAGAAGAGAATTTTAGACCCAAGAATTTCAGAAATTTTAAAAGATTTAAGCATTTTGATTTAAATACACTCTTTTATTGTAAAGAATAATGATGAGTTGAACAATAAAGTCTTTTATTCATAAAAGTATTAAGTATGCTTGGATGAAAGTGGAGAGGGATAGTAACTCAAGAAAAAGAGTGAGAAGATTTCTTATTTTTGAGTAGAGCTAATTCATGTATTTTCTCAGTGAATGATGGTAGGTATTCAGTTGGTATGGTATTTTGATTCTTTTGGAGACATTTAAATGTGGACACTTTTAATGCTAATGTTTGTAATATGCAGGAAGTTATTTTCTCTTCAAGTATTTAAACAGAATTAAAAATTCAGAAAGTAACTGAAAATGTACAAAGAGAGTAGATAGTTTTACAAATCATTTTAGGTGTTCTTACTGCTTTGAGCCACTGTTGCCGAGTCCTCTGGGCAGGTTAAGTCATACCACGTTCCTACAATCATTGCTTTAGGATTGATCTTTTTCCTTGCACAGTAATATTTATAAAATGTATTGCTTTTCTCCCAAATTTCCCTATTTTAGTCATTAGAGGCTTTTCATTTTGTCTAACATTGCATTATTTTAGTCTCCTCTGCAGGGGATTTTCTGTTTATTTTCAGATTCATCTGTCATGATGCTGACCTTCTGCTCCTGGAGTCCCTCCTTGTCCTTTGATACTGAGGATGACAGAAGGACTGGGAGGTGATGTGAGGCAGGTCCTCCTACAGTATGCAGTGTTGGGAGCTCAAACACCTAACCAGCAGTTGTGTAAGTTGGCTGTTTCCATGCACATGATGTGAGCAGGAGGGAGCATCCCCGAGAATTAGAACTATATTTAATGAAGAACTCACAATGCTTGGAAGAGGGTTATGGTTAAAGGCAAGTATAATTATGAAATAGGTCTTTAGCTAAAAAATATTCTGATTATTTGAAAATTGGAATTGCCTACAATCTCCCAAACAAAATAACGGGAAAAAATGATCACGGTTTTGAATAAGATAATTAAGGGAAAATTCTAAAAGCATCTACATCTGTAAGTCATATTGCTCATAAGGACGGAAAACTCAGTTGACCTCAGACTTCTTTGAAAACCACAATCCAGGAAACTGAAGGTCAGAACTCACAGATTCTCAGGGAAGATGTGTGTGGTAAGGCCAAATTTTAAACCCAACCAAATTTTGATCAATGATGCAAAAATGTCCTCACCTGTGCCAGGTCTGAGAAAAGGTCTACAAACTCACCTTGACACATACTCTCCAGTTAACAGAGAGATGTAATTTCATTAAATGTCCCAGATTGGGAGTGGGGAAGTGATTAATGGACTGCCTAGGAGGATAAGCCAACTGAACAGCTCACTGGTTACACTTGTGTCCATAGCTGGAGACAGACTGTAAATACTGGCAGGTATTCTAGAAATCAGAGAACTACATGATAAAAGGACAGTCACGGTAATATTAATAGTCTCAATTCTTCCTTCTTACCTGAGAAAATCAGGACAGAGAAGAGACAAACCCACTAGAGAAACAGGGGCTTAAAAATGCACTCCAGCAGTACTAAAGAAGTCAGCGGAGAAAGACTAATCAAATGTAAAGTCAGCCTGCATGGGAGAAGAAAGCAAAGTGAGCAAGCATAAAGCAGAGCCATGTGTGAGGCAGGCTGAGAGGAAGGAAGCAGGGGTTGCCAGTTGTTCCGGTTTTGGCAAAGGCAGTACTGGTTATTGAACTCAGGGCCTTGCATTTGCAAGGCAGCTATCTACCACTTGAAGTGCACCCCCAGTCCTTTTGCTTTCATTTTGTTTTTCAGAAAAGGTCTGGTGATAGCTTTTCCCAGGCTGGGCTTGAACCTTGATACCCCTGTCTCCACCTCTCGAGTAGCTGAGATTAAAGAAGTGTGCTACCATATCTGCCCCTCCCTCCACCCTTTTTTTCTCCGTGCTGGGATTGAATCCAGATCCTCACCTGTGAGCACCGTGATACTGAGCTACATTCCCATCAAAAATAGAACTTTTCCTGCCATCATGGTGCAAGCTTGTTATTCCTACATTTTAGAGGCTGAAGCAGGAGAAGTGAGTTTGAGGCAGCATAGCAAGACCCTGTCTCAAAAAAACAAAAAACAAAGAACAAAAAAGCCCACTAAAAAAATGAAACTTTTAAGTAATGAGTACTATCAGTTTTCTGTGGGTCCTTAGCTGTTTCACAAGACTGATTTCACAGTGGTTATGCAATGTCTTAGACCCCATGTTGCTATGTTGAAGAAGGATCTACAAAAGTGACCACAAGAATTTGTGGTGGAACTAATTCTAACTAATTTACAAAGTGTAAATTAATGCTGATAAAAGGTGTTATTCATAAGGAAAGTGTATTGAATCATGTTAATGCAAACAAAAATGTATTAAATAAAATATTGAGAGGTATTTATGAGAGTCCATAACCCCTTTCTCTCCCTCTCTCCAACATTCTTTTTATCCAGAAATTATGAAACATTTACAAAAGTTAGGAGCATAAAATATATGACAACAATGAATAAATGGAGAATTCAATAAGCTATCAAAAGTAAAAACTATAGTTCACATCATCATTTGTCATCTGAAGATAAATTACTAGAAAGATGTCCTAAGCTAGCACCTATCAAATCCCTACAACGTAGCCAGGAATCTGTATGAGATCTGTCACTTCCATCCTTCCCTGGGTTTGCCAGATAGACAATATTAACTTAATACATTAAGAAGCTGTAAATATTTGTGAAGGTTACAGAATTTACTCTAAGACACAAGGACTCATATGGATTAGCCCCCATTTTTTCTTCTTCTACCACAAGTCACCTATCCATCTATTTACCCCATATTCTTGAGCACCCATAAAGGTCCATGACACTTTCTAGATGCTAGGGTTCGACTGCAAATAATATTCACCCATCCTTGCCTTGATAGCTCTCACAAGATAGTGGGTGGGGAGGGCAAAGAGAAAAAATGCATATATGTATATACATGTACATATAAATGCATACATACATATAATTAAAATTCATGATAAGCCTAATATCAAAAATAGCTGGAAGGATGCCTTTTTAGATCTGGTGAACAAGGGAAATGTGAAGGATGAGGAGTCATCTGTGCTGTGCCAATAGCTGGAAAATATGCATCCCTGCCAGAGGAAGCCTGTGTGTGGGGGCGGGTGCTCTGGGGGCAAGGATGCTTCCTGAAAATATTTTCTGTTCTTCTCACCATGTTCTCTACCTTTTTGAAGAAATAGAGAGTATTTATAATAAGTGCTTTCACATCTCCTCTACTTCTTCCATCCCTGTCTTTTCTGTGTCTTACTGCTCACTGCTGACTTTTGTTGTATTGCTTTTAAATATTTTTAGGCTGTATTTTGTGGTGCAGTTAAGTCACCTGAAATCACTTTCACCTGTTTGAGGCTTGCTTTAAATGGAAGCATTTCATTACGATGGAGGGGTCAATTCTCAGTAGAGCATAGTAACCCTAATAGTGCATGAATTTGTAAACAAGGACTGAGAATACTAGAAATAAAAACTAGGAGAACCAAAAGAAGAAATAGAAAAATGCACATTAATTAATAGAATGAGTTAATTTTAAGCTCAATATAATATGGAAAAAATTTTAAAAACACTTCCAACCAACTTGATTTAACTGACAGTTATAGAATGCTGCACCCAAAATATTAGAAAAGAGGAATGACTTCAAAGCAGTTACCCAGTCTTCCAGCTTAAAATACTAGAAGTAAAGAAAATTAACACAAATAATCAGCAGGAAGGAATTAATAAATGTAAGAGCAGAAATCAATGGCCTAGAAAAAAAAGAAAAAAGATAAATAAGCAGACTGTTTGAAAAGATCAATAAAACCTAGCCATATTTAGAATAAAAAAAACCCCAGAAGTGATAAATTACCAGTATCAGGAATGAAAGACAGGAAATTTTTATAGTTCTTAAAACAGACATTAAAAGCACAATATGGGAACATTCTGAACAACTTTACATCAATGAACTTAAGTTAGATGGAATTGGAAACTATTTTCTTTAAAAACAAACTACTTTTGCAAGTGTGAAGCCCTGAGTTCAAACCCCAGTCCCACCAAAAAAAAAAAAAAAAAAACACAAACTACTAAAACTTCTCAAGAAAAATTAGATTACTAGACAGCTTTACCTCACACATCTCCAGACCAAGATGGCATCGCTGGCAAATTCTATCAAGCATTTAAAGAAGAAGTAAAAAGGGAACTTAAACTAATTTTATGAGGCCAGAATCACCATAATTCCAAACAAAACTAATGTTGCCAGGATAAAAAAAAAAAACCTTTTAACCACTTTTTTTCTCATAAAAATAGACACATACACAAACACACACACACACTTAACAAAATGTTGTTAAATTGAATGCAGCAACATACTAAAAGAATAATACATCATGACCAAGCTGGGTTTATCTTAAAATTGCAAAATTGGTTTAATATTCAAATATTAATGAAAGTTACATTAACAGACTAAAATGAAAATCATATGATAATAATCTAAATAGAAGCAGAAAATGTAACTGAAAAAAATTACCATCAATTTAGGGTTTAAAAAAAAAGACTTTACCAAACTAGAAGTGAAAGGCAAAATTTTTCAATGTGGTAAAGGCCATCCATGAAAAACTCATTTTAACTTAATTTTTGTGATATAAAATTCCAAATACATAAAATTGGTTCAGTGAAAAGTAAGTCTCCTTTCCTCCCCATTACCCATAAAAAAACTTCACATAAACAACACATTCAACATCTCCCCCAAAATAACAACAAAGAACATGAATTTGTTTTTCTGCACTAAGTTCTGCACTTTCTGCACTAAGATGTCTGCTTTCATCTTGTCTATTCACTGTTGCATTAGCCAGTTCAATAAGACAAAGTACAGTACAGACAAGAAGCAGCAACTGTCTTACAAATTGCTAAGGAAGAAATAAAGCTGTCCACAGAAAACATGATTTTTCTTTGTAGAACATCCTAAAGAATCTACAAAACAAACTACTAGATCTGATCAGATTAGCAGGTTGCAGGTCAACATATAAAATCAACTGTATTTATTTATGCTAACATTGAATAATTTAAATTTTAAATTTAAAATAAAACACCATTTGCAGTAGTATAAGCATATGAAGTACTTTGGGATAAATATAACAAAGTATGTGAAGAGCTAATTCCCTGAAATCTGTAAACCACTACTGAGAGAAATTAAATTAAAACAGACCTATGTAATTGTGGAGATGGTCATGAACTAGGAGAATCAATACTGTGAAGATGTCAAATGACCTCAAGTTGATCTAATTAAAATTCAAGCAGGTTTTTTTTTTTCTAAGAAATTTACAAGTGGGTTCCAAGAATATCCAAAACAATTTTTATTTTAAAAAGACAATATAAAGGCTTGTTACAAAGTAATTGAGACAGTATGGTCCCATCCCACTCTTAGGTATGTATCTACCCAAGAGAAATGAAAAGATGAGACCACTCCAAGGCCTTTAATGGAATATTCAGACCCAATTTACTGGTCATATCCCAAATCTGACGAATCCAAATATCCATCAACTGGCCAATAAAGCTGACCTGAAAACAAAACAAACCCTTCATACAAAATGGTTCAAAGATCATAATGAAAACTGCAAAGAGGAAATATTTCAATGATTTGAAAGTTGATCCCAAGTACTGAATTAGTACTCAGTACTGATCAGGACAACCTCAATCTCAAAAGTCACCATTTCACAAAAAAGAAAGAAAGAAATTTACTTACTTTCAAGTAAACTAGTAAACTTGCTTTATCAGGTTAAAGTGCAATAGGTGACTTTAATAATGAGGAGATATATTAATTAGCCTATCAGTTCTGTTTGTAAATGAATGCATGGAAATGCTTTGTTCTCTTGAGCAGCTTAAGCCTTCCCTCTCTAATCTTATTTACATTCTTAATTTGCTTTGCAAATTTTTCATTACCAAGATAAAATTCAAGTGGCCACAAATTGAGAACAGAAATATCTGAATTAATGAGGTTTCCCCATATCTCCCTCTTAGATTATGTACTTTATGGCTTCTTGAAGGAAAGAGCTTGATTCCAAATTCCCTGGGTGCCTGGCAGTTCCTAGGCTTCACGCTCCACTCTGTGTATCTGCCTTTGCCAGGTTGGTGCCAACTGTTTCATTGGCAGAAAACATTGATTTGACTCTTTTCCCTTTACAGCTAAAATTACGTTATGAAGAATAAATAAAACCATAAAAATATTTGTGTGAGGTCCTCAACCATTAACATTTTCCAAATAAAGTTCATTTGGATTACACTGTGATTCAATATTTATTAATTTCAATAAAATGTTGACTTGCCTCAAAAGTATCCTTTCCCATCTTTCCAGTAATCCTGGATTTTTTTCCCAACAGCTCTGGGTCCCCCTCAACTCTTCTCACATCATAAGAAAGCTACTTCACTGGTTTTGTAAGAAAAATGATCTTTTCTATCAAAGTATTTGCTACTCTCTTAGATTACTTAAAAATTCCTCAGGCCACCACCTTAGGTGACTTGCATGTTTAAAGGGTCCTTGCTTCTTCTTCCGGATTCCTGAACAACTCCAGTGCCCGCCAAACTGCATGCCCTAACCCATCCCCCAAGCCTTTTATCCAATCGGAAAAGACTGTGAACCTTTGACCTGGACAAATCCCAGGTGAGGGGCAGGTACACTGCATCAGGGATATAAGGAGGAGCCACTGTCAGCCATTTTGTGCTTGCGTGTTTGCTTAGCTGGAGTGAGCACATGCGTGCACCCTCTTGATCAAGAGAAATTGCCTTGTCAAGATTTTCTATCTCTTGTGTGTCTGTTTTTGGCACTGGAGGGTTATTAATTCCAACAATTTGGGGACTCATCTGGGATTTTACATTTTATCTGGGAAGGAGGTACCAGCCCTTCCCTGGGGAGACAGGCCCTGCTGCCTGATTGTGGTGGTCCCAAGGTTTGGCCAAGGGTGACAACTTTCCGGATGTGCGAATGAACTTGGACTGCAGAATTTCTTGATGATGAGGGTAAAAGAGTTCTGAAGACAGGGACTGTAGCAACCATGTAAGTTTTGTGCACAAACCAAGACAAGAAATGTCATGGGGGTGACCAAGTAATGTCTTGGTGGTTGGGATATTGGAGGCTGTGTGATGGTGAATGACACATGTCAGGTGACACACAAATGTGTTGGGTGACACAAAGGGAAAGTGTAGTCCTGCTCTGCAGTCCTGATCCTCATACTGTTTAAGGCAGAATTAGATTCTTGAATCTAATCCAGGTCAGTAGTTTATACTGACCCGCAGGCTGCCAAGAGGTGCCTCAAACTTCCACAAAGGACATAGGTGGAGATGGACAAAGTGAAAGAGAATCAGAGTGCAAGAAACCTCCAAGGCAAAGGGGGGCGGGGGGGGGGGGTTGTTGAGCTTTTGATAGTCCACCAGAAGGGAGAAATGGGAAATAAAGGCAGCAAAGAGGGGGGCCAGGAAACAAAGGCCCAGGATAAAATGCCCTCTGGGAGCCTCCTAGGGAAGATGTTAAAATATTGGGATGATAGCCCCCCATACTAAAGGAGAAAGAAACAATGAATAGTTAAATACTGTTGTTTGGACCAAAGAACTGATCTTAAAGCCTTTGTTTTTTGGTATTTTGTTTACTTGTTTATTTGTTTTTTGGCCAAGATTTGGGTCTGATGAGGACTGGTCTGTCAACTATTAATGGAGCATGTTAATGACAAGAGCTCAGTCACTCAAAAGGAGATGGAATATGCCCTCTGTTGGAGACTGAGTCCTGTAGTCTTGTTTCCACTAAAAAAAAACAGTTTCTAACTGGGATTTACTCTCCTCCCTTCCCTCCCCCTTTTGCTTGCTCTTCCTCCCTCTCAGGCAGCAGAGCTGGCCCCAGCCCTGCCCTCCAGGCTTCCACCCCTCGACCTCCACCCCCTTTCAACTCCCAGCTCCTCAGGCTTCTGCTTGAAATTACAAAAACTAGAAAATTGGAAAAGTAGATCCATAGAGGATTATTAGGAGAGGCACAAAAGATACATGTAAGGAGAGAGGAAGAAAAACAAAAACAGAAAGCAAAGATTATGTTATCCACGATTGAGTAGGTTAATAAGGAAAGGCCAAAGCAATATCCTATTGGACCTCAACCGGCCTGGCCTCCCTCATGGGGTATAAGAGACCAGACTGACAGATAAAACAAAGAAAAGGGGAAAATAAGTGCTTTAAATGTGGGGAGACTGGACAGTTTAAGAGAGAATGTCCAGAAAGAAAAAGAGTTAGGAAACTGTTCCCTTAATGATCTTTGATGAAGAATAGGGGACCAGGGACTCTTTTACCTTGAAGGTCCCACTCAAAGCTCTTGATAAATTTAGAAATGGGACCACAATGTGAAACTGTCACCTTCCTGATTGACTCAGGAGCTTCCAGATCCTCCCTCTGTCTTCTGCCCAGGGGCTTAATCTATTCCCCAGAGAGGGTACTAATTTCTGGGGTAAAGGGAGAAAGCTTTTCAGTTAAAATATTACAAGAAACAGATGTTTATTTCCAAGACAGGACCACTAAGATACAATTTCTCCTAGTCCCTGAGGCAGGTACCAACCTATTTGGAAGAGATCTAATGACTGGATTAGGAATCTGTTTACATGTAAAAATGGGATAAAATACAAGCAAGCCTTTATCACAGCTCTGGTGCTAGCCTTGCCCTCTCATGAACAGCCTTTTCACCTCTTTGTGGATGTAAATAAGGGAATTGCCCTCTGGGTGCTAACACAGAAACATGGAGGCCAACGTCAACCTGTGGCCTTCTTTTTTTTTTTTTATTCATTTATTCACATGTGCATACATTGTTTGGGTCATTTCTCCACCCCCCCCCCTCAGTTCCAGGCAGGTCCTGTTCTTCTTTTTTTTTTTTTAATTTTTTGTTTTAGTCATATGTGCATACAATGTTTGGGTCATTTCTCCCCCTTTTCCCCCTCCCCCTTCCTTACCCCCCACTCCCTTCCTTACCTCCCCTTACCCCTTGCTACCCAGCAGAAACTATTTTGCCCTTATCAGTAATTTTGTTGAAGAAAAGACATAAGCATAATAAGGAAGACAAAGCATTTTTGCTAGTTGAGTTAAGGAAAGCTATACAGAGAGATTCTTAACATTGCTTTTGCGTACCCATGTGTTATGACCCATGTTGATTCAACTCTAACTGATCTTTACACTGGTTCCTGATCCCCTTCTCATGATAACCTCTAACAAATAGGTAAAGGCAAAGACTTCCTCAATAGAACCCAGCAGCCCAGCAACTAAGAGAAAGGATGGACAAATGGGACTTCATAAAATTAAAAAGTTTCTGCACAGCAAAAGAAATGGTCTCTAAACTGAAGAGACCACCCACAGAGTGGGAGAAAATATTTGCCAGCTATACATCAGGGACTGATAGCCAGAATATATAGGGAACTTAAGAAACTAAACTCTCCTAAAATCAATGAACCAATTAAGAAATGGGCAACTGAACTAAACAGAACTTTCTCAAAAGAAGAAATTCAAATGGCAAAAAAACACATGAAAAAATGCTCACCATCTCTGGCCATAAAGGAAATGCAAATCAAAACCACACTAAGATTCCACCTCACCCCTGTTAGAACAGCCATCATCAAAAACACCACCAACAAGTGCTGGCGAGGATGTGGGAAAAAAGGAACCCTAATCCACTGCTGGTGGGAATGCAAGCTGGTGCAACCACTCTGGAAAAAAATTTGGAGACTTCTTAAAAATCTAAACACAGACCTGCCATATGATCCAGCAATACCACTCTTGGGGATATATCCAAAGGAATGCAACACAGGTTACCCCAGAGGCACCTGCACACCCATGTTTATTGCAGCACTATTCACAATAGCCAAGTTATGAAAACAACCAAGATGCCCCACTACTGATGAATGGATCAAGAAAATGTGTATTTATACACAATGGAAATTTACTCAGCCACGAAGAAGAATGAAATCTTATCATTTGCAAGTAAATGGATGGAACTAGAGAACATCATTCTGAGCGAAGTCAGCCAGGCTCAGAAAACCTGTGGCATTCTTATCTAAGTTCCTAGATCCTGTCACTCGAGGTTGGCCTGAGTGTATTCAGGCAGAAGCAGCTACAGCCCTTCTAACTGAAGAAAGTAGAAAATCACCTTTGCAGGAAACCTAATTGTTAACACTCCCCATCAAGTTAGGACAATCTTAAATCAGAAGGTGAGTAGCTGGCTGATGGATTCCAGGATCCTAACATATGAGGCTATCTTGCTAGAATAGATGACCTAACTTTAACTACTGATGAGGCCCTAAATCCAGCCACTTTCTTGACAGGAAGGCAGGAGGGAGGAGCCCCTGAACATAAATGTTTAGATATTATTGAATATCAAAAAAGTGAGGCCAGATCTTGGGGAAACTCCTTTCCAGACCAGGTTCCATTTCTTTGTGGATGGGTCCTCTTGGGTAATCAAGGGAAAAAAGGCATAATGGATATTCTATAGTAAATGGGGAGGCCATGACTATAATAGAATCAGGCCGACTCCCTAACAATTGGTCAGCACAGACTTGCGAATTGTTTGCCCTAAATCAGGCCTTAAAACACCTAAAGGACAAAGAAGGGACCATATACATTGATTCAAAATATGCATTTGGTGTGGTCCACACCTTTGGAAAAATCTGGGTGGAACAGGGCTTAATCAATGGCAAAGGCCAAGACTTGGTACATAGAGAATTAATTCAACAAATATTAAAGAGCCTAAAACTACCTGAAGAAATAGCCATAGTCCATGTGCCAGGTCACCAAAGGGGGATAAACATTGAGACTCAGGGAAATTCTTTTGCAGATGAGACAGCAAAACAGGCTGCTCTGACCTCTGAGGCCCCAGTCTTTTGTCTCATTCCATTCCTCCCTGCTCCTCACATCACCCCTATCTTTACCCCCTCTGAGGAAGAACAGCTAAAAAAACTTGGGGCAGTCAGGACTGAACAGGGAAAATGGGTTCTCCCTGATGGGAGGGAAATGAACTCAAAGCCCCTAATAAAAGAACTCCTTACCTTTGTCCATCATGGGAGCCACTGGGGACCCCAAGCCATGTGTGATGCAGTTTTGCGAGCCTATGGGTGTATAGGGATCTATACACTAGCCAAGCAAGTATCAGAAGGATGTCTTACTGGTTGAAAGATTAACAAGCAAGCTCTGAGGCAGAGACCAGCTGGGGGTAGAAACCCTGGGTTGCGATCTTTCCAAAACATTCTGATAGATTACACTAAGATGCCTAAACTAGGTCATCTTAAATACCTCTTGGTTATTAAAGGTTATTATTATTACTTGGTTATTGTAGACCATCTCACTCACTGGGTCAAGGCCAGCCTTCTCCCAGGGGCCACTGCTACAAATGTAATTAGGTTATTACTAGAAAACATAATCCCAAGGTTTGGGGTTATAGAAAATATAGATTCAGACAATGGGAGTCATTTCACTGCCGGCATCCTTAAGGGACTTACAAAGTCTCTAGAGATCAAATGGGAATATCATACTCCCTGGCATCCACCTTCTTCAGGGAGAGTTGAAAGAATGAATCAGACTCTTAAAAACCAACTCACTAAATTAGTCTTAGAGACCAGACTACCTTGAACTAAATGGCTTCCCATAGCACTATTCAGAATTAGGACGGCCCCTTGGAAGGACATTGAGCTCTCCTCCTATGAAATGCTTTATGGGCTTCCTTTACCTTAGCTCTGTTACTGATGCACCTTCCTTTGAAACCAAAGACCATTTTCTTAAAAATTGTATGCTTGGATTGTCCTCTACTTTACTTTGTCTTAGGAAAAAAGGATTGTTAGCACAGCTTCCTCCACTTGACTTTCCTGTTCACCCACACCAGCCTGGCGATTATGTGCTAATCAAGACCTGGAAAGAAAATGAACTTGAGCCAGCTCGGGAAGGACCCTTCCTGGTCCTGCTGACTGCGGAGACAGTCGTTCAGACCGCAGAGTGGAGATGGACTCATCACACCCGGGTAAAGAACGTGCCCCGACCTGACCAGAAGGAACAATGGGCTATGCTCTCACATCCAGGCAACACCAAAGTGACTTTAAAATATTCTTTCCCTTTCATTTGGGAAATGGTAAGCTTATTATTAATGTAACTCAGAGTACTTTTCCCTTAATTGTTGAATTTGATGCATGCCAGATCCTTCCTTGTGGAGACCTTATGTCCCAACTCCAGCTCCAAGGATATTCCTTTTATATGTGCCCCATCCGAGAACCCACTGGGAAGCTGGTATCTGTCCGGAGTGGATGGGTGTGGGGTGAAACACTGGGTATAAAGGATACACTTCTCCCTCTTATGACAATCCTAAGGGCTGGACCAGACCCCAGGGCACTGGAAAGACTCCAATTTCTACCATCCAGAACAATTGACAGTCTTTCAACAGACTACAGTCAAAATTACAACTGTTTCAGACACACCCATCTCCTACTTGTAAAGACAAACAATGTAACCCACTTAGATTCGTCATAGAAAGCCCTTGGAGTACGACACAAGAATCATCCATATTTTGTATATATGGGTTGGGGCAGATGTCTCAGGGACAGACCTGTTAGGTGCCTTTAAGCTCCATCTAGCTCCCAACACCTCCTAGGAGACACTCAGTTCTACCTCCACCTCAATGTTACCTGCACATTTGTACAACAATCGAACTCAGGTAACTGTAGTAGAAGTCAAGGACCTAAGACAAATTGTGGCTACTGAAATTGGGTACAGGGATACAAATGCTTGGATGGAATGGACAAATTGCTGTCTGCACGTTAAATGTTTGTACTACTAGGAGACCAGAGTCTCAGGTGGTCCCATTTTCATTAGGATGGTCCTCGGATCCAGATGGAATTTATTGCATGTTGGCTCTGTTTCAGGATGCCAAGGCTTGGGGCAACGAATCCTGCTGGATGCTATCACTACTGTTCTCAGTGGTCAGAGAACAGGTCAGCCCCCGAGGACTATTAGGCCACCTGCCCTAGACGTCAATTATACCCCATGTCTCACCAGTCGGGGGGACAATTGACAAATGTGGGAAACCTGATGGGATGCAGTGAAAGCCAGTCATTCAACAGCTTCACAAACCTGTCCACACTCTCGGTGGGCAGAGCCAATGTCTGGTAGTACTGTGGAGGACCTTTACTTGAGACTCTCCCAGGTGACTGGGCAGGCACCTGTGCTTTGGTGCAGTTGGCAATCCTTTTCACCTAGCACTTAGATCCCCAACCTGTGCCACAACATCTAGGAAAAGGAGAGACATAGACATAGACACTGCAGCCAACCACAGAGGCTCCTTTGATCCCCGTGTTTACATTGATACCATTAGGGTTCCTAGAGGGTGCCAAACAAATTTAAAGCCAGAAATCAAATTGAAGCAGGATTTGAATCAGTACTCTTCTGGTGGTCCACTATAAATAAAAATGTCCATTGGATTAATTATATTTATTATAACCAACAAAGGTATGTTAACTATACCAGGGATGCCATCAAAGGAATAGCAGAGCAATTGGGACCAACTAGCCAAATGGCTTGGGAGAACAGGCCAGCATTAGACATGATGTTGACTGAAAAGGGAGGAGTTTGCGTAACGACTGGAGTTTCATGTTGCACATTTATACCAAATAATACAGCCTCTGATGGAACTATTACTAAGACCCTGCAGGGATTAACTTCCCTATCTAACAAGCTAGCTGAAAACTCAGATTTAAATGATCCCTTCACTGACTTAATGGAAATTGGTTTGGAAGATGGAAGGGCTGGGTGACCTCAATCTTAACCTCCTTGATCATAGTGGCTGGAGTTTTAATTTTAGCAGGATGCTGCATAATTCCTTGTGTCCGAGGACTGTGGTTAATTGAGACAGCCCTCACCAAACACTCACCCTCTCCTTACCAAAGTAACTTGTTTCTATTAGAAACTCAGGAACACGAGAGCCAACAGCTCCTAAATGAGTTTGAAGAAAATAATTTAAATTATAAGAGGGGGAAATTGTAAGAAAAATGATCTTTTCTAGCAAAGTGTTTGTTACCCTCTTAGATTACTTAAAAATTCCTCAGGTCACCATCTTAAGTGACTTTCATGTTTAAAGGGTCCTTGCTTCTTCTTCCGGATTCCTGCACAACTCCAGTGCCCGCCAAACTGCATGCCCTAACCCATTCCCCAAGCCTTTTATCCAATCGGAAAAGACTGTGAACCTTTGACCTGGACAAATCCCAGGTGAGGGGCAGGTACAACTGCATCAGGAATATAAGGAGGAGCCACTGTCAGCCATTTTGTGTTTGCGTGTTGCTTAGCTGGAGTGAGCACATGCTTGAACCCTCTTGATCAAGAGAAATTGCCTTGTCAAGATTTTCTATTTCTTGTGTGTCTGTTTTTGGCATCTGAGAGTTTATTAATTCCAACAGTTTAAGACCACAGAACCTCCTGGGCCTGAAGTGCTAACCTGTAACCAACCCTGTGTCCAGTAACTCCTGGGAACCTCTTTCTCCTTCCTGGGAGATTCTTATTTCTGATCTCCATAATTCTGTCTTCATTCACTTTACAATTTATCCACCTACTAGAGGCCTCTTGAGGGCAGGGTCTCATCTCAATGAAGTTCAATGGTCACCTAAATGAGTGAAAATTGTAGCTACTGATTGACATATTCACCCAACAACTTTCTGTTGAGTTAACAGGATAAGCAATGAAACACAAGTCCTGGGTTTCATGGAGTTTGCATTTTATTTTAGGGGAGAAAAATTTAAAAACTTAAATATATTAGATGGTGGAAATTGAAATAAAGGAAGGGTATGTGTTTGTGCTTTTTAAATAAGGTGGCCAGGTCCTTACTGCTAAGAGGGCAAGGAATACAGGGAGTGATCACGGTTACTGCAAGGGTCCTGAGATGGGGAACAGTGAAAAGGACGGGGTGGCTGAAGGTGAAGGATGCTGAACACGATGAAGTTGGGAGAAAACAAGGGAGAGAAGGAGGTGGGAGATTATGTAGGCTCCCATGGATGAGGGTAAGAACACTTCATTTTATTGCGAACAAGAGTGAGAATCTTCCGGAGACTATGAGGGGGAAGTTACTATATAACTTGCATTTTAAAAGGGCCAAAAGACTGCTGTGAAGAAGAAGGACTATGGTAGGGGTAGAAATAAGCAGGGAGACCTGTCCAAAGGCTGTTGCAATGGTACAGGGTAGAGGTGAAGAGCCTGAGACTATGGTAGTCAGGGGAAGCAAGAAGAAGTGGGAGATTTAGTATGTCCTAAAGATACAGCACAGTGGATTTGCTGCATCGATTCTTCATTGACATTTTTACGTAGTCATGTCTTGGCCCCCCACAAGGTTTGTGAATGATTTGAGAGCAGCTACTACATGGTCTTCTTTGACATCCTTCTGGGACTTTGCCCTGGGCGGGAGCTTAGAATCTTTCAACTGGGTCTCTGAACTCCCATCAGCAATAGTAGTGAACTTCGGTTGAGTTCTTGGTGTTTGCCAATCATTGTGCTTTGTGCAGTGCTTGTTATTTCATTTGAGTGTCTCACTCAGCAGTGAAGCAGATGCTATCATTTACCCTGCAGAGCTGAATGAGAAGTTGTCCACCATCCTAGGGAGAGCAAGAAAGGGAGAATGTGAGGATGTGCATGCATCCCTGTTGGGTTTCAGGGAACAGGGTGTGCCATCACCCACAATTACACAGATCACCTTTTCACCCTCCCTCTGCCTCTGAGCGTGTGCTTCTGTGACTCAGAGGAGGGCAGGGCAGATAGCCATCACGACACTGCAGGTGATCTGAGTAAGTTGGCAGCTGTACAGTGCTCCTTGTTTGGACCTGAACTGCAGGCCTCTCATTATACAGCTTCCCAGCAGCCTGGCCTCCCTCTGCCCTTTGTTCCCTGCTACCCACAAGTGACTCCTGCTAGCCCCTGTCCTGGCAAGGCAGAATGTTGTTGGGTCTCCTCAACTCCACTAGCCATAGGGTGGGCTTGAGAGCAGGAAGCTGTCATGGAAAACACAGGAAAGATAAAGGAAAGTCCCTGGCATTCTTCATCCTATCAGGGTCCCAAGATGTCTCAGCCACTTTTTGAAGTTTCCCTGTGTGGAGGCCTAGAAATCCCACCTGGCTCTTCATAGACCTTCTCCTTCTATTCCTAGAAAGGGCCCATGGGAGGCTAAGAGAAATGCCATGCCATAAGATATCCACGTTCAATGTTGACAGCCTGTGTACATTACCCCCTAATGTGCATAAAGGGACAATTGCATTATATGGCAAAAGATGTGACTAAGTTAAGGATCTTGAGAAGAGGAGCTTCCCCTGGATTTATCCCAGTGGGCCCAAGATGTCACCACATGTATTCTCATAAGAGAGGCACAGGGTGGGGATGAGGTGTGAAACACACACACAGAGGAGGCCCAGAAGAAAGGATGCAGTCAGAACCTGAAGGACACCTGTAGTACCAGCATCTGGAAATGGATATACTTGGGCAAAACTAAGTCTGCTGAACAACAGAGATTGGTTGGGAGGTGATCACATGGCCAGAGCAGGCCAATGAGAGCTCTATATCACAGTGATTGGTTGGGAGGTGGTTAGACCAGGCTCTAGGTTCTCCTTAGATTTTCCTGGGGGAGTGCCCAACTGTCATCTTGATTCTGGACTTCTGGCTTCCAAAGCAGTGAATTAATTTCTATCATTTTTAGTTGTTCAGCATGTAATAAATTTGTCACACAGCCCCAGGAAACTAATTCAGATCAGAGCCTGATGAGTTTTGCTGGTCATCATACCTTCCTACGGAACTCAAGCTTTTATGCACTTGGAGCCACTTCAGTGCCTGCTTTTGGGCCTCCTTAGACATTCATGATTGCCACAATCAAGGGACACAAGACTTCCTGGATGTTCTTGTGGGATCGTCTTAGTAGTCCTGATCATTCCTAAAAAGTCTGTGCCTGCATGGATAGGCAGTCCAACTCTTGTCATACACATGCAAGGCTAGTGACAGTGGCATGGGAGAGATAGTCTCTGCCTTTGCAGGAATCTTACCTCCTACCTGAGGTTCAAAAACCTTAATGTAGGGGCTGGAGGCATAGCTCGAGTGGCAAAGTGCCTGCCTACCAAGTATGAGGTTCTGAGTTTAAACCCCAGTACCACCACCATCAGTAACAACAACAACAACAACAACTCTAATGTAAACGTGACACATCCATCTCCCTCTAGCTCACACATTATGGCTTGTCCCCCTCGCTCTAGCTCACACATTATGGCTTGTCCCCCACCCACATGCCAAAACTAGCATATAAGCATTATATAAGAAATGTCCTAGGAGCTGAGAAAAACAGGGAGTAAGGCAGACAAAGTCTCTGATTTCATGGAGCTCATCTCTTTGTAGTGGAACAAAACAAGAACCAAATATTTGAACAAGACCATCTCAGAGGCATGAACAGGAGCCTAATTCAATCTGACCAAAATAACAAAAAGTACTTACCAGATCAAGTGATGGGAAGTCCACGCACAAAATCAGCTTTAGGCTTCAGGGCAAACAATAACTGGGGGGCCTTCAACTTTTCCTCTTCAACTCGCCTGCCCTACTTGACTCATTTCAAATTCTCCCTCCATACCAGCAGCAAGATAGCATCTGGCCCCACTAACTCACCCCTCCAGTTTCTCTCTCAGAGCAAGAAAAAGGGCATTTCTAGTGGGTCCCAGAAACATCTCCAGGATGGCTCTCATTGGCCTGGTTTAAATGTCCTCCTCACCAATCACTGTAATGCAGAGCTCTCATTGGCTTGGTCTGACCATGTGCTCACCTCCCAACCAATCACTGTGGTTCACATAGGTTTGCCAACGTGTATCATGTGCCCATTCCTTGGGACAAAGAGGGTGAGGCAATGGAATTGAATGAAATTACAATGGCCGGGTGCTGGGCTTCCCAGGGAGGGGTGCTGATCAGAGGAGCCTGTCTACCACCTGGTTATTCTTCCACAACACTTGTCTACATCTTAATCCTGACTCTCCAGACTGGTGTGTCCTCCCTTATCTGGCCAAGAGAGGAAAGCAGGGATGAGGCAATGGGCTCTAACTGTCCACAGAGGTTTTATCATTGCTTTGGGCCGTGTCAAAGTCTACAGGGTGAGAAGTCTTCTCTTACTATCTTGAAAGCATCCCATTTAGAGGAGGGACAGGACTCAGGCGATTTCACCCAGGATCAGAGAGTGAACCAAGAGGCACATTGCAATACCATGACAGCTCTTTCAGGTTGCATATGTTGTGGAGTGAAAGCCCTGCCTTCCTAAGCCCCTTTAAAGAAGGAACAGATTGTTTATATCTTCTAAAAAACAAACAAATAAACAAGAGGTGGCCTCCCAGCTATACAGAATGGGTCACCTCAACAGGGTTTTGCCAGGGAGAGCCAGCAGGCTGGCAAAGCCTGACATTCACTTCCCCCGCAGTTAGCCCCAGAAAAGGCCATGTTCCCATGCACGCTGACCCAAAATCTTGACGATGCAGCTGCTAGACAAACAGCTGCCACATCGCCATGCTGGGAAAAATGTCCTTGATGCATCCGCTCAGCGCCTGGGCCAGGGCTGAGAGCAGATTAGACGCCGCAGAAGGGGGGCAGAATTCAAAGCTGTAATTTGAGCCAGGATCTCGTTACACTTCCATGCAGCTGTTGCATTCAGAAACAACAATGTATCTTTCCCCCTTCTAAATGGGCTCGTGCGTCTCTACTGCTTCATTTACTTCCTTTTCCTACAACTTTGACAGTTGGGTAGAATAGCTAACTGTTGAACTAGCCGCTTGATAACAACCTCCTTTCCCTGGTGTTCTTTTCATGTCGCAGGCTCTTCTGAAGAAAGAAATGGTGCCCCCTTCCGTAGTTTTGTCAATCATGACTTTCTTTTTAATAGCCTTTCATTTTTCCTCCTAAGGTTTGAAATCCCTACTACAAATGGAATGGAACTACTGTACCTGCTGATACTAAAAGGCCCCCATGACTTTGTACCAAGGCCAACTCTCTTCATTATGACAGTGTTTATGAGAAATAAAAGTTCTTCTGTCTTTAAGTACTGCTGTCTGATGTACTGATACCATTCCCAGGGCTGGGGATTTTCTGTGCTTATACCTGTGAATTAATTTGAATGATTCTTTTTGTTTGTTTGTAATAATGACAAAAGAATGCTTTTAGTACCTGAAATCTGGAGTGACTGTGATATGTTCACTTATCTTCAGCAAGACCCACCTCATCCAGTGAGTGTTTATTAAGCACCCATCATGTGGGAGCCTCTGTGTGGCATGCCAGAAAGCACTCCAGGATGAACGGTTCTCTCCCTGCTTTAAGGAGCATGCTACCCATTGAGAGTCAGACAGGAACACAGCTCCCCTGAGGGAAAGCAGACCTTCTGATGGGTATAGAGCAGGAGGACAAAGGCGCCCCCATTGGGATGGACATTGGGGAGGCCTGGTGGAAGGCAGCACCAACAAAGCCTGAAGGTGAGCAGGATTTTGATGGTCCAGAGATGGAGTAAGAAAGCAAAGACTTAACACCAAGCTGCTGGTGTGTTCAGGGTGCAGCAAATAGTAGGGAAGAGACGTCATTACTGTGACCAGACCTTGGGAAAAGCTGAAGCTTGGGCCCATGTTTCCAAAAACAGTAAGGTTCTTCATGCCCATCTCAGGCTTATCTCCTCTTCAGAAAAATCTGAATCCAAGTACTTCTCACTCCTGGCAGTCTAGCAAGTACAAGACTATGAGTTCAAATCCCAGCACCACCAAAAAGAAAAAAAAGTGGTTCCCTCCACTTAATGTGCTCGTTCTTCAGAAGTACATCCTAGTTTATAAGTGCAGTCTCATGGTATCTGCAACTTACTCCCAAATAATCTGGCAAAAAAAAAAAAATCCAAAAAACAAAATCACACACACAAACAAGCAAAGCATTAAGAAATGTTGAATATGGGGAAGGATGTACAGGCACTCATTGTGTTTATTTTTATTGTTCTTGATTTTAATAATGAATTTAGGGTGGCTGTTGTCTGCTATTGATTTTGCTAACTAATTTATACTATATTAAAATGTTTATAATCCCACCACTCTGAAGGCAGAAGGACTGAGAGTTTGAGAGTTTGAGGCTAGCCTGGGCTACACAGGGAGACCCTGTCTCCAAAAAAAAAGTAGAAGATATTTGCTTCTATTCCAATTTTATTATAAGGAAAATTTCAAATATACAAAAAGTTACAAAGAGAAGTATAATAAGCAAATGCTTGTTCCCAACAGTAATAATGCATCTATTTTGGGGGGCATTTTAAATTTAATTTATTACTTTTAAAATCATTTTTCATTATCATATTATTGTTGTACTGGGATATATTGTGATTTTTACAAAAGTTCTTTACAATATATCATAGTTAAAACCACCCCCTCCATCATTGTCCTCTATTCCCCTTTCCACCTAACATCTATTTTTCTAATGATATGAAAGTAATGGTTTTACTGATCCATCTACTGGACTCAGTTTTTCATGATAGAAATTATGAGACTTAGGAGAGCTAAGGAAGAAAATCTCTCAGGGCAAAAATATTGACATATTGACTTCCCATTGTAAAATCTGAATGTGAACTTCAGGAGTAAAGTAGCTTTGCAACTTTGAGATTTAACAGGCCCAGGCATTCCTCTTTGTCAACATCTATTTTCAAAACTTATTCAAGTTTTTGTTTATTCTTTTACTTTATTTTATTTTTTGATTAACATGTGCTAATTTTGCTTTTTGACAGCTTGTAAGTTCTCCTAATAAAGATAGTGAACAAAAAGAGTGCCCTGTTGTACCAAAAAGCATAGACAAGCCGGTGTCTGTGGTCAGTATGTGAGGAGATATACTCTACTGGGGAGCCATCTGTTCCAAGTAAGAACCACAGGCCATCGCATCTGAGCTGTGGGGGTCAGGCTAAACACTTCATCTACCTCTGCACCTCTCCAACTGATGCCACAGAGTGACCTGCTAGCCTCAGGGGCTGTTGGGAAGGTGAAATGAGAGCATGCACTTTGAAAGCACAGATGAGGGCTCAGGAAATAGCACTGATCATTATTACAAGCTCAACTACCACGACTAAGCTTTATGCTCCTGTGTTGCTGAGTCCTTTCTCCCACTTTCTGCCCAGCATCCATCTTCAGTGTTTGAAACGCAAAGCAACCTCCCTATGGCTCTGCTGCTGCTACATCCTCCAGCAAGGGCTGAGTTATGACTTCCTGCATCCCACACGAAAATGCTGTCCACCTGCCTGGCTAATGGATCAGAAGGACCTCTCAGATCACAGTGGCCAGCATGTTGTGAATATTTACATCGGATGTCAACAGCTTCAGTGGTGTAATCATTTGATCAAAATTTTAAAAAATATGCAAACCCTGTGTGAAGATGGTCCTGTTCTTCCAACTGAGTTGGTAGTGGCACTATCTGTGTTAACAATTTATTGTTGCTAAACAAATGAAACTTCTTTTTTCAGTGTGACAATAAATCATCACAAATGTGGCATGACTGAGTTAAAGACAGGCAGAGAGTCTCAAAAACCATCTTTTCCCTGAAGCATCCTGGTCTTCTCCTCATCCCACTTGTCCCTATAAAATGGAGTGACATTGAGCCAAGAGGTCCTATGCATGTCAAATACGACATTTAAGAATGCTGGCTCAACTAACCAAAAATAAGCTCAAAGGTTCTGCCTTGAGGTCATGTGTACCTGTATTTTGCATTTGTGAGTGTGAGCATGCACACATTTTCACGGACCTCAGCTCTAAGCAGAATAAAACGAGGGTGATTTGGTACATGTGTGCCTACTGTGTCACTGCAAAGCTCCAGAAAAGTAAAATTCAAGCTATGAAGGTAATCACAGCATAAAAGTAATGAATTAAAACTACTTCAGCCAGTTACACGTGGTTTCAGGCCTCTATGAGTTATTTTTCTAATTATCTCTTCTTTAAAATAGACTTTATTTTTGTAACAATCGCTAACATTTGTTTAACGGTCTGGAGACTAGGACAAAGGATTCCCTCATGCCTCACCTCCAGTTTCTGCCATTATTCACATCCCACCTTGTGATAATTTCTTGCAGTGGCTAAGTCAACATTGATACTTTGTTACTACTGGAAGGAGCATTTTATTCAGATTGCTTTCCTTTCTGCTTCATGTTCTTTACAGTTCAAGAGCCCATTGACAGTCCCATGTTACATTTACTCTGCGTGTCTCTCTGGATGCCTCAGACTTCCTTATGCTTGAAGACCTTGACAGTTGCAAGGTCTCTGCATCTTATCAGCCTAATTTGCTAGCATTCCCTCTTCTAACGCCTTCTCCTCAAGAAAGCAGAGGCCCTAGTACTGCTAAGATTCTTTGGCTGCCCTTGCCACTGACTAGGAGTTATACTTTACAAATGGTGCTTGTGATGAAAAATAGATTAGGGCATTTTGTACAAGATTGCTTTCTGATAATTAGATATTTTGAAATGCATAATATAACCCCGATTTTCATTTTACTTAAAATTACAGTTTACTACAATTATAAACATAATCCATTTACACTGGATCAGACTGGTAGCTATTATGCATTATGGGCATAGTTACAACTACCCTGTATTCGTGTCCTCCTCACCCTATAAAAATACAATTGCCAGAAAAGGAGAGTTGGAGGGAAAATTCTTAGAAGGAACTGCTGATGGGGTGGCACTGTATCTGTTTGTCTCCTTCACAAATCCCTAGCCCCCAACCTCTTTGCATGGCTGGAAGTTGTGGCTCACAGTTTTAGCCCATGGCCATTTGTGTTAATTATTTTGCGGTTTGTAACAAGAAAGCACATATGGGTAGGAGGGAGCACATGGCAGAGCAAAAAGAGCAAGAGGAGGTGCTAGGGTCCCAATATCCCCTACTGACTGAAAGACCTCCCACAAGGTTCTGCCTTTATAGTTTCCTCCATCTCCCAATAGTAACAAGCTGGGGACTAAGCCTTTAATGCATGGGACTTTGGGGGACACTTAAGGTCCAAATAATAGTGGTGTCCTCTTGATACTGGATCACTGATCCCAAGTTTGTGTCTGGACAAAGATGATGATTGTAGATGCCCGATCAGGATTTAAGAATAAAGCAATTGCAAGGTTTATTGAAAAGATAGCAAAAGCTCCCAGCACGGGAGGGGCCTTAGGGAAAGCTAAACCATGGAATAGCTGGAGTCTAGGAGTGATACAGGGCTCTGCCTGGCTTAGGTCTGACTATTCTGTCTTGAAGCTACATTTGTGATTGGTTGGTGTCTAGTCATCCCCCACTGAACCTGGCCACCGACTGTCCCCCTCCTTATTGAACAGAACATTCAGAGAAGGTCTGGTCAGCTTGTCCTGGCCTTGGGGCCCACCACCCACATTTTGCAAGATAACATTTTGTTATCTTGATAAAAGGCCTGGTATTTTTCTGAGAAGCCTGTTGTTTCTCATACACCTTCAGATGACTGCTTTTAAAGTGTTTCCCTCATCCAAAATGAAGTCATCATTTATTCATTCCCCTTACACACTCTCATTTCTATGACAATAACCTGACTGCCTCCCATGTGACACTGTGTGCTTGCTGCCTCTCTTGGCAACTTATAACTGGCTCACCTCACTTGTCTGACCATGGCCAGCCCCTCCAGGTCCATCAGGCTGCTTGGTCTAACTTAGTTTGCCTTCCTCAACTTGGACTGCTGCCTACTCTATGAACCAGGCTGTGCTGCCTGGCCTGGAAAGACCATGGAATTGTCCCCAGTGGGGAGTCTCAGGAGACCCTGGGTGCCTGAAAAAATAATTGAGCTGAGACACAGATTGCA
The DNA here is from genome assembly GCF_047511655.1 of Castor canadensis. Taxonomy (NCBI): domain Eukaryota; kingdom Metazoa; phylum Chordata; class Mammalia; order Rodentia; family Castoridae; genus Castor; species Castor canadensis. The sequence goes on from NC_133392.1 coordinate 5,197,410, forward strand.
AAGCAGCAGCAGCAGCAAAGTTTTACTGAGAAGATTGAGAAAGTAGGAAAGTCCACTCCCCAGGGAAGTTGGGGAGTGGGTTCTGTCTAGGTGGCTTAAGAGCGCACCTGTGGCTGCAGAGCACAGTTGCCTTGATTTGGATGGGTACTTACACACTCTAAGGGGTGAGAAAGGGGAGGAGATGTGTGTGGTACTGAGGAGTAGCTTTTGGTGATTGACAGATTGATTGACTGCACATGTGAACTCCTCCATTATAATAAGATGCAGTACTCATGAATATTCGTAAGACCATAATTAGCCGCCCTTGGGCTCATGCCCCAGTTTGGGTCCAGACAAAAGTACTATTTCAAAAGGGGCATTTTGGGGTGGTTCTGAGTAGAGGTAGATCACCTGTTCCCTGTAAGATGATCTGAGAGGAGGCCACCTGTTCCCTTTGACCTGGTTTGAGTACTTTCTCTGAATTTCTTGCCTCAGGATGGCTTGGGTGGCAAATGAGATGCAGCAGAAGAAAAGAGTGGTCAAAGAGATGGAAACCAAAAGTCTGCAAAATAAAAGAAAGAGAAAAACCCTGGAAATAATTAACAGAGAGCATTATATGAGCGTTTCAAGTGGCCAAATGCACGTACAACAAGAATCTTGAGAAAGCATAGTGTGGGTTGGCAGGGGGTGGGGGGCACAGAAATGGTATTTGAAGAAATATTGGTGCACACCTTCCATATCTCCAGACAATGTAGGTTCCAAAGCAAAGAATACCACCAGGAATTTTAAAAAGTCACCCCATAATAGGATACATAACAATCCTAAGCATTTATGCCTCTACTAAGAGAGCCTCAAAATGTATGAAGCAAAAGCTGATAGAACTGACAGGGAAAATAGACAAATTCACAGTTGTTGGAAACCTCAGCACTGCTTTTCAATCATTGCCAAAACAAATAGGCAGGGAATCTGAAATTTATTTTGATATAATGTAACCAATTAGGCTTTGTTTCCATCAGTGTAGATATATCTCTTACTACCCTATTACTTTAGCCTACTGTGTCTTTATATTTAAAGTGGATTCCTGTAGACTTTTTGAAAAATCCATCCAGAATCCACATTCTTTTTAAGTAAACCCAGAATAATTACCAAGATTAACCAAATTCTGAGATATAAAATATGTCTTAATACGTTTTAAGGGATTCAGTTTATACAAGTGCATTGTCTGACCATAATGGAATTAAATTAGAAATCTGTCACAGATAGACACCAGGTAAGTCCCCCAAATATTTAGAAATAAATAATTCAAATAAGCCATGGGTTAAAGAAGAAATCAAGAGAAATAATGATGTATCTTTAATAGAATGAAACCAAGCTAATGTGTTTGAAAATACAACAAACTAAATTTGTAGCATGTAACAATTGCAAAACTTAGAGAGGAGTTCATAACACCAAATTCCTACTGAGAAATGAAGAAACATTTTAAATCTACAACCTCAGCTTCTTTAAGACAGAAAAAAATTAAAGCAGAATAACTCAAACCCAACCTAAGCAGAAAGAAATACATAAGAAAGATCACAGCAGAAACCAGTGAAATATAAAACAGAAAATCTAAACAGAAAAATTGATGAACCAAAAGCCAGTTCTTTGGGAAAAATCAATTAAATTGATCAGCCTCCAGCTAGGCTGATCAAGAAAAGGAGAACAGACACAAATGATCAATACCAGAATTCCAAGAGTTGACACCATAACAGACCATGTAGTATTTCAAAAGAAAAGGGAATACTATGAGTTAACTTTTATGCCAGGAAATTCAGCAACTTCGACAACACCTAAACTCACTCAAAAGAAATCAGATACGTAACCTTGATTGTGTAGATGGTTTCACAGATGTGTACATATTGCAAGACATAGCAAATTGTTTAAATATGTGAAGTTATTGTATCTAAATTATATTTCAGTAGCAACATTAAAAATGTACCACTTGTGCTTACAGTCAGTAAGCTTTGAAAATGACGTCACCTGTAGTTAAGGACCAAGGGAAGAGCAATGTTATCCCAGTGGTTACTGACACATGTATTCTGGCACATGGGTGTTTTGGAATAGTGTACATTCTTAAAAAGATTGACAGACATCCAGAGACTGACATGAAGGTATCTACTAGTTGTGTGAGAAAGCTAAGATGTGTGCAACCTAGCTTCAGTATTGTAAAATAAGGACCAAATTTCTGTCACATGAACATATGTGCATGCATGTCTACACATTTTTACACACATTCATACATACATATGGACATGCACCGTACATTATACTGCCTCCATATTAACAGCACTCTATATTATATATGAATATACATATGTATATAGTATTGTTAATATTGGCTTAGAATCAGGGAAAGAAGGAAAATCAAATAAGCAAAAGCAAAAAGAAATACCTTAAAAAACATATCTGCACATGCAAATTAGGACCTCATCTCTTAATGTGTCCATTGCTCCTACACTGGTGTCAGCCACCATCATCTCTCTTAGCTTGGTCATCTCCCAATTCTAGTTTCAAGTTTCCTCTGCAAACTTGCCTCTTCTTTCCTACCCTGGCCCTGGAGGTTGGGAAATCCAGGCATGACTTTACCTTCCACACTTTCCCAATGGACTTTCTCATGTGCTGCCATTTTGCTCTGCCTTCCTCCTGGGATTCCCTCTCTACCAGTGTTCCACAGCCTCCCCATGCTTGGAGTTGCAGCTTCAGCTCAACTCCAAGCCCGGACAGACCTTCCTCTTGTCTTCTCCATGTGAATCAGCCTGAGAGGAGGAGTTCAGCCTCCCTGTTCTGGCACACACAGATCTCCTGTGACCTCGGGCAAACCTCTGCTTGTTTCCCTTCAAAAATGGGAGGAACATCCCCTCTGTGTCATTATTTCAGGTCAAGATCTTTCGTGAAGAATTCATAAACAGCTGCGTTTGTGTAGAGTGTGGGTATTAAGAAGCCTTGTATTATTTACTTTTCATACACTTGTTCTCTCACTGAATCTGTAAGTTCCTTCTGGGCAGGGTCTCTGCAGAAGCCTTCTTTGTATGTGAGGAGTGAGTTCAGTAACACACATGTGCTAAGCACATAATGAATGCTTTTCTGATCACATCGATGCTTCTGTGGCGAGTAGGCTGAGAACACCGTACACTAACCCTGGCCATCTTCACCAGCAGGATTTGTCATTTCACATTACAGATGGGAATCCCCACAAACAAAATTCGTCTCTGTAATGGAGTTAACATTTCATTTTTCTTTAGTTTCACTTTACATGCAAAGCAACATGAACTGGGTTTTGGGATCTTTGAAAGCAAAATATAGAGGGAAAGTTCTTTTGGACAGTGACTGCACCCCATTGACTTTATTTATCCGTTGGTATCAGCATGTTATTGCTAAGACTGTCATCACTATGTGGAGGATTCCAAAAGCAAGAACTCAAGAAAGTCTCACTGAGACCTCTCACTGCCAGCTAATCAGAATTTCAAAAGGTACAGAAATCCATGAGATGGGAGCCTCATAGAATTTTATTTCAATTACCATGTTTGAAGAAGGTTGACTGTACAGTTCATATTAACCTGTTTTGGACCATAAGAAGTAGCCATGACTTCTCTTCTTCCTTCCCCTTCCCAGCCCAAATTTCATCTCCAACTTCTCAAATGGCCTCCTTAAGATTCAAAATTTGAAGAGGACAAATTATTTGTGGTGTATTTATATAATGAAAGGCTCCTCTATAGGGAAAAGTAATGAACTTTTAAAGCATGGAATGTGACATGGCGAATCCCTAAAAATATTATGTTGCAGAAAAGAAGTGAGGCACAAAATGATATTTACCGTATGATTCCATGGATATGAATTTCAAAAATGGATGAAACCAATGTCTGGGAGTAAAGTCAGGATTGTGGTGACATGAAGATGGGGAAAGTGGTGTCTACTAGTTAGAACAGTGCATGGAGCTTTGTAGAGTGATGGTGTGGAGATGCCTAAGATGGAGAGCTGGGTGGTGGTGTCAGCAGGTGTGTAACCAGTACACACACATGTGCGGATTCTTCTTACCTCAATGTTATTAAGTCCTATTAAAAAGAATTAAGTGAGGATTTCTTCTTCTGAAAGGATGAAGTAGATGTGACTTCTTTTCTTATGAGACAATTTTCATTACCATATATTAGTTGTACAAAGGGGTTTCATTGTGATATTTCTATGCATGCATGTATTAAACTGTGCTTTCATCAAATTCACCCCCTCCATGACTCAGTAGTAAATGGGTTTTGTCCTGTTCCACTCTTGAAGTACAATCAAATGCCACGGGCATCATGCATATAGAACAGCCATAAAAATGGGAAGGAAAGAAGGCCTGGGAGCTTGAGATCAAGGAAAAGCTCAATGAACAGAGTTCATTGGGGTTTTTTTTGCCTCATACATCCTGGACTTGAAGCTGATGAAACCAGCAATGTGGGAGGCTCGTCCATTGCCAAGAGGAATAGGAAACTGTACTGTCAGTCTAGGGGACACTTCAGCAGCAACTTAAAAACAATAAACAGGAAATAACAGATATGGTAATGTTGCTTGCCCAGAAAAGGTTCATGTGTTGGGAGCTTGGTCCTCAGTGTGGAGGCACTGTGGAGCCCAGTGGGACGTCTGTAGATCATATGGAGTGTGCCCTGGGAAGGCATGGTACGACATCACCTCAAGGTTACCTTTTTAAATTTGATTTTGAAGAGAATGGTTAAGGTCTACTCTCATAGAGAATTTCAAGCGTATGTTTGAAACAATATAATATTGTTAACTGTAGCCCCCAGGCTGAAATGTTAGACCTCCAAAACTTGTAAACTCTGTGGATGAAAGTTGGCATCCTTTGACCAAAGTATCCCCAGTGCACCCCATTCCTATTCCTGACCTCTGGGAATCACTATTCTTTTTTTTTTGTAAGTGATACCATGTAGTATCAGTTTCTGTCTGGCCTCATTGGCCTGTTTCACTTAGCATAATGCCCTCCAGATTCATCTAAGTTGTCACAATACCAGTGTTCCCTACTGTGGAACCTTTACCCTACAGAACTGTAAGAGAATAAATCTGTGCTGTTTAAGCCACTAAGTACCCAAACTTGTTACAATAGCAATGGTAAATGAGTCTGCAGATGAATGTAGGCATTGTGGTGAGCATGTGGGAGGACTGAGCAGAATAAATAACACCCAGACCTCCCAGAGCTCACAGTTCTAGGGTTTTCCAAAGGCTGTGACATCATAAGCCACAGTCATTCCTGCAAAGCAGATCAACCTTGCCAGAGTCTCAAATGATCATTTGTAGGAAGTTGCTCCATCCAGTGCAGTCAATTTGAACTGAGCAGGCATTTCTATTTGAAAGAGAAGGAATAGAGGAGAGGGGGAGAAAATCATTATTGGGGTGGTTGTCTTGTAGGCATTTTGGGTTTGGAATATTGACTTCTGAGACTTTGATGCTGAGAGGAATAGAAGCCGGTCGAAACTTTGCAACTAAAATACTGTATTTCTATGAGTTTTTTTCTAAACTTCACAATGTTCTTCCTCATATTTCTTTTTTGACAGCAAGTTTTAAAATGATGTATCTTTCCCAAAGCAAGTCTTTCCCAGAGTTTTCAACTTGGTTTTCATAAAAAACGATAACTATTTCTGCATTTATATTTCAAGGATTTGCAAGGTAGTGATAAACATTTTGAGGACAATTGGCACAGGTAGATTTGAGAAGAGACAACTGACTTTTGGGGAGCAGGTGGCTCATCTGGGGGAGCAGGGAAGCTCTTGGAGCCTTTCTTGCATGGTGTGTTTATGAGATGTGTTCAGGAGGTTACCTGCAAGGGCCTCTCTCAGGCCAGGAAGGGGCCTACAAATGTGTCTTTGTGATTATAACTTACCCAAGTGAAATACTCCATGTCCAATCAGCTTAGACTGCTGTCTATGCTACAGCATTTTTTGGCTTTGCTCAAAGATGCTGACTTGGGGGTCCATTTAGTTTGGGTTTGGTGGGGTTTGTGATTTGCTGTGATGTTCATGCATAATAAAGTTATTGCTATCAGTTTCTGACACAGTTGGGTCTACACCCAGGCACGTGCAACTGGTATGCCAGGAATTGTGAGTCAAAGATTTTACCCCATTGCAAGTGGCCGCCACTTTCATAGTTGCAGCAGAAGACAAAAGGCTTCAGTACTGATGCTGAGCAGGCAGCAGACTTGTGACACTCATGTCGCATTTGCTCCCTTTACTCCCCAAATCCCATAGGTGGTGAGGAGTGGCTCTAATGGATACTGTACAAACAGTGGTTCTAGGTCACAACTGAGAAATCTCAAGTTCAAGCAACCCACATTCTGCAAAAAGCTACTAACAGATTTTTCCAGCTCCTACCTGGGAGGGGAGGTGTTCCTTGTTATCCTGGTTAGGAAACAAATCTGACTTCTGACCTGGAGGGAAACTATCTCTGTTTTTCAAAGCTATTTGCTGTGCAAACATTCTTGGAAAGATAATCTAGGAAGAAAACCCCAGTAATTCACTGACAAGGAAGTGTACAGATATTTGTCAAGCCATCCATGAGGACTGGTCCCAGAGACGTTCATGCACAGATGCACAGGGTGGAGGTGGGGTTCTGCTTACCAACACAGATACCTGTTCCCATTGGCTACTCAGGAGGCAGAAGTCAGGAAGATCATGGTTCAAAGCCAGTCCCAGGAAGATAGTTCATGAGACCCTTCTCAAAAATATCTAACACAAAAAAGGGCTGGTGGAGTGGCTCACGTGGTAGAGTGCCTACCTAGCAAACATGAGGCCCAGAGTTCAAAACCCAGTACTGCCAAAAAAATAAATATTGACAACCTGGTTAAAGAAGGTCCTTGATTCAAAGAGCTTTTAAGATTAAATCCCTCAGAAAACAACCTGAAATTCCCTGACACTTCAAAAATCATGTATGAATGAGTTGACAGAAGTTTTTCCAAGAATGATAATAATCTTACATATTTTATAATGTTACCTGTTAATAAGCTTGGAAAACTAAAAGAAGCTTTCCTAAATTGTTGATAATAAAGAATAGAGTTTGTCTATCATGGTTGAAGAAAATCGATTATCTTTCTAGTCTACAGAAAACTGCTCAGCCCAACATAGTAGCTACTTGCCATGGTGGTAACAGTGCTTGAAATGTGACCAGTACAAATTGAGATGTGACATAAATGTAAAACACACTCCAGATTTGGATGACCTACTGAGAAAAAATTACTATAAAGTACCTCATTGATACATCCTATTAATTCCTTGTGGGTTAAATAAAATATATTATTAAAATTACCTTTGCAGATTTGTTTTGCTTTTTAAAATGATAAATGAGGCTCCCAGTTGAGGGTTGTATACTTTTATCAATCAGCATTCCTGTAGTCCCAGCTATTAGAGAGGCTGAGGTGGGAGGCTGGGGATCTCTTGATCCTAGAAGTTTGAGAACAGCCTGGGCAACATAGCGAGACTCCATTGCAAAAGAAATCATTTCAACTCAATTAAAAAGAAAACGATACTTCAAAATTGTTTCACTGTAAAAAGATGATCAGAATATGAAGACAAAATGTATAGGAAGAAGTTACTTTTTTTGGATTTTGTAATGCTTGCATAAGTTTTCAACTTTTAAAAATTTGGAATTTATCATTTTAAGTAAACATTTGCTCTCAGAGCTGTTTACATGATTGTAATTCCACATTACAATCCATCACAAGTTTTCAAAGATCTGGAAGAGAGCACCTGGAGGGGCTCCAAAGATTAAGAAATGACAAGGAGAGGGAGGTGCCCATTATCTGATTTGATCAGTATGGGCTGTATAAATGCAATGCAGTGTCACATTGTACATCATCAATATGTACAGTTGTTAAATGCTAATAAAAATTAAGTACAATAAAAGACAGGCAGGACCAGCAATGACTGAGAGGACATGGGGTGAGAGCCCCGAGCTGATGGTGGAGACACTGCCCTGGGCTTGCAGGCAGCCCTCAGCCCTCAGGTCTTGCCTCCTGCTGCACAGACACACACTAAGAATAAAGGCAGAGAAAATTACCATATTGTATGAGCTTTCTGCCCCATGAAACTGGGATCCTCCAAGGTACCAGGTGCCTGCCAAACTCTATGGAGGGCCTGGAGAGCACCCCACAGTCCAGGGGGTGGATTCCTTGGGATGGAGGAAGAAATCTTTTATGGAACTGTTTCCAGTTTGCCAAGGGACTGTAGAATAAGAGGAGAGGAAAAAAGAGAGGGGCAGGGCTGGAGGAGGAGGCTGGAGGAGGGAGGAGAAGAGGAGACAGGGATGTCAGAGCATTGCGAGAAAAATGCTTGCTGGGTATTCTGTGGACCTCTTCCTTCCCTCTCCCACAGCACTGATGTCCAGGAACAGGAGAGAATGGGCAAATGAATTTCAGTCCATGCAAATGAGGGAAGAGCAGAGCCCTCTTGAAAGAAGAATGCTGTTTGCACTAGAGACTGAGCAAGTTTGCAGCAAGGCTGAAATGAGGAAAGTCAGACCTGGCTCATTCAGGAGTCTGCATTCATATCACAGGAGGACAATTCCTGTGTAACTGAATTCCCAGTAACTGAATTTAAGGGCAACACAGAAAGTAGGAATTAAAAGAGAGCCAGGGGACACTGAATCAGAGAAGTCCTTAGACTGATGTGTGAACACCCTGGCACTGGAGCTGCCCTTTGTCTACATCAGAAGTAGGAAGTAGGAAAATAGCAATGAAGGAGAAATGGTATTCCCAGTATATTAGCTAATCACAGTCTAAACCATGTATGTAGCACAGTACATGCTATATGTGAAGAGCAACAAATTTATATAGTATAGTGCACAGGCTATATATGTACACAGCACTGTGCACTACATACATATAGAACAGGGCATATATATATGCAGAGCACAGTGTTTAATGTGTACATGGCATCCTGCAGATTATATGTTATAGCACAATGCCTAGTATATTACATGGTACAGTGAGTAGCACAGGTGTGTATATAGTGTGTAGCATATGTGTACAGCACAGTACATATATACTACACAGTTTATATGTCAGCACCTCATATACAATATGGACAGTATATACATCACTCACAATGAGCAGCCTGTATGTGTGGGGTAATGCATACGGTAAGTATACAGCAGTGTATACCATGTTTCTAGCACAGTGCATCTGTATGCAGTGCAGTGTTAAATGTATAGGGAACTGCACACGTGTAGAGGTCAGTGCACAGTGCTGGCATATGGAAGTGCCTGTAGTGAGTGTATAGCATGTTTACAGTGCAGTAGATGTGTATAGTGCTGTTTGTAGTATGCTTTTAAAAGACTAAAGGAAAGGAGAGATAAATGGTGGCAGATAACTTCCCCAATTAGTGGGTGAGAGGGCTCAGAAAAGCATGATCACGAACTTGGTGATGCTGTTGAGTCAAATGAAATAGCTCGGTGGCACACACTCAACCATCTCAAATGTGATCACCGTGCCTGCCCTGGCAATGACTTCTGACACGCTGTATGTCGTGGTTCCAGTCTAGGTTCCACCTGACTCTTCCCTCTCCTTCATCTCCATTCAATCGGCCGTCCACTCTAACTGTCCTTTCTCTGCCACTTCTCTCTTTCCACAGCTCTGGACAGCACCCTGGACAGTGCCCAGGGCTGGCTCCACAGTGTCTGCGGTGAGCTTTATTTAGTACACTGTGTAAAGTGCCATCTGCAGGCTGCAAGGCAGTTTGTGATCTCAGATACAGAGCAACCAGGCTGCTCTTCCTGGTTCAATCATTTCCCCCCAGGTAGCATGGGAGCCCTTGCTAAGGCTACTTGGGTGTGATGTGGTACAGAGTTTAGGAAGCAGCCCTGTTCCGTTTTTTACCTCCAGACCTCATCTTTTCTCCACCCAGACCTACTTCAAGGTGCTGGGGACAGAGTAGAGAACAGCCTCTGTTCTCCTGGGGACACCACCACTCCTGCGAATGTGGCCTTACAGTTGTGGTGTTTATCATATTCAAGCCTTCTTTACACAGAATGGGTTCCTCTGTGAGGAGCTTTGCAGGTGTCCCATTTTCTCACCTGCCCTGGACAGCCCTTTGCTCCAGCAGCAGTGAGGTAGGCAGGCACTGGGATGAGTAATCATCATGGTTACTGCTTCTCTGCTGGTTAGGGACAATCGGGAACTTCAGGTTTCCTCTGTGCAATGTGATGTGCAAATTCTCGCCCTCTCTTGCTTGGGTTCTCTACAGACTTAACTCCCGATTTCCCTGACACAACAGTCCATTGCAGCCAGTGCTCATTCCTGGCTGCAATGAGGACATTGCCTGCTCCTTTGAGTCCAAGTCCTTTTCCCCCTGCTCACCAAATCCGCCTCTACCATGCTTCTGCCCCTTCTGGTCCACAGTCCATCAGTTCCTCAGGCACCAGATCTAGGTCCTTCAGTCAGTCACCAGTCCCTGGGCCTGGGCCAGCCCTTGCCTTTGTCCTTCTCTTGGCTCTTGCTTTTGGAGCCATTCATGTTGGAGTCATGTGGTGGTCCTCACAGCTTCCAGTGAAACCTGATGGAGGAGACCTCAGTGTCTCCTTTCTTTGCCTTTTTTTGGATTTCTTTACAGACATTGATGGGGATATGCTCTAAACAATACAAAAGGAATTCAATCCGATATATTACATTGCTTAGTTTTTTTTCCCATTTTTTATGTTTTCAGAAGTAGAAATTCCTATGAGATTTATGACACCATGGATACAGTCCATTTTGGCATTTAAAGTCAGTCCTTCGGGGACATTGTCTCCAGCCAACACTTCCCTGGCTGCTCCCATGGGTGGATGAAGTTCTTGGTTCATAGGACCAGTGGATGGACCTATCTTAGAAGTGAACACCTGAAAGACGCAGAAATAAGCTGCACCTTTCCAAAGGTAACTATTGAAGTTATTGTTCACAGTAAAGAGTATTCCCAACTCAAATAACAAAAATCAGGACATTTTGGCAGCATCCTTGGGAAAGACAGGTCAGAGGAGGGCTCAGACAACTCTGGTCCAGGGGCTCAAATTGAGCAGACAGAATTTGCACTCTCTGCCTCTCTCCTGTGGCATCTTACCTCTGTTGTCCTCATCTCACAGGCTCCTCCAGGTGTTGAGGACACAGACTCTGGCAGCTGTGGTCACATCTTTGTCAGTCACCAGGATCTATATGCCAGTACCTATATGTGACTCCCATGGGAGACCAGAGTAGCTTGCTGTGGCCAAGAGTCATCCCTGCAGTACCACTTGTTGGGCACTTCAAAACTGGAATTGGCCAGGCCTGAGCCTCACAAGCACCCCTGGGATGAGGCAGAGAATAATTAGGTTGAGGGGTGAGGAGCAGTCAGCATGGTCATCAGGCAGAGGAGCACAATCTGTATCAAGCATATAAAACAAGATACGTCCCTCTGTATCTAGACATGTGACTGGTTCTATGTGTCTGCTAGTTACAGCCCAGAGGCCATACAAAATAACATTAAGAACTATGGGGATTTGATATGTCTATTCAACGCCTTCTGATCTTCTCAGGATCTCACCTTTTATCATTTAACAAAACTTTGGTTTTTCCCATTCTGACCTGCGTATGAGAAAACCTTCAATGACTTCTAGCACACATTAGGTACAGAAAGCCTATCTGTGAACTCAGCCAATCAGATTTTAGAATGGCCCTTCCTGGTATCCATATCCAGTCAGAGTTGCTTCTGTATACGGTAAGGGTGTTGTCTCTGAAACTTCCAAAGACCTCAGGTCTCAGAACTTTCCTTCTTTTCAGTTCAAGCACAGAAACTGATGAAGAGACAACAAGGGAGCCTAACCAAAGAAAGTCCTGGAATGATCCCAGCCAGGCCTTCCAAATGGAAGACACTGGGTCGTGGGTCGATACCTTCCGTGGTGAGAGCCACACAGCACTTCTGCCTGTATAGTTTAGCTGAGACCCAGTGTTACCAGCTATGTTTCTTAAAGAAATGTTCTCTCTCTCTCTCTCTCTCTCTCTCTCTCTCTCTCTCTCTCTCTCTCTCTCTCTCCCCCTCTCTCTCTCCCTCTGTCTCTCTCTCTCTCTAACTCATTTAGAGCCCAAGGGATTTCAAAACAGTATCTATAGCATGATTTCTTCAATGACACACATTAACTCAGAGCCATTTGCTGACTCTGGTTCAAGCTGAACAAGTTTCTGTCATCAGAATCTCTCTCTCTCTCTCTCTCTCTCTCTCTCTCACACACACATTTATAAAATTTCTTTTCAGTATGACAGTGGGACAAAGGAAAACCTTTGATAATGTAAAAATTGTTGATGATGCATGATAGCCTCCCACAGAGGAAGGGGATTCACAAGTGCTATATAAACACCACTTTATTTACTCCAAGATGGCGGGAAAGAAGTGAGCCAATACTGGTTCTCTTCGTCCACATTACAGGGGTCTGACGTTTTAACTGTTTATTCATCTCACAGCATCTCCTCACACAACACTGATGGCTGCCTTGTGAACAGTGTTCTAAGCCGTCTGCTCCCATTTTACCTCTGGTATAAGAAAGAGAAAACTCCATGTACAAGAGAGTTTATTCCAAGGTATAGGAAATGACTTTGCTCCCTACATAACTCAAAAGACTGATGAGTCCTGTGCATTTTTTGGCTTACATTGAATGACAAACATTTTATTTTTCCAAAGGCTATGTTTTAAAAGTGCATCTACACAGGACTTGCTCTTGGTTACACTGCATTTCATATGTTTGATAAATAAATGGTGCAACTATTTTTTGATAAGCCAATCCCATTCCTTCCTTCTAAAATTTCTCAAGACAGGCTGGGTAGAGATGGGGAGTGGAGAAAGGAGAAAAGAGGGAAGTAAAGGGGAGGTGCAGCCCGACAGGGACTCTGTCTTTCCTGACTCCTGGAATAAGATACCCTAACAGTCTTCACCCACTGACCTCATTCTCAAAAACAGCCTCATGAAATTCCTTTAGGCATAAAATCCTTTAGCTTTTTTGTAAGTATATTAATTGAAAATGTTTTTAAATTGTAGAACATTTTGGCTTTGATCAGTATATTATTAATTTATAATGAAATTAACTGCCAAGTCAATTTTAATAAATCTTAAGTATTATTTACAGTATTCCTGGCTTCTTTCCATTTAATAAGAGGTGCATATGGTTTAGTCTACTTTCAATTAATTTTTGTAAAAAGGCATGATTTGTCAAAGATAAATTTTAAAATTACTTACAATGTTGTGTTTGGATCGAGACCCCAAAATATGCACAGAAACATGAACAGATTGTTAAATTTTTGTTATGGCCATATTTCTTTGAGAGGCCCAGCCCTCTGACCTTCCTACCTGGAATGTGGAGATTAGGACATTCCTCCCCCCTTCCCATCCACCCCTCACCCCGCTCTTCACCTTTGACAGCTCCAGTGCTTCCAGTGATGGCCTGCAGCCCTGGCTTTCAAACCCACTGCAAACCTTTGTATCAGACATTCCCAACCACACACTACCTAGATGTTGGCCCAGATACCTCTGTGTCGGATGGGGCCACCCTGTGATTTGCAGGGTAGATGCCAGTAGCACTCCCATGCACAGGTTATGACAACCACAAATGTCTCCAGGCATTGCCAAATGCCCCATGGGGGCAAAATTGCCCCTGGTTGATGACAGCCACTGCTTTATATCACCAGCTACACCTGCTCTCCAGTCAACCTACTAGTTGTGACCCACTGACATTCCCAATGCCGGGAGAGAAAATTTTACTTCCAGAATTTATTCAAGTTCAAAGATGCTAAAATTTCATTTTAAAACTTCTGTTTTTAAAAAAGTTCCAAAGATATTGTCAAATCCAATGGAGAGATACTTACCCAACACCCACCTCTTGCAAAGCGTTGAGCTGGTCCATTTCTCTCCAGGCAGGGCTCCTCAAGTTCCTTCCAGGTTCTTCTACCAAACAAATCATTTCCAAGAGCCAGAGGCAGGCTCTGGGAAGAGGACTTCATTTTGTCTTTAATACTTTGAGTTTTCCTTGCACAGCCATTAGAGGAGGGAGGGAACAGAAGCAGCCTTTTTGTTTTTAATCCAGTTTCTTTCTCCTCACACATCATTATAAAAATTTGATTTTGCAAAGTTTGGCAAGGCTTTGCTCCAGAAGTTTCCACTGAAGGTGTGGAGTTATAAATCTCAGAGAAGTGCAGCATATCTGGGAATTGCTCGCACATTCTTCATCTGTGCCCTGTGAGCCTCACCAGAGGCGGTGGGGACAGGGCGGGTGACTACCAATGTCCTGAGCATTTGCACACAGCCCTTTTTTTTTATTATTCATATGTGCATACAAGGCTTGGGTCATTGCTCCCCCTGCCCCCACCCCCTCCCTTACCACCCACTCTGCCCCCTCCCCCTCCCCCCCACCCCCTCAATACCCAGCAGAAACTATTTTGCCCTTATCTCTAATTTTGTTGAAGAGAGAGTATAAGCCATAATAGGAAGGAACAAGGGGTTTTGCTGGTTGAGATAAGGATAGCTATACAGGGCATTGACTCACATTGATTTCCTGTGCGTGGGTGTTACCTTCTAGGTTAATTCTTTTTGATCTAACCTTTTCTCTAGTTCCTGGTCCCCTTTTCCTATTGGCCTCAGTTGCTTTTAAGGTATCTGCTTTAGTTTCTCTGCGTAAGGGCAACAAATGCTGGCTAGTTTTTTAGGTGTCTTACCTATCCTCACCCCTCCCTTGTGTGCTCTCGCTTTTATCATGTGCTCAAAGTCCAATCCCCTTGTTGTGTTTGCCCTTGATCTAATGTCCACATATGAGGGAGAACATACGATTTTTGGTCTTTTGGGCAGGCTAACCTCACTCAGAATGATGTTCTCCAATTTCATCCATTTACCAGCAAATGATAACATTTCGTTCTTCTTCATGGCTGCATAAAATTCCATTGTATATAGATACCACATTTTCTTGATCCATTCGTCAGTGGTGGGGCATCTTGGCTGTTTCCATAACTTGGCTATTGTGAATAGTGCCGCAATAAACATGGGTGTGCAGGTGCCTCTGGAGTAACCTTGCACACAGCCCTTATACCGATAAGACTCTGGAGGCATCACTGAACTAAAAACCCAAAAAGAAATGGCACTTGCTTCAAGATAACTCCAAATTCAGCTCGCCTTCCTCTGTAGACTCATAAGAATTAAATTAAAATTAAGCTTTTCCAGGCATTTCTCTGAAAACAAGGTAGAAGTCTATAAAGTCAAAACAAAATCTTTTGTTTTATCCAGTTATATAAAAATAAGAACCACTTTCTTAATTAAATCTGCAGAACTGGGGAGGAACTGGTTTATAGAAACGTGGGTGAGAACACTTTTCAGCATGAGCTCTCTCAATGAGTGACTGGCTCTAGAAATGTTGGTTTCTTATGAGACCCCCCCGGTACGTCCAGCACAAATTTTCCAAGGTATCTTTGAGCCAGGTTTTTGCTTATGTTACTTAGAATCAAAACTTTGCAGCACAATGAAAAATCCATTTTGTTTCTTATTTGTATCAGCTGTCCATCCATCCTTATATCCATCTACCAACTCACTCATCTTTTTTTTTTTTTTTGCAGTTCTGAGGTTTGAACTCAGGGCCTACACCAGCCCTTTTTTGTGATTTTTTTTTTTTTTGAGATAGAGTCTCAAGAACTATTTGCCTGGGGCTGGCTTCAAACTGCAATCCTCTGGATCTGTCTCTGCCTCCTGAGTAGCTAAGATTACAGGCTTGAGCCTCCAGCACCTAGCCCACCCATCCATTTATTGACCAGAAACTTGTTGAGTGGCTTCTTCCCACCATGTGTGATTTCTGTGCCAGGCACTGTGATGGATCTAGAGATTCGGAGGTGAGATAGATCTAGTCCCTATCACAGAGCTTGGAGTCCCAGTAGAGCACAATGTTTGTGCAGTGGGCTTCTGAAGTCCGCTAAGGTCATGCCTCCACTAGAAGGAAGACCTGGCCTAACTTACCAGTAACCAGAAACACCCCATCTTCTGGACCTATTGGCAGCAGGAAGCGGTCTCCTCTGGACTTGGCCCTCAGACTCCCTGGCTGCAGACCCCTTGCCCAGCCCTCTTAACCCATCTCAGAAGCTTCAAGAGTTCATCTCTTCAGGATTATAAGGGACAGCATTATTTTCAACCACAGGACTCTTCTTACTACTGAGTTTCTCTGTATCCCAATGGCTGAATCCATGGACTTGAATTTGGCAAAGGAGAGGAAGGATTGGTATTTCTTTTCAGGATTCAGTGTTACGTTAGATCTAGCAGTAGCCTCGAATTGACTATCAGAACAACCAACAGAAAGCCCTCCTGTGGAAAAGTTTGCTCACCAGAGTTTAGTAAACCCTGAATCAATATGGAGACAATCTATCCCATGCAATTTAGGAACAGTGAAGAGCTTCCCAAGCATTGGATCTCCACCAGTGGAAATTTCCTTAGACAGTCTGTGGAATTTTCCTCACCAGTCCTTGATATTATCACTTGTTTATCTTGCCAATCAGATGAGTAAAGAAATGCTGCCATTAATATTTTATATACAATGTCCTCATTATGACAGTGGATTTTTCATTGGTTTATTGTTCACTTACATTTCTTTATCAATTAATTGTTAGAACTTTTTACCTATTTTTATATCAAGATGCCTGGCCTTTTAGTTTATAATTTGGAGGGGCATTTTGTGTGTGGTAATGGGTTTTGAACTCAAGTTCTCACACTTGCTTGTCAAACACTCTACCATTTAAGCCATGTCCCCAGCTCCTGGAGAATTTTATAAGTATATTTTCTAAATTCTTAAAATCTAATTAAGTAAATAATTGATTACATCTTTCTTATCTATCTATATCTTTGTGGGCTTTATGAGAGCAGTTTTAGATTCAATGCACAGGATGTTCTCACATATCCCCTCCCCCACCAGGCACCCCCCTATCAACGTCCCCCACTATCAATGTCCCCCAAGCATTGGAGATCCAATGCTTGGGAAGCTCTTCACTGTTCCTAAATTGCATGGGATAGATTGTCTCCATATTGATTCAGGGTTTACTGAACTCTGGTGAGCAAGCTTTTCCACAGGAGGGCTTTCTGTTGGTTGTTCTGATAGTCAATTCGAGGCTACTGCTAGATCTAAAGTAAAACTGAATCCTGAAAAGAAATACCAATCCTTCCTCTCCTTTGCCAAATTCAAGTCCATGGATTCAGCCACTGGGATACAGAGAAATTCAGTAGTAAGAAGAGTCCTGTGGTTGAAAATAATGCTGTCCCTTATAATCCTGAAGAGATGAACTCTTGAAGCTTCTGAGATGGGTTAAGAGTGAGACATTGGTTTCAGATGGCAAGCTACACTGATGCATCATTAGTACCCGAAGGCCCTGGATTACAAGAGTGTTCTAATGGTTTAGAATACTACTCTTGGTGTTGTACAGCCCATTGGTTTTGACATATATATATATATATATATATATATATATATATATATATATATATATATATGATTTGCTTCCACCATTACAGTATCACATAGAACAGTCTAGCCTCACTGCCTTAAAATCCCCTTGGCTCCACCTATTATTCATCCCTTTTCCTGCCAGCCCATGGCAACCACTGATCTATTCACTGTCCCCGTAGTTGTGTGTCTCTGGAATGTCACATAGTTAGAATCATGCAGCTTTAGCCTGTTCCTGTTCAGCTCACCTTTTTCTAAATTGTTCTGACAAAATCCCAAGCTTGCTCTATCCATGGTCTTCCCACTGTGGAGATGGCATCTCCTTCCTCCCAACTGTTTTTTGGAAAACATATACTTTCAGTCACCGCTAAAGTGCCTAGTGACTTTTGTAAATGTACCCTGAAGAAAGCTTTTATTTATTACCAATAAAAACAAACAGACAAAAAGCCCCACAGAGCTGTGTTCCTGTCACAATTCCACTGCCCGTTTGGCCTTACCAAATCCATTATAGAGGAGTTAGACAACACATGTCAGAAGACACAAGGTGGAACTTAGACCCACATTGAAGCACTGGTGGTTTGAGGGCAGGAAGAAATGTGGCGCTCTCTGAGACCACACAAGACACAACTGTTGTGATGGTGGCACTTTCCCCAGCTGCACACACTGGGCCTGGAGAGCCATTCCTTGTCCTTCCTTTTTGTGACCACAGAGGCACCATCTGCTCTTTATCTGAAGCCAGCCATCCACTGGTCCTCTGCAGTTCATCCTCTCCCACTCAGGAAGGTGAGCCAGCCTTATCCCCTCTCTTCCAATCATCAGATGTCCCCACTTGACTGAATCATCCCATAAATACACAAACACCAAGCACACTCTACTTGTTCTCACTAAGCACAAACAAACACCACAAAGTGAGCCAACAAAACCCTTTCCTTCCCAGTATCCTCAGTGCATCTCTTGGGCTATTTAGAGCACAGCTGGGCTAGAGGATGCTAAGTGTTAGACTGAAAAGTACAGAGAGGTAGACAAAGAGATGGCTTACCACCAGCAAAGGTTTATTCAGGAGAAGAAACCTGCAGAGGTGGTCTCCAGCAAAGGAGCTAGAGCCCACTGCCACTAACAGACTGGGGGTTCTATAGGAGAGGAAGGACCTGGTAATATTTCCATTGTGACTTGTCCATTGTCCATTGCTAGGGGTAGTCAAGGAACTGGGCCTTGTGTCCTGGCACAGGTGCTTGGAAATAAGAGTTTCTCTTGGGGATCCCATCTCTAATGGAGCCAAACAACTCTAGGATCAAGTAGAGTTTAAGATGGTGTAAGTGATGTCAAACTGATACCTAACACTAAACACTACAGAAGATAAAAGGCAGGCCAAGCCACAGGCTACCTTGAAACCATCTTCAGAAAAGAGGGTAAGGCCCAGGAAATTTTTTTGGGAACTGTGCCCTGAGGGATATGTACAACAAAGTTTCTTTATTTATTATAGATTCAGCAAGAGGAATTTCAGGTTGTCTTCATCTACAAAGAAATGGAATATTATTCAGCAACAAAAAGCATGATATCCTGACATTTTCAGTAACACAGATGTAACTGGGGGACATGATGTTAAGTAAAACAAACAGAGCATAGAAAGTATTGGTCACCAGTGGCTCATGCCTATAATTCTACCTACTGGGGAGGCTGAGATTAGGAGGATGAGAATTTGAGGCCAGTCTGGGCAAAAATTTCACAAAACCCTATCTTAACCAATTATTGGTCCCAATGGCAACACCTATCATCCCAAGCTACATGAGAGGCTGTGATCCAGAGAATCATAGCCCTAGGCCAGCCCACATCTCAATAGAAAAAAAGCTAGGCGTGATGGTGATCACCTGTGAACTCAGTGACAGTGGGATGCAAAAAATAGGAAGATCATGGTCCCTGGACCAAAAGCAAGACAAGACCGTATCTTCAAAATAATCAAACCAAAAGTGGCTGGGGGTGTGGCTCAAGCAGTAGAGCGCCTGCCTACCTGAGTGCAAAGCCCTGAGTTCAAACCACAGTACCACTAAACAGAGAGATATATCTGGCATGTTTTACTCTTCCTGAAAACTAAAAAGTTGATCTCTGAGAAAAAGAAAGTAGAACTGTAGTCACTGGACGTTAAGTAAGGCAGGAAGTGGAGTGAATGAGGTTAGAGACTGGGAATGGAAATACTACTACACAGCAGAAATTAGTTCAGTGTTTTGTAGCCTGGCAGGGTAATTATCATCTGTAATAATTTATGATGTATTTTAAAATAATCAGAAGAGTCCAAGGTTCCCAAATGCATAGATCAATGTTTGAGGAAATGGAAATGCTAATTGCTTTGATTTGATCATTACTTGTTGTGTGATCAATTTTCAGAATTCAATAAATGTATTGAATTACAATACTGCACCCCATAAATATGTACAAATATTATGTGTCAGTTTTTAAAATGCTGCTTGTAAGGCCAAATTCTATTTGCCTAGATTCTCCATGAAGCACACAACTGTCTCTTGGGCACTCTGAGGACCAGTGGAGTGGGACTGAGTCTCCATGGGTGGGAAATGATGACTTCTCCACACTGAGTGGCTGTGAGGAGCCAGAGCTCACGGGAGAGTGTGGATCAGCCCAGTGTACTGGTGTGTGATGAATTCCAAACACCAAGCTCCATCCTAATGGAATATTAGTTATAATTCCTGGTTAGTCATTATGCTTGCTGTGGGGTATTTTAAGTTCTCCTGAAACAAATGGGCAGAGGACAAACGTCTCTGATGAGTGCTTTGGTTTTCTAAAGCAAGTTGGGTTTGCTGAGCTATGGGCTGATTGGCACGGCCCAGAAACCCTTTGTCGCATATAGATTTGGAAAGGGCTCCTGGCACATGGACAGTGGTTACAAGGTACACAGCAGATGGCTCAGTGCACACTTGGAACAGACAACATGTGGAGAAGTTGTCACTGTGCCTCAGCAGCTTCCCATCCTGAAATGGGAAGGTGGCTCTGGTTGCTAAATTTACTTTGCCTGCTAGAAGATCTGGAGGGGCAGACATAGTGCCTTAGGTCACTGAGGGCTCATCAGTGCTGCATAGGGTGGCAGGGAGATCAGGGCCACCTTCTCTGTCCCAGGGCTGGGCATGTACCTGATGCCCGTGGGAGCTCAGTGACAGTGTGAAACCAGGCTCCTTCCCTGTGGGTAATTCCATTTTGTGGTGGCAAGGGACATTGCAGCAGGGCTTCTGGGGAAGTAGGGGGCACCCCACGCACTTGGTCTTTCACCAAGTCCCACGCATTCACACCCCACTTGTGCCACCAGCTCCTCCTTCTGCCAGCCTTGGTGCCATCTGCTGTGAATAGCACGCTGCCCTGAGTGTGTGTTCAGAGCTGGGAGCCCTTTGCCTTTGGTCACCTGAAGCCCATCAGAGTCTTTGTGTCACTGAGTACTCCTCAAAAGGGTAATCTTTTCCTATCAACTCAGCTCATTTCTTATTGGAGGGAGGGAAACCTGGGACTCAGGTCCCACACTGAACTAAAAACTAAGGTCTGGGAGCAATGAGATTGTTACCTGATGCGCTGGTGTTGAATTCAGAAAATATCACCTGCTTCTGCAATCAGTTCACATCCTAGAAGGAATTGTCTCCAGAAATGCTTTGTTTACAAACTACATGATGTAATCCAGGGTCAGCCATGGGGAGTCCCCAGATAAACCTAAAGAACTGACAGTGATTAATTTCGTGAGTTCCCATCATTCTTCCTTTGACATTTTAATGTGTCCTTTGTTATGAATTTGTTCTCTTTTATGCTTTTTTATTTTAAGGAAATCAAAATGTATCCTCAGTACAAAATCCTGAGCTAGAATCCATTTTTAAAGTGAATTTGTCACTTGAGCCAATATTTACCTATAAAAAAAGAGTTGACCCAGACAGTCAGTTTAGCCTCCTGCCATTGTTGTGTTGGCCCAAACATTTTGTTTTTCAAAATGCAACTTTGTCTGGTTCCAGCTGCAATGAATTCTCCTGACAAAAAGGATAGAAATTCAGCTCTTGCTAAGTTAATGCCATTCTTCATTTGCTCTGTTAAAACATTATAATTTTAAAATTATGATGAACTGGGAACTTGAAACATACTTCTGAAAGGGAAGTTAGAAAACTTTGCCTGAAATAAGTGAAAATATCTCAGGTAATGAAGCCATTTGGAGCTATCTGCACCCCTTGAGCATTAAGACCAACCATGTAGAAAGAACTCTTACAACTCAATATTATGGAGGCATAAACACAGTAAAGAAACAAGTAAAATATTTCAACTGACTATTAAGCAAAGATATATAAGTAGACAAAAGATGTTCACACATCATAAGAAAATGTGTATCAAAGCCAAAATGAGACAGTGCTATGTACCAAAGACTGACAATATAAAAGGTGGTCTTTCCTTTAGAAATAATGAGAAAAGTACACGTACTGTAAATGAAACTTAGTAAGTTGCTTGACCCTTCCATCCAGCTTGATTTCAGAAATGACTTGAACAATGGAATTCATATCAAGAGAGAAGCTGGTGACATCCTACCCTGTCAGTATGATTGATTCTGGTTTGGAACAAATACCAGTAGCCTCACTGAAAAGCATGTCCTTATCAAATGACTTGATAACAATGCATTGTATTCTGATTAAAAGTTGCCTTTTGTTCAAATAAATGGCTAAGAGACTGACTCAGTCTTTTACCTTGCAGTTTGTTGGTCTCAAAGATGTTAATGATATAAACATTCTATCAATATGTGTTTACAATGTTTATGATGATGATGGCTATAAACACTAATTATACTGCAAAGTGCCTGATGGTTAGATAATGACACAAAAATTCCAACAATGTGCATGTGTTTTAGTAATTGCAGGGCTGACTGGGGAACACGTACATCAGATGCTCCAAGGGAGCTAAAATCCTGACAGTTGATGTTTTAGTTTGAATTCCTGAGAAGCAACTCTTGAAATGATGTTTGGGGAAGGTGTTTATTAGGAAAAACTGGTAGAGGAATAGGGAAGTGGAATCTAGCAAGAAGGTCAGAAAATGTGGGCACCACGAAGCGGTTCAAACAGTACCTTGTGACTTTGGCTTAATGCACTGAGATGTTGTGGAGACATGTAGCTCATATCTCAGAGTTACTCAGGTGTAAAGAGAAAGGAAGCATTTATACTGATGGTTACAGGCTGACGTGGTTATGTAAATGGCACTTTCCAACTCTCCCTACATGTAAGTGTGCATTAAGGTGGTAAAGGACCAGGGACACGAGCAGTGAGGATTCACCTGCTGCAACCCATTGCACACTCTGTATCAAGCGAGCTTCACCTCCAAGACCTGCCCTTTGACTTCTGTGTTTATGGCAGCATCTTCTATTTGCACAGGCAACATCTTTTCAGCCCAGTTTCTCACGAGGTTTAATGGAACCCTGATTGCATGTTAGGCACAAGGAGTCCAGCTAAAAGTGACTGCATTTCCAGGCTCGCTTGCAGCTAAACAGGCCTGGGTGATGCTCTTCTCTGCCTCCTACTTCCTTTTCTTGTCTTTTTTGTGCTTGGCATAGAAGTTGAGTGCTGAAAGGAGCCAGAAAGCAAGACAATGAGGTCTGCAACAGGGTAGTGGAGTGAAAGCATTGAAAGGTGGAGACATTGTGGTTCTTAGGGTTTCTGTGTCAGCCCTAGATGATAACCCCTAATCCTTGTGAAATAATCCTAGTGAAAACTATTGTTAGAGTTTCTTTTATCTGCAGATGAAAGTACTCATAACCAATGCTGCATTAAATGGAAGTGGTAAAAACGATAAGCATGGTAGAAAGAGATGTGTTCTTGGCTTATTTTTGGTCAAGTGTTGATACAATGAGAAGTGACCTTGAATGTTTGTTCGGCTCCATAGATACCTACCTGGATAACAAAAGGTTTTGGTCTGGGTTTTCCAAATCATGGCTGGATTGTTGTTTTTCTTCAAGGAGGAAAAATAATAGACAAACTTGGCTAAGGGGAATGAATTCATTGTTCATCCAAATGATAAAGAATGGCTCACAGATTTGGTTTATTTTAACAGATGTTAAACATGCTTAATCAACAATTGCAAGGCAAAATGGAATATGTTTATTGCAGATGACAAGACTGTTGAAATGAAGATGAGCTTGGGAATCAGATGAAGACAATTGATCATGGGGACGATTAATCACTGGAGACTTGGCTCATTTACATGGGATGAGATTTACCTCATTTGAAACAAAATAAAGTACATCATTCATTGTCTTTCCTCACTGAGAAACCGTCTTGATAAGAGGGCTGCTGCCTGATGTGGGTTAGAATCCCCAGAGCCCCACATCATCACGTGTAGTGCTAGCCCTCCCCACCAGACCCGAGCTCCAGTAGAGTAGGCTCACCTCCCTTGTTTCCTGTCTTGGCCCTTTCTTTGGTCACATCATTGGCTTCTACATAAGGAACAATGAAGCAAGAAACCTCTGCAGTCTTCTTTCAGTCTGCAGCCTCTGCACACCTGTAGCCTCACTCACAAGGTGCACTCATTGAGGCCCCCATGGTAGAAGGCCCCACCCAGGTGCTAGACCACTCCTCGAGTGGCTTTGTGTCCTCATTCACCATCAAGTCCTCCCACAGTGGAGACAGACACTGAAAAACAGTGCCATCCTTGGCATTAGTCCGCTTGTGCCAGTCCAGAGTACTTCGATACTATGCTAAAAAATCAGGGAAGGAAAAGGACCTGGCTATAGAATCCGATATATGGCTTTCTAGAAATTGACAGACTGGATGCCTGAGCTTTTCACCTGCTAACCAGTGATGCAGGAAGCAAACCTTTGGTTCCTATTTTTCTTCATAGTATACATTTAAACCACTATTTTTCATGTTGAAGACAGCTAAACACTGAATTACAATTAAAACCTTCAATGCTATTGAGGGGCAACAAAAATTTTTTTGAGGGAAAACAGACAAACAAACACCCTAAAAAAGCAACCGAGAAGTTTTGCATTTTGCATCCAATTACTCCTTGAGGTAGGAAAAGGGAATTGGTGTCCCCAGGGCTGTGTGATGACATGCAAGGGGTCCAGTGGATGCAAAACCTTCTGGGAGGTCAAAACTGAGCGCATTCTATATACTAAGCTTCTTTTAATCTACAGAAACCAGAATTTAGCATAAATATTTTTGGAGGTATAAAAATTATATAAAGCCTTATTAATTTTTGTTGTACAACATTAAACTCTAGGTACCTAAGGACTGGCAATTAAATGCCCTCTTAGTCCAAACTCTCACCAAACAAATGGACAGCATGAAGGAATGTGTCACCTAGCTTCATCCTTGTACCTCCACCCTTCATCAGTTAGAACTGCAAGTCTTTGCTTGAATCACAGGTAGGTATGAAGAGATTTAATAGCTCTGAATTTACATCATCTGTTACATAGTCTGTGTTTTTTGTACCCCTTTGTTTATAAAGCAGAAAGATCCAATGCAGAAAGAATGCTCTTTTCAAAGAACAATGCTAGAGAAATTGGAATCAATATGCAAAGCAATAAACACTGGCTCGTCCCTCATGCCATTCATGAGAATTAACTCAAAGTGGAGAGTCTTATGTGCCAAACCTAAAATTAAAAATTTGTCAGAAGATAACATAGAAGAATAGCTTTGCGAAAATGGCAGAGCTATCTTTGGGTTAAGCAAAGATTTTCTGGATACAATTTTAAACTATGATCCATACAGATAAGAAAGACTTAGAAGTGGAATGCATCAAAAGTAAAAACTGCTGCTCATTGAAAGACACCATTAAGCAAATGAAGAGACAAATCACAGACTGGGAAGACATATTTACAAAACACAAAAGTGCTGAAGGACAGTGCTAATGAGATAGGAACTGTCACAACTTGAAAGTAAGGAACAAACATTCTGCTTGCCCTGGACAAGGGTTGGGGACCAATATCCAAATGCTTTGCCAAAGAAATACATGGATGGTGAATGAGAAGTTAAAAGCATGGCAACATTGTCAGTCATTAGGGAAAAGTCGATTAAAGTGACAGTAAGATCCATGACATATCCTCTTAGAAAGGCTTAAAAAAAGACACTTTTAAATGCTGCTAGGAAACAGAGCAACTGGCTTGGTAGAGGGAATGCAAACCAATATGACCACTTTGAAAACCAGTTTAGTTGCCTTTCATAAAACCAAACCTACACTTAGTATTAACATCCAGAAATTTCCATTTTACACATTTACATAAAAGAAATAAGGCACACAGAAATGTTGCTAGTGGCTTATTTATTATCACCAAAATTTAGACACAACTCAAATGTCCCTCAACTGGTAAAGGGACAATGATGTCACATGTATAGGAAGAAATGTTCAATAATAAAAACGAACAACTGGCCCATACTAGCAGCAGCATGGGCAACTCTCAAAAGCAGGATGCAAACGGAACAAATCCAACTCGACAGGCCCAAACGGTGTGATTCCATTTATAGAACATTCTGGAAAAGGCAAAACTTCAGGAATAAAAACCAGACCAATGGTTCTCAAGGATGAGAAGGGGGAAGAAGTCAGGCTATAGATTATAAAAGGGCTAGAGGGAACTTTTTGGTATGATGGAAAATATCCCACATCTTGAAACTATCTCCAAGGTAATTACAGTCCTATGTAAGTTCATAGAACTACCTTCCAAAAATGAGGGATTTTGCTTAATGAAAATTCTCTCTCAATAAATTTATGGGGGAGGAGAGAATGAGGCATGATAACCTAGTGCAAAGTGTGATCGAAGTTGGACCCTCATTACCAACAGCTGTAAGTGAATGATATTGTTGAAACAGGTGGGGAAATTCAACACGAACTGTATAGAGAGTAGTTAACATTACTGCATAAGTGTTGATTTCTTGGTCATGATAAAGGTAGCACAGGCCTTTCTTTGGAGATACAGGCCAAAGTGTTTCACAGCAAAGAAATATCATGTCATCTGCAAGTTACTTTCCCAAGATTGTGTGTGTGTGTGTGTGTGTGTGTGTGTGTGTGTACAGAGAGTGGAGAGAGAGAAACAGAGAGAGAGAAGTGAAGAATGAGAATTAGAAAAATGTTTCCACTTGGTAAATCCAAGTGAAATGTTCATTATACTATTTTCTCTGTAGTTTTTAAATTTTATAAATAAAAATTTGGCAGAAAAATTAACCCTTTTTTATTCAACAATGGCCTTTGCAGAACTTAATAAAATAATGAAAACTGTAAAGCAAATATGCTCAATGCTATGAAGTTCCTAAAGTTAAAAATTTAGAAAAGACCAAAATGTCCAGCGACATATGGTACCTGACACAGAGTGGAGCTCAGTACATTTCGATTGAACAAATGGGTGTTTGCATTAAAGGATCATCAATAAATAAATTATAGTATATAAATATAATGGAATATTATGCTGACTTTAAATATGCTTTCCTAAATATTTAATGACATTGGAAATTCTATGTTAAAAATTCAGAATGTAAAACCTGTATATATGAAGCTGTTTTCTCAAAACATTTTTTAATTCACAGAGAGAAAACATAGAAGAAAATAAACTAAAAAGCAAAGGAGGCTGTCTCCAGTGGTAGGATTTATATTTTGTTTATGCTTTGGCCTATTTTCCAATTTTTGATACTGAGTTTATTCTTTTTATTTTATTTTTCTGACATTTAAAACTGCTCAAGTTTAGCAACACAGTGCATTTGGAAAGGAAGCAAAAGTATCTAGAGGAATCCCTCACAGCAGGTCTGCTCAGGAGAGGTGACATCAGGGTTGAGACCCTAAAACATTAACTTAACAAATGCTGGATGGGATTAATTGATTTACAATTATGTGACTTACTATGGCAAAACCCCTGGATTTAAACTGAGTTGTTCTCTCCTCTTTGCTAAAAAAAAACCAAAAAAACAAAAAAAAAACTTCAAATATGCCATAATAAAACAATAGCATTTTCCGATTGTGCATTACTCTTAGAATTTAAACACAGAACAAAATTAAACCTTAAACTTAGATAAGACAGATATCCAGTTGCTCTGTTTTCCAGAGTTTTCTTGTCAGTCCACCTTGCCTCCAGCCAAGTAGGCTATGTGGACATGGTGGTGGGGGGCAATGGAGAGCCCCCATTCTGATGTGCTTCCACCCCAGGAGCGTTTCTGAACGGCTGGATGACATCCAAATTACAGGCAGTGTTCTTTTCTTGAGATCATATGGCTGGAGGGAATGAGCACAAAACAGGAAGGAAGACTGAAAAGGCCAAGTAGAAAAGGTGTGAAAATGTGGAGCTGTTTATCACAATCTTCCCGCCCCAAACAGCCCTGAGCTCCTGAATCCTGGTCTGTGAGAGCAAGGCTGAGTGAGCACTGCTAATGAGGCTGTGCAGAGCCCAGGTCAATGCTCAGGGTACAATACACCTGAAGATGCTGCTTTGGCTTTTCTCAGGCTTCTAGCTGGGAAGCTGAGGTCTGAGGATAATAGAGCAGAGGCCACACGTCCAATGTAGGGAAATTGCTCTTCATGGATGTGTTGGGTGTGTTTGCTCTGGGAGATTCCTCTGGATAAAGGGTTTGTTTGCTGGAGTGGAGGAAAAGCCACAAAGCCCAGCTCATGTTGAATGGAGCTGGAGGTCAGGCTCAGCTCTGTGTGTTGTGTGGGATCACCCATAGGAGAGCCCGAGGCCCTGTGGAGAGGACCTGGGATGTGAACACGTGAGCTGGTGCCACTTAGCATGAGTTCTCTTATGGCTTGAAATTATTAAGGGAACAGTCTGATGTGGGGTTAAAAGGTAGACAGAAAGCCTAGTAGTCTAGAAAGAATTTTTTAAGCAATTTTTAAAAATTACAAAGCCTTATTTTGGTTTTTGAATTAAACATTTTGAGTGGACATTTTTCAGTAAAGACTTTTTTTTCTACCCTTTATTTCTAGGGATCACCATGGAGCGCCATGAGAAATTCTTACCCGTCATCTTATTTCAACTTGAACTCCATTTCAATATTGCACATGTTACCAGTCATTTTCAACCTCCAGCCATGGGCACGGGCCCTAAATTATGCAATTGTGTTGCATAAATACTTTCATGCCTATGAACCGACTGGGTTAAACATGAAGTGTAGGGTTCTACAAAACTGTGTGGTTAATAAATGATGTTACAGCTTAATGTGGTGCTTAGGAACCTCTGAGAGCTTTCATCTTCATATTTTAAATTCTTAATGACATCTCCCCCTTTCTTATTAAAGCTATTTAGAGAAATGAATCTTTTTCTTAGGAAACCTTTAACATTTTGCTCATTATTTGGAAGGAAATGGACTCTACTGAATGTCAGCTCTCTCTTTGTCTTTCTCTGTCCTTCTCTCTCTCTCTCTCTCTCTCTCTGTCTCTCTCTCTCTCCCTCTCTCTTTCTTGCTTTCTCTCTGCTTTTGCTCACACTAAGTAGAATTGAATTTTAGTGGGAAAATTCAGTTGATGTGACCATGGTGTAAGAGTGGGGTATTGACACACATTCCCACACTGAGCTGTCACTGCAGTGGGCACCCATGTGTGGGAGTGAGTGTCTACACACGTGCACAGCACAGCAGTGGTAAGGGAAGTCGTACAACACGGGAAAAGCTAAGTTCCCAAGAGGCCACTCCAGCCCAACTCTATCGCTTTACATGTTCAGAGAGGGCAAGCATGGTTTTCAAGGTCACCAGCAGGCCTTGCTGCACGGCCCTGACCTTTGTCCTCTGTTGGACCACATGGTGTACAAGAAACAGGACACCCAAGTTTGAATAGCAACTGGACTCCAAAGTGGTGGAGAGGTGATGTGTCTGGCAAAGCTCCTGATGCACCTCATTCAAAGTAGATTTTAGAAATCACTAGGTCTGACTTTAGGCCCCGTGAGGCTGAGGTCGCTGAGGTGGAGGGGACTTGTGGGTGAGAGGTTCCCAATGCCGGTTTCTTAGCACATGTCCCGCCCTTGCTCTGTGAAAAGGGAATTCAGAATGGGATCATTCAGTGTTGCGGATTTTAGCAGATCCTACCCTGCCAGCACCCTGCTGAACGAGTCCACTCAGGAACTCTTCCCTGCATTGTTCCTCCAGCCACAGGGACTCGAAATCAAGCCAAACTTCACAAAACCAAAGCAGAAACTACTCTGCGGCTGAGGTTCCTGGCTAGCACGTACCTTAGGTCACCTTTCCTCCTCTTCTGACCCCAGCTGAGCTCAGTCTGCTGCCTCCTGTTCACACGGTCCCAGTCCCAGCCAATGGGTGATCCCAAGCCCTCAGCTATCTTCTGGGTGTTTTATTTGTACCTGGCATTCCTGGCTCCCCCCACCCCCCAGACATCTCCATGCCCTCACCTGGAGCACATCCAAAGATCACACTCACTGACCTTGAAGGTCCAACTCAGACCTCTCTCCAAGGGCCTGGGACGTCTCTGTCACAGAGAGCTTGAACCTGTGAACCTGAGCTCCCTAGAGCCTCCCAGTTCCCCCTGAAGGTTCCCGGCAAAGTGCTACACACAGTGTTTCTGCTCTGGCTAACATGTGTGTGACCTGAATAGAGGCAGGTGAGTGCTGTAAAACTGATGCTTTGGTTTTTCAAAGTCTGATCAGGTGAAGTCTATTCCATGCTTAGCAGATGTAGTTGTTTTGATTGTGGAGCGGGGGTTCTTTTTCTGTTGCACTCTGTGATTTAACCACTCAAGAAATCTTAAGTCACTTCGATAAGTGACTCAAAGTCAAAGCAAGTCCTTGGGAGTATATCGCCTACAGATGTGGAGGTAAGGCTGGATGACTGTGGGTCATCTTGCCAGCACTGGAGTGTCTTGAAGCTAATAGGATATTTGCCATGATCACCTGTAAGCCTGGCTCTCCATACTTTTATGGAAGTGAAGGCATTTGTCCCATTAACTCAATGAACTGGCCTGTGTGATGCACAATACTGAAATTGTGAGAGTCCCCGTTCCTGGTGGAAACCACCTGTACCCTTTACAGCTGCTCACTGTGGATTGGGGAATGACAAGCAAAGGCCATTTTCAGTTAATTTTTACTCAGCAAGTGACTGTAGGATGGCAGGCATTATGAGGGGCTATTAGTCTGTATGAAAAGAGAAAAAATTACCTTTACTAGAAATTGTAATCCTTTTTTAAACGAAAGGAAAATGACTTGCTTATTTCAGTCAATGAAAAAAGTAGCCGAAATCATTTATTAACCAGCTGGTGGCAGTGTTTTCATTAAGAAAAGATAAAGTGATATTACGCACACTACCTCTGATCCATTTTTATCAAGCTTTTAAAATGATGGATTTTGGTCCTTTTCACTAACATGATTAAAATTCCAACAGTATTTGGAATTTCCAACAGAACTTGGAGTTCCAAAAGGAAACAGAATTTTTGATTGTTCTTGAATAACTTTCTACCAGAAGGAAATTACATGAATTAGATGGAACAAAATGTAACTGTCTTTTTTTTCTGTTACTAACCCCTTTGTTAAGGTTTTAGGACTGGGATACATGGCTGCCTGATTAGGTGATGCTTCCATTAATGGGTTTACAGGTTGACTTGAGCTATATGGGTAAGATGCATGTTGACAGATTAGAGAAGAGAGTGAAATTCAGCTTTCTTCTCTAAAATTATCAGTGAGTTCTTTTCTCACTCACTCCCTGCAGAGAAGGAAGTCTGCCTGCAAAGATGGGAGTCCTACATCAGACCAGTGGAGCGCCCTGAGTTTTATTTCTGTAACACAGTCACATGACAACATCCTTGCCAACTTCATTATGCCAAAAAGAATTGCCAATCAGGTGTGGGAATAACGTCGTCCTCCTACTGAAGAATACCCAAAATACCCACAGCCTTGACCTCTCCATATGGGAATATGATTTACTCCCTCTCCAAGGGAGCAAACTCCCCACCCTACGCACTGCTGGCACCATCTGCACCATCTCCATCTGGGAACTGGATCCAAAGCCCGCACAGACATGCTCAAAGCCAGTGCGGTGCCCAGCAGACCTTCTGACCTCTAACCCAGCAGGGAGCAATAGCCAATCTCTATTTCCCCTCCTGCTCTGGAACCTGTTTCTTCTTACCATCCCTGGGGAAAGAATTGGCCCTTTTGTTTCTAAGAGTGTGTTATCTCATGGGCATTGCATTTAGGATGAACCTTACTAATCAGTACTGCAAAGTTCCCTAGCTCCTCATGCCCCCAGGATGCAAACCTGTCTGTACCCACACAGATGGAGACTAGAGTCACCAGCTAAGGGCTGCACTGCAAATTACAGGAAGATGAAACTGGCAGCCTGGGACCTGCAGTTTTCAGACCATGAAAGCTGTTGTAAGTGAGTGAAATGCACTTTGTTGATTTAGTCGAGTGGGAATGCAAAATCTTCCCAAAGGACAGGAGACGTGGCCAAGAGCAATGGGCCTTGAACACTTTTCTACTGGGTGGTTACTCCAATCTTCACACTAGCCAACCTCATATGAGCTTGTAAAGACTACAATCTAAGCCCTAATGCTTAGCTGTCACAGGGCTTTGTGGCAAGGTCATTTGAGGGATCAGAGGATTCAGGTCCTATAGGATTCATGCAGTGACCACTCAGGGAAGAAAGTTGCCAATTCCCCTGAATGGACCTTGGTCAAGGTCCAGGATGAGCATGGGTGGAGGTGTCTGGGAGACATTCAGCATTTGACATGCAAAGGGTAAGTAAGTCTTAGCTTCAAACCATTAGGTGGCAGGTCAGTGGAGGGCAAGGTTTGGGATGAGCAGAGTAGCTATTTCCAAATGCTGGAAGGGCTGTCTTGTCAAAGAAGGGAGGGGACTTCAAAGAGTGGTCAATTCCAGCTCAGAGCTTTCCAGCAATTCAAACTGTTCCTGATATCACATAAGCAAGAACATTCCTGAACATGGCCTTAGAATGATTTGGGTTCAACTCTTTACTCTAATGGGTACCCACTGAATAACCTTGAGAAGTTTACTTACCTCCTCTGATATTACCTCTTTCTACCTCTTAAAGTTGTTAGGCTGGTCAAATTACAATACATGGGATAGATCCCAAATTGAACTGTAAGTATCACTACTTCTGGTGGTCATCATCTTAAGAGGAAGAGAGCCAGTGGCTGTTACAGACATGCCTATTTCTGAGTAATAATTGTTTAACTCATCAATACCTAATTCAGTAGCACCAAACTGCTCACTTACATGACTTCACATAATCTTTTCAAGAACCCTTGAAAGAATGTTGCAATTTTCATCTTTTAGTCGGTTTAGATCAGGAGATACATTGTCCAAATGAGTGGCAGCACTGAAATTTGAACAGGCATCCTGGGGGACTCATATCAGTTCTCTTCCTGTTAGTCAAGCAAAAAGTTACTACCCAGTGATTCCAACTGGGCCACTTGCAATGCAGAAAAGGAGGATGGTAGAGAACGGTGCATATCTTGTTATGAGTCTCCACCCGCTGAAGGTCAATGACACACAGAAGATCAGCAGCAGTTTAAAGGTCATTTGCTTCCAACTATTTCACAGAGCAGCCTGGGAAGCTCCTCGCTGCTGTACCAGCCAAACCTACAAGTGTCTAAGGCTTGAGAAGATCAAAGGGTTGTCTTCTAAAATATGTTCTAAATAGCTGTAAAATTCTCCTTTAATCTGAATTGTAAATTCTACAAATACAACTGTGATCTCCCAAGTGTACCAGGAATGTGTGAACAGCTGGGCAAACGCAACAGTGGTGCTAATTGACTTGGTTCAGACATGTCTGTCTTAGCCCAGCCTGAACTGGAAGAATTTTCCTGGGGTATTCTTCTGACTTTTTAATGAATGTTTACAAGCAGGCTGAGATTAGTTCTGTGAAAACAGAGGGGAAATACTCCTGTGCACGCATGGCAGATCAAATTGTACCCTCTGAAAACTCTGTAGCCTCAAATCCAGAATCCTGTGTACGACTGTGTTCATCCAGCAAGGGCAGTGTACCCATGAGAAAGAATCTGGGCCGTATCATTTCCTCTCTTATCCTTTGTTCTCTCTCCCCCTTCTGCCCTTCTTTCTTCCCTCCCTCCATTCCTTCCTGGTCAGTTAGCATCAAGTTTTATGAAAATTATCTTACTGTGACACAGGGTTTAAAGGGTCTGTTAATCACCCGCATTTTCTTATGACAATACCCTTCCATTTCTTCCTTCCCAGGGGCAATCATTCTGGGGTTCACCTCCATACTCCAAAAATACCCTCGTATTCTTTCTTTTCAATTTGGGCATTGTGAAGTTAAGTCATAAGTTTAGTGAGATCTGTACTTGTTGTTTATATATTGTGACTTCGTTCACGAGTCAGCACTACAGTGAGCCATGATTGTTTTTCTTTGCTTGCATAGCCTTTGTTTCCCTTGGAGTTAACCATTTTATCTCTTTGGTTTTTCTGATTTTCTATGTGTGTGTCATTAATCCAACCACAAAAACTCCATTAGTGATATAATCTGCTGTCAAGACTTTCACACACGTCAGGATGTTTTACCATTTGGATTTCCTGAAGAAGCTTGTCCCAGAGCCTCTGCCCTGCTAAGCCTGGACCATCACTCTCAATGTCTGAGGCACAATTATGCCCTGAAATCTCCCTTCACCACCTTTCCAGATCCTCTTCTCGTACCACTTCTGTTCATCACCTGTTCCTACATCCTGTGTTACTTTTTCCTGATCTGGACTCTGTTTAGGTGTGATGTGCATTTTTCTACAGTATCCCAAGACAGAGAGTGTAAGAAGTACAGATCTGAGACTGTGCATGCCTGAAAATATTACATTTCACTGTCATCTTCTATTGATAGATTGGCTGGGTATAGAATGCCCTATGCAAAACCCTTATTTCAGAATTATAAAGATCGTACTCTGTCAACTTTCAGCTAATCATTAGTATTATTGAGAAGACTGACACCTATTTCTGGATCTTTTGCATGTGACCTTTTTTTCCCCATCATTTTAGAAGTCTACAGGATATTTTTTGTCCTGAGTTTTTCTGAATTTCATGATGTTTGAGTACACTTGGTGAGGTCTATTTTCAGCTCTCATGCTGCATGTTTGATGTGTCCTTTTCAACTAGAAATGCATACCCTCTCCTGGTTACATGTGTTCTTTTTCTTATCCGTTCTGTTCTGCTTTGTTATTTTGCAGTACTGGAGATTGAACCCAGGATCTAGAGCATGCTAGGCAAGAGTTCTACCACTTGAGCCAAGCCCATAGCCCTTTGTTTGTATTTTGCTTGTAAGACGGGGGCCTCACTAACTTTCCCTGGGCTGGTCTTGAACTCACAATCCTCTTTCCTCTACCTCCAGAGTAGTTGGGATGACAGGCATGCATTTCCACATCCAACTTCACCATTGTTGCATTGTTTCATGATGGTTTCTTCCTATCTATTCTCACTTTTCATTGTTATCTTCAGTTTAATTTCCATGGTTTCAGTTACCCACAGTCATCCACAGTCCAAAAATAGTAAATGCTTGTTGTTTTTCCTGAAATGTTCTTTCTCTATAGTGTCCAGTTCTTGTTTCATGGTTTCATTATACTTGCTTATCTCTGTGAGGATATACTGGTATTTTTCTGTCGTTTTGGTTTTTTTGATGCTTTCCTCTTTCTGCAAGTTCTATTTCCTCCAAGTAGATTTTTCTTATTTGTAAGTGTTGTGTTTATCTCCCATGCTAGAAGTTCCATGCAGATGACTCTTAATATTTGATGGTCTGTTCCTGTTAAGCGTAAGTCAAGGCAGAGATCACCAGAAGCTCTAAACACATAGGTGAAGGTCATCTCTTGTAAGCCTCACCACTGACAGGGCTAACTGCTTAATTAGGGAGACTTCTGTGTTTGTATATTGGGTATTTCCTGCCAGATAACCAAGGGAAAATTCTCCTAATGACCTGTCTGGTGGGTAGAGTGCCCATCTCATGACAGCAAAAGAATGAAAGAGGTTCTTAGCCTCAGACGTGCACATTCACCTGACCCCAAGTTCTCAGTAGAGACATCTCCATTTGCTCATGCCTGGTTCTTCTTCTGTATTTACTCACGCTGGTTCTTCTCCTCATTCACTCATAGCCTTGTTCTTCAGTCCGAAGCTGTTTTTCCACCATCCACAGAGAACAAATCCCTTATCACACAAGGACACTTTTAATTGGAAGTCCAATCAACAGTTTCCTGATAATTTTCTTATTATCAATGTCATTAGAAATCACTTTCTTGTATCTACCTCTAAGATCACAGATTAGCATTTAAACTTATTTTCTCTGAAGATGAAAGACGGTAAATCAATGTCATTCTTGTGCATACTTTCAAGTTCTCTGTTAAACCACCATTAAACATGAAAGGAAGGGCCTCCTTTCTTCCATTAGGAATCATCTTAACTTTTAACTTGTGCTTAGGTACAACGTCTGATCCATTGTGATTTCTTAGCCAATTTAGCTTTCCTTTTTTCCTAATCATTTCTTAAAATAAAATATATGTGAATAATTTATTCATTTAGTCAGTAAGTGTTTATTATTTTCCAGTCAGCATATCAAGTACAAAAATTAGAATGGAATTAGAGAAAAATTCTCTGTGCACAGGGACTTTAAGTCCTGTGTTTTTAAATTTTTTTTATAAAAATTTTTTTTTATTATGACATTATTGTTATACTGGGGGGTACATTGTGGCATTTATGAAAGTTCTTACAACATATCATAGTTGAACTCACTCCCCTCCATCCTTCTTTATCCCCCTTTCCCCATTCCTGGAATAGTTTCAACAAGTCTCATTTTTCTGTTTTCATACACGAGTACAAATATTTCCACCACATTCACTGTCCTACACCCTTTCCTTATATCCTCCTCCCTCCCATTGGTACCAAACCCCCAGACAAGACCTGTTTTGCCTTCCTGTTCTCTGTTTTTAAGAAAAAAAGACATTTTGTTTGTTTAAGATAGCTATACAGGGTGTTCCATAGTGATATATCCATGTATGTATGTATATATATATATGTATGTATATATATATGTATATAACCCGAATTGTTACAGCCCCTCTATTTTTCTCCTTTCTACTTTAGTCTCCTCCTTATAGTGATTTCAACAAGTTCAAAAATTCTATATTCATTCTTGTATAAAAAGTACATCAATCAAAAGTCCTGTTTTAATGGAGCTAAAATTCTACTAGCAATTTTCTAAGTGTACCCTTAAATTTTAGCATGACCTGTGCACTTCTAACTGATTAATTCTTAAAGATGTTTTTAGACACTTTAAACTTTCTTCTGAAGTTATCTTCTGCCGTGTCACAATCTCATTAAGTCCAAAAATTCACACACACACACAGAAGAATAATTGTTTTGTATGTGGCTGTTATTTTTTTTGTGGGGAGTACATTTTACTTCCTATCCAGTTACAATGGGACATCACTGGTCTCCCAGAACATCAGTTATACTTTACATATGACGTGGGAATTCCAACTCACAATCTTGCCTTATTTTCCAAGTTCTAATTTTTATATAATGCAAGAAAGAAACATATAATTCTTTTCAGATATTTGATCATAGTTTTTAAACTTAATCATCTTATGTAAAAGAGGTGATTGTCTTTAAAAGCTATGTTATCAACAACTGTAAGTTGTATATTTTTATCAGGCTGGAAAACTGTCATAAAACCTGCACCTAGCAAAGAATAAGAGGATCATGTTGAAACTTAGAAATTAGGGTGAGCCTGCAAGGGTTCTGTGGATATATTTATCTATAAAATTGTCCATTAATTTCCTGATCACCTGTGGAAGTGATGACCTATGCCAAATGAGCCCACTGTTGTACATGCCTGGAATCCACTAAAGCCATATTTCCCAATGAGAGCAATGAATGCCAGGGCTTCCTGTCTCCCTAAAAACATGCTTTTCCCAATGAAGGGTAGAACACCCATGCTCAAGAAAGCTAACCCAAGGGGCATTGTGAAAATATCACTGTCATCTCATATCTCAGTCATGTGTCCAAATAGCTAAGGGAAGGTGACTAGAAATTGAGTGATGAATCCTGAAGACCAAGTTCAGTCTATGTATCACCAAAGCAATTGCCTCACTTTAATTTTTTCCTACTAATTGTTCCTAAGAGTTGAGTGCTTTACAGATTCTAGAGGAGTCTCTGAAGGAAAGATCAATGGACAGTCCACTTTCTAGAGGACTCCATGGGACTGTCTGCCTTGCATGGCTCCCTCCTAAGGATGGCCCTCTACTTCATGGTTCCATGGCTGTCATTCACAAGTGAGGCTCAGACATACATACTATGTAGTTTATATGTGAGGGTCAACACATCATGCTTTAAGTTCATAGAGGAGAGAAGATCGTTTTTTAATTTTATTTTTTAAAATTTTTAATTAGCATATTATTGTTATATTGAGGGTACATTGTGTTATTTATAAAAGTGTTTACAATATATCTTAGTTAAATACACCTCATCCATCACTCTCCTTTATCCCCTCTTCCCCTCTTCTTAGAGCAGTTTCAACAGGTCTCATTTTTCCATTTTCATACACAAGTACACAATATTTCCACCATTTTCCTTTACTGTTTCCTTATGTCCTCTTCCCTCCCACTGATACCAATCCCCACACAGGACCTGTTTTACCTTCCTGTCCTTCATTTTTGTTTGTTTAAGATAGCTAGACAAGGATTTTCATCATTACATTTCTATGTATATATGTAGCATATCCTGAATTGGCTCATTCACTCTATTTTCTCCTTCTACCTTCTCATAGTGATTTCAATAGGTTTAAAAATTCTATATTTATTCTTGTATAGAAAATACATCAACCATATTCATCTTCTTTGCTTCCTTCTTTTACCCTCCTCCTCCCATTAGTGCCCTCCCCTTAGCGTGGCCTGTTTTTCACTCTTGTCCTTCATTGTTTAGGTGTGTGTTCATTGTTCAGTGAGATTTTTGCCTTGGTATTATACCTGTACATGCATGATGCTTAAGTCAATATAACCCCCCTCCACTGTGCTTCCTCATCCTTTCTCCCATCCTGTGTTATTTTACAGCTTTTAATTTGTTTCATTGTGTTTGGTTCTTACACAGATGTGATGTATTTCACTATTAGTCAGTATCTTTCTTTCAAGAAGGGCTGATTCTTGGCTACAGCCAGTGGATCCAGGAAGGGTGTGGGCCTGGAGCCAGGCCAACCAGAATCCTTGCATCAGGATCCCCAGAGAGAAGGAAGGGCTCGGAGAGCAAGTTCCCTTCTCCCTGAAGACCTGAAGCTGTTAGATGAGCTCACAGTGGTCCTGTGCCTAACTATGTGCAGGACACACTTCAAGAGTGGACATAGAGAAAATGGCAGAGCCATCCACACAGATGGCCTGTCTGAGGCTGAGGCTGAGTCCAGGGGCTGCTGAGGAACAGCCAAATCCCTTACTTCATATCCTGTGATGACACCTTTATCCCCAAACTCCTTTGATTTGGTTTGTGTTCTCCACCATCAAATGAGTCTTAACCAAAACTTCTACCCTCCCCAGCAAATGCTGTTGGGTTCTCCTTAGAACCACATGTCACTGGTTTCCTGTGGTTTCTCCTCTAACACAGAAAGCCAAAATCCTCTGAGAGTTGCTTATTTCCCAGAGCTCATGTCAAACAGTGTTTCAAATTAGAGTGAGGAAATGGAGGAAAAAAGGAAGAGAGATTCTGCTGGGATTAAGGTTGTTTGAAAAACATGGAGAATGTTGGAACCAGTGTGGCCAAGCATCCAGCTGCCACCAGGGCTCCAGCTACCCTGGGAGCTTCCTTCTCTGGTTGTTTTGGAGCATGGAGCCATGGAGGGTGATATGTCGCATTTCTTTCTTCACTGGTTCACTCACATACTTAGCTCCTGTGCTATTTCAATGTGCCTCCCACTCAATGACAGCTGCTTGGGGATGGGGGTACATTTTCTTCTCCTCCTCCACCATATCTTCCTCCTTCATCTTTAAATCCTGTGACACATAGTAGAAGAGACATACAACAGAGCCTGATACAGTAATAGGTGACCAAGTGTCTTCTTTCACCAAGGATCTATTGCCATCTAAAAAGCTACTGCTTGTCCTATAGCCCACCCATGAGACAAATGTATGTCATGCTTGTGCCTACACGCCACGCCCAGGAACCAGAATTGTTATGCTGTGATGTTTTATACACTGTGATGGTTTTCTCTTGGAGCATATCTGCAAGCCCATTATATTACAACCAAACCAAAACCAACACACAGCTCCAACCTCACAAGGGCCAGGATTGAAGATTTTGTATTTACAAAGAAGTGCTGTGAGTGTCAACAGGGTCAGGGGTTAATAGTGCAATAGATTCTTAGTTTTTTATGTATAAATTTTTTTTTTTGCAAACTTGAGTGCCATCCTAAAATTAAATGTGGAAAAAGAAACTTGTGCGTGTAACTTAAGCAAAGAATATTTAGCCAAAAGTAGACATCCCACACAACTACTCTACTGTAAGAATTCTAGAATTCTTATGATTTTTTAAAAAATGTACCTTAATCTTTTAATTGTCTTTTTTTCCCCTTTCTAACAACTAAATATCTTATTATAGAAGAGAGAGAGGAAAGGAGAATGCAATGGATCTTAAAAATCTTTTTAAACTTTTTGGCATACTTCTTCCACCATCTGTGTGAGACCATTTCACCAAGAAGGAAAACTTTCTTTTCTTTCATTAAGCCAAATTACATTTTGAAATTTCAAAAGCTTTTAGCAGCACTTGTCAGGTGCACAGCTGTAATCCCAGCTACTCAAGAGGCAGAGATAGAAGGATCAAGGCTTGAGGCCAGTCTGGGCATAGTTAGTGTGAGACCCTATCTGTGGATGTGGCTCAAGTGGTACA
Source organism: Castor canadensis (assembly GCF_047511655.1). NCBI lineage: Eukaryota > Metazoa > Chordata > Mammalia > Rodentia > Castoridae > Castor > Castor canadensis. The sequence continues at coordinate 5,237,680 of NC_133392.1, forward strand.
GTGCTTGTCTAGTGAGGGCAAGGCTGAGTTCAAATCCCAATACTGCAAATATAAAAATATAGATACAGATATGTAATTATAGCTATACCTGTATTTACACATATATAACAATTAGAGGGAATATTAATTAACAAGACATCAACAAATAAGCCATCAGATTTAGATCTAGAAGTAGCTTCAAATAAAATGAATTCTTTAAATGTCGAAGGTCCTAACACAAAAATGCCTGAACTTCCTCTTGAACGAGGCAGTATCAGAAGCCTGTGAGAAGCAGAATAGGAGAAAAACAGAGTGGTGGCCACAGCCAACAAGTAAAGCCAAGTTCAAGTCACTCAGGATATTGCTATAAAACAGGCAGCCCCCGCATGACCCTCTCATTTGGTTGTGGAATGTATATAGAGTGACTGAGTCGTCTAGCTTGAATTATAGAAGACCCAGTGTTAGCATACAAAATTCTCTCTGTCATATTTTGTTTTGACTCCTATGTGTGATGCTAGTAGCATGAAATGCAAAGCATGTCTCTACATCACGGGAAAAAGGCAAGGTCACGGACCATTGGCTTCAACCCATTGTATTGTGGTAGATCACATGGAGATACATAACTAGATTTCCCCAAAGGGAAGCCTAACATAGTTTTGATGACTGTGACGATGATGGTGTAGCAGTGGTGCTTCTATTATGTTAAGATTGATGCTAGACGTAGCAATCATTTTTGTCAAATATTAATTATCAGACCCTATTCTGAAAATTTTGTGTGTATTATTTCACTTAATCTTAATAAAACCCTGTAAAATAATAATTGTCTTAAATAGCTGTTGCTATATTTTACAGAATAAGGGACTACATCCTAGAAAAATAAGTAACTTTCCCAAGGCTGACAGCTACCAAGTGGTGAGCTGGGATTACTGGGGTCTGACTACTGGTGTCCACAGTCCTCACACAAGTGGATGGAACCCAGGGCATTCCACCTTGATCTGAGGCCAGGAGCCCAGGGAGACTGCCACTGCCACTTGCTTTGCAACAATGTAGCTGCATCTGTTTCATAACTGAAGTTACACTTGAGCTTTAACTGGGATCTTGCAAATGCCCTGTTCCTCTCACCTGGTAATTTGCCCTTAAGAAATGGAAACCTTAAAGAGATAATGGATACTGATTGAAATTTCTCAGAAGTCCTTACAAAAAATTGAATGTAGCCTTTACCATTAATTAATTAGTCTCAGGAATTGTGGCATAAGATCGATAATCCTATTGGTCTCCTGCAAAGTCCTTATATATAGTTTGAAACTTCTGGAAGCCCGGATGAGAGACCCTATTCTCAGTGGCAAGTTCATGCATAATCCTTTTGAAGTAGAGCATGACAATATCATCTGTGAATCAGAAAACAGAGAAGTGTTTACCCGAAAGCACATAGAGAACAGATTAATAATTATTTATTTGTCCTTTGCTGATTTCTATGGAGCTCAGTTTCATCAACTGCAAAACTGAAATCATAACATTTTTTCTACCTATGTTACAGAATTATAAGGACAAGTTCAACTATGGATATGAAAGCTCCTTGTGATACAAAAAGAAAAAAAAGTCTTATCCAAATGGCAGAGATTATTTTTTATGGTTATGCCCACAAATAAAAGAATCTGGAAAACCTTATCCCCCTCCTTTCTGATCTCTTCTGTGATCTCTTCCTTCCTGCTTATTGGCAGGAGTTTACAACTGAAGATGCCACCGTCTTTAGCATTCCTCTCTGCTCTGATTTATGTGAGGCTGGTCCTCGGTGCACACTGGAGATGGAATGTGATCCAGAGCCTTCACCAGCCATGCTCACCCTGGGGACAAATTAGCATTCACTCTACAAGGAGAGAAGGAAGCCTCCCACCTGAGAAGAGGGCAACTTTGTCCTAATGCTGCTTGTTGAAGGCTTTATGTAATACTTCTAGGGAAACAACACTCTGAGGCAGGTTCCCTGCCAGATGAAATGCTGTGGCCGAATTATTAAAGAACATCAAAATTGTTTGGCAGAAACCAAGCCATTGTAGGAAGGGCTGACTTCTGACTTCCGTGGAAATAAGGAGCAATCAGGCTCTTGCTCAGGCAGCGTCTGGGTAGCAGAGGGCACAGTGTGCTGGAGATATGCTTGTTTACAGGCTGCAGAGCACTCAGCTCAAAGCCGTTCAAATTAAGAAAATGCATTGGTGCACATCCAGTGATGGGTCAGGGCAGATGTGGCCTCAGACATTATAGACTCCGGGGCCCCAGCCCCTGTCTTCTAGACTGGTGTCTCCCTGGATTCCTGTATCACTCCCACTTTCCCAAGATTTCCCTTACAGAAACATGGCTGCCGGGCTGGGATGTAGCTCGGTGGTACAGCGCTTGCCTAGCATGCCTGAGGCCCTGGGTTCGATCCCAGCACCAAAAAAGAAAAGACAAAAAAAAAAAAAAAAAAAAAAAAACCTCTCCCCAGAAACATGGCTGCCAGCAGCTCCTGTCTCCGTAGTTCCAAAAGCCTGACTTCAGGCGGTTCAGCTTAAGTCTGGCTCCACGTGCTCTCACTCCTATACCAATTTCAAGAGAGGGAGACTTAGTGAGCTGAATGGTCACCCCCAAGAACTGGGGATGAGCACCATAGGAACCCCCAGAGCACAGAGTTCCCAAAAAGCAACACTCTTTTACTGTTTCCAGAAGGGGGAATGGATACTGAGTGGTGACAAAGGACCAGGTCCACTATACAAACCTGGAGAAAGCAAAATGACATCATGATCAAGTCACTTCACGAGATTCCCCCATGATTTCTGGAAATGAAATCCCAATCCTGGACTTCGGGGTTAAATAACTTGTACACTGCCCCCATCCTTGGTGTAGAATGCATCTTACTGCCTCTGATCTCTCACACAGCCCTAGCATCCTCCAGTGTTGCTCTCAAAAATCAGAGGAACTGTGAATTAAAAGAATATGCAATGTTTTTAAGTCAGCCAAGCTGTGCCCTCGCTCATAGGGAAGCATTTTACTTTGTTAAGAGCACTCATTTTCCCGGTCTAAGGTGCCTGTGTGTGGATTTGAATCCACTCAAGTGGAGAGCAATGCTGAGAACACAGTGAGCCCTTGGCCTGCCCCTGGGGGGGTCAAGAGGACTTCTTCCAGTGGCCTCCTGAGAGCAAAGAATGAATCCATACTAAAGATGTCTTCCTACTGTTGAGCTCTGGTAGGTAAAATTCCAATAGGTTTTTTCTGCCCTACTTCTTGGAATTACTGGTTAATTACACCCTGCTGCACAATCAAGAAACTGTTGGTTGTGGGGAACTTAGCATCCATGTCTGTTTTTTAAAACTTTATTCTAACAGAGGAGAAGCTCAGAGAACAGTCTTGCTGTTTTGATTCTGGACAAGTAGAAGCCCAAACTAAAATCTAGCTAGCCCTCCCCAACCACTGCAGTGTGGGGTAGGGAGAAAGTAGAGCCAAGGAGTACAGAGACAGAAGGAAATTAATTTAAACTCTCTTTTTCACAACTGAGGAAGGTGACCTTCAGTTGTGCCATGACTTAGTGAAGGTTCTACAGCTGATGAGATGAAAGCAGCTTACAAGGCAGTCTGTGGGCTGTTCTGGAAGGTGCATGAAGTGCCTATATGTGAGCCTGGCACAGCTGGAAGTGGGGCTCCTCTACCTGTTAGGGGTGTAGCCTTGGTGTTTAATGGATGTCTCTAACACTAACCAAGTCAGACTTTTGTCCTAAGGATGAAATAAGGTAAATTATGTTAAATGCTTAACAAAATATGCGCCATGATAAGCACTCAAGAATCCATGGTTATTCTGAAGTTTATGATTATTTTTTGGAGGATGCTGATGATTAAGTCCAGGGTCTCCTGCATGCTAAGCCCATGCTCTACCAGTTTATACCTGCAGTCCTCTGGAAATTTATTTTTAAAAAGAAAACAAGGGAGGGACAGAGGGAGGAATGGAAGGAGGGAAGAAGCAAGGGGAAGGGAAGGAAGAATCGAAATGATCATTTTTGGAACTCAAATCAATCAGAGAGTCTAACATAGAAAAAAACCCAAAAGCTAAAAACTAAAGGTAACAAATGAGATAAAGATAGAGTTGGCCTAAATCAAGATAGTAAAGAGAAATACAGTGCATTGCAGAAATTAAAAATGTTTCAGAAACTGCAATTCTACAAATCAACCTGCAGTACTGGTTCAGCAGCATTCGAGACAGGACGGGAAACTCACAGATGACAGAGAAAATTATTCTATTGAGCTCAACATCTAAGCTTTCCAGGTTCACTGGGCCTCACCCACCTGGGTCCCTTTAGGGAGCCTGGACCAGGAACAATGCCCTACCCCATGCTCCTATTAGGGGTCAGAGCCACACACACTGTGCAGCCAATGCCTGGCCACAGCCTCTGTCAGTGCTCCTAACACCACTGGCTTAGGACTGCATCTGCGTCCAGCCCAGCATGGCCAAAGCTCCTTCTCCCACTCTTCCAGTGCCAGGTGAAGCGTCGCAGGACGGAACAAGGAATACAGTTTCCTGGCAACTCTCTGGAGGTCCTGGGCAGTGCAGGAGGGAGATAACTTTGACCAAAGATCTGGTAGACAAAAGAGTGTTACTTCACTACTCCCGGTGAACTGCTCTCCGCAGCCGTTCATGGAACACAGAACAGCACCTCTGCTTTCTGATGACTGCTGGACCGGCTCAGTAACGTGTAGCACTGTATCTGCTTTCCCTCTTTCTTTGACTCACCCCCATTTTTCTTTTTCATCCTTGCTGGCCTGGGATGTATTCCAAATGAAGGGTTGCCATGAAGGGTATGCTCATTTCTTGTTTGGTGGTTGTGGTCGTAGAAAGCATTTCGACTATGGTAGCGATCAAAATGCACTAGACAAAATGCAATAGCTGGCATGGATATTGGGCCATAAATTAGAGAATGGGCTGATGAAATTAAACAAAAATAGATATGTAAAGGGAGAGAACCTTTGAGAAATTTACCATGAGTTGGATATTTAATAGAGATTGATTAAGAGATGTTTATCCTGGTAAGATTATTCAATTTTAAAAACACTAAGAGAGTCCTATTCATTATAAAGAAACAGATGGACAGGATTATTGTAGAAAAATTTTAAAGATTGGTTATAATAGAACTTCGGGAAAAATGGAGCAATCAAATGTCTGCAAAATGTTGACAGTTAAAAAAAAAAGCTGACCTCAAAATGATATACTCAACAGATTGTTAGGTACATGAGCAGCCAGCAGGAGGGCATTCTAAATATACAAAGAAGACAGATATACCATTATAAAAATACACTTGAAAACGGATCCTAACCCAATAGGAGATGAGGTCCGGGATCAAAGATGCAAATAAAATGTTAAAACCTTTTACTATCTTGAAATCAGAACATATTTTCTTTCCCATTTCCAATAGCTCCAAACAATAAAGAGTCAAAGATAATTGCAAGAAAAAGACAAACAACACAAAAGTACCATAATACAACATGAAAAATGCTTAATATCCTATTACATAAAGAAATCTAGTCAGTAAGAAAAGATGTCCAATTGAACAATGGGCCAAGTACACAAAAAAGCAATTCATGCATGAATTCCAAGTGTGTGCATGTGTGTGTGTGTGTGTGAATAAATGCATATCCTTGCTAGTAATGAAAGAGTACAGGTTTAAGTAAGAATGTGATATTGTTTTTTACCTACCATATCAGTAAAGTAGAAGATGATAAACAGTGTCCAATGCTCCTATGGTGATGTCACTATTCTGAAGAGCAATGTGCTATGTGTTGAGGTTTATACTGTTGAACGGCTTTCCACTTTAAGCAACTTATTGTTTCAAAACAATTGAACAGATGTATAGTAGTTGCAATTTTCCCGTTAACACAGTACTGTGAATGGCCTAATTGTCCACCGATAAAGAGTGCTTTAACTAATTATGGTATGTCCATTCAATTAAATACTATGCACCTGTTAACAGAGTGGTATACTCTGTACTGTCTTTAAGAACAATACACTAAATTGCTTATGTCAACAGATTTTTATTTTCAACCAACAATGTAAGGTACTTGTGAATTTTTTCTTGATGTGAGCCACCCTGACTCTATGAATGTTGTTCAAATTATCAGAGACCAACCAACTAGAACAGGGGCTATTCATTCAGAACTGGCTGTGTCAAAAGGGTCAGCACCATCTTTTGCACTTGACAGAGACTCAAAGACAGGCAGGGGAATGGAAGATCTGAAGAGTGGAGGAAAGGGGCAGGGGGCTCACGTATACCCTAATTGGAGATCATTGGTGTAGAGAAGCCAGAGGTGGAATAATCCAAGGTAAAACTTCAGAATGTGTGACTGTTGGAGAGCACATTTGATTTTCTCTGCTGGTTCTGAGTTTGAAGTGAGGAGGAAAGAAAGAAAAGAAAAGAACAGGAGGGGGAGGGGAAGGGAGGGAAGAGGAGAGGAAAGGAGAAGAGGAGAGGAGAGGAGAAGAGAAGAGAAGAGAAGAGAAACTGGCAGTCATCAATCATGACCTGACTGTTCTGAGCCAGTGCTGCAGAGACTGGCTTCCCACGGTGGGGGCTGCAAGGTGTAGGTCTGCATGGTGAGGAATGGCTGTCCACTGCCCACGGCCATCTTCAGTCTCTCAATGGACTGAAATTAATGTACATGACAGGACACACCTTTTAAAGAATACAGAAATTTCCCTGAGGACTCAGCCATATGAGCATTTGTATTAAGTGAGATATCCTGGGATAAACACTTGGAATTATATCCAGTTTATATTTTCATCATCAATAAACATTACTTGCCTCTAATTTTTTACCAATTTAATTTATAAGTGTGAGTTGCACACCCAAGTTTTTATTTTTTATTGAACTGGGATGTTTGTCAATATTCCTTTATGGACCTCACATGAGACCAGCCCTGTGATAAGTACACAAAACATATTGTTTCACTTCTCACTACAACCTTATTCGATACCACTACAGGTTCCATTTCACAGATGAGGAAACAGAGGCTTGGAGAGGTCCAAGAACCTGTCCACACTTTAAGTGAAATGCCATTTGAGTTTAGGTGTGTCTGACTGCAAAGCCTGTGCTTACAAATCCCAAGAAATGTGAGATTTCTCTGAGATGATTTGGCCAAAAGCCCACAAAAGACTTAGAGAGAACCCATTGCACCAATTCTAAGCTGCAGATCTTGCTTCTTAAAGACTGTTTAAAAAAAAGTCTTAACCCATAATTCCTTTATGCACCTGGAGGGTTTCCATCATGGTGGCAGGAAGCTGGAGTCCAGCTAATGTCATCTTATGGCAGTGGCCATAATTCACTTTATAATTACTAACCTGCTTGTCCAAGGTTGCACGAAGTTCCATTGTGGAGAGGAAAATGAAGGCTGCAGAGTCCCTGTAGGCTGTGTTCTCCAGCAAAACTTTGAGCATATTCTGTGTTGTAGACAGAATTGCTCTATCTACTCTACAGCATCATGTCAGTATTTACGGAGTGCATACATGCTATTTGAGCCAGAGCCAGTCGTTTTCTGATTGCTCCTTTGTTCCTGTCTAGGAATACATTTTGCATGGGCATTATTTATATATCTTAGAATTTCCAGTGTATCTTCATTTCATCTCTGTGTACTTGCTGCTTTTTCTGTTTTCTTTTTGTCTTCCCTGTCCCTGCAGCCAACTTTCCCCCTCAGCCTGTGACCTTCAAAAATGCTGACCATTGCAGTGAGATGGCGGCTTTCTTGAGCCTCAAGATTTCAGATGCTGAGGAGGGCACATGTCAATCTCTGACTGTTGTTCACAAGCTCTGTGACCTTGGGCAGGTAACAACCTCTCTGTACCTAATGCCTTCTCTGTGGAATGGGGCTAAGAAGAGTACCTACCTGAGAGGTGTCTTGTATTTTTAAGGTTATTATGGGGATTGAATGAGCTCATAGTAAACTCTGCAGGCAGTGCCTGAAACATAGCAGAACTCCAATAACTCAGTTATTCCTATATGCTTAGCCCTAATCGGAATTTAAATCTTAGACTCAAAGTTGTCCCCAGGACATATGTTGTGGGTTGGCCCTGTAAGGAGAGAAGAGATTTGCTTGGCAGGCATAAACTGGGGTAGGGCACCTCACAGACTCAACTTTTCAGGAGGTGTCCCTAAACCATTAGTCACATTTGATATGGATTCTACTTCTGTGGCTCCAGGCTACATTGGGATGGTCATCTCCAGAGCTGAGGTAGACCCCAATAACTTCTGAAGCCAACAGATTCTCACTGTATCCCATGGTCCCCACCTCTTATATTCACATTTGTGTGTCAGCCCCTCCTTTTGAGCATGGAAGGACCTATGACTTGCTTATAGCCACTAGAATATGACAAAGGTAATGAAATGTCACTTTCATAGTTATGTTACACAAGATCAGGACACCCACCTTACAGGAAGATTCTCCCCTTGCTGGTTTTGGTAAACCAGGCAGCCATGGTGGTGCCCACATGGAAAAAACCAACGGTGGTCTTCATGAACTAATGGTGGTCTCCTGACCAGCAAGAAACTGAGGCCACAGAGAGATGGATTCTGCCAACAATCACATGAGCTTGGAAAGAGATCTTTCCCCGAGTGTTAAGATGAGCCTACGTCTGTGTCAGGGACATCCAATTTCTCATTCTCTCTCTTATTCAGTGCCATTTTACTGTAGACAGTTGGATGTCACAGACTGTAGGACACCTGCCTTGAAGTGAGGCAGACCTGTCTCTTACTGGGCAAGTGACCTTGAGACAATCACTGCATCTGTCTGGGCTTCAAGTCTCCTTGTCTGCATGTGGCAATGTCAGCATCCCTGTGTCCTTCACAGGGTTGCCCAGCAATAAAGGAGACAATGTATAGAAAATGCTTGGTTGAAAACCTCAAGTCTGTTAGATGATTCAGACTATTACCAAGAAGGAGCCTTTTTCTAAACACATATTGAATCCCACTCAGCAAAGATCTCTTTAGTTTCAATTTTTGACAAGTTTTCTCCATAAAAGATGTTAGCTGAACTTAGCCTCTGATAGGCAGAAGCCCCTAGAGTCCCAGGCACACTGCCAGCACTGCTTGGTCCAAGGTGGAACTCGTAGGTGGAAGGCTCAGTGGCTGGACCATCCCCAGAGAATTTGGCTATGGTCTCTGTTCTTCCACAGAGCAGCATGTATGCACTGCATGGCCTATCTATGGATCTCTTGTGATTTGTGATCCAGGAAAGGAGTCCTGCCTGCCCTTTGAGTAAGGGCCACATGAGAATGGTCTCTCAAGTCAAGAACACACACCCAGTACTGGGCTCTCAGCTGCTCAAGGAAGTTTCATACCTGTCACCAGCGTGGTATCCTCTTTCTACTTCTCCCAATGTCCTTTTCTGCCCAGAAAAGGCCTGGGGCCAGAAAGACCTGGCAGGTAACTTAGACAACAAGCTTCACTCTACAGAAGAGCAATAGAGCAGCAGTTTCCCATCAACAGAGAAGCCTGCCTCTTCACCTGAAATTTACATATCTATGAATATTCACGGAGAGAAATATGTCCAGAAACTGAGGGGTAGAAGACAGAGCCCCAGATGCTTCTCTTTTTTGCTGTTATGGCTTGGTTTGCCAGTAAGACAGATGAGATAATTGAGTACAGGAATGGGACTTTAGCATCAAATTGCCAAATTTTCAGTACCACTATCTGTGGGAAATGCAATCCACTTTTATTCAGAATTTCCTTCCCTGAAATGTTGATTCTTTACTTCAACTGCCAAAGATGAATGAGACACAGAGTTTGGAGTCAAAATTTTGTGTCACACATCCCTATTTGTGTTTTGAAATTTCCACATTACAAATAAATAGGCGTCAGACTTCATGGAGATCTAAAGTACCTTGTGATGTGGTGGGTTACCACTTATTATGTACAGGTAAGTGGTCAATAAATGATAGCTGCTGTCAAAAATAGGCATCAGCAAGAAAACGAGATGAGGGTCCCAAAAAATCCAAGTGTAAAATTAAAAATTTTAATTCTCATGCTTCTTTGCCAGGGCTTTCCATCCACACACACACATCTTCTCCAAAAAAATGGGGTATTTCTGTAAAAACTTCAGGAAACGTGTAAGAACAAAAGAACAAAGTGCTCCTTACTCTGACATGAAAAAGAATCCTGTAGGATAGCATTGAATCTTTGAGGTAAGTCTTCTGGAATGGGCCAGGAATCCACTCTATCAGCCCACGGGCCCTCAGCACCTTGGAGAGCACCTTCTCCTTGCCCACGTCCAAAAGGCTGACCGCAGGGCACAGCTGTGAAGCAGGCAAGGAAAGAATGGAATCTCTGTCCCTGGTGTTTTTCATACTTGTATTGAAACTTACTATGTTTATTTCTCATTCTTAAAAACTCATAAAAGCTAAAAGATACACTTGGCAATGGTATTTCTTTGCTGAAAACCTTCCAGTGTTTTCCTGGGTCACTCAGAGGAAAAGCCAATTTCATAGGGAACCCGTCAGAAACCCACCTACTTATCTGGTCCCAGTGTTTTCCATCCTCTACCTGCTCACTCGTTGTTGAGCATGTAGCTCGGAGCTAGAGTGCTTGACTAGCATGCACAGGCCCTAGGTTTGATCCCCAGCATTGAAAAAAAATTATTAATACATGCTCACTGTGTTCCAAGAATTTTGGAATTCCTTCTAATCCTTTCCATCAATACCTTCCCTATCAACTACCAGAAATTACATTGTCACTTCTCCCCACAATACCCCTTTCTCTTTTCCTTGCTGTATCTCCTTATCGTCATCTGAAATATTACATACACACATATATTTATACAAAATTGCACGTGATAGTACATTTGTACTACCTGAATATATGTCCTGCTATTTGTATGTGTCATCTATATCATATGTATATGTACATGTTAAATAATACCTATCAGTCTATCAACTTAGCACCAATACTTCTAGGCAGATCAGAAATGTCAGTATCCCTCACGAACTCATGCCAGGCATCCACATTTTATTGGGAGCTCCTTATATGTACTGTGTTCAGGTGTATTAAATATTTCTCTAACTCCATGCCAATAATTTTGTCACATTCTCTTCAGTGCTGCAGTCTCTAGGACACTCTAGAACTCTACTCCAGTCTCTAGAACTCTACTCCTGGAACTTAGTAAGTGCTCAAAAGTATTTGTCAACAAGTGAATTGATAAATGCACAAACACACAACTCTGTGAGGTAAGTAGAAATAACCCCATCTTATAATGGTGAAATTTGGGCTCAGAAAGATTCTAGAATCTTGGCCAAGTTAGAACAACTGAGCAAGACTGAGCAAATCTTGGCAGTGGGCTGTGGGCACAGTCTGGGGCCCGGGCATCTGGCCTCTCCTGCTTCCCTTCGGCCCCATGCTTACCTCCTCCATACCAGCATTCTCTCTTCTTAGAGGCCGGTAGCTCTCACCTGCTCATTTCCTTCTCCTCCAAAAAAATCTCTCCAGATAGGAATGGAACTCAATCACACTTAGATAGTACTGAGGGAAATTTACTAACAGCTTACTCATCCCTTGGGAGGCTTGTGTTTTGAGGGCTTTCAAAGCTTTTCCTCACTCATTCAGCTGTAAAGGCTCTAAAAGTTTTGGCCTCTACCAACACCCCCTGCTGAAGGGGTGCAGGGGTCCCTGGGACCTGTACATCGGGCCCCTGGTTTCACCCTTGCCTGTATGACCTCAAGAAAGGCAGCCTTGCTCTACAGCCTATGGAAATGGCACAAGAAACTATGACTCACCATGCTGCTACTTGCCTGAAGGTATAGTGGCCATCCTTGGTCACCTCTCTAGTGACTATCTAAACATGCCTCAGAAACATTTTTTTGTCTTAAGCATGGCAGTCCTAAAACCTAAGCAAGAGGTATAACTTTTCCTTAGAAAGAAAATTGTCCCTCTTCCTACTTGCAATCTGCTATGATTTTCAGAGTGCAAACACTCTTTCAGAGTCCCTTTTCCCCTGAGGTTAAAAATGTTTTAGGTTCAGAAATGGGAAGAGAATTTTTCCAATTATATTTTGGTGTTTTATTATCCTGAGCAATTCATATAAATGCAAATAGTAGAATATTAGGAAGAGTCCCTGAAATAGCAATCATTCCCTGTCATCACCACACTTGTCCTGCAGCAACTCGCTTTCTGTGTTGAGGCATAAATAACACCTATCAGGTTATCTAATTAGTTTCTCCACCAATAGTGCTGGGCAGATAAGAAACACCAATTTCCTTAACAAGGAAGCACTTGACATGGTGCCCACAGGATTCAGGGTGCCACAGAACCTGTGAGTAACCACCAAGGTGTGAACCCCATGCTGTGAGCCCAGATGCTCCAAGTGCAAAGTCTGGTCTTGGAGCCAAGGTGAGGCAAGTGGAGCTGCCACTGCCCAAGTGTTTAGATTTCTAAAGCTGTCCCTTAGGACCAAAGGCAGGGACCATGGCGACATAAAACAAAAGAGATGAGCTGTTAGTATACAAACTGTACTAGGTCTTCTTCCCTTCATCTGTGTCCACACAATGAACTAGGGAGCAAAGATTTTCTTTACTAAAAAAAACAAAAAAGGTACACCCACTATTCAGGTTCTTATTTATTATTTCTGATGTTTTTAAAAACTCTCACTGACTCCAGCCCACTTTGTGGCCACCACACAGGGAGGGATGTGATGCAAACGGTGGAAAGAGGCAGTGCTCCCAAGGTCATACACCAACCCCTAACACCTGCGGGGTAGCCTCTGCTTGTCCCACACCATGGTCCTGAGATCCGAGGTGGTGACCCCGGATTCAGGAGAGCCAGAAGTGAGCTGATGCCACCGTCACACAGCTTCTGTGGGAAAAAGTGCTGGGAGAGACCCTGAGGACACTGCTGTCATGACTGTGACCAAAGGAGGGACAGGCCCATGATGGAGGTGGGGGCAGCTGGAGGACCAATCTTGGCTTTGCCAGTTCTGCCCTCCCCTGACAACATTGCAATGTGACCTCCTTCTTAGTTGTCCTGGGGAAAGACCACAGACCATGTTTGTATCAAGACCCAAAGCTGTGCCTTTGGATCTAGAAAATCAGTCATGTGATTCCCCCACCACACACACATATGTATATGTGAGTGTGTGTGTGTGTGTGTGTGTGTGTGTGTGTGTGTCTGTGTCTGTGTCTGTGTCTATGTGTCTGTCTGTCTGTGTTTAGAGAGAGAAGAATAAAGAGAGGGAGGTGATCTTAGAAAGAAAATGTGAATTTACTTTAGAAGAATGTTCAAAAATTATTTCAGGCCTATCTGTCTCCCTTATACTTGGACTATGTGGTGAAATAAACAAGAGACCTGAAGATGACAGGTACCCCTTTGAATCCAGGGAGCAGAGGGAGAGTGAGGCAGTGAACACAGCTGTATGTGTGCTGTCCTCCTCTTCCTTCTCTCCCACAGTCCTTCATAGGGCCTGCCTGCCACAGCCCACTGAGGCAGCCTTAGACACAGGACTCTGAACCTGTGGCTCTGTGGAGAAGACCAGCAGGGAAACTCTGTCCCAAACAGGAGTCAGAGTTGTGGGTCTGGGTGTCAGGTGCTGGAGTCGCGAGGTCGTGTAGCACATCACAAAGCCCAGAGGGATCATCGTGGGAGGACAGACACACAGGTCTCAGAGACCAGGAGGTCTGCAGGGAGGAGAATGTCATTGTGGGGACAAGAGACAGCGCACACCTGTGGGCAGAGAGCACAGCCCAAGGTTCCTTGGTCCTTCAAACCAATACCCCTTCTTCTAATGATCCTTTACTAGATTATGTTACTTCACCCCTTCCCATTTCATGCTAATCTGGCTGGAAAAATTAAAATAGGCACACACCAAAACCACGAAACCATCTGCTTTCACAAACAACAAGGACAAACCCCAGACCTTAGAGGCCTTATACTTCTGGGTGAATTCTTGGCAACCTCCCAACATAATATCTGAAGACCCTTGCTTGTAGAATATATTTGATTAAGCAGACCTGCCTGGCTACCGTGAGACCTGCTCACCACGAGCACCGCATTCTGAGGACTCTGTGTCTCTATCCTAAGCCAATGACAGAGGACAGTGTCCTGCAGCTGCCGAAGTGCCCGGTCTGGGAAGTCCATGTAGCTTTCAGGGATCGTCCTCTGCGTGTTTCAAAATCCAATGTGTATGAACACACTTATCACAATTACGCTTTGCAAATAACACGTCCAGCAATGTGCATTATCCTTTTGAAAACAACAATGTCCAGCATTTCCATGGAGGGCTGGAGGACCGCCCCTGGGAGGAGCAGTGGGTTGTCAACCAACAGAGTTTTGAGGAATGGGGCTCCCAAAGGACCCCCCACCCACCATCCCACCAGCAACCAACAGCTCTCTGGTATCCTTGTTGTCACTGGCAGTGTCTCATGTTTTAAGATTTAAAAAGGTAACAAATTTCCAAGACATAACATCGATCCATATTTAAGTATGTTTGGAATTAGAAAAGGGAAGCAAGGATTATTTTCAAGAGTTCTGCTCATGTTCGTTGCAGGTATCAATTGATAGAGTGATAGAGTTATATCATTCATATTAACTTTTGGTGAATTTCACAAGACTCTCTTACAGCTGGAAACAGTACAGCTCAAAAGAATTGTCCCAGCTAAGTCATTTGAAATATTGTATTTAAAAGAAAAAGTAATATCCACCTACATTTTGGTAGTCAATATCATGATATCACAATATTATAGGCAGGAAAAAAAACACACCAATGTCATGACCAAAAACGCTCAGATGTTCTGGCCAATTTAAGATCAAAACATCAAAGCAAATGTGTCCATCCCTATCTGGGGAAGTTACTAACTGAGCACACAATAGTTTTTTTCTCATACAAATGGAAGTTTGAGACAGGCTTAGACTTTTTAAAACTCAATTTACTCTGAACCAGTTGGGAGAGGAGAGATATTTGAGGATTGAGAGGAAACCAGCACTTAGTGGTAAAGGTACAATGGACTTTGAGCACATCAGTCACACCCTACATAGTTTGAGATTAACTCCCAGAGTCCTTTGCACACTTATTCATCATTTTGCTCTTCGAAAGGAAGTTTTTTTCATCCCTGTGCCAACTCCATTACGAAAGGATCTTTTCACTGACGACTTCTCCAAAAGTGCTGTTAGAAACTGGAGTCCCTCGCTCCCATCCAGCCTGGAGGGACAGCTGTTCAGTAGGATGAGAATGTAATCAGATTTTCCAGACACCTGGTGATTCAGAGGGGGGAAGAGGGAGAGAACACAGCTTTAAGGTTAAAAGTTTATTTCAACAGTCATAATTTTCAAAATCTTATGGCAATAAATCCAATATATCTAATCTTCTTAAGGGCAGAAACTTTGCTAAAACATAACGTATACTTTATTTACCTAGATACAAAATATTATTTGGAGTGATATTCACTTGCCTAATTTTTCTACTACTTATGAAATTGCTGCTATTCAGCACTTAAATCATGCACTGCACTCAGGAATCTTGTTGCTGTTATTTTATAAGGAATATTTCAGGTGGCAGTAATCAGTCCTGGGAATGCTTTGTAAAATTGACTTAGAAAACCCGCCCAGGAGCACAGGGCTTTCATTGTGCTGTTCTAGGCTACTAGCTGAGGTTCTTTGGAAAGAAGTCCTACTACCTGAAACCTGACATCGTTACCTAGGGCTGGAGTTTGAGTCCTCATTGTGACTTGAGGCCTGGATGCTGTATGATAGTGTCAGGGTGTTGAGTAGTGGAAGACAGAGGACTGGAACCTTGGAGCTCAAGCTAGGTTTCAGGACCCTTGCAGTTCAGCTCCATGTTTTATAGATGAAGAAACCAAGCACTAGGGCAACAGTCAGGTCCTTTGTCACAGCTGGCAAATCCAAGAGACAGTGCTGACAGGAGAGGAGGGGACTCAGAATTATCAACGCTTGTCATGTTTTCTCTGATGTGTAGTTTCAGAAGAATCACAACAATCTGCCATAGTGCTAATACAAACCTCATCAACAGTAAAAGCAATGACTGATGTCTTGTGTGACATGCTCTTTGTACCACCTTTTTATTGTTTGGCAAAACAGCTGTACGCAGCAGGCACTACTAATTGTTCAGTTTAAGATGAGCGAGTGACATGACTTGTGGGTAAAGTCATTCAAGTCTGACTCCAAGCCCAGTTTCTCAACTGTATAGAGCAAGAGTTGAATGATTTTATTAAAAATAAAGAGGTACACTGCAAAGTAAAAATTACACGTTTTACTGTCTTGGTGCAGGAAGATAAATTTGGCCCTAGGTTACTATATGTGGGGGTCATTAAATAGGGCTGGAATGCATAAAGTGCTTCCTCTGGGGAATTCTTTGCTCTGGTGGTGGGGTGCTCTTTGGAGGTCTGTCTCCACCAGGCAGAGTACCCACATAAACAATTCCTATTGGCTCATGGGTCAATAGGAATTGTTTATCCTATTTTGATCTGGAAGTAATCAAAGACACTTTCATAAACACTGGTTTATGAAAATAGGAAAACCAATTTAAAAATCCTCTTCATTAGTCACCACCATGTGTTTTTTCCTAAACATGATAGATAAATGCCATCTATTTTAAATCCCCAGCAGGAGGGGTCTTTTGTCCTTGCCTAAAGGGAAGCAATCCAGGTCTTCTCAGAAATGCTCATGATGCCACCATTACACTACAAAAGAAAGATGGGGTCCTGATTCTGAGATCTCCAAACCCTCCCTGAAGAAGATTCTGATGCACTTTGCTGATCTGAAGGCATTTTGTACCGGGGAAGACCCACTCATAGGATACTATTGTGTTCTTGCCTGGCTAACGGACTTTATGAAATTGCAAACAAAATTATAAAATCCTATGTCACTCAATTGCCTAATCACTCATCCTAAACAATCAACTTGACATAAGTATCATCCTCACTGTTGCTACATGGTGCGTTATAATGAGAACAAAATCATCATGTGCAAAACCAGAAATGTGGGAAATGTAGTGAAAGAAGAAGCCTTTCAGTTACGGGCAAGGAGGTCTCCTAAGTACGTTAGAAGAAAGAACAGCCTTAATTTTGAAAGAGCTGCAGACAAGTGCCTCTTGTTCAACAAAAATGTCATGAGAAAACCTTTGGAGGACAGAAGAGAAAGTAATTAGGAGGCCACCTGAGAAAATATACCAATTTATGGACTGTGACTCATCAACTTGATCAATGTGGTATCTTATCGAATCAATGACTAAATTAGTGTTGAATGCTCAGAGGAGTAAAACAGGCAAAAGAAAAGCTATATTAAGTAAACAGGAAATAGAAAAATGACAGATGCAAGGATTAGTGAGAGGACAAATAATATAAATAACTGAATCATTATGTTGGATACAGATTTATCATTTACAATTTATGTGACATCTCTTTATCCTAAAAGTGGTTACATAAGTTGCATTGATCTCAGTAATTACAATGTGACAAGTTAATTTTTAGCAAAAAAAGCAAAAGTTTGCAATGCCATCAACAACCAAAGATATTTTAAATTGTCAAGCAAAATGTTGACATAAAACAAATGAAATATCATATAGAACTAGTATCAGATATCCTAAAAAAAGTCATTCATTTTCTGAATGTCATGAACAGTTCAAGGAATATAGTTAGCAAGTGTAGCAATACTCTTGAATAAATATATGAATTAATATTTTATGTAGTATTTCATTGGGATTTAACATGTTGTCTATATTCTGCATCTGGAAAAAGCCCTTATATTTTATAAAATTAAGGAAATTCACTATTTCCAAAAAATGACCCTTATGTTTTTTATATAATGTTAATGGCTAAATATTCACTGTGATTATGAGTTGATGAATGTAGAACAAATAAATTGTCATGGAAAAAACTTTAACGTTTTACATCAAAATGAATATTTCCCTATGATTCAAGAGATCAACCCTAAATATTTCACAACAAATTTAATACAGGCCAATATTACTTATTTCTTATAAATCTTTCCTTTTACTGATTTCATTAATCTGTTTATACCTTTCTTCATTGAAAGCTCTAGCAATAAAGGAAATCACTTCTCTGTAACATATTCCTTGAGATTATTTTGAACTCAGACACTCCACAATTCCAGTCATCTATTCAAACATTAAAAATATTGGTGAAATCCTTACCTTAGAAGACAGAACTGGATGACACCAAAACACAGGCATTGTGGAGAGTGACAGAAGCAAGAGAAGACTGAGTTTCAGTGAGCTGCAGAGTAGAGGGAAAAAAAACCCCTAGATTTAGTCTCATAGAGGCAAGTATAAGTTAGCAAACATATAAAAAGTCAACATTTCTCTTTGCAAAAAATGCAGTATTTTTACCTAATCATTTTGGACTTTCCAAAATCCGTGCAGATGGTTGGTCTTGTCACCAAATTCCTCCCACTTACCATCAGATCCTCCTTGGGTGGCCCTTTTATACCAGAAAAAAAAAGTTCACAAGTAAAAATGTCATTGTGTCCCATTTCGTGTGATTAGTTGGTCTGGCTGTGGCCTTTTGTTCTTGTTAAGTAGGAAAAGGACAATAACATACAGGCATTGTCACTGAGCAACCAGCAATTGACTTCCTTTAAAGTTTGCCATTAAGAATGCCCTTCAAAAGCTCACTCCTCTACACTGCATCATTGTGACATGGATGGCCAGAGGTCTTGAAAAGAGCCAAAAGTATTATTTTAGCTTAGAGTTTAAAGACTTGAGAAGGATGACATTATTTCCTTGAACATCTCTTGTTTCAGAGACTGGTACAAAAGAAATCACTGCAGGACTAAAGGGCAATGTCCACTCAAACAATGCATGCAGATTAAGTGTCCTACCCTACAGCCCCTTCCCTTAGGACTTCAGTTAAAATGGGAAAATAAATGGCACACCCCTTTGCAGTCATCTTTGAAGACAAGTAGGGACACTGTCCATCCTCATCCATGGGCACCCTCCAACTCCCAGGTCCAGAGTTCTGTGAACACCTGTCCATGTGACCTCCATTTCTCCCCAGGGAAGGGCTTCTCTGAGGCCTTGGCTGCCCTTGCACGCCAATGGGCATTTGCAGTAATCAATTGATTCGAGAGCACTAAGCGTGAACAGATGTTGTTGAGACTTACAATGGAGGAAAACACCAAGGGAAGTGCTTTCTGCCTGGATAACCAGTGTTTCTGAGATGGTGCCAACATTTTTTGAATACAAAGCATCCGAGGAAAATCCCTGCAACTCAAGATCAGCGCCTTTTGGAGGACAAAGCTGCTCTGTGTCTGGCACATTTTGCTGCCTATTTGTCAGTGCTGCACTCTTTTCTTTTGGTAACTTCTACTCTACATGATTCTCATGCAACTGTCAATCATATCGTTCCAGTTTGATTATCACAAGGAAAAGCAGGTGACCTGAGCTCTAGAGAGAACCCAGATCACAGGAACAGGGCCAGGTAGGGGATTGGGGCAAGGGATCCAAACACCTTTGTTCAGGGTTCTTTTGGAGGCATCATATGGACGGTTGGAGACAAAGGACTTTCACAGCACCAAGGGATCGTATAAATAGGTTTTCTTTTGATTTTTTCTTAAACCTAGCTAAAATAAATACAGAAAAATCAAAACAATGGTGAAGAATATCACTCTGTTAAGTGATGAGCAATTCAGTGGGTAGATCTGAGAAGTGCTTACGACAGACCCTTAACAGACTCAAGGAGGCTTGGAACTAGCTATTTCTGCATGTGGTAAAGATGGCACCAGAAAGAAGAATTAGGTAGAAGTTTGTTTAAGAATTACTTGAATACCACATTTCCTCCCAACTGCCTGATTTCAGACACCTGGATTTGCAGAAAACTAGAGAATTTCTCTAAGGAGGGAATAAACAGAACGTCTCCTGACTGAGGGAATTAAACATAGTGGAGTGAGCAGGAACCCTTCTAAAAACAAAGTTCAGGCAAGTATCAGACCCACGTATCTCTTCCCTGGCACAGCTCCCAGCACACTTCCAGAAAAGTCTCTACCCTCAAGAAAAGTGAATGGGAAACCATTCTCTGAGTCATCTGTCTGTCCAGCCCAAAAGGAAAAATCTAGAGATCAAAAGACAGGAGGGTTTCCAAATAAAAGCATCTCAGCCAACTGCAGGGCACCGAAATCCTCAGCTGAGAATCCTAGTAACACACAGAATCTCTCTATGGAGTTTTGGTCCCTACTACTAAATATAATCAGATCACCCAGACACAACTACAATGATAAGGGACATTTAAAAGTCAAAACCCAGTAAGGACAAAGAAGATGGTAAAGGACCTCTCTAGCAACAGTAATTAGCCATGAAAGATGGAGACCAAGACAAATTGTAAAAGGAAACTTGAAAGGAATAAGAAAAGGAAAGAGAAAAAAAAAGCTTTAAAAAGAACAACTTAATATTCTTGAAGAGAAAAGAGAAGATGTCATATCTATCCATAAAACAAGAAAAGAAAGATAAATAAAAGAAAAAATTTGGAAAACAAAAATTGAATGAAAATTTAAAGAAAACTCAATAGGATTGAAAGATAAGATTAAATGAATCTCTCAGACATTAGAAAAAACAGACAAAGGAGAAAAATAAGAACAATAAGAATAAGACTCGTTTAATAGATCCAACACAGAAATGGTAGACATTCTAAAAAAGAGAATAGAAGGAATGAGGGGGCAGGGAATCACCAATTAAAAAAAATTTAAGAACATTTCCCATAACAGAAGACTGTGAATTTCAGGTAGAAAATACCTGTCAAATACCCAGAAAATGGGTAAAATTCAACCCATACCAATATACATCATTCTGTTTCACCAAATTGGATTTTATCAGCTTCCAAATTATGTACAAAGATTCAACTCACAAATATTTTTAACTTCTCAAAAATAGGATAATACGATACTTTCCAAATTCTAAAAAATACTTTCCATCTAGAATTTATTCCCAACAAGTCTTGAATAACCAGAATTTATTCTTCTTCATTAAGTGTAAGACTATGGTGAACATTTTCAGATATGTAAGAACTCAAAATTATACTTGCCATAAACCTTTTCTCAGAAAGCTGCTTCAGGATGTGCTCCACCAAAGTATATAAACCTATAGAGCAGAAAGTGGGAGCTGCACATCCAAGGGATGAACACAGGAGACAAAGTAAGGAAATTCCCAGGATGGCAAGTAAGAGAGGTGCCCAGTGAGATCTATACACCAGACCTGGAGGGACACAAGAAGATTGGGATAACTTAGAAGTCTCTGGGGGTGACTTCTGCAAGAGGGTGAAAGCCAGAGAATATCTGAATGCTTTGAGACAACTGGAGAATTGGGGATTGAATTACTGATGAATCCATAGAAAACTTAGCAAAAGAAAAAGAGGGACCTATACTCAGTCCAGTAAAAACAATTAAATATGAAGGAAAAGTAATAAAATAAACTAGTTGGCTCAGCTGGGGGAAGCATTTAAATAGTTATAACAACATAATTACTGAGATGAGTATATTTCTGTGGTGAAGCAAATTGCCCAACTTCTATAGAGGGAACACAAGATATAATGTTGAAAAATGAGAAAGCAAAATGCACTGTTATTTAGAGGTAAATACAAAGTTAATCAGCTCTAAAAGGTTGAAAGTGATGGCTCTGGGGGTGGAAATTGAGCAGGGAACAGAGACTACTGTTTCCATAAAGTGCTTCTTAAAATGATTTGATGCTTTAAATAGAGTGCACTGTTAGTTGTGATAAAAAGTAAATCTTTGGAAAATTATATCATTATGGACTAGGTATGTATGAAGGTGCCAGAGGTCATCTTTGCTACTTCACAGAGAAAGCTTGCCTGATGAAAAGACACACACCAGAAATGAGAACCTAAAATGAAGACAGAGGAGGATGGAAGTGATGGGGAGGGAAGGAGAAAAAAAAGAAGCAAAAAGAAAAAAGAAAAAGAAGATCGATGTAAAGATAGAGAGACACTGAGGTGTAGAGAGAGATAAAAAGATGTGGTCAGAGAGATGAGAGACAAAATTATATTAAACAAGTGGGGAGAGAGATGAAGAGCTATATGGAAAGAGAGATTGCAAGACAGAGAAAGATGGAGAAATGGGGAGAGAAATGGGAGGAAGAGAGAGAGGAAAGAGATGGAGAAAGAAGAAGAAGGTGGACAGAGAAATGGAGAGTGAACAATTGGGAGAGGGAAGGAGTCAGGGAGAGAGAATGATATTGTTAAACATTTGGATCCAGCCATGCTTAAAATGCATTTCTCTTCTTTGATACTCCATTTTCATAAAACAACCCCCCATATAAACTAGTCTCTTTAACTAAAAATATTTGACTAACACACACTAGGCTAAATACAAAATAATATCAGTCCACACTTACTGGCATTATTGAATGCTTGCTGCAGCTGACTTCTGTGGGTCAGGTCACTAACTCTTCACTACAGATCTAAGAGAGTGCTGTTACTAATTCCATTCTCAGTTGAGACTGAGTCCCAAAAAGGTTAAACAGTTTTTCAAGTCACATAGCTTGTGAAGGGGACAGCAGGTTGTGACCCCAGTTCTGTGTGACTTCAGAGACCACTCCTCCATGCATGAACCTTGAACATGGTTCACCCACTCAGGACAGGAAGAGATGACACTTATGAAATTCAAGCTCTCTCTTCCCAACCAAACCATCATACACACACATGCACACACACACACACACACACACACACACACAGAGACATGCACAGACACACACAAGCACACACAGACACACACACTCAACTTGTGAAGTCTAATTCCCTGTCTCTGATATTGGATGCCTTTGAATCGCTTGGCATCCTTTCCCCACATCACCACTTGAAAATTCTCAGATGTTATCCCCACAAGCTGGGCCTTTTGGGGAGGGACAAATATTATTTCTTTCCTAAATGTTCAGTTCAGGCCAGTTAAGCAATTCTAGAGTCTCTCTGCCCTCAGAGATCCTGCAAGACAACTATTGATGATGACTCTTGCCTCTCACCTCAATGCATCATTTAGATTCTTAACCACATATTACCTTGAAATTTTTTGGGCAGTACTGGAGTTTGAACTCAGGGCCTTGAGCTTGTTAGGCAGGCACTTTAACACTTGAGCCACACACCTCCATGGCTTTAAAATGTTTTTTTCTCCTTTCAAGTGTCTACTTTATCCCAAGGACTTGTTCTTCTTTGGACCTCCTATACTTTCTAAGGAGATCATTGGGTATATTGATGTCCCCTTTATTTGTTTAAATAAGGCATTTGGAAGTAATTTGGCATGTACAATCCATGGTTAAATCTGGTTAAAAATTGAAATCCAGTGATGCTTGAGGTCTGTCAGTTAAACCTGACTCCCAAGGGACTGTGAGATCACCTTGTTCTCCAGAATGTACTTTGTAATTATTCAGGCCTAACCCAACTGCTCTAGCCCTTCATCCATTTGGCCAGTATAGACACTTCCAACAAGGGAAGCTGATGAGAGAGTTCCGTTCTTAGTTGGTCTGGTTGGATTAGATCCTTGGTCAGCCATATTTGCTGCTTCCTGTCTGCCATCATGGGGGACAGAGAACACTTCCCCACTCTTCAACACTGGAATTATGTAACCTGCCTTAGTCAGTAGATTTTAGATATTATGCAGTAACAGGCACCTGCTGTCTTGCACATCCTCTGTTCTGGGAAGAACTTGCCCACGTGGGCCTGTGGCTCCCAGGAGCAAGATGAGACACTCACAGAACAGAGACCTCCCACTCAGACCAGCTGAGACTGGCCTCCTCATCTGCACACTGGCTGGGCTTTGGGTTGTCTTGGTAAGCAGCAAACTGGAAGAATGGGTGTTCAGTAGAGATTCAATTGACAAAGGAAATCACAAGAAACCTTGAATGCTGTTCCTTCTCAAATTCGGTACTGTAATTCCTCCTGGAATTCTGGACTTACCTCTCCAATCTCAAAAGACCACCTGGAACAATGACTGAGGGTTAGAGACCTCTCCTCCTGCACTGGCAACTGACAAAAGAGTGACCTTACAACATGTAAGGTCATAGACATTATGGAGTGGTGAGCATTTTAATTTACCTCTTCAAGGCCTGAAGAGGTAAATTAAAATGACTCTGCTATAAAACTCAACCACAACAAAGAAAGCTGGTTTAAGAGGTATTTAGTGTACCATTTGGTCACTGGAGGACCCATTGTCTGAGGACATTTGTGCTCATGGGATTTGCAGCTACATTTAAGTAGAAGGATTCTTTTTCTGATCTTGAATTTATCTGGGAAGCTGCTGGGAGAGGACTGAGCTAGAGCTCAGGTCATCACCAAGTTCTGTTTTCTGGGCTAGCGCCTCAGCCTCTTCATGACGCTTGACTTCCTGCAGACAAGAAGCCAAGCTTTTCATTCCTGAATCAACGTCAGAACATCCCAAGTCAGCAGCACATGGCCCTTAGCCTGCAAATGTCTTAGGCAAGATTTTTCTTTCAACCAGATTTTGTAGTGGAGTAGGGGGAGAAAGAGAACATTGAGTGCTTAGTGTTTAGAAATGCTGGTGGTGGCTGCGTACCCACCAGGAAGAACAGAGTGGGAGGAGAGAGTAGGGTCTCAGAAGAACTCTGCTAGTGCAGGCTCCCTAGGATGCTGGTACTGACTGTCTTTTTGGGTGACTGATCCTGCAGTGATGTCCAGGGCAGACAGTGAGGGTGCAACCAGCCAACGCAAAGACCCACTGCCAACACCTACAGGGAAGGTTAGCGCCAGCTCAGTGCTGGAATTTACTGGCCTTCTCGTTGAAAGTTTACTCTCTTGTCGTGATGAAACTGTCTTAGAGTCACCACAGCCCTTTTCACATATTTCCTCCTGACATCAGAGTGAAAGCAAAGGGCAAATTCTTTTTGGCTTTTGCTTCTCATTGGTCAACACTGAAATGTTCAGAGATGCTTCTGCATCACCCTCAGAAGTTAAGGACATCAAATCAGACATCTTTTGGAATGAAAGGACAAAATGGGACCTTTTCTTTTCTAATGCTTAGAGCTTGGTGTTATAACATTGAGATACTTCCTTTAAGGAACAACTTTATTGCTATTGGGTTTGGTAACTTGCCTTAACCAGAACTAAGAAAGATGCTTAAATGATTTTTGCAAAAAAACAAATGACAAGCTAGAAAAAAGTTAGCAGCTCAGTGCAGTTTAGGGTATTTGTGTCTAAAAAGCATTCTGCAATGGATTTCATTGGCTGTAATTATAATACATATTAAAGCCCACATCTCTCCGCATATATGGAAAAATCGATTTAATTTTACTGCTTCTTAATTCATATAACCGTTATATGCTCTGAATAGTATAATTAAAATGCAGAATGTGGCCAAGTACATTTTCTTGGTTTTATACTAGAGTAGGAGAAAGAAAGGCTTGTGCAGAGCTTAGGCTAATTTATTGAAATAAATCATTGCACTAATTCATTGCTCCTAGAATGCTTTGTTATAGTTTTCATACATGCATTCTGATGAGCCTGGTGCTTAAGATCAATGTTCTTGGGCAATAAAAGCCAAGGAAAATCCAGAAGGTGATGGTGCTCATTGAGGCAGAATGGAAAAGGTACGGCAACACTCTGTGTTTATTCTAGACTGCTGACATTTGGGGCTGGTGATTCTTGGTTGTGGTTGCCATTCAGCACATGTAACAGCATCCCTGGCCTCTGTTCACTAGATACTGCTGCCCCAGCTGTGATGACTGAAAATATCTCCAGGTACCACCCAATGTCCCCTGGGGGAAGTGGGCCCCAAAGCATCACCAGGTGAGAACCACCCTTCTAGACATAAGCCTGGAGGACAGTCAGGTGGGGCTTGCGTTTCACCATGGTACACTCACAGTTAATTGGAAGCATATGATTCTTTCTTGACAGTGCATGAAATAATGGTTCATCTATAACTGAAGGTCTTAGATTCAATAAAATATGGTACTTATTTTTAGATACTAGGAGAGGTGGTAGCATTTGGGGCAAATGGATTATGTGTTGATTTAAATAATTAATAATAAAATATGCTATTATCTTTTCACTGACATATGTTCTTAGTTATAAACTTCTGCATATGGTCCTATTTTTCTTACACTTTGGGTTTATTTTACTGATGCTCTGAATTTGTTTCAAAGAAGGCAGATGTCATATCTGACATGGTCTCACTGTATCGAGGATGGCATTCTTCTCAGGAAATTCCATTGATATGTGATGGGGTATCTGCACCCGATTATTTAGGCACCCTTTGAATAGCAGCTAAATCTTTCTGGATAAGCAAGTGGCCTTTGTAAGTTTAGAACTTACGTCATGGTGTGCATTATCCTCCCCTGTACAAACCAGTCCATGTGGGTGACTTTGCCTCCGAGATTGCTGAGAAAGCAGAAGTAACCAATCAGGATCTCTCTTATATTTTCTCCATCAGGACCATCAACCTACTCATGCCTATGCCCAAGTACTAGTCTCTGCCTTGTTGATGTCAGTAATTGTCCCTCCGTCATCTGGGAGTGAAGCCCCTCAATTTGTGAAGGATTTTCTTGCTGCAGTTAACTACCCTCTCTCCCTGCTTATTGTCTCTCTTGCTAGTTTTGCCCAGGCTGGCCTTAAACTGCAACCATGATTCTCCTGCATCTGCAATACCACAACCAGCTTTTCAGCTGTGTTCTTGATATGGCCTCTACAGAGTCATTTAAGAGTCCTTTCCAGTCTTCTCCCATGTCTAAGTAAAACTTTGATCTCTCCACGGCTTCTGTGAATCATCTTGATATCACTTTTGTTTCTTTTCTTCTCCTTAGCCCTCACATCAGGAAGTCTTACAAACTCTTCCTCTAGTACAGCGTGTGAACCCATCCACTTCTTCCCTCCTGCCGCCATCATTGCTTTACTGGGAGCCTCTTACTTGGCCTTGCCCTTTCATCTCTTTACTCCCTAGGGTCTTCGATACACAGCAGCCAAGCAGTCTGTATCAATTTCAATCATGTAAATTGGACTCTAACCCCCCAGTGTCTTTCTGTTACACTTAGAATAGAGTTCAGGAACTTGACCTTACTCCACAAAGCCTTGCTAATCCCGAAGGGCACTGGAGTGGGCACTTTTGGTTAGCACAATTGCTTGTAAGTACTCTTTACATTTGGTTCTCAAAGCCTAGAGACAGTCCCACACAATTATCCCAAACAAAACACCAACCGTGTGTCTCTACCATGGCAAAGCAATGCATAAGATGTGTACTTGACCCCTCTCTTAACCTGCTTCCCCCTCTCCCTCAGCCTCCTTCCCTAGCCCTGCAGACCTTTGGTCTTTTCTTTAAACAGAGAATGCAGTTCTCGGCTGGGATGAAATCCCTGAGTCTGCGGGCTTACCACCACTTGTACCTGATCTTGGTCTGAATGTCATTTCCTCCATGAGGCCTTCCTTGGGCACCCATTGAACCACAAGGAACCTTCCACCACATCCCCATCTCCATCCGAGACCTGTCTCTGTTGTTTATTTATTTCTGATCCCTTACCCGAGTCCGGCCAGGAGCAGGTAGTTTACTGTCTATTCACTGCGTTATTCTCCACACAAGAACAGAAAGGACCCACTAGTTATTTGTGGAATGAGTGAATGAGGAAGTAAAGAGAAGAGAGTGAGGGCTGTCTACACAGTAAAAGTTTTCCTTTAGGAGGAAAATAACCTGCTCCCTGTTCTTTTAGAGGAAGAATGTGTGCAGTCATTCAGCAAAGACTCTCTCGGGACTGTGCCTATTTCTCTTCAACCACAGAGTGGGCTGTGGGGAAAACGACATCCTGAGGAGTCAGGGTTGTTTTCTTTCCACCTTTCCCTTTAGCCAACATGCCTCCTGTCACCTGCCCGCACACTCTCTTCAGGCCATGATGGGGGTCAGGCTTAGGAGGGATGGGAAGCCAATCAGCGTGGGGGAGACTGGTATTCAGGAGCCCAAGACAGAGCCCACTGGCCCATTACAGATTGTTCTCCAACAAAGGGCAAGTGCTGGAAGCTGCAGTGAGAACATGGAGGTTCTCTGGTTCTGGCCTCCAGGGATTCACTGGGGGTGTCCAAGAGTCTTGACAGGTGATAGAGGTACCAGAAGGGCATCCTGGGATGCTTGACCAGATGTCAGGGCAGCCTGTCACAGCCAAGAGGAGCCAGGAGAGGCAACGAACTTGAGGGGAGGAAGCATGTGATGTGGGAGGAGTGGGAGGATGGAGAACAAGGGAGCCCAGGGGGCATAGCCCAATGAGGAAGTAAAGCCCCTGGCCTGGGAGGAGGTGAGGAAGGCAAAGCTCACAACACAGACAGCTGTCTCCAGACATCTGAGGTCTGCCGAGGGGCAGAGTTGAATCAGGTACAAGATTCTGTTGGAAGGAACGGAATGTTCCTCTTTCTGTGACCCTCAGAGATTGGCCTCGGCTGACAGGGAGAGAGAACAACCTGTACCAGGCCTTGTGTTGGCCCTTTTACATATGCCACCCCATTGCATCCTTTCTGGCCTTGTGCTCATGGATGTGAACCCACAGGTACAGTTAGGCTCCAGCATCAACATCCAAGGTCACTCTTACCATACCTAGTCAGGACATGACCCCACCCAGCTATGCTCAGGAAAGGCACAGAGCCTGTACAGGTGACTTCCAGCTCTAGGAACCCAGCCCTGCCTTTCACTGCTCCTCACCTGACTTCCAGGATCCTCTGAGCATAGTAACATAGAGGGCAGGTGACAGAGAAGGGAACAGTCCCTACTTGGGCAGTGAGGTCCAGCCAGTTCCCATTGCCTCACATTCATGACAGAATATTGTCAGGGATCCCCAACCAAAAGCTCAGAGGAAAACAATCCTCGCAGATCCTCATGGCTGAGGAGAGAGAGGAGAAGCAGGGCTGTGAGGTCATCTCTTCTCTGGAGGCAGCTCCTCCCCGACCCTTCCCCAGGGACTCTCAGCAGCATCTATAAATTCCATCCCTTGGGATGAGTCCTTGCCCTTGCTTTTAACCTCTTGCTTCGACTTTGTCCCCTTGGCTTCACACATCTCATCCATAGATGCTGCTATTTGGTTTTTATGAGGACTATAGTTATTTTCCAACTATGTACCCATTTAAACTTTATGATCTTTCATTAGGGCTGTATCCATGGATAAATAAATACCGGGCACTCAAAACTTTATCTACTGGAAGCTTCTGCTTTGCCTACAAAATGATTCTGATCTCCCAGCTGAAATAATTTCACATCATTGTCTCTGAAAGACAGGGCTTCCTGAATTTTAGACTCCTAAACAGGGTGAAGATAAATTTCTAACTCAAACTCTCATTATTCTGTGGAATTTTCCCCATTTTTGAATGCATTTACTTAGAACACTGAACCTATCAATGAAAGCTAAATATATTTAATTTTCCTGTAAAAATGAATATTTCAGCCCAATTACAAATATGAAATGTACACTAGATGTAGTTTGGGCCTGGGCTGAACTGTTTTGGGTCTTAATGTAGCCATCTTGTACATTTACATGATTTAATGGCAGCTAGTTGCCTATGAATATTGCAAGGGCATCTAACTAATATTTTAACCGTGCAATTAGTAAGAGATACTATAATTCTCTCCTGAATAAAATGGAAGGTTGCTGAGCCCAGTGAAACAGTTTCGTTTGTTCTAAATATATGTGCCATTTCTTCATATCTTGTCAAATGTTTCACCAAGGCAAATTTGAAATACAGGTCAGATGCTGGCCAGGAGGAAAAGTCAAAAACCTGACAAGCATGGATGTGCGGAGGCAAAGAGAAGAGAGGAAGTTTTCAGGGTGTGGTTTTTTTCAACAGAAAATCTCATCAGACTGGGACCAAAGCCACAGCAGGGGCTCAGCCCCACCCAGACTGGAAGAGTGACCAGTGCACAGCGGGGCACAGATTTATGAGCATGGGAACTGGGGCAACTTGTTCCCAACCCTTTTTTCTGCAAGCTGAGGGTCTGTCATTGCACGTCAGAATCTATACGTTCCACACACCCCTTCCCTGAGAGGAAGTGGAAGGACTTGGTAATGGCTGCCACCTGCCTACTTACTTATGCCTCAAGACCAGAAGAGGCCACATGGAGAGTGTGTCTGACCTGACAGCGTGTTTATCTTGCTTGTGGCTCTCACACTCAATTTCTTGAAAGCAGTTTCAGGCGTTTGATCTTTAAAACAACTTTGTATGTTAGGAAATGCTGATTTTTACTATATAAATGGGACAGCAGAGATAGGAACTGCTTTATGGTAGTAGAATTCCTGCTTAAGTGCTGGTCCTTCCTGGAGTGCAGGTGTCCTGTGGACTTCTGAGACTGGTCTGTCCTGACTACTGTATCAGCCCTGGCTTGCTCACCCTGCAGCCTCATGAAGGGGCCTGTCCTTCCTTTCTATGGACTCCCCACACTAGGATGAGACTTCTCTACTGAGGTCCATGTTTCCCCTGGTAGCATCAGGAACTTTTCAATTCCTCTCTCTCTAAAGACTGAGAAAGGAGGGAGACCCTCTTCTCTTGTGCCCTTCCTACTCATCTGAGAGTCTTCTTTATTACCAGGTTCTCACTGTGGACAGAGAGTGGGGAGAAAAGAAAGGACAATGATTCTCATCTGAATTCTTTCCTTCTTCAAGGAACCAGAGAGGCTCTTTTACCTTCATCATCTGAGTTGCAAGAACATCCTAAATGATAGCCCCAGCCTCTTTAGGGAGCATTCACACCCCTCTATGGAATGGCAAAAGAGCCATGACTGACAGATGAGCTGGGCTCCCTCACTTGACACTCAGAGTGCATCCCAGCTCTACTGCACTAGAAGACTCAGAAAGGCCTCCTAACCTCATCTAATTTCAGAGTCCTGTGTACAGAAGGAAGGGACAGGGACAATGGTAGAGGTTGACATCAGAGGAAAATGGCAAAGAGTTTAAAACTTGCTTCCATGGGTGGGATGCATAGTTCAGGTGGAGGAAAACAGTATGTACTTGGGTCCTTTACTGCTGGAAATGATAAGTTCTGGATCTTCGCCATGATCAAGTTGGCTTAAAAAATGGGGAGATGGAGGTGGCTACTCATGCTTACAGAAGATTTGCTGAGAATTCCTGGCACAGGTTTAAAAATCCACCAGCTCCAGGCTCGTCCCAGATGCTCTGTCAACATTTCTCACATCCCAGCAGGCTCTGGTGGGATTTGCCTTTAGGTCAAACTGGAGCCTCCATTTGCTTTGAAACTTCCAGAACAGCTCTCCGACCCCTCCCCCCGCCCCCAGCCTCTGTGTCAGGCACTGCAGCCTCCTAGGTGCCTATAGTCCTGGGGTGGGACACCCACCCTGATGGATAGGACAGATCCCCACCATGACCTGCTGAGGGCCTTGTTTCTTCCACAGGGAAGCCTCTGCCAGCCTACATCCGGGCACTGCTGGCTCAAGACACAGGTGGAGAAAGCAGCCATGGTGGGCTTTGCCAATGAATGAGGTGACTGAGTCCCATGCCCATGGGAAGGGACACATTGGGATGTCATTCATTTGCTGCCACGAGGCTTTGTCCTTCCCTTCCTGTAGCATCTAAGTCCCAGGCTTTTTGGTCCTAAGTTACTGTTCATAGTTGCCTAAGCTTCCTTCTTGGGAATGCAGATTTGAAGGAGAAGCCCTAAGAACAGGCAGGGCAGGGAAAGAACGTCCTCTATTTTGGGATCTCCAGCTATGAGAATGAGGCAATTCCTAGGGGAGGGAAGCAAAGACAGGTGGTTTTGCGGCTGCTCCAGGGAGTGAGTAGAACACCAGATCTCTCTTCTCAGTTCCTAGGCCACACTGTTCCAAGCTGCCGGTCAGGCAGTCAGACTGGATAGCCATGAATCAGGAGGACCTTCCAGAGTAGACTCCAAACTTATATTTGAATAACACAAATACTCTGGTCTGGAGAGATGTTTGGGGACTTCTGAATTTTATTCCTTTTAGAATTATCTTACTTATGTTTCATAAAAGCCTTGTTAAAGACTCACCCAATCAGTCTGAAGAATCAACACCCCCACAGGCAGATCATTTATTCTCTTTACGTTCACAGATGATGCTCTGGGAGGAAGTGGGGGCTGACAGACAAAAAATAGGCCATTCTTACACTGCTTTAAATGTCACATCGGAAGCCTAGGCTGTACCACCTCCACCTGGTAGTGATCCGAGAACCCCGCGGGCTGTTACTATCTGCAGGCACCAATGACGATTCTACAGGCTGCTCAGAGAGGTTCTACGGGAAATCTCCACTTAAGAAAGACATCAGCGTTGCAGAAAGACACCTGCCAAAGATGACTCTTCATTTCACTTTAGAATAAAGAGCTCCTTTGGCTTCTCAGCTGAGCACATGACACACGTGAAATTTCTCTGCAACCAAACAAGCAACCGCCAGTAACACTGAGAAAAAACAGGGTTTCAGAACCATGAAGAACACAGGCCTCAAGCCCGAACTCCAATGGCAACAGTATCTTTTTGTGAACATCTTTGTGTGTGGGGAGTCTGGGCTGGGCATTTACCAAGAATTCTCCCGTCACTACCCCCAGTGCAGCAGGTATTGTCACCCATGCTCTGCAGACAAACACCTGAGGCTCCCCCCAGGGTAGAGCTCTTGGGTGTAAAAGGCAGAGCCAGGCTGATTCACACTGTCCAGAGAAAGACTGTGGGTGGCTCACAAAGAAGTAGCTGAAGACCATACTGGGGCAGGAGACCCAGGCAGACCTGGGGCTTTTGGGAGCAGAACTCCTGGAAGTAGCAAGTTGACCTGAGGAAAATTCCCAGGAGAGACAGATGGATTGTCTTAGCTGGGTCATGAAACCTCACTCTGGTGGGTTGAGGGCAGAGCACTGGAACCATCTGGAAAGGTTCCAGCAAAGCTCTGCTGCTACAGGGAACCCAGGTACTGGACAGGGATGGCACAGACAGTTGGGAGGTCAGTACCTGCCTGAGAAGCAGCAGACTATGGGCCTGTGGGAAGAGACCCTGCAGCCTTGTACTCTAACTCCTAGCTTGACGACCTTAGACAGGCAAGAGGCTTGACCTCTCTGTGCCTTCATTTCTTCATCTGTAAAATAGTGCTGATAATAAATACCGATTCTGACCTTGCAGCAAGGTGCATGAATGAACGGCACCTGGTGTGGTTCCACATGAACCACTATTTTTGTCATTATCTCGCCCCAAATCCAGAACTGGCCACAGGATTTGCAGAGCTCAGTGTGGCATAAAAATGTGGAGGCTCCTTATTCAATAATTACTGTTTCCAGAGAGAAAAAGCACCAGGTCCTGTGGGATGACTCAGGGTATATGTACAACAAGGAGCCAGGAGGCCAGGCTGGATCCAAACACTGGACTCCCCCCCCCAACACACACACCACTGTCACCACACAGTAAAGTTGCCTTCTAATTCTAAGGAATCTAAGGAATACCTATGGGAACAAGCAGGCTTCTCTGAGGAGCTCAAGAACCAGCAAACATGGAAAGGCAGATTGCACTGTCTTTTGTTTGGGAGGGGATGAGCACCTGCCCAGATCACTGTGGTTTGGCTCAGTGAGTATGCTCAGCAAGACCACATGGGCATGGGAGTCTGGGAAAACCGTCATGGGTACAGGACAGGTACCAAGTGATAGGAAGAAGGCCAGGTGGAGAGAAGACAGGTCCAGGGCTGTTCAACCCCTTGCCATTTCCAGGTGACATGTTTTATTAAGAAGCGAGTGGCAGGACAAAGAGCCACATGACTGTAAATGTCAGCAGGACACCAGGTGTCAATGCCTATCATTGTCTGTAAAAGGTCCCTCTCAGAGAAGGCAGCCAGCATCAGCACTGCAGAGTCCTGGCCCTGGCGATAGCCACTCCGGCCGGCAGCACTTGGCTCCAATTCCTCTCAGGAGCGAACTCTGGCCAAGAATGTCACACAAGGCCTTGGGCACATGGCCAGCACCTGTGCTCTCCTTCTCACTTTCAGGTACTTCTGCCTTCCTAGGCACCTTCCTCCAACAAGAAATATAAAAGTCCTTTAAAAGAAGTATTAAAAAGTGTATTTTATGGCTGCATTCTTATAAAGACAAATATAATCCAGCCTAGCAAGTATACTTCTGATTTTAAAAGAAGTTAAAAACACATTCATGGCCCCGAGCACTGGCCCCACTCTGCCCCCTTGAGAAGCTGGCTCCTTGCTAGACCTTCTCCTCCCCCTTCAGCTACTTCCTCCCCACTGCTGGTCTCTTTCGGGAGTTCGGCCCATCTCTACCCCACCAGCTGGGTTTGCAGACCTCAGACCCCACACCTTTCCCCACAGTGGGGATCTGTGTGTGAGTCTGCCCGCCTAACCTCAAGCTCTGCGACACCAAGGACCACACCTTGTCCAACTCTAAGTGCCAAGACTGTGATGGACCCATGATAAAGGATGCACAGAAAACACCCAACAAAGGCTTGTTAAACTCTTCATTCATTCATGAACAATCCTGCATGATAAATTCAAGTCTGTAGATACCTATTTAACCAAAATCAATTACCTGAAAAAATATTTCCTTATTTGAGAAAGTCAGGAAACTGCTTCTTTGAATTTCCTTGCTGCTCTTACCCATTTAGCTTTGAATGGTGTTGACTTTCAGAAAGTGGAAAAAGTCACCAGGGCTGTGCACTCAGTGGGGACCAAAGCACAAAATACTATTAAGGTAAAAAATGAGGCATGGCTGGGAGTCACCAGAGAGATTTTCTGGAGTTTTGAATAGTATAGCTTTGAACCCCAGATCAAACAGCTGCTGAGCAATCACAGGAGCCCAGGGAAAACATGAGGAAACTCAAAAGGGAGGTTTTGAAGGGGATTGGAGCTTTCAAAATGGCACCAATTGGAGGTTGTACTAAAAGTCACTTTCTCTTCCTTTTGTAATTAGAGCCCACTAATCTATCCTGGGGTGTGTGTTCTTTAAGAGTGTGATGAACTTTTCAAAGTTAACTAAACTAACAAGGTTTGGGGTTATCCAAACACACTGACAATCTCTAATAGGGACCTATTACCAATCTAACTCCTTATTTCCATAATAAAGTGGAGACCAGTCACACACACACACACACACACACACACACACACTGTGTGCTGCTTCATCATCTAGCATAGCATCAAATCCTGGCAAATGCTTCTGTGGACATGGTGTGCAGGCCATTTTTGGCCCAGTAAGGATAAATCTTCATTCCAATTTGGCAAATAAATCCAACCATGAATTTTCCATCTTTCCTCTATTGCAACTGTTTGACATTCTCAAGTCTTATTTTCACGTTGGAGAACTAATTTGTTATTTCAGAGAGCTGCTGTATTATTTTCTCCTTTTAGAAACACTTCACAGCTCACAGTCAGGACCACGTTCCAAAGGATCTCATTGGGTTGCAGTGCACTTTGGCTTCTTGCAGTGTTTCCAGCCTGGCAGCTCCATCCACTGTTGGATCCCTCTCCACAGAGCTCCGCTGGCTCCAGCACCCCCGCCCCATGCGGCTTCCTCCTCTAGGAAACCAATGATGGGTTAAACCAGGATGCAGCTTGCCAACGTACCACAAAGATTTTTCAATCTTTCGATGCCTTCTCATGGACTTTATTTGGCTTTCTGCTGCTGGTGCTGCTTCTCTGACAACCCTTTCATTGAATGCATGTGGACAAGGAGAACATTTTAGGGTGGGCTTGTCACCTCAGTGAGCTAGATAAGGAAGTCAGTTGCTTCACTGCCTCAGAGAGTTTCCTTCTCAGAGGAAACTTTGGCACTGAAGTTCAATTAA
Organism: Castor canadensis; assembly: GCF_047511655.1. Lineage (NCBI taxonomy): Eukaryota > Metazoa > Chordata > Mammalia > Rodentia > Castoridae > Castor > Castor canadensis. The sequence goes on from NC_133392.1 coordinate 5,273,387, forward strand.
TCATTTGATGAGACAGTTTTTCTCAATCCTAAGGGGTTCTGGAAGTTCCATTTCTTTCCTTGTGGAATTGCCAACTAGCTGTTTTAGGTCTTTGCATTGTATAGAGGAGTTGCAAGGAAATGGGACAAAGTAGAGGATGTGGGAAGGATGTGGAGGGAGGAGATGCTGGGAGTGAGCATGTGAGAAAAGCAGACAGAAGAGGAGTGATGTTTGAAGGACGTAAATGAAGTCAGGTTCTTTGCACACGGTTTCTCTGTGGCTGAGTTATTAGGACCTTCTGAGACTGGGTTTTGGGTGTTTCGACTTCAATAGAAAGCTCAGGCATCTTTGCCTCCCTCACTCTTAATTCCAGATCTCCATCTGTCCCCACATCTTCTGAGTCATTGTACTTTCCTGGCCTCATTGTCTTCCTCCACACTGTGTCACTTCAAATGCCCTTTGTCCCCATCATGAATGAGAGCAGCAGCCTCCTCACTGGTACCATGTCTGTCTGCCTCTGTCTGACTTCCATACAACTGCCAGGTGACCTTTCAAATCCCTGGCTTCATACGACCATTTTGATATTTTAAGACGATGTGGGCTCCTCACCAGCTTGGAGTCATGTGAAAACTCTTCACGGTGGCCAACATCACCTCCTTCTGTGGCACAGTCACCTTGCCAACCTCATCTCCACGGCCCCTGCACCACTCCCTTTTCTTTCTCTGTTACCTATTTCCCAACTGAAACTGTACCCATACCTTCCATTTCTAAAAGTACAAACTGCTCTCTACTGAAACTGGAGGTTTCTTATGGTTCCCAAAAGACCATGTTGTCCAAATTGCCTTCTTTCTATTTCTCCATCTCCTTCGTTGGCTCTTCCCTCCTGCGTGTCCTCAGAGCGAGCCTGGCCTTCCACTGACACCATCTGCCTGGTGACAGCAAAGCCCAGGCTCCCGCTTTGAGTTCCAGAATCATTTCTCAAAAACTTTGCCATATCCACAAGAATATGGCAAAGATTTAAATTAACATGTTCAAAACTGAACTTTGCTTTCAGTCTACTCTACTGCCCTTCTCTTGTACAGTCAGTAAGCAACCCAGTGGTTCATGCTGAAAACCTGAGAGTTGCCTCCTTCCCCCAATCCAATGAGTCAACAAATCCTGTCATTTAACTCCAGGACATAGCTCACAGTCCATTCTGTTGGAAACTGGAGTCCAAACCCCTATACTGTTTAGACCACCCCTCTCATTCCTCCATAGCTGTTACAAGTTTGTAATTATTTTATATTTTCTTCATTGACATGATTTTAATCTGACTGCCCCTACATAATTCTGACATCTACAATGGCAGGAATTATACCTTTCTTACATGCCCTGGTATCCCCAGAGCCAATCAGAATGAACACATGTGGATACCATTTGTATCCAAAAATTTTATAGGTGTTCACCACTGTAGACTGGGCTGAAGTAACAAATAGATCCCAATATGCACAAGAGATCTTACTCATGCAATCACTCACTGGGTGCTCCTTGTTAGGAGGTGATTCTTGGCTAGTGTGTGACTAGCCAAAGTTTCTTTCATCCCAGGACTCCAAAATCATCTAGGGCCTTCCATTTGTTTATATTCAGCTGGTAGAAGAAGGAGAAAACACAGAGGGAATCATTCACTTTGTGGTTCCAAAATGACACCCAATGTGTGTAAACTGGGGAGGAAGCCTGGGAAGGAAGTGAGTTTTGATGGACAATATCTATCACAGTATGAACCACGAGACTCTCTGGGCTAGTAGAAAGGACCGGAAGGGAAGGTCAGCTTGGTCACAGCACATCTGAAAGACCCAGAGCACTTAACCTCGAAGGCCTATGGATATCAGTCAAGTGAGAGCTTTCTGATGAGGCTATGTCTGTTGTACTAGAGACTGTCTTTATGGGTTTGGAGCAGTAACTTCTTTAAAGCAAGCCTTTTAAATCTGTCATTATGAAATCCTTCTCTCTGGAAGGCCCATTTTAAAAATCCATGATTGAAACTGTTAAGGCATAGAGTTCTTCTTTTCTAAATATTTAAGCTTTAACTTGACACTGCCTCCCTTTATTTTATACCCATATAACCATTCCCGGTTGGAATTTTAAATACGGGTAATTGAAACTGGGTCTTGTAGCTGGGTAATAAGTGAAGAGCCTGTCCATCTGTTGGCAAAGAAGGTAGTACTCTTTACCTCTCCATTGTATCTGCCTCCTGTAATTTGGGTTGCAGACAGTGCCATCTGCTTCCAAAATCCACTTATCTGCAGTCGAGCAAGAGGGTAATTAACCTTTCTGGCCTGGATTCAGTTCACCCTCACTTTGACCAGCCGCCATCCTCCTCATCCCATCTGCAAGAAAAGCTCTGGGTAGGAGGCTGGGAGCCCAAGCAGCTGGGTCAGACAGCTGCACCTTCCTCCCACAGAGGATGTGTCTTGTGCCCAACAAAATCCACAAGTCCAGGAAAAACAGAGGCTGGGAAAGACCCTGACCCCCATGAATATGAAGACATTTCTGTTGCCTGGGAAACAGCTCCCTTTGTGTCTTAGGATCAGCACAGACATATTCTATAAATTTTCCTCTCAATGATAATACTCATTTTGCCAACGTGCAGCATGTCGGGAACCCCTGACATTTAATAAAACTTGACTGGCAATCCTCTGAGTCCGATTAACCCTTTTGAGCAATAACTGTCACTTTCTGGCATCCCAAGCAATGCTGAAAGCTGTAAGTAGGGTTCAGCCCCAGAGTTCACACAGGCCTCCCCCACCTTCAACTTATATGGGGGTAAACAGGGTCTAAACCATCTGGTGTATGCTAGAAACAGGAAGAACTCTGTGAGGTGAGACAGCTGGTAGTAGTCATGCCAAAGGATGGTTTGGGGAGATGTAAACTCCGTCTATTCATTTAGCCTAGTCACCTGCAAATGACAGTTAAGTACGGGAGCTTCTTCCTTGACATTTGTCCAGTACTTGATTCACTCTTAACTGTAACATGGCTAAGAACTGGGAGTTGTTATTTCTAGTAATTCCAGATTCACAACTGACTCACATGCTCTATTCAAAAAGTATGCAATAAAAAACTCTATTAGTGCACACATAAATTTTCAGTGGTTGCTTCCCCAAATTGCTAACTATCAAAGTCTCCATCCAGTTTAGAGATATTACCTTAGAAAATTAACCTGTACATAGCTACTTGCATACCAGAATCAGATCTGTGCTATTTGCACTCGTCTTGACCCCTAATAGGAGAGGCTCGTGGCCCACAGAGGGCAGAATCTAAGGAGCTGGAGTGGAGCTGGGAAACTCAGCAAAAAGACATTAGCCACAGTGGTCCTAGCAGGTTTCTTTGTGCTGGTGTCCTCTGCAGCAAAGGGTGGGCAGAAACACAGAACCCAGGTGAGGCTGCTCTCCGAGGGGCCTAGTACCAAGCAAGATGCTCTGCTGCTGTCTAAGTCAGTTTGTAAAGACTCTGAGATCAGTAAAACCAGCCATACCTATAAAACCTTACTACGAGACAAGTGCCGTGCTGAGTGCTGGAGACACAAAGATGTCTATGTTCTGGTTTCTGACTTTGTTCTGGTTTCTGGTTTATAGTAGAGGCTTGCATGGGGAACATGGGTCGTTCCATGTAGCAAAACATGACAGCAGGTTGATGTAGAAATGAGAAGTTCTGTCTCCCACCCCTCACGCCCATGGTGGCATCACTAACAGATCAAGGTGTTCTTTTTTCTGAACTGAGTTGCAGCTTCAAAAACTATCCCCAGCATGGTCCTCCAGGCAGCCATTTCAGGTGAGATACAGCTGTCATGTTCAAGGTCACCTATGTGCCATCCCTGGGGTAGACCGTCAGTGCTGGGAAGGAGGGGTAGGCACTGCTGTGGATCCGAGTGAGGTCAGAAGTGACAGAGATGAGTTGAATTCTTGGAAACAGAATGCTAGGGTGTGAAGTGTCATCATGACTGCTCTGGGCAAACTCAGATTTCCTGACGTCATGCTGATGAAAGCTGGGTGTGGCTCCATCCTGGTGAGAGGCAAGGTCACCTAGACCTGGCCACTTAAGGTAGGTACCATGAGACAGCCTTGCCTGAGTCCTCATGAGTAAATCTGAAGATGTGCAGACCATGACCTCACCTGGGAAGGCCATTGTGTGATAACCTATGTTCCTCCTGCACCTAGGCCTGTCATTGCGGAATTACCTGTCTTCCTCAGGACAGAAATGGGGCCACGGGAGATGGGGTGTTTTGAGGTTAGAAAGCAGATAGGTTGCCAGAAGTAAGACACTCATATCTTGCAGAGACAAGAGACCAGACACGACCAGAGTGAAAAGGTAATAAGCCCTTGAGCTGAACAGATAACCCTCTCCTGAGCAATTCTGACTTTGGGAAAGGGAACAGATCACTCATTCACTCAACAAACATCTTCTGGTGCCTGCTGCTGGTGGACTGCAATAACAAGCAGAATAGAGCCGTGTTCTACATCTACAGTCCCCTGAGGGAAAGAGTGTTCCTCACTCAGTCTTACTAGCCTGGTCATAACAATGTTCCACTTATTGTAATAAACTTGACCTATTCCTGTACTAGTCTCCTGTTGCTGCTGTAACAAATTCCCACAGTCCTAGAGGCTTAAAACAACTCAAGTTTCTTGCCTTACAACTGCGGAAGTGAGGAGTCAAACTGAGTCTTACGTTTTTACCCTCCAGGGGTAACTGGGATGCATTCCCTCAGGAGGCTCAAAGAGAGCCTTGCACATAGGTCTACCATATGATCCAGCAATCCCACTCTTGGGGATCTACCCAAAAGACTGTGACACAGGTTACTCCAGAGGCACCTGCACACCCATGTTTACTGTGGCACTATTCACAATAGCCAAGTTATGGAAACAGCCAAGATGCCCCAGCACTGACGAATGGATTAAGAAAATGTGGTATCTATACACAATGGAATTTTATGCAGCCATGAAGAAGAACGAAATGTTATCATTCGCTGGTAAATGGATGGAATTGGAGAACTTCATTCTGAGTGAGGTTAGCCTGGCCCAAAAGACCAACAATCATATGATCTCCCTCATATGTGGACTTTAGTTCTAGGGCAAATGCAGCAATGTTGTTGGACTTGGGTCACACGCTAAGGGGAGAGCACATACGGGAGGAATGGGGATAGGTAGGAAACCCAAAACTTGAAAGTGTTTGATGTCCCCACTGCAGAGGAGCTAATACAGTAACCTTAAAGCGACAGAGGTCAATATGGGAAGGTGACTGGAAAGTAGTGAAGAGGTCAGGTAGAGATGAATCAACTCAGGTTGTAATACACTAGTGCATGGAAGCAATGCTAGGAATCTCTCTGTGTAGCTATCCTTATCTCAACTAGAAAAAACACTTTGTCTTTCTTATTATGCTTATGTCTTCTCTTCAACAAAATTGGAAAAAAGTGCAGAACAGGTTCTGCCTGGAAGCGAGGGGGGTGGAAGAGGAGAGGGAGGGGGCAATGTATGCAAATATGAATAAATGAATTAGGGGAAAAAACAAACAAACAAACAAAAAGCCTTGCTCTTTCCAGCTGCTGGAGCTGCTGTATTCCTTGGCTGTGGCCCTTTACCCATCTTCAACCATTGCTTTAGTGGTCACATCTCTTTTCTCAAATTCTTACTCTCCAGCCCCTGATTCTTACAAGGTTCCCGTGACCTTGAGCATCCAGGATGCTCTGCCCATCTCAGGATACTTAACACATCTGCAGACACCCTTTTGCCAGGTAAGGTAAATTCACAGGCTCTGGAGATTGAGATGAAGTCATTTTGGGAGCCTTTATTCAGCTTATGAAAATGACTAGCTGGTTTTACCTCTTCCCTCGCCTCCACCAGGCAGGTGGCATGAAGGGCTCTCTTGCTCTGCTGAGCCCTCATTCCCCCCAGAGTGGCCATGAAGAGAGGAGAGGTTGTCTCAGCACTGATCTTGAAAGCCATGGCATTCAACTGGCCAGCACCAGGCTCTCGAGAGAGAAGAGGCTGATTTGAATTCCAAAAACCATCGTTTGGAAAATCAAAAGCTAAAGTCTGAAGGATGAGGGCATAAAGTTAATCCTTATATAATAGATTAAAAAGAGAACTTGATTGTGTCTGTCCAGAAGGGGATAAATCATTGCCAGCAGGTCACAAGACAAAGACCAGATGGGACTGGTGTGACTCAAGGAATCACACCCTCTAAGGTGCCTGCAGCCAGGCCCTCTTGCTGAGATCAGAACTCCAAAGCAAAGTGAGCAGAGATGGGGGAGGAAGGAGAAGAGTTCAACAGGGAGCCAGGAAGCTGCCCTTGGCAAACCCTCATCAGGGCGGCCAATCTGTGGTCTCTCCAGACTCCTCGCTTTCTCTGGTCTCTGGATTTCCATGCCTCACACGGTGGGCAGAAAAGCACCTAGGGTGGTCATGCTTCTTGCAGGATGGAACAGAATGTCCAGAAAAAGAACCAGAGGGCCTAAAGTTTGGAGAGAAGTGAGAAGTTAGGCTTCAGATGCTGCACAAGGGCAGGATTGATGGATGTGTCACGTCCAAGGATGCCAGCAAGGGCCAAGGTAGCCCAGGCCCCAACCCTGGTGCCAGGTGACACAGAGGTCATCCTTCTACCACAGCATGGAGTCTATACTGCAACTCAAAGAAGCAGGAGAGGGACAAGAAGAGTGCTTCAGAGCAACCCTGTTTGGACCACATTTATAGCAGGGAGCAAAGGAGTTCTCATTACCAGGACTTAGGGAAAATGGAGCCAGGGAATTCCCTTACGATAGCTCACTTGCTCCTAATGACACTGGCCCTTTGACAAGTCCAATTGTCTTGAACAATGTCCCACATTCTAGACTTGTCTCAGTCTCCTCAACATGTTGGTTAGTTTTTCCTTTATCCACTGACTTCCAAGCTTTTATAAATCACGTTTTTAAAGTGTATATATTAGAATTTTCACAACTTATATGTAACGATAACAAGAAGGGCACTAATTTTTATGGGCCCTACCTTATGGGGCCTGCACAGCAACTTAAGAAGAAGCCACCTGAATATTTTAGAAATGAGAACCCTGGTCTTTGTTCAGTCAGTTTCGCAAGACTATAGAGGAAATGGTTGGGCCAGTTTTTAAATTTTTTTTGGCAGTACTGGGGTTTAAACTCAGGGCCTACACCTTGAACCATTCCATAAGCCCTTTTTGTGATGGTTTTTTTTTGAGATGGGGTCTCCTGAACTATTAGCCTGGGCTTGTTTTGGACCAAGATCCTCCTGATCTCTGCCTCCTGAGTAGCTAGGATTACAGGCGCAAGCCACCACCACCCAGCTAAACCGAGATTTGAACCCTTCTCTATCTCCACAGTCCAAGCATACTTTAAGTCTCATCTGAGGGTCCTCTACCAGAACACGGGCTCTTGAGGGTGAAGTCACATCTTACTCTCTCTGAGTTCCCAATCTGGGCCACGCGAGGCCTCTGCAACCTGCATACTGAGTGAACAGAACCCTCAGACTCAGCTGCAGTGAGGATCAGCACTTAGGATTGTTGAATACACGAATAACCATCTGTGGGCCATTAACTTAGTCCTAGAGATTCGAGGTTCACTAAAATACAATACTAGGGAGACAGAGAGGAACAGGACTGGTTCAAACACCTGTTTGTGTGGGGCTGTCCCCAAAGTGGACTGGTGTATCTCATAAATGACAACAGTCACCTCACTATAATCTTGTAACCCTTTTGCAAACATCACAAGTCTTTTAAACAGTAAGTTGCAAGACAATATCAGAGAGGATGCTTAAAACCTTGTTACAGATTTCCTTTTTCCAAAATATCTTCTCTGAAGTAACATTTTTCTCTCACCGTCCCTATAGCCTTGGCTCTTCAGAAGAGACTTGAAAAAATATGCACAAGCCAACCCTTCATGCATCCGGGGCCTTAGCAGGAGAGCGGAGGTAACAGCAACCACACAGTAACTGTGAGCTCTCCCTTGCACACCGGAAGACAGGAAATGGGTTTGGGGACCCAGCAGAATGGATGCTGTCAGCTCACGGTGACTCCACATTGCTCAGAATTAGAAGTATACACATGCTTCAAACCGTGCACTTTCAGAACATTTAAGAAGATTGATGTGTTTGTTTTCCCCTGAGAATATCAAAAGAGAAAAGAATGCAAGAATACTCCAGCATTCTTTGATCACTCTTTCTCCAGCAGGCTTCTGTAAGGAAAAGGTCTTAATGCCTGAGTCATTGGCATTTTCCAGCAGAGACCAGCAAGGTGTCTGCCAAGGAGAGGTACTTGGGTGCTCGATAACATGTTGAATAAGTGAAGGTTCTTTGGAGAAAAATGAGATATAAAAGGACTTAACATGAACTCAGACAGGCAATCAATTTCATGTACTTTTTTTTTTTATTTCAAGGAGCAATCTAGACCCATGTTTATTCTTTTTTCCTGGCAAACAATCTCTCTGTGAGTGGCTCAACGTGTTCTGTTGTCATTCTGATAATCACTGAGCCATGTGGTACTTCAGAAAGACTCAGATTTCTGGTCTTTGCTCCTAGAGCCTCTGATTCAGCAGACCTGGGATTTTGCTCAGAAGTCTTATCTTTTAAATACCCTTTAGGATGATTCTGAGCAGAGCCTTGTTTGGGAATCACAAATTTATAATTATTCCAAGCCAGTAGCAGGGTCAGCATCCTTTGAGAGAGGATTAATTCACCTCCAGGTGAAACATCAGAGGACCTTTGCTCTGAGCCGTGCAAAGCTTCTCTGTTTGTGTTAGAATTGCCAGGGAGCTTTTGAACAAGCTGCCTTGCCTCCTTCCTCAGCCTGAAGTCAGAATCCCCTCAGTGAAGCCAGGGCATCATCAATTTTTTAGTCTCATCAGAAGACCCCAGAGTGGCAGAAGTTGAGAGTGATTACGTTAGAGAAAATCCTGTTCAAAAGCACATCAACCAGTTCAGTCACCTTTTGCTGACTTTTGAGGTCACCGCGGGGAGGGGAGAGTCCCACTCTGGTTAATGACTTTGATAATTCCCTATTCCTTAGAAACCACGCAGTGTGCACCCTTCTGAACAGTAAGCTGGTCTTACCAACCCCTTACAGACAAAGCAAGCGATGTTCTGGCGGGTAAAAGAATTGCACCAGCTGTGGACAGCTGTGAGTGAGGCACCAGCATGAGGTTGAGAGAAAGTGTCCAGGCAGTGGTGTTACTGCTGTGCCACGTGACCCGTGGACTCAGAGATCAAGCTGCTGAGTTTGATCTCGCTCAACTGAGAGGTTATTCAATCATTGCTTTTTAAGACCCACACGAGTCTCAGCTTAACTTTGAGTGGTGGGTGGGTGTCTAGCGTGGGGACGCTCATGGAAGAAAGACAGCCAAGATGGACTGTTTTGCTTGGGATGCTCATAATTTACATCTTATGAAAATATGATGTCAAAAGAAAAAAAACTCAAAGACAAGCAGTTAACCGAATCAAAAGTTTGCAAGGAAAGGGATAAATGACTCGGAGAGAGAGCAAAAACAAGATAACATAATATATATATTTAGGATCAGACTTTCTAATTTACTGCAATCTGTGATTCTCTGAATCTGGCTACATTGGGTATAATTATTTCTGTCTAAATAATTTTGCAGACTAGCAGTATAATAACTCAGGATCACAAATAAGAATCAACTCCGCTGTGCTCACATCACAGCAATAATTATGTTCTTGAGTCAGTACAGCTCCTTACAGCTTGGTGCAAAGTAATTATGTTTTCTCTTGGTGCAAAGCATATTAACCTGTGGAAATTACAAACCATGAAGTGTAAGAAAAGTCTGTGTTTTTAATGGTAAAATGCCAAATTTGGCCTACTGAAAATTCCAATCTAAGTGGATTATTTGGCACTCTGAGGCCTCCTCGGTGGAAACTTCCGGTCACTGGTAAAGCCATCCCAGTTTCCCATATGGACAATGAGAACTTCAGTGAATGAGATTTAAAAACAGCTATCGATGTGCCAATAGAGATAGAAAGGTACATATTAGAGTGGCAAGACCAGCAGACTGCTTGAAGTCTACCCAGGTTGATAACTGTGGTTTTAGTCATTTGTTTTCATTGCTCTATATTCTCTTCCAAGATCACACTGCAATCTGTTTATCAGTTAGTGGTGGCGGGGTTGGTGTGGAACTGAGGTGACTGTGATTGAAGGGAAAGACCTTCTAGAGACTTCTGTTGCATTTCTGATGCTTTACTTAAGCTGGATTGTGACTGTACAGGATTTATTATTTTATTCTCTGTATTTTTATTATCTGAAATAATCTAAAATTTCTTTTTCTCTTCCAAGAAAAAAATACTACAATTCAGAAAAGATGAGAGGGGGAGTATTTTTTTTTAATTTTCCAGAATCTCCACATAAAAACAGAGTGGCTACACAATAAGTCCAAAACCCATGGACAAAATTGGCAGTAAAACTAGAAAACGAGGTTTTCTTGCAATCTCAAAAATGCGAGCAGGTGGAGAAAAGTCTCCAACAGACATGAGACTTTTGGTGTCAGTATGGGAGAAGGCAAAAGAAAGACTTAAGAGCAGGAGGAACCCAAGATAGTCAGCAGGTCTTCATGGGTGAGCACCACATACTAATCTAAGAAAAACTGTGGGAACTTGGGGAGATTTCCAGTCACTTCCAATGAGGAGTGATGGCAAAGCACCTGTGTGAAGAAGGTTGGAAGGGTCTGAGGCTGCCTGGCTTTGGTGAGCTCTTGAACCTGACCTCGGGATGCCTGTGGACAGCCCAGCTCCAGGTTGAGAAGATGCTGTTAGAATTGCAATCAAAACTGAGCAGAAGGGAGTCCCCGAGATAAAAGAAGTAAGAGGTGAGACAAAATTGTAGGAGCGAAGGAAACAGCCAGAAAATATTAGAAATCAAGCAGTCATGTTTTGCGGTATGAAGCTAACAGAAGGAGAGGTGCTAGGCATTCTAAAAAAGCTGTATTGGAGTCAAGACTCCTTTAAGGTTAATGAACATTACTTTCATGTTAAATATATGTCATAGGGCAGAATAGCATCCCTACAGACAACAAAAGCATCCAAAAAGCCAGACAAAGAAAAAAAGCTATGTGAAAATATGTAAAAGACATTGGGAAGACAACCTAAGACAGGAAATAACAACATAAACCAGAATTTCAAAATTCCAATGAAGCAATAGAACTCAACAAGCAATAAATAAAAAATTTAAATATAATTAAAATCGAGAGGATAAAAGAGTAAATAAGCAAACAGATACTGTCCTAATAAAAATAGTAGGTGAAAGAACTATAAAGAGGAAATTAGGAAAGAATTTTTAAGAGGAATTCAAGACAGCATGACAATATTGAAGTGAGTTAAAGAAGATGCAACATGCAGATAACAGTAGTATGTGGAAGCAGATAGAATAAATAACATAAACTCTAGTTTACATTATATTATAATTTATAGGAAACTTCCTTGAAATAAAGAAAAGGTGTGAAATGAATTATTGAAGCAGCACCTTGTTTGCTTGGGAGTTATTGACACAGAACAACCAATAAGAAGATTTGCTCCAGTAAAAATTCTAGAATTATTTTGAAAAAGGGAAAAATTGTTTGGATGTTTAGGCAAAAAAATGTAATTTAAAATGAAAATAAAATTAGAGATATTTTTGTAGCATTATTTTATACCAGAAGAAAATGAAGTAACATATTTAAGATATTTAAAGAAAGAAAATGGGAGTCAGGATTTGGTAACTCAGCAAAGCTGGTCTTCAAGTGTAAAGAGCAATTACAAATAGTTACTAAGATAATAGAACTGATAAATATTACTCATGTAAGATCTTCCAAAGGAATCAGGAAGGAAGCAAACTCCAGACAACCAAAGGACCAGAGTGTTCAGTATGAGGACTAGCAGTGGGCATGAAAGATATATTTCCTTGTAAAGTGAAAATAGATAAGGGCTAACAGAAATATCATAACACACAGTGAACATAGCTACAATAGAGACATCATAAAAAGTCAGAATGTTTTCATCACTGGTAATGGTGTCAGGATTATTATACAGACTTTCTATATGTATAAGGGGAATGGAACAAGTGAGTAATTGTATTGTCATTTTATCATCTCCTGAACCACGGTTGTTAGTGTAAAAGAAAGGATATTTCGATGTAAGATGGTAGAGGTCAAGTTAAAACCCTGTAGCTTTGAGCATTATTTGGAAATACCAATAGTGTTCGGAGGAGTGGGGAAAATACATCTCCTAACTGTGTCCACCATGTCTATGACCATCCAGCAGCAACAACAATTCCAAGAACCCAGACTGTGGTCTCGAAATAGCACGTCCCAATAAAAGAAGACTCTCAGGCAAAGAATTGATTGCAGGTGTAGAGCAGATGTATGAGATGAATCTAGAACAGCACAGGATAATGAAAGTGAGCCTCAATAAAAATAAGAATTATAATGGATTGAACTCCAAAGCATGTATAAATCCATGAATTCATTATAACTTTTAAACAGTCATTTGTTCTTTAGGAGAATGACAGAAAGTAATTCATTATCTTGGAAGGGAGTTAAAAAAGAGAAAATAATCAAGCATTTATTCTGTCTTTCTTGTGAGAGCTGGGGCACTAGATAAGAAAATAGCAGGTGAAGAACATATCTCCTTATAAAATTATGCCAGTGACTACATGCAAAGGAAATGATAGACTCAGAACATCACCTTTTTGCAACCCCTACTTAATTAATGGATCTGGGCCTGGAGCATCATGGCAGCTAAGATTTTGAAAGAGCATAAATCATATCCTCTGCTTCCCCTGATGACAGGAAACAACCTGAAGTCTTGGCCACGGGGTCCCAACTGAGTCAGGTTCAGCTTTGGGATCCAGATGCCAAATCCCAGGAAATAAAAAGTACCAAGAGCACGTTGGGCCACCATGACTGTGTCATTGGCAAAGGTCAATGTATGAGTAACTGTAAGTCAAATGGCCTGTGTTCTTCACACAGATCGTAAGGAAAGGAAAAGAATTTCAACTACATGAAATTTAAAGTATGGGCAAGATTAAACTGTACTTTGTAAAGAAACTTGGGTAAAAACAACAACAAAACACTCACTAAGATCCCCAAGGTGTACGTACTATAAAATTCAGATGGTGACCACTTCCATGACTGGAATGGGTTACATGTATTTATAAGGTGACTGGCAAAGTCTGATTTTTTGACTGAGGTGATGGCTGCAAGATTATTTGACTTAAAATAAAAACCACTAAGCTGCTCACTAAATAAATAAATGAGTAAATGGTGAAAATGAAGAAAGAACTCCGGATTTAGACTCAAACTGCTAGGATCAAAGTCACACCTCCACCCTGATTAGTTGTCTCACTTAGGCAAGTCACTTAGCTCTGCTGAGACTTCATTTTTCCCATAGTCAGAATGGAGTCCAACTTGCAGTGTCATGGTAAAAAATGCTTCTTATCTCCATATTTTTGTCAAGATGGAATAAATGTGATAACGTAAGTGAGTTTCACTGAGCTTTGCTGACTACCACAGGAAGAGACCTTGGGGGATGGTCTTGGAATACAAATGTGGATCCATTGCTTTCTTTGGAACAGGAGGTCTGGGTCTGCCTATGGCACCCTTAGTGATGATCTTTAGAACAGGAATAAAAATTATACCTGCTGTTCTGGGTGATGGTGACAACTGAAGGAGAGGACACATGGTGAACTGTCCATTCCTCTACAGAGGGTGAGCTGTGGTCATCTCCCTCCAGCACCCAGAATAGGTGACCTGCCTAATGTCGCATGGGAAGATTCATGGTGTCCCAGTGGCCACTCCAGTCCACACAATTTCAAAATTGGTGTGTTAAAAACAAAACTCAAAACACAATGGGGAACCTTTATCAGGTGATTGCTGATAATTTGGGTAGAATTGCAAGGTAATTTCTGTGCATGGATATGAATGGAGAAAGTCTCACACAAAAGAAAAAGTCACAAGCTCACAAAAAAGAGCTACAGAGGGATTCAGTTCCAGGCTTCCTGACAACACGATCCAGATCTTAATCCTAAGGGACCCTAGGAAAAGATTGGAGATGCAAAAGGAACACTCAACATGATGTGCCTGCCCCTCCCTTGGTGGCCCAGAGTCCCAGCTCTGAGCACAGGAGAGGACACAGCTCTAGATCACTGTCTATGGCACCAGCTCACCTTGGGGTCTTGGCCTTACTTCAGTACCCAGAAAGGCTTGCTGCCCTTGAACCCTCCTGGCAATGGAGAGGCAGGGACCCCGGTGGCTGGGTCTCTCTGTCTTCTTCTTCACTGGTACCTTGTACCATAAGCCTTTGCCTGCTGCTGTGTGAATGCAGGTGAATCTTCAAATCCCTTGTTACTGGAAAACTGACACCTGACTATTTCCCTTTAAAGTAGGAGACAAGCTGGGTGTGGAGACACACACCTGTATTCCTACTTCTCAGGAGGATCCTGAGTTTGAGGCCAGCTTAGGCTATATAGTGAGACTGTCTCTAAACCAAAAAGACAAACAAACAGAAAATGAGTGACAAATAGCCCAGAGGTTACAGGTTTAGATTTCAGGGTCAAATTAGCTGTGAGTCCCATCCTATCTCAACCCCTTGGTTTGTTGATAGCTTCAGGCACGTTCCCTAAATTTTTGCATGCCTTGCTTCCCTCATTAGTGGAAAAGGAATGAACTGACCAGCTCATACAGTTGATGGGAGGATTAAACATGGCGAGCTTAGCACAGCACTGGGCCCATAGTAAATGCAGAGTTAAAGTAGCTATTTTTGTTGTTTTTATTGCAATGTGGTCCAAAATGGAAGGCCATGATCTGCCCTGCCTCTCCAACATCCTTCAGAGTATTGCAAAGAAAGCTGTGTCCCTGAGCACTAAGCCTAAGAGAGACCTAGTAACTCTCATATTTTATGTTCAAAATTCTTATGAATTTTACATTCTACTTTCGTGTTTTCTGGGAGGCAATATTTGCATCCTAAGTCTAAGACAATATAGTTGATATGCTAACACGTAAAAAGTTCTTTACAAATCACAAAAATCAAAGAGCCATAAACCTAGTCTCAAAAACAGACACAAAACACAGACTAAAAAAAAGGTGACTAGTCACTTGATGTACGAAAGCATGACCCACTTCAGTCTTGATAAAAGAAGGGCAAATGAAAACTACACTGAATATCATTTATTTCCTATCATTTTTGAAAAAATTCAGATATTGAACAACCCACTCTTTAGACAACCTGTAGACAGATTCTTGGATATTTCTGGTAGCAACATACAATTCTCTAAAGTTTATTCAAGGATACACAGCACTAACAAAAGCTCTCTTTGCCCTTGATTCAATTACTTTCTTTCTAAAAAGCAACCTTGAAGATAAATCTCTGCAAAAATAAAACCACATATTTGTCAACTTTATTAATTGTGCCATCTTTTGCAATAGCAAACTATTGGAATCAATTCAAATGGTATTAACAAGGCTAGCTAAATAGATTAAGGTCATCCATGGGATGGAGCTCTCAGTAGCCATGAGAAAAATAGGGGGAAGACCTTTGTGTGCTGATCTAAGTGATCCTTAAGCATTTGTTGTTAGATGGAAAAGATCAAGTTCAGACCAGTATCTGTAGACTGCTACCTCAAGGGCAAGCAGGAAGGAAGAATAAAAAGAATATGCATTTTTGCCTATTTTTGAAAGAAAATAAAACCTGCAAGAGTGATGAGAATAAATGAAGGCAGATATGTGACTAAGACAAAACCTTTTTATGTAGTTATGACTTTTGAATCCTGAAAATATTTTATATAACCAAAAATTAAAATTAAATCAAAAGGAAAATAAAAATGAAATGGCATCAGTGAAACAAATTTCATTTCAACTTGGAAAAAAACAAGTTATCTCTGGTGGCATTTGAACACCGTACTCAGATAGTGTATATACAGAGAGATCTATTGCCTTAACTAAAAGGCATCAAAGAAATTTAAACTTCACTTAGGGAGTTCATGGATAGAAGTTATATTGATATTGTAGTTTTGAAACAATTTAATTTATATTGTTGAACAAAACAAATAGGAAATGCATTAATGTTGTTAAAAACTAATATATCATTGTTTAAAAAAGGAGATATATCTGTAAAGTCTAAAAAAGGTTCAGAGAAACCTGGTCCTGGTGTATGAGAACCAGCCATCAAAAGTGGGAGGTTCTGTGAGATGAAGAAAGAGGCAGGCAACTCAGAGTTGTGCAATTTGTTAGAGACTTAAGGAAAGAAGCATGTATTTAGCACCCTTGTAACCCCAGGCAGGAGGACAGGGTTGCTATGCTAAGGCAGGCAAAAATGGGCTATGGCCAACTGGAGTGTGCCTGGTCTTTCTCAAAGAATATGCAAACATGTTTAACATGAAGTGTCTGAGGGTCACAAACTGTCACAATACACCTAGCTGACTGTCTTAATGACTTTATTTGTCCTATAGGGTTGGAATTCATGCTGGGGTCACCTGGTGGGCGAAACAACGGTTATGACCAAGATGGCTGTAGTCAAGTCAAGCTGGATCCCTACCACCCTGTAATGTTACTTGAACTAGAATATCAATATTAAGTCATGGTTTAAAAACATGCTAGGTTTGCTTACAGAAAGGGCCACAAGGCAATGAGACTTCAGTAGCAATGAACATATTTAGTGCCAAGATCTTGGTTCCTAAATACCATTTCCCCCCAAAAGTTAATACAGTACCTTGGGCAGGAAGCACTATTACAGATAATAAAAACAGATGGTAAACCTGGGACTTCACTTGGAGCCAGAAAGCATGGAAACACTCAAAGACTAACAGGAATTTGTCAAAATGACCCAGAAGACATACTGAAGGCCCCTTGGTTGAATGGGGGAGGGGCAATCTGAACTTCAGCGATAGATTTTTTCATAGGATAACTAAAAACCCAGGAGTCTGCAGTGACTAAGAGAGGAATGGGGGAAGGGAATAATCTATCAGTGTTGGAAACAGTTTTACCAAAACTCCTCACTCTGAAAATTGGTAATTATAGGGGAAAAGCATGAATGATGCATATTTTTTTTTGAGAAACTATAGTCATTTCTAGTTTATACTGACAGGCATTTCTTTCAGAAATGCCAGCTACTAAATGTAGAAATCATGATAAAATTCGAAAATCACCTTTCTGTAGTCCTTAGGGAAAAAACTAATATAGGCAAGGAGTATTGAAAGATGCTAAAACACTCTGAAATTCTGGGCAACAAAATATTTGCATGGCACCAAAGTGTGTCCCCTTGGATTGCTGACCACTCACACAGGGGAACATGCCTTACAAGGAGCGATCCAGTTATAGGGACTGGGGACAATGCCTTGGGTCTCCTGACAGGATGCAGTATGACCTATACAATATCACTATGAGGCACTGTTGCCCAAAGTGTTTAGACAAAATCTAAGTCTTTAGACCTCAGAGCCAGCTTACAGCAAACTGAGAGAATGGGAGAACTTATTTGACAATATCATAAGAAATCTTCCCACAAATCCAGAACATTCTAGGAGTTAGAAGCTCACTCAGTCTTCATGTTTCCAAGTCTAAACTGAGGCAGAAGCACTATATGCTATATTGGGGGTCTAGAGAGATGAAGATATGACTTCACCCTCAAAGGTGAAGGTGTGTTTGGGTTGTAGAAATAGAAAAGGGTTAAAAATCCTTATTCATGCAGGCAAGCGTTCTCCCACTGAACTATGTCTCCAGTCCTATTGCATGTTTTCTCTCATATATAGACCTAAAATATACATGCATAGACATATGTACACATAGCTGTATATACACACACACACACACATATAACATGGCTGTGATTGTGCAACAGTTTATGGGGAAAGGGGAAGGTTAAAGAGGGAAAGAATGAGAGAGGGGGTGAATGTCATCAAAATATATAGTGCCTATGTATGAAGGGGCATAAGGAAACCCACTGAAAGATGTTGGCAAACAGTGGGAGAGGGGATGGGGGAAAGAGAGAGTAATAGATGGGGTTGATTTTGTCAAGATGTCTTCCTTGTACATTGTTGTGAGGATTCCGTGAGATAACGCATGCAATACACACAGCACAGTGTCAGGTCAATGTTCATTGAATTTCGTTTTCCATATAAAAACTTGAAAGCCATGGAGTTTAAGGAGAATGATCAGTAGCCTTAGATGATCCCAACTGAGGTGACAAATAAGTTCTGTCACACCTGCCAACTCCAATTGATTGGAAAGATTCCAGGAGTATTATGCAGGGAGTATTTTTTTAAAATATTGCGTTGATATGGACACTTGATCTCTCAGAAAAGGACTTGCTTCAAACTGAGTCTCATGGACCAAAAGGTTGTTCTTTATAATGTCTACAGAGTTCCTGATTTTCAAAGTAGATTTGAGACAGAAACATATGGCAACCGCTGGAAATTCAGGTATCTGAGGAAGGATGTGACTTCTTTTTCTTCCTTATTGCAATTTTCCGTTTGTATGTGCTGGCTTGCTAAAGTTAATAAGGGATTGAAATTGAATCTGTTTTCTTATGTTGGATTTCCTGGGTCTGAGGTGAATGATGACTTCTCACGCCATGTTAGCACAGGAACCAGGAGGCAGTAACGAATTCTGCTCCACCCATCGCTCATGGGCAGATTCTTTGGTATCTGAAGGAGTGAAGGCAGCATGTAGGTGATGGAATTTAGCCTTCTGAGATTCGCCTGTGGTTCTCTCTGGAGTCACACTTCACTGAAACCCATAAGTGGAGGGCATAGGAGAAGCATAGGTACTGTGAATACTGAGTACCTCCTCCCACCACCCATGCCAGGCTGCTCTGTGACCAAAGTTTAAATATTTATCTCTTAATGGATTGTTCATGTCCATTATGGCAGAACATTATAAAGGATCAAAGTTATGCATTTTAAACACATGTTTAAAATTTCAAGCCATACAAAAATTACTCAATAAAACATAAGTCTTCTTTCAGTCTGGATTCCCAGTTCTGGAGGAAGGCATCATTAGCAGTTCCTTTATTTGCTTTCAGACATTGCCTACATAGATACAAAAAATATATACAAACATACTTATGTACTTTTCACACAAATGGTAGCATGTCACAAATCTTAGAATCATTGACCTGGCTTAAAAAATACTTTCTACTAGGAAATATAACACAGAGAAGATAAAACATACAGCCTAAAGAATTAGAATAAAACAAACATCCATATGACCACCATCCATATTAAGAAAAAGTACAAGACCAGCAACACAGAAGTCCCCAGCCCAAGAAAGAGAACCATTTCTATGATAACATTTTATTATAGTCATTGCCTTGTTTTCTTATAATATTATACATAGGAACACATCTCTAACACTATGGTTTAGTTTTTACTATACATGGACAAATACACTATCTAACCTTTTGTATGTTGGCTTCATTTTCCCACATAACATCAGTAAGTTTCATTCATGTTATTGTCTATAGTTGCAATTTCTTCATTTACATTGTTGCATAGATATATCTCATTGCTTGGTCATATAAAATTATTTACCCCTTCTATCATGATGATCCTTGGATTGTCTCCAGGTCTTGGTTGTTGTGAACAATGTTACCATAAATATTCTTATTCATCCTCTCCATCCCTGTGTATGCATTCCTGCCAGGCATGTGCCCAGGAATGGACTGTGGTTCACTGGCAACAGATGACGCCCAGATAGTTCCAAAGTGGATGTACCAAATGGCCACACATGAGAGGCCCCATTGCCTTGTGTTCTCCCAACATTTTGCTATCCTTCTGAGGATTAGTGGTTTTAGTTTGCATCTCCATGATTCAAAAGATTTTATGTGTCATTGGTCATTCTACTTTCATTTCTTGTGAATTGCCTATTCACATTTCTTATCTGTTGTCTGCCAGCTTGTCTTTTATTATTAATTTATAGAAATATAAAAATACAGTAAATATTACCTCTGCCAGTTTTATGAGTTGCAAATAATTTTTTTACTTTTTTCCACTCCATGAATTATATTATAAATATGTCATATCAGGAAATGTAGATCAATCTATTTCTTAAAGGGCTCACATTTTGAAGCATTTATGTTTTTCCTGTCATTCTCTACTTTTTCTAAAAAAACAACTTTATTGAGCTATAAATTATACATCATACATTCATCCATTAAAAGTGATAATTCAAAATCATTTAGTATATTCATGGGATTATACAAATGCATCCACAATATAATTTTAGGACACTTTTGTCCCCCACAAAAGAAATCCCATTCTCATCGTCTTTTGTGACTGACTTTTTTCCCTTATCATAATGGTCGTAGTCTCATCCATGTTGTGGCATGAATCAGTACCTCATTCCTTGATATGGTTGATTAATATTTCATTGTGTAGGTACCCTGAGTTTTGTCTGTCCACTCTTCAGATAATGAATATCTCACTCAGACAATTACCTTTCAAAGAAAGCTACAATTAGCATGGGAGTCTATATACACATGCTAGTTTATTTTGTAAATAATCTCATATTGAGTGGTAAACTCAAAGGTTACATGCATGCTGAATTTTGGTAAATACTGCCAACTTACCATTTACTACTTACCAGAGCAATGTTAGTGGTAGGAATATGTATGTTATAGGTTGAATTGTGTCACTCAAAGATGGAATCAAGGTGTCAGCTGGCTGGTTCTTACCTGGCAACTCCAGGAAAGAGTTTGTTGTCAACTTCATTCAAGTTTTGGCAGAATTCAATCCCTGGAAGTTATAAGACTGATGACCCCAATTCCTTACTCCTATTTCATTCACTGCTCCTAGAAGCCACCTGTATTCCTTGTCATGTGGCCTCTTCCATCTTCAGTCAGCAATGGTGCATTGAGCCCTCGTGTACTTTGACTCTTTCTCTACCACCAGCTGGAGAAAGTTCTCTACTTTTAAGGCCATGTGTTTAGACTACCCAATAACTACCCCATCTGAAAGTCAGCTGGGCTATATAACAACACATTCATTGTGTTCACAGATTCCAGAGATCAGGGTGAAATGTCTTCGAGGGACCATTTTAGACATTCTACCACAACTTTTTAGTACCAATGTCAATAATTTACATTTCCCAATAAATCACCTGTGCTGTGCAAATATTTGAGATTGTTTCAAAATGTTGATGGGGTCTATTCTTTTTATAACAATTAATTTTAAATTGCTTTTGTGCTTTCTTCTAACTTTTTACTCTCATTTCTCATTCTTTTATATTTATGCTTTCTGTTCCTTTTTCTTAACTGTGTTATCTGCAGTTCATATCTTTCACTATAAAGAACTATCTCTTCAAGTAATTGATTGGTTCTACTGGCTTTATATTTCTGATACATGATTTTCTATTTTTAGCTTCATGATTTCATTGTGGCTTCATTTGTCTTTCCTACAGCTTGTTTTTACACTGTATTATTTAAGTGGTATAATTCATTTGTTTTCAGTCTTTCTTATTTGGCATTTAATGCTACAAAGTTTTTCTTTATCCCTTGGCCACTTGTGTGTTTTAAAACATGGTTATTTACTTATAATTTTCCAGATAATTTTGGTTGTGTTATCCCTTTTAAGCTGTTTGAGGGAGGATTTCCAGGTGATAGGAAATACACACTGTTGTTTCATTTAAGTCAGAGTGTATTCTGTATAATTTCTACATTTTTGGAATTTCAATGAGTTACACTGCTTTTTAATTCTCTTAGGAGCCACCTATAACCTTGACAGGTGTTGTGAAATCTATATTTGGTATCATCCCCATTTCCTGGCATACGTCTCCTAAAATTCCTGCCATCTCCACAGTGCTAAATCTCTTAGTATGCTAATGAGTTGACTGGTGGCTGGCAGTCTCTAAAAAGTTTCAAACTGGGGCTGGTTACAGGAAAGACCTCAGCAGAATCTTCCCAACTCTCCCCTCAACCTCTGGGAAGGATAGAAGGTTGAGGTGATCACCTATCCTAATGGCATAACCAGTCACTCCTATATATGAAGCTTCCATAAAAACTCAAAAGGACAGAATTTAGAGAGCTGGATGCACTGAGGTTCCTGGAGGGTGGCAGTGCTTGGAGAATTTCTTTTCCTATATTCTCAGACCTTAACATCTTTAAGCCATTACTTCATTTATTATCTTGATTTGTCATCTTTGAGGCATCTATAGAAAGATAAAGAATCAATGCACTTACGCCTCTCCCATCTCCTCTACCTCCTATAGATAGATTATTCTATGCTTATTTTATGTTTGTTGTTCTACATGGCAAAGTTTGCAATATTTACATGATTACCCATAATATCATCTTTAAGTAGAGTCAATGCTCACTGTCAATCCGTTCAGCCTGGATTTTTCATTTTGCCACATTGTTATGTAATATTTTAAATAGAGTTCAAATAGCATCAGTGTTCTTGATTTGCCAAATAAGTGACTGGACTTTTATTCTCTTTTGTTCTGGTACCCACATAATTTATTCATTAAGTTTCAGATTCTCAAGTTCTCCTTCTGTAAAGTTCTTCTTGCTGTTTTTCCCAAGTCTGTGTTCAGTCAATGCCTTCTCACAAAAAAGTTTTCTTCTACCATATTTTTTAATATGCTTTCAGTTCTATTTGGTCTTTTCTCAAAGGACACCATCTTTATAGTTTGTGTCTCCTTTGTCTATTGCACATGCATGATATTTTGTCTATAATCCTTTAAACTCCTCTTTTTTCTGTTTTATCTCAAGTTTCTCCTTTGTGTCCCTGATTGCAATTTTAGCAATGCAAATCTTTTTACTAACTCTAACTTGACATTTATCTCTGCATTGGCTAGATTTTTCTCTTCCATTTCTTTCCTCTTCTCTTTTGGATTGCTCTTCATCACCTGTTGTCTTAACATCTGCTTTTGAGCTTTTATAGCTCATTTATGTGTTGCTCTTTTTGGCATGAGCACACTGCCTTTCCTTTGTTTGCTATCAAAGAGAAGTGCTTGTCCACAAATATTTGTCATTTCCGGAAACAATTCTTCTTCAGTTGTGTATTTTTTGTTCCACAATTGATTTAGGATGTTTCTTTTATCATTTAGTTTTTCATTTTTTAATCCTGCATCTTATCTTTGAATGAGTCCTTTCAAGAGCAGGCATTTGCTCAAATTCAGCTTGGAGAGTGGGAAAGCAGAGTGGGTTGGGATAGCAACTGAAGAAGGTCTGATTGCTAGGCAATCTTCCCTGGAGATAAGGCTCTGCTTTGGGCAAGCAGGAGGTTGGCCTGGCTCATAGAGAGGCCAAGCATGTAACGGTCCTCTGGTGTTAACTTGATGTTCATATCTTGTCTGCTGACTGAGACCAGGGCTTGGAGAGCTGGTCCTCACCAGGACCAGCTTTCACCAATAAGCTTGTTGCAAAGACACTGAGTCCAGCTGGGCCTTTCTTCACCCCTGCCTCAACTGAAATTCAGCAACATCACAGCTCACTCAAGGATATTCCACTAGTGCTCATCATTCCACAGCAGGAATTTCCGGTTTGGCCACTTGATGTTGCAGAATTCAGCTCCTGCCCAGCATCTGCAGAGTCCACGCCCTTTCTTGGCATCCACACTGCCTTCTCCCGCTGCTAAACTGCAAGCGCACAGGTGCACATCCTCCCTACGCAATGCTTGCATGCTGGCAAAAGGAAAGCCCTCTCTCCAGAAATCCACTCATTCCACAATAAACCAAGACAACCTGTCCAAAAGCATGGCTTTGAAGCCCAGAATTAGCAGGTGAGGCTCCAAGGGCAGAAACATAAAACGGCATCTGGATGTTTGCCCATGTTTGTTGAAGATGAAAGATTGAGAAGCAGTAGTAACATTTCATGTTCTTTCTGAGAGTTTCCACTTCTTTTACTTTCTGTGAACCAGGGAAATCGGGCCCTACCATCTAATAAAGAATCCACCATCTGCACATCTTCCCATACAGTTACACTGAAAGGGCAGAGCCCTGATGAGAACACTCAGCTGTGGTGACAATCTATCTGCTTTCAACCTCCCCGATGTTAATTGGGGAACTTTCCTGACACACAGCATAATGACGGTGGAAATGATGGGTGTGTTAAATGATGACATGTCAGAGGTATTATCAGGAATGCTTAATGTCTAGATCTGTTTCCAACTAATGTTCAAGATGGTGTTAGGAAATTAGCAAGAGCGAGACTCGGGTCAGGCTACCACACTGTGATGAAATTGATGTAGTGTGGAAATCATTGGCAAGAATTAAGAAGTGTGACTCCGGCAGGCAGGAAGGATGCTGGCGAGGCCACATCAAATCAGAGGAGTTCAGTGCCTACAAACCACTTCCACAGACAGAAATAGAACAGACAAACGACAACTGCTCTGAGGGGCCATGAGTTGCTTTCTCAAATGCAAAACAACGACAATCTTATGAGAATTAAGGGCTGATTTATAGAGAAGACTGAAGAAATCAAATATGAGTTACATGAAGACATGGCCACCTTCACTATGAAATGTATTGGGCACCTGAAGTCAGAAAAGCATTGTGGCTTTGAATTGTGGTTGAACCAGTAGGCTTATTGATCCTGCTCCTCACTGTTGGTCACAGGATTTTGACATCAAAGTCATTGTCCTGTGACTTTGCAGTCCTCCCCTGCTGTGGGTGGAGTTCCTTCCCCTCTCCATGACGCCAGCCTCGGCCATGGGACCGTGTGGTGTTCAGCATGTTAGTGGACACGAGCAGAGGCTTTATGTGTGCTAGCATAGCTGGCTTTGGTCACCTCGCTGCCACTGGGTAGCTGGGGAGCAATGAGCCACGGGTGAAGAAGAACAGAACTACTCTGCAGCCAGGAGCCATGGCCAGCTCGCTGTGATGGAGAGTCCCATCCCAGCCCCACCCAGATTCATGCATTCAGCCCATTGTTTAGCTCAAAGAACTTTTTAAAATAAAACTAAACCAAGTCTCCAGTACCGAGTCTAACATGCTTTTCCTTTTGCACTGATTTTACTTTTCTTAAAAATTCAGTCCTAATTTTCCAAAAGTTTAAAATTTTTAATGAGTTCTATCTGTATTCGTAGCACTTTAAAATTGTGATAAAATACAAATAACATATAATTCCCCATCTTAATCCTTTTACACAATCCAGTAGCACTAAGTACATCCACATTGTTGTGCAAATATTTCCACTATCCATCGTCCCAACATTTTTAACCTTGCAAAACTGAGTCTGTCCCTATTAAACAAAAACCTCATCCTCTCCTCCCCCAGGTACCGATAAACACCGTTCTACCGCCTGTCTCCATGAATCTGACTACGGTAGGGACCTCATGTAAGTGGAATTGTACAGCATTTGTTTTTTGTGGCCAACTTCGTTCAGTTAACATAATGTCTTCAAGGCTCATTCGTGTTGTATCTTGTGTCCGAATCGACTTCCCTTTTTAAGGCTGAAGAATGGATGTCTGGATGCACCACGTTTGTTGTTTATCTATCCGTCAATGGACACCAGGCCATTCCCACCCTTCTTGAATAATGATGCTATGAACACAAATGAAGAAATATCTGTTCAAGAGCCTGCTTTTAATTCTTTTGGAATCACTGGATCATATGGTGATTCTTTTTAATTTTGGGGGGAAAAACCATCACGTTTGACAAATTTTTAAAGCTATCGACTTTGGGAGGGGAAAATGTTTTTGAAGAACTCAGGCCAGGCTTGGGAAGCTGTCTTCAGACACAATGAGAATTTGCACAAGCTCACATTGCACAGCAGAGCTCTATTCTTTTGGTGCACAGCTTTGTTTACGTCAGTTTTTCTCTAAAGCTTTAAAAGTTCAGTTCAAGAGACATTTCCTGCCGAGCCTACTGACCCTCCAAGCAGGGAGCCCCCACCCTGGGCTCCCATGGCCTGGCGTTTGCTATGCGTTCTTCCATCTTGCTCAGATGTGTCTCTCTTGTAGCTGTAAGCCCTTGGGAGGCAGGGCCAGGACTTCTTTATCCTCTCTTTGTATCTGCAGTGATTTGCATAATCCCAAAGTGCTTCACTGACACTTACTGGAGGACTTTTGGGATGCAATGCGTCAGCTCCAAGTCCCCAGGTTCCCTCAGCCTTCAGTCTGCTGCATCTGGACACTGCCCATCTGAGCTGCAGCAGTGCCCCACAGCCACTGCCAGCTTGTATTCCTGACCTCCAGAAGCACAGGACATGGCTGGCACTCTCTGTGCAGTGCTTTTTCCCTGGCCTTGTCATACCTCTCTGGTCATTGCTCCTCATGGTGGGCCCTACCCCTTTACACAAGCCTTCCCCACCTTATGTCCTCCATCCACCCTTCCTGCTAGCCTACAGCCCACCCCCAGTTTCACCTGGTTACTTCTTTGCTGGCTCTTACATCTGCTCCAGGACCACTTTGTCCACTGACCATGGACATGTGGTCTCACCCACATGGAGAGGCCTTCACCCTCATCTGTGTCAGTGTCTCATCCCTTCCACTCATCCTGACTTGCATAGTTTTGGTAATGACCTTGCCGTTTTCCTTGTCGATCTTAGAGGTCACTGACCCCGATTTCCATATAGCTGGCAGTTTACTAGACATGAGCCTCTCCCATGGGACTCTCAAGCTGCCCATTCCTTTTTTTTTTTTGAACATTTTTTATTAGTACCTGATAGTTGTACAGGGGGATTTATTATGACATTTCTGAATACATATATGTTGTTTCCCAGGTTGGTTCATCCCCTCCATTATTCTCCCTCTTTCTCCCTCTCTCCTTCTTTAACATGACACTGACAGGTTTCAATATTCCATATTCATACCTGCATAGAAAGCACATCAACCATATTCACCGTTCTTTGCCCTCCCCCTCCCACTAGTGGAATGGTTTACATTCCAGTCCTTCATTGTTTGTTTGTTCATTGTTCAGTGGGGTTTTGCCTTGGTATTTTCCCTTAAATATATTGTGCTTTAACCTGTCTAACTCCCTCTATTACTCTTTCTTACCCTTTTCCCCATCCTGTATTGCTCAACAGTTTCCAATGTGTTTCATTTTGTCTTGTCCTACACAGACGTGATGTATTTCAATGTTATTCACTCGCTATCATTCTCTTCTTTCCTTCCTTCCCTAGAGTCCTACTATCGGAAACATGGAAACGAAACTATGTATATATGATAATGCTAGCATTTATATTTGGATCTACCCTCTACATATGAGAGAAAACATGAGAACTTTGTCTTTCTGAACCTGGCTTACTTCACTTAACATGAAGTTCTCCAGCTCCATTCATTCACCTGCGAATGAAAAAATTTTATTCTTCTTTATGACTGAATAAAATTCCATTATAAATAAATACCACATTTTCTTAATCCATTTATCAGTTGTAGGACATCAAGGATGTCTCCATAGTGTGGCTATGTGAATAATGCTGCAATAAACATGGGTGTGCAGGTGTCTGTATTGCAACCTGACTTACATTTCTTTGGATATATGCCTAGAAGTGGTATTGCTGGATCATATGGTAGTTGTAATTTTAGTTTATTGAGGAGCCTCCATACTTCTTTCCATAGTGGTTGTACTAACTTACATTCCTGTTAACAGTGTATAAATAAGGGTTCCTTTTCCCTCAAATCCTCACCAGCATATGTTGTTGGTTTGTGATAGTCATTCCAACAGGGGTGAGGTGGAATCTTAATGTGGTTTTGATTTGCATTTCCTTTATGGCCAGGGATGTTGAGCATTTCTTCATGTGTTTTTTGGTCATTTGTACTTCCTCTTTTGAAAAATTTCTGTTCAGTTCACTTGCCCATTTCTTCACTAGGTCATTGATTCTTTGGGAGGTTAGTTTTTTGAGCTCCCTGTGTATTCTGGTTATTAATCCCTTGTCAGGTGTATAGCTGCCAAAGATTTTCTCTCATTCTGTGGGCTGCATCTTCAATCTGGTGACCATTTCTTTTTAGTTTCTTGTAGTCCTATTTGCCAATCCTTTCTCTTAATTGATGAGCCACTGGAGTTTTATTTAGGACGTTATTGCTTATACATATATATTCCAGTGTATTCCCTATTCTTTCCTGCAGTTGTTTCAAAGTGTTGGGCCTTGTATTCAGGTCTTTGATCTACTTTGGATTGATATTTGTACAGGGTGAAAGACTCAAGCTGCCCTTTGCTCCCTGCTCCTGCTGTCTTTGCCATCTACTCTGCTGCCTCCAATGCATCCTGTCCTGCGGGAACTCGGCCTCATCCCTCTTCAGATCTACCTAGCAAACCTCATTCCTTCCTCTCAGGCAGACCCTGAGCTGCCAGTGGCCTGGCTCTGTTACTCTTCTTTGCCTTGTCAGCCTTTAGCCAGGCAATGGAAGAACTGGAATGGAAGTTAAAGTCCTCACTTTAACTTACCACTGTAGAGAGAGTACCACGCACAAACCCAATTCACTGCCCCATGTTGGTATTTTCTGTTGTAAAAACAGGAAGAGCTCAGAATATCTTCCAGCTCTACCCTAATGTCTGTCTTCACCCCCTCACCTGCAGAGCTCTTCTCTCAGGGCTCCTGGCTCTTTCTGACAATCTCTTGCTATCCTGGTCTTGGTGCAAAATTTCACCCCAGGAGGAATGAGATGACCAGTCTCCTCCCCTCTGAATTCACCTTTCCACTGCTGTAGCTGTGTCTACTTGCTCCAGGGATGCAAACAGCAGCCAGGTCAGGGGTCTTCATTGTGTCTACTGTGCCCTTGCCTGCCGTGCCAGCTGCCAAATGCCTGTCAGTGGCTGCTCCAGCCCCTTGGGTGTTGAGATGGGATCATATGAAGATGCCACTGGAAGGGGTCACATGGATTAGTGAGCAGACAGATGGTCTCCTATCTGGAGACCTTCACAGTATGCCAGACTCTGGGAGATTAGAGGGGTGACTTCCTGATTTTGGTCAGAGTTGTCTCCCTACCTGTGCCCAGCTGCATGGGGTGCACCAACCCAGGCCTATAGGAGATGCAGGGAGTGTTTGTTGAGCAATTGTGATTAACTCAGGTTACACCGAGAAACTATGTGCTCATGACCTTACAATCTGAGGTGGCTGCTGAGGTCTAGATGCTAACAAGCCTCTTAAATCAGTTAAGATTAATTTTATTCCTTACAAGTACTGGGACCACCCTTGGGGTCCCAAAGCTGTGCTCTGGCCTTCAGGTCTGCAGCTAGAGGCAGATGAATTTCAAGTCTACCTGCTGGGAATTTTGGGGAGCCATGTCTGAGACATTGCCTGAATGTGTGTTCCAAGAATAAATCCAGGCCCAGCTACTTCCTGACATCATGAAAAACAATTAAAGGCCAGCCACTGGAAAGAGCAGGAGAGGGTCTGCCTAGCAGAGCAGGTCTGCACAGGGAGCTGACCCACATCCTTGAGTCTTAAGTGAGCTGAGTGCAGCCAGTGACCACGCATATGAAATCAGCTATTTTGATTCTTCAGGCGAGACACTGATAGACCATTCCTCATGGCAGGTTCCTGCTTAGGAAAGGAGGGACTGTGAGAATGGAGCAAGTGCCGATCACTGCAAGAAACTGATGCTACTTATCCATGGAGGAGTCGAGCTGAAGCTTCGCCAGGGCTCGGATGGAGAATGGCAAGGCACAAAATAGGAATCAGACTAAACCCAATAGGCTTAAGGATGCAATATTCAGAGAGAAGGACTCAAGGTAACTCATGAGGAGCTGGAGGTGTGGGCAGGAATCAAAAGCAGCTGAGGTGTCCCAAAGGTGAGCCAGCCTCTCAGTGACTTTGGAGCAGGACAGCATAGAGTGACATGCAAGCTGGTCATTCAGTGACCTAATATTTGCTAAATGGATGTAGACCATATAATATAGAGAAAAGGTTCATACTGCACACATTTTTTCAGTGCTTTGCTTGTGAATTAATAGCAAATGTAAGAAATATTTTTGTTACTCAAAATCATTGATAATGCCATGAATACTAAAATACACTAAATGACACTTTGTGTAAATGTTCACATCAAATTTGTCAAACTATAACTTACAAAAACAATGCCTTCTTTTGTGGGGGTGATCTAACCAGTGTACACTATAAGCCTATTTGGAGTTTTCACAATGAATCCCCCTTGTACAATGAATATACCCTAATAAAAATATTTTTAAAAGAGAAAGCAGAGACCTGAAGAATTTCAAGACTAAGACTTATCAGTCACTGATCTCTTCCAAAGGGCACCCCATGTTGACTTTCCTGGGTAGTTGGTCAAAAATCACAGAATTATGCAACACCAAGTGACCCTAATACAGAGACTTTTCTTAATGATAGTATGTCAGCACTGGTTCACCAGTTGTAACAAATGTATGTCACCAATGCAAAATGTGCATCACATAGGGAAAGTCAAGAAGAAGCTATGTGGGAACCCAGTATGAGCTGCTCAATTTTCCTGTAAACTGAAAGCTGTTCTCGGAAATAAGGTCTAACATAAAAAATAAAAAAAAAATTAAAAAAAGGAAAAAAAGGCAGCCTTAAAATAATCCAGGGAACCCAACCAATCTATTGCATAAAGCTCTTAAGCCTGATGAGGCCATGTGGGAACCCAACTCAGGTCTTCTTAACCTAGGAACCAGTCACCCAGTAGCCCTAAGATAAACGTAGTTACCTCAGTCTTATTAGGATAACTTTCCCATATTTGAATTCATGTATTTCATTTCATTTTCCTTTTCTTAAGACTCCAGAATCCTTGCATAAAGATTTCACATTTGTATCCCCTTCTTGAAAAGGACTTATTTTCCCAACATAGATATCTTATTGTTGGACACACGGAAGGGAGGCTTCACAAAATAATGGCACCATTTTTCATTTGCCAGAATATGAAAGTCTTCTCCACACTCATGGAATTCTTTCTACCAAATATCTTGCCAAAACTATACCCTGTCATTGAGCATATCATTTAGAATCACAAGCAAGACTAAATCTGAATTTAGTGAAATTTCTAAAATTCTCCAAGTCAATTTTATAGTAAACTCACAAATACACACACAGACAACCTAGCAAAGTTCTCATTTGCTGAAAACAAACAAAAATCTTATCACATGTCACTTACACTTTTATTCCAGTGAATATCTCAAAGTGGTCCTATCTTTGATGATCCATGTTTATGTGCAAATTCCTGGTTTTATTTCTCTGCTCCTGAGCAGACTCATCAGGGATTAGAGTGCCAGTGGGGCAACTCTGTGACAAAGGAACACCTTCAGTTTAGCAGTGAGACCCCCTCACACCTCAAATGATGTGACAAGAGGAAGCCCTTCAGGGAGGTGCAGGAAATCTGGAGACACTGGGGTCCCTGAGGCGCATAAAACCATCCACTTACTGGGACACCCAGCATCGAAGCTCTTGGGTTCCAGAAGCTGGTCTGCATGGACTTGCCTCTTACCTACCAACAGATGGTGGTGGTGGTCATGCATGGTCTTCAAAGTCTCCCTGGAGTTGCTCACTGGTTGAGTGATCTGCCAAAAGCACAGAACCAATCATTAGCACACACTCTGAGATTGGAAATAAGAATATGGTATATGGTCTGAAGGTTGTGTTCCTGCTCCAAATTCGTATGTTAAAACCCTAACTCCCTTAGTAGGTATAGGTAAGAACTTTCTCAATGAAACCCCAGCAGCACAGCAACTAAGAGATAGCATAGATAAATGGGACCTCATAAAACTAAATGCTTCTGTTCATCAAAAGAAATGGTCTCTAAACTGAAGAGAACACACACAGAGTGGGAGAAAATATTTGCCAGCTACACATCAGACAAAGGACTGATAACCAGAATATACAGGGAACTTAAAAAACTAAATTCTCCCAAAACTAATGAACCAATAAAGAAATGGGCACGTGAACTAAACAGAACTTTCTCAAAAGAAGAAATTCAAATGGCCAGAAAACACATGAAAAAAATGCTCACCATCTCTAGCAATAAAGGAAATGCAAATTAAAATCACGCTAAGATTCCACTACACCCCTGTTAGAATAGCCATCATCAGCAACACCACCAACAACAGGTGTTGGCGAGGATGCAGGGAAAAAGGAACCCTCTTACACTGTTGGTGGGAATGTAGACTAGTACAACCACTCTGGAAAAAAATTTGGAAGCTACTTAAAAAGCTGGACATCGATCTACCATTTGATCCAGCAATACCACTCTTGGGGATATACCCAAAAGACTGTTACTCCAGAGGCACCTGCACATCCATGTTTATTGCGGCACTATTCACAATAGCCAAGTTATGGAAACAGCCAACATGCCCCAGCACTGACGAATGGATTAAGAAAATGTGGTATCTATACACAATGGAATTTTATGCAGCCATGAAGAAGAATGAAATGTTATCATTCACTGGTAAATGGATGGAATTGGAGAACATCATTCTGAGTGAGGTTAGCCTGGCCCAAAAGACCAAAAAGCATATGTTCTCCCTCATATGTGGACATTAGATCAAGGGCAAACACAACAAGGGGATTGGACTATGAGCACATGATAAAAGCGAGAGCACACAAGGGAGGGGTGAGGATAGGTAAGACACCTAAAAAACTAGCTAGCATTTGTTGCCCTTAATGCAGAGAAACTAAAGCAGATACCTTAAAAGCAACTGAGGCCAATAGGAAAAGGGGAACAGGTACTAGAGAAAAGGTTAGATCAAAAAGAATTAACCTAGAAGGTAACACCCACGCACAGGAAATCAATGTGAGTCAATGCCCTGTATAGCTATCCTTATCTCAACCAGCAAAAACCCTTGTCCCTTCCTATTATTGCTTATACTCTCTCTACAACAAAATTAGAAATAAGGGCAAAATAGTTTCTGCTGGGTATTGGGGGGGGGGAGCTCTAGAAGGCAAGGCAGCAATTTCCCTCTGGGAAGGAAGACAGTACTGTGAGGCCTTGATTTTAGCCAATGAAGATCCATTATCGAACTTTTATAGAACTGGAAAAGAATGAATTTTTGTTGCTTTAAGCCACAATGTTGGTTGTAATTTGTTACAGCAGCAATGGAAAACCAATACACGTGGGGTGGGTGCTACTTACTTAGTACATATCCTAGGGTACTCACTGTCTAGCAGGACCTCAGGGGTGGTGTTTGTAGATAGAAAGAGGGAAGGAGTTTGTAGCTCACAGACCATCCTTGGGGCCCTGACTCTTCTGGGCCCAGTGAGAAGACCAGTGGAGGATGTCTTATTCTGCTTTGTGTCACTAACACACAGTATCACAGTTGGGGTAATTTACTTAAAATATCGATTCCTTACAGTTCTGGAGGCTGGGAAGTGCAGTAAATGGTGCCAGCAAGTGGGTCTCGTGTTGCATCATCACATACAGGAGGTATCACATGGTAAGACTCTTCTTACAAAGCACCATGCCATCATAGGGGCCCCACCTTCATGGCCTCTTCTAACCCTGATCACCTCCCAAAGTCCCAGCTCCCAACACCATCAGTACATTCAAGTCATAGCGGAAGGGCAGAAGACAAGCTTGCAGGACATGTCTAGAATTCCTCACCCTGGACGTCCTGAGCCCTGGCCCCAGTTCCCAGGGCTTGGTTCACTGAATGCTTCCTCCTTTGCTGTCTGGCTCTCAGAGACCCAGGGACTCACAGCAGGTCCTCCTAAAAATCTTCACTTGCTCTCTCCCTCTCCCTCTGGCTCACCAGATGCCCCTGTGTTAAGTTCAGCAGCGTGAAATTGTAAGAGCTGCATGCTGGAGTTCCAGTCATCACTCTCCTTTTGTGACCACAATCTCTGTACCTTCCTGGGCCTTCCCCATAGTCTTGGGTCAAGGGTCAAAGGTCAAGGATGTGTGAAATCCCATGCCTGGGTCCTCCAGAAGATCTGCCCAGCTCTCATAGTGATGCATGGGGAAGGAGTAATACTTCCTGTTTTCTTCTTTAAAGAGAGTTTGAAATTGCATTATTTTTGTTCCCAACTTTTCTCCTATGAGATTTTGAAAACTGAAATCATAAGAGAAATATCGAAACTAAAATTCCCATTATAATCTACCTAGAGGTCCTTCTTTGTGAATTTTGTATCACCCTAGAACTAGCAGAAGAAAAGCAAATTCATCTCCAGGTGAGAAAGAGGGACAATTTGAAATATAAATAATGCATGTTTCCCTTGGGTTTTTGAACCATACCACCTATTACTGGAAAAAGAGTAGACACAGTTCTGTGTTTATAGAATAGGAAGGTAAAACCATCTATGGAGGACAAGCATGTGGGGGAAGGGGAGAAGGAAGAATTGCACCAAGCAATTCTGTGAGATGCACAGGTGGGATACTCATGAGATGTCTAGAAATAGTTGTGCTGAAGACAGAAAAAGTAATGTCACCTCCAACACTGTCTGATTTAACTGAGAGGAGGTGGCCTTGAATTTAAATGACAATATGGACACATTTCAACAGACATTAATTGTGAGTCTGCTGTGTACTAGCTCCTTCAGCAGGTACAGAGGATTCAATATGGTCACACCCACAAGGAGCTCATGCATGACAGGTAGAACCAGAACACCACGGAACACATCACTGCCAGTTATTATGTTCAGAGTTTACCAATATGGGTGCCAGAAAACATTTACTAAATTACATGTATTCCTGATGCAAAGTTTAAGTAACCAGAGAGTGGAAATATATTTTCTAAAATTGAGACTATCCATTGGAAACTTCTAGCAAGCATCATGTTTTGTAAAACATGGTTGCCATTTCTATTAAAGCCAGAGTAGCAAATTGCCAAACACACACTGAAATCTGCACCGTGTCTATGTGTACACCCCTCCAGAAGGAGGTGAAATCTTGTCTCCGCCTCCTCAACATGAGTTGGCCTTGTGACATGCCTTGACATTGGACTGAAGTGAAGTAATGTTGTGAGAGTGCAAGCTGGTGACCCTAGAGGTTTTCTAATTTTTGTTCTTGACCCCTGGGGGCACGATGTGAGGAAGCCCGAACCAGGCCACAGCAGGAACAGAGGCTGCTGCAAATGAGAGCTAGTACCACCCGTTAGATATGTGCACCATACACCACCCTGCCTCAGTGGAACTGCAGATGGCTGGGGCCACCTGAGGGATCCTGAGAGAGAGCAGCAAAGAACAGCCCGGCTGAAGTTCAGCCCTAGCTGCTGCCCCACAGAATGGTAAACAAACAGGAAACCACTGCTGTTTGAAGCCATTGCCTTCCGGTGATTTGTTCTGTGTTGATTTGTTAGGGCTGGCATCTCAATTGCAGAACAAACTGGGTCACGTCAACAACAGTGATTATAATTGGCCATGTTTCTAGAAGCCAGAAGTGTGAAATCCAAGGGCTGGCAGGGCTGGTCCCTTCACTGGGTGTGAAGGAGGACCCATGTCTGACCTCGCTCAGGTCCCTTCACTGGGTGTGAAGGAGGACCCATGTCTGACCTTGCTCATAGGCGTGTAGATCTTGTTTACATGGTGTGAATTGTATGTGTCTGTGTCCAAATTTCCCCCTTATTTATTTATTTATTTGTTTATTTTTATTATTCATATGTGCATACAAGGCTTGGGTCATTTCTCCCCCCTGCCCCCACCTCCTCCCTTACCACCCACTACACACCCTCCCTCTCCCCCTCACCCCCTCAATACCCAGCAGAAACTATTTTGCCCTTACCTCTAATTTTGTTGTAGAGAGAGTATAAGCAATAATAGGAAGGAACAAGGGGTTTTGCTGGTTGAGATAAGGATAGCTATACAGGGCATTGACTCACATTGATTTCCTGTGCGTGGGTGTTACCTTCTAGGTTAATTCTTTTTGATCTAACCTTTTCTCTAGTTCCTGGTCCCCTTCTCCTATTGGCCTCAGTTGATTTAAGGTATCTGCTTTAGTTTCTCTGCGATAAGGGCAACATACGCTAATTAATTTTTTAGGTGTCTTACCTATCCTCACCCCTCCCCTGTGTGCTAAAGCTTTTATCATGTGCTCAAAGTCCAATCCCATTGTTGTGTTTGCCCTTGATCTAATGTCCACATATGAGGGAGAACATACGATTTTTGGTCTTTATGGCCAGGCTAACCTCACTCAGAATGATGTACTCCAATTCCATCCATTTACCAGTGAATGATAACATTTCATTCTTCTTCATGGCTGCATAAAATTCCATTGTGTATAGATACCACATTTTCTTGATCCATTCATCAGTAGTGGGGCATCTTGGCTGTTTCCATAACTTGGCTATTGTGAATAGTGCCGCAATAAACATGGATGTGCAGGTGCCTCTGGAGTAACAGTCTTTTGGGTATATCCCCAAGAGTGGTGTTGCTGGATCAAATGGTAGATCGATGTCCTGTCATCTGCAGTTCCACTGAGGCAGGGTGGTGTATGGTGCACATATCTAACGGGTGGTACTAGCTCTCATTTGCAGCAGCCTCTGTTCCTGCTGTGGCCTGGTTCGGGCTTCCTCACATCGTGCCCCCAGGGGTCAAGAACAAAAATTAGAAAACCTCTAGGGTCACCAGCTTGCACTCTCACAACATTACTTCACTTCAGTCCAATGTCAAGGCATGTCACAAGGCCAACTCATGTTGAGGAGGCGGAGACAAGATTTCACCTCCTTCTGGAGGGGTGTACACATAGACACGGTGCAGATTTCAGTGTGTGTTTGGCAATTTGCTACTCTGGCTTTAATAGAAATGGCAACCATGTTTTACAAAACATGATGCTTGCTAGAAGTTTCCAATGGATAGTCTCAATTTTAGAAAATATATTTCCACTCTCTGGTTACTTAAACTTTGCATCAGGAATACATGTAATTTAGTAAATGTTTTCTGGCACCCATATTGGTAAACTCTGAACATAATAACTGGCAGTGATGTGTTCCGTGGTGTTCTGGTTCTACCTGTCATGCATGAGCTCCTTGTGGGTGTGACCATATTGAATCCTCTGTACCTGCTGAAGGAGCTAGTACACAGCAGACTCACAATTAATGTCTGTTGAAATGTGTCCATATTGTCATTTAAATTCAAGGCCACCTCCTCTCAGTTAAATCAGACAGTGTTGGAGGTGACATTACTTTTTCTGTCTTCAGCACAACTATTTCTAGACATCTCATGAGTATCCCACCTGTGCATCTCACAGAATTGCTTGGTGCAATTCTTCCTTCTCCCCTTCCCCCACATGCTTGTCCTCCATAGATGGTTTTACCTTCCTATTCTATAAACACAGAACTGTGTCTACTCTTTTTCCAGTAATAGGTGGTATGGTTCAAAAACCCAAGGGAAACATGCATTATTTATATTTCAAATTGTCCCTCTTTCTCACCTGGAGATGAATTTGCTTTTCTTCTGCTAGTTCTAGGGTGATACAAAATTCACAAAGAAGGACCTCTAGGTAGATTATAATGGGAATTTTAGTTTCGATATTTCTCTTATGATTTCAGTTTTCAAAATCTCATAGGAGAAAAGTTGGGAACAAAAATAATGCAATTTCAAACTCTCTTTAAAGAAGAAAACAGGAAGTATTACTCCTTCCCCATGCATCACTATGAGAGCTGGGCAGATCTTCTGGAGGACCCAGGCATGGGATTTCACACATCCTTGACCTTTGACCCTTGACCCAAGACTATGGGGAAGGCCCAGGAAGGTACAGAGATTGTGGTCACAAAAGGAGAGTGATGACTGGAACTCCAGCATGCAGCTCTTACAATTTCACGCTGCTGAACTTAACACAGGGGCATCTGGTGAGCCAGAGGGAGAGGGAGAGAGCAAGTGAAGATTTTTAGGAGGACCTGCTGTGAGTCCCTGGGTCTCTGAGAGCCAGACAGCAAAGGAGGAAGCATTCAGTGAACCAAGCCCTGGGAACTGGGGCCAGGGCTCAGGACGTCCAGGGTGAGGAATTCTAGACATGTCCTGCAAGCTTGTCTTCTGCCCTTCCGCTATGACTTGAATGTACTGATGGTGTTGGGAGCTGGGACTTTGGGAGGTGATCAGGGTTAGAAGAGGCCATGAAGGTGGGGCCCCTATGATGGCATGGTGCTTTGTAAGAAGAGTCTTACCATGTGATACCTCCTGTATGTGATGATGCAACACGAGACCCACTTGCTGGCACCATTTACTGCACTTCCCAGCCTCCAGAACTGTAAGGAATCGATATTTTAAGTAAATTACCCCAACTGTGATACTGTGTGTTAGTGACACAAAGCAGAATAAGACATCCTCCACTGGTCTTCTCACTGGGCCCAGAAGAGTCAGGGCCCCAAGGATGGTCTGTGAGCTACAAACTCCTTCCCTCTTTCTATCTACAAACACCACCCCTGAGGTCCTGCTAGACAGTGAGTACCCTAGGATATGTACTAAGTAAGTAGCACCCACCCCACGTGTATTGGTTTTCCATTGCTGCTGTAACAAATTACAACCAACATTGTGGCTTAAAGCAACAAAAATTCATTCTTTTCCAGTTCTATAAAAGTTCGATAATGGATCTTCATTGGCTAAAATCAAGGCCTCACAGTACTGTCTTCCTTCCCAGAGGGAAATTGCTGCCTTGCCTTCTAGAGCTCCCCCCCCCCAATACCCAGCAGAAACTATTTTGCCCTTATTTCTAATTTTGTTGTAGAGAGAGTATAAGCAATAATAGGAAGGGACAAGGGTTTTTGCTGGTTGAGATAAGGATAGCTATACAGGGCATTGACTCACATTGATTTCCTGTGCGTGGGTGTTACCTTCTAGGTTAATTCTTTTTG
Organism: Castor canadensis; assembly: GCF_047511655.1. NCBI lineage: Eukaryota > Metazoa > Chordata > Mammalia > Rodentia > Castoridae > Castor > Castor canadensis. The sequence continues at coordinate 5,311,998 of NC_133392.1, forward strand.
ATCTAACCTTTTCTCTAGTACCTGTTCCCCTTTTCCTATTGGCCTCAGTTGCTTTTAAGGTATCTGCTTTAGTTTCTCTGCATTAAGGGCAACAAATGCTAGCTAGTTTTTTAGGTGTCTTACCTATCCTCACCCCTCCCCTGTGTGCTAAAGCTTTTATCATGTGCTCAAAGTCCAATCCCATTGTTGTGTTTGCCCTTGATCTAATGTCCACATATGAGGGAGAACATACAATTTTTGGTCTTTATGGCCAGGCTAACCTCACTCATAATGATGTACTCCAATTCCATCCATTTACCAGTGAATGATAACATTTCATTCTTCTTCATGGCTGCATAAAATTCCATTGTGTATAGATACCACATTTTCTTGATGCATTCATCAGTAGTGGGGCATCTTGGCTGTTTCCATAACTTGGCTATTGTGAATAGTGCCGCAATAAACATGGATGTGCAGGTGCCTCTGGAGTAACAGTCTTTTGGGTATATCCCCAAGAGTGGTATTGCTGGATCAAATGGTGGATCGATGTCCAGCTTTTTAAGTAGCTTCCAAATTTTTTTCCAGAGTGGTTGTACTAGTTTACATTCCCACCAACAGTGTAAGAGGGTTCCTTTTTCCCTGCATCCTCGCCAACACCTGTTGTTGGTGGTGTTGCTGATGATGGCTATTCTAACAGGGGTGAGGTGGAATCTTAGCGTGGTTTTAATTTGCATTTCCTTTATTGCTAGAGATGGTGAGCATTTTTTCATGTGTTTTCTGGCCATTTGAATTTCTTCTTTTGAGAAAGTTCTGTTTAGTTCATGTGCCCATTTCTTTATTGGTTCATTAATTTTGGGAGAATTTAGTTTTTTAAGTTCCCTGTATATTCTGGTTATCAGTCCTTTGTCTGATGTATAGTTGGCAAATATTTTCTCCCACTCTGTGTGTGTTCTCTTCAGTTTAGAGACCATTTCTTTTGATGAACAGAGGCTTTTTAGTTTTATGAGATCCCATTTATCTATGCTATCTCTTAGTTGCTGTGCTGCTGGGGTTTCATTGAGAAAGTTCTTACCTATACCTACTAACTCCAGAGTATTTCCTACTCTTTCCTGTACCAACTTAAGAGTTTGGGGTCTGATATTAAGATCCTTGATCCATTCTGAGTTAATCTTGGTATAGGGTGATATACATGGATCTAGTTTCCGTTTTTTGCAGACTGCTAACCAGTTTTCCCAGCAGTTTTTGTTGAAGAGGCTGCTATTTCTCCATCATATATTTTTAGCTCCTTTGTCAAAGACAAGTTGGTTATAGTTGTGTGGCTTCATATCTGGGTCTTCTGTTCTGTTCCACTGGTCTTCATGTCTGTTTTTGTGCCAGTACCATGCTGTTTTTATTGTTATTGCTTTGTAATATAGTTTGAAGTCGGGTATTGTGATACCTCCAGCATTGTTCTTTTGACTGAGTATTGCCTTGGCTGTTCGTGGCTTCCTGTGTTTCCATATAAATTTCAGGGTAGATTTTTCGATCTCTTTAATGAATGTCATTGGGATTTTGATGGGAATTGCATTAAACATGTAGATTACTTTTGGGAGTATAGACATTTTTACTATGTTGATTCTACCAATCCATGAGCATGGGAGATCTCTCCGCTTTCTATAGTCTTCCTCAATCTCTTTCTTCAGAAGTGTATAGTTTTCCTTGTAGAGGTCTTTCACATCTTTTGTTAGGTTTACACTTAGGTATTTGATTTTTTTTGAGGCTATTGTAAGTGGAATTGTTTTCATACATTCTTTTTCAGTTTGCTCATTGTTAGTGTATAGAAATGCTAATGATTTTTCTATGTTGATTTTGTATCCTGCTACCTTGCTATAGCTATTGATGTTGTCTAGAAGCTTCTGAGTAGTTTTTTGGGTCTTTAAGGTATAGGATCATGTCGTCTGCAAATAGGGATATTTTGACAGTTTCTTTACCTATTTGTATTCCTTTTATTCCTTCTTCTTGCCTAATTGCTCTGGCTAGGAATTCCAGTACTATGTTGAATAGGAGTGGAGATAGTGGGCATCCTTGATTGGTTCCTGATTTTAGAGGGAATGGTTTCAGTTTTTCTCCGTTAAGTATAATGCTGGCTGTAGGTTTGTCATATATAGCTTTTAAAATGTTGAGATACTTTCCTTCTATTCCTAGTTTTCTTAGAGTTTTTATCATGAGATGGTGTTGGATCTTATCAAAGGCTTTTTCTGCATGTATTGAGATGATCAAGTGGTTTTTGTCTTTGCTTCTCTTAATGTGTTTATTACGTTTATAGATTTTCGTATGTTGAACCAGCCCTGCATCCCTGGGATGAAGCCTACTTGGTCATGGTGAATAATCTTTTTGATGTGTTGTTGAATTTGGTTTGCCATTATTTTGTTGAGGATTTTTGAGTCAATGTTCATTATGGAGATTGGCCTACAGTTCTCCCTTTTGGAGGTGTCTTTGCCTGGTTTTGGGATAAGTATAATACTGGCTTCATAAAATGTGTTTGGCAGTTTTCCTTCCCTTTCTATTTTGTGGAACAGTTTAAGGAGGATTGGTATCAGTTCTTCTTTAAAGGTCTGTTAGAATTCAGTAGAGAAACCATCAGGTCCTGGACTTTTCTTTTTGGGGAGAGTCTTGATTGCTGCTTCAATTTCACTTTGTGGTATGGATCTATTCAGGTGATTAATTTCCTGTTGGTTCAGTTTTGGATGGTCCTATGTGTCTAGAAATCTGTCCATTTCTTTAAGATTTTCAAATTTGTTTGAATATAGGTTCTCAAAGTAGTCTCTGATGATTTCCTGGACTTCCATGGTGTTTGTTGTTATCTCCCCTTTTGTATTACTGATTCTACTAATTTGAGTTTTTTCTCTCCTCATTTTAGTCAGGTTTGCCAGGGGTCTATCGATCTTGTTTATTTTTTCAAAGAACCAACTTTTTGTTTCATTAATTCTTTGTATGGTTTTCTTGGTTTCTATTTTGTTGATTTCAGCTCTTATTTTTATTATTTCTCTCCTATTTGTTTTGGGATTTGCTTGTTCTTGTTTTTCTAGGAGTTTGAGATGTATCATTAGGTCATTGATTTGGGATCTTTCAATCTTTTTAATATATGCACTCATGGCTATAAACTTTCCTCTCAGGACTGCCTTAGCTGTGTCCCATAGGTTCCGATAGGTTGTGTTTTCATTTTCATTGACTTCCAGGAACTTTTTAATTTCCTCTTTTATTTCATCGATGATCCATTCTTCATTAAGTAATGAGTTATTTAGTTTCCAGCTGTTTGCATGTTTTTTGTTTTTACTTTTGTTGTTGAGTTCTACTTTTACTGCATTGTGATCAGAGAGTATACACGGTATAATTTCTATTTTCTTATATTTGCTGAGACTTGCTTTGTGCCCTAGGATATGATCTATTTTGGAGAAGGTTCCATGGGCTGCTGAGAAGAATGTATATTGTATAGAGGTTGGATGAAATGTTCTATAGACATCAACTAGGTCCATTTGATCTATTGTATATTTTAGATCTTGGATTTCTTTATTGATTTTTTTGTTTGGATGACCTATCTATTGATGATATTGGGGTGTTAAAGTCTCCCACAACCACTGTGTTGGCATTTATATATGCTTTTAGGTCTTTCAGGGCATGTTTGATGAAATTGGGTGCGCTAACATTGGGTGTATACAGGTTGATAATTATTATTTCCTTTTGGTCTATTTCCCCTTTTATTAGTATGGAATGTCCTTCTTTATCTCGTTTGATCAATGTAGGTTTGAAGTCTACTTTGTCAGAGATAAGTATTGCTACTCCTGCCTGTTTTCAGGGGCCATTGGCTTGGTAAATCTTCTTCCAGCCTTTCATCCTAAGCCTATGCTTATTTCTGTAGGTGAGATGGGTCTCCTGTAAGCAACAAATTGTTGGATCTTCCTTTTTAATCCATTTTATCAAGCGGTGCCTTTTGATGGGTGAATTAAGTCCGTTAACATTAAGCGTTAGTACTGATAGGTGTGTGGTGATTCCTGTCATTTAGTTGTCTTAGTTGTTTGAAGGTTTGATTGTGTGTACCTAAGTTGAAGTTACTCTCTACTGTCTTGCTTTTTCTTTTCCTGTGGTTTGGTGCTGCCTGTCTTTTCATGGAAGTTGGGTTTCACTTTCTGTGTGCAGAATCCCTTGAAGATTCTTTTGTAGTGGTGGCTTTGTGGTCACGTATTGTTTTAGTTTCTGCTTGTCATGGAAGACTTTTATTGCTCCATCTATTTTGAATGATAATTTTGCTGGGTAGAGTATCCTGGGGTTGAAGTTATTTTCATTCAGTGCCCGGAAGATCTCACCCCACGCTCTTCTTGCTTTTAATGTTTCTGTTGAGAAGTCTGCTGTGATTTTGATGGGTTTACCTTCATATGTTACTTGTTTTTTCTCTCTTACAGCCTTCAATATTCTTTCCTTAGTTTCTGAACTTGTTGTTTTAATGATGATATGTCGTGGAGTAGTTCTATTTTGATCTGGTCTGTTTGGTGTCCTGGAGGCCTCTTGCATCTGTATGGGAATATCTTTCTCTAGATTTGGGAAATTTTCCGTTATTATTTTGTTGAATATACTACACATTCCCTTCACTTGCACCTCTTCTCCTTCTTCAATGCCCATGATTCTCAAGTTTGATCTTTTGATGGAGTCAGTGAGTACTTGCATTTTCTTTTCACAGGTCTTGAGTTGTTTAATTAATAGTTCTTCAGTTTTTCCTTTAATTACCATTTCATCTTCAAGTTCTGAGATTCTGTCTTCTGTTTGTTCTATTCTGCTGGATTGGCCTTCTGTTTTGTTTTGCAGTTCTGTTTCGTTCTTTTTTCTGAGGTTTTCCATATCCTGGCTGTTTTCCTATTTAATGTTGTCTATTTTTGTCCTGAGTTCATTTATCCATTTATTCATCGTGTTCTCTCTTTCACTTTGGTGTTTATACAGTGCTTCTATGGTTTCCTTTATTTCTTCTTGTGCTTTTTCAAATTCTCTATTTTTGTTGTCTTGGAATTTCTTGAGTGTCTCCTGTACATTTTGGCTGACCCTATCCAGTATCATCTCTGTAAAATTCTCATTGAGTACTTGTAGTATGTCTTCTTTTAAATTATTCTTGTGGGCTTCATTGGGTCCTTTGGCATAGTTTATGTTCATTTTGTTGGAGTCTGGATCTGAGTACCTGTTTTCTTCATTCCCCTCTGGTTCCTGTACTAATTTTTTGCTGTGGGGAAACTGGTTTCCCTGTTTTTTCTGTCTTCCCATCATTGTCTTTGGTGTTGTTACTGTCCCTGTACTGTGTGCAATTAAGTATTTTCTAGCTTGTAATAATGACAATGGTAATATTTAGAATGGAAGGGTGAGCTGAGATGGAAAGCAAGAAGTTAAAGAAATGGGAAAAACAAATACACAGACTGGAAGGAGAAAACAGAACAGGGTATTAGACAAGAAGGTTTCAAAGGTATAAACAGGGAGCTTTAGTGTACTAATTGACAGTAAGTTGAACAGACATTAGAGAGACAGAGAGAGGATTGAAAATCAAAAATAAAGATAAGAATAAAATAAAAAATAAGTTAAATGAAAGAAAAATCTATATATAAAAATGAATTAAAATAAAATGAAAAAATAGAAAATTTAAAAAAACCTCCAAGTTCAAATGCAATGAAGTTTCAGTCTTAATAATTTGGGTGTCCGTCTCAGTCTCCAGTCCTGGAGATGGTGCCTCAGATGTTGTTCTGTAGTTGTCTCATCAAAGGGGACGCATAAAGTAAAACAAAACTACACACACACGTACAAAAAAAACCCCACCAAGTGTCCCAAGTTCAAATGCAATACAGTTTCAGTAAGTTTTTCAGCTTGAGGTGTAATTCGGTTGTTCTCTCATCAAAGGTAGGGAGAAAAAGAAAAAAAAGAGTCTGGAGACAGTTCTGAGAATGGTTTCTGCAGCTGTGGCTTGCCTGCCCGCTGCTGTCAGCCTGCTGTTGCTGGAGGCATTGTTTATGCAGATCTCTGGGGTGAGCTTAGCACTCACCTGGTCCCACAGGCTTTGTTTGCTCAGAGTTCTCCTGTGCGTGAGCCTCTGCTACAAGCTTTCCCCTTTCCAAGCACTGGGAAAGGTGACACTGCACCCGCGTTGTCAGGCCTACGTGTTTATTTACAGTTCATTTGGGAGGTGGGTTTTCCCCCCTCTCCTGTGGAGTTTTCCTTCCACTGCCACTTTTACAAGCTTTCCTGCTCCTGATTACTGGGCGGTGCTGCTGCTCCTGCCAGCCACCGTGTTTGTTTACAGTTCATGTGGGAAGTGGGTCTTCCCTCCTCTCCTGTGGAGTTTTCCTCCCTCCGCCACTCTCACAGGCTTTCCCGCTCCTGGTTGCAGAGCTTCTCTAGCCCACCCAGCTTGTTTATTTCCAGCCCCGTGAAGGGTTCCCTTCCCCCAGTCTTCAGCGCTCAGGGTGCCCCACCCTCTTTCCCATGTGTCTTTATTATTCTTATTGCTTATTACTCAGTTTCTCTTTTTTCCCCGGGTGGAGGTCGGTCTGTCCAGGGGGCTATGCTGCTCTGGCCCAGGCTTGTCTGTGGGAGTACCACGGTACCACTAAGCTCACCTGGTCCGTGTCTTCCCAAGCCATCTGGGCGCGGGTGACTGGCAGCCCAGGGGCCCTCCTGGTTTCTCCATTTAACATGAAGTGGAGATTCTCTGCGCCGGCTGGTGGTGTGGAGGGGTCAAAGTTATGCCTCCTCTCAGTGATTATGCCTGCAAAGTGTGTCTCCAGTGTCTCTCCAAGATTTCACTATAGGAGGCTCGCTTTCTGCTTCCTCCCTCTAGCCACCATCTTGGAATGTCTCCCAAATTTCCCCCTTATATAAAGGTACTGGTCATATTGCATTAAAGCCTAATTTTAATGACCCCATTTTAATTTGATGACCTCTGTACAGTCCCTACCTCCAAATAAGGCCATGTTAGAGGTGCTGAGAGGTGGGACATCAACATATGAGTTTGAGGGGACACAATTCAAGCATGTCCTTGATAGATGACTCATGACCCCCACAGTTGGGAGCAGGAATAATTGTTATTATTCACTTTGGTTCTGAAAGCTCTAACTAATACAATAAGGCAAGAACAAGAAGCAAAATGTTTAAGCATTGGAAAGACAAAACCAGATTATCATTACTGGAAGGTTACCTTATTGTCCACATGGAAAATCTAGGAGCTGTAACTGAAACATTTTTGCAGCTTCTTAAGAAGAGAATTCCTTGAGATTTTTGCATACAAAGCAGCTTTCCCTTCAATCAGAAATAACCATTTTGAATATATAATACTAAGAACTACATTCACAAAAGACTGATATGAGTGTTTATATTGGCTTGTTAATAACACAATAAAATATAATTTCTACCCCAAAACAGAAAAAAACACAAATATTGATCACCAGTTGAATGTCTAACCTGTGCGCTATTGGTTACATCAGATCATGCATGCAGTGTTGATATATACATTTTTCTACAAAAACACATTCACCAGGAACATAAAGCTCCTCAAACCTACTATTGCTATGGGTGCATTCATTTTATTATACATAAATTCCACTTCAAGTAATAACTTTTTTTAATTCCAATTTTATTAAAAGGATAAATCTTTTTTTTTAAAAAGAAGACATTAAAATGCCCCAAGAAAATTTGGAGAATATTTATGTAACCTTACAGGCAAAATAATTTAATCAACATGACAGAGCAAAACAAAAACCATAAATTAAAATATTAAAGTTTTACATTATATAAAATACTTTCAATGGTTATATATTAAAGGGCATCATCAACAAAGCTTAGAAACAAGCAATGAGGGCTGGGGGTGCATGTAGCTTAGCAGTAGAGCTCTCACTTAGCATGCTTGAGTGGTGTCAGTTCCATCCTTAGTGCTACAAAAAGGAAGGGGGGGACAGAGGGAGGGAGAGAAGGAAGGAAGGAAGGAAAGAAAGAAAGAAGGAAGGAAGGAAGGAAGGGAGGGAGGGAGGAAAGAAGGGGAGATGGGAAGGAGGTTGAACTGTGTCCACAGTCCTCAGACCTTTGAGTCTTAGAAGACCTTTGCACTTTGAATAACCATGGAGGATGCCAAAGTGCTGTCGTCTATGTGCTACAGCCATCCAGGCTTGCTATATTAGAAATTACAACTGAGACTACATCAAAAGACTTATGAATGCATTTTCAAATGACAATAATAAAGCCATGATGTGTTGACATAGGTAAATCATTTTATTCAAAAGTAGCTACAAGCTGAGTCCAGTGGCTCACCTCTGTAATCCTAGCTACTTGGGAGGCTGAGATCAGGAGGACTGTGGTTCAATCCAGCTCAACCAAATAGTTCATGAGACCCCCATCTCCAAAATAACCAGAGCAAAATGGACTGGAAGTGTGGTTCAAGCAGTACTATTTTCCAAGACAACCCAAAAAAATGAAATGAGAAGAGTGGACTTTCTGTATATCCCTTTAACAACTGGCTTAGTAGAAAGCTTGATTTTCAGATCTAATCTCTTAATGGGTTGTTCTGGTTTAAACATGTAAAGAAAATCAGCCTGACACAAACAAGTCATTGGAAAAGCCTTGTCAAATAATCACAGATAATGTTCTTACACACTATACAAATCTCAGTAAGTTGTAGGTTCTTGAAGTTTATTCCTCATGGAATGAGAAACTCCACCAGTGAACGTCTCCTCTGCTACCTTGAACACTCTTGGTCCATCTTATGCTACGAGGGGATATTTTACTCACAGAGAATCACACATGGGTCATCTGGAAAGTGCTAGGTCCCTAAGTTATGCAGATCTCTCAAATGTTAACACATTTCATTATACAATACTTAAAAAATTATCTTTCTTAAAATCACCACCAATCTCACAAGAAAGGTCTTTACATACCAGGAGCTGTCAGGCTCACGGTAGCTGCTACAAGTGTTCCAAAATTCTGATGTTCACTTGAAAATTTGAATTATATTACTGGCAAAAAAAAAATACTGCCAGTTGCTTTCCTTGAAGTGACAGGCTTGCTTCATTCATTTTTGAGAAAATGTCTAGCAAATACTCAAAACTGAAGAGCCTTCGCTTATCTGTCAGTCATTCTTTGATGTAAAAATTCCTCTCGGAGCAAAGAGAGGTTCATTCAGCTCAAACCAGAAGCAATCACACCCAAGCACTTTCTGACACAGTTCATGTGGCCATGGGCAGAGAAAAGCTTTATGCGCACTTCCTGTGTAACCAGGCAGAATATTAAAAGAACATGTGCAAGAACAAGGGCCAGGTCTTAATAAAAGGAGCACCATTTACCACTACATCAACAGCATCTTTTGAGGGGTAGAGAGTCAGAGACTGGGGTTTGAACTCACAGCTTCACATTTGCCAGGTAGGTGCTCTGCCACTTGAGCCATATCTCCAGCCCTTTTTGTCCTGGTCATTTTGGAGACAGGGTCTTGCTTTTTGACCAGGCCAGGTTGGACCACAGTCCTCCTATTTATGCTGCCTATAGCTGGGATGACAACGCAGGCTCCCATGTCCAACTTTTTTCCATTGAGATGGGGTCTTGAGAAGTTTTGTTTTGTTTTGTTTTTGCTCATACTGGCTTTGAACTATGATTCTTTGAATCTTGGCCTCCCAAGTAGCTAGGATTAAAGATGTGACCCACTGGCACCAGGCTGCTTCATCAAGAGCATTTTTAACAAAACTGGCTTAAAGTGTTAAGAGCATAAATGTCAACAGAGAGAAAGAGGACAGGGACATCTTAGCAGAATTATGAGTTTTTACCTTAGAGCCCTCACAAAATAGTCTTTCAGGGTCCATACTTTCAGAGGCACCATGCTGTGCTGTCTTAAGGAAGTAATCAGAAAGTACTTCAAAAAAGTTTTGGTAAAGATGTTAATTTCAACATTGTTTAATACAGTGGATCTTGAAAGATCCTGACTGTGACTAAGGAGGACACTTTAAGAGTTGTGTGCCCACACAGTGGAGGACCATAAAGCTGGTCTGGCTGGGGAATCTGACCAAGGCATATGTTTGCACCCCGACATGTTCTGGGGAATATACTCAGGTATGGCACCCTGAGGATGCAAAGGACAGACACAGAACTGAGCAGATGCTGTTGCAACAGAGGTCTTGGCTCGCCACACAAACGTGTGGCCTCTCAGAGGGAGCCAAAGGCCCAGGGGCAAGGTATCCATGCCTCCACATAGGCCAGTTATCTCAGGGCCTGTGCCTGGGTGGGACATTCTGGGACCCCAAGTTGGTGCCTGAGCTGGGCTCAGCTGTGAGCCAAGGACCAGAAGCTGCCAGGGCAAGAGCACCTCCCTGCTAAGGGGGACTCTGGGAAGCACACTACAGCATCCACCACAAGCTCTCAAAAGAGATGAAGCATCCATGAGGTTTAATACAAAAGGATGTGTGGAAGCAAAGCAAAAGTTTCCACTTTTACTGTAACAAAAAAATAAAATGAAAGTTTTTGTAGAAAGGCTTTGAAAGATACACAACCACCACCACAGTAAAGGTCTCTGATGGTAGCATTCAAGAGGAATGTCATCTTTATTTCATTTAATTAATTAGTTTATTATTTTTTTCAGTCCTGGGGATTGAACTCAGGGCCTTGAGCTCAGTAGGCAAGCTACCCTTTGAACCACACTCCCATCTTTTGCTTCTTGTTTGTTTTACAGATAAGGTCTTATACTAACTTTGACCACACCAGTCCTGGCCTTCAGTCCTCAGTTCTCCTACCTTCACCTGTTGAATAGCTGGAATTACAGGCATGTAACACCATGCCCAAGCACATACTCTTTAAAAACCTCTGGATTCTTCTAAGTTCTTTAGCAACTAGTATACACCACTTGTATAGCCATAAAAATATTTTCTGTTTCAAAAAACAGCCACAATGGAAGAAGTACTGCTCCAGTCACAATGGGATGCTCCTAGATGGACTGTCTCAGGTCAGTGTCCAAACCCAACTCTTCCCGTGCAATGGAACCCACCAAGAGACGAAAGGACTTGTCCATGTTATGCAAAAGGCACCTGTGTCCCCTGGATCTGGCATCCTGTACTCCCCATTCCCTCTTTGACTCCCCGAACTGGTGCAAGCAAAGAGCTGAGGTGTGCCGAGAGAGAGAGAAAGAGACAGAGAGAAACAGCAGGAGCAGAAGAGGGCTGAGGTGTGAGGACTGTGGGAGACAACAGCCAGAGCTCCCTAAACAGCGGGAAGGGCTCAGGTCGAGGTGGGAGGAAGGCTCAGGGAGCAAGAAGTCCAGGCACTTAGCTGCAGAGGTGAGGATGGAGCCGTGTGAAGCAGGGCTGGAGAAGCAGCCTGGACAAAACTACAGCCTGTAAGACCTGTCCCAGGGGACAGGACCAATGGCAAGGCAGAGGATCACTGGAAGTTTCTGAGAGAACAATCAGATAATTCTGATTTGGAAATTCCATCCCAGGAATATTTAACTGCAGCTCAATTGTTTAGGGAGAGATAAAAGTAACAAAAATATCAGTACGGGAAATAAATGGAAAAATTAGTTAATGGGTTTTGAGAAAAAGAGGAGAGCTCTTAGGATGGAAGAATCTTTTTTTGTTTTTCATTTTTATTAACATACATTAATTGTACAGGGGGGAGTTGTAGTGACATTTCTGAATAGCCCTACATTGTATGTACATTGGCTAGGTTCACCCTTCATTCCCTTCCGTGCCCCCACCTAAGACAATCGCAAAAGGTTTTGTTGTTCTATTTCATACATGTATAAAAATCACATCGACCATATTCACCCCCCATCATCTTCTCCATTCACCCTCCCTGCTCCCACATGTTACTCTCCTCCCCCCCCACCACAGGACCTATTTTACAGTCCTCTCTTTCCTTGAAGCTGCTTAAGTGACATTGAAGGGTGACATTCTTTTAGTGCTGTTCAAATGTGTCCATTCAGAGCTATTACATAAACATTCCTCATTAGGAGGGATTCATTCCACTCCCAATGAATTTGCTCCTTCACTCAACTTGTATTGACTGAGGCCTACCCTGTGCCAGGCAGGTATATATTGCATACAAAAATTTGATTAAACATCACATTTCAGACATACCTAAACATCCCAAAGAGGTGACTTGAGAAAATTCAAGTGGCATCCCAAAGCTCGTTGATGCACATGGAGAAGCTGTAATACTGTGCTACTTCATCTCAGAACACAGAGAAGTCACCTTTGCAAAACTGTTTCATCAAGACTTTCATGCCAGGAAGTACAAGACCTACATCTTACGATGCAGAGTGAACAAGCAGGAAGTGTGTGATGGAGCCTCACTGAGGCCACTGACTCAGTGATGTATGCGCTGTGGCCCAACTCCTAGGTCAGCCACCGTGGCACCAACAAGCAGGTGGGGTGGACCCACAGGCCCCATTCTTAGTGGGGGAGAGCGAGGGGGGGGTTGGGGGGGGCTGGGAGAGAGGCCATGCTGAGCTGCTCCAAGGAAGAGAACACAGCCAACTCTGGGGTAGGCTTTGCTCTGCCAACTACAAATCCTCCACTCAGGGAAGCATCTGGTCACTTCTGAACACCATGCTTAGTCTACAGCTGTGCGCAAGGCCCCTAGCCTGGGCCAGGACTAATGAGAACAATTCCTGATCTTGAAGTCAGACCAACGCATGTGTCTGATACCTGCACATCTACACAGCACACTTAGCCCAGCTCAGCTGCTGGCAGGCTTATGACGGGACTGTATTAGGGGTGACAGAGGAGGACAATGGAGCCAGGAGGTGATGCGGCTTCATGAAGGCCTTGATTTCACCTGAGCCCTGGGTGAACGGGGAGGTGGCAGTGCAAGGGTCTGAAGTATGAGACAGCTTTCTCTGTTATTGAGCATGAAATCATCTTAAAACACTCCCTAAGAAAGTGTGATCATGCATTTAGATATCTCCAGTGCCTCCTTTTCTCCCCTAAACAATCCATTTGGAAATCCAGGCCTAGTGACTGTTCCTAAACAGTGTTTCGCATGTCACCCCCAGATCAAAAGCCTGCCATGACTCTGCATTTAGAGTTCTTTTAAAAATCAATGGGCCTGAGAAACCATCTCAGAAAAATGTGGGGGAGCACTGCTTTGGAAACAGCAACTCTGCAGAGACAGAGTGAGGACTGTCAAGATGCTGACCCCCATGGAGCCCAGACAGTGACCTCTTGGAGTGACAGTGACTGATGACATACAGGGTTGGACAGTGTCTAGACCACAGTATCTGATAAGTCTAAGGTTTCTGAGACCCTCGGGAGAGAGTGGATCTAAAGGGCCAATGGAGAAGGTAAGGAGGGGTAAGGATGGGTGGGACAGAATTTGCCTAAGAGGGACCTGAAGGATCTAGAACCCCAGAGGAGGACTCCTCATGAGGGAGGGTGGTGCACCTTTCATTTGTAGCTCCCAAGAACAGAGGGAGGACCAGAAGGTAAGAGTGTCACAGAGTAGACTTGGTCTCAATGAAAGGGGGACTTGCTCTGGTAGACAATGGCCAGCTGAGCTGAGAAATCAGCTTGTTCATCTCCCTCATATTCATCCCACCCCCAAGCCTCCTCCTAGAGGAAGAGCAGTGGGAAGACGTTATGTCCTGGTCCCTGTGCTGTCAACCCAGGTAGCCAACAGACAAGGTGTCCCTGTCCTCCTGGTCTTATGGTCTGTCTAGGGCAGAGTACAGCTAATCATAGCCCTCAGGCCCATTCTGCCTGCCACCTGTCTTTGTAAGAAGTTCCATTGGTGCACTCCTGCTAATTTATTTACCTGTGGTCTGCGGCTGCTTTGAAGCCACACTGGAATTGCTGAGTAAATGCAACAGAGACCATGTGGCTCACACACATAATGTACAGTAAGTCTGCCCTATTTGTGGATTTATAATACAGGATTTTGACCAAGCATCGTCAAAAATAATAAGTAAAAAAAAAATCAAAAGATCTTTCAAAAGCATTTTAAATTCCCACGTGTGCATTACACAGCTCGGTTGATTCAGAGAAGCTTTTAGTCGGTCCTGTGTTATTGTCAGTTGCATTTAAATAATTGTGTGAGCTGCTGATTGTTTCCCTGACCTTAATTTTGTGAAAATTTGCCTCCCCAAAAGCATACGATGCCCAAAAAGCAAGGTAAAAGCTATAGTAGTCGTCCTTTCATGCCAAAAGGGGCACATAATGTCTTAGTTTAGGTGACAAAGTGGATTTGTTGAAATGTGGCATGTGCTTAACAGTATTTTCCCCATGAATCGAGCATCCACAGTATTCAAGACAGAGGGCACGAAATGAGATTTAGGTTTTGGTGAGCAGTATTAATTTGTACAGCAGTAATTTTTGTGACAGTAATGTAGCCTACTTGTGAGGTTTCAAGTTACAGATGCTCAGACCTACTATTGTGCAGTGTAGGTAAATAGGAGTAATTTTGGCATGCTGAACTCTATGCATCCTGAGCACACTGTGGTTTCCTTGGAACCACAGACCCATGGATTCCAAGGGTATACAATATTTACATTCTGGACAAGCTCACCCCTTCATGCTTGTGATGATTAATCTTTATTGTCAACTTGATTGGATTGAGAGGGACCTTGGATTAGTAAAGCACATCTCGGCTGTGTCTGTGAGGGGAAAGACTTGCCCGAATGTGGGCAGCACCATCCAAGAGCCTGGAGACCCAGTGGAATAAAGGTGGAGAAGAGAAAGCCAACTGGCACCTGCAAGTTCCATTCTTCTTGAGGGAGTGCATCCATTGCTGCAGCTATAACCTGTGGACATCACAGTTCAACTTTTCCAGTCTCTCAGCGCAGACTCCACCAGAGACTCTCCAGGGAGTTTCCAGACCTTCAGCCTTGGTCTGTGACTGCTCCTTCAGTCCCTCTTGTTCTATGGTTTTCAGCTTTTGTACTGAGAAGCTACTCTCTCTCTCTCTCTCTCTCTCTCTCTCTCTCTCTCTTTCTCTCTCTCTCTCTCTCTCTCTCTTATAATACAGTGTGCAGTGAGTAGGTGCCACCCACTTCTGAGAGACTTTGTAAAGTTAAAGGATAATTCATGTTGAGTGCTTAGAGGACAGTTGAAGGATAACTTGATGTTAGCCAGGTGAATTAGCTCCATGAGTAGAAATGCCATGTAAGAGCCAGAAGTGAGGAGATGATGCTTTGGGTTCAGAGCTGGGGAGCCAAGACACATGGGGTCTGTCCTGAGTCCAACAGGGATTCAGGTTAGTACAACCGCTTGCATCTCAGAAGAATTGTTCTAAGTGCTGTTAAGAACGGATCTGAGCAGGAGTGAAGGTAGGTTGTGCAGGTGTATGGCCATTAGAGGGCTAGGTGGTGTAGTCAGTGACCATGACGGTGCTGAGGATGCAGGGTCAGAGGAGCCTGAATGGGATGGAGATGGGAGCTGAGCGGGAGGGCGGCATTGAGGTTGAGTCCCTGTTTCCTGGCTGGGGCAACTGGATGGCAATGTGCCATTAACTAAAATGAAGGACAGGGATGAACAAGCCTTGGTGAAGGCCAGGCAAGCAAGAGAAGGGGTAGTGGGTGGGGACCTCCACAAGCAGCAGCAGATAGAAGAAGGCACACCCTCCAGGGTGGCAGAGGCCAGGACAGAGAATAACTTGATGATGAAGGTGTGGGCAAATCAAGAGCAACAAAAAATGGTACAATTTCTGGAAATGGGGTTGAGAGACCTGCAGCACCTCAGTGCCTGAAGGTGAAGGGAGTATCTGCTAAATGAGACACAGAGACCAGTCATAAGGAAGGGGACACAATATTAACGTCCAAGTCCCATGGGAGGGAATGGGACCGGGGCGAGGGGGGGGAACCCAGCCTCAGCCTCCTACTGATCCACAGCCAAAGTGGGAGGGAGCAGCAGTCATAGGGCACACTGGTCAGTGTCCAGGATCCAAATCAGAGGCTGGGCAGCTGAGGGGACAGGTGGAAGGGCAGTGGAGAATGGCCAGCACAGACACGGTGTCTCTAAGGTCCTGGGATGGTGGTGTGTCAGTGGAGCTGGACTTGGGTAGTTTAATGCATCCACCTGCTGCTCAGGACAAAAGTCTGACCGAAGACACACAGCTGAGCATCTTATTTGTCTTATGCTGGGAGGCCTCAGGGTCCCTTCATGGGGCACACAGAGAATGGAAATGAAGAAGGATATCACAGTACATCCTCAAAGAAAGGGAGGGAACACTGACCATGTGAACACAAGATTTTCCAGGCCAGGCAAATACCAAGTGACACAAGTCATTAAGAAGTGGTATGACCTTGAGAAAATTCCTCACCCTTTTGGGTCCCTCCCTCATCTGCTTTATCCATTAACTCAAGGTCATAATATTGCATCCATAGTGTCATGGTGACAATTAGGTGGGGTGGTGACTGTCAAGGCCAGGAAAGGACTGCATATGAAAGTGCACAGTGCATGTTCGTTGTCTCACACCACCTCCACGTGTGTTCCTGGATATGCTTCTTTTGCCTCTTCCATCAACAAAGGAGACTTTAAGCCTATAAATAAATCGCTGAGCACCACGATAAGAGGACTGAGGTAGAGAATAGTTTGCCCATCTTCTAAGATAATAACAGAACCACGTGTCTCTTCTGGAGGGAAATTTTAGTCTGCAGTCATTCTGACAATGGAAATCTTTAATGGTGTGTGGAACAACAACAGAAAAGGAAAATGCTTTAGGAGATAGGGTTTCACCTGGTATTTAAAATACAAATGGAATAAACCTTTTGTCAGCTTTTCCAATCCTCACTTCAATGTTTGTTTTAATTAGTTCAAGCTCTAGCTACCTAATTATCAGGGGAAAAAAATTAAACAAAGCTTGCTTTAAAAAAATGTTGGGCTATTAACAATTGAAGATTGAAAAAAGATTGAGACTTTTTTTTCAGACTCTCTTAACTGTTCTAGTTTGACAGGAACTATTTTATTGTCAACAGATTTGTTACAAATTTATGAACCATTTTAACCTCTTTCTGCTGCACTGAGAACATTTTCTGGTGGAGTTTGACAAAACTGTGCAAAGCAGATTCCTGCGTGGCCATTCCCTCCATGCCCCTGTAGAGTTGTTAAGAGGAACGGCACCCCACCCAACTTCACATCCACTGCCGCTGTGTTTGTGGAGGGGAGCATAATATTTAGGGCGTTTGAGGTCATCTTCAAAATGCAATAAATAGAATGAAGTGCTGTGAGATTATTCATGCCTACCGACCTAGGAAAATGCAACAAATGATGTGGCCACATTAAAAAAGGAAAGGAAGGGAAAGTTTCCTTAATGAAAACATTTTTTAAAACACCTTACACTCTAGCACTGGTCAAAACATCCCCAAATTCTTATTAGTTGATGTGCTTTTCTTAACCAAAATTCTCCTCTAACCTTCTGTAGAGGGTAAAGCTGCATTGGTTACAAACTCTTCGAAGAAAAAATAAGTGCCAACAACATGTATTGGTGAGGATGTGGAGAAAAAGGAACCCTAATTCACTGCTGGTGGGAATGCAAGCTGGTGCAACCACTCTGGAAAAAAATTTGGAGGCTTTTAAAAAATCTGAACACAGACCTGCCATATGATCCAGCAATCCCACTCTTGGGGATATACCCAAAAGACTGTGACACAGGTTACTCCAGAGGCACCTGCACACCCATATTTATTGCAGCACTATTCACAATAGCCAAGTTATGGAAACAGCCAAGATGCCCCACCACTGACGAATGGATTAAGAAAATGTGGTATCTATACACAATGGAACTTTATGCAGCCATGGAGAAGAACGAAATGTTATCATTCGCTGGTAAATGGATGGAATTGGAGAACATCATTCTGAGTGAGGTTAGCCTGGCCCAAAAGACCAAAACTCGTATGTTCTCCCTCATATGTGGACTTTAGATCTAGGGCAAATGCAGCAATGTAGTTGGACTTGGTCACATGACAAGGGGAGAGCACATACGGGAGGTATGGGAATAGGTAGAAAATCAAAAACATGAAAGCATTGATGTCCCCACTCCAGAGGAACTAATGCAGAAACCTTAAAGCAACAGAGGTCAACATGAGAAGGGGCTCAGGAACCAGTGTAAAGATCAGTTAGAGATGAATCAGCTTGGGTTGTAACACATTTGTACATGAAAGCAATGCTGGAATCTTTCTATATAGCTATCCTTAACTAGCAAAAACACTTTGTCTTTCTTATTATGCTTATATCCTCTCTTCAACAAAATTAGAGACAAGGGAGGGGGGAGGGGGAGGGAGGGAGAACAGGACGGGGCGGGAGGGGGGGAGGGGGGAGGAGATGACCCAAACAATGTACGCACATGTGAATAAATGAATAATAAAAACTTTAAAAGAAGAAAAAATGAGTGCCCCCTCCCCACCCATTCTATTGTAGTCTGTGGGCAGTAATCTTTGTCAGAGAGAAAAGGGTTGCATCCCCCACGAGTGCTTTTATTGTGCAAGGAGGTAAACTGAAGTGTTTTCTTTCATGTGTGAATGTCATCATTTCACATATGAGCTTTGGTAGCAGAAATTGCAACACAATAATTTAATCAAGGAATTCTTCCTTTCTCTTTTGCAGAACAAAAGGTGTCGAGTTTTCAAGCAATGATTAGATACTTTCTGTATATAGTGCCTCTTTCTGTATAGTGCCTCTTTCAGTGGCAGAGTTGGCCTAATGTGTCAACAGGATGACAACACCCTTCCTGCATTTGACCTATAAACCCTTTGTGAATGAAAACAACCCCCAGAGAAAATTCTTCATTTAAAAAAAAAAATCCTTGAAAATGATTGAGTAGTATAAAGATGAAAAAGTTACAGCCCAGGACCTGGAATGTTAGTATATAAAAAAAGAACTGTTCTCATACCACATTCAAGAAAATAGTACATATTCTTTCTTAGAAAATGTCTTGCATTTGCTTATGAGGGATGTATGAAAACTGTACTGCCTGCTTAATTTTGCTATGTCCCTAAAGCCACTCTAAAAAACTCCAAATATGTTCCACTCCAAAATACGTTGCATATATTAAATTGAACAGTATTTAACATTACTATGTAAGCAATGTGTAAATAGTTTAAAAATGAACATTCAAAGAATTGGTGACCAAAGTGACACAGGACCTTAGTGGTCAGCAGCAATTCACCTGTTTAGTTCCTTGAAGGAGCCAGGTAAGCCAGAGAAGGCAGTGGGTGTGTTTTCCTCACCTCCAAGTATCAGACTGGATTGTCAGACTGGAACTATGTACCCTGACAAAAATGAAGTTGAAAAGCATTCACATAAAGGATCTGTGATAGGTCTGAATTCTAAGTAAGTGGTAATATTGTGCTTCGGTTGCAAAGTTAGCTAATTTGGGTATTTTTCTATAATATACAACACTTCACAATGAAAATACCCAAATGGCACTAGAATCTACCCTGGAATTAGAGTGTCCCAGTTCACCTGTGACTCCTCCATTCTGAGCACAGTACTCACCCTGGGAACTTAGAAGAGACGTAGCCCACCTGTGCAGGAGAAGATGGGACTCAAATGGGATGGGGTCTCTCCAATCCCAGTAGTGGACCAAGTGCTGCCAGTGTGCAGAGATGACTTGAGGGAAATCACTTCTTTCCCTGGGGTCAGCAGAGGCATTGTACAGGACACAAGGTTTGATCTTGTCTCCAAAGGAAGACTAGGAATAGAACCACCAAAGCCGGGACGGGGGATATTAGAGGAAGGAGAGACAGGTGGTTATGTGTGTTCGCACGCAATGTTAATAGTTCTGTCTGCTTG
Organism: Castor canadensis; assembly: GCF_047511655.1. Classification (NCBI taxonomy): domain Eukaryota; kingdom Metazoa; phylum Chordata; class Mammalia; order Rodentia; family Castoridae; genus Castor; species Castor canadensis. Next base: position 5,331,737 of record NC_133392.1, read on the forward strand.
TGTTTAACAGGTTTAAGGTTGTGATACAAAGAATGTTATAATCGGAAATTTTAAAGCTTGAATGAAATAAATGAGTTTTATGGGAAACGTGCAAACTAAAACTAACTCAAAAAGAAGCAGAAAGTTCAGTTCAAATAAACAAAAATAATTATTAAATCTATCAGAAGCTGAACACTCAAATAAGCCAAAGAAACTTAAATCTGCCAAGGGTCTACCTCCAAAATTAAACAAACAAACCCTCTTGTTCCAAATGGATTTCTAAGCTCTAGCCCACTCCAATGATTTCATAGAAAAATATAGGAAATGTCCCAGTTTATTTTTCTAAGATAACAGAGCCTTCTTAGTTATTCATCACTGCATAATGAATTACTCTAAAACTCAGTGATTTTAAACAGCTGACGCTCATTATCACACAGTGTTTGTGGGTCAGCACCTCAGAAGCGAGTTAGGTGGCTATCCTGCCTCAGGCTGCAGCACACAGTCCCCCAGGGTGTTTATTCTCAGGGCCATTGGCAGAGGCCGCCATCCTGTCCTGGCTGCTGGCAGGTGGCCTCAGGTCCTCCCCATGCGGTGTTCTCTGGGGCTGCTTGGATCCCCTCATGGCGTCTGACTTCTCCAGGATGAATAATCAGAAAGAGAGAACAAGGGGATAATTGTCAAGGTTTTTGTGACCTCGGCTTAGCAATCACAGAATGCCGTTTCTGCCTTGTTATATTCATTAAAAGACAAGCACTGAGTCCAGTCCATATTCAAGAAGAGATACGTTAACTTCACGTCTTGGAAGAAGATTTATCAAAGAATTTATGAATATATTGTAAAATCCAGCATAGTCTGCCTGTTGACCACAAATTATTTCTATTTCTCCCACATGCAAAACACGGTTCTATCTTCCCACTCATCCCAAACCATTCCTTACAGCACTAGCTATAAGTCAAGGATGTTTTCATGTAAATGAGGTCCATATTGAAGAAGACTGCTCAAATACAGCTCCTCAAATACTCTTCCTCTTGATGGAAGACTTGTGAGCTAAAGAGAAAGATTGTCTGACTCTCACATTTCCAAAATATAGTGGATGGAGCAGGCATAAAATAATCACCATGGTGTTCTTGTTTGGAAAGGGAAAATGGGAGACTTCTTTTCGTTAGAACTCAGTGCTATCCTCTGGATTCTGTTTTCAGAATCATACTTCCTTTTTCTAACAGGTAATCATGTTTACACCTGCAAAATGTTCTTATGTGCTTCTTGTCAGTGGAACTCTGAGAGTCTGAATATCTCTTTTCATTTTCCATGTTCCTGCCCCTTTCAGTCTAAGCAAGTGCTATTTAAGCCAATACACTTGTTTTAAAAGTTTGTGGGTCTCCTACAAATCTTATTGGATATTTATTCCATGGGGCAGAAGCCAAAGTCACAATATTTTCAAAATAAATTCTTCAAGTTCCACCACTATTTTGACCCATTTAACTTCATGTCCTTCTTCCATCCCTACCTGGATTCATTGTGGATCTGGAATGTTCCCAAAAACTCCTGGTGAATGCTTGGTCACCAGTCTGTGGCACTTTTGGGGGCTGGGGGGGACCTTTAGGGTCTGGGGCCTAGTAGAAGGAAGTTAGGTTACTCGAAGGAAGTATTGGGACCCTGACTCCACCTCTCTTTCTCTTTTGCTTCCAGGGCCAACACGATGTGAATAGCTTTTATCCACCTGCTCTCCATTGTGATGTTCTGCCTCACCAAAGGCCCCAGAGCAACAAGACCAAGTTGTCATGGACTGAAACCTCTGAAACCATAAGACTAAATAAATCTCCCCTCCTTTTAAGTTGATTTTCTCAGGTATTTTGTTTCAGCAATGGAAATCTGACTACCACACCACTTGTTTAGCGAGCCTACCTTTCCCTCGCTTGCTTTCCCCTCCACCCACACTGTCTGTCTCCTACATCCATCCCCCTCCCACACCATCCCTCCTCCTTTTCCATAACCTTCTCTCTCCTGTAGTCTCCTTCACAACTACATTGATCCAGATCCACAAACTCGTCCATATGAGGAACAGTGTACATGTGGGTCTTCATTCCTTATTTTACAGAAGTCTACATTTTTCTAAAGATTCTAATTTTTGGTTTATTTTTCGAAGAATGAGTCATTGCCTTAAACCAAGCTAGGAAAATAAATGAAGTCATGCCTGCGGTTCTGAGAGATGGCCCTATAATAACCCTATAATGCTTCACTCACTATTAGTTTTCATGACAAAATTTGGTTTGATTCACCCAGGTCTTTCGTACATGTGAATTTCCAGAAATGCATTTGCAGTCAAAAGTTGCTTTTATTTAGAGATGATTATTCAGTAAAACTATCCCCAAATCAAATTTTCCATGCTTTGGTGATCTCTTCTCCTTGGGGCAGGTGAGACTCAAGGATCACTTTTGTATATGTAATGGTGCCATGACCTCAGGAATGGGATCCCTTGAGCAAGTAGCTACCTGGGGCATTTCCTACAGAGGCCTGCAGGGGAGAGTTTTCCTTCTACTTGAATTAAGTTCTAGAACAAAGAGCAGAGTAAGCTCTTTCAAAGTGGCTTGCCATGGAGTCCTTTGGATCAAACTTGCATTTCCACTCTGCTCATTATTTCTGCTTCTCACAGAAGAATTCCTTCCCTCTACAACACATTCTGTTTTGGAAGATGCTGTTGAAAGACTCATGCATCCATCCCTTGTCAATGTGGCCAAGTACCTGTCAGGGCATAGACCCAGGAGTCCAGTAGCTATTAGACCCACATTGCCTGCCCCGCATGGTATGGGCCCCCTGCCCCCAGACTAAAGTCAAGCAACTCCATGCACTGGATCCTCTAAGAACTGGAGTGACACACACACTCTAAGGCAACCAACCTTTTCTCACTGACAAATGCTACTCAGACCTTAGTATGCTTCTCTGGAGATTAGTTTTGTTAATACTGTCTGAGGACACAGCTTGCTGTCTTCCCAAGGGCACTACTTTCATGCTGGGCAGAGAGTTCCCTTAATGATCCAGGTGAGTCTCAGGAGGCTGTGAGGGAAGAAACTGAACTTGAGATCAGAGATCAGGAACTCCAGGGAAGCCTCCCTGCCCCTCGTGTGGCTCAGGGGTGAATCAACGGCAGATGTCTGGACTGTCAGGTGAGTTCCTTCTTTGTGCTGAGCCCATGTGGAGTGGCTTTCCCTGCAGGCTTGTTAACGTCCCAAGGAGCCTCCTGACTCAGAGGCCCTGACCGGACAAGACCTGCCCCATGACTAGAGAAAGATGGACATGCTGAGGTCCTGAGGAAGACCTTCAAAGAAATCAGAGGGCACAGCTCTAATGATGGTGATGTGCAGAATCCTGGCTGGCACTTACTAGAACAGCTGTTTTCCTCAAAGCCAGGGATGGGCTTGTTCATGGCTCTATCCAGTCTCTCTTGGATAGCAAGCTCAGTCTTGAAACAAGACTCGCTCAGCAAACAAACTCTAGGCTAGACAGAGGGGAGGAGCTGGAGGCTAGACCCTGACTGGCTTTATAAGATGAAAGGCCCTAGACCATGAAATCCAGAGTGCTTCCCTGGGTGCATGGACTTGACCATGGAGTTGCACAAAACAGACGAAAAGACCTTTGTCCAACATAGACTCACTTTACCTGTCAAGGCAGGGCGGAGACCAACACAGACATGTTTAGATTGTAGAACTCATTGCTGAGAAGCTTAATGTTTTATTGTAAGATGCTCAGTTAGATAGGCACTTGGGTGTTACCAAAGTTGGTATGCTCTATAAGAGCTCCATATTACAGATTACATGTTTTCCAGGATCTTTTCATTTGTTTGTTTTATGGTGCAAGGCCTTGTGGTTACTAGACAGGTGCTCTACCGCTTGAGCCACACCCCCATCCATTTTTGCTTTAGTTTATTTTTCAGGTAGGGCCTCATATCTTTTTTGCCTGGGTCAGCCTTGGACCACACTCCTTCTAGTTATGCATCCAGTGTAGCTAGGATTACATATATGCCAAGCCCATCTGGGGTCTTATTATTATTGGTGTAGATGACATTGGTAGATGACATTGATAGATGACATTGACTTCTGCTTACTTTTTTAAATTTCTCATAATTCAGAGGGATGGTTTGATTTATTCATTCCACAATTATTTGTGAGTGCTTAACATATAGAAAGGTAGTAATGAGGAGCTAAGGGGAACTCCAAAAAGTTAAAAGTAATTGAAACTCAAGTCTGAGGTATGCTGAACAAACTCTATGTGGGAATGGAGTTGGGGTGAATAAGCCATCAAGGGTTGTACCAGGGACCATCCTGGTTTGGAACTGAGTGTGTAGGAGGTGATAGGCATGGCACTAATGACACAGGTAGGAAGGCATGTGGGGAAGGGAGGCAGAAGAGTTAGGGTGCAGAGACAGGGAATGGGGTTCTATAGACAGGCAGACCAGCTTGAAGGGACATGGAGCCCATGATGGGCCTTTGGGCCTATCCTGTTTCCTGTGCTGAATATGGCAGCCTGGTTTTCAGGGCTGTCTGTTGCTCACATGTGTCTTGAAAATCACCCACAGAGGTTACATTGTGAAACCCCTGCTGGCTTCCAGAGCTGGCTGGTTTGTCTTGGATAAAGCAAAAGGCCCGTCCTGCATGCTGATCACACAGGTGGAGCGGCGCTGAAGCGAGGCTGCAGGCTGCCAGTTGGCACACTGCTGTCCTGCTGTCTAATCCCACCTGTGCCTAAATGGCTTGGCTAGCCTTGGCACCACCTACCAAAGCCACTCACAGGACTGACCTCCTAGTGGGTCAGGGCCCCTGCCCTGCAGCCTCCTTCCACATTTGTCTTGATTCCTTGGGCCTGCAGCCTTGGTTTTAGCCCAAGCTTCCCCATAAAACAGAGCTTGAAGCAGGTGGCTTGTTTGGGAAACAACCTATGTACTCTTGGGAGGAAAACATGGACCACCCCTCACCTGCTGGTCTCCTAGACAAGCATCTGTAAGCCAGGCCAACCTCACATATCTCGAAGACTGACAACCACTGAGTGCCATTCCTGGGCCTATCACATACCAGACAGAGGCAGATCTCCCACACACTGTGCCGCTTATAGTACTAGCCCTGCTCTGAGATCCCGTGTGTGAGGTCCAAGCCCTGGAGGAGGGAGAGGAACGACGATATCATTACTGCATCCCAGCAGGGTTTGGCACCTACTGTATCCCCTCCTGGAAATAACTCGAGGGTAGATGGGAGAGGTTCCAACTTGAAGCCAGTCAGATCTGCATTGAAGTGCTGGATCTCTGCTCAGCTTCCTCTCTGGTCAAGTGTATGTGATCATGTCTAATAATGAAGAGATGATACCTCGTGCACTAAGAAACACGAGGCAGGCATCAACAAATGGCCTTTCTGTTAACAGTTATTTCTAGGGCAACCTGTGTACACCTGACACATGCAAACACACAAACACACAGAAGTATACACATAGATAAGTACAGGCACACACACACAGATAGATCATACACACACACACACACACACACACACACTCACTCACACTCACAACGCCAAGGTCATGGATCAGCTGATTGAATGTCCTGCTACTGCTCAGAGTTCTTGCCTCTCTTCTGTGGCATTTATCCACTTGGGAGAAGAACAGATGTGTGTATATTGCAAAGCCACTCTCTGGTGCTCTGTGTAGCTCCCTGGAGTGTCTGCCAGCCCAGGAGCAGGCAGGCAAGGGCCACTGTGAAGTACAGCAACACTAACTCCTACCAGGCTGTTTGTGATCTTCCCCAGGTACCAGGGGGACATGTGTGGTGTGTAAAACATCATCTAGCTCATGGCTGTATCTGGGAACCTTGTTCCAGTGGGCAGCCTGGGTCATGTCCTCAGTGAAAACTGTGACTGAGTGAGGGCTGGGAAGGCTGTGGTGCTAATGATGTAGACGTCCAGTTGTCCTGATAAATTGGGAAATTCAATGACATGCCCAGAGCCTTCCAAATGAGTGGGGCTGGGCTCTGTCAGACTGCCAAGAATCCTTTACTTACCAGCTGAGTCTGGTGCCAGGATTACAGTGGTCCTAGAAGGCCCTTGTCCCATCTTAGCACCAACCTAAACACCCTCCCCATCCTGCAAAGCCAAAAGCATTCCTTGCATCTGAGCATCTTCTTCAAGAAAGCACAGCCACCCACACACAATGGCGTGGTGACTGGTCACTTCCAATTATGCTGTCCTGTTACTTAATACTCTTTGTCAGGCAGAAAGAGGAGTCAGGCAGTGGAGGAAAGGCAGGTCTAAGAGGAAAATTGTTCCTTTAGTGCAGCTGTGACCTGGGCAACACGCAGCCATTCTCAGGAAGCCTCATAATGATGGGTTAGCAGGCACCGTGAAGCTTGGCCATGGCAGGCAATGATGGGTTAGCAAGCGCTGTGGAACTCGGCCATGGTGGGCACTGCATGCTATGGAGGCTGCCTCCTGTCAGCCTCTTGTCAGCTCCAAGCTGCAGGAAAAGCTGTCATCCTGCTCAGGGACACAGTGTTGTGCAAAGCCATGGGCCTGGACTCTAGCTTAGGGCTTTGATCCAGTTTGAGCCCGAGCTTTTCTCCAGAGAGCTCTGCAACTATAGTTAACGGCCTTCTTGGACACAGATGCCTGCACTGTGTGATATGTACCCACCTCTGTAGTTGTTGAGAGGAAGAGTGGGGTGATGGTTATGACTGCCTCATTTGATATGCCCAACAAGAGGTGAGTGCTCTGTGCATGAAATATCACTTTGTCCTCTGCCATCGTGAACTGGGTGACTATGAGAACATCACAGATGTAAGAAACACCTGAGAGAAAAGAAAAGTAAGCCCAGAGCAAGCAAAAGGATGGAAATAATGAAGGTAAGTGCAGAAATAAATGAAATAATAAGTAAAAAAGTCAATAGAGAGAATCAACAGAACAAAATTTGGTTCTTTGAAGAAAACCAAGAAAATTGATAAACCTTTAGCTAGACAGAACAAGAATTAAATAGAGAGGACTCAAAAAGTCAGGCAGGAAAGAGGGGCACTGCCACACCAGCCTTACAGAAACATTCTCAAAGGGTAAGCAAAATCACTCACATGACAGCCAGAGGTGGGGAGGGCACAGAAGGACAGTCAGCAGTGCCTCCAGGAACCAGGAAGCTCTCTGTTTCTCAACTCTGTGCTCGCCCAATGTGTTTGCAACCTCTGCCCTCCTGGCACCCGATAGGAGGGCAGGGCCCACCTCTTTGTGACTTGTGTTTGCCAATGAGACATGAACAGATTGACCAGGTGATTTCCAGGAGGCAGTGTCCCAAGCCAGGGTCTGTTTACAGTATGAGCTCTGTAGTAATTGTGGAGGCCCCTTGTCTAAGTGGAAGCCCCGTTTTCTGAGGCCCGAGTGACCTCAGTGAACAGACACCCTTCTCTTTTTTTTTTTTTTCTTTTATTATTCATATGTGCATACAAGGCTTGGTTCATTTCTCCCCCCTGCCCCCACCCCCTCCCTTACCACCCACTCCACCCCCTCCTGCTCCCCCCTTCAATACCCCGCAGAAACTATTTTGCTCTTATCTCTAATTTTGTTGTAGAGAGAGTATAAGCAATAATAGGAAGGAACAAGGGGTTTTGCTGGTTGAGATAAGGATAGCTATACAGGGCATTGACTCACTTTGATTTCCTGTGCGTGGGTGTTACCTTCTAGGTTAATTCTTTTTGATCTAACCTTTTCTCTAGTTCCTGGTCCCCTTTTCCTATTGGCCTCAGTTGCTTTAAGGTATCTGCTTTAGTTTCTCTGCATTAAGGGCAACAAATGCTAGCTAGTTTTTTAGGTGTCTTACCTATCCTCACCCCTCCCTTGTGTGCTCTCGCTTTTATCCTGTGCTCATAGTCCAATCCCCTTGTTGTGTTTGCCCTTGATCTAATGTCCACATATGAGGGAGAACATACGATTTTTGGTCTTTTGAGCCAGGCTAACCTCACTCAGAATGATGTTCTCCAATTCCATCCATTTACCAGCGAATGATAACATTTCGTTCTTCTTCATGGCTGCATAAAACTCCATTGTGTATAGATACCACATTTTCTTAATCCATTCGTCAGTGGTGGGGCATCTTGGCTGTTTCCATAACTTGGCTATTGTGAATAGTGCCGCAATAAACATGGGTGTGCAGGTGCCTCTGGAGTAACAGTCTTTTGGGTATATCCCCAAGAGTGGTATTGCTGGATCAAATGGTAGATCGATGTCCAGCTTTTTAAGTAGCCTCCAAATTTTTTTCCAGAGTGGTTGTACTAGTTTACATTCCCACCAACAGTGTAAGAGGGTTCCTTTTTCCCCACATCCTCGCCAACACCTGTTGTTGGTGGTGTTGCTGATGATGGCTATTCTAACAGGGGTGAGGTGGAATCTTAGTGTGGTTTTAATTTGCATTTCCTTTATTGCTAGAGATGGTGAGCATTTTTTCATGTGTTTTCTGGCCATTTGAATTTCTTCTTTTGAGAAAGTTCTGTTTAGTTCACATGCCCATTTCTTTATTGGTTCATTAGTTTTGGGAGAATTTAGTTTTTTAAGTTCCCTGTATATTCTGGTTATCAGTCCTTTGTCTGATGTATAATTGGCAAATATTTTCTCCCACTCTGTGGGTGTTCTCTTCAGTTTAGAGACCATTTCTTTTGATGAACAGAAGCTTTTTAGTTTTATGAGGTCCCATTTATCTATGCTATCTCTTAGTTGCTGTGCTGCTGGGGTTTCATTGAGAAAGTTCTTACCTATACCTACTAACTCCAGAGTATTTCCTACTCTTTCCTGTATCAACTTAAGAGTTTGGGGTCTGATATTAAGATCCTTGATCCATTTTGAGTTAATCTTGGTATAGGGTGATATACATGGATCTAGTTTCAGTTTTTTGCAGACTGCTAACCAGTTTTCCCAGCAGTTTTTGTTGAAGAGGCTGCTATTTCTCCATCGTATATTTTTAGCTCCTTCAGACACCCTTCTCGATGGGTGCTGTGGACTGATTCAGCCAATCCTGCCACATGTGTGAAGATGATGTGTGTTGTTTTAAGCCACTTATGGCGCAGTGTTCCTTATTACTCTGTGTGATGACAGCTCATAGTGCCATCTTCATACTATTGGGTCCATTACAACAGTGTCCATGTGTAGCTATAAATGGGAACAAAATTTTCTTTCTCGTATCCATCAGGAGGGAGAGATACACTTTCCCAAGGGTAACGCCTCCCTTTGGACTGACTTATTGGGTCAACGTAGACTTTATGCTACCTCTGTGCCAAGAGCAGTTGCCACAGTTGGCCATGGTGGAATCATCTGTAGTATAAACCCCAGTCTCCAGAAAGTAGATTCATACTATTATTCATATCAAATGTGTCAGGGTTGGTGAAGGTGGTGATGAAGAAGAAGAAATTGGGTTGACTAACATGATCAAGGTCTCTGCACACATGGTAAGCAGCAGAGCTAGAATTGGAACTAGACTCCCAACCACAGCCACTGTAGAAGCCCCAAGGGGAAAGATGCTGTCTGTTTCCTCACTGCTGAATCCCCAGCACCCAGGAAAATAGACGTGTACTAAACAAACAAACAAGTCAAGCACTTGCCCTGTGATAGATGCTGCGCAGATGCAGTGACACAGATGTCCTCTGAGGACCATGACACACCTGCTTGGGCTCATGGAAAATCATGGCCACATGTCACTTGTACATTTCAGGACTTAGTTCCTCCTCCATCAAATGGGAAAGGAAATGAGTTACTTCTTATCTACTTATGAAATCTAATGAGATAATAAATATGAAAGTATTTTGGAAACTAGAAGGATTCTTAATAAAAATAAGTACTGTTTTATTTTTACACAATAATTTACCAGCTTTCCTTGGCTCACTGCTAAATGGCTCCAGGAAGCCACAGGCAATACTTTAAGTTTTCTAAAGATTTTTCTACTTTTCATTTTCTCACATTCAAAATGGCATTTCCTGTCCCACCAAAGATATCTGTCAGAGAGGGAACAAGTGCTGGAAAAGGTGAGAATTAGCCTTGCCAGAGAGAGGCAAGCCTGGGCATTGGTGAGCACTGACTGGGACTTTCTTCTGCTTTCGTTGGCTGCTCATTCTGCAAGTCTGTGAAATCAATGGCAGGTTCCCCAGGGTGTGTGAATTAGGTAGGGTTGCTGCATACAGTTGGGCAAGTTATGCAGTTTGCTTGTTCTTTCTCTCTACCTCTTCTGACTTCTCTCTCTCTCCCTCTCTCCCTGCCCCCGTCCTTCCCTTTCTACCTCCCTCCCCCTTCTCTTTCTCTCTTCTCACAATCCTCCTTTCTCTTCTGGTTTCACTGGTTTGTGAACAAGAGTTCTCAAAGATATACAATTAGATATGCTGATTTTGGAAGCCTGGCGAGCTCGTCAGCACACGCACCTGCCCTTCCACCACTTCTACACCTGCCTTAACTGGAGCCCGCATTACATTGCAGGCCATCTTCTGTGATGCTGATTGCCTGCAACCTTCTTCATGGAATCGGTTTCCTCGCAGACCCATTTACCTCAGGGCCAGAAGTGGTGGTGGTGGTGGTGGTGGTGATGATGGTGATGGTGATGGTGATGATGGTGGTGGTGGAGGTGATGACAGTGGTAGTGGTGATAATGCTCATGATAGTGATTGATGATAATGGTGTGGTGGTGGTGACAATGGGATGGACAAGTGCTTGTCCTCTTTATTCATAGCTACCACTTCTTGACCATCCCCCCAACCCTCCTTCTGTCCCCTTGGAGGGATGTGGGCAACAAGAGCAAAGAACCTGCCCACTACCATAACCATGACCACCAGCACCTGCCATGAGTTCTACGTGGGAGTGGATATCATTCCAGCAGGCTCCACCAGTAGCGGTCCCTTAAACAGGGTTGGGAACTCAGAGTAATTAGTAGATATGCAATGTAGAAACATACTGTCGCATGAACCCACAAACGGCTTCAGAAACCACAGTTTCAGCTTATACTAACCACATGGCTAGAAAAAACTGCAGTCTGGTGTGGGGCTTTGCCATTCACTTTCTTGTTTGTTGTTTATTGTTTTGTGTTTTTTTTTTGAGATAGGGTCTAGATTTTCAAACAGGTGACCCTCCCGTTTCAGCCTCCTGAGTGCTGGGATTACAGATGTGCACCAGCATGTCACCATACCTTGTTTGCTTTGTCGTCCATGTAGAGAGAAAAGGAAGATGGCACCCTTGCATCTAATCTGCTGCTGGTTAAGACTGAGTCATACTGATCACGTTTTAGAAGGCTGGGAGACATAAGAAAAATAAAAGACCATTTCTAATCCAAAGTGAGTTCTAAAAATGACATCAAATAGAACCCAGCTGTGTGACCTTGGTAAATTGCATGACTACTCTAAGCCTTGCACCTACTAGACTGATAAGAGTATCGTGATTAATGAGGTATATAAAAACAAGGGCATTGGGACGCATGGATACAAGAGTCTTTCCTTAGACAAAACTCTGGGATTCATTTTTTTACTTTTCCAAAACAGGAAACTCTTCCAATGGCAAAGTTAGTGAAAGGGATGAGGTGCAAATGTATCTGAGAGATGTCTTTGCCCACATCACTGGTTCTGAAAGCTCCAGATTGCCTCCAGCTGAGGCAAGATTCTGGAGGTTCCTTTTGGTCTCTGCTAGCACATCCCTGACTCTGAGCTGCTGAAAGCTGGACCTGGAGTGACTCCCAAATCATTGAACACCCTCCCCACCCCTGTGCAGATCTTTTGTTTCAGCCCAGAGGTCCAAGGCACCTGGGGACTGAGCAGTTCCAGCCACCAGCCTTTGCATTCCATTCTGGGCACTTCTCCCTCCCAGGGACATTATCCAAGGGACATAAAAGCTGTGACTCCCCAGGCCCTTCTTCAGCCCACTGTGATTCCAGACTGCTAGCTGAGTCTCCACTGACAGCTGCCAAGCCATCAATCCAAGAGAAGCCACAGTCTTTACTCCAAAGCTAAAATAATACCGTGTTCTGATCAAAAAGCACTCATTCCATTAATGCTTCTGAGAAATGGAGGGATGATTCTGATGTTGCTTCTCCATTATAATTGCTTTGATTTTTTAAAACAAAGTTTTCTTTTCATGTGGAAAGGCTTTAGCAAGCTACTGAAAACCCACAGATGTTGTCTGTGTACCCTGTGGAGAAACCAAAAATATGTAAGCACTTAAAAATAACACTGCATTTTGCAGGTAGCTCCTTAGTCGATATTAGGTGTCCTCCTCTCCAATGCAAGTGCTCATAATGCTAAATTAACTGTTAACAAGTATTTTTAAATAGCCTAATTTATGCTAATTCAAAAATATTCCCATTCCCAAACTGACTGTTTTTACCTCCCAAATCAAGGCACTTTTCCATTAGTGGCTGAGGAGTCAGGGTGCTGTGATCAAGCCACTTTCTGGGTGTCTTCTGGGTTCTTGGCCATTTCCATGGGTGCTTTCTTTGAACAGGTGAAGCTGCACAGCTTGCTTCAAGAGCCATGTGGTGATGACAGGTATGCTTAGCTGTGCACCATGGACATGGTCTGTCGTGACTGTCACTCTTGGGAGGATGAAGGGATACCACCACTGTGGCAGAAGCTACTGCACTGAGGGTGTGGACATTTGCATCTTGCAAGGGTCAGGCCACCCCAGGAGTACTTGTTGGCCACTCCTGAGCATACTCCTGTCTCCTGATCACCCTCCCTCCATAAAAACATTACAGATTCAGATGACAGGGACAAAAACCCAAAGGCAGATGCCAATTCTGTCTGCGTTTGGTTCTCCTGAGGTGTAACAGCACTTGCTTCACCTCAGGGGGCTGTAGGAGACCTTGCGGCCAGTCATTCCACTTTCCTCATTTTTGGCAGGGGGAGAGTTCCTCGCTCGTGCACTTCACCCACGAGGAAACTGGTTATTTTCCTTCCTTTTCCCTTTGAGGCTCCAGCCTCAAGCAGGTTCCCTCACCTGCTGCCTCTGCTTCTTACATATTCCCAGGTTATTTCAGCCACAGGCCTTATTTTTTTTAAATTTATTTCTTTTTTCTTTTATTCATATGTGCATACAATGTTTGGGTCATTTCTCCCCCCTTTCCCCCACCCCTTCCCTTATCACCCTCTCTCCCCTACCCCCTGGATACCAGGCAGAAACTATTTTGCCCTTATCTCTAATTTTGTTGAAGAGAGAGTATAAGCCATAATAGGAAGGACCAAGGGTTTTTGCTAGTTGAGATAAGAATGGCTATACAGGGAGTTGACTCACATTGATTTCCTGTGCATGTGTGTTAGCTTCTAAATTAATTCTTCTTGAACTAACCTTTTCTCTAGTTCCTGGTCCCCTTCTCCTATTGGCCTCTGTCACTTTAAAGTATCTGCTTTAGTTTCTCTGCATTGAGGGCAACAAATGCTATCCTCATACCTCCCTTGTGTGCACTCGCTTTATCATGTGATCAAAGTCCAATCCCCTTGTTGTGTTTGCCCTTGATCTAATGTCCGAATATGAGGGAGAACATACGATTTTTGGTCTTTTGGGCTGGGCTAACCTCACTCAGGATAATGTTCTCCAGTTCCATCCATTTACTTGAGAATGAGAAGATTTCATTCTTCTTCATGGCTGAGTAAAATTCCATTGTGTATAAATACATTTTCTTAATCCATTGGCTGTTTCCATAACTTGGCTATTGTGAATAGTGCCGCAATAAACATGGGTGTGCAGGTGCCTCTGGAGTAACCTGTGTCACAGTCTTTTGGGAATATCCCCAAGAGTGGTATTGCTGGATCAAATGGTAGATCTATGTTTAGATTTTTAAGAAGCCTCCACATTTTTTTCCAGAGTGGTTGTACTAGTTTGCATTCCCACTAGCAGTGTAAAAGGGTTCCTTTTTCCCCACATCCTCGCCAACATCTGTTGTTAGTGGTGTTGCTAATGATCAGCCACAGGCCTTGTGTTTGCTGTTTTTTCAGCCACACTTCCTGGGATTCTTGCTCAGTCAGCTTCCTTCTATGGAAGCTCAGGGTTCCATTCAAACATGGTGGCCTCAGGGAGATTCTATTGATAGGAGAAATGATCCTATCATTTATCCTCACTCATCAGTGATCACTCTGATGCCACCTGGGGTGGTTTTATTTGAACACTGCCTGTCTTTTCCCAGAAGGACTTCATAGGTAATGTCTATCCTGTACATAGTAGGACACAAGTTTGAAGAGGACCTGGCCTGGCAGGAAGTCTGTAAACATTTCATACAGACAAGAAAGGACCTGCCCCACTCATCCCAACTATGGCCTTCCAAAGCTCTGGAAATAGGGACTATAGGAACTGGGACTTGCTTTTACATCTTTTGGGTTCTGAGTGGAGACTACACTGGTGGAGAAGTGCCAGGGATGTAAAGATTATTCTAAGGAAACCCTGTTTGTGGGTGTGGCCAACAGACTTTCTCAGAGAAACTGTTAAAAATCACATCAGTCTTCCCTGGGAGAAAGGCATTTCTAGCCTGTGTGAGTGACATTCTGAGACGGTACAGTACACATCATCCCTCCCCCCGAAATCACTTAAAGTAAGTTGTCTACTGGCTACTCCATTATCTCTCTTGGTTTAGTGTGTTTTTCCCTTCAAATGAGGACATATTCCTAACGTAAGTTATGCAGAGAGTTAGGAAACCTGATGTCTGAGAAAGATGGCTTTGATGTTGATTTTTTCAAAAAATCACATCCTGGCTGACCGATGTTAACAGAATGACTCGTGACACACAGTGGGGTCTTGCTGACTTGCAGCCTCCACAGCCAGCAGAAAATGACAGTGTCTGTCCAACCACCCAAGGCCAAAGTTCCCCCACTGACAAGTGGGAGGCATCAATGACACACAGCTCATCCTCTGGGAGTTGATGACATATAACCCAGTTTCCTGAGACTGACTACCCTTGTCCACAGACCCCAGTAAAAGCTTGAGGTCTTCAGACCCCCAGCACAGCACTCCCTGTTGAGCCTCCTCACCCACTCATCTGGAGAGCACACTTTTTGCTCTGCTTTCACTTTGTTTTGCATTAATAATCCTGCTTCTGCTTATGTCTCCTCCATGTTCCTCCTTGAATTCTTTCTCTGATGA
The DNA here is from genome assembly GCF_047511655.1 of Castor canadensis. Classification (NCBI taxonomy): domain Eukaryota; kingdom Metazoa; phylum Chordata; class Mammalia; order Rodentia; family Castoridae; genus Castor; species Castor canadensis. Next base: position 5,346,823 of record NC_133392.1, read on the forward strand.
GACCAAGAACCTTCTGGCCCCTGAACCTGGTGACCCAAATCCAGTGACATTTCTACATAGCCTCAATGCAAACATCAGAGCCAAGAAATTACTACTGGTTCATCACTAGTACCAATTCCCAGACTCTGTCCAGGTTTTACCAATTATCTCAATAAATTCCATGTAGCAAAGTCTCTGACTCAGGATTTTCTTTCCTTTTGCTTGCTGTGTCTCTGGAATAGGTCATTCATAGCTTACTTAATACTGCTGAAGATCATGGGTGACTTATTAAAATAACTATCGAGATATAACATAACAACCACAACATTTACTCTTTATGTGTACTGTTCAGTGGTGTTTAGTATTATCACTGAATCAGACAACTACCACCACTCTCTAATTTTAGAACATTCATCATTCTCAAAAGACACTTGTACCATTACCAGCTTCTCCTCTCAGTCCCTAGCCACCACTAATCCACTTTCTGTCTCTAGGGCTTTGCCTGTTCTAGACAGTTCAGCTTAATGGAGTCAGTGCTCCAGGCCAGTTGTGTCACAGAAGGTCCCTTACCTTGAGTTTGGCTGGTGATATTCTCAAGATTCCACTCAGAATCTCTGTCTTTGCAGGAATATCACAGAAGGGACAGGTGTTCCCTGGGTGCATTGTATCAGGGAGCACACATTTTAATTGTGTCATTACTGATCATATTCTGTTTTATTTCTCGATTAAGGTGGTGTCCGCCAGCCTTTTGCACTGAATTTACTGTTTTACCTATTGTAATTAAGTTACTTTGTGAGAAGGCTCTATGAAACTGCAAATATCCTGTTCCTCACCAAACTTTCAACTTATTCATTTATTGATTCATATCAATGTGGACTCGTGGACGATTATTACTTTACTCGGTGGGTTAAACACCTGTTACCATCATTACTTATTTTATGTTTACATTTTTGCAGATGTAGTTCATCCCATAGATGTTGTGTTGTACTGGCTTCGATGTCTTTTCCACCATCCCCATCAGGTCTTGAGCGTTTCATTTTGACACAAAATATTCTAAGTTAGTTGTGTTCCTAGCCCTGGAATCAACCATTTAAGAAGCCAGGTTGGTTTTATTGGAAAAAGGTATTTAGAAGCCAAAGAACAGATGGAATTTAGCACTTCCCACTATTGAAAATCATTGCTAATTAGTAGCAATAGGTTAAACCCAGGTGCTAGCAGGTGAACCAAATTAGAGGAAAGGAGGAAATAATGCTCCCTTTTTTGTGGGGAGGGCAGTGAGAATGTTGGAGGACTGACTAACAAACTGTGCTCCAGAAAAGACTGAGAGAACAATGCAGGCTGCAGGAGGAAGACCAGAGCCAGCAGCCCCCGAGCAGATCTGAAGGAGCAGGAAGAACTGCAGGCCCATGAGCTCAGTGTGAGAGGTGGCCACACAGAGGGAAGCTGGATATGGTTGGGTGGACTGAGATGAAGTTGCCCTGCTCCACCTCTAGGTCATGTGGGAAGGTCCCGGCCACAACCTCACAAAGGGTTGGGAAAGAAAATAAATTCAGTTCAGAATTTAAATGGAAAACTTGAGTATGAAAAGTAGCTTCCTACGGATGAAACAAAACAAAACAGCCCTGGATGATGATAGACAGCTGGGGATGGGGGGAAGAGAGAGAGAGAGAGAGAGAAAGAGAGAGAGAGAGAGAGAGGCCAGTCAGCTGCTGTGTTAGACAAAGGAAGGAAGCCATCCATCTTGGACATTCCAGCCAGTAGAAGAAATGATAATGTGGGTATCACTATTGTCCAATGAAGATGATTCATGGATTGTAGAGGCTAAGAGGCTTAGAGAGGCTAATCTGTGGTGTCTAGATTTGGAATTCTATTCTACATACCTCTACTGGGAAGGGACCTCTTCCTGTAAAATGCCACCTTACTAGAAGAGGTTTTCTGTGCTCTCCCCTTGTGTGTGTGCACAGAGGAAGAGAGAGAGAAAGGGAGGGGCAGAGAGAGGGAGAGAAACTTGCTTATGCAATTGCCAAGTGTAAAATTTGTAGGGTGGGGCAGCAGGCTGGAAGGTCAGGCGGAAATAGTTGCAGTGGTCTTGAGACAGAATTTTCTTCTCCAGGGAACTGTTTTGCTTTAAAGCTTAATTAATCTTAAAGTCAATTGATTGCAGATCTTAGCCCCATCTACCAAAACCTTCACAGAAACACCTGCGTTAGTGTTGTTAACTGGGCACTTTAGCCCGGCCAAAGTGACACAAAAGACTGTGTCACAACTCTTTTGTCCGGGAGTGAAAGTAACTCTTCAGAATGACCAAAGTCTGCTCTGCCCTGGGTCCAACAGGCAGGAGGTCCCCACTCTGCTATCAGGCTTCGGACCCAGATTTATGCCATCATAGAGCCTGGGAGGAGCAGCAGTCCTGTGGGTGAGAGACAAAGAGGGCACCCCAATTTCAGCATATATTTCGGTCCACTACAGATTCTTGGTTTTTAGTCATCAAGTAAGTAGATGCTTAAATAATTCTGAAATATTGCCAGTGGTAAAAGTTCCCAAACAGACTTTAAAGAGTAAGTAAAATATTAAAAAGTAATTAGAGGTAGAGCTAAAAAGCAAAAGCTGAAATCCATTAAACTAACAAAGACCATGACTCATGAAGTCCAACACCATGAAAGAATCCAGAGCAGAAGATAATAAAATTTGTTAGGAATTAAAAAGATTGAATCTTTACATAAAAGAACAATCTTTAAATTGATTAAAATAATTTCTTTAAATACTAGGAAGCAATCTTTGAGCATCAAGGGAAGTTTTTATGTAGATAAAGACTTTTTCCATTTATAAAATATTGGTCATGTACGATCCTCTTTGAACAAAGATGTGAGGAGAGCAGATATTAAATTGGGTAGGAAAAGGTAGAATTTTAATACACCAGAGTGTTTGGAAGGTAAAAAAAACCCAAACCAACCAACCACCCAAACAAACAAAAAACCTACGCCAAACCAAAATTTCACTGTGTGAGAGTTAACCTTGGCTTTGAGCTTCCTGGTAGTCAAAGTAAAAAGGAGAATACAAGAAACTCACCTTGGTGGTCTAAACGTGCATTTGCAATGAGGTATTATCACCCCCAGGAGTGAAGTGCATGTTATCAGACTTGTGTGGCTGTGGCCAAAATATCCGACATAAACAATGTAAGGGAATATTTATTTTGCTCACGATTTCAAAGGATTCATCACTTCACTGTCCATCATGGTCGGTCATTGGGGGAAAGAGTGGTGGTGGACCAGGGCACAGTGACCAGGAAGCAGAGAAAAGGAACACAGGAAAGGGCCAGAGCAAGATACAGCCCCAAGGAGGACCTGCCTACTTCCTTTCACCATTTCCCAATAATATTGTTATATTATGAGTCCATCAAGGGATTAATCCACTCATTAGGTCAGCGCCTCAGGGGCCAGTCATCTCTGGAAACACCTGCAAACACCCCCATGTTTGCTAATCTAGGCATTTCCTACCCTAATCGAGCTTGACAGTCAAGATAAACCATCACAGGGGACAAACTAGTCTTATAAAAGCATAGATATGCATACAGTACATAAATAGATATACAGTGTATTTGCAATTAGTTTTTAACTGTGGGGAGTGATTAGGGAAAAATTAATGGGTAAAATTCCTTGGAAGGTACCTGAAGAAAGATTGAGAAGCACTGTCTCCGAGGAGCAAGGCTTCCTGTAAGCCGGTTTAGCAAGCACGGACAAGGGGACACCGGGTAGAGGGCAGGTTCTTCCGGACTGGGGCTTTGATCTACAAGGTGAGAACTATAGATCGGATGTGGAATGTCCCCTAAGGGTCCATGTGTTGAGGGCTTGGTGGGATATGGTGGGACCATGGGGACATACCCTTCCTGTGCCCTCTGTCACAATGGACTGTGCTGCAAAGGCCTGAAGCAACACGGTCAGTCAGTCACAGACTAAAACATCCACAGCCATGTACCCAAATAAACCTTTCTTCTTTTTAAACTGATTTAACTCAGGTATTTGTTATAGTAATGGAAAGCTGATTAACACAACGAAGTACATCTTGTGTATGCATAGAGTTTGAGAAGCAACCTGGTTTGTGCCTGTATCAGCATATTTATAATTTATTTTAGGAAATTTCTGTGACATGTAGGCTGTCTTCTTTTTTGTCTTCCTGAACTCTGTTCTGCATTCACTGTGGATTTCCCAGCTCTCAAGACCAGTGTGTGGTCAGGGGTGGCTCTAGCTGGGGTTGTATTACTTGAGGGCAATCCTGTGAGATCAGGAAGAATCCCACCAGATGACACCCCACAACAAACTCCCATTTCAGTGGGGTTGGGAAAAATTCCTACAGGTTTTGTGCCTGCGTGTGTACCCAAAAGAAAAAATGCTATCTTCACAGTCGTTCAGTTCCCTGGGGGGACTGGGTATTTACAAGTATGAGAAGAGGCTTGCGTTTCAGTTTTTAAGTACAGCAAACTAGAACAGGATAGCTGGTGAGCAACATGAAGGATGCCTTGGGGTTTGTGGGTTCTGCAGTGGTCTCCTCCAGGCTGGTTGGCTGGGGCAGAGGAGTACATTCTTACAGATTGAACGCGTTTTGGAAGAAGGGAGGTGAGAGCCCTTCACACGGAGTGGAGGGCACAGACTTTTTTATTTCTTGTATCCTAACATCCAGCCTGGCAGGCCCTGGAGAAAGCTCTCAAGTGCCAGAGCCTCTCAAGTCAAATCACACACCCCACTAAACAAAGCCCTCTCTCAAATTAGCAGCTGCAAAGGCTGGACAAGAAGGAGGCATGAGCAAGAGGGAAGGAGGTATCAACGATATGCAGCCACAGTCCCCGGGATCCACCATCCGGAAGAAAGCTTCAGGGAGCACCCATTTCCATCCGGGATCGGAGGACATCTGCACCTATGCAGGGATGTGGTACTTTAATCTGGGCCCCAACCCAGAGGCTACCGGACTGAGATGACTAAAAGTTACGTTTGAAGAAGTGTGCACATATAAATGTGTTTTTAGGAAAACACATTTGTGTTTTAGATAAAGGATAAAAACAAAATAGGCTAGACACTGGAAGTCTTTTTTAAATAACATTTTATTTTTCATTGTCAATGATTAACTTTGAGGCTTACTAGGAAGAGTATCAATCAGGTGAATAAAAAATATAGGTGGTAGAATAAAAATATTAGGTTATACAAAGTTAGTTTTGTTTTTAAATCATTGCCCACCAACATTTCCAGCCCTTAGAGCTCTGAAAAACAGATTTAACTTGTGGGCGTTTTTTGTTGTCTATTTGTTTGCTTTTTACATTTCCATCAGTTAAAAATTAAGAACACATATTAAGAATCCATTTGTGGATGCCTATTACAATAAACAGAAGGACCACAAAAATTAAAACAAGTTCTAAGAACCGTAATATATACAAACTTCTGTACAGCATGAGAACACAAAGAATTCACCCAATTAGAACCATCTCTTGTGGTACACATAGTCTCTTTTCAAAAAAGAATGAAACTTACCTTCCTAAACTCATATTTATTTTTCCATTTGATCCAGTATGTTTAATGCTGTTCTCACTCCATAAATTAGTAACTGTTCAGTAGCTGAGAAATACCCTATTTTAAATGATACCAAGATAAAGCAGGAAGTTCCCTGAAAGTGGAACTAAGTTGCCTGACATAGGCTGCAGATAGACCCAACCGACGCAGAGTCACACCACGGATGCAGCAAGCAGGGGGTGGGCCAAACATCTCGAGAGAGTGAGCGAGGGTGGGCAGCAGTGAGAACACGGGGGTTCTCACGGGTGACGTCCTCACCTCTCCCACTTGGCTGACTCAGATCAGCTGAGCTCTTTTTAACACACGTCATTTGGCACAAAAAGAAAGGTTGTTAGGGCAAGACTGAGGCAGGCTCTCAAAGACCGAACGCTCGGGGGCCCCCAACTTTGATAAGCACAAGGTACGTCCTGGCCCCATGCCCACCAGGCTCCATGATAGTGATCAAGGGCCACTCACTTTCATGGGTAGAAACAACTCCTTTTAAGGCAAAACCATTGCACTACAGGTCAGACATCACAGGCCCAATGAGGTAAGCACCAGACACGAAAGCCGAGGGAGTTAGGAGGACAGCTCGCTCCTCTGAGGCAGGCTCTCTGCATTCACTGCACGATCCCGGAGTCCACCGACGTCTGTTTGCGGGTCGTCTTTGGAGGGGGAGGAGGTGGAGTTTTGCTGGGCAGTGGAGGTGGCAGATGCTAGAGGACAGGAATATGAGGAAGACATCACACTACTTACGCCCCCACAAGAAAGCACCTGTTTCCAGGTGGGGCCTTACCTAGCACAATGGTTGTGGTGGGAAGTTAATCCACTTAGCTGGACTGGAGCTGCCCCTCCATGTGACTTGGGCTTCTCACTGTGGGCTGTTTAGGGCTGGCAGGTCTGCTACACCCAACACTGGGCTGCCTTGCAGCCACAGTCCTGTCCAGTGTCTCTTAGTACCTTCTCTCAGTCTGCCCAGCCTTTGAGAAGCTCAACTACTATTCTTGGCTGTTAGATACAGTGCTATGGGTCTAGCAGGGGGACAGGCATGTCCTTTGAAATGTTCTCCAGGGGTGAGAAGAGACATCCTTCCTTTCTGAGCTGAAAGCCAAGGTCAGCAAGCTTTCTTGGATTGGGCTAGAAAGTCACTATTTTCAGCTTTGTGGCCCCTAGTTGAACCTGGGAAGCAGCTAGAGATACTACACAAAGAAGTGGCTATAGCTGTGTTCCACGAAAACTCTACAAAAACAGATGGCTGGCTGGATTTGCCCCACAGAATGCCTTGGAGTCCCAAGAAAAAAAATGAAAAAAAGATTCCCAAGAAAGAAAAAGCCCTGCCTAATGGACCTGCTTGCTGAGGTGTGAATGACTCGAGCAGTGGCTGCCCTATTGCTCTTGCGACCCTCGTGCCCATCACAGGCACAGAGAGAGGTGATGCTCCGTAGATGTGAGTTGATCACAAGGGTAAATGAGTGAGCAAGGCCCTGAGTCAGTGAAGGGAGAAATGAGCAGAGCCAGGGAGGGGCGGGGTGCACACCACAGACAGAACAGTTGGGATGAAATCTCAGCACACCATCATGTAACTTAAAACGGTAAGAGAGGATTTTTTTGCAGCCTTTCAGTGGAAGTTGGCATGCAGGTAAATGTGAAAAAGGAAGTTTTTAAGGACAGATCAGTGACGCAGATGGTCCCTCACTCGCTGCCCAAGTTTCCTCCTGACTCACAGACAACACAAGAATGACCTACAACTGACAAAAGAATATTTAGGCACTATAAAAAAAGAAAGTGAAAAATAAAGTCTTTCTAAGGTGGGAAGAACAGTTAAAAGACAGACCCAGTTCAAGATCTGATAACCTTGCGTGTATTTACATGAGAAGGCCGCACTGACAGGCCAGGAGCAAATAATCTTGGGCCAAACCAACACAGCCTGATACAAACTGATGCTGAAGATGGCCCTTGTGCCAAATATGAGAATGTCAGGTTTGTCACCATTAAGCAGAATGATAGCTCAGATTACTGGTCATAAGAGCCATTCCCAAATAAGTGACGGCTGAAAATAGCAGCAACTAGAGATAGACCTGCCTCCAAGCCTGCACCGATCAATGAGAGTGACAGGGGGATATTGATCATCTCCCAAGGCAGACGAACAGTCATTATCCTAAAGTGGCTCCCAGGGCCTGCACAAAGTGAGGCACCCTAGGAAATACATTGGTAAGAATGACGTGATAACCACCAGCCTGTCACCTCTCTGCTTCAGGCGAGGTAAACAAGAAACAAGAAGCAAAGAGAGCTGGGTAGTTAATTTAACTGAACTCACCCCCTTTATAAATGGAGCTGAAGATGGTGCATATTAGTTCTAGACCTAACCAGCCACAAGTGGCACCAGTAACTGGGAATGATGCATCCCAGAAAGTGACACAAGCAAATGCTACCCCTGAGTTGATTTGTAACAAAAATGGACTTGGTAGTAATTTCAAGCTCAGAATTTTAAGTTTCCTAGTATAGGGAGACGTGGGGGGCAGTTCTGCTTATCTAACAAAATAGATATGTAAGCAACTAAACCATTAGCATTCAAAGCCAAGGTCCCCGTGTGACTCCCTGAGTCTCCTTCTGTGTTAATATGTAGTTACAAGTGTCCAGGAAGGTCAAGTTTTACATTCCTGTGCTTGAGTGCTTGGGTTTCCTGGAAATTCCCCTTTGCAAGGGAACCTGGTCCCTTCTTCAGGGCCATCTTCCTACTGTGACATCTCTAGGGAGCCTGCAACTATGTTAGTGGAGCTGTGGCCTCAGAAGAGCCACCTGTCCTTTCAATATCTGAAGTCTCCCTGCTTGCTTTTCCTTTGACAAAAAATAAACATACTATCTCTTCCACTCCTCTCACAGAGAGAGAGAGAGAGAGAGAGAGAGAGAGAGAGAAACTACAGAGCATTCAGAGAAAAAGTCTCCATAATGTTTGAATTGATAACCCTCTGGTGCCAAAAACAGACACACAAGAGATAGAAAATCTTGACAAGGTAATTTCTCTTGATCAAGAGGGTGCACGCATGTGCTCACTCCTGCTAAGCAAACACGCAAGCACAAAATGGCTGACAGTGGCTCCTCCTTATATCCCTGATGCAGTCGTACCTGCCCCTCACCTGGGATTTGTCCAGGTCAAAGGTTCACAGTCTTTCCTGATTGGCTAAAAGGCTTGGGGGATGGGTTAGGGCATGCAGTTTGGCAGGCACTGGAGTTGTTCAGGAATCCGGAAGAAGAAGCAAGGACCCTTTAAACATGCAAGTCACCTAAGGTGGTGGCCTGAGGAATTTTTAAGTAATCTAAGAGGGTGACGAATACTTTGATAGAAAAGATCATTTTTTTTTACAATAAGAAAGAAAAAGGCTGGTGGAGTGGTACAGTGCCTATCTAGGAAGCATGAAGCCCTGACTTCAAACCCCAGTGCCACCAAAAAAAAAAAAAGGAAAAATAAATGGCAAGCAGAATTTATATTGTTTATGAAGACATAAAAAAACCACACCTTGCCAGCCACCTATCAACTTCATGTCTTCACTGTTCTATGGAAGTCCTGGGGTCATATAATTACTTTATGGGGGCTGAACAGAAAAAAAATATGACCAGCTGCACAAATGTGACCAGGGATATTCACTCTTTAGACTGAGCTGATATAGTTTTCCAAGGCTGTGAATGTGTCCTGGGTGGGTGGGTAGGTGTGGGGGGTGGGCCTGGAAGTGGTTGTTCAGCAACTGCATAAGTCCCACATGCTCCTCCCCAACTGACCTCCACAGGCCCAGCACTGGACAGGCCTAAGGGCTGAGCCATGCAGGATGGTGGCCATGAGGACCAGGAGTACAACACAGTAAACCTAAAAGGAGTGATTCTGCAACTGGTACCAGAGGCCCTGATTTAAATGGCTTTTAAAGATTTTTTTGCTAATTATTTGTATTAGTGGGCAGGCCCTCAGGCCACTTAACAGGGAGCCCCCCAAAGTGGATTAATGACTAAATCAGAGTGTCCAAGGGGGACAAGCCTGGGAAACAGTGTGGAAGAGGGTTCAGTGTGGCTGCTCACACTCATGCAGGTTAGTACTGATAGAGGAAGCCAGGTTGGGACATAGACAAAAGTTGGGGAGTCCCAGGCTTGGCAGTGCAGTGAGGGGCAGCTGTGCCCAGTCTGGAGGCAAACTGTTGCCACTCTGCAGGTCCTAGTGACCAGTGCCTGTCCCTGCCCAGGGGCTCCCAGCATGAGGGTGAGGCTGCCTGGAGGAATCACTGGAACATGACATGCCCTCCTTCAGGGCCATGTTGTTCAGCAGAGTGTGCCTCCTCTACAGTCAACACACAGACAACAGTCAGACATTGTGGCAGGAAAGCTGCCTCAAAATCAAAATTTCACAAGAATGGCACCTCCAGCAAATGACCTCTGGGCCATGAGAGCCACTGGAACTTGTAGTCCTCTCTTCCTGGTTCCGAGGCAAGGTGTCACAACGTGTGCTTTACTGCAGTTATTGGGAATGATATACAGAACCACAGATGGTACACACTATCTGTGTCCCCATCACTCTAACATCTAGACACATCCTGTGTTTTTCCTCATTGGCCCAAGGTACACCTGCTCTCTGGGAGGAGGGATTCCTGTGTGGCACAGCAGAGGAAATCAAAGCCCCATGTTATAGATCCCCACTTACTCTCTGGTGTGGAGGAGGGGGTAGAGGTGTTGGCGAGCCCATCAAATCCTGGTTTTCCATCAGGTTCCCATAATCTGCCATGCTGCCTTTGAGAGGCAGAGGGGGAGGGACATCAGTCACGTCCATCCCGGTCATGCCATTCAGTTCCAGACCTGGAAAATCGAGATCTATTTAAAATCAGGTCAACATGGCCACCAAGACTGATGGCCCATGGGCTGCTCCTTATTCTTCACTCAAGAAACACTCTGTCCCACAGAAACATCTGCCAGTGGAGCAGAGAAGAGAGCAAGAAGGAGGTAAAGAATACAAAGGGTGGAATTCCCTTCTAATGGAAGGTTTTAGAAAGGGAATAGCAAATACCATAAGACACCTAAAATCAGGCATCAGTTCTCCATGAAAACACTAATGTCAACCCCCCTCTGCCTCAGTGGCAGCCACCCAGTTGTTGGGACAAGGATTGTTCATAGCTGCTAGCGAGGCCCTGCCAGGCTTGTAGTTTGCCTGCCAGGCACTACCTGGAGAGTTTTACCAGGTGAAGTCTGATGATGGGGCACACAGTTAGACCCTCACGTCTCACCTCTCCCTCACCAGGAAAACCCACAATTGTAGGAAAGGAAGATATCAGCTGACACCATCACTGAGGCCGTGGCTTTTGTAAGCCAAGGGAAGTATAACTGACTATTAAAGCAAACCAGAAAATGGCGGTTTTCAGATGTAGGAATGATCACTGAGGCAGGCTGTTTTCTCACCACTTGTTGAGACTCTTGGAAATAGTTTGTTTTTTTCTAAGTCAAACAGAAAAACTGATATGTTTACTGATGAGTGTCCTTTAGAGTTTTCCCCAACAATTCATCTGAGGACAAATCCTTCATAAGGAAGTGAGTCCTGTCAGAGGATGTGGGTTCTTGGTCATGGGGCTGTGGAGTCCAGGAAGGAGGCTTCTGGCTGAAGCAGGCAGTGTTGCCTGTTTGTTTCGTGTGGCAAAACCAGAAACGACCAAAAATCCGCCATTGTACTCTTTTTTAGTGTACAATCCAATAGCGATGACATTGAAGATGCTGTGCGATCATCACTCCAGACAGGAAGTCTGAACCCATTAAGCAACAGCTCCTACCCTTACCTCCTGCAGCCCCAGTACCTCTATTTCTGTCCCCATGAATTTGCCTATTCTAGATATTTATTCCAAGTAGACTTGTATAACATATTCCTTTCCTTTGGTGATTGGTTCATCTCACTTAGCTTAGTGTTTTCTAGGTCTGTCTATTTTGCAGCAGGTGTCAGAACTTCATTACTTTTTTATAGCTGCATATTTTATCATATGGATATTTCTTTGGATGCATATTTTTAAAAATTTCTGCATCGGTTGAAGGACATTTGGCTTTTTGTGAACAATGTCGCTGCCCACATTCATGCACATATACCCATTTGAGTTCCTGTTTTGGATCCTTTGGAGTATAGGCCTAGGAGAGGAACTGCTCTAGATCATGGTAATTCTATGTTTTAAACATTTTTTTAAGTGTAAAAAATAAGCTTAGAAGAGGATCATGTGATAATAGAGTGAAGGATGTGGAGGGGTGCCAGCACCCAAAGCACTCTTTTCTTACTGAAGTGGGCCTCTTTAGCCACTCTTGCAGCCAAGACATACACTACCTGATGGTCTCTGAATCACCACTGCTCCCCTTTCAGCAAGAAGAAACCAGGTGCCCAGGACCCTTGTTGACAGCTGCACATCCCCTTCTGTCTTGGTCCCCTCTCTCTGGCCACAGGAAGGAGTGGCCCTCACTTTCTCCACTCCTTTCTCATGGTCTGAATGTACCACTTAGAGTGGGTTGGGCAGTGTCCCTCCAAATGTAGACTTTTGTGGTCCATCCAGAGCCTCTGGATGTAACCTTATTTAGAAATACAGACTTTGTAGATGCATGATCACCCAGAATTTATGGTGGACTGTGTATTTAATGACTGATGTCCTACAAGGAAAAGAAACAGGAGGCCAGGTGAAGACAGAGGGAGAGACTTGAGTGATGGGCTATAAGCTGGAAGCCTCCAGAAGCTGGGAGAGAGGCCTGAAAGACCCTCCCTCCCAGTTTTCAGAGGAACCAACTGGCCAATACTTTGATTTCAGACTGCTGACCTTCAGACCCAGGAGAGAATACATTTTTGTGTCAACCATGAAACTTGTGGTGATTTGCTATGGCAGCTCTAGAAACTAGGCAAAAACCAAAAAAATAAGTTTTGTCTCTGTACTCTTCTACCTCACGCAGAAGTACAGATGGACAAGGCCCCAAGATGCTGTGAGATCCCATGATGACAAAAGGGGGCCACCCCAGGGCCTCTCAGGTACCCTCGCAAGGCACAAAGTCAGAGACTGGGGAAGACCCTGTACTCAACACCCACCAAGTTCTGAAGCTAAGGAGAGGTTTTGGTCTGATTTGCTGGAGTCCAGTGTCTCCAGCCCTTGTGGAGGGACTTCCCTGAATTCCAGGTGTTTATATAAACTCTCAACCTGCTGCTGGGGGAAGGGGTCCTCTGTGGAGTCATGATCAAGGGGGCAGTCATGGAACACCACCACAATCTCTGACATGGGAAATGCTCTCTCACTCACTGGACTGTACGCTGAAGCTGAGCTTGGCCCTTGGTGTGACTGGAGGGGGTGTCTGCTGAGTTGGTGATGTCGGGGACACTGAGAAACGCCTTTCGCTTCCGATGACGCTGATCACCTGGCTCTTCGGTCTCTGGGGCCGCAGCGGACTTATCTACATTGGAGGGACAGAAACGGCATACTTAAGGACTATATGGACTGAGCTGTGCTTCTCCCAAATTCCTAAACTGAAGCCCTAGTCCTCCACACCCCCATACTTCACAATGTGTATTTGAAAGTAGAGACTTTGCAGATGACCCAGCTAAGATGACATCATTAGGGTGGACCTCAATCCTCTAGGACTGGGTTCCTTATAAGAAAAGAAAATTTGAGCACAGACATGCACACAGGGGTACGTTATACAAAGATGACAGCAGAGATTCGTACTGCTTCTACAAGCTGAACAACAGCGGGGAGAGGCCGGGAGAGTCTCCCTCCCAGCCCCAGAAGGAACCAACTCTGCGGATGCCTTGATCTTGGACTTCTGCCTCCAGAATTGGGAGAGAGTAAATTTCTGTTGTTTGAGCCATCCACCGAGTACAGGGTACTTAGTTACAGCAGCCCAACCCCCCAGTAAAGGGTCTCACACTAATCCTCTGACTGAGCTTGGGTGGCCAGCTCTTCTCAGGTCTTTCAACATATTATACAAATGGCAGAACACGGTGATAAGCCACTCAGATGCTCACAGCAAAGACCCAGGGAAGCCCCCAAAGGGTCAAGAATGGAATGAAGGTCTGGAAACTTTGGCAGGACTTTTGTTTCCCTTTCTTCCATTTCTTTTCTTATGCTGCATTGTTATTGGGTAGGAATTCTTTTTCTTTATTGTTCCTGCTGGACTCTGACTTCTGGATGCACTTGACTTTTTCCCACCTGAGTCCTTTGTCTGTCTTTGTTACAACAGTAAATTTTATTTATGTATTTCTTATAACTTGGTCTCACATCATTAGGCCTTAGGGGAATATCAGCAATTACAAAATACTCTGAGGTAGCAGTAATCAGAAAAGTTATTAGCACAGTCAAAAAGCAGGAGAGGACACTGTCTCCCTAGGAGGGGGAACAGCCAATGGCTCTGGGCTTGGTGCTGCTGTCTAATTGGAGGCCTGGCAGGCTTGCCCAGCAGGTTTGAGTGAGTAAGAGCAGGTGGGCTGTAATGTCCATCCCAGAAGAGGTCCACAAAGCCAGCTGAGTCCAGGGCTACTGAGGCCGGAAGTAGGGTCTGGGGCCCAGCAAGCAGGAGGGGTAGGCCCTCTGGTAAATGAGGGATCTAGGGCCTCAGCCAACAGGCCTACTACAGACCCAGGCGCTGCACCTCTACAGAAATCATGAGTTCCAGCAGCCTCACTTCTGGGGGATGTCTGGGGAGGTCCAGCTATGGGCTGGGCTTTCAGGCTGATATGAACAGGAACTGTGACAGGGATTCACGGACCTTCAGGAGAGTCAGACAGCATAAAGCTGTTTACTGGGAAGATGCATTGGTGGCTTGGAGGCCCAGCTCGGAGAGGCTGGGACTTCTCTCTGCTGGAGGTACAGAGAGGTTCAGTTAAATGTCTTGAAATTGTAGACGATGCAAATGAAGCAAGAAGCTGAGCCCACTGTCAATGGTGAGGAGAGAAGCCTTAGTAGACGCTGAGGCCAATGAGACAATGCCAATGCCAGGTACCCAGAGAACACTAGGGGGCACTGGAGCTGTCCAGGGAATGCATTGCTACTGCTTCCTTCCAGCGTAGCTCCCCCTCCCTGATCAGGGGCCATGGCCTTCTTCTCTGCCCTCCCTGCTCCCGGTCCTCTTAGAGGCCAGCCTAGGAAACTCCAGGAGCCTGGCTCTGTCCACACAAACCTTGTCAGTTACCTGTACCCTGGAGGGGATGCCTACCCTGCACCCAGCTGGATGTCAGGATCCCTGGCCTCCTGGTGCTACAGCTCTGGTGATTCTGAGCCTCAGCAGATTTTGACAGTGAAGTCAAGGTTCTGTGCTCTGACCTTGCAGAGTTCCCCTGGATCTGCTGAAGCCGTCGGCCCATGGGTACCAGGCCCTGTCATTTGCAGGTATTCTCACAGGGAGACTGGGCCACCACTGGGAGGGGCAGAACTATGACCTAGGACTTCTTCTACACAACTCAACTGTGGTCATCTCTGCCACTTCCCTAAAGCCCTGTTTCAATATTTTCAGAAGTCACCTGGGCTTAAGATGAGATCTCAGACACTGGGTCACTAGGGCCACTGGCACCCCAGTTTTCCAGAATAGTGGACAGAGGATGTCCACTCAATGCACTGCTTGAGTCCAGTGACTGGGCACTTATTGCCAGCCTCTGTCCAGTGTGCCCTGGGCTCAATACTCATGGTCACCTACATGCTATACTAAGACAAGGAAGCCCAGCTGCAGTCAGAGCACATGTCCACAGGCCAGAGGGACGTACACTTTCTTGATCTATGGCATGGTTCTGGTCTCTTCCTTCCACATCTAAATGAGCAACCAACCAACATGTGACCGCTGGTGGAGCTGTGGCATAGCCTCTGTTTTTTAAGATATAAAAAGCAGTGAGGTATGTTTTATTAAGAAGTGATCCTGTCTGAGACCTTTGATGAAACACTTTAATCACAGCCAAGACAGAACTGCCAGGTCATGTGTGATTGCCCAGGGAGATGCCACTGACCAGGTAAGCACCCATCTATGTCTGGAGCTGGGGGACTCCAAGCTTGACTTCATCCTAAATTTGACAGTCTGTAGAACTCTGTCTGTCTTCACTGCAGTCTCCCTACAGCACTTCCTGGGGCACTCTGGGACTCATTTCTGCACTTAGACCCCAAATACTTCTCTGTGCTTCTGGAAGGCCCATCCTAGAAGCCTGGGGGGCTTAGCTCATGATAAGAGCACGCTCAGGACTCTAGGGTGAAAGCAACTTACTGGGCTCTGTCTTTAATGTCGACTTGCTAGCACCTGTCATGTTAGGTCCCTGTAAATCCTTCTGAAAGATGGCCAAGTGATTTGGATGTGCAGCAGATGAGGTGGGAGGATAATAGGGCACGGAGTCCAGCTGGTGGAACCCATAGGAAAGAGACTTTTAGATGCTGGCTGAGTGGATTATAACACTTGGGCAGGGCTGTGGCTTAAAGATTTCTGGTCAGGAAGGGGCAAGGAAGATGCATTAACTGACACAGAGCCCTGCTTTCTGACAATCAAAGATGCCTGCTCATCTTCCCAGATGTTAGGACATATGTGGACACCAAGTCCAATAGATCTTAGAGCCTAGAAACAGAAGGGCCCTGGTAGAGACTAATCCACTGAACCTCTGGAAGGAAGGATGAAGGTTAAGCCAGCATTCTCCAGAGAAAAGATGGCTGGACTCTGCATCTCTGATTGCCCTGCAGCATCAGGCTATTTGAGGTTAGGGTTGAGGGAGACCCCATGTTTTCAAGTTACTATTTTTGTGAAAATTTAATAAAAACCATCTGACAGTGCTCTTGGCTAGATGTGGAGCTGTGGTGGGCTGCTAGGCTTCCATAGAGTGAGGCAGATCCCCAAATAAATTACCGTTTCTGAGAGGATCACAGCCTCAGACTGCTGCAGGGAGCTGTCGGCCGGCTTCAATTCTTTATCAAATATCTCCTGGTGCTTGCTGTTCCTTTTCTCCTTCTTTTTGTCTTTCTTCTCCTTCTCTGGATCGTCCTTGTCCAGCTTGTCCTGGGACCTGGAGTGCATTTTCTTTGGCAGTAGGGGTTCCAAAGCAAACCTAAAATAATAATATAAACAAACCAGTTCTTTAAATCAGTGATGTCTTCATAGAAGAGCAATTGCTTCTCACCATGCATGATGCATCTCAGTGCTGACTGGGAGCCACAGACTCTTATAAGGAAGGGAGTGATTCAAAAAAGAGAGGCAGTGGGGGACTTCAGACACAGCGGCCAATCGTAAGGAATGTGTTTGGATCCAAATAAAAACAAGCTGGAAAAAGGACACTTACAGAACAACAAGGGAGAGGGGAAGTCTGGCTGTATGTTTGTTGACATTAGGAATTTTTTATGCTATATGATGGAAGGATAGTACTTTAGGCACACTTAGAAATTTATGGACACATTCACAAATGCAATGGGGAAAACATGCAGATGTCAATGTGAAAGAACTTCTGATTACTTTGATTCTGACGGAGTTTCTCTGATTATAGATATATTGGTTGTTTCCTAGTGAAAGCCCTTTGGATGGTTTGGCCAGAAGTAAGCAACTTTGTTGGAGATGCCCTTGGGTTTAAGCTTTGTCACCTGCTTGTGAGCCTTCTGTCCTCTAGCCCTGGAAGCTTCATGTTCTCATTCCCAAAGGGGACCAAGGACACCTTCACTGTTCTGTCTTCTGACACTGAACAGTTGGTGTAATGGTTAGGTTGCTGAGTGAATGGATCTTGGACTTATTTGTAGGCATGTGTCAGAAGGTCAGTGTGCACACACATGTAAACACAACTGTACTTTGCTATTTCAGCATTAGATCTGCATGTGTATCGATTCTCAGCCTAGTAAGTCATACTGGGGGGGGGGGAAGAAATGGATCCAGTGCTCAGGTTGGAATTTCATTAATCCCTACAGCTGTAAGGAGGAGTGCAGACAGTGACCCAAATGTTTTCAAGGTGTGAACACACCTTAAAAATCTTACCGTACAACCTCCACATCAGGAAATGGAAGGAAAATGGTTCTTTAAATTAGTGGTATCCAAATGGACCATGAAAGATATTGCTGGAATTAGCATGCTGCATTTCCAAAATATATGATGTGAAAAGAGATATGGTCTCTTAAAAGCTGCTATACTCATACAGTCACATAGTCTAACAGCGTTGTGATTTCTGATGACTGTGTCTTCTAAGCGTGTGGCCACATTGGTTCCATATGGTCAAGAAAAGGACATCAGAGAAGCTCCTTGCTCTCCACCTGCCAAATGTCCAGGCAGTCCCTGAGCCAGGTGGCAGGGCAAACTCTAGCCCCCTGTAATGCACATGGAGCTGGCCCTAAGCCAGCTTTTGGGAGCTTCCAGCCCTTAGCAGCTTCCAAGCCTGACTTTAAAGAGAGATTGATTTAGAGAGAAGAAAACTGAGAAAGACAGTCACATTCTCATCATAGCTATGGTTCTTCTCACACTGATTTCTGAATGGGACATTTGGAATAAAACCACTGCTCCAATTAAGAAGAGGCCACTGCAGCAAACTTATTCTCCAATATGGGATGCGTAGCATGGAAATCAACCCTTTGATGGACCAGGGATGGAAAGACCAGCCACAAAGTGGGATGGAAAGTCTATTGGAGATACAGACTGCTGAGAGCAAGAATCACAGCTCCGTTTCACTTCTCCCACAGTAACAGGGCTGTAGGGTGGGATCTGCTGACAAGGTACAGATCTATTTCAACAGTAATGGTGTTGAACCAAAGCATTTGATTACCAACAGCTGTTCAGATCTCCAGAAGAGAGAAAACCAGTTTTGATGTACCTCTGAAAAGAAGGACATACAGCTACACATGAAGTCCTCTGACCCCAATTGAAACTGAATCTGATCAAACCTCTAGCTTCAAGTCACAATGTGGAGGAAATATGGTGGATAGACACACACATCAAACAACACAGGAGGGTATATAGTCAGTACAATTCAGATGGCAGACATAACAGGAGAGCAATCAGGACTGTTCAATAAATAAATTATAAGGAGAATAAAACATTTTTAAATTGGATTGAAAGAGACTCAATTAAGTGTAAGGTGGGGACCTTTTCTAGTATTGTTTCAAACAAACAAAAAAATGTTTATGATAATGAGAAAATAACACTAATATGTCTTGATGATATGGAATTTCTGTTATTTTAGGTGTGATAATAAAGCAATGCTGTTATTTTCTACAAAATAGTTATCTTTTAGATATGCATATCTATGGATAAGATTACATAATGTTTGAGATTTTCTGCAAAATCAAGTACGGGATAGGGAGTGGGTTGCATCCGATGAAAAGAAGATTGGCTATATTGATATTGTTGAGGTTGGGTGACAGAACATTGGGCCCCATTAAAATAGTCTCTCTATGTTTTATCTATCTGAAAATTTCCTATAAGAAAAATCAAAAACTTGAAGATGATTGATGAAATACACCAAAATTGACTTTGAGGATGAAGGCATTTTGTAACACTTGGACTTTCCAACTGATATAAATTAACCAATAAATCAACATCCATTAGGTATGAAATATAATACCTAGCACATTATAAGCAACAACCAAAAATCTTTGTCATTTTATTCTTGGTCTTGCAAAATTGGAGACAATTAATGTAGGCAAAAAAAAAAAAGAAAAAAAAAAAGGATTAGTGGACACCTTTTCCTGGAGGAGAACTTTGCCATCCAATCCTAATGAGTATCCCAAGAACCAGAGAAAGACTGGTGGCTTTCAGTTTCTCACATTATGAGAAGCATCTGTTGGCAGGAGGAATTTCATTCTGCATGTGACCTGTGCCATTTTGAGACCAAGCCTCATTTTCTCCACATTAGATAGAGAGCAAAGGATGGCAACCCCAAGAATGAACAAAAATCTGGACTCTAATGAAGATGGCTTTCAGTTATAGGTTAAACAAATGCCTCCTGGGAGGAGCCAACTATAGTACACCTCTCTCCATCTAAAATTTCTCCATCAACTTCCATCTAATCCCCGTGTTCTCAGGAACATAAAAATGTTTTCCTAACTAGCCTGGGGATTCTCTTGAAGGGAAGTGGCATTAAATTTCTCTAGCAATCGTGACAGGCACACATGATTTAAATACCTCTAAACGGAGAACTTCTATATGAGTTTGGCCTTCTAAATATCAGGCACTGATCGAAATTACTGTTAAGAAAAAATGTGGGTATAGTTTACAATTCTCCATTGGCCACATTGATCATGGGCAACCAAAGGCACTTAGACTTGATCTTTCCCTTGGGGCTCTCTGGAAATCTGTGTCTGTATGCCAAAGGAGCCAGGAACGTATGGGTTTAAATCAGCTTGGACAAACACATACGTGTGCAAAACTCAACAGTGAAACAATGAAAAGTTCTCCTCTGATGTTTAGATGCATGAAGCATTTTTCCATGCAATCTAATAAATAAAGAATACATGTTACAAGGTTGGCACTCGGAAACTCAAAAACACCAATATTGTGGTTATCTTTGCAATAGTCTGAGCTAACGCAAAGCCACAGTGAGTGCTCAATGAATGTTACTTAATGAATCCAACTATCCCTTTTATGGGTTGCCAAGTGGTCTTGCAGGCAGGGGATCCATGACCCACTCATGTGTGTTAGATGCTTCAAAGTCAGAGGAGGAAAGGAGTGGTAGTTGCTGGGTGGGGGATGTGGAAGAACTGCAGGTGCTGTTCAATAGGAACAGAACTTCATAGTTTTTTTTTTGATGGTGGTACTTGGGTCTGAACTCCAGGCCTTACGTTTGCTAGGCAGGCACTAGCAAACTGGCTCCCCCTTGAGCCATTCTGCCAGCAGAGTTTCAGTTTTAGAAGATGAAAAAGAGTTCTAGCATTGATGGTGGTGATGTTTGTGCAACAATGAGATTGTACTTAATGCAGTGAACTGTGTACTGAAGACCCTTGAAATCTGCAGGTCAAGGGTTCCAAGGGGATAGCCACTGAGGAAAAGCAGTGAGTGCTCAGGAAACACAGAGCTCAGCTCTCCAAAATGAGTCAAATTCACCTGTACCGCACATTCAGTAGGTCTGAGCGTCCATGACTTGAAACCACGTGGAGAAGGCTACGTTACAGTCACACAATTACTGCTGTCCACACCAACACTGCTCACCAAACCCATGGGTCATTCATGCTCTTTATCTTGAATAACGTGGATGCTTGGTTCATTTCCCATAATGTCACCAAACTTCCGCTAAAGACGTCATCTTTCAACAAATCTCAAACTTTTATTTTATCACCGAAATTAAGTGGGTTATCACCATAGCTTTTACCTGCTTTTAGGGCACCGTTTGCTTTTTGGGAGGCAAAATTTTTCACAAAATTAAGGGCAGGGAAAACTTGAGCAGATTCCATAATGATTTAGCCTAGCTGACAATAACACCCCGGGGTGGGGGGGTGTTGACCAAAGATTCTCTTCATCAACTGAGCTGTGTAATGCACAAGTGGGAATTAAATTTTTTTGGCTTTGAAATTTCTTTGGATTTTTACAAGTCATCATTTTTTTGATCAAGCCTGGTCAAAACCATGTGAGTAAATAAGGAGGATTTATGTACTTCAAAATGGTTTTGATGAGTAAATTTCATGGTATGTGCATTTTAACACAATCAAAAACTAGAAAGAAAGGATAATAGGTACCCAGTTTTGCAGGTGGTCATAGAAAGTTTGGGACAAATGGTTGTTCTCAGAAGTATTCAACTTAAATAACATTTCCTTTAAAAGATAACAAACCTCATCAGAAAAGAAAATACTTTTGTTCTCCAACAAACAACAACAAAAGAAGAGAAGTGGCCCATACAGTCCCTACGTGAGCCGGACTGTGACAGTCAGCTAGTGGGGGCAATGGTGGCTGCATCACACTCAGACCACACCAGTCCCCACCCTGGCCTGCCACCCTGCAGTGAGTGTGAGTTGAAGAGCGCAGAGCACACGGCCACAGGGACTGCAGTGCCCTTCTGCTAAGATGTGTGTGTTGACCAGGACTGAACTCTTGCTGGAGATTTCACAATTTGATGGATGCCTTTCTGGAAGTGGTACCAACGTGAGCACTTTTTTGCAGCAGTCCCAAGAACTTGAATGTCATACTGGGCACTACAGCCATAAAGCATTGGGAGGGTCTCCATTTCAAAGATAATATCAAATAAGAAAAATCCTCAATTGTGACAAGCAGTCCCAAGCTAGTGCTCCTCACGAGGACCCCTGGGCCCTTCCCTGAACTAAGCACCCCGCTGCTGAGCTCACTCACCCATCAGAGCCTGGCCTGGAAGGGGTGCTGTCGGATGAGAGGGAAGAGACAGAAGCCACAGACAGAGGCCGGGACGATGATGGCATGGTGAAGGACCGCACCATGGAGCGGGGGCGGCTACCTCTTCTGTCGTCCAGATTTGAGGGCTGAAAAAGAAAAAAGAAAAGGGGAGAGAAAGACATGTTTGATACCTGTGCCCACCATGGCCAAACTCCTGTGACAACACTGTCTCAGCAGTATGGAATCTAGCCCACATGGGTTCACACTGCTATAAACTGCGCCCTTTTTTGTTCTGAAGAAAAAATGATGACTATATCAGCATCACTGAAACATGACTCGACGTAGAAAATACAAGAAAAAAACCTGCTTATTTTAAATGCACTTTTCTGAGACTATAATGTACAGCGCTCCGCAGTAGAACATGCCGACCAGGAAGCTTAATGTATAGAATAGCTTCTAGAATGTGAAAGAACATGCGGGATCCTTAGATGAATTCATCCCCCTTTCATGAGGGTACACGATGCAGATCTCTAAAACGCATGGAGCAGTCATGCCTGATCTCTGATGACAGAAGGTGGCTCCCTTCCCTGAGTGATCCTGTGACCAACATTCTGGGGAAAGCAGTGTCTAGGTGGTTTCCATTTTCTCGTTGGCATCTTGTACATTACCAAAACAAGCATCACTAAAGTGCAGCCTGTGTGAACACCTAATTAGCCAGGAACTGCTGAGTTACCTGCTCCTGGAGTCAGATGTTGGAATATCTGGGACCACAGCTGCTGCATAAGCAGTTTCCTGAACCTTAAGGATGTTGTAACCACGTTACTCTAGGGCACATCCTCTGTGCCCCTTCACCCTCCCCACTCCACTCCAGCATCTCAGCCAGCCAGTCGTCTATAAGGAGATGTGCTCTGGACCACAGTTTCAGCCCTCGGAGATGAGAAGTGGTTGATTACAGACTAGTTACTGTCACTCTTACACCTGAAAAGTGGATTGGCTTCTCAAATGTGTAATAAAACCTGGTTTGATTTGTAACCTATATCCTTAATAGGAAAAAGTCTAAGAATGCAAAAGGGCAGAAGATGGCAAACTTTTTCTGTAAAGGACCAGATGGTAAGCATTTTAGGCTCACAGGTCATGGCCTGGGTGGAAAGTACTACCCCACTGTGTCATGATGGCATAAAGACAGACAGTACAGAAATGAAGGTGGCTGCATGCCAATAAAACTTTATTATCAGAAATAGGCCACGGGCCCTAGTTTGCTGACCACCAGCCATGATGCAGCTGGGATTGGGTAGTCCAGAGTTTGAGACTTTGCACCAAAGATGGGGCTGTGGACACCTCTGTGGACATGTCCATTGTAATTGATCAGTCTTTTTGAGGAAACAGAATGGAAAAGGTCACTGGTAGATTATCCCCAAGTGTGAAAACTTTCCTTGTGCAACTTCAGATTCAGTGTCTGTAACACATCCTCTTCTCAGCCTGTCTGCAACACAACCAGAGGTAGCCCTCAATCTCTTTCTCTCTCTGAAGAGTTTCTCCTTCAGCCCCTGGCTGGTCCCAGCAACCCTGTTTTGTGCCCTTGCTATTTCCAATATCAGCTACTCTATGTCCACTCTGACTGCCTCATCGGTCACCCAGCACCATCCCACCCATCTGGACATTGCATCGTGTCTCTGGCATCTCTGAGGGACTCAGACATATTTTGAAGAGATCTGGGGGCAGCTTTGGTCTTTCCAAATCCCCACTATGCCTGGACATTTCTTCCACAGAATGAGAGGCTCAGCTAGGAAAGGTGATTGTGTTTCTGAACACCCACATATCTGGGGAGGGGCTACCTTCCTACTTCCCCTAGAATCACCTTTGACTTGACTCCAACACAATCACTTTTGGATGCAGGCAGGGGAAGAAGGGAAGAGTCAGCAAGCTCAGGTTCGACTGATTTCTATGGCATGGAAAACTCTGCCTCTGTGTTCTATAACCACCTGGACATATGGAGAAGGAGCAGCCAAGGAGACAAAGCTCAGCCTATGGTTGAGAAGAAACATGACCTGCTGGACATGTAGGTGGGGCCCTGGTCCTGTGAGCCCTGTTTTCAAGAGCATCAAGCATGTTGTCCTTAATAAAATGGCCTTTCCAGCGGTCTGGAGGGCATGGGCTCACTAAATGAGCAGGATATGCAGGAGAGAGGCAATCAGGGACCAAGAAGTGGAGACACTAGGAGAGGCCAACCTCATACCAGCTCTCAGGAGCCCCTGAGCCTCCTACTGTCAACCATGGAGGGCTGGTAATGTCCCTTGACATTTACGAGTCCCATTTACTGGGACTCGTAAAAGAATGAGGATGGCAGAGGCTGGCTCTGACTGAGGAGGGACAGGAGCCCCTGTTGGAGTCCTACATTTTCAGAGAATTCGCTGGGGACAGCCATAGGCTCTGTAAG
Source organism: Castor canadensis (assembly GCF_047511655.1). Taxonomy (NCBI): domain Eukaryota; kingdom Metazoa; phylum Chordata; class Mammalia; order Rodentia; family Castoridae; genus Castor; species Castor canadensis. The sequence continues at coordinate 5,371,030 of NC_133392.1, forward strand.
GCCATTTGCCTCACAATCCCTTCTTGATTGAGCAGAGCCCCTATAAACTGAGAAATAAGACTTTCATTTGTTTCATCTGAAGTAATTAGTCTTGCCCAGTCCCGACAGGTGTGGCTCCAGGGCCAGAATACCTGGGGTACACTGCTGCCTGCTTGTTCAGCCAGCAGGTTGGGAGTGGCAATGCTAGAAAAGGCTAGATCACTGGCCATATGGTGTGACCTTGTATGAAACAAGGAACCACTCTGAGCCTACACTTCCTTGTGAGCGTGCAGGGAACCAGCTCCCACACTGGGCTTTGGGGGAGGATTAATTCATTGATGCCAGTGAGGCCACAGGGCTTGGTGCATGTGAGCAGCAGCTCTCCTGGCCTTTGCACTGGTTCCTTTATAGTGAGAAGCAAAAACTTCCTTCAGCTCTCTTAGCTAGAGTGACCCATTGGCCCAGCCTGGTGCCTCTGGGCACCAACTTGGCCATGAATGTTAACCACCCACTAAGTCATGGACAGGGTAGGGGTGGGATTAGCTGAATGTAATCAAGGTGACCAGTGCTTTACAAGGAAGGGAGAGAAACAGGTATATTTCATAGCTTTTGGAAGATGTGCCTTTTCATGTTACTCAAGTACCAGCTGTGACTGGATAACAGGGGGTAAAATGCTGCTCCTGGGAGGGGAGCAGGGTCTGGAGCCAAGAGCAGAAGCCCTGGAGCCAGGTTAAGGTCTGTTGAGAGACAAAGGTGGCAGGTGGAACCCAACACCATCCCAGATATGCCACCAGAACCCATGTGAGGGATGTAAAGTGACCCCGATTTCTCCAAAGGCTACTCAGGGTAGAACACTGTGTACTGGGCTGTGAGCTGGAGGGCACCCCAGAAGTTAGCAGGAGGCAGCCGGAGAGGCGGGTCTGGAGGTATGATTAGGACCTGACCCCCACGGTAGTTCAGGTGAGGAGGTGGAGAGGAGCAGGGTGAAGCCAGGCACTGTTTCTCCCCATCCCTCACCAGACTTGAAGGAAGAGGTTGATGGGAATAGGAGAGAAACACAGATGTGCTTGTAACCAGCATAAAGGCAAACACAAACAGCCCTGCTTGTGGCAGGCCAGTGAAGCAGATGGATGTCTCTGGAGCTCATAGCCTCTGCCCTAGCTTCCCTGGGGTCTGCTGAGCCACCATCCTGCGAACAGGAGCTCGTTGCAGCTCCAGGACTGGCCTGGTAAAGGCTGAAGAGAAGCAAGCTGGGGGGAAAGGGATTGTGTATTATGAAGTCAGAGGATGTCCAAATCTTTTCTTTCTGAGGCTTAGGCTGGTTCAGAAAAATTGACAAAATGGTTTATGTTCTTTCTATGGGTTTTTTTTATTTTAAAATCCATCCTTTTGGAAACAGTAATACTATATTGCTTTTCAAAGTATTTTGAGATACTTGCAAGTTTCCAAGTAGGTAAGACAGGAAAGACCCCCCCCCCCACCGCCAGCTGCTTTTATTACCACATTTCTCAGACAACAATAGACCATAGCCTGTCCTCTGCCTGCTCAAAGAAGGTTGGCTGCAGAGCCTCCCACTGGGGTCTCTGGATGGGGGAGAACTCAGGAAGGCAGCTCCTGGGGACAAAGCACCCAAGGGTGGGAAATGCACCCTGGAATCTGTCTCTGAATTGCCCTCCCAGAGCCTTGCTGCCCCCACAGAGAGGGTGGGAGGTTTGGTGAGGATGACCTTGCCTCAGGTGGTCATGGAAATTGCTCATTTCCAGCCATGAGGCTGCTTAGGAACACAGGAAGCCTTCCTTGAGTAGAGATAACCATCGCCTTCATAACACCTGTCCCCCTCCCCAGCCATTCCCCGCCACCTGTGCCCCACAGCATCCTCGCTCACAGGCAACGCTTCACAGCAGAGAAGAGATACGAAAGATGCCTGGCAAGCCTGACGCTTTTCTGTAATTCTGAAATATGTATTAAACAATTGATAAAACAGGAAGCTTTTCACTTAGAAACTGTGAGACTGCACAAGTGTTTATTTCTTAGAAGGAATTAAAAGTGGCGTGGAACTTTGAAAGAGCTGCCTTCTGACGCACTCACAAACTCTTCTTGCCACTCAGCCCTGATTGTAATGAGCTGCAAGCTCTGAGGCTATCAAACGCTACTCAAGGCTTCTGACTCGCACGAGGGTCCTCCAGCACGGCAAGAGGGAGCGCACCCTGTTCCCAAACCTATTTACCTGCAGGGGCTCCTGCTGGGCTGTCAGTCCCAGGCTCCCACCTGCTGGGTTTGCAGACAGGAGCCCAGTGGTTGTGTCATTGTTGGCTCTGTTAGGCGAATGCCCTGCTGGGCCTTTTTCTGATGAACACCAGCAATGAGCTTGGAGACACGGGGCTCAGCCATGCCCAGCAGGGGCTCATCTATACAAGTTTAACTGTAAGGCTTTTTGCATTATTAAAAATCACAGGCTCAGAAACCTTTCAGGAACTCATCACAAAAGCCCAGTTCTGCTCCTCGTCATAAGCATAGCCTCCTGCCTTGACTGGCTTTCCTGGCTCTTGGAGGCTGGGTGCCTTTCTAAATGCTATCCTTGGTTTCTCTTCTGCCCAAGGCATACCTGTGTCCACCCTGGCCTCTGACCTGTCACTTAAATCCCTGCCTCCCTCTTGACCTGAACCATTTCCTCCAACAGTGAGTCTTTGGCAATAGTTTCAAACCTCACTTCTCTCCCCTCCCCCACTCCCACCACAGTTTATAGGCTTTGACCTTGGAGGGAGCACAGATTCCATCTCGGGTTTGGGACATCGTGAGTGATGTTGCCCTGAGGGTTACTTAGCCTTCTGAGTGGTTCGAATACCTATAGCATGGGTTCTGCCAACCAGCTGAGTCATGTGGCGCTGTAAAACTTCTCCATGGCTTCACAACAAGAATAGACTGTTCAGAGCAGAGGAGTGGGGCATTTGGCTATCAAGCAAACACCAACATTCGCAATTATCGAAAGGAGGTTGCTGGATGGTCAACTAATAGACTGGTGTAAGGACAGAGGATCTGCACACCTTAGCTCCTCTGCTCCTTGCACTTGGCACAGGACACCCCTTCTTCTGCAACCCATCCACTTACCATGGTTCGGACACCATACTGCTTTTCCACTTTTTCCTTCAGCTGCTTGAAACAGGCTTCCATTCTCTCATGAAAGGGCCTCAGTGCCTCTGTGACTTTGTCTCCATGAATCCTGATCCCTTCGGCCAAAAATGGAATCTGAAAAACACAAAGGTTTGTTTCTTGGTTAATGGTCCAGAGAGAGTAACACACGCGGAGGGTGGGGGGGAAGGGAAGCGGCACCATAAGAAGCACCTGCTTTTGTTTCTAAATCGAACTGCCTGATTAAACTCATCAGCAAGCACATCACCCGCAAAGACCGAAATGTTTAAATGCAAATCATTTGTGTTTTAAACTGGCCACGTTCAGGGTGGCTCATCCCATGTTCCACATTACGGGCACTGTTACTCCGCTGGGCTCACGTTGGTCAGCAGATTTACCTGGGCTTTACACTGGAGTTTGAGAAGAGCGGCATTTTGAATCTGTTAGAAAAGGGTCACATTGGAGTGTAAACATTTTTTTTGACGCTAAGAATATTGCCTTTATAGGCAATTGAGAACCCTCCGCCAAAACATAACAATGTAATTATATGTGATCTATAGTCCTGAAGGATATTCTGATCTGGAAAGGAAAACTAAATTTATTCTTCCTTAAAACTAAAAATAATCACTTCTCTGTCGACACTGCTGTCACAAGCTATCCATGCCAACACTTTGCTTCCCGAGAGTGGAGATGACGTTGACCTTTGCAGTCATCACAGGAGACATTTTCATTCTCCCAGCTGCACAGACCCTCAGAGCTGATGGTGGCAGAAGCAGGGGTAGGAACAGGTTGCTTTTGTGTGTCCTGCCCTCTGCTGCCCAGACTGGGAGTTAAGACATTCTTCAGTGCCATCAGGCTCAGAGATTTCTTCTTCTTAATTTATAATTAAATAAAAATACTGATTAAAAACAGGTTTTCTGAATAGTACAGAATACCAATCTGAAGGAGCAGATTTATTAGGAAGAGGGATAATAAGTACACAATTGAATTTCATGTGAACAAATTGAAGAAATCTTATCAAGATGAATCAACACATGAAATGTATTTGGTTGCCATTCGTAGCATGCAGCTGCTGCCTCTCTTGGTACTCCAGGAAAGGGGGTGATATGCAAGCACCCCCATGTTTACACAATCCCCAGTCTGCTCTCAGGTGGCACAGGCACAAAAGTCTATTTTGCTGACAGTTGGGCCTAAACCCAAGGCACACACCATTGTCCCTTTTTGGCCAGTTATGACTGAAAGACAGTGTGAGGGTGAGATTTCACAATGGATGGGGTCTTTTAATATTCTATATGAATTTCTCAGGCAGCTTCCCTGGGGCTAGCCACAGTGTATCTAGGACCAGCAGTAGAAATGCCCACTGTAATCCTTTTGCTTCCTGAATTCTGCCCTGGGGGATGACAGAGACGACTTCTGGGGGCATAGTAAATGTATCTATTGGGGTACAAAGGCAAGTAAGCGTGGAACACTGCCTGATGTGAAAGCAAAGCAGTCATAGTAGCTGTTAATGCATGGCCTTTCTCAAATGTGCAAAATGCAATCTAATAAGTTCAGTGGCTTTTTTTGTTAGCTTGATGAAACTTAAGATTCTTTACATCAAAAAGCTACTTGCTGGATTAGAGTTGAGACCATTTGAGGAATGGTACTGCTTGAACTGCAATTTGGCAGGTGAATCGTACAAGGTACAAGAATTCATCACTCTCAAGCCTCTGACACTGACTGGATAAAACCTTCTTATAGAATAGGATCTAGCCCCTAGTTCTATGTCTATTTCGGACTGAACTGCAGCTGTGATTCTAAACGAAAGAGAGTAGAAAGATGTTCTGTGTGAACACACTCCAAGGTATGAGGGGCTTAATATGCAAAGAGAAACCATAGACTTTGGAGAGCCTTTACTTCAGTAGGCTCCAACCTGGCTAAGCATCAAAATTCTAAATCCCATTCAGAATTACCATACGACCCAAGACTTGCACCCCAGAGCCCTGATCTGCCGAAGGTGGACCCTAGAATCTGCATTTTCAAAGTTTCTCACAGTCCGGGAGTCACACCTCCAGCAGTTCAAAGTGAGCCTGAAGCCTGTTCTCAGAAGATGCCCTCCTCCTGGGCAATGCTGCATTTGAAGTTTGCTCCTGCCTGTGCCTGCCCAGATCCAAGCCTTGCCAGCAGCACGGAACATTTGAAAACCCTGCTCTGTGCTACAGGAGCACTGGTCCTGGCCAAAAGAATGCCACCTGGCATCAGCTGGGGATGATGCGCGAGTATGGTCTTTCATCTTTGTACATTTCAATGGAGAAATATATAATATAGACACATCCCAGCAGTTTAATAGGGGACTGTCTGGGTTCATCGCTGGACACTCTACAGGGATACTTTACAATGACAGGTGTGTTAGGGGAAGAGAAAATTGTGTCTCAGAGGAATTGGTCCTAACTAGGTACCAGCTGCAAACCTGGAAGACTGGGCAGCTTGCCCCCAACCCAGCCCCTCACCTGGCAAGGGGCAGGTCAGCACTGCCCTCTACTTCAGAGCTAGCAGGCTGAGCTGACAGAAACTGCGAACAGTCCTGGGGCTCCCAGGAGAAATCCTGTTCTGCCCGATAGAGTTTCAGAAAAAACCCAAACCAAACCAACTCACAAACAAACAAGAAGAAAGTATCCTGATAACCCCAAAGTTCTCATTTTTAATGAACACACAACTCAATTACTGATATGAAGATTAACAGTTTTCAAAACATCTGCAAATGAAAGCAAAATCACAGGTAATGTTTTGAATATGTATTTTTTCTCACTCTTTGATTTAATGAAGTTGCTAGAAAACTTAATTCTTTCAACTTTGCTATGAGCTGCTTTAAAATTCATCCTTTAATATAGTTATTAGGGGTGATGACCTAGTGCCGACACAAAGTTGTTCTCTGGGGAACAAATTATTTTCCTCTGTAGGACTTGAAACTCTTAAAATCCAATTTGCTGTAAAAGCTTACAGGGGGAAAAAAAAAATCAATAGAACTTCTGCAGACCAAACTAGTTTTTGTGTTATAGCATTCAGAGGAGTTTTGGATTTTGTACCCTGTAGTTTCTATAGCAGCCCAAATGGAATCATTCACAATTTAAAGTCTCACTTCTCTAGTAAGAGGGAGGCTGCCAACAGGAGGCGTCCATTCCAGGCAAAGACACTGCTGTCCGCCAGCACTGCCCCTTGTTGTTCGGCAGCCCAGAGGAATTTTATCTCAATTCCAGGGCAAACAGACTTCAAGCACATAAAGATCTATGGCAGAGTTGAAATGTTTCTTTTATAATATAATTCTTTAAAAGAATAGAAGGCTAACAGGGGTAGGGGAAAGGGTGAGGGAGAGTGCTGGGGGTGAAATACCAGGGTGAAAACCCCTGTGAAGAATGGATAGACCACTTAGAGGAATGGAAAACAGGTCTTGTTAGCGGTGAATACTGGTGGGAGGGTAAAAGAGGGTGAGTATGATGGATGTATTTTATATACTTGTATGAAAATGGAGTGATGAAACCTGTTGAAATTGTACTGAGTATGGGGCGAGGCATGAGAGAGATGATGGAGGAGTGAATCTAACCGAGGTACATCGTAAGTGTATATGAAATGTCACAATGAAACATCCTGTGCAACTAATGCATACTAATAAAAATTAATAGGTATATACACATATGTATACACATATCTACCTATATAAAGTTGCACACTCAACTATTATAAAAACTAAGAAGAGAAAATATCAAGCATTGGTGAGGATTTGGAGAAACTGAGATGGCAGGAATATAAAATGGAGTAGACATTGTGGGAAATTGGCTCAGAAAATCAAACATAGACTTTTCCGTGATCCAAGAATACTGGTTTCCTGACACCTGGGATGTTCAGCAACAGATGAATGAATGGACAAAATGGAATCTAAGCATAGAAGGGGATACTGCTCTGCCTTAGAAAGGAAGGAGATTCTGACATGCCACAACATGCTTTGTCACCCTTGCAGTCATCATGCTGAGTGAAATAAACACAGAAGAACAAACACTGGATGAGTCCCCTTCAAAGAGGTACCTAGAACTGGCGATCTAGAGACAGAAAGTAGAATGGTGCTTGCCAGGGCTGCAGAAAGAGGTGAATGGGTGGTTGTTTGATGGATACAGTTTCCATTGTGCAAGCTGAAAAAGTTCTAGAGATGGAATGTGGGGATGGTTGTACAATAATGTGAATATACTTAATGTCACTGAACTATACACTTAAAGTGGCCAACAGTTAATTTTATCTTTTATCTATTTTATCACAATTATATATTTAATTTCACAATTTATAAATATAAGTACCTAGAGTTATAATGACCCAGTCCATTCTGTATGCCTAAACATAAATCAGGAAGAGTTCCAATTTGACCTCAAAGCAAAGCTCAGCCCCAATGGGGTCTCATCAGCCACGGTGCTGATGGTCAAGAGGCCGTGAGGATGAGGCTCCACTGGATGGACAGGGAGGCCCAGGGATGACTCCTTGGAGGAGCAGCCCTGAGCTGAGCCTGACTGGGCAAAGACAAAGTGCACAGAATACTGAGGCTCCAATGGGGGGCCTGGATCCAATTAGCAATGCATCCTGGGGTACACACTGAACCCTAGCCCAGGCTGCCCACTCCCACCTCCTGCACACAGCCAGGGCTGTGGCGTTTAGACCTGGCAAAGGTCACAGGGACAGCAACCTCCTTGCCTCCTGCATGAGAAAATAAAGTCTAAAGAAGTGAGTTGCCCAAGTATCAGAGCAAGGTGGAGCTCCCATGAGAACCAGTCAGGATGTCCCCACACACTGAACCCAGTAGAGTCTGAGAAGCATAGACATATCAGGAGAACACATGAGCCCTTCCAGAACTACCCATCCTTTAAGACGATGGCCTCCAAGAAGGGCTCAAGAAATCCCAGGAACACAAGTGGAAGCAAAATAATATGCAAAATTGCAGCTGAGAAAACAAGTGAGAACCCAAATCCTCCCCAGTGCTGCTGAAGAGCAGAGGCAGGGAAGCACTGCAGCTTCTGACTGATGTGTTTCTCAAAGACTTGTGGCTGTTGGCCATCAGGTGCCTTTCCTGAGGTGGGCTGTGGCCAAGGGCTTCTTGGCTCTGAGATCGCCTTCATGTTCTTTTCTTTTGTTAACTCCAGACATTCATAACTGACCAAGGGGAGGAAAAAGGTCTTGTTCATTTGCAAGAGAATTTTGTGAGAGCTCAAGTTCATGGTGGAAGCTCAGGAGTTGAAGTCACCATGGCAACAGGGTTGTGTTTGCCCAGAGGCCAGGTCTAGAGGCCTCCATGGTGGCAGGAGGGGGCTCAGGTAGACGAGGCCTAGACCTTCCGACTTCCCATCCCTCACCCATGCCAGGCTGCCATGAGACACTCTACCTGCCAGGCTATGAGGTCTTTGAGCTTCTCGATCTGTCCGTGGGCCTCAGGGTGCTCCTGCAGGTACCGATCTGTAAAGAAGGCCTGGGGAGACAGAGAGTCACTCAGTGTACTTGCCCATTCCACATAGAATTTTCCACACTAGGCCCTGGGGAGAGAAGCTGTGTATAAAGTAGCCCTACACAGCTGCTCTAACTCAGTGTTGGACCCTCTCCAGACCCAAGGCAAAATGTCTAGGAAGGTCAAACACAACAGAGCACATGGACAGTCATGGTGGGCACTCACAGCAGGACAAGTTCAGCCACAGCTGATTTGGATTGCTTGATCCTGTTACGTGGCAGGGAATATAACCCTCCCTAGCTCTGCCCGTGCCTGAGCCCCACTCTGTACCTTCCTGGGGCCTGACCTCCACCTGAAGTCTACGAGCACTGAAAGAACAGCTTTCTGTCTGTTTCTACTCTGTCTAGATCAGAGGTCAACAAGACTTTTCTATGAAGGGCCAGATGACAAATATTTTAGGTCTTGTGGAGCAAATGGGCCTCTGTCCAACTGCTCAACTCTGTCATTATTGTATCAGGAAAACAACCATAGGCAAGAAGTAAAGAAATGGACATGGCCACATTCCAATAAAATTTCATTGGCTAAAAACAGACAGTGGGCCATGGTAGGCAGACCTCTGACCAAGCCCATACTACACATCCTTCAACTGGTACACATTCCTACTAAGCTACCATCCAGGGAGACCAGTTGGCCAAGCTCCCTCTCTGTACCATCTCACCTCTTTTCTCGGTTTCTAAAATGGGATCTTTAGGCTTTATTGATCCCAGGCCTCTAAAATAGCCACTTGAAGGTCACTCTGCAGACTCTACTAGCCCAGTGTAGGTGGGCCAATGGGGCTACCTAGCTATCAGAGGATACCCAGGTCTTGGGCCCACACAGGCTTGACTGGGCCTTGCCTCTGCTGAGCTGGCTAAATTCTGGGCTCTGGAAACAGTGCCCTGTCCCAGGGCAGGGCTCCAAAGAAAGTGTAGACATGTCACATGCCTTCTCATAGTTCACAAAGCCACCCATGACAGCAGGGTCCACGATGCCATTCAGGAGCATGGACAATGGGTTGATGGGCAGGCCTGGGTCATCCAGGTGCTGTTGTACCATGCTGCTGATCTTGTCATTGGTCAGCTGCATGGTTTCGATGGCATTCTCCAGGGGGCTGATCTCCACCTGCAAGGGAGAAGAGACAGAGGAGCAATGTGTCCAGGCTGGGCAGGCTTTCCACTCTCTCCCCCACTTTTCTTCCAACAGATCTTTTCAGTATGACCACCTGTGGCCCAACTTAGAACAGCTGGGCATCATATTACCCTTGCTTATTTCTACAGACAGAGCCCGCATGTGAGCAATTCAGAAGAGCAAACCAAGCAGTGTGTGAGTGTGTGTGTGTGCACATGCATGGCCATCTCAGGAAAACACATCCCTGAGTAGGGTCTGAACATAATCTATCAGTTTCCCAAAGGAGACCTTTCAACCATGCTCTTGTTCTCTGCTTGCTTTATTGAGGGTTGTGATTCTTAGGAATTTGGGAGCATGCTATCCTGTTTGGTTCAGAAAGGTGAGGGAGGGTCCTTCAGTCTCTATTCACCCTTGTGTGAAGGGAGAGCTCTTGTGACCTCCAACCTGATGTCACAGCCTCATTTGCAAAACTGCACTGTCCAGTGGACCATCAGTGAAGAAGCCGTGTCCAAGACTTGTACCTCTGTCCTACCCTGGGAGCTCTGCAGGTTCTGTCTGGCTCAAGCTAAGGTGCTATGAGAGTGATACGAGGTCTAGAGCAGGGAACACACCTCCTGCAGGCCTCTGTTTAGCAGACCCAACCACCTCCTGAGACACCATGTCCTGGAAGCCCCTTGGCAATACTGATCCTCCTAAAGAAGGTGTGACAATACCCAGGGACCCTGGGAGTCCCCAGAAATTGAAAAGCCGAGTCTCCCGCTTTCTTCTTGCTGCAGCCTCTGCGGATTATCTGAGAAGTGAGGAAGTTACTGGGGAGTGGAAAGCACTGTGAATTGCCAACTCCTAGTATGACACTCCTTATAGCTATGGAGGAAGTAGTTACAGAGGCTTACCCCTGTGCCCATCTGGACCTGATGGAGGGACAGCCACAGAGATATGCGGCTGATCAGGTGCATGCTGCTGAGGGTGTCCTCTTGTTGTAAATGCACCCACGGATGCTGTCCTCACCTATACTCATTTTGTCAGACCCTGGAATATACCAGCTGAGGCACAGAACATCATGGGACACTCCAGAGCAGGATTCCATTTAACTGGCTGGCTACTTACTACCTGTGGTTGATCTCATTTGTCTCAAGAAAGAAGAGCTTATTGTTTTCATCAAACACACAGTGCTTACAGTTGTCCCAAGATATGGGATCTAAACCAGGAGGCACAGTGGGGCCAGGGTCTAACATCAGGATTTCTGCCATTCCAACCATTCTGGGATCATTTGGCTTCCAGAAAGCCCTCCTAGTCTGTTGCAAATGGCCAGTGTAGCTGGAGGATAAATGGCATCTTCACAAAAGGTCAGGTCTTCCCACCATCTAGTTAGTAAGCTTCAGCATCAGGCAGCCGCTGGCTCCCAGAATCCCCGATGACAGAAGGCTCATTATGAGAATCAGTGCCTATTTATGTGAAGCACCTGCTCTCCTGTGTCTCCCAGGTACCTCACCAGCTCCAAACAGCCCCTGCAAAGGGACTGCATTTTCATCACCTAACACGTAACTTCTGGCAAAACTCTACCCGCCTAGGGGCTCTGGGGCAGAGAATGAGAGATCCCAGAGCAGAAGGTGAAAAGTGCCCAGAAGGGATAGGCAAAGTCCTGGGTACTTGAGCAGGAGGAAGGGGGGTTCTGTGCTGCAGCCTGTGGGGTTCCTGGCAGGGCAGGAACATGCTCAAGGAAGGGCCCAGGGCTCATGCTGGCATGGGCAGAGAAGGGCGGGCATGGATGGAAACAGAGGTTCTGGCCAAGCTGTAGAGTCAAAATTATTAGGAGTTTCAATGTAAGCTAAATAGCAAATGCTATCCTCATGGGTGGGAACACATGAACAAAAATAAATTTCTATCATAACTTTTAACGTGGGCAACTGCCACAGTCATGACATTTTGGTATAGTCAATAAACCTGCTGCCCAACTCTGCTTCATGTAAATGAAGCCATCCTATAGCTCACTGTAAATGTGAGATTCATGTAACTGAAACTGTCCCATAGCAAGGCAAAGTTTAGCTAATGAGAAGGGAGTCATCCTTCTTTTAAAAAATACCCAGGGAGGGGTATATTTGCAGGCTATTTTTACTTGAAATGAGCAAGGACTATTAATTAAGCTGTTTGTCATGTAAATGGCAATAAACCCATCAGGAAGAAGGATTTTGTAGTTTATGTAAATTGGAATTTGTTTTAAACTTTTCATTAGTTAAGAGAAAGCACAGTTAAAACAGCAGAGCTATGACTGAAATTAAATATTGTGTGGGAAGAAATAGAGTCTTAGCTCTGGTTTCCCTATCAGCTGGCATGGGAGTGATTATAGAGGTTTTCTACTAAGTGCTGGAGTTGGTGGGCAGACACTGATGCTCCAGGAGCACGCTGGGTGTCACGTGCATGGTGGGGTCTGCAGCATGCAGACTGGCCAGAGACCACATGGCTCCCATGGGCGAGGACAGTGTGTCACACCCTATCAGGGTGGGGAATGGGCAGTTCCTTCTTAAGGGTGTCCTTACCATGAAAACAGATTTGACCTCAAACCACCTTAAAATTCCCGGCAGTTTATATGCTGTAGTGTATATGGTTCTCTCAATCCACATATTCTACAAAAGAAACACACATGACATGGTTAGGAGTGGGAGGTGGCAGGTTGTGGGGATGTACAACCCCTCTCTCTGCATGGAGGCCTCTAACAGGACACAGGGTTGGCCTGTGTCTGGGGCCAGGAAGGTCTGTGCTGAGGGCACCTCTGGAGTCAAGTTCGACTTTACAGCCCAGTACACATCAACGTGCTCCCATTTCCTGGCCAGCATTGCTCACCTCTTTGGTATTTGGCAAAGAAAATGTAGTGGATGACGGGGGAGATGTAAATAGCTCAAAGAAGAGGAGGTTCCTCTCAAGTAAGTGTATTTTTGGGAAGGCTGCATGTGAGTTTTACATTAGCCTTACGTAGTTTCAAAAGAAACTCACAGATGCAGATGTATTAAGGAAAACTGGTTTAATAAAAGCCAATTCTCATATTTTAATAAAATCAGTGTATTAAGCTTATTTTTCTATAATATGTATTTACATGTGAATATAAAGATAAGGAGATAGAAGGGAGAAAAGTTAACCACTATGAGGAAAGGTAAGCTAAACATTTTAATAGTCATTGTTCAAGACTCCTTGCAAAGCACTGTGTATATTTTATCATTTATTTATTTATTTTTGGTGGTTCCGAGGTGTGAACTCAGGGTCTCACATGTGCTAGGTAGGCACTCTACCACTTGAGTCACACTATCAACCCCTTTTTTGTGTTGGATATTTTCTAGATAAGGGCTCACAAACTATTTGCCTGGGCTGGCTCTGAACCTTGATCCTTCTGATCTCTGTTTCCAAGTAGCTAGAATTACAGATGTGAGCCACAGGTGTCAGGCCCATTGTGTATATTTAAAAAAAAAAAACTATTTTACCAAAGGTATTCTTTGTGAAATAGAACGTTACATATTTCAAGCCAATGAGAATAATTCCATGCCTCTTTAATAGGTGCACAGTTTGCAGCGGCAAACCAGAATGCTTTGTGCCACCCCTGGCTCAGAATGTCTAGCTTTCAACCATCCACTGCTGTTCTGACCCTCCCTCTACACAGCTGAGTCTGTGAACAGTAATGTAGACATAAGTCAATGGGGTCATGGAATGACAGTTCCAGAAAGCTGGCTTGGAAAGGAAAGCACCTGCCCGAGGCCTGGGGGACACAGGCAGGCCTCCTGTCTCCCAGCCGGACCATTTTGCCCTTATGAATGGTCTCCTTGGACACGTGCCTGAAAGCCTTTCAGAGCCTGTCTGGAACACACCTCTGGTGACTCCCCTCATGTCCACCCACCCTGAGAGGGTCCTGGTTCCATCTTGGGCTTTATTGGCCAGCTACTCCTAACTCAGTCTCTTCTCAGTCTCTTTCAACACCAGCCCTTGCTTCTGGGAGAATCATCCCTCACTTATCTCTTGGCCTGGTGGGGTAGCTTCTCAGATTTCTGACCTTGGGTCAGAAGGGACAAGCTCCTGGCAGAAGCAAAAGAAGCCAGAGCAGGGCTTCCCACTACTGCAAATAGGCCCATGCTTATCTGGAAGCCTCAGGCTTTGGCAAGCATGCAAAGGGCTAAATTCTGTGGTTCCTACATGCTCCATCCATGTGTGAGGAGCTAAACAGGCCAGGAGGGGATTTCAGGGCCATCTTGAAGCCCAACCTCTGAGGCTTAGCATAGCTCAAAATGTCAGGAGTCTCAGTTATTCTTAGCTCCGCTTCAGACTCACCGCGTACCGATTGGCAAGTCGCTTGACCTCCTTGTGTCTAGTTCTTTACAGTGTAAGAATATATGTATTTTCAGACAGGAGAGGTGTGAGGGAAGTTCAATAAATCCCTTGGTTGACAGACACCACAGAAATAATGAAATAATTGCAATTCTTTGATACAGAAGACTCAGAAAGCCACCACTCTTAGCACAGGTGTCTGGGTTGGATGTGCCTAGACTGTGTCCCCGACTGCAGGGACCAGCCAAGGAGGAAGTCATGAGCCAAGAAACAGGGGCTGTTCTTGAGATAAGCAGTGTATTAGAGCTGTAGATTTTAGAATTCAAGAAGTTCCAAGCTCCTGAGAGCACTGCCCCAGGACCGGAGGGGAATTCCCCAGAGTGACTCTCAAGAGCTGCCAAAGGAGACTCATAGGTTTTGCCCTGCAGATGGGGTGAGTGGAAGAAGTTAGGGCTTACAGGGACAGAGAGTGGAGGTCTCTCTATTTTAGGCAGCCCGGAGGTGTTCTGGGCTCTGCTCTGGGTCAGGAGCAGGGTGCTAATTTTACCCTGCTCTCCTGCTCCCCAGAAGCTTCCAGACTGCAGACAGAAGAACCCATTTTCAGCAGTGCTGGTCTTCCTATATTACTAGGAGGTAATATGGGTCTAACAGAGGGATTTCTGGGGGAAGTTTTTCAGGCACGAGGGAGAAGTGTCAACATTTTCTAAGACTCTGTTTTTATAATGGAATCCATTAAGTTAGTTTGTATGCATAATTTCTTTTTTCTCCTTTTTTTTTTTTTGGAGGGTTTGAACTCAGGGCCTCTCACTTGCTAGGCAGGGGCTTTTCCACTTGAGCCACTCCACCATCACTTTTGTGTTTAGTTATTTTTCAGGTAGGGTCTTGTGTTTTTTGCCCAGGCCAGCCTAGACTACAATTCTCCTACCTATTTTATGCCTCCCAAGTAGCTGGGATTACAGGTGAGTCCTCGTGCCTGGCAATGCTGTCATCATTTCTAAAAGGCTGTATGGGTATGTGTCATAATTTCCATGACGCTAATGCAATGGCTTGGTAACAAGGGACAACTATGTGGCAGTGTCTGGAGACCGTTTTGATTGGTTGCCACAACTGGGGACATCTTGTGGGTGGAGGTCAGGCATGTTGGTAAACAGTCTAGGATAACCAGGGTGGCCCAGCTCATGTCAGCAGAGCTCAGGGGGAGAACCTGCTGCCATGTGTGGAACTACATGCTGGGCTGGACGGGGCACACGTGTGTGGCCTAGATCCAGCTCATCTGACAGCTGTTGTCACCTGCAGAAGGCCACATAAGCCTCCACGTACCAACTTTTAACCAGAGATATGGGCACCAGGGGCTAAGTGGGAGGGCCAACTCAGAAACACGGCACCCTAGGGCATTAATCACCTTATTATAGATCCCAGTGTTTGTGAAATGTCAGTTGCTTTACTAAATTTGGAGGGTTAATGGATTAGAATTTCTGCATATAATAAACATAGACGGTTAACACTGCCCATAGTAGCCCTGAGGCCACACTTCTCAATAGGCACTTTTGTTGGTGGTGGAATGAGATTGTTTTGTTTTTTTTACCGCAAATTCATTATCTGGGTTTTTCTCTCCTTTCCGGATTGGCCGAGAATATTCAAATCGCTGAACCTCGTTCACCCTGTAAAAACTGTAGAGACAGACAAATCATTAGACATTTAACCTGAAAACCAGCCAGTTTGCTTCTAGACATGGAGTCTGGGCTCACAACACTGTACCGAATCCCAGAAAACATCCCCAACCTTGATCTGCAGCTCTGGCCTTGGCTCCCTCTCCAGCGGCCTCTGGAGGGAGATACTGGCAGCTGGAAAAATGAATTGGAGATTTTCATCCTCTCTGTCCCTGCCAGGCCTCAAGGGAGAAGAGATGCTAACTGGGAGTGGAAGGTGAAGCAAAGGAGAGGAGAAGGGGCTACATATTCAATAGACACGTTCGCCTTTTAAAAAAATTAATGAATGATTCATTGCATGTGCCCAGTAATTCAGTAATTTAGACAACTGGGTCATTTGTTATTTTTAGATTAAAAATTGATACATTTACTTTATAAAAAGGTGTTGTATACTTTAGTTTCTGATCTATAGGGTGCATACTTTGCAAACACCCCAAGAGTGACATACGGCTTACACAACTAGCTTGCTCTCACTGTTGGGTGCGGGGTGGGCTTTGCATTTAAGCAGGGTGTGGGTGGGGAGACTTACATCTCCCCTGCCCTGAAAGGGCAGCAAGAGGGACTATCTGAGGACCTCTGTGGTTCTCTGTTTGCTTAGTACCTCTCTCTGAGAAAAAGCATGGCAAACTTTCAAAAGCATGGTTGTGTAAAGCACTCATCTGCAAGCACACTGAATTTGTTTCCATGACTGCCGACAGAAGGTCAGAAATGATGAAAGGCTAAAAGAAGCCACCAAACTTCAGATGCAACACAAGCAGGGCCTGGGGAATACTAGGCCATCAAAGAGGTTAATTTTTTCGCCAGGACACAGATCAAATAGAAAAGAAAACTCTTCACATCAAAGAACCATCTGCTAAGGCAGATGATTCTATGCCACTGCTCCATCAGGTGTGATTCAGCTGCAGGTGCATACCCTTGCTCGGATTCACACAGGTGACCTGCGAGGTTTAAAAACCACTGCGTGATTGCATATCATGTCATTGTCATGCTGGGGGGCAAAGGGCTTTTACCTTGTCCCCATAAGGAACAAATGCTTGAATCTCTTTTCCTGCCACACCCCAGAGTTCCCAGTCAGATTGGCAGTGCGGAACCAGGGCTTAGTTACTGCTGAAAAGTAGGAGGTTCTAACCCTTGTGAATGAGTGTTCACCACCTTCAGACCCTCTGCACCCTCCAGACACATGATTGCTTTCTTCCTTCCCTTCTGCGGGTGCTGGAGATTACCTTCCCTTGCTCTTGGAATGCACACCAAAGGCTAAGTGCATCCTTCAAAAGGCAGAGGTATAGGGGGAAGGAGAGGCTGTTGGGGGTTGAAGAGGATCAAAATACATTACGTGTGTGTGTGTGTGTGTGTGTGTGTGTGTGTTTATAAAGACAGTACACTGAAAAAGGGGGGAGGAGGAAGGGAGACTAAGGGAGTACAATAGAGGGGGTGAACTTGTTCAAAGTACTCTGTACACATCTATGGAATTATCACAATTAAGTCCTTTGTACTATTAACGTATGCTACTAAAAAAAAAATAAGGTGGAGTTATACACAAGAGACCTATCCATAGCCTCTCGCCACCCAGTGGTTAGTGAAAAACTGAGGTAATCACCTTACAATCTGCTCAGACACTGGCCGGTGAAATTTAGGGGGCAAATCAAGCTTGGGCTTGACTGTGAAGCACTGGATATCTGAGGGAACAGGGGTTAAGGACCAATTTGCAGCACGGATGACAATCAAACGAGAAGCCACCCTCTGCCCCCTCCACCCAGCACATCCAACCATGTCCTGATGGCTGTGTGGTCCTGGTGGTGTCTTAAAGGATACACTGGCCGGGAGAGTTTTTAATATCGTCGCCTGGTGGAGATGTTGTATTCATTTTCTCAGCATTTGGAAACTGAGTTAACAGCCGAGCTTCAAAGTCCTCCCGGCGTTCATACTCTTTTCCCCGGTAAATGAAAACTTTTCCCTGGAAACAATGACATTCTTTAAATAACACCATAGGGGAAGGTCCAGGAAAAGTTCATAGGCAAAAGCAAAAGAGCAGGTCTTCAAGATCTACTTGACAATGTTTTTACAAATGTCACTGCATTTAAGAGCAACCTGTAATTGCATTGCTCTTACTAATCAAGAACACGGTAGTACAGAAGCGGTATGACATGAATACCGCTCAGGAAGCAATGAACCTCACATTCCTGAACTCCTGCGATAAGCTTCAGTCTCGGCAGTAACTACCAACTAAAAGATTACGAAGAACCAAGTGTGCGACTGGAGCCCCACGAGTGACGAAAGGGTTAAGTCAGGCAGACATCTCTTCTCAGGTAGGGTCTGAAGTAAGGTCATGCCATCTCAAAAAACCCGGAATTGGGTTATCGATCATTCAAAGCTGAAGTCACCTGAGAAACTGTAACTTCAGAAATGGCCACCTGGTCTGTTTCCCAAGGCTGAGATATTGCTTAAATCACTGGCACAAGGATAGCAATGAACTCAAAAAAACAAACTGTAAAGCAACCCTGATCTCCCCTCATAGCATCCCTACAAGTTACTACACTGGTCCAGGTATCCATTTGTCCCATTATTCCTTTATAAATCTATTGTTCTTTGTCTAATAAAGTATTAAAGCATCATGCTTTAGTTGCTGGACTTCACTCTCTTGTGAAGATCCCTGTGTATATGTAAAATTTATAACATTACCATGCTTTTTCTTGTTAATCACCTCCTGTGTTAATTAGGTTCCTAGATCCAGCCAAAGAGCCCACATAAGAACTTAGTGGGTAAAGGGCATCTGACTCTCCCCGATAGCCCTAATTAAGTAGTTTTTGTTCTGCCAAAAGGAATTTAAGCTTTGTAGTGGCTCAGAGCCTGAGCACAGTCATCATGAATTGACTCCTGGGAGTCACATCAAGAGATCAGAACCAGAAGAAAGGGGTTTGAACAAAAGCAGAAAGGCCCTGGGCTTTTGGCTTCCCTGGGGGTGAGTAGCTGAAGATGAGTGGACAGCAGGACTGCCTGGTAGTCAGAGTTGCTGTGCAGGTCCTTATTCTTCAATGGGTGACAAGATAATGTGCAGCTCTTCTTCTAAGGGCTGAATTTTGTCCCTCTCAAATGACACTCCAAAATGGAGAGCCCATTGAGGTTGTTACAGATGGCCAGACTTGGTGACCTTGGTGGGGGGGCTTAGGTAAGCATTCTTTCTTATGTAGGCCTCTTGTGGAGGCCATCTCTGTATGGGTGTGACACAGTTGCTCTGTAGATACATCTGTAAGGAAGGTTCTTTTGAGATATAAAAGGTCTCTGTTCCTTGAAGGAATCAACAAATGTGTTCTGAATGTCAAACAAATCACAAACAGGCGTCACTGGGTAGATACATAAGGCTATCACTGTCTTTTGAAGAGCCCTCCTTGCTCCCATCCCTCCCCATTCTAAGACTGTTTCTGCCAAACAGGAAACCATGGCAAAGAGGGACAGTAAGCAGAAGCACCTGAGCTTCAGGAAGTGGGGCTCTGGAGGTTCTGCTCTTTGTGGTGGAATTTATCTGCATCGGTATGTCTGCTGGTCCAAGCAGGAGACACTGGGGAAGGTCTCCAGATCACTGGTCATGAGCCAGGTGCAGCCATGCTTTATCTATGGCAATCCCTGGACAGACACCAGACAGGAGAACAAAGGCTGAGTGGCAGACAGACATAGAGAACAACAGAGACTCAGTCTGAAGTCAAATTGAAATTTGCCTAATTAATGGATTTTCAAAGAGATAAAGAGAGATCCTAGAACATTCATTTAATTTTTCCTTACTATGGTATGGGTGTTTATGTTTCCCCCAAATTCATATATTGAAACATATTTTTTGAGTGGTCATTAGTTCTCAAGGTGTCTCAGAGAGCTTTCTTCCCTTCTTCCCTGTGGGGAACAGGCCTGGACCAGACACCTAATCTACTGGCACCTTGATCCTGGACTTCCTAGCCTCTAAAACTATGGCCAGTTTCTTTTTTTTTTTTTATAAAGTACCCAGTCTAAGATATTTTGTTACAGCAGCCATAACAGATTAAGACAACCTTCTTTTCAAGATACAATTTATCCTGAGTTTTTACAAATTACTAAAGAAGAAACAGTTTAAGAATTTGTTTTTCACTTTGTACTTAGGTATGTCTCAAAGTACCATTATGGAAGAAAAACGTTCTATTTCTCTGAAAAAATAATGTCAAGCAGAAAGCAAAGTAATAGGTAGTCTTAATTAGAAATATACAATATGGACAGCTTAGAAGGCTATATAAAGCCAAACATTTCAGGAATTCAGTAAGATTTAATACATAACAGGCTATGATGAAACTAGCATGCATTTATTATACTTTAAATGTGTATAAAGGTTTTAGTAGAAAAACACTAGCGAGTTATAGATGAAAACACTAGTATCATTTTCCAGAAATGTCAACTACTTTGCATTCTGAAATAGTCCCTTCAAACATGAAAACGGGGAAAATGTGTACTCCTTGTGAGAACTATAAATATTAATATCAACACATAAACCAATGAGATCAGGCTTTGGAGAGCAACAGAGCCAAAGGGACAGTGAATCTGTGCAGAGGCTCCTCTCCTAGTAGCATTAGATCCCTAAACATCCACCTACTTTTTGGTATCTGCTAATGTCATTGTCAGGCTGACCCCTGCCAGGTGATCTGTGAAGCGTAATAAATACATTGCTAGAGCCCCACAAAAATTATTCAGGTGTGGCGGGAAAGTCAGTTCAATATTAATTAAGCCTGTTAAACTCTTTCTTCTTACTTCCCCATTTTGTCCTTTGGTGGTGGAGACGACCCAGAACTGTCCCTGGAGTCCACAGTTGCCTGTGAGCTCTCAGCACACCCTGGCCTTCCTGGCTCTCTTGCAGCATGTCTCTCCCCAGGCATTTCACTCACATGTTCAGGCAGCCTGTTGTCTTGCTACGGATGCCAGACAATCATTTTGTACAGATCTGTAGTTGGTGCCCACCATATCAAAGGTAAATCATTGCCTACGGGCCCAGACTCTAACGTCGCAGTGCAGCACAGTGCTGTGTTCGTTTTAGACACACTCCGGGGCACATGTACACACACACACACACACACACACACACACATTAAAGCCTTCAGCACCATTAAGTGACTTCTCTCAGCTCTTCTATCCTTCAGTGTTCTTTTTATTTAATGTTAATTTCAAATTCCTCTCTGTGTAGCACTTATAGCTGACACCCTTTACTTGTTCTTTGGATGGGAAGATGTTGACTTGGGACTGCTGATAAATGGCTGTCTTTACTGAACAAAGAAGACAGCAGGAGAGGCTGGTCAGAAGTGACTGGACAGGGCCAGGTGGAGTCACTGATGGAGGACACTGAGAGATAGGATTGGCCAACCTCACTTTCTGAAGCAGGCCAGAACTTCGTGGGTCTCTACGATAGAGAGTGGCATGTCCTCAGCAAGGGAACATTTGAGTTCTATGGGTTCTAGTATAAAGACATGTCTTATGTATCAGTGGCCCTGGGATTAGAAAACACAGGACCAGATAGCACACTTCTGGGACCAGAAAGATTTCCTTGCTGGCTCCAGCAGCCCAGATAGGCACAGAACCTCTGCTTCCCTAAGCCAGAGGAATCACACATGACCTCCCATGTGTCATAAAAACATGTCACAGGAAATGACAAGAAGTCATGACTAATGATATCTAAGAATGTGCTTCTGAGAAAACTGAAACAATTTTACCAGTGGGTCAGGTCACATTTATTTATATACCTCTCCTCTAGCCTCCTGTGAATATTGGGAAACGAATGTCTAGTGGGTGATCACAGGTGTTGCTCTGGTCACATGCCTCACTGCATCCCCCTCTTTCGGGGATGGAGCAGATTCCACTCTGGCAGCCCAGCTAACCACACAGCTAGTAGAGTCAGACTTTGCCATGCAAAATCCTAATCCTTGCTCAGGATGGAAGGGGCCTCAGGATGGAGGAGCAACCATGGCTCTGAGAAAGCAGAATCAAAATTTACCCGAAGGAATGTGGGGAATCCTTGTCCGTAGTAGCCAACAGCAAAATAGTCAGGCTTGGGTCTTATCACTTTGACGATGTTTTCATAGAATTGAGCCTGTTTTTTCTGGAAGGAAGAAAGAAAATGCATTTCAGGATTGAGCATACTATTTAAGCACCCATTCTTCTGGATTCTTCCCGTGGGCTTGTAAGCTTTGGTGGGAGGAGGGGTCCTGAGGCCTGCACCTGGACTGATAGTGTTGGCATGAGTTTTCAGGCATGAGTTTTCACTCATTCTCCATCATTCAGCAAGAAATTCTGAACAGACAAGTCACATCAAGAAATTGGTAATGATTTTAGGGTGTCTTCAACCCTGAGTGCTTTTTTAAGTGGTATGGTTCAGGTGTAAGGGATTTAAAAGGACAGAATAGCTCTAAAATCAATGGCCACCATTACAGAATCTTTAAATGTGATCTACTGAATACACAAGTGATACGGCTGAGAAAGCAGTATCAGAGACTTACAGAGCTTCTGTGGTGGAAGAAAGGTCTGACTGCTATGTCCTCCCCATATTGTGAAAAGGGTGATGGTTTTAAACTAGTGTGGAAACTCTGATACGCATGGGCTCCCAGACCACACGACCCAGGAGGTTAGCTGTGGTTATGCGTAATTTACAGAAGGCTTAGTGTTGGGCCGTAAGAACTGTCTTAGGAATAAAAAGTGAACTCTCATAGGCCACGGATAAAGGAGGAACCCTCCTTTAGGTAGGGTCTTGGGGTGCCAGGTAGGACCAGGAAAGAGAACACATGGGTAGCAGGGACACCCCAACAGGAAAACAGGGGAGATTCCAGAGAAGCAAGCTTAAACTGCCTCTCTTCATTTAAGCAGAGAATAAGCAAAGACCCACCAGCAGTTCACTGAGCTGTTCATAATCAAACATTTCGGTTTCATACTGTTCTGCAAGCTCCTTGCCCAAGACGATGGCCTCCTCCCACATCTGTAAGTTACAAGGAAGAAAAACAAAAACCCTTAATCGTGCAGTCAGAGTAAAAGGGACACCATCACTCACAATAAGGCAATTTAGAAATACACTGGATTAATGGAAACACTGGGAGAATAATGTTGGAAAAATACAAGTATTTTCTCCAGGCTCCTGCCCTTTGGCTCAGGACCCAGCATCTGCTTACTAAACTGGTCAAACCCCACTCATCCATCACACCAGCTCTGCTTACGGCACAGCAGTCTGCTGGCTTGTCCTCACTGCCCAGTCCCCCTTCTCCTGCTGCTAGTCATGGCCACCAAGGCCCATCTGTCAGGGTGGCTTTGGAGCCAGGGAAAAGACACTGCAGGGTGAAGGAGCCAGTGAGAGGCATTTATGTAGTAACTAGGGACTTGAGCTAGCTACTTTCCCAAATGGCTCCACTCAATAAACACCACATCCCAGAGCACCAACTGCCAGAAAGACCAGGGTGTATTTCTACTCCAAATTACAGCCGGCAGAAAGCTTGCTTCATGTGTGCAAATACTGTGCAGATGTAAATCCTGCCATCATTTTCAGAAGGGGAAACTTTGTATGGTGAACAATTTGAAAGTGACTTTCCAAGTAACTTCTGTTTTTGAAATGTGGATAAACTATGGCACAGTGTAATAATTCGATAGTCAGTATGCCTGGATTTCCCTTTGGAAAGATAAGGTGGATCACTTGAGAAGAACATAGACATTTGAAGGAAACACCTCCTCTAGGAAGGAAGCCTTTCCGTTTGATTCCCACTCTCCTCCTTTGAGCTTCCACAGTGACTTAGGGCTTCAAACCCTGCTGTCCTGTATTGAAACTGGAACGTGCCCTTGTCTTTTCTCCTCAGACTGCAAGCTCCTGTGGAAAATCTATTCAACAAGGCTCAGCAAATGTAACTGAAGGCTGATGACCTCACCAGGAAAGCTTTCCACCCTCCCTCATCCTGTGCTCCCCTCCCAGCCGTGAGTGCCCTCCCTCGATTCTCCATGCCATCAACACCAGGAGACCACAGCATCAATCCGTATGTGAGCTACTCATTCCACCCAAGCTTTGATCCTGGCTGGGCTGCTCAGCACCCCCTGGGTGCACCAGTACAGCAAGGATTGACTGCCATGGGAGCAAGACGTTGTTGGCTTTTACCTTCTTTCAGCTGACATGCCGTGTGTGCTGTCTGCCCACCTGCATCCCTGGTTGAAGCCCTTCAACCACCTTATCAGGTGAGTGTCTTTTTATACCCACGTTGCAGATAAGGAAGGTGTACCAGACAGGTAAGTAATTTGTCCAAGGGCACACAGTGGGTAAGTGATGGACTTGCCCAACTTGGTATTTTTCCAGTGTTCTTGCTCTTAAGATCACGTACCAACCAGCATTTCCAACTGCTCTCCGGGGCCTTCACCTAGCACACCCTTGGCACACTTGCTTGTCTTTTTATTAGAATGGGTCCTACTTATTACTGAACCTTTCTGTTAACTAAAGAGCACTATTTTATTAAAACCCTCCAAAAATACTTTTTTCATAGTTACTACTTAAGGAAACTGTTATTTTTGATGAGGAAAAAAAAACTAATTCTGGAGAAAGAGTTGTGTTTTAATACTTTCAAAAGCAAGATTGCAATAAGTGCAGGGTAGATTTCAGATGGGGCCAGTGTACTGGGGACACTCTGTACCTGGTTCCCTTTGGTTGAACGTTGCTCAGATTCTTTGAACACCTTCATCTGTCCTTTGCTGGAGCTGAAGCTCACATTCCCACGATGGGAGAACTCCTCTAAGCTCTAATGTTTCTTTTAAGCTCCAGTGACCCATACCTCCTTTATCTTATTTCCAATTCAAAGACAACATTACCTTTCCTTGTAGGTCTCCCTCACTGTGTCTTTCTTTAGTTTTCTGCAAGCTAATACATATTACTCCTAGCTGCCTGGAATGCTAGGGCTTCTAATTCATTCCTGAGTAAAAGCTTAATCTATCTTATCCTAAATGACAGATGAGGTGCTTTAGATACACATCAAAAGTAATTGTTTTTAAAAAGAAATATAAGTCTTGAGTAAATACCTCATCTGGCTTGCCCTGAGGTTATGTGGTTGTGTTTTCTATCAGATTTTCTGGAAATATATATTCTCTTTCCCTTCCCGTCCACATGTGTGAAATGATTCCACACTGAGGAGATTTCATCTACTTTTAATTGGACAGGGCTCTAAAGAGTGTGGGTAATTCATATTTCCTACGTGAGCACCTTGGAAAATATCTCAGTGCCAGGGAGAAAATAGATTGAATATGATCTAGATTTAGATTATCTCGGTGAAAGAATCCTTTTAACCTTCATGATTCAACACCCAGCTGGGCTCCATTCTTAGAAGAGCTATAGGCTTAGCAGGTTTACGCAGCCCCAAGTGAAAAAGCCCGTATCAGCAGACAACATTATTTTCTGATCCAAAGTCCTTAATCCAGTTTATGGCATTCTGGAAATTGTTAGCATGGAGCATGTTCTCACCCCACTGCTATTCACAGGGGCATGATTGGTTCCATTTTCTTGGGATGACAATCTTTCCCATCTTTCTGAACCTCCGGTTTCAGGAACTTCCATTTCTTCAAGTTCCATGACTAGAAAACGTTCTTTTCCGATGAGACTCCTTCCTCAGCTCTAAGACAGTGGTTGCAGAGAACATAACAGGTAGTATTTCTCATAGAGAGCGCAGGGTTGATGGCTGACCAGACTGGTAAGATGATGTCCTTGATCTCAGGATTAGGGAGCAGCAGCAGATGAACGGACAGATGCCACAGGGGACTAGGTGGATCCCTCACTAATAATGCAAACTGGCTGGCTCACTAGGACCCTAGTTTAATTTGTTTACTTATGAGCAGCTCACCAGGGAGGTCATTTTAAGGGAAGCTCGATTTCCCACCATTTTTCTGCAATTCACCTGTTTTTCCTGGCAGTTAATGGGAAAAAGAGAATCAACTTTTGAATTTCCAAAGTCCCAGCAGCTCTCTGCTGCTTAAGTGGATTAGAGTCGATGGTATGGAGGAATTCAGAGCTCCAACTGAAGTCCCCAAGCATCTGAGAGGCCAAGGTGACCCAGGACCAGTGGGAGGCCTTGTTCAGTTAGTGTCATACTGAACAAGTGCCGAGAATGGGTACCTTTTAGTCCCCGGCTCTGATGCATGTTGTGAGAAGGGCACTGGTGACTTCGAGCTGTGACCAGCCCAGAGGGGGCCTGGTTGTTCTTTGTGTTGGCTACAGTCTTTTCTTGCAGAATGGAGATTCCTTGCACCAGGCCTATCACATTTCCCTTGAGCCCAGTGCTATCTTGGTCCTCTTGGGGTTCTCAACTAGCTTCGACTGATCTGAGCAGAGGGCTGACTTCCAGACACTTCTGAGACAGAGTCAAGCTTGGCTCTCCCAGCCCAGCAATGATGCATTTTTCTCTATGGGCTGTCGCTCAACACTACCTGATCTTGCAGTAATGAGGCCACCCTGTCACCAGACATGCACAAGACAAAGCTAGCACCAAGTAAGACGGTTAACAGGAATGAAAGATGGACTGGAGTTAACAAACTTATTTGACCTCAAGACAAATCCTTCCTTCTGACCCAGGGAAGCCCTCAAGAAACTCTACAGCCTGCAGAAAATACTGTCCACCTAAGTCTTGTTCATCTACACCCCATCTTTCCCCACCCGATTCTTTATTGGCCAGAAAAGAAAATGATTTGCTTGGCTTTTAATGCACTGGAAGGGAAGTGAGGAAGGATTAAAAAAAAAAAAACAAAAACAAAAGCAAAAACAGAGATTTTGCATTTTTATTTCAGGTCAGGACATCTGCAGTTCTGCAAAGAAAGATACTGAAAATTCTAAACCAGGCAGCAAGAAAAACGTTTGCTTCTTGCTTGGACTAGAAGGAGAAGGGACTCAGTGTCACTCACTCCTGTGTCCCACAGGTAATTACTGGGCAGCTGTGAGGGGAGTGGGTTCCCAAGAGAGATGGTAGAGATAATGGCATGGTTGCAGGTGAGAAGGGTGTTCACCAACGGAAAGCAAACTGGGATGTCATAAGAGCAGAGTGGGCAGAGATTTGGGTGTGATGTCCTGGCATGGTGTGGGGGGGCGCAGCAGGTGTCTAGGGGAGAAGCCAGCCAGGATGGGTGCAGGACAGTCCAACCCTAGGACAGAGGGAAGAATATGAGAGGTAGAAGTGGAGCTGTGGGATGAGGGTGTGTGGTGGCTTGTGGCCAGGAAAGCTGGGTCACAAAGCCTAAGTTGCAACTGGTCGGAGAATCATTTACTTTTAAAAAGAATGAGCAAAGATGTTCAACTTAACAACTATTCCTCTAGTCGTAACAGGGATTCATCTTCTTCATGCTCGAGCCACTTATGGGCTTGGGGTTCACCCATGTGTTGGGTGCACTTTTCACTCCACTGAGGAGGAGGTGCCATCTCTAGATGTCTCGTTCCCTCACTTGGCTCTGTTCTGGGTGACCATAATGTCCTCACTGACCACCTCTGCCTGCTGCTCGTCCAATTCTTAAATCTCTGGCAGCCTCCAGCTTCCTCCTCAGTCACCAAGAATTTGTGGATGTGTGTTACTTTGCAAAGACTGAATAGCTAAAAAAATAGAAATTATGCTCTCACAGTCCTGAGATCAAGGTGTTGGCAGATCCACTTTCCCTCTGATGGCTCTCGAAGAGGAACCTTCCTGCCTCCCAACTGTCTAGGCTTACAGCAGCATCATTCTAATCTCTGCCCCTGTCTTCACCTGGTTGTCTCCTCTGTGTCTAGATCTTTCCTCCTTCTGTTTCTTGTAAGGGCACCTGCTGTGGGACTCCTGCCGCCCAGGTAATTCAGAATGATCTCATCAAGATCCTGACCTAATTACATCTGTGAAGACCATTTCTCCAAATACTGTCACATTCATCTGTCTCAGAGTTAGGACATGGACATATCTTTGAGAGGGTAGGGGGTCTACCATTCAACCCACTATAATGTGTTCAGGGACATTTGTTTTGGTGTCTCTGCTGTCCACACCAAAGACCTGGACCAATATTCATTACCACAACCCAGCACTGCTGTATTTGGGACCTTGTTGATTTCTCTCTCCATAGTCTTCTCCTTTAAGTATCCTGCATGGGGCTGTTAGGCCAACACACCTGCTGCCTTGCTCTGTGGTAAAATGATTAAAGCACCAATCTGTTCTTTGCAGTAAGTTGAGCATTCCGTCCCTGCACACTCTTCTTTCAGGCATGCCAGCTGCCTGGCCCTTCCTGGCACCTCTGTTCTGATATGGACCCTGGTTAAGAAACATTGGTGACCACCATATCCCCTCCCGTCCCCACCAACTTTGCCTCAATTTCCAGATCTCAGGCCCAGACACCTGCTCAAGCCCCCTGCCTGGGGTCTATTTCCCCCACACCCTGGACATCTGCCATCATGTTGCCAGAATTAGTCCTTGAAAAGAGGAAACTGAACTCATTATTCCCTGTTTTGATAAAATCTCCATTGGTTACTTGTAAGTGAACCCTTTGGAGTGCATCAAATCTCCAGGAGACATATAAGACCATTGGCAGACCGGCTTCAAAGTCCTTGCTATGATGTGAATGTTTGTGGCCCCTCAAAGTTCATGTTGACATTGTTACCTCCAGGCTGTGGTATTAGGAAGAATAATTTTGGAGAGGTGATTAGGCCATGAGGGAGGAGGCCTCATGAATGGGATTAGTGCCCTTATAAAAGAGGCCCCTTAACTCTTCCACCATGTGAGCACACATAGGAGCAGGAAGTAAGTTCTTATCAAACATCAGATGTCCTAGAACCTTATCTTGGACTTCCTTGCCTCCAGAAATAAGAGAAATGAATGTCGGTTGTTTTTAAGCTGCCTAGTGTGTGGTACTTCTGATCCTTAACGATGGTAGCCTGGAAGGACTGACTATCCTTTATGTCTGTATCTTTCAGGACACTCTGGCATCCCCAGAAAAAGAGGACGCCTCAGGAGTCCTTGTCTTTACTTTGCTATTCCAAGCTTTAGAATTCCCACCCCTCCCATCCATACACTGGCAAATATGATCTCCTTCTCACTAACCATCTGTGTGAAGTGTGACCAACTTCCCAGAAGGGACGACTCATAGAGATCAGCACCCACTGTGACAGGCCCGAGGCGGGTTTTGCTATTTATCTGCTCACGTAAGGGCCCTGTGACTAGTCTTGGATGTCTCCAGGAGGGGCCTGTGCTCATCTTGTACTTCAGGGTACAGGATGGTACTTGGCACAGAGTAGGCTTGTCAGTGAAGGAATGCATCGTTGATCCTACAGAGTGTCAGTCAGGGAGCAGCCTCCTTCCTGACTCTAAAAATTGATTTTCCCATGTGTTGATAAAACATAATTCTTTTTTAATAGGAGACAATCATAATGAGCATATGATCTGTGAATATTCAGGTCAAATTCTGGCTAATGCAACAGATTCTGGCTGACACCAGGAGTTTGAAAACCTTTTTAGAAATGCCTAGAATTAACTGAGAAGAGTGTTCCCTGATGATGACCTGCAATTCCTCTTAATAACTAGGTTTTTAAAGGGAAACACAGAGGATGAGAAAATTTCATCCCAATACTTAGAAAAGGAACTCAACCATCTCACCAAAAACAGAAACTTGTTCCCAAACCCTATTTTTAGTTCCCAAGATGATGAAAGATGCATCACTTCTTCGACTTTGGTGCAAGGCAAAGTGTGAACTTTGTCAAAGGGAGGTTATTTTAAGGGAAAAGAAAACAGAGCTTCAGTTGAAAACGGTAGCAGGGCTTCATACATCACTCGGGCTGTAACTTATGTACAGTCTTTGTTAACACCGCCAGACTGGTTTTTGGTTTCAGAGGTGGTGCAGCCTTGGCTATGACTGGCTGTTGCACTCTGACTAAATTCTCCTTATAGTGAGGCTTCTATTTTTGTCTCTTGTCCTCCATAGAGAAGCCTGGTAATTTTCAGTGAAGTACTTGGATTAAGGGCTTTATTGAAAATTACTAGGCCTCAACCAAACACAGTACCACAGACAATTGAGAGCACCTTCAGAAAAGAACACCCACCGACCTGCTAAATCTGAACAGAAGGCTTTCGGGAGGGATGCTCCAACGGGTGGTAGGAACGGAATGGGAAAGGAGCAAGTGGTAACTATTAGCCCAGGAAGGAAGAAATGTTGAAAGAAGAAATGTTAAAGTATGAAAAGGGGAGCAGACGCAAATGACATTTTATGGAGAGAAAGAAAAAGATTAGGAGACCAAGAGCTAGACTGAAAGACATTCAAAACTTTTTAAAAATGGTGGAAAAGCAAAACTCAAAGAAATACAGAAAGATAACAGAATACAATTCCATGGCGAGCGTCCAATATAAAGAAGGAGGATATTTATTCAGCTTTGCTGGTTTCAAGACACAAAGGTAGAGAACCTTTAACACAGTCCTGCCTCTGTCCTTTCTTAGCCCCTGGGCATCTCTGCACGTACAGAGATGCAGCGTGGGCCTGGCCATCGGGACCCTGCTCCTGGCCCAGCCTGCTCGGCGTTGTCAGGAGTCACACTTGCTTTGGATTGTGCAGGCCCTGACTTCCCCTAGGTAGCTGTGCAACTTTCAAACAGTGACTTAGCTCAAGAACATATAGTGTTTCCACACAGATAAGTATATGGTGAGGACTCCCATGATTACATGAAGAAACGGCCTGCAAGGCGTCAAGCTGTGCCCACGTCATGGTCTTGTCACACTGAGGTTACATTTACTTTCCATTTTATAATCTTGTGGACCCCAGTATTCATTAGTCTTCAGCTGAGGTATTAAGGTCCCCCGCCCTCATACATTTTTAAAAAGCAGAACTGCAATTTGTTTCCTTAAAATTTCTAAGTAGAAATTAAATCAAGGAAATGCTCGAGGTCTGAACGCTCTAGGTTTTGTGGGCACGTGTTCAGACATAAGCCTGGCAGAGCTTGAGCCATCAGTTACGCTGGTAAATCTTGCTCCTATCATGCTGGAGCTCCCCTGCATGCCTGCCTGTCTGCTCACTCACTTGCTCGCTCACTCACTTACTCAGTTGCTGCAATCACTCGGACTGAAGATGGCTATTTTTAACAGAAACACAGGATTCTATACAGGAAAGGCTACCCCTGTTCTTGTAAGAATCTGTCTTTGTCCTATCTATAACCTTTGCAGTGAACGTGGCACTAACTCGAGGACAAAGAACGCTTACAGCACACACTCCTAAGAAGCAGTGTGTGATGGTAGTGATAGGGTATCTGTGCACAGAGTGAGGCACCTGGCAGTGAGGAAGAAGGGGTTATGCTCTTTAGCCCTCTCAGAAACTCAGAGTCTGGATCAGAAGGCAAGATACACACAAGCAAATGTGCCCAATGTACAAGGAGCTTTCTGCTGGACTTTGCAACTGTGCAGTGTTTGCTCAAGTGCTTAGATCAGTACAATGGAAATATGTCCAGAGGTATGATGGATTCCACCACCCTGAGAAGCAAGCATGGAGTGCCAAAAGAAGACCATGAGATGGTCCAGGGGGCTGGATATGAGCGTGCACTTGGAAAGAGTTAGGATGTGCTGAGTGACAGGTTAGAGAGTGAGGTTTTATATGGGGCCTCACCTGCGAGGTAAGACGCCTGGTTGTGCCTGTAAAGGCCCTTGAGGCTCTTGAGGTTTGGGTGTCTTTGAAGCCATACCAGCTGTGATTCCAAGACAATGTTTGTTAGAAACCAGACTGGTATCCCAGGGAGCAGAATAGCAGGAAAAGGCTAGGGCCGCTGGAGAGGGAGTGAATAGGGCTTCTCAGACCCAGAGCTCACAAGTGGATGCAGGATGAGCTGGATCTAGCAGCAGGATTATGCTTAGAAACCTAAATTATTTAGCAACAACCAAGACAGAATTGCACGGAATATGTGTGTATTTTAGAGTGAGTCTGAGGGTGATGGGTGATGGGAGCCTCTCCTTCCCAAAGGCAGGTGGATATACAAATCTCCAGGAGACAACGCAGCTCATCCTTATAAGCCCAGGAAATGAAAAATGAGATTATAATGAGCTCGGGTCAAATCACAAATGAATGCATCGCTGAGGGGCATAATTCTAAATTTTAATAATAAAACCAGTAAGTACCAGAAAAACTTCAACTTGCTTCAACAAAATGATGTTCCTTTTTTTTTTTTATTCTTACCATTTACCTTCACAGCTGCCTGTTTCAGCCTTTCCTTTTCTCTCTACCTTTTGTCTTGTCTGTGTTTCCTGAAGGGCCAGAGGGAATACCCCAAACTCCCTAAATCTAGTAACTACCCTACTCCTGACAGTTCTTTCACATTTACAGAAATGACATTATGGCAAAAAACTGTTTTATTTTGGTGCTTGTTAGGCTTTTCCTTGTTCTTCTGACATAAATTCCACAATCTTCTGGCTTTCGTCTTCATTTTCTGATTCTTTGAGATCTACATCAGCTTTTTCAAGTATTCTGTACTGTAAGGAACATATACCAACAGGTACACAAGCAATTTTGGCCATCTGCAATGGCCCCAAAGGACACACGGTGAGCTTCCATTTCCTGCCAACGTGTGGATGGCTGTGCTAGTCAGATCACTCCTGGTGCTTAATAAGAACAGAGTCTTGGCTCAGAGCAGCACTGGTCAACAGAAGCACAATGCAGGCCATATATATGTAACTTTAAATGTTCTAGTTGCTACATTAAAATGTGAAATTACTTTAGTAATATTTAATATATCTAAAATATTATCATTTCAACATGTGATCAATAAAAACAGTTAATGAGATATAATTCTTGAATTACTTTGCAAGGCCTGTGGTAACATAGTCCTGACTTGAACAGAAGTTTCCTCGTAGTCTAGGAGGCTAGAAGTTCCAGATCAAGACATTAGCAGGGCTGGTTCTTCCTTCTCCCTGTGTCTTCACATGGTTGTTCCTCTACATGTTTGTATCCTATTCTCTTCTATGATAAGGACACCAGTCATGATTGGATTAGGACCGATCCTAATGAACTAATTTTACCTTAATTTTCTCTTAAAAGAGCCTGTCTCCAAATAAGGACACATTTTGATGTCCTGGGGGTTAGGACTTCAGTATAGGACACAAGCCTGCCTTAAGAACATGCATTTTTCATACTGTCTTCAAAATACAGTGTGTATTGTACACTGATGGCACATTTCACTGTGCCCAACGGCCCACCATGGCCACTCAGTACTGCACAGCACAGGCAGAGCCCTGCCCTAACAACTGCTTGAAAGCTGGCCCTTGTGGTGCCCACCTGGCTCCAAGGGCACCAAGATAACCAAGGCCCTCCTTCAAGTGTCCACTGGACGGATCACCAGCCAACTACCAACTGAGAGCCATTTTGGAATACTGTCCCCCTTCCAATATAATTGCAGTCTGGGGATAGAATGTGAAAACTGTGTCAAGCTTCCTAACTGTCAGCAATGGCTGTGGCTGTTTGTCATTTACTTTCAGGACAGGCTGGAAGGGTGGTATTTTTAAACGACTGCATCAGCAGGGATGCCTGCTTATTTCCTCAGCCTTATTTCCTGAATGGAAGTAAGTCCACATCTGGCACAAAGTGTCAGATGTTCATCTACTGTGACTCTCACCTCCCTCCCTCTCTGGTGGATCTCAGCATCTTAGTCACAGGGCGCAGGGGCCCATTCTCTCTGGAGCTTCTCCTGAACCAACGTCTGCCAAGTCCCCTCAAGTGGGAGAAAGATCCCCACAACTCAGAGAAGCCAGGATCAAGGCCCAGAACCAAGTTTTACAAGATAACTCTATTCTCACAGCTGCAATTGTGGGAAGCCACACTACTTGGGTGACTGGAGTGGACATTATCTTCTTGGGGTATAGACATACTGCAGTAAATTCCACACTCACTTTTCCAGGTACCATGAGCACTCCTGACTAGAAGCCCACCTCGCCTGTCTGGTCAAATGCTATAGTACACATAGGTACTGCTTAAGTCCACCTGACCTGGGCATTTCCCACCCTTTGAGTTCAGTGTGGCCAGGCGATTTGCTTCAGCAATGACATGAGCAAAAACATGAGGTCATTTCAGGGCAGAAGCATATTGGCACCTGGGCTCTGCTCACCTGGACTCCGGGAAAGAAGGATGGGCATAGGGCATGAGGGAGGAGCACACCTGTGTTGCTTGGAGCCCTGGAGATTTCCAGGTCAAAAACTTCAGCATATTCCAGCCCATCCCAGCTGGCACAGAAGATAATTACTTCCTCCCGCTATTTTGCCCCTCCCAAAATTTAATGCATGTTGATGTTTAAATGAACTTTCTGCCTCACAGCTAATCACCTAAGTATTTCATATTCCATTTTATCAAATTCTCTCTGGCACCTGTACTCTGGTTCACTGTAGTTTTAAATGGATAAGGGGGCTTAGTTCCTTTTTTAACATTCTGGTGGAAATGTCACAGATACTCAGAAATGGTTTTTCAATCATGCTGTTTATCAATACAATACAAACAGCTGCTAGGAGGACAACCCTTCAAAACTCACTCCCGCTCAAGGTCAGCCCATGGATCACATTACCATGGTTGTTTTCTGTCTCCAACAAAATACTGGGACATCTGAGGACAGTCCTTCAGCAGGCTTTCTTTTTTTGTCTATACTATTTTGTCACTTGGATTGGTTTTTTCAACCTAAGCATACTGACATTGGACTGGATGTTCTCTGTTCAGAGCGCCCTGTGTATTATGGGATACTTAGCTTTTGGTTTCACCTACATGATTCCAGGGGTACTGGTTCTCCAGTTTTTGAGTATTCATTTGTTTGTTCAGTCATTCAACAAATGTCCAGTGAGCATGAGCTGTGTGCCAGGTACTGTTCTGAGTATCAGATACATTGGTGGGGGGCGTAATAAACACATGCAGCCTCTGTCTTTGTAGCACTCACAGCCTCTTTGGGGAGTTACTAAAGAAACACACATGCAAACCTCTTGTGACAAATTATAGTAAGTACTCTAAAGGAAGGCAACGCATGGCTCATGGGTTGGAGAGGAAGGGACATTCAGGCTGAGATGGGGAGGGATCAGCCAAGGGGTGAACAGCGGATGCTCACTGGCCACGCGGGAAGGCTGGCACATTTCAGGAGACAACAGAAGCAGCAGTGTGGCTGGAACACAGTTCAACGGGCAGTAAGAGGGGAGATGAAGTCAAGAGAGACTTCAGGGGTCAATGTCTGTTGGAGGCTATGTTGTCCACAGAGACCCCAGACATGGCCATCCCCAATGGCTCGCGCTCCTCAGTCCTGATGGCCTCTGGTCTTGGGCTTTGCAGGCCTCCCAGAGTCTCCACTTTCTACTCTGCCCTGTTGGTAGCACCTGAACACCACGGAGCAAGGAGGCCATCAGGGGATGGGATGGCTGAATCTACTCCATTTTTTACTCTACTCCAGTTTGCTGAGAAATAGGACTCCCCTGGCTAAGCCAATAAAATGCTAGTAACCAGCCCTAATGTGAAAGTTTCCATTTCTATGAAGAAGTATATTCTGCTCCTCTACAGCAGGGCAGAATCCACACAGGATTTCTGATCCTCCTTCCTAAGTGGCCTTTAGCCAGGCCACAGGCTACTGTGAGGATTTTGGCCTTTTTCCTGTGTTAAGAACAGTAGAAAACAAAGAACAGATTCTACCTATCACTTCAGATAAGCTTGTGCCCACAGGGACTCTGCTAACAGAAGTAGTTTCTAATAGGGCCTGGTTTATGTGAAAGGTGGCTGCAAAAAGGGGCAGTCATCATTCTTCCCTGAACAGGTGACACTGTGGATAGAAATGTGTCACCTGGGAGAATGCCTTGTGAGGACTGAGGCAGAGACTGGGTGATGGGTCTGTAAGACAACAGTGCCAAGAACTGCCAGCCATGGTAGCCATAAGCAAAGGCATAAAAAGTGCTCTCCCCCAGAGCCTCTGGAGGGAGCACAGTCCTGCTGACATGGTGATTTCAGGCTTGGAACTCCCAGCACTATGATAGAGTGCATTTCTGTTGTTTAAAGTCACAGTCACCTGTTTTGTGGCCTTTTGTTATAGCAGCCTGAGGAAGCCAAAATAGGTTCCTTCCTGGAGTTCCCCAGTCACTTTTCTCAAAGTGCCAAGAAACAGGCCTGAGACGAGTGAAGAATCTGGTGAAGCCCCAGAAGGAGCTCTGAGGTCACTTTGATGACAGATTTTAGGAACTCCCACAGCCAGAGCACCTCGTTTATAGAGACCGCACATCTGAACCACAAGAATGACAACCACAAGGTCTAAGACAGCCCATTAAAAGGATGGCAGGTTTCCTTTGAGCAAGTCAACCGAATATATAATTTTATTTAAGTGAATTAATCTAGAAGCTGCCAAGGTGGAGCAATACTTATCCCAGAGTAAGATTAATTTTTCAGTGACAGTAAAAAAAAAAGCAAGATGTCAAAAGAAAACTCACTCAAAGTACACAGAAACACATCCAAACCACTGTCCCAGACCCAGTTCCCCTGGTAGGAGCTACACTCCTCACTTCTTCAGTCATTACCATCTACAGAGCATCTAAAAAAGGCTATTGATTAAGAAAAAAGATTCCTACTTATAAGTACAAGCTAGAGGAACATGCATAAAACATTTCAGCATGCAATTTGAAACAAATTTCTGGTTCTGTAAAACATGAGGTGTTAAAAAACGTGTTTACAGTCCTGCAGGAGGTGTGCATAAAAAGGAAAACAAGAAAAATTGCATTTTTTTACCTTGCCTTTATCAAAGTAGTGGATGATTTCTTGGTAGAGCTGCTCTTTCAGCTGTCCCTGTGTTGTCGCCTGGTACCCGTCCCGCTGAGTGAGGTGGGCTGCACACACATCCTCTGACCACTGAGGCAAAAGCAAAGCATGAGTGAGGACCAGGCAGTGTATAGGTAACGATATTACTGTGCACTTCACAAGTCACAATCAATGTGAGCTCTGCACTGGTGCACGTGTGTGGGCCTGGATTCCAGGGAAAAAGTGGGGCTGCTGTCATCAGACTGCCAAGGTTGGGAATGCCAGGGCAGGAACACTGTCTGGAGGGCTTAAGATGAATGCAAGACAAAGGAAGAAAGAGCTGTGGATAGAATAATACAAAGAAAAACCCTGCAGATTCTGAAATATATAATGCCATTATCCTGCAAACTGAGCCTTGGAACAGCCCAATGTACATGATGAACCAGATGATCTGTGGCTGCCATGAGTGGGCAAGCTGAGGCTTTCATTCATCCTGGTCATCTTACTCAGCACAAAGAAGGTGCATGGATCACAGGTCACAAGGAAAGAGACTTGCCAGGCCATCCAACTCCTGAAGAACCGGGAGATATTTTTGTACCTTCAGCTGTAGGCCTGATGCCTGGCACAGCCCAGGCTCTGTCAGAGTTGGTAGAGGTACTGGCCAGTTTTCGTGTGAACTGAAGAAACCAGAGTGAAGGCAAGGCCATTTGACAGATAAATCTTTGAGCTTTTTGACTCAACAAGCCAATGGCATTAGGTCTAGATCCATTATAATTCAGCAAATATTTGGTGAGGACCTACTATGTGCCAGGTTCTTGGTCAAAAATGAGTCAGAAGGAGCTTGACCTGTTGGAACTCTAAGCCACCCAGAGCTGGTGTGATTGTACATGAGAGCATCATGCTGTCCAAAAATCCTGCAGGTGATTCTGTGGGTGTGATCTCACACTGGGTAGTCTGGGGCGCTCACAAGCGGGCATAATAGGAATGGCCTTGCTTTTCAGTTGCACCTGTGAGGTGGAATGTGGTTTTGTTTTAAGACAGGACAAGTGAGAGTGCTCCAAAGAAGGCAAATGACTCCCAGACTGCCTTGACCACAAGAGTCCTCAGCCTAAGAAGGGTGGCAGGATGTCCCAGTGGACTCAGTGCTGGTTAGGCTACATCTAAGTAACAACATGTTAGGGGAGTGGGACAAGCGTTGGAAATCTGGGAACAACTGTGGTACGGGGGAAAGGGCCAAATGGACTGGATGCCATAGTGGGGATCCAGGGCACACAGTGGAACTCCATGAGATGCTTACTCTTTAAGGACATGCCCTGCCTCCTTTCTCAAAGCCAGAGACCCTGAAGCATCTCATACAGGAGCCCAGGGTTTCAAAGAAAGGAGGTGGAGTGTTGCTCTAGAGGGCTCCCCATCCCCAGGATTGTAGTAAGAAGCCTTTATATGGTCTGAAAGATTCTCACATTAAAGGTGGACTTGCACATCCCACCCACAACCGGAAGCATCAAACTCGTCAAGCTCAGAGTTGGTAACATAACATAATATAGCTGGTGTTTTGGGGGGTGGGAATGGGAGAGTCAAGGTAAAACTTTAGATGATCCTCAAATGTAGCTACAAGAAAATAAAGAAGAAAAAGAAGGTTTAGACTTCTATGGATTTTAAGATCATTTTGTAAAGAATAATATACTTAATAGGAAAGCAAAAATCTCTATACCTTCTACTTACATATGGAGATAAATAACTTGATTGCTAAGCTAGAAAGTAATGCTTGTATTGCTCTTGTTTTTGACCAAAAAATATTCTTAGTGAAAAAAGAAGATTCTGCTAAGGAATTTCAGTTAACAAATGAGAATATATTTGTCATACTGAAGAATAATTTTCAGAACAATAGACATCATTTTGTTTGGTGAATTGATTAACCAGCATGAATTCACATTTATAGCAATATCAAAACTTATTTAAAAAAAACTGCAAATGTAACATTGTAAAAGATATGAAGAGATATTATGCAGCATTCACCATTTAACTGGAAAATTCAGAACCCAGTGGAAAAGATAGTGGAATTGAGCCTATTGATTTGGGCTGAGAAACAAGTCATCATAGTCTGTGACATGCCATCTGTATTCAGTAAATCCAAAAATTAAACACATGATATGTTTCTGCACATACATGTTTTACATCCTCACGCACACATAAAAGTTTATGTTCTATGGGCAAGAAAGAGTGAGTAAGCAGTTCGTCAACCCATTTAATTTCCATGGTGTGAAAATAACACTATTACATTTATAAGAAGACCTGGTTACTGAAATTTGGGTTCCGAATAATGAAGGTCATTGGAATTCATACTGGGATCGCTGCTGCCAGATGCACTGGCTGAAATCTCTATCTTCAGAAAGGGTGCTGCTCAGGAGAGCTTTAGATGGCTTCAAGGTCCTCAGGCAGCCAGCCTTGGGGCCGACACACGACATCCCCAGAGACAGCCAGCGTGTGTGCTTTGTCCGTGCTGGGCACTCTTGTTTTTTGTCAGATACACTTCCTCACTTCAGTGCTCCCAAGCAGCCTGTGAAGACTGGTGCTGAGCAGCTGGGGTAGATTTCAGGATCAGGACAAAGGCTGAAGCAGAATTCCTGGAGTTCTGCTCCCTAATGCTGACCTCCTTAATTCCCTTTACCCAACAGACATTGCGTAATGCCCATTCGACTGGAATTTTCTTTCACTTTCTTTCATTCCACTTTTGGTGTTTGGGAGGCTGGCCTAGATTTGGAAACAAGATTCTTTGAATAAGCAGTGCCTACATAGGATCACTCAACTAAATTCTAATTCGCATAATTGTTTTTGTTTATCCAGTTTATTTTTTTCTAAATTTTAAAAAGGTATCATGAGAAAGACAATGTAATGACTTGGTGAAATTCTGAAACTAGAAGTTGATTAGTAATATACGCCCCCATCCCCATCCCCATCCATTTACCATCCACCCATCCCTACACCCATCGATCCATCCATCCATCCATTATCCATCCATCCACCAACCTATTCTAGTTATTTATTGGGGATCGACTCTGTGTTACTAACTCTGCCTGGTCTGGACATGGGAGAGAACATGAACACATTACGACAAACAAAAAATTCCATGTCTAAAGATGTCTGCATAATAAAAGAACCACTTAAGAGTTGGAAGTTGTCCTGTCAGACTGGTACTCATGAGTAATACTCTAGAAAATCCAGGAGAAAACGCTAAAAGGAAGTCTCATAGGGAACTGCTTGACAGAAATATCACAGTCTGGCCTCCACATTCTTTGAGAGGATAATTAGGGGTCTCGCCCTATGCCTAAGCTGCTCCACTAGGGTGGCTCCTTTCTATGGATGTCCTCCAGCCTTATTGAGTTCTGTCTGCATGAACAGGAATTGTACAATCTCTAACGTGTTGCCACTTCAAAGCCTAATGACAGGAGTTTGTAATACCTGACATTTTGTTAAATCTGCACTCAATAAGGCCAAATCTATAATCAAAGCACTTACTAAATATTTTTGTTTATGTCATTACCTGTAGTCAATAGCCACAAAATCTTATGTTATAGAGGTCTACTAAAATTTGTCATGGAAAAATAAAATTTTGAATGATCTTAGAACTGATAACAAGAGATTCATAGACATGAATGAAAACTTTTATTACCTTCAGAAGCTTTGCATGGAGAAGCAAAGTATATGCTGCTTCAGTGTAGTTATCACACTCCTTGTGCAAGTCACAGAGCTTGTACAAGTACCTGAGTTGATGAAGTAGAGGTACATTCTTAAAATGTCATATCTATTCCTTCTTTTTACAATGTTCATAAT
Source organism: Castor canadensis (assembly GCF_047511655.1). Classification (NCBI taxonomy): domain Eukaryota; kingdom Metazoa; phylum Chordata; class Mammalia; order Rodentia; family Castoridae; genus Castor; species Castor canadensis. The sequence goes on from NC_133392.1 coordinate 5,411,332, forward strand.
TCACAATGCCTTGAAAGCTTTAGGTGAAGAAATCACTAAATAAAACCCAGAGTAACTGCGCTAATATATACTTACACTTATATATATGTAAATAAAATTACCCATATATAGTATATTTTAATTTTAAGTCCTCTCTTTTCAGCACAATAATGAAGATGATATGCAAAGGTAGACTTTTGCTTGACGGTTTCTTATATCTTTCAACTGTTCCACATTTTTCCTCAAACACTTGAGATGAGATTACACAATCTGAATGATTTCTTACATTTATATTGAATCCAAATGCACAAAAATCCACAGAAACTGAAAGTCACAAGAATAAAGAGCTCCAACAATCACAGGGAATGTGATCAAAAGAATTTCTTTGTTATAAAGAAATAACAGTTGCTTTTTGTTATAAAGCAGGCCACATTTTGGATGAAAGAAGCAACTGATTATTTCCCTACATTTATTTTTATACATATGGCATTCTTTTAAAGAAGAATAAAAATAAGAAAAAATTATATAATCTCATACAATGTGGTAAACGCACCATTAAACACTAATGCCCTGTATGGGTTACATGCTCACCCTATTATTTAAAGTAGCAATCTTGCTAATTATTTGACACTGGAGCCTAAAAGCGACTATGAAAAGGAGAGGTTTAATCAAAGTACATCACTGTGGCAAGTATTTTTTTTTCTTATGATATTGGGGATCAAACCCAGGCCTCTGCATACCAGACATGTGCTCTACCACTGAGCTATTCCCCACATCATTGTAGGTTAAAAGGCAAATGAGAGTTGGGCACCAGTGGCTCATGCCTATAATCCTAGCTACCCAGGAGGCAGAGATCAGGAGGATCACAGTTCAAGGTCAGCCAGGGCAAATAGTTTGCCAGACTCTATCTTAAAAATACCCAACACAACACAGGGTTGGAAGAGTAGCTCAAGTGGTAAAGCTCCTGCCTAGTGAGTGTGAGGCCCTGAGTTCAAAGCCTATACCACCTAAAAAAAGGGGCTATGGCAAATGAGAGAGCGAGATCCAGCATTTTTCTTCTCTCATGGGAAAAAGTTTTCTTCCTTAATGGGAAAGACAGAAAACATGGAAATAGGATGTCAATTAAAGAGCAGACTGAAAATGTATGTTGTCTATTTCTGACAAATTTATAACTGGATTTCTCATTTGACCATGTGACTTACTGTGAAACATGGACATCTGTGCTGCTGTCTTTCTTTGGGAAGTACAAAAGCCTTGTGAAATAATCACAGATAGTTTTGCTTTTGAGTTGGCTAATTGTGACCCACTAAAAAGTCAATGTTATGGACAAGCTGTGTGAGGGCTGAGAAGACATCTGGGCACTCCACCAAACATAATCTCAGAGGCATTATGATTTCTACAAAATAACCCCCTGAGGTTACAAAGCATTTCTTAACATGGATTTGACAAACAGCAATTACAGTAAACATGCAGAGGGTGAGGCAAACACAATGTACACATACCTTATATACATTTCTTCTCTTTCAATTTCTTTGTAGAAATTCTGAAAAATTAAGCCACAACACTGTTTTAAGAAACCTATTCCACATTCATTGAAAATGTACATTAAAAATCCAAGGTTCTTCAACTTGTACCAAACACAGCCAAATGGACATAGGCACATTTGGATTAGAACCACAAACTCAGATAAATGGCAAAACTTCATGGTTTTTGCTTTTCTAGTGACTGTATTTCCTATAATTTGGACACCTGATGTCTAAAACCTACTTCTGTAATTTGAAAGTCACCTATCTTCAGTAAAAATAATGTATTGCCCAAAGACTTGATTTCTTAACCATTATAACTTCATTTAAATAAGACAAAACAAAGAAACATCATCAACATGGTTTCAAGCATGCTGGGACCAGCCTTCAGCAAAAGCCATGGAAGGCACCACAATATGGCAGGCCTCAGGTATTCAAAACAATAGCCACTAGCCACATATACTCAGGGTAAAGAAACTTAAATTAACATTACATAAAGTTAAGAATTCACCTTGTCAGTTGCACTTGGCACACTCTGATTGCTCAACAGCCATATGGGGCCATTGTTACTGTACTGAGCAGTGTAGATACAGAACACCCATCATCTCAGAAATGTCCACTGGAAAGCACTCACTGTTCTAGGCAGAGATAGACCTTCCAAACCACAGTAAGAAAAACAGGGTCACCTAAAAAAGCCCCTTGTATACAAACACTAATAGAGAAAGGTCGGTTGGCAGATTACAAGCAGTGTGCTATTCCTACCTATTACTGCAAAATATCTTCTAGTTGGCGTAAACATTTGTACCAAAATTACATTTCTTCACGTAAAAACTTTAAAATCTTAATGAAACAAGGGGTGCCAGAAAAGATGCTAACAAGGCCTATTAAATGAAAACAGCCACAAGAATTATAGAGTCAGTGTCTGAGGGAAATAGCAAATATCAACATTATAAAGACACACCCGGGAAGATGGCATAAGAGCTTTCATTTCATTAGCAAAAAAAGAGTACTGCTTCTAGGGCTGATCTTTCTGAAAAGAAATGATAAATAAGTATGGAAAATAAGCAGGGGACAAGTTCAGAAAAATGCACGAAGATTATCAAACGGTGCCGCATCTGACATTTTAAAGTGCTCTAGTTCCTGTGACACGGCTGGGTAAAGAGGATATTTTCAGCTGACAACTCAGCGCGACGTAACAAAGAGACTCGGCATCAAAGGCCAAGAATGAGCCCTTCATTGGCAACTCCACTTGCCGGTACTTACAAGCTCCGATGTCACACTGTCCCCTTTTGTGCTCTTTATTTTTAATCCTTTACTAAGGTTTTGATCATTCATTCTCCGTTACCATTTTGCAACAGCGAAATCATGCGACCTTCATTCCCCTTTGAGAAATATGGAATATCTTCTATTTTCTGCCTGTGCTGAGGTCTGTTCTCTTCCCAGGACTTCAAAACCTTTCTACAGCTGGAGCACACTCATCTCAAACCCCAATTTCTATATAAAACCTTTGTGTTTCTTACGTCAAAGTTCACGCTGCCCTGGTGCTCCACTTCTGGGCCTGCAGGCTGCGTTCTTGTCCCTCTACCAGCTTGTCCCTCAAGTTCCTTCCACACTGTCGCTGACTTGTGCCAGGCTCCAAGCTGGATCCCATAGGAACTTCATGAGAACTGGGCCCCAACTCCAATGCACCTCAAAGTATTGACCTTTCAGAACTTAGACCTTTGTATTATATTCAGTTTTGGACTCCTTCATGACTCAAACAGACACTGAGATTTTTAGAATTCTGGCTTAGTCCTGCAGGAACCAGCCTCGTAAAGGGGTCACGCCAAGAGAAACTGGGACCTTGTCTGATACGGATGATTCCACCAGCCCGAGGGATGGAATGTACTGGTGACTGCACACAACTAGGGGACATACAACCAAATTATCAGGAGTGATTACAGACTGCTTGCTTACAAGTTGATAATGAAATGCTAGCTAAAGAAATACAAATGCATATTTTGTTACATGGGAGCTGTGGTCCAGTATACATGCTGGCATAGGGGATGCCCAGGCACTTAGAAGACTGGGCAGAGTGGCTGCTTATGTCTTGTTTTTGCTTTCTTGAAGAGCAAGAAAAGCGTAGGACAGTAATGAGCCTACATGAGTTAGCGTGTTCTACAAACTCTGTCTTAAAAAAAAAAAATCACAGCACTGGCTCTATAGGGAATTTGACAATGAGCTTAAAGGGCATTGATATTTTATTTATGACTATATTTTTATTCTTAGTGGACAGTGTATGGGGTACAGTGTGATACTTCAGTGCATGAATATAATGTGACACAGGATCAAGGTATCTGGTATGTCTACCACCTTACACACATTGCTTTCTGCTGGAATGTTGAAACTCCTTTCTACTAGCTATTTTGAAATAGTCAATTAATTGTTGTCAATCTACTGTGCTATGCAGAATACTAGAAGTTATTCCTCCTCTTATTCTACTGTACCCTATACCCATTACCATCCTCTGTCCACATTTTTATCTTTAGGATTTCAGGGGATTTTCTGCTCAGTGATAAACCAAGTAGTCTTTATACGTCTTCAATGTATACTTCTATGTCTATATGCATTCAGAATTCAGCGATGGACATACATATTCATTTCCATGAACCATCACTTGTTTCTACAATGAAAGAATCAGGAAAAAAGGTAAAAAAATATTAAATATATATATAATAAGTTTAATTTAATAAGTATAAAAATGTGAGCTTGGCAGTGAATATTTATAGATAGGATAGCGATCTGGAAATCTCTAGTTTCTTGTTTCTCTTTATCCCCTACATTTGTTTTTTGTGTGAAAGCATTGTAACGGGTTGGGATCCATTCTATGATCCCCAGGACATGGTTAAAGATAGAATACTTCACTCTTCCTGAAATGACTCAGGACATTTCAAGTCGAAGGGACTTAATAAGGTGAGATAATCTCGGGATCCATTGGTGTTTCTTAGTTAAAACCGAGCTGGTCTGACCACATAACAGAAGGTGGGCACTGAGTCAGGCTCTCTGTTTAAAGAAGGAACACCTGTCAACATCAGAAAATGTGGCTGCAATGCCATTTAAGATTCTGTTTCCTGACTGTGAATTCTGGTGACAAGAAGCCACATTCAAGGCATGACACCATTTCTCCACCAGGTTTCATGGCCTGGTGAGCACAAGAGATCTTACTTAAAACAAGAAGAAATCTTAATCACCAAGTTATTAACCTAATAAACTTGTTAATTCTATCTTATAGATAAGAATTGGCCCCGTAGATACTCCCAAGGCTCAGGTAGAGCACTGTAAACTTATGTTCACAGTGAGGAATAACTTTGAAAAGGCCCCCATTTATTTCCCCCACAAAAATGCTGTTTTCTATTTCATGTCAACCATTCCATGTTGACATCATGAAGGCCAATTACTTTGGACAGGGACAAGAATGCAAGAACATCTAAAGTGAGAAAAACATCCTTTCCTGTGCCTAAGGCCAAGGCCAGCTTACCTGGGCAGAGCTAGCCGCCATGCTTCTTAGTTAATCTACAGGTGAACATAAAGACAGAGCCAGTGGGACAGATCTCAGCCTTTTCTGATACACATGCAAACATTTTTAGACTTTTAAGCTCACTATTTCTTTGCTTTGAAATGTCCAGTTGATTGATGAGACCATCCAAGGGATTCTTCATGGTATTTAAATTTGATTTCTACAATTTCTTTTTGATACTTCAGGTTTGTACAAATATTATCCATCTGTTCTTGCATACTGCCCCCTTTATACATTAGAGTACTAAGGATATTTATCACAGTTGTTTTAAATGCCTGGCCTGATAATTCCAAACCCTCTGCCATATCTGAGTCTCATCCTGATGGCTTCTATGTCTCTTCATGTATTCTTTGCTATTAGAATGTGCATAATTTTATGATGGGATTGAACATGATGTGCTGTTTATGGCATCATCCTGGGCTTCTGCTCCAGTAAGCTGTGATTCTGTGTAGCTTCCTAACTCTACAATTGTGGGGGCAGCTGTTTACCTAAGAAGATGGATCTACCAAGAGCTGTTGATTTTCCAGTTTTTTCAATTTTTTTCTTGTTGTAAGGATGGGAGTGACAATTCTTAGACCCTTTATATGATGGACCAGACACCAAGAGCCCCATGTTAGATTTTTGTGGAAAAGAAGACTTGCTACCAAAACTGTTTATTATTAACCTAAACAGATTGTTCAGTTATAGGATGTAGGGGTCAAGGCTGCTCATAAGCTTTCAGCTAAGAGATTTCTCATGGCAAAACATAAAAATTATTGATACTATAGTGGATGGAAAGAAGAATGAATGAGATATCACATTCCTCCTGGCACAAAAGTCCATTTTGTTGAACTTAAAGTACTGCAAGTCCACACAAATGATAGATATTGAAGTTATCCAATGACTAGATGATATCTTGAATTCCAGAGGTCAGTGAGGAAAATCAAGCAAGGTAGGAGTAGTGTTTTCTTACATTCCTGCCTTTGGACAGGTGAAGGAAGCTGAGGAAAGCCCTGTCATGTCAAGGAACAGAAATAGAAGAAGAGCAGAGAGTTCTGAAACCAGGTGTAGGAATCTCATGGCTGCTGGGATCCCTGAGGTTTCTAAGACACTCTTGGGACTTGAGCTTGTGCATCATCAAGCTTCCTAAAAGCTCATTGGCCCTATTGCATTACCTGAATATGCCTCATGAAGGAAGTACCTTAGGAAGTGCATGTTCACAGATGTGACCATTATGCAGCAACAGCAGGAATACACAAGGCCCAATGGATGGAGATAGCCAAGTACCCCCAGCCATCTGCTACCCATATGGCCCTGCACTGGTTTCTTGAGACTGCTATAATAAATGACCACAAACTGGGTAGCTTAAAACAATAGATGTGTACTTTCTCACAGTTTTGCCAGAAGTCCAAAATCAAAGTGTCATCATGGCAACATTCCATGAAGGCTCAAGGGGAGAATCCTCCCTGACTTTGTCTAGCTTCTGGTGGCTCCAGGCACTCCACAGATTGCTTCTTTGGTTCCACAAGGAGCTGTTTCATCATCCCCAACAACAGCAGAAAATATGTGAAAACATCTAGAGGTTCATAGACTTATTCCAATTGTATCTGCAAATAATTTTCCATCATTCCTTTCCCATAGCAGAAAGGAAATAGGCAAAGCACGCTGTGTTATTCCACTGAATGCTCTGTGGCCAACTGTCACAGGGGCTCTGGAGCACCTTGGCTCAGTTTCTGACGTGCTGTGAAGATTGAAGGTTTAATTAACTTTTCACTCACCAGCACGTTGACGGTACAACTCATGCGATTCTCTTTGTTCTCGTCATGCATGATGGTTCTGTAGTCCAGCAGTCTTTCCATCAGGCGCACAACGAGCTTCACAAAAGTTTCTCCAGTCTTGGCAAGGTATTTATGCTTCCTGCAGTGCTCCAGGAGGCTGAAAAATAATTACACACACCTTGTTAATCACACTCAGAAAAAGAAACTCGACTGAGGTGCAATTTTAAATATTTTCCATTATTAACACATTTTAATTATTTCTGGGCTACAAAGTTCATTGTAGTCTAATTACAGTCTCTCAGTCTCTATTCTGACATAAATCCCATTGCTAATCAACACTTACATTTTATCAAATAACACTTTGTACTGCTCATCTCCTCTGCCTCCTTCCACTTCATGATCCAGCTTGGTGATGATTTCATTTTCAAACTATAATTAAACAGAGGAAGCATAAATAATCAGTATGGCGGATATTTCATGAAGAGCGTCAATAGCACAGAGATTGGCAGGTTCATCGTCAGTTAACCTCTGCCTTTGAAATATGATTTCATTTAAGAGATGCCATCTCTGAGCCCCTGGAGATTTCTGATGATCCCTGGCCACAGGGGGATCCTTCAAACCTTTTCCTGATTAGTGCAGCCTGAACATGCATATTCCAGTAGCAGAAGTAAGAACCAGAGAAAGACAGACAAGGAAACCGTAGGGAACAGAATCAAAGGGAAAAAAAAGTCTCAAACTTCATCTTGATGAACAAGTAACATCAGAAACAACACATTCGCTCCTGGACTGGAACAGATGGCATCTCACTTAGCAGCAAAGAGTTCCTGGCAATCTGAAAACATCCATAGGGCCACTTTGCTGCCATTCCTTGATGGATCCCAGTCTCATTCTAGTTGAAAAAATGTAATTAAAGGCAAAGGGGAAAATGTCCCTAAAGACAAATCAGTAGCTACATCAAGAAGGTCCTTTTCCAGCCTGTCCTCTTCTAATTGGATTTCCTGAGCTTTGGGTGGGAAAGGGTCCTCAGAACTGACTGAATGTCTCTCAGATCCATGCTGTGAAAAAACTCTAAATTCTGGGGAGTTGCAACTTGCAGAATATCTTCTAGGGATGACTGGGCTGGAAATGAGTACCTGGATAATGAAGAGCATATCTTTCCCATCTCTTTCCCTAGTTGTATTGGGATTCCAGACAAGTGATCACCCAAGTCACAGAGAAACTTAGGATTACTCTTCCTGATGTACTGGAAGGAAGGAGGGGTTGTGGGAATGTTGCTTTCCATAAAGATGGGGACCCAAATTCCGAACTGACAGAGGTAGGTGAGAAAAGAATTGAAGAAAATGATGACTTGAATTCAGGGTTCAGAAAGCAAGCACAAGATGGCATGAAAACAAGGATCTACCTTTAAAAGACATGTTCAATCACCTGACTCTTGGGAGTAATCCTCAAGTCCCCCAGTATGTATGATTAGGATTCCATAAGAATGTTGTCTGTGGGAGAGCAAGCATTTTCTTTTTCCTTGGTCACTGCTATCTCCTGCGGGCCTAGAATGTGGCTGAGGTGGAGGCTCCAACAGAATGAATGTGCTGCTCTGTTGCACATAAATTATTGCATGGAGTGGGCCTTAAACTGATCAGAGCTAGGGAGAGAGCTTAACGTGTCATCAAAGCAGTTGGCCAACGGATTGCAGAACCACAAGCTGCTCTTTGGGCCCCAGTGAGTCAAAGTGTGAGCATGATGTTCCAGAGCGACAGACATTATGGGCTCCATCTATTGCATGGGGGATGCAGGGTGCTACTGAAGTAGAAGCTGATTTTGGCCCCCAACAAACAGAGAGCAAAACCCAGGAGGGACTTCCAAGTTGGCACAGACCCACCTGTCCTGATTTGGGACACACTGCCTGAAACCATAATTTTATCTGGCTGCAGATGAAGCACAAGCTTCAGACAGGGCTGGAGAGGAGTGCTGATACCAAGGACTTGGTAACCTTGCAGCAGTCATGGCCTTCCTGATCTCCTCCGCCCTCCTCCTGATCATCTCATGCTCTCTCCCCCCGATAAACACCATGTTTTGATGGTTTAGCTTAATAAGTTCAGGGCTTTAGGCACATACACGGTTCCATTGAAGGATATTGACTGATACTGACTTTTACTGTAAAACAGCAACTCTGCTCTTCACAGAAAAGACTTCAGCAAGAGATCATTCATTTAAGAATCTGATACCAAGGAGATCTCTTGCAGCTAGCTCCAAGATGGACTTTTGGGGCAGTCCTATAGTCTAGATGATACCATGACAGAGACACCAAAGACTAAATGTCTGACAAGAGCTGATGCTTCAGAACAAATAACTGAGACATAAAATTACACATGTTTAATAAGAAGTTACAACTGGAAAGATATAGAGAATGCAGAAAAACATGCCTTATTTAAACACCGGGAAAACACACATGGGTATTTAAAATTGTTCATCACTCGTCAATCAGAAGATATTTGAACTTGGAGTCTACTTTATGAAAATGGCAGACTTCCTCTGCTTCCAGGTAAACCTAGCTGTCACAAACACAGGCAACGAGGAAGCAATAGCTCCATAAGCAGGCTGCTTATCAAATTTTGACTGATGAATTTAATGTTTTCTAAAAAGAGTGGATGAATGAGAAGTACATCAGAACACAGCTGATTCTAATTTTACTAACCTCTAGTCTAAACTAAGTAATTTGCACAAACACCTGGCAATTCTGGTCTGTTTATCAGCAAGGATTGAATGCCATAGATCTGTATGCAGCTTCTAATTTCAAGGTCTTCATTAATTTTTGCAGAACATATTGGAATCAATTTGTTAGTGTGCTGTGAACTGTTATCATAATCAAAATTAAACGATCTTGTTCAAATAAACTGGAGATAGTACATTTGTGATAGAGCAGAGTTGGTTTCATAAAAGCCATGTTTATTATGTTACTCGTAAGTACATACTGTCTGATAATTTGCAGCAGGTTCTCTATGGCTAGGATAAAATTAGTACAGGTTTATTGTGCTGCTTAAAAGGTGGTAGAGGCTCACTCAAGTAATAAGCAAAATCATTATATTTTTCTCTCTTTCCTGAATCACCAATATTGCTACAAAAATATCCACAGGGTATCCAACTTACAATATTGAACAGAACATCCCTGAGTCTGTGATACCAGAGGCCCCCAGACAGCACGAAACATAAAAGGACATCAATAGAAGGCATTTGGAGGATGCTTTTAAACCGAGCGTGGGCTGTACTCACAGCAGCACTGACGTTGTTAATTCAATTAACTTAGAAAGGAACCACTGTTTCCTCTACTCATCGCCTGAGTTAACCAGGGGTTATGGAATATTATTTCAGAGAGTATGAAAAGGATCATAGCAGTGGATAATCCAAAAGCCAATTATGTTTTGTTTGGAATGCATAATTTGTGATTTGGATTAGATTTACCATTATAATACATGTATAAATGTTTCAGATCAGGCCTGCATTTCCAAACATTTTTTTTTTTTTAATTTTTCTGGCAGTACTGGGGTGTGAACTCAGGGCTTTCCACCACTTGGGACACACCTCCAGCCCTTTATGCCTTAGTTTATTTTTCAGATTGGGTCTCCTGCTTTTTTTGCCTGGGGCTGGCCTTGGACCATGACCCTGATACCTCCACCTCTCATCACACCTGGCCCCAAAACAGACCTGGGCTTAGGCCAAATCAAGGCAGGAAGCTGGGTACAAATATTTCAGCACATGGACAAAGGGCTCTGAGGTTATCAGTGGCTGGCTGATAGTCAGGAACCTATGTCTGTGGTCTGCTAGGTACAGTAGCAAAAGGTTTTCTTGGGCCCTTTAAACATGAACCATGGTAAGTTTACTGCGTTTTCCTTTGCCCAAAGTGCTCTACTTCTTCCTGGTTTTTAAGGAAAAATGCTCAGAAGATACTTGTGCTTGGCCACCTCCAGATTTCAGAGAAAAGTGCCAAGGGATCAGACACCCTTTGCTCCTCCATCTTGAGATGCGGCTGGGGAGCCTGATGGAGCCACACAGCCATACCCATTCTCATGCTATTTATAGGAGAGAGTTGTGGGGAGAAAGATGCCAGGCTGCAAATGGGTGGAAATATGGCCAAAAAGGCCACTTTAAAACCCTGGGGCTCCGGCTCCCATGCTGCCATTCTAAGTTACCGATCCACCAATCTATCATTCAGCCTTTAATCCCAGTGCTTGACACACTCATATTTTTTATGTATACTGGATTCCTTTTGCCTAACCACTCTGTAAACTTAATTACACACTTAATCTCTGGCTCTCTATCCCACATTCTAAAACCTTCATATCATCCTCTGTCTATCAAGCAGGCAGCTCCTTGACCTTGAAGTTTCTGTGAAATACTCATGAGCTTAGAGACCCCAAAGTATATACCTGGAGCAGCCAAGACACCTTCAACACACCTGTGGCAGGTACAGCAGCTCCCTGTCTCTGCATGACAGATTGAGGGGTGACTTTTGGCTGCACACAGTTATAGAGGATGCTGGCAACACAGCCTCATTGTGAGGTCTAGTTAACTTAGTTGAAGAAGATTATGGAAGTGTGAGAATCTCTGCTGGAAGGTTTTAAAGACTAGAATTCAATGTAATAGGAACTCTTGGAGTCAAAGGAGTTGGGTTTCCATGATCTCTCAGACCACCCATGGTCTGAAGTCAAGGGAAGAAAAGCCTGACTCTTACGTCATGTTTGCTCTTGAAGCATCCGCGGCAATAAAATCAAGTATTATTTTGAAATGCAAAGCACATATAAACCGATGAATAAAAATTCCAATGAATTGGTGAATAAGTAAGATAAAATTGCCACCAAACTTATTCACATTCTTACTACAGGGCAAAATATATTGGCTTTTCCACCAAGTGGCTGAAGCTGCCAACATTCACTTGGGTTATTCAATTATTTGTTTAGGGTTACTGGCATGGGCAGTGGGAAGAGATTATTCACACAGGAACTCAGACGCACTGACGACACAAAGATTACTCATGTTCTAATATTGTTACAACTAAATGAGAATTTCTGGAAGTTGTGGAGCAATTTACTGAGCCTCACAAAGATGACATAAAATAGCTCCATGATTGAAAATATTATTTTGCTGTAGAGCCTTTTCCATTCCATTTTTATTAATGGTCTGTGGCCCATCTGGCCATTTGCTGCAATTCTCAGCTGTTAGTTCTGCATTTTCCAAGGGCATAACAAATGGAATTCTTTAAAAAGATGCCGGGAGAGAATTTAAAAAGCATGGTTTCGTTTTTGGTGAAGTAAAATCAAGTGTGAGACTGAGGTTCCAGGCGTTATCCATCTGGAAAGCAGAGTTCTTAGTGAAATGGAGGAAAGGTCAGCTTACGGCCAGGTGAGGGCTCATCGGGTTACTAGGGCCAGGCTAGTTTGTCTGAGGGACTGGTGTGGGAGCAGGATGGACAGGGCACAATGAACACACCTGTAGGGGTGACATGAGGAAGCAACAAGGAAAGGAAGCAGAGATTGTGTCCTGGAGGGACTTACAGACAGATAAAAGCCGAATGGAACAACATAGGAAAATGGGTGGGCATTCAGACGATGAAAGGGCTGGAAGAACCAGGATGGCAGCTGCAGTGCTCGAAGCTCTCAGCCATGAAATAGGCAGAGAAGATGAGAAGTGCATTTTTTTTTTTTTTTTGTGGTACTGGAGTTTAAACTCAGGGTCTCATGCTTGGGAGAAATGGGCTTTTGTTGAGCAGAGAGTCACATGGACAGGACAGAAAAATGACATGGGAGTCCCAAGTGATGCAGGAGCCTGTCCAGAGTCCCTTGGTGGATGGCATCTGTCAGAGTGTGGAGGGGCCCAGCAAGAGAGGGCAGCAAGCTGAGGTTCCCAGTGTATTCTGCCTCCTGATGAGGGGAGTATCCACACACCAGCACTAAGAAGGAAAAGAATGTCCTCCAAAGGTGGCAGTACCCTCATTATCACACAAGTGGGGATGGGGAGGAATCAGTACGGGGGGAAGGGGTGGTGGATGGAAGAGAGCCACTCTATCACAAAAAAGTTATGCTGCCTCCATCCCCTTGATCATGATGTCTTCCTTCCAGGGGACCACAGATCTGCAATGAACACCACCTGTGAACATCAGCCACAAGGAAGCAGGTCCTGTTGTAGAGGAAGGGATTTCTGAAAGAATGCCAGGCTACTTTGTACCCATGGAGCCTCCTATTTCATCTACTTCTGCCTGGTCCAAGTTCTTCCAAGTTGGATCTAATCAACTCTACCCCTTGCTGTCAAGTCCTACACAACATGGCCCTACATAGGTGACTTCCATTAGCATCAGAAACCCTTAGTCCACAGACGATTACAGAACTGGACCTTCCAACCTCACCCCCATGAGGACCTGCCCAGAATAGAGGAAGTCAAGCTGACTCAAAGTACTGACTGCAACCTAGGAAAGGTGTCCCAGACCAGAAAGAGGCCATGGCTCCTGAGTGGAGAACTCTCTGCTACCCCACCTCAACACCAAGAGAGCTGATTAAGTCACAGACCTTGCAGAGGCAGAACAAGGGCAAGGCACTCTGATCCAGGAGAAAGAGCAGGAGTCTGTAACACGTGCTTTTGAAATCCTGGTAATGGTTAGATGCAGTTTAATCTTAAGCGAAATGCTAGGTTTTCCCCTGAATCCAGTAGATGCCCTTGTCACTCCAACTGTAAGGGTGTAATACAACTGGATAGGATGCTTAATTTTTGAGTAATAGCATAGTAACTGCTTGACTATGGAAGACAGAGCAACCTTAGAAGAATAAGTTCCATCACGTGATTAAAACGGTAGAATTATATAAAAACAAAAAACCCTAATGTCTTCCCCTCACTCCATTAGGTTTGCACATCTGCTACAAGAGTGGAGGCAATTTAAGCCCTTGTTGATGTGACTAATCAGGTTAGATAATTGGATTTGTGGTGGATTAGTTAAACAGCAGCCAACCTTTCCTGCCCCAGCAGCTCTCGGATGGAGAGGCAGGTCGGGCCAGCTGTGCATTGGAGCTGTGCACGTGCCCAGCCAGGATATACTCACAGATATTGCCTATAAGAAAAAGGGGCCACACCTCCCGCTTCAGGAGAACTAGTGGCTAGAGGGCAAGTCACAGTGAGAGCAGAATGGAGCTAGAAAAGCTAGAGCAAGTCCACAGATAAATTTCCTCAGAAGATTATTGTAGGATATATTTTTCCTTTCTTTTATCATTTTTACGTTTACTCACATGTGTATACATTGTTTGGGCCACCTCCCCTCACCCCTTCTGGGCAGAACCTGTTCCACCCTCTTGTTCTCCGATTTTGGTGAAGAGAAAACATAGGAGATAATAAGAAAGATATCATGTTTTTGCTAGTTTGATGTAAAGCTAGCTATACAGAGAGAATCCTAGCGTTGCTTCCATGCACTTGTGTATTGCAACCCATGTTGATTCATTTCTGCCGACCTCTTCATTACTTCCTGGTCATCTTCCCATAGTGGCCTCTGCCAGTTTAAGATTACTGTATTTGCTCCTCTACAGTAAGTACATCAACCACATTCAAGTTTTAGGTTTCCTTCCCTCTCCCTATTCCTCCCGTGCATATTCTCTCCTTACTGTGTGAGCCAGGTCCAACAGTATTACTGCATTTGTTTAAGGTCTATAATCCGCATATGAGGGAGAACATGAGATTTTTGGCCTTCTGAGCCTAGCTAACTTCACTTAAGATGATGTTCTCCAGTTCCATCCATTTACTTGCGAATGACAGAATTTCATTCTTCTTTGTGGCTGAGTAAAATTCCATTGTGTATGAATACAACATTTTCTTAATCCATTTGCTGGTAGTGGGGCATCTTGGCTGTTTCCATAGCTTAACTATTGTAACTATTGTAAGACATTTTAAAGCTCCAGCAAGACAGCAATGAGACAAAAAGAATGTGAGGAAGAAGAAAAACAATTCAGAAGCCAACTTCTCATTTATCTTTATTCCAACTGCTCTTGACCTTTATTTTGACTCAAGGACCACTTTAAAAAAATGACAAGTGGTATAAACAGCTTTAAAGCTTTGGATTTTAGTTTTCTGGCCTAGTGACATTTATCTACATCAATATATTTTCCTTCTTTGTCTGAATTTTTAATTTAACAGCAGTTTTCACAACATCTTTCTTTGTGGTTGATTTACATAAAATTCAAAGATCAAATAAATTTTCTGTGTAGGAAAGAGTGACACTGGGACCATGACTTAGAGGAAAAAGGAATAGAGATGGGTCAAATCTTATTAGCAATAATATCAAACAATATCACAATAATGTCAAAGTTAAAAAATATTTTGCATCAGCAGATTCATTTTTGAGAATGCCCACAGGGAAAACTTTCAAAATGAAGTCAAGCAATATGCATGAGTGTATTCAATAGTTATACATAGTAGTGAAAGCCTACAAACAACCTAAATGTCCAGCTAGAGGGAATGGATAGGTAAAAGATAATCTATTATATGAAATATTATGCTCTTGTTAAAATCATGGTTAAAATATTGCAATCGAGGAAAATGCCTTTCATATCTTGTCAAATAGAACAAATGTAACAGAAATGTACAGGTACAGTATTTATATTACATGTGTACAAAGGCTGACCATGAACCAGACAAATACAGTTCTTTTCAAAATGTATTCTCTTTAATTTTATAAGAAAAAATGTAAGGAGACCTTCCTCCCCCAAATAAAGAAAGAGATAAAGGGAGGGAGAGAGGAACGAAGGAGAAGAGAGGCACTAATATCACTCATCCTTGCTCAATTGACACAACACCAGGGAAAATAAAATAAAGCTTTCTGTTCTGTCTCTGTTGGAATCATAAGAAAATGACAACTGCCAGTCACCTTATAGAACCTGCCTAGGGCATCAAGTGCAAAAACAAACAGTGATATCCTAGCAAGGTGTTAGGAACCTTTGCAGTGGGTTTTGGGAGTCTACTGTGGGGGTGTGGAGGTAAATTATTCTTCCAACTATAGGACTCTGTTGATTTCTTGACACTGCCCCCGATCTTCAGCAGCCAGCCCCAGAGAAAAATAGCCTTGCGTAGGCTGCACAGTGCCAACCTGCAGACAATGGGGGCTGCACAGCTCGGAACCCCAGATCAAGGCTGGGGCTCCAGCCTTGCAACAGAGCAGCAGCAAATGACAGAGTTCATGGTGCCAGAAACTATTTTAAGGGCTTTAGATGTTGGATTTTATTTCATTCTCATAACATCCCTTTCTTTTTCTTTCTCTCTCTTTTTTGTTTAATACAGTACTGGGGGTTTGGACTCAGGGCCTTCAGACCTTGAGCCACTCTACCAGTTTTTTTTTGTTGTTTTTGTGACTGGTTTTGATGAGATAGGGTCACACGAACTATTTGCCCGGGCTGGCTTTGAACTGAGATTCTCCTGATCGCTGCCTCCTGAGTAGCTAGGGTTACAGGCGTGAGCCACCGGCACCCAGCATACATCCCTTTCTGGTATGCTATTTTATGTCAATGTTACCACCCTGAATCAGACATGTTTATGACCCAGGGAGAACCTTGCTAAGCCTGGGAATCCCACAATACCTGATGTGGGTGTTCAAACTCAACTCTTGCTCACAGTGTAGAGATTTTTTTGATTGCTTTTGTCTCTCTAAGAGCAGCATGGTTCCTCGCTGACTTTGCCTTTGTGCAATAATGGTGAAGACCTGACCAATGAAAATAAATTGTTCAACGCTCCCTTAAACAACCAATTACAAAGATGAGTAAGGAAAATTTACCTTTTGAAGATTAGATCTTACTAAAGTCATACTACCTTAACTGAAGCAATTTTGATCTTTCACTATAGTGATTGTTCTCAAAAATCAAATGCTCAGTGTGTATTTTTTACTTACTTGAATTGCTCTATTTTTAAGAAGGTCACTTTTAATTTAGAGGACCCTCCCATCTCCCCCACAGCCTAGGTTCCTCTTGTGCCTTCTGCAAAGCATCATGGTCAAACTTCGAGCTCTTTAAGGAGAAAGAAATTACATATGTGTGTGTGTGTGTATACAAGGGAGTATTTACGGGTACACATGTGTGTGTGTCTATACTGACCCAAGAATATACAAACAGTATTCTTATTTTCATGGGATCCAGGATCTCAGGCTAAGTTACTCAGATCTTGGCCTTTCTACTGTCACATTATGTACTGAGCACTTTATATACTCTTCCTTTGAGAGATTGTCATTAGTTCCATTGCAGAAATAAAAACCCAGCATGTGCTTAAAAGAATACAAGCAAAGAATGTAGGATTTAAAATAAACACTGCAAGAAGCAGGCAGTCTTGGAAAATACCATATAACTTTGATTAAACATTCTTCATGTGCACATACCATGTAGGGAGGGGAAAGAAAAAGACTTTTATCCAGGACTTAACGTATGAGTACAGATTAAAAATAAGTAATAGTTAAAAACTGAGAACAATTTTCTCTAGAGAGGAAGACAAAAGATGGTAACTTCTTCAATAAGGAAAATCACAGGCTTCTCCTTTCTTGAGTTGTAGGGAATTATGTTTTCATATTTAAAGTCTTTATTTCTAGAATCATCTGTGCATCTCTTTCAAGGATTTTTAGTTTGTGCCCCCCATGTCCCCACACCCCTTTGCACATCTGTGCCTTACCATTTGGAAGCTTCGGGTTGAATGGAATTCACACTGCATCATATCGAAGAAGATGGGGATGGTGGCTTTGCGTAATTCTGTCTCAGGAATTAGTGTCATTTCTAATATTGGGCCCACCATTTCTGGAATGAACTTTATCTTGTGTTGACCTTGGAATAAAGAAATACATCGTTGAGAAATTTTTTAAAAAGTATTTCTAACTTGGGGTTACATACACAAAACAGAGCAATACAGATCATGTCACTTTGAACAGGAGAACTTGGGAACGGGCATCCATTTCTCATCTGCCATGATTGTGAACATTTCTAGCTGTGGGTGTAGAAGTGGACTGTATTCCAAATGTTACAAAGGAAGCCACTCAAAAACCCATCCAATATAAGGCCTATAGTCATGACTTGTCTGTTATAGAAGATAAACTTCCGTTTCATATATAAACAACTGTGTCACATAGACTGGGGACATGCGAAGTCACCTGGTACCCAGTTTTGGATAGAGCAGGGGCTGGGATTAGAAGAGTCAGTACAATGGCAATGACAAGTATGGGAGCTGATATAGGGAGAAAGCAGTCTGTTGGGTACTTTCTCCAACATCTCATGAAGATTTCCTGTGTGGCACCTCCACAAATGACACAGAATTATTTCTATCACATTTCAAATGACAATCATCAAAGCAAATCAAAGGACACCTCAAAGAGTATGGAACTGTAGAAACGGGAACGAGTCTACCTTCTTTGACTACTGGTTAATAGGAAAGGCCTTATTAATCTTATCCCATCTACTTTTCCAGATATAATTTTTGAAGAATTCAGGAAAATGTTTCTAAAAGTTTTTTTTCTTAAAAAAAATAACATAAGCCAGGTGTGGTGGTAAAGGCCCAGCAGGATGTTGGGACCAACTTCCCAGGGCAGCTTAGCAAGGCCCTGTCTCAAAATAAATGAACAACCCAACAACTTCCCACCGACATCAAAACAAATAATACAGCTGTGAATAAGGTTATATACTACCTAACGCTACAATGCACGTATACGAGACAGGCCTAGTGAAAGCCTTGTCTCATTGCATCCTCATGATAACCTCGTGATTGGGTCATCTCCTCAACCCTATTTTACCAATGAACAAATGAGGTGCTTCTTCTGGCAAAAGTCAGGGCTTAGGACCAGATCTAAGATTTCAAAGCCTTATCTGTAACCATGCTTTACTGATCCCTTCCCTGCCTGCTGGTCATAGGCACACATCTCCACAACAGGAACTGTGAACATCCATACCACCCCCTGTTGTGTCTGTTGCCATCATAGGACAGAGGTAAGTAACCTGTCACTAAGTCCTCCCAAAAGTAGACTGATTTTTTTGCAAGCACCAGAACTTGTTTTCTGTTCTATTTTAATCGTTTTTGTGGCAAACCTTGGTAGTGTTTTTTTGTGGACCTCTGTCTTTGACTCAGACACAGGCTCAGAAACACAATCGGAAAGTCCCACAGTTCAGCAGAGACACCAGCAAGTGGCCCCACGGAGTGGTCAATAACTCCCTGCTGCTAGTTGTGGGTTTTGCTGCCACTGTGCCCTGCCACAGCAGTGGCTCCCATGATTTCTGGCTGTGTGACTCCTTAATTCGCGAGGCCTGGGGCACAATATAGGTGATCTTATACAGATTTTGAAGCCATGGAAGGCAGAGGGAGAAAGCAGCAGCAATGCCCAAGGTCACTTCCCTGACAGGACTCTGAGCCTCTAGAAGGAAACTGCTGGAAACTGTTTCTATACAAAGGGTGTCTGCCTTGCTAAAAGTGACACGAGAAAATACAGAGGCAAGTCCTACCAAGTGTGGTCTTTTAAAATCCTATCCTCTCATCTTTATCTTCATAAATATTTTATCTTCATGTCACCCCACTATATCTAACATCATCTCATTTCCAACGTGTAACAGAAGTCTGCACAAAAAATTATATGCTTGAGTGAATTATTTATGAAATTATCTTATTAACATCAGCAATTTATCCAGAGTTAATCAATCTAATACTTTTATTCAATCAGAAAACAGAATGGATACACCAAAGAATTTACTTTTCTTTACAACTCAAGCAATACAGATTTCTGTAAAGACAGTCATTAAACAAATTTGGGTATCATAAAGTAACTACATTTAAGAAGATATTCTCAGTTAGCTTAAATGAATTTTTATTGGGTGTACACGTGCAAAATGTAACCTTCAATAAGGAACCTAAATTTAATTAAAAGCATATTTTCAACTTTTACTAAATAACTAATATTTTGACTAAGGCTATAATAGCATGATTCTCATCACTTCCCCAAATGTTTAATGTTTTTGAAAGGCACATAACTGCTGCAAAGCACTCTCTTGAAAATGCCATTCTATTCAGTGTCTCAGGTGACACTTTTGTTGTATTATGCCTAAAAAATGTCAGAGCCAATGCTTCAGAAGACAGATGCTCATGACACAGAGTTGTTCATCAACCACAATCTCAATGTCATAAAGTTTCCTCTCACCAGCAGTGTTTATTGTTCCGAGCTGGGAGGAACATATGAGGCAGAAACAAGTGGCTGTAGAGGTGGGGATCAGAGAACTAAGGTTCAAAAAGAGAGGGTTTCCTAACTACTGGTCATCACCCTTCCCATGAGACAGGTAATGCACTGATTTGTAGCAGCCTGAGATCTTTGTAGAGTGAAACCCTAAGGACTGGACGGCCCTAAACCAACAGTCCCCAAGGTGGGTGAGGAGGGTGAGTGAGGGTCTCCAACGCTCTCATGTTATGTTATTTGGCATTTGCATTATGGGCTTCTCCTGGAGCACATCTAGCTCAAATTTAACAATGAACTTGTGTGTGGATCAATGAAAGTCAAAGAGACTACTGAAGTACAGAAAACCAAGAAAAGAGGTTATACTTTTCTTTTGGAGAAGAGGGAAGACTGAGCCAACCATCAGGGTACAGAGAAACATTTCACCTTCTGGCTCCTTGTCAGTCTTCCAGTTACACCACCAAGTACCATAAGATCTACCTGAAGTTTATTTTACTTACAGAACCATCTCCCTCCTCCCCAGTGCTCACTTTGCAAGTTGGACTTCCTTCAGCACCTTACGCTGGGTGTCTGGACAATCACTTTAAAATTATTATTGATCAGAAATCCTGGCCATTCAATATAGTCTTATCCCTGGGAAAATCTCTGCATGCACAAGGCAGGTAGGGCAAAACTTCTGCTACCCAGCCAAACCTGTCATGGCACATTGTGCAGTATAATGGTTTTCATGAAAGCAAACAATTTACCCATTCCCCAAAATAGCCTTGAAGGGAATTCCTGCAAGAAAATATCCCAAGCTGAACAGGGCCCCAAAAGATTTTGCTGTGAGCACATTTGTTCAGCTGGCTCCACAGCTGGATGTCATAAACAAAAAATGTAGGGCTGGAGGTGTGGCTCAAGTGGCAGAGCACCTGCCTAGCAAGTGCAAGGCCCCGAGTTCAAACCCCAGTACCAGAAAAACAAAAACAAAATAACAAAAAATGTAAGTGGAGGTGACCAACCCAGATGGAGATGAGGTGGTCTTATGGGCTGCCACACGGTGAGTTTGATAATCACTGAAGAGCTGGTAACTAAGTACAACTCTCCTCTTTTCTTTTGAAAGAGAACTTGCTTTGAATTTCCCCATTCACACTCAAAATATGGTAGGTTTGGTAGGGAAAACAACCCACTGCTCTGTCCCAAAGGGCAGCGCCATGCAAACTGAACAAAGAGACCCCAGATCACTGCCCTGGGGCTCGTGAAGGTACAGTCTGAGACCCTCGTTGCCACAGACCACACATGGTACTGTGATGACTCAAGGAAAGCATGGTGTAGAACATTTGGTATGAGGCCTGATCCAGTGATCATTCTAAGGCGATAAGTACACCTGATCTGACTTCTATTTTCATTTTTTTGGCAGAGCTGGCTTGATGTGGGTGCCAACATATTCCCAAACCTGAACCCATTAGAAAAAGTAAAACTAAAAGCTGTGTAGAAAATAGGCTGTGTATATCCTGGGAAATTGAGATGTGTTGTCATGAATTCTGAGAGTGGCAGCCTGCACAATGACACTTACAGCCAGATTCAAACACCTGAGATCTCACCAGGAAGGGGCTGGGTTGCCCAAGGTGACCCTACAGAGCTATTCTGAGTCATTTTGAGGGGCTGCTGGGGGGGTGGTGACCCCATGCCAGCAGGTGCTTTGTTATTTCTTTAATTTTTAAAAATAACTTAATAACCCAATCCTGGTGATTGATTGTAAGTTCTTGCTAATTCCAAGTCCTTGCCCTTAATTGGCCAAGGTCATGGTTTCCTTTTGACCCTCTTGTGTGCTTTTCATGCTGAAGTCAATGCTTCTAGCTAAAGAGCTACAAAGCATGCATCTTATGCATTAATCACTGTATTCAAATCAGCAAGCAACAGGATGAAATGGGGGAGATTTGCTCTTAACTGTGTCTTCCATACGGCAAATCAAATGCTGGGCTTATTTGCAGCATAATGACAGATGAAGTCAAGAGAATCAACTGCTCTGAAATGGCTTTAGAAACTGAAGCCAGACCTAAGAGTACCTCCTCAGAAGGCCAGTGTTTTCCAAGGGCCTGGACAGCCTTCATTTGAGAGCCCAGAGAAACTTGCCCTTCCCTAAGCCTCTCTTTCCTTCCCTCATTGCTATGTTGGCAAATGGCATGGAATGAAATGGGGGCAGTTTCAATGGTGGTCAATCCTAGGGATTCCAGAGATACCACTAAAAATACTTACTAAAAAAAAACCCTAAGACACAGAAACTGTGAAGGCAAGAATGGCCATCTGTCAGGGTGACCTCTGGCCTGTAGGGCTTGAGCTGGGCTTTGGAGGCTCCCTTGTAACACAAAACACTATCATCTGAAAGCAGCAGTGACAATGTCCTCTTGGAGGTGGTGCCACTCATTTAGGAAGGGCCAGGCTAAAGTGTGGTCAGCCTGTGTCTAGAAGTGCCAAAGGTCCATGTTAGGAGCACAGATGAAAGGTGGAGCCCATGACCTCTCCTTCATGGACACTGGGCCTAGAAAAGCTCTGGCTCCTGTCATCCAGCAGAAAGTGTCCCTGGAAGCCACTTTTCTGCAGTCCCTTCCACCTCTCTTGCCTCTCCTTCTCTCCCACGGAGCTGCATACCATCCCTGCTTGGTGTGAGTCTTGCCATCTGGTCTGCCAGGGCAAATGACAAATGCATCTGTCAGAGCATGATTTTAAGAAAGAACATGGAAAGATCAATTAGAATGAATCACGAATGGTCCTCTTTGTTCTAAAAGTCTTGCTGTCACTGGATCATCGTATATATGTGTCATAGAATTATTGAGCCTTAGGATTGAAAGGCTCTTGAAAAATTCAGTCAACCTCTTCATCTTATATCTTAGAGGGCCGATGGAGGGAAGCAGAGAAGGACTGTGTCACCTGTCTGAGGTCATATGGATAATGTAGGACTTATCAAGTTTCTTCACTCCATCTCAGGGCTCCCACTCTGCCCCAGGGCATGGTAGGAAGGCTAAGGACAGGCCTTATAGGTTCCATGTTGCAGAGATCATCAGGCTTCTGGTGCCAATTTTGAGAGGAGGAAGCCCAACCCAGACAATGTAGAGGCAAGAAATGGAACTGAAGCCACCTGGGCAAGGCCATTCACCCCTCCATGGCCAGAGACTCATGGCACAAAGCAAGTTTGGGGACAGATGGCTGGGCCAGAAAGAGTTTAATGTCACCTAGGAGGGAGGCCTGGGTCCCAGATGGTGCCTTAAAGACACAGAAAGTACCAAATTATCATCAGACATTAATTTCTTTAAGGAGCATATCTAAAAGAATTACATGTCATATTGATTAACAGAAAAATCTGTTATTATTGTTAATGATGAAAGCTGATTGGAAAATTGCATGAATTAATTAATTTATGGATAAAATTGTGTTAGCTTCATATCATAATCATGCATATCCCTTTTATGCTGCCACCACCTGGTGGTAGGGTACCTAAATACAGGATCTAGTTTTGAGCAGGAGAATGAACCTTTTGGATGTTAGATTCTGCAAAACAAATTAATAAGTGATGGCCAATGTCACGTGCCAACAAACATGGTTTAACACATCAGAAACTGATGGATATGCCAGGCATAGTGATGCATACCTATAATCCCAGCACCCAGGAGATAGAGGTAGGAGGACTGTGAGTTTGACGCTGGCCTATACCACAGTGAATGGATAAAGAAAACAGGGTGCATATTCACAATGGAGTATTATTTGGCCATAAAAAATGAAATTATGTTGTTTACAGGAAAACAGGAAGAAATCATCATGTTAAGTGAAATAAGCCAGAATGATAAAGACAAATTTCACGTGTTCCCTCTCATATGCAGAATCTAGTCCTTAAAAATAAGTGCCAGGAATGGAAAACAGGTTTTGCTTGGGGGAGGGTACCACTGGGAGGCGTGGGGAGGTGAAACGAAAGGGGAGAGGAGGATATGGTTGAAGTAATTTATGTACATGTATGGAAATAGAACAGAGAAACCTGCTCAAATTGTTTTAAGCAGGGTTAAGGGAGACATGAGGAGAGATGGGGTGAATCTGATCAGGGAACATTGTATGTGTGTATGGAAATATCACAATGAAACTCCTTTATACTACTCGTATATGCTAATAAATAATGTTTAAAACAAAAAGAAAGTTGCTGGGGGCATGGTTCAAGTGGTAGAGCACCTGGCCTAGCAAGCAGAAGGTTCTCAGCTCAAACTCCAGTACCACCAAAAATATAAATAATGAAAAAAGAAAGTAAAAAATAAGGAATGCTGGTGATGCCTAGGAGTGAAGGAGCGTTCCCTGGACACAGGAGGGCGCTTTCTTGATTTCTTCACTTGCCCCACAGTCAAAGTTCTCGCTTTCCCTTTGGTCTGTCTCCGGATTACTGAAAACCATTATTACAAAGAGTAGCAATTTCTGTCCCAAGAACAGAAGCAACTCAGATTCTTAAGATGTCCCAACATGAGCTTAACATGATGATTTCTTCCTGTTTTCCTGTAAACAACATAATCCCTGTCATGACCAGCAGGGATTCAAGATGAAATTGAGGCTACTCACCAAGGTTGTACCACATGTCTCTGATTTCAAAGCCAATCTGTCTCCTCATATCTCCATACCTGGAAAGCAGGGAAAGAAAAACACTGAGTCACTCCACGAAGCTTCTAGAAATCAGACTCACAACATTTTCAAGTGCAGGTAAGGCCTCCCACCATGGAGACAAATAAACATGGTGTTGGAGTTCCAACTTCATTTGCTACCAGCAAGACTCCATGGATGAGAGATCCAGCCAGGAATCTCTCTCTCATCCCCCGGATGACAGAGCATCCCGTGGGAGCGTGGAGAAGCTGTGACAAGCAAAAGCATTTTGCTTTCTTCAGTCTCCTGGCTCCTGGGCCTAAGGGGAGTTTGTTTGCCATGCATGGTGATCTAACGTCTGGGCACAGAATAACATTCTTCTGCACACAGTAAGCAGCTTTTCCATGTTAAAATTAAACCTTGGACTCAGGGAAGGTCACTTCCAAATGTCCCTGCATTCTTCAATATCATTTTAAATGTAAGGAATTGCTTAACATCAAAATATGTCAACAAACGCTCCACAGTTTTTTGTTTATCAGGAAAATAAATGCTAATTTTCCTCCCGGTGGGCGAAGAGAGGAGGTGTGTGTTTCATGAGTAAACAGAATTTGATGCTTCAGAAGATAAACCTTTATTAGTTTGTGAGCAATTTAACTTTTTCCTTTATTGCCGAAGGAAAAAGCTGATTATATTAAAAATAATAATTTGCAAAATTATCATACAGCATTGCTGCTTAGCAGCTGTGGCTTGAACTTGCTCTGTACATCCTTATGGCAGTTGATGGGCAGAGGAAAGCTGATCGCAGATGATGGTGTCACAGTTCTGGAAGCAAAGACCTTGGCTGGGAAACCAACAACCTCAGTCTGCTGCCACCTTATTAGAGTCTCTAGTGCCCCAAGCACCTGTCTGTCACTCATAGCAGGAGGGCTGTCACAGTGTGCCTATCTCACCTGGAAGAGAGCTCTCCCTGGTGTGGGAGGCTCTTGTGCAGATGCATCTTAAATCACTTCTACCCAGGACAAAGTGGAACCTACAAGCCCAGCCCAGCAAGTGATGAGTCAGTGAATCCAGGGGGATCTTGATGAGTGACAAGCCTATCACCAAGGCCACAGTGAGGAGAAGCCAAGAGAGGTATTGAAAAGCACAGCAGCAAAGCCACTGAGCCTGAGCTTCTGGGTGACCCCTTTTATGTCTAACTCGCACCCTAAATAGCCTAAGGGCTAGGCGACCTGCGCATATCCTTTCCAGGTTTCCCAGTTCCAATTTCTGCCTCTGCATGAACATCCAAGGTCTCCCAACAGCCACTGCAGACCTGACCTGGGGATGATGAAGTTGACAGCGTGGTACCTTGGCAGCTTATTATCCTCCAGCATTTACCGGGGGAGAGGAACTCAGAAAGTAAACCATGCCCAGACCTAGCTCTGACTTTTCCTCCAAGGTTAGTGAGAATTTTGCTGTCTAGTGGAAGAACTGTCTTTCAGCAAAGTAGGCATCCAACAAGCCTGGGGCATGGCATCAGCGGGAGGAGGCCTAAGAACACAAACGCCTCTAGCACTCTGGCCTTTGCAGCTACCTGTTAAATCCTCAACACACCAAGGAGGTCAGAGGCCCCAGAGGAGGTGAAAACCA
Organism: Castor canadensis; assembly: GCF_047511655.1. Taxonomy (NCBI): domain Eukaryota; kingdom Metazoa; phylum Chordata; class Mammalia; order Rodentia; family Castoridae; genus Castor; species Castor canadensis. Next base: position 5,437,573 of record NC_133392.1, read on the forward strand.
AGAGCAGTGATGTTGACCTATCCGTTACTAACTGAAGCTTTGGCCATCCTCACATTGAAGCTACATGAATTACTTGTCATCCTGAGATACATCTGAAACATAAGGATGCCCAATGTTTAGGCTGATCTTAATCAGTGTCTCTGCCTTTCTGGCCTCTGACTCAACTTCTTGCAGGTCCTTTAGGGATTCAAAGGAAATCCTAAAGCTGGGAATTTAAGTAGAGGAGACCCATGGCCACAATGGGCCCAACACTGGTGGTCTTTATGGCTCAGGAGTAACCCAGGGTGGTGATCTGCCATTTCTCCAGTGCTGGTATGGAGATATAGATGCTGGGAGGCATGCTTGGGAAGGGAGCCAGGGAAGGCTGTCCTCGTTGCCTCTCCTGCAGGGGACGAAGGAGGGTGAGGGCTGGGGATTTCCACCCTCAGTTCTATTTTCCTGTCCTTAAGTGGAAAAAGACTTGCATTGGCAGTATTTGAGAACTGGGGATGAGCCTATTGTACATGGCTCCCAAAACACTGTTTAATAGTCAAATAAGACAAGGCGCCCAAGCCCGGAAACTATGACAAAGAAGAGTAGGGAGCTGAATGGTGAAGGGCAAGATTGGATTTCCCTGGCAGTGAAATTGATCTTTTCTTTAGTTTTAATAAGAAGGCAGCTCTGATGAATCTATACATGCCTCAGAGTAATCCCCAAACAGAGTCACAGCTGTCACCAGACCTCAAGAGGGCTTCCTGAAACATTTCTACCTTCCTCCCATGGAAGAGAAAAATGACAATTGAGAGTGTCTCAGCTGAAGCTCATTACCTGGAAGAGAACTTGGAGCCGCTGGCAACCCCAGAGATCACAATTAAGTTCCTCTCTAACAATTTATAGTTGAGAGAGCTGGACCAGTCCTGAAGGGAGAAGCAGAATGACTTGGCTGCCATCACAGGGCAAGGACAGTCCAAGTTCCCAGACCTCAAATCCATTCTTCCCTGCACAGTACACGTCTGGTCCCAACAAACACTGTACACCTTTCATAGTGCTTTTGTTCCATTTTTTCCTTACTAGAAGACTATGAGGTGAGACGCAGACAGCACTGGAATTCTTCCAATGAGGGGGCTGACCATCATGGTGCCAAACCCACGCCTGGCGCCACCAGGATTACAAGCACATGGAGCTGGAGTCACCTCGTTCTGTCTGTTGGTTCTCCACATCTAGCATCCCTGTGCCCACCCACAAAGTGAGCATAGGAATGTATGCTCCAGAGGAAGCCGTTCCTAGACCCAGGGAGACCTAGAATCCTAAAACCAGGCCTATGTTAGCTCTTGGCACTCTGCTTCTTCAGCCTGAGACCAGAAAAATCATGTCCACCAGAGCCAGCCCAGGCTCAGAGTGAGGCAACCTCAGCCCAAAACTAAGCACAATTGGGTCAGTCATTTAAGTGCCCTCACCTTCAGTCTCCTTATTTGTAGTATGGGGAAAATGGCTTATGATGCCCATCTCCTAGGCTTTTGTGAAGGATGCAAAAGAAATGACACCTCTGTCTATCCCAGCTGATACTCAAGCCAGGTTAGACCCTTCCTTTGAAACTTCAGGTGGACCACCTCAGAGTATCCCCTTCAAGGTTGAACTGGTCATTAGATCAATTCATTTAGAATTACTGAGTAATTCTAACAAGACCCACAGACCAAAGGAGACTATTAGCATGACAAGACAGACAGACAGACAGTAATCTGATAATCACACAAGATATCTACCTATCTTGTATACATGATACCTGTGAGTGTGGCATTATATGGAAACAGGGTCTATGCAGATATAACCTAATTGAGAAGAGGGCACACTGAAGTGGAGTGGGCCCTACATGGAACAACTGGTGTCCCTCTAAGGAGGGAAAGATTTAGAGACACAAGACATGAAGAAGAATCTAATCTGAAGACAGAGCAGAGACTGGAGGAGATGCCTGCAACAGATTCTCCCGGTGAGCCATCAGAAGACCCGACCCTGCTAGCACCTGCATTTCAGACATCTGGACTCCACAACTGTGACACACTTTGCTGAATGACCCCCAGCTTGTGTTCATTATTATGGCAGATGGACCTAGGAAATTAATACAATGGCCCATTCAGCTAACATCCTGGTGACCACAGTTTGAAAATTGCTTTCTTAAGGAGAGAGAATGGAATCAGACTGGAGGAACTCTACCACTTCATGACAGGTAGTTTGGACATACAGTCCAAACTTGATAAGGGAACAGACTAAAGGGTCAGGGACGGGGGGCAGGGAGGGAGGGAGAGAGAGAGAGAGAGAGAGAGAGAGAGAGAGAGAGAGAGGAGAGAAAGGATGGGCACTTTTATTTTACTTAGTGGGAGATAGTAGGTTTCTAGATAGGCGAGGGGGGACAGGACCCCAGACGGGACCAATGGGAATCAACCTTGTTTGACATAGGGCTGATATAGGGGTCCTACTTACATTGAGCGCTATCATATTTCCCAGGGCAGTGTCACCAATGTGTGTGGGACATCTAACTTTGCCAACAAGAAGTTGGCACAGTATTACTGCTTATGAAGTCTGTCTCCCTAGTCCCCTTCTAATTCATAAGGCGATTTTGTTTTGAATACTTTGAGTGTCCTAAAAGTAATTAACATAAATATAAATTACATCGATCACATAGCCTGTTATCATCTGTAACACAGAATTATAGCTTCTGATGAGGTCACATTGCCAAATGGGGCTTATCACAGCATATTTACTTCCTTTCAGTTTCCCCAAAAGTTGCCTCTGTAGTTTGACTTAACATGTAGGCATTTCAGAACCCAGTGTTTGGTCAGATGGAGATATTTTTGTTTCTCTGGTATTCTGGTCTAGTTGTGAAACCTGTCTTCCTAGAAGGTTGTAGACTTCAAGAGGAAAAAAAAGTGAAAAGATAACAGAGCTGGGCTTTGCCATCAAACTTTATATTCTCATGCTGAAGACTTTAAATGGGTGTTTGATGCTCAGGCATGTAGAGGCCCAATTCATTCTTGAGCCCCTTGTTCTTCCAGAACACAGAGATCCTTTGCAATCATGTGACAGACACATCATTCCAAGGGGGGACACTTTGTGGCTTGCATACTAAAGTTGTCAAGCTGGCTGCCAATCAAAAGTCAACTTTTTAACGTATTATTCTTATTTTCTGAGCCCCAATAATGAGGACGGGGATAGGAGGAGGGAGTGACAGTCAGACTTAGCATTCAGAGGATGTCTCTGTCCTTCTTTCTGAGTCCCGAGCATCAAGGATGTCTGAAGGGTGAGCCTGCTAATTTTCTTATTATGGGCTTTGAGTCTTAGGAGTTATTATTTTGTGGCTCACTGACAAAACTTGCTCTCAATTTGGGTTTGACATAATCAGTTCTCTCTGCGTTATGGACCATTCTTTTACGCTATTCCCATGCACTTTGGGGAATGTCTTTGGAATGGCTATCCTAATTATCCCCAACTTCTGTCACCGGAAGGACAGAGTACTAAACAATAGGGAATGGACAGGCAGGTCTTCTGATACTAGAATATTTCACTGTTTAGAGCCACACTGGCATGAACCAGGCAGAGGTGAGGAGCTGGACGGCTTGGCAGTGAGTAAAGAAAGATAGGCTGAGAAGAGCAGAGGCCACCTGCTCAGAGGAGTCCTAGAATAGCAGATTGGCCCACATGGGCACAGTCCTGAGGCTCGATAAAGGCTTCCCCGTAGACACAGAAAAGCAAGTGAATCATTACCCATCATTACCATCCAGCCACTGGCTCAGGCCCACGGTCAATCTTCATGTCACAAGCCCCTTATGCCCAGCCCCAACCCTCCAGGCCCTGCTATTCCCTGATGTTTGTACAACATGAAACAGCCCTTTGCTTCTAGATCAGGCCAAGCCCTTTGAGGTTCCGTGTCTCTTTCTGGGATGACTGCTGTTTAACTGTTGGCTCTGGTCAGTGAAGGTGATAGACCACTCAACTTCCTTCCCCTCCCAGCCTGAAATCCATGATGCCAGGAGACCTTTGGGCTTCTCAGGCTGGGCCTTGCAGGCCCATCTCCCAGCCATTAGGACCCTAGTTACCACCCCACTTCTGCCACACTCTACTTGTTAGCTTTGCATTTTTGCCTCTCTGCTTCCCCCACTAACCTCTTAATGCTGTCATTATGGCATCTGCTTCTCCTCTCTGTTCCGAGCACTGGGACTGCACAAAGAGTAGGCTCAATCCCTTTTCACTGGATAATTTTAGATGAACGAAAACATACAGTGCCTAGACAGTTTAAGCATTTGGGTAGGAACCCTCAAAATATTTCTTATGCAGGTTTTGATATTTAGAAATAAATTGCAAGTGGACTATGAAGTGTTTAAAGTCTGACAAGAGGCCTGAAGAATGTGACAAGCTCTGGTGGCCCTCTGTGTGGTTTATACTGCATAGTCTCACAAATCAGGTCAGACTTATCTGAGACATGAGCATATTTTGGCTAGCCTCCTCCATTGCCTGTCATTGCGACACAAGGAGCCCATGACCCTGGAGAGGACTCTCAGACTCACAGAGAACCCAAGCCACCCTACAGAGTCATGCAGAGACAACTTCTAAGATGCTTGGGTCTTTCCCTTGGGAAATCCATGAGAACATTTAGAAGGGTAACTCCACAGTCTGTTGCTGCTGCAGTGATAAGAGAAATGCCAATGCCTGATCCAGAGGCCCTGTTGGCTCTGGAAGGAGAGACACCAACTGGCTGTGTTTAAATTTTCTTTGTCTTTGAAGCCTTTTGTTAGGTGGGAAGCAAACATTTTCTCTGGCAACCAAAGTCCTGTGTGGTTAAGGCATTTGCTAACATTGCTTTAGCACACCAGCCTGAGAATGGGCCCAGTGCAGAGCCGCCACCCTGGCCCCTGGGGCCTCTGCATCAAAGTCTTCAGAGGCAGGTTCCATTTTCAACGGACCTCTCTTCTGAGGACACCTCCAAGCATGGGAAGTGCAGGAAGCGGGCTCTGAAGTCAGACACTGTGGGTTTGCATCCCAGCACCACCCCTCAGTGAGCACAGCCTGCACGGCTAAGGATCTCCCCGGAAGGCTAAGTCCTCCTTCTGTGGGATGGATAAAGGGGACCCGTGTTCCAGGGAGTTGGGTAGGCCCTCAGCGAGCTGTACCTGCGGTGGTAAGGGTATGCAGGGGATTTCTGTTAATACAACAGTGGTTTCCACTACTTAGCACGTGAACAGGACAGCAATAAGTCTAGGCATCAGGCTCACTTCCTACTGGCCCTGTGACAGTCACAGGGCAGGGCAGCCTCTAAAAGGTCCAGCCTGGAAGAGTCTGTGGACTAATGTGAGTGATTAAGAACTACGCAGGCTCTGAGGAGATGCACTGCACGAGTAGCCCTGGGTGAGCACCCATTCTGCCCCGCACCGTGCCTGGCTTGGCAGATACATTTCTACTTCTCAACACTGATCACTGTCTACCTCCACAGTTCTTTGACAGCACTCAACCAGACAAGGGAGCCCAGAGAACAGCTGGCCAGGGGCAAGCTGACTTTTAGTTGCAAGGATGCAGATCGAAGTCTTGAAGGTCCCCAAAGCAACACAGATTAAAACCGTGTGCTGGAACATACTTTGCATTTTTCTAGGTGTGACAGCTAGTGACTCGAGCAGTCTGTGCTTTACCTGATCATCTGGAAAGCATGGATGATGAGAGGACTTACGACTGGTCTTGCTTTTTAATGATTATATGTGAAAATGCAAACCAAGTGCTCATAGTACAACTCAGTAAATTATTTGCTGAAGCACATCTTACTCTTTAGAGATAATCTGTTTTCCATTTGCCCTGTAAGGAAGAGAAACACTCAGGGCATAGAGAAAGGCTGAGTGGCTGCTACCTTCTGAGATTCCTTTTGGAATCTCTGACTGAAAGAGCAGTCTAGGGACAGTCAGATATTGCACAAGTAATAGAAACACGATGACCTGGCAATATGGAGGCCATTCCAGAATCTTCTCAAGAGTCATCTGAAAGAGGAACAGGGAGCAGAGAGAAATTAGTGCGACTGAACAGAAAAAGAGGAGGCAGTGCTCAGAGCATCCAGACATTGTGAGGAAACCCAAAAGTGATTTTCTTTCTTGATGCTGGAGCACAGCAGTGCAGGATGCAGACTGGGGTGACAGAGCTGAAGGTGCCTGGCAAGGACCTTGACCCTCATGGAGCTTTGTCAAGGTTGGCTTACAAGGATTCAAGTGTGAGTCCAGTCCATTCAAATTTACCCAGAAGAAGATGGGTAATCTGCTACCAAGAAGGAAGCCATCAGTAGCTCAAACTCCACTATGAGTTGCAGGATAATCCAAACAGTGCCCACAGCTTCCACAATTCTCTCTTTTTAGAATCAAGGTTGGAGAATTAAGCAATAAAGTAAACCACATGTGTAAGGACACCACTGTAGTGCACAGCAAATGTCATTATCTCCAGAAATTCAAATTTTGTGTTGTGCTAACCATCTCGAATTGTACTGACTTTGAACCTACCAAGAAGAATCCTGCAAATTCAGATCTTGATTCACAGGTTAGAAAAGGCAGCACTGGATTCATGATTTAAAACCACCCTTTCATTACACTGTGATTACATCTCAATTTGTACCCAGTTGGCTTAGAGACGACAAGAAAATTACACTAATAGAGCTGGAGGCTCCTGCCCACAATGTCAGAGCTGGACGAGGACTTACTTGTTAAGGATTTTGGCTCTCTTAGCGCTTGAAAAATTCTCCAGTTGCAAGGACTCTTGAGTGAGGAAAGCGACAGCCAGGTGAAAGTAGTTGTTCCACAACTGAAAACCAGAAGAGGGGAGATGCTGAGTTGTTGAACAGCTTACACAGGATCTCAAAAACACTCTGGGACATGTATCTCCTCTCTCTCTCTCTCTCTCTCTCTCTCTCTCTCTCTCTCTATATATATATATGTATGTATGTATGTATAACTTATGAAATGTTTAAAAAACCAGAGAACAGCTATGCAGTCCTGGAGGTATGGTTCACGGCTCAGCATGGAGCTTAAATCCCAGCTCTACAATTCACTAGCGTACCTAATCTAACCTCTCTCTGAGCTTCAGTTTCCTCACTGGTAAAATAGAGATTTCAACAGTATCTACCTCACCTGCTTGCTGGGAGGATCAAAGGACTAAATATATGTAGAGTTGTAGGCAGGGTGGTGTTGAGCCATGTGGTAAGCACTTAACACTTAATAAATGTTAGCTGTTGCTGTTATCATGCTATGGAGCCCCTTACTGAAGGACAGTATAGACTTCCATAATTTATGGTCTCTATTGTTCCAAAATTATGCATCCACTAGACAATTATGGGAAATAGAAACAGATCAAACACTTAGTTCAAGGGCTTATGGACTATATGTGTTTTGACAGGCAATGGTCTATAGGAGAAATCAGTGGATGTTGTTTACTCATTTACAAACCAGGGATAATAAGCAAATGAAATAGCTCTGAAGAGTTATGAAAAAGTATAGTGTCCACATTATCTGTTTTTAATTACCTGGGAAGGACGTGGAAGTTTAAGAGCATTCACCGGATCTGAGAGTGTGTGGTGCTCCCTTTATCCAGCCCTTCTTAGGAACTGCCCTTTTTGTAGTAATGCACCAAGGACTCTGACCGCCTCAGAACTAAATAAGGAGGTGATGTTACCCCATCTCACAGAGGGAGATGGAGACTTGCCCAAGGGTACAGGTGACATTAGAAGCTGAGCAACCCTATGGCACAGTTCATATTCCCACAAAGTGCTTTATTTTTGGCCTGTTTTGTAATTATACATATATAATTATAGTATATATATACATAAATTATAATATATATATATATATATAAAGGTGGCCCAACACCTCCCTCCTATGTCCCTCTTACCACTGACAAAAACCAGCAGCCCCTGTCAATTGCACTCTGAGAATCACAGTCAGCACTACGGCTAGCAAGGGACCCAGGTATGCATGGACCCAGAACACGATTTAACTTATTCCAATATCTTTACAAGTATCAATGGCAACAACACATGGATGCTTCCTTTTAAATGACATCATCACTGATTCTTTATTTCTTCTTTTCATTTATAGGACGAGGACTACTGTGCAGCCAGATGCACTCCTAGGTGGCCCGTGACTCTTGCCACAGCCTTTGCAAACAAGAAGAAACATGCCCATCACACCTGCCACAGGGCAGAGCTCAGAACCTAAAAGCACATGGCTTTCAAGGTGCTCAGGTCCAGTCTGAGAACCCAGGGATCTGTACTCATGAAACAGCAAAAAGCACAGGGATCACTGACTTTCTGGTAAGAAGGGTCCGTCCCCAACAGTAGCCACAATCATAGCATCCAGGAATCTTCCCACCAAGTCAGTCACGAGACCAATATGGATCAAACCAGAAAACTTCTCAGGGACACAAAAAAGAAGACCGATATGAGAAAAATAACACTGCAAAGTATTTCTCTCAAATACTGTAAAATTCCTAGGCTTACAAGTTCAACAGAATTCCAGTTAATATCTAAGCAAAATGGTTTCTTTTTAAATGAAACCCAACTAGCTGATTTTAAACTTCATAGGAAAGAGGAAATGCTCAAAAACAGCTATGATAATCTTATAACAGAAAACTAACAGGGAGGTATTGACCCTACTAATAGCTGAGAATAAAGCTGTAACAAGGAAGCTACTATAGTTACAACACAGTAAACAGAACTGGTGCAGAAGTACATTTGCAGTTATGCTAATGGTGGCATTTCAGATCGCTGGTGAGAGAACCTACTCAAGAATGATGTGGGGGGAAAGTGAAGTTAGACCTGTACCCCTCATACTAGCTCCCAATCCCAGATGGATTAAACACCTGAAAGTTGAGAAAGAAAGCATAAAAAGAGTTTAATTTATAATACTGGGGTAAGAAGACATTTATAAACATAAAACCTAAAATAGCCCTCTCTAGCAAAACATAAAACACAAAACCAAATAGTCATAAAATGAATGACAGAGTTGACAACAAAAAAGTTAAATATTTCTACACGATAAGCTTAAACCCATGACTAGGGTATAGCAAGGATTCCAACTTTTTTTTTTTAAAGACAAATAGCCCAATAGAAAAATGAGCAGAGGAAATGGTCAGACAGTCAATAGTAGACATCCTCATAGCTGGCATGTATTTTCAGCTTAACTAGTCATCAGAAAAATTCTAATGAAAACAAGAATCCACAATTTTCAAGAAAGTAGTAGAGAAGGCTCTAATAAGTGGCTGCCCTCATAAGAGGCTGGTGTGACTCCTTAAGCATTTCAGGTGGGTGTGTGTCACTGTCCATCAAGCTTCAAGTTTCTTGCAGTTTTCCCTGGCATCAACCTACTCTCCACAGTGCATGCACCGAGGGGCTCATATCAGTCCATGGTATCAGGGCTCAGGACAGTGACGAACTAGAAACCTGCAGGCCATCAGAGCAGGGGTGGCTAAGGAGGTGCTGGTACCCTCGTGCTGTGAAATGTGACAGGACTGTAAAACACAGGGAACGAGCCAATTCATGTGAACATCAAAGAGCAAGCACCTAAGTCCACACGCGTGCTCGCGGTGTTGGGAGGAGAGCAGAGCCACAGTTGTAAGTGCCCCGGCAGAGAGGGAATGAGAGTTGTAAAAGGATGTGTGTGGGAGGATCTCATATGTTACTTGATTCCAAGTAAATTTTAAAATTTTAAATTAAAAAAACGTAAAAGAAACAAGGTCGCAGATGCCTCAGAACTTACCTAGCAAACCAAGTATCACAGCTGCTCTAAATTTTCTGAAGGCAATGCAAATGGAAAAAGACACAGTATCTAGTTTTTGTGATCTGGTAGACATTTCTGGATCATCTACTGAGTGGAACATGTTCCTTCTCAATGAATAACCCCACCCAGGAAAACAAACATAGCATTTGCGGGTAGATGCTTCTTTTTCATTTGCAAATTTTAGTAAACTATTGTAAGCAACAATGATGACCAATGAGTTATTATTAGAAACACATCTAGAGTACAAGGACTGAGAGCCACAAATTCCAGACGCAAAGTAAGAAATCATGCCACACACACCACACACACACACCACACGCACACACCACACACCATATTCCACAGACACACACACCATGCACTGAAGAGGTGTTCCTGAAACTGATGGCTGGCTGATGACAACCTTGGGTTTGGGTTTGTGCCACTGCAGGTGGAAACAGTTTTTATAGCAAGTTGAGCTCTGTGAAGCCAACCTGCTTCTCCTCCACTGACCCCTTCTTCCCCACCTTCCGATGATGTGATACTATCTAGGTAGCCAAACAGGCTGAGATGCTGCAGCCTTCCTGTTTTCTTCTCAGAGGGAGAGTCCCGCCTTGTCACTCAGATCCAGTAGCTTCTCTTGGAAACAATTCCATCTCCTAACTTGCTAAATTGAGCAAACACCCTGGAGGCATAATTTTCACTCCTTGGGTTCCAATAGCATATATTACAAATTCCATTTCCACAGCTCAGATGGGACACCAATTAAGATCGAGCATTGAAATACCAACTAGTGGCTCCGACTAGCCATTTGTTTTAACGTGATGATTCCACAAAGGTCCTACCTCTTCCCTTACCTGCAGCTCAAAGTTCGCTTGATCCAGAAACTTCTTGTTCAGCATATCTGCATACTGATTAATCGCTCGCAGGAAGACTCTGAAAGATCAAGAGAAAATTACATAATTACACACTTAGGCTCTGGCACCTTTGTGGGTTTGGCATTTCAATTAGATAGGAACCCAGACTGTCTGGAATGTGAAATCTCCAAGTCCTGTGCAAAGTTGGGTGCTTTTTGCCAACGCAAAGCTCACAGAATTATATGCAGATGTTCTCCAAATTAATCAAGGAAATTAGCAATTGCAAAATGAAGGAAACAGACCAAAATAACAGCTTCTGCAAGTAACATTTGGAAAGTATCACCAAAAATAATCTAATTTTAAAAAAAAGAAAACGTGCAAATAAAATCTTTTAAAGTTGTAGTGTCTTAATGTCATACCCTTAAATTATCTTTGCTCAGCTGGCTTTTTAAAGCTACGAATTTGAAAGCATTCTTTGTACATGAGCCATCAGGATTAGGATGGTTTTGGTGCAACATTACCAAGTGTGGAAGCACGGCTAACTGTAGCAGCATGTGTTTTCCACCCCACACACTAATTTTCATCGCTGTTCACTCGTTAAAAGATAATTTAAAGGCTTTAGTAGATAGCAGAGTGTTTTCACAAGAATCTTAGCAAGGATTTTAATTCCTTGATTCATTGATGACATACTATTTTAAGCACAATTCTAAATACCTTGAATTTATTTTTCTTTGATAAAATTTGCCATTTGGGCTGCTACAAGTACTATCTTTCTCAAGCTTGTTCATTCAGTAGATTTGTTTTATAACCCTTGAAAATATTGACCATAGTAAAGTGTAGTCCAGTTCCTTTGTAAATGGCCCTCTGCCTTTGCACAAGACAAGGATGCAAGAGGAATTAGCACTGGGTCACAGATAATAAACTTAATTACCCTCTCTCTATTTAGACAGCAGGAAGCAGCCAGAGTGTAAGGGAAATCTAGGTTACCTACTGGTAACTCCTGTTCTCTGACAGCATTGTCCCTTTAGCTAAGCGCTCCTGGAGAACTTCTCATGTCCTGCCATCCCAACCTATGAAGGCCAGTAAGCCTGGGAGGAAGGAGGAAGTTTCTCCACCTGAGACTTTCAGAGGTCTCTAGCAGCACCTGCTACCACCACCTCCCACCATCACCTATTGTCACTGCAGTTTCACACTCCTGCAGGCAGCATTTCATTTTATCAGTGGGACACAGGACCCACACAGGTGTGCCTCATGGCCAGTGCTGGACTTTGCTATCTCAGCCACCTAAGAGAACTGCAGACAGAGCTATTTGCATCTTTCCCTGGGGACATTAAAGCATAACCAGAATGAAGAAATAAGTGTTTTAAGTGACTGTTAATGAGAGGCTGTGGAGATCACGGCCTTGTCCATTAACCAAAAGCCAAGACTGGGCAGCAACATCGGTCAACCACAGGACTGCCAGATTTTGCAAATATAGGATGCCCAGTTAAACTTGAAAAATAGCTCTTGTTGCTAAATTCTGTAATTGATTTTTTTAAAAAGCTGAATATAGAGCATCTGGGCTTCTTTATAAACTAATGTAGGACTTGGGACAAATCACAAAACTTGGGACATGCCTTGAAAGTACGGGAGGCCTGGCCACTCAGGTCAGCCCTCTAGTCGGGCTAGAGTTGACCATGGCATGTTCAGTCCTCAGAAGCACAGGTCATGAGGCCAAAGAGAAGATGATTACTCCTTTACCCGTTGGAGCCTTGTCCACCATATGCAAATAGTACTGCATTAACCCAAGTGGCACTGAAACGCAGCTTCCTGTCACTGTAGGGTGGCTCCACATAAAGCACAAGAACACTGAACTTATGACCATAACCAGTGTTTTCCTTTATCTTTAGAACTTGGATGCTCCCTAGAGTACCCTAGGGACCTTATGTGAGCTTTAAGAAGGCACCACCTCCAGCCCTCTATGGTGATAAAACATACATTATTATTACAGGGTAACTATTTTGCCTCCAGATAGCACCTAAAAACAGTTGTAATATGCTGTTTTTAATTAAACTCTTAAATGATTTCAGCTGGTTAAATAAAGATATTTCTCAAAATGACTTTTTGTTTTTTTTAAAAAAACAAAACATGTCAGGCTGAAATAAAATGAAGACTGAACAAAAACTTTTTAATGAACTGTCAACTGAGAAAGCAGTGCTGAAGGATAGATTCTATAATTTAGACTCTATAAATTTTTTAAAAAGCCAGAACAAAAACCAAATAACATAGAATGCGAGTTGTATGAGGAAAGCTAAAGGAAAGATCAAATAAGAATCATAATCAACCCAGTAAACAAAGATCAGATAGAGCTCAGGTTCAATGCATAAGGGTGGTATCATTTGCACAGACCCACCCAGTCCATGCATAAATAATATTCCACAGTTCACAATGGACGGGAATAAAAACTTACTTGTGACCCTGGGTTCATTTGAAGAGAAATTAATTAGCTAACTAGGTAAACAGAAATACAAACAGACACTATTTTAGATAAGAATATCTGTTAGCCACTGTAATTCATAAATTATTTCTAATAAATGTCAAACCGGGATATAAAAAAGAAAATCATATTAGGAGCTTTTGCAGAATGATTTGCTTTCAGTCACAGGAGTGTGAAAAGTACCACAAGCCAATCCACATGTTTGGACAGACACATGGATGTCTTACTGGACTAAAACAAAAGGTTCCCTTCTGCTGGGCTGCACATGACAAGATCACAGTTGGTTTTGGGGGAAGTGATCACAGGGCAGTTAGGGTGCAAATGGGCTTGTCTCTGCTCCCCTGGTGGTCCTATCTGTGTAGGACACGGTCAGAGCTGGCCTGAGAATCAGAAAGGTCCCCCAGACAGCAGGGACTGTCTGCTCATTCAGCCAAGTACTTTCAATACCCATTCAGCACCTGGCACAAATTATGTGCTTCCTATATGATTATCATAGTAATGAACGCATGGATGAGTGAGGGGAGGGATGAGCTGCCCCAGGTCAGGCTCTGGCTCACACTGGAGGAGGGCTCAGGGAAGCTAGAATAGTTTATAGCCTTTGGTTGACCCCGGAGTTCTTGCATTCTAAGTAGATTTTCCATGGCGAGGCTTAGCTCTTTTTAGGTTCCTGTTACCCCAAATTTCTCACTGAGGACTTGGCATCTATGGGTAGGTGTTGTTCCCCTCTCTCCTCAACCTCCAGAACTCATTCCTTCATTTTACTTCTCCTCCCTGGTGCTGTCCCCCGATGGCAAGAATCTTGTCTTTTTGGTATCAGTGTTCTTACCCTCCATGCATTTGACCTCTTAAATGCATCCCTTGCCACTGTGCATATTCTGAAATGCTGGACTGTAAGGAAACCAAAAGTTTGTAACTATACTAACAGATCTCTCTGAGCCAAGGTCCAGGACTTTCTTACAGCTGAACAAAATAAGAACACCACCCCCATCATCACCAGCAGCTTGATCCAGCGGCGAGGAGGGGTTCTCCTCTGGAAGTCTAAGTTTTTCTCCACCCCTCCCATTCAGCACTGCAGTGTCTGAGGTTCAGAATGCATGTGTAGAGGCCAGGAGCAACTCAAGGAATGTGAGAAAGATGCGTGCAAGAGAAGGGAACATGGAAAGAGGAGCAGACCAGGCAGGCACTACTTCTACTCTTCCAGAAAAGTCAGGGACTTTAGGGGAAGACATCAATCATCCTCTGAACCAAACAAGTTAGGTCTTACTCTGAGCCAGGACAATTAGGTGACATCTGAAAACCAAAGCTAATGGTGTGAGAAGTAGACGCATTCATGGATGCTGTTCCAAATGGTCAGAATGATTAAAGAAAAGGGTAAGCCTGCATTTAATAGAGTTCTTTTCCATCATTTTTAATCTATGGAAGAATTTACTTATAATCTGAAAATTCAGAAGATAAAACCATACACACAGATAAATAATGCAGACAGAGTCAGAGGCAAATCATGTCACCCTAAAAAGATTCCATATGCCATCTGGTCAAGAAGCCTGTAAGTTTTATTTCTAATGATCTAATGGAAAGTAACAATCCTCCCTGTTCTTGGGAACCTATTCCTATCTTCAGGGAGAAAGAAGCCAATTCTTCATCAAACCTGTCAGAATACCACCTTTAAAAAAAAAAATATTGGGGTTAATGGAAATGGAGACAGCTCATCCCCAAGTCCATAGAATCGAAGAAAACAACCAAACCTCAAGCTCTCCTAACTTTTTCTCTTCCATCCTGGAATTCAACCCTGGTGAACACCCACTAGAACAGCATTCTGTTGCATACTGTCAGTGCCAAATGAGTTTAACTGTAATTGTCACATTTATACATTAGTATGGTTGAAGTCTTAATCCAGTTGTATCTACAACTTTACATCCATGTAAATATTTAGCTATGCAAATTTCAGAAAGTTGCTCAATACCACAAAGAAATAATGAGACTGTCAGGTGAAAGATTTGTTAATTAGCTAAGTGTCACCATTCCACAATATGTACATATATTGTAACATCATATTGTACCCTGTAAAGATATATGATTATTATTTGTTAATTTAAAATGAAGTTAAAAATGCTACAAAATGCTACAGCAGAAAGAAAAAGTTGCTCAAGTCTTTGAGATTTGCATCCTTTCCACCAATGGGTGAAAACAGAAAGCTGTGGCCCCTCTGAGATCCATGGAACTTGGAACCTTTGGGTTTTATTCTGTTCTTAGGTTTGAGATTGAAGGTGAGAAAGATATGACTACATGATACCAAGTCATCAAACACCATGACTGCCACTGACACTTTATAAAATCTTAAGTCACATTTGGGGAAAATAGAAGACATGCCCCATGATTACGTCTACAGAACACATAGGCACATGGGCTGGGTGTGGCCCTTAGATGACCTGGCAGTGCCATGCCTGCAGGAAGCACCTGAAAGTTCCAAACATCATGTCAAAAAAGGATGTCAAAAAAGTCTGGCCTTTTGGCCCAGGTGCCCACTTTGTCCTTGCACAAAAGGGTCAGTGGATGCTTGGGCTCCAACAAGAGAGCATCCTGCAAGGCCACCTATTGGGATGTGATGTGTGGAGCAATTCAAGCCGCATAGGCCTAAGTAATTACTTGTTAATTGAGAAGAAGGGAACTTAGCAAGTGGAAAGTAATCAGAAACCAATTTAACTATTACAAGCTCCTGGCACAATCACAGGCTCTAAAATGACTTTATTCTGACAGAGCCTCAGGCGTTTCTAACATCTTTGTTACCCAGTGTTCACTGCCAATAAAATTCAAGATGAGGTGCCTTATTACTAAAGAGGGAAAAATATGGAGTAAGGCAGTGAACTTCCAGCAAAATACAAAGCTGCACGTCTCAAATTGTGATGCTGTGGGGTTTTGTTTTCTTTTAAAATTCCTTCTCTAAACTTACTTTAAGTTACATAATTAGATTGTACAGTTCAATATGAGAGCATTTAAATACTTCTGGCATTAAAACAAGCTGCTTAGAGGAAAAATTGCATCCTTTAACAAAACGTTTTGCCTAAAATGGATGGAACAAAGGAGACAAATTAAAAGTGACAGATTCCATTCCTGTAGGACAGTAAGTCAAGGAATAATAGCTGGATATTTGCCTTAAAGTGATTACCACATACTTTGGGAATGCTGGGGAGAAGAGGCAACTTCAGGTGAAGCGACAGGAGCGATACAGAGCACTCATCTCAATTGAACAGGAGGCAGAGATAATGAATGTTTTATTTCAGCTGATCACTGTTCCTGCACAGACCACACTTGGTGGCTCTTTGCTCAAGTCAATAACTGCATATGATCAGCAGTGTCCTGTCATGTGACCTGAACAGAGAAATGGTCCTGGGCAGGAGGAGTGCCTTCTAAGAAAGCACCCCAGGGTGGGAGGGGTAAAGTGACGCACAGAACCTAGGGGACCTGCTTCACGTCTCTAGACCGATGTCACTAGAACTTCCTGGGGATGAGACTAGATAGGTCAGCTGGGACCAGATTGTAAGTGCCCAGGAATGCAGGGTCAAGTCTGGACATACTTGTGAGCAGACAATAGGGGAGAGACACCTGTGGGCAGACGCTTTGAAGCCAAAGTCCCAATCCTCACTATTTCCTGTCTGCACGAGCTCACGTTTCTTTTTTCCACTATTTCTTAATTTCTTTTTCAAGTCAATCCATCAAGTTTTTCACTGGAACCCAACTTGCCCTGAGCCTTCTCCCTGCTGGCCCTGGAGGAGGCAAGCTGGGTTGTGATGCCCACAAGAAAACACAGAAGTCCCAGGAGGGCCTTCTCCAGACTCCGATCGTATGGCCTCCATCGGGGTCCAGGATCAGATCTCTGGGCCTTCGCCTACTTGTCTGGCTCCTGCTAAATAAGGTGGCATGCAGGGTTCACACATTGTCCCAGTCCCCGCAGACGCAGCACTCCCAGGTAAGGAATCAGCATGGGCTGAAAGTGGCCATTTTGAGAGTGGCCATATCCCACCACAGATCTCTGCTCTTCCACAAGGCCACCCCTGCCTCCTGCTGCTTTGCTATTCAGCATGCAGAGGCATCTCCCCATTGCCAGGCGCCATTCTTGACTTCTTACAAACAGTGTTATTTAATGCTTGCAGGTCTCATGACGCATGAATCAGCTGAGACTTTACACAAGAGGATGCTGAGGCTCAGAGGGGTGCCTCACCATCCCTCACATGTCCTGATTGCAGGCCTAGACCAAGGGAAGCCATCATGCATCTCACTGCCTTCCTCGGATGGCCAGCCAAGTAAATCCCTGCAAAATAGTTTTGCTTTCATGGGTGTAAAGGATAATTTCCGACATAAATCAAAGCAGAGAGCATGATAAGAAAACCTTCACTCAACAATTAGTGCACGCTGTCCATAATTTTTCATAAGTACCCTCAGCTCTTGCCCCTCCCATATTGGTATTTTTTGAGTTCTTAGAGTCCTTTTAGGTTTCCAACAAAACTGAGTGAGAAGTACAGAATTTCCCTGTACTCTCTGACCCTTGCACGTTCAACCTTCCCCTTCAACATCACCCATAAGAGTGTACATTTTGGACAACTGACGAACCTACCTTGATACCCAGATGCAAGTTAACATTAGGGTTCACTCTTGGTGGTGTACATTCTATGTTTTTGACAAATGTATAATGACAGTTATTCCCTATTATATTATAGTATCATAAAAAGTATTTTCTGCCCTAAAATATCCTCAGTGGTGCACCTGTTCATCCTCCTCCTAGCCCCTGGCAACCACAACTCTTGTCATTGTCTTCACATGTTCCACCTTTTCTGGAACGTCTCATAGTTTAAGTCACAAGGCCAAAGCTCTCCTGGTGGAACTTTGCCTCAAATACTGGCAGTAACAGTGTTTCTCATCCTACAAAGCAGGGCTCACCAACCCTGCTTTGCCTATTGCAAGTTCATGGATTTAGCAGCAACTTGAGTAGCAGGGATAACAGTTTCCAAGACAAACATATCCATAAGGCCCCCAAGCAAACCCAAAGAAGGGCGCCATCTCTATGTTAGTAGGAGGAGGGGTGTGTACCCTGCCTCTAAGAATCAACCATGGCAAACAAAGAAGTGTCCTGGCTCACACAGCGATCCCTCTACCAGCACCCCAGAGCCCACCAATCAGGGTTCCCTGCCCAGGCTCCTTCTGCTATTCCCCTGATCTCTAATCAGAAGATTTGACCACCATGAACAGATACCACATGGGATGGCTGGAGACCAAGATGGCAGGGAGGGGCTGACTGCTCCTTGGGCCCAGGCACATTCCCTAGAAGAACTGCTTATCAGGGCGTAAGTGTGCTATCCTCTGACATTGGAGTATTTCTCAAGTTCCAGATATGGCATGAATGGGGTAATGGTGGGAACAGAGGGCTAAACTGTTTCTGTTCCAGGCAATGAAACATTTTGGAAATAAACACTGGTGATGACCACACAACACAGGGGATGTAAAAATGCCACTGAGCTGTACTCTTGTAAATGGTTAAATGGCAAATTTTATGGTAATAAAAAATAAAAATATGGGAAGGAAAGGAAATAGCATTTTCCAGAAACTGCAACAGAGGGAGTCATTTTTTTTTTGTCTGATTCTACCATCCATGTAACTCCATTCTGTGATTTAAAAAATCATAACAAACTAAATGACCTGTGAACAGGGATGTGCGACCTTTACTCCCAAAACTCAGGCTGTTCAGATCTGTTTGAGTACTAGGGGGTCATTAATAAACAAGAATAAACAAAGATACCAACAGAAAGCTAACAAGGACACAACAGCCACATCTCAGAGCCCTTATGGCCCTGGGTGTCAAGGCATAGGACAGTGGTCAGCCACACAGTACATGTCCTGATGTGCTCTACACTCTCTGTCCCGAATCAACGAATCTCCTACAGAATAAAGTCTAGTGTAAATGAATCCACCTAGTGAGCCAGAATCCTGAGTGAGCTGTACAGTTCAAGACGGAAATTCTTAAGAGAAACCAGCAGCACAAAAGGGAATGCTTCTTTCAAGTCATTTCATGCCCAGAATAGACTAGCTATGCTTAGACTTAATCCTGGTGCATTTTCAAGACTTGCTTAAGGGCACTTTAATCACTTAGCAGACTAATGTAATTTGCTGGAGGCTCACTTGCCACAGGCTAAAAACTGGGACAGGTTCTTTGCCCGCTTAGGGACCTAGGTGTCTGAGACTGCTGGCATTTTCCATATTTCCCTGTCCTCACTGATGTCTGACAATTTCCACTCACTACCCATTTAGCTTCCCTATCCTTGGGCCTGGCAGGTGTCTCTACATGAGAAGATCTGGGAGGAAATACACACAAAGGAGAAGCAGAAAGAGCAGGAAGCTTGAGGCCTGCTCATGAGCTTGAGTCATGTGCTGTCACTTACAGGCTGGGCAGCCTTGATCAAGTTTATTAACATACCTTAACTCCAGTTTTCCTTGCTGAGGTCTCAGAGACAGGGGGATGGGTATCAGAGGATGCAGAGTTTGTAAAGAGACTGGGCAGAACCAGCTTTCAGTGGTTAGCAGCTACTGTTGGGGGAATATGATAAAGATACAAAGGATGAAGGCTTCTGTCACCTTCTTTGCCATGAGTATCGAAAGAGGTCTCTGAGGGATCATGATGGACAAAGGAGAATTCGGGTTAATGTCCATGAAAGCTCAGCTATTGTTAAGGCCTTCTCCATCATCACACTAGCAACAGCTTCTAACCAATCTCCCACTCCCTTCAGAGGAAACTCTCCTTTCCAAGAGATGGTGTGAGTACATTAGACCTACCCAGATAATCTTCCTCTCATGAAGTCAAATAGTCAGTAGCTTTCATTGTATCTGCAAGACCCCTTTCCAGTGCAAGCTGACATCAACCTACCATATGACACTATCACATTTAGAGCTCTGCCCACAAACAGGGGAGGAGACAATGAACAGAGAGAGACCATGGCATCATTTTGAAATCTGCTGACCACTGTAGGCTTGCTCATTTCCTCACTGATTATTCCCAGTCACAAACTCAAGGTCACACTGCTTTCTAGGTTGTGGTCCCATTCTCCCACAGATCATGACAAGTCGCAAAGAGAGGTAGTCTACATGTGGTCTTCCCTTTGTTGGTTCCAGTGCTGTTCCGAGCATTGGGGACAACATGAAAGACTCAGGTTAAAGATAAAGCGAGAGATACTAACGTGCACAGGGCTTGAGAGAAGGGACTGGCTCTTCCAGGAACTGCTGCTTCACAATCCACCTGAGCAACACTTCCTATTAGCAAGCATAACTTTATCCTATGCCTGTGAGGCTGTGTGATTCCAGGCTCATTTGCTGGCTGGATTCAGTGGAGTACCTAGATCACAAGAGCTGAAGAACTGAATAATGATTTTCTAGGCTATGCTGTCCAAAAAAACCTTAAAAGAGTCACTCATATTTATGTAATTCCTCTGATCCACACTAAAGAGATGAGGCATACTTTCTACTGAGTGTACTGTGATCCTGCATGTTAAGAAATGGAACCGGAACTTCCCATGCCATGTCATAACCCTAAACAGAGAATTAATGAGGTTGGCAAAGTTAGCCCATGGGCTGGGGATGTAGTTCAGTGATTGAGTGTTTGCCAAGTGTGAGGCCCTGGGTTCGATCGCCAGTACCAGGGTGGTGATTGGAGGGTGGGGGTGTGAAGTACAGCCCATGGACAAACCCAGCCATCTGCCTGTTCTATAAAGTTTTATTGGCACACAGCTATGCTTACTTATTTACATATCACCTATGGTTGCTTTCTTGGTGTAACAGCAAAGTGAAGTAGTTGAACAGAGACTCTACGACCCACAGAGTTTACAATATGGCCTATCATTTTAACAATTTCCACTGTAAATTGGGAACAATGAGTGACAGCGTGTGTGAGCTCCAAGCACAACAGGTAACATGGGAGGGTTGCGTGCTAAATGCTACTCCTCCAGCTCCAGAAGAATGAGTCTCTCCTTCCTCTTCCAGGTGTATCCCTACATCTGAGCAGGTGTCCAGCATCCTCTTGCTCCTAGGTGGCAGGTGGTGTCAAAGCCAGCTGTGATCTAAGCCACTGCACTTTCAAGTCAGGCTTCCTCGCTCTAGAGTAAGGTGTTGAGTGGAGGCAAGAACCTGCAGGAGGTTGCTCACACAGACTCTTCTTGACCCTAGGCAGTGGGAGCCAGCCTCTCCCCAACATAGCTGGGAGTTCTCAGTTGTCCCAAAGGGGTCAAGAAACAGCAGATCAATGACAACATTCTCAAAGCCATGTAGAGAAAACTGGTGTGGTACCTTCAACTCCTGCATCTCAAATGACAGAGAGAAGGCTGAGCAGAAATGCCCTACCACAAATTCAGTTGACAACTAACAACAGCCATGTCTCCTGGGAAGCATGAAGATGCCTTCACTGTCAACTGCCTTTCATCTCACAGTTGCCATTAATCAGACACTCATTAAAGCATCCTGACAACACTAGAGAGAAACCTGGAAAGGAGATTTCCCAGAGGGGCAGATGGAGCAGGCAGCTTCTTTGTGGCCCCACCAAGACTCCAAGGCAGACCATGTTATCTCAGCCCACTATGAGATGGAAGCTGAGATCCCATTCAGTCCCATGGGATGGATTTGGGGAGTGAGCCCCATTGTTGAATCTGACAAAAGGCCTTTGTTATTGTTTGTGTATGAAGAGTCCCCCTCCCCCGGCCCCAGAAAAAAAAGACTTACGTGTTGAAAGCTTGGCTGCAAGTGACAGCATCATTGAGAGGTGGCTGGAACATGAGGGTCTAACTGCATCAACATTCGATGCGTTCACAGCTGAATGGGAGGTGGACCCAGTTGGAGGAAGTAGGTCCTAGGCATGACTTTGAAGGGTATATCTTGCCCGTGGACCCTTCCTCTTTCTGTGTCTCTGCTTCCTGGACACCATGGGGTGAGCGGGCTTTATTCTACCATATCCTTCCGCCATGTTTCTACCTTGCCACGGGTCTAAAAGGAACCAACCTGACATGGACTGAAACTCTGAAATCGCGAGCCAAAATAAATCAATCTTTCTACCTTTTAAATTGTTTCTCTCAGCTGTTTTGTCACAGTGAGGAAACGTTAACTAACACAGCCATCTCCAGATGGTTTTTTTTTTTCAAAGTTACTGCAAGCTGCCCATCATTAGAGTGGGTACAATGGGTACAAGTGAACAAGAGACAATCAGTATACACAGTGTGCCATTGGGCTTTGTGAAGGCCCTTCTCCCTCCTGTGAGGTGTCTGCTGATGCCTTGATGAACGATTACATTCCGGGCCGGCGGAAGAGTGTTCTAGACCTAAGATTCATTTAACCAGAGCCCTCCAGACCAATGGCTTCATGCTAGACCATAAGATGAGGCTTTGGGCACTATCCCTGCACCCCAAACTCTTCAGATCCATGTGTCCTATTCCCCACAAGCGGGGAGAGTTCCTGAAATATTGTAGCTCAGCCACATTTCCTTGTATAGCATTGATTTCAACCAGGACAGCTATTTCTTTTATCCCTTATACGAAGAAGGCTCAAAACTCATAGAAGAAAATGATTTCTAGCAGCTATTATTCTAGCACTCATTTTGGAATGTGTTCTTCTGATTAAAGGTCAATGACCAACTGACTATTTACAGCATGTCTCTGCGTAGCACACTCTCTTGGCACGCTTCAGAGCAATTTGCAGACTTCCAAACACACTTTGTTCTTTGTGTACACTGTAGGCACTGCACACCATTTTAGCTTATTAATTGTTGCCTAATACCTATTCTAAAGATGAAGCTGGACTCTGTCAAGGTACACACAGCTTGCTGGTCAGTAGAGAGACTGGATTACATCTCAGGCTGTTCACCCCAGGAGCTCCTGCTCAAGCCATTATGCTAACGTGCCTCTCAACACCAAGTGAGGCTTGACTGCCAGTCTTTCACATCTCATGCCAAGGCTTTTGTTGAGTAGAAAGCACAAGTTGCTTGGTTGCTGTGTTCCAGAATGTGGAGATGCTGACTGTATGTTCAGAAAAGATGAAGAAAGATGAAATAATATAAACAGGAAAAGGTAGCAGGTGTTAACTTGAAAATAGGGAAGGACTAGTGAGTTTACAGACAGTAAATTCTGGCAGCTCTTCTTGGGCTTAGAGGTAGGTGGCTATATCTTCTCTTGAATATATTCAGTGAGGTTTACCACCTGTCTGTGTTACCCAGCTAGTAGGCAGCAGAAAGAAATAAGCCAGGCCTAAGACCTTCCTTCTCTGTAATCAATTGGTGACTGGCCACATGCTGTGAAGAAAAGGGTACAGTCCACCCCCACCCCCAGCACCCTAAAAGATTTAACCAGCTACTACTGGTGTTGTCACACACAGTGCCTTTGTGGATAACTGGCTTTTGGAAGCTACATTGGGAAAGCAGGATTTAAATGGCTTGCCTATGCTTTAGCAGCATTGTCTGAAAGAAACTACAAGCATTTTGCTCACATATAGGAAGTACCCGTGGGAGGGGAAGCTCACACATTCCTGAGCTGATGGAAGGAGGGCATGGAGCTAGACAGAGAGACAATGACGTCATTTAAATCCACTTTGGTAAACATGCTACTAGGAAGATAAAGGTCCCCAGCTACTCTAGTCTGATGTTTGTGTTCCCTGGCTCCCAAATTCATGTTGAAATTCCCACCCCCAAACAGATGGCGTTAGGAGGTGTGGCCTTTGGTAGGTCATTAATTCACAGGGGTGGAGCTCCCATGAACGGGAAATGGCCTGAGATAGCTCACTCTCCCCTTCCACCATATAAAAACACAGTGACAAGGTGTCCATGAGTCAGAACATGGGCCCTCATCAGATACTGACTCTTTCATGCCTTGATCTTGGACTTCCCAGCTTCTAGAACTGTGAGAAACACATTTCGGTCATTATAAGCCTCCCAGTCTATGGGATTTTGTTATAGCAGACCAAATGGGCTGAGATACCAGCTTCCCCAGGCAGTGGAATTTCACATAGCAGACAAGTCCAGGCAGCTGCTACCATCTGGAGTGTGCCATACTTAACAGGCACTGGATTAGCATGAGTGGGATCACAAGACTCCAGGAGATAATTGGATAGTCTTCTTTCATGCACTATGTCCAAAGATGGAAAGAGAATGGGCTTGGAGAGAGAAGGCTTGGGTGGAAGAGAGCTGACTTTGTGCTAATGGGAAGTGACTGTGTTTGATCAGGTTATTTATGAGGATCCCTGGGCTCAAACATGGCTGACTGGATAGCATCTGCAGCACTGAGAATTGGTGATGTTAGTGCGGGCCAGGTATAAGGTCCAGCCCTTGTCAAGGCTCAGAGGGTGATGGTGTTTTCTGATTTCCATTCCCCTACCCCAGGGAGAAAACAGGACACCCTAAAAGGGGATAGAGGGTCAAAGGGAAGTAGGGACCTCTGAGCGAGTTTGGACAGATTCTTTTGAAGAGCTGAAGGTAGAAGGAGAAGAAACACCCATTCTCTGTTCTCTAGGATGAACTATCCTTTGCCTACTAATTCCTGAGCAGTATCAAACATTTACAGTCACAAGGAATCTAATGATGTTTTTATATTGAGATAAAGGAAATACCAGTGAAACTGCTATTTAGAACAAAATCCAAAATTGTCAAATTAAATCAGAGGCTGGCATAGTGGTACTGCTCTAGGCCAATTCATTCTGAGGACCATAGGCTGACACTAGGGAGTATTGGGTCCCATTTAGGGAAAGAGAGATGTCTGAAGGCAGAGAAGGACCAGTGGGACAGCTGGCATTTGTTTTATAAGTAGGAAATTCAAAAGGGACCTAGTGATCCTCCTGAGTACGCTAGAATCCTGTGCTGCTACAATAAATTTTTACAGCATGCATTTGCAGTTCTATAGGTCAAACATCCAAAACCAGCCTCCCTGGGCTAAGCTCAAGTGCCAAAGACTGTGCTTCTTCTAGTAGCTCTTGGGAGAGTCCCACTTTCTCATCTTTACCTAGAGGCTTCCCACATTCTATCTGCAACCTTAGCACCCCTGGCCACACAGCATCACATGTTTATAAGAGCTGGGATTAGGATGTGGACATCTTTGGCACACTCTTATTCTGCCAAAGAATGAAAGTCATCTGGTGACCATAACATCTATATGAATCCAAAGTACCAAAATGACATCTTACCCCCAGCTCCAGCCACACTTGTATAACCTCATTAGCCTTTTGGGGTTGTAGTGCTGTCTCCTGGAAGACATGGTCCACATATGACCATTTCTGCAACCTCCATACCAGGTATTGCTCATGGAGGTTCTTAATTAATATCAGAGTGACTGGCTATTGACTATTATTGATCACAACATGTAAATAATGTACCCATTATTAACACTGCCTTTTCTGTACTGAAAGGTTTAGTTCATAGATCAGCAGACTTTTCCTGTAAAGAGCCAGATAGGAAATATGGCTTTGTAGACCATATGGTCTTTTTTGTAGTGTGAAAGTAGTCACAGACAATAAGTAACTGGGAGGGAGTGACTATGTGTCACTATAACATTATTCATGAACACTGAAATTGGAATTTCATGTAATTTTCATGTCTTATGAAATGTTCTTCTTTTGACTTTTCCCCCACCCTTTAAAACTCGTAGGTTATGGGACACAAAAATACACACAAGTGAAGGGTTAGATTTAGCCCACAGTTAACCATCTTACTGTGAATGTGCCAATCTCCCTTGGCTTCTCAGTCTCTCCTGTTCATTCTTTTAGGAGACTGGGTAAGCAATATGTGCCAGGAACTGTGCTGGTTAGGAAGGAGTGATGAAATGAAATTTGGGAAGGGGTGTGGGGAAGGAGGTTGCAAAGAAGTCAAGGCAACAGAATGCAATGAAGCCACTCACAGCTGTGGGTGTGGAGTCACAGAGTGCTGACTCTGGGGGTAAAGTTCTGTGTTCAGCTTCAGGGACTCACAGTGTCAAGGAGATCTGGGATCAGGTGACAGGTCAAGGGTGGGAGACACATTTGAAACTTTAAGTCCTCGCATAAATAAATCCTTGGGAATGGTTACAAGACAAGCAAAGAGGGATTTTAAAAGAAGACCATGCATACAGCCTTGGAGAACTCCAGTACTCTTCTGGGCAGAGGAAAGGGTGTCTGCAGGGAGATGAGAGAGGCAGCAAAGAGAGAGAGGAGCAGGGAGAAGAGAGGAGAGGAAGGGAGGGGGAAGGAAGAAGAGAACCAGGGCAAATGTGGGATTGTGTTGACTAGGGGACAAGTGCGTTTGAGGAAGAGGATGTCATCAGCTGTCCAGGATGGTGAGCATGACTACCGGGGCTTACTGACAAGGGATGCCATTGATAACTTCAGGGGAACACATGTTGGAAGCACAATGGGGAAGGTAAGGAGGGGAATACAGAGAGAAGGAGGGCAGTGACCAGGAGTGAAGTAGCTCAGAGTGGTCCAGCTGTGAAGAGCACAAAATGAAGATGCTGGGATGGTGGTGCGGGTCAAATGTACAGTTGAAAGATGAGCTTGTGTAAATGCTAATGAAATTGAGGGAAAGCAGGACCCCATGGAGATCTATTTAGAGCCCCCAAATGGGGATTCCCACAGGCTGGTCCTAAGACTGACCTGGTTCAGTGCTTAATAATTTTTCCTAGAATGAATGAGTGTTCAAATGTTCCCAGCAGATTTCAAACTTAAGATTGCCACCTTATCATCTCCATTGCTCTTCTCTCCTCATGTCCAGTCTTTGGGCTCATGGCTGTTCCCTGGCACACCTTGGTACTATTCCCAACTGCCTCTCTGCTTTATAGCCCCCACCTCCCTTTCCCCGCTCTGACCTCATTCCCATTTCCCCATCCTGGTCCACACTGTCCAATTTGATGCTATCAGACCTGACATGTTCCCTGCCACGTGGCTGCGTGTGACCGAGCCCTGGGCGTCTTGTTCTACTTATGCAACTGCCCTTTGGCTGCACCAGCTCCTGTGTGTTGGCCAGTCTGTGCTTCCCAGTCCACCTCTGGAAAGGCTTGAAATAGATTTTTAAACCAACTCCACATCTGCCTCTGCTCTTCCTGCCAGATTCTCTCTCTCTCTCCCCCGCTTCCCTTAATTTATTTCTTTTATTCTCCAATCTTAATCATATATCTATTGTAAAGAATGGAGGGGATAAGTCACAGTGTCAGTGTCTACAAAGCCATGCCCCAGAATCTTCTGCTCCTTAGATGGCTACTGGGAGGAAGAAAGGGAAGGGACTGAGTGAGGATTCCGGAGCACAGCCTAGCGCACAAGGGCACTGGTTCTGTCTCACTTACTCCTGTGTTATAATAAGCCAATGGTAGATGTCATTGGCTGTAAATTATGATGCATATGGCGCCACCTCATGGGTTGATTTAGATTCAATGAGATCTAGAATAAGTGGACACAGGCCAGAATCTAGGAGTCCATGAGGCTGTGAGTAAGTGAGCAACTCCAAGGTCAGCCAGAAGCAGGCATGGAGCAAAGCCCAGCTGTGTGTTGCAAACCTGTTAGATACAATTAACAAAGCAAAGCTGCTTGGACACATTTTTCTGCTCTGCTCTGCTTGTGGAGGGAAGAGAAAATCCAAAAGCTACCTTCTTACTGGACCATGACTCTGGGTAACCAGCTGGGATTTTCTTGTTTTGACAAATGTATCGTATGCACCAATATGATAGTTCCATTTTCCACAATGTAATGTACTTTATAACTAAAATAAAGCCACAAGGACTGTGTGCATTGACTTTGCCGTTAAGGGGAGGCAATTGGGTAATCATGGGCTAATGACTGTCTACCTTCTTAATGCTAAGTGACTTATTACCCATAAACACGTGCAAAAGTGCTCTGGGAAGCTCCCGCTAGCCGAACACATGCAAGTTAAGCTTCTTAATTGAAAATATAATCTGTATTGCAGAGATTAAAATATATTGGATTCATTTTGGCTCTATTCTTCCCCATTGTCCCACATACATTTTCTTTATGCTACACAATCAAATTAGTTCCCCTGCTATGGAAATTATTTCAACACAGTAAATCAATTTTATAGTGAAGCTATGACTGAATGTCCTATTTAAAGGAAAGCAAATCAGGGATGGAAACAATTTTCTTACTGATGTGATCAGTATTTGCTTCACATGCCTTTGGCGATCTGAGTTGGTTTTATCTTTGTTGGTTTTGTAGTTGTCTTTTCTTCTGCTGTGCTGTCATTGAGGAGAGGGCATTAGTTCTGGATGGTGGAGGAAACAGGTAGACATTTACCCGCCAATCAAGGTACCAATGCCAGCCTCTGAGGGAAAGCTTGGCAAGGCTGGCTTTGTGAGTACAGTGCCTGGTTCAGGGGTGATCCTGTTCCAAACCCTCTGCGGCGCTTTCTCAGGCCTCCCTGCTAGAGTAACAGCACCCTGTGGGTGCACTCTACCCTTCTGCCATCCTGCTTTGTTATCTATTTGCATAACACTGACATTATATAACCTAATTGTACCTTTTTGGACTATTGTCTGAACTCCCGCACATGTGGAAGGCAAATTCTATGAAGGTAGAAAGGCTTGGTCAGTCTTGTTCTGACCATTTAAAACAGGGCCTGGCACAAATGTCCATGCACAGTGAATGCCTTATAATGTGAGCTGGTGCCACTGTACTGCAGCCAAAGCTTTGTTCTAGTTGGAGGAGAGAGGCCTTGGGAGGGAAAGTGTTCATTAGAGGAGGACTTGGCCAGAAACAGGGACTCATAGGGCGAACCTGGTGATAGGCCCCACTGAACTTCTATCACGCTCTGGGCTCTTGAACATGCTGCTTCCTTTCCAGGGAAGGCTCCTGCTTCCTGCACATGGTAAGTACGTCTCGATTTTTCAGCTCCCCTATTCTAAGTCCGTGATTTCCTTCTCCCATGCTCCTGCAGAATCACGAGCCTCTCCTGCAGGTGGCTTGATCATGTTATCTGTTATATAGTCACTCATCTGGTCGTCTGAGCAATGTCCATGATGCCCCGCAGAGTCTCAGCTCCCTGAAAGCAGACTCCGTATCCACTTTGGCTCACACTTACCCAGCATCTAGCACACTGCCTGGCCCCCAGAAGGTGCTCAAAACACACTTGAGTTGAGAAAGACTGTACAGATGTTGCAGTGTGTGTGATCCAGAAGCACATTCATCACTTCCAGTTTGAACACTGCTAACCCTAGCAAGTGAGGATGCAACCGTGACCTCATGTACTTGTCTACTGTAAAGTGGGAAAGGAGAAGGGAAACTCATGAGCCAGGACTGCTCTCAGACAGGTTGCCAGGGCACTAAAGTCTTGGCCTCTCTTCACTATAATGATTTGGTTATGACCCCAAAGCTGCTCTCTTGCTTGTTCTTCAACAGAAAAAAGTCAAGAGCCCCCAAGTACAAATCCCACTGGTGTCAACTCTACCCCTGTTCACTAGCAGCTTGGTGGCCATTGTTGTGTAAACACCTTTGAGGATGCAGTAAGGACTCAGGTGTTCCTCAGAAGCACAAGGCACTGATAACAGCATGTGGGGGCATTCAGCATGGTATACGCCACATGCAGGTATATGCCACAAGTTGAAAGACTTAAGGGGTCTTTGTTCCCATTTCCTACATGAGGGCAGGAAATGTCTCCCTCTCTCTTTCTCTCCACCCACTCTCTCGTCTGTACTTTATCCTGTTATACTAAAGTAAATCCTTGCCAAACCTTACAAAAAAGACAAAGACTTAGTATCTCAGGATTTTCAAAGTTGGTGAAATTTATTATCTCAACTAATCAAACTCTGTGATGATTCTAACCCATGTGTTAAAAGCTGTTCATGAAGCTGCAGCTCAAGGTGACTCTAGTGAATTACCTGCTCTGTGTGACCAGTGAATGAATGTAAACTTGGACCCACAGTGCTTAACTCTGGACACTAGGTGTTCCTGAACTCCCTGTGAGTTCAGTGTACATAAACTGCTTTGGGTAAGCTCAGGAGAAGTGCTCTGCAGCAGGAGCAGGACACTTGGACTCCAGGTTGGACGTATAACAAATTACCTGTACGGATACCACAAATAAATGAAGTTAAAAAAATCTGTATTTTAACAAATCAATTTTGTATTATATCAAACTGTGGAACAACCATTGTTTCGATGCTTTTGTGTGAAAGGTCATAGTGGACCAGGCCTTTCTCTCTTGGCCCAAACTCCAATGCATGGACATTACCCTCAAGAGCGGGGTTGTTTTGAACTTGAGTCTTTTGAATTAAAGAACACAATGCATGTCCCTGAGCCCATACCCACAGGCTTAAACAAAAATATGCATTTAATGAGGTCCCAGAGTTAATACTGAAACGCCTAAAATACACAGTGTGGGCCCAGAAAAACTGTCAGCAAAGTCTCAAAATAGCTTTACTAAGGTCTGTCAAGTTTTGGGAAATAATCCAGGAAAATGATACAAGAGTGTACACAGATGAGTCAGCTCATTTTAGCTAATGACAGCCCAGGGAACAGGATTTGGGGTGAAATACTTGCCTACTTTGGGGGAGGCATTTCTGGGCTCTGTGCTGACATTTTTCTTGGCCTCAGGGAAGTCGCTGTTCTTGATGAAGAGTGGCTATTTACCTATGCTTGCCCACGGAGGAACGCCATGTACCCTGAGGCCTGGGAGGCCGAGGTGTGAGCGCCCACTCTGTGGACTCCTCGGTGCATTTCATTTTTCCTGGTAGATGAGACTGTTTCATAGACCTGCAGTCAAACCTCTTGTCAATTCCATCCCTTGGAACTAAGTAAGATCATAGGTATTTGTCCAAATCACTCAGAATTCCAAAAAAAAAAAAAGACCTAAGATGTCACAAAAATAAGAACTCAAATCCAGTGTTTTGAAATATGAAAATGAAAGGAACAAGCAAAGCCCTTTGTTTTTAATACTCTATTCAAAACAAATCCATATGCAAAGTCCAACAACATATCAGACTTTTCCTTCCTTTCAGTATGATTTCTGCCTTCTAACTACTATTATGTAGTTTCATCATTTGATAAACCTTCTTCAAAATTTAAGAGTGTGGGGGAGAGGGAAATGGAAAGATCTAGTCAGAGTGCAAGGGTGTGGTTACGTGGGATGAATAAGAGAGCTAATGCACTCAGGGCTTGGGTCCTATAGTTAATAATATCTCATTGTGTGTTGGAAATTCTCTAGAAGAGGGATTTTAGATACATTTGCCATTAAAAAAAACAAACAAACAAATGTAACTACCTGAGATAAATATGCTACTTTATTTAACTGCAATAATTACTTCACCATATATGTATATCAAAGCCTCATGTGTAGAACGTAAAGGCATACGATAGAGAGAAAGCACTCAAAAGCCTGTCCCCCAGGTATTTGAAAAGTATATTTTGAATGCAAGATCAAGGTGTCAGCAGGCTGTTTATCCTGAGGCCTTTCCCCTGGTTCATGGGTGGCCACCTTCAACCTGTGTCTTCACATGGTCTTCCCTCTGCCTGCCGAATTTGGTCTCTCTCTCTCTCTCTCTCACACACACACACACACATGAAATTGAACCCATTACAGGTTAGCTCCCTTGGACTCCACCTTTTACTTCTAATAGTCCTCATAACAGGTTTCTACAGATGTATCTATGTATACCTTTGGCATAAACATTGTGTTTCCTGGCCAGCATCCCACCCCAACTCCAGAATTCTCTCTCAAGGAGAAGGGGCCAGCTCTTCACTGTGGCCAATGGATAACCCCAATGGCACAAAGAAGAAAGAGCCAGCTATGCCCACATCTAAGACCAGGAAGCCACCGAGGCTCAGGACTAACAGGCTAAAACAGGGGACTTGCTTCTCTCAGGGGCTTCTCTTTCCTCATTGTGCACTGCCTCTGCTCTGGTTATTAATTATCGTTATTACTACTGTTTACATATCTCTATCTGCCCACCTAAATGATAAGTACCTCAAGAGCAGAGCCAACACTGTCATCTCTAAATCCCCAAACGCACCAAGTGAAGACTCAGGCACATTTTCTGAACACATGCATCTTCCACTTTGTGTTTACTCATCATTTTGGTGAACTCTGATCATTTCAAATCACAAGTGCCCAGCTCCTTGCCAGCCCTGGAAGGGCAGTCAGGTCAGAGAGCTTCCAGAAGCTGACAGACAAGTTTCTTCCCCACAGCCATTTTTTGGGGACCTGGGGAGACTAGATACAGGCCTCCTTTGCATGTGCTTCCCAGTCTGGTGACTCTTGATTTGAGGGCATGGGATTTTGTCACATTGTGACAAAAACTAAATGCTGGAAATGTCCTCACCAAAATACCACATTGAAATTTAGTCCCCATTGGGAGGGAAAAATAGGGTAGAAACTGAATCCAACTATGGAGGTCCTCTGGGATATGACTAAGGTTCAGTGAGGCTAGAGGGTGTGGGCCCTAACCCAATGGTATGGTAGCTTTTTATGGAAGGAGAGGAGACCTGAACTAGCAACATTCTAAGTCTCGTTATATGATACCTTCCGCCTGGGGTCTCTGCAGAGCTCCCACCAGCAAGAAGGATCTCAACAGAGGCAGTGGCCTGATTTTGAACTTTTGAGTTTCAGAACTGTGAGCCAAATAAACCTCTTTCTTTGTAAATTACGCAGTCTGCGGTATTCAGTGACAGCAACAGAGGATGGACTGCTGCACTATATCCACCCACATACGTTTCCATTTGCAAGTGCCGATAAAGGCGCCAGAACTGAGAGCTAGTGAGCAATCAGAGCAACTCAGCACTGACCCAAATCTATTTACAATGAGAGTTGTTGGAGCTGCTTCAGCTGATGTGATGGTCAGCTCAGATCAGCAGGTGCAGCTTATCTGTAGCTCGCCCAGAACCCACCTCAGGGAGCCATCACTCATTTCCTAGTGGCTAAGGGCTTTAACCCTTTCTTCTTTCTTTTCCCCTCTTCAGTTTGTTGTTGAGAAAAATGGTCTTTCAAATCACACACACACACACACACACACACACACACACACACACACACACACACACACACCTTGCCCAACACTAAATAGCCCAACTCCAAAGGCAAGAATTTCCATGGCCTGCCCTTTCTCGTTTTCAGGATGCACTAAAAATAGACATCATTAGGGTAACTCAGGTCTCTGGAGGAATGTCATGTCATGAGCAAGCTCATCAGGCAAAGTGTGAAAACAGGTGCATGCAGGATGCCTCTCAGTTAAGAGAAATATTTCACTTCAATATTCCTGGGCATGAAAAGTCATTTTCTCTGAAGGGTACAGAGCTCCAAATACCACCACACAAAATCTGTTCCTCACAAAACCTCAGAACAGAAGAAATCAATATGTACATTGGAGGAGGGGTTATAAAAAAAACCCACACACATAGGACCATACCAAACATATATATGTTCAAAGTCAAAGCCATACAAAAATGGGAGCCCATGAGAGCCAAGGGTTCCTGCAATCACACCGAGGGGCCTTTACTTTTGGATTAAGTCCTTTGCCCTTAGGTGAATCTGTGGCACAGGAAGTGCCTATCTCCAAAGGGAAACCAGGGAAGAAAGGGAGGAAGGAAAGGGAGGAAAGTGTGGGCAGGATTGAAGATGAAAAGAGAGGATGGGTGTGAGGATACAGAATGAGTGACCTTCTCTTAAGACTCCATCCTTCAATGACACTGACCTTTGGCAAACCTGAGAAGCTGTAGTCAGGTCCCAAGCCAGCCTACAACTAGCTTCTTAACTCAAGGAACAAATACTTCAGTTGACAAAGTCCCTGGTAATAACGGATGTGAATTTTGGAATTATTAGTCGCTTTCTTTCATTGCTTAAATACTGTTCCCTCAAGTCCAGTCCTTGAAGCAGCTGAAGGCAACAAGCAGGAACGTGCATTGCTCATTCCCCCACCTTCCCCATTGTCTC
The DNA here is from genome assembly GCF_047511655.1 of Castor canadensis. Lineage (NCBI taxonomy): Eukaryota > Metazoa > Chordata > Mammalia > Rodentia > Castoridae > Castor > Castor canadensis. The sequence continues at coordinate 5,471,557 of NC_133392.1, forward strand.
ACTGAGTACCTGCACAGGAGCTTGTTTTTGGGATACAAAGCTCTTTGAGATACTCTTTGAGTGTCCTCGGGATACTGTCCCTGTTGGTCTGTGTGAGGGTTTTGGGAAAATGACAGCATTATGGAGGGGCTGTACTTGAGAGGCAGGGAAGGGTGTCATATGGGAAAGAAGAGTGTCTGAGAATCTAGAGGACTGGGGGGCAGGCAGTCGGGAAGTTTCCACATAGGGGCTTACATTTGGAATGGGTCACAGAATTCCAGTGTGGCTGACACATGATGTCTAGCAGAAAGGATGACATGGGCAAAGGCTAAAGGTCAAAACAGCCTAGCTGTTTGCAGCACAGGACCAGTGAGGCCAAGGGGCCAAGGTCTTGAGTGCCCAGCCGAGGGAGTGGACACAAGAATCCTTGAAAGGCTTCCACCAAAGCAGAAGTGGCCATAGTAGTTAAATTGTATGTGGGCACCTGGTTACTAGGAGAATGGCAGTGCAGGCACAGGGACAAAGGGGAACCCAGATGGTGGGGTCAGAAAGCAAACTTGGGTTTTGATCAGGGGAGCAGGGCAGACAATCCAGCTTCAGCAAGCCCATTGAGCCAGTCCACCAAGCTGAGCCCTGAAGAAATTTGGTGGGGATCAATCTTTAAACTCCAGGGATTTGGAATGAGGATGGAGATAGAGTGGACCCTTGTGACCAGTGCATACCAGTCTCCTAGCTAAAAGGCTGCATGAGTGAAGGACAGGTGAATCTGACATGGAGTCCATCCTGCTGTGCTTTCCTACTAGAGGGGACTGAAGGATATGAGACACAGCCTGCCCTCCACAGAGCTGATGTTAGCAGTCCCAGAAGGGCAGGTATTTAAGCAATGGCAAGAAAATGACAGCTCCTGCTGCCGACCAGTGCACAAGGCAACGAGCTGCCCTGCTCCTATGTAGCAGGAATCTACCTGGGAGGGCTTGGTAATTAGCCTCAGTGCTTCTATGGATGTTGGCTCCCAGGAGTGCTGGTTAGGATGCTTGTAAACCAGGGAGACCTGCAAGTTGAACAGCCTTAATTTACTTCTTCCTAGACAGTGATTGTCCCAGGGTGGCTAGATAAGACTGAACATCATTAAAACAACCAACAACCAACCACTATCAGGGTACCTGTTGAGTATCTAGGAGCCAAATTAAGAAGTTGTGGGCAGAATTTGTTGTTCAGTCTGAAGTCCTTCAGGAACTTGGGCAGGGATGGGACCTGGAGCACCAGGACTGCCTAAGTGTTCTAATCTCAGCACTGTCCCTAACTCCTTGTAGGTCTCTGAAGGTGACTGCATATCTCTGGGCTCAGTTTCCCCACTGGTAAAGCAGAGAGTTAGAAGAGATGACCATGAACTTGACTGCCATGACAACCATGAGAGGCACACCCTCCCCTGTCATATGGACTACCCTCGACCAGCTATTCTGCTGTGAGATATTAATGTTTGATCCTCTCTGGTCTGTCACTGCAGTATCTCCAAGTGAGCATCAGGTACACTAGAGACAAATGAAGTTTGTTGACTGTATGAATATATGAGCATGGGATTAGGTGGTGGTTAAGTTTTCCCACATATCTGTGACCTAAATTCATTTTCTACAGTGAATCAATGGAAAAAGCAGGGAAAAAAAGGGAGAGAGTTAATCAAAATTACTATGGAGAACCATAAATAAAGTCCCATTTCCAATAGCGAATTCTTCACTTAATGTACAAATTCTTTGCTTAAGTTGGGCCTTGGTTAAGCATTTTCTTCATCAGTTGTTCCTCTCTCTCATGTGGACTAATGAATCAGTTCAATTCAACCTAATGATTTTCAAGCTGTTTTTTGCAGAACAAAAGAAAGCTTAGAATCAGCTATGTCTTAGGTGGTGTATGATGTAGCAAGGGCTTTTGGGTGCAGGGAAGGAGGCCAGTGGTGCTTGAACACCTAACTAATCACCCAACTTGGACCCTTTTGAAACTGAGAAGGGATGTGACAGAATTACACTGGGAGAAGAGGTGAGTGACTTCCAGCTTGCCCTGGCCTCCCCACCAGGGCACTGTGCTGCCTTTGCCGCCTGGGAGGAGCAGTTCTTCATGGCAGCTCTTCCCTCTGCTAAGGACAGAGGCCATAGCAATGGATGAAATGGCCCTTGGCCCCTACAAAGAATGGCTTCAAAAGCTTTAACTTGAGCAGTCAACAGATCACTGTCTTTCCAGCCCTTTTGGAGTCTCTCTACGTTCACGTCTTTTGGCCATGTGGGAGCTCCAGCTCTCGTGTGACGCAGAGAGAAGAGAAAGCCAAAGAGAAGCGTGACTAAGTTCCAACTTTGCCCATCACTGCTCTGAATCTTGGACAAGTTCCTTAAGTTGCCGAGATTCTTTATTTGCAAAACAGCTATGTGGTGAAGAGTTCTGTGAGGATTGCAAGAGGGGATGGGTACTTTAATAAGAACAAAATACACCTCATACCCATTAAGGTGGCTACTATAAAAACAAAAAACTGGAAGACGATCAATGGTTGCTCATTCCTGTAATCCCAACTACTCAGGAGGCAAAAATTTGGAGGATCACAGTTCAAGATGAGCCCAGGGAAAAAAGTTATCAACACATCTCAACAAAAAAGCTGGATGTGGTGGTGCGTGCCTGTCGTCCCAGCTGTATGGGAGGCCATCACAGATACGGAGATGACAGTACAAGCTGTGAGACCCTATCTGAAAAATATCGAAAGTAAAAATGGGCTGGGGATGTGGATCAGGTGGCAAAGTTCCTGCCTGGCAAGTGCAAGGCCCTGAGTTCAAATCCAAATACTGAAAAAGCACAAAAGAAAGAAACAAAACTGGAACTAATCACTGTGGGTGAGGATATAGAGAAACTGGAACCCCTGTGCACTGCTGGTGGGATATAAAATGGTGCAGTTGCTGTGGAAAATGTCTCAGTACTGAAATAGAATTACGTATGATCCAGCGACCCTGTTTCTGGTATACGTCCAAAAGAACTGAAAGTAGAGTCTCAAAGAGACCTTTGCACAGCCATGTTCATGGCAGCACTACTCACAACAACCAAACAGAGAAAGCAATGCCAGGGTCCATCAACAGCTGAGTGGATTCCACAGTATGGTACACGCATACAGTGGGATACTGTTCGCCCTTAACCAGGCAGGACATTCAGACACACGCTACAACATGGATGCATAATGACAACATTATGGTAAGTGAAATAAGCCAACCTCAAAGGACAAACACTGCGATTCTATGTATATGAGGTCCCCAGAGCGGCCCAAAAGAGAGCAGAAGGGAGGGAGGGGAGAAGGGATAGTGCTTAGTGAGTGCAGAATCCCAGCTTTACAAGGTGGAAAGGTTCCAGCACGATGATATGAATTGTTTCATATGGCTGAAGTGCACACTTAAGAATTACTAAGATGATAAATTTATGTTTTGTATATATTTTATTAAGACAAGTTTTAAAAATTGTGAAAATTTTAATCATGGAAAGAAGAAAACAGTCAACCTGTCTGTAATGCAGGAATTGCTCAATAAACGGTTCCTATGGTTTTTTGATCAGCACACATGGGTTTGGGTTGTACACCAACAAATTCCATCTTGATGACCACCATGGCTCCTTTCGTGGGTGACGAAGAAGCAGGTGAAATGGCCTTGTTTTTGCTGTGAATGCCAGGAAACGGGGCAAAGATGAAATAAACCTAGCTGACCTACACAGCTTGCAGTACTGGGGTGTGTCCAAATGCCCAGACTGACCCTGAGGATTCAGTGTGAGACCGGAGACCACTCACTCACAGAATGATCCACACAAAGCCCAAAAGCCCTAAAGGAGGGGACAAGGATGACTGGGACTTGTAGAAAGGGAATTTAAATGGTTGAAGCATATATATGACTCAAGTGACTCAATGGTGGACAGATCTGCCTGCTAGCAAGTGGGATGGCTGTAACCTTGCTCTTAAAGTCATTTCTGGACAGTAGCACTGCAAGCATCAGAAGCCTGCTAGAAATGCAGAGATCCAGTCTCATTTCCACACCTCTGGACAGGACCCTGCACATGAAGCAAGACCATAGGGGGCTGGGGTGCGGGATAAAGTTTAGGCATCCCCAAGGAAGGCAGTCCAGCACCTATTCTTACTTACATTGCATCCAAATATCTGTGTTCCAAAAGGAAGAAAACCTACCCGCAGAGGGCTGGGTCCAAGTTGGACTTGAACTCGGGCCTGCCAGGCCTGCCAGCACCACACTCACTGCAGGATAATTTTCCTGCCATGGTCTAGAGTTGTCCATTTCTCCTTTGTTCTTCTGAAGGCCATCTAATAAGATGTAATAGGAGATCAATCAGCCTCCTAGTTTGGGGCATTAAGAGATTGTAGTAATGTGTTCTAGAAGCCCACTGGAGTTTATTTCCAAGTATTTCACAACAAACTGGGGCATTAAATAGCCTTAAATCACTGGGCTGTCCCTTCCCTGCTTTGAAAATCCAATATGAGAAATTATTCTTTACGGCACCCTCCATAGCTGCAAGCGAAGCAATTTAGGGAACACTTTTACGAGACCAGTTTCTACGTGCACTGCCTCTGTTACAAATTACTCCCTTGCTTTGATGACAGTTACGAAACGTGCAGTTTAAGTAATACAAATGGGTTATCAAATTTCCATGATGTAAACAGTCAAAAAAGTTGTTTCCTACCAACAACTCCATAATGAGGCAGTAACAAATCCCAACTATTTAATTGGCATCTGTCATTCAGCTAATTCAGGCTCAGCTCTTGAGGGAGGGTTTTACACCCATTTCCTCCATTCCATGGGGTAATTTGCTCAATACTGGATGGGCAGCTTCATCTGCTCAAATTAGGAAGGTGGAGAAGGTGTGTAGGGTGGGACACAACTGGCTCCCATTCATGGAAAATCCCAAGTTCTGTTCTAATTACAATTATCAGCAGTATCGTAATAAAAATGTAAGACATGGTATTTCTATAACCTAAAATATAAGACATATAGGGAATTTTTTAATGCTGTGTTATCTCTTTGATTAAAAACATTTTCATTGATTAAGAAAGTCCTTGGAAATAGAGAAGCTTGGTCATAGCTGTGTAAATGGAGAAAAGAGGTCCAAACAAAGAGTGTTCCAAGCATCCCAGGTCACCCCCACCAAGGATGAGGGACAAGAAGTCAGTTGCTAGAAGCCCAATACACAGAGCATGAGCCCCTCCAGATCTATGATACTCGTGAGGATCACAGCGGAGGGTGGGAGTCACTCCAGAAGGAGTCTACAAAGCAGGGGATCAACAGGAGTGGGTCCCTAGGTTGAACACAGAACCACCTCATCCCCAGAAAGTGAGCATACTTACTGAAATAGCCAGGGGCCTCCATGCCCCACCCTCACTCACACAGAGCCTCCCTTCCATGTTGGGACAACTCCAGAGGAGATTACAGGAGAGACAGGATCACTGCTAAGAGGAGGCCTCCCTGGAGAAAAGGCTGCAGGGGCCAAGGGACAAAAGTCAGGGCCACAGCAGGGTGTCCTACCCTAGATGCATTCACTCAGAGTGAGGATGGGGAAGGTACATCCCAAATGTGACCTGGGAGACCAAGAAGGTGACCAGGATTTCTCCTGAAAGGGGGATCCATGGAGGAATCAGGTAAGGACAGGACTCAGACCCAGGAACTGCAGATCTGCTCCTGAGCTGCTTCTGTGCAGGCCAAGGGGGTCATGGCGGGCTGCCCTTCTTGGGTCTAGGTAGGGAGTGCAGCCTGCAGGGAGCAGATGTTTCTCATCGGGGCACTGCGTAATATGAGGGGAACCGAACACAAGGATTTCCTTTGGGAGCAGGGTGTCCTGCTTTAGAGATTAGTTTTAAAACAACAACAACATGTCGCGAAGAGAGGGCAGCCCCTCAGAGAAAGTTCAGAACCAGAAGAGGGACAATGACACAATGTGACAGCAGAGCACTTTGCTTTACAATGCCCCTCTGCATAAGGAACAAACCTGCCCAAATGTGTGTAAGAGCAGGAGCAGGAGGTATTTTCACCTATCTTTCATAAAATGACAAAGCTGTCAACACAGAAGACTTAAATATTCAAATTGGTGAAAAGCAGTAAAATACAACGTACCATAAAGCTGATTAGCACAGTTCCAGAGGGTTTTCAAAAATTCTTTGCACCTACTTTCAAAGTAATATATACAAGCTATCAAATTAACACTACTAAAATTAAAACATTTTCTTATAAATGAATCTTCCTTTTAGTTTAATTCCCAAACTATTGTCCATGTATTCCATCTTTTCAAATTTGGGAATCTAATGGTTACACTTGGCACATAATATATGTAAATATTTTCTTAATTCTTATCCAGAGAGAGATTATAGTAAAATTCCCTTTAAGAAATCAAGACTTTCAGATTCTAACATTTCCACTTTAATGCCCATATTGCTTTATTTTTGGTTTAGTTTCATAATAGCTGAAAATCTATCACAGAGAGAGAAATTTAAAAGCCCCCCAGATATCCAAATTTCCCATAATGCAATCAGTATAAACAAAACACATATTCCTGATAAATTCCTAACACCATACCAAAACCAGAGAAAGTCGATTGAATGCTGGCCTGGAGACTAACTTCTGAGTGAAAGAGTAAAGATTTCATTGTTATGAACGCAAAGATGCTTTGCAGTAGTCACTCTCCTGGTGCTTCTGAGAGCCCCTCTCAAAAAGGCCAGGCTTCCAGGGGGTGACCGTGAACCCCATTTTAAGGTTAACACCCCTTCCATAGCTCTTGAGTGCAGGGGCAATGAACAGCACACAGCGCCAACACTAAAGGCCCACTCAGTGGTTGTCACTGTGCCTGGACACGTGTCCCTAAGTACTCTTTCTGACAACCTACTTTCAAAGTTTCCAAATTCATACGCCAACTTAAAGTCAAATATATATGTAAATAAACTTGAGCTAACTGCATAAAACATTCAGCCTTCAATTAATGTATTTAAATATACAGATTCCACAACCCTGGGGTTGAGCTATTAGGTCTACCCTGTAAAATCAGAGGCCTGGTCTACAATATGAGTAAATGAACTTCACTCTGAACAAAACCACTCTGAAATCAATCAAAGGAAACAAATCAATAAACTTCTACATCAGTACAGAGATGCCACAGTGAACTGACACGTCAATTCTGCATCTTACATGTGGTTGGTTGCTCGGCACTCATTTCTGATTATGAACAGACAGTGAATCGAACATACAATTTTGATTTTGTGGATCAATTTTGGAGGCCTGCTCACGTTTACTGCTGCCCCATTTGGTGGTGCAGATCTCATTTCTCTCACTGTTACCAGAATGCCCTCCTATGTGCCCTTACAGAGGTAGATATTTGGTGTTCTCCTTAGCTCTCAGCAAAATGCAGCAGGAATCTTCTTCAATGAGCTCCAGGAGAATGGATCCAAGTTAACCAAAGCTGTGCAGCACCTCAGTAGCAGGCACTGCCCAGTGTCCATGACACACTCACTACTTGCAGCCCTGGTCTCCTATGAAGACACTAGGTATTTCTGACCCTGCTTGTCGGGGCACAATCCCAAGGCCACTGGGTTTTATCCAAAATCTATTTCCGTCAATTCTCTTTGCTACTAAAATTATGTATCCAACTGAATACAACATGAAACAATGGATTATTGGGAAAAGGAGACCCATTTTTGAAAAACAAAATGAATGCTTCCAAAAGGCTGTAAAGGTAAGTAGCTTAAAGAGTATGCAAAATTAGGCTCAGCTGGGCAACTAGGACATGTGACCATCTTCTAACTCTACTAAAAAATGCTTAGATTGGACTGATGGACTATGCATTATACAAAGTCAATCAGTGGAACCATGTTCAAACACAAGCAGTAAATCTGCATTAAAAAGTCAGCAAAAGGGTTGAGGGCATGATTCAGGTGGTAAGCATGAAGTCCTGAGTCCAAACCCCAGGACTGCCAAAAAGAAAATGCATAAAGACTCAGCAAAAAATCCAATAACAGCAACAAGCAAACAAACAAAAAGTGCACTTAATGTGTTAGAAATAAAACCAAATGGCTAAGGTTTGTTATAGTCATGAAAATAGTTCTCCTTGTTCAGTTACTTAGCTAACTGCCAGTCCTTACCACCTGCTGCAGAAGATTCGTTCTACTCTGGGAGGCTTTAAAATTTATTTGGAAGTCATAAGTGAACATCAGAAACTTTAGGAAAAGGGCTGATATACTTAGTGAAAATGCAAAAATACACTAGAATTTACTCACAATAAAAAGGGGATTTATTCTTGAAGTGAATGAAAAGACACTAAACTCGTTCCAAGTGACAGAGGTCTGAACAGAGTGTCTAGGGTAACAACTCCAAGAAGAGCAGAGCTCTGATGTACCTGTCAGTGCCAGTAGAGGTTCTTCTGCCCAGTATGCAGTCTCAGCCCCTCACACCTCAGTGTCCTGCAGGCCTGGATGGGGCTCCCATGTTCCCCACAGCTTCACACCTGCCGCTCCCTCTCACATCCCTTCCACCCTCAAGTGCAGCTGTGCCTATATCCTTGGGCAATGTGTGCCAAGACTCTCAGTGGGTACGTGGAACCCTGGATAGATAGCATGATATCTTTTCCTGTATACACATGTGGTAATGTTCAATTCATAAATTAGGCATACTAAGAAATTACCAATAGCTTATAGTAAAACAGAGCAATTTTAACAATACGCTGTAATAAAAGTTACTTAAGACTTATGAATAGTTCATTTCTGGAATTTCTCATTTTGATATTTTTGGACAGCAGTTGACCACAGGTAACTGAAAGCATAGAAAAGGAAGCCATCAATAAAGGGCTACTGTCCTGGGATCCTAGCAAATTGTTAAAAAAAAAAATGCAAACAACTCCCAAGTACCTTCTTCATTGGCCTTCTCCTGTGGATGAGCTGACACCATGTGCTGCACTTAACACCATCCTCAACTTCTTAACACGTTGTGATCATATGATTCTCTCTCTCTCATCCTCCGCTAGACTTTTTAAAAAATGTGCCTAGCACCAAAGATGCCCACACCTGCTGAGTAAGAAAACTAAATCAAGTTCTGACAAAGACTCTCTTCTTGACCAGGCTACAGAGTCCTTTTCTCAACTTGGCCTTCACCTTGGCCCCACCTTGCCAAGTAAGAGAATCCTTCGTTCTTAATCAAATACCTCATCCCCATCTTTGATGTCTAAGTCTCAGCAAGACTTCTGTGAGATTAGTTTGGCAAGACTCCCCCACCCTTTAGGTCTCCTCTTAGCAATTTTCCATCCATCACTCCCCCACTCCACCAGCCTACATCTGGGCAATAAGTCTCCACTGTTCTTGTGGCATTGGGAGTGGAGACAGTGCTCTCCCCTATTGAAACTTGATACCTATGGTAATAGCACGAACTAAGTCTTCCCTCCCAATTTAGCAAGTGTCAGAATAGTATTTTCCTCAACAGGGCTTGGTTTTGTTTTGTAATGCAAATTTAAGCACAGGATTTAGTTATGTTACATTGTGGTGAAAATTTTAATACCACACTGGTATTTCAAGGAGAATGCAGCTTTTCTCGTGATCTCATGCCTGCATTTTGTTGCATGGAGAGCCGTCCATATTGCATGCTGTTCTGACAAGACCAATTTGGAAATGACTCTTTTCCATCAGTTTTAAACACACACACACACACACACACACACACACACACACACACACACACGCTTCCTTCAGGCTAGGAGCAGTTACACCTACATACAGACTAGTGTGTCTATAAACTGTCAACATTACCCACAAAGACTTCTATTGAAGTAATAAATTCAGAAAACAAAATTCTTTCAATGGTTCCTTTCGGCACCCCATTTCCTGTACATAATTTCCAAGCTATGGCCCAGACGGCCAACATATCACCACACAACCATGGACTCTGTGGGAGGAAAATATCTTTTCAGTCCTTGTGTTGCCTTTAACTATGGAAACTAGCCCCAGTGTTAACCAGGAGGCTAGGAGAGTAACAGAGAATTACAACCCAGTCTCAGAGCTAACTGAGAGCCTCCCACAAGCTTGGAGCTTTCCCTTCAGTCCCCTCTGCACCCATCCTGCCATTCAGTGTGGTCTCCTCAGCTTCTCCCTCCCAGGCCTGCCTTCCTACCACCTTGCAATGGCTATGGAGGGAGCAGGCACCCCTGGGCCTCAGGTTGGCAGAGCGTGGTCAAGAAAAACTCAAATTCCATCTGGACAGACCAGGAGCCGAAGGCACAGGCTGCAACAGAGCCGGAGCAGAAAGAGATGAGTATCAGCCTCTAGCATGAAGAGGGGACCTCATGCTGAGGCCTGCCAATGAGCACCTGTCATGCAAACCCATAGGGCTCCAGCAGAAAACAGGCCTCCAAGAGCAGCATGTATGTCAGTGGGCTCAGAGGCTTGGTTAAAATGTCGCACCTTACCTTATATCCAAGGCTCTTTAAGTAGGTGACTCACTGTAAACCCTTGTCTACAATACATGTGTGGTTTTTTTTTTTAATTTTACAAATACTAAAACCAAAATAAAGCATAAATATTTTTTACAAATATAAAAACCAAGATTCATTTATGTATGAGTCAGCCTTGCTCCAGTATTACAAAATACCTGACACAGGCATTTTGCTTATGAAATAAAGAGGGGTTTATTTTGGCTCATCACTGACGAGGTTCATATCTAGGATTGGGTATAGCCACTGGTTTGGGTCTCTGATGAGGGTGGCACACCACAGTGGAAATGTGTTGCAGCAGGTGTTGGAAGGCTCATATCATGAACCAAGAAGCAAGGAGAGACTGAGACACTGGGGTCCCACAACCTCTTACGAGGGCACACCCCCCGTGGCCCATCTCTTAAGTGTCTACAGCACCTCCAGTATTGCCACCCTGGGGGCCAAGTCTTAACATATGAACCTTTGAAGGACACGCACCTAATCGTATCAATGTATTCACAGGTGACCACAGAGTCTCAAACAATTTATATTCCACACTGACGAAAATAGCAGAGTGAACCTGGTTTGCAAATAGCCTTCATTCTTCCCTCCACCAAAAAAGTTGTGAGCACAGTACTCTTTCAAGTTTGTTTTATGCTCATGTGTTACATCAACTGGATATTTGGGGTCATTCTGCTAGGATCAATACACATGGCTGACAGCTCAAACAAAGGAAGCAGAGTTTATTTCTCAGAGCTCCTACTGAACTGCACTGGTGTTTAAAGCACAGTGGAATGAGCTAGTCATTAACTCAGATCCAGATGCAAACTGTACCTTGGCCCCTGCCTGAAGCAGCACAGGTTTCAGCCTGTCACTGAAACTGGCTGAAGCCTCCAGACCCAAATGCACATATAGGTGTTGTCTCTGGGAAGACAGAAATGGTGATTCTTCTGTCCAGGAGAGCTATGAATGTGACCTCTTCCAAACAGGGTCTGAATGGCCAGGAAAGCTGGCAGCTGTACTAGGATCACAGTGAGGGGACATATTTGGTCCACATGCTACCTAGCTTGCTTTGGGGTGCTCACTGGCCACCCTGATAGGATATCTTCTGAGTTACTTATGAATGAAACAATCGCATACCTTTTTGTTACCCTTGGGCAGGCTTTCTCCTCAGCCTCACGTGAAGGGCCTTCATGTACCTTCCATTGCCCAATACAGAAGAGTTCCGGCAAATGTGCCCGATTGATTTTCAGTAACTATGGTTTAATAACTGCAGGCCCTGGGCCTTGTGATAAAAAGGAAGACAAGTTTGCTAGGTGTTTCTTTGAAAATCAACCGCTATCAGTTTTTATGTGTCTTCGTAAGGTTCAACAAGGCCTGGCACTGAGGTTATCAGCCTCTGGGCTCCCTGGGAGCAGACAGCAACCTCAAGCAAGGGAGAATTTATGGCACAGATGGGAAGTAGGAAATGCTGAGGAGAAATGTTTTGTGGTTGACAATGGTCAAAGCAATTGCTTGGTTCACTCAAGGAGAACTGGAAGATAGTCCAGTAAATCTACAAAGAAAGGAAAGCTCCCTTTAACTGAACTGTGAGAGGAAGTCTAACGAAAAGATTTCATTTCAGTTAATGAATGATTTATTGAAAATGCAAACAAATGCAATCCTTTGCTACAATTACCACTAGAATTTCAAACTAGGAGACTCACCATCTAATTAATCACAGATTCAAACTAACTGCCCCCCACCCCCAAAAAACAAACATTTGATTGAATAACCTGAGATTTTTGACATGTATTACCATATAGACATTACTTGTTTGGGAATTGAGGTCTCCAAGGTTACAGAGCATGGTGGAACAAAGTATGCATGATAAAATACTAAAATTATGGTGCTCATAACTGGGATCCAATCTCATCTTAATAATAGTTTTTAAATTCACATTGATTCACACTTAATGGATTATTTTCCCTTCAGATGGGTTATTACACATGGTGGGAATAATTGCTTTTCTAATATAATGTTTCGTGGGATTAATTAAGTAGTGTTTGTTTCCTCTCAAGGTAATATAAGCAAAACCTTGAAATGAATGCTATTCAGATGAGGAAGCAGAGAAGGCATCCCAAAAGGTACTGGGTGGTGGGGATCGCCCCTCTGGCTCCAACCTGTCTGAATAATGCATAGCTGCAGGAGACTCCTAGCTTTCTTCCAAAGACATTTTTCCCTCATTTCCTCTCTCACGGAACTGATTTCCACTGCAGGGGCTTCCCAAACTAATGCCGGGAGGGCTTGGTTTATGTTTTCAATATTCTGAGATGCTAAAATAAAACTGTCGAGAGTCACAAAAATGTATTACTGTAAAGTGAGGGAGGGACAAAGAGTGTGAGGGAGGGTGCCCCACGTTGCTGAGGAATATTGGTTGCTAGTTGATTCTGAAAACTTCATGAGAACTCACCACTCCTAACACTCAGAGTCCTTGCTGTCACTTGCAGAGTTCTTGCCTGATTCTCCTCTCCTCTCCTCCTCCCTCTCTCTGTGGTTGCAGATCCTTACAATGGTGTGTTCCCACTTCTCTTATCGCACACCTTGTCTCTGGACCTAGGCCTCATGATTCTGGTGTCCTGTTCCCTCTCCCTCAACCACCAAGACAATCAGGTCCTGTGAGTGCCTCTTGCTTCTGGATGTGGATGTACCCCCAGGTTCCTGCTGCCCAGTATGTCCTACCGTCCTGGACGCATCACACATGATATACACCTGAAACCAAATTCCTGGCTATCTTCTTCCCTTCAAACTCCCTACCAGCTAATCACATCCAGCTACATCGCAGCTAAGCTGTTTGCCTTCTACAAAAGCCAACCAGCAAAGCAGCTCACTCCCATCCCTCTTTTGCACTCTCCCTGCTAGCTGCTGATGACCGTGAATTGGGACTTACTGTCCTGTACTCTGTGCTGGTCTCTTGATAACCCCAGACATGCTCACATGAGGCCACAGCATGCAGACCAGGACACCTGAGCCATTTCCCTTCTCCTGGACCTGCTGAATTGGGACAGCTCAGATTTGAGAAGAGTCCTCACCTTTCCAAGCTTCCTGACCTTCCCTGCAACTGGTAGCCTTCTGGTTGGATTTGACAGCCATGTAACAAGACAACAGCAAACACAACTGCTGAATAAGCTTCAGTTTTACAAATTAGACCACACCTCATGGCGATCAGTTCACTGGGCAATGGTGTACAAAGAACGGGTCTGCACTTGGAGAACTTTTGGGGAGAAGGGCAGGGGTAGCAGTGCTGGCTTCAGGCACCACAGTCCCCTCCTCTTTTGCCTTCTTCGGTGAGAAATGGTGATACTTCATTGGTTTCCAAGGGTCTGTATGGAAAATTATTGGCCAACCTGTTTCTATAACAAAATCTGCTGCCACACGGCATATATTCAGTCAGGTATAGAGAGGTAATGACATCATCTTTCAAGAACAGAATCAGAATTTTTAAATGAAGAGGAACTGGAAATTATACAGCAAGTAGAGCATCCACTCCTTTCATGGATGAATTCTCCCAGAAAGGTGAAGAAACTTGCCACAAACCACACAGCATGTTGTAAGAAACCTTGAGCCTGGTTACCCAAAACAAGCTCCAGTTACATTTAGCTATATTTAAAAGTACAATTATCAGTATCCAAGGGAAGAGATGTAAATATTTATCACAATGATGATTTTAGGTTTTTCATGTTGTCAACACCATAGCTATACTTCTAACAGTTTTTTTTTTTTTAAGAACAAAAGGAACTGTGCATATCTAGTTTGGTGTTCTAGGAATGAGGCTGGAATCTTGAACCCAAATTAGCACACAAGCTAATTTGTGCTAATTTGGGATGTTTTTGTTCAAGAGGCCCCTGTCCCTGGCCCCAAGCCCTTCTCATCATGGTTCTGTGTATGACACCATTAATGCAAAGGACAATTCACATAAAATACAACACTAGGTGCATATTGTGGTCTCTTGGGAAACTGACATGGAAAATTAAAACCATTCTCTCTATAACAAGTCTATCAGGACTTAAAGTGAGCAGGCAGTGACCACCCCAAGAATACGAGGACAAAAGGCAGTCAGATGGTAATGATATAAATTGAGATGGAGGTCTGCTGAGCTAAGAGGTGGTCCCCACCCCAATGCTGTAGGGTAATGTGACCATGCCCTGGTCATTTCATTCTGTGTATCCCTGGTGTAGCCCTCAGTGAGTAATGGGGCTCTGTTTTACAGGGTGCTGGAGGTAGACCAGATGACCAGGAAGGTCATCTAGCCTATTGGAGGTAAGGGGGAGGGAAGGGGGAGGGGAGGGCAGGTGGGCGCTCTGTCAGAGGGACAACCTGTCTGTTTCACTATGCTGTTAGAAATGAAGGGCCTCTACTTTTTGTTTGCAAAATCATTCAACAAATATGTGTTGAACACCACCACGCTACATCTAAAAGCAATGTGGTTGTAAGTCTGTTGCCTCGTGTTGGAGGGGCTGCTCACCTGCTCATTGGGTAGGTAACTACCCCTCCTCTATACTTGTCCCATGCCCCCAACATGTCCCTCTGACAGCAGGTTGAAGAGGAAGTCCTGCCACTCTGGGGATGAGAAGGAGGAGAAGCTTATTTTGGTGAAGGACACACATCTACTTCAATGCAAAGTCATAATCACTGTTTTCATAGAACATGACCAAGAATTCGGTCTGGGCTGGGTGCACAAAGGGAAGATGCATGTAACATGTGAAACCTGAGCTTGGCCATTCAGTGTCCAAACAATAACAACAGTGTCCCTTCTTGGGTCCCAAGCCACAGGTTAGGAAGAGACCGAACCACCTTTAGACCATGGGGTTTCTCTCTGTGGAAGTAGGCATGTTTTGTTCCCACTTGGTCTCTTTCCATATAATAGATCAGACTTTGCTTCAGGGTCCTGCTAGCCATGAGCAGGCCACTCCTGCCTGTCCTGGGCTTCATGGGAGATTCAAGGTAGCAAAGACTCCAAAGGGAGCTCCCATGTCACCAAAGCATCAGGACATAGCTGCCACCAGTCTTCTTCTCAGCGTCAGGTGCTTGAGGCCTCTGACACTCCACAAGGCCCTCTCCAACACTCTTGCCATAAACAGAACTCCATTTCTGTGTCTTGCAGAGGTTTAGCCAGCGGGTCTGGCAGGAAGCTGCCTGGGCCCTTGCTTTTTTTCTCTGAGCCTTCGCATTACAAATTGAGCCTGTCAAGAGAGGTCTTCCCATCTCTGTTTTTAATATCCCTAACAACTCCCAAGCAGCAAACTGGTGACCAGGAGACAGGGCATGAAATTTGTCTGCCAATATCAACTCTCAGAGGGTCGAATGTCAGTTCACATCATCGGCAGCTCTTCCCCAGGAAGCACAAAATATAAAGCCATCGCTGAGGGTGAGCTGCATGAACGACTTTATTTCTTCTTAAATAAATGTGATCAATAGCGCACCTGACAAGCAGGCGTGTTGTATCTTTAGTCAATCAACAGGAATGCAAAAGATACAAAGATGCAGGTAACAGCACACCTGAGAACAAGCGCGTCACAGAGTGATGCCACACCCATCGCTTGTCAATTGTGAATTTCCTTTCCTTCTCACCTGACTCCCATTGCTCTAAGGCCCCATTTGCTCTTATCCCATGCATGTTACCCTGCAGGCCCTGTGACAAACTCTGGTGGCCCATGTCTCTCTTAAAGACAGGCAAAGCCCCCTACAGCACCATTCCCCAGCACTGCATCCTGTGAAGCAGACCCGAGCTTTGCAGCAGTAGTGGTCGGTCAACAGTGGTTCCAACCAGCAGAAGTATTGCCTGAGTCGCCAATGTGGTGAGCCCAGGATGGGCAGATTACCAAGCTTCCTTCCCCAGGGCTGGTGGAATGGTCAACAGAAGCCAGTGCCTCGATGGGTACTTATGCATAGGCATGGAAGCTCCAGCAAGCATTTTACAGAGGATTTAAATGGGGGTTTAAAAAAAAAAGCAGAAAGCTGGGGTGGTCATGTACATAATGGAAACAAAATCAGACTGGTCCATTAGAAATGCTGTCAGAGACCAACTGTGATTCAGCTGAGACAAGTGGATGAAATACATCCCGAGGGGCTTTGGACGTGCAGACTTTCCAGGGATCTGCGACTTCTGGTATCCTTGTCAAGTCACAGATTTCTGTTCCGACTGGTACCTGGCGCACATCCCCAAGTGAGTGAGCACTCTATGAAGCCATACAGGGCCTATGTCCTCCCCCTGAGGTCCTGCACAACAACCCTGCCTAACTGATTATTGAGCATCATCAATATGGGCTGCTTTTCACTCACCGGGCTTGTCACCAGAAGTGCTGTCTATATGTGTGTTCTTGTATCCAGATTTAAAACAAACAGTACACACACACCACCACCGGGAAAGTGGAGCAGAGAGGTAGAGCTCTGCTTCCCTAACATGGACGAGAATCAGACTTATGGGGTAAGGGCAAATACTTGGGGAGACTGGATTGGCGCTGTACCTGCCTGTCCTTTTTTTTTTTTCTTTTATTATTCATATGTGCATACAAAGCTTGGGTCATTTCTCCCCCCTGCCCCCACCCCCTCCCTTACCACCCACTCCACCCCCTTCCCCTCCCCCCCACCCCCTCAATACCCAGCAGAAACTATTTTGCCCTTATTTCTAATTTTGTTGTAGAGAGAGTATAAGCAATAATAGGAAGGAACAAGGGTTTTTGCTGGTTGAGATAAGGATCGCTATACAGGGCATTGACTCACATTGATTTCCTGTGTGTGGGTGTTACTTTCTAGGTTAATTCTTTTTGATCTAACCTGTGCCTGCCTCTGGAGTTCTCATGGAGGATGGACCCAGCAGGAGGCACTGCAGGCTCATGGCAAAGTCCCCATCTCTTGTACTTGCTGTTCTATGTGCCCCTAGTTCTGGCCACAATGACAGACAGAGGTACCTGGCCCACAGGTACCAGACTTGCACTCTGGCATTTCTGGAACTCAAACTAAGAAACAAGTATAAATGTGTCTGGGCTGGGAGCTGTGGGGGTCTCTGGCTGAGCCACATTCTCTGCCTGTCAGGAGGGTGAAGGTGATCAAGGGCAGGAAGGAAAACCTGGTTCAAGGGATTAGGCAACAAGAGACAGCATCCAAGTCCCTAGTTATGACTGATTCCACATGGCCATCTACGTGCGATCCTTTAAGCAAATCCATGCCATACCTGAGCTGCTTTGAGTTATGTGTTTCAGAGAGAGGGCAAGTGATGTCTTCTCCATCTCCCTCTAAGCCAGGATCACATGACTATGGTAGAAGTACTGAGTGCACAAAGTCCCAGTAACAATGAGCATCTCGTGGGCCCCAGCAACTGTGAAATCCTGGCTCCCAATTCCTTACAAATGGAAGTGTACAGTTGCCTTGGACCCAGCTGGGGGGAGTGGATTATGAGAAGCCTATGAGAACTTGACCCAAGCACAGTTGTGCTCAATGATCTACAGGCTGAGTTTGCCATGAGCGAGAGGCAAAATGCAGCACAGCTGCTTTTCCTAAGTTGTTTATGTTCACAGAAGAAGGAAAGCAGGTTTCTCTTGTTACAATGTAACGCCCCTCCCCAAGAAATGTTGCTCCACCTCCTTGTTTACCACGGGATATAAAAGACTTGCTGAAGAAGGCCACAAGGTATTTTTTGGTGGGGGATTTTTGATTGGCTGCCTGTGGGCTGCTTGTGAGACTGCCACTGAGTGATGCAGCTGGTTGCTGCTGCTGCTGCTGAGTTATGCTAGAGATTGGAGGAAACATGGGAAAGTGCAAGTCTGAGCACCGAGACTTTAAGAAATCTAAAAAGAACATGGGACAGTGCAACTCTGAGGGCAAAGACCTTACAAGAGATTATGCTAAAGAAAAGCAAAGAGAGAACATGGGATGGGCGAGTCTAAGGAAAGAGACTTTAAAGAATAGAAAAAGAAGACTTTAGCAGTAAGGTTTCAAAGAACAGCAAAGAAGAAAGACTTTAGAAGCAAGCTTTTAAAGAATAGAGAAAAGAAGAGAAGTAAGAGGAGAGTTAATAGAGAAAAGAAGCGACGAGGCTGTTGTGTGTCTCCATCCTAGTGCCCAGCACACCTGACCCCAACTTTCTGCATGTCTGTCTTCTATCGTTTGTCCTTTCTGCATCTGCAGTCGCCCCCAGTTAGGTTCAGTAGTAATGTAGCAGGAAAGGGGTGGGGGCAAAAAAGAAACAGACTGTGTTCTAACTACAAGACAGAGGGAGGGTATGGCAAAGCAGAGAGATAAACAAAGAATTGAAACATGAAGGTCACATAGCACTGGGGAAATAAAATAGCCAATAAAGTCACATGCAGCCATAAGTGGGTTGAGCTTTGCTTTTTGCTTCTGTAACCTGCTTGCAAGGGTATATAAGGTGCAACCCCTTTGTCCTCGGGGCTCAGCCTTTGGACATGAATTCTCTGGGTCTGTGCCAGCACAATAAACGTTGCTTTCTGCTAATCTGCCTCAGTGTCTCGTATCTCAGCTCTTAACTTCCTGCAACATTACCAGGAGCGTGAGAAAGCTCGCTACACCCAGTAATTGTACACCTAGGCATTTGTACTAGCAACTGTACTCCTAGATATGTTCACACATAAACACTGAACACGAATGGCCACAGTAGCTTTATTGGCAACAGCCCTCCAAATGGTTACAACCCAAATGACCTTTAATGGTTAAAACAAAAGCTACATCCACACTACGGAATACTTCTCAGCAACACAAAAAGGAACAAGCTATTGCTATATACAACTTAGATGAATGTCATGGGAAATAACACTGCGTGGGGAAAAAAGCCAGTTTCAAAAGGTAACCAATTTCATAATCCCATCTACACAATGGTCTTGTAATGAAAAAATTAGAGAGACAGAGAGGAGATTAGTGGTTGCCAGGAACCAGGCAGGGTGAAGAGGAGGATGGGGCTATAGATTTAAAAGAGTAATTCAATGACTGGGGATGTGGCTCAAGTGGTACAGCACCTGCCTATCAAACTCAAGGCCCTCAGTCCAGACCCCAGTGTTGGGCAAACAAACAAACAAACAAAAGAGTAACTCAGATATGCTATGGTTATACAAGATGTGAGCAGTGGAGGAAACTGAGCAAAGGGTCTACTGGATCTCTCAGTAGCATTTCTTATAACTGCCTGGGCACTTTCAATTATCTGAAGATAAAAAGCTCTAAAAATACAATAAAAATATGCTTTCTACTCAAAAGAGCTGTCACCTTCATTTTGAATGTTACAGAAAAGTTTTTTTTTAATCATATTATATAAATATACACAATGTAAAACATAGGATATGAGGGAAAAAAGGTGACGCCATCTGGAGTAAGATATATTTAACAGATTTGGATAAATGGATGAATACTGACATTATCTGAAGCAACTAACCAAACTTCGTAGTATAAGAGAGACAGATAGACATGATATGCTTGCTGGTGTGATGAGATGGGAGGACCACCTCACCATCTAGAAGGTACTGTTCCCCAACAACTATCACCACCAAAAAATGGAATCCCATGGAGTCTGTAGCTCTAACTACATGGGCACACCTTGGGGATCCTATCTAAAGTATCCAGAATGTGGAAATTCCTATAGGACAAACATAATAGCAAAAAAAAGTGGGAGGGCCAACCTAAACCTTGTGTAAAACATACTAAATATGATGTTTGTGTCTTATTTAGATACCAAACTGAGCTAACTACAGAAAAATACATACACATACATATACACACATACACGTGTGTGCGTGTCAATGTTTTCCAGTAGGTAATAATGTATTCAGTGGGGTTAAAGATGCTTATTTTTAAGAGGTGAGACACAATTGAAATATTTATGAGTGGTATAATGTAATACCTGAAATTTCTCAGATGTCAAGCTGGGATCACCAATAGAAGTTTAGTCATGAATGGTTGAGAGTAGTTGAGGTTGAATGATGGTTAGAAAAGGGAGTCGTTACTCTGTTTTACTTTTGTATAGGTATGAAAGCTTCCATAATACCAGGTTTAAAAACAAAAACCAAAAAGCCCACAGATTGAACACCACTGGAGGGGATTAACTCCACTGCCTTCAGCAGAAACAAAGAAAGCCAAAATATAGTGAAATGATTATCTTTGAGTTGCTAAAATAACTTTATTGCCAGATTTGAATTCTAAATCTGAAATCGTCAAAAATGAAGTGAAACCAAAGACAGTTTCAGACGAACAAGAGAATTCAGGAGCCCCAGATGTTCCTCAAGCAGAAAAAATAAATGATTGCAGCTGGAAAGTAACTAACACAAGGAGGGTCTTCATCTGATTTCCACATCAGGGAAGGAGATGGACGCCTGTGCTGGCAGTCACCTGAGAGAGCTCAGGAAGGCAGATGGGAAGTCCATTGGAGGCTTCTGGAGAAGGGCATGCCAGGATGTGTGCACCAACCAGATGGTTGCCCTGGCTCCTGAAGGGTGATGTGGAAGTAGGAAGCCTCCCTAGGCTCTCCAGAGATGATTGTATCAGATTGGCTCAGGCAGGTTCACCAATCCAGGTTGAGGTCTTTTGGGTGGCCCTTGCTGCAAAGTTATAGTCTCACAGGTAACATAGTGTGTATGTAGATGGCACTGGGGTTGGCTGCTGAAGCACATCATCCCAGAGCTTCCTCAAATCCCCCATCTTTCCACCCTGCCCTGGCAGTATCTTCATAGAAACCACCAGTGCCCAGAGGATGGCATGACCAGGGCAAGCTAATGCACCTTTGCCAAGGGGCCCGTCCTTGCCTGCTCACTTTTCCAGACCCAGCTCCTTCTAAGGGGTCAGGGCCACTTGTGGTCTTCAGCATGGAGACTCTTTCCAGACTCCACAGGTGGTGGTAAAGCAGGGCTGGGAACAAGTAGTGAAGTCACAGTGCCACCACCAAAGCCATAAAGGGACAATCTGGGGATAGACAGAAATGTACTAGTGAATCTGTCTGTCAGCAGTGGTCATTTGGGGATGATGAACCATTCTGCTTTGCAACTTGGACTATTTTCCATAATAAACATGAATGGCCTTTGCAAAACAAACAAACTATACCGAGCATGAAATTCAGCATCATGAGATGTTCCTGTTTTACACTAAGCTGTAATGCAAATCCAATCGGAATTGGAAAACAACTGCTTTCAATAGATTTCACAAAGTGATTTTCAATTTTATTTGGAAGAACATAGGTTACATAATTAACGGAAAACCAGAAAAGGGATAATGAGGTACAGTTGGTTGTCAGATATTTCAAACATACCATAAAGCAGTAGTTCTGTGGTCTTAACCCAAGAACAAAAGGTTATATTGTTGAAGCAAAAGACTGTCTATAAGTGACCATTAACAATCATTCCAAAAGTTTAATTGGAAGCATCACTTTTAAACTATGAAGGATTATTTCATAAAGGCTAAAATTTGAAAAGTCAATTTTGATACAATTAGTACCAAGTATCAAATTCCAGGTAAATTAAAAATTTAAATGAAAGACAATAAAATAAAACAGTAAAACCTAAAAGTGAATATTAAATTTGTGGAGGGAGATGCCACCATGGTAGAAATCATGAAGAAGAAGATAAAGATACATGTTACATGTTTGTGTGTAAAATACCAAAAATGAGCTTAAAAAAATAACGAAATAAGAGAGCAGTTAACAACAGAAAAACATGTGCAGAAATATGGGGTGGGTTAATATGAGCGTTGTATAAAATGCTGACAAAATTCTTAAGGAAAAATATTAAAACCCAATAAATAAGTGGAAAAAGGATGTGAATAGATTACAAAACAGGAGTTAGAAAGGAAAAGAAATGGAAACTGCTTTATTTTGCAAATAACTGAAGAAATGCAAATTTAATCAAGATTAAAGCAACTGTTTACTAGCACATTAACAAACCTCTTCTTGTTTGAGATAATACTGGATTCTGGCAAAGGTGCCCTAACACTGGGAAAATACTTTTGGAAAGCAATTTGACAATGTGTACCAAGCCCCAGTAATCCCACTTCTGGGAATGAATCCTAGGAAATAGTCCGAAATATAGAAACCATATGTATGAATACACTTGCTACAATGTTATCCCTAACAGATACAACTTAAGAGCAACCAAATGCACACAAATGAAGGAAGGGGCTGGCAAAGCATGGTTCGACCATTGAACAAACTCCTATGCAGCTTGTAAGAAAGTTGGTAGTGAAAATTTGGTAGTGTCAAGGAAAACTGTTAAGTAAGAAGTGAAGCTGATGACACTACACCACGACTATAAAGGAAGCAAAACAGGGAGCATGGAACTGGGTCTGCAGAAGCCGAATAGGAAAGCTGTAATAGTGATAAGACTGCAGGTGCTTTTTTGACTTGTTTATTCTTCAGATTCATACAGGATGGTTTTATTCTTTTTATAACGAATCGATATAATACATAAGAAATAGCATTCAGTGCTCCTCTGCCTTGCAGGGTGCCTTCTGGAACCTTCTGTAACCTCCAGGGTGAGAAACCAGGTCATGACTGCAAAGCAGGGCTCAGTGGAATCCCAGGCTGCACCACCCAGCACCAGTCCCAGCAGCTGGCTCAGCTGTGCAGTGCACAACTGCTCAACTTTGGGGGAGCTGCTGCTTCCAATGGTCACTGCCTGAGGCATGAGAAGGAACCCCAAAGTCCCATCCAAGAGTCAAGCAGGGGCATGGCAGCACAGCTTGGGAACACCACTGATGGTTCCCTTCTGCAAGGCAGCTGAGCAAAACCCAGGCTATGCTGCAATAAAAACAGCCAAATAGTGTGGAGGCCAATTTCGGGAGCTAAGCACAGGGCCCCAGCCAGCAACCATCTTGTCTTTGCCAACCAGGTCCCCATAAATGTGCTGCACTTTTGCCACATTTTAAACTCATATGACACAGCCCCTCTGTGGAGGACTTCCTCTGAGAGCTCCACAGTTATTTGTTCTTCTGTACTGGGAGGCAAGAGAATGCAAAAGTAATTGGAAAAGCCCAAGAGTTATACCTTGTTGCCTCTCTGACAGCTCCCTACCACCACCCTGTAAAGACTACCTTGCCTTCCTGTTTTCTTAAAAAAAAAAAATCTGCCACTAAGAAATGACAGTTAAATGTCACCAGAATCGAGCTGGCTCTCAGGCAGAAGCTGCAGAAAAGAGAATATAGAATCCTCTGAGTGCCTGTTGTCTGCTGAAGAAGCAAAGCAAAGAAGGAAACTGGGAAGGGAAGGGAAGGGCACGGTGCGTCAGAGCCTAAAAAGTGACGGAAAGGTATGTGGTGGAAAGGGGGTGGAACCATGTCTTTCTGCACATTCACCTTCAACATTAATGCTTGCAGCAGAATTCCGACCCCTATTTCTCCCTGGGAAGACCCCCATCTGGTGGCCTGAAGTCTCAACGCTTTGGAGAATGACTCTGCTGCAAACAAACCAATGCCTGATCACTTTCAAGGCACAACATGAGGAAATTCAGTCTTGCCTCAGGCTAGCAGGGACCACCTCATCACAGGGTGGGGCCACAGAGCTCCCAGCAAGGCAACAGCTCTGTGCCTTTGGTCTGTTCCATAAGGAGAAGGAGATAGGGGGCAAAGTAAACCCAGAAACACCGAGGAGCATTCTTTGACCTTGCATGCTGAAGAACTGGACATCACTGGAAGAGGACAGGACAGCCATGCACTCAGGGCTATGGAGTTTCACCAGTCAAAGAATGAGAATCCTAGCTGGTAATGATGCTCCCCTGGATTCCTATCATAAACTCCAAAGTTTTCCACCACGCCACACAAAGGGCAGCAGTGAACCAGACTTGTTACCCCAACAGAATCTCAACAAATCAACAAAGATTTGGAAGTAATTCCCACACCATATTTCAAATGGGCAAATTTTGGGTGATTGTACATTATGCCTCAATAAAGCTGATTAAATTAAAAAGTGAATTTAAGAGGGTGAGTTCAAACTCCTTTAAAACGGGGGGGTGGGGTGGGGGTGGGGGGGAGGGTGAAAGAAAGAGAAGGAAAGGGAAAAAAAAGCTTAAAAACTATATTTAGTTACATCTATTTATGTACATACATCTTCACTTACTGTAACTAATGATAAGGATATTATCAGTCTTTGCTAGGTAAAAGTCTTGTAACTGTCAAAGCAACTGAGTCTCCCCTGATTTTATTTTGGCCAATGTCATGCTTTGGTGAGATGTTTAATAGGTATGGAAAAGTTGAGTATTAAGAATTTAGCTAATAAGAGGCTGTAACTTAGTTTTGCCAAGGAAAACGTCTCAAGTTTTCCAGGGCAGGAGACTCATAGGAAGGGAGGCCATTGCCACTAAGGACTGGATCAGTGTTTACTTTGTCAGAAAGGAGACATGATGGTCAGTGCCCCCATAAACCTTGAATTATCTCTGTAGGCAGTTTCAGCAGTAGGAAGGAAAAAGAGGGGACAGCAAACATTCCTGATATACCTACTATGCACTCCAGGAGGATGCCTGAGTACCTATGAAGTGTCAGATCTCATTATAGAGTTTCATATTGGAGAAATGAGGCAAATGTTGGCTGTCTTGGGGGGTAAGTAGGTAGACAAAGATGCCCCTGCCTAACTCCCTGCAGCTGTGGATGTTGTGCCACATGGCAGGGAGAGGAGAAGAGAGAAGGGGAGAGGAGGGGAGGGGAGGAGAGGGGAGGAGAGGGGAGGAGAGGAGAATGAATGAACTTACACATGAGCAACCAACCAAGCCAAAAGGCCCACTGTATTCTCTAAAACCAATCTCCAAAGTCACACTGCATCACTGACCTGCAGAGAGACCAGTGCCCTCCTCATCCCTGTATCCCTGGCCTCATGGATGCAGGCAGATACTGCCATGGATCTGAGTCAGCATGTGCTCTTCTGAATAAACATGAGCCCTATTCTGTTGTGTCTTCAACACATCCTGTTCAAGTCAGAGGAGATGCAAGCCAGGAGCGGAGAATTAGCTCAGGTATCTTCCATTGGCCTCTGACTACCATAGGCTCTTGGGGTCCCTTCTTTAGCAATGCCAGGAACTGTGTCATGTCAAGGGAGGAGTTGGGACCTGATGAATGAAGAGGCTTTGCCAGAACACTGAATGCTTGGCAGCACCTGTGGCCCATAGATGGACAACAAGTCAGCAGTGAAAGGCTGTCCTCATCACTTCTATGTGAACCCTGTCCTATCCAAATTCCCATCTATCTGGAACCTATATCCTCCTACATTGCTCCAGGAGGATCCTGAACCACTGGATTACAAATTCTCCCAGCAAAGACCGTCTGTGTGGGGCCTCTCCAGTGTCAATGCGTGTGCTTATGCATACTGAACTCAGGATCATTTTCCCAACAAGCCACAAAACTACTTGAGACCGTGGCAATTTGATACGCTATGGCTCAATGAGCTAATCCTCGTTCTTGCTAACTTCCTACCAATTACAACCTTGGCAATGCATTTTAGGAAGGCTGCAGTTTTATGAATTTGTTTCTTGGAGGACGTTAAACAAATCCACTTTTCAATTTGAAAATAAAACTGTATCGGGGGCAAGGCCCTGCAGCCTCCATCTCCAGTCACATGGAAATGCACAAAGTCCCCCCTCCCCAAACCAAACAAGGAGCCAAGGTAGTTATTGAAAACAAACGCTTGCTAAATGGAAATATATTAAATACAGCTTTACTGTAAATTCCAAAGGAGCAAGTTGCTAAACTAAACAGCGTTGGTGATCTGCTAACTCAAAGACTAAAATATGGACCAGGACTGAACAGAACTTCATTCCTTTGCACTCTTTTATAAAAGGAGGAGCTGAGAATATTCTTGATTTCTCTCAGTGCAAAGTGAAGGAATGAAAAGGAAAGGGGGAAGAAAAGACGCAGAGACATCTTTGATTCTAAAGCAGCACAGGTGTGGCTGGCAGGATGACACTGCACTGCTGAAGAATGACTGCACTTGCCCTGCACATCCTAACTTACCTGGGCACAACTCGCCTCTGCAACCACTCATTTCCGATCTATACCCTGACTTCTCTGGTCAAAGTGCTCGGCAAAAGACTAAGTGACTGTGAGAACAACGAACAAATTGCCAACTTTGTCCCCAGCAGCTGTCAAGGATGAGTGAATCCCCTTCATTTTGGCCTTCAGTTTTCTAAGTGCCTGAGAGCTGTCTGAATGCAAGGTGATGAGGACGGGTGAGCAGGAGGCTGTGTGAAATGTGTGATATTTTTGTCTAAGTTGAAAAGAAATCCTTTAAAAAAAAAAAAAAAAAAGGCTGTTCGCTCCCAGGGCATTTTACTCAAAGAACAAAGGTTTCTCTCCTTTTTAAAAAATAAAAGTATATGAAATAAATTTCTAAAACCACAAAAATCTCTTCAAAAATGAGTGTGTTCTCAAAGTCTGGCATGTGATTCAATTTTAAGGTCACTTTCTTACGACTCTATTATGTGTGGATATTGTGACAAAGCGATTGCTATGGGCAAAAGAGAAATGGGGGCGTAAAACAAATATTGCCTTTGCGTGTGCTAATCTCTTAAAATTGCCACACTCCTGGGCACATGAGCAGGACAGCTGCAGCCCCCCCTAACTGCTGAGTCTGATAAAAGCTTGCAGTGAGTGCCCCAGGCTGCAGCTTCTATCCTGTGCTGTTTCCAAAGCACACTGAAGAAGGTGAGCTGCTGCCACACTTATCTGACTCCCTGCTGTAGCTCTGGCTGCAAACGCTAATTCAACTGGCAGAAGGGTGGGACTGGTGCAGAAGCTCTCCATCAGAACAATAGGGAGGGCAATGTTTGCCTGTGCGATTACATGGCTGAATGATATCTTGCTTTTTTCATCCCACCCAATTGTCGAAAAAGGGTAAAGAGGGTACAAGACAGGTTAAAACAATAGCTGGAGATTTAAAAAGAAGGCGTGGGTTTTAGAGCTGGGAAAACATGATTTTCTCTGACTGATGAGCTATGATCTTGCTGGACTAAGTCAGTACCCAGGTCAGCTCCCTCACTTGTGAAATGAGGACCATATGACTGGTCCTCCAAGGCTCCTGGGAGGATTTTTTTTAAAAAAAATGGTGCAAGTGAAGTATGCAATCTAGACTAAGGCCTCAATATTAACATCTGATAATAATCTGTGTGAGCTCCACCTGTGTGTCTAACAATCTACAGATTGCAAGTCTGTTTCCAACATCATCACAAATACTCTTTTATTGTGAGAGGGCCAAGTGGGGGAATTCACACCCTTTCATAGGAAACATGACTTTGGATACTATTCATTAAATCTAAAGCAGGAATACAGAATTCCTCAATTCACCAAGTATTTCCTGGGAACCCAGAGTGTTCAAGGCACAGCAGCTCCCCCAGGCTGTGGGGTGTCTTGTAGGGATTGCTGTCAGTCAATGCCTCGAGTCCAGTTAAACACTTATTTCTGCCCCACATCTCATAAGCAACTGATCTAAATGTTGCTCTGGTCCCTGTTTGACATTCAGGAAACTTCACTGTGATAAACAATGCTAAGAGAATCACAGAGTTTGCTAACGTCAGTGATTACATTTTGAGGAGAAGGAACAAACCTTTTTGATAGAAAAGAAAATGCATTTCTCTCCTCTCCTCTCCCCTTCCACTGACCAGCCCCACACCTGCTAGCCTGGGAGGTACTTTACCAAGACCTCAAGCTCTCTGGATCAGTACCCTGGGGTTAAGGAACAACAGAAACCTTTGAAGTTAAGTTGCCCTTCTTTTATAACTTTCTGAATTTAGTCATCTGGAACTCCCTCACCCTTGCCTAATTCTTTTAGAATGGGTGAAAGAGAAAGTAGGTAGAAAAGGGAGGACGAAACCTTCTGGTTTAATGAATTCAACTTTATTTTTTTCCCCAGATCTTAAAAGAACTTGGTCTTATTTCCTGAGGCCTGGGAAGTGCACCAACCTGCCTTTTTGGAAGAGGTAAGTAAATAACTAATGAGCAACAAACACCAAACACCAACAGCTGCAGAACTGCCTAACTTTTCTTAATGTTAATTTAAACACGTTTATGTTAATTTAAACCCATTGGCGTTTAGGTTTCTTCTTCTACAAGGTAAGTATACTGGTTGAAGGGACACCTGTTTGCAAAATTGCTTACACTAGGCACTGACCAATGAGACTCTAAGTTATACTGAACAGTTTAAAAATCTACATAACAATGACATCAAGGGTCATGTGCAGCTCACCACACACACACACACACACACACACACACACTCACGCATACCTGCAGACACACCTTGTATGTGCACATAGTGTGTCTGTTCCCTACCAAATTCATGCCAATTAAGTCTGTTATTATAATTTCATTATTTACTGAAATATTATGTAAGATGTGACTATGAAAAGAAAGTTGACTTTTACATGAAAATAAAGTCAAAAGCTTTGAAAAGACTAAAAGGATGATTCACTTTAAAAACTGCTGTCAACTCAGATGGGTGAGAGACAACTGGGAGATTTATAAAAATCTGAAAAGGTTCAAATTGCTTTGCCAATTGACTTCAGTTCTTCCTGGATTTTAAGGTGTGAAAGCTAGCTCACCAGGGTGTCTTATACCAAAGATGCAACATGAGAGGCTCACCAGCTCATCTCTCTTTTCTTCTTTTCTATTTTTTTTGGTGGGACTGGGGTTGAACTCAGATCTTTGAGTTTGCAAAGCAGGCTCTACTACTTGAACCACACCTCTCCACTTTTGCTTTGGTTACTTTTAGAGATGGGGCCTTGGAAACTATTTGTTGGGGCTGTCCTCCAACCATGATCCTGCTCTTCTCAGCCTCCCAAGTAGACAGATTTACAGGCATGGGCCACCAGTTCCAGCTAACTTGACACATCAATGGACCTTGGGAGATGTATGTACATTTATATATTATAAATCAAAATAAAGTGTGCCTGGTATAGGTACTATATTTTTTAATGATTGACCACCTTACCAAATTTTTTGATTAGCAACTGATAGTGTTGACAATTATGCTGGATGAAATGTTGCTACAGTATTATAAATGCAGAGTTTTTTTAAAGTCCAAAGGGCACTAGAATCGCTAGTGCTGAAAAGATATTTCTAGACTAGCATTCTTTCCTGAAAGGGAAATTAAGCATGTGCCAGATGAGCTTGGCTGTCCACATAGAGGCAGCAGAGACAGGAGCCCCTTAGTCATGGCTGCACCTGCCAGCACTAATATTTCCAGCTGGACCAGAGGGATGAGGCCTTGCTATATGAATGCAATCAGTAAGATGCTTCTAGTTTATTAGCTTTCCCAGCACTGCGCTCACTGACCGGCTGCTCACTGGCCCCAGGGACATTCATCTTATGTCTTTGAGGAACTACGAAGGTAAAGTCAGCAATAAGAAATGACCCATAACGCTTACCATGTGATTTCCAAATTCCCTTCAAGTATTCTGCAATGGAGGAATTAGAAGTGCGATGGCCTCATGGAGACCGAAGAGTAAGTGGGATGATGTAAGAAGAATTTGATTCCCAAATTTTTTGCTGCATCCAAGATTTCCCGCGCCTGTTAAAGAAGCTTTGAGTAGAGTTGTACATTGCATACCTGTGACCAAAGTGGAAAAGGAATCTAGAACCAATTGCCCAAAGCTGGGACCTGGAATGTCCACAAGTCATGGCACACCCTGGGAACCTGCTTTGTCATCATTGAGGACTGGAGAGTGAGGAAGACAAGAAGCATGGCAAGCAAGAAAAGAACAGGAGCCAGGGGCTCCAGGAATTTCAAATTGAAGCAATGGAGAAGAAGAAGCAGGGCAGGTGGTCAGGGAAGACACCCAAGTCTCACAGAACTTGCATTAGAGGCTAGAGGACCAACAACAGGACATATAAGGCTTCCCCAGGCCTCAAAGCAAGTGTCCTTCAACTGAATCAGAGAAATTTCAGAGGTGGTGGGGCTCAGACACAAGTCATCTCTCCAGAGAGCTCTGGCACCTACATCCTAGTGATCCCAGGCCAGGCTGCCATGATGCACTTGCATGGGAGGATGTCTGAGAGGGCTATTTTGAGAGACCAGAGGGGTTTGATGGTGAATAAGGTTTGTTGAAGCTTAAAAGACAAGATCCATCTAGAAATGTTCATAGGAGGATGACTTAGCAGGAGTTATTTAAAGCAATATATGGTTTTAGACTCCTCTACTTGTGAGGTCTCTCTGGGGCATTACACAACACAGCAGTGTGGGTCTCAGCCCTCCATGGTGCATTACTGGGGAAAAGGTGAAGGTCATGTTAACGTGGACACCGTGTGGATGCAGATATACTGGAATCTGTAGCAACTACCTGAACTTCTTGCTAATGACCTGACTTCAGACTGAGAAAAGAAACCACAGAGCATTCTTCCTCGTCTTCCAAACAGCACATCTCATACACATGTTGATATGTGTACCTACTCTCTGTCTTCTTGACTGTCACATGAATTGACCTTGTTCCCATCATGCCAGTCCTCCCCAACCATCCCCTCCCTCTGGAGCTCACTGCTTTCTTTAACTTCCTTCATACTCCCCATCATTTATTTCTCCTTCTACCTCCAGTAATCCCCTAAATAAACAAGAAATACATAAAAACCCTCCTGGCATTACAGTTTCCTAAAGATCTTTTTTAACCCAAGTCCATAAAACCCTGGTTGGGTTGCCCATGATCAGTGTACCTCCTTCCTCAACTCCACATTTCTTGTGACACACTACAGAATGGCTTTCCCACCTGGATAGCCCTAGCCGACATAACCGGGAACCTCTATGCAGCCAAAACCTTGGACCATTTGTCTGTTAATTTGCACACCTTCTTAGGACCTCAGCACCTTTTCTCTCTTGGGTTTCCTCCTATTACTAGTGCTGTTCTTGGTTCCTTAGCTCCCAGGGCTCTTACCTGCCTCTGCTCCTCTCCTCTAGCTATAGTCCCTCCCCAGGTGTCTCAAAACCACGTCTAAATGCTAATGACACCCAGAATTGTGTCTTCCAACCTTCCCTTCCTTCTGAACTGATCCTGAATTTCCAGATGCTGGCTAAACTTCTGGCTGTCTCTCAGCATCCCATAATTAACTAAACCATGTATTATCCAGGGGGTAACATCTCCCTGAAGGGTTCTTGAGAGACAGTGAGAACATTTTAGATATTACACTGCTTGTGGCCCTACAGAGCAAACCCTATACCCCACAAAACCTTACTTCTCAGCATTTAATTTATCTTCTTAATTAAATGTAATCCTTCTCCTTAGGAGGGTGAGAATGGGGGGAAAAGAATGAAAAACTCAGAGCTTATGATATCCAGTCCCAAAAACCTGCTCTGCTTTACACTGAACGTTCAACCAATCACTGTTTTGCTCAAACTGAAAATATGAAAATTTCTTGTCTGTCCAAATCCCTTTATTCCTTACATCCAGGTTGCAACAGGTCCACTTGGCCCCATCTGCAAAATGGGTCCCAAATATCCCATTTGTTTTCCTTTCCCCTATGTTCTCCTCACCCCAAGACAAAGCCATTTCTCATCTAGATTATCTCAAATGCTGTGGCCAGCCTTCCAGTATTCACATGGACTTCCACACTCCATGCTCTGCACAGAAGCCCAAATGGTCAAAAGTTTTTAGCTTTTTAGGAAGCAAAAGTCAGAGATGCTGTTTCTCAGTTTTAGTTTCCAGCAAATTTTCATCTCATAATAAATCTCGACACTACAGAGACCAGCTTTCCTTCTGTCTATTATGGTTCCCTCCAGCTCCTCCCCACACTGGCCCAGAAGTCCCCATCCCATTGTACCTGTCTATGGATCTTTGCAGATAGTTTCTTTAAGGTGAAATCCACCCTAAACCCATTCTATAGGTACAACATCATCAGGAAATTCCCTTTCTGTACCATTTTTGACAGCATTAGAAACTCACTTCACAATGCACCAGTTGCTGGGGAGCTTAACATCCATGGACAAACCTCGACCTACTTGAACACTGCTCAGAAATGCCAGCCTCCCACAAATCACATGCAAATCATGTTTACCTCCAAGTGTGTCTCACACTCTATTCTCTCTGAATCCAGCTTCATTCTTAGGTTTAATATCAAAAATGAAGAAACTCATCCACTATTCAGCTTGCTTCTTATATTTCATTTCCAAATCATCTGCAGGTCAGTAGCTAATTAAAAACACCTTCCACACAAGAGCCTCAAGCTTCAGATGGGAATGTAATGGTCATTTACTTTAGCCAAGCAATAACACTCAGTTTGAAGAAGCAAATCAGATTCCTGACCTTTCAGTCCCAGGGACACAGGGCAGAGCGGCAAGGAGCCAGCTCT
Organism: Castor canadensis; assembly: GCF_047511655.1. Classification (NCBI taxonomy): domain Eukaryota; kingdom Metazoa; phylum Chordata; class Mammalia; order Rodentia; family Castoridae; genus Castor; species Castor canadensis. The sequence goes on from NC_133392.1 coordinate 5,504,269, forward strand.
GGGTTGGCAGGACAGGGAGGGAAGAGGGGTTTCCAGGGGACAAGCCAAAGTTGCCACCTACCAAAGCTATGCAGCTGCCTGACCCTCCTTAGCTAGGACATAGGAAGAATCTGAACACAGCATGAATGGCCACTTTGGGAAGGAAAACCCAATGTGGGGAGTATTTATGGCTCAGCCCCCAGCAAAGGAGCCCAGCAGTACAAAATATTTGCCCACCTCTCCAAAATCCACATCCTGCCCCACTTCATCACAGGTGTGGAACTCAAGTTGGTAACTGAGAATTGTCCAGTTCTTGCAGGAAACTTCACTCCCTGTTTTCTCTGATGCGCAAAGAATCAGTGGCAAGGGGAAGGTTGTAGAGCACAAAAATGGAAAAGAAGAGGAAAATGGGTACCTCTATCCTTCTCCCCCAAACCTCTGCATCCCAAGCAGTGGACAAATCAACTTGGAAGGAAAGGTCCTTTCTCCCTATGAAAAGCAGATTGTGCACTGAGAAAAATGGCAGGTGCTAAGCAGTTGCCCATGCAGGCAGATAGGGAAAGGGCACTTTCCTCTCAAGGGATGGTTAATATTTATAAGAACAAGTCTCAACAGTTAGCGCTGTCCAGTTCTTTCCGAGAGTCTGTGAGTCTATGATACACAGTTGGTGGACCCGGGTCTGTAGCATGACAAACAGCTTGCAACAGCATCTCTGATGAGCAGCAAGGGAAGATGAGGTTTGCAGTATGGGCCTTTGTTTTGGACCGTTAGAACCCACTGAACTGAAAAGATCAAGCTGTCAGAGTTCATTTTCCTCCTAAATCAACCAAACCATAGAATAACACAAAATATTTCACTTTACAACATAATTTGTATCTTCAATTTACTTGCAGCTCTGGGAATTTGACAGGTACAATATTAAGTAAAAACCCTTCTCTGAAGTCGTATAGGAAAGGTTAACCACCGAACAGCAAGCTCCAGCAGACAGTGGCTCCCTGCAGCTTGTGGACCTGCAGTTCTGATGCTGGCCTGCTCGTTCAAACATAGCTCTCCCTCACAGGTTTCGGTGGTAAATTTAGAAAACTTTCAATTAGGGAAAGGCACTGGCCACTAGATTTTCAAGAGCATAAGAAGTATGCTTTGCTCACTGCATATGGACATCTGTAAGTATTTCTTTGTGAACCCAAATATAAAAATGACAAGTGCATTTTATCCCTGAAAAGGAACTGCTATAAAAGTGTTATTTTATCAGTAACTTTGATATTGAACATTTCCTATTGACATTCATCCTTTCAGCAAGGCAGTTACACCACCTCTGTCTATTGTGCCCCTACTATGTGCAGGTGAGGTTACAGTGCACCTTGCAGACTCTACGACAGTCAGAAGATATTCCCCCACCTAGGGTCCAAGATCTACATGTACACATGCACAGAATTCTACTTAAAACATAGCAAATGCCACATTCAAGGGTCTTATCTGAGTAAAAATGGAGGGAAGAGGCCACAATCCTGGTAATACCTAGATTCTATGAAGAAATGATTTTAAGAATTACTATAATTTGTTTGTAGACTGAAAATGTATTACTATATGAATTTTTGAAATTTAAGTACACCACTATCAGATTTTCCTGAAGATGGAGACAATATATTACTCAATTTTATTTTATCTTTTTAATCTTATGTCTAGAAAATAGCAATGTACAGATAAATAAGGGTGGAATTCCATGTTTCATATTCAAGACAACCTCATTGTAAAAAATTGGATCTGTGTCTCATGAAGATGCCACATTAAAGAATGGTAAACCTTGCTCCTGGACAGACACCAGCAGGGAAGTCCATTCAGATTCTTTCTGCAAATCTTCAGAAGAAATTTTAAATGTCAAACAACAAAAACACTACTAAAAGAGAAGAAATTCAAGTTGCTGAGAAAAGAATGACATCTGAAAATCTGCAACACACACACACACCTGGCCCAAGGTTCTTGCCCAGAATACATAGATGCAGAAAGACAGAGAGAATTGTCAGCACAGAAAAATACACGAGAAACTGAACAGAAATCAATAAAATAATAATAATAACTTCTCATAAATAAATGAGAAAGTGCTCAAGCCAAAAGAAAATCTCAAGGAAAAATGAGTTCAGTGCTACACTACGTACCCCTGAATAGGTTAAAATAGAAATGATAGTAAGTATTATGGCAAGATAAGCAGCAACAGCTATGCTGGTGTGCGTGCGTGTGTGTGTGTGTGTGTGTGTGTGTGTGCATTAACTCACGTGATCTGGACAACAGCCAAACCTTCTCTGAAGCTTTACTGGAAAGGAACATGGCAGCATTTATGAAGGTGAAGATGCATAGACCTCAGACTTCACACCTGTTAGAATGGAAGGGAGTGAAGGAGAAAAAAGAAGGCAGGGAAAGGGAGGCAGGAGGGATGGAGACAGGGAGAAAAGAGAGGAAGGAAAGAAGGAAGGGAAGGAAAGAAAGGGAGAGAGAGGAAGGGAAAGGGCTCTATAACCTGACATGGTCACCAAAAGTGAACAAGGTCAACATCGCCATGAAAGCAGGAACCAGCAATTACCAAGCCTTTCACTCTTGGCGTTTCATTGGCTTTTCCAAGGACCACAGCACATATCTCACATGCTGGCCTCAGACTCAGATCAAGAGCATTGGCTTCTAGAGTTTGGTGTGCCACTCACAAACCTGGGCAACTCAGATAACCCATTAAATCTCAGGACTTTGTCTAAAAGTAAGCAAGTTGTATCATCTCCAGGTCAGTGTTTTGTGATGTTCTGTGATGCTGAGACAGGTCCACAATTTTGTGGACTGATGCTTCTGAACAAACACAGCTGCAGGAGCCCTGTGCTTTCCTGAATTCTAGCCATGCCACATAAGACAATTCCAAATGCTGTTTCTATGAAGTCAGTAAGCAACACTTGCTGACTTAATTATCCATAAATCAAGTAAACCTGCAACCTGAATAAATACAAGTATTCTATAAGAAGTAAGTGAATTTATGGAAACAAAGAACTGTATTTCTTTATGGTATACTTTTCTAATATGCATATGATAAATTCTGAATTGCTAAGGAGATGTCTGTGTTTCTCATCACTAACTGTGACCAAAGTCTTAGATATGGAGAAACAATGGCATCATAATGTCTTCAAAAGTCACAGCTTGTTAGATGGTAACTGCAGGTCAGGCTCTGGGTGAAATGCTCTACCTGCATTTCATCACTCACTCCACACAACGCTCTCATTTTTGTCTCTGGTTCATAGTGAGTACTCTACAACTTGGGGGTAAATTTACTAAACACAACAAAGCTAACAAGTAGGGTAGCATGGATTTGGCCTGACAAGCTGCCTGTAAGGCCCGAGCTCCAACCTGTTTCCAGGTGGCCTCTGTCTGGAGAAGTAAAGAGGAAAGGTGTATGGCTTCTCCCAGCCCCAGACTCAGCAGAAGGGGGCAAACAGGATTCAACCCAAGCAGCCAGAAGACCCACTTGCTAATACTACTTCACAATCCTCTATGCTGGGCACTAGTTGGGGCAGCCCTGGCATCTAAATTCATGTTACAGTAACTCCAATAGTCATTGCCAGCACCTGTCACTCAGTAACCTTGAGCCAGGCCAAAAAGATCTACTGTGAAGCTGGAGCCAGTGGCGGAGGATCTAGGGGAACACCTTTCCCTATGCCCAGAAACCACCCTAATATCTGGTAGTCAGCCCTACCATCAGCTATGGCTGTGATTATTTATTCTACATGACACTTGTTGCTCATGGCTATGACCCTGGCTACATCAGAGGCTGAGGTTGGAGGACAGTGGTCAGAGGCCAGCCCAGGCAAAATAGCACAATACTGTAGCTGAAAAATAACTAAAGGAAAAAAGGACTGAGGTCATCACTCAAGTAGTAGAGCACCTGCTTAGCAAGAGCTTGGCCCAGAGTTCAAAACATCAGTACCACCAAAAAAAATAAAATAAAGGGCACTGGTGTTGCTGGGGACGACACAGCAGAGAAGAATAGCTAAGAAACAGGAAATCAGAGAAAAGAGAATCACTGCATTGAAGTACATATATTTCCATTGTTCTCTTAGCATCCCCTAGACTCTGCATTTCCATCCACAAAATGGAGCTGTTAGTGATGCTGAATGATTCTTTATGGGGGGCTGATCTGTGCACTCACGGATACCTAGCAGCACCCCTGGGGTCCACCCAGTAGATGTCAGCAGCCCTTCGTCCCCCAGACATAGCAATAAAATGTGTGGATATTGCCACTTGTCCTCTAGGGGGCAAAATGGTCTCTGGTTGAGAATCACCAGAAAAGATACCCATGACATTGCCTAGCAACTCAGCAGCCTCAGTTGCCTTGGCTCCTCCTCCCCATAGTCTTGACTTAAACAGAAGCTCAGCACCAGAGGCCCTTGGCTGCCCATGCTTTCTCCCAGGTCCCAGTAGTGCTGGGGGTAAGAATTTAGGATGGGAGGCCAGGGAAGATATGGAGGACAAGTGCAGGCAGATGTACCCCCTCCCCTTTGCTTGGTGGCGAAGGATGTTTTCTGAATGGTATAGAGAGGCCACTTGACTTCGTTCCTCATAAAGTGAAGTGTGTCCACCAGCACTGAGGACGAGGGGCTGCAGCCCCAACAGCAGCCAGGAGCTCACAAGGACACGCGTACAGTCTGAGAATTCTTAAACAGACTTTGCCCTTTTAAAACTTTCCTCTAAGTGAGCGTCCCTAAATAAGAGTCCTGGCTGAGAGCTCTTCATCACTGCCATTCCTTTGAGAGCAGTTTGATTTTTCATCTTGGAATTAAATAAAGAGGCAATTTGAATCAACCATACCGTATAAAGTATCTATGCTATGTGCAATAAATTGGTTATAAACAGCCAGGCAAAATCAGGAAATCATTTGTTTTAATTAAGCAAAGAGCAAAAGCACACATGACATAGAATAACTATTAGGGAAAATATTAAAAATTAAAAATAACTTATGAAAATGCCATAAAGATAAACAGAATTCTGAGAAGTAGCAGGTGGCTGTCTGGTACTTTCTACCACTAGGGGACACTGGGCTGGCAACAGCATCTGCAGTCACATCCAGGCCCAAAAGTTGCTGGCAAGACCTGCCAATGTCCCTGCCCTCCACCAAGGATCATCAGGGGAAAAAAGCAAAACAATGACAGAAGCAAAATACAGTGCTGGGGCAGGGTGGGGGTGGGGGTGGCAGTGGGTTTTCTACTTTGTAATCTGAGCCATTTCTGGGCCCAAACCAGCACCTGTCTTGAAATCCTGGTGCATCAAGTCAGACAACACAACCTGCAAGGAGCAAAACGTGAGGTTTTCTGGGACATGAGCCAGAAAGGGCTTAGGTTCAGTACACACTGGCTCTACCTAGGAGGCAGACCCTGCGGTCAAACTGGGGTCTCTGAGCCGTGGGATATTTCAGGTAGAGCAGGTTTCCTTGGAGGGGGAGAAGGTTCAAAGATCAATATTAAGCTGGGTACAGGGTGCATGCCTGCTATCCCAGTGCTACAGGGACTGAGGTAGGAGGGTCTCGAATTTGAGGTCAGCTTGTGCCACAGAGAGACTAAAGGTCGCATCTCAAAAATAACTGCAAGCATGCTGAACTCTGGATAAACTTTCATTCCAGAATGTTTTTATACTGACGTTGAATTCTATGCCTTCATTGAAAAACTGTGTGTGTTCCTTATATATTCCCCATATATAAATAGGAGATAATATAAACAATAAATGTATAGTTTCCGGTATCTTTCCTTTTGGTCCTGAGCTAGTTGTGTTGTGACAGTATTCATGCTAACAGCTACCATATGTTGTTTCAAAGGGAAAAATAATTCTCTAGTGAGCTTAAAGTTGGCAAACCATTGCATATGCAAAACCGCAATAGAAAACCAATAAATTTAAAACATAAATTAAAGTAAATGTAACTATATCAAACTTAAACACCAGGCTTCATAGAAAGGAGAAAAGCTGTTGTGAAGTCCAAATCTGAGGTTCTCTAGGGCCCTAAATGCACTGTAGCCATGTTTTCAAGTGACAAAAGATTTGTCAGCCTTGTGCTCTTTCATGGCAGGCTGAGGTATTTCTCCGATGGGAGGCTGAACAAGAAAGAAAGCACATGATCCTCAGAGATAGCCATCCCAAGGCTGTGGCCAGTGCCAGGACCCTTGAACAGGTCTCCAGCATGCACCTCCCCCTCTTCCATCCCAAGCCCTGGTCATGGTGCTGTCACTAACTAAGGTTCTTTCATAGCAACATAACCAAGTAGCAATGTACCTGCAATGAGCCGGCCCTGCAAATTTGCTGTCTGAGCACTAAAATGATTTATTCCTAGGAAACCTAGCATCTCCAAGGTGGAATCCCTTTCGAAGGCTTACAGCCCTTTCCTGTCTTGACTATCTGCCAAATTAACTTTGGCAGAAAGATCAGTGAGCTTGCCATCCTGAACTCTGATACATCTGATGGATATTACTTAGGAGCAGGGAAATGCATTATATCTAAAATGAAAGAAATTGCTAAGTGACAACAATAGGCAGGGAAAATTTACCTCATGAAATGTGATTGTCATGTGTCAATGTTTATCATGCATGTTCGTTAGGTCGGTGAAAACATAAGACACAGCTTTAATGGATTAAGACAAATACTTCCTGGTCAAAAGATGTCTGAATCAGCAATGAGAGGAGATGGAGGAGGAGGAGGAAAGGTCACTTAGAAATGAGCCAGGCTCTGGTTAACAGGTGGTGAAGAGAGTAAAGTGTGCCATTCTGAGCTGACTATAAACATTATCCCTGACTGTGCCAGGATGGTCTCCAGGTGGCCTTGATGAAAACAAAACAGATCAGACACAACAGATACATTGAACAAGTAGTAACAAGAGCTCACAGACTTTAAGTGGGGATGAAACTTCAGAGTGTGAAAGGATGATTAAGATTAGTTGATTTCAGATATAACAACCCAGACACTAGATATTGGTGGCCACTAGGCACCAATGGAACAGGTCAACAAAATCCACTACATTCGATCAGCTAGTCTTTCAGACAGGTCCCATTCCAGTCAATCACAGCAGGGGCAGCACGCAAGCTGGTAACACCTTATACATGTCAAACTGAAAGAATTACATCTTCCATTGGCTGAGGACACAATTATGAGTTCTCAACTACCTACTTCCCTATGATATTCTCCTCCGCTGAGTGTCTCACATGTAAACGTCTACATCCCAATCTGTCAAATCTACCCTGAGAAGCCTCCAGGATCCTCCGTATCATCCAGTGAGATTTTCATAACTGCTGTATTTCCTTTTTGGCTTTATCTTCCAGTCAGCTTCAGCAATTCTGACTTCTAGAAAACTAAGTTTTGCTATGATTTTACATGTTCTGTTTTATATTCATGATCTACAAATGCTTACTTGCAAAATAACTAAGTCTTCTTTTAAAGTGTATAGAATATAAACCACAAATTATAAATATATTCTCCTTTAGACTCTAGCCCAACCTGTACGTGATCAACTAGTCTAAAACACAAAATGTACCTGGACATAGAGGGACACTTGAGAACTGAAAAATCACAGTTGCAAACTGTAATGACTCTGAGCAAGGAAAAACGTTGACTGGCCTCTCATCCTGAGAAAGGAGGACATGGTGTACAGGGAGGCTGGTGGAGAATTCTGACTGAGGTATTTGAATTTTATGAAACTCTGTTACAAGTCTGAATAATGGAAAAATGTGGCAATGGCTTGTTCCCTGCTACACCATCTATAGGAACAAGAAAGCCTAATTCTAAAAATCTGAAAAACTGTACTCAGCGTTGTCCTGTTTCTCACCCACTGGATGATGCAGTGAAATTAAAGCTGTTAATAACAAATGCTTTCTCAGAGGTGCAAAAGGAATTCTGTCTACCTGACAGACTCATTTCCTACCGGGTCACACCTACCATGGAAAGTTCTACTGGTGGATGAACACAATGCCCTATTGGGGTGAAGCCAAGGCCAAAGACTGAAAGACACAGACCCTCAACTGAATTGTCACATTCCCCTTGGCAGGTAAGAAGAACTTGAGACAGCCAGGGCTGACTGTGGACTATGTTACACGCACGCACGCGCACACACGCTCGCGAAGCATCAGTCCGGACAGGCCAGTAATCCTAAGACCCAGGCCAGGTGCAGCCTTCAGGGACTGCTGGAAAGGCCAGTGCTTCCAATGCAACCTGAGCTCTTCACTGGAGAAAGCGCCCGCCCCTGCCTCCAGGAGGATTTCAAAGTACCTTGAGACACCAGTGCACAAGCACACTTCTACTATTTCTGAACCGTGCTTGTCTTAAATGTCATCTTGCCACCTGGCAGCAGCCTATGCTCGTGCACAGCTACAGTGCCAGGCCACTGCCAGTCAGTCATTATCTTGAGCACAGCAACCAAGCAACCACTGTCCTTTGGGATACTCCTTCAATCCTATAGCTTTGATTCTTGATTTACAAGTCACTTCACCAAATCTAATGGACGCTGTCTTTAATTACATTTTACAAGCCCTGTGTGCTGAAGAGTGCTATGTTCACAGAGAAAAAAGCTAAACAAGCACACATATATTTAAGAGACCATGGAGGCTGATTTTGTCATTTTCTAAGTTGTGGGTGGTAAAACTGCATGTCCAGCTGTGCCATTAAAACTTAAATACAGACTCCAGAAGCTTCTGGGAAACACAGCTTATCCTTCGGAGGCAAGGAAGTCTCTGACACATGCCGGGAGGAGGGATGCAGGTGAGTCTATGGAGTCACAGGCCAATAAACAGATAATAAATAAATACATTTTAAAAAGCAGACAGGTGATGGCATAGAAGCACTGCTTTATAGTATTTTCAGAGTTTCTGTTGGGAAATTAGTTTACAGAATTCGTGAGACTTTGTCCTTCCAGACGTGCACATAGGGCAGGTGGAAGGCACAGTAAGGAACAATGTCCTAAGGGCACAGGCTTCCAATGGTGAAGAGAGAGAAGCAGCATGTTCGGCTTCTGTGCTCAAAAGTCACTTGGGTAGAGAGCAAACTTTGTAGGAAAGCTATGTTTTAAGGACACTAGAATAAACACCTCACAGCACTCTCTTGGGGAATCAGAAGCACACTTGAGATGGAAAGGCTAGACAGCAGATGGCTTAGGGGTTGGCTCTATGAGGCTGGCCTGGATTTAACTACTGTCCCTGCTGTGTGCTTTTGGCAAGTTATAAACCTCTTAGCCTCAGTTTCCCCACATCTAAAATGGACACAGAAACAGTGGCTGTCTCAGAGGCCTCTGAGGGCAGCAGGACATGGGAATGACCTCCACAATGCCCACTGCCCACACTTGACTCAACGTCTAAAGCACCTCCTTCCTGGCTTACTCTTCCCAGTTCACCTTGGGACATGTCCCTGTGGAATGTGTCAACTAGGAGGAAATGTGGCTTTGCTAGAGCCTCTCAGGGTCAGAATAGAAGTGTCTTTACTTGGAACCAACACCCTGCAAACAGGTACACACACAAACTCACACACACTAAACTCACACACCCCACTTCTCCACAGGAAGCTTCCATGGTGTGACCATGGCCCCCTGGCCTCGGAGTAGCTGAATGTATGATTAGATAGTCCAGTGCAACATTTTATGAAAGCCATACCACAGGCTGTGGGGACCTGACAGTCCCACTCCCTAACTTATCAAGATGTCCTTCAGGACTGTGGCATCTCTGTATAGTGAATGAGAGGACAGGATAGATATCACTGCTCCAGACTTTGTGTCCCTTCATAGGACTCTATCCTCAGAAATTTCAGTGTTACTGACCACACAGAGGACGCGGTGATGCTGTGACCTCTCCCTCTCAGACTTCTCCTTTCCCAAAACAAAAGCCCTTCCGCTCTGTGGCTGAGCTGGTGGTTTTGGTCCATGGGGCACCACACCAAACTATGGCTGTGACCTCTACATCTCGCCATGCTGTGCTGCTCAGTTAGCAGAAGGCTGGCTCTGTCTGCAATGAGTCCAGGATTCCAGGTCTTCTCATCCCAGAAACAACCATGTGGCCCAGGAGAAGACAGTAGGGTCTCTGGAGAGGGAATCCCAATTTACAGTCCTCCAGGGTTGGAGTCATAGACCACCCATGTAAGAACACACAGTTCTGGGGTAGCTGTCTAGAGCCCAGAGTTAAGAGAAAGGCATTTCATGGAGTGGTAGGCAAAGGAAATGGTACAAAGATGGCCTTGAAAACTGAAAACAGGTTCTCAATCATCATAAAAACCTCATGAAAATAGAGGTAGTGTTTAACAGTGTGACAGTTTCGCTTGCTGGGATTCCTGAAAGTCAGGGCACCAGGAAATACAGCACTATGGAGCCAATCACATCTTAGCTTTGCTGGGCCAATGAAGCCCAAGGTATAAAATCTGCAACCTAAGTACCAGGACATGGTCTCTCTGCTGGAGAGACCCAGAGGCCAAGTCCACAAGGGCAGAGAATAGAGCCCACTTCCCACGGCCTCCCCCACATCGAGGTCAGGACCCTAGGAAGGGCCTGTGCAGCAGTGGTCCTCAGCCCTGGTTCCTGATACACTGAGATCTCTGGTTCCAGGACTAGGAGTTGGGGGAGCTGTTATTGTTGCTGATTTGTTTGTTTTTATTGTGTGAAAAAGAAGCCCATTAAAACACTTTCGCAGCTCTTCACAGTAATTCTAAATTGCCAATCACAAAACCAAATCCTGTTAGGAGAAAAAGGGAGAGAATGCCAGTGCTTTATTTTAAGTCCTTCATTTGTAGATGAAGATTCAAATGCCAAGAGAAAGCCTCTTGCATAACCTCTTGCACAGCAGGTGGAAAGGGGAGAAGCTGAGGCCAGGACCAGCCCTGTTCCCCAGGCCTGGGCTGCATCCCTAGCAGTGCCTGCCCTTCCTCACCAAGCACCTCAAATGCTGTCTTCCTGGCGGGGAGAGTTCACCACAGCAACATCTACTTGAGACAGGGCCAGACCCCCAGATAAACCCTACGCAGGCCTGCTAGGAACCCTGCAAGCATGAGACCACCTTTGTCTCTGCTATCACAGAAAGGAGCAAGACCCAGGAAAGGCCTTGCTCCTTGGCTTTGTTTGTGGGATGAATAAAAGGCATTAAAAAGAGGTGGAGTGATTGGGAAAAAGTAAATTACTACCAACCACAAGGGGCAAAACTAACAGGCAGGCTAAAATACAAAACTGGGACAATTCCAAAGGCTGGCTGTAACAGACGTGACCTCGCTTACATTGCTGACAAGAACGTAGAGTGGCACAGACATGGTATGGCAGCTCCTTAGAACCCCTAATGTGTGTTTCCCATAGGAACCAGCATGGATACTCCTGAGGATTTATGTCACAGAAGTGAAGAACTGTGCTCACTCCGAAACCTGCACGCAAATGCTTACAGTAGCATTATTCATAGGACCCTGTACTACGAGTAGCCCCAGTTTCGTTCAAAATAGGGACTTGGTGAAGGAAACCATGGTCCATACATATCGTGGAATACTCTTCAGCAATGAAAAGGAACAAATCACGTATACAAAAAAACCACCAAAATTGGCCTCTAGGGAATTAACTAGTATGAGGAAAATAAGTCAGTTCCAAACATTATAGACTACATAACTGCACTTATTTAACATTTTTGAAAATTTTAGAAAAGGACAATTTAGTGGTGGCCACAGATTAGAGTTGTGGAAGGAGAGAGGTTAATGTGGTTAAAAGCGGACAAGAAGGGAGACATTTTTGGTAACAGAAATGTACAGTGGCCTGACTGGTGGTAGATTCAAGCATGTGTACATGTGATAAAATTGTATAGAAGTAAACACAAACACTAACGAACACAGGGGAGTGACTGGATCATGGTACATTCCCTGCTTTTAACAGAGTACTGTAGTTCTGCAAAATGCTATCCCTATCAACGAGAAAACTGGGTAATGTATACACAAGTCCTCTCTGTGTTATCTTTTACAACTGCTTGTGAATTGACAATTATCTTCATAAAAGTGTAATAAGAAAAAGAAGATCAAGAGAAAATTTCTCCAAAAAACTCCCACACAATCAAGAACTCTCTGATCATTGTTGGTGCTTACAGAAATTATAAAACCCAAAGTGCTAGAATATTAACCAACAGCTTTCACAGGGAGATGATCAGCAAGGCACAAGTTTAATATTTCATAAGTATGGAGAAAATGCTCACAATGTTTTTTTTTTAAATCTGAAATATGCAAAATGCCAGTCCTTTGAAACGCCTGGAGTAGGGCTGAGAATCACTTTGGCTAATGAAGACATCTGTTTGAAATGAGATGGCACATTGGTGGTGAGCAATTCCTCTCTGCCCGTGACAGTGGCTAAGGGAGCTGCTGGCTCAGGCTGCTTCTTTCCAGGGACAGAGACCAAGCTCCTAGTGCCAGAGCCCTGTGTTGGCACTGGAACATCACAAGATCTCCATGTCCAAGTCCCTCATAGCTATCTCCATCACAGAAGGGGGTGAGGCTCTGTAGGGAAGCAACCTTCATATGCAGGCAATACCACTGGCCCCACCAGACCTGACTCAGATGAGCACAGCTCCCCAGAACTTACTTGTTCTGCATCATATTCATTATCACCCAGTCAAAAGGGTAGACATTCTTCCCAATGAGGTTCTTAAACATGATGAATGTTTCCATCAGAAAGTCCTGAAATAAAAAACACCACATTGAAACACCCACCAGGAGAAAGGTGAAAACTACCCTGTGTAAGAAGGCATGAATGATGAGCTCATAAAAGACCCCATTATTTTTAGCTGAATAAAAACATTCGAAAAACTAATGAAGATGTATTTCACAAGAGCTGTGCATTAGTTCTTTATTTATCCGGGAACCTCTTGTCTGCAATGGATTTTTCAAGGATATATTCTGACACAGTTCCTGGGCGTGTAGGTACCCAAGAGTTACTAAGACACATCCATACTTTATAGGAAACATGACTTTTGCAAACCTAATTGGCAGGTTGTAGCTTTTTCTTGTTTTGTCTAAATCCATTTTTCATTATGAATAGGTTAAATGTAGGGTATTGTTACTCACTCCTTTTTCTTATGTAACTGAAACAATAAAAGGGATATGTACACACTCAGCATACTACAAACCATGTGGGCATGTGGTCACTTTGTCCAAGTCTTCTACACACCAGCTCCACCTCCCAGCCGCCCACTGACGTGCCTGGTATCTCACAGACAATACTCTGTCCTGAGTTGACTAAAGAGCAGCAGGGTTCAAGGTGTGCCCTACTGCCCCATTCTGATTCCAGGCTGATACCATTTCCCTATCCAGATTTAGTAGAATGGCTTGTTTGTGAGGACGAGACACTTGCTCTATGCTAAAAACCTGTACAAAGTAAGAGTATTCCAAAGAGTTCACATGTGCGGTAGCCTTGTGTGTGCTCAGGATATAGAGGGGGAAGGGGAAAGGCCGCAGAGAATTGATTTAGGAAAGTGAGGCACTGGCCAGAGATTGCCAAATGAGGGGATATTTCTCATTATTTAATCTACTGAATCATAAGTAGGTGCAATGCCTATGAAGGCCAAGGTGGTGGATGGAATTTAAGCAGCCAAGAAAGCAATTTCCAGTGCAAAGTTCTTAACCAGCACCATGTACAAAGGAGCACACGTGAAATCTGATGAAACCATTAGGGGAGGGGCAAATTTCACACACTTTTCCAGTAACCTTAACAGTCACAGTACATTGCTACAAGTCCAGTCTGTGCTGGATGGGATTGGCTGCTCCTGTCCATGAATAAAACTCAGGGAGTGATGTGATTACCCTTTGATGACAAAGGCTCTAGGCCAAGGTAGGGACCTAGGCAAAGCCAGGAAGGGAAAGTGAGCATAGGCGTCCTCCACACTCTGCCCATGCAGTCTGTGACCAACCACCAGAACTCAGGAGCACAAACATTCTAGTGTCCCCTAACTGGCTTCTTTCCCCAGACTAATTATTGACAGTCATATTTTAGTACTTAGTTTCCCATTTTGTTACGTTTTCCATTTTGATGACCAGGTTACATATGGTGTTAGCTGGGTGCTGTAATTTAGCCACATTTCTACCTGCATGGAATTGCTGGCTTCCTTGATCACCCTTCATCGAAGCCTAAAAATTGAGATGCAGTGTCTGGGCTACATTATTCTGGGAGAGGAACATCTTTTCCCAGCTCCTTTTCTTTCTTTTCTAGGAGACACAGTCTCGTACTTCATTAGCATGGCTCAGCTGTTAAATTGTGGGACTCTGCTGATCAAACAAAACACTGCAGAGAGTGGGAAATGAGGTTTCGTAAGGCTTCCTTATCGGTCTGCGTAATTCACTAGTCATGGTGGTCCAGACGTTTAAATGCGCAAGCCCAGAATGGCTCATGAGCTTAGCAAGACTGTTCTACAGAGGTCTCTACGTTGACAAGGGCGTGTTTTATGAGACTTTCAGCTAATGTTGGTTTATTCTTGTTAATTTGATAATTCACAAGGATCTCTACATAATAAGTGGGCGGCTCTAATGAGAGCCATCAGCGCACCCCAGAGGTCAAGTCCTCTTACCAGAGGTTACCTGCTCGTCTCCATCCCTGACCCCTGCCAACATGCACAGATGGTCATTCTCTTGCACCTGGACTGCCGCAGGGTAACTCATCCATCCATGTCATTCTTTCCCTCTTTGTCCCCACGCTTCACCCAAAGTGATCTTTTCAACTATGAATCTGATCAAAAAATGCTCTCCCCATCTTGCCCTTAAACCCCTTCCGTAATGGCTTCCCAATGCTTTTAGACTAAAGATGAAGCATATTGATGCTCAGATCAGGAAAGCCCCATCCTTGCTGTGTCCAATAAGCAACAGTTATAAATGAAAACAATTAACAGATTTTCTACCCATCTGATGAAGGGCTGTAGGGAACTGGGTATCTGTTCACTTTATGGGTCTCTCAGGTTCACCCTAAAGATCACCTCATAATTGCCAAGGGGAGGTATGTATATTGTAATGGAGACAGCTGGAGTTATTATCTTTCAACTGTGTGGCCCAACAGCATCCCCAGTGTGGGCCAGTGTGCCACTCCCAGCCTCCCAAGTGAACTCAGCAGGAAGTACTCAACACCACCTCTGAAACACTCTTGCCAAAAAGCAGGTCTTGAATTGTAGGGCAAGCTTCCAGCTTTCAGGACATTATGTGGGAGGGATGAGGGAGGCTAGCTTTAGAAACTAGTTTAAAGATATTTCAAGGAAGAATTCACAAAACCTAGACAGGGGGACAGTCTACCAAGCTCTTGGTTTGGTCTTTGCAAAATAAATAAACAAACAAATAAATAAAGTGATGCCATGAAAAGAAGATAAAAAGCAAGATGATGAGTTTATTCTAGGAAAAGGAAAAGCACCAAGAGACACAAACAAACCTGACAGACAAATTTGGTCTGGATTCGGACCGGAGTTGGCCACCATGTGAGTGTGAGCAGAATGAAGACACCTGAGGCCCCCAGGGTAAGAGGACGGCTATCCTGTCCTGTGGTACAGAGACCACTGGACAGCATCCTGGTTCTTAGAGGTGCTTGTGGAGACACTTAGGGATTAGCATTCAAAAGTGGCTCTCAATTTCTTAAGGGATTTGCCATATAGACAGAGACACAGACACTGGAAAGGAGCACCCAGGCGGAAGTGCTCAGGGCTCCCAACTGACAGCAGGAATCTCTGTTCACACTGCACAATTCTTCCAGTGTTTCTGTATGTTTGAAACATTTCATGATGCACAGTTAGGGCAAAGAATACAAGTAATACTGGGGGAATATGAATAAGTCACTGGGTGATACGAATGTCAAAATCCTGGTTTTGATGCTGCATTATAGTTTTGCAAGATGTTACTGTCAGGATAAACTGGGTAAAGGGCACACAGAACTGTTATTTCTTACAGGTGCACATGGCTCAACAACGATCTAAAAGTGAAAAGTTCATTCAAAAACCAAATGTTTTAAAAATAAATTTTAAAGAGTCTCAGGAACTCAGGAGGTAGGAATTGGGGAAACATGGTTCAAAGTAACCCCAGGAAAGTTAGTGAGACCCCATCTCAACAAATAAGCCAGGCATTACAGGCCTGTGCCTGTCGTCCCATCTACAAGGGAAGCTGTACATATAAAAGGATTGTAGTCTGAGGTTGGCTCTGGGCAAAAACCATCAAACCCTATCCAAAAAATAACTAAAGCAAAACTGGGGACATGGCTGAAGTGGTACAACTCCTGCCTAGCAAGCCCAAGGCACTGAGTTCAAACCTCAGTACCACCAGGGGGTAAAAAATTAGAGTAGAAAAACAGCAAACTGATGAAAATTAACATGCAAACAAAGACGATGAAGCTTTGGCAGGAGGAGATCTTGTGTGGTCTGAAGCCTCAGGTCCTCTCAGGTTCCCCACCGTCACCAGGAACACACTTGCCACAGGCCAGCCCCTGCACTCCCCACCCCCACCCACGGCCCTCTTTCCTCCATAGCCCCCTCACTGCAGAGAAGGAACCTGACCACCCACATAACCACTTGCCTGCTGGACACACAGGTGCTTTTGGTTGACTGGAAAGACTGTGATTAGCTGTGGCATTGTCTGTTGACCATCAAACCTTAGAGCTGGCCTGTCTGCAAGGCTCCATGGCTAATGTGCATATCTAGTCATGGGCAAAGTCACTGTCAAAGTACTCTCTGCCTGCAGATCCATGGTGCAGTGTGGACAGCCTCCATGAGCACTGTTCTGAAAATGGTCAGAGGAGTGAAGCAGCAGGTATGGATCCTGGATCATCTTCCAGCCCAGATGCATGCTCCATGGGGACTAGCAGGTCACCCTTTGGTGGCTGTTTTCCAAGGGTCTCAGTGCCTGTAAGACCTTGCATGGCTCAAGAGCAGAGTGTTTCATTGGCAAGAACACTCACCTTCCTAGCCTGCCTGCTTCCACAATGCCCTGAGCACCTCCCTTACCACTTCCCACATGCAATGCCCAGCCTTGGACCGGGACAGGCTGATGGTTGCACTTCTCCACCCTCCTCTACCCTACATCTGACTAACCTTCAGCATTCATTTACTGCCTCCACCTGCATTGGCCCTAGGTCCCTCATTCCTCACTGAACACATTTTCTAAAGACCACTGGGGTGTAAAAGCAAGACGCATACTTGGGTCTTGTACCCAGTGTCCCTGAACTGAGTACTACCTACCTGATAGTTTTACGAGTGTCAGGAGTGTCATATGTCCACAAGTAGCTCCATGTGTCCACACCTGAGCTTACGCTAATGAGGTGATAGGGTGTGGCTGGGCTCTAGAAAAACTAAGAGACTAGAGTGTTGGAACTTTCATCTTCTACTGCCCATCAGTGACTGGGGCATGGAGATTATTCTGCTTCTGGGCAGTGGGGCAGGTGGAGGTGCTGGGAGCAGAGGCTGGGAGAGGATGCTTCTGACACACTACGAGGTTGTCCTGTGCAGCTCTTCCCTTTGGCTGTTCCAACACTGTATCGTCAATAACAAACTGGGGGCATGGCTGAAGAGGTGTCCACAAGTGTGTCGCTGAGTTCTGTGAGACATTCAGGCAAAGTGTGAACCCTAAAGCCAGGGTCATGGGAAACCCTGATTTATAGCTGTTTGTCTGGAAGTAAGGGAGCCGGGCCCTGCAACTGGACTGGGCTGAGCTCTGTCACCTACTGGATCTGAGGCTTAACTCCAGGTAGACAGTATTGGAATTGAACTGAGTTGTAGGACTCCCAGCTGTGTCAGAGAATTGGCTGGGATGAGAGAAACCCCAGGGCATATGGTCACAAGAGAATTTTGGATGTGAGTACAGAGAAACGTGTGTTTTTCCAGAGCCACTGATGCGGACTTGTGAGAAACAGTGAGAGGACAGCCATCTGGAAGGTCTGGAGCTCTCATCATTCCCTCCACCTGACAACGGGGACTCTGTGCAAAGTCCTGAGACTGAGATTTAGACATAGGACAGCAGCAGCTGTGGGGCAGACGAGCATTTCTACTGCAGAGGAGTCTGAAGATGTCAGTGGCTCAAATCTTCAAGGATAGGCTTGCCTCCGCCTTGGGTTGGTATGAATGGTGCACGTCCAGTCCTTTTCTTTTCTGTGCACTATTCTCTCACTAGTGTAGGGTCACAGTCAATTTGAGAGGCTGTAAAAGCAACAGCCCTGTGGCCTGTGACTTTGGTGTGACAATAACCATGATTTTGTGTGGGAAGGACTCATCAACAATAAAGGGTTAAATTTGAGAACCTGAACTAGCACATGTTAGAAGGAAGTGAGTCTTCAGAAAATTATTTAAGTTGTTTTCATATTGGAATACTAATTAACTTTCAATTATTACACACAAAATGATCTTCTGTTTTATGATAGCTGCCAGAGTAGAAAAATAATTTTAAAAAACTCTCTACATATAGTTAATGGATAGGAACACATTTTACAAAGGTTCTGATGGATTAACAACAATAAAAAAAAAAAACTCTTTACCATTCTTGCAGTATGAATTTGAGATATCCAAAACAGAAATGGCATTTCACAATGGAAATCAAATTGTCTGCAAATAATTGGTTTTCTGAACTGCTGTGTCTATGGAAAAGAAGTCCCTTGGGAAATTAGGGTCACACCATGGGTAAACATCTGATTCTTTGCTCTGGGCAAGGAGAAAAGGTACACACGTGGCATTTAGCAAATTACAGTAATTTTTAAACACCTTGTCGTATGGTCACTTTCCACAATGCAATGAAGGCTCTCACCGACAGAGCCACTTAAGAGTTCACAGTAAGTAACTCCTGTCATTTCTTGGTGGACTTTGCTCAGTTACGAGCCTGAGAGGCTCTCCAGCCTTAAGCTGTACCCTAATCATGGATGCTTATCAGCACTTCTCCAAATAGTGCACTAGCCACTCTCAGTAAAACTATGATGCAACTTAATTAGGAAAAGTATAACAGAGGGAAATTTATTGCCTAGGAGCTCACAGTTTGCACATGGGGCTTTAAACACATGATTGCTCTGATACGGAGCCCTCACTTTTCAGGACGGGTGATTTGTCTCATTCTCAAAGTTTTATTATTCAGACTGCAATGTTACCTATGACACTTTTCACATAGTTTCAATCTATAAGTATTCTTTCCATTGACCAATGAAGAATAAGGACATATGTAAGACTCATTTTTGGCATTAAATACTGTATATATAAAACCTGATTTCATTACGGCATGACTTCAAACAAATCATAGGATATAATGTAATGTATGATATATTTGAGTATGTCTTGACTATAACCTACTCATTAATATTCCAAGAACACTAAAACATGCAGCCACACAAACATGTACACATTCTTGTACCCTGACATTTATTTAAGAGAAACTGCTGTGATTTTGAGATATACATTTATTTTTTGTCCTTCTTAGAAGTCTGTAATCTATCTATCTCTTTATCATCTATTTCTCTCTAAGGCAACGATAAGAAAAATCTGCCCTACAAATAACCTTTTGGTAAAAATCATAAAAATCATTGTCTTTTTCCCATGCTTTAATAAGACAGAGGTCAAGTGGTACAAAACAAGTTCTGGAGACATGAGTAGCGCTTACTCTATCCTGCAGGAATCTGGAGGTATTTTATAGGAACCAAGAGCTCCTTAGGAAAGGAATCCCAGAGTCAAGTCAACTTCTCATCAGGAGCCCTGCCAGCAGGCTTGGTTGCAGCTCTGCTGAGGATTCTGCCATATGGCTATGCAATTTCAGGTCACTAGGGAGGTAGCTCCTAGGCAATAAATTTCCCTCTGTTATACTTTTCCTAATTAAGTTGCATCATAGTTTTACTGAGAGTGGCTAGTGCACTATTTGGAGAAGTGCTGATAAGCATCCATGATTAGAGTACAGCTTAAGGCTGGAGAGCCTCTCAGGCCCGTACTGAGCAAAGTCCACCAAGAAATGACAGGAGTTACTTACTGACCATCTATCCATGGGTAACACCTCCAAATAGTCAGTGATCCCAAAGCACTGGAGAACAGAGACCAGAACAGACACGATTTCTCTGGGCCAAGACCCTGAGTCATTCTCCAGGTCATCACTAGATGAAAGTCTGCAAGCCTTATCAGAAACAAGGCTTTGGTTACATTGAGTAGCTTCTGAAATCAGAGCAGGTTCTCATGCGAAAATCTATTTACAATGGAAATGTTGACATCATCTTTTGCTTACATGCTGGCTACAGCACACAGGTTATATGAAATGGTAGAAAGGACACTCACCACGACATCAGTCCTCATTTTTCCAAAAGTCTTGAGCAAGTGAGCATAATGGTAATCTTCCATCTGCCGTAAAATAGCTGTCATGCAAGCAACGAAGTTCCCCTGCAAATGGACGGAAAAGTAGAATTAGATGGAGAGAAGAACACTTATGGGAAAAATGTCGATGTCAACCAAGGGAGAAGCCCTGGGGGTGAGTCCTGCCACACCTTGCTCGAGGCCAACCAGCTAAGGTAGGCATTAGTCACTTCTGACCTCACGGTATTTTCTGGGGAGAAGGGTGTGATATTTCTTTCTCCTTAACTGCATTAAATGTTTCCTGAGATGAGGTTGTCAAGACTTGGAAAACAAACTTTAAATATTTTTGTATTTAGTACACAAAAATTAAAGACAGGAACGAAATCTTGGTCACTGATGTTTTGTGCCCTCTTGGAAACTTGCTATTCTTATTACCAGGCAAACTGCGCACAGCCCCTCCTCTTGCACCATGGCAAAGAGAGGTCTTTTATTTCTCCAAATCTTCCTGAGTCCCCCTTGACCAATTTAGAGGCAATCACCACTGACTCCACAGTGAGTTATGGTCCAATTCTCCAACTCAGGAAGAGAAGGGGGAGGAAGACAAGCTCGTGGGAGTGTCAAGTGGGAGAGGTGGGAATTCCTCAAACCAGACAACTGGCTGGAAGGAGGGGGTAAAAAGAAATCAGTGAACAAAAGCAAGACACAGCCAAAGCAAAGGACCAAAGCAGGTGGCACACGGCAGAGCCTGGTCTGTGTGTGGCTGTGAGAATGCATGTGCCTCTGTGTGCCCTACAGGATGCTTAAGTGTGTGTGTGTGTGTGTGTGTGTGTGTGTGTGTGTGTGTGTGTGTCAGAGGAGACAGGTATGAGCCGTCTTGTAGCCATTAGCTGTAATTTCTCACTCCTAGAGTGGGTAGCTAACAACATCATACAGCCTTCATACCTTTTAAATATGTACCCCTAAGTTAATAACATTTTAAGATACACAAGACATATATTTTCTCCTAATAAACCAGTAAAAGTCTAGAAGAATTATAGGATGAGACTTAGTTTGAGACATGTCCCTATTTTTTCCCCAGTAAATGAGCTCCCAAATTGCATTCTTTTACTAACTGTACTTTTTCAACAACATATTTGAATGCCTAAATATCTTTTATATTAATTTGGAATACGCACTCCACAGTGAAATGTTAAAGTCTAATATTTTCTACAATCCATTTTACATCTGTAGGATACACATATAGGTTTCCAAATGAGTCCTCGAAGGGTGCATTACACAAATTGAACAAGTACAATAATAATGATATGTATGGTAGCTTCCATTTGCCCAGAAATGTAAATTATTTGTGAACGATGATAATTACTGAGATTTAGATTCCAAGTTGGTGGTGTTTGGGGAAAGTGCTAAATAATGCTTCTTGTGCACGGGAGGAGTAATTAGTAAAATGGTAAAATGTCTGCTTACAAATATGAACTTTTGAAAGACATAAATAATCTGGTATCCCACTGGGCTCCAGAGCAGCTGCCTTTGCACCTTGCCTTCTCCTTACGAGAATGTGTCCTTGGGGCAACCGTCTTCATGAGGAGGCCTGCTGACCAAGCCCTGTGACGAGGTTGTGAGAACCATGATGTTATCCAATCACAGCACAGACTGGCTTCTGTTCCACTGTGCAAGCAGTGAAACTGAGGCTTGGAGCCTTGCCCTCTGAGGAGCAAAGAGAAAAGCTGGGCATGAAATCAGCGCTCCAGGGCCATAAGACAGGGACTTAGTGACTGACCTAATTTCTTTCCCTCTTATCCACACGCAAATTTTAATTTTTCCTCTGAGAAGTCTGAGGCTATTGCTGACAACCAACATGAGGAAAGATGTACTTTCTTCCTCTCCTGCAGTCACAGAAAGTAGGAAGAGGATGAGGAAGAGAAAAGCCTTCATAAGCCTCCGCCCCAAATTCCAGTCTGGTACAGCTGCAGGAAACACAGTCTACTCTCTGTGAGATGAAGAGCTTTCCAGAAAGAGGGCTGTAATCCACCCAGGCGCTCTAATTAATTCTGCCGGTCAAAACAGTTCAACGATGGAAAAGCCACATGTTAGAATCACTGAAATCACCTAGCCAGGAATTTATAATGGGAAGCAATATATCAATATGCTTAACTTAAAATATCAAGTCGAAAGTAGAAAGAAAAGAAAGACCTCTGAGGGGTCTCAGAAGGCTGAGGGCATGGGCTCATAGTAACATTAGTGAGAAGAGCCAGTGCATCTAAGGTCAGGCCAGAGACTTGAGCAGGTGACATGGACATACTCAATTTAGGAAGCAGATTGCCTTGTAATGTTGAAAAATGCACACAAGGCAAAGAATAGGGGAACTGATCTAATGCTGACATGAAAAACTAAAAAGACATAGCAAAATCCATAAAGCTTGTCCTGGGAATACGTAAATGGCCAGTTGTGAGGCTTCTCTGTGCCTAAGAAGGTCACCGAGAAGGCAGTCAAATGGCCCCTTATTTAATAGTGATGGGGACTAATCAGAGAAGGCCTGGCAAGGGCAGAAGAACAGGCCATCAGGCCCTCTTTACTTAACCTAAGGAAATGGGCCAAAAGCAATTTGTGCTGTTCAGTCTTTCCTTTCTTAGAGGAATCAAGTCTTGCTACTTCAGCTCTTTTCTAAGTTGGAACTTGAGATGCCAGGAGGAAAGGGGGCGGGGGGGAGGGTAGCATAAAATTCACACAAAAAGCTCCTTCTTCCCTTCCTGCCTTTAGGAATGGAGTCTCATCCTTAGGATATCAGGATTTTTCTAGGCGGCCAATACCATGAAGTTTTATTGCCCACCTAGACATGGTGGAATGCTGCATAGGGCATTACAGTTTCTAAGGGTGAAATGAGGGGGTACTTATGAAAACTGTATTTGAAACCAGTTATACATTGGGAACAAAAATGGGGGAGAACTGTGAAAAGAAAACTTAATTCTGCAGGCTCAGAAGAAAATTACTATAACCCTTGCTTTAATTGATTTATTTTATATGAACTTAGGAGTCACGTGAAGGTTTTATTTTTAAACAATGGTTGGTTGGCAGGTAGGCTGGTGGTAACCATGGTGGAGAGCTGGTCCTGGAACTTCAGCCTGGGGATCTCAGCCTCCCAACTCCAGTCGATGAGAATAAATAATTAACTAAATAAAAATAAGACATAGTACTATGGTTCCAAAGAAATGCAAAGTAAGGGCAGAGAAGTCACTAGGTACTTGCAGAACATTTTGAAACCAGGACACTGAGTGCCAAATAAACAAACAAACAAAAAAAAGTGAACCTCATTAGTAATCAAGATGAAAATGATACATCATCGTTCACTGCCGAAATAGCAAAGAAGGGTGTAAGTGACGATAATGTTAACAAGGGTACAAGGAATGAGGACTCTAATACACTGCTGGTGGAAATTGCTGTAACCTTTTAAAAAGAGATTTGGTGGTAGGTTTGAAAAGTATCCGAAAAAATACTCATCTCCTTTGTAATTTTATTTTCAACAACTCACCTAAAAAGTAAATTCAAAATAAGAAACTGTATGCCCAAAGTTGTCCATTGCACCACTGAAAATAGATATCTAAATGTTCAAAGTGAGAAACTATGTAATATGATATTCTATAGGAATGCAGATAAAATATGGGATGCCCACTTCAATTTGAATCTCAGATAAACAACAAAAAATAAAGTGCCCCAAACACTGCACTGGAAATATTGTGTGGGTTATACAGACAGTAGAAAAAAAAAATCATTGTTTATCTCAAGTTTAAATGGAACTGAGTGTCCTATATTTTTGTTACACCAAGCAATTGTACCATAGTATTATAATGAAACATTGTACGATCCTTAAACATTAACCATGCAAACATTTTAATAACATGAGAAAATATATGAAGAACAAAAAAGGAGACAATTATATTTACACACTTCAGCAACATAAAGAATCTACACCACAGGAAAAATCAAAACATCACTAGAAAAAGAAGATTTGGGAATCTTCAGGGAAAGGACAATGAGCCCAAATTAGTTTTATGAGCATAAAACATATTAATACTTTCAAGTGTGGTCCTGAAACATAAAGAGCTCATCTTTAAGGTGGGACTACCTCTGCCTGCCCAGGAGTCTTTAATGTCCTAGTCTTTTATTCTCAAAATCCCTCTTCTAGGGAATGTCCCTGTGCACTTCTCTCCTGCCTTATGCTGCTTTTCGAGCTCTGGACTGAACTCCCCATCTCCCACCCCAGGAACCCTGAGAACTACCCTGAGAGGCCCAGGTTCCCTTTAGGCCCCCCATGCAGTAGGAAGGTGCAGAGGTGGAAGGGATTGCTGGAGAATAGAGGCAGGTAGACTGGAGGGCAGCTAGAGTAGAGAACAGATCACACTGAGCACAGGTAGAATGGAGACAAGCAGAGCTGACCAGAGGAAGGATGGAAGGCAGGTAGGACTCAGCACAGGTAAAAGAGAAGACAGGGAACACTGAGGTACTCAAGTAGAAGGAAGACAACTAAAACCATCAACAAATAGAATGGGGCCCTGATGGTGGTGCAAGAGGCATTTTGCATCAGGCAAGTTTGATACAAGATATTACTTCAGGAATAGAAGCAACAGGTTAAAATAAAAAAAAAAAAGACTTAACTGTGGAGTGAAAAGGCGTGGAGACACAGCTTTTACACAGGGTCTTTGTCAGCAGTGCAGAGCTCAAGGTCTAAGTGTAAGTGTCTGAATAAGAAGGAAAATACCAAGGGTTTTAACTCTTGGTCATGCAGTGTCATGAAGGCAAAAGAAAAATGGGCTTAGCCACATCACTGCCTGGAAGGTATGAACTTGCTCTGGTAATTCTATCAACTAGATATAAGCAGATTCACTCCATCCTGGAGCTTCTCCTTCATAATTGGTGTGTATCTGCTCTCTGAGACCCATGGCAGAAATGCCAACACTTGTCTAAATTCCAAGCATTCCGGTGAGATTTTTGGGTCACTTCAAACCACAGGAGCTGTGGCAGCGGCAAACACACCTAGGAAGGCAGATGCTGGATTTGAATAAAAGGCTAATTCCAATGAATGAATCGGGGATGATATTTGATGATTTTCAGTGGGATCTTGGTAAGAATTTTAGCCACGCTCACATCAAGAAAAGCACTTTGAGGAGGACCCCCATTTAGATACTTAAATGTCAAATATACTGATGAAAATGAACCTACTTCCTAATCATCATTAAAAATTAAAAACCAGTAATTGTCCAGTGATATTTGTTGAATGTAACGAGGCAACACTGAGAAAAAAGGGTCATAAAGGTGGCACGATGTGTAACTTGGTGGATTCGAATGACTTTCTTTCTAGGGAAACACTGAAGTCAAAGAAATCAATATGGTAAAACAGCATTTGAAAAAAGAATAAAGGAAAATGTAATATAATTGAGTGAAGTCTTCAGTTTGAAAGTCAGAGGTGGCTAGAAATAAACCCATATAGATAAGTTCATGGTACTGATAAACTAAAAGACCTATGGAGCACAAAACTTTCTGTTTTCTAGACAAACAGCTAGCAGCAAAATGTTCATATGCTCTAATTTCTATGAAGAAATTTCAGAAAGAGAAAAATACAGAGTCTAAAAAGCATAGTCTCAAAATGTCAGAAGCCAGTCCAAGACTGTTCCAAAGTCTATGCAGAGATGAAGTTTGCCATATAATAAACTAAAAATGATTAAAGACATGAACTTATCACTTCAAATTGCCAGTAAGAACATGATTAAAATACTGGAACCCACAAGGCCTAAGAAACCAAGAGGAGATGCAATGAGAGAAGAGGATTTTGAAGCTGAGAAGCAGATGAGCTTGTTGGTTAGTTAGGAAGGAGGTGATGGTCTATGAAGAAGCCTCTGATTCCGGTCAGAATCCCAGGGAGGCACAGAAATTGGAAGAGCCAGGAGCTCAGAAAGTAAGGCTCTTGTAGGGTCAGAACGACAGCACCACTGGCTTTAACATAGTTGTTACCCTCGCTAACACTGCTAGGAGGACTCACCTACCCACTCAAGGCAGAGGACAGGGGCAGAGCCTGACAGGCAGCAGAGATGATCTGCCCGGAGAACGCCTAAGGATAACAAATCAATAGGAAATCCCCACTCATCTGTGCTTACCCCCAGCTTTTCAGCAAGGAGGTTAAAACAAGCTCTTCTCTGCTGATCGTGGTCACACATGAAGCTAGAGCAGGAGACTAAGCTTTGGGGAAACTGACCAGCCACAGGGAACACATCCATTAATACTGAGCTCAGTCTGCCCAGGCACACCTTGCAGGGACCGCTGCCCCTTTCTTGGTGCCCACACTGGAGACAGAGAATCTCAGGCCTCGTGCATAAATTCACCAAGCATTAATAGCCAAACATGTAAAACCCAGGAGAGAGAGAAAACTCAGGAAACAGACAAAAATTTGAAGAGCTCTAATGACAGTATATCAATGAAACAAGAACATCACGTAATAAAAAGGAACACAGACCAAGAAAGAATAATCAATTTTAAATCTCAGAGGACTTAAAATATGCCATCAGAAATAGATATTAGAACAGAAGTATGGAGAGATAAAATTGGTGAAATCCTCCAGAAAGTAGAACAAAATCAAACACAAGGGGGAGGGCATAAGAGAGAGTAAGAAAATCAGATAATCTATTCAAGAGATTCACTATCTAATAAATTGGAATTTCAGAAAGGAAGAGCACAGAAAATGGATAAATGAAAGCTACTTTTACAAAATAAATGCAGATCTACTATAAAAAACTATTAAATTTAGTAAATAAGTTCAGCAGATTACAGGATACAGCATCAAAATATGAAAACCAATTGTCTTTCTATACACTAGCAATGGACAATGTGAAAATGAATCTGTGAAAGTCATTCCAGTTAATAAATCATCAAAAAAAGAGTTGAATAGGAATATTTGCGCAAAGAAGCATCAGACTTGCACATGGCATATTGTTAATATTGACAGTATTGTTAAAAGAAATCAGAGCAGGCTTAAATAAAAGGAAAGACATCCCATGTCAAGGGATTACATGTCTCAATGCTGTTAGGAAGCAGGACCGCCAGCTTGCTCCACAGAGTCTATGCAATTCCTATCAAAATGCCACTGACTTCCTGAAGACACTGACCAGCCAGACACAGATGACCAGCAGTTGAATGTCAGCATTTCGAAACTATCCACAACAGGCAAATCTGTAAGGTTGGAAGCAGGTTACTGATTGCTATGGCTGGAGATGTGGGGGAATTTTCTATCAAGGGTGATGAAAATGTACTAACATTGATTCTGGTAATAAACAACTTTGTCAATGTACAAACATCATTAAATTGCACACTTTAGAGATGAACTCAATGTTAAATGAGTGATACCTCAAAACAATAATGATGACGGGACATGGGAGTGTACAGGGGACTGTCGGGGAGGTAAGGGGGAAAGGAGACTGAGGGTGAAGATGGAAGTAGGCTACATATATACACATGCAAGCAGCACAGTGAGACCCACCAAACATTGTTTGAAAGGGAAGGAGGAGGTAGAAGTGGAGTGGAAATATAATGGAGGGGGAGACCTTGTCCAAGGTACACTGTGCCCATGGATGGAATTACCACAGTGAAATCCCTCTCATTACTAATGCATGATAATTAAAAAATTAAAAATGGTTTTCATAAATGGTATCAGATAATCTCATTAAGAGAACATGCATATTCACAATGGAATGGTCAGTACTACCAAGTTGAATTGCTGTGAGACTTTAGAAGACCGGGGTAGAGCAATGATTCCAAAACAGTCTAGACAGAAAAACGAGAAGTCGAAGTATTTCTGCCACTGTGTGCTGGGACTCAAGAATGGAGAAGATGGCACAGGGAATGGCCGGTTTTCAGGACAGGACAAATTATTTACCTTCATAAGCCACATAATATATTACTCAGATTTAAAATAATAATAATAATAATAATAATGATACTGTATTTGGGGACAGTCTTCCAAATTCTAAACCTAATAAAATCGTTCTTTTGCTTTATAAATTTTAAAATAAAAATAATATACTCTTTCTCCTGTGCTTTGATTTCCTTATGTGATTTCATATGAACTTTCTTCCTCAATCTCCTGTTAGGATTGATTGGTGGAAGACGGGGATTATCAGAAACACAGAAAGAACAATGTTGTAAGATGAAGACAGAAGATAGATAGTGTGACACACTACATGCATTAAGTCAGCAGGGTCATTGCTATGACTTGCAAAGGTACTTCATGTGTGGTTAACTAAATACTTGATTAAGCATAAGACATAATTAAAAAGCTGGTTTGGGTGCTACTATTACAACTGAAATTCATGGAAAATTAGTATTCACACCATCATATGATCTCACAAGACCTTTCCCAGGTATACAAACCATGGCAAAATATGGGCTGTGTTTTCTTTATTCGTCTAAAGAAATATTCAGCCCCATGATACTTTTATCAAATTTATGGTAAATTTTCACTTATTTTCCAAAATGTTGTGGTTTCCTTATTTTACAAAGAATCATAAAGTAAGGAATGTTTGTAAAAAGATACTATACAAAAGCAAAAACAGTATTGTTGTCAACTACATTAATGTTATCTATTAGCTATTTTCAACTACTAGCAGCAAAATTAAATAGTAAGCTTAAATTGAGTGCTTGGTTGAATTCATACAGTACCAGTACCTCCTATCATTCCAGGCACTATAAGGAAAGAAATCTAATTTTAAAAACAAAATCAATTTCAATTTTACAGCAGCAGTAATTGTAGGAAAATGTTTAACAGACACATACCAAAAGGGAACGTTTGGATATTAACTTACTCATAACAGTTATTTGCTACTTATTCAATTTAATAGTTTAAACACCTATCCGCATTTGTTATGGAGTACAAATTATACTTTACAGTATAATAAAGAATATATACTTTGTATGCAATTTTTAATATAATTCATTTGATGCTTACCCAAGACAAGACAGTAAATCAGACAGTTTTATATTTTATTTTTATAAACTCAATAAATCAGGCAATAGTAGAGACTTAGAGAATGGGATTTTCCAAGTGTTGTCATGTGACATACACTATCAAGTAAACACAAAGTAATAGAAACAAGAGCAGTTCAGTCTTAATAAACTCCTGCTATGGAAGAGGGGAGCCATAAGGCCACACATTTTTATAATTAACTTCAATACATAAAGGACACTATTATGATCATAGTTACAGATTAATGTTGTAACTCTTTGTTAGGTACAATGGAACTCATGGGTCATACAAGGATACTGTTCTCAATTTTATTCAAAGTGGTTGGATGAGGTTGTGAGGAGGAATAATGTTACATACCAAGTGTTAAAAAATTAATAACTCATAAGGAGGATAGATACTTTAAAATATGGCATTATTGCACACTAGAACACAGGCAATCTGTTACAAAGTGTTTCTTACAAAACTCTCATTTATTATATATAATATATACACACAGAGTATGTGGTTATAGGCTCAATTACTGAACATCATGATAGATCACCCAATAGCTTGTCTGCTTAAAATTATGTGATATACCAAACTAATTTTGGCAATAAATGCCTCAAAATTTATTTTGAAAATCACCAACTATGGTAGAGTGTGTCTCTGTTTGCAAGGACCCATGAACAACTCTGCAGGAGCAATGTGCCCATCCACCAGGTGTGTAAAGCAAGATAAAAAAAGGAGAGGATCCACTCATATCCTCTGTCTGACCCTCACCACAGTCCTGAGAAAACCCAAGCCTCCTGAGATGCTAAGGACAGGGCTCCACCTGTGACATGTCATGAAAACTGAGGGAAAAGGCTAAAAGGTAAGTTTCAGAATGGCAGGTCTGGTCAAGTGCAATACTCGACAAACACTCAGTGGGTGCACAGTGTTGGAAGCACGGAGTTGCTGGGGATTTCAGCAAAGGAGTAAAAAGAGTCCCATCCAAAGAGACCACAAAGGGAGCCTGGCCATGACTGTCTTTCAGACTCCTGAGGCCTTGTGAAGGGGGCACAGAAGCAGGTTTATGGAGGCTCCCCTGAGCACATGTGGGGCAGCTGGGACAGTACGAGTGTCAAAATGGACAATGTAAGCAAAGGAATGTAACACACTGAGTGAGGAAGACAAGATCCCCGAGTCCCTATAGAAACACAAATTCACAGGTAAGGTGGGGATGAGGAGTAAATTAAAGTTCTTTCCTACAGGATCTGTAAATTAAGAAGTATGGATGGAAGGAGGGAATAAAAATATACCAATTTCACCTCCTAAAGATCCTCAAGGAGCACTGAAACCATTAGGTGAGCAGTCTTAGGGACCAAGACATTCACTCCACTCAAAGTATCACCCCATCTTAAGTACAGCCTGGGCCTCTCGGTGGGCTGCAATGCTAAGCACCCATTATCACTTGGGTTGTATTTTGGCCAAAAAATGCTCAGTCATGAGGAAAGGAACAGGCATCTGTGACAAGATCATTGGCCTTGAGCCAAAAAAAAACCCCCAAAAAACAAAAACAAAAGTCAATGGGATAATTTCACACAGAGTGAAATCACATTATCGTAAGGAACCAATGTTAATTTTCATAGGTGTAGCAGAATTAATCTTAGGAGACCCAAGAAGTCATTAGAGATGACATGGTAGGTGTGAAGTAAACTTCACACCTGCATACAAACCCCTAACAGAGAGAGGTCAGGGACAGGCTCACATGACACAGTGTCAGTATACAGTGACTCTAGCTGGTGGCTATGCAGACATTACTGTAAAATTTCTTAAACATTTCTGTGCACATGAAAAATTTCCAAACAAAAAACTGAAGGAAAACAACAGTTTACCCACAGCCAAGTGAGAACACAGACATGACAACAATTAATTAAGACACAATGCTGAAATATTTTAAAGGGGAGTTATTACAGACTGTCAGGGGGATTCAAAGGAGGAAGTACTTCTTTTCCGATCAAAGGAACTACTACTGAATATAGTAAGTCTACCAGCGACAACCTGTATATATTAATTCATAATTGTGTGGGGAGCAGTGAAGAGATTTAAGCTGGAATATTCACTCAGGCAAATGAGGGACATATTTCTTCGACACAAGAATGCTTAATTGATTTGGAGTATTCACGGTAGGGATGCATTCTGACCTAAACAAAATACTCTACAGTGAAAATACTAGGAAAGAGGATGAACCAGGCACCAGTGGGAGGCTGAAATTAGGAGGATGTGGTTTGAGGCCAGGTAGGGCAAAAAAAGTTTGTAAGACCCCATCTCAACATGGAAAAATCTAGGCGTGGGAGTGCACAACTGTCATCCCAGCTATGACAGGAAACCTAAAATTGGAGGATGGCAGTCTAGGTTGGGCAAAAAGCGAGAACCTATCTCCAAAATAACCAGAAGAAAAGGGCTGGAGACATGGCTCAGCAGTAGAGCACTGCCTACCCCAGTGCCATGACTGTAACCCACCAGAAGATCATAAATGTCCTTTTTGCTCTATCAAGTATGGATTGACTGTCACTCTCCCTCCAGGTGTAAAGCCCTTTATCTTACAGTAAAGGTTACACAGGTGCATGATAGGAAATGAGCTGAGAGGACTGAAGGTTTCAGAGGTGGACAGATAGAAATAATCACTTGATCAAAAGTGAGAATGCTGCATGAGGTAGACAGGCTATCTAAACTCCCCAAGTCTCAGTTTCCTCCTGTGTCAAAGTGGGGTAGTGATTCTAAAATAAATAATTCTTGAGAGGTATAATTAGGTGTGTATTAGTGGATATTAGCACAGGAACTGGATACATAAATGAATGGTGGTTATAATCATGATGGCGTAGTGATAGAAATGAGGAACAAAATACAAAACCATACAGGCAAGAATATTTTAAGGTCACAAAATTTTCAGGAACCCAAGCAACATTGATGAGAGAATGAAATAAGACCTAAGCTTGTAGACCGGAAGACCCAATATATCTCGAGTTTCAAAATGTCAGCAAGTATTTATGTAGAAATTAACAAGCTGACTCCAAACTTTATATAGCAAAGCAGGAAAGGTAAATTAGCCAAGGCAAGTGGAAGGATATGCACTACCTAATTTTAAGAGTTATTATAAAACCACAGATGTCAAGAAAATGTCATACTGGAAAGAAAAGATGTGCAGATGAAACAAAATGACCACATACATATGGTTAATTGATTTTCATCAAAGGTGCCAAGGAAAATCAATGTGAAATTGTAGTCTTTTCAACAAAGGGGAAGACACAGTTGGAAATCCAAATGGAAAGGAGGGAAGAGAGGGGGTAGAAGAGGAGGATCAATGCATTCCTTATGCCAAATTCAAAAACATTAACTCAAAAATGTATCTCAGGCCTTAGTGTAAAACTTAAAACAACAAAACTTCTTAAAGAAAACACAGGAAAAACCTTAACGTAGGCATATATTTCTTAGGAAACAAAAGAATTAAACATAAAAGAAAAATGATAAATTGAACTCTGTCAAAATTTAAAACTTACATTCTTTGAAATACTATGAGGAAAATAAAAAAATCATCTTCAGAGCTGGAAAAATATTAACAAAACAAATATGTGACAAAAGGTTTGTGTTCAGAATATGTAAAGAATTCTCAAAAATCAATTTACAAACATTTGAAGAGACATTTCACCAATCAGAGACACAAATGGCAAGACCCACAAAAACATGTTCAGTGTTAAGAGCCAAGAGGAACGCACAAATTAAATCAAAGCCAATGCCTACTGGGATGGATCAAAATGCAAAAAGGCAAGAAGAGGACCAATTGAAACTCTGCTATGCTATTTTTTTTCAAAGGCAGATTTTTTTTTATTGTTGTCCTGAGTGGAGGTATATTGTGGCATTTACAAAAGTTCTTACAGAATATCATAATTGAATTCAATCTCTCCATCATTCTCCTTTATCCCCCTATGCCCCCAATTCCTGGAATAGTTTTTCCATTTACATACATGTGTACACAATATTT
This sequence comes from Castor canadensis, assembly GCF_047511655.1. Lineage (NCBI taxonomy): Eukaryota > Metazoa > Chordata > Mammalia > Rodentia > Castoridae > Castor > Castor canadensis. The sequence continues at coordinate 5,537,519 of NC_133392.1, forward strand.
GCACCATATTCACCTTCTCACACACTTTCCCCACCTCCTCCCCCCTCCTACTGGTACTAACCCCTCCCCGCATTGCAGGACCTGTTCTGCCCTCCTATTCTCTGATTTTGTAAAAGAAAAAAAAAATGATACTCCTACACAGGGAGTTTCCTTGTGATATTTCCATGTATATATGTAATATAACCCAAATTTGTTCATCTCCTCTATTTTTCTTCTTTCTAACTTAGTCCCCTTCTTATGGTGATTTCAACAGGTTTAAAAATTCTATATTCATTCTTGTACAGGAAGGACATCAACCATAGTCACCTTCTTAACTTCCTTCTTTTACTCTCCCTCTCTCTTAGTGAGACCTGTTCTTCATAATAATGCTATATTTGTATTAGGTTTATATTCCACACATGAGAGAAAACATGTGTCTTTTGGCCTATTGATCTAAAGGTAAAATAGTAGGGCCATCTGGAAAACAGTTTGGCAGTCTCATATACAGTTACTATCTACCCACCATGTGCCCCAGACACCCCACTTGCTGAAACCTACACAAGAGAAATAAAAACACCCAGCCACACAAAGACCTCTACACAAATGTTTGCAGCAGTTGCATACTTATTTTTCAAACACCAGAGATATGGTAAATATCTACTTCCTAGGAAATGGACAAAAAATTGTGGCTCATTCATAGGGTAGAACACTGCTTAGCAATGAAAACAAACTACTCATAAATAAATACAGATAAATCTCAAACACATTGTGCTAAGTAAAAGAAGCCAAACACAAAAAGACTACATACTGTAAGAATTCATTATTCATATGGATCCTGCAAAAGGGAAAGTAAACAACAAAGGGAGGGGGCTGAGATGTAGGGCAGGAGGGATGTCTTAGGGAAAGTAAACACTGTATATCTTGCATTTGGTGGTGGCTACAAAAGTATCCATATTGGTCAAAGTTCAGAACTAAAAAGGGTGCATTTTACTGTGTAACCTTAAAAATATATAAGGAAGGTAATTTGAAAATCACGATTACCTATAAGCCATGTGCAATAAGAGTTGATATTTCAGAGGATTCCTTCTTACTGTTACACACACACACACCAGACTAGTTTCGATTTAATTCATACCTAAAATATTAGAGCTAGCAAATGGTTTTGCTACCCCGTATTGCAAATCTTCCCTCATTACTCTGGTTTTCCAGTTACTTGTGTAGCCATGCCAATTTTTTCATGTCAATGAACTTTAGAACCACATTTTTGAGTTTGAAACAAGTCCCATTGGAATTGAAATTGGAGTTCCATTGAATTTTTAAATTAATTGAGGAGGCGTACAATACCAGCCTTTCCGTTTAGACACATAAACTGTTTCTCCATTTGTTCAAGTCTATTTTTATGCCATTCAGAAAGCTTTGTGGTTTTCATCAATATGGATCTTAAACCACTCCCGTTATTTTGGTTTCTATTGAGAGGAGTGTTATTTTAATAAGCATTTAAATGTTCTATCTTTTTCTTTCTTTTCTGGTATTTCGTGGATGTATTTTCTAATTGAGCTTACAGAATTCTTATTATTTCCAAAGTTTGTTTTTGTTTTTGCTTTGGAGAGGGTTTCTAAATAAAACAAACTAAAATCTGTGAATACTTTTGTGTTGTCTTTCCATGTTTTGGTTTTTTTTCTTTTTTTCTTTTTTCTGTGTACTACAGGCCAGCCTTGAACTTTTGATCCTCCTGCCTCAGCCTCTGGAGTGCTAGGATTACATGCATGCCCACTGCACTTGGCTATGTTGTCTTTTCCTATTGCAATCAGTCCTATGTCCTTTTTAGACTTACTACTAAGACTAGCACTATTAGGACATCAACTTACAACAATGCCACAGCCTTTGTTTGCTAGTGATTTTAATGGGTATGTTTTTAGGGGCTAACTTCTAACTACTGCTTTGAATGACAGTTTAAGATACAACCTATTTATCATGTTAAGCAGGTACTCCTAAGCTAGGAACCAGCTATGGCAAAATATATCAAGCTAAACAAATATGGTCTAAGATATTGTTGCAAAAGAAGTGTTTTTTATGGGAGAGCAAGTGTATCAGCCATAAGAGCATGCATCACAAAACAGATTATGTGCATGCTTCTAAGTTTTCACAAATGGGCTTATGAATAGTACCCCAAAAGGCATGATTACGTACAGGCAAGCTGTGACGCCACAGAGCATAGGAGATCAACACGGTTCATAATTCTCCCTTGGCATACTGCGTACTGGGCACTGTCTTGAAGCCCTCATGAACTGCACGTTCTACTTGGAGTGGGCTGCGAGTACATTTAAACATTAGCGTCACTTGTCAGAGTTGATGTCAACTAGTACTTAAGATGACCATCTGTTACCTCAAGTAATCTAATACCATGCACTGGGGATTGTGTTCACATCACATTTTCTGGGAAGAAAAAAAATCTCTTGAATGTCCACTAATGGAGAAAAACATTCAAGGGGACACTTCATCAATTGCCTCTCCTCATTAGAATACAAACTATAAGAGGACAGGACTCTTCCTTCTGCTTGCTGATAGACCCGTAGGCCTGGAAGACAATCCTATCCTGAGATGCTCAGTAAATCTGTCAGACACAGACTGAGTGAATGCGACCTGTCCTCCACTGCCAAAGAACTGTAAACATACAGAAAGGAAGAAGGCTTGATATAAATAACTGGAGAGGGAAGCATTCAGTCTGGCAAGGACCAGAACAACTTTTGTCCTGTGTACATATGGAACCTAGCGCTACCTCGCAAGGAGCTGGAATTACAGAAGTGTACCACTGAAGTGTTTTTATGATAAATCTGAAACATATGTTCTCAGGTATTCACTATACTAAAATTTTATTGAATCTAATAGTATAAATACACATTTTCAAAATATCTCTGTGGTAGGATCATGCAAAGGGCATTTAAATGTTTACAAAAAATGACAGATTCGGTGTGTCCTTTCTATAAAGACAACTCTCTCTCCATGTCATTTTCAAAGCAAACTTTAACCCTGCCCTGAAAAAAAAAAAAAGATTGCCTAATAAGTCTTAAAACAAAACTTCCCACTTGTTTAATGAAAAAGCCCATTAACAATGTCAATTCAATCTTCTAGAAAATAGGCGAAAAACAATACCCAGAGAAAAATGTAACCAAGGAGGGGAAAGTTATAAACCAAATTCATGGAATAATATCCTGGGTTTATAGATTAGAAAAATTAATATCATTAAAATGTCCATACAACCCAAAATCAATCTACACATTCAATGCAATCCAGTGACATTTTTCACATAAACAGGAAAAAAAAAAGCCTAAAATTTTTTTTTTTCATTTTTCTTTTATTATTCATATGTGCATACAAGGCTTGGTTTATTTCTCCCCCCTGCCCCCACCCCCTCCCTTACCACCCACTCCACCCTCTCCCGCTCCCCCCCTCAATACCCAGCAGAAACTATTTTGCCCTTATCTCTAATTTTGTTGTAGAGAGAGTATAAGCAATAATAGGAAGGAACAAGGGGTTTTGCTGGTTGAGATAAGGATAGCTATACAGGGCATTGACTCACATTGATTTCCTGTGTGTGGGTGTTACCTTCTAGGTTAATTCTTTTTGATCTAACCTTTTCTCTAGTTCCTGGTCTCCTTTTCCTATTGGCCTCAGTTGCTTTAAGGTATCTGCTTTAGTTTCTCTGCATTAAGGGCAACAAATGCTAGCTAGTTTTTTAGGTGTCTTACCTATCCTCACCCCTCCCTTGTGTGCTCTCGCTTTTATCATGTGCTCATAGTCCAATCCCCTTGTTGTGTTTGCCCTTGATCTAATGTCCACATATGAGGGAGAACATACGATTTTTGGTCTTTTGAGCCAGGCTAACCTCACTCAGAATGATGTTCTCCAATTCCATCCATTTACCAGCGAATGATAACATTTCGTTCTTCTTCATGGCTGCATAAAATTCCATTGTGTATAGATACCACATTTTCTTAATCCATTCGTCAGTGCTGGGGCATCTTGGCTGTTTCCATAACTTGGCTATTGTGAATAGTGCCGCAATAAACATGGGTGTGCAGGTGCCTCTGGAGTAACAGTCTTTTGGGTATATCCCCAAGAGTGGTATTGCTGGATCAAATGGTAGATCGATGTCCAGCTTTTTAAGTAGCCTCCAAATTTTTTTCCAGAGTGGTTGTACTAGTCTACATTCCCACCAACAGTGTAAGAGGGTTCCTTTTTCCCCGCATCCTCGCCAACACCTGTTGTTGGTGGTGTTGCTGATGATGGCTATTCTAACAGGGGTGAGGTGGAATCTTAGTGTGGTTTTAATTTGCATTTCCTTTATTGCTAGAGATGGTGAGCATTTTTTCATGTGTTTTCTGGCCATCTGAATTTCTTCTTTTGAGAAAGTTCTGTTTAGTTCACCTGCCCATTTCTTTATTGGTTCATTAGTTTTGGGAGAATTTAGTTTTTTAAGTTCCCTGTATATTCTGGTTATCAGTCCTTTGTCTGATGTATAGTTGGCAAATATTTTCTCCCACTCTGTGGGTGTTCTCTTCAGTTTAGAGACCATTTCTTTTGATGAACAGAAGCTTTTTAGTTTTATGAGGTCCCATTTATCTATGCTATCTCTTAGTTGCTGTGCTGCTGGGGTTTCATTGAGAAAGTTCTTACCTATACCTACTAACTCCAGAGTATTTCCTACTCTTTCTTGTATCAACTTAAGAGTTTGAAAAGCCTAAAATTTGTAAGGACCCACTAAAGGCCCAAAGTAGCCAAAGCAACCTTGGGCAAAATGAACAAACCTGGAGATGTCACACTAACAGATTTCAAAATCCACAACAAAACTACAATAATCAAAACAGCATGGTGGAGGGCTGGTGGGGTGGAGGGGTTTCAAGTGTAGAGCACCTGCCTTGCAAGCATGAGGCCCTGACTGCAAACCCAAGTACTGCCAAAAACAAACAAACAAACAAACAAAAAAACCCCAGCATGGTAATGACAAGAAACATAAAATGAAAAAATGACTTTCAACAAAGATGTCACAAATACACAAAGGGAAAAGGACAATCTCTTCAATAAATGTATTGGAAAAACTGGATGTTCTCATGCAGAAAAATGAAATTAGACCCTAATGTTATATCATACGCAAAATTCTACTCAAAAATGTATGAAAGACTTACAATCAGAACATGTAAGTGTACTAGAAGAAAAGTTTCTTTACATTGGTTTGAGTGATGAGGTTTTAGATATGAATTCAAGGAAAAATAAGCAAATAGGATAATTTCAAACTAGAAAGCTTGGCACAGAATAGAGAGACTACCTAAACAATGAAGGGAAATATTTCAATCATGAGTCTGGCAAAGGTTTAATACCCAAAATTTATAAGAAACTCAAACAACTCAATAGCAAGAAAACAAACATCCCAATTAAAAATGGGTAAAAGATCTGAACATATACAATGGGTATATGAAAAAATGCTCCATATCACTAATCATCAGGCAAATGAAAATTAAAACCACAATAATATAACATCACACGTTAGACTGTTTACTAGCAATAAAAAAAGGAAAGAAACCAAGTGCTGCTAACGGATGAGGAGAAAAGGGAGCCCCTGCACACTGTTGTTGGGAACATAAATTAGTACAGCCATAGAAAACAGTACAAAGATTTCTCAAAAAAATAAAAAATAGAACTACTATGTGATTCTGTGATCTGACCACTGGGTATACACCAAAGACGTAAAAATCAGTATGTTGAAGAGATATCCATGTTCCCATGTCCATTGCACAGTAAGGTGACTGTTTCTCTAGCATTGAGATTGTTTTATGTATTGGATCCAAAGTACGTAGGAGAATGTGTGTAGGTTCTATACAAATACAATGGCATTTAACATCAAGGACTTGATCATCCACAAATTTTGGTATCCTCCAGGGTCCAAAAACCCATCCCATCCCTCATGAGTACTGAGAGATCACTGTATTACTGCCCACAAATTGCTAGTATTTTCACCTTTACCAGAATGGAAACTCTGATTTTTAACAAATAGTTGCTATTAGACAGGTGGTGAAATTCAAGCTATGGTTTAGAAGGGACAGGTGAGAAACAGACAAAGCTCAGGAAACTCCAACATATCAGGGTGATGAAAGTTCAGGTTGTCTTACAAGAAAACACTGTGAGGAGGCTGACCAAGGCCACTGAGAATCCACCCTCAGCCCAGCCCCAGTTCCACTCCAAGATTTAACTTCTGCCCTTGACTGTGTCTAAGCCTATGCAAAAACCCCTAAGTCCCAAAGAGGCTCACAGTAGGAAGGCCATAAGTCAAAGAAGCCTCATTAGTATTACCACTTCATGGAAAGCCATGAAACCTAACTGTCTGAAGCCTAAGCTGTGGGATGGGTCTGCCCCTCACTGTGGCTCTACCTGTTTCCAGGTACAACCTCCCCTTTGCAAGGGAGAATGAAGCAAGGCTGCTTTCTTCCAGGCTAGACAGGTGCTCAGGACACAGAGAGGATGTGGAGTTGAGTCACTGGGACCACCAGCATAAACCATGTGGATAGGAGTGGCCCAACCTGGCAGGGCCTTGCCATCTTCCTGCTGCCCATAGGAGCCTTTAATGGCAGCCAGGATAAGAATGGAAATTCACCCACATGATCCCTGCCTATGTATATTGAGAAATGACCTTGAAAGGAACAACTGTATGCAGTGAAGCAGGGGCAGGATGAGGTGCTGTCGTGGAATGTGACTGGGTGTCTAACCAAGTCGAGATGGGAGTGGGAGGGGGGAAAGCCCAGTCCTGCAGAAGTGCTGGATCACAAGGGCAAGGGCAATAAAAGCCTGAGCTCTGTAGCCTACTGTGCTGGGCTAGAGCCTTGCAGATAGGCAGGAGGTGGCACAGAAGCAGAAAAGGAAGACCCTTGGCTCTGAGCAGCCAAAAGCCTACAGGCCTGGCTAGCAGCATGAGCCAATCGTTTTCTGTGTGACCCTCCATCAAATGCTAAGAAATCACTGCAGGCAGGGTTGCCAGAGGGGAAGACCATTAGTCAAAATTTTATTTGCCTTCAAGCTTTCTGTGTCTTATGCATAATCATTGTACTTGCAAATTCAACTCTCCTCCCACCCACAAGAGCTCAGTGTGACAGGGATAGACCCTGGAGTTTCACACTATTAGAGATACTCCAATGACTTCTGTGGTCACTTAGAAATGAGCATATCCTACACACTAATTCTTAGGAATACCAGCTTTCACTTGGTTTTCTATTTTCATAGTACTGCACACAAATTCCTGGCAATTACAGAGTAAAAGGTAAAAAGGACACTTGTAATTTTCTAAGCTACGTATCCAACTATTGGCACTCACAAAGCAGACTTCTCCAAGTTATTCCAAAGCAACCTCTAGTTCCTGGGGCAGAACCCTTCAATCTGATGTGCCGATTGTCAGATAGCACTATTGAAGTCCTGTACTGGGTTGCAGCAATCTCAAACAAACAAGACTTAGTAGAGAATGTAAACCAAGAAAAGAAGAGGTTCTGTTACAGCCCATGGGATGTCACTTCTCTGGGTTCTACAGGGAGGGAGGTTAGCCAGAGAAAAGGCCATTACTCATAAGCCCTGCCTTGGGCTAACTGCATTCTTCCTGCACCCCTGTGAGGAAGTCCTTGTGCCACCCTCTTGTGCCCACAGCATTCATGGGTAAGCAGGGGAATCCCTTGCTTAATGGAACTGAAATATTTACAATTTCTGACTCTACTAATAAAACAAATCATTGTTCTTGTTCTGCTTTCCATAAGTTATTTTCTATATTTTTGACATGCAGTAACAAATGACATACAAACTTCTCCAATTAAGATTCGCTACCAAGAAAAAGAAAGAGTTAAGTGGTTTAAAAAGAAAAAAAAGCACTGTGAATTTTAGGATATATTTTTTTAAAATAGATTATATATATATATAGTAATTTACTGAAAAGTAGGTTACAAAAGTATAAATGGTGGTTCTCCTGAAATCTACTTCTGGTTCATTGAGCAAGCATAATCTTTTCCTTCTATTCTGAGAACCCAGGCAACACACTCAGATTCACTAAAGCACACTTGAACACTCTACTACTTGGAGTCTAAAGGAATTTTTACCACATGTATTCTTCCTTTTCCTTACTCTCAAATTCCTAGCTCATATTTTCACTCAAATAATTTAAGCCATGACGAATACACTTGTATCTAAAACATCTGTGTTTCTAAGTAGTCTTTCTCCATCATAAGTAACATGGTTCAAAGTCATCTCCGGATATAATATAAATACCATCTTTTCTTAATAAGTAATTGATGACTCAAGGGAGAAAAATACGTGATTATCACTGGGCAAAAAGTAAAAAATTAAACTTTAAGGAACTTATTCATGTATGCACAAATTTATGTATGCACAAATCATGTATGAACTCAAACCTAAGAAATATCAATATTTTCCTTGTGCTGTGAGTCTCTTAAGTTATTTTGATCCACTAAACTGCAGCAAACACCCAGGAGTTGACACAGAAGAATGGGCCATGCCAACTTTCTGCTCATCCACCAGCACAGCTCGCCATCACTTCATGTCACCCTTTACCTGCTAGGATAGGACAGGGAATGAGGCTCCTCCCTGACTCTCATTTTCAGGGAAGGATGCCAGGTCTGCGCTATGGGATAAGGTAAACAGGGTGATGGAGAACGGACCTCTGCCACTAAAAATGCTACCTCTTAAAAAACAATGTCACTTTAGTATATAAATCACTCCCAAAAGAGACAGTGCTTATTAAGAGCTCATACCTAATGTTCTGTGTCTTCTTATTGGTTCCTTGGTAAAAATAAATAATGATAATACTACAAATATTCTGCTTCATAAGTACAAAATACAGGTACATAACCAAAATGGAACTATTAAGCTCAAGAAATCTTGAGTTAAAAATTACCATGCAAGTAAGTTAAAAGATAATTTTAAGAGGACTAATTGATTTTTAACTTTCTAAACAACAAGCCCACACAGCTGAATAGTTCATTTGATCTTGTGTATACCTCTAAGCTACTTTCTTTCAAAGTATCCCTGAAAGATGCTGATTTGTATAGCTTTTAATTTTCTTACAGATCATTCAAGTAAATAGTCAAACATTTTTGTAGGCTCAAAGAGGCTTACGTGTTGTCTTCTTAGCTGTGATCAAGGTACTCCAGTAATGTAGGAAGATGACATTAGGGTAAAGTGAGGGAGAGAAACACAGGAACACATGGTGCAATCTTCCCTGCAAATCTAAACTATAAAGTTAGTTATTTTAGAAACAGGAGAAACATATCCAGAGTGGTGGTGCCCATCTGTAATCCTAGCAGTTGGGAGGCTAAGGCAGTAGGTTTAAAAGTTTGAGGCCAGCCTAGGCTACACAGTGAGACCAGGGAGAAGGGAAATATTGAGAAGAATATAAAGCAATCTCTATGTAGGGAGATCACAAAACGCATCTCCCAAGGAAATCTGTGTATGATGGGAGGATGACAATTTAATACTGATTTAAGCATTTTTTAAAAACCTGAAACAGTAAAAGAAATGAACGCTTCAATAGAGAACTCAGTCTCACAAACCTGGTGTGCTGCATACTTCTGGAGTTCCCCTGGGATCACCCCCCAGAGAAGGTGATGCAGGAGGTGTTTTTCAGAGACACAGAACAGAGGAAAGGACGACTCAGTAGGTTAATTACACAATTACTATCTAAAACCATCAGTAAGCACAAGTCCTAAGCAAAAGAAAATGCTGGAAATTTCACCATGTATAAAATGGAGCATCTATAACCCTTGTGGGCTGTTCTTGGAAGCTCAGGTACCTCCCTGTACCCATGTTCAAGATACAGAGACAAAAAACATTGAGCAACGCCACAAAAACTGCACCCACCGATCAGAGTTCCTTAAGTTAGTGTCGGTCACACTCAGTAGCACTTCCTCATGAGGCAAGTGTGTACACGGACTGAGCATCCATCCCTTCATTCTCCTCTGGCAGAGGCTACTGCCTCTCTTGCTTTCCAGAACAAACCTGAGCATCGAATGATGGCAAATATCCTCCCAAATGATTAGCATCAATTTTATTTAATTGAAATAGCACTAGGCTCTATATTAAATTAAGACAATAAGTGAAGAAAACCTACTACAGGAAAGACAGGCCATAAATCGCAGCTTCCACACACTGGAGCATCTCAGGGCACATTTGGACTCCAAGTCCTCACCATGAGTGCACTTGATCGAGGATGTACAGGTGAAAACTGCCCACAGTGGTGCTGCCAATAAGGGACACTTGACCTAGAATGTGGACACCCTTTCACATATCTGCATTTTCAACCATTTCGGTCAGTTACTGTGATTTCTGGAGCAGCATCAAAAGATGTGAATAGCTGGTGCTGAAGAGAAACCAAAAGGGACATGGGTGGTCACAGTGGTGCCCAGAACTCGGAGTTGATCTGACCTGACCACATGCTTAAGTATCATGTACAGTGGAGAGGCACTTAACACAAAAGACATGCCTCTTATTTCACCTTAATATATATGAGGACCAAAGTCTTATTTTTTATTTTTTTGCAATGCAAAAACCCAGGGCATGGAGCCTGTTTGACGAGTGCTGGACCAATGGGCCACATCTCCAGCTCCCAACATCATTGATACTAACTTGCTTGGGCTGCCAGGACCACACACTGAGGCTGAAACAACAGCTGGAGGCTGGAAGTCTAAGATCAAGGAGGTGGAACGTAGGTTTCTCTTGGGTCCTCTCTTCTTGGCTGGTGGATGGCTGCCCTTTAGCCACCTCTTCACCTGGTCACGTGGCTGGCTCTCTGTACGTCCCCCTCTGGTGTCTCTTCCTCTTCTCACGCAAGTAAGATTGGACGAGAGACCGCTATAATGGCTTCACTTTAACTTATAAAGACCTTATCTCCAAATATGGTCATATTGTGAAGTACTGGAATTAAGACTTCAATGCATAAATCTCAAGGGCACACATCATCTGATAAGAGAACCAGTTTCATTTTTAAGTTTTGTTTCAGTGTTGGTTCGATGAATGGCATGCTAACTTATTTTGTCACCTAACTCGTACCCACAAGATATGAGTTTTGGTTCTTTTTTAAAACTTAAAGACATATAGAAAGCAAGCCAAGCATAAAATTCCCCCCCATCCTTATGATTTCTTCCAAAGTTAGGCAACGGTCTCGCCCAAACCCAATGCAACAGCAATTGGTTGGTGACTCAATTTTCTTGGTCTTTCCATAGCAAATAGGAAAAACAAAAACAAACATAGCTTCCACTTACATTTCTTTGATTTGTGTATATAACAAGACTACATAATTTTAGCAGCATGGACAGGTGTTGTCAGGTGATATGAGGTTGACCAGCAAACACATGAGAGGGTGATCAGGACATCATGAGGAGGCATGGTGAACCATGGTCCTTCCCAGGTCTGTCACGTGGAAGGCATGTGACAGCACCTAGTTGGGAACTGAGTTTATGAATATTCAAAGAGAAGAACTGAAAGCAGAGGCAAAGACAAAAAGAAAAGCAGACAAATTCTTTAAAGGTCAGAGATAGAAATTTACTGTCCCTTTTCCCCTATGTCCTCTTTATTGTTGTCTCTTCCCTGCCTGGACTTGGTCCCTATGGTTCTTCCATCCTTCCCTTCATCCAACTCTTGGCTCTACCCACAGAGCTCTCCAGGTAAAATGCAGAATACCCAGTTAAATTAGAATTTCAGATATGTAATGACTGCTTGAGTACAAATATGTCCTAATATTCTTGCATGGGACATACTTAGGTTGAAAATTAATTACTTTTTATCTATAAATAAAATTCAACTGGGCACCCTATATTTTCATTTGATAAGTAAAGTGGTGCCACTTGTGGTCCGTTTTCGCTCACTCACTTTTAGTTGCTGTGACATCCCAGCTCTTTCCTCCTCACCTCCTTCCAATCCTCCTGAGTCCTTGGTATTGGTGTTCCCCAAGGTCCCCCACTTGGCTTCTCCATGTGAGCTTGTCAAACTTCACACTCCTATACATTTAAGTACCATGTCAACAGAGATCCTGCCTATCACTCAGGAATTTCCTTCCTGAATTTTTCCCTTGATGCTCTCAGCATTTATCTTGAACCCATAACATTTGTGAAGAGCTGAGGATCCAGAGATGTGTAGGCAGTTTCAAGACTGAGCTTCTCAATCGATAAGGAAGGTGACCATGGAACAGACGACCAGTGCTACATGGGTGAAAGTCAATGAGAGCCATTCTACACCTTCTCCAAGCCTATTCTGGGGTCATGCAGGAGGTCATGGAACAGTGTGGGCTAGAGACAGGGATGAACGGGGTGCAAAGAGGACTTCATAGAGACGTCATACTTGGCACTGGGGAGGCATGGATTGGGGAGATGCCACATCAAGATGTGGTTAAAATCAGCCTAGTGTCCAAGAAATTCAAATTCTCAGAGACAGAAAGTAGATAGGTGGTTCTAAAGGGAGTGGGAAGCTGCTGCTTGAGAGGTCCAGAGTTTCAGTCTTGTAAGATGGTAACCGTCCTGGAGATGGTTGTACAAAGATGTGAATATATTTAAAGCTTTTCCACAGGACACACAAAAATGATTAAGATGGTAAATTTTGTTGTGTATATTTTACCACAATTAAAATTAAAGAAAAGAAAAATTCATCCTAGACATGACCTAGCATGTCCACACAGACAAAATGGCCAAGTGGTAAGTGGGAGATGAGGAGGTTAAAAGAAAAAACACTAAGTAAACAACCCTGCAGTACCTTCCAGAACCTTCGTACCTGTGGTGCTATGCCGATGGCATCTGGAGCTGCAGTTAACATTCTGGGAACCGCAGGCACAGTCTTAGGCCGGCTAAGATAACCATCGGCTTCCTCACCGTTCTGTCCTAGTCCCACGTAAAAGGACAGCCTCAGAACAAATCAGGAGAGTCAGCTACTTGATGTACAGAATTAAACAATGTTCTGTAAGTTAGAGCTGGGTAGGTTCAAGTGTGTCCGCTCCAGAACTCCGGTATTGCCAATGGGATCGTATGCAGATAAGGGTCCCTTAAGAGGCGATGAGGCCATAAGGGCTCTGCCTTTGTGGATGGGTCAAGACCCTTTTAAAGAGGCTTCCGGAAGCATTTGTTCTACTTGCTCTTCTGGCTTGTGAAGACACAACATTCCTCTCTCAAGAGGGTGTAGCAACAGGTTGACAGAGGTGCTTATCACACCACCAAACCTGCAGACACCTTGGAATTCTAGACTTCAAAGCTGTGAGAAATAAAAGTTCTGTTCTTTATAAGTTACTCATTCTCGGGCATTTTGTTATGTCAGCAAAAAAAGGACTACGATAAACCACTTTGTTGGTCGTACTTTGAGAAACAACAGAAATTGGGGTAGATGGGGAAGACACTGAACTCAACATGACACCACGCACTCACGTGGTGAGTACATACGGCCATGTGGACGTTTATATAACTCTGCTTTAACTTAGCACAGACTACAGGGGGTAAATGCCAAGGCAATATACTCGGTTGGCAGAGTAAGAAGAGCTTGGTAATCATAGGTTCTCCTGGCAGAACATTCCATGGGGGTTGAAGTCAGAACGCTTATGTCCTCCTCTTGACTCTGGCCAGCAAGTTATACAAGTCGCCCATTCCTGTCACTTAAAGAAGATTCCCCATTTACCACCCTCAATCAAGATAAAAATGAATAAATAAAATGATACCTGCTACTTAAAAATTTTATGCTGTGGTGATTCCATTTTGAAGCAAAGTTCTCTGTCTTTAATATGAGTGAGCTAAAAAGAAAGGTAGCAGACTCTATCTAGACACAATACTATTTCTGAATGTGGCATCTCTTGTATACTAGTGCATATTTACTTAAGTTATGGCTACATTTCTATAAGAGATCCCTATTCAAATCTGGTAATGAGGATTCTTTTAGATTAATGGGAGTAATTCTGGACTTTTTTATATCTCATAAAAATATTTTCCATGGCAGTTTTTCCTTAAATAAATGTTACCAGGATATAAGAAAGGTTTTTTTCCTTCAATATGAGAGAGCATATTTGAGCATATTCAGACTGTGTGCATGTTGGCAGTATATGTAGAAAGCATTATTTTGCCATAATTTCCATATGTTCTCTAAGCAGATAAGAAACTGTTAAGTGAACTCAAACCTTCATAACTGGAAATATTTTCAAAGCCGTATCTTTGCTATTTATTTTAGAGCAGGATAAGAAGTTCCTAGGTTCTTGGAGTTCTGTGACAGAGTCCAGTACCCTTGGAGACTGCCACCACACACAGTAGGTTTCTCATCGCTTTGTGAACCAGCAAAGTAGCACATTATCAGTTTTATGAGAATTACAATCTATACACAGTATCAGTAATGAAATAAAACCTGCCTGAGACTACTTAAACCGCTTACGCTCAACAGTTTCAAGGAAGTAATGTGCAGAATCCAATTAAAAATCCGGTTTTCATCTGCTAAACAGGAAATCAAGGGCACACTTGGGCTGAAGTGAAGAAAGTGGTGTTGGCAGGTGTCCCACTGGCACAGACAATGGTCCTAGCACAATGTCCTGAAGCATATGACTTTGGGATGTTCCTGCTTTTTCCTGCTGGCACTTTCACTCCCTCTCCTACTTCCTTTATGCTGCAATGTAGACTCCATGAGGACAGGGACGAAGAGTAGTGGGCTCAGCACTGAATATGGGCCGATGCTAAGCACTTACAAACCAGGGCAGACAGACTGGAGGTGTGGCTCAAGCAGTAGAGCATCTGCTTTGCAAGCATGAAGTTCTAAGTTCAAACCCCAGTCCTACCAGAAGAAAACAGAAAACAACCATGGTTGACGAATGAGTGGGTATCTCCTTCAACTGCCCCTTATTCTGTCCAAAAGCCAACAGCTGGAAGGGCGAAAAAAAATGATGGCCAGTGTGCATCTCTCTTTAGGAATATGGCATGAATGATAACTGAACCCAAACCCTGCAGCTCACACAGACACAAAGATGGAAATGTGGTGGATACAGACAGCAACTGGAGGACACTGTCCTGTCTGGCATGGTTTTCTCTCTGAAGAGTACAAGTCATCAGTGTTCCTTTAACACTCTGCTCAAATCCCCTGACTCCAGCAATTGCTAGGGGAGTTCTTCCTTCTGCCAACTTCAGATATCTACAAATGCCTCAGTCTGAGGACACTTGGGAACATATGTGTCTGAAGACCAAAACCTCCCTGCAGCAGGAAAGAACATTCAAGAAACCACTGGTTCAGAATCCACGAGCCAACTTACATGTGTGCTCTGGAACCTCAATAACCAAAAGAAAGGAGCGTGGAGTATTATCAGGAAAAAACTGGTAGAATTCACACACACCTGTATAATGCAAGCTCAAGACCTTGAATGGTGAGATCTGTGAATGGCGTAAAATCAAGCCAACACATTGAATGCAAACACAAAGAACCAAAATACTTTATATAAAAGTAGGCATGCTTTTCTGATTTACAAATGGCATTTCCTTTTTAGTTTTTAAACATGTACTTTAAATTCATTTTTTTCCTCCCCTCTCCCAAGTAGACAGGTTTAAGTGCAATGTCTTTGACACAGCAGCACTGCTTGTAGGAGGTGATCCTTGGGAAATAAGGCTACATAGAGAAACATGTCAGGCAGAAAGATGTTCAGTTCAGCTTTACTTATCCCTGAAAAAAACCCTAACTAGCACATAATTATATTTTTAAAAAAACAGTTAAGAAAATAGGGAACACACATTTGGCTGAAAAAATTTGCTATTTCCTAACAGGTGTTAGGAAGATAATGCACTAACATGGAAAAAAGTATCTCCCATAAAATACTAGATATGAATCCTAAGTGCAAACTTCAGGGAAAGATGTTCAGCCAATGACCAGAAGGTGCTAAACACAGAAGTTTGCACAGAAGGTCAAAATTTGCCCAAGGAGAACAGAGCAAGGGAAAATAAGAATTGAAAGGAAAAATATAAGGGCAGTCACAACAATGAGTAAGAAATGTTACAAAAACAAGAGCTCAGAGAGGGAAGGAAAGAATCACTTAAGGTCATGGGTCATGGGGTCACAGTGTGAAAGGCAACTTGAAGGAGGAAGGGATATCCCTACAGAGGGTTTGGAAGCAGAACTCCAGTTCTGTCACAATCAACACTGAAGAAATGACTTAATCCTGAGCATCCGTTTATTCATGTGTAAATTCAGGGTGATTACTTCTATCCTCTAGTGTTGATTTCAAAGACGAATACATCTTCTCTGTCTGTCTATCACTAAGAAGAAAAGGGTACCTGATGGCCCCGGGAGGATGAGGTGCTGGACCTGGTCCACAGCAGGTGTGAGGGACACCAGCACATAGCAGTCTCTGGCAGTGACAGGTAAGAAGGAAGGAGAGGAGAAGAAGAGGCAACAGTTGGACAAGGTCCAGGAGGAGCCAAATGGTGAATAGGACAAGAAAGAAGAGAGTAGAGTGCAGAGAGAGGAAGGTGAGGCACCGGCACCATGTTTCAGGGCCAGGATTGTCAAATGCAGAGGAAATGTGGAGACTGCAGATGCAAGAGAGCATGGAAGGAAAGAATGCAAATGGAAATCCAAGAGAGAAAGCAACCAAGGTCTAGGCAGAGCTGGCTTGGAAGAGGACGGGGCATATTTCTGCCTCTAATGCAGAGATGGTAAAAAAGCATCTGGAAACCCAGACGTCATAGGAGGAGTGGGGAAATGTAGGCACCCACATCTAAAGGCTTGGAGTAACAGTGTCTTTATGAAGCACAGCCAAAGTGCAAGCACTCAAAGAGCTCAGGATGGTTGGGTCTCGTGTAAGGTAGCATTTTAGGAGAAAGGATCAGGTGTGAAGAACTGTAATAGGAAAACAAGTCCTACCCTGGGAATATCTGCCTCCTGCAGTGCCACCTAGTAGAGTCTAGTGACTGCTGGGACTTGTCCTTTCCCAACGACATATGCACACATCCTACAACACGAAGGTCCCACCCTCCTTTTAGAGATGAGGAAGCCAGGATTTCAACCGAATGGCAAGGGTGTTCATTGGTTCTGGTAGGTTCTCTGCAGGGTGTGGGCTCTGTAGCCATTCTGAAATGAAGGTGGAAGTCACACCTGTTGTAAAACAACTTCCTTTGCAGGTTTGAGATTTTGATGCTTCAAAACTTCACCCACCATAAAAAGTGAAGAGCAAAGACAATGAGTTTGTACCCTGGGGCAGAAGGTACTTGCAGACATATCTGTGTTTCCTGCATAGCCGAGCTCTGGAGCAGGTGGGATGGTGTATTTTACTGTCACGCTGGAAGAATCCTGGGTTTTTCAACAGAAACCTTTTGCTGGCATTGGGGGAAGAGCAATTATTTCATCTTCATTCCCCAATAGATGGAAAGGTAAGATGGCCTACCCAGAGGCCTCAGCACACAAACAACAAGAACACGTCCCAGGGTTCTTTTCAGGATGAGCTCACTCTGAAAGAATTAACCCTGCCCTACAATGCAGTGTCTTCCTTGGCATGGCTGGCAATACTTTGTAAGATATTCAGGAATCTCTCTGCCCAGTGATTGTCTGGAGCAAGAATCCTCAGACAGGTTTCAGGGACTTATTTGATCTCTTTCTACCGAATTATCACTGCTATATGAAGGCTAGCACAAAAGCTCACACATAGCTACTTCCTACCAGAGTATTTATGGGTCTACCTTCACAAACAGGCCTGTAATGGCTCACATGTGACGGAGTTCAAACGGGCTTTAGGTTTTTTATTTTCTTCATGCAGCCCAAGGATGTGATAGACTGGATACCATGTAGAAAGCAATTTCATTCATGAATTCCACAGACAGTCCCTTCTGTAACCCCCGAGGATCTGGGATTCTATTACACTCAATCCAGTGAATAAACCCACCTGTCAAAGCTAAGATATATTTACAAGGGAGCAACATCTCTATCAGTTTACATTTCAGATGGAAGGAGCAGTTAGACAATTCGGCAGGAGAAACACAAATGAATATTCAGGGCCACACTGGAAAAGAAGAGGTGCAGTGACTTTTGGCTGAAGATACAGGGCAGTAAGAAGGAAATATTACGTTTACTGAATATATTACTTTGATGTTTTCACTACTGTTGTTTCCTGGCCTGGTTGTTTGCTTTGGTACAGTAAAGTAGGGTTGTGACAATTTTGCAAATGTCCATAAATCATTCCCTTTGCAGGTAGGCTGGTCTTTCTTTTCTTTAGCTCAGTATAAGGTATCTTGAAAACAACCTTGTGGACACATATCTTAATCCTTTAAGTAGGATCTAATGACAAAAAAAGTTTGTCAGAGCCATCTTATCTATTTCAAGGTCTAAAAAAAATAAAGCAGAGCTGTATTCACAGTCCTCATTATGTGTGTCTGCTAGCAGAAACTCAAGCTACACAGAGGCAGGAGCTTAGCTGTGGCTTCTGCTGCAAACTGTCCTAGTGACATGCTCTGGGTCTGCCTAGGAGCTGGAAGCTAGAGTAGTCAGGGCCACACCTCACAGTTCTTTTATTCTGTAGTAGCATTAGGGTAGAAAAGGGAAGGGTAACCGACAGCTGCACTGCTGGGGCTCCCCTGGCTCTGCCTGGATCCTGAAGGAATCCAGCAGCCAGTGAACCGTGGGGCAGGAAACAGAAGACAAGGCCACTGGCAAAGACAGCACCCTGAGCTTTGCACACTGGCATTCCTGGCTCCTAGCATTCTCAGGGAAATGGCCACACATTAATACAACAGCAGCTCCTCCCCCCCCACCCCATGTGGCTGGGTACTTCTTATGAAGAAGATTTGATAGCAAAGTAGATGGCGGATCAGGTCCTAGGAGAGGTAAAGAGCAAAATGGGAAATAAAGGGGAGTCCTGGGGGACTGTGCAGGGTTTGCCATGCCCTGAGGGAAATTCACTCAATGACAAAACGAGGGCACTTGGATTCCCACAAGTATGTGTGCTCTGATCTGGGCACCCTGGCTTCTCAGACTGGAGCATATATTTTCACCAAAACGTTCTCATAACACAGAAACTGTACATGTACATTTAAAAATGCAATACACAAAGGTAATACTGTATTAGGACAAGAGGAGGGCGGTAATCTGAAAAGAATTCAGAGTGGTCAAATCTCAGCCTCAGTATTCCTGCACATACCAGACTTTTGCAGCCTGAGAAGGGCTGGAGCTGCCCTTGCCTGGGATCAGCATTTGCCTTAAGGAGACACTGACACCAGCTCCACTCCAGAATCACATGTGCTCCTGGAGATGGCTGGATGGACAATGGTGTCAGCACTGATCCCATAGCAAACACCAACACCAGGTATCCATCCATGAAGAGGGGCGCCATCTGTGGTGATGTATACCTACAACTGGAATTTATTCCACAAAAAGGAGTAATAATCTTCAGCTGTGCCCACTGACATGGACAAATGGCAAGGTCATAGTGATATCATAGACATGTCACAGGAAAATGTATGTTATTGCTATGGGGGACAAAAGTGTGTGACAAAACCAAAAGAAAAGCAAGGAGATACTGAAGTCCAAGTCAGAAAGAAGAAGAGGGATGGTGAGGGAGGGGGGCCCCTTGCGGATTCGAGCTGGAAGTAGCACACAGACCCATTTCACTGATATTCAAACTGTAGATACTTCTTGTGTATCATCTATTTTGATATAAAAATAAGAAAGAATGCTATTGATCAGTTCGAATAAGGCAAAACTCTATAGCCAGAAATCCCATGGTTCTACATACAATACACAACAATTTCTCAAATTTTGTTCCCTGGAACACTGGCCCTGGTACATGTGCTAGTCAGCTTTCCATTACTGTAACTAAACAGCTGAGGAAAACACCTTAGAAGGAGGGGCTGTTTGCTTTGACTCACGATTACAGAGGTTTCATTCCATGGACGCTTGGCCCCATTGCTTTGGGGCAGTGGAAAAGCCAAACATCACATAGTAGAATGGAGCTGTTCACCTCATGGAAGTTGAAAGCAGAGAGGGGCAGAGAGAAGGGGCCAGAGCTCTCACATGCCCTTCCAGGGCACACCCCAACGATCTAGTTTCTCCTCTAGGCCCCACCTCTAACTATCTCCCAATTGCGGCATCAGTTGGGGGCAGGAGGGGGTGGGGAGACCAAGCCTTTCATGAGTTTATGTGGTACACGCAGGGTCCAAACCATAACAGTGTGCTCAGTAAATGTAGATAACAGTGAGCTCTCCGGTGAGGAAAGTCAGGAAGGCACCGGAGAAGAGGCCCTAGCTTGAGCATCCTTTTGTGGTGTACATTCACCTATTAAACTTTCTGGAAACAATGCTGTAGGGAAACATTTTTCATTGTATTTCATTTGATGTAATCCAATCTCATGTGACCAATCTCTTTCATGTAAAATTTATCACTATTACAATAAAAGCCTTGAAAATACCCCCAAATATGATTTTAAATCATACAAATTCTATCCTTGATCAGAAACACACACGAGAATTCTATGAAAAATAAATAAGATCTTTTCCTGGGAACATTCTAGTGCACAAATCTTTCCACAGCAATAGAACATATCACTCGCAGTAAAAAGCAATAGCATCCATGGAGTTCTGCCCCTAGGATGCTATGTGCTGCTGACAAGGAATGTCTTACAATCAGATCCTACCAGGAGTAGTGGGTATAAGTAGTGGGTGTAAGGGTATTTGCACTTATTAGTAGCTAATTACTACTAATAAATGTGTCCTCAAAAGCTAGAGGCGAAATCATAGCCTTCATTTGATAAAAGATGATAAATCCTTAAAGAAGATTCTGGCAGAAGAAAACAAACACTGAGATTATATCCATAGAGCTGCAGGGATGCCCACGGTACACTGTCAACAAAACAGGGGTTCTTGCAGAGTAATATGTGAAGGATGCAATTCTACTTTGTGTAAAACAGAAGAAAACACCACTCTCATTCCCTACCAACCACATTCTGAGGTTCTTGAACTCCATGGGAATGAAAAATGCATGCTTACAAAAGTTTGCATGCATACACACAGCCAGAAGAAAGGTGTGCAAAGACAGACACCAAGCTGTCCACATGACTTAGTTTTCTGAAGGAGATAGGAAGGGGATGGGGAGATAAATTATTTGACTTTATATACCTGTTTACTGTATTATTTTTACTCATTACAAAACTAAGTAATAGAATTAAACATTTTAATCAGGAAGACATTTGTTCAGGTGCAAACGACTTCTCCACGGGTAAATTGCAGAAGCAGGAAGTTTTCACAGCACTGAGATGAAGGAAGTCAGCACGGAAACAAAAGTAATATTCTCCATCCTTTTGGGGGAAAGGCAGTAGAGAGTAGGAAAAAAAACAATGTTGACAAAACAGTAAACCAACTAACAAAGTACTTTCCAAAGTCTTAATGGAGAAGACTCCATCATGGAATGGTATAACTACGGATTTGGTAAATCCATCCCTCATTGGAGAAAAGCCTATAGAAATATCTAGAACAGTCCTGAAGGAAATGAGAACTTGTGAATTGCTGGGCATAGCGGAGCTGCTACAAGGAGATGCTTCAGTCACAGGTGGTACTGAAGGAAACTGAGGCATGACAACTGGAAGCAAGAAGCATAGTCCCCCAGTCAGCACCTGCCCACAGGATGGAAGGCTTATCATGCTAAACGATCGTCACTTTTTAATGGAAACAGATTTTCAAATTCTGTATGGATTAAATCACACACATGCATATTCTTTCAAGCATATGTATGAACAAAATAATGTGTAAAAATGAAGTCTCACTTTTCTCGAAGTATAGCCTGCATTTAGAGGTGGTTTAGCATAAGTTGCCTCCCAAAAACAGGTTTGTTTTGTTAATGTGAGAGCAAAGACCAAAATGATTCTAGAAACAATTCAGTAATTTACCCAAACAGCCATGTAACTGAAGAACACTCACTTCACAGACAGCTCTAAGAAATCAGTGAACTGGAATTAAAGAATTCTACTTCCTTTAGGATATTATCCTCAGTCTTTGAAGGAACAAACACAACCAAAATTATACACCCAACAGTGGTAGCTAGTTTTTAAACCATAAGTGAGTTAAAATTGATTAAAAAAGAAAAAACTGTGAAGATAAAAACTAGTTTTGCATTTTGTAATGCAGATACTCCCTGACTTACAATGAAGTTAAGTCCTGAAAAACCTATCATAAGTTGAAAATATCATACACTAAAATGCGTTCTACACCCTTGACCTACCAAACACCCCAGCTAAGCTACACGGTAAGATGTGGATGGCCATAGTTCCACTGGGGACTGGGGGGCTGACAGGGAGCTGTGCTCACTGTGTTGGATCAGCACTGCAAGAGAGGACTGCACTGTGCGTCCCTAGCCTGGGAAAAGACCAAAAGTCAAAATTCAAGGTCTGGTTTCTACTGAATGTACATGGCTCACCCACCACTGAAAAGTACAAAATCTAGCAGTCAAACCAGCATAAGTCGGGGGACTGTCTGTATGCATGTATTCTCCAAAGCATGACTCCCTCTAAGGAGGAAAATTAATTGTATTCTCAAAAGCAAACTTAATTGTGTTTACAGGCTGAATCACTTAAGTGACACTGTTTGGAAACTAGAATGACAGACACTGTCTGGTGCTTTAGGCAATGGAGTGGACTGGCATGTGGAGGAAGGATATACACAAGTCACTGAGACATGAAAAGGCACAGGCCACAGGGTTGGGAAAGGATGGGTGTGTGTTGCAGGCACTGCTTTCTGGGAAGGACAATGGGTTCCCATGCAAGGGGTGGCCTGGATAGCAGGACTGGGTCTGCTCTGCCATCTCCACCCAAGCACACGCATTACTTTTAGACTGTGTGTATGTGTGTGTGTGTGTGTGTGTGTTAATTATGGTATATGACTTTTTTCTTATTTGAACAATCATGTAATCTATAATTTCTGCTATAGAAAAATCAGTGTCTTCAAAATGCAATAATAAAAACTGTTAAGTGTCAGAGGCAAATATGCCAAGAATAAAAAGCAGCACACAGACAGCTATACTTCCTCTAAGAAGTGTCTGATTCTCGTGGGTTACCAAACAGGGGGTGGTGCTGTCTATAAACACAGAAAATGGCAGACGGCTGGTGGTTTTGCTGAGGTCAGTAAATGACTATCAGGAGCACTCTTCAGGGACCATAGGAGCATGGTGAAGAATGGCGTCTCTCTCCAGAGCACCAGCCTGGAACCCCGGCCTACTCACCTGAGAGTTTACTGAGAGAAATGTCCTCCCTGGTAGATGGCAGGGGAAACCCCATCTAGCAAGTTGCTCTTGGCATTCCTGAGCCACCCTTCCCACAATTGGTGTGGGGGCCCCACAGCCCAGCTAGAGCTTTAAAGGAATCCTATATACTGACAGGAAGTTTCAGTTATTCAGAATGAATCAGTCGTAGAATCAGCCCCATGATATCATGGTTATAATTACCAACACGTACGTAAAGTGTTCTAAATAAAATAAAATGATAAAGTCAAAGCACATAATAAAGTAAAACAAAAAAGATCCTATAAAATAATATGTTACTAAGTCACTTGTCACATTCAAAATGAGCCACAAGAATACTCTGAGTTTTAAATTTATTCTTGTAAAGAAATTTAGTAACACCTAGAACAATACAACAGAGGGAAAGAATTTGTTTGAAACTTCATGAGACTGAGGAATCTTGGGGAAGGCAGAGAGATGGAGAGAGAGAAGAGAGAGAAAGAGGTCACCCTACTCCGGCCTCCATCAGCCAAGGCACCAGTGAAGAGGGGCAGGGCAAAGGGCTTGATGAACTGTAACAGCAATAGAGTGGCAGGACTCAGGGACAGACAGCAAAACTAAGGATCAAGACAGGGGACAAGAGAGACTAAACAACTGTGTGTTGACTCCCTGCTGACAGGCATTTCTTGGTTTCCTGGGCTCAGCCTGAGAGTTATTTCCCAGTAATCACAGAAAGCCCCCTTCTGACTGTATTATCATCCAAATGCACACAGTCCCACATTCTTCAGAAGAAATTCTCAGGCATCAGTCGGTCCCTTTACAGCCCTCTAATGTCTCTTGTCACCTCCTTGGCTTGCCATGGCTTCAGCGGGAGTCATTTTCAGAGACAAGCAGGGGCCATTCTTCCCAGGACGAGCTCCGGGGCCACCTTAAGTTGCACTGGTGATGCCCACAGCTCGTGTTGATGGCAGCTGAATGAGGTCTTTACCGTAGTTTCCATAGGTAATGGAGCAATACCACCAAATTTAAGACTTCATAAAAAATTTCATTCTCTCAGCGAGGAAACCAAGAAACTGAGAGAAGAAATCTTTTTCTCTTTCATCCTGACTGAGGGGAGGAGAAAAAAAAAAAGACAAAAAGAGTAGTACTGCATGACAATTTAGCCAAGTGACTATAAACAAAGAATTGTGACTATCCCAAGTCTCCATTGGGAAATTTGACATATGGGAATTGCAAACCCTTGCTGCCCTGCTGAAGTGAAAAAAAACCACAGTGAGATTCCTGAAGCAGTCTCTCAGCTGAATTTCTCTGCTCAGAGGGCCAGTGTAGTCGGGTGTGGGTGTCAGGAAGAGGAGGGGTGCACGCACACTTGTAACTGTCTTCACAGTCCCTGCAACGTGCAGGCCCTGTCCATAAATCCTACATGTAACACTTAACTGCCCCACTTCTGGAAAGTATTTACTTTTACACCATATTTGATGGAGAACTTATAGAAGAGAATCAGTTTCTGGCACTTTTACTACTTACGCAATTTTCAAATCTATCATTTTAAAATGAAAGGCAGTGCCATTCAAGGAAAACGGAAGAAGGGATTTGAGGACATTCTGTATGTACCCACCTCCTTGGGCGCAAGGCTGATGGCATGCAAGGACCACATTTTCAGTCCTCACAGTGGGGATAAGATCCACCCCAGTCCTCATGGCTTGTCCCTCATGGAAACCACAAGAAACCCAACAGACACCAGGCTCCACCCACTCCCTACTCTGCTCTAGGACAGTCTCCTCCTGCCCGTAGTTCTCTTCAAGCTTCAATCACAAGTGAGATTTTCCCATGCAGATTTTGTTTTCTTTCATGAGAATCCAAGTTAGGCCCCACAACATGCCTCTCTCCCAACACACACACTTGAATTTTCACTCTGAAACCCCAAAGGCAAGCTCAAGCTCCTAACTTCTGTGAGTTAAACATTCTGAGTCATCCAGTGAAATCTCCTTGTAAAGATGAAGCTAGTGCTCTGCTGCCTGTCGGCTAAAGAAAAGTAGAAAACCAAAGAACTCCCTGGGTATCCAAAGGAATTTCAAATCTTTCAATGGTTATGCAGTGAGAAGATGAATTCAAAGTTGTTCCCTTCACTGAGACACACTCCAGAACAATGCATTGTAGGGTAAGATTCTCCTGGCCAGATAAGCAAAATGTCACCACCCAAGAGAGACTGCATTAGCTATCACTTGGTACCTTACAGCACTACTCACAGTGAGCAGAATTTAATGAATAAAGGAACTCCACAGTCTTAATGATAGGCAACTCTAAAATACCACTATATAAATTAAGTTTATATTATACCCTTAGGGAATACTGCAAAGCACTAACAGATGACAGAGTAATGAAAAATTTCAAAGTGGGGTGAAAACATACAACAATGTCTGGTGAATTCACTGATCCCTGTATCACATTTTTGACATGTTTAAAAGATGATACAGAGTCATGAAATCATGGCTCCCTCAGAATACCCAAATCTATAGCATTAAACAAAACATTAAAAAGGATATTTGATTGATTATTGATTCTTAGTCTAGTGAACAAATTCGTATGAAGCTAATGCTTAATCATTTTTCATGTGGTTACAAAGAACAATGACAAACTTAACTATTTATCTCAGTTGCATGGAAACCATCAAGACCAAAAAGCATATATCATATCAGTCACTTTAATAGCTCCCATATTAAAAGCCTACAGCAAAGACATTCCATTTGGTTGCATGAAACACTTAAATAAATCGGCCAGAGATGAAAATCCAATATTAACAATACAGTTTTGCCAGTATGCTGGAGGGGTGAAGGAGCAAGACATACACCACAATCTCTTTAAAGTAATGGATGAATTTTGGTTCCAGTAACTACAGTTTTCTCATAATTAGCAAGCAAAATTCTTCTGGCTCATAACAACAAAGACTTTGCTAAACCCAGTGGTTTTTTTTTTTTATTGTCATTGTTGGGTTTTGTTTTGTGTTCCCTGAGAATATGAATCTTGACGCATGCAATTCTCATGTTACCCAAAAACTAACAAATGAACATCTCCTGTGCCATATCCTCACCAGAAACAATCCTTGATAGGATATAGTATTCTAATTCTGCCCAAACTGCAAGTATGTTTAACCTAGAATCCAATGGAATGAGAAGCAAATGGGAAAGACGCTGTTTTTCAGTAATGAATCAAATGTTTTAATTCATTCTTAAAACTAGGTTCCACATGCAGTCCCAAAATTCTGCCAAAAAATTTATGCTATAAATGGGGACAGGGTTCAGGAAACTTTAGTCTCTGGAGCAAATTTGGCCCACCTCCTGGTTTTGTTAATAAAGTTTTATTGGACCTGAGTCATTGCTCATATTTGCTTTATATATATTATCTATAGCTGTTCTGAAGCTTCAACAGCAGGATGGATTTTCATAACAGAGTTGGTATGGCCCACAAAGTCTAAACTATTTGTAATTAAATCTTTAAGAAAAAGTTTGCAATACCTGTTGCAAATGAATCTTTTAGTCAACACTTAGGTAATTCTCATATTTATTTCAAAATATGAGAATCTTCCATGTCCTCAACATGTACAGGAATGAATGCAGTATTTCCAAGGCTTCCAAAAGTGCTATTGGTTCATTCAGGTATAATTTAATGACAAACAAGGTCAACACACATCTAGGTTGTGCCTCACTAAAAGTTGAATTGCTTTATCTGATATTTCTGGAGGTAATTCCTAATTCCCTGCCAACTCCCAGGTCAGAGTTCCTATGTAAGTGTGTGGTGACAGTCTGTGCATGCTTCCCCATCTGACGCATGCAGCTGATAACTTTACCTCTCTTCACAATTTATTTAGGATGACTGAAATGCTAATCCTCATAGAGTTCCAGAATGTGACCCATGCAGAAGAACAGGTCGGCATAAACTGAGTTAGCTCAATGAAGATTGTGGAATGACAGAAGGCTGTATTTTCCATCTTCCTAAGGAAGGTCCAGACTATAATAACAGCTAACACAGGAGACATTACTCCCACAAATCCTGCCTGTACTTCACTAAGAACAGGACTTAAGATGCCAAGATGTCATTTATTCAGAAAAACTGACATGCATTTTATAAGATATATAATATCTGTATGTAATATTGGTGTTGCTAAAAACAGAAATAAACCAAGTCAAACTGGACAAGACCTTTAGACATACCCAGAAGCTGTGCATTAAAAAGTTCCAATTCAGCAAAACTTCAAAAAGTGATAGAGACAAGGACTCCTCCAGAATGTTGTACAATCTCCTCTTCGTTTTCATCTTCCATGAATGGTTCATTGTTCTTGACATTGCACAAGGAATGAAAAGGAGAAAGCTTTGTGGGGCCCTTCCCAAGGTATCTGGCTCCTTGGGAACTACTGCAGATTTGTACTTACTGAGCTCTGGTTTCCCCTGAATGAATGACATCCAGAAGGTGGAGGGGACTTAGTGAACTTGGAGCACACTGTGTTCTGCTCTGGCAGCCCAAGTCATGTCAAGACTTTCAAGAAATATGTGCAGAAATCCACCTCAAACAATTCTGGAACTAGCATATTAAGTGAATTCATAAACACATATAAGAATATGACTATATTTAACACAACAAATACATTTGTAAAAATTCATGTTTTAAGTAACTTTTGAACAGCTGAATCCCTCCAAATACACGGAAAATGGTGGCTACTTCAAAGCAAACCCTGTCCATCCACGTGATGGCAAGCCATACAGCTGAGGACAGACAACTCTTAAAATACTGATTATTCAGATTATGTAGAGTTATGCATGCTTGTCAGGAAATAATGAATAGGGACATCTAAGGGAGAGCTTTGCATTTTTACATGGTATATAGATAATATTTCTGCTTTATGGAGCTTATTTAAATTTCATGGCAAACATCATCCATGTTTCAACACTTGTCATAAGCATCACAACTGAAGCTGAGTTCATTCCAGCAATGTTTTAAAAAATTCTTAAAAGACCAACAAAGTATACACTCCCAGTGAAAAAGCAAAATTTCAACAAGGAGCTCCAAGGTGCAAGAGGAAAACACTTCTGAAAACCACATGTTCTGTGCTGTGGGTCTCTGCCTTTGGCCACTTAGTCATCTAGGAGGAGTGGTGACCAAACAGGTGATGTGACAAAGTTCAGTCCCACTCTGCTGACCCAATTTTCTTACTAGATATTCTGTAGAATATCAAATTGCACTCAAGTGATTTGCTCATAGCAAAGGCTAGAAAACATGGAAACCCAGGTCAGAGCCCCAGAGCAGGAACCAGGCAGTGAGTGCTGTATTCCTCTGTCCAGATTGGAGTCAATGGCAGAGAAGACTCCAGAAGTGAAAATCTTCATTCACACCCAGGGACCAAAAGGGAAACAACCAGTAGTTTATGAATCTGCAGGTGAAGATGCTGGCTCTTTACTATTTTCATGGTGTGAATGAATCACAGGTTTTATTTCAAGAGACTAGAAATTATCATCACCAATTTCATGTGACAATGTTTACTCCACTGGGAAGGGAGAAAAAGCACCATTAAAATGAATTTCTTCATTTTCATACTTGGAGTCAGCGAACAGAATAAATCATCAATAAATTTCATCTTTTCCTAGTAAGTCAGGACAGAATACACTTTGCCCAAGACATCCTAATAAAAGGGGAACTTTATTCATGCTGACCAATAGTAAGCAGATGATCCACATTCAATTGAGCAGAAAGATCTGAACTCAAGACCAGTGGTGAGGAGACAAATTACATGCAATGACGACTGGTGGAACAGGAGCTGGAGCGGCCATTTAGGCCAGTCAATCACAGTCTTTTGGACTTTTGACTGTTTCTAAAATGCTGAACCCTGGGGGATCAGTTTCAATAGTCAATAAATTCTGAAAGGAATGTTTAGGGTTCATACTGAAACCCACAGAAAATGAATTAAGATCTCCCTTTGTCTCTATAGTAAGTACCAACTTCTCAGACAATGACACTTCCATGACTCAGTTTCCTAATTCCCACCACAAATTTGTTTCTTTTCAAAAACACACTGACTTTCAGGTTCCTCTAATCTACTGCAATAGTTGACCAATCAACACAAATGAGCAAAAGTTCTGTAGAATTTGCCTCTATCGTTTGAAAGAAACGAATGTCAGGAATCTCAAGATTTTCCCCCCATCCAGACCCAGAAAGACCTGAGGACCCCCTTAGAGGTCTCCTGCAGGCCAGGAGTAGAAGCTGCCAGGGGGCTGTGACAGCAGAGAGACTACATTCAGCTAGAACCATGTGCACTACATTCTCACTCTACACATGGCACATGTCTACCAGCTTTCAAAAAAAAAGAGAAGAAAGTAACATTTAAAAACAAAAATTCCACGTTGTTCTTTGAATCCTGAAAGAAATTCGACTTGCATATAAAATACATTACTATGTTTTTGACTACTACGTTAGCTTCGTGAAAGGTGCACCAGCATTAGCTCATAAGCACCTAGGGGTGAGTTTCTAAGCCCGCACACACACCAGAGTACAATATGGGTCTAGAATGTGCCAAGACACAAAGTAGGCAAACTGGAGACAGGGAGATTTGTGGTCCAAGTGTAGCGGAATTACAGTAACAACACGTTCATTTAATTCCCCAAGGATTCAATATAGATAGGAATATGAAAAAGAACTTCATTGAAAACATGGGCCTGAAATCTGTGTGTGACTTTAAAGGTTATCAAACATAACATGAGACTTAAAAAAAAAAAAAATCAGAATTGTTTCTATTTGGAACCTTAGGAACAAAAGACTTGATTTCCAATACTTAGAAACTTCCTTCATCATCCAAGATCCACACTAAGTAAACACAACACTGAAAGTCAGGTAATCAATTCTTAGACCTAAATTAGCAAAATAATTTATCGCACCAAGAGTATAAAAATGTCAAGGGTAGGTAATTAGAATTATATGCACAGTGTGTTAGTCATCTTAAAAAAAAAGAAGAAGAAAAAAGGAATTAACGTCATCTTCCACATTGACTGGAGCTCAGGAATGAGAGTCCAGGGTTGTTTAGATTAGTAACAGGACATGGTACCATGGCTCCATTGTATCTGGCACCAACAAATCCCAAGGAGGGCTTCTGTGGTATCTATGGAATATATATGTTGTGATGGATCATTTTAATAGCTGTTTTTCAATAAAGACAATGTGTGCTAATGTCTTCGAAATTACATAGGAGAAGCACATGGTGCTATCCAAATGCAAAATGATCACTGTCTATTGCTGTTTCAGAGATTACTTTTAATCCAAAGTGCAACTGATACAGTGAGAAGATGAGATAGGCTAATGAAGGTAAAAGAACACCTGATCAAAGACTCTTCACCACCCGAGGGTCATTAACTGCTCTGTGAGAGTGTGGCTTGACCACAATACTTGAATCAGGTCAGAATCTGTCCCACAAGGTATGCAGAACTTAGGGAGGATGCGGTCCATTCTAGACACAGGTACCTGGTACAATCTGGGGCCAGGTAAGGACCAGGAGGGGATTCCAGTGGCCTAATTCTAATGTCACTGGAATCAGGGCAGTTAGAACCCTGATGTCTAAGTAATGCTTGACTCCAGCACTATTATATATGTACTTAAGCAATCTCAAGTTTAGATAAAAATATTAAACCTGAACAGGGAAGTTTTGCAATGTACAGAACTGCATTTCAATCTAGGTTACATCACTTCTTAGCTGTGTGACCTTGGAGAAATTGTTTACCTTTTCTGAACAACCTATGGGAAAAGAGATTTACAGTGCCTACTTCACAGCTGTCCTGTGAGAACAAAAGTAGATGACACAGAATGTACCAGGAGCTTAGCAAGCTGCAGGCACACAGCAAAAGTGGACATCATAAACGTTTCTTACTCAAACACTCTGGGGAAGAAGACAAGCACACAAAGAGGCTCCCATTTTTCTCTCCTTCTTCTCCCCATCGTCCCTCCATGTCCATGAAAGCTAAGGAGGGAAGAGGGTAAACAAGGAAACTCCTATGTCAAAAACCATAGGACCAATGTGCAGTACCCCCGCTCCACTGTGAGAAGACCTTAGGCCTCCCGGCAGCGCCCTCTGGGCTTCCTGGGCATGGGATAGACCTGCTAGGGCAGGCCAGGAGAGCAGTCTTAACACAGGAAAAGTGGATTAGGAGCCACACACTAAAGTCTGGAAGCAATTTTCATCCCTTCTTGACACAGTGCTGGTCAAAGGTGTCACTCCTTGGCCTGGAGTCTTAGATGAGCTGCTTTATGGGAAGCTGACTGCAGCAGGCTGAGAGAGACTAGGAATCAGAAAAGCCCATTAGCCATCTACTTCTGTTGCAACAGGCTTGGTCCTCAG
Organism: Castor canadensis; assembly: GCF_047511655.1. Lineage (NCBI taxonomy): Eukaryota > Metazoa > Chordata > Mammalia > Rodentia > Castoridae > Castor > Castor canadensis. Next base: position 5,569,107 of record NC_133392.1, read on the forward strand.
TAGATTAGACTTGGATAATAAGAAAACCCTATAGATAACATCACCCAGACTGACGAAATTAAGGTCAACAATAACGTCTGCATGCTTACTTCCTCAGAAAGCCTTCCTAGAGGAAAGGAGGGCAGCTGACTCCAGAAGGGGAAGACTTGGGGTTTGGTCAGAGCCCTGCACATAAAAAGTTTGGGGGAGGGAGAGTCAGCAGTATGTGCCCAAGCCACCCCTTCTCATCCAGCACCACTGCTGCTGCACTGTGTGGAAAGGGAACCTAGAGCCACTTCTATTCTCTTTGGAAAGAAAAACATCCCATTTCCTACAGAAAATTAGATTCACAATGCTGCAGTATAGAACACCAGGGATTTCAACCAGTCTTCAAGATGTTCAGCTTTTCCCAAACCAACTGGATTTGGGGACCATATCTAGTCTCTAATCACAGAAAGAAAAGAAGACTAGGGGTGTGAAGCAACCCAAAGAATGGACCAGCACTCAAAAATGCAGCTGGTTTCCTTCAGAGAGGAGACAAGAATTTGTTACCAAGACAATGGAAGAGCCCCAGGCAGGGGGCTTTACACAGGGAGATTCTTAAACCAGAAATAAGTCCAAAAAGCAGACAGTGAATATTTGAGCACAGTATGACAAAGCAGGGCTTCTTCCAGGTCTCTCAGGCTAAAATGAGGCCTGGCTGGAGTGCCCTTTGAGCACTCTGTCAGTCTTATTCTTGAAAGAGAGAGTAAAGCTTCCCGATGTTACTGATCTCCACCCTGCAGTGGACGTGGATGTGAGCTACCTCTCCTTTGTAGGAGTAGAGTGCAGGTTGAGTCACTGCGGCTGCTGAACTGGAGGATGCTACCTGCCAATCATAGACTGAGGATCACCTAGAGTCACTCTGGAAATTAAAGGAGGGGTAGGAACACCATTCCTAAGTGAACTCTGTCACGGTTGCGCCTGAAAGTCAGCAGGGCCAGGGTACAGCAGCAAACACCCCAACATAGCACTAAATAAGTCTTATCCGTGGCAGGGGCTAGTCTGCAGATACCTCTTTTCTCCCTTACCATAGGTTTTGGAGAGGAAGTGGTTTCAGCAGACACAAGTTCATCTCGCTGACACACAAGCTGGTTCATTTGAAGGAATGCATTAATAGGACGTGTGTAGACACTATCACGATGCAGACAAACAGAGTAATTCCAAGACAAGATGACATCTGGACGGCTTCTTATATAGATATGCAACTGTGCAACCACACCGAACAAACCAGCATCAGTGAAGGTACCATGGCCTTGTGTCATTAGCCTGCCACAGAGGTAACCACCACTTTGGCACTTAGCATCACTGACAAGCCTTTCTTGGAAATCATTTAAGTGAATCCTGTGACATGTACTCTTGTGTTTGGTCTCTTCCATTCTGCATAATGTTTGTGAAAGTCCTTCTGTGTGCACCAGCAGCTAATGACTTTCTTTTTGTTGACAGGTAATACTCTACAGAATGAACAAACCAAGAAATTTCTATCTATTCTACTGCTGATAGGTATTTCCAGTTTGGAACTAATATAGACAAAACTGTTATGAACATTCTTGAACATCTTTTATATTCTTAGTTTTCTTAATGTGGAAGTTGAGAACGCAAAGCTCAGGATACTGTAGACGTGGAATTCCAGCAATTCTCCATAAACGTACACATTTTAAGAGAAAGGAAAAAGAGAATCAGATATTTTGAGTATTTAGCTGTCTTGTACTTCCTTATATTTTTAGTCTCTAGATGTCTCTGCCTTTGGGAAATCCCACTTGAAAAAAGAGCTATTTCCCCCTGTGCAAGTCTATCCTTTGTAGCACAATTCTGAAGTGAAATATAAGAAACCACTTTATACCTAATTAATTTCTTACTTTCTATTATTTCACTTTTTCTGAGAAAGCTAAACATATGGACTCATTATAGTCCTTTAAAATATACATATGTTCTGTCCATAAAAAGTAATAATGTAATGAAACTGTGTATGCAGGAAGATGGTCAAATCTCCTTTCTCCCCAGCTGGCCCCACCATAGTGCTCGCTCTGAAGATCAGAGGACAACAGGGCTCCAACCTCACCCGTGTGGCAGCTCCACCCATAGCCAAATGTCTAGTGAGACAAGCGTTCATCAGTATTTTAATTTGTAATGCTGGTAACTGGCACTGAACTAATATAACAGGTAAATTTTTTCTTCCCAAGGATTTGAACAGACTTGGAGAATCAACTGAAGTCTATTAGGCAACAGAAAAACCCACAGCAGTTTTGATGACGCTCTGAAGCTCAATTAAACTCTCTTCCTCATATAAGTACAATTCTAAGTTGCCCTTACAGTGTTTCCTTTTCTTCCTAGAGGCAGGCTTCATGGGGATCTTAAATAACATTGTTCTTGGAGATGTTTTCTTGCCAGCTCACAAGGCAACCTGTGGCTGAGCCCGACCTCCTGTTCATGTTTATCTATTTTCACCTATGGTCCCTAAAACTCTAGCTTTTCATGACCACCAGCACCATTTGCATGTTTCCTGGCAGCATTACAATGACATGCTTAAAAGATAGAAGTCAGATTTCGATTTTATGGATTTGCATGCAATAAACAAGATTTACAGAAAGTTCCCAGACCCCAGAGAGCTTTCCTGGAGTACACAGTGACAACAGCACGTCCTCAGGGGGAACAGGTTGGAGGGGCAAGTGGCAGGAACCCCTGCCATCTAGTGCTATATGTCCCCAAGTCCTAGACACCCCCTTCTGGCTCCCTGTGAGCAGCAAAAATGGCTGCAGATTTCAAGCTGCTCTCACCTAACCAGGCATATCTCTCCAGCCAGCTCTCAACAGCCTTCACTATCAGCTAGAGAGAGGTAGATGGGATCGGGCTTCAGAAGGACATAAAAAAGAGTGAGATGCGTGGACTCTGTATCCCCACATTCAGCACTCCCTTCCTGAGTATATATAAATTCCAAGGAGCTTGCAGTTATATCCCAAAAGGCAGCTGAGGAGTAAGAAGTGAAGGAGGACATCTGAGAATATTTTTCGTCCAGTATACACTGCCCCAAGCATCCACGTATACACAAAACATTCCACATCAAACCACATAAAGCACGGAGCTAGGCTCAGCTCAGCCCAATCAACAAATGGGGCAAGGGCTTGGCCATGGGTGTCAGGGATAGTGCTGGGTGCTGGGACTCAGGGAGGTACAGGCACAAGTGTGAACACCACCATGTGTCTGGTGAGGTAGGGGGTGAGGGTGAGAGCACTTTCCACTTGTCCTCCCAGTTCACTCTCCCAGCCTGTCACTGCTCTCAGGTCCAACGTTTCTCTGCCTTTTCTTTGGAAATATTCAGACTACTAAGTGTGGTCACTTTCAAGTATGTTCTAGGAGGAAACTGAAGGGCCAGAGATGCTTAGTCCCAGGCTCAAGCATCCGGGCTGCGAGGCATCAGGGAGGTCCTGTTTCAGAGCAGCAGGTGTGTCTGCTCTGAGGGCACCCAAATGTCAGCCCGCAGCAGAACCTCCAGGAACTCCCACTGTCGTCAGGCCACTCACAACTGCTTAGCCTTCCAGTCTGCCTTTGGAGGTGAACTTCAGTCTGGCCCAGCACAGAAAAGCAACCCTGACCCCCCAGCCTCTACAAAGCAGCAATCCTCAGGTGAGGGAGCCAACACCTTGCCCTCCACGCCCCCATGCATCTTGGGTTTTCACAAACCCGGCTGGACAGGCGGGCTGGCTGGCACGTTAGGAGGTCATCAAGCGGGGTCCCTGGCGACCCAGCCGGAGAGAAAACACGGGGTCCCTATCTCCAGCTGGTGAGGAGGCAGCTCCAGGGTAGACTCAACAAGTTCCTGGGCCTCGCAGCGCCGCCTGCAGCCCAGAAACCCGGAGGACGCGCCGCGGTGGAGCCCCGCGCAAGGAGGCAGCCGGCGGTGCTCCTTCCACCTCCTTCTCCTCCTCCTCCAGCACCCGCGTCGGCGGGAGAGGGCTCCTCCATTCGCTCCAAATCCCCCACCCCACGCACGCGGCCAAGCCCGGCCCCGCGCCGCCCCCGCCCCCACCCCCGCCCGCGGGCCGGGGCTCCGCCCGCCTTGGTGCCAGCCGAGCGCACAGGAGGCAGGCGCGCGGCTCCCGGCGCCTTCTCCTCCAGCCGCCCGGCTCCGCGGAGTAGCTGGGACCCGGGAGCGGCTGCAAGGACTTCCCTCCTGCTCCCTCCTGCTCCCTCCCACTCTCCGCCCCCTCCGCCTGGCCCCAGCATCCAGATCTCGCCGAAGACAATTGCAGTAAATGAGGACATCGGAGGAGTACGAAGCCGGGTGGCTGTGGCTGGCTCCGCCGCGCCGCGAGCAAGCGAGCGCGCGGGCGTCCCCGGTGCCGGCCTCCCCGCTGCCTCCCCGCGCGCGTCGCTGAGCTGAGCCAGAGGGACGCGAGCTGCGGCGAGGGGGCCGGCCGGGCTGGGCCGGCCGTAGTGGAGAGGGGCAGGCGGCGGGCGCGCAGCCGGCCAATTCCCCGGAGCTGCGCCTTCCTCCGCGCGAGCCCGACGAGCCCTGCCACGGATGCCCTGCCCGGAGTGCTCCGTGTCGCGCCAGGCTTGCCAAGGTCCGCGGCGAGACATGCCCGAGCCAGGCGCTGCACCGACCTCGACTTATCTGTAAGCAGCGGAAGGTAAGCGCAGCCCCGCGTGCCCTCCTCCCGCGCCCCGGCGCCCGCTGCACTTGGCCGCCGGCAGAGCATCGCCGGGACGGGCGCCGACCCCATCTCGGGCGCACGCACTCGCCCGCAAACCGGCTTAGCCAGGGGCCGGGACGCGCCTGTGCAGCCAGGCACAGACCCGGCGGGGGTGGGGCGGGGGTCGAGGTTATGCAACTGCATCTGGTGCGACCGGGTAGCTGAGGGGCTTCCGGCAACTTTGGCGACAGCCAGGGAGGAGCGGGGTTGAGATGTCTGTTCTAGACAAACGCCACAGCCTCGTGAGCGCCCGACGCCCCTAGCCAAGCAGAACTGGGGGATCCGTGGGCGGCCGTCTCTCCAGAACGTTTTGAGGCTTTTAAGTATTTTCCAAACTAAGGCGAACTGGCAAGTACAGTAAGGCTGATTAACTTCGGGGCGGGGGGAGGGGGGAATAAGTCCGAGCGGAGGGGCCCTGATGCTTGATGAGGAAAGGCGCGGAGCAAACGCGAGTGAAGGCAGATGCCCACGTGAAATGCCTGTCTCCTCCGCCTGCTAGGGTTGGCATCTTCCTGGGGCTGCGGGCTGGGGTCGGTACCCGCAGGCTTCTGGAACCTAGCATCCCACGTCTGACCCGCACAAGCCTGGGAAACCAACCAATGCTGCAGACCTAGCAAGCAAGCAAGGGCTGGAGGGAGGAGGGAGCCCCTGGGCCAACCCTGGGCCAAGCAGCTTCTAGAGCCCAAAGTCAAGAGCAAGAGTCTGCGTCTTGCTGGTTCATGCTCAGGGTTCCAGGCTGTTGTCTCTAGTGCTCAGATAAAAGCCTCTCCTGGTGACCTCAACAGTCTAGTTACTACCCAAAAATATGCCACAGGGAGATGGAGCCAGTGATAAAGGGATGCCAGGAGTGGGGGAGGAGAGATGCCCCTGGAGTAAATAAGGGAGAAAATGGGTGCATTTTGCTCATCTGCAGACCAAGGCTCTAGTCCTTTCCTCTTTCCTGCTGCAGGTCTGTGCAGGGGGTCTGGACGCCCTCTTGGGCCCCTGAACCAGATGCAGCAGTGAAGCAGTTTAATTTGACCTTGTCCGTTTGGGCGCTGAAATTCTGCCGAAGCATCCCGAGGTGAAACTGGCAAGAGTGGCAAGGAACTTTGGGCAAGCCCTGTCTTAGATAAAGTGATCATTTCAGAACACTACAGCAAAGGCTAGCAGAGAGTCGAGGTTAGTGGCTTGGAGATTTTCTCCTGGACAAGGATTTGCTGGGTGGGGGGGCGGGGGTGTTACCTTTCCATATCCCACTGGAGGACTGTCAAGGTTACTGCACTGGGGACTTAATTTTTAAATGCCACCCAAATCACAAGACCTGGGTCATTCCAAATGAGTAGTGCATATATGGAAATGACATAACCTTACTGAGTTTATACTACAGATTGAGCAGAAAGTAACCATTTCACTATGCAGCAGGAGAAAGTGTTGGATTTTACTCTGCACACTGTGCTATTTCTTACATTCATATCCTGTTGAATGTTACTTTTCAAAGTTCCTGTTTATCTTTGCAATTTTTTTGCAAGAATGATTAGGAAATGCGCACAGGCAACTCAAAGGAAATATGGAAGTCCTGCCATCTGCGTGCCTCTCCAGATATGAATAATTTACCATCCATGTTTACTACTTACATTAGATAGCACTGCTCCACACGATGGGTTTTATCAGCAGCGCATTTGGAGGGGAAGTCTAGCACAGTTATCACTAATTGCATGATTTTGCATAAATTATGTTAGCTACAGTGAGTTTTGCTTTCTTCAGTTCACTAAATTCATCATTTCCTTAAAAAGATAACATGATTCACTTTGATTTCTTTAGCTAATGGAAAGACCTCTACTTAAAGACAGGGTGCCCTTGAAAAGCAAAGTATGCCTTTAAACTTACTACAGTTGCATGACTTTCTATTTTATTATTGTGATTAATTCTGAGCTTTTACGTAAATCAGGCCCATTATCCTATTGAGAAACAGAACTACTGGTGAAGAAATAGGATAATGAGGCAAATGCTGGAAAGCTCATGTTTGCTCAAAGAGCTTTCAAAAAGCTAGATAAAAAGCTGGATAACCCGTGACTCAATTTACATTGGGGGAGTTTCTGTTTGGTCATATTGGTTTTCCCCCATGGCAGGAGAGTAAATTCTTAGTCTTTTTTTTTTCCTCTAAAGGGAAAACCATTTAAATATATAATAAATAAATAAATAAAAGATTTGTACATGAAAGGCATTTGTCTGTAAGGATGATTCCTGCACAGTAGAATAAGCAGAAAATAAAAATGATTGTCAGATATAATAGTCAATCTGAGCAGAGTGGCTGGACACACTCATTCCCACAGCTCGATTTTGTATTCTCTTGTTTGCTCCAGCACATGGTTGTCTCCCTTAGAGAAATGGCGACTGAACTCTCTTGTATGAGAAGCAGAATACTTATGTTGGGGCCAGGCTACTTCAGAGAGAGTAACGTTCAGACATGATTGCAGCCACATCACAAAGCAGCAGTTTTGGGAACAGGCCTCTGTACAGAAGCACAGTGACAGAATCACTGGAGAAGTTTATTCTGAAAACTCTGGACCAGCCCCCCAGGCATCTGAGCAGATGCATGACAGGGAGGCTGCTTAACAGGTCATTTGGTTAACCACACCAATTATACATCACCAAGGCGAACCACAGTCATTCAAAGGGTGGAAGTCCTAAGGACGCCCTGGATAAAACTCACGTCACTATTTTAAAAAGCTCCTTCATCAATGTGAAGGCCGTGTTCCTTACCCACCCAAATTCACTGAGACCTCTATTCCCCACCCCGAAATTAGCTGACACAATTTATGAAGCCGATCTGTTTAGTCTGCTCACATATTTGATTTAATATTTCACATTATGGAGTGGCTTCAATATTTTAAAACAAAATTTAATATGATGGATATTACATGAAAGTACATGCATTTCCATTAAATTCCCATACAATTATAAGGATAAATCTTTATCCAAACTTGAATTGGTTTTACATAAATATAGTGAAACTCCAGGGCTTTAAATCAGTTTATTTAAACACACGTTTATTATAGACATCATGGACAGGATACAGATTTGGTATGAGCTGCAAGGGCTTGGGCAGATTTCACATAAAAAAGTTGTTTGGACAATGTCTTGTGCTAAGCACCAAGCAAAACAAGGTGCAGGTTTGACCCTTTGGACTAAGTATGAGAATGACTTTGTTTCAGTCCTGAAAGCACTAAGGTATGTCCACGCCACCAAGAATCTTCTCAGGTTAAGACATCTCCTATCCTGATAGTGTCCTTCAGAGACACCTCTAATCTAAGTCATCAGGATACTCAGTGTGAACTTCAGTCATAATTACTTCAGACTTTATGCAAGGCGTGAGTACGTTGAAGGATTTGGAGGTGTACAAAGATAGTATCAAGTTACAAAACCCCTATCTACATAAAACATTCTGACCCGATAGCTCTGTGTCTTTCTGCTGAGTATATACCTCAGTTCTAACTGGAACTGAGGGAAAAATGAACTTGAATATAGAAAAGCAAGTATTAGGGGGAAAAGATATTGTCTTTACTCTATAAACCTTTTGGAGTAATACCATATTTCACAGAGATTTGGAAAAAAGCTCTGCTCAAAGCCATTGTCTGTGAATATTGCTTTTTTAGCGTACAGAACCAATCATTCGAAGTGCTGTACATCCATAGACATCCCTGCTTGCCGCCTCATCCACAAGAGGCCAAAGAGACTCATCCTTTTACTTATGTGCACACTCACATATGGTACACTATTTTAGCCAATAGAGCAAAAGGAAAAAAACTTTACAAAGATCTTAACAGCATGTTAAAATGCTGGTTGAAGTTTATACTGCAGTTAATATAGAAAATTCCATTTCATTCCTTAATAACCTAGCCTTGGGCATAAAATGAAAGGCAGTGTGCTTCAGCATATAGGGGCATGAGAAGAGGTGATGGAATGCTGAAGGTATTACAAGCAGCTCTGCAAATAAAAGTTGCTTTCTCTCCCCAGAGAGAAGGGGAAACACGGCAGGTGGATGGTATGGGGCCTCTTGTCAGCGCTCTGATGAGAAACCCCACAGAGGTACAATATCCATTGTCAACCTTAATGAGATTGAAGTTTCTGTGTTTCCAGGCCATTCTACTGGTGATGTGGGTCCCTATACCCTTGTTCTCTGAGATGTATCCTATACTGCTCAACTATCCGTAAACATTTCCTACAAATTCTTAGTGATTAGATTCCAGGAACCCCATATTATCTGCATTTGACTTCATCCAGTCTGCTTATTTCTGTAATAAGTAATATTAGCATCCTTGAACCTCTAAAATCTGGGCTTTTTAAATTGGGGCAGACATCGGGAAGGTGAATAGATGTACACTGACTCTGCTCTTGTGTTTCATGAGAGTTGCACTGAGCAGAGGCAGCCAGACTAAGGCAGTGTACAAGGTGTCGAGACTAAGTAAGAAGTCCTCAAGAAGCTAAGGTTCAGGAGGGGGAGAGGAGGTGACAAGCACCTGAAGACTCACAGGAGGGGGAGACAGGAAAGGAGGTCCTCAAAGGTGAGGATGGCTGCTTTGAGCGTGAAGGTTGAGATGGGGGCTCCTGTGCCCAGCACACAGCCATCTTGGGGCTTATCAAATGTTTTAGTGCTCACAACAGAAGCGCTGCATGGTACAAGTGAGAAGTGACCTATGTCAAAGGTTTGGGCATAGACCTCAGAGGGTAGACACAGTCTGAAGCTGGTTTGAGCAGGAACCAGCAGGACAGGAAGGCCTCTGACCACTGAATGTTTTGAACAAGTACAGATATTAACTGAAGGCTAAGTGTTGCTACCCAGAGATAAACCAGAGAAAAGGAATTGGAGCCCAGCTGAGAATTCACTAGTACCAAAGGTAACTGGGGGTGGGTACAAGGGGACAACTATGAGAGAAATGTCCTGCTGGCAAATCCTCGTAACATGGCAACTAGTGAAGAAGGGATTGCCGAGGCCAATATGGGGGTGAGTGATTCCGATGGAAAGTGAAGTGGGGAGTCGGCAGGGAGAAAGACTCGGTGATTATTAGAAATTTGAGTATGAGTTTTCAACTGGAAATATTATTTGGAAAAAATAAGGTTTTCATCATTTCTTACTTTCAAGAACTTCTGTGAGGAAAGCTTTCAAAGAAAATAATATGGACCAAGGGATTTAACACAAAGAACTCCTTAAAGAACACAGCATAGTACTATCTTAGTAACAGGTGCTTAATAAATATTTAATGAAGCTATTAACAGTAAACCTAGCCAGTAATTTTGCTAGAAATTCAGGGAATCCTGACTGGGAAATAACAGTTCTCTGCCATTTCAAATTGTAATTTTTTTGTAGTAGTTGAAACTAAAAAGAAATATCATGAGAAGCTGGTAAAAGGGAAGACTGCTTTCAGAGAGAAACAGTCAGTCCTGATATCTTGGCCATGTAGTGTTTAGAAAAGACAGAAATACCTAAGGGTTGGGTTGCCACTGGTCAGGGATTTCCTTTGGTGAAAATTCACTTGGATAGAAGTTGACTTTTTAAAGAAAGAATGTCTTTGAGTTTAGTGACCTAGTATTTGAATAAAAGAAATAAACCAGGAGAAATGAGAAAACTTTACGTGCTGCAGTAAGTTGGATTAACGTTCTTATAACCAAAGTGCTGACATTCTGAGTTGAAAGAAAATTTCAATAGAGCCTGCCTAAAAACTTGGAGAGTTCATCAAGCCATCTGGAGATACCTAACTGGAGGCCTCTCAGCCTTGACCTCACAGCTCAATTTGCCAGTGAACTATCAATGTCAATGGATGCCAGACCCATTCATTTTCCACTTCTTTTAAAAATAATCAACGCAAGAGTGTACATGTTTATGACCCCCCCTTTTCCTGGTTAGTGCACAGCACAAATGAATAGACTTCACAGTTGATCATAAACTTGAGTCTCCTCTAGCATGGATCATGTGGCCATGATTCCCTGCCAAAGAGACTTCTCAGTGTGTGCTTACATAGTTTGAAACTAAAGCAGTGCTGAAAACAGTTTCTCACTTTCAAGTCATGGTTTTCATTTCACTTCTCAAGCCATTTAAGAGCACCATGATAAGTACTGCTCTCAATCATTTATTCTGTGTTTATTTTAATGGTGCTTGTTAGCTAGATGGTGTCACTGAAATAGTTTGCATCCTCATTTAATTTGTTTTGTTCTTGCTATTTATGTTTGTCTACATATGTAATATCAACTCTTGTCCAAGTGTATCTCTAACTTATTTACTGTGTTTAATAGATTTGCTAACGTGGCAAAGATACCCATGGCGAGGCTGAGTGATGGAATGTAGCATATGGATAGAACACAGGACTCATGAAACTGTGACCTAGTCTTACTCAGCAGGGTTGACACCCCTACTTCATGGGGCTCAGATGTTAAGTGAGTGACAGCAAATGCTCAGTAACCTCAATTCCTATCAATTCGCAGTCCATATTGAGTCAAGGAAAGTGACCACTGGCATGACCAGCCTTAAAGGAAAAATTGAGGACAATAACACAATTCTTAATCAGCCATTTAAATAGAAACCTTCTGGTGGAAGTCCTCAAGCTGGCTTCTCTCAAGTGAAGTATCCAGTATTCACATGCATAACATGTTTCTGTGTATCAGCTTTGTCATATCCACTTCACCACAGGGCCTCATACCAAGAGCTCATGGTATCTGAACTCCTGGGTCCTCTGTACATCTCAGAGAGGAGCACCAAGAGTACAGGGCTCCCAGCCAGACTGTCCTTGCATATACTCCCAGCTCTGCCAGTAACTCTCTGCAAGATGTGGACATGTGACCTAAATATCCATGCCTTAGTTTCCCCATCTGTATTAAAAATGGTAATTCTCATTTAGAGGGTGCATGAAGATTGAAATATCTGAACATATACAAAGTGCAGAATGGTACCTAACCTGAAGTGAGCACTGTAAATGTTGCCTCTTACTACCACTCTTCCTGTGCCAGGCTACTTGATAAAGATTCTGAAAGGGCCAGAACTCCAAATCAAGCAGTTGATCCCTCAAATACAGTTCTTAAGGACTGCAGCCAGGAATTTCCAGGTCACGGAAGTGCCTAGAATATGAGAATGATAACAATATGACCTTCAGCACCCCTCACCAGTTGATAAATCCAAAAGTAAGGCATTCACTAAAAAAGACTAACAAAGTACTAAAACCGATCTCAGACCTGGAGCCATGGTTAAGAGGAGCGGGCCCTGCCTGCTGAATTCCTAGAAAGGTATAGAATTCTACATGTTTTACATTCCCGAACCAGAAACATTAAAAAATAAAAATACCACAGAGTTGTGAAATGTGCCTTATTCCTGCTGTGGCCTGCCCTGGAGTTTGCTTGGATTCTGCTGTTTGATACTCAAGTCACTGTGACCATGCTAACGACTGCTCACTTGTTTCCTCTATGATGGGAATCACTGAACTAGCTCCATTCTAGAAAAATATGGAGGAGCCAGCACTCCCTGCTTTCCCAGGACATTCATTCATTCATTCATTCATCCCTTCATTCAATAACTACTCAGGGTACCTTCTATGTGCTCCATGTTGCTTTAAGGTTCAGGGACGCAGCTTCCTTATCTCCCCCCTTCTTCCCCACCCCCCTTCCCAGATTACCTTCCTGATCCACAAGAGTGGCATACAGAGAGCCAGGCTGCAATGGAGCCCTTGCAGAAAATGCATGTTTTCCTCCTGGGGGAAGACAGTCGCTCTCAGGGCTTTCCTCTCGCACAAGGCCGACACTTCTTGCATTTTACACACACACACACACACACACACACACACACACACACAGAAATACAAATGTGCAGGGTTCTACTTCCTCAACACTGTGCCTTTCTCCAAAGCTTCAAGAAGGCCAGAGCATAGAAGGGCCAACTGAGGACTGGGGAAAGATTTATGTTTCCCTTTAAAAGGTGTTTTTAGGATTCTGAAGTCTATAGAAGGTTATTTCATAGATCATAAGTACTGCTTACTTGATACAAAGCTAACTTCTGTTCACAAACTACACAGTCTTATTCTGTTATTCTTACTCATTTTCATAATCCTTGGGAAATAATAAGGTACCTGGAACGAGATGCTGGGAAGACTGAAAGGCAGAGGTAAACACAACACTCTTTGCTAAACTTATACCTGAGCTCATAGCCTCAGCTCCCAGAACAGGACTTGGTTGTGTTTTGTCCCAGGACAAAATGTCAAGTCCATTCTGGACAGGAGGAGAAAGGGTTGCAGCAACGCTCATCAAGCAGCAAAAAGCTGACAGTGGTGGCTCAAGGCCGTTCTCTCTCTGTGCCTCCCTCGAGTGCTTGGCACACAGAATGCACGATGGTTATCTGCTCTGTCATTTTGTGCAGTCCCCCTTCCCTTGTCTGATTCTCTGTGTGCCTGTCTGCCCAACTGTGCATTTCTCCAGATGAACTGTCCCCTACTGGTACTCTCTGTTTCCTCATTTTCCCTTCGTCTCCATATTTCATCTCAATGGGCAACAGTTGTGGGGAACTGTATTTCTAAGTACTGATTTAACTCAGTATAACTTCACATTCACAGTGTAGAAAATGAAAGTTATTTCATCAGAACCTCTGAGCCCCTCTGCAGTGCCCAGGTGTGCTCTGGACCCTATAATGTGCTCCACCTTGAAGGTCAATGATTCCTCTTCCAGAGCTTCTTACAAGGCAGAGACTAGAAAAGATATGCTCTAAAATTTTTATGTTATTCCAGGCTGTTGGGATATTGATTTAAATTCTTAATATATTTTGCCACAACCACACTCTGGTTCTCTAGAAAAAAGTTGGATAATAGAAGAAGAAATCCTAGCAAGTCACAGTTTTTACAACAGATATATAGTAAAGCCTCCAATATACTTCATGATTAAATGTAAAACAGGACCATGGAGAATCTACTCATTTTTGTGCATGTGTGTGTCATCGCTTTTGCTTCCATCCACACACAAAAAATCTGTACAACAACTAAACTCTAGATAATAGTGCCTAGATTAAAAAGCTCAAAAATCTCTGGATATGGTTTTACTTAAAACTAATGAAACCCTGTCCCTTTTTTCTTTTTCCTACCCAAGTTTCAGAATACAGATATGTTCTCAAGTAATGTAGAAAGGATCCGTGGAAACCAGTAATACTAAGCCTTCTTACAGTCTTAACAGTAAGGATGCGCCAATGTATAACATTATATTCTTAAGTCAGTCACCAGGCATTGAAGGATGGCTGGGCACAGGACAGAAGGGACAATTAAGAGGGACCTTGTCCACAAATACTCATATTTGTATTTAGGAGACAGAAGTGACACACAGCAAAATGACATCTCCTGTAGTCCTGCTCATATGTTCATCCAGGTATAGCTGTGCTCATTACCCAGAACCACTCTCAGCACCTCCTTCCTCATAACTCCATGAATGTCCTGAGCTCAGTGTACTGGAGTCATCCATCAAGCTTGTTGCTCCCCTGCTGGTTGACACACTCCTGAGGACTATGTATTGCTTTCTTCTGTGTGCCCTGCATCCAATAGGGTTCCTGGGTCACCCTAGATATGCAGGTAATATTCATTGAGTACACAAAGGTAACACAAGAGGACAGGAGAGGTAGAGAAAGACCAGATCTAAACCATCAAATAGAGACTATTTTTAGGAAACAGGCCTAAAAAAGGAGCCAAAGGAACAAAGTAGGGGTGACCATAATGTGTTCTAGAGACAGCAAAGGGAATGTTTTAACTTCAGCAGTTGGGGGATTTTTGAATAGTGATGAGAAGTTGAGAAATAAATCTTCCTTTTTGGAAGTGCTCCCAACTGGCCTCCCATGTGAATCTGCAGAGAGGAAAGGCATGTGCTCTTGGAGCCCAGACAGACAGACAGGATGAAGAAATGGAGGGTGGAGGGAAGGAGAAGTATGATGGCCAAGATCAGGATGGGAGTGGTATGAACAGAAGAAATCAATTTGAGGTTGATTTTTCACACACACACACACACACACACACACACACACACACATCAATGGGAGATGGTGATGATTGGTTATGGTGCATTAAACTGGGGAAAAAAATCTAGCTGAGGTATTAGTAGCACCCATGGGAGCATCCTTCAGCTGGAAGTGTTGGAAGGCTCCACACTGTTCTAACACAGCTCTCTTGAACCACCTGCAAGCCAGGTTCAGCACTGCCTTTAACACTGGCAGCCTTTTGCACAAACTTTAACTGAAGTAAGTGCAGTAGTGATGCTTCTGGGTTGGCTATGGACCTCTGCCAGGCCTCCAGCCATTACTTTGTGTCTGACCAGCTCCAGGGAAGCTCCATGAAGTCCTCCGGGCTATTTCAGCAATGTCCCAAGTCACTGCTAAGGTTTTCATGTACAAGAAGACAAAAACTTCATAACATCAAAGTGGAACTTTGTGAGAGAATAATGTGGCTTTATGGTTTTAAAAACAGCTAATTTTTATTATGCACCAAGAAGGTGGAGATTGACAATAGCTGTTGGTCAAGGAAAGAATAAAAGGACCCAACTGATCTGGTGGAATAGAAAATAACACAAGGACTAATGACAGGTGTAATTTACTATGAGGAATGAATTTGGGTTCACCATCTAAAAAGTATACTATATATATTTTTTTTTTCTCGTCCCCACTCCCAAAATGTTTTTCATCCTTAACATTAAAAATGCAAACCTGCAATGAATAACTCTTCTGCTCCACATACTCCTTCATTTCCATATCTCAAGCAATTGTTTACATTCCCTCGGCCGAGCCTAAGCCTTGTCTAGACTGACAACACCTACATTCAGGTCATGAGCTATTTCTGAGGTTCCCTTCATTGTCCATCAGCTACAGTGCACCGTGGGTCAATCTTAATTCATGTCCTCTCATTCCACTCCAGATTAAACTCTCTGTACATCATTTGCAGACCTTGAAACAGAAGAAAGCTTTGAGACTTCAAAGCAAGACAGTCTTTCCACACTAGACCACAGCCAACAAAATGTCTGAGGGTCTGGAAAAGCATAAACACTAACTCTACAGCCCGTAGGCTCCTAGGGCAAAGTATACATATAAATAGAAGCCGATTCTAAGAAGTGCTCCTGGCTGTCTTTCATCTTGGCTCAACTGCCTCTGCAGTGAACCCAGAACTACACAAAATCTTCTCCAGACCAAGAGAAAAATGGGAGGTCAGGGGATGTGGGTGGAAGAGTCTTTTTGAGGATAAGAGATGGGCAAGACTTGCATGGCCTTGCAAGGAAGATTGTATCTACAATTCAATGCCCTAATTTTAGTTTCAGATATATCATGAGTGGAAACATGCCGTTTAGTAAATGAGTGTGTGTGTGTGAGTGTACAGTTGGCTTCAGCATAACTAATAAGGCAAAGGAGTCCCCAAGACCATTCCAGAATGTATCTGCCTATTCTCATGGGAGTGAGGGGCACATGAAGTGTAAGAAACAGAGGCCACATTTCTTTCGCTCATGTGTCCTACCAACTCTTACCAACTTCAGCCCCACACGATCCAGCTGATTATTGCTTAGTTACATGGAACCACCAAGGGAACGGGGTAAGGAGGACCCTTGCTACAATAATCTTATGTACCCATGAGCCGCACACAGAACCACAACCTTCTCAAATTCTCTGTAACAATCATGATCACGGGGGAGGAGGGAGGAGCAGGGAGATCAATACCCTTTATTAATCTTACCATTTGGTGAAGTTTTTGGAACCTCATTTACTGAACTCTATTTGGTCATTGTTAAGTTAGCAAAGCTGACTTGCAAATAAGGGTAATTTCTTACATCTCTGTAATGCCTCATTTGGAGGGGCAGATTTTCCAGTTGATTTTTGCCAAGATCATAAAAGTTTGCTAATTCATCTCTACTCATTTAGATTCCGTTTGGACAGCAGATGAGCAAAGGTTAACGCCAATATGAGCTAGAACTCAAATAACTAAGTAAATAGTAAAACACAAATGAAGGCGAAAGTCTGGGCCCTTGAAGAGGGCCATTTTCTGGCTCTTCTAAAACCTCCACACCAAACCCAAAGCATCCACCCTCATATGAAACCCATGAATCACTCCCTTCCCTCCCACTCAGGCACAGCCAGCAAGCGCCTCCGTGGCAACAATGGTTTACGTTACGTGGCTGTCGTAACTAATCCTAGGCTTTTTCTTGGTGAAATGTGTGTTCTAAATCTACAGATAACAATGAAACGGCAGTACCTAAGGTGGTTTTTCTTCTGCCTGCCTCAGAACCTTCCTTTAAGCCTCAGGAGTGCCAGTTCGTTTCCTGACTTCAGACTGGACAGTCATCAGCCCTTAATAACGGAGGTATGCCTGCAATATCCACCCATCAAGAGAACAGGCACGCATTCCCAGTGTCCTCTGCTAGGCCTCAGCACTGCACCTGGAGTGATCCCTCCTCTCTGCTCCACTGCAGAAGGGCATCTGAATCCATTTAGTTACCTACTTCCAGTCCTCTTAATCAGTGACCTCTGAAGAGGACAAATGTCTGGAAAATTATCATTTCACTGTATTAAAGGAAATTAAACTGGATAATGGATCTAAGTAAAACACAGTCCAGAATCTACAGCAGGGAGTTTTGCCCCAAGGAAAGAAGACTTCTAGTTCTGAAGAGTTCACTGGTATCTATAATAAGACATATCTTGGGTCTTAACTCTCTCATAGTGCACAGGAGTTCACTGAGTGAGTGGGATTCTGTCTAACTCCTGTCCCCACTGGGACACTGTGTGCCAAAGAATGGCATATCCATTGTCACCAATCGCTACTCTGAGAGCCTAATGCTCAGGCATTCCCGCAGCATATGGAATAAAATGCTGACCCAATTAATCTTGAATTCCAGCCAGCATGTTTGACTCCAAGGTATCTCAACAGTGGGAGAGCCACTAGAAAAACCAATAATTTGATACAGTCCCTTTCCACACTCAGATTGCTTGCCTAAGCTTTTGGGCTCCATCCAGTGAAGGAATGTTGGCAAGCCCACCTTCCCTCACCAAATCCAGCCACTCAGAGGACTATGTCAATGACACAAAGAACCAAACTAGAATCCTAGGAATCAGCATACACATTTTAGGATGTCTATTTTTAGAATATTTATTTCTATTCCTACTCATTTTAGAATATTTATTTCTATTTCTGTTCATTTTAGAATATTTATTTCTAAATAAAACCAAAGGCACCTTTTTTCCTAGCAGTAAGTTTTCTGAACTATTGACATATCTTCTGCTAAACACTATCTCAATCCATCTATTCTTGTCTACATACATAGCTCCACATTTGTATGTGTATAGCTAGGCATACACGCACATATACATGTACTGTTAATTTATTGTACTGGGATACATTGTGGCATTTATAAAAGTTCTTACAATATATTAAATACATCATAGTTGAGTTCACTTTCTCCATCATTCTCCTTTATCCTCCCTCCTCCAATTCCTGGAACAGTTTCAACAGGTCTCATTTTTCCATTTACATCCACGTGTACACAGTATTTGCACCATATTCACCCTCCCACACCCTTTCCCCACCTCTTCCCTCCTCCCACTGGTGCCAACCCCCCAAGCAGGACCTGTTCTACCCTCCTGTTCTCCAATTTTGTAAAAGAAAAAAATGACATTTTTGTTTGTTTAAGATAGTTACAGAGGGAGTTTCCTTGTGACATTTCCATGTATATATGTATTATAACCCGAATTGGTTCATCTCCTCTATTTTTCTTCTTTCTAACTTAGTCCCCTTCTTATGTGATTTCAACAGCTTTGTACTTTAAATTCATTTTCTTATTCACACCTTCTTCAAAACAAGAAAAGCTGGCCTTTGGGGCCTGCTTATACCCAAACCTAATCCTTTCTGGATTTTTCTCATTCTGACAAGAGTTCACACTTTTATAGAGTCCTGCCCAAGGTGTGGATTACCTTTGCCCCCTGTTTTTTTAATTGACAAAGATAAAGTAACAACACTGTACCTCTTTCTACCACCCCCCCAATTGAAAAACATAAGGACAAACAAATGTCCCCACATATAGTATCTTAATACCACAACAATGACCATTTTTGTTCATTTTCTCCAGGAAAATTTGGTAGACTACATTTGTTTACTTTATTTCATAAGTGTCTGCCTGTGATACTAAATAATCTTTATAACTATAATTTTAATGGCCACACTGAGTGAGTGTACCCAATAATTTACTTAGCTGTTTATCTATTGTTAGGCATTTAGTTGCTTCAATTTTCACTTCTTTTTTTTAAGTTGGGATGAACACTTTTATATAAGCTATTAATTTAAAGCAGTATGCAGAGATAACTCTTTCTCACTAATCTAAAAATACAGGCTTTATTTATTTGCAACTCACCTTTGATTATGAAATTTGTTTGAGAGTAATTAAGACATTAATATTCCAAATAGCTCCTTGACATCTAGCTCTCCCTGAAATCAGACGGGTGCAAACATGACTTGCCACTTTCACCTCAACACTACACAGACCATAGACAGTTTGCCTAGAGAAAATGAACAGCACTAACTCCTGCTGGTCTAGGGCCATGAAACTAACTCTAAGAACTACAGTCCATAGCTCAAGGGGGTGACCTGGCCAGGGAAGCCATGGTTATAATGCCACTGGGGTTTCATGCTCAATCTAGACTTCAAGGCAACCCTCCCACAGTCTGTGCTCCCAGGCCAGGTATGAATTCTAACAGAACAGCTTCCGGGTACATCATGGAAACAGGCCAAGAAAATTGAGTCTTAGCTGTTAGATGCTTTTTGAAGATGGCCAAGGGTCTCTTCAAGTGACACAGTTCCTTGCATGGATGTGGTGACTATTGCATTAGCTGGATGACTCCAAGCAAGAAACAAACATGTGCTTCATAATCTCTGTCTACAGTGTGCTGATAAGGACAGTCCCCCGACCCCTGCCCCATGAGGATGTTATGGGGGCCAAATGAGAAAATGCAAGTGACGTGCACAGGGGAAGGCTGAGATTGGTTAGGACACAGAAGTGTATCACATGTGGCAGAATGTTAATGTGACATGGGAACGTGTACTTTCATTTGCTAAATGGACACATAAAGGAATGATGAATGAACCAGTGTGTGACATGGTTCCACTCGTCTCATGGACACTATTCTGTAGACTCTACCTTTTGCTTTCTGAACAAAATCATTTTCTTAGTAATAATCTCTGTAAGCCTGATCCCCTCTTCACCACAACTGAAGGCCAATGAAGACCTGCAAAGATGTGTTCACCTAAGCAATTCCTAATATCCAGGAAAATTCCATTCAAAAGCTTTAGAAAATGTCATCCAGCCTCAAATAGAAGTCAAAATCAATCCACAACACAAGTTCTAGGTGTCTTCCCTATCAGGAAAATCATGTCAACTCAATGATTACTACTCTCCACAAACTAAACTGATAAACAGCCCTAAATATTAACTTTCAATTTTTCTAATGAAGAAATGAGTTTTATGTACTAAATAACTCCATAAAGGAGAGAAGAGCTTAGAACTATTTTACTATTATTGTTTTGTCACCAGCAATTAATTCTTCAGATTTGTCCTATGCGTTTGATGGTTGGGTCCAACACTCAGAATATCTTTCCAAACCAGCAGAGTGATGTAAGAACATTATTTCAGTGCAGTTCCTGGGAAATCGTTATGATGGATAGGATGGCAGGACAAACTTATTCAGACACACATTTTTCAGTAGTGGCAGCAAAAAAGCTGAAAAATTACTAGTAAATTGGTTTTTTGCAAAAATGCTCTCTCTTTCAAATTTCCCCTAGTATGAAGGTCTTCTGTAGAATGATGGCACAATACATTCTGACATACGTGGACAGCAGGACAGCTAAAGAATGGATGCAAGATAAGAATGAGGGTTAAGATTTAATTTTCTTATTATGCTCCCAGCTTCCCATACTCTTCCCCCACACCAGCTTCTTTTGTGTGCATCTTTTTAACCTTTTGGGATAAGTGATTATGAAAGATATATTTTATCTCTGCTAGTAGGCTTGCCTTGCTCCACCCACCACATATAATCTTGTCCTCTGCAGAATAAGCCAAGGTATTACTGTACCTCTGGTCTGTTCTCTCCTCTCTAAAACTGCCCTGTAGGTGGAGTTTCAGATTACAGAGGTCTGCAAATATTTCCAGGACCTAGAAAAGAACCACAAACCTCCCTTTGCTTTCTCTGCAAGTCTTGCCTTTGAGGACACACTCTGCAGCAATGAAGTGGGACCCTTGGGCATCCAGGGGTGAAGGCTAATGCAGGGGTCTCAAACCAAAGCAGTGATGCCCCTTGGCTTATCTGGCAATGTCTGAGACATTTCTAGCTGTTGCACCTGGAGAAGGGCATGTTCCTTCTCTCTGTGGTTAGAAGCCAGGGCTGCTTACCACCACAGAGCATTGTACTGGAGAGTGCCTCCAACAGTGAGGAGTCTAGTCTAAAATACCAGTAGTGCAGTAAGTGATAAACTGTTCTTAACTGAATCAGAGGATGAAGACATTACTTTCTGTTATCCCCAAACACAATCACCAGTAGGTTCTCAGCATAAAGTATAAAGAACTTGATTTTCCTCTGAGCCTTACATTCAGTGGGCACTGGTGGCAGCCTGAGAGGTGGCAGGACTGCGTGGCCTGGGATACACAGGTCAATTTAATGGAAGAGGCCGGCTACAGAGTAGATCAGTCCTGTAAAAAGCTCTCAGGCAGGAGCTGTGCAGTTTTCTCTCTTCTTCCCCTTCAGTGACCTATCCTGCCTGCTGGCCTGCAGTACCGGGACTGAGAATGTTTTGGAGGCATTGGGCCTCTGTGTTGGACATCTGGTTCTATTAGAAACAGTGTTGATTTGGGATCTGGTGAAACTGGGTGTTGCCTATGTTTCTCACTTGCAATAATGTTGAACAAGTGGCATGAACTCTTTGAACCCCAGTTTCATCTGTGAAATGGGGATAGGGCACTGACCTTTGTGGACATTTGCATAGACTACCTGAACATCTGGCCCACAGATTCTCTGACCCCATAAGCATCACAAGCATCACAGTTGTCATGGCTGCTGTTCCAAGTCTCTGTGCTGGGCTCTTACCCTCTCTCTCCCCGCCACCCTCACCCCCAGCCCCCAAGGATAGGGCATGAGGTCTGTGGACTCTGGGCTAGACAGTACAGCTCTTGCCCAGCTGTACTGTCTTCCTGGACACTTGGCTCCAGATGCCAGGATGCTGCATAGCCCTATCCCTCCCAGATGACTATTTTTCTCAAAGGCAAGGGGTACAGCAAAGGGCAGCTCACAAGCAACATGCTTAAGTGATTTCTGCTTTAAGTTTAGCCTGGAGGAGAGCTCTTCCATGTGCACTAGGCAGCTGTGAATCTGCCTAATAAAGTGAAGGCATTTACCCCACTGGTATTCCCCAAGAGGAATCATGGGCCACCTGCATCTCTCTAGCTGCATTTAATAATTCAGTGCAGGATGAATTTGCATGATTAACATAAAGCCTCATGATTTTATTTTCTTTCAGGATTTAAATACTGAAACAACTACCATTGTTTTCATTTTCAGAGGTTGTGATCAAAACACAAAACTTGATTCTAGAATGAATAATTTCTTCTATTTTTTTTAAAGTATTTTCAACTACCACTCTCTAGGGAATCAAAGAAAAGAGTAGATGCAGGAAAACCCAGGTCGTTTTTTATGACTGGTGTTAACCCATGAGATACCAACTGCTCCTCTATGATTTATTCTTGGTGGCATTCCCATGAGTGTGGTCAGCTCCCCACAGAATTCAGGATGGCTAACCTCAACATTCATTCCAGCAGTTCCTCACTGCAGGGCCGGCCACTTATCTGCTCGAGATTAGAATCTTCACTAAATCTTTAAAACAGCAGCTCTCCTGAATTCCAATAATAGATTAATCACGTCATCCTCAAAAAGTAGTAAAAACCCTAAACCAAGTAAGTTGCATTTGGTAAACCATCTGCCTCTGACGTGGAGACATGCATGTGAAAGACAATTTGCAAAGCAGACAGGCGGCATCACTGAGGGCTTCCTGATGAATACAGTAAACCAGGTTTGTCTAATGGGGAAACATGCGTTACTATCAAAAGAAAAACGAGTGTACCCCACATGGAAAAAAAAGCAGGCTTTAATATCTGAGAAGCATTTCACGCTGTGCCTGGCAGCAACTCCCCGCCTGTCTGATTTTCCTTAACACAAAGGCCGACCTCACCTGTTTAAAAATAATTAGGAAGCCGGCAGCCTAATTTGGTTGGAAGTCCGTGTGGCTGTGTTTGCGTGTATTTCTGAACCACTGACGCCTCTTGTTGTCTCTGCATTCAGGAACCATGGTCAGCAAGGACTCCGGCAAATGCAGCCTCACGACCCCCGAGCGCGAAGTGGAGCCAGCCGCCTGCCTGGCCCTGGAGATGAAATACGCCCTGGATCCCAACCGGCAGATTAAGAAGCGAAACAAAGCCCTGCAGGTGCGCTTTAAGGATATCTGTGAGGCCCAGAATGAGCAGAGGGACACACAGCTGTCCTCAGGACCAGTGGGTGAGAAGCGGGAGGTCAAGCCTGTGTCCTGCAGGGCAGCCTACCGCAAGTACATGACAGTGCCTGCGCGCCGCTCCATCCCCAACGTCACCAAGAGCACAGGGGTGCAGACCTCACCGGACCTTCGCAAGTGTTACCAGACATTCCCGCTGGACCGCAAGAAAGGGAATCTCAAAAGCATCCCAGGTGTGGATCCCTACAAAAGCCAAAACAATGGGTTTCTAACAGATATGAAAGAGAAGGGTGAGGCTGGACCCACGGAAGACCCCCGACCTTGTGGCGCTGGGCGGGTTCACAAGACCACCGCCTTGGTTTTCCATTCCGATGAGCATGTGAATGCAGTGGAGCAGCCTTCTGGGGTCAACTGTGCAGAACCCTGCAAAACCCCCGACATGCTCGGCCACTCAGAAGCTCTGCTCCAGAACTCTGGGCCACCCTCCGAAGAGCCTGCTCACCAGCTACAGGGGAGAGTGAAGCCCGACAGGGGGACTCTGGACTCCGAGGAGCCCACTCCACCTGCCCATGGGAGGGTGTTTAAAACAGAGGTTGCCACTGTATACCTGCCTGCCATCAGGGACAGCGCCCCTGAGCCTGGCTTGTCAAACTCTGCCACAGCCAGCCAGTGGTCCCTCTGCCCTGCGGAGGAAGAGCAGAGGAGAGCTGCCCATCTCAACGGGCTGCAGAGGCCCCCGGGCTCTGCTGTGGCCTGTTCGCCCCCAGTGCCGTGCCTGTCCCCTGAATGTAGCGAACAGCCCCTGGAGACCCAGCCCAGTCCCTCAGCCATGGCAGCAAGCAAAGATTGCCAACAAATTGTGCCTCACACGGAAGTGGTGGACCTCAAGGCCCAGCTTCAGGTGATGGAGAACTTGATCAGTTCAAGTCAGGAGACCATCAAAGTGCTCTTGGGGGTCATTCAGGAGCTGGAGAAAGGAGAGGCTCACCGGGAAGGGTATGTATGTTTGCTGTGTCTTGCGTGCTTTGTAGGCTCATCACCCAAGGGTCCCTCTATATTCCCCAAATCTAAATCCATGCGGAAACTAAAGCCAGCATTTCCACGAGCAGCTATCGTCTAAAGACATGCAAGCTGCACAGGTGACAGATGTGTTAAAAGGCCAGGCCTCACACCATGCTCACCTTCAAGGTATACTTGTTGGCTAGCATTCACCTGTCTGGCCTTGGATTCAAACCATACCTGTATTTTGAATGAACTCATGGATCTTTCCTTTAAATCTATGACTAGATATTTAGGATTGTGATAACATGTAATACATATGACAGTCGAAAACGTCTAAATAAGATACTTGCCCCTTAGGGATCATATTATGGAAGAGAAAAAAATTCAGGTGGCATTAGGAAAAAAAGTCAATTGACTATGAACTTAAAATAGCTAATTGAAATGACGTTGATATTCAGGACTATATATGGTTTATATAATAGGCAATATATTTTTCATCCTTTTCCTGGAACACAAAGAAGAAGTGCCCCAACTTAGATGAGCCCTATTTGTGTATGATTAGAAGACGGACCTCTGTCCTCTGTGTATCCAGCTGGGCTAGAGAAAGACAGCTATGAAGTTCACAGCCCACACTATATAACAGTGATAAGAGCTTGCTGGACTTAAGTGTCTTTCAAAGTTGAAACTGTGCAGCAGCAACTTTTGAAACAAATGAGCTAAGGATAAGCCAGTTATTGAACTTGCTAGCTGAAAAGACCCCCTATGGACCAGGCTGAGGGTGAGGCTGGTAGAAATTGCCAACGCTGCTGTGGTCCTTTGCTTCTCCAAACAGTTCTTATGGCTCACCAGCCTTTATCTGCACTGCCAAGTCTTTTCCATCCCATTCCATCTGGAAGCTGGACTTCCTCCAGCCTGTGTTCTGGAGGTTTGATGGGAGGCAGTGCTCTGCTGCACCCTTCATTCGGTAGGTGAAGTAGACTGGCAGCAGCGTGAAGAAGGTAGACCAGGCAATGCATTATCAGGGTAGGAGACCGCGCTGGGCACAGAGCTCCTCAAAAGGCTCACTGTGGTTGAATTAGACAGTGTAAGCTTTTTGTAGGTAACAGAGAAGAAACAAACTCTGCATTCCAGAGCAAGAGAAAAGGCTACAGCACTGGCTCCAATGACAGGGTACCTGGTATGCGTCCTGCCCTGGCTTTTAGCCGCTCAGCCGAGTGCAGGTGGCCTATCTACAAAAGGAGCTAATTTTCAATACCACCCCACCTTCAATTTAAACAGGAAAATTGCAGTAGATGCTATTAAGCAAAAAGACTTGCTAGCCAAATGCAAAAGCAACTAACAGGAAATTAACAGGAAGATAGAACTTTCAGAAAGCCTTGTTCCAACTTGGGATCCCATCTCCATATTCACCCCATCTCAGTCATTGATTCTCAAATCTGTACATATTATCCAAATGCAACATACTGGAGAGGAGTGTTACATCAGGGATTTGTTGATCAGTAGGTTACATTCCCATGTGAAAAATTAAAAGAAATTGAAAGTTCAAGCCAGGAATATGACTCAGTAGTAGAGTACTTGCCTAGCATGCATGAGATTCTGGGTTCAAACTCTCAGCATTTAAAAAAAAAATGCCAAAGCAACAACCTGATCAGTATTTGGCATTATTTTGATAATTTTGATATAGCTGGTAGTGACGTGAGCCAGACAGCAGAAAAAGACAGCAATATTGCCAAATAAGAAATAAAATTTCCCAAATATTATAAAACCAACGTGTGTGCTAATGTGCATATTCACAGGGGTGTGTGCCTAATTCAAAACCTGTGATGCTGAACACCCACAGACATTACTGAAAGAAAAACCATGCTTCTCTGCTGGCCTTTCTTATACTATGAGAACAAGGCTGGAACTTTGTTTACCATGAGGTCCTCTGGGTTCCTTGCCCAGCTTAGTAAAGGCAGGTCTGGATGACAATTCTGGCTGTGACCACTTAGGCAAATGCTGAACTACTCTGTGCCTCATTACTCCATCTGTAAATTGGAGATCTCTGCTCTGCAATGGGGAGTGAGAATTACACAGGTAACCTTGGAGTATGTTTAGCTTAGTGACAAATGTACCTCAATGGAACCAGGTCTAGTCAGCAATGTTTGGGATAGGAGAAGGGGTCTTGAGAACACTTAATGCCTCATGTCTGAATTCAACATGAATGCACTCACACACTATCCATCTCAGCACACAGACTGGCACCCAACACTATCTCTAAAAGCCCTGGAGCTTCTCTGTCCAGTATGGTGACTGCTGGCACATGTGGCTATTGAAACTTCAGCTCACAATCAGTTACAGTTGAAAATTCAGCTCTGTTTATACTGGCCACGTGCAAGTGCTTGACAGCGATACTCATAAAAGTGCAAATAGAAAATGTCACTCATCATGAAGAATCCTTCATTCCAATATGCCAAAACATGGCACAGGGCCTGGTTCCCAGCATTCTGAGGACACAGAACCTTATCTTAAGGCAACAGATGGTTTAATTTTAAAATCAATCCATAGTCCAGTGGCTACTCACATAGGAAAAGGTCACCATAGCAAGGCAGGTCCACCTGGAGATGGACTCCCAAAACTGGTCCTAGAACCTTCACTTTCACTTCCCTCTTGGAGGCCCCTGGCCACAGATAACAATAAAACTGGTAGTTTTTAAACTCCAAGGCCCTCTCTGGTTCTGCCAAACAGCATTAAGTTGGCTAAAACTCAAACTTAACACCTTTGTTGTCCATGTCAGTATATCAGAGAGGTCAGCAGCCTCCAAAAAGGGCAAAGAAGAAGCCTTTCCTAGGCTCGGATCCCACAGAGTCCAGGGAGTGGGAGAACCAGCCACAGCCAGTGCCGATCAAGACCATCTCTACAACTGGCTCTGGGGAATGAGTGGCATCTGCTCTTTTCCCTGGTGTAAATTCTGCAGTAGCAGCCAATTTCCAGCAAAATCCAAATCTGAAAATTTATCACTCTGCTCCTCTTAACACTCAGCTAATTCCTGAAGAGCAAACTTCCGAGGATCCTTGAGAAAGAGGAATTCACAGGGGTTACTTTATGTACTTGATTGAGGCTGGAAACAGGTACTTTAGTAGCATCCCAGGGTAATAAAACAGGAAAACTCACTCTACTTTATATGGACTATTATTTAGTCATTCTGTGACATGACAAAGAATTGAAAGACCAAGTTAAAATGTCTACAGAGTTGTCCATGGAAGATATCTTAGAGCCTATAGGTCAGTAACTGTGGAGAGCAACCAATAG
Organism: Castor canadensis; assembly: GCF_047511655.1. Lineage (NCBI taxonomy): Eukaryota > Metazoa > Chordata > Mammalia > Rodentia > Castoridae > Castor > Castor canadensis. The sequence goes on from NC_133392.1 coordinate 5,596,621, forward strand.
CTTGGTAGAGTCAACTCCTTTCACCACCTGTCACCCCCAGTAAAGCACAGGGCAACTTTCTATACAATTTCAGCTGCATTAAGAAGAGTCTTGTGAAGAGCTGAGGGCATGACTCAAGTGGGAGAGCGCCTGCCTAACAAATGAAAGGTCTTGAGTTCAAACACCAGTACTATAAACAAAAAATACTGGTGAGGGTAGGTACCTTGGAGACAATGACTGAATCTAAGTGACAAATTTTGCCCCCCAAATTTTCACATTTTGCTCCTGGGCCTATGGGAGCCATTAGCCTGATCTTGTGTATGACATGAGGAAAGAGGTAAGGAAACCAACACTCTTTGAGTTTGACCAACAGCCCTTAGCCACTGGTGTTTCTTGGAACACACACCATGGGTAAAATCTTTAATGGGACATCTTTTCACTATCAAGTTTGTCAGGCAGGCTCTTCTCAGTGGTTCTTATTCTTTGGAGGAATCTGTCTGTCACAGAACTGCTTTCAGTAGTTTCCAAATAATTTTTCATAAGAGACTTTTTCATTAATCTTATTTGCTGTGTGCATTTCTGAAAGGCCATAGCAGAAAGTTTTCATCTTAGTAAGGTGGTTTAACCTCAGCAAGCTTCAGTTTTGTCTTCTATCAAGTAGGAACAGTTTTTAGCTTAAATGTAATAGTTACAAAGCCCCCACATATAACCAGCTCACAGTGGGCACTGAAAAAAAAGGGCAGGGTCTATTAAGAACCTTTCAGTAGGATGCACTCTGAGTAGATATATGTACAGAAAGTATTCAAAACCATGCCTTTTAGCCCCTTGTAAAACGTTTGGGCAATTCACTAAAATCGCCGTGCTTTTTGCAATGCAGGCAGCATTTGATCACTCAGCTTGCATGAATGCCAAGAATTATCCTGCTTATTTCAGAGCTCTCAGTATTATTCTTGTCTCTTCTCGGGAAGCTCAGGCTACCTACGTGACTAATGTAGTCATTGAAGGCTGAGAACAGGGCAAATGGGGTTCATATTTTAAAACCCAACCAATTCTGAGAACAGTGACAATTCCCCATAGCAGCTATGGGGCTCCTGACCTGGGCAGGAGAATTGCGGAGCAGCCAGCTGCAGGTCAGCATGGCTCATTGTGCAAACTTGTCCATCAATGGTATGTGGCAGCCAGAACAGTACCCAAGATGGAGACAGCTCCGATTGCTTCTAAGATTGCCCATTACAGATACTTTGGAGAAGACCTGAAACTCATGTGAGAAGCCATATTCAAGAATATGAAGCCAAGGTGGGGATCTGCTGCTGCCCAGAGAGAAGCAGGTTCTTCCCTATGGCATGTCAGGTATATCTGTGGGCTGGGGGTCAGGGAAGTAGTGAGACTGTAGCCACACCGGGTGCTTATACATGATCAATAGGAAGAAAAGAAGTCATGAAACTTCAGGGCTTTGTGGAGGAACTGAATCAGTACAAATGTGAGACCTTGACTTAAAATAAGAAATCGTAAATGACAAGCCAACCTAAGGTGTCTAATAGCTTGCAGAAAGGGTTGTAATATCTAGTTACGAAGTCTCCTGCAACTCTTGCTATCTAGTCATGGAGACTGCTCTCTGTTACTGAGGGTCCTAGTCACCCTAGAAAAAGGTGACTTCTCAGGTGCCTAAGACCCAATTCTTCCCAGTTTAGGAAGTGGTTTAAAAAAAAAAAAAAAGAAGCCAGGAGAACTCCCCCTAAGTTCAGTGGCATTATAAGGACAGCACTCACAGGCTTTCAAGACTAGGGAGACAGGAATGAAGAATGGAGTTCATACATGCCCAGTGTGGTGACTTGTATTAATGTTCACTCAACTTCGTTTTCCCTTTAGGAACTCCTAAAAAGTTAAAATAGACACAAAGTAAGGAAGGGATAGGTGCAGACATGCATGTCACAGGTGAGGAACTAAGGGATGTCAACAGTCAGTTCTTTTGTGACAGAGTCAGCAAACATTTTCTCAGGAGGTCAGAAAGTAAATATTTTAGGTTGGGGGAGGGCATACAATTTATTTACAATGATCTATTCTGCCATTGTATCCTAAAAGCAACCAAAGACAATCTGTGTTCAAATGGGCATAGTTGTGTTCCAATAAAACTCTCCTCACAAGATTACGTGGTAGCCAGATTTGGGCCATGGGCAGTAGTTTGTAGACACAGGTTACATGTCTCATCAATGTAGTTGCTACATTGCTCAATTGAAACTCAGGCCAGAGTACAAATGTAGGTGATCGAGGGTTTGTGACTGCGAAATACACAGGTGTAGCCTTCATTCACACATTCAGAGGGTTTCTACTAAGAGTCTCCTATGTGTTAGACACTGGACACTGTGCCAGGCAATCAGCACAGGTGAGAAAACACCATGTGAACTCAGGTAGTCTTTAAGCAGTGCACAGCTATGGACATTCAGGATGTCGGAGTGTATGCTTCATTGTTTATCAGGGTCCAGCTTTGGAATTATGAGTATGTATACAGCACACACAGGTGAGATGTATATGTATTCTTTATACAACAGCATTTCTTGAAACCACAGAAAAGGTCTCACTTTCCCCCTACAGGAATAAAAGGCCATCACAGCACATGTTCCCAGGCTGTAACTTGCTTTAATCTAGATATTGATTCTAGATGGATAGCAATGATATACCAACTCTAGCTCATGCCCTTATATTGGCAACTCACTCAGATTCAGGCATTTGTCAGAAGGACCTGCCAGGGGATAAGAAATCTCTCTGAATTTGCTCTAATTACCCATGCCCAAACAGAATAAATGCTGCATCACAATTATGCAGGAAGCATAGGGGACAGTTTAATTTGTTTAAGTCACAGAACAGAAAGAACCAACATGGAAAATTGTGCACTGCTGTGGCAGTGGTACCATAAACACTATGGAATCAAAAGATCTTCCACCACATTCTCACTTACCAACTCTCCAATTCTCTGCTCCAAGAGCCCAGGGAAAGCTGGGCACAGTCAGGCAATCCCATTCCACTTGGCTGTACATAGTCTATAAGGATGACTGGGCTCCTCCTGCCAAAACCTACCCAATTAATTGAGATCAAAGTCTTCCACCTGGTTAGCTGGGAATAGCAATGTTTGGGTTGTGGATGGGTGACATTAGACAGTCTCACACCCACCTCTGTGGTCCTAAAACCCCACTTTGGGGATCTAGAATGTTGAGAGCTGCTTCCCTGGCTGTGGTAGGACGTACCACAGAAAAGAGGGCATGGTGAACAGCTGAGGGAATGCAGCACTCCAGGCGAGATCAGACGCAAAAAATGTTCTTATTTCTGCCAGATGCTCTCCTGTCCCTTCACACTCTCAATTTGCACGGGATGAAAATGTCAGCACTTCATTTTCTAATGTTCTTGATAAGTCTGTTTCCTTGTCTCTCGCCACAGTTATTGTAACCAAAAATGTTTTCAACCATTGCAGCTGGCTGACTGAGGTCAGCCTCCTCTGCACTTGATTTTTCCATCTTCAGGGAATGAGATTCAGGAGCAGAGCAAAGTGAAAGGATGGGACTCTGTGGTCAGTCAGTCCTGAGCTGGGAACTTCACACAGGTGGCCCTCTGCTGACTTCCCTGGGTTAAAGGTTGCAGCTCCTCCCAACCTCAGCCTCTTCCTCTGTAACAGGGACCTAGGCATGCCTGCTTAAGGGCAGCTCTTGTAGATTAAATAAAATGTGGAAGCCAGGTGTGGTAGCACACGTCCGAGGCAGTAAAATCACAAGTCTGAGGCCAGCCTGGGCTACACAATGAGACCCTGTGTCAAAGATAAATAAATGAAACTTTAAATATATATGTATATGTAAATTTACATATATATTTATATGGAAGGCAAAGATGTCAGTTAAAAAAGGTGTCTTCACTTAATCATTCCTTTTTCCACAGGCAAAGATGCCTAGATCTTAAAAGGCACATGCTTGGACATGTGAGGCGCTACCTCTGGCTTTACTACATAGGCTGGCAAATCATGGACCATAGGAAAGGGCTGAGGATTACAGAATGGAGACACCATGGTTTGTACTCATCTTCAGAGAAAAGTACAGGACATACAGCATCAAGGGCAAGAGAGCTGAGAAGTCAGGAAACCTGGATTTAATTCCAGTTCACCTTACTTTCAGTTTTCTGAGCTGCATTTTCTGACATGAAAGCAAGAGGGCTCAAATGAGAAGGGGCCCTATAGGCTCTTTTCTTCTCCAAGAACACATTCTACAGAAATATCTAAAATTATCACAATTTTTGCCCCTGCCTTAAAAAACTCTTTAAGGCTTACAGAGGAAAAAAAATTTCTACAGATCTCTGTCAAAGTGTACAACAGTCCTGATGTTCTGTCTCCTTTTCTCCTCTTGACACTTCATCAATTCCTTATCTCTCCCACAGCTACAAATGCCGGAGTTGGCCTCAGTCCTTCAAGGTTGCATCTCTTGAGTAGTTTTCAGGGAACTATTTTTTTTTCTTTCTGTTGCAACTTACAGCTTGCACAGATTTGTGACAGAATATTCACGTCCTAATGTCGAAGGACAGTTATTATTTTTGTGGCTTTGAGCTAAAGATACATATCATATCCTTTCAAGATGTTTTTGTTATTTAATTAAAAGGGTCATGGTGAGCCTTCTTGCTAGCTTACAATTAGATAACTTTGTAAATATTGTCCTTAAATTCTTGAAAAATAATATGCCTTTCCATCTCTAATAGGTAAAATAAGGCAAAATACATTTGTAGGTATATACAATACATTTCACGGTCTTGCTTTGGGCTTCATGTATGTATCACACAGACTTGAAAATGTAATTTAAATAATCTCCCTGTGCAGAATGCCAAAAGAGCTTTCAAATACCTCCCTAGCTTTTCAAGTTAGTAGGTGAATAAAAACCTCACCACCAAGCCAGTAGGCAATTCAGACACCCCATTTGCAGATAAAATGAGCAATTCAAGGCATGACATGAACGTTTATGGAATTTATAGATTTGTGTTCCAGAATTTGGATTTTGAAAAAAGATGAACTGCAAGTTCTAGTTTTCAAACATTTTTTAGGTTCCTATGCAATTTCTGCTAAGCTATGCAAAAAAGGTTTGTGCTTTAATTCCTGGTGGATCTGAGGGAGCATTCCAGTGGAGTGAGCATCCCCAGCAGAACACCGACAGAGTTCACCTATTTAGAGCACCCATATATGCCAACCACTCGATACTGTCATATTAAATCCTTAAAATAACAATGTAAGACAGAAGAGTCTTTGCTCCCATTTCCTGTGTGGGGAACAGGAAATGTTTCTCTCTCTCTTCCCCACCCCACCCCCCAGTTTGTCTGTACTTCATCCTGTTATACTAAAATAAATTCCTGCTAAAACTTTCCAAAAAAATTATAATTCAAAACAGAAATGACCTCTATCAAAAACCAAAGCTTGGGTGTGCTAAGTACCTTCCCCAAGGTCAAAAGAAATGGCAGAGCCAGAATTCACATCTAACTTGAGGAAATGAGAACAGTTACCCTCATACGTCCATGAAAATGTCCACACATACAGAAAAAGCAGGCACTTTTCTGGCTACTGCAGGTTCTTTAAGTTGAAAGGGCTCCTGCCACCAGCCCTGTTGGGGTTCATGCTAATTCATCTTTGGGGAAAGCTAGGGGCAGCAGAGACCTCCATTTCAAGGGATCCCGGGGATCAAGTATATTTCCAAGAATTCACCAGCATTCAGAGGAACCCCCTTCATGCATTAGTTGAAAAAAAAAATACCATTGTGAGCACATATGAATAAAAGAAATAAAAAATAAAAATAAATAAATAATGAATACCATTGATATTCCAGTCCTGTGGGTAACAGGACACAAAATTTATCCGTGAGCACGCTGCCCAAGAAAAATATTTCAGCAGGCCTTTGTAAGATGAGTGGCCCATTGAATGACCAACAAGTAACCACCTGGGCTCCTATTTCCTCAAATTGATTCCAAACAAAGTGACACATGAACAACAAATGAAAGTTTTCAGTGCAATATAAAAACAACAACAAATTAAAGCACATGAACAGACTTAAGAAAAGTTTTCAGTGTAATAGAAAAATAAACTTTGCATGTATTTTAACAAGATTTGAAAAAAAAATTCTCATCCTGGGAAAAGATCATTTAAATTTGGGCATAATTCAACTAAAAATGGAGACAAATTTTTATCAGTATCCCATTGGTTACAGCACAAGACTTTCTCTCCAGGTAAGTTTCATAATTGGACATTAAGGATTTTACAAATAATCAGACCAAAATTAAAGATTTGAATCTCAAGAGAGGAGTGCTCTAAAGCCTTTGTTCGAAAAATAAATGCAAGGTCAGGTTCTTGAAATAAAGCACAAAAGCTTCAAGAAAAATAAGTTCTCACTTAAAATTGTTAACTAAGCTGTTCTAAAAACATACATCAAAAGGAACTATAAATAAAAGATAAAAGCCTGTGTGGATATTTATCATCAGGACGACTGACAAATACACACAATTAATACTTTCAAAGTGAAACCTCTGTAAGTTATACCACGTGTGCTCACACTCAAGTTGGAGAAAAAGGACAGCCCAGAAGGAAAATCTGTTTTAATACTGTATTGTGACATCCTTATTTTCACTCTAGCTTAGTGCTACCAAAACTCCTTTCCATTAATTTTCAATGAACTAAAGCTTAAGCTTTAACTCTCCACCAGGAACAGAAGTAAATCAGCTCTGCCTGGACTCAGCCCTAAAAAGTTGTCTTTGTTATAAATAGCTGTTGCTGGTGCCTCCTGGGGCAAGTCAGTGTTATCATTATTATCATCATTTTGCAACTAAGCAGCTCCCCAAGTGCATGAATGCATGAAAGAAATTGCAGGCTTTATCATGTGCATAATATATAACCAGGAAGTCCACACGCAAATGAATTACTATCTGTCTTGGTTTTTACATATATGATTTTAGATTATGAAAATATGATTATAAAACACTAAAGGGGAAAAGAAGCCCTACCTGAAGAACAGTATGCATCTCTCTATTTGTCTCTGTCCAGATCTGCACGTATTTCTGACAGTTATAATAATGTATATATAATAATGATAATACAATTCTTCACTGGGCATGACTCTATACAGTGAAGTAAGCAAGGAGCTAGGTCAGGGCCATAGGGAGAGACAAAGAAAATAAGGATGAATAGTGGAGGTGAGACGTAGAGGGCTGAGCAAGGAAGCCAGGGGGACCAGCTGACTCCCACTTGCTCTACTGGGGGAGGAGCTGCCACACAGGTTGGAATCTCACAGTAGCTCAGATGCCCTTCCACTAACCGCCATTATTGTTTCACTTTAATTCTTTGTAATGAAAACAAGCATTAAACCCTTCCCTAATAGCTAGAGCCTCCCCAGAATTATAGTGTCACCACATTTTGGAAGCTGTTGGGCCAATAAAAGTTAATTTGTCAACACCATCTAAAGAAAGCAAGTGAGTTCATTAATGGTGTGTCTTGGCAATACACATCCACCAGGATGCCTCCCAGGCTGAAGAAATGACCTTTTCTGGGCATGAGAAAAGGGGCTGCTTGAGGTGCAAGGGTGAGCCATTTATTTTCATAACTGGGCATAGGAAGCAAAAGATGACTGACCTTTTCTCACTTGTTTGGGAAAAAATTTAAATGGAACAGTGCTAATACTATTTAAACCAATGTTCCTTACCCAGCTGGGAACATCACAAGACTGACAGATCTATTTTCTTTTCACAAACAAAAAGGCAGTTTCTGTTAACTTAAAAAAATACTTTTTTCAGATTCTTCATTTGCTCACTCATTTGTTCATCCCATCATTACTCAAAGAATATTTCTTGGTCATTAGGCATGTGGTCACTGAAAGTTCATGAGGGAACAGCCAACATCTCTGCCCTCTTTGTGCTGACATTCTAGTGGAGGGAGACAGAGGAAAAGCAAAATCACCCACTGGAATGTAAGGATAAGTATTGTGGAGAAGTTTAAAGCAGGGTAGTCAAGGGACTGAGGGATGGCTATGAGCTTTCTTCCAGTTAAGAAAGAACCAGGCACCACAGAGGCACAATTCATGTCCTAGTCAATGGAGGACCTCAAGCACCGGGCTGGGACTGGACCGATGAATAAAGACATGTTTCCTCCAGCAAAATGCTCTTGGTCCTTGCCATAGGAAAAAGGGACTCAGTTCCAGAGTCCACTGTGGTGTGTGATCTGCAGAGGCTCACAAAACACTGGAATGTGCTAGAAGATGTGCTGACCTGCTTAGGGATGATGGTGGTTTCACAAGCATTGGAAGGAGTGTCATGGAAGGAGTTACCTTTCAAGGTTAATTTCCTTAACATTTAAGCAATTCCTTCATCTTTAAAAATAGGTCTTCTAGATTTTAAGTGTCTTGAGGGAAAGGTCTGTGTTTATTCATCCAAGCAGCTGACATGCATCAAAGGCCGTGCACAGCACCAATGCACAGCAAGTGCCAGGTGAACTGTGAGCAGGCGAGCACGGAAGCATATGGTTGTTAATGGCTAGTTTCTAGCCGAGTCCTTCAAGGTCTCTGATAAGAAGACTGAGCAGAAATAACCAGAATTGTTGAAAATCATTCTGACAGTAAATAAGTCTGCATGGAGTTTGTATATAGGTCCAGCCCTTTCAAATTCTTGCCTCTGAGAGAATGGAAAAAATCTATGATTTTGAGAAATTTACCCTATGGTAGAAAAAAATTAAGGATTACACAAATGGGACAAAGAAAGACTTACCTCAGCTCTGATTGGGATGTGCTCTAACGCACTGTGCCTATGTGACCAACATAGGAGTTCTCAGAGCCCTTCAGCCATAAAATGCTGCCAAACCCACTGGCATGTTCTCAGGCAGCATTCCCGCTGAGTCCGAAATGGGACACCAAAAACATATCTACCTTGGTGTAATCAGTCAAGGCAGATCCTTATTCTATATAAGAAGTGTGTGGAAAGTGCATTTTCATATTCAGGGGAGTACGTGAATGTTTTTGAAAAAGTAGTGTTTGATCTCAGATCTCTTTCCCCCAAAGATGACCCAGATTAATGCAGGAAACGAATAGTTAACGAGACTGCCTTATCACTTGACTTTACATGTAGAAGCCAAGGAGCAGGACGGCAGAGAAACCAGAGTCAGAATATTTAGTAATTGTGTTAACATTCTCTAAACATTCATGATTCACCAGTTATATAAAATAACTCAGTAGAGACTGCTATGCCATATCCAAGGTGTACTGGGCAGAAAACACGTTGTTTTCTAGAGTTTCCTTTAATTGTCAGATAAGACCAGCTAAATTTCACACATCAAACTAACTCTCAACAGTCTGCTAAGACAAAGTTACTTCTCAGTTAAATTTGCTTTTCATTTGCTCATTCATTGCATGGATCCATAAGCCTTACCTGCCACCTCTTCTGTGACTGGTATGACAGGTATCATTGGGCACACAGGACAGAAGTCACCATGTGGGTAGTGAATGCTGGGCACCCTGGCAGGAGAAAGCGAGGGGACGAGGGTAGCTGCGAGCTGGGCAGAGGGCACGTGAGGAGCAGGTGACAGGGCTGCTCTAGCAGGCTCAAAAGAAGGCAATAGCAGGGCAACGGAATCTACTTCAACATTCACTCCACGTAAACATCTCATCCCCAAGGCAGAGGAAAACGGGGGTGCCTTAAACAGCATTGCTGAAATCAGGTGACTTTGTGTTTCTGAAAACATAGCATCATTTTTTACACTGAACTACCTACTTTGTCTGGTTAGAGAATCTAGACCAACAAGGACCACACAGCTGTTCACCTTGACTTCTCAAGTCTGCTTCTGGCTGAGAGATGACAAGTAACAGCTAGCGGGGGAAAAGGAGCTGAGCAGACCCACCAGCCTTTGAGTCACAAAGGGGTAATCATGGAGGTGGTCAGGAAAACTGACACTCAATCTTTTTAACAAGCTTATATTGGATAATCCAAATTCTGGCATTGAGTTGCTCAAATGTTTACAACAGATGTACTTGAGTTTCCATGGGTACGTGGGGAAAGTCTAAGTTCACTTTAGCAACTGAAGAGCGGATGCATGCATTGGGGATACTTCCAGGACACAATGTGGCAATTCCCTCACGAGGTCATAGGCTCAGGAGCAAGCCAGTTCCACTGCTGAGGAAAGCGTTTGAACAGAGGAGCTGACTTGGGCTACTCTTCAGATTTAATTTCCCCCAACCATAGTAGCAGTGTTGATACATGTCTCTAATTAATGTCACTTTGAGACTATTAAGTGAAAAAGCTTTCTGAGATACTGACATAAATGATGGCTTAGTTATCAAGAAGGGACAGCTGGGCAAGAATGCAGAAAGAAAAAAACATTTTTGGCATCCAGTGAGGAAGCCCAAAGAATAAGAGAGAAGAAAATTAAGAGAATAAATTAGACAACTTCATAAAATTATCACTGAGAACAGGGACTGTCTTTTCCACTTTTTCAGTGATCACCATCCCTCACTGAGGACCATACCCACAGACTAGGACACTGCCTTGGACTTAATTCAATGTGACAATTCCAATACCTCATGTAATAGTGTTTTGAAGACCACACTTAGAAGATCACTCCCTGAATTTAACATCTGAAATTTCTTTTGCTTATGTGCACAAATTGTGGACTTGTTAAATATCAAGATGCCATGTAAAGGACAGCAAATAATCCACAGAGCCATCTGCTGTCCCCTACACCATGCTGACCTTCAGGGGAGGGGCCAATAGTACAGTGCGAGCCAACACCATGGCTATGCTGAAAGGGGACACCTTTCTGAATTCCACAGCTAGGCTGGATTTATCCAAATGCCCCAGACCATCAACCAGAGGGGTGACAAGGGACTTTTCAGTTGAGAATTCAGGTTGGTTTTTTTCTTTTTGAGACAGGATCTCACTATATTGTCTAGTCTGATCTCAAACTCTTGGGCTCAAGTGATCCTCCCACCTTAGCCTCCCAAGTAGCTGTGACTATAGGCACATAACATGATGGCTGGTGAGAATTTAAGACCTTATGGGGGAACTGAGGATGCCTGTCATACACAAAGCCCTGGGTTCAATCCTCAGCACAATGAAGATGATAGACGATGGATGGATGGATGAATGGATGGATAGATTGATAGACAGACAGACATAATTAAAGAGGTATTGTACGTAGGCAGCACTGGGGCTACAGGAACATAATACTCAAGTCAAACTGATAATCCAATACTGGTAATTCCTATTAGATATGAGAAATTTAACTTTCACTTCTGAACCATTTTCCTCTGAGATGTTTGTAACTTTGTTGGCCTTGGTTTCTCATCATAGCATGGTGAGAGACAATTTTTTCCCCTTTCCTGACCTTTTAACCAAACAGTTGGTGCTTTGTTTTGTTTTGTCTTGTTTGTCTCAGAGCTGTTAGTCCTGATTCTCAGGCCCTTCTTCAAGGTCTAAGAGACACTGAGCAGCTTGATAGGTGGCTGAAAGAAAGCTCTCAGTGATCTTTCTCAGATATTTCTCACACCCTTTCCTTCCACCTAGGGCTATGCTAACTTAGCTCTTTCTGCTGCCTTCATGAAAATGCAGACACAGGCTGTCACTCCTGTCCCCTACTTCTTGGGATCCCTGTGTCCCTGACCAGGATGTGATACAGCTCAGGCTAAAGTTGGCTGCCTTCATTCTTCCTTTATCATCACTCTGGCAGACTATCAAACCCACTGCACCAGCTCTGCCCTGTGGCTCCCCTTCTTTGTTTCTTTCATAAATTCTGTTTCCTTCTTTTGCTGATGATTTGTAAAAGGAATAACTGGAGCCTCACACACAAATTCTCACCAATGCTTTTCCAATAAGTAGGCAAAAATATATATTTGTTATGTACTTGTAGACACCCAGGTACTTATATTTGTATATTCAGGGATTTTGGAGTGTTAACTAAAGACGTGAGCTGATTACTGTAAGGGCATGAGGTCGCTAGAGAAACTCAGTTAATGGCATTCTGGGATTAAACTCGAGGATCCCAGTCCACTGTGGGGAGGTGGCCCTGAAATTTTCTTTGAAAGTCGATTCCCTAAGTTCCAGTCTGCGTTCTGTAAAATCACTGTACTTTTTCAAGTATGACAAGGCCTTGTGAAGCAAGCTGATTTCCTTGGAAGTAGAAGTGACTTACACCTAGGCTTTACCAAATGCACCTTGTGAAATGAACTTGTCCAAACACTTTCTGTCTCAAGAAAGCATCAAGTCTTTCTCCTCCAGAAGTTTTCACAGAACACTTGTTCTTTACACATCTATTAAATTTTAGAAGCATCTAGTTGCTTTTAGCTTTCAAGAAAGCCCATCCTGACAAAGGAGTGTTGCAAGGTAATCAAGCAAGGAGAAATTCAGAGTCTTTGATTTGGGTTAGAATTATGCTCTGGAGGGATAGGAGGGTAGAGGGACAGAACAGAAAACAAAGACCACCATAAAGACTTGGACTGTTCGTGCTATCCTTGGTGCAGAATGCGATTTTCCCAAGTACCGCCTATTGTTAGGACTGGAATACTGTTCACTAGCAACAGTGGGACAACTGGGACTGCTACAACACCCTAGTTGTAAGGTATACGCTTACCACCAGAACCCAAAGGGTTCAAATTGGGACAAAAGTGAGGACAGAACATGTCACTCTTTTTTTGCACTCAGTTGGAACTGGTTGATTAGATCAGCAGGTTATTCTAGAGAACACAAAGACTGGTCATATGATTTGGACAAATTAATATTAACTGAACACCCAGGAAGTAGCAAGTATCATACCTGGAATGACACTTATATACTTATATAACTCATATAAGGTAAAGGTAAAGGGAAGAAAGCTTAATTAAGTACTACAAAGGTAGTAATTAATTTCCAAGATAATAAAATAATCTTTTATCAAAATGTCCCTTGTCTGCAGCGTTTAGACTAACAACTTGAGTGCTTACATACCTAACTTCAGTTCACAAAAGCTCTCTTCCTTACTGTCAATGGATTAGAACCTGCTCTAGGACGCTGAAGGGCTTGGAGCCTTCCTCTCCACGGCAAAGGCAACATAGAAAGGCAAACCAGGTTCTGGCTTTATGATTTGTATCCAAGTTGAAAAGGAAAAAGAGCAGAAAAAATTCTGGAATGGCACTTTGTGTTCCCTGTCCCACAGAAGAACTTACCTGTTTTGTCTACATTTGGAGTACATATTCACTGAGAGGCTGCAACCCAATTATTAATGTGGCCATAAAATCATCAGCGAAGCCAAACCCTACAGCCTGGAGGCTCTAAGGACAATTAGATGAATTATCAAAGCAATAAGCATAATGGATAACATAGCTTCAAACCCTCTATTGAGAACACTCTAATACTTAATAAAATCCTCGCAGGCAAATGGGATTGACAGTAGCTACTGGCAGTCACCTTTGAGTTAACCTCATGACACAGGTCAGTATTTTAAATTATACCCATCGGTTAATCTCTGACTCTGTGGGCTTCAAACATTTAACTCCTTTAAATGACAACAACAACAACAAAAACATACTATACAAAACCTGAGAAATATACTGAAGGGTCCCTCCAAAAAAAAAAATTCATGGTAATAAAATCTTGAAAATACCTCTCTAACATGGGAGAAATATAACTGACCATCAGGTTTTCTTTTTAATTGTCTACAAACAGAGTGACCACAGGCATGAGTCCATACCCAGTAGGCAAAATGATCCCCCTGCTTCTTATCAACAGACATCAGTCAAGCCCAGCAATTTCCCAGAAATGAGTACACTAGGTTATTGTAAGAATGAGAAATAAGAGTCAAGAAGCAGAATGACAGTGACACTATAGAAGGAGACAGATGAGGGGCAGCATTGTATTTCCATGTCATTCTTTCAGCCACAAGTAAGAAAAACTCCATAGTGGCCTCCCACTAAATCCAATACCCAGCGGCTTCCCATTTTATGTGATCTGCCTTCATCCCTCTACACTACCACTTGTTCCATCTATTCTAGCCACATTTGCCTGTTTTTCTGCACTGTATTCCCACTGAAGGATGTTAACATGTAGTCCATCTTATAACACCCAACCCCAGATCATCATATGATTGACTCTTTTTTATTAACACTCTGATGTAATTACAAATGCCCCCTCCTTAGAGATCAAGAGAAAGCCATCCTTTCACAACACTTTGTTAATTCTTGGAGCACTATCAAAATGATCTAAGCACCCATTCATCCATCCATGTATGTGTGTTGATCACCTGTCTCTCCACTTCTACTGTAAGCTTCATGAAGACAAGAACTTATTTTACTCACAAATTATGCCTGACACTTAGTAGGCAGTTAATAACTACTTGCTAACTGACTACATCAGGGGAGAAATGTGTGTAGTTTACAAGGTGATTAGTCTTCAAGGAAGAGCTAAAAAAAGGCAATTTCTTCCTGAAGCATTCCACCATTCAGAAAGAGAGTCCTCATGTGAATCTCAGGTGCCTGAAGCCCTTGTCCTCTCACTGCCAGATTCACTGACTGTCCCAAGCTGCCATTTACATGTAGTGCAGAACACAGATCCCAAAGTAGAAGCAAGGCGATGCAGAGCATCAGAAGCCTGAGGTCTTAAAAATAATGAGATCCTGTACCTGAAGTGTTACTGCATCCTCCTCTGTAAAATGAGGATAGCATAATTACTTGAACACTCAAGGCTCTAATGCAAGCAAGACACTTGGAAAGTCTGAGTTTACCAAGCAAGGAGGGGTGTTGATGCTGAAGAGGCTTGATAGATTCTGTTCTGAGGTCTAGGGCAGGAAGATTCTGAGAGCTCAGAGTGCCTTCCACTAATGGTTAAGAAATATCCCTGATTGTGCCTTCTTTAATCACCTCAAGTCTGGACATGATAACTATTATGTGCTCTCTCTCAACCCCTGGCTTGTAACCAGCAGGACAACCCAAAAGTGTCACAATACATTTGGCATGGAGCATGTCATTGGCAGGACTTGGGCTTAAGTAATACATTTATTTCCCTGTGCAGAATGACCTCGGTGAGAAGTGAGCCTAGGGTCAAGCTCGGGTAGAATGAGCTGGATGGAGAAAGGCACTATGCCTCTCCAAGTATGGGAGGTTGAGGAGAGCATGTGATGACCTGGGAGAATCCTGCCATGACTTGGACAGTTCTGGAGCCATGGAGGGAACTTGAGGAGTGTGCAGTCTTGCAACTTGTCGCCAACAGGAAAGGGCTGTGAATGAAAAATTGCCATGTCTGGTGAAGAACAAGGGAACGGTGCAGAACATAAGCTACTTGTTCCTTTGCTCTGCATAAAGCCAATAGGAGAATGGAAAGGCCTAAATGTGAGTATCCAAAGGTGCCAATATGGGATGTTACAACAGATAAAGGACAATATAAATGCAGTGAGGTATGATTCTAATTGTTTCGAATATAATGAATCAGAGGAATGCTTGGCAACACTTTGGGCCAGAATATGGTGACTTGATTAACAAACAGCACTGAACCCAAAGGTCATGTCTGAGTTTACCAAAGCCCGTAGAGACAATCTTAGCATTGTGAGCAGGCAATGCTTTTGTCAAGTGTTTATGTAAATCAAAATATAATGAGGAAACAAAAGTTATTTTCAAATTAAAACCCGTGATGCCTACACAACCAGTGTACACAGGGAAGGGGATAAAAATATTGACTATCAATGTTGACAGAAAACCTCTGTGCACACTATTACTTTACTAAGTCACTCTGTACATGTAAATTTGTCCCCAAAGTGATTAGAAGCCAATTCAGATGGAAGCTTTTGTTCTGCCACAATTTTAACAGATTCGGCTTAACCTGTTTGTCCCTGAGTACAGAAAAAATTCAGAAAACATACACCTGTGTGTTGAAAATAGCAAAGAGGGAAAGCCAGGCAAAATAAAATAGCTGGGAGAAACCAGAAGAGTACAAAGCAGTGCCACACTAGGTTTTTGGGGTTGACTGGTCCAAGATAGATTCTAGGCAACCCCAACCTAGTCAAGAAAGTCCTTTGTATCAAAGCGTGTTTATACTACCTTCACCACTCTATGACAAAAATACTTCAATGCTGTATCTTTTAGCAGGAGGAAGTCAGCAACTCCGTACACACACACACACACACACACACACACACGCACGCACGCACGCACGCACGCACGTGCCAACATTGGGTCTCCCAAGACCAAGAGAACTCAGCAGAGAATATGGTCAGAAAAATCTGGGCAGACTGACACTCTTGTTACAGAGGTCAGTGAGTGTTTTATCTACAGAGCTACAGAGTAAATATTCTGAAATTCTGAGACCAAAAGGCAAAGTTGAGGATGCTGTATAGTTATTTTTATAAAAATTTTCCACACTCTTTACTGTCAAAATTAAAAATAAAAAATCTTATGGACACTAAAATTTAAATTTCTGACAACCTGCCTGTGCCCCAAATGTTATTCTTTCAATTTTTTTTCTAGACTTTAAAAATGTTAAATCTCCTCTTAATATTTTGGACAAACCAGGCATGGAGTGGGAGTGGAAGTGACTTGGTCCACAGATCACTGTTTGTTGACCCCTGCTTTAGCAGGACAAGAGGTGGGGTGCCAAAATCAAGCCAGGCATCAGAAGCTGATCTGTGGATGGTTTCTCCTCAAAGTTCCTCTCAAACACCATAATAGGAAGTTGCACTGCACCATCCCAAATTCCCTATGCTTGTAACAAAATCAGAGTATTGACTGCACCCAGGAGTTTTTGTTCACAATTCAATTTCAGTATCATTGTAGCAGTGGAGGCTGCTTTGGTTGAGTACAAGAAAGGCAGAGGCAGGAGCAAAGTGGAAAACATGGTATTCCATCTCCATGACCACGAGGAGCTCGGCATCGGGAAAGCATCTGATTGAGGCGTGCGCTCTGTAAGGCCAGCAACCCCCAGCCACTGCTTGTAATGCTCTCCTGTTCTTATCTTGTAGGCTTTCATATCGGACGGGGCAAGACACAGCTAATTGTGACACATGCAGGAACAGTGCATGTATTATCTATAGGTATGTCAACATTCTCCTCTTCCCACTGTTTTACTCTGAGTGACGAATGATGTTTAAGCACAAATGCAAGAACCGCCTGGGGTCATGCTGGGATGATTCTATCAGACAAAAAGTAAAGGACCTTCCTTGGACATAATTCGAAGCTACCTGTAAATAGAACGCCCTCAGGTATATGATCACGGGATGGAGGAACGTGAACCGATTTATCTTGCCAGTGCACCTCTGTGGTTTCAAGAGCTGGTTCACTTTGATGGCTTTCTCCCCTAGAATCAATGGCCATGAGCACTGAACTGTGTGCTCTGGCCACACTGTAAAATATAGGCCCTTCAGATGGCATAGATCAAGGCTTGAAAGCACTGTATGAGCTAGGATTGCCATGGAAGGACCTGGGCTGCACATACCACCCTTGCAATTATTTCACAGGAACTCCCAAGGACTGTGGCACCCACCGCAGAATCCCCTCTTTACCTACAGCTGTTCTTCATGTTTCTTTCTTTTTTTTTTTTTATTTAAACCTTGTTTATATAATTGACATCAACAGCAGAAATGTTCAACAGGCAAAAGCTATGACAGGCTTTTGGCAATAATTTAGGATTTTAAGTCATGGTCATAATCTTCAGAAAGGTTGCTATCTTTTCTGTTTTATTCGTTTTTTTCTTTTCATGAATATAATTTTCACAGAATACAACAGCAGTGAGAGATGTTATGATTTAGCTTAAAAAACGAAGACCAAAGATGCTCAGGTTGATCCCCTATCTTGGCTGTTGTGAATAGTGCAGCAATAAACCTGCAAGTGCAGATGTCTCTTTGACATACTGACTTCATTTCCTTTGGATATATATCCAGCAATGGGGCTGCTAGATCAGATGTTAGTTCTAGTTCTAGTTTACATATTTATCTTTGGTGTTCTGCAGACTGAACCTGAGATCTAGTACATGCTAGGAAAATACCCTACCATTTGAGCTAGGCTACACACACCCTTTTATGTTTGTTTTAGAGACAGGTTCTTATGTTTTCTTTGCCCAGGCTGGTCTCAAACTTGCAATCCTCCTGCGTCTGAGATTATTGGCATGCAACACCACACTCAACCTAGTTCTAATTTTTTGAGAAACTTCCGCACTATTTTCCAGAATGGCTGAACTAATTTATATTCCCACAAACAGTACACTCCTTTCCCCATATCCTTACTGACATTTTCTATTGTCTTTTTGGTAAGTCATTCTAACTAGGGGTGAGGTAACATGTCATTGTGATTTTTGATTTGCATTTCCCTGGTGGTTGGTGATGGTGAGCATTTTTTTCTATACCTATTAGCCATATGCATATATATATATAGAGAGAGAGAGAGAGAAATAATTTAAGTGATATGCCAAATCATCAAAAAAAGAAGCATAATTGAATGGCTGTAATAGTTACATACCTAAAAATATATAAAGGTGCTCCACTGTCCCCTCCCTCAACAAACAAACAAAAACCCAACCTCTAAAACAGCTTTGGAGTTACTGTCCTCTGCATCAAGATGTCAGACGAGGGCCAGGCATAGTGGAGCATGCCTGTAATCCAACTAGTTGGGAGGCTGAGGCAGGAAGTTCACAAGTTCAAGGGTAGTTTAGGAAGAAAAGCAGTTCAAGGGTAGGCTGGACTGCAGTATTGAAATTCTGCCTAAATAAACAATAAATCTGGACATTTGCAGTGCAATAAAGCTCTGGCCACATGATCCAAGCCTTAATGAGCTCCTCTCCATCAAAGCAGCACATCCCAGCCAGGGCCCAGATTCCTCAAGAGCAGAGCAGGGTCACCTGGAGACCTTTTCTGGGAGCAGACAGAAGAAACCATAGGCAGAGGTGGGCACTGACTGGCACATTAGCCATTCCTTACTGCAGGGATTCTCAACCAAGAGTAGTGATTTTGACTCCCAGAGGACAATTCGCAAAGTATGAAGGGAGACACTTTTAGTTGGCACAAGTGGGAAGGTGGATGGGCGGGTAGACACACATCTAGTAGGTTTAAGCCGGGGACACTCCTGATCTTCTATACTACAGAGGTCAGGCCCACAATAAAAGTCCTCAATTCTAAGATGTCCATAGTGCTGAAGTTGAAAACCCCACATTCCTGGGTGCAACCCCATGTTTCCATCTTATAAGCGCATCTCAGAGCTCTGGTCAGCAGGCAGGAGCCATAATGCCTGCAGTAGTGCCGGCTAGCATGGAAAGCTGCTGCTCATTCTTGGCTCTGGCCAATGTGGATGTGAAAATCAGACTCCACATAAGACTTTTCTTCAAGAACTCCTCCAAATTCCAAGCACAGAGACAGCCACCTTTCAGTCAAGCTGGCCTAGGGGATCTTTTCATATGGTAGACATGCATTTTGAATCACCAGTGAAAGAATGAACTTGGAAATAAACTAACCCTTCACTATAATCAGTAAAATAGGAAAAGGGGATGGTATATCTCTTAAGGCATATCCTTAGAGTTTAGCTTTTACTATTTCAGGAGCTAAATCTCATCCAGTCTTTTAATGGAACAAGACAGAAGCAGAGATTTCCAGAAAAGGTTCACAGGATGAGTGTTTCAGCCTAAACCCATTTAACATTTTGTGGATGATTGAAAAAATAATTTATTAGGACACTGTCCAATGTAACTGAAATCACTTAAATAAATTTATCTTTAAATCCAGAAGTGACTTAACATAAAAAGTGATGTTAAAAGTGATTTAACAAATCTGGGAAGGACAGGAATTTGTCTTTTCAGGAATGAGGCAGGAGTGGTTACTATTTTGAGTTGGCTGAACTAACAATTATCATGAATCTGAATGCACAAGTCCCTGGCCCTGTGTCTAAATGACCCATGAGTGTGCAAGCACCGCAGGAATTGTCCAGAACTCAGGAGGACACCCCAGGCACAAGGACAGAGGCAACATGATCACATGGTGGTCTTCAAAACCAAAATATGCGTGTCTACTCACAGAGGTCTTTTTACTGAAGATAGGCTTGCAGGGACTATTGATTTGGTGGTATGCATCTTCAGAAGCTGAATAGAGATGAGGTCATCAGCAGCCAAACAAAACCTGCATCAGCTCCGTTCACAAGTGGAAGCAATCTAGAGTAGTGGTGCTAGATTTAAAGTGAAGTTTGGGATGTCTCTTGCAGGAAAGTAGTTTAAATTCACTCCATTCAGAGTAGTAATAGCAAGAAAATATTCCCACCCACCCTCCCAGAGTTCTGTTGCAAATGGAAGTTACTCAGGCTTAGCAAGCAGATTCTGGAACACTGTGAATAGAATGGATTAAGCTGGACTCCCACTGCCTCCCCAACTCCTTATTTCATTCAGTCTCCCAACGATTCATTAAGACATCACTATTTCTACCAAGTTGAACAGCTCATCAAACTACTTCCCAACTTTCCTGTCATTTTGTACTGGAAATAATCAAAACTTAACAGATGTTGGACAAAAGTTTCATGAGGTCTATAGGAATGAATGATCAATCGAGGAAGTAAAAACTTACTCTGGTCAGTCAACTGAAAACCCAGGCCATGGGGAAATCATAGACACTGATGTGTGCCTGGTATTTTAATTAAGTCATGGAAATTGAAATCTTGCATCTATGTGGTTTAAAGTTTGCCAATCTTGTAAGAATGAGATGTCTTCTCTGAAGGGAGGAAACCCTACCAGAGTCTCAAGTTATCTTCCATGAATCATGACTGATTTCCTTTTGAGAAAGTGGAATGATGTCTCGTGATGAAATCTGACTTCAGACTTCTTCTGAGCACATACTTGAGTTGTCCTTATTCTTTTCAAACCCAGTGTCTGGTAGCACACCACTTTTTCTACAGACTCATACAACTAACAATTCTTTTGAACCTCATTGGTTTCTGCAACATTCAAATAATTAAATCATTTCAGTAATGAATGCAAATGGCATAAACAAGTCCAGGAGTAAATACAGCATATTCTTGGCAAGCATGTAGCTCAAGAGCAGAGGGTCGTGATCAACAAGGGAGAGGCCTATTACTCAGGAGCATCCATCCTGTGTGTCAGCAATGTCACTGAAGGACAGAGGTGAGATGGTGACTGTAGCACATCAGTTAGGGGCTCCTAAAATTCCATTCAAATGACAACGACTGATACAATAGGACACAGAGGACACTGGACTATTTATTTAGAGAGACAATCCCAACAAAAGGGGAAGGATTAGCTCAAGGTCAGAGTGCTTGTGGTTGGTCCAAAGCCTGGCTTTGGTACCCAGGCTCCTGAGTACAAAGACCTGTATCCTAGAATTCATGAACTTTGCTGTGAATCCCAACCCACCATTGCCACTTCCCCATAACTGCCTCAAACCCCATTTGAGATTGAGTAGGTTAAAGGAGTTTCAAAATAAAGAAATTTTAAAATGTTGCACAGCTGTGGTTATCCCAGAGGCTAGAGCACACTAGGGGCCATGACAGCTGCCAATGTCTCCCTGTTGCAATTTGTCATACCTGTTTGCTGGCAGGCAGACAGCCCGGGAGGTCAATAAATTTGACCCCACCTGTCTTGCATTTAAACTCTGATTTTGACTTGAAACCTAACTGCTCTTTTGAAGCAGCATAGAATCCCTGTATTTCCAGTAATGCTTGGCCCAGGGAAATGAGAAGGGTGCTATGTTAAAGACCCGGCTGTCTGTGGTTTTTATCAACACAACCCTGTAATAAATGTGTAGCTTTGCCATGGAAGGCAGTGCACATTTTTTCGTAAAAAATGATTCTGTTGTGGGAATATATAGGATTTGGAAAAAAACATCAAAAGGACAAAAGGTCTTGAAGCAATTTCAGAGAAAAGGATGCCAGGAGCACAAGTGAAAGGTTGGAAGCCTCAGCCTGTCAGAGCCTGCTGCTCAGATGCAGGTGCTCAAAGGCAAGGCTACTTGTCCCCTCTCTTTTGGGCAGTGTCCATTCATCTTTAAGTTCTGCAGGATCACACCAAGGGGTTCCTCCCAGCTCTGAAATCCCATGAACTGGTTATTTACCATTATGGAAGGATTTAATTTGGGCACTCCAATGGGGCATGTAGAAGGGGGTGAAAACAAGTATGGACACCCACAAGGTGTTTCTCCCCCAGAAAACATTCCTAACGCTGTTCCTGGTGGATGTACACACATAGCACAGAACTGACTGCCGAGCTCATTAGCCTACTGAAACAACAAGAACCAAAAGTTATTCCTGATAACTAGGAATTTCGAGGTGGTTGACATAATCGCAGTTTTTCCCTAAGATGACATTCCTTTGATTGTGATCTGGACCAACTGAGATATTCAAACTAAGGATCTCAGCAGGAAAGATTAAGAGAGATTCAAGCTAAAGTTTTGTTTAGGTAAAACTTTTTGGCTTATCATCCTTATTTCCTGTCAAAATATGTTTTAATTAGTTCAGAAAATGTTGTAAGGTTAAGTTGCTAATACAATCTTTGCTCCTAATCAGGTGAAATCCTTTGTCTCCAGTCTATCTTAGTAACTTGTTTGTCAGACTAATCGGATGAGTCATGCTGCCAGTGATTCACCGTCTGTTCACATAT
This sequence comes from Castor canadensis, assembly GCF_047511655.1. Taxonomy (NCBI): domain Eukaryota; kingdom Metazoa; phylum Chordata; class Mammalia; order Rodentia; family Castoridae; genus Castor; species Castor canadensis. The sequence goes on from NC_133392.1 coordinate 5,619,184, forward strand.
TGTTTCAGAGAGGAACAATGAAAGATCCCACTGGCAAATCCATCCCTTCCCCCTTTTAATGAAATGGCTAATTGATAAAAAATAACACTGGAAGAAAATGGCCTGAATTCTAACTATCTTTATGTTTTTATGAAAATAACAGCCTCAATTCAAAGGATTTGGGATGGAAGCAAGATTTAAAAGGAAATGATAATGCTGACTCAGATTAATTAAACAGTATCATTTCCAGAATTTAAAGGCTCTAGTGAAGTGTTGGAATTCCTACCATTAATTGCCAGACTAATGGTATGATTGAATCATTCAGGAGGACACTGTCCACTCAGGCTTCATTTCTATATCAGAGGCCACCACACAAGTGACCTGGGACACTAGTAACCATGCACTAGAGCCGTAAGAGAGCTCTTGGCACCTGCATGGATCAGGATGCCACCACCTGCCCATGCTTTGTTTTCCAAACCACAAAAGGAGGAAGACTTGTGAACTGTCCTTGTGCGTGTAACATGCTGTCATCATTTGATATGGTCTGTGATGGCAAGGGGTAGATGGAATTTCAACCATTCTGATAAAATGCCTCATTCTTTTCCCGTTGGTGCTTATTTGTACCTCTTGTATTAATGAGTGAGCATTTCTAAGATACCCTGAGGAGAGAAGCTGTGCTCTAGGCACTAGGAAATGAGGAGGAGGCGAATCTTACTGATGACACCACAGACTCCTCACCAGAAGGCCCTGCAGTGAGAGTAACAGTGGTGTTGGGACAAAGGGAGCCGTTAGAAATGAAGGTACATGCCACAGAGCCTGGACACAGAAGGCTGAGGAGGAGAAGGAACAGCAGCTGGCAAGCTTCTAGGGGCAAAAAGCAAATGTTGAAGAGACAGGGCCACAGTGGAAGGATGTCATGTGAGGAGACATACATGTGCTCTCTGGAGCTCCCTCAACTAGAGAGTTAGGCAGGACCTGGATGGAGACAGAAGGGGCATCTCCATGGATGGAAAGGGGATGCCTAGCTACACATGAGCACACTCATTGCTACAGCTGCTGAGGACACTCCAGGGCAGGGCAGTCTTTGTTTCTCCAGTAGGAAGCTCCTCAAATATGCAAATTCCTTCCCAAAATGACAAGAATTTCAGGGTAGAGGAGGAAAACATCCTAACATTAAGACACTGGATTAGGAATGCACAGAAGTGAAGGTTGGGTGTTCTCAAGTTATCCTGGGTAATTTACTCCACCACCAATAAGAAGGAAAAATATAAGGTTGCAAATACACCCAGATAAACACCTGCAATGACTCTTCACTGATTCCAGGAATTCGCCAAAAGAGCTGGTCAGGGTGGTGCCTACCAGGCCAGCAGCAGAGGCAAAAACAAAATGACTAATGACGTCTTACTGTGGAGAAAGGTGATTGCATTTGTATGCAGAAGCAGTGCAGATTCTAGCCTGTCCAGAGTCCACTTGGAGCAGTGCTATCTTAACAGCCTTTGTTATTCAGTGATTATCTCTTAGTGGAAATGCCCTTTTCAGTCCTGCTTCAATTACTACCACTTGTGCATATTAAGTTCCTTAACACACATGCAGAGGCGGGGGAAGTGAGCCTTCTGTCCAGTATTTAGGGTTCCACTCTTTGTGCATGCACAGTGAGTTGATAGGGTGGGAGGAAGACGACAGAAGGCAATCCCTGCATAATACCTTACACACGTCATTCTGGCATAAGGACATATTTTTTTAATAAAGTAAATTGCCTCAGAAAAACAGAATGATTGTGACAGGCCTCAAAATTCTCCTTGAAAATTCCCAAAGCTAATAATCCAAGCTCTTTCTCTATTCTATTAGAATTCTAAAAATATATTATTTTTCACCCAAGATGTTAAGGATTTAAGTTTGAAGCACATTAGTAACTTTTAGTAACACCTTAAACCTGAATACAGCCCTAAAATGGAAAACAGATTACTTGTCTCAACATAGGATTATAAAGCAAGTGTTATAAAATATCCAACAGAGAAAGGTTAACTGTACCCAGACCTTTGGTTGTACCCAAGGGTAAACGTTAGGAGGCCTTTTGCCCATGTCCAAAACAGCATGAGAGGGAAATTTTCATGAGGAAATAAATGTGGTTCATTTTTAGATGAACAGGGAAAATTTCTCTAGGGGCTAAATACAGGGCTCAGTCTCTTGCCACAAAGTCCAGAGTTCGGTCACATGAAATTCCCAGTGACAACAGTATGCATTGGTCCTCGGCAGCCTCTTCCCTGTGCCAGTCATCTTGGAAGAACCTGTTCCTGGCAGTGACATCCTGGAGGCACATGGGGAAGCAGGGGTTTAGTTCATGGCCCCAGAGATCAAGTATACATAAGCAGCTTATGATCCAATATAGGACAAGGACAATGACAGTCCCATGTCAGTGGAGACAGCTCTCTAGGTAACTTCAAGACGGAAGGCAGCATCTTAGCACAATTAGGAGCACAGCTCTGGGCTGGAGGCTCAGGGAGGTCAGGTGCCTTTGCACTCTTAGTTCCAGCATTGAGACTGAGAAATCACCAGCTTCATAGACAGAAGAGGTACCATCTTCCAAATGAGAAGGGCAAGTGAAGGGATCCCAAGATTATAGTAAGTCCTACCACCTGGGCAGTTCACTGCAACCAGTTTTGGACAGGATTACAGTCCTGTGTTTCCCTCATTTCACTGTAGTTATACCCCAAAGAAAAAAAGCTGTGTGCTCTTTACTGAAGCCAGGAACTGCAGTATTTGACTCACACATTTAATAAGTTATTGATCCTTCTAATTATAATGTATGATCTTCATGGCTTCTGGAAGGGTGGCATAAGATATACTTAATAAACACATGACAGTCTTGTTAGGCATCTGGTGTCTTTTCTGCTAGGGAAATTATTATGGGCAGAGTTAATGAAAATGACTTGAGTTTGCACCTGCCTTTCTATGGCCAAAACATGGCTCAATGGCCCTGCTGCCTCTGACCTGCCCTCAGAGATGGGCACTAGATGAGACCTGTACAACAGAGTGCAGCGGCTAAGGTAGCAAGGATGCGTATTTAGGCTGGTAACAGCTCCAGGTTGTACTCAGAAAGGTCGCTGTCTAACTCTGCTGGTAGCTACTTCACTGCACAATTTATATCTCAGATATCTGGCTAATACTTTTTTTTTTAAAAAAACTATAACAATTTCCTGATCATGGAACACCAGGAAAAGGAGATGGATTGTATAGCTCCAGTATTAATATTACTGATCGGTCACCAATTTCCGGTATTTTAAACCTCTTATGGGATTATGCACCTACTATGGAAATAGTGCTGGAGAAGGATGAAAAACTGTGGTGAATCAAGTCCATGTTTAAAGTATTAAAAAGCTACTAATTCTATGTTGGAATGGAATCCATATACGTATATGCACACATGTGAACTACAGGCATATACCATGTACGTATTATATGTGTAATAAATTATACATTACATACTATAGTGTATAATAAATATGTAGGTAGAATAAATATAATCCTATAAACAGAACAAATGTTCAATGGAGAACAGAAAATAGGGCGGCACCATTCTGCTGAGATTAGGAGTGAGGAGATTTGATTCAGTTCATCAGTTATTTTGATTCCGTGCACAAGGAGAGCTTGCTCTAAACTCAGCACAACCTAAGTGTACTGCAGACAAAAGACAGATTCAGCGTGGTCCATGCCTCAGTGAGCTCACAGACAGAGAAAACAGCTGCCATTCCATATGAGACCCGCTGTAGTAGAAGTATGGAGAGAACCCGGCCAGAGGAGAATGGTAACCAGGGTGTAGACATGGCTATTCTAGAAACTCCACTGGACGAAGGGGTGACATGTGGCTTCAGTTTTGAGGAATGAGTAGGAATTTGTCAAGGCATTTGCCAGTTTTCCTACAGTGACTTTGGCAACCAAGTGGAACTGATCAAATAGTAAAAGAATGAGACTCAGCTGTTTCAAGTGCCAAAGGGAAAATGCTGCCCTTCTAGCCTAGGACAGTTAGTGAGGCATGCCCAAAAGGGAAGAACACAGGAGATTTTCTTGAGGGGCAAATTCAGTGGGCTCAGCTGTTAAGAAAGGCAGAAAGGACAACTGAGCGGGAGACCATTAGGTCTGTGGCTTACTCTGCTGGAGGAATGGTGTCCACAAGCCATGTGTAGGAAATGGAGACAGACTAGGAAAAGAACTGGTTGGGACATGCTGGATTGATAGTGCCCTGTAGACTTTCCTGTGGAGTATGTTCAGAAAGGATCGATGACTACTCTGAATCTTACTTCTCCCGCTGCCTGGAATGGTCACCAGGGTCACACATATGAACAGAGGCCAAGAAGGAAAGGACTTGCTCACATTCCCTTAGCACACATGAGAGAGGCAGGCCTGGAACCTAGCTTTCAGATTCCTCTGGAACAATGCCAGTGTGACCCATGGTACTCACCCAAAACTCGCCAGACTGCAGCTGACTTCACTTGACATTTAGTGTTGTGCTTTGGGGACATGATTTCCCCTATGCAAAACCACACCCTAAAAGGCATCCAATACCCAATGTGCTGGCTCCCTTGGGCCCCACATGGATGTTCCCGGGACTGCACTGTGAGTGGGAGTGCAACTGCACCATTATTTCACCGCCAGGGGAGCTCAGGTTCCCAAGGTGAGCTGATTTATCCACAATGGCAGAGTGTGAGTCAGTACAGGGTCACAGGTAGCACCAGGGACTCTGTGATCTAATTCAGAGAGAATTAAAACCAGAGGCTTGGGATCCACGGCTCACTGAGCCACGTGGCATTCGTGGGCTGGAGAAATCAAACATTTCAGGTTTTCTTCCTCTCTACAAAACAAGCAAGTGCTTGAGAGCCAAACTCACCTGCTTTTAAGTCCTCCCTGCTACACAGAGAGGACTATAGAAAAGAGACTTCCTTTAATGCGTTCAATTAACCTGAGGAGTCAGTAACAGCTTGAAAATTATCTGGCAGGGCCTGAGTCCTTCCAGGAGAATCAGAAAACAGTAGAACCAGGAGAGACGACAAGGATCCTGTCCTGCAACAGCCCATGGAGTGGCTGGGAGAAGGGTTACTAGAAGACCTAGCAGCTTCTGGGGTGCAGCTTCTGGGGTGGAAACAAAGCTTGGTGTGAGCCGAGAGAGCAGCCTAAAATAGAAGGCCAAATTTCACTTCTTGGGAAATATACAGAATAATAATGTTATAAGGCAGTCCCTGTACTTAATGCTCATTTTTTTAGGAGGAAAAAAACAAACCAAAGAAATTACATCTACCCCCAACTTGTTTTAAAAATGCATCACCATGCTTCAAGGAGCATGTGGTCCAGGCTTTGCAATGGTATGCACAGAGGAAGGGCTTCTGCTCATGGGGAGTTCTTAACATGAAGAATTTCATTCACTGGTTCTGCTGTAAGGAAGGAGAATGGAGGTATAAAAAGAGAAAGAAGAGCTACTGAGGGTCATAAAGAGAGGTCCTGGAATTACATCTTATAAACACACCCAGCAGCCCAGGACTATTTCCATCCCACCCAGTACAACCAGCAGGCTGGGTTTGACCTGGGCATTAAGGAGAGCATGCCTTGTCCAGGGAAAGCTGACCTGGTCCCAGCCCCTCAGACTAATGCTGTGGAATCAAGAGCAAGGACTTTGTCCAGGCTGCTTATCCTGCTGAGGAGTGAGCATCCAAGATGACATCACAGCTGATGGCCTGAGCATTACAAATTCGGGACTGGACCCGAGTCAGGCAGCACACCAGTGGCCTCCTGCTTTAAGTGTAACAGGCAGGGAGACCTGGATGGCTCAGAGAGTGCTAAAGCATGGAGGGATCTGAAGCTCAGACTTCTCTCTGCCTGCATGGTTGCAGGATAAGCTTCTGTTCTGGTACCACCCTGGGAAGACAGGTCCAAACTACATGGTGCAAGCAGGTTGCTTTTAATGGTACAGGAAAAACAATAGCTCAGGCCCAGACCGTCCTTCAGTGCACAGGAAAAATGCAAAGGGAACAAACTGATATGCCCAGGTCTCCCTTAGCAGAGCCCCAGGAACTGACCACTCACAGGCACTCCCTGCTGAAGCCACCAAGCCACCAATCTCCCTGCAGACACCTAAGGAGAGGGAGTAGGACATTGGCCCAGGCTCCAAAAGGATCCTGGGGTGTGTTCAGCAGAACATGCTTCAGAATGATCTTCAATTTAATGCGGATATATTGAAGCCAGGCTGCAGACTCTGCCAGTGGTGGTTCACATATCAGCACCTTCCAAAGGAGCCCTGTGTATCTGTGGGAAGGAAGAACCTTCTGGGGGGAAGGAGACAACAACAGCGAAGTTATTGGCTAGAACACAGCAGGTCAGGCCAACTGGGATGACAGGCACAGTATCATTCTGGATACATTACTTAGGCAGTTGCCGTGAGTCAGGCCCTGCTGGAGGTGCAGGGAAGAGATAGGATAAGGCTCTTTCCTGGCCATGGCACATGCATTTGAGAGCCTGGAGACAAAATAATATGAAAATAAACACAGTAACTCTTTGTGGTTAATGTACATAAGGAATGCCGACAGGATGGAGGATGGGGGACTGGTGGGAGTGGGGTCAGACAGTGTGGAAGATATGCATATCTAGAGGCAGGTAGGCCAGCCATGGCAAGAGCCAGGAAAGGTGTTCCAGGTGGAGAAAGCAGTGACAATGAAGGAGGAGGCAAGGGGCAAAGATGTGACCCAGCACCCACCCTACTTGTGTGAAGTCAGCAGGGAGAGGCAGGGAGCTGGACATTCCAACGTCAAGGTAAAGGCCAATGCATGCCTGGGCCATTGCCCCTCCACTAGCAGGGCCCCCAGTCCCTAGAAAGAACAACATGCTTTGCACAGGTAGTGAAGACTGTAATGTAGGAGTTGCAGTGCCCTGGGATGTCCAAGTCCTCTGCTTTCACCAAGAGAGCAGGTATTACTCTTTTTGGCTACTTGGCTGGTAAGACCAAAGAGACCTTGGTTCTACATAGGCCAGAATTAACCATATTTAACTTTATGATACTGTCCTGTCCAGCCAGCTGTGTGCTTCGAACCCCCCGGTGACCTGGCATACCCCTTTCACCAACTAGAAAATTCTAAGCAGACAGCAATGAACCACAAAGCACATTATTCAACTTAGCAGCCAGCACACACCCTGCAATCTGCATGGCTGATGCACACACATCATCCCACAAGCAGATGCCTGAAACCTGGATTCTAGAGATGTGGCATTGAGGGGCAAGGCTTGTGGTCCCCGCTGCAGGCATTTCCTGGAGGGCACTCACAGATCATAGTCACCCTCTCCAGTTGCAACATGCCAGGGTGGCTTACTGGAGGAGTGCAAACCAGAATCTGCTCAACAGATAAAGTCGAGTCATTTTGTTAACAAGAACTCAGATTAGATTACTCTGTGATTACATGGTTCTGTGGTGTGATAAATTGGTTAATAACAGGACTTCCAATGTACCCAATGTAGTTGCTTAATGGGAATTCAATAATTACAGGTGCCCGGGATTGGACATTAGTCTAGAAAATGCTAGCGCCACCCTCCATTCTAATAACTCAGAATGGCTCTCCAGGACAGTTGAAATGGCCTTTAGCCTGGAGGGCATGCTTTGAGTATTATCCAAACACCCTGGTAAAAGTGTCACCTTTACACTCAACACCACTTCTCACAGACTCCACCGAGAGACTCGTTTGCCTAGTTAAATGCCTAAATTGAGAATTCTCTAATAACCTCCTGTTACAGTTAGCTCTTCTGTGTGTGTGTGTGTGTGTGTGTAGTACATATATATGTTCAAATCATGGCATAGTTCAGGAAACTCTTTCACGAACATTTTGTCTTTCTTAGGGAGGGGCCTTAGGTCTGCTCTTTCACAGTTATCCCTCCATGAGCACATATTCTGGATTAGCAAGACTTGAGTTCGTGAGCTTTTACTCTCTGGGGAGGTGGGGGAAGCAGCTCTGCTTGGGAAGCAGGGGAATAAGTAGCCAAAAACGTGTCTGACAAATTTCTTTTTGTGATTTTTGAGTAAAATTTTAGTCTTTGACAATAAGAAAAATAGGACACCATATTTAAAACATAAAATGGTTCATTAGATGGGGCTTTGGACTTGTTTTTAAAACTCGAGATAATACAGGTTTACTGTTTTGTCTTTCCAAAATGTCAAAATTTGGCTAGGATTAATAGTTCTCTAAATCAATAGGATTTCATGTTTATAAATGGTTTATGGTTCCACTGGTTATAAAATGTTATGAGTTCACGCATTATCATCACTGCCAAGACTTTACTGAATTCTAGTGACATTTCGCCTAGCATCCAGACCAGACAAGGGGAAAAGGACACAGCAGAATTCTTTGGTACCCAGGTCCAAACCACAGGGCTTCAGGGAGGGGAAGAGGTGAGCAGGAAGGGAAGAAAAGCTTCCTATGGGCTGGCAGAGTGGCTCAAGCAGTAAGAGCACCTGCCTAAGAAGCATGAAACCCTGAGTTCAAACCCCAATGCCACAATAACAAACTGAATAGAGAAGAAGTTTCTAACACTGGAATCACCACAGAAAAACAAATGAGCCAGGGGACCCCAACCCAAAGGCTAAAGGGACCCATTAAGAATAAGAGTGAGGGGACCCAGAGTGCATCTTTTCATGAACATGGTGAGAAGTGAGGACTCCGTGCAAGTTGACAGCATTCTTCCGAGAAATGTCCTAAGAAGCAACATATATTTAAAAAATCATCTTTAATGTCATCTTTCTATTAACGTAGACATAACCACTGGCAAATGTCCTTCCCTGTGGTACATGTTTGCACACGATGACTCCAGTGATGTAATTGCAATTTGTGTTGTTTCACCAAACACTATCCATGCTGCCTCCTGAAAAACTGTTTGATAACAACTGAGTACTGTTTATTGGTGTTGCCTTGATAAACACGCCACTCTCCTTAGCGTCACTGGGACACTATGGCTCTTAGGAGTTTTTCAGACAAGTAATACTTTGCAAGGAGAATGCCGGAAAAGGTCATTTCATTTCATGATGGTTTCAGGTGAAAAACAGAATTCTCTGATCAGTGACAAGCTGCATAGGAACAGAGCTTTCATGCATCTGGTGTATATGGGTAAGACCTCCTACCTACTCCTGCTATTAATGATCTATTTGATTCCATGATGTACCTGTAGACAAGTCTAGGATTATCACTGAGGTTCTTTGTATTTCACATTTTTCATTTCAATAGATACATTATATACTTTGACACCAACTTGAATGCTTTACCCATGGAAGCAAGTAAGTTATTTTCCAAAGAAAATCAGCCTATTTGAAATATTTCACAACAATCTACAGCCATGATATAATATTGTAAATTGCTTTAAATTAAGTCATAAAGTTATATTATAAACACAATAGGAAATGATCATTACCCAGAGAAGATGTCACCAAATTTTACTGTCCCAAAGGATTTTTTTAAAATGAGAAAGATCACAAACTAAATTCTTCCCTTTGTCTTTCTAGTGTGGAGCTGGATTTTAAGCAGCAGGAAGACAAACTCCAGCCTGTGCTGAAGAAACTGCATCCTATCGAGGAAACTCAGGTCGTACCTTCGCCTTACACTCAGGAGACTTCCTCCTCAACGCCCAAGCAAAAATCCAAAACTGAGTCCAAAAAGCACGGAAGATGGAAACTCTGGTTCCTTTAAGACTCATGGTGATTGGAGTCTCAAGGCAGTCTTTAAAACCCACTGGAGTTAAGAGAATCCCAAAACGAATAGGATCAAGGGAACCGTGGTGCCGACTCACGCGCTCCCAGCTTCTCGCCCTGCGTACCAAAAAGGCCTTTGTACCAACAGATAATTAACAGAGCAAGGGAGTGAATGTCACACCTTGCCAGCTGTTCTTTGCAGTCCACTGCTGTAGGATGTAAGAATCTGAAATGAAACCTATGTAATCAAGGATGATAAGTAAAAATCTTACTCCCCTCCCCTCATCTGCAAGTATTGTTACCCACCTGCAAAAGGGCGGGCTGTCACTATACACAGCTAAAACTCATAACTATTTTCAAGCCTTTATAATTATTTTTTTTTAAATAATGAGAAGAAAACGCAAGCCTTATGTTTGCAAAGGACTTCATTTTTACATTTCAGTTTTGCAAATTAAGCAGGGGGCGAGTGCAATTTTCAGCACATCAAATTCTGGAGAAAGCACAATTTTTTCAAGTGGTCGGAGACCATGAATAATCTCTAAAATGTGACTCTGTGTATATTTGCCTTCATGTGCTGTAGCGCTAAGCCAAGTGAACACATCTCAGTGTCACATTGACACCTCAAATTTAGCATCCTCTTCATCTCCAGACCTCCGACATGTTTACTGCTCATTGTCCAAATGGCCAGCAGCCAGGAATCCCCCAAAGTCATGACATGCCTTTATTCATTGCAAGATGACAGGGTCAGAGCTATTGGACACTAAGCTTTCTTAAATCTCGTTTTTAATCTTTTGGTACCCAAAGGCCAAATGATAAATTCTGGCAAGAATTTGAACACATACATAAAGATACACAATGGATAATACAGACCAATAAATCACAGGCGCCTGTGTCACAGCAGAAAGTGTTTGTGTGGCTCAATCTTTGGAGACATTGTTTGCCCTGTGAACGCAGCCAGACGTTTTATACAATCCATTATGTTTTGTTACAACTGTGCAAGATCTGACCATCTCACAGAGAAACAGCGTGTTTCCCTTAGCTGCTACCCACAGACAAACTTAATATCACCTACATTTAACCTATTAGTAAGTTGTACTAAACGACATACTTAGGAAAAGCTGTGAATCAAATGTTTTTAGGTATTTTTTAAATGCACAGAAACAGAGTTCTCTCTTGACTAACACTCAGTTCTCTTGATTACACATTGCAACATAAATCTTCATTCCTTTATTTTTTCACTAGTTTCTTTGCACCTTTGCAAGTACCTTTTTATAGAAACCAAAATCTCCTAGTGTGTTAATGACTTGTCTATCAATAGTTTGCTTTTCACAATAGGAAGTAGGGATCTTATCTTGCCTTTTTTTTTGTACGACATAAATTTTGAATAGTTTGTGAACACATCAGAAAACCTGGTCTTCGAGTTTCTGTCCAGCAGTTTCATATCTAACCACGTGCTGACATACTTGCCTCACTTATCAGATGCCAAACACAAAGTGGCTGGCCTTGGAAAAAGGATCTGGACCTGCTTTGTACACATTGGAGCTACTTCTTGCCATTCATCTTCCTCCTAACTTAAACACAATTCCATTTTAGTTCAACACATTTGGGTTCTACGAGGACCTAGTAATCAACAATCAGATCTGGACTGGGAAAAAAAACTAAAAGAATATATTACATAAACATTGGCTAGAGTTTACACAAACAATACTGCAGAGGTATGTTTAATTTAACACATACACACACCTTTTGTGGAAACATATATAACGATTCACAGCCCTGAGTACCAGTAAATAGAACTGAGAAATATTTTTTTGTGCAAGAAGAACAATGAGCAAGTTGATCCTGCACCATGAAGGAAGTGCAATTGTTTCATGTAGACTCAAAATTTAATGTGTTTCATGTTTTTATACTGTTTTTAACTAAAGTTATAAAAATGTTTGCAACAAGTTATCTTTCCTTATGTTTGAAGAATTTCAACAATCTGAGTGAATTGGAGTAAGGATGTCAGCAGCTTTCTAATTACTAGCACACATCTGCCTAAATGAACAGCCTAGTTCACCACTTGTCACCGTTTCAAACAGTCTAGACCAAAAAAAAAAAAACTTACATGATCAAATTTTCAGAGTCAAAAAGAAAATTCTAAAGACAAACTAATTTTTCCTTAAAAAATGATCCATCTCCAAAATAGAAAACTATATTTTCAAAATCATGTCATAGTTTAATTGCAACATGTCACAGACAGATGGTGATCCTTCTCTTGGAAAGATTTAAGTAAACAACTTTGATATAAAACCAAGTAAAACGTACCGTGTTCCCTCCTATGTAGATGTACACATGCCATGACGTATAGAGACTAAATTATTATACTTGTCGTTAAGTTCTTTATTAATTTTTAAATAAAAAAAATCGAAGGTAATGATTTGCGTGTTTATCAGATTTATTTCATAGCCTCGATTCTTTGGGAAAATTTTACAAAAGTGATCTAAGAAAATCATGAGAACAAAGGCTGCTGGGGTAAAAGGCACCCCACTGGGTCTTGGGGAGGTAAAGCCACTGTGCAGCCTTGACACTGCTTGTCCTGGCCCGCAGGGGGAGTCCTGCCATGCTTACCAGCACCCTGACAGGCTTGACCACCAGGAAGACAAAGTCTAAGGTCTGCAGGGCACCAGAGAGGCTCATGGCAAAAGGCACCTGAGGTCTAATTTCTATTGAGTCTCAAAGGAGACAACTAAATTCATGCAATTTTGCTGTGATAGCAGATCTTCATGGTCCAATGCAGGCAGCATCTCTATAGAGTCCACAAAGCAGTTCCCCAGCCCAGGAGAACGGCCAGCTCTTTCCTTTCTTCCCCACTCTCCCACGGTGAGTGGCAAGTGTCCCAGCTGGGTCTGAGCACCCACCTCATCAGCTGAGACCAGCCTAATGCTGCCCAATGTCCACAGATGGACTGCCAGCTGCCTCACCTGCACGGTCTGCAGAAGGACTTGCCCCTCTCCTGTCTATGAAACAAGAGTCTGCCTACAAGTACAGGGCACTGCAGTCATGGCTAAGGGCTGTGTGCAAAAGGAAGGAAGGCTTGGTCCACCAGTCTGGTACAAGGGGAACACAGTCTTCCAACACAATCTGTAATCAGATAGGAGCCCCTCCTGGGACCACCTCAGTGCTCCTCTCCTATAAAGACAGATACAAGGAAGGGCATTCTGCCATGTAGGAGAGCACTGTTACTCTACAATTGTGTGACTCAGCTCTGAGGGCTAGAAGTCCAGGAACAGTGAATTGGTTCTTGAGGTCTCGGACACTGGCTCCCTAAGTCCATCAGAGTATACATATGTAGGGAAGAAGTCTTGGTGAGGGAAATTCTTGCTGCTTAGAAAGGGCTTAAGCAACTGACAGACACATGTCCCACACAGCGTGCAAGGCTGCTGAGTTGCCTGTTGCATGGAGAGCTGAGTGTGGCAGACAACAATGTACAAAGGATGTTGTAGCCCCTTGTCCAGGATCAGCTGTCAGATCCACACCTGCAGACAGGAGCAATACCATTTTCCTTGCGGCACCACTCTATGGACAGGTCATAACCAAGACACACAATCATGGCTTGAAACTGAGAAGACACACCATCAACTAAAACAAGAAGTAGAAACAAGAATGGGTTGGGAGCTTTTCTGTTTCACTCTGCCTATAGTAGCATGGCACGTTTATAAAACCCACCAGTGGTGGCTGAGTCTTCTGGAGCACTATCATCTGCAAGTAGAATTTGACTTGATTACTAATGGTGGCAGATTCATGGGTGTACAGTCGCCAAAAGATGACAGTCACAGCTTCCCACACCAATATACCTTCTTTTACTTCAAAAATCTCCAACCTTAGCACATTTGGCCTGGTCACAGTATGCAGCCAGTTTATTTACTAGAAGTAAATTACATGATACAACATCAGAAATAACATCCTGTTTGGTGAATGAGCGTAAATAATCATCCTATAATGATTTAGATGACAGGTCATATAAAAGCTGCATATTACCATTTAAATAGCTCACTAATTAATTCAAGGTACCTATGCAGTTTTAGTATGAATATGCAAGAATTACAGAACATATTTTACCTAGACAATGACATGGTTTTTATTTCCTGCTGTAAACCCACAGTCAGAGATCAACTTGAAAAAATATTGGGACCACGGGACTATAAAAAGACAAGAGAAACAGCTTTAACAACACCAAATAAAAAGTAACTTATAAAGTCATCACTGCCCAGAGATACACGTGTTAGGGTGATTTTCTGAAAGCCTCATGTTTGGTCAAGTAGATTTATTGGCAAACACTGTAATGAGACATAATTTGTTTGATACTTGAATACAAAAGCCAGACGTTGTCCGTTTGAAACTTTTATAATGTATTTTCCTATTATAAATGAAGATTTTAAAAACAGCAATTTTTAAAAGCAGCTCAAAATAAATGGTCATACAGGGGGGGTGTAGAATCTTTGTGAAAATATTTGGTTCTAAGTCTTAGTGAAAGGGACTATTCCCTGGAAAACCAATTCTAGTACCCTATTTTCCAAATGAAGAAGCATGTCAGGTCCTTATAAATCACCCACACTCAAAGAAAAACACTGGATTTTCATTATCAGCAAACATTCCACCAGTGGTGCCATTGTCACAATGAAATACTCCCCAACTCCTCCATGTCCCTACAGCAGGTATCCAGAGTGGGGGAAAAAAGTGTCCATCACTTGATTCCAGCAAGTTAGAAGGTTCCAGTGGTTGCAAGAGTAAGTGGAAAATCCGGGCGTCTTTTTCCCTTCTCTGAACCTACTTCTGTGAATTTTCCAAGGGAAACATATCCTTAAAAGAGCCCCACGTTTCCATTTTAGTGAATTGGTGATTTTCAGTCTTCTGGAGTGTATCCAGGCCAAAGAAGTCTTTAACAGCCCTTCCTACTCAATTACATTTTTAAAGGACTCATTAACATCATGTAAATCTGATCATCTGAAAGAAGTAACACCAGCTAATATCACAGGAGAAGGAACCTCCCTGTGTACCAATCGTTTCATCAGCTCTCATCCCAGCTTTGTGGACAAACATTTATTCCAGGAAAGACATGTGCATGAGGCACCAAATAGCTGTTCTGGCTGCCTGTACACAACACAAGGGCACCTTGACCCAACCATGACCCCTGTTCAAACCACACAGGCTGGCAAGGAATGCCACATAATACCAAGAGCCTGGACAGCCTTTCAAAAAGGATGAAAAAATAAAATCTGAAATCCGACTTAACAGAAAACTAAGTATGTCACGCAACTCTGCCACAGCATCAGATTACAGTGGAGTGAGATTAAGTGACCTTTCAATTCTGTGTCAAGGTTACTGCAAAGCCTCTATTTCAGGGACTATTTTCAGCAATCACATGATCCACAATCCTCCAAATGCATGGAGAGCATTTTTAATTTTTTTAGGCATCATACTTAAGATCACAGGACATTGTTACCCTATCTATGAAATATATTCCAGTAGCCATTTCAAATAAAATGAACTAAAACAAATGATACACAAATGATTGCAAAATAAAGCTTTTATAAAATACCACAGACAAGGATAAAAGAAGCCATAGGCTGTATGTCACAGCTTATCCAGTGATGTGCCAATTCACACTATCCTCCATCCCTTACACAACCAGACAAAGGAGGCATTTCCAGTTCCTATAGGACCCAGTGGGAATAGGGGACCCTTAGTATTACTCTGAAATATCCTGGAGTAAATCAGTTAGTGATCATCTCTCTTCAAATGTTTTTTTAATAACCAGTTTTTTTTTTTTTAAAAAACTCCATTTTGAGTGATTACACAGAAGTAATTTTAAGCTGATTCAGTTACACAATTTCCACTAAATTTATGCAAACGTGAGTAATAAAGGAAGACTAAAATCTCCAAGATATAGTGGAATGGTTCAGCTCACACAAAATAGACCTAGAACTATTTTCTTTCCTTTTCCATTCTAGAAGGCCCAATTAAGTTTTTGTCTACCTTGTTGGGGATGTTTTTGTCACCATATTACTATAAGTTCACAGAGCAACCACAGTGACATAAGAAGTTAATACATACATCCACACCTGATGCAAACTGGAGGCCAAAATTCTAACTACTCTGTTGATGCCAGAGAGGAGACACGGGTTTGGAAAACAACAAGAAGATGCTTCCCGAAACTCAGGTCTTGAATGGTGAAATATCTTAGTGCTCTCATGGCTCATCAAATAATTATGGCTTGATCAGAATATTTCTTTTTGAGATTTCACCTATGATGGCTTAGTTTTACAAAAGACATTCAAATTTTGTAATTCTTTTATAGATTTCAGGGATGATGGAATGAGAAAGAGTCAGCTTAAGAACTCAATCCCCTTCTGGCTTTTGCAGACTACCGCAGAGAAAGTCAGGGCTGTGGGGGACCAGCCTGGACAAGGCAGTGTGCTGGGCCTGCTCCATCCCTGACAGTGTCTTGACCCCTGTCAACTGCTCCATATGAACATGGGTGAGGGCAAGGGTGGGTCCTCACTGTCATAGCCACTTTCCAAACCATGCAAGGGTTCATATAAGGAATTTCTAAGAATTCCTGTAACACTGGGGCACCCTAAGCCCTTTATGAAATGGGTGCCCAACTCATGGTCTGGCTCCTTTACCTCCATGAGGTTCTGGAGTCTGGTCCCATCTTTGAGAACAGCTGAAGTAGACCACGCCCATGTGTCTCAGCCTCACAGCAGAGACTGGGGGCAAGCTGACACCAGACAGTTCTACACAAGCACTGCCGTTGCTGGCTGCAGATCCTGAACTATTTCTCTTCTGCCTGTGGGCATATTGTGTTGTTGGATATGACAGGTGAGGGTGAGAATAAAATGGGAATCTTTCCACTACCTATGCAGTGCCTGGCATATAAACGAGTACGCAGTGAAGAGGTGCCGTTATCTCTGCTGTTACTATTGCTATGACTGAGATATGAGAAAATTCTTAAATACATCCCAGATGCAAATGTCTAAGAGAAGACACCATGCTCTACCCACTCCATTCTTGCCTTCGACCAAGCTTGAGAACATCTTGCACCCTCACAATTTCCAAAAGTACGTACACAGCTTTTATGGGCTTCCTCTTTGCCCTCCACTTTAACTGCTGGCAGGAGGGCTATGAACTAAGTGAACATAGCCACAGGATAAAGCCCCTGACCAGAGGACTAGGGCTGTAGCTCAGTGGTAGAGGGCTTGCCTAGTGTACATGAGGCCCTGGATTCTAGCCAGAGGCAGGACTGTGTATCTCTAACCAGATGCAAGACTGTCTCATCAGTTCCCTTGTATCCACATCATCCTTCTGCCTGTCCTGCCCCCCAGGCAGACCACTTCCAGACACCCATCCCTTATTCACTGCAACCCCCTGAGTGCCATCATTTTATCGCCGGCTTCTAATCCAGTTCATTCCAAGTAGGTCATAGAAGAACGACACAATGCTTTGTTCAGTTTCAAGCCACGTACCATTCATTCTACCTTGAGCCCTTTTTCTGTTTCCCACATGTGCATGAGCAAAGTGCACTGTATGAGGGGACAAAGACCACAAGGGAATGGGAACGCCAATCCTCCTCCACAGAATTCAGTCTACACTCAACAGTAAACACAGACACAATCTAGCATCTCTAGATTCTGGAAAAGAACAGTCATGATGTGGAGAATAGGAAGATTCAGACAAATGTACATGTACCTAATAGCGGAAAACCTTATTTCAAATTTACACGGAAACATCTTATTTCCTAATTCACACCTGTGATAGTCCAAACTTAAATGAGATATACTTAAACAGAAAATTCTGAACATATCCCATGTAACATACACAGGCTGTCTTTGTCCACCTACAGATTCATCCACAGCATCAACTGTCACGAGGCCAGCCACAGCCAGGAAAACAAGCATAGTGCTAAGTCCAGAGAGACCATCCAAGGAGACATGTATTTCCTCTTCCTTACTCACTCCCTAGATATATGGTCAGATACCAACAAAGACCAATGTGCCTTGTATGACTGCCAATCAAAACCCTTCATGGACTCTTTATTCTACAACTAAAGAAGTTATTTTTTTTTGAAAGGCGAATCAGCGAAGTTAGTTAAATGATAAAATATACAAGAAATGAAAAAAGGTAAAACCCACCTACATGTGGATCTTTTGCCTAAGTAACCAAACTTAAGATTAATGGGAGGTGATTAATTCTGGGGGAAAAAAGGCTCCATGATAGGAAAACACAAAAACTGTTATCGCTAAAATGATCCTGAAATAAATAGTTTTCCATGTGTAACTCCTAAGTATAAGAGAAACACCAATAATAGAATAGACAATAAAAAACTGTGTTTCAGTGTCTCCATTACTTTTTAGCACCTTCATAAAATTTTATTAATAGTACCTTAAATGTAAATAGGAAGAAAGAAACTGCCAGAAGGATGAGGACTTAGATAAAAATACATATCATTTGACAGAAGTAATGAAAACTCTAGTACCAAATGTCTCCTGTCTCTAAAATGCTGGCTTGCTTCTAGAACCATGAAAAATGATAAAGTTTTACCTTCCAGATTGAGTCTCAACTGCTCACTATATTTTAAGAAAGTAAGCTCACTTTTCAATGGCATTGGAAAAGGAGTAGATGGAATTTGGAGAAGAGATAGCATTGCTGGAAAGAAGCTCTCTGCCACAGTTCAACATCCAAGCGTGTGTCACCAAGCACTTACAATGAGTTCAGAATCACGCCCCATGGAAATGACAGTCCGGTTCACTGTCCTCAGAAGTTTCTCCATGATTATCTGGACATGCCTCTGAGTCGGCCCCTGGAGGAAGAGACACCAGTAAAAACCAACACCAAAGACAATCATTGACATGCAAGCCCCAGTGGCTGTCACTGGATTCATTTACCCTGTAAAGAATAAATCAATTACAACCCTTAACGAGATGAAAAATGGTCCTTGTCAAAGGCAAAGCCTTCACAAAGAAAACTCAAGGCATTTCATTAATTATAGTCCATTAATGATAATTTGTTATATAATCATAGTAATTTAATTTAAGCAAACCTTAAAACTAAAAGCAAATCCATTTAAACAACATAATGTTTATGATCCCTGATTAGGCCACCAATTAGTTTGCTAAAGACACTCAGCCATCTGTAAGTGGAAGACAGGCAAGATAATACCCTCGACTGCTCTGTGTGTCAGATCCTGATAACAGTCACACAGAACTGAATGTCTAAGAGTCAGTTTAGTAAATTATCTAAAATTCATACCACGGTGGCGTTTTCTATTGGTAAGAACTCACTCTTTTATTTAGTGTGCGATGGGATGGTTGGTTCTTCTCCATGAGTGGACATGCTCCTGAGTGGACATACTCTGGGACACTTACTGGCAAGGTCACTACCTACTCCCTGGCATTTGCCCCAGGACCTCCTTGCACAGCCTTTTCTCCAATAAGAAAAGGACTTGGAGTGGGACCAAAGGAGCTGGCTCAGATGAAGCTTCCAAAACTTTTCCAAATGTCCTGCAGAGGTGAAGCCACCCCATCAGTGCCCATGGATTGAACCTGATGCTTTTCAGTCAAGAGCACTAACCAGAGAGTGCTCTTGGAGATGCTGGGCCAGTGCTGGGGGGGAAGGTTGGTAGGGGTGGGACTAGGTGTGTGTGTACCAGGAAGATGTCCAGTTCATGCAGGAGAGCACTCAGGATGGCCCTGCCAAGTTAAAATCTTGTGCAGGGTTAGGGCACAGACAGGCATAGCTCTGTTAAAACCATTCCAAACACACCCTGAGAATCAACAGTGTCACATATGGGTGAACACATATGCACAAATATACATAGTATGGTGGGAATGGGAACCATACGGTGAGACTTTCCCATGTGTGCTTGGCTGACTTCTGATTTAAGCAGAAAAGGTCAGTGGAGGAAGCATATGGTTTAGAAATACGAGAGGAAATTCCAGAGCTGAGAAAGTGTTGGAGGCGTTACCTGTGGGGTGAGATGCAGAGAAAGAGCTGCTCTTTCATGAGAACTCTCAAAAGCAGCAGTGGCTTATATTAAAAAAACAAAACAAAAACCTGTGTGCATGTATTACTTTAATAAAAATTAAAGTTGCAAGAAAGAATGCAGGCAATTAGCCAAATTTTTAGCATGAAAGCCTTTTATCTGACCTTCAGGATTAAAATCTAGGCCTTGGGAGGCACACACTGAGAAGATGCAGGAAATAAAGAACTAATTTCCTTGCAGAAGTATAAACATTGCAATGTAATAATCATGATACACACATAAATAAAAATAATTTAAGGGTACAACTCAACAGAGAGAAAGGGAGAGGCTAAGCTTGAAAATTAAGGCCATTACTTTTTTAAGTAAATCAGGTATAAGTTTGTAGCACACAGCCAAGGCTTAGGCATACGGCAGGCGAGGCTGCCTGCACAGTCCTGGAGACAGCGGGGCAGCCACCATTACTCACCACATCCTTCCTGTACAGAACCTCCAGGACATTGCTGAGCAGCTGGCAGCAGGCCTCCAGGTCCTCCTGTCTCTCCAGATGGTACTTGAGCTGGTCAGTCATCATGGGAAGCAGGATCTCTCTGCAGTCTATATGGAACACAGGGTTGCCAGTCAGTGGGGAGCCAGCAAGGTGTGACTCCTATCTGCTAGAGGCTTCTATGCCCTTTCAAGTACTCTGCATTCACAGTCTGCAGCATGGAAACTGGCAAATGCAGGGCCAATTAATTAACCATGACGATATTGTTTCTATGGCTGTCAGTAATTTATACACACATACATGCACACTTCCATCTTTATGTGCTCTGCCATTTAAATACAAAATAATTCACAAACCTAAAGGATATACACAAACACTCATACACATATACCCCACAGTTTGCACATAAATTCAAACAGAAGCACACAGGTTGGGTTTCTTACTTATTTCCTCTTACTATAAATTCATTGATCTGCAATGTTGAAAGCCAAACTTCTTATAACAAAAACTATCCAGTTGTTCCTAGAAGAACCCAGGCATGATCTCCTTCTTCTACATGGAAAAGGCCAGGTCCAGGATATGACAGAGGCACAAAGCCCTTCCCAGGGTAGCTTCCTGGAGTAGACTAAAGAGGGATGAGAAAAATAGAAGCCAGGGGCACTGATGCCACTCTGGGAAACATGACTGTGAAATGAAGGAACACTGTGGGTAAAGATCAGGTCAAAGAAGGTGTGGGTTTTCATTTGTTCTTTAGATAGGAATACAGAAATGACTTTCAGAAAATAAAGGAGCAATAAGGAAACAGAGCAAACAAGATTAAAGATGAAATGAAATTCCTAATTGGCTCTTCTAGTGGCAAAACCCACTTTCCAACATGGCCTATCTGTTTACAACACCAGTCCTGTATTTTAACACAAGCCCAGCCATTACAGCTTCCTTTCAGATGCAAAGTGTGAGAGAGGCAGCAGTGCTCTGCAACATTAAATAGCTGCAGTTGGTTTTTAGGATTGTACATTTTAGGATTTACAACATTAATGATACATAAAAAACATGTTTTGCATTAATATTTCCCAAACGTTTTATGTAAGGAAAAAAATGTAATATTGGAATGGTTCCCACTAAGCATTCAGAAACACAAGTAGAATCTTCTCAAGGACAATGCTGTAATGAAAAACTGGGGGAGGCAGACAAAGGGGTACAGGCAGGGAGAAAGATTCAGAAATAACACAAACCTTTCTGATCCACAGTCTCCCTGTGGACCACACATGGGCAGCTACTACCAAGGCCTTTGCAAATCCTATTTGGATATATTCCCTAGAAAAAGACTAATCACAACTCCATTTATCCAGATGGAGTTTTGTCCAACGAATATATGAATACACATATTCACTGTTGACTTCACAACTGCAATCATCAATCCACGGGCGCAAGTAATGCTGGGGATGCTAAGAACTACACATCTTTTGGGAAGACGCCAGGCCAGCCTTGCTGGTGAGGATGTCTGGAGATGTCTGGAATCCTAGGGTCAGGGATGGAAGGCCCAGCACATAGTGATGGGTTGCTTTATGGGTTTCTTGTGTCAGTGAGGCCTACTACCAATTCCACTATCTGCTCATCTAACCCTTCCTGTGACACAGGTGACCTGAGATCCTACAAGAGAGGATCCTACAAGACAATACCTATTACCTGTGAGCATGATAGGTAAGCTTAGTGAGGGTGTTCTCTGAAGCCAGCTTAGGATGGACCCAAAAGGGTAGAGGGTCTAGAGCACTGGTCAATACAGTATGGGAGGAAAGGTATGTCCATGAGTGATTCTAAAAAAAAATTCAAACACTGGTACCCAGATCCTGGCCTAAATCCATCCCTTATGGCCCAATTTATCTGTCCTGCTGGGCAGGCAGTTGTGGACTGCACTCTTCTCTGAGCTAATTGAGTGTTGGTCTCATTTGTCAGAATTACTCCAGAGTGGAGGAGGAGAGGCCAGCTTGCTTGCCTTTGGCAGGGGGGTGCCATCCACCATCTTTGGCTCCCAGACAAGAACACCCACCATCCACCCAGCTCCCAGCTCTGTCCTAGCTTCACATATTTGTTATCCAGCCTCTCTTGATAAGAAACAAAAAAAACTTTTATAAACTTCACTGTCATTTTGTCGCATTTAAAGATGTTTCATTCACTAAGCTCCCAGAGAAGAAAAAAGCCATTTGTTAGAACCCTTCTGATGGAACAATATCCAACTGTATTAGGAAAATTGCAGTAAGTATACTTTAACTATGGAGGTGAGATAATGCTTGAGAAGGAAGCATGCAGAAAGAGAAGATGTCTAATTCCCACTGATACTGAATTGCTGTTTCTCGAGTTCGTGTCCTGACGTAGTCAACAATTGAAGACACAGGACCAGGAGTTAACAGTTAAAAGCAAGCACAAAAGTCACTGAAAGGACAGCAAAGCACCCTGATGAGTCAGACTTAGTGAAAGAGCTAAGGCAAAGAAAGCCTGAAGTCTAGGAGATGATACAGGGTGTTAACTGGCTTAGGTCCAACTATTCTACCTGGAAGCTGTATCTATAATTGGCTGTCTAATTAACTTCTTGCCGGACCCAACAATCTGGTTGTCCCCCCCACCCCCACAATCCCTATTGGACAGGACATTCCAGGAGGGTCTGGTCAGTGTGTCTGCCCTTGAGGCCCACTACCCACCTTGTGCATCTTGTTGTTCTGATGGGAGGCTTGTTATTTCTCTGAGAAGCCCGTTGTTTCCCGCGCTTCTTTAGATGTCTGCTTTTAAAGTGCCTCTTTCATCCAAAATGGAGTCACTTTTGTCATTACTCCCCAGACACCACCAGTAAGAAACAGCCTCATGCCTACCACCATCATTGTCATACAATTCCCACTGGACAGAGTTCCTTTATGGGTGTAGTTCTGACCCCAGGCAGAACTACACCCATAAAGGTAAGCAGCCCAGGCAATCCTGAAGGCCAAAGGGCACGCGGCCCGCATCAAACTACTAAAGACAAAGCATCAATTTCAATATTGTCTGACACTGGGTCCTCAGAAACCATCACAGATCCCCAAAGGGAGAAAAGCAACTCCCCAATAACCTTTGTAAAGGTTGGGAGGACCAAAGCCAGAGGCACTTGAGATGACCTATTCACCTTTCAGTAATACAATACTCTGTAGGTCCCCACACACAGACCTAGGTATAGACAGGACCCCTAAGTCCAGCTCATGGATGATGTTAGATACTGACTGCTTTAACAGTTAACTTTTTTATTAGATACATTAATCATACTAAATAAGAGGCTTCATTATAATGTTCCCATATATGTATACAAATGAATATTATATGACCATATTCACCCCCTCTATTTCTGTCTTTATTGAACTATAACATCTACAAGAGCAGATTCTGTATTCTCTTTAGTAGAAATGATTTCAGCACACAAACCAACACCGGACAGCGAGTGTGTGTGTGTGTGTGTGTGTGTGTTCATATGCTCAATGTGGAGAAAAGCTTTCTCTTCCTTGGAGAACAGTTGGTTAATATTCACTTTCTCCCACATTCACTTTATCGGCAAAGCTCAGTGATCACACATGCTAAATGATGAGAAGGGCCCTGTGGTCTGCAGCAGCACAGCTCCATCCTTAGCGAACATCTGAAGGACAAACACTGTAACAAAAGCTCTCCGTGTACTGGGGGGAATCTACACTTACTGGACAGGTTCCAAGCCAATCTAGACAACAGCAAATAGGTACAAATGCACACACACACGTGTGTGTGTGTGTGTGTGTGTGTGTGTGTGTGTGTGTGTTGATGTAATTTTCAATTGGATGCACATGGTACCAAATTAAAGCACATGCAGTTAAAAACAGGTCTATTGCCCAAACCTGTCCCTAGCACTCAAAAACTGATAGCTATTAAAAACAGTAATACAAACAACGGTGTTACACTTCCAACCGAAATTACACAAAGAAAACTAATGCCTTAGGGCAGCTATAGTCCACACAGTAGCTACTCAATTGCCTCCCCCAAGGGACAAACCAACAAAAGTATCTCAAAACCTCATTTTTAAGGAGCTGCTCTTCTGTATGTCATTATACAGAATACTAAGGTTTTTTTTTCAAGAAGTGGTGGGGTACAAGGTTTAAATAACAGGACATTCAAAATTTTGTCTTAAGTCAAGATGGCAAATCAAGAGTACCGAGACAGGTACATCACATGGACAGATGCACAGGCAAACATCTGCAGTGATGCATTTTAGAGCAGGAGAAGCTGCCAAGGGACAGGAATCTACTGTCACACTGTGGATATCCCAAGCCAGCATCCTAAATGCCCTTCCCCATGGACAGAATGTCATTTCTCTATGGTGATTAGCAATGAGCCTCCCATTAGCTCCCAAACAGATGGCCAATAGAAAAAGCGGGGTGGGGGGGGGGGGTGGGAAGGCCTATATTTTAAAAGGAAATATTTTTAATAAACTACCCACACAAAACCTTTTTAAAAACTCTGGAACAAATATTTGACGACAAGTCAAGTAGCCTGGTTCACACAATGAGATTTTTTTTCCATATGCAGATATAATAAAATCCCCTGGCTATTCCTGGCTATAGATCTTGGGCAAGTTACTTAAAGTCTCCAGGTCATAATTTTCCTTCTCATCTGCAAAATGAAACTGCAGTTGGTTTACCTCTCAAATTTACTCTGCAAACTAAGTGATACAATGTGTGTTCTCAGCAAACAATGAGTGTACGGTAAGTGGTAATTGTTAAAAACAATAGAAATAATAGTATGATACAAAGTCATTTCAATTAAAAGTACTTCACAACTGCCCTATCAAATGTGGTTGTCATCGAAACATGAAATTCAGCTGGTGTCACTGACGAATGGAATTTTCAATCTGATTTTACTTGAACTAGTAGATGATAAATGCAAAAGTAAAAGGTGATATTTAATTTAGTTATTAGGAACAACTCTTTGGGGCAAATTAAGTATGTGGATGGAGTTTTTAATGGAGAACCATATCAAATGACAAAAATAAAGTCTCTGATGAAAATTCAGCATTCAAATTCAGATGTGCTATAAAGGTAAAAGACACACTGGATTTCATATACAGTATGAAAACAAGACTGTGAAGTAATTAGTAATTTTTAGATGGAGTTTATGTTGCAGTGTATTTTAGATAAAGTATATTGTTGTAATTAATTGCATCAGTTGCTTCATATTAATTTTAGTGTGGTGACTAGGAAATTTAACATGACATCTGTGGTTCATATTCTGTTTCCATTGGACAACACAGTTTTGTTTTTTTTTTCCGGCAGTACCAGGGCCTATACCTTGAACCATTCCACCAGCCCTTTCTGTGTTCAGTACATTTGAGATAAGGTCTCACGAACCATTTACCTGGGCTGGCTTCAAACTGCAATCCTTCTGATCCCTGCCTCCTGAGTAGCTAAGATTACAGGTGTGAGCCACCAGCGCCCAAAACAGTCTTAAGAGTATGTGAGGAAACAGACGTTGACAATCTCATGCCATTTCTCATGTTAATGAACTGATGGTCCTGTG
Source organism: Castor canadensis (assembly GCF_047511655.1). Lineage (NCBI taxonomy): Eukaryota > Metazoa > Chordata > Mammalia > Rodentia > Castoridae > Castor > Castor canadensis. Next base: position 5,644,942 of record NC_133392.1, read on the forward strand.
AGTCAAGGCCACAGCTTTCTCCTAGCACAATCTCCACCAGAAATATGTCAATGCAAGACTTCTCAATGCCTGTTAGCACCAACTTGAGGCATAGCAGCAAGAAGCTAGAATTAGCACAGTTGTCCTGGTTTGCTCTGCCATACACAGAGAGCAAGGAAGGCAGCACAGTACAGGCAGCCAAGAAAGGGGCAGGTGGCCCAGTCGAGGCCACACTCCACACAAATGGGCTGTGCAGATCACACTAGCCACCTTCCACTCCCCGCCCCCCAGTCTTCAGTGTGATCCGCGATGATTACAGACTCCAATCATTCAACATCTGTTCAGCCACAGTTGCAAGGGCTGAAGCCAGCATGATTAATGCCCTAGTAATGGGCACAGAGTAAAAAATATTAATCTTTATAAAAGGTATTCAACAGGCATCATCGGCTTATAAATGTCCAAGCAGAATATCCGTCTATAACCCCATTACAATTCTACATTAGAGCAAGATACAGCAATGAGAATGAATTTGTCCATTTAAAACATTCATTTTTATGAACACTGAGTAATGTGGTTCTTAATTTTTAGTTTGGTCACATTAAACAAATGATCCATAAAGTGCATTTAATAACCTTGTGTGTGTTGCATAGAACTGAGAGCTAGATTAACACTTTTAGTGAGACTTAAACAGTAAGAGCCATATAAATGGGGAATACTTGCTATTTATCTTTTACAGACAATCATCTTATTTTTGAACCATCTATGAATCCTGCACTGAAGTTTCAATATGTTCAAGTGATTTTCTCCGCCCATACAAGTCCTCAAAGCAGCAGAAATGCAGAAGTCTGAGCCAGCACTGGAGAGGGTCACAGGAGCCATCTATGGACCCAGGAACCCAAGGGCAGACACATTCAGCAATTGCATTGCTAAGCAGAAGATAAGCCAGAATTAAACTTCTGATCCCCAAAGAGAGTTCCTCAGGGTACAAGACCCATTCATGTGCACATGTGTGTACACATGTATGATTAAGGCACACTTCCATGTCAAATGCAGAATGATTTTCCCAAGAATCACATTAATACAAGGTGTGAAGGTCAGCAGTGCAAGTCACCACTTTTCCCTTCTGAACATTAGGTTCCTAGTCTGTGAAATGGAGTAAACACAGATGCCCTGCATGGTGTTTCTACTGCTACCAGCTGGACAGCATCTTTAAAGCATTCTGGTCCTAACAGAGTTACTGGGCTGTGTGTCAAAATGATCAGAAATGTGGCCATCTGCAATTCAGCCTTGAGGCACCCAATGTCATGGGATTTCTATTAAGAGGGTGACAGATCAAGTAAAAACATGAGGGAAATCAAAAGGAACATGGTAGCACACAGACTATCAAACGCTGGGGGATATTGGTAAAAGATGCGTCTTCTGAATACTCCCATTCAGAAGAAAGAAAATGCAAATGCAAAATGATACCTGTTGAAACTATTCCAGAAGAAAGCAAGCCATCTTTAAGAGAAGAGTGTGGGACAGCAAATACTCTCTCTCTCTTACTTTGGAGAACTGCAGAAAAAGAGGTCATGTTTCCACTAGTATTGCAACAGCAAATTATGTGTCAGAGGAAATGAAAGGAGAACCAATGGAGAAACATGGTAAATGAGTCCCATTTACAAGGAGATGAAAAAAATTAGATGACTAAAGTACAATGTCAGGAATGATTGTGTGAGGAGAACTGGTTAGGCGGAGAACCTACCATCTAAGTGGATTGAAGTGGATTAAGTGGTGATGTGGTAAATTCAAGAGGCATTCTACAAGTCTGTCAGGCTGAGAGCATAGTCTCATCACAGAGAAGATAAGAAAACAGAATAAACTGGGCCACTGAATTCCATGGTACACATTCTTTTAACCAGGAGAATATAGGTAGCCAAGAGCACAGGTGTTTACCGATGTGGTCCTGCATACACAGCCTTCCGGGCTGCCCTAACAAGGAGAGGTACATGTTTTAAAAACCAAAAATAGAGTGGTCTGGGGATGGGCATGGTGGCTTGACTATAATGATAGCTTCTTGGAAGTAGAAATGAGAGGATCATAGTTTGAGGCCACACCAGGCCAAAAAAGTTAATTACATCCAAAATTAAACAACAATAAGCATGGGGGTACAAACCTGTAATCCCAGCTGCTCAGCTGGCAGAGAGGAGGATCAGAGTCCAAGACTGGCTTGGGTGAAAGCATAAGATCTGTTCTGAAAAATGAGTTGCATGGCTCAAGGGATAGAGCACTGGACCCTAAGTTCAAATCCCAATACTGGAAAAAAAAAAAAAGTAGTCTGGTTCAATTCAGTGCCCTGAGGGAGGGGTTTATGCAGCAGCAGAAGAATGAGATCATGGCGTAAAACCTAGGAGACTGCAGGCTGACCTTGAGCAACAGGAACAGGATCCCACCCAAAGGAGGACACAGAACAGAGTCAACAGAAGATGATAAGGTCTAACCAGCTCCACCATGAAGAGCTTCTGGCATTGTTAATTTGATCACAGCTAACCATTCCCACCCAGAAAGAGAAGAGAAAAAAATTAAATCTCATGAACAAATGAACACAACTAGAAACTATAATATAGCTTAGTTATGTTTAACTTACATGTGTTCACTTATCCATCCACTTGTATTTTGTCTTGTTCCATACAGCATTTGAAGTAAATTCTGTTCTTAGAATGCATTTCTCACATGGTGGGCATGAAATACTTTAAGAAAAGAATGGATGATGGATTTGTAACAAGCCTGTTCTTTAATCAGCACCATGGTGGTAGACAGCTCCCTGCCTAAGATTTTGCTTACAGACAGGGTTTCTTACTTAACTCTGATGTCCTTGTCTATAAATTGAGATAATTACTCTTTTTCAAGTCTACATATTTAAGCTAGTGTCTCTGAAGACTCTCAGAGGAATCCAAATTCGCTAAACCACAGTCCTGAGCACATGGTAGGTGATCAATAAATTATGATGGGAGTGAAATGGATATAATTAAGAAACTGAGATTGAGTTCACCCTTCTAGATTCAATAAGCCATTCCCCCCAAAGCCTCTACTGTTTTAACAAATGGTCTTTTCAAAAACACATATAATGAAAGATATACAGAGAGATAGAGTAAGGGAAAGAGAAGGTACCACATAACAGATAAAGATAAGCATTTTCTAGAGGCATGAAAAGAATAGAAGAGAAAATGATGTGTACATTCCACCATTATTTAAAAGAGTTAGTCTTCAGGGTTCACAGCTGGCAACATTCATTAGAAGTCATCAGCACAGCTATCTAATTAAAGTATTCCAGAATGCTGTATGAGTGGTACATTAGGTGACTCTTGCAAAATTAGCCCCAACCCCAATTTTTCTATCTGTACAACATTCATCAAGTTAACAAAACTGCTCAAGAGAAGCTCTGGTTTAAGATCTATTTTCCGCCACAGAAGAAGCTCAAGAGATATTATTTTGATTTGTTTATGGATAAGCATTAAGAAGGTATATTCTATTACAGGTCTGCATTAAACAGGCAGCTTTTCTCGTGTTTGATTTAAAGCAAAAGAAATTGATTAACAGGGCAACTTTTAGAGATATGAATTTTCTATTTTGGACACAATCACTGTGAAAGGGGAAACCTTACTTCAATATTTCCTAATAGCAAGTCCCCATAGGTATCGGGGTGTTGCCTTCAGGCTTTAAAGGGCTGCTGTGACTAATGCTGTCACCATTAGCAAGGATTTTTGCTCTGCTTCACCCACTACTAGAATAATCATTTGCCTTGAAGAGAAAGACGAAAAAAATAATTTAAACTCTTTCGGCCTATGTTTTTAAACAGCCCCATATTGCTCAAAAAATGGAAGAGGAGTGAAGTCTTGCAAGACTGATGGAGTGCTGAAAAGGAGCCTGTTTGGTACATCAAAGAGAAAGGGCAAAAGATGCCAGAGCTTGAAGGAATGGCACATTTCCCACTCCTGCTCACAGGGAGGATTCCAACCACCAGGAAAACAATAGCAACAACAAAAACAAGCAAGCAAACCAAAGAGCTGCCAAGGATATTAAACTACTGCCAAATCAATGTGAGTCAATGCCCTGTATAGCTATCCTTATCTCAACCAGCAAAACCCTTGTTCCTTCCTATTATTGCTTATACTCTCTCTACAACAAAATCAGAAATAAGGGCAAAATAGTTTCTGCTGGGTATTGAGGGGGGGGAGAGGGAGGGGGCGGAGTGGGTGGTAAGGGAGGGGGTGGGGGCAGGGGGGAGAAATGAACCAAGCCTTGTATGCACATATGAATAATAAAAGAAAAATGAAAAAAAAAATAAAAAAGACCAAAAGGGAGAGACTTTCACTAAGCTCTCTAAATCTTCCAACCATGACTCATCTACTCTTCTGCTCCTCCCCAAAAACAAACACAGGACATCATTTTTGAAAAGTTTGGAAGAAGATCCACCTGCACTGTCAACATGGGAATATGGAAAGATCACATCTTGAAAAAGAAAGAAATTATTCAGTGTTAACGGGAAGAAGATTCCCAAAGGTCTGGGATTCAGAGCAGTAGGGAAAAGGGGTGCATGTCAATAAAGACACACGTGCCAGCAGCACACTCAACTTCACTCAAAGTATAGACCATGCTCTTGACTAACTTCAAAGTTAATGCGAGCCAGGTTTGATTCATTTTTTTCCCAATTTCTATACCATTAGTGTAAAACATATTCGTGGGCATAAATCCTCGGTGTTCTAGTGTTTAATTTAATTACACAGAAACTTTTTCTTTCTATAATAGGATTTAAGCTTTAATTTTCACAGCTTTTGTCAACTACGTGGGCAAAATACAATCACATGGGAACAAAGCTACAAATGCACAAATCATGAAGCGCCGACCTTTCCTTCTCTTTGTATCTTGCTTTAAAAATTTGCTCGCTCCACACCACAGATTATATGCAAGAGTCATCTTTTTGTGCAGCACATAACCTATTTAGCCAGCTTTCAAGTAGTCAAGTCACATCGAGAGACCAGGCTCAGAAGCCATTACCACCCGTTCACTGGCTCTCACGCACAGCATGCTAACGAGCAAAAGGCCCTTCACCTCAGCAGAGGAGCAGAAACAGGGTATCCAAAGTGGATGGGGGATGTCAGCACAGGGAACAGCCCTAACACACACCCTCCCACTAAGGAACAATGCCACTCACTGAGTATTACCACCCTAAGGCAATGCCATGATTGCTTCCCAATATCTAGACAAGGGGCTCACAGATAAAGTTTGACCATGGGTTCAGAATTGTTGAAGATGGGTGATGGGTACATGAGTGTGCTTTACAGCCTTTTCTCCACTTTTCAATATGTTGGAAATTTGCCATATTTTTCTCCAGAGGACATGTTGAATCCAGAGGTAGACTTGAACTATATCCTCTCTTCTCATATTTCCACAAACCTGGGAAATTAGGAGGTCAGAATCAAAGTGAACCTAATCTGGATATGGGGCACTCCCCATGTTACCCCTCCTCAAAGAAATCCCCCTGCTCATCCATGATCATGCCATTCAGAACCAAAACCAGGAGGAAATGCCATCATTCCCATATGAGCACCCAACCCTCTCCCTGAGGACAAGTGAACCACAGATGTGTGGGGCTGGCCATGTGCTGACTTGGAATGTCTTTGTGCATCTCCATCATTGGACAAATGTGTATTGTAGGAGTGTGGGGAAGGTAAGTAGACATGGCTCTAGTTGCCAGTAATAGAGCAAACCAAGATGAACAAGGATCTATTTGGGTGGCTCTCAATATAGGGAGGGAACATAGAAGACAAGCAAAAAATAGAAGAAGAACACAATGATTTCACATGGCAGTAGCAGGGGGAGGTTGCCATGAAGAGCACCAGAGTGCTCTTCTAGGGGCCCAGAGTGCCTCTCAGCGAAAGCTCTCTGTGATAGGTTAACTTTGTGAGTCCAGTGATGGGCACAGAACACACAGATACCCAATGAAACATTTCTGGGTATGTCTGGGATGAGCATTTTAACTGGTTGATGGAGTGAAGCAAATCCACACTCTCCCCCATGTGGGTGAGGATCATGCTACCCTTGAGCTGGGATACAATAAAAAGAAAAGGAAGGCTGGACTCCTCTGTCAGCAGAGGGTGGCTGTGACAGCACTCACTGGGACACTGTCCTCAGTCAAGTCGGTTTCATACAGGCTGGAACCCAGTGCAACCCTCTGTGCCAAAAGACATGCCTACTGTTAGCCCAGCAAACTCCACTGGATGCATCTCTGTTTTCACATCTCAAAGAGGGAGAGTAGAAAAAGATGAGATTGTAAACAACCAGAGCACTGCCAGCTTCATGGGAACCCCAGTGGCTTTTCTGCAGGGGAAAAACTTCAGTGTCAGAATCCATGGCTCATCACCATTCAAGTGAGACTACTGCAAGGCAGTATCTAGGGAGCTGAGTCAAGAAGAAAATCAAAATGGTTGAGGGTTGAGGATGTACCTCAGTGGTACAGAGCTAACTTAGCAATGTGCAAGGCCCTGCCTGGGTTTGATCCCCAGCACCACCCCAATAACAACAACAACAGCAAAAGACAAGATGGAGTGGCATTGGTTCAGGACCCATCAATGGTGACCAGAAGCACAGTTAAATCTGGGGTGAGACAGGTCCCCAGCTGAATCTTTGAAAGGGGACACAAACAATACCCATCACACCCCACCTATTCACGTGCATGCTGACCTTCAGACTATGCCAAATCTCAGTTTCCAGAAACATCGTTCACCTCTGCTGACCTTTTATACAACAAACCCCTTCTCCCAAACTACCCAGAGAATAAGACCACCACACCCATCTCTTCCTTACAAGACAACTTAGCTTTTCCAGCAAAAATCACAACTGCTGACTATGAAGCCATGTAATTTGTAATCACCTATGGGGTATAAATCTATAAATATATTTATCATTGTACAAAACCTAGAGCCATTTTCCAAGACAGCTAGAACCTGTTTTTCTACCTAACACTAAAAACACATCATTTTCTTTGTTCTCAAGTAGGTTGACTTCATTCTTGGTCAAGACTGGAAAGAAATGAGTCAGGGTAGTAGGTTTCATTTAGTGAGAGGGAGCATACATGCTGAGGAAGGTATGTGAGACCTACACATCCATCTTGGAGCACCCACAGAACGCTGAGGACTTAGACACTCTGACCACACACTTTAGAGCCACTCACCATGGACTAGCATACTCAGTAACACAGGCAGCTAACTCTACTTACACCACGTTCTAAGAATCTAGACACACAGAGAGCTCATTTGACAGATTCCACTGAGATCAGGAAACAGGACAAAAACAACTATATTTTTTATAATTTAACAAGAAATAGAAGAAAGCATGAAAATCACAACTATCATATCTCATCAGAAAATGGCTTGACTTTAAATATTTATACAAATGAGGCACAAAATACTTTGTAAAAGTAATGGCATCTTTGTCAGAACAGACCAGCCAGAAGATTTCAGCTGATGAATCTTTTCTGACAAGGAGGTAAGATAGCATCAGCTGCTTTGAAGAAGCAGAGAGCTTGCAGATGAGAACAATTGGGGCTGTCTTTGCTATTCTTACCCAGAAAGATTCCTAAAGCCACTATGTTTTCAGAAGCACATTTGGACTGCTGATTATGGCTTAGATAGCTACTACTGACTGGACAATTCTGGAACAGCAGAATGTAAGATACAAAGCTTGAGGCTAATTATGGTTCACTAAGCACATAGTAATTTTGGATTCATGTATTTCATACAATCTCATTTACTATGTTGGGGATGATTTGCTATTAAATTAAATTCCTAGCTTTGGAGCAAGATGGAGGCTAAGTAACATCTCCGGCATCTCTCCTCACACAGACACCAAGGTGAATGGCTATTTGCACACCAAAAATCCTCCAGAAGAGCTCAGGAAATCAAGATTGTCAGCACAGTAGATTTGATTGGGCCAGTACCTACCTAACACACCAGCAGATGCCAGCGGGTGCTCAACAGTGAGCCTGGAATAGGTGGAGTCTGGAGAAGGCCAGGAGAGTCTGGTAAGTGTGGCTATGGTTGTGGCCTCTAGGTTCCCCAGGCCACACTGGCCAAACTCTGCTGTAGGGAACTTCCAACTGATGGGACCACACCAACCTTGTCAAAGTAATCCCGAGTCCTGAAGTCAGCACAGCCCTGCCGCTAACTGCATGTACACTTTGGAAGTCTTGACATAGACCAAAGTGGCATGATTGTGGAGACTGTCAGCAAACCCAGAGCCCAGCACTGTAGAACCTGGCCTGGGAGACACACTGGTCTAGGGAACAGTGTGTGAGCTGTGGGGGCCTGGGAGACATGGAGGATGCCACAGGTCAAGTGGGGTATGAAAGTTTTGGGAAGTTAGGAGCCCAGCCCCTCAGAGACAGGAAAGGAACTTGCAACAAGAATTTTAAGTTGACTTTTCTTTTCCAGGGCCCTGCCTGGCTCAAGGTACTGAGTGAATACTCTTCCACTGAGCCACTTCTCCAAACCAAAGAGCCCCCTTTTTGGATTAACTGGTTCAGATTTTTTTTAAAAATTAATAAAATAAAATACTTTGGGGAGGCCATGTTGCTCCTCAATGATGAAAAAAATATTGACTATTTGTTTTTGTCTCTTTGGGTTGTTCGTTTGGGGAACTTTTTTGTGTGTTTTCTTGCTTGCTTACTTTTTTTTGTTCTTTTTTATTGCTTCCTCCTTTTCTTTGGTAGTCATACATGAGTGACAACACCCACTATTAGCATTCAATTTTTATCTACATCTTCTGACTACTTCTCCTATCATCCTCCCAATTTCTTTTTGTCCACAATTAGAGTAGTTCTCTCTCATTTTTATTCTTGATTCCCCCATCCACAATCCTTCTGTGTTGTCATTATTTTTGGCACATCGTTACATGTCTAGATTGCTGTTCTTATCATTACTCTATTCTTTCTCACGATACCTTTTGCAAGATATTTTCTATTTCTTTCTTTCTCATTATATCCCCAACACACACACACACATACACACTATCTACCTGCTTTCCATCCTTATTATACCATATATCTGGTACTATTCACTAGGATTATCCCTACTATCTTCATCCCATACTACCCTTGTTAACTAATGTCTGCCTAGTCACTGCAGTATTATCTTTGTTCTTTTATTCTTATGAAGACAGTAGAGCAGTGGTGGTGATTGTTCTTAATTAGGAATTACTGTATTCTCATACTGGGTGTAGCTATCAACTGTTACTAGTTCCACAGATAATCTTCTTCTCCCTGTGTGGAGTAGGAGATCCAGATCCAGCATCTTGAACACAGAGAGCAAATGCTTCACTACTGAGCCACACACACCCAAGTCCATTGGTGAGACAACATACCACAGCCCAGTCACTACTCAGTCCTGCCTAAATATTGCGAATATTTTAACTGAAAGGACAAAGGAGAATAAAACCCCCAACAAAAATTTGTCCTCAGATGTATAAATCCCAACATAGAAACACAACTAATATGAAAAAACAAGGCAACAAAAGTTGCTTCCAAAAGTAAACAATTCCATAATAAAGAACTTAAACAACAGTGAAGTGGATGAATCTTAAACAATGAACTCAAAAGAACAATGTTAAGAATGATAAACAAGTTGGTTTCGTTCCAGAGATGCAAGGATGGTTTACAATATGCAAGTCAATAAATGTAATACAGAATTAAGGACAAAAAAAAAAAAAAAAACCATGATCTTCTCAATAGGCACAGAAAATGCCTATGGCAAAATTCAACATCCTTTCTTGATTAATGCTCTGAAGAAAGTATGAACAGGAGCAACATAGCTCAGCAAACTAAAGGTTGTTTGTAACAACCCTATAGACAACATCATCCTAAATGGGGAAAAACTAAAACCATTCCCTACAAATTCAGGAATGAGAAAAATGTGTCCACTCTCTGCACTCTTATTCAATATGGTGTTTGAATTCCTAGCCAGAGTAGCAAGGCAAAAAAAAAAAAAAGAAATGAAAGGGATACAAAGAGGAAAGGAAGAAATCAACTTTCCTGTATTTGCAGGTAATATGATCTTACATTTGGAAGACTAAAAACTCCACCAAAACCTCATATGTCTAATAAACTTTCAGCAACGTGGCAGGATACAAAGTCAACATACGAAACTCAGTAGCTTTTCTAAAGATCAACAATGAACGAGATGAAAAAGAAATAAGGTGGCAGAGAGGATAAAATGATGGAGGGAGAGAAATCAACTATGATATATTGCAAAATATATATGTCACAAAGTACCTCTGATAAAACAATATGAAAATTTTAAAAAAATACAGAATAAAGAAGAAAAAATAAAAAGAAATGAGGAAGACAATCCCATTCACAATATCCTCAAAACAAAACAACTAAATTAAAAAAACATGGAATAAACTTAACTAAGGAAAACCTCTACAATAAAAACTATAAAACACTAAAGAAACTGAAGAAGACACTAGAAGAACAAAAGACCTCCCATATTCATGGTTTGGCAGAAGTAATGTGGTGAAAATTGCTCTATGACCAAAAGCAATCTATAGATTCTATGCAATCTCCATCAAAACCCAGTATTAGTCTTCACAAAAATAGAAACATCAATGCTAAATTTCTCAAGTAGCAAAAGAAATTCTGAGCAAAAAGAGCAATGCTGTAGGTATCACAATATCTTACTTCAACTTATACTATAGGGCCATAGTAATAAAAACATCACGGTAAAGGCACAAAAATAGACATGTAGACCAATGGAATAGGAGACTCAGAAATAAACCCATACAGCCAAACCCATCTGATTTTTGACAAAGGAGCCAAAAATATGCATTGGATAAAATGTATCCAACATGCAATGTGTCTTCAACAAATGGTACTGAGAAAACTGAATATCCACATGAACACCACAAAAACTAGATTCTAGTCACTCACCTAGATTCCAGAGCTCACTAAAATGGATCAGACACCTTAAGGAAAGATCTGAAACTGTGAAAGTACTGCAGAAAAACATAGGGAACAAACTTGAACACATAGGCACAGGCAACACTTTTATTAATAGGACTCCAATTGCATAGGAAATAAGAGCGAGAACTGACATTGGGGATGCATCAAATTTAAGTTTCTGTACATCAAAGGAAATAATTACCAAAATGAAGAGACAACCCACAGAATGGGAGAAAATCTTTGCCAGGTATTCATCAGATATAAGGATTCACATCCAGAAAATACAAAGAGCTCAAAAAATTAAACACTGAAGGACAATAAATGGAAAAATGAACTGAACAGAGTGTTCTCAGAAGTACAAACGGCCAATAAACACATGAAGAAATGCTCAATATCTTTGGCCATAAAGGAAATGCAAATCAAAATGAAACTGAGATTCTATCTCAACCCAGTCAGAATGGCTATCAATAAAAAAAAAAGAAGCAAGAATAAATGCAGGCAAGGATGTGGAAGGAAAGGAACCCTTATACATTTTGGCGGGAATGTAAATTACTGCAACCACTATGAAATCGATATGGCACTTCCTCAAAAGCTGCATATAGGACTACTTTATGACCCTGCTAATCCACTCCTGGACATACATCTAAAGGAGTGTAAGTCAACCTACAACAGAGACACCCACACAAGCCATGCTCACGGCAGCAGTCTTCACAACAATCAAGCTATGAAATCAGGCAAGCGCCCACGCTGATAAACGCATTAAAAAAAGAGGTTTATACACAAAATAGAGTATGTATGATTCAGCTATACAGAATGAAATTCTGTTGTTTTCAGAAAAGTGGATGGAACTGAAGAACACCATGTTGAGCAAGAAAAGTCAAGCTCAAAAAGTCAAATACAGCACGTTCTTGCTCATATGTAGAATCTAAACCTAAAATAATAATAATAATAATAATAACAACAATAAATAGGGCTTGAGAATAAAAGGGGTCCTATCCGTTAGGGGAATCAGAAGGAGGGAGAAGGAGGAAAGAAGAGGGACTGGGGTGAGCCTGACTGGAGTACTATATGCTATGTTAAATATTTATATTATACATACATATATATAAAACGAAACCCATTAAACACTGAAAATGTGGGAGGGGAGATAGAGTAAAAAACAGTGAATTTGGTCGAAGTGTATCATATCACTAGGGAAATGTAATGAAAACGTTTATGTCAGCATTTTATGTTAATGAAAAATCAAATCCTAATTTCGTTTTTAAAAAGATAGATGAGGATGCCCCACCACTGACGAATGGATTAAGAAAATGTGGTATCTATACACAATGGAATTCTATGCAGCCATGAAGAAGAACGAAATGTTATCATTCGCTGGTAAATGGATGGAATTGGAGAACATCATTCTGAGTGAGGTTAGCCTGGCCCAAAAGACCAAAAATCGTATGTTCTTCCTCATATGCGGACATTAGATCAAGGGCAAACACAACAATGGGATTGGACTATGAGCACATGATAAAAGTGAGAGCACACAAGGGAGGGGTGAGGATAGGGAAGACACCTAAAAAACTAGCTAGCATTTGTTGCCCTCAACACAGAGAAACTAAAGCAGATACCTTAAAAGCAACTGAGGCCAATAGAAAAAGGGAACCAGGAACTAGAGAAAAGGTTAGATCAAAAAGAATGAACCTAGAAGGTAACACCCACGCACAGGAAATCAATGTGAGTCAATGCCCTGTATAGCTATCCTTATCTCAACCAGCAAAAACCCTTGTCCCTTCCTATTATTGCTTATACTCTCTCTTCAACAAAATTAGACATAAGGGCAAAACAGTTTCTGCTGGGTATTGGGGGGGGAGGGAGGGGGCTGAGTGGGTGGTAAGGGAGGGGGTGGGGGCAGGGGGGAGAAATGACCCAAGCCTTGTATGCACATATGAATAATAAAAGAAAAAAAAGAAAACTATTATAAAGATAAAAAAAAAAGATAGATGAGCCCGAGAATGGTGACATGCATGCAATCCCAGCTATCGGTAGGTGGAAGCAGGAACACTGCACTTCCTGGACAGCCCAGGCAAAAGTTAACCAAGACCCAAAAATAAGGTCGGTGTGGTGGCACGTGCCTGTGGTACCGGTTACTCAGGAGATGGTGGGAGAACGGTTGTGGAGTGAAGCCAACCTGGGTAAAGTTAATAGGAGCCCCTCTCTGAAAAAACAAACTAAACAAAGCAAAGTGTGGTGGGCAGGCTTCAAGTGGTAGAGTACCTTATCTAGCAAGGTGAAGCCCTAAGGTCAATCCCCAGTACCACCAAAAATTTTTAATAAATAAATAAAAATGTAAAAAAAAAAAAAAGATCATTTCATAGTATTCGATTACCTGGTAAGTCCTTGTGAAGCCAAGCTAAACATCTCCTACATGCTGGATAGTTGCAAAAGAGGACCTGAGAAAGTCTATAGACCAAGAGTGAAAACAAATGGTGCATAGTAAAGATGAAGACCCGATCATCAAACCGCAGGCTGAGACCATTACCAGAGGAAATAGTGAGATCCCCTTCGAGCTTTCTACTAGCTAAAGAAAGAAAGTTTCCACAGGGGGAGAAAAGTGGTCTTGAATACATTCCTAAAAGAATTGGTATATTAAGTATTTTTAATTGAACATGTTTTAGTTCCTTATTCAAAGAGAATTAAATAAATATAGAATGAAGGTTCACAAAAGAAAATTCAAAATATGCAAATATGTGTCCTAAAAAGGTCTTCTTTATATCAACATTCAATAGAAGTTAAGGACAATACATTGACAATTTACTGGCAATTGTTATTCATTGACCACTGATAATAGCAGTGAAAACCCTCAAACAAAGTGGAGTCGCTGCTGTCAACTTAAATCAAAAACAAGTAAATAAAACTTAGGGAGGAGGGGTTCTTACACATGATTACTGATAGGAACTGTCACAAAACCTGCCAAAACCACAAGCCTGAACAGTGGCCACGACAAACTCAAAAATTGCTCTCCAAGGACACCCTCCCTATCATCTGTCTATTCAACCTCAGACTGATGCAACCTTGTTATTGATCACTGTGGCCAAGGATTATTGCTCATGTATCTGATGTAACCCTCATTTCTGCCTCTACAAACTTCACCTTGCACCAAGTGTGCTGGCACATATTTGCACTCCCAGCCCTGGTGAGGCTGAGGCAGGAGGACTGTGAGTTGAAGGCCATTTTGGGCTACACAGTGAGTTCCAAGTCAGCCTGGACTACAACCCTGTTTGAACAAAACAAAACAAACTAACAACAATGACAAAAACCTCCCTTTGCTTCAACCTCTGTGCATAAGCCCATGGTTTATTGTTGCATAGCATTCTGATTACAATACTCTACTCTGCCCCAAAAAATATTCTCTGAAGATTCTCAATGTTACTGGTTTTTCATTTGGTCTTTATTTTAGGCTGACCAGAACCAAACCACCTTCAGAGAGAATCACTGTCTCCTGGAGCCAGCTTTTGTGCTCCCCTTTCCATTCCAGCCTTCTTCAGATTTGTTCAGTCTTCTCTCAGATGGAGACTCCTCTGTTTTGGTAGAGGCTCTCTGATGATGTTATTTTGGTGTTTTGGAAGGAATCTTTCATTAAGAATTAAGGCAGACCTCCTAAAGGCAATACTTTGGGGCAAATACTCCAAAGAAGGGTCTTTTGGCTGGTACCCTTTGTTTTCTGAGTGAAGTTTGCTCCTGCAGCAGCACTGGACAGAGTTTAACTCAAACCCAGCAAGGTCAGCTGCCCCCAGAAGTCCCAGCAACAATTGTGCACAAGGTTCCACCAGAGTTGCCCTCTTGTGCAAGGATTTCTCATTCACTTTTAATTTAAGAGAGCTCATGGTAACATTTGAACAGGTTTCTGATGGTTTATTTCAATTCTTCACACCTACCTTAATATTTTTGTTTGATCTGCATGCCTAGAATTTTCTTGTGAGGACCCCTCTGGTAATTCTTAAACTATAATTACAGGGTTAGCATGTGCCGGATTTTTAGGTCTATCTCCTTCTTTCCTCTGCCAATTTTGAATCTGTTGACTTGTGTGGTATACCAACATACTTTTGTTATTAGATACTGCTTGGAAGTCTCTTGTTTCAGTTAGTCATAGCTAAAATCCAAACATGTAATACTTAACTCCTGACTCATTTTGAGGATGAAAAGCAGCGAAGGACAACAGGCTATCAAAAGAGACTTGTAAAAACCACACTACTATGGAAACAGCCTTACCTGAAAATTTGATCCACACCCTTCATAAAACTGTAAATAAAAATTAAAAAGTCTGGCTATATGAATGGGTGGCCTTAACTATCTCCATTTATTCATAAATGTAATTTGGATTCAACTGTCATTCTATAAACTGGAAAATTTATTTGGCTACATTACTGTATCTCATGAATTTGTTGGTAAAATAAAGTTGTCTTCAGAATTTTTAGCCAACATTTTTGTCTGGATTTCATAGTTAGACAGAGTTGTATTTATCTCTGTTAGATGTTTAAGATCATAATAGTATAAATTTTATCTAAGAACAAATACACAAAAAAGAATACAATGGAGGGTCCACTACTAACTGTGTGTAAAGTACAGCAATTTACTGCTTATAGTTTTTCTTTAACAAAAAAATTTTAAATAATGACTATGTTTAAATGCTATCTCAGTTTTCATAACTAACCTAGGAATAATCACTAAAAATAAGTAAATGAGGTAAATGTAGATAAAATAAATGTTTCTAAATAGAAATTAAAATGATCTTGGCTTCTTAAACCTGAGTTCAAATCCTAGTACCACCACAAAAATACAGGAAATATTAACATTTGTTTTGATTTAGTAAGAAAAAAACATGAAAGGACAAATATATTTTCTAATAAAAAGAGGATCGATTTTATCTAAATTTGAAGATTATTAAAGAATATTTTAAAGTATAAATGTGAGAAAGCAAACAAGACAGAAAAGAGTGAAGTGCATAGAAATACAAAAGAAAAAAAAAGTCCTAAAGAACAAGAGTGTATTTCCATTGAGAAGGGTTTAGAAGATGTTTTTTGAATGAAACATGATTTTTAGGCAAAATAAAAATTTTTGTTCAAAAGTAGAATGGCTGGATTGTTCCAAAAGGGAAAAAAAGAATAATGGAGCAAAACTAAAGACTTTAACCAACTGCCATGGTGCTAAGGAAGCCACAGAACATTTGCGAAGGCCAAATCTCATAAAGGAAATTTATGTGCATTCAAGATAGGTATAATTTTTTTAAAATATAGGCTGTTTTAAGAATTAAACATTAACACACTGACATAAAACCAGAATCTACTTCTCTATCTTTAAAGCAGCAAGAGTTTCTTAACATATTGATCTGTTCTTGGTAAGAGTTATAAAAACTGGCTTAGGGAAGAAAGACTTAATGTTTTATCAAGATAATTCCTGCTGTCTTTATTAGCTTATTTGCTTAGAAAAAACAGAATCTTAACAGAGTTAAGGTTTCTTAAGCATCTATTTGTTTTAAGTCTCACGAGTGATTACACCTCTAGTTAAATCTGGCTCATAACTGACTAAGTAAATGACTACTACTGAGTAGTGATGTTTGATATTACTATTAATATAGATATTCTACAGATTATGTAAAATTTACAAAAGTCTGATGGTCCCAGTGTAATGCTCTCAGTCATGACTGCTATCTCAAAATGTTGTATGCAATAAAAATACCTAACATCTCTTGTCAATTGCTAAATGCTCACCAAATTTTAACCATGGTTATCCTGAGTCTTTTGCCATCAAAAGTATTAATTCCTCTTCAAACATTTGGAATCAGATTTATTTTTTAAAAAGAGTTAAGTACTCTAAAGTACAATTTTCTGGTAAAAGTAAGCTCATTTTATAAACCTTGTACCTGCTGCCTGTCAAAATTCTGCGGAAGTAAAACTCCTAACAAAATAACCTGGTGCAGTGCTTTGCGGTGACACACACCTCCTGCAGAACAGAGAGAACTGAACTGAACAATGGACTCCAGTGATCTTCACCTGAGACCCACTACTTCTATAACCTCTTCATTGCTAAATGTGGCTACAAACATTTGACACTGATTCCCAGTCACCAATCATTCCCCACTCCAATGTGGGACTCGACCAACAACCAGGAAACATCCATCCCAGCAATGAGAGACAAATTCTAACTATGGCATGACTATGTTTTCAGAGAAAAATCTTGATCAAAAGGGGAGAACATGAAAGAAATATGAAAGTTGTCAAAATCAAAATGGAGTTGCTCATGTCAACCCTATCAAAGACCAGTAAGTCAAGCAGTGAGGTTAGGAGGGAGAGATGCTGGAGCATGACTATCTGACAGCAACCATCAGAAAGACTCTTGCAGAGCCACAAGCCTGCACAGAGGCTACCACAGCCTTAAACAAACTAATTCAACAAGGACATCTGCCTAGCAACTGTCTCTGCTCTACCCTGGACGGAAGCCACTGTACGACCAAAGATTAATGCTTCAAGTATCTAATGCAATCCCCTCACCCTGTAAACCCTCCACCCTTTGAATACACCAACAGTTCCACAATGGCCCGCACATTCCCTTTGCGATGAATGCTCTTATGTCCCAAAAAATGCCTTAGTTCTTTGAAAAATCTCTTTTGTTGTTTGTATGGGGGTTTTTGGAAGTACCCGAGTTTGAACTCAGGGCCTTCTGCTTCCCAGTCAGTTGCTCTGAGACGTGAGTCAGAATTCCAAGATCCTTTTGCTTCAGTTATTTTTTTAATAGGGTTTTGCACTTTTGTACAAGCCAGCCTGAACTGTTGTCTTCCTACCTATGCCCCCCTCATAGCTGAGATTACAGGTACACACACAGTGCAGCTTATTTGTTGAGATGAGGTCTTGCTAACTACCCCCCAACCCCAAGTGAGCCTCAAACTACAATTGTCCAGATGTCCACCTCCCAAGCAGCTGGGAACAGAGGCATGAACCTCTAATTTTTTAACTTGGCAACAGTTATTAAGTCAGAGAAAATACTGATGGTGGCAGTGGCAGTGAGAGGGTATGTGTGCATGCATGTAGTCAAACTGTCACTGGATGTCTGGGAGATGGAACAGTAATAATGTACCTTATAAAACCTAGATACAAAACTCTCGAGGACTTCATATGCTCTGGGTGGTCACCATGAAAATGATGTAGAAGCAGAGTCCCTAATATCACCTGTTTAACATCCTTTCCTTAAGCCCATATGTCCCCAGGCCTTGGAAGGCACCTGGGGAATGGATCAGTCAAAACCTAGTCTTGCTATGAGCACATGATAAAAGCGAGAGCACACAAGGGAGGGGTGAGGATAGGTAAGACACCTAAAAAATTAGCTAGCATTTGTTGCCCTCAATGCAGAGAAACTAAAGCAGATACCTTAAAAGCAACTGAGGCCAATAGGAAAAGGGGACCAGGTACTAGAGAGAAGGTTAGATCAAAAAGAATTAACCTAGAAGGTAACACCCATGCACAGGAAATCAATTTGAGTCAATACCCTGTATAGCTATCCTTATCTCAACCAGCAAAAACCCTTGTCCCTTCCTGTTATTGCTTATACTCTCTCTACAACAAAATTAGAAATAAGGGCAAAATGTATTGGGGGGGGAGGGGGGGAGTGGGTGGTAAGGGAGTGGGTGGAGGCAGGGGGGAGAAATGAACCAAGCCTTGTATGCACATATGAATAATAAAAGAAAAAAAAAAAAAAAAAAAAAACCTAGTCTTGGCCAGGTACCCAAGGCTCACGCCTCTAATCCTAACTACTCAGGAGGCAGAGATCAGGAGGATTGTGGTTTGAAGCCAGCCAGGGCAAAGAGTTCATGAGACCCTACCTTGAAAAATCCTTCACAAAAATACAGCTGGGGAGTGGCTCAAGGTGAACGCCTTGAGTTCAAGCCCCAGTACCACAAAAAAAAAAAAAAAAAAACTCTCTAGTGAAAGCCTGAAATATGGATTTCATGGTCGGGGATTACTGGTCCATTTACAGTCATATGGTTCAAGTCCCAGACAATTTGAAAGTGGGCTTTCTTTAACAGAAGTGAGAAGTGGGCTTCTGACCCAGCAGGAGGTCTGTGTGGTTGGCCTGCAGAAAACCACTCACTTCTTGGTTTGATGTTTCCTCTTCAAAAGTACACCCCCACCCAGACAAAGTCTTAATGTTTTCTCTTGAAATAAGCCATAGCAACAAGTGTACATTCCAGTGCATTTTATACAACTAAACCAAGAAGTAGGATTAAAATCAGCAGGCCAACACAGTCCTGCAGCACAGGGATTAAGTTGGACACCAGGTGAGTTCTCAGTCCAGCCAGGAGTAACAACAGGGACTCCTGCCCCACACTCAGGGCACCTCACTGAAACAGTACAGGGGACAAAAGGAAATGATGACATGCCCAATGTCTGAACACCAGTAGGAGAGGACAGATCTGCACTGCTCGGTCAGGATGCCGACTTACAGACTTCACATTTGCCTCCAAAAAATGAGGAAGGTTGAAGAATTATACAAAGGTTTCAGGCTTTTAATAAAACTGTATGACAAGTATAAAATATTAATTCAACTATCCAAATAGAAAGAAAATTATTAATAAAAAGGGTGGGGAGATAATGTAAGGAAATATACAGTGTTCCTTGGGACAAATGAGTTTGTGGGGTCATTAGAATCCGTACTAATCTGAGCAGAGTTTGAAGCAACCCTGTGAAAGAATACCAAGTGCAGAACAGGACAGAACCATTACTTCTAAATTTAAAGAAAACTTGATATTTTTTTTCTTTGTAATCATCTCAATGGTAGCAAGTGATTGCCTCCCCAGAACAGACAATCATACATTTTAAAAGCTACAATGTACACTGATTATCTTCGGGCTCAGGTGTACACCGAAATTACAAATCACAGGCTTTGGCCTTTGCTTTTCAATGATCTATTACCAACACTGTTTGTCATTACTGTTCTCTTGCAAGACTCCTTCTCTCTCCCTGTCTTGCAATGGACCTGTTTGAACTGGGTGCCATCTCCAGTCCTTGGGGCAAGTAGGAGAGAATTGAGAAGGGCCACACCTGTAGACAAGGAGTTGTGTGACACTTTAATAATTTTCAGGGGTTGCACTCACCATGCTGTGTGAAGAGGTCACTGTGAACGATTTCGATCAAGCAATAGAGCTTCTGAATGGTCAGCAAACCCGTGGGGACATTAAGGATGAAATCAGTAAACATTTTGCTATGAGGAAAAACATAAGTGACACAATTCAGCAATTCACAATCCAATGACCTAAGGCAGTTCTGAGACCCAAAGCCATTTAATAGTCATGAAATGCCACCAGCACATTGGGTAAAACCCCTTATACAATATTGACCAAAATTTTATCCCCCCCCCAAAAAAAAAAAACGGTTTAAATTATTATTTATTGTACTTCATAACCACTAACATAGCTATAATTCAAATGACAGAGAATAGAAAGTGTTGGGGAGTGTGTAAAGAAACTGGAAATTTCATACCATGCTGGCCGGAATGTAAACTGGTGCAGACACTTTGGAACAGTTTGACATTGCCTCAGAATGTTAAACACAGTTACTATATGACCCAGCAATTTCAATTCTTAGGTATATACTCAAAAAGAATAAGAAAATAAATATTCACATGAAAATTTGTACATGACTCAAAGAAGCATGATTCACAGTACTCAAAAAGTAGAAACAACCCAAATATCCATCAACTGAAAAATGGAAAAACAAAATACTGTATTCCGCACAATTCATACAAAGAAAGGAAGTACAATGACCCTTACTACAACAGGCAGGTGCATTGAAAACACAATGATAAATGAAGCCACATATTGTATGATCCCATTTCTACGAAATGCACAGAAAAGATAAATCTAGTGATACTTCAGTGATGGTCTAGGGCAGAGGATGGAAAATGAGTGGCACAAGGGATCTTCTGGAGATAATAAAAATGCTATAAAACTGGACTCTGGTGATAGCTACACAATTTTACAAATATACTAAAAATCATCGAACTGAACACTCTAAAAAACACCTGACTTTGTAGTTTGGGAATAATTTCTAAATGAAGCTGTTTTAAAATTTTACTTTTACAATTGTTTGACAGACCCATGATGGAATATTAAAAAGACCTTTTATTAGTAACTGAAGAAATACAAATTGTAATGATAAGAAACTATTTCATCGGTCATATTTGTAAAGTTCTATGTAATGCTTATTCCTACTGTTGGCAAAGTTTGGGAAAACAGATAGCAAAATGTACTGATAGAATGCTGGTTTGCTCTTTCAGAGGATAACTAGATAATATTTACTCAAAATCTTTTTAAAAAAATGTAAGACCGAGTATTCCACCTCTTTGAGTATCCTAATAATATAAAAAACAGGCATTTCCAGCAATTAAGTTACAGAATATTTTACCCTCCCATATGATATAATGATTAAAAAAAAATGGACACAATCCAGTATCCCTCAGGTAGGTTAATGGTGAGAGGCCCGTCCTTTGTAATCAAAAAGCCCAACGTGGCCTTGAACCAGACACTCAGCAGCTGAGTTATCATGGATGAGCAAATTTTGCCTAAAAATAGAACCAATGTCAAACCATTGTAGTAACGATTAGCTGGCTAATACATGGGAAGTGGTTTGCGTAAAGCTCATTTTGTATGGGGAAACACATAATAGATGTCATGTCTATTGCTACAGCTTAAATAAATGATGTGCCAGCAAAGAACCGTGCACAATCACAGTTAGTAATAATTACGATGCAGAAGAGGACCCCATGACATAGAAAACAAGATGTCTTAAGTGCACGGTCTGGTCATGAAGAAAAGAATGCTGACCTTCTCAGGTTTGTGTGTGTGTGCACACACGTGTTAGGATCCAGATCTTTCAGATTATTTTTTGGATAATGGACTAAAGTTTGAGTTATTTTCTTCTATGATCACTTGTTTTCTAAAAATATGAATTGATTTTCTCAGTAGGAAAAGACATATACATAAATCAGTACAAAAGACATTGAGGACAGTCATATATGCACAAAGGACAGAGGGAAGAAGCAGGGAACACAGCCCTGGAGAAGCAGAACTTCCTTGGAACTCCAAGCACATGGTACAAGCGCCAATTTGTGAGCATCGTTGGTGCCTCTCTGTGGGCAAGTGGCTGATCCCAGAGCCCAGTGAGAAGAAAGAGTCCCAGACTATAGCCACAGTCCACACCAAACAGGTCCTCTATTTCCTCTCAATCTCCAACCCTGAATGTCTCATATATACACTGGATGTCCTAGGAAGGCCCTAAGACCAAATGCATGGGCTTGGTTTCTAATTCAAATTTGGGATATAGTTTTTCTAACAATTTCTGAGGGCACCCATGCTGCTCTAAAAACTATGCTCCAAGGAAGAGACTTTGCAGAGACGTGAGTGGGCAGACACACTGCCCAGGGCCCATCTGTTCCTCCATTTATTGTTTAGGGCCTGCTAAGCATAACTATGTTGTCACACCCCAGAAACAGAAAATAAATATGTCCCTGCTGTATATCGAGTCGCAGACATATCAGAGACAGAGCCTCAGCCTTCGATTCCAGGCATGAGTGACCAAGGGTGGACATAAGGTGCGGGAAAGATGACCACCCTTTCTCCAGTTAAAGCAGTCGGGAGAGACGGCCTATGACTACTATTTAGGAGTTCTTCTAGAGCTGGTACAAACGGTGCCACCCCAGGCAGGTAGTTCACTGCGTTAAACCAAAACCAAAGCTAAAAGCAGATGAGCGCTGTGCTATTAGACTAACCTGTGGCTGCAGAGACCACGCATCTGCATCCCAGTGCTCCCAACACCACTTCCCAGAGAGAAGCAGCACCCACATTACACAGCAAACACTGGGTGTGGACACTGAGGGGTGGACAGGTGGGGGCTAAAAAGAAGGATTTTATCCCCAGTCTCACTGCTAAGTCTAAAAGTCCAATGACACCTCTCTCACATTTGGTTTTTGTTTTCTTGTGTTTAAATATTTTCTTATATGACAACTTCTGATCCTTCTGCCTGTGGCTCTGAGCCCCTCACTCAGTAGCTCAGGGAGAGAAGCTGTATGTGTTATACAGAAGGGGCCGACACAGGAATTAGGGAAGCTTCCGTCTAAGTTTTTTAGGCAGTGAAAATTAAAACAAAACCAAAGCCCACATATTGAAACATAAATATTGAACTGTGAAAAATGCCAAATGTCTGCCACGTTCCCATCAGGCCATAAACCATCTTCTTCTAAGGATATCATTGTGGCTGTTGCCAGGTGATACCGTTCGCAAAGAAAGTCACCATGACATCCAGCAGCATACATGCCAGAATGGTCAGAGCACGAACTGATGCAGACAGGAGACAAAACCCAGAGCATCCCACAAACAAGGCATATTAACAAGCATCTGTGCATGGCAAATGTTCCCCTCGGTGCTAATTACCTGAGTTCCTTGGGATCAAACACCAACTTCACATCGTTGACAATCGTGGGCAAGTATTTCAGCGCTGACCCCTGCAAACCAGAAAATAGAAGGCTGAACTACATGCAGGATGGTAGTGGTTAATACAAACTCACAATTCCTGTGAAGAACACAGGAACGTCAAGAAGAGAAGGATTGCTTCCAGAAGGAGCTGAAGGCTAACCACACTGAAAACAGAGCAAAGAAAAAAATTCTCTGATCCAAGAAATTGGTCATTTCTTATATGGTTGTGTTGCCACATAATAAAAGTAATAGCATCAGAAACCAACATTTATCACCTGCAGGCCAAGGGACTATACTTTGAGCTGAACCTTTATGTGGTTTTTCTCCTTTAATCGTAACTACTCACAAAACCAAAGAAGACCTGTTCCCAAGAAGACTCCTGTGTGAAATCATCTAGAGCACTCCACATTCAACAATTAAGACATGGTGGCTTTGTTCTATTCCAAAAATCTTCCCCTGTATCTGTTTTTCCTTAGCTATGAATCATTTTGCTCTTATGTAACCTTATCTCCTACATTCATATTCTGTATCTTCCCAAAAACGCACATGTCCAAAAAATAGATTAATGGTAGTTATGGACCCAATTGCCTGCCATGCCCTGCACTAGGACCCTGCACGTTTCATCTTTAATTCTACCAGACCTCCAACTGGAGTTTGTTAGTTGGAAGAAGAAACTAAAGATGGAGACATTAATTACTTCACTCCGTTCACACAGCTAGGACTGAACTAAGCTAGAAACAAAATTCATTTTGGGAAAAACTAGAAACTCTCTTTCGTTTGCTATTTCCTACTCCTGATTTTAAGTGTCCTGACCTGGCTGTGCCACCTTTTACCTGTGACTCTAAATAATCCCTTGTGCCAGGCTGAGCTCCACCTCCCTGAAGGAAATCTGGCTCATATTAGATACTTCAAGGATTGCACTAAAACTCAAAACCAAGTTAAAGAGAGAACAGAATGACACTTTGAACACTGGAAAATACTATGCTTATTCCATAAATAATTGACAGCACTCTTCTGCAAAAGCAAGTGGCAAAAACCCCCTTTAAAAATATTACCCTGAAACAGAACTTTCTCAAAAGAAGAAACTCAAATGGCCAAAAAACACATGAAAAAATGCTCACCATCCCTAGCAATAAAGGAAATGCAGATTAAAACCACACTAAGATGCCACCTCACCCCTGTTAGAATAGCCAACATCAGCAACACCACTAACAATAGGTGTTGGTCAGGATGTGGGGAAAAAGGAACCCTCTTACACTGTTGGTGGGAATGTAAACTAGTACAACCACTCTGGAAAAAAATTTGGAGGCTACTTAAAAATCCAAACATGGATCTACCATTTGATCCAGCAATACCACTCTTGGGGATATACCCAAAAGACTGTTACTCCAGAGGCACCTGCACACCCATGTTTATTGCGGCACTATTCACAATAGCCAAGTTATGGAAACAGCCAAGATGCCCCACCACTGACGAATGGATTAAGAAAATGTGATATCTATACACAATGGAATTTTATGCAGCCATGAAGAAGAATGAAATGTTATCATTCGCAGGTAAATGGATGGAACTGGAGAATATTATTCTGAGTGAGGTTAGCCTGTCCCAAAAGACCAAAAATCGTATGCTCTCCCTCATATGCAGACATTAGATCAAGCACAAACACAACAAGGGGATTGGACTTTGATCACATGATAAAGCGAGAGCACACAAGGAAGATATGAGGATAGGTAAGACACCCAAAAACCTAGATAGCATTTGTTGCCCTCAATGCACAGAAACTAATGCAGATACTTTAAAGTGACAGAGGCCAATAGGAGAAGGGGACCAGGAACTAGAGAAAACGTTGGTTCGAGAAGAATTAATTTAGAAGGTAACACACATGCACAGGAAATTAATGTGAGTCAACTCCCTGTATACCTATCCTTATCTCAACTAGCAAAAACCCTTGGTCCCTCCTATTATTGCTTATACTCTCTCTTCAATAAAATCAGAGATAAGGGCAAAATAGTTTCTGCCTGGTAGTGAGGTGGGGGGGAGGGTAAGGGAGGGGGTGGGGGAAGGGGGAAGAAATGACCCAAACATTGTATGCACATATGAATAAAAAAATATATATGTATTACCCTGACTGTCTATGATCAATGGATTTGTAACAATACTACACAGTCCCCCAGCATCACTGACTAATAAACTCCATCCCATACCTCGTGCACCAGCAAAGTTAACTTTTTTGTTGCTGTTGTTCATTTATTCACATGTGCATACATTGTTTGGGTCATTTCTTCACCCTGCCCGCCTCCCCCACCCTTCCTCCCTCCCTTTCTCAGTAAAAAGTTAACTTTAAAGGCATTACAGATCTTAAATGAGAAACTTAGAGCTAGTGAAACTTTTGGAAGAAAATACTTGTGACTCTGGGTTAAGCACAGAGTTCTTAGATAGGATCCTAACTGCACAGTCTGTGAAAGAAAACACCCAAAACAAAGAGCTCAGACTGTGAGATAACAAAGAAGAAGTTGCAAAGCACTGTCTGATGAAGATCTGCACCTAGGACTTACAAATAACACAAAAACTCAAAAATAAGAAAACAATTTTCCTGCTTTAAAAAAAGAAAAAACGAATGAGCAGAAGACTTGAAAAGACACTTTTCCGAGGAAGATATATGGATGGCAAAAGGCACTGAAAAGATGCTTGCTCAGGGTGACTACAAATTAAAAACACAATGAGACACTATGAAGTACCAATACATCCATCACACTTCCAAAAACTCTTAAAAATGTGCTGTTTGCATATGCTGCAGGTCTGACCGCAAACTCAGTGGGGCAACTCCAGGAAAGAACTTGGCAACTCCTTACAATGAGACTTCTGCGTTTCTGTGAACTATGTTCACAAAAAACCCTGCATGTGAAAGTTTTCCTCAGCTCTATCTATAATCAATAAAAACGAGAGCAACGCAAAAGTCCCTCAAGAGGTGGGTCCACATAATAGAGTACACTCAGCACCAAAAATAACACACTACCATTGCACACACACCACATCCATGGGGGAAGAAGGGGAGGAGAGAGAGAAATGAATCCCAGTTATAGTTGAAAATAATTCCATTTTCAATATTCTAGAACAGTCCAAAGTACAGGGATTCAGAACATACTAGTGGATACTGGAGGGGATGGAGATGAGGGAGGAGTCGCCTGCAGGGAGGAACAGAAGAATGTCAAAGTAAATGGAGCTCTCCCTTAGGAGGGCTTTGCGGAAACCTACAGAGCTACCCAAAATGAAAGGGGGAACCTGCACATCAATCTTCATCACCTGGAAATATGCCCATAGCTATCTGGTACGGAAAATGCCTGCAACGGTGCTGAGGACCTGTCTCAACTCTGGCACAGAAGACTGAAGTAGCCGGATTCAAGTCACTTCAGATGAACTTCAGTACCCTACTATCCAGCGCGAACATTCTATCACATCTGACACACTTCCTAGGTGCTCCACTCCACTCACACACGATGTCTTCAAGCCAGTCTCTGGAGAGAGGTTCGTGACCATCTCTGCTCACAGACGAGAATGTGCAGGCACAAAACATGAAGGCATCTGCTCAGATTTGCACTGCTAGGATTTGTGGCAGTCTGTCAAGTCTGGCCACTTCTATGAAACCTCCATGTTCAGTCGTCACCACAAATCTCAACATTCTGCAGCCAAGAAGACAGACAGGTGGGCAACTCTTACCCTTAAACCTCCACTGCAGATTATGGGGTGAAGGCTGTTCTTGGCAAATGTTAACCCTATCCTTCAATCAATGCCACACGGATCAAGGGATTCCAATTAGCTGGTGTGAGCTGCAGTTGAAAAAATGTTAAACAGAAATAATTTCATTCTGGTTTCAAACGTTCTGCTTCAATGACCCTCAGACTTGGTCTGGAAAATATTTATCATAACATTTAATAGTAAGTGTTTGCACAGGCTGATTTCTCGGGTTCTTAAAGTACCTCATTTGGTTTGTGGATGTCTAGAGGGAAAGGTACAAATTGGCTTCATACATTTTATGCTGTAGCCAACAGAACATCATGGGCCTGCAGCCACTTCATAAATACCACTTTACAGGGACAGAGCAGACAGCGACAAACCAGTCAGGCCTTTATGGCCCAATTGCTCCTGGTCCCCTGGGGCTGCCCGCTGCTGTGTTAACCAGGACAGATGGAGTACCAGGCAGTGTCAGGGTCTCCCTGGGCACCTCCACCCCAAGGGTGTCCCAGTGAAATGCACAGAGGGGCCTGTGCCTGCTGAGACGGGGCACAGGAGGCCAGTGAGCCACAGCATTGATTAGCCCAGAATTCTGCTCATGAGACCAAAGACTGAAGACATCCTAGCTTACAGAAATAAGACTGAGAGAAGAGAGATGGACTGCAAACACAAGGCCCTAATGACATGACACCTGATCTTACGTGACCCTTTCCATGACATCACCAACTCCCTCCTCATGGAATTCATGACCCTGGCTCCTCCAGGGCCCAAATTATGCTCTGGCCCTGGTCCCAGAGTCCCATGCAGGGCCCTCCTCCTCCTGCCCCTCACGTGTGGCTGTCTTGGGGTTTTTCCACCTGTTGCCACAGGGACCTCATATCATGTCAAGCTACTGACTCACAACCCTAATCTAGAGCTCCCTTTCTTCTGAGCTCCACACCCACCCCACAATGGCCACTGGACATCTGACTGGCTGCCACATGGACATGGCTGACTCCACTTCCCCAACAGAAACCCAGCCTGCCCTCTCCTCCCCAGCTAGCTGCATTGCCACCACCATGCTGTACCACACATGACTGAACACCAAGGCAGACATCTCTCTTCCTCATAGCCCACAAAATTCATTCCATCCTATTAACCTCCCCTGCCACAGACACCACCTGGTTTTACCACCTTCTCCCTGCTGCAGACACCACCTGGCTGGGCCCCTGTGGTCTCCACTGCTTCCACTGCAGTTTATTACTCACTGGGCAGCCAGAGGAGCCCACCTGGTACACAAATCTATCTTGAGTATTTGTGTGAGGGCCTCTGCTCTGGGCATGAGGGTCACCTGGTCAGCATCCCCAGAGGTCCCTGGGCTGTGCCATACCTACCTGGGACTTGCCCACTTGTGGTCCCTCTCAAACCAATGTCATACCTGTTCCCAGTTTCCTCAGAGGCTATGCACAAGCTGTTCCCTTCCTAGGCCACCATTCCTCTACTACCACAGCCTACACCTCAGCTAACCACTTACCATCAGTCCTCAGCTTAGACCTCACTTTCTCCAGGACACAGGGGTGATGGTGAGGCAGCTAGAGACGTTCCCATCATAGGCAACAATCTGAGGTCAGCCACTATGTCCCCACAGACATAAGCTCTTCTGTTTTATGTCTTCACAGAGACCATAGGACACAGCCAACCATCACAATGATGTGATCCTTGTATGGTCACCTCTTTACTCTTAAGAAACACTCACCCTTCTGCTTCAACCACATCTGTTGCCACCATTAGCAAAGAGAGAAAAACATGCCTTCCAGTTTACAGAGCCAGCCAGAGCAGGGAGCTCTGGTTGCCACTCTCCCAGTGCCCTATGACTCTGCAGTAGGCATGTACCATCACCAGTCATCTGGCTCTAAGTACCATGCTCTACTTGGCCATTTCAAATACAGGTGGTTTGTCAGGAGTTTCCAGCACTGTGGACTCTGCTTGCACTAGCAACAAGACTTCAGATCCTCTGTGCACTTGGACTGCTGTGCTGATTCAGGTCTAGGTCAAGCAGCTACCTGTCACTTGAACAACGTGCCAAGACACCATACACTTGATATATAAAGCAAGGGCACTGCACTGTGGGTGGAAAGCCCTGGGCAGAATCTTATCTAAAGAGACTCCTCCAGAAATAAGAGTCTGAATGCACACAGGAGCACTGACACCACCATGGCAGACAGGAGGGGTACCGTGGGGTAGCTAAGGACAGGGCTCCCAGGCCAGAATGTCTGGATCCAAAGCATCCAACATCTGCCATGTGAAATCTCCCATCAGGGCCACTCCTGGGGAAGATAGTGGAAATTAGTAAGACATGCCTCCAGGGTCTGTTGTGGCTGTCGCACAAGATAAACTCAACTCAGGATTGCAACAGATCCCAGTGCTACCTCCTCAGTAGTGCAGATGCACGCAAATAAATGTTAACTGGGAAAACTTCTGTACCGCGCAGAGCTCACAAACCTGAGTCTTCCTTCACTGAGTGGAAACCTTCACTTATGAAGTGCTGCATAACATGGCAAATACTGAGTAGAACTGATCGCAGAGGTCAGGATGAGAGCAATGAAGGGTACTTAACGTTTTTCCTGGTGTTGTTGGATTTTTATTATTTCTGTCAAATCAGTGAATGTCTTTATTTAAATGAAATGCTGCTCAGAATGCGTAAGGCTCTTCTGAATTGCCAATGAGGAGCTGGACACCAGTGTCCTGCAGCCCCTGCAGCCCACGCCTCACACAGTGGGATAACCACTCTTCTATTCACAAGGGGATGTGGAATTGGGAGATTGGTGTGGTGGACAAGGTTATAGGATGTTACCGAAAGACAGAGCTGGGTGGAATGGGGGCCTCACACTCCACTGCACAGGGCTGGGGAACAAGAGCCAGTCATACCTGTGACCAGTCATACCCCAGAACGGGATGAGCCCTACACTGGAAGTTAGATGAACTCACCAATTTTTAGTTTTGTTTATTTATCTCCCACTCCTTAAGTCATAAGTGAATTTACAAATGGACACTTGCTTTTTAAGTAGCAATTTCTTCGGATTTGATTTTTAAGCCCAGCTAACTTAATAACAGTTTAAGACCTGGCTTGAGTTCTTCTTTGAACCTGATGAAGACTTCATCTGTCCACCTGAGAGAGGACAAGTCCAATTCTTAATTCCCTTGGGCCCGGAGCAATCACACATGTGCACTGACACCCCTCTCCCTACCCCGGCCACACACCTGAGTCACACACACACTTGGTCGTGTGAAATGTATCAGGGTCCAGATCACTAAGCCAACAAGCCACAGGAAGATACCAGAAACAGAATTAGAAGGAATCGTGACTGGTGGGAGAGCAATTTCTACTTCTGTGAAAAGACAGGCAGGCTGCCGAACGTCCCTCTTAAAACTGGGTTCACCTCTTAATACCATCCGGGCAAAAAGGAACTCATAGGATTCAGCAATCACAACTCTTAGGGAGGAATGTGAGGTTGAAACCGAATCAAATGGACAAGGAACACAGTGAGACCACAGTTTTAGAGGGAAAACCAGGAAACTCACAAAAGGACTATGAAAGGGCAGAAGATGCTAAAAGTTTTTTAATTGCCAAAATAGTTCAGGTTAGAGAAATTAAATCAATTTTATACTCTAAGCAAACTTAATTGTCATGCATCTCAGGAGAATGTCAACTTAATACAAACTGTAAAACAAAACAAAGCTGCACTTTCCAGCCAGCATCAGCTCAATGTTGTAAGTGTCTCTAGCTAAAAATACTATGATAATGAGTAATAGATACTATTTTAGGGTAAAGTTCAGGCTACATTATTCAGTACAATTATTTTAATTAAATCCATTAGCATATCTTTATATAAGATTAGGAGAGCTATTGGTGATACAAAATAAGTATTTCTTGAATAATGTATGAAGCAATTATTAATTTACATATTTCTGGAGAAAATGCACATTAAAATGATGCCATTTAGAAGTTTTGAGCTAAAATATATATGGTCCACAAATTCTTCTTTCAGACTGAATTGCTCCATCTTTGGAAGATTGGGGGCACAGCCAAACACCTTCAGAAAGACCAGATAATCTTGACAGAAAAAAGTGTAACAAGACCACTTCTGCCAGCAGGTACTCCTGGACCCACCAGGGCTAGGGTCTTGATGAGTCAGGGCAGGTGGCTAGACATGATGACTTGACTCAGCTAAAAAACAGAAGCACACAGCCCTTTCAGCAGCTCAAGGATGTACTGTTGGTGCATATCTGTTATGGGAATTCAGAACAAAGAAAGACAAAGACGATTGCTTCAGCTCCTTAGATCCGGTTAAATAAAGACAACCTACATCGTAAGTTTCTCAAATCTAAAAAGAGCTCTTTCTTTTGTAACCAAGCTTCCTTGAAGCAGATACTGGTCTTTACAGTAGCATTCCTCATCTCTCCTGCCAACACTTGGGTTCATTCAATCCCCAGTGTCAAGTGAGCTGCTGGGGGATCCTGTTCCTAGGAACACCTATATGTTAACCATAAGATTAATAAAGAAAGGACAACTTACTATCATTTCTCAGTGAATACAGTCCAAGCTCCCATGCTTAAAAAACCATTCATTAAGCCCATGGACTTGGGGAATATCAACAACAGGGAGAGGGTCTCCTGATGTCACAGGTGGAGGGACATGGTCTTCATTGTGTAGGTCTGCATTCAGCATCTCGGGATCGTGAGGTGTGTGCACACACACACACACACACACACACACATAAAATAGTCTCCTTGCCCACATGACTCTGTTACAAATGGGTTCCCACAGCACAGAAGTCCTCAGTCCTGGGGTCCGCCTGGCAAGCCCTGGACCAGCAGATACCAGAGGCTGGTCCATTCTGATCACAATGACCATTTTCTGTGTCCAACCCAGGGATAAGTAAATCCCTGTTCTTCCTCTCATACACCTTCCATCAGAACCACATCTGGCACACACAGCCAAGGCCTGCACCTCGTGTAGATCCCTAACACCAGACACAGTAGAGACCATCAGGGAATGTGATTGAGGATGGAGTAAAGTGTAACAACACAGGGTCAGATAAGCCACCATGAGTCAGGTAGTCAGCACAGGGCAACAGTGACCCGTAAAGCACAGGCACCCTGCAAACTAAAGGCTCAGGAGAGGGCAAACAAGATAACCACACCAAAGGGAATACTTTCCTCATCTTTGGAGCCACTGTGAGCTCCTTAACCTCCCACAATCCATTTGTCAGGAGTTAAGTCAAGCTAAATAGGGGTATTAGCATAACCAAGCAAGAACAAATTTGAATTAAATTATTTAACTTTTCTTTCTCTTCTTCATTTTTTTAACTTTACAGGAGCTCAGTCGTGTAGCTAAAGAGCTCAGGAAGAGGAGAGGGATCCTGTGAAAAGGGTTCCAACGCCTCCAACGATTAGTGAAAATTGGTTACCTGTCTAGATAGCAGGAAGCTTCCAAATGATGGAGATTTTCTAAAAACATGCTTGACATTCAGAAGTCCACAGGCAAGAAAATGGTCCAGCCCCACAGTATCTGAAGGGCTCAAACTGTAGTGAAGCAGTTTGGAAAACAGGGAGTGAAGAAAATGGCACTGATGTTTTACACAGGGTCTGAATAATCTGGCACAATGGAGCCTTTCAGGCCAGAAGTGGAGGAAAGCAGTACATAAGCAAGACAGAGGAAGAGCCATGCAGCTCTGTCACCATTCTCCACCACACCAGTCTCCTTACTGCCCCCTGCTCCAGTCCACAGTCCCAACCCAGACAGCCTGTCTGAGAGGACAACCAGGGTGTGTAGCAGAGCTGCTGAGCAGAAGAAAGTCCCCTGAGGTAGAGACAAAATGACCAGTCCTCTCAGATGCCCCATTCCAGCAAACTCCAGCCACACCCACCCCCATCTCAGTCCATCTGCACCCTGCTGCCCTGCACTCATGCCCAACCCTTACTATAGAGAGAGGTTACAATTCTGCCTCCCACAGAATACACTCAAGCCCTACCTCCTGTGGTACGGCTTGAATGCCCCTTCAATGTTCATGTTCAAATTCACTAACCATTGTAGTGGTTACACCCTCTCACAACCCACAGGCTTCCAACACATATTGACACACACAGTTAAGAAAGTCCTTACCAGAGGCTGGCACCTCAGTTCTGGAACTGGAAGCAATACATTTCTGTTCATTATCAATCACTAGTCTCAGGAGCTCTGTTATAGCCACACAAAACAGACCAAGACACCCCCGTGCCTAGGACTATCAACTGACTGAGAAACAGTCTTTGCAAAGAAAATCAAATTAGGCTGAGGGTAAAAGGTAAATCCAGTAGTGTTTCATCTTTATCAGAGAAACAAGAAGAACATGTAAACAGAGACACATGCAAGAAGAATGCCATATCCAGGCTCAGACAGGACTGCAGTGACACAGCTGCCAAAGAAGATCACCAAGGGCTCCACAACAGCCAGAAGCCAGAGGGACTGCAGAGGATTCTCCCCCGGTGTCTTCAGAGAGACCACAGTCCTGCTGATTCCTTGACCTTGGACATCTGGCCTCCCGAAGTGTGGGGGAACATACTCCTGCTGTTTCGAGCCGCCTGGTCTACGTTCACGCGTCACATATGTGCAGGAAGAGCAACACAGCACCCAGGCCAAGACCGAAAGGGCACCTTACATCCAGGATTCTCTCAATACTTGCAGAAAAACAGCAGTGTTTGTTTTTATCTTCATTCTGGTTCTAACCCAAACCTTTGTAAAATCCAATAAAAAGGAATTTTGTGAAACCTGAAGTACCACTTGGATGGCACAGCAGCTTCAGATCACTACTTTGTAAAACTATCTCAGTGTTTTTACTCTCAAAGCCCATTCCCATCTCACCATGGAGAGCTAAGCAAGATCCTCACATAGACAGGACTCACAGCCATGCACAGATGACACAGTGGGCAGCAGACATGAGGACCATGGCTGACACACAGGGACACTGAGGTACTGGAACAGGGCCAGGATTTTGAACCACATTTCCAGGATCAAATGCTACCACCCCCTCCTCATCCAATGCCCTGCTCCCCAGCTCTCCTGCATTGCTGTTACAGACTCCCATGTACCCACGGTCCCTCCTGTATCCATGGTCCAGCCACTCTTGTCCAACAGTACCTTCCTACAGTGATGCAATTGTTCTACAGCTTTCTGCCCAAGAGCCTGAACTACAGCCGGGGGGACAGCTGAGGAATGGTAATTGGGCTTATCTCCTTTGAATAGATTTAAATTCAAGTGGAGTGCTGCAAGTCTAGAAGACATACCATAGTGGAACCGAACTGTTTCATCTCTGTCCTCAGGTTCATTGACACCAGCTTCTCTCAGTTTCATCCAGAGGTGCATCTGGTGGGCAGAAACTAGGGTATTCCAGGAAATGGGGAAAAGGGGGTGCCTGTCACGTGTACAGGGTTTCCTTCAGGGTGTTGGAAATGTTTGGGAACTACATGGTGAGTGTGTACCCAATGCCATGGGACTGTGTGTGCTAAGATGGTCACAGTGGTGAACTTCATGTGATACGTACTTAGCACAATGATAAATAGAGGAAATAATGAAAGCATCCAGTTCTTGACTCTTTACTCACTGACTCCAAGCCACTGTGTGTCCCTTAGCCACAGCCTGTGGCTGACCCATGCAATGGTCTCCAACAGCGACAGACATGTACCTGGGAAACATCAGGATACTTCAGGTGACCTTTAAAATGAACCTGAGCTCGCTTTTATTAGTGAGCGCTAATGCCACTGCCTAGTGAGCTGGAGGGCCTACATCTTCTAAGCAAACCACCAGCAATGCCAGCACTCTAATTGTCGAGATTCAATGGGACCCACCCAGGTAGGAATCTAAGGAAACCAGAAGGGAGAGTCAACCCTATAACCCAGATGCCTATCACTGTCCAAAGACGACACCTTCGCCTCCCTTCCCCTAAACAAGCTCACACTTCTGTAGTCACTTTTGACCATCCTCCAATCCTTATCTCAACAAACACTCTGCAGCAGGGGATATAAAACATAAAAAGGGCTACCCAGCAAGGCTGGGGAATCCTGCTGGAAGTAAACTTCCAAATACAGGGGGCTTCCCTTTTTTCTATGTAATAGCAGCGCTGACCTCTGAGGGAGGTGCAGTCACAGACCATTCATGACCACAATATTCTAACTCTCTTTCAGGCTGGGCTTCTCTGAAGTGAATATAATTAAACGTGGAATCACAGAGAAGTCAACATGAATGAATTTAAATGGGCTTCTCCCAGAACCTGGCTTCAAGTTCATTTTTCTGGGTAAAACCAAATGAAATAAAATGTACCTTTCATGTTGCCTTTCCTACATCCAGTCCAAACAAGCTGTAAGTTAGTTGGGAAGTACCAAAATCATTGTTATTTTCAGATGCAGAAGTGACAGATTAATTTCAACCATAAACAGATTTCATAGAAAGACCTAAATGAAGACAAACAAAAAGACTATGGGGGGGGGTTCTACTGGGCACATAACCACAAGTCAGTTAATCAGCATTTAATAACTTCTGATAGGTATATTTCACATAGACATGTGAACAGCATCGCTGTTTGCAATCTGGCCCAAAAAAATGGGTATTTTGCTACAGAGGAGGACTGTGTCTGCTTCCAAAACTGACTGAAGGAAAGAGAAAATGTCACAGGACAGGAAGGTGAACAGTACATAGTCAGTGAAAGGGACAAAAGCCCAGCATCCAATTTCTAAAAGATTTGGTATTTGATGATTTCACAATGAGCCTGAACATATGATAATGAAAAATAGGGGATGCTTGATGGCAGTGAACTGGTTATCAAGTTAAATAAAAACTGTAATAAATTTTATAATTACACTGATAACTGCCAACATTGGAGGAGAAAACCTGCTAGCTTTCGCTTTGCATTTGTAAGGGATGATTTAGAGCGAATCAGAGAAAACTCTGAAATTAAAGACAAAAGCAATGGCAAGAAAATAATTACATGTATTGGAAAATGAAATGACATGACCATCAGAGAAAATTAAATAATTCAGCTCTGAATCTTGGAAGGTCTAAAATTTGACAAACATAATAGTGTATAAAAATAAATCCAGGAAGAAGAAAGCTCAGCATGAGATTCCAGGGTTATTTCCAAAATTTGTGTTGATAACCAAATCACCATGTATTTAGTGCCTGGTTAATACAGAAATGATTAATACTCTATGTAAGTGGCCCTAAGCCAATGCCAATCCCTAGCTCTGTGATACTGCTTGCATGTCATTGGTGTGACCTCACAAAGGTATGGCTGCAACCCCAAATCCGCAGAACACTTGAACAAGAGGAAGCAATTGGGGATGCGGCTGGGAATGAGCTCTGTGCAGTAACTTGGGTGTCCTTATACTGGAGAAGCACCTCATCCCCACCCCAGGGTAACCCTTGAGTAGTTTCTAGAAGGTTGAGCACCCAGGATATCAAAGAGAACCCCTAGAACACAACTGATCCATACTCATAACATATAGATATTAACCTATATATACATTTACACTCTCCTGTCTTGTGAAACTAGTGTATATTAACCTTTCATGTGAATCTTTGACATCACCAGCCTTCTCATGGACAGCACCCAGTGGTCATCATTTTATACTTAAAAATCTTAATTACGTAAGATATGATACATTTTATGAATCACAGGAATTTTTTCCCAAAGCCACAAGTACCCTTTTTTTTTTTTTAATTTATCAGCTGGGTACATATTCGTAATCTTTCATGAGCTCTACAAAATAGCCAATTATTCTATTTTTAATGTGACCTTTAAAAGGTTTATTTAAAATGACATCCAACAATTGCATTCATTCCAGCAGGGAAATGCCAAATATATGCTAAATTTCTTTGCTTTTTTTTATTCATTCTTCCAGGTAACTTCTGAAATCATGCCAAACCAACATGGAGGTTTCAGGCAAAAAAGTTTTAGTACTTTGGGGTGTGTGTGTGTGTGTGTGTGTGTGTGTGTTTTAAGTAAAGCAATGAGAAAGATGTTAGAAGGACTCAAGGGAAGGCTGCTGAACTTCTAACAGATGGTTTGGAGGAAATGTGGGGAGTCCTCATAGTAAACAGTTACATTATGAAGACCAAGATGGGTTCCCTTCCAAGACCAGAGGGACTTTTCCAGATCTGGTTCATGCAATCTGCAGGACCACTTCCTTCAACTGCAACACTGCCCAGGACTGAGAAGGGCAGGGCTGTGACCTTTCATTGCACTTGCTCACACCATCTCCCAGGAGCTGACACTCTAATACCTTTCTGCCTCCCCAGCACCTCCCATATCTTCTAACTGATGCTGGGAGGTATTTATTCAGTGAATGCATGTATGAATAAAATCACCAAAAGGCTTTAAAAAAAAAAAAAAACTAAAATGCTATTGAGCATCCCAAATGCCTATGTGCAATCTGGACACATTAATCTTATAGCAGACCAAAACTTTTAAAATTCAGATCTGTTCCCTATTAAGAGATCTGGGCCCTCCTCCTTCAAGGTCAGAAGGTACTTTCTGAAATAAAATGATGATAGCTACATAAACAGAGTTGATTTTGGTTGCTTTATTTTGACAGACAGCACAGTTCTCTACTGTATCTTTGCTCTGACTAGAACATATAAAACTGGCTCTGTATTACTCCAACCCCAAACCTGCCCACTGGTAGAAATTCATGCCTATAATGCTGCCTGGTACATACAGGCTAAAATAACTCTAGTGAACACAATGTTTGTGGTTGATGGTGACTTGTTCTTTTAATATTTATTCTCTCATAAAAGGCTGCCAACTGTGTGCAAAAAGATCCAGGAAGCCACATAATAAAGAAGGCTGAAGAATAAAAGGAATCTGAAGCTCCCTCCCCAAAAAGCAAAGTCAAGGCTTCCCTGTTGTTGCAGAGGCCAGGGATTGACAAAACATAGCAAACCACAAATAGGAGAAGGCAGTCCTGCTTGTGGACAGACTACTGCTCCCTCAGGGTATTACCTACACTGGCGTTTTCCCATGCAGGTTACCAAAAAGAAGGGTTCAGACACCCTGAGGAATGCCCAAACCCCAGTACTCCTCAGAGGCCCGTCTAGGGAAAGGGCATTCCACAACCCAAAACCAGGTTCAACAACTTGGCTTGCTGATGGCAATGCGTCTTTAAACCAGATGTCTGTACTTAACAAAACTGAGGTCAGAGATAATTAAAATGTGGTACCTAGAGGCCCCTGGAGCCCCAGCCCAGTGGAAAACATACATATATTTAACTATGGCTTTATATATGATCTTCCTAATTGCAATGTGTAAGACTCACTCACCAACAAAGGATTAATTAATTGTAAGTCATGAGATACCCATAATTATGGGCAGGAGATTATTGGGTGAAGGATTTAAGGATAAAAGAGGTAAAAAAAAATAATAATAACTTTCTTTAATCATCAAATTACAGAATATTAAATAATGGGATTTGAAAGGATTTAGATACACTAAGAATGCTTATTGTTAGGGACAATATAGCAAAATACAGAAAATTACGACTGTTTCAAATGTAAAAACTTTTCATTATATTTATAATAAGCAACAGTCACGCAATAGTGTGGTCAGAACTCCTTGCAGTGCTGACCCTGGGTGAAGAAAGCACAACACAGCTGTTGGCTATAATTTGTTTTCTCTCCTGTGCCATAATATACTAAAGGGACAGAAAGATTACTCTGTTCTAAAACCTTAAACAGCTTCTCAAATGTTTTAAGTAACTTTTAATGGGTTTTTCTTTTTCTTTTCTGTATCACAGGAATTTGTTTAGAAGATTAAGAAATCACCTTAGGAAAAGTAGAAAACAGAACTCACTAATCATCTTCCATTTAGCCTTTTATATGAGTAAATAGGGAAATCATTTCTAATCACATCCATTATAAAGAATTCAAATTACTGCACTCAGTTTTATTATCTATCAACAGGAAGCACACTTCCTTACTATGAACTTGAAGTTAGTGAGTTTCTTATAAGATTAAATCACAATTTAATAGCCCAAGGGTTTCTTAAATCAAGGCAGTCAGGTCAGGAGAAGGAAATAAAGGAGGCACAGAGAGACAAGGCACCAGGGCACACTGCCAAGGCCCCCAAGAAGAGGCCCTGTGAGGAGCCATCTGGGATGTGTCCTGGAATGCAATACACCAGGTGTTTCACATCACACAGATGCCATGGCAGGTGCATTTGCAGAGCAATTTTCTTACTTCCAGTTCATTTATACGTTTGTCCGTGAAGTGCTGGTGCTCACGGCATGCCAGGTATGTCCCCTGTGAGGAGAGGACCAGCATCGATGGCTAGTGGAAACCCAGGGGCTTCCTGGAAGGAGTGGCTCCTTCCACTCCTGCTATATAGTCACTTCTCATTCTCCCTGAGAACCTTGATTTGACCACTCCATGGAACCCTGACCTGTGCAGACAGCAACTTCCAGAGCCTAGAAGGACTGAGCATGACTGGGCATCTCCACTTACAGAGGAGATTCCTGACACAGAGGGAGGAACCTGAGTCTCCTGGGGGAGACACTGGTTCCCACTGGGAAAACCTCCTTAAGTCACCACTGTGGCCTTTGCTGGCCTGCTTTCCTGGGAGGCAGTAGCAGGTGAGTAAGTGCCACTGGGCTGGCAAGAGGACTCCTGGGACTGCGGAAACACCCAGCTTTTCACTCTGATGAAGACAGGAGCAAACCGTACACATGCTTTCAAAATGCTTTGGACTTGGGTGCTTAACATGGCTACAGCTTTAAATGTAAATTATCCCTCAATAAAGATGATTTTAAAAGGAAGTCATAAGGGACCATATTTCAATTTGTCCTTGGTAGGGTATAAGAAGGGAGGAGACTGGCTGGAATTTTGAGCCAGGACACAGCTCCCCCACCCTCAATACCATCTTGGATTAAGGCCAGGAAATCCAAGGGTACTGACGCTACTGTCACTGGGGAGGTGGCAACCAGAGCTATTTCTGAGTCACAGTGCAAAGACTCACCAGAAAAGGAATGAAAGTAGACAGAGAAGACAAGACACAAGCAACAAGGCTGTGGGTTGGACAACCTTTGGGTTAGACATCACGTGCAGAGGGGACCCGAGGAACACACTACTTCCTCAGACCCGAGGGTCACAAAGTCACTGAACAGTGTGAAAGGTTTTTGCCTAAACCCTGCACTCAGGGTGCACAAATAAATCAGTAAGAACTGTCACATGGACAGACAGCAAAAGTGCCAGCAGTCGCTTCTTCAAGAAGGTGAACGAACATCAGCTGATAGTCACATGCCTGACAAAAAACATCCCATCTCCTAATAAAAAGAAATATTGGTTTTAATAGATGGTTTGAAATTCTCTGAACATAGTATTTATTTTGTCAATATACAGTACCAGGGGCTCAGGAACATTTCAAATAGAGATGACATATTTAATTCACAGAGAAAGTGAAACCTCATTTAACTACCTTGGAGGGTCACAAAGGGTGGAGAGAGAGGCCACACCAGGCTGAGGGGGAGGTTACGGAAACAATCCGGAACTAATGAGCAGACAACGGGAGGACAGTGAGCACAGAGGCAAATTGTAGGCTGGCTAAGTCTACCCTCGCCTGTGACGAATAAAGGCCAAAGGTGTCGTTTAGAAAATTTTAAATTATTGAATAGGAAGAGAACAAATTCAAACATGGAATAAATACCACTGATTTAGAACTGCTAGCATTTAAGACAGGCTGGTACAGACAGCCACATGGTAAACTGAGACACAGAAATTAAAGTACACACTTAGGTTTCCTTTGTTCTCACACTACAAGTTTAGCTGTGAGCGATGTGATGAGCGAGAGGAGCTGGAAGAGTCTCCCCAAGCTACCACTACACTACCCCAACAGCTCTGGATCACAGGACATTGTACATAGCCAATAGAAATGATGTAGCCACAGCGAGTAAACCTTGAGACGGGTGGTGATTACATAGTAACTATGTTATAAAAGAAATACCAATCAAATACTGAATTCAAAGCATTAGTGAAAAGTATGCAGAAAGATAGATTTCCAAAAGAAGAAATGCTATTACTTTCAAATTTTCAAAGGAAATTTAACAACCCGACTAAGCATGATATTGGCAAGATCGCAAAATTTCTGAGCTGGAGAAGACTAAGCTCACCACCTCTAAAGTCCTTGTGGACATCTGGCAGAATAAAAGTCGAGAACACATATCCAGGCAGGCACCAGTGGTTCACACCTGTAATTCTAGCTACTCAGGAGGCAGAGATCAGGAGGATCATGGTTCAAAGTCAGCCTGGGCAAATGGTTCTGGAGACCCTATCACAAAAATGGGCTGGTGGAGTGGCTTAAAGTGTAGGCCCTGAGTTCAAGCCCCAGTACCACACACACACACACACACACACACACACACACACACACACATAAAAGAACACAAATCCACTATGGTGGCTGAAACAATTTGCTCCTCCCACTCCCACCATCAGCAACTTAATCCTACTTATAATAACCATTCGTCTGGCAGAGCCTCTGGTTCCCAGCTGAAAGAGGCAAGTGACAGTCCAGCACTACATTAATTATCCCAAATTATGAATAACTGGGGTATGAATGAGACTCTGCTCCACTGAACTTAACAGAGTATCAACAACAACAACAAAAAAATGACCAAGAGAAAAGGTTTTAGGTATCACAAAACTGGCATATTAATTCTGGAAAGAAGGTTAGTTTAAAATACAAAGACATCACATTTCCAAAGACTGGCTCCAGAATTACGCACTCCACAGCTTTTTTTTGTTTTCTTGTACTCTATCTTTATGCCCGCTTAAAAGAAATTTCTGCCCAATGCAAGCAAATGGTGGCACTTTGTCCCTCTCAGCCTATGCAGGGTGTCCTGTGATGAACACTGTCTACTTTAGAGTGGATCATTTCGTTTCTAAACAGAGGACCCCAGGGTACAAAGGCAGATGGGGACACAGAACATAATTTCAACTCTTTCCTTTGTCTAACAGGTGGAAATAAGAAAATCCATCTGAAGGAACCAGGGCAACTGGGGCTAATGGGCCTGAGAGGCTCGGATTCCAGAACAGTCAGAAGAAATACCCCCACCACACACCACCAGCAAGCACAGCAAGTGCGTGGACACAGGTGATGGAAATGTTCTTTATTTTGAGGGGCATGTGGGGTCCATGGCACAGCATTTGTCCTTGACTCAAATTTCAACTTTTTCATTAAAAGGATTATGAAAAGAAAAAGTCAAAAATTAAATACTCCAGATCCATAGCCAAGGTTGTCAGATTGGGGAATCCAAAAACAACATCAATATGCTATTCATAATATGTTGGCATATAGAAGAACAAAGAAAGACTGAAACTAAAAGGATAAAAAAGGTATTCAATGCAAACAATAACCCACAGAAAGCAGGTGCAGCCTCTTAGCATCAGACACAGACTCTAAGATCCATTGCTTGTCTGAGGGGTCTGGCCATGGGAAAAGAATACAATTTAAAACCCTCATGCCCCATATTTTATGCATGATGTCTTGGGGAGGAAGGGTCCCCAAGTACTAGATGGTGTTCCTCATCTAGTACTTTTCACACCCTGCTAAGGAAGGAATGCAGCAACATGGAAGGGTTTGGTGACATAGGGAGTAAAAAGCCCATAGCACCAGGCTCCTGAGTTGCAGAGTGAAGGACAGCTATGAAGCCCAGCCTGAGGGCAGGATGATCTCTGTGCCCTGTAAATGGCCTCTGCAAATGGCATGTCCTCTACTCAAGATGACCAGAATACTTGGAAAATGGCCATCATTTTCTACAAATACATCTCATACATAAAAGATGTTGTAATTGTTTCATCTGCTCCCCTGCTAGAGGACGTACCCTGCCCACATGTTCCCCAAGCAGCTCCTAGAAAGGACATGTGGCCATGTACCCCAAGAAGGCATTCCCAATGGGAGCCACAAAACTCTGAAAGGGGACAGGCAAGGGTCCAGGAAAGCTTTTTCAATTAAAAACATATTTTATTTAAAAATAAAAATGAAAAAAGTTATCCCATGACAAAAATAAAAGAACTCATAAAGAATTCAAAAGATAAAATTTGCAAGAGCTCATGTAATTTTCATGCTGAGGGACCCCCATCTCCCCCCATCCCATACTCTTCCCTGGGAGATCTTAACCTTTTCTAAAAATGTAATTAAAGAATAAACCTATATGTGAATTCTCCGTATGTCAGCTGGAGAATCTCAGAAATTGTCATCAGACTTTCAGAATACACCAACAATGATCCTCTCAGCATCCAAGCCCAGCGAGGGGCAGGGCTACCCCTCCACACACCTTACTCTTAACACAGCTCTCCACTCCAACCCCTGTGTTCCTGTACTCCCCAAAACAAGCTACTCCTGCCATCTTATTTCTGTTTC
The DNA here is from genome assembly GCF_047511655.1 of Castor canadensis. Classification (NCBI taxonomy): domain Eukaryota; kingdom Metazoa; phylum Chordata; class Mammalia; order Rodentia; family Castoridae; genus Castor; species Castor canadensis. Next base: position 5,688,560 of record NC_133392.1, read on the forward strand.
TCCCTCCCACTCCCATCCTCCCTAACCCCTCCATACCTTCCATCCCAACCTGTACCCACCACTGAAAGCTCAGGCCAGTCCTATCTGTCCAAGCTTTCTCTGGTGCTTTCAGTCCATTCGCCACTCTCTTCGAGTCCTAGACTTGTCTGTATTCTCATCTGGGCAGTCTGTGATGTGATGATGTCCCACCTCATCCATTATCTGTCGTCAGGGTCAAATACCTGGCTCCCAGGAATCTCCTAAAGACAGAGTGCTACATCTTTTACTGTCTATTATTTATGGCCTCTGGCCAGTATGAGTCCATGCCTGGCACCAAATGAGCACTTAATATACTATAAAGTCAAGCAATCCAATGCCCATTATCTTTGACTACATGCTAAATGTACATAGATATTAAAATGCGAGTCCTTACGAGAACATCCAAGGACAGCTCAATGTCTGGAGCAGAACTAGAGAAGCATTTACTGCTGCTTTCTCAGTAAGAATGGAACAGACAGCAAGGAAACTGACTGTGCAAATGTTGAAGCAACCATTACTTGTTCTTTAAAGAATCATCTTCATAGCTATTCCCATGGGGCACCACCCCTACTCACTGTGGACATACAGGCTCCTAACACCTGCCTGCCTCTGTCCATGGAGGTCTGCAGATGATGGTGAAACTCCAGGCAGGAAAGCAGGAGGAAAGTGCTGGAGACATCGTACAAGCCCTGAGTCTGAAGAGGAACACATGGGAGATGCCACTGTGGAAATGCCACCAAGAAGGGAGCCTGGTCACCAGCAGTGGGCAAAGATGAGGCATAAATCAGCCCTGAGATGACTCAGGGCACAGATGGAATAGGCCCAACAGATCACCCTGAAGTGGAAGAAGGAAAAGGGGAGGAGTGAGATGTGGGAAGGACCCTGGAGTAGTTGAGTGCAGTGGGAGAAGATGGGAAGTCATGGAGACACAGGTACATACCCTTCAGGGACCCTCTGCCACAGCCTCAGGACAGACACTGCCTGAGAGCTGGAGGACTGAGGTTCCCTGTGAGGTCTACACCATCACTCTGCTTTCTGGTTCTTTCTACTTTCTAAATTTGGTTGTGCTTTTCAGTGTCACTTGCTGTCAGATAGTTCTCAAATTATCGGCAACTCATTGGCTACTAATTTGACCCAACCTCAGTTTCTCTATGACCAAAAGAAGGTACAATACCTACCACATGGCAAGACCACCATGCATACCTTGTGAAGAGATAATGCAGAGAAGAACACTAAGCATGTATTTCCCATGGAAGCATCTAAAATTACACATATAGTCCATATTCAGAAAAGAAAATAACCAAAGGGCCAACAGTCATCTATGAATGGTCATTCATGTGCTATTTTATGGCACTTTATATTTTATTATTTTCCTGTCTTTAAAAAATAATCAAGAAATGGAAACTTTACTATAAACACTCCTACACTTTTTGTTAAATCCAGATTCAGTGACAGGTCATGTGGTAAAAATGAAATATCCTCTACCCTAGCTCACCCACAGCTACCTGCTGCCCCCCTGCCACCTTCACCCATAGCACAGGTGGGTGCTGCCACTCACATACTGGACATGCCCAAAGGGGACATTTTAGTGAGTTAATCATATAACATGGAGCTAACTTCCATAGTGGTGAGCCAGTGGTCCTTCTTGTTCCCACAGTGATAGACATAGCCAAGATGGAGGCAAAAAGGAGGAAGGCCACCTGGCAGACCACATAACCCAGAAGGGTGATTGCCAGAGGGATAGACATATGAAGCCCATCTTCCAAAGGATGCAATGGTGGGAACAATTCAGCAGAAGCACTTTCTACCCAAGAACTATCAAATGATCAGCCTGAGAAAGGAGGGAGTATAATATAATTTTAATATAAAAAGAAAAACAATGAGGGAACTTGGTGCTCACCTAGTTTCTCAGGCACAGCATGCTACAGTTTGGATCTTAAGTGTCCACCAAAGTTCATGAGGTAAAAGCTTGTTCCCCAGTGCGGTGCTACAGGAAGGTAGTAGAGTCTTTAAGAGGTGGGACCTACCAGGAGGTCTTCAGGTCACTGGGGATATGCCCTGGAAGGGAACTGTGGGACCCCAGGTCTTCTTCCTCTCTTTTGCTTCCCAAATAATAAAAGGAGAGGTTTTGCCATGTCACACACTCCTACCATGATATGCTGCCTCACCACAGGCTCAAAGCAATGAGGACAGTCCACGATGGACGGGGGCCTCTGAAACCATCAACCAGCATAACCTGTTTCTCTCTGTAAGCTGATTTTCTCAGACACTGTTGTAATGATAGAAAGCTGACTAACACACAGAACTTTGGCTTTTAATCTTCAGTCAGTGGTGAAATACTAAACATTTAATGTCAGAAGGTACAATTCCTAAAATTCTATGAATATCTCCTTTTCAAATATTGACTATACTTCTGTTATGTTTTACCGAATTAGATGATGAAGACTATTGTCCATTCTTAATCACTTATCTAGACAAAAGATAATTTATGCTAAAAAATAAATTAGTGTCTCTGACACTTAAGGTTACACAGGCAAGAACAAAGTATGATTTGTTTTAGTAAGATACACCTTTTACAGCTCTTTCTTTCCTTTACCTCTTCCCTAATTCAATGTACCATATTGAATATATAGGATTTCCCAAGGGAAAAATAATTCTACTTGAATTATAAAAGTGTCACATTCACAGTTCATGGAGAATAATACTGCTCAGCTTTGTCATCAAAACTATACTGCCTGGCACAGGATTCTAAATAAAACCAGCGTAATGTACAAATTGCAATCTGATGGGGGAGGTGTCATGGAAAAACCGAGGTGAAGAACAGAAAACTGGGATCTGATCCAACCTCTTAGTAGCCCTGTGTTCCTGGGTAAATGCCTGAAAAGCCTCAGGACGGGACTTCCTACTCCCCAACTCCCTGACTCTCCAGTTAGCTACTTGGGTACATTTCATCAGAACACGCACAATCATAACTTATTCTATCCGAAAGATCTACAAACACCGCTAATGAAATTTTATAAACATTCAATCTAACTATAACAGACCTAATGCTTTTTTCACACTTCCGAATGCTACACCACTATAGCCAACAAGTTTCTCAGCAAAATTCTTCCTGGGGATGTTTAAGGGTCTCTTTCCAGACCTGGGCTTGGGCAGCTTGGCATGCCACTTGAACACCAGTCCTAAATGAAGGCTTTAACAACCCTTTCCATCAGCCCAGCGGACAGGCCTAACAAACTGCCGCAAAACCATTTCACAAAGTCACAAATTTGCCCTGGCTTCAGCTGCATTTGCAAATGTCCCCATGCCCATCTCCTGCTGGCTGCTCTCATCCCCAGCCCCTGCTGCCCAGCAACATGAAGACTTCACTTGTACTTCATCCTCATGAAGTGTTTCCTTTCTCAGGGACAGCCCCTTGCTTACACAGGAAGAGATTAGTAAAAAGGACTGACATGCCCAAAAAGAGAGACAATTCTGCGTCCTCTAGGACTATTAAACAATAAGAAATATGCAAGTTTCTGACCACTGGCAGTCATTTTTCCCTCCAATGGAGAGAGGAAACTACTGGGTCCCTTAGGAGGGCAGCTTTTAACCCTAGATACGACCATGTTTTGATTTGGGCACCTCAGCGACATGAATCAACAAATTTCCTTCGTTCTGAAGCAAATTGGGGTTGAGTGTATGCAATTAGATTACTGTAGCTTTATAGCAAGATCTGAATTCAACAAAATCAGTCCTCAACATTGTGTTGGTTTTACTGGGTCTTTTCGCTTTCCATCTAAACTTCAGACTCACATTATCAATAGTCACAAAACAACTTGCTAAGGTTTTGATTGAAAATGCATTGACTCTAGATCATGTCATGTCAGGAAGAATTGGCATCTTAGCAATATCCAGTCATCTTATCCATAAAAAAGGAACCTCTTTCCTTTTATTTACAGCTCGTTTGAGATGTATGCAATTTGCAATCAAAGTAAGTCCTGATGCTATAAAAACTTAAAATTTAAAAAGAATCAACAAACATCTAGGTCAAGTGCATTTATAAACGTCCTTCTCTAAGGGAGAGGCACATCAGCCTCTCTCTGTAGGTCTGGAAACTTCAGCTGTGTTAGATAAGTCTGCATGAAGCCCCCATAAAGGGCTGCAAAAGGCAGGAGGAAGAGCCAGTGGATGTGGGATGGAAAGTTTCCATCAACAACAGAGCTCTCAAAACGCACAGACCTTACACGATTATGTTCTCTGCCATCGCTTTAGAAAGCGTTTTCGTTGTTACCTCTATCAGGCAGGGTGGCAGTGCTGGGAGGGTCCTGGGAGATAACATGCATCAAAAGGCTTTGGCGACTGAGAAGCTGCACAGATAGAGGGATTAGAATTATTTCACGCGGCACAATCCATCAGGACAAAGCAGCAGACTCAGTTCTCCAAACCATATGGGAGTCTGGGTCTGGTACTTCCACAGCTGTATTATGTGACCCCGTATCCAACAGTGAAGCGTTCTATAGCTGCGCAAACCCTGACAGACAGCCACCAAAATCACCACGGAGACAACAGAGGAGGGGCAGACAGAGGACACTGGCCAAAATGTAAAAGAAAATGAGAACCCAGTCCTAAAAGGCAGCACTGTTAGAAGGGGAGGTGAACACACAAAGAAAGTGCTCAAAATGGAGATATGCAGAAGCACAGACCAGCACACTGGGCCGCACGGGTGCAGGCGTCCTGTGACAGAATGGGGTGAGAAGGGCAATGCCGTGGTTCCCAGAAGGAGTAACTTCCAAGCAGAGTCTCAGGAGTCACTCAGCCTTAATGTCCACGCATTCTACAGTCTCTGCCTGCTTTTTTAGCAGCCTCTACAGGTACCTGAGTCAAATCTGGGAAATGACCATGACATTCCTCTCCCTCTCCCTCTCCCTCTCCCTCCCACACCAAATGTATCACCACAGCCCTTAGATGGACCAAACATGCCCATCCTTTCTCAAAACTTTACCACCAACCCTGTAGACCAACGGCGTAAAACCAGGACCAATTTATCCACAGACACAACCCAAGTGCCATGCGCCAGTATCTGGAGATATTTCCGGTTTTCATAACTGACGGGCCAGAAATGCTACCAGAGGCCCTGCAATGCGCAAGACAGGAATATGAGCTCCCAACAGAGCCAAGGTGGGGAGCCCTGCTCTTCCCCATGCCCTAGGTAAGAGGAACCGTTTTATATACCCTGACTCCTCTCTCAGCCTCCCAAACCCATTCTGCAGCCAGCAGCCAAAATGATCTTGGAAAAGATTATGATGACCTGAGCCAGCCTTCTTAGGGGCTTCCACAGATCCTACTTCTTATTGCTCACTTTACTCAGCCACAAACACAAGACTTCTTATTTCTTTAATTTTATTTCATTTGTTTGTTGATAATAGGATCTCACTATGTAGCCCAGGCTAGCCTCAAACTCACATTCCTCCTGCCTCAGCCTCCCAAGTGCTGGATTACATACCTGGCTTGAATGTCTCATTTCTTTTGTTTGTTGTACTAAGGATTGAAGCTAGGGCCTCACACATGTCTGGCAAGTATATACACTGTGCTGCATCCTAAGCACTTGTTCACTGTATTGTAAGACAGGGTCTTGCTATGTTCCCCAGGTTGGCCTCAAACTTGCAATTTCCTGCCTCAGCCTCCCAAGTAGCTTGAATTACAGGTATGATCAATCAACCCCAGCTGAACTTCTCACTTCCTGAAGACAGCAAACATCTTCCTACTTGATGCATCTACAGTATTCCATCCTTTCTTTACTTGGCTCATCCTTTAAATCTTCCTAAAACACCTCAACTATTTCCAGTCCCCCCGATGTACCCTGCAATTCCAAGTTCAACAATGCTAAATTAAAGGATTTCCTTCTAACACAGGGAGGAATGTAGGGGCGATCAACACAGATTGTATCTATCGCAATACTAAAAGAATAGATAAAGAAATGCTAAAAGAAAAACCCTACTATTCAACAACAGAAATAGTAATTTGGTGAGAAATCATCTGATTAAGCAAAACAGTGCACATCAATTCAAGCACATGTCCTGAGCTGGCACACTGTGATTAAATTATAATTATAACAAGACATTCATATAGTAGGTACTTGGCATTTAACAATAAAAAAGCAGTAAACTACAAAATATCAATGCTGTGACTATGAAAAAAATCTCTCAGCACATGCGCCAGTGCTGGTGGGAGACCAATGCCAGAGAGTGGTGAGACACCAAGAGTCTCCTCTGCTGCTCCTATTGCATTTCTGCGATGCTGGACTGCTGCAATGCACGGTGTGCAACACAAAAGGAGCTGAGAGGTGGTCAGAGGAACAAGTATCCCTGGCCAGGTGGCTTCACATTAATCTTGCTCCTACTATATGGTCTCATTCCCCTTAGACAGGGCAAGAAGAACCCTAAGGAAGCAACTAAGAAGACTGTAGAGTGGTATACCACCTGGAACTCTGCAAAGTCACAGACCAGGAAGTCCAGGAATGGAACTGGGAGCACTCTGAGCCATGAAACATTGTCCTTACCTTCTTCCTTTCTTCAAAAGCTGCTTCTTTATTAACATGAACTATGACTTCACTTGTAAGCCTCTTGCCTTCTGTGTGTAAGGCCAACTTTGTTACACTAAAATAGTCCAGAACACTAGGCAGCTGAGGTTTCTCAGTCCAGCTGAAGCCAGCACCAAAGTCTGGCCACAGCAGTTCCGACCCCACAGTTCCCCTTCCTGGTGATCACAGCAGTTGGAATGATCTCCATGCCAGCTTAGGCTGGGCCACTTCCAATTCAAGGAATGGCCAGGAGCCGGTGGCATAAACATCCCATGGGAGCCGGTTATAAAGCAGACAGCTTAGACCCTCCTCAGACTTAAGAGTTGGAATCTGCACTTTCACAGGATTTCAGGCAACTGTGTGCAAACTACGGTTTGAAAAAGTTCTGGTCTATCGCACCTTGTGTGTCAGGCCACCAAGCTGAGGGCTACGTCCTCTCCAGCACATTTCCCAACACTTATCTGGGTGCCACTAACACCCATACTGAGTTCTACTGTGGAATAAATTGTGATTCTCAAAAGGGTATGTCAGGTCCCATCCCCTGATACCTGTGAATGTGACCTTTAAAAAGAGTCTTTTTTCAGATATAATCAAATAACATGAGGTTATACTAGAGTAAAATGAGCCCTGAGTTCCATATGTCTGGTATCCTTATAAGAAGAGGAAAAAAAGACACAAAAGACACAGCTATGCAGGGAAAACAACACATGAAGACACTGGCTAAGACAGGGTGGATGCATCCACAAGCCGAGGGCTGTCACCTACCACTGTGAAGATTCTGATTCTGCCTCAGAGAACACAAAAGGAACCAACCTGCTGACACCTCGACTTTACAATTCTAATCTCCAAATTGCTGCTGCTTTAGCCTATCACGTCTGGTGTATTTATTCTCACAGTCCCAGGGGACTACTACATCTTCCAGGTTGGCTGGACCCTCACCTCCTGGACTCTGAGACCCCCTTTTCTCTCTGTTAGCAGGAAAACTCTCCAGAAGATCCAGCCTGTTGCCAATTCTCAATCAGTATAGCCAGTCCTGTCAGGGCTGACTGCTCCAAGCTGCCAGCCTCAGCTGTTTGGTATTCTTGTTCCAGACATCCATCTCTTGCATGGGATATGACCTGGAAAGTCACTATCCAAGCCATCACATCCTGTGCCCATGAAAACAAGAGACCTGCAGGTAGAGTCCCAATGACATCCATGATCACTCTCTCCTGTTCTCTGAAACACAATCTCTCCCAACCTCAGAAGAAAGAAAATAAAGATCACATCACTTGCTCCAAGTGAAACTTTCAGGCTCAAAATGCTCCCCAATTTCCTTAAGCTGTTTGCTGCTTTATGGAGGTCCACCACCTCCATGGCTGGTTCCCTCACCAGAGCTCTCTTCCTCCCCACATGGCCACCAGTATTGTGCCAAGAGAAAGAAAGGTGACAAAAACAGGTGCTTAACGAGGAAGTGGTTCCCTCAGCATACAACACTGTTGCTGAGTGTTCCATGTGGACTTGTGAAAGCGTGGAAAGCTGTGGATACACAGGCAGACCATCAGTAGGAAACCAAGTCCTGACAATCACCTTGGCCAAACAAAAGGCAGCATTTCAAAAACGGTGAGCCTGAGAGCCTGAGCCTGACTTTCTCAGGATATTAGAGCACTTGGAAGTCTGAATGCCTCCGAGCAAACCAGATGGAGCAGGGCCTTGGCCATGAATAGAGGGTCAGCCAAGGAGGATTATCACAGCACTGTTTCTGGAAATGAAAACAAGAACCATCTCAGTGCTCGCAAACAGAAAATTGGTTAAATAAGTTAGCATACAACCTTGAGGTGATATAGATATATAGATGTAGACATATATGCACATATGTATATGTGTGTATATATATATATACATATATCACCTTAATAAACATGTTCTTGAAAATACTGAATGTATACAGAGAAAAGGAAAGTTGTAAAAGTGTGTGTGTACATAGGAATGTCTACTATGTATCTCACGTATAGTCAGCACTCTCATATCTTTGGGTTCCACATCTTCAAATTTAACCAAGTGTACACTGAAAATATCTGGGGGACAAAAGTGTCTGTACCAAGAACATATGCAGCTTTCTTTCTCTTCACTATGCCCTAAACAATACAGTATGACAACGATGTATTCTGCATTCACACGGTATCAATGTGCACTATAAATTAGGTCATGGAAGTAATGGAGAAATGACTTGACATATACAGCAGGATGTGTACAGGCTGTATGCAAATACTGTCCCATTTGATACAAGGGACTTGAGTTTCTGTGGATTTTGCTATCTGTCAGATCTTGGAACCAATGCTGCACATATGTGAGGGATGACTAGATAAAGATACAGGTACAGATATGTGCTCATATGCATATATCTATAAGTGAGAAGAAAAAGTATAAAGATGAAATGGTAAGTTCAACTCCAAGAGGTCAGTGATAAATGATTCTTCTTCATCTTAATCAACCTCCCCATGAAGAGGAAAATCAAGGTCTTGGCAGGAGGGGCTGGCTGGGCACCGCTACAAGTGAGGCCCAGCATAGGTCCAAGCTATGGAGCAGGAGGTCCTGTCATAGCTGATCCTTACTTGTAATCCCCCTAGAACAGCCAGACTATTTTTCCTGAAGATAATAAAATTGCAAGCTTGTAAATTTGTGAGAAGCACTGTGGAACCTAGATGCTAGCTTAGAAATAACTGCAGTACAAACTTCCCTCAAGAATCTGAGGTAAGAAAGTTCAGTTCAAGTCAGAGTATTGTTTTTAAGGAAACTGAAACTGTGTCTCTCGGAGGGAAAACTCACCCATCAACTGTATTTACTAGGACTCCAGAACAGTTTATTTCTTTTTTTGTTGTTGTTCAAATGATGATTAATAATTCATTGAAGCAAGTCCTGCCTAAGGTCTGAGTAACAGAACTTTGGCAAGTTAGGTTCCCTTGATGATCACCACTTTCCTTTGCTTACATTTAAATCCATAATCCATTTTGAATCAATTTGATTTTTTTTTTCAGTACTGGAGTTAGAGCTCAGGGTCTTGAGCTTGCTGGGCTCAAGATGTGGTACCACTTGAACCACATCCTCCGCCCTCTTCTGCTTTTGTTCTTTTTCTTTTTTTTTTATTTTTATTTTATTCATATATGCATACAATGTTTGGGTCATTTCTCCCCCCTTCCCCCACCCCAGAATAGTTTATTTCTAACACAGTTTCTTTCTAGAAAGGCCAGATGGAAATGGCACCATGGAATGGTTCAATGGGGAGAGACAAGGAGGGCTGCGCCCCAGGACAGTCCCCAGAAGGAAGGCCAACCTTCATGCATCTGTGTGCCATCTGCAGCCCAGGGGCCTCGAATTCAATTACCCATCCTCATGCCTGAGTGCCAGGGGCCTGGGGCTCAGCAAGTCAGGGGAAGAAAGGCAGCAGAAAACTAAGAATGATATTTTTAAAATATATTGCACAGGAAAAGACAAGGAAGAGCCCTAAAGAATGGTTTGCAAATGCAGGTTGAGATCTGAAACAGTACCTGTCAGCCAGCAATTATTTAGTGAAAAACATTAATCTAGCATAGACTAAAGGAGACTAGAATAGAAAATGCCACTGTGAAAACCATGGAATAAGGGTACACATTTTTCATGAACCATTCTTCATCTTTATGAACACAACACACACTTGGGTGTACATACACAGACATACACACACATGGACACATGCACATATACAATGCTCAAACACACCCTACATGCATGTGCACACATTCACATGTATGTGCACGTAATGTACACACAATATATTCACACATACACACAGAGACATCACACATGCTGCTGGCCTGTTCAGACCCCACACGTGTGCACACTCACACACATTGGTATAGGCATATACACATATACATATAACTCACAAAAATATATACTCACAGACACAAACACTATAAGTAATATCCATTTCTTACTGTGACCTGAAGTCAAAATTTCCTTCTAGGGAAAATTCGGGTATTCTCAGCCCCCAACCGAACAACAGACTGCCTAGGTTATATGTGGGATGGTCTGTCCAGAATCATCCCAGAGAGAAGGGAGTAATATTAACAGAACTGAGTTAACATGTCACTGCCTGTGGTAACTGATTGCAAAGCCCCATTGCCCCAGTCTAGCACACTGATGCATGAGAGCTGAGAACAGGAAACTCCTGACACAGAACAGGGCCAACACAGAGGGTTCTCCTCAAGAAACATCTATGACCAGTCCCATCTGCCTCTCTCCCCTCCTCTCAGACTGCCCCAATATTTGTGGCATGACACTGAATTTCTTCACAGAAATGTACACTTAAAATGGGAAATGTCATGTTATTTCATCAAAATTTTTGGCCACAGTCCTGTTTTTAGGATACATCCAATGAGGGACAGTGAAGAGGCAGGAGGTGAGTTTGGGTGCCCCAGAGCAGGAACCTGGGAAGTGGAGATGACATTCAGTGGTTGCCTGACAGAGAGGAGGGAATGGAGGCAACACCCACACTTCCTGTAGCTTCCTCTCCAGCCTAACATGAAATGCCGCCCATGCGTCAGTCTTCCCACTTCAATGAAATAACCTTATTCAAGTCTGTCATTAAATCAGATGGAATGATTTTAACACAATGGCACAATGTTGAAAACCCTCCTATGAGGCCATGTTGACCCTACAGTGACTTATAGTCTGAAATGTCTCTGGTTCTGCCTTCCAGAGGCACAAAACACTATGGGCAAGTCTAACCTGTGACATGGATGTGAGTGGGGGGTCGGTTCTGAGGAGGGGACTACAAGATGACAACTCTCACAATCAGAAAACCCTAACCAGGTCATCCGGAATAACTCCACAAGCCATGGGGGGCAAGCTGACTTCCAGGACACAAGTGAGAGGGTGCAGACAATCCACAAAATCAAAGCAGTCAACAGGACCACCCTCAGCCACAGGAAACTCCTCAGGGTGGAAAATTCTTTATATAAGACAATGCACAGTTGGATTTCCATTTAAAGATAGTAAAACAAAGAGTTAAAACAGCACAATAACCAGGGTCCCACGATAGGAACCTCCTATCGTGAAATCTCCAGCATGAAAAAGCAACTATGGTGAAACAATACAGTACCAAGTCAGCAGCGAGGGAGGCAGCAAGTCAAAGGAAACCCATGCACCTGTCTCACAGATGCAGCTTTGCATCAATGCATGAACGTCAATGTCACTAACTTTGCTCATGTCTTACAATGAACACTCCACAGTGGAGACCCCAGTCTCTACTCACTAAGTGATTTGACTTTCAGGAAAGCAGGCAGACACAAGTCAAGCCCGATCAAATTTAATAATGTAAGAATATATTTAGCAATCTAAAATTACTTCTGGGCACAACACTTCCGACAATTTTTATCTATTCTTACACAATATGTGTCTGTTTTTCTAAAATGCCACGGGATTCAGTAGTAAAATGTTCCAAGCACATTGCTAATTTTAACCTTGGAACAATAAGGCAGCTTTCGGCAATATCAAATCGCCAAAATAACTAACCTAACACTTGATATATGCAACACATGCCTTTCTCAACAGATCACCAATTTTTAGACCAAATTCATGTAGCTATCAATAAATTATGATGAAGAATCCAACAGCTCTCCCAGCCAGCTGTACCATTCCAGAGGCAAAATGAAGTTATGGCTTTATTCATATCTAGTCAGTCTGGTTCGTGTCACAGCAATCAGGAGACATTCTAAACACACACACACACACACACAAACACCCCACAGGCACTCACACACATATTCATACACACACTTAAACATATAGTCACAGTCACACACTCACACACTCTGAACACACACACACCCCTTTGTTCAGACCACATGGCAACACTCCAAACTGGGAAATATCTTTGAGACAACAGTCATAAGAATGTTTTCTGAAGTCACACAATAAAAGGACATTGAAAGAGTACAGTAACAGAAGAGGTGGACACAATGTGGAAAGAAAGCCAGAAGTTAGTCACTTAGAAGGGTCATGTTCTTTGAAGGAATTATCACAGGCGGTTATCTGCAAATCGCACAGCTTCTTCTGTAAGAAGTCAGCCCATAAAAGTCACAAAACTGGAACACCCTGGAATGTGGGACCCTGGTACTGCTCCTTATGCCCTGGACTCAGTAAGTGGACTGAGGACACTGGGGTCTTCCAAAGGAAAATAGGGTGAGAGCAAGAGATCACCAGTGAGAGAAAGAGAAGGACTATGGGCGTGCTGGATCCCCCGCCCTTCTGCACAGGCAATGACAATGACTAAAGCACAAGATGTAACACACTGCTAGGGCAGTTTGTGGTCAGCCTGGCATCCATGGCTCTGTCTGCCTCAGTCTGCAACAGAGTCCCAGAGTCCAGGACACCTAGGCAAGCTAGGCATAAGACATGGCTGTCATCAATTTGCACCTGTGAATAAGATAAAGTAATTCAGAACTTCCCACAGGCAAGGGAGCAAAGAGATAAGCAAAGAGACATTCCAGCCCACCTAGGGAAGAAGCAGAACAGAAGACACGCACATGCAGCATGGTGAAGGTCATTACCAAAGTGACTCCTCAGCCTCCACTCTGGTTCAGCAGGGTGTGCTGCTGCCTCTGCCAACCCACACAGGGAGTCCTTCCTCCAAAAGTCGACTGACTGCTGGGGACACCCACCTTCACGCGGACCGTCTGGTCAGACATGCTGCTCATCATGCCGTTGATGGAGCGGAAGAGCTGCAGCAAGGACTCCACGAAGTCGGCCTCCCCCTTGTTCTCATACAGTCTGCAAGGCAAGAACAGGAAACGGTGGGGCCTGTGGAGAATGCACACACTGCTGACACTGCATCTACGGCCATTAAGGGGTGCCTGGGGACCAGTCAGAGCATGGGGCGACTTCCCCAACATCCCAACATCCACGCAAGGTAGGATTCAACCTTGAGACTAGTCCAGACCACACAGCTATGGATTCATGCCTCCACATGACACAGAGAATGCGCAATGACACTACTTATTGCTGTGTTCCTGGTAACACGACCCATTTCATACGTCTGAAAAACAGAAAACATATACAAAGGGAATGCTGGAAGGACATGGGGAGGAGGGAAGAAAAGGAGGAGGGAAGAAAGATGAGAAATTCAGCTTTAACTGCACTCCACAGAAAATACACTATAAACTGGTGCGTTTTCTGCCAGGATCCTGAAATTCATAATGCTACATAATTAACAATCATGCTGAAACTTAATTGGGTAAATTTAACGTGATCTTATAACCATTTGAAAATGACATTATAATGGTAAATTCAAAATTACTTCAGTCAGGTACTATACAGAGCCCACGGTAACTGGAAATCTTTCAAGAGCTGCAACATATTCAATAAACGGATAATAAGGAAGTTATACACTGGCATATGTATGCTAATTGTAAATAAGCATCTATAAATTATCTATTAGCAGTTACTTCAACTTGCTGTTACTAAAAAGCAATGCATTTGCATCTTAAAATGCTGCAACTCAGATGTTTTATTAATATGGACTAGTTTTCTGCCTAATTAAAAGCATAGTCTACCTGAAAACTTGTGTAAAATGGAAAATTTTATAAACTAAGTGATAATTAATTACCCTAGAGGTAATCTTACATTTAAATGAGTTTCACTGTAAAGCAAAGAGTTCTGTGTAAAATGGGGAATTGCAAACTAGTGTGTCTGTTGTGTAAATAAAGGTTTCCAACTAGAGGGCCCCTTGTAAAAAAACAACTGAAATATGGTGTTCGGAACTTGTACTTAGGAGTGGCGGGGAAACAATGGCAGGTTGGTACAAAGCCTTGGTGAGGAGAGAATGGGCAATCTCCCCCACCCCGGGAAATTCACCCGTTCCTGGAGCTGCGTGGCATGCCAGACTAAACCAAAATGAAAGTCTCCAGAAAGAAGAATGGAAGAGGAAATGACTTCAACTTGGAAAATGGCAGCAAGAAGAGCCACAGATAACACAGCAGACTCTTGGGTGAAAACGCTGGAAAGAATGAAAGATCAAATGCAGACAGAGGCTCACAGGGGCATCACCCACCTGTCTCTGATGAGAACAAGGTGCTCAGCCCACTCTCTCAGGCCAATAGAGAACACATGGATCCTCTCCGGAAGAAGACAATGCTTCTGAAAGAATTGTTGGGAATTTTTACAGTTTCTCACATACACACACACACACACACACACACTCAAACCATCAAGTAAAATTCAATAAACTGAGCAAAAAACAAAAAAGCCACATGGCCAAATCAAAGAGGAAAAGAAGCCAATACAAACTGACTCACAGGTAATCCAGACACAGTAGCTAGCTACAAAGAACATCAAAGTAACCCACATTATGTTTTAAAACAGATTAAACAGAAAGATGGAAAAACAGAAGGTAAGGTGGGACATTTTAGCAGAGAAATGAACCTGTAAAAAATAAATGAAAATGCTAAAATTAAAGGATATAATATCTAAAATTAAGAACTCATTATGTAAGTTAACCAGAGAGTAGACACAGCAAGAGACAGAAATAGTGAAATGGAAGAAAAATCACAGAAAAATAACAACACAGAAGTAAAAAGGAAGAAAACACAGAAAAGAGTTTGGAATATGAAGGAACATAAAGAGAGAGCATGCACATATAATCGAGGTGTGGGGAGAAAAGGAGAGACTATGAAGCAGAAGAAGCATTAGGACAGACACCACCATGAATTTTCCAAAACTGATGAAAGACTAATTCAAAAATCCAACAGAGGATTTTGAAAACATGAAAGCCTTCATATGCAGCCACAGTGAGACTGCAAATAAGCACAGAGAGACTCTATAAAGGCAGCTAGAGGAAGAAAAAAAATGACATTATTTACCTTCAAAGACACAACAAAAAGGCTAAAGTAGACTTCTCCACAGAAATGATAGAAACCAAAAGAAAATAGAATAGCACCTGGAGGAAGAAAATAACTGGCAATCTAGAATGCTGTATTAAGAGAAAATATCTTTCAAACACAAAAATGAAATAAATAATTTTCATACAAACAAAGCCTATAGCTGACTTCTACTAAAAGAATTTCTACAGGAAGTTCTTTTGACAGGAGGAAAATGATCCCAGAGCAAAACATGGAAGTAAAGGAGAGATGAAAAGCCATTACCAGTATAAAACACAGCCAATGAATGCTGACAATACAAACAGCAATGTCTGACAGACTTTCAAATATACATAGAATTTAAATGCATGGTAATATTAACACAAAAGAGAGAAGAGAGTAAGTGTTCTATTTACCTAGCCAGATCTAGAATGATCAAGGAAGTGACAACAGTGACGATCTGCATTACACTCCACTCAAACACGCATGTGTTCAACTGGGGTAACTCTCGAGAGACTAGAAAAGATTAAAGGAACAGAATATGCAATGATAAACAGAAAGGGTTGGTATCAAAGATGGCAAAAAAGGAGGAAAAGGAGAACAAAATAAGGATTGCTAAAAAAAAGAATGTTAATAGAAAAATAATAGACAGAAGCATGCGAAAAAATGTAAGTTGCCAGAATCAAAATGGAATCACTTGTGTTAACCTTACCAAAAACAAGTAAATAAAGGCAGGAGGCTAACCCACACCTGCCTGATACTATTCCAAAGACTGCCAGAACCACAAACCCACACAGAAGTCACCAAAACATTACCTGGAAAGTGCTTCTAGGACAGGTGTGGTGCTACACACCTACCGTCCCACCTAATCAGGAGGCAGAGACAGGAGGAATACCACTGAAGGCCAACCTGGGCAAAGTTAGGGAGACTCTATCAAGAAAACAAACTAAAAGCGAAAGGACTGGAGGTGTGGCTCAGGTGGTAAGAGCACTAGCCTGGCAAGCACGAGGCCCTGCATTCAATCCCAAGTACCACCAAAAACAAAACCTAAAAAGGACCTCTCCCAAAATATCTACCCATCAACTATCTGCTCAGACTCAGAGTGGTGACACGCTTGTTTTTAGTCACTGTGGGCAAGAGTTGCCATTGAAATATCTAATGTAATCATCGTATTTTTCTCTTTAAAAACATTGCCCTACATGATAAAAGCGAGAGCGCACAAGGGAGGGGTGAGGATAGGGAAGACACCTAAAAAACTAGCTAGGATTTGATGCCCTTAATGCAGAGAAACTAAAGCAGATACCTTAAAGCAACTGAGGCCAATAGGAAAAGGGGACCAGGAACTAGAGAAAAGGTTAGATTAAAAAGAATTATCCTAGAAGGTAACACACATGCACAGGAAATTAATGTGAGTCAATGCCCTGTATAGCTATCCTTATCTCAACCAGCAAAAACCCTTGTTCCTTCCTATTATTGCTTATACTCTCTCTACAACAAAATTAGAAATAAGGGCAAAATAGTTTCTGCTGGGTTTGGGGGGGGGGAGAGGGAGGGGGCTGGAGTGGGTGGTAAGGGAGGGGGTGGGGGCAGGGGGGGGAAATGACCCAAGCCTTGTATGCACATATGAATAATAAAAGAAAAAAAGAAAATAAATAAATAAATAAATAAATAATAAAATAAAATAAAAACATTGCCTTGCTCAACCTTTGAACATGCCCATAATTTACGACAGCATGCATATACCCACTGCAATGATTGCTAAATAAATATCGTTATGCTTTGGAGAATCTCATCTGACAATTTTTTTTTAATTTACATTGATGTGTGGTGACTAGAAACAACCTGAAACAAGGCCACCTTGAGAGCAAACATGGGACTGGACAGTGGTCCCCATGTTGAATCCTTTGCACCCCAGCTCCATGGTGCACTTTGTTCTGTGCTGATGGGTCTTCTCTCAGGCCCAGGATCCCCTCTTCTTGGTAGAGGATCCCTGGTCATGTTATTTGAAGAATTCTTTCATTAAGAAGCAAGGCAGACTTCCTTTGGGTCAATTTGGAGACTACACCCACTAGGGGTCTCTTGGAAGGAGCTGTTTGTTTTCCCAGGAAAGAGTTTGGGTAAGAGTAATTTTGGCTTTTCTTGGGTCCTAAGCAGAATGTAATTAATTCAAACTTCGTAAGGAAAGATCCCCCCAGAATTCCTAGGAATAGCTCTAACAGGAGCTCCCCTCCTCCCGCAGCTCTGCTCTTGTTTAGCAGGGATTTCTTCCCTGTTCTTTAATGTAACTGAGTTCCTGGTAACCCCTTATCACCTGCTGCCAGTCAAATCACTATAGATTCTTTGCACAAAGAATACTTTTCTTCAATCTACATGCCTAATTTAAAACATTGTTGTGAACATTGTTGAGATCATCCCTACCCTGCAACTATGGGGTTAACATTTTCCTTGTTTTCTCTTCAGAGTTTGAATATGCTGACCTTTTTCAACCCATATGAAGATAATTTTGTTATTCAAGGGTGTTTGGAAATTTGTTATTTCAGCTAGATCTAGCTGAAAGGTAAACATCGAAGAGTTAACTCCTTACCTCATTTGAGATGGGGAAAAGGAGAGAAAATAAATAAAAGGTAAAAACACTTCCTTAAAAAAACCACACTGCACAGGCTGGAGGTGTAGCTCAAGTGGTAGCATGCACAAAGCCCTGAGTTCAAACTCCAGTGTAGCCTCCAAAAAAAAGGTTGTGTATGGTGGATCAAGCCTGTAATTCCAGCTGCTCAGAAGGAGGGGATCAGAAGATAGCTAAGATAGCTCAACCAATGGCTGGGTGCACGCCTGTCATCCCAGCTACAAGGGACACATAAATCCAGGTTAGCGCAGGCTTAAACCAAAACACTATCTCAAAAATAACCAATGCAAAAAGGGCCGAAGGCATGGCTCAAGTGGTAGAATGCCTGCCTAGCAAGTCCTGAGTTCAACTCCCAGTACCACAGCGGGGACAAAACTGCTACGGAAAATCTTTTACCTGAAAATTTTGGGCCTCACTTTTCAGAAAACTGCACTTAAAAATATTAGAGCTTAGTCATATAAACAGGTGACCATGACTTCTTCTATTTCCTCATAAATATAATCTAAATTCAATTGTCTTTTAATAAAATAGTCTATTTATATTACTATATTACTGTCTCACAAATTTGTTGATAGCATTTTTAAAAAGGTATGTGAACAAGTTGGCTACATCCAGATTGTCAACCTGCAATTTGGCCTGAATTACATGGACAGGCAGGGTTATATTTATCTGTACTAGATGTTTAAAATGGGAGCACAAGTCTGACCTCAGAAGAAATGAGCAAATAAAAGGACAATGCAATGTGGCTTGCTTACTGTATATTTTAAGCAGAACATTTCAACTTTTAGGGATGTTCTTGGGCCAGAACATAATTTAAGATAATTACTATGCTTTCTCAATTATCTCAATTTTCATAAGTAATTAGGGAATAAATATTTGAAAATAAATTAGGTGAATATATGTGGGATATTTAAAAGTCTTAAGATTATGTTAGAGATTCAAAACGCCTGAATCATTCCAAAGTAAGTTAAAACAGCAAACATCAATTGCTAAATATATATTCAAGTTCTCTTGGCTTCTTAAATTATCTTTTTAAAAAAATAAGAAATTGGGTTTATCAACAAATACATTTTTCATAAAATTTTAGCAGATGGAAAAATCTCAAGATTGCTTTCTTCTTCAGTCTTCACTGAAAGTAAGGTTACTTAAGGAGTTTAAAATTCTAACTGACACATAAGTCTATATGCAAAAAACATAAAAAGAAACGTAAGCTGGGTGCTGGTGGCTCACACCTATAATCCTAGCTACTCAGGAGGCAGAGACTAGGAGGATCGCGGTTCAAAGGCAGCCCAGGCAAATAGTTCCACAGTATCTCGAAAAAACCCTTCACAAAAAAATGCTGGTGGAGTGGCTCCAGGTGTAGGCCCTGAGCTCAAGCCCTAGTAATGCAAAACAAGAATTAAAAAGAAAAAAAAAGGAAAGACACTTAAATGTATTTTGATGAGGAAAAACATAAAGCATATTTTCATTGGTAAAAAGAGTAATTTGTCTAAATTTGGAGATTTTGAAAGGATGTTTTGCTTCAAATGTAAATTTAAGGAAGGAAAAAGTAAAATAGAACCATTGAGCGAAAGAGAGTGAGATACAAAGAACGTTATGAGTATGAAGACAGAGTCTTGGTAAGAAAGAGCAAAAAGAAGAGAGATTTTTTTCAGCTGGGAAAAGAAGGTATATTACAAGATAAAGATTTTGTCCAAAAGTAGAGGGATGTATTATTCCAAAATGAAAAGAAGGACTGATAGGGGACAGACTGAAGAGTCAGCCCAGTCACAGAGGACAGAGTGCTCTAGAGTTAGAGGAGGAAATTAGCATGTGACCAAGTTAGTGATAGCTTTAAAAATTTATTAAGAAGATTTTTTAAAATCTGAACATCAATACATTGATATAAATCAAGAGAATCTAATTCTCCATGTTTAAAGAACAAGATTTCCATAAAATACTGATGTGCTCTTAGTAAAATTTACAAAAACTGGCCTGGGAACAAAGATTTTGTGTTGTATTAAGACTATTTCCCGATTTCTGCTGTGCCTATTGTATTTTTAGTTAAGAAACAAAGTTATAAAAGAGTTAAGGTTGTTTTGTTAGACATCGATTTGTTTTAAAGTCTTTTAAGTGATCACTTTATAACTGGTTCAATCTCGTTTGCCACTGTTGTTAAATAAATAACTATGATTTTACAATGATGTTTGATATATATTATTGATGTAAATGTTCTAAAGATTGTGCAAAATTTATAAAACTCTGATGCACCTTGCTGTGATGACTGTCATTTTAAAATGGAATATGCAATAAAAATAAATTTTCTCGTCAATTGCTAAGCTCTCAGAATTGTAACCATATTTATTCTAAGTCTTTTGCCATTATATTTCTGATTCTTTTCTAAAGCATTTGCAGGAAATTTCATAGGAAAGACTCTAATGAGAACTCTTTCTGATAAAAGTAAGCTCATTCCACAAACATCTTGACTTTTCTTTGATTATGTTTGGTAAAAACTGAGTAAGTAAAGAAAATAATTCTTTCTTGATTCCAACTATTACAGAAACTGGATTTGTTTTGCTCCTGTTATTTTGCTTTATATTTTCCTGCAAACTTTGTATCCGTGGTCTGTCAAAATCCTGCGGAAATATACAACTCCTAAGGAAATAATCTGCTCAGCACTTGCATACAGACATATATAACTGAACTTCACAACCAAGTAGACTTCACCTGAGACCAGCTCTAAGACCTGTTGCACAAATGTGACTAAGAGGGGGTTGATGCCGACTCCAGTCACCAGTCACTTCTTTCTCCCCCGACAGGGGACCAGATGAGAAACCAGATGTCCTGGTTCATCTAGGCAAAAAGAGACATTCAAATCCTCACTGCAGGATGATTTATCAACCAACAATGTTATCAGAGGGATACTTGATGAAAAAGGCAGAATGGGAAAGTTATCAAAATGAAAATATAATTGCAATGCCAACCCTACACAAAAAAGAGCAAGTAATTAAAAGAGCTCATAAGTACAACTGTCTAATAGTTACCATCACAAAAGACTGTGTTAGAACCACAAGCTTGCACAGAGGCCACCAGAATCGTAGACTTTTCTACCATGACATCTGCCAGTAACTGTCTATTTAACCTGGGACTGATGTCATGCTTCTGTACTCACTGTGGCCAAAGATTATTGTTTCAAAATATCTGATGTAATCTTCCTCGTTTTTGTCCTTGCAGACTTCCCCTTGCCTCATCCTTTCTAAATATACCCACAGTTTGATATGACACTGTGTTTCCATTATAATATTCTGCCACCGTCACTGCACTGCTGGGCCCATAATTCTTTGCAGAATCTCTCTTCAATTTCTCTTTTTTCATTCAGGTTGGAAAATCCAAAGTATTACTTAAATACATTCTATGTAAATTTAAAATGTTCAATAAGAACTGTCAGACTGGATAAATTTAAATAAAGATACATGCTGCTTGTACAGGACCTATCTTAAGAAAGGTTGAAAGCCCAAGAATGAAAAAAGGAATTTCATGCAAACAGTAACCAAAAGATAAACTTTTATATTGATTAAAGAATAAATCCATATGACATAAAAATTATAAATCTGTAGGCCCATAATAACTGTTCCAAAACTTATAAAGCATAATTAATGAGTCTTTAGTATATTCAAAATTCTAGTAAAAACCTCTCAAGGATGAAAATTCAATAATCAGGTACTGTCGACCTACAATGTTTAGGAGACATAAATGGCTAACATTTCACCATGACCACTTTGAAGATTCTTTCTGTAATGAAAGATCACTGGGGAACAGTCTAGAATTTTACATCTCATTTTTATCAAATAAGCCAGAAAGAGTCATTTGTTTGACCTACTTTGAGGGAGAGGAAAAGACAAATGCAAAGAACTAGTGTGCTGGGCATAGTGGCTCATGCCTGTAATCCAAGCTACCAGACAGGTAGAGATCAGAAGGATGATGGTTTAAGGTCAGCCTAAGCAAAAAGTTAGCAAAACCCCATCTCAAGCATTAAGATTGGTGTGGTGGCATAAGCCTATTATCCCAGCTATGTGGGAAGTGTAAATAGGAAGATCACAACACATGCCAAACCAGGCAAAAACACAAGACCCAATTCTGAAAATAACCATACCAAAAGAGGGCTGGAGGTGTGGCTCAAATGGGAGAGCACCTGCCTCGCAAGTTCAAGACCTTGAGTTCAAACCCTAGCACAATCCCAAAAAAAAAAAACATAGACTTACTTATAGATGAATAAAACCTTCTGAGTCCTTGCTCTATTTTCAATAAGTGTTCATTAACAATGAGTGACAAAAATGTTTGTCTGTTAACTACATTCTATTTTGTGACCTAGAGAATGAAAGCAAAAAGACAGATGAGCATAACTTATTCACGATCAATAACTAATTATTCACAAAGCTAACACCACATGACAGGCAAAACTCTACAAAGCACAGCAAAGACAGACACATGAGAGCCAAGCGATGACCAGATCTAGTCACTGGACTCGGCATGTCTGATACAGGACGTGCCTGTTTTCTGGCTTTCTGGTTAACGCAAACCTCCCACACAGAAAGCACAGACACAGTCCAGCAGAGAGATGCTCCTGACTGCCAGAAGTTTTTCAGTGGGGTCTTCATGGACCAAATGTCTTAAGGCCAGAGCTTTTAAACTGCTGTTCTCATTTCACCACAAAATGGACTTTATAAACAAAACAAAAAGTATGGATTTGTATTGCAAGAAAGCCAGTAAGATAACTAGGACAAATTTCAACATCTTCATCACCCAAGTTGCACCTCTTTGTTCTTTAGAAGAATAATTACTGTCAATTATCCGAGAATTTAACAAAGCGACAGCATTATATGGAAACACAGCCGACCATTTTGAAAGAAGAAAAATAATAGATTTCAAAAGTTTATTCCAACTGCAAAAAAGAAAAACACGCTTGTCACTTCCAGCTGGGAGCACAATTGTTCTTCTCCCAAGGTAATAAACGTGCTGCAGGTAAGAAAATGAGAGCCCTGGTTTGTTTTCTTCCTGCCTCTAAAAACACCCCACACCGGACCTGCTTAGAGCTTATTATGGCTAAACACTGCAGACATCTGTGTGGGATACCAGACTGCTGCTTCACCAATAGTCTATCTGGAAAAAGAATATGGCAGCACCCACATCAGGCCTTTGACCTCACAGGTGAATGTTACCACAGGACAATGGGAACAGGGCAGTCAGGAGCTAAAAGACTTTGGTCCTTTTACCCAGGATTTTAAGGTGGAAGATTTTCCTCCCCTACAGCCTGTGAGATACTAAAACACCTTCAACAGTTTAGTCCACACATTTAAACTGCAGGAGCGATGGGATGCGGACACAATTACATTCTACATTCAAAAGGAACATGTCTCCTTCCCTCCCCTCAAGAATCCTACTAGGCAAAATCCACAATTAGGACACATTTAGAGAAAAAAAAAAGTCATGAAACTATTAAAGTCTGGCAGAAGAGACAGGTCTCAAAAGCCCATCATGTCTTTATGAAACAATGAAAGATCGAGGGAGAGAGGGAAAGAGAAGGAAAGAAAAAGGGTGAGAAGGATGGTGATCATCAAAGCGCCATCAGCTCCAGAGATTAGTCAGAAAGGCTAAGGATGCCCCACAGGGGTCTTGGGAGGCACAGATGCCTCAGTGTGTCTTAGAGATGGCTGATACTCATTTGTGTCCTAGGTAATCTCAGCTTTTTTTTGAGGTGCTGGGGCTTGAACTCAGGGCCTACACTTCAAGCCACTCCACCAACCGTTTTTTGTGATGGGTTTTTTCGAGACAGCATTTCACAAACTATTTGGCCGGGCTGGCTTTGAACCTCCATCCTCCTGACCTATGCCTCCAGAGTAGCTAGGATTATAGGCATGAGCCACTGGTGCCCAGCTTTGTCTCAGCTTTTTTAATAACCAAGTTATTCCAGCCAAAAAACTCACTTGGCATCGGTAGATTCCTGTTACAACTTGACTGGGACAAAGGCAGGCCAAGGGATCTTGGTCTGTACTGAACAGAGGGAAGAGGACACTCCAGAGCAGTTAAACACAGAGAACTCCCTGGGTCATGGGCAAGATCAGCAGAATATTTCGCCCCATTCCTATGTAATCTCATGGGAACAAAAATCTGTGCATCACTTCGGTATTCAATTTAAAATCAAGAGTAAATCAGAGCTACTAGCGACAGGAGTCACAGAGACAGACCCTCAAACTAATGACAAATAAAGGGTATGCCAAGCCTACGTAAGGATTTAGTAACCTGAAATGAGTTAGGGAAGTTCAAAGCAACAGACACTTTCTGGGTTGTAAGTATGAAAAAGAAAATATTAATTGTCCAGCCAACATATATTTCTCACAGCAACTCTGATTTTGTTGAAGTCATCAATAAATTCTTCTAAAAATCCCCTTCTTCTAAAAGCCCCAGCATCTAAGGGTAGTAGTGTGACATAATTCTACCATTGAGACAAAAGCACACAGCACTTAAAGGCATGGGGGAGGTCATTTCCCAGAAGAAGGGCTAAGCAGTACTGAGTCCCCTTTGCCTACTCCTCCTGGCTACCTAAAGTGCAGATGTGACACTAAGAGGCACAAGAGTTACCTTGGCCCCATGAGAAAGATAGCCAGATCTAAGGATGGTAGGGAAGAAGGATAAAGGAGATCTGAAGACATGGGGACAATATGGAAAAAGCACATGAGGTCCAAATTCTTCCTCCAGGCTCCAATGTGTGTGTGTGAGTTGGGACTGAACCTCGTTTGGTGATCTCACATAAATTGGCCCTTTCTGTTACATGGTGTCAATCATATTCCTAACACTATTACATTGATCAAACTAAGTAAGTTCTATGCACCATGGTTCTAAGATCTCTGCCATTTGTATTCTGAAATTGAAAAGGATTAAAAGAAGAGTCAGAGAAAGGATTTATTTCTGGTCACCTGAGGGAACCTCAGCCTTCCCTCAAACAGCACTGGTGTGTGAAGGATATATTCACTATAACTTCAGAAACACACTGGTCAATGTCTGTTTCTTTTAATTACAAATCTCTAATGAAGAGGAAAACCCGCAGTGTATGTGGAAAGGAAACACACCATCAGACCCCCGACTCAACATCACAGGGATCACAAATTACACAGATTTAAAATTTCCAAACAAAACAGACAAAATCTACATCACCTGACTACTGCCTTCTTTCCAGCTCAGCCTCCCACCTTAGTTAGATTTTTAATTAATGAGGAAAATACAAAAGCAATATAGAGGGACCCAAGAAGTCCACTTTCACAGAACTAACCTTACCAAAATAAAATCAGACAAGATATGGGGAACATGGCCTAGTTTGCCTTGTCCTCTTTCACACCTAACAGTGGGAAAATCATTGATGGCCCAGACTCAGCAAAAAAGCAAGCCTCATCCATGAGAAGGGTCACGCCTGCTGAAAACATGCAAAATAACTGAGCATGCCTTTGCAGTATTTGTTAAGGATAAAAGTCTGATGCCCTCAGCCCTTGGTCTTCATACATAAAAATGGCAGTGTAAAGACCACTATTTTATTTATTATTTTTTTTGGAGGTACTGGGGTTTAAACTCAGGGCCTCACGCTTGCTAGGCTTGCTAGGCCGATGCTCTACTTGAGTCACTCCTCCAGCAAGACTGCTGTTTTAGCCATGGAAACCCCAGCACGTACACAAGGATCCTCAGTCCTCTGACCAACAGCACGAGGGCTGGGTCTCCAGGTCACTGCTGGTCACCACCCTGTGTCTACCTACACACAGTCAGCGATGTGCTGCTGTAGCTGTATGTCTAACATGGGATGGGATACCTAAGGTTGGATTCATATTCTTTCCTTGTCGGCCTGTCTGCTCACATCCTCTTCAGGCAGATAAAATTAAGTGAAACAGAAATAGGAAGACACAAATGTGGGCCCACCCAGGATCAATTCCCAGTTTCGCTGATACTGTATCATGAGTACTGTGATTTTCAAAGGTGATACGTGAGTTTGCTGATTCAGAGGGACAGGGGTTCATGAATCCCATCTCTGGATGTAGAACTTACAACAATAAGAACACCAGTCTAGAATAACCAACATGCACTCACAGCATACATGGTAGGTACAACACCCATAAAACAGCCATCCTCCAAAAACAGAGTTAGTCCACTCCAACATACAACAAACTATGCACTTCCTACATCTTTTCTATCAGAATGAAATACTGCAGGCCAGCAGAAAGGTCTGTCATGTTAGCAGCACAGATGTAAACATTATAAATGTAAATATATGAGATATTATTATTCTCTGTTAATGAATGAAGTCATAAGTACCCTAATTTATTTTAAAGCTCAAAAATAATCCCTAAGTTAATCAAGACAGATTTTAAAAGGCCACTAAGCAAAAACCACCCTATGTAGGAATCTCTCTCTGGAAATAAAACATTCTGGTTGAAGGAAAGAGAGAGAGGAAGTCCCTGAGTCTTCCCAAGTGAGACAATTTAACTTGATTCTGGTTTTTTGCTGCTATTGCTTGTTTCATTTTTGTTTGTTCTTTTGGGGCCTTTTGCTATATGAAGATATACTGAAAAGTACTAAGAGCCCTTGGCAGACACCCAGTGCTGCGTGTGAAGCATCACTAAGGCTCTCAGCGGATGATGTCTGGCCGGAAGGCACAGGGCTCAGCCTTGGGAATCCCCACCCCCACATACATACACAAAAACATGTCACAGCTTGCATATTTTTGCTCAGCAAGCAGTAAAGGCCACCATGGGCAAGCCCACACCATTCCATCACCTATTAGTACTCACTCAGGTAGGAAAGAAGGAAGGGAGGGAGGGAGGAAAGGATAAGGAGGAAGAAAGAAAAATGGAGAAGGGTAAAAGGAAAGAGAGGAAGTGAAGGATGTTCTTGACGTTCTCTGGGGGTACCTACTGATTGAACAGTATCCGTGAGCGCACGATGAACTTGAAGATGTACTCTAAAGCTTTCATGGCTTTGTACAGCTGGTCATTGATTCCAGGCTTCTCCGCATTGTCCACATAGGTCCTTAACACTTTAGTGAGCTTCCTGTTCACAATGGAAACACATGTTCACGCTAAGTTCAGACATTCACAACATTCTTAACTCAGAAAGAAATTTGTGAGATAGTTACTGTTAATCTTGCTTTCCACTTACCAGTCTTTGATATTCATGAAAGGTTTTCTAATCCAATAAAGTGACTGATTAAATTTCTCTCAGGTGTGCAAGATCTGAGCATTTAAAGAGCAGTTATTCTAAGCATATCCAAATATACTATCAAAGTTAATCTTCACAACAACACGATACGGCAGTGTTAGCCTCATTTCACAGGTGAGGAAACCAAGGATGTGATAGGCGAACCAGCTTGCCCAAGGTTTCTGTTTGTTTGTTTGTTTGTTTTACATTTTTATTAGCATGTATTCCTTGTCCGGGGGATTTCACTGTGACATGTGGGTACAATGTACACTGATTAGAGTCACCTCCTCCATCATTCTCCCTCAACCTTCCTCCCCCCTTCTCAAAGCAAATTCAACAGGTTCCACTGTTCTGCTTTCATACAAGTGTATATGCTCCCTGCTCCCACCTATACCTGAACAAGCCCTGTTGTAGCCTCCTGTCCTTCATTTTTTTAAGTGTGTATTAACTTTGCCCAAAATAAAGCAAAAGGAAAAAAAACTTATAAGAGTACTTTCATTAAAGCCCAACAAGTCACAAAATTTTTTCCAAAATGATTATACAAAAGTGTTCTGGGACTCAACAGTGGTGCTGGCTTCTCTATGTTGTAAAGTAAAAAATGCCAGGGGGTTTTACACTTTAAAATTGATAAGCACATTTCAGGTTGTGGATATTTTACCACAATAAATATTTGTTTTTGAAAATCATCTCAGGCACCTCTCTTTACTTTAGTTGATTTTATGCCACTCAAGTTCTTACACTGAAAATAAAAATTTTAGAGGTCATTATTCAAATAGGGAACATTATTAAATTTCTAATTTTATAAGAATCCTAAAATAATATGAAAGTAATACAGGTGGATACATGAAAAGATTTTAAGTAAATCTCACATGTCTGATAATAGAATTTTCCCTAAACAGTCTTAGAAGTATAATGACAAAACTTCTCATGGTCTATGTAGTTACAAATCATGAGCTGAATTATTCACAATAAATAGCTAAGCTATGGAAATAGCTGATATGCTCCACAATTGATGAATGGATTTTTTTAAAATGTGCTATTTATATATAAGGGAATTTTATTCACCCATAAAAAATGAAATTTTGTTGTTCACAGTAAATGGATGGAACTGGAGAACATCCCATTAAGTGAAGTTAGCCAGGTTCAGAAAGCCAAAGGCCACATGTTTTCTCTCCTATGTGAAATATAGACCCAAAACAAATATAGCAATACTATGGAAAACAGGTAATGCTAAAGGAGGTCACATACAAGAGAGGGAGAGTAAAAGAAGGAAGCTAAGAAGGTGAATATGGTGATGTACTTTCTCTACAAGAATGAATACAGAATTTCTAAACCTGTTGAAATCACTATAAAAAGAGGAGTAAGATAGGCAAGAGAAAAATAGAAGGGATGAACCAATTCGGGTTATAATACATATAAACATGGAAATGTCACAATGAAACGCACTGTATAGCTATCTTATCTTTTAACAAACAAAAATGTCTTTTTTCAAAAACTGGAGAACAGGAAGATAAAGCAGTTCCTGTCTGTGTGTTGGTACCAGTGGGAGGGAGGAGGATATAAGGAAAGGGTGTAGGAGGGTGAATATGGTGCAAATATTAGTACTCATTTATGAAAATAGAAAAATGAGACCTGTTGAAACTATTCCAGGAATGGGGAAGGGGGATAAAGGAGAATGATGGAGGGGGTGAATTTAATTATGATACATTGTAAGCACTTTTGTAAATGTCACAATGTATTTCCAATACAGCAATAATTTTTTAAAAGATTTTTTTTAATTACAATTGTAAAAAAAATCAAAAACAAATAACATGAGAACATTAAAAACTTCATCAATGAAAAAGAGATTTAAGAAATTTATGGAAAATGGATCAGTTATTTTTAAATTTTTCATCCCACAACTACGTAAGTATAGACAGTTGATACAAATAAGTTACAAGTGTAGAAACTTGTAATTCATAGCTTCCTGTAAGTTATGTTAAATATTTAGTTGATAGATAACCATTTTTTTAATTCCTGGTAAAAACAAATGGGAAGGTAGTAAAATTTTTCTATTTCATGCCTGTAATTCCAGCACTCAGGAGACTGAGGCAGAAGGATTGCAAGTTCAAGGCCAGCTGGGCTGTATCTCAAGACCTTGTCTCAAAAAACAAATAAAAAATTTTTACTTTGCTGTATTTCAAATAATGGCAAAGTTCAAATGATAAGAGATTCACTAAAAAACTTTAGGGTATGTAAAAATGTTAAATAAACAAAAGTTGAAAAATTAAATTACTTGCTTACTTTCAAGTTTATTAATAAATAAATACATGTAAATTAAAATAGTAAGATAGACAGGGCTAGGGATGCAGCTCAGAGGTAAAATGCCTCCAGGCTCTTGGTTCAACCCCAACATGGCAAAAACAAAACGAAATAAAATAAAATGAAAAGGAATAAAACTTTTGCCCAGTACAGAAAAGATGTGAGGAAGCCACAACACTGCTGATAGGGTACAAAGGGTCAGCACCTTTGAGAAGGTAAACGGGCAACATTTATTACTGCTACAATTAAAACATCCAAACCCACTGACGTCAGCCACTGCACTTCTAGTAATCTGTCCCACAGAAGCAAATGCAAACGTATTAAACAATGTTTATGCAACCTTGTCTGCAGTAGTGAAAACACACAAACAATGCATGTGCCCATTATTTGAAGACTGCTTAAAAAAATTATCATGCATCCCTACAATGGGGTGCAACAGGTTGGGGCTTGAGAGCGCTCCATCTCCACTGACATGGACAAGAGGCCAGTTATGCTGCTATGCTGTTAACAGGAAACAAAGGTTACAGTAGAACACGAACTCTACTGTGGTTGTACTCTGTGTTCTGCATTCTCTCCCAATGACATCGTTGTATATACTTATGCTAACGCCACATTCTCTTGGTTCCTCTACTTTCATAGTAAATCTTGAAATCAAGTTCACCTTCTGAAGACTTACTTAGGTATTCTAGATATTTTGCATTTTCACACAGATAGGTAGGTAGGTAGATGACAGACAGGTAGGTAGACTGACAGATAGATTTGGCAGTACTGGGATTTGAACTCAGTGCTTCACGCTTGTGAAGCAGGGGCTCTACCTCTTGTGGCATACCTCCAGCTCTCATATAATTTGTTTTTGGTGGTACTGGGGTTTGATCTCAAAACCTTGCACTTGCTGAGCAGGTACTCTACCACTTCTGAAGCTATACCCTCAGCTCCATTGTTTGTTTTTCTTTTAACTTCAGTTATTTATTTTTTTTTTGGATAGTCTTAAGTGCCTGCCCCCAAACCCCCAGGCAGCCAGCTTTGGACAGCAATCCTCCTACAGCTTCCTGCATAGCTAGGATTACAGACAGGAGCCACCACACCCAGACCACATATAAAGTTTTAAATATGCTCTCACCCTTTTTTTTTTCCACAAAAGTGTATTAGAGTTTGATTGGGATTGGGTTAAAATGACACATTAATTTGGGGAAAAGTGACATTCAGGTGATACTTTGTTTTTCAATCTATGAACATGGTATATAGCTCTACTTAACTAGTGTTTTTATAAATTTCTCTTGGTAATGGTCTTTGGTTTTCGGTGTAGAGCTCTCAGTTAGATACCATGAAATTCCTTCCTTGGCATTTGATCATTTTTGATAATGCAGTACATTATACTATGCTTTTAATTCTTTTCCCAATTATTTGTATACATAAAATTGATTTTTTTTCTTGTATTTTATGTTGGATATATGGTTTATTTTTCTAACTGACAAGTAATAATGGTAGGTATTTATGCAGTACAATGTGATATTTTGATCGGAGCTTACATTATGGAATTACTAGGTTTTGTGTTTGTTTGTTGTTTTGTTTGTTTGTTTCATGACTTACCTAACATAACCACACTGGGTGTGGTTTTGTCTTTTTTTTTTTTCCCATTCTGAAACCCTTAATTATTCTTCTTGAATCACTGCACTCTTCCAGGACAATCATTAACAGATATGATGAGGACAGCCTTTCCTTGTTCCTCAACTTGGGAAAAGTGTTCAAAGTGCGGCCCTAAGGATGAGGCTTAACTGTAACTTTACTTTCATTTTTTTTTTTAAATCAGATTCAGGAAGTTCCCCTGTATTCATAATTTGCTTTATAAAAGGTTTTATCATAAATGGATACTGAATTTCATTAAATGCATTTTCTGTATGACTGAGACTCAAAAGTTAAAAGCATGAAGCTAGTGAAACAAGGCTGTCCAGAAGAACTTTCTGCAGTGAAGGGAGCCTTCTGGAACTCAGCTGGGCAGCATGGTAGCCTCTCCACAGAAACAGACCTACTGCCAACAAGAAAGTGAATTTCTCATTTTATTTTATTTACATAGCCACATAACCTAGTGCTGTGACACTGGACAGTGCAGGTGTGGTTACGAGCTTTGGTAAAGTAAAGACATTTTTAGCCATGAAACCAAAATCCATAACTACTTTTAGGGGAAAGAATAAGCAAAGAAAAGGTTCAAACCTTATGTTGGAGCAAATGACAAATAAAAAATAAACAGGTGCCCAATATGGGTAGTCATCAGGTAATCCAAAGATATCAATCTGTCCCCATGACAATAGCTGAAATTTAAAAGTCAGACAGTATTAAATATTGATGGGCTACTACAAAAGTTATGTTCATAGACTGCTGGTGGAAAAACAAAATGATACAAGTGAGATAGGATAAAATGAGGCAAAGTTCAGAATTCAGAAAAATATTACATCTTAGATTCACCATGCTTTGGATCAGGAACCACCCTCACCTGCCTGGGAACCACCCAGATCCCTCAGCAATCATTGATTACTGGGTGGGAATCTCCTTGTTCTCCCCTCCCCATAGGTTATCATAGGTTTTCAAAGCACACTCTCAGCCTCCAGATTCCATACTCCCCTTTCTATTTCCCTTCCCTTTGTGTCCTGTGATGGATTCTTCCACAGGACACAAAGAATTTGGAAGTCTTCTGATCACAGACTGCACCAGCGCCCTTAACACAAGTACTGTAAGGTACTGTTTGGCAATTTCAGATGAAGTCAGCTACACTTGTACCTTTCATCTAACCATTCCACTCCTAAGTGCTCACCTAAGGGAAATGCCCACAAAACAGCCTGGTCAAGAATATTCGTAACAACCTTATTCAGAACTAAAAATTAGACACCCACTCATCCTTCAACAGAAGAATGGGAAAACAAATCAAGGTGGTGTGTTCGTACAATAGACTATGACTCAGCAATGAAAAGGAACAAAACCAAACAATGATGCATGAAGCAACTTGGATGAATCTCAAAAGCAGAAACCAGACACAAGTGTCCATCACAAGTTCAAGAGCAGGAAAAACAAACTTATGACAACTGAAATCACAAAGTGGCTGCTTCCTTGGGGATGGGACTGCCTCAGAGGGCAAGAGGGATATTTCTGGGGAGTTTTATATCTTATTTTGGGCAGTGGTTACAAGAGGAAAATACATTGTCCAAACACACAAAATAAGTTTTAGAAAATGAGTCTTACACAGTAACAATGAAAGAAAAAAAAGCTTTTAAATTTAAAGAAGCAAAAATAACATGACACCATTTTGTAAAACAAGCAGACATCATAATAACAATGATGGTATTAATACAGCATAGACAATAAATCCAGGAGATAGTGGTTATCTCTGATATGCAGTATGACATTCAGGGAACTTTCATTTTCTGCAATATAGTATTTAAATTTTTTCATTTTGAGTACACGTTGTGTTTTAATAAGGAACACAATAGTGGAAATGAGTAACTTTTAATTCTGCTTAAACTTCTATACTTCCTACTGCTACCAGCCCATAAAATAATAATCCTTGCTCACAAAGATCACTCTCAGGCAACAAGTCATAAAAGAACTAAATTAATGTTAATATAGGTTTAGTTTTTAGTGCACTGGGCTACAACTCTCCAAAAACCAGCAGCATGCAAAGGACCTTTTTGAGAAAGACCAAGGACAAACATTAACCGAACTTCTCCATTTACCAACCTTTTATGTAAAAATCAAGAATTCACTGTGGCTTTTCAATATGCATCATGTTCATAAAAATAACCTGCTCAGATAACTGACGGCACTCCAGTGAAGTTTTGAGCCAGTAAGGGCCAGAGTGTTCATCACTTTTATTTTTATAAGATACTCACAAGAGCAACTGCAATTGTGATGTGAGCAATGTTGACACTTTTTTAATTCTTTTACTAAGAAGTCACAACAAAAAAGCTTCGTGGGTGGCTGAGCACATTTGAAGACATTTCCAACACTGATTGATCAGGTTACAAGGCTCCAATAAGGAAGTCTGGCCCTCCAGAGGAGTTGGTGGGCAGTGTGATCTGAGTAGGTGCAGAGCCCAACCTATGGGGTCTGGTGCTGCAAGGTCCTCCTGTTGCAGACCACAATCAGAGCCCCTCCATTGGGAAGCAGTTTAGCATGGCTGTCCCTGGTATATCTCAATGCACAGGACACCCCTAAAAGTCCTTGCATAAAGTCTGCCTCACTGGGTCTAATTTATCCCCCCAAGCTTCACAAGTCCCTTTCTTTCTACTCTTACTAACATATCCCCTCAAAAAGTTCACAGAAACACGCTTTGGGAATTCTTCCAACAAATTAATCAAAGAAAGAAATAAAAAATAATGATTCACAAAGAGAACAGCCCAGAACCAGAAAATAAATCTTCCAGCCCATCTTATAACTGCACAAAGACCAAACTCTTTGGCATGAGCCACAGAGGTGCAGATCAAGTGGAGTATCAATTATGTCAGCAAGGAGCCTGCAGCAGTTCATTGGACCCCAAGGGACAGAAACCCGGGCATGATGGGTATATGGAAGAACCCTCCCCATCTCACTTGGACCAGTGCTGTTTCCGCACCTGGCGCCCTGGCCTCCATGAACTATATACAACAGGGTTGCAGCAATGTGCCAAAAGTTTTCTTTCTCCTCCTGCAGTTCTTTGGGAAGAAAGTCTAAAAAGATGTAACATTTATCAAAGAAAAGAGACAAGGAGACAGTATAACGTAAGGCCATGCCAGTCAATGTTTTCTAGGGATCAGTAGTGACAGACACTCTGGGACAATTCTGAGTACCCTAATTCCACCTGGCCAGAGAATACCAAAATCACACCATCAATGCTGAGGCAGCCTTCACTGATTTAGCAGGAACCTTGCGAGTCAAAACTGACTTGGATATTTCAAGGTATAAATTGTCAGATCCCAATTGCTGGGGAACCAGCAAAACATGATAAGAATACTTATTTTCCAAAATAAAAACCTCCTTTCCAGTCGACTACAGAGACTGAATGAGAAGAAATTATATGTCTCTTCCACTGAGTAACTTGCCCAAAACACCCCATTTTCACCTTCCCACCAGTGAAGATACGTGCACCCACTCTTCCCCAACAGTGCAAGTCAGCTAGGCTGCTGCAGACAAAGGGCCAGAAGTGTGGCCTATCACAGTTAATCACTGCTCTCATTTTCTGAAATTAAAGTTCAAAGCCTAATCCAGAGCCCTTTGTCCGTGTTTCCAAGGACTTTGAAAGTTGTCACATACGGAGATCATGCCACATTCACAGTGATCTCCAGGCCGTGTCCGCACACCCTACACAGTCGTGTTTTGGTCACTAGTGGCAAGAAGGTGCCACTTTATCCTCCTCCCCCATGGTCTAAAAGGAATTGTTCAACTGGGCACTTCCACTGAGTGAACAAAATGCTTTTAAAAAAATCATTTGCAAAAAATTAATAAAAGCAGCTTGTTCTACCTGCTCTGAGAACATTCTGCAGCTCCCTGCTCCCCAACCTAGGAGCTCCACTAACCACTTTGCAACAAGCATGCACTGAAGGCAAGACAGGAGGGACTCCCCCAGCTCAAGACTGGGTTGTACTGCCAACTGACTTTGGAAGCCAGACCCCCTGACCTTGAGCTCACACTGCACGCAGGAAGGGAGAACAGGCTTACACCTAAATCTGTTGAAAAACACAGATGGAAGCTTTGACTCAATGACACTTACTAAAGAGATTCATTTCCTAAAGAAATGGTGTAAAGTTTTATTTTTCACTGCAACCTTCGCCATATAAAATTTGAATAAATGCCAATAAATTCCAGCATGAGAGAGCAAGTAATGAATCCTAATAAATGAAACCGAACAATCGCTCAGTGCCTTCAAAGCACTGGGGGTTCTTCCAAGAATTCCCTATGTAATCTCATTACAATTCTCAAGCAAGTTTGGGTGTGGTGGTACGTGACTATGGACAGAGGTAGGAGGAAGGAGGTGCACCAGGCCAGCCATGGCAAAAGCACAATACCTTCTCTGAAAAACAAACCAACAGCAAAAGGACTGGGGGTATGGCTCAAGCAGTACAGAGCTTGCCTAAGCAGGCCTGAGGCCCTGAGTTCAATTTCCAGTATCGCCCCTCCCAAAAAACATTCTCACACAAATCTATAATCATGTTCTTTTATACAGAAAAGAAGGCTGAAGGTCAAGAGGATAAGTAATTTCCCAGTATCACAGAGCTTAAAAGGAACAGAAATGTAATTTAAACCCAGGCAGTCTGGCTCCAGGACTGTCTGGTCAAACAGGAAGTGAGCTGCCTCTATGTCTAGCTCCCAGCCATTCTCTGTGTGTGTTACCATCTCTCTGGGGTACAATGGGGATAGGGAGAGGGCCAGGAGTGGGCAGCAAGAATTCAAGTCCATTAAAGCTGACCCTTGTGAAAGAAAATTGACAGTATCCCGTAAGAGCAAGCGGGTACAATGAAGAATACAAAACTGCCTTTTATTCACACTAAAGAACCAATAACCTCAGAACAAGAACACATCCATTTCTTCATTTATCAAATGCTTGTTGGGAAGCCGCTGTGTGGCAGGCACAGATCAGTTTCATCAAACATAAACTGAAATTTTCAAAGATAAATGGAGGTATGAAGGAGAACAAGAATTTATTCCAGAATGTTACGATAATTTATCGCGTATCTCTTTCAACAAGACTTTTAGGTCTGTTAAGAGGAAAACAGTAATAAAAATTATCCCAGTAAGTTCAGAATTTTGAGGGTGGAAATGCACAATCACAGACAGAAGTTATAAACACAAACAGGCTCTCAATAACAAATATTCAAGAAAAAGAAGTATTGGTTTTAAAACAACACAAAAGAACTCACGTGTAGGCTAAAGTTGCACTGAAGTGTTTCTTAATGTAGGTTTCCAACACAGGGTTAAAATGCTGAAATTTTCTATCAGCAATTAGGCCAATGATAAAGACCTGTGAAATTAATCAATATTTTCATTAGAAACACAATGAAGACAATTTTGGGACCTTCACCTGACCCATTTGCAGCACTGTGTGAGAAAAGGAAATATAACATTCCAGGCAGAAGGTGGTCCCTGCTTTCTGTCTTCTTTCCCTAGAAATGATATTTGCATAACTACAGTCTCACATGAAAAGAATCTTTTCCCACTTCTCCTAGCCTCCTCTTTGATTGGATTTACAACTGAAAGGCTTTCAAGGTGACTGCGATGGGTCCCCTCCTCCTCAAAGGCTACAGCATGAAAGAGCTCCTCCCTGTCTGAGCAGATGAAAGGGAGGCCCCTTACCAGAGCATCAAACACCAGTGTATCAAAAGTCTCGCTCTCTGAGTTTTCCATCATGATGTTGAAGAGGGCATCCAAGGTGTCCTGTAGAAACTGCAGAGACATAAGAGATCAGATGACAGAGTCAACACCACCCCTCTCCCCCAAACTGGAATAAATATTGTCTCTGGCAAGACTCCACATACCCACCTTTCCCCAAGGATGCCTATAAAGCTACTAACTTCTGAGATTTTGTTCAGTCATTAGATGCGTGAGACAAACATTTCCAATGCAAGTGAATTCTGAAAAATGTTAGGCTACCCCGAGTCAAGCAGGGAAGGACCACAGCTGGGAGATGCCATACTGCCTCTCCCAGAAGCCCTTCCCAACCCCTTCCTCCTCATCACCAGGCTGGGACAAAGTCCTGGACAGCAACTCTTGAAAGACTGATCCTGTCTATACACTGGACTTCAGAGAATGGGCAGAAGCCACAGGAAGACAGCGTCCAGCTGGGAACTCTCAAGAATTTTCTACCACCTTTTCCTTTCCCGATACCAAGGAAAGGAAGATGGTATGATTCTGAAGCAGTGTGCGGGAAAGTACTTATTTATTAAATAATAATTGGTAAATTACTTTTTATAGTCTACTAAAATCTACTAAGATGACCACACAGAACAACAATGCACCATGAATTTAAGTGAGAAAAGAAAAAGCTACACTTCAAAGGTATGTCACACTAGAAGCTGTGGAGCCCCACAGCACTAAAGGAAGAGTAGGATGAATGGGAAAAGACGATATCGCAAGTGATATGAGATCCCTGATGGGAGTCGAAGTGTAGGAAGAGCACTGTACTATAGAATATCAGCTGTGAAAGGAATGAAGCATGCATATCACCATCCGTCATTAGGGATGTGCAAACTGAAACCACAGCCAATGCCAGGTCACACACAACATGATGGCCATACTCAAAAAGATGGACTAGAAGCTGGAGATGTAGCTCAATGGTTGAGTGTTTGCTTAGCATGCACAAGGTCCTGGGTTCGTCCCCAGTACCACAAAAACAAGAACCAAAGCAAAAATGGAGACACTTTAAAAAGCAAAAACAGGAAAAAAAAAAAAAAAGATGGACAATAGCAAGAGTGAAAAGGATGTAAAGAAATCACAGCCCTGTGCATTCACTGCAGGTAGAAATAAAAAATGGTGCAATGAATCTGGAAAACAGTCTGACAATTCCACAAAACATTAAACATACATTTACCACATAAAACTGTCATTCCTAGGGCTGCTGAAGTAGCTCAAGTGGCAGAGCACCTGCTTAGCAGGTGTGAGGTCCTGAGTTCAACCCCCAATACCACCAGAAAAGAGAAAGGAAAAAAAAAAGTCATTCTTAGGCATATATCCCTAAGAAAGGAAAACCTATGCTCACAAAAAAAAAACTTGAGCCATCTGCTAACAGCCTAGTGTTCCTGGCTGAGGAACCAGACCCAGGTTCCTCATGGTTCATGCAAATTCCTGGAAGTAGGTCTACCTACCAGTCTCACTCATATGACATGATCAACAGCCCAGAACAAAACTGGAGAGAGTCAGCGCCTCCTTCACCTAGCCAGAGAGCTTGGGGGTCAGGAAGAAGCATCTGGAGAGAGTCACAAGAATAACTGTAAAAGAGCTTCCTTGGACACCCCAACCTCTCTCTACCCTCTGGAGGACCAAACCATCATCTTGATTCTCTATCTTAATAGGAAAACATTTCTTTGTCAAAATGTGCAAATGCTTTCCTCAACCTTTCAAGCAATGCTATCTCTCTCTACTACCAGTGATGAATACACAGAAGAGAAGCCTAGAAAAAATGGAATGAAATGCACAATTTAGCAAAGTCCCTAAATAAAGTAAAAGGAGCCCATACAGCCTAGAGAGTCCTCAAATCCTGGCTGGTTATGAAGAGTCATGTAGCTTAGACAAGTCAGTTTGCCTCTGTAGGCACAAGCATGGGCAGACCATGATAGGGAAGTCCAGCACATAAGGTCAGGGGAGAAGGTCATCCCAGGGAGTATCACTGTGCACAGGAACAAGGGACAGATGGGAAAACCATTTCCAGGGATGAACCATAGGATGTAATAACATAACAGATGTGGGGAATGGAGAATATAGCAAGATGAATCTAGAATTCTCCTAGTAAGTACGACAACAGGTCAATGGAAGTACAATGAGTTCCTGATGCAATGCAAGGACTTAAAAATAAAAGAGTTAATGAAATTTTATTACATTAACTGTGTGTCTTCTAAAGTATGTTCCCTTATTCACCCAGTTTCCATCTTCCATCTAAACTGGGGATTTATAAGACCCAGGAAAGTTTGAAATGCAATTAATATTGTCCAAGCCATTGGTAGAAAATCAGGACTGAAAAGATGATTAAAATTTTAAGATTAGCGAGGATATGTTTGAATGGTTACACAACGAATATAGAAAAGCTGTGCAACCAAATTAATTCATGCTGAAGTTAAGCACATTGCTGGTTAATTAAGGCCATTTTAAGTAATTAATTTTATAGCGATAAGGCGGTCTCCTTCCACAAGCTCCTCTCACAGAGGGTGAAGAACTGAAGCAGTGATGTGCAGACCAGGCAATAGAGACCTTGCTTATGAAACAACACATATCAGTCACCAGGTTAGCAACCCCTAGCTCAAAGGAACACACTGAAAACGATAATACTCTTCCACATATGCAAGGAAAGGTCAACCAAGCACATTGGGTGGGACATTTGAGAAAAGAAGGGCCCAACACTGAAGGAAACAATTACAAGATGAAGAATTACAGAATTTAAGTGTTCAAAGGGATTTCAGACGGCCCTGCTCTGACTGCCCTATTGAGCTATTAGGGCTTGAATAAATACAGCACCTAACACTTCTCCAGAGCTGAGACGTGAAACTAAGAAATGAGTCTAAGATCACACAGGAAAGAAATGACCACAACAACACTCAGTGCCGTGACCTTTCTACCACACCACAAACTCTCCAAGTCAGTTTGGGGAGTCATGAGCCAGGGTTAATGATAATGATGAAGGAACTAACAATATCACAATAAGAATGCAACAGCCTAGCAGGCACAGTGCATCTCTCACCTACCAGACACAGGCTAC
Organism: Castor canadensis; assembly: GCF_047511655.1. NCBI lineage: Eukaryota > Metazoa > Chordata > Mammalia > Rodentia > Castoridae > Castor > Castor canadensis. Next base: position 5,728,585 of record NC_133392.1, read on the forward strand.
TGTGTCCCACTGTACCTCAAAACAAAGTGAAGGAGGCCATGATGGTATCTCTTACTCCTGGTAGGTGGGAGCAAGGCTTACAGAAGCTGTAGTGCCAATCCATCAGAAGAAGAGATAGAACCCAAGACGAGGTGGATCCCAAAGAAAACCCCTTGCCAACTAACCCAGACAGCCCTCCCAACCAGACCCCAGTAGCAAGCTGCCCACATAGAGGTGTGCATCACTATTGGTTAAAGGGATTATAACCAGAATCCTAAGCTAACTTTGGAGTTGATGCGAACATCTATGAATATACAGAAAACAAGAAAAGCCCTCTGCGTGGGGCTGCGTTACCTTCACCACTTCCCCGCCGTCGACTTTCATCAGCTGCCGGAGGTTCTGCTGCAGCAGGTTGGTGTTGGAGCGCCATTTGAGGAGCCCTAGGAGGTCCACTGCAAACAGAAAGCAAAGCTCAGCATCCCCCACAAGAACCCTGCCTCTCTCAGTCATGTGTTACATGAGGTTCTCTACAAAGCTTTTTGAAAAGAAAAATCAACCCTATTTCGAAAGGTTTGCCTGCTAAATATTTCATTACTTTGTAGCAACACACGTAACACCTAGTGCAATTGAATTCATTATTTTCAGCTACATTTACCATGGAATGATTTCCATGTTAAAGCTTTAAAGATGCATTTAAAAACCTAAAAGAGGACCGGCTTCTCCAGCCTAGAAGAGGCAGCTGTGGAACGCCACAAGGCCAAGAAGAAGCTGCCCACCCAGAAAGTTCCAGCCTGGCATCTTTTCCCAAGTGGCTCTTCCTGTTGGAGAAAAAAAGTCTAGATTTTTTAGATAAAATAACATAAAATAATGAATACAAATTCAAACTGAAGCTGCAACGTTACAGTCTTCAGAGTTATAATAACACTGAAGAGCTGAGACCGCTCCTCCACTGAGCTTCCAGCTAGACTGACAGACCTGTTTGTGGGTCTGAAGGCTGTGTTTGGGTTTGTTTTCTCTTTAATGGAGAAATCAAGGATTGAATATACTGGGTTTTAGAGGGTTAAAGGGTATTATAAAATTTGAAGGACTTTGCTTAAGGTATAAAGATGTTCTTTAAGGTGGGAAAACAGAATTCAAACCCTCTCTAGAAAAGTACATGTGCCTACACATTTTCACTTGAAGTTACATTAATATCATATCACTTGAAAAATCCAATTACCAAAGTGTATCTAATTTACCATTTATGCTCATCAGGAACCAACTTCAGCTACAGAAAATACAACCATTAGAAAGAAAAAAAAAAATGACAAGATCCTAGTTAATATTGAAAGGAAAAATACAATTTGAGTGATAGGTAGGATTTCCATGAGGACATCCATTATACTTTTAGGATCAAACCACACAAAAGGTATACAGCTCCAACATTCCAAGAGACGTTCTGCAACTGGAAATTTTATCCATTTATTATGTTGCTAAATTCTAACTGAAAGTGAAATAATGAGAAAGGCTATATTCCATCTACATACTCCCAGACTTAGGGTTAAGGGAGATTTCCATCTCACAAGTGACTAGTGTTTCTTTAATGACAACCAACTAATAGCTAAACCCCATTCCTTCAAAGCTGATAGCACATGGGATATCACTGAGCTCAGATTTACATCTTGTTGAAAATTTGAGAGACAGTACGACTAAGCAAATGAATAACAGATCACCTTGGAGGAAGGGGTGTGTTAGAAAAGAACAGAGCTTTATCCAGTTCCCTCAGGGTAACCCAGTCTGACAAAGCTCTCCTTTCCCCGTGCTCTTACTCTTGGGGAATCATCACAGGTGGGCCCACAATCACTCTTTGTTTCATGACTCATCTCCCTCTAATTACACAGTAAGCTTAGGACAGGAATCACATCTTATGCTTCTTCATATCCCCCGTGGCATCCAGCATAATGCCTAGGACAGGAATGTTTAATACAAACCTCAATGAATAATTCAGCTACCATTTTTCCCTAAATGATGGAACTTCACAGCAACAAATTACAGTCTCAGAAAAAAAAAAACTCCTTCAAATAAGAATCTCAGTGCTTAGATGCCAACTGGGGCAGGTTCATCTTGTACATGCCTGACGTGCTACCATCCCAAAAAGGAGCATCATCGCTGGTATGAAATGAAAGCCACAGATTTCCCCCTCTGCTTGGGTGAGCAGCATCATATCAGAATTTCCTTGTTGCCCAGCAACAGCTGCTGCTGAGACCAGGGCTCTCTCCCTGGGTACCAGTGAGGGAATCACCCTGCAACTGGTGAGATTCAAGGAGCTTAAAGGAAAAAGGAGGGATCCACACTGTGCCCTAGGCTGACTTCCTGGTTCCAGTTCTCTTTCCAGGGATACGTGGGTTCACAAGGATTCTGAATGTCTGGAGAACCTGAGAACCTAACTGCTATTCAGAACAGTGTTTTGAAGGGGAAAATATATTCTGAGTTCTAAATAACAATGTCTAGATTTACTTCTGGAGCCTGACCCACATGTAAGATGGTGACCTCCTACATAGTAAAAATAGCAAAGTGTAACAGCTCTCATTCCTCTAGCACCTACTGAAAAACTCAAGTGCCACACCTATGGGATGACGATCTACCCAGACATCTCATTTTTGCCCTGGCTAAAAAGATGCCATGAGGTCAAGCTTATGGGAACTATCGGAGTCACATCCAGAAAGCAACATTTGTTATTTGAGAGCATCCTTTTGATAACCCAGACCCAAGCTGGGGCCCACACTGCTGATCATGTATTCCATGGGCACCAAGCTTACCAGGTCCTTGCATCCTCTACCCTTCTCCTCCTGCTTATACACATCCAAAGCCCAAGGCAAGCTTTCCATGTGGTCGTGGGCGTTACTGCCTGGCCACAAACTAGGACACTTTAGAGAAGATTCAGGCAAAACATGATGAAGCAGGAACATTAGTGAAACACAGCCAAATGGCCTAAAAGCATTTCTACCCAACTGCATCCAAATGGCCAAGAGTTCATGTCAGGGTATATACAAATAGGCCTAAAGTGTTTCAGTGACTTACTGACCCACACACTAAGTAGTTGACTCATAAGCCAGGGGTGGGAGGACACATTGCCTTGTATATCTGAAAACAAGACAGCAGAGAAAGTCAGGCGGAAAAGTTTGAAAAGCATCTGGCCCAGAGTCAGCATGCCCAAACCCGTGGAACACTAGCACCTACTCTAAAATGCCAAGGCTTCCAAAAGATGGGTTTACTTTTGTCCTGCATTTATTCTACTAAAGCCCAAAGGATGCGTGGCCCTTGGCAAATCCAAAACTCCTGCCATGATTGACAGACAACTCTCTAAGATGCAATTCCTGACAGCAACAGACATTAATAATCACAATCCATATCGGCCAGTTAAGAGGAAAAAATTGGATTTTCAAGCTCAGTTTCAAGAGAGCATAAAGTCACTCTGCACAGCTGTGATGCGGTCACATTAGGGGGATGCAATGTTTAAATGAAGGATTTGTGCAGAAGAGCTTCTACCTCCTCCAGACAAGTGACAGCAAGAATGCCCATGTGCTCTGAATAAGAAATACCATAGCTGGATGGCAATGTCCCTGGAGAGGCTACAAGCAGTAGCAAATGAACTTATGCAGCCCAGGGACACTAGGCGCCAGCTGATGAGTGACCTGCCACATTAGGCTGAGCTTTGTGTGCATGAATCAGCAAGGGCACTTATCTCCCACCACAAGGGGACAAGAAAATGTCAGGCACACAAACTTTTCAAAGGAAAGATAACTGGTAATTATCTCAAGGAGTAGCTAAGACAGGGGAAGACACAAAGAGGGTGGGTCCCTTTCATCCTACCCTTAAAAGCCCTGAAGGCAGGCATTATGCTCACATGTACACGTTCAGGGGTCAAGGTCTTTCCCAGGGTTAACACAGGACCAGAGTTTAATCCCAGGTATCTGGTCTGGCTAAAAAATCATGCATTTTCCCTTATGTTGTGCTCCTTTCCTTGGGAGGAAGCTGATTGCTTTGTGTCCCTAACCCTTCAACCAAAATTCGTGTGTGAACTGAAATTATGATAGACGTCAGTGCCTCTTTCCTAGCCCATGGACATCCACACGGGTCATTACCAAGGACAGAACAAACAATACATACTATACATCCTAACACAAAACTCATCCACTGGACAAGCAGCTAAAAACGATGGGGTTGAGGGAAAGGATTTCCAGGGTGAGTGTGTTCCTATTCCCAGGCTCACCATTCTGGGTCAGTTTGGTGGAGCACACCAGTGTGGAGATCTGGAAGGAATCTTTACTGATGGTGCAGCTCCCAAGACTCTGCATGCTCTTGCCTGTGGCTGAGTGACCCTTCTCCTCCAACTCTGCTTTCGTGGAAGGCAGACTCAGGTACGTCGCTGCGTCTTCCAGCTTCTTGGCTTCAGCCTGTGGGTTTGGTTAGGCAGGATGTCAAACAGCAACACGCCATTTTTTCTATGCATTGGTATCCTTAACCCTTTTCACCATCATGATATCTGTATTTTTTAATACTGGGTTGCATAACTTCCCTTATTTCTGTAGATTAATTCATGTCCACAACCGTTTTGTAAAGCACCACCGTCTCTCATTACAAACAGCAAAAGGGCTGGTCATCACAAATATTCAGGCACATAACGAAATGCAGGTAGATGTGTCAGCTCAGCTCAGGCTGCCCAAAGAGGACTGAAATGGCCCATGATAGCGTAGAGTGACGTGACATACCTTGTAGACGATAAGGTCATGCTCCCCATCGCGGAGAGTGGTCCCATCGTATCGCATCAGCTTCACAAATGCTAGTGCAAATATTTTCTCAGATTTATCCTTAGCTGCAATAAAAAACAATAATCATCTCTAACTATGGCTGTGACAAAATGATATTATAAAGTGCTACAAAGGGATACCTTTATGAAAACAATTACAAAATTGTACGGATGGATGTCAAGTTCAATCAAAAGATAGAAACGGACCCCATTCATTCACCCACAAGAAGACTCTGCCACAGAGGGATCAGTTGAGAAATCCCATCCCTTCTTCCCTTGGCTAGCTTCTGCTCTAGGGTGACAGGTGGCTTGTTTTGGGCCAATGGAGGCCAACATGGCCTCAATCCTTCCTCTGACCCAGGAGAGGTCCTCAGGTCACCCTCTGCAGCTAATATCCCAGGATCTCATCAGCATAACACTTTCTAGGCTCACCTGTCTCCAGAAACCCCCCCAGGCTGTGACCTTGGAGACTTCATTAATTATACAAATGCTGTTCCTGTGTTGGGTGATAGCATCTTGGCTTTAATGAGCACTTAAAACTAACAAGAAAAACAAGGATTTTGAAAATTAAAATGCTAGAGAAGACATCCTATGCTGCCCCAGCATAATTTGTTAATTATGGAAAGTGACCTTGTTAGAAAGATAGTGTGTGATTTTGACATAGTGCTGTGTGGAATCTAGAACTCGGTCCCCACCCTATTCCTCCGTGGCCCCTGAGAGTCAGCCCTCCACTTCTTGGCTAAGAACACACTTACGCCCAGAGTCTCCCCTTTCACCAAAGTCAGTCTGCACACCTCTGCTATCTAACATCAATGTCCTGGGCTGCCCTTCCCTAGTTGTTCCTTGTAAACTAACCTCTTGCCTCCCTGTTGTGTATACAAGAGGTGTTACACTTAGCCCAGGTAAAGGAAGTGACCTTGCCACTCCCTAGAAGAGAAATACAAGGCTGAGTCTGAACCAAAACTCTTCACTAACTATTCGAGTGATGCAACAGTACAAGTCCAAAAGGAAGAAAAGAAACCAAATGAGGAGTGAGGAGAAACCACCCGCCCCATAGAGCCAAGGGAGGGCAAGAAAAAAATGAAGCTCCCCTGAGACCTGCTGGCTAACACTGCCCAGCAACAGATTCAGGTGGAAATGAGCGAAGGAGTTGAGACCTCAGAGTGTGTGACAACCAAATCCTAGAGCATTCCAGAACAGGTAAAACCCTCTGAGCTTCTGCCAGAAAAACCATGGTCTTTTACTCACAGTCCTGTGACGATCTGTGGCGGAAGGTAAATCGAAGGTGACTCCGGTTAACATCCTCAATGGGGATAGCCACCTTGAAGAATGAAAAAGGGAAGTGTGAGCTCCTCTCCCAACATCTTCTAGCACAAACGGCTTTATTCAGCTGAGGTAACTGGGTCCAACTGCAAACATTTTAACACTGCAGTGGTGAAAATACCAAATATCTAAACCCTGATATAACTTTTTCAAAGGCAAAATGTCTTTTGAAAACTTAAAACAAGATAATATTGTAAAGGATGCCAAGCAAATTGGTGCCCACCTGGATTTTTTTTTTTTTTAAACTTTGAATCCTTACTGTAAAGATCCCATTTTTGAAAGTTACTGTCTTGGTTGTGAGCCCAACACGAAGATGTCTATATTCTTTCTGTGGCTACTGTAAGAAAGCTTTCTTGCTGACACATTACGATGAAAGGAAAAGACCTTATGCATGCTGCCTGTAAGCAAGGACTCCCTAACTCGCATATCTAACATCTGTGTTCCAGAGCTGACCCTTGGCCTGGTTTTCAAAGATGCAAGCACTTGGTGGTAGGGGGTGGTTACTACCATGGACTACTGTGGAGCTGTGAGTGTTACATGAGGAAAACACTCAGTGTGAATGACACAGGTACCAGATCACCAGCAATCACCTCCACAGACTGGCATCCTTGCTTCTTCCCATTTGGGGTCAAGGCAGCAGGCCACACATAAAACAGACCCAAGGAGAGAGAAAGACAACAGCAATCTTTAAAAGACTCCATCATTCTTCTTCCTGAAAGTCTTATTTTTACATCCAAAAAGAAGATGAGGGTAAAATATTCCAAGAAATGCCAGCATAGTTCCTTAGCAACCCTGAATGACTTTGTTGGAGACAACCTAGCTCACTTGAGGCATCAGCAAGAGACCCTGGGGGCTAGGTGGGAGGTATGGTTTCCATGGGATATGATGAACATTTCATCATCAACCCCTGGTGACAAAGTAACCATGGAAATACCTTAACAGTCTCAAACCAGCGTGGCTGCTTCACTTGGTAGTAAATCACAGATTTGTACTCTGAGATTGCCTCGTCACCAGCACCCGGGAAAATCACGTGCTTGAAAAGAATGCATAAAGAGTTCGCATAAGACTGCAGAAGATTCACCATGTCCCAGTATACACCCCTGCTACACTTGTCAGAAGGAGAAGAAACAATCCCAAGAGTGTCAATGAACCATCGCACATGGACGGTGTTCCCAGAAAAGGAGGGACAGGTCCACCTAATGTCAGCAACAAGCCTAGACCTTGGTCTCAGACACGATGATCCTAACAGTTTGAGAATGGGAATGACGCTTGTGCTCCACCCTTCCTCCTCTCACCCAGTCACTTTAACATTAGGATCTGCAGATTTAATTCATTCAGTAGGCCTAGAATAAAGGGCTGTCTACCAAACAGGGGTGGCAAACCTCCCTCCAATCCTTCTAGCTGAAGCCATACTGGTAAAGCCCTGGAGTTAAGGGCAGCACCTCATGCTTCAAGAGAGACAGATGGACACTGACACTAGACAAGGACATCCAGGAAAAAATGGTGCTGTACACCTGCTCTACACAGCTAAGTCCCAGGCCAGATCCCAGGCCACTGCTCTCCAGCCTGAGTCCGCAGAAGTACCTGCTGTGATCATCACAGGCCACAGAGCACCCTGCTGGCTGCCACAGCCACAGAAATATGGTCACCACTGGGGAAAGGGAGACACAAGGTCACAGCTCAGGCTGCAGTGGTCAGAGGCTCAGATTCCAACCCCAAGTCCACCTTTGAGTCTGACCTCAAAGTCTCCTTTCCCTCATCTCAAATGATTATAATAACGGTGTCTGTACTTCCGGAGTCACTGCTAGAACTTTGGGCCTTGGAATTATTATGCCAGAAAATGAGACTCCCTGATAAGGCTGGGCACAAAACATGGTCGAAATACACTGTGATTGCCTGGGACAGGCTGGTGGCCAGGACCCAGAGGACAGGAAGGCAACTGGAGAAAGGGAGGGCAGAGCCAATGCTTATCTAGGAAACAGAATGACACGGTCCATCGAAGGTACCTTGGGTTCTACAGCAGAACCAAGGGAGACACTTGCAAAGTAAAACTTGAACCCTCCCAGATTAGACTTGGCAACAAGAAATACCTCCAATCGTTTCCCATCTTCGTCATAGACAGACACTGTCACCTCGACGTTCTTTGCCGTTGTTTTGCTGCCTTTATCAAAATCTCCTTGCACTAATGTTACATAGATATCATTCCGAACATCACCTAGGGGGAAAAATAATACCTTTAATATCAGTCCATTATTCACAATGTAACCATGAATTTGCAAAACTAAGGCGCCACCTACGTCGGCAGAATGTTATAAATACCGTATTAGATAATTAGAAATACTGGCTATGAAACACTCTCAGCATTTAAAGGCATGACAAAAGGCAATTTGCATCATCATCCTACCACTTGCTGGAAAGAAGCAACATTTCAAAGGCTGGAATCATCCTTCTGGTTCCTCACCCAGGCAGAGGAGTCTCTTCTCTGTACCTCTGTGACTAGCCAGTGCCCACAGTGGGCACAGTGCTGCTGATGAGGCTAGAAGGCCCCAGCCCCTATCCACAGTGGGTGACCCACACTGCCGGGTGCAGTCACCTAAGTCCTCAGCAGCCAAGGAACATCACAAGTCAACTGGTACAAGCCAAGAAAAGAATAGGCAGCATCAGCCTCCTCTGCATTCTCCTACAGGCACAATTCCAGCAATTGAACTAAAAGCTGATTAAGAATTAGAACTACACACCTAGGAGCAGGGACAAAGGATAAGCCACAAGAGAAACTTTCTGCACAGCTCTTCAACTCTAGCAAACAGCTGTTAGGATCCCGAATGGGGACCACTGAGAGAAGATGGAGAGCAAAGCAGACCAGCACATTTTAAAATAAGATGGACCTTTAATTGTGGGGAAAAAAAATTAACAGCAAATGAACTCAACACTTCTTCCTACTGAGAACATAGGAGGCCCCTGGTAATGGTGCGTTTGGGAAAACTTCACAGGCTTCGTTAGCAACATGATTTAGAGGAAGCATCACTGCCTGGTGACTGCTCCTCTGCCTCCTGCCTGGCCCCCTTCCATGCCAGACCCGGATCTGCCTGGGAGATTAGCAACCGTCTGTCAGGACCAGCAAGGGGCCCACTCTGGCTAAAGGATAAGACTCCTTAAGGAAAACATGCCTTCTCTTGTTTGCTTGGTTTTTTCTTTGACTTTTTCTTAACTGTTCTAGTTTGGCTTTTAATGTATCCAACTATAAAATTAAGCTTTCATTTAAAAGTCATTATTATAATAGTCCCAGTGGGTTGCTCCCACAGTCACAGTGGCTGCTAGGGAAAGAAAGCTTGGCTGCAATCGCAGATACTGCCCACAAGAGAAACTAGGAAGAATGGAGCAAGGGACAGGGGGCAGGAGGCAAGACAACTTGTCCAAGCCCACCACCAATCAGCTGTGTGACCTAGGACACACACATCCCTTGACCCCCATGGCCACCCACCACTAACCAGCCTCATTGGTGAGGCTACATGATCTCTCAGCCTGAAAATTCTTACAAAGCACAAAAATCATGGTCCTATACTCAGGGGCTACAGCACCTTCCTAAAGACCTCATCAGCCAGAGATATAATAGGGGCTCAGGGCAATGAGGGGATTAAACCCCATGGCCTCACTCCCATGTTCACCTAGCAAATGGCTTTCTGGGTCTGTCCCAGAAGTAAGAGCACATTTACAGTACATAACCCCTACAGATGGATATCACAGAAGGCCTTTAGCAAATGCCTCCTCTGGTTACAGGGCTCTCATTCTGGGAGGAAGGAACTAGAAATGACTGAAGGTGGACACCAGCCACCTTTTCAGCTCAAAAGAAAACACAGCTTCCTCGCTTCCTCTACCTGGATCTTTCAGAAGGGCTCCAGAATGACAGTGGGTCATGAGAAGGTAGAAGAGCCAGCACAGGGGTGACATGACAAGCTCCTCCATTGTGCAAAGAAAATGCCTGTCTCCACAAGACAGACGGCAAAAGAGGCATTGCACAGGATCTGCTGGACTAATGCAGGAGCTCTGACTAAAAAGTGTTCCTCATGTTTCTTGTGCCCACAGCCTGGCCAGTGACTACTCACCTAACAGAGACTAGGGATGACTTGCTCCAGCTAGAATCCCTCTCTGGGAGACCCATTAGTACACTGAACGTTCCACAACACTGGTCAGCTGTATGGGTTCCCCAAGAACTATTCATGGTATAACTGAAGAGAGATCAATTGTAAGAGAAACGCACCAACGTGAACCGAAGTTTACTGGGTTTCCCTTTGAATATGAAAGCATCCTAAGGCACCCAGATAAATGTACAAGATCAAATTCAAGCACAAAGTCCAAGTGCAAACAACAAGTACACGAACTAGTCTACTTCCATTAACAAATCTGAGTTGATCTGATGATTAGAGACCCAACATACAGAAGCAATACATGCCCCACAGTGTCACAGTGGGCTAACTGTCATACTTTCCCTACAGAGGTGATCCTCAGTGTTATCCAGTCTAACAGATTTTAGATGGTTGTCATGTAGATTTACCTGACAAGGTATTCAATAACCCACAAGAGCCCTGAAAGTAAAGCACACACCCCATGGGTTACAAGAAAATAAGAACACCGATGACTTCCAGCACACACGGAATAGCCATTCTTTCTGCCAGTGTACAGCAAAGGACTACAAAAGGAGGCCACATGTGACTGTTGAACACATATCCACTATTCACTGACCATGCAACATGAGGCTCTGTTTTAATTTTGATAGGAATTAGTTCAACACCAATTTGCAGACTCCCAAAAACCTTACATGGATCAACTTAGATTATTAATGTAATCATTATTCACAAAACAAAAAGTAACACTTGGGTACAAAGGATAAATAACATGCTTTCAAGATCTGGCAATCAAAACAAATTGCTAACATGACTGTTATGTGGAAACTGGACAGTATCATTAAATGTAAGAGATGCATTTTAACAGAATACCAACACCAATGCATGCAGTTAAAACACATGCCTGGGCCAGTAAGATAACAGACACTCGCTGACCAAGTGTGTCTATGCACTGTCATAGTCCTAACCCTGCCATTGTCCCATGGTGGCTTCATGCTGATCAGATAGGCGACTCCCTATCTGATCCTCCTTCCTTCTTTTGATCAGATTACTCAGACATTTGTTGGGTGTTCATGCATCCCACACATGACCCTTGCTACTATGGGGTAAGCAAATCCTACAGGGGTCCAAGTGACCAATGTGCATCCCCACCAGTCTGGTTGCAGTCCCCCACCACCAGGTTAATCCTTAATCATCCTGGGGCTTAAACGTCACCAGCCTCCCACTCCGTGCTCTGTCCTTGCCAGTTCTTGCACACATTGTTCTTTGTGGCTGGCTATATCTACATTGTGCTCAGAAGTTCTGAACAAGTCAATCCTTACCAGGCATGATAATTTCCGGAAACCCTGTTTTTCGAGCCACAGCTGTGGTCCTGTCCACCAAATGAGGAAACTCTTTTCGAATCTGATGGATATCTCCAGGAAGTAATTTCAGTGTTACCCACAAACCTGGAAAAACAAAAGATGCCTAAGTCACCTTTTATCTTAGACATTTTTAGAAGTTTTCACAAAAGCAATTTCTGTGAGTGAGCAACTTTTAATTCACAGTTCAACATGTTAGAAGAAACACAGAGTCAGATGTCCAGGCAAAAGGTGATTGGCAAAGGGGTGCAAGCTGCATCCAGTAAGCCAGGATACAGATCTTCTCTAGGAGTAAAGAAAGGACAGGTGAATCCACACAAACAGCAGATGCACCTAGGACCAATGGCCCTTTTGAACTGATATACATTCAGGATAACTCAGAAGGTGGCATTTATATGGGAGTGAACTGAAAAGGCTGTCGTTTTCCAGCCTCCTGGGAGGATAACATCAGGGAGAACTCAGACAATGAATGTACAGCTTTGAGAATCCAGGAAACTCTCATGCTGCCCGTGTGAGCAGTGAGGTTGTGGGGTGCGAGTGGCCAGCCCCATACAACCTGGGACAGTACACCTCACAGAGCCAGTCCTCTGTGACACTTTCACAACACAAGAGGAGCTAATGCTCCGCTGCCATCCAGTTCTCCCCTCCCCACGAGGAAAAGGCAGACTTCCCAGCCCACTAAACCCAGATGCAAAGTACTTCCTGGAACAAGCTTGGTGACCTGTGGGGCCTGAGTCTCCCGCCATGGAGCTGATGGATTGCTGAATGGATCACTGTCCCTGAGCACCACTTACACGCAGGCAGCAGAATGAGAGGGGAAAGCAGACACATGCAACACATCAAAGGCAGGAGACAAAGCAGGCCCCTGGCTCCACCAGGTGTTTGCAAGGACAGCACCTATCCTCATGTGGGAAGGGAGCATCACTGTCAGCTACCACATGGGGCACTCCATCCCTGAAGCCATAGGACCTGGCCTGCTGCTCCCCAGCCACTCAGCTCTGTGAGGAGCCTTGTATCCATCAGTGTGTTGGCCTCTGCCTACGTCTGTGTGTCTGTGTGTCTCTGCATGTGTGTCTTTAGGTATGAACATATGTGCATCTGTATGTCCAGCTGCATCTCTGTGTGTGTATTTTGCATCTGTGTATAGATGTGTTTGTGTCTCTGCGCAAATATGTGCAGCTGTTCCCTCTCTGGACACATCCAAAGAGCTGGAGCCAGTCATCCATCAATGCCTATCTCAGGATCCTGCATTCAGTAGAAGAAAAATGAAAAAAATCACAGGCCTTGTCCATAAGCAAGTTGCATTCTATGTAGCACTGGAAGATGTTCCACTGGTACACACAAAGAGTGCCACTTTCAGCTAGCTCTGCTTGCTTCACCTCCTACCCCTTGTCCTACCCTTTAACAGCTGCCCTGGAGACATCCTTTCCACTCACAAAGATGGACATCACTTGTGGTTGAGAAAGCCAAAAGTCACTGACAACATTTTGTCCTTTGTTAGCCAGTGACTCCCCATGTCCTGCTATCTAGTGAATCTTCTACTTATTCACAAGTATGTAATGAGCATCTACTATGTGCTAGACACTCCCTGGCACACAGGAACTATTGCCCTGCCAGTGACTGAAGTTTACTGCAAGGGTCACCACTAACTCCAGGGCTCCTCGGAGACACATAGTGCACGTAGGAGGAGATGAACTGGGCAAAGCACATCCCTGACCCATATTCCAGGGGTTGCAGTGGCTCCTCCAAGGAAGAAAAATTGGGGCTGAGATCTGCAAACAGAGAAGGAATTGCAGGCCTCTGCCCAGCCCATCGGACTGCATCAGGAAGGCCGGCCTTAAGTCCATCTGAGGGACATTGGGGAGGCCCAGAGGAGTTTCTCTGAAGTGAGTCCAGGGTGTGACTGATGATACCCTGGTGGCTGTATGGGAATGGGTAGGTGAGAGTTAATAGGAAAGTACCCAGCAGGAAGATCCCTGCAGGAGCCCAGGGGAACGCTGGTGGGACTTGAACTCAACTATGGGGAGTGCAGGTAAAGAGACCAGTGTGGAGGTCAAAATGGCAGAATTGTAGTAACTGGAGTGGGAAAAAGGGCAGCTCTCCGAGAGTGTCTGCTTCAGGCATGGCCACTTCTGGAGCAGGAAAGCCTGCTCCTGGGGAAGTTCTTAAGGCGATCAAGAGCAGGGCGATGAAGAAGAGTGTGCTGAAGTATGTGTGGGGGATCAGGCCCATTCAGAGCTCACACTGGAAGAACCCAGAGAGAACAGGAAACACTAGGAATACCAAAGTGCTAAACCCACCCATTGGAAGGGAGTGTGTGAGGAACTGAGCAGCCAGGACACCTCTGAGGACCTCAGCAAGAACCATCCTAATAGAAGGTGGAGAAGAAAGACACAGCTGAGAGCAGAACAAAGAGGAAAGGAGGACTCCAGAGAGCTGAAATGAGAAGATGGCACATAGTCAGCATGCAGAGACACACAGTGTTTGGGGCAGGATTACTTTGGGGTGTTTCCTTTCCTTTCCTTTTTTTTTTTTCCCTTTCCTTTCTTTCCAAGATACAGAATCTCCAGTATGAAGGAGAGAAGCATATTCAACAAAGTCCCTTAAGATTATCAGGGGATGGCACCAGACAGGGGTACATTTTCCATGCTCAGGATGGACCAAGGTACTGACAAAGAAAAGTGAATAAGAACCTACATTTTCTCACCATGCCATATGGCCCAGACACTGGGGCCCCTTTACCTAGTTTATACAAAGTACCCCAATCTAGCAGCAGCTCTGAACCTGCCGAAGAGGAAAGCAAACAGACCCTTGATGGACTGAGCACTTCTCACTCAACCCTGGCTCTGTCATGCAGTGAGCAAACAAAATTTAACAGCATTAACATCAGAAGAATTCTTGCCCTGTAGACACATTTCCTTCCTTAGAAATACCACCTTGTTCAAATATCTGTTTTCACAACCTGGAATATTAGTGACACGATTCAATTCCTTACAATGCAATTTAAATAAGGAGATTAAATTTTCGTGATTACAATGAGTTTAAAACACTTTCCTCACAGGGGAAAATGAAGCCAATTTTCACCAAAGTAGAAGTGTGTTTCCAGTTGACATCTGCTTAACCAGAAGAACTAAAAACAGAAAGATTGGGCATTCATGATGTCACCATAATGGAAGCAGCTATCCGTGGGGCTGAGGATTCACTGTTCCCATAAACACCCAGCACCTCTGGCTCAAGGATCAGAATAATTTGAGCTAAATATAAAATGTAGCTCGATGGTGGAGTGCTTTCCTAGCTTTTCCATGAGGTCCTGGATTCAACACCCAGCACCAAAAATACATATGTAAAGACTTTGACTTATGACAAGGAAATTTGTTGGAAGAAACCTAGTATAGGCCAAGGTCAGGGGTGAGCTCATACAAAACAGAGGAACACATGGAGGGGTGCAGTGTTTCCTCTCTCTCCCCCATCCTGGGTTCCTGGACTATGTCTCAATGGAAGAGCGGGAGTCAGTGTGAGCCTGGCCACTGCTGACGAAAAAGCAGAGTCCCCAGACAAAGCCCAAAAAAGCCCCACAGCAATTCTGTCTCAAACTCCCTGGATAAATCTCCCTCAACTTTCCCTGGAATGACCTGGATTTCGCTTCAGAGTGAGCCCTGGAGAAAGGTCCAAGGCCAAGTAGAAAGGTCTAGTGATGTTTGTGGTCCCCTTGATAATACTATCACTCTTCCTAGCTCTCAGTTCTCACTGTGACCTGAAACCACCCTCACCCCATCCCAGTACCTCACGGCACGAAGCCAGGCATCAGTGCCATCATTTTCTAGCTCACAGATTTTTGGCTCTGACATTCCTGAGCCTGGCAGAGGCAGGCTTCCGGGCCTCTTTTTGAGTAGTTTCCTGCTGGCCTGACACAATTCCCACTTCTCCTTGTGACTCTGCAAACAAATGCTCAACCGGACTCAAAAAAGCTGCAAAAGAAATTGGAAATCCAAGGGGGCCCTGCTCCAGGGCTGAAGGATCAGCCAGAGCCTGAAGCAACTGGCTCCCAGCCTGGGGGTGGTTCTAGTCTAAACAGCTGGGACTGCATCTCCCCAAAGCTGTCAATTAAAGTTTGAATGGGAACTTTAATTTACAAGGGGATAGGGCCTGGGTCAGCTTAAACTTGCTCCCTGTGCAGAGGCCATGTTCCTTGAGGATGCAGTTTTGTTCTGCTATCGTTAGCCAAGGAGGAGGATGGTTCATACCAGTTGAGGGTCCCTGCAGAGTCCTAGAAGAGTTTTTTCTCCAGAATATTCTTCTGACTCATTAACACTCTCCTGAGAACAATGGAAAATGAATGGAGATTTTTTTTTTTTTTTTTTTAAAGCTTGGTAACTGAAGGCAGCTATCCATCTGAGCTCCACTGAACTCACAGTGTATCTCCTCGGATTGAGGACTGGTTCAGAGTTTGCCTACATGTTAAAAGCAGGGCTGGAGCACTGAGGCTCTGAAGGTGACTCCCTTTGGTCAGGCAGGAGCAGGCCTTCATAAACAGTTGTTTTCTGGCTGCCCTTTTGGCCAACTTGCAACCAACCTAGTGCCAACTGTCACTAGCCTAAGGTGATTGATTCATTAGCTCTGCCAGCAGGTCAGCTGTTCTGACATGTAGGCATAGGATTAAAATTTATGCATACAATATGGGAGT
Source organism: Castor canadensis (assembly GCF_047511655.1). Classification (NCBI taxonomy): domain Eukaryota; kingdom Metazoa; phylum Chordata; class Mammalia; order Rodentia; family Castoridae; genus Castor; species Castor canadensis. The sequence goes on from NC_133392.1 coordinate 5,744,842, forward strand.
GAGGAAGGAGAAGTCACTTCCATGACACAGTGGCAGGGAAGCAAGGCCACACAAATGAAGCCACTTTCCCAAAAGAACAGAGGGGCAACTCCAAAGGACAACATAACAGTGACTGGCACAGGCCCTGGGTGAGGACAAACAGGAACAAGAACACATGTTTCAGGGAGGGGGCGTTTTTGAATGTCTCATTGTTTCTCTAAACAGTTGGTAGGCAGGGGCTGTATTCGAGTACATTTTAAAAGGTGAGGTGAGAAGAGGAAAGGGCTGGAGAGGCCAAACAGGCAAAGGCAACAGCTACTTTGAGGCTAATCAGCTCTGGGCTCTTCCCCGACATCCAGCTGGGTCTCACTCAGTCTTCCACTCTCATCTGGAGGTCAGCTCTCAGCAACACTTACAAAGGCAATCAGCAAGAAAACCCATGCATGCTGTCCATAGTGGGGACAAGCGTTAATATTCTCAACCCTGTTGTCACCATCCACATCTAACTGAAATGCAAACTGAGACAGCACCACCCCAAGTTCACATAAACACACATTGCACATTTACAGAAACAAAACTATAAATACATACCCTGCCCCTTGTGGTTGACTTCTTTGGCAGCGATGACTTTGTTAATAACAGTCTGAAGGAAGTCATTCTCCCCTGCCACCCTGGGTGAAAAACGGGATGACATGTTCAGCGGCTTGTGTCGAATGGCGTCGTCCAACGTGAGCCTGGAGGGCACGGGACGACCAAGACCACAGGAGACAAAGGGGCACAAAGACCCATGGGTCACGGTAACAGGGGAACACAAGAAAGCATCATCACCAAGTGCGAGAGAGTCATCATGAGTCAACGCACGACAGAGGGCAGGATAGGTGACAAGAGAAACAGGGAAAAGCATCGATCAGGAAAATGCTGTACCACGAGAGAGAAGTCAGGCAAATGAGGGCACCCCCACTCCCCAGGAAACATGTACACCCGGCCTCCACTCCACTTCTACTGGACAACTGAAAGGGACTGGTCTGAAAGTATGGTGGCTGAAAGGCCTCTTATATGAAAGCAAGCTTATGACCACTTCTTCAATTTCAATAGCCCAGAAATAGCCTAGGTCAAGAGGCAGTTTATGAAGGGAAAAGCAAAATTAGGAACCCAACCCCCTCCCCCAGAAAAGATCCCTCCAACCTAATGGTTTGGGGAAGCTTTGCATTCTGCCCCTTCACACTGTATGCTCAACAGGACCTCAGATGACTACATGTGGGAAAGACTAAATGTGGAGAACAGAACTAAGGGTCACCATGTCCAGACACCATTAGGAATGCAAACCACCAGGGTTTTCAGGGCCCATAAACCAGGAGCCTTCTCAGATGCTGTGCTGTACAAGAGAAAGAATCCAACCAGGCAACACCATGAGCACAATGGAAGATGAGGAAGAAAATATACATCGTGTACAAAACATTTAAAATCAGTTGTGGAAAAAAGGATAATGTACCCATCAATTGAGCCACAAACTCAAGGGAGCTGAGGGCTGTTTTAATTTACTTCACTGAGAGAGAGAGAGATGTACACTGAACTTCCTTCCCTAAAACAAACCCTGCGAGATAATAAATCAGTTTTAATGGAGCAAAAAACAGTTTCATTAGCGCGACATTTCCCAAAGAACTGGTTTCATTGCTTATTTTGCTATTAAAATCGTGCTGCTCTTTTGTTGCTAACCCTGCAAATATTAATCTGCATATTAGTCTTCCTTTAATGGAACAAGAGTCACAAATTACATAAGAGATAAGTGTGTACTAATATATTTTTTAAGTGGACATTCACTACAAGATACAAAAAGATGGTGGCAAAGCACACATTCCATGTACTTATCACAAATCCTGGGAAAACCATGAATTTAAAATTGGTAACCAACCAAAAAGCATTTTTTGGTTTTTTTTCTCTTGACTTTTCACAGAGGACTCTAAGAAGCAATAGGTAATTTCAACTTAGTAGTACATTCAGGCATTCAGAAATCCCAATGTTTAATATATAATCTAGCCCTAGGAATAGTAGGGACCACATCATTTCTCGTGGACATGAAACAACTTAGTATTGCAATTTTGCAAAAGTATATTTTACTTATCAACTCATCGTCTGTCCATGTTCCAAGACCATGTTCTCCTTGTCAGGAAGAAGCTTCTGGATTCTGTAGAAATGCACTCCCTTTATCAACTTCTTCACTGGGCGGGATTCCAAGGCAGTATTACCCACCATAACTTTCTTCAGTGATGAAACTGTGCTAGCTGTGTACTGCCCAATATGGTAGCCACCAGCCCATGTGGTACTGATCACTTAAAATGGGACTAATGGGATTGAGAAGCTAATTTTTCAGCCCTACTTAAATTTAATTAATTTAAATTTAATCAATTTAAATGGCCACACAGGCTAGAGGTTGCCATACTAGACAAAAAAAGCAAATTGAAAGTATGTAAGCCACAAAAGACCTCTGCTTCCAGTTGTGCATGGTAAAATAAAATATATGTAACTTGACCCTGACTTCAAGCTAGATAACGCAGGGTTTTATGCTATCTTCTTGTCAAGAAAATTACAAAATCTTCTACCAAGCCACACAAAAAGCCTTTGGCTGCTGCCTAACTGGGTCACCTGCCCTGCAAGAAAGCTACATTGCGCCCATCATAAAGGAGTGACTGACATATTGGAGGGGGAGGGGACAGAAGAGGTGGTTCATCAAGAAGGACACATGGCACAAAGGGAAGACGATGTCATGTCTCCTGACCCACAGGAACAGGGCTGCTGCAGACACCAGCCTCCTCAGCCACAGTCAAAAACAATGTAAACTTAATAAAATAAAAATTTATTTCAAGCCAAACTCCCTCAAATAAAAATAAGAATAAAAATAAAAAAACAAAGACAGAAGGGAAACGCAAAGCACCGTGACAGGTCACTCTAACTCATACATTTATTCTTCTAAGATTTCACACCCCTGCAAGGAGGCTGTCTCTTATAACTAACCTGAAGCATTGCAATTCTAATTCCTCCTTTTTGAGGGAAGAGTGTCCCTGAAGTAGCCAAAGACCATGATCTAGACACCCTCTTGCTTCAGTGACCAGGAAAATAAACAGCAATTCTGTCCAGCTGTTTCCATGGGGTCTAGCTTCAAATCAGAGAATCAATTTAACAAATCTTCCCCCAACTGCTTCCCCATGTCTCCTGTCCCTCTGTAAAGATATCAGGTCAGAGGTAGACAGGGTCTAAAAATGAGAAGCACGTATGTAGTCTACTCTGAGTAAAACGGAGACAGAGAAACCAGCAGTGTGACTATATGCTTTAAAGTATTATGTCTCACTTTCACAAAAGCATTCATCATTATTTTGTTGGCTTTCTGTTTCAAAAGGAGCAACTTCTTAAGATGAATTTAAAAGTGTTGTGTTTTGAAAATGTGAATTGCTACAGGATAAATCAATTATGTAAAGAAACAGTCACACTCAGGGCAGAATTGTAATTCTTCTCCTGATAAGGTGAGCACAGTAAAATCGACTCCCAGAACCATAAACAAACTTTAACCCAGGATTACTACAGCTACCAAAAAATTCCTTGTGCTATGGCAGTGACTAAAAAGATTATTTTACAATAATAATCTTGGGCTTAATGCATAAACTTAATTTTAAAGAAATTATTATACATATAGCATTCCCATGGCACTTGAATTGCTTAATACTTACGGCTGAAAGGGAATGAAATGCTGCTTATCTTCGTCATCTACTTTTCCATTTATTATATCTGTTACATCCATCACTGGGGATAAGAAAAAGAAAAGAGATTGTTTTTGCTTAAATGTTGCAATTACAGAATGCCAGCATGAGTTGGAGGGTAAGCAGAATTTTCTTACTTTCTTAATTTTCTCAAGTCTAAATTATTCCACATTTGAAAGACAAATGAAGTCATCTGAAAATGCTGCCCCATGGAGTTGGGGCTCAAATGGCAGAGTCCCACCAAACTTTTTTCCTGTACCTATCACCCAGTTATCACTCTGGAGCTGCAATACCCAACAGTAAGTTCTGTCCTGTGATAAAGGAAATATTCTCTAACTGTGGACACCTGACCTGGGACACATGTGACAGAGGAAATGAATTTTTTTGCTGATTTCATTCATTTTAATTTAAATAGCCACATACAGCAAGTGGCTACCCTACTCAAAATAACACAATACCCCAATAATAACATAATAAACAATTATGCCTACAATTTACCAAGCCCCCCCAACATGCTGGTGTCTGTAGATGCTGGTTTGACAGACCAAAAGCAAAGCCTCAGTCACTTGCTGTGCAGCTGAGAAGACTGAGGTTCATAGACAGGAATGAAAGCACATCAAAGTCACCGAGCTGGAATGCCTCCAGTGCCCAGGCTCTGTCTGCTTCATTAAACTGCCTCATGTGCATTCCCTGAGTGGTCCAGGCTCACAACATCCCAGGAAGGCTAATAAACTCTGTACCATCTCTATAAAGAAAAGATATCCCCTGGTAGTATTCAGGAGCTCACCCAGACTTATTTTCTAACTTCCCAGCAAAAAAATCCTTTTGCCCTTGATCGTAACAAGCAGAGAAAGAAAACCCAAAAATAACCCTAGAGGGTGCTGGACATATCCAGTGTCTCTTCACCTCTGTCTTTCCTGGAACACCACACCTAGCTAAAGGTAAGAGCTCTTCCCTAGTGATGAGCATCATATACTGAAAATGTAAACAAGTTTCATTTCTACATCTTGACCCTCAAAAGGGTACAGAGTCTATAGGGCAAGAAAAGCAACACACCTATCCCCTGCTTGGTGTGGTAAAGGCCAAGAGACTACATGGTTTATCCCAAGGGAAAACTGTCCACTGTCTTCTCTCTCTCTGTCTCTCTCTCTCTCTGTCTGTCTCTCTCTCTCTCTCTCTCTCACACACACACACACACATGCTACACTGAGCCAATGGGAATATTGACCAAAGAGCCTACAGACACGGTCAGAGATCCAGATCAAAGAATCCCAAAGAAATTAGAACGTCAGGTAATGGCTGCTCAGAAAACGAGTGGGCACAACTCCGGTTGTCACCTGGTAGACTTTCCCAGCTTTGAGCACCCATAGGGGTGACTAGTACCAAATCCACACTCACATGTTGTTAAGTTACCCATGTACCCAAGCCTACATTTTCACCACCAGTTCGGAACCATGAAATAGAGTTCACTTTAGCACCAGCCCATTCAACTAGCTGGCCATGGCCAGGGCAAAGTTGGTCTGAACCAAGCAGACCATCCACAGAACAAAGGCCACAGGGACGGCCTTTCTGTGTGTCTGTAGTGCCCTCTCTTCTGTCACAGGACTCATCTCACCAGCTGATTGTGGGTGTTCCCAATCATCCTGGTTCCTTGCCAAATCCCCAGTGTGCAGCCCTGGAACACACCTGGACTCAGTAACCATTTGCAGAAAAGCAGCAAACAAACAAGAAACACAGCCTCAGTCCCAGCACTAACACACCAAACAGCTTTCTTCCTGCTGCTCACTAAAGACAACACTCCAAGCCCACCCTTCCCAAGCCTGTGGCCTGGACAAGACCTCTCTGTTGCCAGAGGGCATGAAAAACTCATAGGGAACCATCTCCTAACTGACAGGTAATGGGTCAGTCTTAGGAAAGTGTCAAGTCTACCTGCAGTCAGCATGATTGTGCAGGAGCAATGGACAGATGGCATGGTGTGAGGTAGAGATGTACAGGGGAGGAAGGAAAGCTGGCAGTGGTATCAGGACAACAGCGAAGGAGGACCAGGAACAGAAATGGAAGGAAAAGCAAAAGCGAGATGGGAGAAACACACTATAGGGCAAAGCTTCATCCCATGATGGGATGCACCTTGCTCAGGGCATCTGGGTGTGGAGCTGGAGCTGGAGAGGACCACATGCCCACTGGCATAGCCATCCCACCATGGGAAGTTCCTCAGCAGGCAGGCAGGGGGATGACTCGGGTCCAAGCATCCTTATCACATACCTCCTACACCACAAAGCAGAACACCCTGAGCCTCAAAGTAAAGGACTGCTGAAGTGATGGCACAGCTATAGAAAGCAGCCCCCCAAAACCCTAACTTCTTAATAATACTTGGTAAAATGAAATGCCCGTGATAGTAAGTCTTTAGAAAAAGTGAATACACTGAGCACTACTAAACTGTATACCTAACAATGTTCAAGCTGGTAAAAAAAAAAGAGACCCAAAGAAACATGTTAAAAAAAATCAAGAAACACACAAAAAGTACACTGTATGATCCTTTATTGCTTTGTTTCTTGAGATACTGTACATCAAGCCAAAAGCAATGCAGTCCTGGTATGATCTGATATCATTTTTTAAAATTATGTACCACAAACACAGGAAAAATAATTAGAAAACAGTATTCCACAGTACTCAGGAGGTACTACTGTGGGTCTGTAGAATTATGAATGACTTGTGTAATTATCTTTCTTTTCCATAAAATCTCCATGATTTTTCACAGCTGTCTTTCACTTTTTCCATTATCAAAAGGCTTAAAAGAAAGGAATGAATATGCCATATTATTTTTAATAAAAGACTAAAACCAATAGGCTTAAAGGTCCATGAATACTTTTCTCATTTAAGGAACTGGACTCTGTTGACCCAGAAGAGCAGGACTCATTCCAAAGAAAGCTTCAAAATTAAATTTGCATGTGGAAATTGGAGCTGCATACAAATAGGCAGAATCCGATTACTAAAATGTTCATCACCCTTCTCAAGAGTGTGAAGTTCTGTCCCTCACAAGAAGGGGAACCTGTGCTGGAGGATGTGCCATGTCAGGTAGAAGCCAGTGCTACAGAAGGAGAATGTGCCCCTGAATGTGCTGAATGCCTAGGCAAAACAGGGGGGGGACAGGGTAGTTTGGTGGCAGCACACACTATGTGAAAAATCTACTTAGCAAAATCCCCCTTCCTCAGGTGATTCCCCTCCTGTCTCAAGGCAATTTCCAGACAGAAACTGGAAAGTAGATGAGCAAAATGTTTAGATCCTTACATAGTCTTCAGCGAGGCAAGTCTTGGAAAACTGAGCCATGGATAATAACCATGTAGGCTCAGTGCCGGGACCCAGGGCTGAAAGGGACTTCACCGTCCAGGAGTGCTAAGGAGCCCTGTAGGCAAACACCTGGTAGGCATGAGTGAAGACAGCAATAAGCTACAACTACTGCTAGTTAACATGTCCAGGTCTAGGGCACAGAGGAGTATGAAAACCAATTGTATTTACTTCCAAGTTCTGCCTGAATCTAAAACTTCTCTAAAAATAAAGCCTATTTAAAAGTGGGAGGAAAACCTAAGTTCTAAGCTTCCTGGTAGCCAAGGTCCTCCACCACTGTTCATACAAGAAATTCAGTTAGGTATGAAGAATCAAGAATTTTCCTCAACAGGCAGAGTGGTAGGACATCTGCCTAGCAAACACAAGGCCCTGAGTTCAATCCCTACAACAGCCAAAAAAAAAAAAAAAAAAAAATTGCAAAAATCATAGAAAGGACAAGAATTAGAGAACTGAGTGACAAAATTTCACAGCAACCACAAATGGTCAGAAAACCCTATGCCAAAATTACTAAGAAAGAAAGTGACAGTGAGAGTGGTCAACTAATCCGAACTTCCTGTGGACACTTTTCTTTCTTGCACAGAGATAACTAGACTCTCACTTTTCTTGTGCTGTCACCAAAAATAACCAAGCAGAGATATGAAGGATAAAAAAGCCCATGATCAGCTATGTCCTCTTTACTTCCCTCTGCTCTCTCTCTTCTTCCTCACCATTCTGTGCCCATTCACTCCTAAATCAACAGCCAAATCCAGTGAGCCTGAAACCCTCCAATGTCTGGCTTCCTCCAGGCTGAGAAATGGGTCAAGGTCTCTCCTGGGAAAAGATGTGATATGCTTTCAAACCTAATGTATGATTTACATCTGAAGCTTGTGGACCAAGGCATCCTCAGCTTAGCAGGTTCACTTGGAACTACACAGAAAAGAACTAATACATTTTTTTCTCTCCACCAGAAAAGCTTATAAATCAAAGTTGCCCACTGTCCAATATTCAACAGCAGCTCTTATTCAAAGTCAAGGTGATGCTCTGAAACTCTCAAGGAAAAGGAAGGAAATGGATTACCAGCCACGCCAAAAGGTCGCCGCAAGCCCGAGGTCAGTTTCCTTGTGTTGCTGTCCCTCAGCTCCATGCGACCTACTCGGACAATCTGACAGACAAAACTGATTTTGTCCCTTTTCAGGTCTTTGCTTCCAAGGTCCTAGAAAGATTAATTTCCATAAATTATTGTACAGAACCAATTTTCAATGCAAGTATAATACAAAATGACAGTGAAAAACACGGATTGAGATTCTTCCTCAAACAAGGTTATAGCGTTTAATGTTATTCCCATGACAACAGGGAACTGCATAACAACAGTCAGTTACGTGAACTTAAGATACAAGCTTAAGGGTAAATCTTTGTCACAGTGAGTTTTACAGGAAGCTAGAGACTCAGATTTCTGGAAGGCACTACATGCTTCCTACAATAACTTATTGCAGACATCCCAGGGCCCCATAAACTGGTGCGGAAGGAAAGTCACTAAAAAGGCTGTTAGAGCAAGTGAGTAGCACAACTGAACATCTGTGGGTGCACTTACAGTAAAAACAGCTCGCAGATTATGTAATCTGTCTATATCTTTAGGTAATCCTGAACTTGACCAGCGAACCAGGTAGTTTTCACTTGAAAAAAAAAGAAATAAAAGCAAATTAATTTTCCAAATACAACAGGGTGCCAAAATGTGCATCCACGTGGTCTGGTAATTAATACTATGGGGTATACTACCACAAGTTTATAAACTACGTGCCTAAAAATATCAACAATATGAATTACAGTACCTCACCCACGACTGTGTGCTGTATGCACATACACACACATGCACACATACACTCACACACATATACATACACACGTACACATAACATACATAATACATGGTCACACATATACATGCACACACATACACACACATGCACACATACACATACACATAACATAAATAATACATGGTCACACACATATATATATACATACACATATATACACACATGCACACACACACACATATACACATACACACATACACACATGTGCACATAAACATACACACATACACATAACATACATAATACAGTCACACACATACACACACATACATACATACACACCACTCTCACACACAGGCACACACATGCACACACATGCACATACATGCACACATATATACACATACACTCACAAACATACATACACACACACAGTTTAGCAGGTTTTCACTTGAGACATCTTTGGCTATAATTGTAATGGAACAGTTGCCAATGATATTTCAAAGTTTATAATTTGAAAAGCCTCGTCAATTTAGATAAACAACAGCGTAAGATTCAACACAATGTATGTTTAATTCAGAGCATAAAGCCAAATATGAACTGATCCTAGGTCAAAAGGAAATAAAGTCCTTATCCAAAGTGAGAATAAATTCACCCATTTATTCTGCTTCAGTCATACACTAAGTTTTTCAATTTTGAATAGTACCAGTGAAGAGATTGAAGTTTTAGCACACAGGAGAAACACACATACTTCACATACAGTTAAGTCATAATTTACATTGAATGCTAAACCCAGACAATGGATTTACAATATTTCCATTCAATGGATATTAATTATGAGTCTGTATGTGGCAGACACTATAGTCCAGCAATCAACTTGGAGAAACAACAATAGGAAATAAGTTATAGCAATGACACTCAAAAACCAAAAGTTTAAAAAGGGAAAAGGTGACATTTGGAGGGGGTCTAGAAACAATGTATTTCTTCAACCTTCATCTGGGTGTTCCTGTAACTACTGTAAATCTATAAGCAAACAGTATATGCTTGGAAGAAAACTCATTCATCACACCTAGAGCCCAAGGTCTGCCCCCCACAGTGCAGACAGCACCTGGCAGTGCCACTCCGGCTGGTGTCTGACAGCCCAGCCTTCCCCAGGGCCCTCAGAAGGGTGGACATGTGGGTAGTTCTGGCGCCATTTGCGTAAGCCTAACCAAGGAGCCAAGGAAGAAGCCTACCTGATGAACTTGGACTCTGCAGGGTCGTAAAGAGACATGAGCACTTCAGCATCCTCTCCGATTTTGCAAACCACATTTTTGAGGTTGACAAACAAGGCCAGAGAAGGGGTGGCAGCAAACTTAGCCTGCCTGTTAATATCCATGTTCTGCTTTTGAGACTAAATGGGGAAGAGGGGATGGAGCAGAGCAAAAAAATCAACATTAGCAATACTCATTGATCACCCTCGCCTGTTTTTATCCCCAAGAGAACAGAAGAAGATGCACAACTAGTTGGCTTAACTGAACAATGCCATTTCTGCTGTCATTCCCCTGGCCCCGCTACACATTCTCACACATCCACCTCATTGAAAACACGGTGCCCTAAGCAGTAGTCACCATCCTGAATCAGCTTAGGCTGAGTATTTCAGAGACACAGAACTTGCAGGCTTCCCATCAACAGATTGAAACAATGATTGTAGGGGTAGTTTCTTATTTTAATTTTTGGTTCCCTCATTAGAATAAATCCTTCAAGGACATCTTTGTCTCATTCTTCATTATATCCTCAGTACTCATAGAAGATATCCAATTAATACTTGCTGAATTAAAAGATGGCTCAATCAAATCGTGGACTTCTGAATGTCTACTATACACGATACCGCTAGCAGGACATAGAGGAAAAGATCAGTCCTGTATTTTCTGCCCCATCAACCTTAGACTATGTCACCCCTTCTACTGGGAGAGGAAATGCAGAATCAACCATTGTCTCCCATTTGACCGATGAGAACACAGGGAAGGTCATCAAGATCGTGTCTTCTACCACGAAGACCTGTGCTGCATGCTCCCCTGGGGGATGAAATTCTCTCATGCCATCAGCAGCAGGCTTTGCCACCAGACTCCAGCCCACCCATCAGTGTCCGAAACACACTGTGAGCTTGTAACTTCTCAGGTTCTTCTTCAGTGCAAATTCTGGAGTCCCTTGATATTTTACTAATGTTGAAAGTGGTCACTGAGAAAGGCAGTCCACATGTGAAAGCCGATTACAGAGGGGACTTACTTTTTCTTCTTGTAATCTTTCTTCCACTTGTTTAGAAGCTATTTCATGAGCTCGGAAGAGACTAATTGTACTAGTTAGCTCTGGATCCAAAATGTTCCCATCTTCATCTCTCACCACCAGGTCCAAATCAAGAATTCTAGAACAATGAGAACTCAGAGCTTCAGGGACACAAACCCAGGGATTTGAATTCCCCCAGCACAACTTCAGCCCCGCCACTTAGCAGAAGAAAACATCACAGAACATTGGCTCATCCACAAATACCAGAGACAGAATCCTGTGAGGTCACTTTCTTTAACTCAAAATGTGTCACCTTGGGGAAATTAAAAAAACAAATTCCTCAATTTTTACTTCCATTGCAATAATGACTTTGTCTTACAATGAGAAAGTTTACAGGTCTACAAGTGAAATGCACATGGCTAATTGCTATGGAAAGTACAGCCAAAGCTCACTATTGCACATATGTATGACATGCGCATGTACATGTCCATCTACACCTGCCATCACATGTATATCACGTGCCCAAACACATTAAAAACGGCGGCTGTGAGAGCATCATTGGATGGCAGAGGCAGAGGAGGAGAGAGAACTGGAGCAGAGATATGCCTACCACCCTATTCACTCTCTGGGCTCTGGCAGGATCCCCAGGATGACTTCCCTTCTGCCTAGAGTCAGTACTAATCCCTACATTAAGCCACCGCCAAAGACTTGCAATGAAGATGTTCTATTGTGTTTGAACGCAGAACATATGGATGCTATCCACAATAACACTAAACAACTTCCTGGCCAGATGGCTAACTGTAGTGGCCAACCTCAACCTAAAATACAGACAACATCTGGCAAATAAATCTGTCCACTCTACTTCTTGAAATATCCTTTGACAAAACTCGCTCTGATTCTCTGAATCCAATAAAACCATTATGTGATTTTTACTGAATTTTCTTATTTTAAACAACAAACAAAGGGAATTAAATAGAATGAAGGATATCAAGAGTTGTGGTATGCCAGTGTGCTCTGGTTGTCTTTGTAATGTAACACACAGGTCTTAGGACATGAAATTAACCCTAGCTGCCTCAGACCCTGCCCTGCCACTGGGATTATATTCTTGCTATTAACAAGTCTATAGGAACAAGCCCTTTTTTCAAAATCATATGACACAGAAAAGAAACTCTTTAGAAAGACTAAATTGCAGACCAAGATCATTTTTAACAGTTACCAGTTTAAGCGGAAAGCTGAATCACCAATAAATACTCCATCAGACAAGCTAACAGGTTTCTCTTAGGTCACCTGCCTTAAAGCTAGAGGTGAGACTCAAGACAGGCCAGATGTGTTTGCTTTTTAGTGTTAGGCTAGGCCGTGACACCATTTGGAATGCAACTGCAAAAGCCTCATTTTTCTCTTTATGTCTACTGATGATGAGACAGGACCAACCTGGCCTGCCATCAGCATGAGGGTAAATAGGCATTTTAACAAATAGAGGCTTTAGCATGGCATGAAATCAACCTCAGTAGTTTCAACGTTTATGGGGTGCCTCAGAGGAACAGAGACATTTTATAAAAATACCTGGAAATCTCATTAGTTGTCTTTGTTACATGTTTCATTAATAAGCCATAGCTTGTCCCTCATCTCAGCCCTCACTCTGCATCTTGTAGCCAGAACTATATAGGTGAGGGGTCAATGTTGTGGGCGTTGGTCAGTGTATGGGTGAGTCAGTGCTGTGTGGTTGGGGTCAACATTGGTATTGGTGGGTCAGTAATATAATATGTGAGTGTGGTCATTGTTGTGTGGGCAGGTAGGTGCTGAGTGGGTGGGGCCAGTTCTGATATGGACAGAGGCAGAGTCTGTACTGTATGGGTGGGGTCAGCATTGGTGTGAGGGGTCAGTAGTGTATAAGTGTGGTCAATGTTATATGGTCAGGTAGGTACTGTGTGGGTGGGGCCATTTCAGGTATGGACAGGTCAGTGCTATATGGGCAGAGTCAGTATTGTGTGGATGGGGTCAGCATTGGTGTGGGTGGGTCAGTGCTGTGTGGATAGGGTCAGTATTGTTTCAAAGGCGTCAGCTCTGGTGTGAATCCTGCCACAAAGCATCTGTCTCCTAGAGGCTCAATCACAAGGTCCTGTAGGTCACACAGAATCAGACCCTCTCGAGAAAGATATGAGGCCCTCTGCCAGCCTGCATGTACATTCTGCCAGGGAATCATCACCTCAATACTGCCAGGAGACCTGCTCAGACCCACTTCACAAGGGGAAACCTAGTTCAGTAAAATTATTTACCTTGTCCAGCAGTAAACACTTAGAGAAGCCAGAGCCTGGACTTGGTGTCAGACCCTTGCTTTTCTCAGAATGCCAACTAAAAGCTGTCACATCACATAAGGTGGCTTGTTGCACCAACCATACTACACCCTGCTCTCAGTAATCAGTGCACCGCTGGTTCTGAATCCGGAGTGAGTTTCTGGTGGGAAGGATCTCACACAGCAAGGTGATCTGATCCCAGGGAAGGCTAAAGGTCTATGAGGAAGGGGCTGGAACCCTCCTGAAATGCTGTGTTGTGTGTGTTCCCTTGCGTACCTGTGGCTCTGGGTGCATCTGTATGCATATGTGCACTTCTATGTGTGTCTGTGCCTGCAGCTGTGTGTGTATTGTATGGGAGCATCTTTTCAAAGACACCATTTTGACCTTCACCACATTCTCAAATGACTCCCCAAGCCAACTCTCCACCAGGTCAACAAATAAAGGTAAAAACACCTACATGATGAATGAAAAAGATACAGTGCACCCAGTCCTTATTAAACTCACCCATCTTAAATCAAACGGTCAACACTGTGATTTTATTTTGTACTTCATTTTCTAAATGAGGAATTAGGAAGATATACACAGAGCATTGGGCTTTAGAGAAATAAAGCAGCAGCCTTGAGGTCCTCAAGCATAAAAAAAAAAGTTTCTTATTAAGGATTATATTTCCTATCAAAGTAGTAACTAAAATTTGGAAACTCTTTCTTAACTAGATTGTTCCATTACATAATGTACTTAGGTAGCTTCTAGCAGCCAAATTAAGCAGGCGCTCTCTGAACAGAAGTTAAAAATACAATGCTCCAATAGAAAAAAAAAAAAGAAAAACAGAGCTCTAAAACATGGTCTTCTAATGGGTCTTACTGCAACAATATCTAGTATCCTACACACAAAAATCTCTGCCTTTTGGGGAAAAACAACAATAACCTTCTACCACATTCTAAACCCAAAGCCTACATTCTGCTTATGATGTGACTTTAAGGAACTTTTCACACTCAAGTGTGAAAATAGGGATTACCATAAAACAAAATTATATTAGAATTCTGTTACAGTCTTAAGGAGCGGGTCCCAGGATTCTGTATTTTAAAACCTCTCCAAGTGAGTCTGATGTAGAAAAGCCTTTGGGACCCACGTGACCAGACTGTTTTTAACCCTTCTTGCAGCTCTGATACTGAAATCATAAGAACACCCAGCGACCAGGTGGGAAAGGACCTTGTTCTGGTTACAGACCTGGCAGAATTAAGGTTGAGCGACTCTTTACCTGGCAGCATCCAAAGGCGCTTGCTAATACTAGGACGAGTAGAGAACAAGCTAAAGGCGTGCAAGCAGAGCGGGAAGGAGAGGGGAAGGGATGATAAGCCTGCTGAGGATAGGAACAACGTTTGCAAGAGACTTACTTACAAGTCTGTAAATTTAAACTTAGTTAGGGCTGTGTTTCTGTTTGTAAAGCCTGGCATACCTACCCAGGGAACAAGTTTTATGGTGACCTGTGACATGCATTTAGCTCTCAGAACTGAGGGAGTCATGGAAAGAAACCTACTGCTGGTTACTGCACATCTGGACTCAAAGTCAAACGCAGTGAGTAAAAGGTACAAGTTCTTTAGGGTTTGATCACTGTGGGTCCACTGGAAACAGTGAAAATGACAGGCTGTCTTGCCTTCCACTCTTGACCTCAACCACCCTGAGAACAGGTGTCATGGATGACTCAGTAAACCCCTGATCCTGATTTTCAGAATCCACTAGAAAATACCTCATCCTTTTGGAAATGAAAACTGTGCCATTGTTTTGATGTTAGAAATTTGATTTTATGATAAAATGTAATTGCAATGTTCTCCAGGCTTACGGCTATGTTATTATATTGGGTAATTTAAGCATGAAATCATCTTTTAAATAAACAAACCTGTTTCCATAATCAATTTTGGCTGTGACCTTCTTCTTCAGTTCTTTGAGCTCATCCTGGGGCAGAGTTCCAGACAGAATCTGTGAGCGCCACTCAATAAGGTCATAGATCATGTGTCGTACACTTCGAAACATATCCCTGTTATCTTGCTACACAGGAAAGAAATGGTGATTGTAAAGTTTTGCTAATGAAATAGCATGTGGAGATCATATTGAATGGATTTTTCTTCTAATACACATGTGGAGTACACACTATACCATGGGATTTGGTTAATGTCAAATTAAAACCTAATTTTAGCATACAATAGAGCACATTACATAGAATTTCGTTCCTACGAGACACTAAAAGACTAAGAAGTAATGCACAGACCCAAGAATGCATCCAACATTCCCAAGTGTG
This sequence comes from Castor canadensis, assembly GCF_047511655.1. Taxonomy (NCBI): domain Eukaryota; kingdom Metazoa; phylum Chordata; class Mammalia; order Rodentia; family Castoridae; genus Castor; species Castor canadensis. The sequence goes on from NC_133392.1 coordinate 5,760,569, forward strand.
TGACTGTTCCCAAGCACTGAATTGAGAAGTTGAGCACAGCAGAAGGCAAACTTTGAGCCTCAAGCCTGACCTTGAGTTTCTAGCATGCAAGGCTTAAAACGCCCTTTGAATTAGTCTCAACTGAAAGTCCTGCCTGCCTGCTCACTTGTCAACAGTCTTCAGAACACCCTGAGAGACTGTACCCTCTGGCTGACCATACAGAAGGCCATCCACAGCACACACAGAAATTTGCAAGATACCAAGTCACAGTCTACAGGAACTTACACTTTTATGCCAAAAGAGAAATGCAACAAAGACACAAAATTCTCACTTCTTACCACCTTCTATATATTCTGACAGGATTCCTGGTACAAAGAAAAGCAACAGTTTTGCAACTGAAGGAGCAGGGTTCATCAAAGAGATTAGAGACTAGCTACCTGCAGTTCCTCCCACAGAAAGAAATCTAGGTGGGGGCCAGACAGACAGGATGGTGCACACCTGTAATCTCACCTACAGGAAGGCGGGGTAAGAGGTCAGCAGTTGCCCAGGGCAGCTCAAGGCCCTATCTGAAAAACAAACTAAAAGGACTGGGTTGTGGCTTAAAGGGTACCACTCGAGACTCTAAATTCAATCCCCAGCACTGCCCAAAAAAAAAAAAAAAAATCTAAGTGGAACTTAATTTGGTAATACTTTAATCACCACAGACCCTTTTAAAAATTTAAGGATAGCCATTGCTGTTTTTTAAAATGCTTTCTGATCCACAGATCTGAACCACTATTAGAGATGCCTCTGTCTGGGAGTTTCTAAGAGCTCCTTCAACACATCCCATAGCACCCTGATGAGTTAGTTTACAGGCCAAGGGCTATTTATAAGAGTACCCTAATTTCAATTTCTTAAATAAAAATTAAGCAGTTAAAATTAATGATGTATTGCAAAATCATGTTCCTTTTCCTCTTACTAATTTTCTGTGTTTATTTTCCGAAAGCCATGTAAAATATCTGAAACCCTTAGTATTTTGTTGACTTGACTACAACCACACAGCAAGCAAAGAATGCATGTAAGGCCATTATAACCACCTCTGGCTTGGCTTTATGCAATGTAAGTCTGTCAGAGGCAAACTTAGGGTTTGTAGGAGGAAAACAGGTATAGCTAGGAACTCCCACCGAAGGACAGGAGGACTAAAACTATGTCCACTCACATAGTAGTCAGTACCAACTCCTGTTTGTTTTGTTGCCATATTTTTGTTTAAAAATTGCTAAGTTGAACATGAAATAGCGACTATGAATTTGCTCAGATTTACACAAAACATTCATGGCTAACTTTATGCTTTTAGGATTTTGAGTACGTTTGATGAACAATTACTGCAACTGCTTATTACTGTGCATTTATGGGAAACCACAGTAAAATCAAAAGTAACAAGCCTGCCCAACGAGCAGCTGTGGGGCTTTAGGAAGTTGTCTGCTCCCGAGAAATTAACGCACTCACTTCCTTCCACAGCCCTTGCTTGGTTATTGTAACATTAGCATATGAGAAACAACACTCTGAATAGAAATACAGGCTTAACAAAAGGTAATCTTCTGCAAATATGAATTTATGAGCAAAGAAATGCCCTGAGGGAATCTGAAATGGAAGATGTCAGAGCTCCAACATCTCAGCATTAATAAGACTTCTTCCAAGACCAAAAGCCCCGGACAATTGCACACCACGTCAGAATGTAAAATACTCCCTGAACTACCGCTAGCACAGCTAGAAGTTCTTCTCAAACCATAAGAGGTATTATCTACAGTCAATTAATGGCAAAAAATGACCACTCTACTACATCCATAAATAAGTACCTACTTCTGTTTAAAAGTAGATTTTACTTTTCACGCTCAAAATATAAACTCTGAAGTGACATCAACACCTCTTGCTTGATCCTGTCATCTAGGAGCCTGAAAGCAACCATATGCCCCTTTCCAACACAGGCCCTCTCCTCTAACGCTCACTTTCTTACAGTGAGCAAGCTGCATTCCAGCACAATGCTGGTCAAAGGGCAGACAGCCCCCAACAGTAGCCAGACTGAGGGCCATGTTGCTCTCTGTGCCAGACCCCATCCCTGAAGCTCTCCTGTCAGAGTTCCCCAGGGAAGGAAAAGCAAGGTCCAGAAACATGGCTCTATTTTTAAGCTTTGATTGAACATCCCGTTTTCTTACCACATAGAGCTGCCTCCAGATGGTGGACCACTCTCGGAGTGTGGTGGTGACTTCCTGTATGAGTGGGAGGTCACCGGGGATGACAGTTTCATGTTGCCTGGGAAGAAAGCAAGAGAGAGCTGTTGATTCCATGGCTTCTGTAACCACTGTTTGCTGCACGTGATAAATTCCCCACCCAGGCCATCAAGTCCAACAGTTAAGTAAATGGAAAGAAAATATACAAACATAGCTGTGTTCACACGCATAAACATACATGTCTAAGAATGACAAGCGACATTTGTACACATCTTGAGAGTGTTCATACATTATCCTGCATGTAAGTCATCCACCCCATCCATCAAGGTAACATGATGTCAGATAATAGTCATTAAAAGACTTGGGAACATTAAGATATGGGAAGGAGGAAGTATATTCACAATGCGTGCACCCATCTATCTTAGAGATGCCATAAATTTCACCCAGTCTGCGTGGCATTAAAATGCAGGTTTGGGTTAAGGTTATTTTTGTATTTCCATCATGCATAAAACTCATTTTATGATAATGCAGGAAGGAGTTATCCTTGCTGAAACAGGAGACAAGTTACAGCTTTATAGTGTCCATGGGTCCTCTAGCCAGCCCCAACACTGAACACCCTCTTCTTCTTTCCATAAACTCCAAAAGATTTAACCCCTGTATTGTTTTGAACTCTTTATCTATATATGCATGCTTATAAATCAAATCAGTCATTGTTTGGTGGGGGTCAATGCTCGTCTCAGGCACTGCTCCAATCAGACTGAGTCTCTATCTGTGAGACTGAATCTCTGGCTTGTGTCATTAGGCCACCTGGCCTCAGGGGTCCTCTCTGTGTGTCCTGAACAGACCAGAAGCCCAGCCAGAGTGGTAGGTCCAGAGTCATTGCAATAGGTCACCCTACCTGGGGCCTGGGTTACCTATGGGAGGAACCCCCGACTTGGGCTCATAGTTGGGATTCAGGCTTGCGGTGACTTACTGATGGTGGGAGTTCCCCAAACAAGAGACAATGGAGAAGGAATGCTGTCATGAAGGTAATACTCAACATCTAAGGAAAACTGTTTATTACAAGTCCCCACTATGCTACATTTCCCCACTATGATACACACCTCCCTCTGGGAAAGGTGACTGCTGAAAAGTCCCCTGCTACCAGGTTTCTGGGTAAGTATGTAGCCACAGATGTGGTTCGTTGGGGTCTGGTCACCTTACAAGGCAGCGTGACCACTCATCAGCAGCTGGGGAGAATGCTCTCCCCTCCCAGGGAGACCCCTCCATGACCCCGAAGGTCATGCTGAATGGGGAAGACATTTCTCACTGGCTACGGAAGCATGGAGCTCAATTAGAATGCACTTCACCCAGGTGAGCAGGGCTTCAATTCCTATGCCCTGTCCTGATCTCAGTTCTGATGCCTGTTCACCTCCCCCCCACCCCGCAACATTGGCAGGATGGGACCCCTAGGACAAACATTGGTACCAATGTAATTCTGCTTTACCTGCCAGGGATCAGTAATATATAACCCTGACAATGTCTACCTCATAGGCTATGGGTAACACTAAAGGAAAGACAGCCATGGCAAAACAAAACATCTGTAGGAATGAATGGGACATGGTAGGGATAGGGTGCCGGTGAAAGGATACAAACTTTCTGTTAGACAGAAGGAATAAGTTCAAGGGCTCTCTTGCACAACATGGTAACTACAGTTGGTAACAATGTACTGAACACTTGAAAATGGTTAAAAAAGTAGATTTTAAATGTCCTCACCACAAATAAATAAGACTATGAGGTAGTGACTATGTTAATTAGATTGACTTAGCCATTCCACAAGGTAGACATCTTTGAAAACATCTCATTGTACACCATAAGTGTACACAATTTTTATTTACCAATTTAAAAAATACAGCTTTAAAAAAAAAAAAGGAATGACTTTGAGGGCAGAGCAGATGCTCAGTCAATAACAGTGGTTGTTAACAGTCACATGTTCCTACACAATTGTAGGAAACACCCAGAAATAGGTCAAGGCTGAAGATCCTGACTGGTATGCTTCCCATGGAAGGGAACAAGCACAAGCTGTGGGAGCAGAGAGGCCAAGTCCCAAGGGAGAGGCAGCAGAGAAATCAGAGAAGGCAAAGGGCAGCACCTGACAGCACTGAACAGGTAAAAAGGAGGGTGAAGCAGCTGGCAGTGGGTCACTAACAGCAGCAAGAGGATGTGACAGCCCCAGTGCTAACAAGGGGCTTCATGTGAAGAGGGGGTGAGCAATGTCCAATACTGCAGGCAACACTGCTACGCCTGGACATGAGGAAGCTTGGGTCACCTGTCAGGACAGCAGAGAGGACAAAATGGGAAGTACTGTTGTGTGGGAGAAAAGGCACACAATCTGTATTCAACGACATGCAACAGTCACTGGGGATCTCTGCAAGATGGCAGTGCCCTGAGGGAGGACAGAGATGGTATCATGTAAGAGGAAGAACACAGAGGAGAAAGCTCATGTAAGAAAGAGAACATGGAACCTATAAAGATCATGAGAAAGCAAGAGAGAGAGAGAGCCTGCAAGAGGGACGGGATAATGACCCTAGAGAACTGAGGCAATGGGGGTGGGGCAAAAGAGTGGCCATGCAGGCACTAGACAGGAGGAAAGACCAAGAAAGAAAGTGGACGTCCACAGCATCTGGAGAAAAGGAAGGTGAGGTCACCTGTCGGGTCCAAGGGCAGGAGACCCTTTAGAGGCAGAAGCTGTGGGCAGCCAGGTTGGGTGGGAGCAGTCCTCAGGGCTAGGTCAGATACACGGGGAGCAATAGCTGTGAGCCCAGAGCATCAGCATGGCAACTGTTCCTACACTGCTCCCTTCACCCTGGATCTGCTCACTCACCTACACCAGGGACCTTATACCTAAAGACCCAGGAGCAAGAAGCAAATGTGCCCCTCCCACCTGCCTGTGGCTCTACTTACTAAGAATCAAGGTAATTTGTGTTCACTTTATTATTAGGCTTCATTAATACATTACACATATATTCTATACGTATATATTATATATGTATATATAAATGCTTTTGAAAAAATAATAGTCATAGGCAAGCTGACTTGAATAAGGATTCTGACCCAGACATACTAAGTACCTCAAATGCACACTTTATTCAGTTATTTCTGTAAAGGGGCAAAACTTTCAAAACCTCCCTTTCTTTTTCTTCCACTTAGAACTGTGCATACAAAACATTGTATCTGTCTGAAAAAAAATCACCATCACGCAGGTCATCACCACCAATGTCTCTAAATTATTTTCCTCATCTTAATTATGCATCATGGAACTCCAGAACCCAACAGTCCTTTTCATAGGTTAAAAGTACAGTGCTTGGAAAGGCAATTTTGTAATCAGCCAAAGAGATGTCATTATGCAGTAATCATACGACTAGTAATTTTACAATTTACATATTTAACTGAGTGTGAAGATGGAGCAGAGACCAAAAAAGAAAGCACTTTAATGTCCCTTCTCCCAAGTTCACACCTGGCTATTCATCTGCCATTCTGCCTAAAGGGTTCCAGTTCTACAAATGTCCTTTTAATGATCTTCTACATCAGTCTGATGACCTCAAGGAAGTATACACCACAATTAGATCAGATGTAAACTCACATGTGCCCCAATTTAACAACTGTTACTTCCCCCAACCTCTATTTGTATCACAGCATGACAAGTCTTCCAAAAAAATGGACTTGGAGCTGGGGGAGGGGGTGGTCTGTGAGTTATCTACCAAATGGAGTAGCTCACAAAGCAAGTAGAGCACTAAGACCAACACTTTCCAAAACTGACCTCAAGTTCAAGGAGAATGACTACAATTATAGTGCTGACCTCAGACTCTTTAAAGGATCAAAGCCATGTCATACACAACTCTGAATTACAATTCCCTTTTCCTTTCCCAAAGGTCCTGAACCACATGGTCAATCACACCTATAATCTTAACCCCCAATATTGCCCTACCTTACTTTGGAAGCCACAGAAAGTATAGTCATTGCAATTCTTCAAGTAAACATCAAGACCAGACTCACCCTTTGCCTTCAACTATCGCTTCTTTAAGATGAATATATGAAGCAGGAAATATACCCTTAGGGGGAAAAAAAAGATAATTTTTATTATCAATATGAATACTAATGGAAAATCAAACAATCACCCCACAAAGATGGGGACAGGGGTGGCTGGAACAACACTAATTTTTATAAGGCTTATGTTAAAGCCTCATATGAACACAGCAAAGAAAACACAAAGTATTAAAGACAACACAATCAGCTTGTATTTCAGACTCTGCAGATGTCTTAGAAGAAAACAGAGACATGCTTGAAAAGAACAATTCCACAAAGACACAGGAAACTCCTCATCTTCTCCATAGGCCACCTTCGGTTCCACTGTCGACCTTGGCACAGGCACATCAAAGGATATCTGATGCCAAAAACAGAATTTTGATGATGGTTTCTCCCTTGCAAAATGGTAGGACTGTCATCAAAAGTTGGTTTAACAATCATTTGTCCACTGATGACTGCACTGTGCTCCACACAGGGGCCATGGTAAGATCCAGAAAGGTGGGATGAATTTCACTCAATCAGTAATACTGGAGGGCGAAGAACTGCCTTAAGGATATAGAGTGCCCCGCATGTCCCAAATGAACCATGTCCAAGGAAGACAAAGTTCCTCAACAGGATGCTCAACATCAAACATAGTCTGTGAAGTGCCAGGAAGACTTTTATTGAGTCATGCAATGGGATGTCCTCACAGGAGTGAAACATAGGTGAGCACAGAGTGAGCTCCTGGCTGGAGTCTTGGTCAGCACAAACCACCAACCACGTCATGCATGAGATCTAATGCATGCAGCAGAAATCCAGTAAGAGCCCTGTGGTTCTGAAGCACTGGTTGTGGGAAGAGAAGCTCCTGACTGGGTTCCCCAGGTATCTGCCTTGAAGGAACCGCACAGGAGATCCAGACACCAGACTGCTACTCATGCCTGCAAGGTCATGAGGCTCAGAGAAGACTCAAGAGCTAGTGGGCCCCAGAGATCCCTGTTCCTCCTACCTACCAAGAAGTGGCTGCTTTGCATGTATACAAATATGATCACAGGGAGGAAAGGGGTCTGGCAGGAAGTCAGAGACTGAGCAATAATAAAGAAGACCCAAGAGACTCAACACACGGTTACTCCATTCAGGTCCCAAGTATCCCAGACAAGTCCAAATTGCAGGATGACCTGCAGGCAAGCAGGGGACATCTTTCCATGATGCCAGTGGGTATGTGCATGGATGGGGTTAGAAAAACAATCAAGCCTTTCCAGCCCTTCCAGGTCCACAGGAAGAGATCCCCTCCCCGCAGCAAGCCCACTCAGAGTCATCAGGCAGAGGAGGGAAAGAGGCTGCACAGACTGAACACACCTGGAGTTCTGAAATGAACAACTTCAGCTAGGGCACGAGGGACCAGCCCAGATCATGTGCACATTTGTAAATGTTCATACAGAGGATGCTCAGAGAGCACTTAAGAGTGTCCTCTGCTACTGCCTGGGAAGCTTCATTTTCTTTGATGATGGTCCCTGACCATTTCCCTCTTATAAAGTGGTAAGAATGTCATCAAAAGTTGATTTAATTTATCAAGAACAATATAAGATTAGAAACTGTCAGCAGTATTTTAGTTTTCTTAAGTTATTATACTCATCTGTCAATGAGGATCTAGGTAGAAAACAACCACACTCCTTCCCAGCTCTGTGGTGTCAGTGAGATGCAAAGCCTAGGCACCCTGGTGCAGGGCAGGAAATACTATGTACGGTTCAGGAGGCCCTGGGGGAGTAGGAGAGATCCCAGATTGAGGAAGGCAATACCAGAGACCAAATTCCAAACAAGCACCAAAGGAAAGTAAACAGCTCGCCTGAGGCATGAATTACCTGTGTGGTGCTGGGTAGGAGTACAGGAAAGGAGGGGGGAGTTAGTTCAAAACCCTAATCTCTTTATTATTAAAGTCCTCAACTGTAGCTCTCCCAGAAGAAACAGGGTTTCCCCTGCAGAAATATACCTTTGATTATAGAAGAAGAAATCAATGTGAAATGAGAACTTTCCTTGGAGGAGTCACCTTCCACCTGGTTGAAATCAATCCTATCCAAACTCCACAGCTGCAGGTCACTGAATGTCAGAGATGTGCAGTTCAGTCTGAACTCAGCCAGGCTGAGGTGGGAGGTCCTTGCTCCAATCCTTGGGTCTGGCTAACCACCATCATAAGGGCAATTCTCCAACCTGAACCATGAGGCAGAGGACAGCTGCCCTGGGGACCAGCCTGGACCATCCCATGTGACTGCCATGAGAGGACGGGGCAGCTTCACAGCCCTCACAGAGCTCCAACCAGGTTGGCACAGCTTGGCTCAGGCCTCTGGGGAGAGCAGAGCAAGAAGGCCCTGGCACTGGAGCCTCTGCACTTCCATAACCTCACTACAGACTCAGGACCACAATGGAGAGTCCAGCCCAATATGGAGACAGAGTGGCCAACTTTAAGAAGTAAAATGAATCATCTGTCAAGCATAATCAGACATTAAAATGTACAAGGTAACATGGAGAGCCTAACCACAGCTCAGAATGGCTGTTACTTCAAAATCACATCACAGAATAAAAAAGAAGAACCGTAATTAGGTTCTGCAAAGCTAAGAATGTCGAAGCCACCCAGAACTGTGGGGGAGTGTCCACCACAGTGCTCTGAAGTGTAATTACATGTTTTCGTTACAGATACTCAAAGGACCATGCACACATTCAAAGGATAGCAAAAAGTGGGTTTTTTTGGGACTTGACTTGAGCACTCTGAAAATTGTCTTAAGCAAGAGGGAAATGAGCATGCATGAGTTCTGCACATTTGTTAATTCAACAAGGACAATATAAGATTGGAAGATGTTCACAGCATTATCTTGAAGTCATTATGCTCAACTCACCCTCTTAGACGCACAGCGCCCCAGAAGGATGAAATATTCTATTAGGACAAAAAGGATGCCCCCTTTATGAACACAGGCCAACACCACATCACAATCCAGCAATTCACTCACAGGAAGTAGCTGAGATTTCTATGTACAGGTATTATTCAGAAACAAACAGTTCAAGGTCATTCACATTTTAACCAATTCATTTCTTAAATTCAGAGAAAGAGATACATAAGTAAAACTCTAAGACACAAATGAGATGGAATTGATTTCCTGTCACGGTTTGATTTATGAAGGAACATGCATTGTGCTTAATGAAAAGGACTTACCTTCTTAGACTTTTTCCTTAAGGTGTATCCTCTGTACCACCCTAAACAAACACAAAGTTGAAAGAGTTAGTACAAGAAGACAAAGCAGGTCTTAGCAATCCCTCCGTGGTGTGCAAGCTCACTGCTCCACAGAGCCAGTGAAGGCAACAACCCTAAGGCCTGGGAAGGGCATCTTGTGTCTCCATCCTTCTGACCTTCATGCCTTCATCTCTGCCTGCCCCACCTGGCCCCAAAGCAGCGATCTGAAGAAGCCTCACCCCTACAGAAGGGCTGGTCCTTTTAACCAGTGTCCCTGATTAGGCTCCATGTGTCTACATTTTCCTATCTCTCCCTCTGCCTGACTTAGACCAGGGCTTCTTCAAGTGTACAAAGCAGCATCCTCAGATCATCCCGAGCTGCACCAGACAGAAAACCCATTGAGTACTCACTTCCTCCTTCTTCAATGCAGAGGAGCTTTGCCCTGGGGCATCCATGATCTCACAAAGTACTTCTATGGCAGACTCAGCCCTCAGCAGGAAGTGCCAGGGACAGACTCAGCACCCCCCCAATCCCCATCCACTTCAGAGTTGGCTTGGATCCAATTTCCCATTCCCTCCATGTGGTGAGAGAAGGAAAAGTGGGAGAGTCTCTGAAGAACTATCCACCTCAACAGCACACCAGATCTGACCCCACCCTTGGCACCTCCCAACAGGCTGAGTGGAAAAACTTGTCCGGAACCAGTCTCCCCACTAGTCCATCATGGCATGAAGTCAGATGGCTGTTTTCTTACCCCAAACATTCTGAAGTCACTCCAGGCCGCTTCACTTCCAGAAAGAAAATCAAAAGCTCAGGGACAAATCCCAACTCCACCCCACAGGAATAAAAGGACCCTGTTGCAGGGTAGCAGACAGCACTTAGAAAATGTAAGCTGGGTGAGTTCTCAAAAAGCCAAACCCCAGAATCCAAAGACACATCAAAGAACAAGCTCAGATGGAAACAGAAACGGGCAAATGGGTGACAATGTCCTGGGTCCTCTCAAAAAGTAGTAATTTTTTTTTTTTTGTGGTACTAGGGTTCGAATTCAGGGCCTCATGCTTGCTAGGCAGGCAGGCATTCTACCACTTGAGCCACTCCGTCAGCCCTTTTTTGTGATGGGTTTTTTTCCAGATAGGGGCTCATGAACTATTTGCCTGGGGCTGGCTTCGAACCTCGATCCTCTTGATCTCTGTCCCATGAGTAGCTAGGATTACAGGCATGAGCCACCAGTGCCCAGCAAAAAGTAGTAATCAACAACCAAGGGTAAAGAAGATGACGATGAGCCAGGAAGCAATGGTGCCAGTGCAAACAAAATCCTCAGGAGATTATTAATCACTGCTCTTTTTAGCACTCAGAATTCCCAGGACACTTGCAAAGGATTTGCTAAAACCCAGTTAGGACCAGCTGAACCCACAGACTATAAAAAGGGGGCACTGCAGGTTCTAAATGTCAGGTGACAGGCTTCCAAAAGACTATCTCTGACAGCCACATGGTCAAGTGTGAGGTTTCAGAGATGTTAGTCCTGAGTCAGTGGCCACCTGTCATACGTGCTCACAGACAGTAAAATGGAAACAGGGAGGGCAAATCTAATGAGTTATTCGAAATGTGCATTTACTCAATTAAAGAACTGTCCTTTATCCTGTCTTATGCCCTTCCCACATTTTTGGCACTAATATGTCTTTTCTTCTCTGAAACTGACAAAGGATTAATGTCCCAGAATATATAAAAAAAAAAAAATCAGAGACAAGAAAAAGGCAACAACCAAGTAAGAAATAGAAGCAAACTGAATAAACAATGTATTAAAGAAACACAAAAGACTTACACGTGTATGAAGGAATGCTCAAACTTAATGAAAGAATCAGAGGAATGAAAACTTAAAACTGCTGAACGGTAATTTAGAGTGCTTGAAACTGGAAGGCTGCCCCAGGCACTGAGAGGGGTGTGTGGACTACAGCTGCTGTGGAGAATGTAACAGGTCCCGCTCACCCAAAGTGTGAACCCCACACTGGGAACCACCAAGCCTTCCTGGGAACATAGCGGTGCCTGTACACCGTGGGTCATATACAATATGTGTATAGCAGCATAGTCCAGGTGGCTGAAGCAGAGATAGTCTGAACTGCTGTAACTGGGGGCTGGGGGGCTGCAAAACCTGGGACGTGCACACAAAGCAGTTAGACCTATGGACTGAAACAGACAACAAAGGCACTTCCTAAAGTAGAGCCCCGTGAGACACAGAGAGCTACAGCCATATTTATCTATAATAAAAACATGTGCACCCAAAACAGGGCAAGAACATAGGTAAACAAAAGTCCACTTCAAATAGGGCAGAAGTTTTGTTTCATGTTTTGTTTTTAGAGGAAGTGAGCTATGGGGATGGTGGGAGAGGAGCATCCATCCTTTTACTTAAACTTCTTTTATAATATGCTTTCTAAGCAAAATGCAAACCTATGGTTGCCTTCCCCAGATATTCTGCATGCATTGTGTCTTCATCTAACTGAGCCCACATACTATGGGCCAGAACCTTTTTGGGTACATAAGTACAGACCCAGATTGAACCCAATGTCTGCTCTCCAAGAGCTTGTAACTGGGGGCACAGGGGTGTGGGGTTAAGACCAGCTACACTGCAAGACAGAGGGCTCAGTTTGAAATATGGTTCCAAAGAGGAGACAAGGCTGGGGGTAGAGAGAGCCTCAGTCAGTGGAAATAACAGGTGGGTTAACTTCTCCCAGGCTAGTGGCCTGTACCTAGTCAACCCAACACTTTAGAGACTGGGAAACATGGGCAAAACATAGCCCTGAGCCCGGGGAGGCCACAGACCAGCACAGGAAGATGGCGGTCATTTTGGAAGAAAATCTATCATTATCACTCTTAAAAATTTAAATTAATCATGTTCAAATGTCACAGCTGCATCAAAAGGATAACTTCCTGACCTTTGTGCAATGGTGGCAGCTTCCTTTAGGTCCAGTAGCCAGCCCTGGGAGACCTTAAGCAAATGAGCAGGCAGTAGGATTGGCATGTCTTTGATGTATTTAACAAAGAAAGGGGGAGCAGGGGTGGGGGGGTGGGGAGGGAGGAAAAAAGCTATGTGGGGAAGGGGGATGATCATCTAGAAATGACACCCTTTGCAGCAAGCTGGGTAATATCCTGAAAGGATCACAGCAAAAAAGAAAATGAAGGCTGACAAACAGGAATTATTTTCTTAGAGGAAAAGTGAGGAGGGGAAAAGAAAGGAGAAAAAGTCAAACTCAAAGATAAACCATGAAATGCACAGAGATGATGAGGAAGATGCAGGAAAACAAATGCAAGTATATTATTTTGTTTTCATTCAATGATGATAAAGTCACCAAGTTTCCTGAAGGTGAAATGAGTTCCCTAAATGCTTTTCTCTGAACAGAATCTGATTAAAACCAATAAGTTAGCTGTCAAAGAAAGGAAATTCATTTTCCACTAAAGAGCTACAAAGATTGAAATGTTTTAATCAGACGCTAGGAAAGTTGACAAAATCTAGGAAGGTGCACAAGACTCCTTATCACGATGTCAGCCTGAAAGTCAAATGCTGCCATCAGAGTTTTTAGAAGTTAATGTGTAACGAGGACCACTGATGGCACTGTTTAAAGGGTATATCCCCCTCATGGAGCAAGGACAAGACACTGTAGTCTCCATACACCCAGGCACCACAGGAAATCATTAACCATTCAGCAATGATCTCACTACCCAGTGTTTACTACCCAAGACTCCAAGTTCAGCTGACCGGTGGCAAAAATATAAATGATACCAGAGCATTTCCCTTCAGATCAGAAAAGCATCTGTGATGAGAAGTTTGATCCTTAACCTCTACTTAATTTCTGTTTCCTCCAAGCCACTGGCAATATGTACTTGAGAGTAGATTAGGAAATCCAACTGTCAGCTGTCAAAATCAAAAACCAGCAGACGCCCACCACAGCTACTCACTGGAGTGAGGACTGGATCTGTTTCACAGAGCAACAGCTGTGTCCAGGCAGATGCCACCAAAGGGGATTTTTTTTCAGATAGGAATTTTTAGGGTAAAAAGTGAAAACAGAGGAGTTCTAAGTCAGCACCCATCGGGTGGAGAAACGAGAGCCAAAACCAAGGGTACTTTAATAGGTGTGTGCTTCTCAGAGCAGTCTCCAAGGGACACCAGAGTCAGCCACAACTAGACTGGCCCACAAAAGCTAAGTGTGGCTAGTTCCTGTGCAAATGGACCTTTCTGAAAGTTTGAATTGTTGATTGCTCTGGGGTATCTACAATATCCTCCTCCATTTGGAAAGGCTTAGCTAAACCTGGTCTAAAAGCAATTTGGTTATTTAAATTTTCATTAATCAGTTCTTTTTATTCACGTCCTAGCTGGGGATCTCCACCCCCCCCACCCAAGCCAAAAACTAGAAAAAAAATCTTAACAAAACCTCCAGTTTGGAGCAATGCTAAAAAAAAAAAAAAAAAAAAAAAAACTCAATTATTGCTTTCCTTCTGTGCAATAATAACCTCAGAATAAAGTGAAAAGTGGTCACTCAAATAATATACAAAACACTGAATAAAAAAATATGAAAACCAGCTGCCTGAAAAAACCAAGGATACCTGAAATCCATTGTAACCACCACGTTTACCAGATAACAGTTCCAACTACTTCACTGGACTGCATCCCACATGACTGTGACAATCTACTCACCCCTAAGAAAACGGGGTCACAGACAACAAACGGAAGAGGGAAAATTAAGTGCCAATCGTGACTTGCTGTTAACAAGTCAAAGTAAGGGCATTTTAAACATATGTCACAATTCGCATCAACACAGCAAACCAACTAATGAAAACTAAAACATCTTAAATCTATTTCTTCATCAAATGGTTATTAGCCATCAAGATTTACATACTCTTGCAAAAACAAAAGGGCCAATGAAGGTTTTTTAAGAGACTAAAAATAGGAATTTTTAGTTGTAAGTTGATCTTAATGAAGTCTCATTTAAATAACAAATAGAAGAAATTACCTAAAATGGGATCCCTCTGTAAGAAAAGAATTGTGAGAATTGTACATGACGACGTGTGTTTGTGTAACCGGCACTAAAAGAGTATCCCACCCGCCCAAAACAGCAGGAAAGGAGACATGTGATAACACGTACCTTCATATGTCTCTAGGATGTGCACAGTGTCTCCGATTTGTAAAGAAAGCTCATCCACTCCCCTGGCATCATAGTTATAAAAGGCTGTTGAGAAAAAAAAAAAAAAAGGAGCGAAGATATATTAACAGAGGTAGACATGACTGTGCTGAACTGTTTTTTGCTTGTTTTTAATGTTGAAATGCATTCAGTCTTTGCCATGTCATCAAAAGCAGCCTTTTCTTCCAGACACAAAGTCAGAGAAATACACAGGTCCCAGCACCCCAGACAATCCTGCCACATGAACATGTACAACTCAGTGCCATTAATTAAACTCACAGTGTTCTGCAACCATCACTCCTATCTATTTCCAAAAATGCTTCCATCACTCCAAACAGAAACCCTGTACCCACCAAGCACCAACTCCTCACTCCTCACTTGGTCTGTGTTACACGATGTACCAACCTGAACAATATTCCACATTACCGAATGTTTATAGCAGGAAGAAAACCGAGGACGTGGTTAGAAGCATTTTCACTGTCATTTCATATGCTATCTTTATTTCCATTAATAGAATTTTCAATTTTTTTCTAACTATGAATCAGTTGCACTCAGACTAAATATTTCTTGGAAACTGAACTGGCACAATTGTCCTATAACCAATGTTGATATTAAGCCAACAGGTCACATTTCAATCACAGTAGACAAAAATACATCCAACATTAATAAGAAATCCCTAAGAACTGGGAGTAGAGCTCACTGGTAGCAGATTTGCCTAGCATGCTCGAGGCCCTGGATTTGATACCAAGCACCACAAAAAAAAAAAAAAAGAACAAATCCTTCAAGATGACAATGATATTCACAAAATGCCTGACATCCCAAATATTTGTCCTAATATACAGCTGCTCCTATTTTGCAAAAAGAAAGTTGTATTGCTCTTACCTAAGCTCCTAAACAATCGAATTATTAAATTTAACCACACTTGTCCTCAAGTATCATGGGAGAAAGGCAACTCTCACACATGTAAAGGACGTTACAAAGTGTCTTAGACTCAGAAAGTATTCAAATCGTTTGCTCTTGATTTATGTAAAAGAAAACATACATGTATGCACACACATGCTAGTGCACACACACTTAGAACGATGTTCTTCCTACACAAATCATTGTACCATTCAATGTAAAATTCAAAATCCTGATCAAACTTCTCGCCCATCCATCCCAAACATCCCAACCACACCAGGCTATCCTGAAGCATCACTGCCATCAGGCAGTATCTCTAAAGTTCTCCTTCACCTCAATGTGTGCAGACTCCTCCCATAAGTCCCTCCACCTCTGGACACCTTGCCTTACCTTCCTCCAACCCTTATCCTGAGTTTCTTCCCAAAAGGAAAAGCCAATCGTCTCACAGATAGGGCACCAACCCGAACCCCTTTCCCAGTCGACTCCCTGCTGGTGCACCTTTAGAATGCGCAAAGTGAGAAAGTATTTCCTCTCCACCCTCCAGACACTTCTGGCTCTGCACCACAATTCATGCCTTTTCTATCTCACTCTGTGTGAGCCAAGCCCATTGCAGACTGTGTATTGAGATGTCCCCACTAAATAAAAGTCACATACCTTTCACCTGTGTGCCTCCACTACAAGGATGGTTTAAGGAGTGACCCCAAGATGCCCTGGGATGCAAAGGCAGACTAGAATTTCAGCCCAGGCAGCCCTATGGGTCCATGTCCTCGGTCCCTAGAGACACACAAGCGAGCAAAAGAATACCTCTATTCCTGAACACCTAAGTGGCCACAAGCACATGACATACTCCCCATCTTCAGTTTCTCAATCTGTCACCTAAGGATACCAGCACATAGACTCATGTGTGCACGCTGTGTCTTACAGATTTTAAAGCTGCTGACGGATTTGGCACAATGGGGCCCATAGTGAGCACTGAGCTAGTGCTCTTAAGGTGGTAGGTATTTTGTTTTTTCTTCTCTGACTACACAGCTTCTAGAATCCTTTCTTAAAAATTCAAAGTGAAGGCATGTTCAAACAACCACACAAATTCTAAAGTGTCAAAAACCATGTGAAAAAAGTTCCATTTTCTCAGGTATTTCTCCCCAAACTCATAAAACGTGAGTGTCCTCAACTGACAAAGATGGTGAGTAGCAGCTGTTAAGTTTATTTAGCATTTTACAGTGAGTCTTTAACTGCACAGGCAAAGGAAGCCCAGAGCATCTGCAGAACTTCCCATCAGGCACGACCATATTCCTAAATCTTTCAGGGCCACAGGAGCACTTCTCTCTCTTCTCAACGCCTCTATTAACAGTCCGTTCATTGTACACACGCAGTGCTCACTCCAGCAAATTCATCACCTCTATTAACAGTCCGTTCATTGTACACACGCGGTGCTCACTCCAGCAAATTCATCACCTCTATTAACAGTTCGTTCATTGTACACACGCAGTGCTCCGTTCATTGTACACACGCAGTGCTCACTCCAGCAAATTCATCACCTCTATTAACAGTCCGTTCATTGTACACACGCGGTGCTCACTTCAGCAAATTCATCACCTCTATTAACAGTCCGTTCATTGTACACACGCGGTGCTCACTTCAGCAAATTCATCACCTCTATTAACAGTCCGTTCATTGTACACACGCGGTGCTCACTTCAGCAAATTCATCACCTCTATTAACAGTCCGTTCATTGTACACACACGGTGCTCATTTCAGCAAATTCATCACCTCTATTAACAGTCCGTTCATTGTACACACGCAGTGCTCACTTCAGCAAATTCATGAGGCTTGCATATATATATTACAGACCAACAGAGGGAGAGAACAGGATCACAGTGCATTATAAGCACGTGTGGAAATGTACAATAACCCCCATTTATTATAGGCTAATTTTAAAAGATACAAAACATAAGCAGATGACAAAAATAAGAAAAATGTAATAAAGTGAGCCCATCTTATGTAAACACATCCAGGCATGTGTGAATCTGTAACACACATACTTGCAATTCTTTCCTCTGTGCCTTACCTCTCAGAACCCCATTACACCCTGTTCTTGACATAATATCTGAAAAGTCGGGGTGAGCGTCTCAGGAAATGAACCTGAACATCTATGACTTGGGTGTGCACATGATCCCCAAATCACATAGTTAGGACCACCACATAGGCTACCCAGCCCTGGCACTGTCTTCAAACTGGTATTAATAAGTAAATAACCCAGACATAAAAATCGATTAAAGAACTTGACAATATAACAGCGTTTGACAAGGCAAGGGTGGCAGATAGAATAAGGGCTCTCCAAAATGTTTCCATGAGGGACAAAAGTGTCCCTCATGAGGCACTGCAGGTGTGACTGAATTCAGGTGTTGAGATGGAGAAGTGAATCCTGGGTCTCTTCAGTGGGCCCAGTGCAATCTCAAAGGTTCTTCCGAAAGGAGGCAGGAGGGACAGAAGGCAGAGCAGAGATGAGGTCCCAGGGTCTCAAGAAAGGAGAAAACACTAGCACAGAAAGACAGCAGCCTATAGATGCAGGAGAAGGCAGAGGCACATTTTCCACAGCCCTGTGGACACCTGGATTTTAGGACTTTGGATCTGCAGAACCAGGCGATGCTGGTGTGAGTTGTTTTAAGGTCAGCGTGTATGGTAATGTGTTATAGCAACAACAGGAGACTTGTGCAAGGAGGTATGTCAACAGGTATGTAGGAGGTATTTAAAAGTGGACCCTGTGGTTAATTAATTCACTCCTTTAGGCAGCTGGAACAGGGTCTCCACTGTAGGAACCTGGACACAGGTTGGTGATGTGAGGAAAATGAGGACAACGCAAGGATTTGAAAAAACAAATCAAAACACCCAAGTATTCAATTTAAGACTATGCCATATTTTGATGTTCAACCTTTCAAAGTTGCCTCTCGTGAGAGGCGCGGGTGAGGATAAGGGCGGGGTGAGAAAGAGTAGAAGAGTCTTCTTAGAAGCATGGTGGTAGGAAATGCCATCTGGGCATTAAATGTCTTCACGTGATGCTGTCGCACAGCGATGGCAACCTTCCTACCATCTCCTTACTTTTCTCATCTGCTGAGTCCTGGGGATCCCTGCACTGGAGAGCATGGTCATTGTGTCTCATTCACATCCAGGAAAGTGTGGCCATAGCCTCCCTCTAGGCGGTGCCCGTATGCCTAACACACTCCTCCTTCTTGAGCCCGTTTGCTTTTCACAATGGCCGAGGTATAGATGGGTGCCACCCAGTACCAATGCATGTCCACATGGACTTCTCCATGCTGGACTGCAGAGTCCAACAGAAGCTTGGCATGTTGCTGATGGGCAAGTTAGATGGGAAAAGTACAGGGATCTACCGCATAAATCTCGCTTCCTGGCTGCTGGCATTTTTAATTCTCACTTTTTTCCATAAAAGCTTGGAAGAAGCCCAGAGTGAGTAAACACATGGGCCTTTTACCCAAGCTAAAAAATGAACACTCTAATCTGTGCCTCATATACCTTATGTGCATAAGAGACTTGGAAAGGCAAAGCCCACCTCTGCTCAATCTCCTGATCACCTTCCAAAGCTGCTAGTGAGGTCAGAAAAGATCAGTGACACCTAAGACCATATAGGAGACAGAAAAGCTTCCTCTGCACCAATAACGCCAACCATGCTGATGCTGACAGTGCCACAGCTGCTGCTGCTATGATGGTGGTGATGACAACGACAATGGTGGTGGTGATGATGGCAAAGACAGTGATGCTGATGGTGAATGTAATGGTGGTGATGGCGGTGATGGTGGTGGTGATGGTGAAAGTGACTGTGGTGATGGTGGTGGTGATGATAGCAATGATGGGGATGGGGATGATGAAATGGTGATGATGACAGTGACGATGGTGGCATCAATGACAATGACTACATAACAGTACTGGCTGACATGTACTAAGCATATTCCATGGATCAGGCAGTGAGCAAGGAGCTTCCCATATTCACATTAATTTGCCCATCACAACAGTCCAATGAAGGAGATAGACTTTTTCCCATATTCCTTAACCCAGATTACAGAAGCTCAGTCCACTCATCTCTAGGTACCCCCTGGAGAAGTTGTACAGGCCAGAATCCAGACTGGATAAAGGGTCAGGACAGCTGTTTCAGGGCCTCAGCTAGCCCTCCTGACAGCTCCCCTGAAAATCGCAACACCCAGTTTGGAGCTCTGTCAAGAAGATATGCAGTGTATCCAACGCACGTTCCTAAGGACCACCCTCGTCTAAAGCATCCTACTGACGGGTTTCTCACTTCTTATAGGAAAAATTCCAGAAACAAAAGGCTGACTTACCATCCAAAACCAATCCACATATTTCATCAAATTCAGAATAAAAGGTTAAAAAAAAAAAAAAGTATGACCATCACACTGCAGAAAAAGCATCCAATGCAATCTAACTTCCTTTCAGGAAAAAGCAAAAAGCCTACTTCACTATCCTTTCACGAGAAAAACCACTACAGTCCACCAGCCCACTTCACAGATGGAATCCACAGAGTTCTGGATGGCACAGCAAACTACTGAAAACACAAGGGACCTGTGTCTTCCCTTCCAGACCATCTCCACACACACCCTGGCTGACCCACCCACCACCACCTCTCTGTGAGACACACAACCCCTTCTCTTCCTGCCACCCCCAGTTAGGCTCCTGAAGCCTTGCTCTTCAGCACTGCTCACCGCCCTTGGTGTTCTGAAAACAGTAACATTCTCCAGTACAGCATCCACAATGCCCTGTACGATCTAACTTCAACCCACCCTGCAGACTCCCTGCACCTGACTCACACTCCTCAAGCCCTGCCATCCCTCCCTGGCAGACACCACTATCTGTTCCTGGCACTGGAAACCTCCTTCCTCCCTCCACACTGACCGTCCCACTTGTCACACCTTGAATTCTGCATCCTCCTCCAGCTCCTAACCTAATTCTGTCTTGCTCCCACCACCAAAAATTTCTGTGCACACCTGCTCCTGAACTCTCTTATGAACTCTGTGCCAACGTACAACCTTGCAGAGTTGCCTGTCTATATACGACGGTCTCTCCTATCGACCACAACTCCTTAAAGGAAGTAAACACTTATTAAATCACAGACTTTCTCACAGCAGCTAGCACAAGCCTTGCAGGCACTCAGCAAAAGCCCACTGAATTTAACCGGATCACCAAGTTTACAATAGCAAACCTCTTTTTATTTCTTGTTCTTGCCCTCTGCAGAAAGATGCAGGAACTACTTAGTCAATCAATACAACAGACACACTATCAGCTTTCTTGGCTGTGTTTTGGGTGTTCTCAATCTGACAAGATAAGGGGCATCAGGTGCAAAGCATCCAAGGTGAAAGCTTGGGTGTGGCCACATGCATGGCTCCTCTGATCTCACACACCCTTGAAACACGACTTTGAGGTTTCAAGTAGAAACTTTTATATTTAATTAAATTCTTTTGAAAAGTCAATTTGTGAACACTGGTTGCTTGGTTTGCGATCTCATTGTTTGTCTTGTCATCAGTTGGAAAGGATGTTGAAGGCCACTCATGAGAGGCTGGGGAAAATGCAGACCACACCCTTAAGCTCTCTGTGCCTCTGCAGGGACATGTTCTTCCAGGCCTGTCCTTGGGTTCACAAACCCTATGTGTTTACCTAGTCTGTGCCAGAAACATACACCCAGCACTTCCCAAACCTCCATCTGCCCTACTGTTGCTCACACTGAGGCTGGGGCTGCAGAGCAGAGCTGAGCTAGATATAGCCCCAGGGAGCAAAGGGGGCCCCACCACCTGGTCTCTAAAGACCAACCTTTTTCCATACTGGGTCATTCAGGAAATACTGAGCATTAAGAACAGAGCATTACACACGTTTTTTGAATTTGACTAAGGGAAGAGACCAAACCCCTAGCCACAGGGCTTGGTGAAACTGAAGAACAGAGTCAACTGTACTGTTGTGAATGGTCCATCAGCCAAAACTACCAACAGCCTCCTGGAAATTTGGTGCTAGTGAAAAAAAAAAAAAAAAAAAAAAGACAAATGCATTAGGCCGCATAAAGTAGCACCCATTACCCATTTGAAGCCAGAGGCTGGGTTTCCTAAACTGTATCTTCACAAGGGAACTGGCAACTACACTGCTGCCAGGCATTTGCTCCACATCAGACTGGCAGAACCAGCAGCCTACAGCGCAAACGCTTTAGATGCGGCTATAGCCTCCAGAGCAATGGTCAGGCTGAATCAGAGCACCCAGAACATCACATACAACCTTTTCCTCACTTGCATCTCCTTCCCTAACCATGAGCTCCTCAAGAGCATCGACTGAGTCTTATTTTCTACAAGCTTCTAACAACACCAGGTACACAGCAGGTCTTCTAATACTGCATGATGGGTGGAGGGAGGAGAGGGGGAGGCTGGGGGAGAGGGAGAGAGAGAGAGGGAGGGAGAGAGAAAGGAGAGTGAGGGAGAGCGGGAGGGAGGGAGGAAGGAAGGAAGGAAGGAAGGAAGGAAGGAGGGTTGCTTCTTAGAGAGCCTGGTTCTAGCGTTGTATCTAATGTTTTAAAGATAAAATTAATAAAAATAATGAATATACTTAGGCATAAAGTCAACAAGGAAGCAAAAGACTTGTGCACTGAAAACTACAAGACAATGCAGAAAGAAATTGAAAGACACAAACAAATGGAAAGGCATTCACTTCACGTTCTTGGAGTAGAAGACAATATCGTCAAATGTCAATACCATCCAAAACAATCCATAGATTCAACATAATTCCTATCAAAATTATAACACTGTTCATTAAAGAAATGGAAAAATCTATCTCAAGGATCCCAGAATAGCCTAAACAATACAAGAACAAAGTCAGAGGCCTCTTGTTTTTTGATTCCAATGCTTACCATAAAACTACAGTGATGAAAAGTATGGTACTGGCTTAGAGACAGCACACAGACCAGAGGAACAGAACAAAGCCCAGAAATAAACCCTTACATTTAAGGTCAAATAACTTCAACAAGGTGCCAAAGCCATGGTGCTAGGAACAACTGGATATTCATTTGGAAAAAAAAAAAAAAACATAAAAGATGTACCCTCGCTTCATTCACAAAAGTAACTCATAACAGATGAAAGAATTAAACCTAAAAGTGAAAAGTATAAAAGTCTTAAGGGAAAACGTGACTAGGGACTTGACAGTGACTTCTTCAACATAATACTGAAAGTCCAGGCAACAAAAGACAAAATAACTAAGTGGGACTCCATCGGAATTCAGATCATTGGTGCACGGGAAGACACTATTTCAGAGTGAAAAGGCAATCCACAGAATGGGAGAAAATAATTCAAGTTTATATTTGGTAACCGATTGGTACCCAGAATATATAAATAATTTTTTTTCTTTTTTTACAGTACTTGGGTGTGAACTCAGAGCCTACATCTTCAGCCACTCCACCAGTCCTTTTTCGTGTTGCGTATTTTTGAGATAGGGTCTGGAAAAGTATTTGTCCAGGCTGGCTTTAAACCCCAATTCTCCTGCTCTCTGCCTCCTGAGAAGCTAGGATTGCAAGTGTGAGCCACTGACGCCAAGCATAAATAATTTCTACAACAACAACACGGATTTTAAAATGGACAGGAGATTTAAATAGACATTTCTCCAAAGAAGACATAAAAATAGCCAACAAGCTTATGAAGCAATGCTCAACATCAACAGTCATTAAAACAACAAGAGTTATCACTTCACACCTGTTAGAAGGGGTATCCTCTCCGCCCCTACAAAATAGTCTCATGAGGATATAAAGAAATTGCAAGCCTTTATGTATAGCAGGACTGTAAAATGGTGCAACTGCTGTGGTATACAGTGAATTATGTAATCCAGCAATTCTGCACTTAATTTACACTCCGAAGAAGCAAAGGCAGGGAGTTGAACAGGTGTTTGCACACCCCTGTCATGTCTGCACTATCCACAACAACCAAAGGGTGGAGCCACCCTAGCAACCTGTCCATCCACAGACAAATGAATAAACACAATGTGACAGATGCATGCAAAGCGATATGATTTGGTCTTACAAGGAAAAACATTTTGACATATTTTATATCATGGACATTACAGGGAGTGAAATAACCCAGTCACATGAGGTTCTTCAAATAATCAAATGCAGAAAGAGAAAGTAGAATGGCAGTTACCAGGGGTTGGGAGTTAGCATTTAATGGAGAGTCTCACAGGGAAGATGAGAAAGTTCTGGAGCTGGATGGTGGTGAGGGTTGTCCCAGCAACACAGATGTGCTTAATGATACTAAACTGTATGCTTTCAAATGACCAAAATGGCAAATTTTGTATAATGTATATTTTGTCACAATTTGAGAAAAAGAGGCAATGAGTAAAAGTAAAGACTGCTGAGGTGAAGGTAAAAAGAACTCCCCCCAGGGGGTTTAGCAGCCTCCCCTACCCAGGTTCAAACAGGAAAGACACACCAGAAGAAATCAGGGAAGACAAACTCCAGGTCAAAGCACGTCCCTACCTGCATTTCCCTGAGCTGATGGGATGCCCCAGATTCAATGACAAAGGAAAGCACTTTCAAAGTCAGCATGTTACTTCTGCAGGGTGCATTACCACTTTCAGACTTAGGCACTCAGGCTCCTATCTTTCTTCCTTAACATAGGAATACAGAGATTGTGTGCCTGCCAATAAAATCCCCTGCAGCCCTATTTCATGCACTGTTTGGATATTAGAATCAAGGAACTCATCTAAATAACTAAAGAAATGGAGTAGGGGCAAGACAGGATAAAGAAATGTCATTTTTTATTCAATATTTCTTTTTGCCTTTGGTTGGAACCAGGTGGGAGGGATGGTGGAGATAAGACTGAAAAGAAAAATATAAAAGAACCTTTTCTTAAATTCTAATTGAACTGATAGACGCAATTCAAAGACATTTTCATATCTTCCTTCAGAATAAAATATCACCATATGCCTTATCCACAAGCAGCCAGCAACTATCTGACTTCTATCTAGTCCAAAAGGTCATGGTGCGAAACACACAGGTTTATAGGAGGTACACTGATGAGGAAGAGTGTTGGCTTTATTGCTTTTCCATGCGGGAAAAGTAAGATTCCACTTTTCTACATTTTTCAGCTTTCATAAAGTCAGCTCTAGAATAGAAAGCTTCTGGCCTCTTATCGATGGGTTTTCACAAATCCATCCTCAAATCAGAAAAGACTGGGCTGACCAGAAAATTATCTACTGTTACATTGACTTTTGCTCGGTGGCAAAGAGATGCAGGGACAAGATAAGGGGAGATCTAAATCTCTTTACTCATCCTTCTCCAAGACAGAAAGGTTATTGCAACATAGGAAAATATACACTAGTGAAATCAGAACTTTATAGTAACCTCACCAGTCCAACTGACCACTGGGGCTCCCTGCAAATCAGCAGTGCAGGGGGACCAGTGGGCTCCACTGCCTAGGCTGGACCACAGTGAGGTTCCCATTGGGCACCAGGGGCAACCAGGAGCTCCTGCAGGCTTAAGGGCTGCTCTACTTACTCTGCTATAAACCTGGCCAAGACCTGCACTTTCTTCCACCTGTCAAACAGGTTCTACGTCAAGGGCACAGTGAAAACACAAACAGACCTGAGGACCTCACCTGGCCAACGGAAACTGGGGATCCACCATGGGGGACACAAGGAAAAAAACAGAAAGAAGGAATAGAAAAACAGAGTTTAGATTCATATATTTGAGAAACTAGGCGATACGGTTACTTTGTCACAACCCACAACTTCTCTTTCGGGGTTCTGAGAAAATTCTCAAATGCTTTGTTCTGCAAAACATGAGGCCACTCTCCTCTCCCGTCTGTCAGGGTCAAGTCTGATAATGGCAACCAACCAAGAAATGGAAGGACAAAGGAACACTCCAAAATACTAACTGGTGTTTCTTAATGGTAAAGGCGATGTACAGCACACACACACACACACAAAAAAAAGTGTATCAAATTCACAAACAAAGCCAGCAATCAATCTGGGCGAAGTCTTTGTCACTGTGTGAAGAGGTGGTCCACAGCCTGAACAAGGAAGGCACCCACACACCATCCTGCCTCAGGTGCTCCTCCAGGGCTCACTTGTGCCTGGCCATCTGGGCCACCCATCACTCGGAAGCAACACTGCCCTGCTGCAGTGAGGCACATGTGCTCTCAGAAGCACCCCTGAACACCCTGCTGAAGCACTGCCAGATGTTGCCCCTTCACTACTGCTGGGCACATATAGAACAGGTGCCAATGAGCACCCAGTGCAAAAGGGCCTTCCTCCATGCCCCACTCCAGGAACAGCTTCTGTCAGGGCAGTGAAGCCAGTCCAGCTGCCCTGTGCCCTCCCCTTCTCCAAATCCCTTCTTTATAGCCAGCACCCAAAGTAACACAAGTTTATTAATAAGTCAATGGGGAAATTTAAGATGGCAAAACAATCACCTGAATCCTAAACCCACTAGAAAACACTTTGGTTTCGTCTGCCTTTGCCTCATATTAAAAGCTAAATTCCAAGCCTGGGCAGCAGAGACAACTCCCAATGTCTCACCAGCCATGCATGTCCTACAAGTCCAGCCCCACACAAGGAAATACCTGACACTTTCTTTCACTTGGACAAGTGGTGCCCAGACCGCCCCAGGACACAGCTCACACAACTCATTAGCAACAAGGGACCACAAAGACCAAGCAGGTCACAGCTGGTTCTGATGGAGGTTCTGCCTGATGAAAAAGTTGCCCGGCAGCCTCCTCTGGGCCTGAGCAACCCAGTCAGTGGCCTCCCTCTCCATTGTGAGGGGAACAGTCTTTTCTAGCGAAGTGTGTCACTATCTTAGCTGCTTGCCGTTCCGGGTTCTTGTTCCCTGAGCTCCGTTTTCATGCCTTTCCCTACCCCACCCCACCCCCAAATTCCAAGTGTAGCATTAGCCAGTCGTGAGCAGATCGTGCACCTGCACTTGATCAAGCTTCCTAAAGGCATCAGGGATAAAAGTGCAGACCTGTGGTCCACCCCTTGGTGCACGCTGTGCCCGCACACCCTTCTGCAGAAGTAAATTTTGCCTTGCCGAGACAATTCTGTTTCTGGGTCTTCAATTGTGACCCCAGTGGTCTTCGGGGATCTTATTTCTAACAGTTTGGGTGCTCATCCAGGATAATTCCATTGGGAAGAGGTGCTCAGAAGTTCCTTCCCCCAAGAGAGATAGATGTCCCTCCACCTCCTTGTGGTGGCCTTGGGATACTGGGCCACCAGCGCTCTTGGAATGGAAATCCATTCCACACCTGAATTATCTTGGCAGCACGGGGTAAAAGGGCCTGGGTAAGCACCGTGACGACCAAGAAATTCTGTGCACAGACCAAGGAAGGTAAGAAATGCCAGTGACTGGCAACGTATTCCTTGGTGGTCAGAGAGGATCTCGGAGGTTGTGTGAGAGCAAATAAAACATGTCTGAGACATGAGGTGAGTCCTCATGGATTGGAGTTCCAATCCACGATTCCCAGTGATACCCAGGCAACGACATATGGCTTAACAGCAGTCCATTCAGACCTAGTAGGGGGACTGAGAGCCACCTGCTTATTGCCAAGGAGAGATACCAATTGGCTATGTCTGTGAGGGAATTGGTGGGACAGGGACAAAGCGCGTGGGGTAGTGTGTGAGACACCTCCAGGAAGTTAGGGAGGTTGAGCATCTACGGGGCATTCTCACCAACCAGGTAGACCGGGATGGGGAACACCGCAAGTAAAAAGAGCTCTAAGGAAGTTGACACAAATCTAAATGACATGTGACTGAGGTTTGGAGCTGCTTCTCTCCTGGATTGTTTTCCACTAATTGTAAGTCTCTAAATCTGTCCAAACTCTCTACTAACGGCTAACCCCTTAAGTCTTGCTTTCAAGATGGGACACTTTTCCCATCACAGACATGTCAGGACCAAGAGAGGGAATGTCCAGGTTGCTGCAGGTGGCAACCATGGGCTGGCCCGTTCACTCTCCTGGCCATGACACCACGCAGTCGGGACTATGGACCCACGCCCTCCACCTCATGTGCACACAGGCTGGAGGGACCAGACAAGGAATTTCAATTTCCTGACTAAGCTTTTCTTTATCTCCTACAAATGCCCATGTGTTTAAAATGGGGACCTTAGTACTCCAGGTTGTTACATCAGCTAAAAGGCAACAAGACAGCCCCCTTATTGGGTTCTGTTATGGATTCAATAAGACATTTGGGTTTTTGCTTTTTGGGTTTTTTTTTTAATGATTATAAGGGACTCCTTCTCTGAAATTAACTCTTAACAGGCTCTCATTCTACCTTTTCCATGCTTACCAGATGGCCAGACATCACCAGTCTCATTGGAAATGTGATCCTTTTTTCCTTGCCTGACATGAGATTCTGATTTTAAAGGGGAAAAAAAAAAAACAAAACAAAACTAATTCTTGATGTAAATTAAGAGGCTGGACTCGTGCATCCTGTATCCTTTTTCCAGAGGATATAGGATGCCAGCTTTCCACCCAAAACTAGGCTCCCTAAATTTTCTTTAAAAGGTTTGACTAATAACAAAGTTACTGTAGTGAAAGGTTGTTTAAAAAGCACCCTGTAGGGGTAAATCTGAAGTCTTAAAAGAGACCATTTTAAGTTAAGATCCCGCTCTTTGGCTCTTGGATCCTAGCTGTGTGTCTCAAATGCCTAGTAAGAGGACCTCCTAGAAGATGGGGAAATCCAGGGTCCCAGTAATAAGGACTGGGGAGGTGCAATGATGAAAAAGGGACAATACTATAAAAACCATTGCAGGTTTAATTAATCATGATCGTTAAATGTAAGGAGACAATCGTCCTTAAGGGTACAGATTAATTGTTCTGAATGAAGGGAACAGATGCAGGTATGCACGGCTCCATTTCTGTCTTTTCTTCCTTCTGTCTTTCTTCTCCAGGCACAAACTGAGACAGGACGGGAGAAAACTCAGTCCTGACAATTCTCCCCTAGGATTTTATGAGTGTTGCTGACTACACTAAGGGTACTACTAAATAGGTAAAATCTTAAAAAGAAAATTAAAAAAAATAATAATATATGACCAAATCTAACATTAAGACACCTCAGAATTGGCCCTTAAAAGACTCCAATTGCAACTTTGGTATTTTGAGCCATTTGTGTTACTTTTAAACTGATTGTGAGTTTCTACAGTTTGTCGAACAGGGGAATTCAGATTCTATTTTGGTCTTTAGCAGGGAAGGGATGGTACATATTAAAACATGAGGGTTAAAGAAATCTGTTGTGATTTGCATAAAAATTAAAGGCCCTGAGTTTAACTTGTTGCTGCCCTCAGGAAAATTCTAACTTACACGTGGTTTAAAAGGTTTTTCTCTGAGTACACTCTAGTTGTTTTTATGTGTTTCTGAGTGTATGTCTATTAGTCTTGCATTTATGATTGTTCTGGCATCCCAGGTCATCTATGCACGCTTAAATTGACATTTATGGCATGCCTAATTTAAAACTTGTTTTTGCATATGTGTGTGTCTAAGCAACTTTGAAATGATTCTCATTATAAAGCCAATATAAAGAAATTGCTGATTCTGTTTTCTCCCTCACCTCTTCTGCTACTACTTTTTAGAAAAAACAGGTTTTCAAGTTTTTATTTCAACCAGGTCTAACTAAAATACAGCATTATTTTATGGACAGTAATCTTGATCTGTTTCATCCTGTCTTATACTCAACTCTTTCATAACTGAATGCGTCTTTAAGTTACTTGTATAGACAAACAGTTTAAAATTCCCTTTCTTCATGGTCTATAAAAATTGGGCTACTTGAAAAGACAATTTTATTTAAATTTAAAATTCTTATAAAAGTTATTTTAAAATACAAGTTACAAAGTCAACAAGTAGAAAGGTTATAAAAAGGCACTCAGTACGTGTTTGAAAAAAAGTTAAAGAGAGAAACAGTGCTTTTGGATAAGAAAGAATATTGTAAAGAAAGGTTTGTCCTAAAGATTGTTCCAAATAAAGAGGAATATGGGCAAGCCATCAGAAGGTTCAGAATGTCGTATAAAGGTCCTGAGTAAGTCTTAAAAGTGTATGATACATGGAGTTTATAAAAGTTTATGTGTGTAATTAAGTTGACTGTAATTTAAGAGTTATCTAAGGGATTTCCTAAGTCAAAATATTGCTTGGAAACTCATCAGGGTTTTGACTCTTTAGGAAACAGAGTCCTAACTACATGTCTTTTCAGTGATTTTAATACATTTATTATTGCTAAAAATGTGTGGGCTGGATGTCTAAAATTCATTTAAATGCTATGCAAAAGTTTATGGGGTTAAAGTTATAAAAAATTTAAAGAGACCAACACCTGCTCAATAATTTAAAAAAAAAAATCAAATTCTATTTGGGGATACTGACACTGTCTCCTTAAGCTTGTAAGAGGTCTACAAGCTTTGCTAAATCCTACTCTAAAGGTAAAAATTTAAATTAACAGCCCTAATAAGATTAAAAAAAACTAATGCAGCCTATTGCTTACTATGGGGTAGCAAATGTAACTTATTTTAGGGTAAAAGGCACTTGGGACTGTGGAGGCATTCCTCTTCCTCTAAAGGCCCATAAGTTTATCCCAGCTGTGAGAAAAAGTATTTAACAGAGCCATGGTTCAAGAAACACCATTTGCTTACAATAAAGGTGGAAGTTTCTTTATACTTGATTGTGAGGCTAGTACTGTAACTTTTTGGAATATAACCTTTGCTTATGGATCAGTTTCTCTGAAATCATGAGCTCAGTCTCTCTTCACTTCTATCACCCCTTAGGCAACAGACACTGCTGGCCCAGACTCCACCACTCAAATTTCCAGTACATCCGTACTGGGAGATTACTTCCTGCAGCCTGATAAGGACTTGGAGTGGAGGGACCTTATCAGGTGTTACTACTGAGACAGCAGTACAGACCACTGAGCAGAGAGGGACCCACTACACCTGAATAAAACGAGCTCCCAAAGAGGAACAATGGGCTGTGTCTTCAGAGCCTGGCAACACCAAAGTAACTTTAAAAAGACTATAGAGGTACTATTTTCCCTTTTGCACTTGGGAAACTGTGTTTACCATTGATGTCACCCAAACTTCTCCTCCTTTGACTGTTAAGTTTGATGCATACCTTGTACTTCCCTGTGGTGATCCCCAGGGATAACATCAACTCCGGACTAAGGACTTCCATGATCATTTTGATAAAAACTTAGGCCATGTGAGGGCTGGTCAGACGTGGGGTGGACTACTCAGTATGAGGGTTGGACCTCATCAGCCAAGGGAAGGAAGAGTGGAAACAATTACAAAGTAAGATCCAAATTAGTAAAGCTCTCTCTCCCCAATTACCAACTCTTCCAATGCGACGCCCTTTTGTTGGTCATAGACGACCCACATACCATGACCACAGAGCCGTCCATCTTGAGGCAGTAAGAACTGGGAGGCGATGTCTCCAGAAGAGACCCCATAGGTACCTTCCTTTTGAGATTAGTTAAAAACACTACAATTACATCGACTCCCAATGATAGGCCCCTACCTCTGACACCACCCATCAAACCTAAATAGTGACCAAGCCCAGGTAACTGTAGTAGAAGTTAAAGATATTTAAAAACAGACCATCACTATTAAAACTGATTTTGGGGAAACTAATGCCTGATTGAAATGGATTAAATACTCTGTCCACGCCTTAAACAAAAGCGAAGTTACTCATGTGTGACAGGAAGGCCAGAGCCTCAAGTTGTCCCTTTCCCTTTGGGATGGACCTCAGACTCTGCTAAAATGAAATATATAATAACATTCTTCCACAAAAGGACAGCCTGGGGCAATAAGTCTTGTATGATCTTGTCACTACTGTTTCCCATGGTGAAAGATTCTGGGGGGCAAAAGCCATCCCGGTCGATTAGACTCTAACTACACTTCGTGCCTCTCAGGGTGAGGGGAGGAATTAGAGCTCCTGGGAAACACATCCGGGTGTAGCAAAGGCCAATCCTTTGAAGAGATGAGCAGTAAGTCTGCTCTCGCTGTCACCAGAGTAGATGTCTGGTGGTATTTCGGTGGACCCTTAACTTGAGACTCTTCCGGGCAAATGGAGTGGGGTGTGCACTCTAGTCCAACTGGCTATCCCTTTCACCCTGGCATTCCAGAAACCAAAACCTTCCCTAACCAAGGAAAGACAGAAACGAGATCTTGTTTCCCCTGGATGTCATTTGACTCCCTCGTCTACATGGATGCCATTGGGGTCCCAAGAGGGCTCCCTGATGAATTCAAAGCAAGGAACCAGATAGCAGCAGAATTCGAGTCAGCACTATTCTAGTGGTCCACTATTAATAAAAATGTGGACTGGATTAGCTGTATTTATTATAACCAGCAGACATTTGTCAATTACACTAGGGATTCAGTGAGGGGAATTGCAGGACTACGTCACACCAGTAAGATGGCATGGGAAGACTGGATGGCTCTGGTTTTCCGGATGGCTCCAGAATCTAAACATAATTCTGGCAGAAAAGAGGGGAGGGAGGAGTAATGTGTCCTGACTGAGGGCAAATGCTATACATTCATCCCCAACAACACAGCTCCAGATGGGACCATAACCAAGGTTCTCCAAGGCCTGACAGCCCTGTCAAATGAACTGGCTAAGAACTCAGGGATAAACAACCCCCTTACCAACTGGCTAGAGCAGTGGTTTGGGACATGGAAGGGAGTGATGACCTCAATCTTAACATCCCTTCCTGTTGTCTCTGGGACAATGGCTTGTGTTATGCCCTGTATACAGGGACTAATTCTTAGACTCACAGAAACCACCCTAACTAAACAAACCCCATATCATACCGATTACTGTTGAGTACAGCTGAGAGTCAGATAATGTTAAATAAGTTTGAAGAATAGAATGGAAAATAAAAAGGGGGGGGGACTGGGAAGAAAGCAGTCTTTTCTAACAAAGTGGGGCCTCTTGAAGTTCCGGGTTCTTGTTCACTGAGCTCCATTTTCACGCTGAAATTACTACCTACCCTACCCCAAATTCCAAGTGTAACATTAGCCAATCGCAGGCAGATCGTGCACCCAAACTCGATCAACTGGAGTAGAGTGCAGGGCCCCACTGCGTCAGGGATAAAAATGCAGACCTATGGTCCATCCCTTTGTGCGTGCTGTGCCCCTTCTGCAGAAGTAAATTTTGCAGAAAATTTACTTGCTGAGACAATCCTGTTTCTGTGTCTTCAATTGTGACCCCAGTGGTCTTCAGGGGTCTCATTTCTAACATCATCAACACCCACCTGTGCCCTTCCCTGATAAAACCTCTGGCAGACAAAAACAGCAAGGGCTAAACATAAACAGTATCAACCTTGAAAAAAAACTCCCAAACCCCTGGAATCAGGACCGTTGGAGCCCTGTGCTACAATACTACGGCACACTAACACTCTGGTACCAAAAAGACAGTCTTCTAAAGCAAACCATGCAGCTTTATCCAGCAGGGCCTTGAATCTCCCCCACTGGCTATGAACTCCCCATCTGCCTGTCTTCTATGTCAAGACACCTTCATTATCCATGATCAGCTTCTGTACAGATATGGGCAGGCACACGATGCCTAAATATGCTGTGGTCCCCAGGAGCAGGTTCTTCCTGCCCAAATGAAGCCCCAACAAATGCCATGGGTTAAAAACAACTGGTTAGGGCTGGGGGCATAGCTCAAGTGGTAGAGTGCTTGCCTAGCAAGTGCGAGGCCCTGGATTCAATCCCCAGTACTGCAAAAAGAAAATACTGAGTAAAAGAAGCAACGTTTCCGGAGAGAAGGTGAACAGACAATCCAATAATTCTAACTACATGCAGTGAGTCATACAGCAAACGAGAACATACACAAATAGGAATGTACTCACCTACATCTGCACACGTACACCCACAGGCTTTTTAATGGATATAGTCAAATGCACTATCTTAAATGAGCAACTCCATAGGTTGTGGATAATTCTAATAATTATAGATGCTACATACACCTAGAAAAGATGAGTTCCACTCTCACAACCCCTGCCAGGGAAACTTTGTCCCACAGCATCATCATTCTCTATTCTGTTTTCAGAGACGAGTTTTGTCAACTCCTAGAATTCATATACGTGGAATTACATGTATCTTATGTCTGCCTTCTTTGTCTTGCCATTTTGAGATTCACACGTGTGTTCTTTTTAATTCTGGTGTACAATTCCAATGTATCAACACAGCACAATGTGTTTACCCGTTCCCCTGCTGATGAATATTTGGGGTATTTATTTCCAGTTTGGAACTTTTACAAATACAGCTGCAAGGACTGTGGACATGGCTCAAATGGTAGAGTGCGTGCCTAGCAAGCACAAGGCCCTGAGTTTAAACCCCAGTGCCACAAAAGTAAATTAATTAATTAAATTAAATAAGTAAGGCTGCAATGAACCTTCCTCCTTGAACCTTTTTGTGATCACATTTTTGACCAGTGGGAATTCAGCCTTGATCGGGGTGTGCACCTGTTTTGAAAAGCTACCCATTGAGAAGGCATCTTTAAGCAGCAGGCCCCCCAAGGTCAGAGGGTAGTCCCCCACCCCAGCTGCAAGTCAGAGGACCAGGCAGCCATAGGCAGCCACTGGGCAGGACTTGCTTATTATCAAGGAAACATTTGGTTTCTTTGTAGCTTGTTGAAATTCCCCCTCTGTGGTGTTACATTTCTTAGCTTTGATAAAAAATAAAGATGAAGATTAAAAAACAATCCAGCCCTCTTTGAGAAAAACAATAAAGCCACACACATGTGAGAGGCTAATGAAGGAACTGGCTCAGGCTCCTGGAGGAAGCCCTCCCTGCAGCCCTCCTCTCCATCGTCACAGAACACTTGCCTCCTCCCTGCCTGTTGACCTAAACTTCCTCTGACACTCTGAGAGCAAGACCTCTCTGCACACTGGCCCACTGAACACCGGGAGAACGGCAAGACAGGCTGTCCTTGAGACAGGGTACTCCCTAGAAATCCAGCACTTAGCCTCTTAGTAAAAACAGCTCAGTTTCCAGCACTGTGAAATGGGTGATGAGGGAAGGCAGTAATTCTCTGTGGGATGAGATAATGCATATGAGGTCTCTCCCAGCCCCGGGCTACCTGAGCCTGTGCACAATAAACACAGCTGACATTTAAAGATGGTGAAGAAAGGGTGCGGTGAAGACCCGCTTTCATTCAGACTTGATGCACATGGGTGGCAACATTTTGGACATCTTGCCATCCTCCCCTGGGGCATCTTAGCTGGCCCTCCTCCTGCTCCCTGCCTCACCCCAGCACTTCTTTCCTGTCACTCACTCAGCTGGATCAGAACCAGGTACATTCAATTCCGAGCGAGCAGAGAAGATGCTGGTATGCTGCAGGGCCTCAGCCTGAGAAGGTCCAAGGTCACTCTCAAAGCTTAAAGGTCAGGGCCATCACACATCCACCAGAGGATTCCCAAAATCCCAAAGGAGGGCTGCAGGGCAGAGAAAGCTGCCCGGCTGTGTTTGCACACTGGGGTGCTAACTGCAGTCCAGACACTGAACTCTTGTTACTAGGCAGGAGAATCAACCCTGGGCACTGGAAGAGAGGCCAGATGCACTGCTGGGGAGAAAAAGGACCATCCATACTTCAGGGGAAGGCAGCAATGGCAGGGAGAGCCCAGTCTCTGGGGAGGGAGCTGAGGTCTCAACTTGTCCAGACCTGGGCATCTGCCTTCCTTGTCTACTTTACCAGGCAGATCCAACACCTGCCTCCAGCCCCGCTGTCGCAGCTAGCTAGTGTGCCCCAAGAGTTCCTGGAGGACACAAGACAAATCTTTCCTTAGTTAATCGCTTGATAAATTTGCCTTCCCTGGATACTGTCCCAAAACACGAAAAGACAAAATGTGGTAATTGAGAGAAGTGTTTGCAGGGGGCAGCTGGCACTAGAAGGCAAAGAAATGCCCACAAGTCTTACGTAACAGGGACTCCCAGGCATAAGGACAGATTCAGAGAGAGGCATTAAATAACTCAGTGGGCCCTGTTTGCAGTTCACTGCTCATAAAGCCCCTGGGGAGCCAGGTGTGGTGGCACAAACTGTAACTCCAGCACGAGGGAGGCAGAGCAGAAGGATCACAAGTTTGAGGCTAGCCTGGGCTAGAGAAAAGGACCTTGTCTCAAAAAACAAAACAAAACAAAAAGCCACTGGGACCCAGACTCAGACCTGCCAGGAAACGCCTTTAGATCCAGACAGCACAGGTGTCTGTCTTCTTCATCCGTCTGTTAAGCCCATTCTGGGCCGAACTGCCTGCTCTTGAATGTGGAGTGGTCTCCACAGAACAGCCTACCAGCCCACAGTAGTGTCTGCTCCCAGGAGGACTAGCTACTGAATTTTCAGGAACCAAAGCAAAAGAAAAGTGCAAAGTCCCTCATTCAAAAATCATTATACATGCCAAGACATTTATAATCATTATTAGGATGTGTTATTTTAAAATAATAACAAGCATTGGTATGGATTTGAAGACACGAACAGTTTAGGCATTGATGACAGGACTGTCTAATGTTGCAGCAGCTGTGGGAAACACTTTCTCCAAAAAGGAAGCACAGAAACACCGCATGATCCAACAATCCCACTTGTGGAGAATGTCCATTTGTGAGGGGGGTCAGGTGGGACTGGGATTTGAACTCAGTGCTTCGCGCCTGCTAGGCAGATCCTCTACTGCTTGAGCCCCTCCTCCAGCCCTCACTTCTAGGAAATATCCCAAAAAGAACTAAAAGCATGGACTTGTACAGATGTGTGTGTGCCAGTGTTTACATTTGCAACACTATTCACCATAGGCAAGAAGTGGAAACAACTCAGATGTCTGCACTCTACAGAGATGAACAGCAAATGTGGTTTCTCCATATAATGGAATATTACTCAACTTTTAAAAAGAAGGAAATTCTGAGACGTGATTCAACATGAATAAACCTTTAAGACACTGTGTGGCATCAAGTAAGCCAGACCCAAACTTCACTTACATGAGGTCCCTAGAGTAGTCACACAGTGGAGTGGTGGTTGCCAGAAACTGGGGAGGAAGAAAAAAGGAGTTACTGTTTCCTGGGCACAGAGTTTCTGTTTGGGTAAGATGAGAAAGTCCTGAGTGGGTGGTGGCGACAGGGGGCTAAACCTGATTGCACTTAATTCCACTGAACTGTAAACCTCACAGGAAACAGGCATGGTTAAAAGAGGAAATCTTCTCTTATGTATAATTTATCACAATAAACAAAATAAGAGAAAGAGTTCAAGATATGACAGCAGAGCATTGAAATAGGCACGGGGTCTTTGGGAGTGGGACCCACGTCCAGCCCAGGCTGTGAGCTCCAGTTCCCGAGGCCTCTCTTTCAAGGACTCAGAGGCCTAGTGTACAAGGGCAGGACCTCCCCAGCAGAGCCGCTCTGAGCCTGAGAAGCAATGTTATATTTTAATAGTCGTTTCAATTGACTATAAAAATACAGCACCACATAATAAAACTGCTTCTGCACCATGGTAGAAATACTTAGCAAGAGATGAGAAATACTTAGCAGGAAGCTATAAAACCCTATTTGCTTGCTTATGGACTTGCTGCTGAACAGGACAAAAGCAGGACAGGATAAAGAGAGGGCAGGAGAGAACCCAGCCCCGCCCGAATGTACACAATAGTGTGCCTACCACACAGACAGGATCACTCAGGGATTTTAAAAATGGATTGAGCAGAAAAATGAACATCTCCACTCTTTCTGACTCATTTAAACTTCTAAAGCTTCATCAGATCTGACACCAGGAAACACTCATTTCCCTGCAATTCCCTGTTGCTCCATCTGACCCATGTACAGCAAGTTCTGACTTCTAAGGGCCACAAGACCTTCCAACCCCAACACTCAGAGACAAAGCTTCTCCACCACACAGTGTCCCAGGAAGATTCCCAACCTCAAATGAGAACTATACCATGCATCCTAGCTCCCTTGAGGCCCAGACCCCAACAAGGCTCCAACAGCGGTGTATCACCACCACCACCATCACCACCATCACCACCACCACCATCATTCCCATCACCATCATAACACAAACATCAACACCACAGCACCCACAACGTCACCACCACCACCAGCACCTCATCACCAGCACCATCATCATCATCACCATCACCCCATCACCCCCATCACCACCATCACCACCACCACCAGCACCTCATCACCATCACCACCATCACCACCAGCACCTCATCACCATCACCACCATCACCATCATCACCATCATCACCATCACCACCACCACCAGCACCTCATCACCACCACCACCATCACCACCATCACCCCCATCACCACCATCACCATCACCATCACCACCATCACCACCACCACCATCATTCCCATCACCATCATAACACAAACATCAACACCACAGCACCCACAACGTCACCACCACCACCAGCACCTCATCACCATCACCACCATCACCCCCATCACCATCATCACCATCACCACCAGCACCTCATCACCATCACCACCATCACCATCATCACCATCATCACCATCACCACCATCACCCCCATCACCACCATCACCATCACCACCATCACCCCCATCACCCCCATCACCACCATCACCATCATCATCACCACCACCACCAGCACCTCATCACCACCACCACCATCACCACCATCACCCCCATCACCACCATCACCATCATCACCATCACCACCATCACCACCATCACCACCACCACCATCACCACCATCACCACCACCACCATCATTCCCATCAACACCACAGCACCCACAACGTCACCACCACCACCAGCACCTCATCACCAGCACCACTATCATCACCCCCATCACCATCACCCCCATCACCATCATCACCATCACCATCATCACCATCACCCCCATCACCCCCATCACCACCATTGCTAACACACCAACAGCACAGCTACTACAAACAACGCTACTACCTCCATCATCACCAACACTGTTACCAAACAGCATCATAGAAATAGTCATAAGCTTCATTTTGTACTTGGTATTGCTCATTTAATGCAGGCAACCCTAAAAGTGAGTCCTGTAGCATCTCCATTTCTGCACACAAAGATCCCAAGACGAAGAACAGAAGGCAGGAGAGTGTGTTGCCACCCAGCCTGGAGGCCTCGTGTTCTGGGAATGCCCTCCCTGCACAGGTGGGACAAAGAGGGACCCTCCAGCTGCCCTCACAACACAGGTGTCAGGAGCCCCTCTGCAGCCACCTTCCCTCTGTTGCAAAGGGGCAGTGACAATGTCAAAGTGCACAGTGCTAAAGGCCCCACGTCTCACTCAGAAAGACCTTAGGACAGGATGAAATGCCAGTTCCACTAATCCCAGGAGAAGAAGCCAGCCCAGAGGACAGAATGCCTTCCTCATGTCATCTCTATGCTACGCTCACCCTGTGGCCAAGCACATCACAGAACTCTAACTGCTGTATCAATTCAGTCCAACAGACCCCAGGTCCCATGTCAGGGACCTACACAGCACAAGAAATTAAACACAAGGATTCCCATGCCCAAAGGAGCTCACAACCTGACAAACTAATACAAGAGACAAGGCCAATCCAGAGAAGACTAACTAGAAACCAGGTCTCCAGTGAGACACTCAGTAAAAACCATACTAAGAACTATGAAACCCTTACCACAGGACAGTCATCAATTGGTGGCTCCTCAAGAGGCATCTAACTCAAGGTATCCAAGTTCACTATCACTAAAATTCACAAGGAAGGGGTTAGAATTATCACTCCCATTTCACAGATGAAAAACTGAGGAAGAGAAGACAAAGCTGTTGCTCAAAGTCACAGGTCTAGAAGGTGGGAAAAGTCAAGTGTTGGAGCCTGACTCCTCTGCCACCAAGTGTCCCCAGCATGCTGCATGTGTGGTTGCCCAGAACCCGGCCCACGCTACAGAACCGTAGCTCCCACTGGCAGCTGGACACACTTTCCCTCATCAGCCACTCTCCTCTGGTGCTTCCCGAACCGCTCTCATAAAACCAGCCAGAGATGTCAAAACAAAAGTCACACAAAATATCATCTAACATCACACAAGGGCTGTCACAAGCAAACCTTGTCACAAAGTCCTTTTTAGGTGAAATATTTTCCAGTAATACTTTCCCCTCCAGATCCCTCCAGCATCAGTCAACCTGCCGCACGTTCCTGTCTACCAAGAATTTATAGTTATAGCGCAGGAAGGACATTCAACACGCCACGCTCTCGACACACAGAGATCCATTGTGTCCAAGCTCTGCCCTTGCTCTCTGAAATAAAGCCAGGGAGCCACCGATGCCCTGGAAGGAGGGGTTTACAGAGTCAGATCCCATCATAGGAGCACCGCTTCCCCACCTACCTACTAAGGACTGCTGAGCACAGCTGCTAGGTTGTTCACTGCACAAAGGCTCAGAGCTGAAGGGGCAAGTAGGAGCTGAAACCTGGTTCCAGCTGTGCTTCCAGACAGCAAGCCCACCCCATATGACGCCATCCTGCAATCCACAAAGGCACTCCATGGGTTGTAGGTGGTCCAGAGAGAAGGCTGCAAGGCAGAAGCTGGTCCCCTGGTCCCCAGGGCCCAGCCCACAGTGTACATGCAGTGAACATCAGGACCCAGCTGAGACAGGTCAGCAAGCATGGGCAGAGAGACACCCCGAGTGCCAGGTAAGGAGCAGAAGCCAAGTCCACCTCCCTCAGTAGGACCTTGCCAGAAAGCAAGGGCCAGGACTCAGTGGAGAACCAGAGAACTTACTGCCAAGGTCATTGCTCAGTTATAGCAGGGAACAGGGTCCAGGGCAAGAGGAAGGTCCAGGCACAAGAAGACATACTGAATGCCTGACTTGCTGGCCAAACACACAGGCTCCAACACTGCCCTGATGGTACAGAGGACCAGGTGGGGTCACCTGTGTCCACACATATCCCACAACTTGGGACAAGGACAGGTTTCTTTGGGGAGAAGATGCAGCCCAAAGGGTCACAGGAGCTCAGACGCGCCTCCAGGAACAGGAAGCCTGAGAGCTACATGCCCGGACAGTGCTTTATTCAGTGGGTAAAAGAGCCTCTGATTCAGGGTACCTGACCCTCCACTGCGCTCTGAGTGTGTCCCCCAAAGTTCACACACTGGAAACTTCATCCTCAGTGCTATTGGATCGAGACCTGGGACCTGTAAGAGGTGGTCAGAAGCTGATTCCACAAAGACAATTATTGCATGTTTTCTCTCCCTTGTGGAAGCTACAAGGAAACAAAACGAAATAACCAAGGTCATAAAAGTAATAGGGGCTGGTAGGGAAACGGAACAGAAAAGAGGGAGGGAAGAGAAGCATAGAAAGGACAATAGAGGGAGTGAACATCGTCAAAGTACATTACTGCATGTATGCAGGGGTCGTGGTGAAATCCCTCACTATGCACAATTGAATATAAGCCGATTTTAGAAAAAGAGGTGATCGAGTCATAAGGTCATAAGGAATGGATTAATGCTGTTACTAAGGAAGTGGGTTACTTATCAGGAGAATGGGTCCTGACAAAATGATGCTCTCAGTTCCTCTCTTCCTCTTCTCTCTCTCTCTCTTTCTCTCTCTCTCTCCCTCCCTCCCTCCCTCTCTCTCTCTCTCCTCTGCTCACTCCCCTGCTCTTCTGTCCTCCCACCTTCCACCATTCCATGCTGGGATGTCACAGCTTTACTCTCGTAATTACACAACCCATGCTATTCCATTGCAGCAGCACAAAACAACCTGTCTACCCACAGGGATTGTTCCTTCCCACTTGGAGCTCTGGGGACCTTCTGCAGGGTGATGCCCCTGGCCTCACTGTACCACAGGCTCCACTGAGTACCAGTCCTCTTGTCTCAGCTGTAAGCAAACTGAGATGGCCACCTCTGTCCTCAGCATGGGCAGGGATGGGGAGCAGGCTTGGACCCTCATTCTCGCCATCAGCAGAGGAATAAACTAAACAAAATGCGGGTGTCCACAGAGTGGACATCATTCAGAACCGTGAGTGAACCTGGAGGGCTCCACGCTGAGTGAAATAAGCCAGTGTCTGTCACAAGCCCAGTAGAGAAACCCAGAAACAGAACGTGGATTGGAGTTGCCAGGGACTGAGGGGCAGGGGAAGGAAGAGTCAGCCTATAATGAGGACAGTTCTGGTCTAAGGTGGCAAAAAGTCCTGAGCTCAGAGTGGTGATGGACGCAGATACACGTAACACCCCTGACCTGCACGCTCAGAAACACTGAAGGAGGGACGTTCTGGGTTTTATGTATATTTAGCCACAAATTTTAAAATTAATAACGCAAAATACCAAATTCTTTGAACTGCATGATACGTGACTAACATGGTAATACACTGTTAAAAACAGCCCAGCGCACACCAGGGCATCCCTGCCTGCCAGAGAAACCTTCACAGCACATGTCCGTGCAGAGGACGCGGGGACCCTCCAGGTTTTACACTAACAATGTACTAAGGCATGTTCCTGTGCTGGGGAATGGGGGCCGCCCCTCTCCAGGAAGGGCCTCCCAGAGACCAGCCCCGAGCCTAGGCCTGGACCCCTCCTGCCTTCCCCCAGTCAGGCTGTCCCGATGGTGTTGCTCATCCTCCATGGATCACGCTCAGCACCAGCCGCTCCAGCTGTTCCCACTGTACCCACCTGACCCAGGCCCTGCTGCAAACCCTGGTTGCTACCCCAGATCCCAGTCTGCCCCTCCTTTCCCCTTCCCACTCCTCAAGCCACTCACTCTGCACCTCCAAACTCTTATACCTACCCACTGCTCTGAGATTAAGTCCAGATTCCTTGGACAGCTGTGAGAGACCTGCCTAGCTCCCTAGCCTCACTCGGAGCAGCAATCTCTCCCTCTCCACTCACCCCAAATGTGCGACGGGATCCTTTGCACACTTCTACCTTAGGGCTTCAGATATACAGAGGACACTCCCACTATGATGCTTCATCTCACAAACTCACACCTATTCTCCAAAGCACCCACAAAATGTCACTTCATCCAGGAAGCCTTCTGTGGGAGTGCTATCTCCCCCGTATCATTCAGCACTCTATATGGTATCTGCCCACTCACTCACTGTTCTCCAGTATCTATCTT
Source organism: Castor canadensis (assembly GCF_047511655.1). Taxonomy (NCBI): domain Eukaryota; kingdom Metazoa; phylum Chordata; class Mammalia; order Rodentia; family Castoridae; genus Castor; species Castor canadensis. The sequence goes on from NC_133392.1 coordinate 5,803,153, forward strand.
GGCGGCCCTGGCACATTCCTGGCACTTTGATGGCACTTGGTAAATATCTACTGAATGGATGCATTTAGTGAAAATCTATTAAATGACTATAACCCTAAATAATACCTAGCAGATGCTTACTTACACTAACCCAGTAATCACTGTCCCAACCCTATGCCACAGCCCCTATTATTGCTCCACTTTATAGGGAAATAAACTGAAGCAGGCAGAAGTTCCCCTGGTGGAGCTGGGATCTGACCCCAGGCATTCTGGCTCAGGTGTCTACGCTCTTGACCACTCAAAAATTAGCCCTCCAAAGAAACTGAGGCAGCCAGGTTCAAAGAAAGGCTTTGACCTTTTACTTGTTGGTTTTTCGCGATCATTTCTAGATGAATAAAAAAAAAAAAGGTATTTTTTACAATAGTAATTAAAATTACAAGTGCTCAGGAAAACTAAAACAGTCTATATAGTGATTGTGAAACACATAATCTATTTAAGTGCTTTCTGGAAAGAAATACCACGTGACTGAAAGTCCAGGCGCTGCGGTTGTCAGCAATCCCCTTATCTTCCATTAGAAGCTTCCCAAAAGGAGAGATCGTAGTTATCTCCTAATGAATTTTTGTAATGCTGCATGTATTTACAGTAAAAATAAAGCAGGTTTCCCTGCTTCAACACAGCCCTGGGTTCCCAGGCGGCCTATCCCTGGGGCCCAGCTCATTCCATTAGGAGAACTTCCTGTGGAAGAGACAAGCAGCAGCCCTGGCCTGTGCTAATGCTTATAGGACTTTGAGAGTGACCCTGCTGTGTCATCACATAACCAACTCCCCAGGGAACCCAGTGCCTAGCAGCAACCTGGGATGAGAAGTCAACTTCTCCCAGCTGGACCCAAACACAGGAGAAAGGCTGAGCCCATCTAGAGCCAGGAGAATGACCATCAGCAGAGTGACAGCACAGAACCTCCCAGACCCCTCCTCAGAACCCTCGCCAAAAAGCAGCTTCAAAGACTGAAGCCGAGAATACCCGCAGTCACCTTTACATAGGGCTTTGGAAAGGAGACCAGCTTTCAGAAAAGCGATTGTCCGTCACTCAGAAAGGTAAAATCCACAAATGCCTCTGATGGAGGCTTTGCTTTTATGCTTTTTTGTTATGGTTGGGTTACTCTGCTGATTTTCTTTTATTTTTGTGTTTTTAAGAGATTACAGTCAAACAGGTACCAGGAAGTGAAATGTTTCACTGGGGCTTAGTTAGTAGGTGCCCTCCATCCACAAAACAGCACCTCTTTTTCTGTTTCTTTTGGGGGCTTCTTTCTGCAGTCCAGCATCTGTCTGCTTTAAGTGTGCTCCCAGCTCATGAGTTAAGAACCTAATCTCTAAATTCTTCTGCTGATGACATTGGGAGGGGAGGTTTTTGGGAGGCAACTGGGTTACATGAAGTCATGAGGGAGAGGGAGGAGGGGGCCCCTAGACAGCATTATTGGCTTTAGAAGAGAGACCTGAGCACATGCACTCCTTCCCCTCTCCATACGATGTCCTCTTCCTGGTTAGGATGCAACAAGAAGGCCTTTATTGCATGTAGCACCTCGATCTTGGACTCCCCAACCTCCAGAACTGTGAGAAGTAACTTTTCTTTAGAAGGTACCCAGCCTGTTGTACTCTGTTCCGGTAACGCAAGACAGAACAAGAAAGTATCTCCTTTTCAAAAGTGCAGAACACATACCACCAAACTCTCATTCTCTCTGCCCACCAGATAACAACAGAACCGGAGGCTCTACAGAGTTTCTGGGAGTGAAAACAACTGAGATGCCCCCTGGGAAGAGTGCCAGGCCCAGGGAACTGACCCATCAAAGTTTATGAAGAACATCACCCTCCCAGACAATGGCCAAACAGATACCCTGGAGCAGATCTCTGAAATGCTGTGAAGAGAAAACGAAGATGTACAGCTGATAATGACTTCGGTCATTCATCCATCTGTTGGCTTTCTCATACATATGGATTCATGGTTACATCTAATCTCCCTCCAAAGAATTATCTTGGTGAAGTCATAGCAACATAACAGAGTCACTGTACCTTAGTAGGCACTTTTGATTTCTCTGATAAGACAGTTAGCCTTTACTGCATACCATCACAACTCCAGTCCTCGTCAACACAAGTCAGACTTACCTAATAAACTAATTTCACACCCTGGAAAACTACAGAAGCAGACACTCTAATTTATTTAGACTAAAGAGTTGTTTACTGACATAAGTACCCTGATAATTAATATTGACTATGAAATGTCCCAGATTTCATTTGTCACCTAATTTGGGAAACCACCTTGGTTTGAAAGAGTAAGAAAACTGGCTACATGGCACTCCTCCTCCTAGAACTGTTTTGCTCAAAATTACAACCAATTCTCATCAAACTAAACCAAAATTCTGAAGTAAGGTAAGTCACTGAGAGTAATCCCAAATACCCAGTCTGCCATCATTCCTATGAATCACGCTTAATTCACATAGTAAACTTAATATAAAGAAACCGACACCAGTCGAGAAAAAAACCATCATTTGGGTACAACTGACAAAGACAAGAAAGGTGTCTGGGAAGCAACATGAGGTATATACCTTCATTTCTTTCTCGCTTTTCCCCCAAATCTGTCTTTCCTAGTCCCACACCCAACCTCAGCACTAATTCGTGGCAAGTGTATCACTAGGCCAGCCTCTGGGCACTGCCCTCCTCTACGGGGACCCATATACATCACACTTATGGCAGTTGGGAGAAGGATCCCAGTACAGAAAGGCCTGATGATCTGGTTTCTGGCATGATCAAACAACAAACCAAGGCGGCCAAGAAGAATGAAAGCAGCTCCACTGAACCCCGTTCTCTCAAGTAGAGTCAATCAAGGAGGGTAGGTCACTGGTGGCATAACTAACTCCATTTTGTTTCTGACTCTATCTTGTTTGATCTCCTTTCTTCTGAGTTCCCCTGTGTCTGTCTCCCCTGCACTTACCTTAGATCAGGTACACCAGGCTTAATTGATGAGCACCTTAAGAAAAAGGGCAGAAATCACCCCGAAAACCACAGTACCTCCTTAGCACCAACAAAGCTCTATGTGGGAGACCGTGAGGTGAGGCTCCAAGGTAATGATCAACCAGACCACAACCAGGGAAACCCCAACCCTTGCCTCTGTTTCTCTTTTCTGCACAACACTGAGACAGCTCTCAGGTCATCAGCCTTCTGCGCTTCCCAGTGTGGCCACGCTGACAATTGCTCTTTTCCTACCTCACCATGCTCCTCTGTCTGATTGTCTCTCCCAGATGGGTGTTCAAAGCTAGCCCACAGGGACTCTCTGGCCAGGGCTCTTGCCCTAACTCCAGTAACACGAATACTAGTCAGGCTGGGCACTGGTTGCTCGTCCTGTAATCCTAGCTACTCAGGAGGCAGCAATCAGGAGGACTGTAGTTCAAAGCCAGCCCGGGCAAATAGTTCATGAGACCTTATCTCAAAAAAAACACTTCACAGAAAAAGGGCTGGTGGAGTGGCTCAGGTGTAGTCCCTGAGTTCAAACCCCAGTACCACAAAAAAAAAAAAAAGTACCAGAGTACTAGTCTAGTCTGGTAAGTTAAGGATGGATGATCACTACATGTATTCAAGTCATTGCCAATGAGAGAAAAATTAAAAGATAAAAATTAAAAACACTGGTGACCCTTCAATCAGCAGCCAGGAAATACAACAAAATTAGTTTTGTGCAAAAGTTGAAAAATCTATCACAAAATTGATAGGAAACCTCAGAGGATCCTGAAAAGCCAAACAATCATTGAAAGACAAATGCTAAAGAACTCAGCATGTCCTAATCTCAAGGCCGTGAGGTGGTACACACCTATAATGCCGGCACTCGAGACTGAGTCAGGAGGACCCTGAGTTTGAGGCCAGTCTCATTACGTTAGTGACTTAATGGGAACCTGTCTTAAATTAAATATAAAAATAAACATAGTGTTGTACTGCTGTGAGCTGAGAATGGTTTTTACACTTTTGAACAGTTGAGGAAGGTAAGACTAGCTCGTGATGTGGAAAAATTACAAGAGTTAAAATTTCAGTGTCTTTAAAAAAAGTTTTATTGGGACACGGCCAAGGCCACGCACTGATGCTTTGTCTGGGGCTGCTTTTGCACTACTGGGCACAGCTGAGAGGCGCGCAGTCCACAATGCCTACAATACTTACTTTCTGGCTGTCAGCAGAAAGAGCTGGCCAAGTCTTTTCTACAACAGCCTCAATTTCCAACGTTCTCCAACACTGCTCTCCTGAATCTTCGGAGGCTTCCAGAATTTTCACACTTCAGCCTCCTTCATTGAACAAATATTTACTAAGCACCGGACCCAGGCCAGACATCAGAAGATGCCAGGGACACAAACACAGGCTGGGCAGATACCATTCTCGTCCTCGTGGAGTTTCACGATTGGTGGCAGGCAGACAGTGCAGTCAGAGGCATGGGATGACACAGGGACACCTGAGTCGGCCGAAGGTGAGCCAGGGTCAGGGAGAAGTTAGGAGTAGAAGGGAGAAAAAGGAGTGGGAGGAAAAGAGAGAGGAAGGGAGGAAAGTGTGTGCAGGGTTGAGAGCCCTGGACACCTCAGGTGACAGCTCAGGCTTGGGCCCAGCCCACAGACCACAGAGAGCCTTGTAAAGAGCCTATGTTCCTTAGGCCTCTGCACCTGGATGCAAACCAGAACCTCTCTGGGGCACCAGTCCAGATTTGGGAGTCAGCTACTATGACCCCCATATCCTGCCCTACTCCAGGCAGCAGGGAACACTTCGTCAATAAAACCCACAATCACCAACCAGAAACCAGTGACACTTACAATGCTCTCGAAACCTCCATTAATAGAAACTTCTAGATGAAAAGTCAACAACAGCCCCAATGAGGCTCGTCAGGTGGTTAGGATGCATTCCCCTACATTTCAAAAAGAAGCTTCAAATTTCTCAAAATCCTTATTGACACCCTGTGATCATACTGGCTCCATCGCGAAGACAAAACTAAAAAAATAAGCACTCTAAGTGACATGCCGTGCCACCGAGCCACGTACAAAGCTGGACTCACAGCAGGTGGGAACAGAGATAAGTTGACATTCATCTTTTCAACAGCATAAAAACCAAAATCCTGCAAGGTAGACTTAAAGCAGTGCCCCCCGTGCTCTCCCAAGTTCCTGCTCCCCGTCAGGTGTTAGTGATTCTTTAGGATAAAACGAAAACTCAGCTGAATCAAATGGTGGGTGCCCCTCTCCAAAGGTGGAAGTCAGCAACAGAGCCACCATGGTGTGACTGGACCAGGTCCATGGCATGTGACTGTCACACTCAAGACCATGCCTAAGACCTGCACTGGTCAGGTGTACGTGCACCGCTCTCACAGGCAACCTCCACAGTGCCTCTTTTCCAGAAGCACTGATGACAAGGCAGGGACGGGCTGGCCTGTCTTGTTTTGGAAATAAAAATTCCAGATCCTATTTTAGATTAAAGACAATGGAAATGCATTATGTAAGATCTGGGCTTACAGGTAAGGAACGCCATAACTGTAAGAGTAAATAAAGTAGCTTCAAATTCACAAATGACAAGGTTGCTGAAGAACCACAATTTCCAGAAATGTCTGCTGCCTCCTACCACTGATACCTCACAGGGAAGGTGGCGAGTAAGCAAATCCATCATTTATAGTTGCATAAAATCCACTTGCCCTGCATTTATGTCCTCCTGCTCCCCAACACTGATATACAGCACCCCAAACACAAGGCTGCGCCTCCTCCATCACTTCAACCTCCTCTCCTCCCCCAGGCCAGCACCAGGACTGGAAGCCATGAGCAGATGCCATGTATACAGACCAAGAAGCACAAAGGTGTTCACAGAGCAGGGCCCCCTCCTCCTTATCCCTGACAATGGCAAGAGTGACATCCTTAATGACAGACAGGACCATCTCTGCTGCTTGGTACTGCCCACGGGAAGAGTTCAGCCACATTGGGCAGCTTTGGGGAGTCTCCTCTGGGGGAACCCCTGGTGTTCTGCTATTCTACCTGCCCAAAGCCAGTCCTCACTGCCCTGCGGACCCTTGGATATGGCTCTTCACCATATCCAAGACCACTATGGAAAGTGGACAAAGGGAGTGGCAGGGGAGACGGGTCAGAGAGAGCTCCTGCTCTGTCCCAGGGCTTGCGGAAGACCAGGAGGGAGAGGGCTGAAGCACGGTGTGGACAAGGTGAACTGCGAGCTGGGGGGGAGGGCGGGCGCAGGGGAGTTCACTGTTTGACTCCAAGAAGCCCAAAACTGGCAGGGTGCCGTGGCTCATGCCTACAACCCCAGCTACTCAGAAGGCAGAGATTGAGAGGATCATGGTTCGAGGCCAGCCCCAGCAAAAGGTTAGAAGGCCCTAGCCCATTTAAAAACAACGACAAAAAAAGCTAGGTGTGGTGGTGCACACCTGTGGGAAGCATAAATAGGAGGTCAACCATCCAGGCCAGCCCAGGCATAAACACAAGATCCTATCCCAAAAATAACCGAAGGAAAAGGGACGGGGCATGGCTCAAGTAGTAGAGTGCCTGCTTAGCAAGTATAAGGCACTGAGTTCAAGACTCTAGCACCACCAAAAACAAAAAAAGAAAAGAAAAACAAGAACTCACACAATGCAACTCCCAGGTCTACCCCCAAAAGAACTGAAAACTTGTTTAAACCAGTACCAACACACAAATGTTCAAGGCAAAACTAGTCACAGCAGCCAAAGACAGAAACAACCCGAAATGACAGATGTATAGATAAATGTGGTCAACCCAGAGAATGGAATGTTATTCAGCCCTGAAAAGGAATGAAGTACTGCCACATACTGCAGTGTGGGTGAACCTCAAAAATAAGCCACACAAAAGCAGACAGATGACAAAAGACACGCGTAATCTGCATCTGCAGGGAATATCCAGAATAGATCAATCCACAGAAACAGAACACAGTTTGGTGGCTGCCAGGAGCTGGAAGAAGGAACAGGAAGCCACTGCTTAATGGGTAAAGGATTTACTTTAAAGAGCCAGAAATGTGCAGGAACTGGATCCAGGCAGGCGTTGCACAACACCGTAAGCATGGTAAATGCCACTGTTGACTTTATGGTGGTTAACTGTAAGAGTTATAGGAATCTCACCTCAATAATTAAGAAAATACAACTGATTCATAAAAGTACAGCTGCCACACAGCATGCCTGCCTCCCCTGCCCACCGCTACCCTGGCCTGGCGCTCTCAGCCCTGCCCATCCTCCCCAGGCAGCAGGCCCCATGCACTCCTTGCTGTCTTTACCCACCTCTGCTCCCTCATTGTCCTGCAAGGTTCACCAGATTCCTCAGGAAGCCTTCCCCGTGGCCCACCACCCATACTGAACCCTTGGCCCCTTTTGTGGGCCAAGAGCAAATACCTTTTGTCCCCAAATAGTCCATTTCCCACATAGTCCATTTCCCTAGTAGGCTGTGTACTAGGGACAGTTCAGTAAATCCTCATGTCTCCTGCTGTGAGCATCTAATCCTCGTGGCAACACAAAGGGAGAGCCCTGTCATTCCAGGCAACAGGTGAGGGACTGAAGTGTGGAGGGTGCAGTAAATTCCAGAAACCACACAACCAGCATGGAATGCAGTCAGAATTCATCAGCCCACCTGCACACAATCTGAGTCCTCTGCAATTCCAGGTCATTCCAGTAACCACCCAGACCACAACAGGACTCAGTCAATTCCAGTGCAGATCAGCTTCCTGGAATTTCATCTGCACAGGGCTGGAGCCTGGCTCCTTCCGCCAGACAAGATCAGCCTGAGGTTTAGCACGTGTTCTTCCCCATGCTCCCTGAATACCGTGACAGCCCTACTTCACCCAAGACAAGTGAGAATGTCTCTGGAGATGAGAACTCCAAGGCCAGGCCTCTGGGGTGACCTGACTGAATGTATACCTCTAATACCCATCCAGACTCAATAGATCAGGCCCTGGCTAGGGCTACACAGGCAGTGCAGCAGTTGTGCAAAATAATGCTTAGAAATGGAAGCAGAGAAGCAAGTTTCTCCTTCTTTTCTGGTAAATGGAGAGCTGAAGACTTAACAATGCTGAGCAAGTTTACAAGTCGGACTGTATGAGGCCCCTGGGGGCAGAGCCAGCCACCAGCCCCGGGCACAGCTCTCAGCAATCAATCACACTGAAACCCAGGGGCGGCCTGGCACACAGCACAACTCTGGGAAAATGGGTCCCTCGGCTCACACTCCCCTCCAGCCTTCCATCCTCCCAGGGAGGCTCCATCCCTTCCTCTCGCTCAGGCTTTATTCTGTATCTGAGGATTTCTTCACTCTGTTCATGTTTTATTTCTTCAACTTCTCCAACAAGCGCTGGGCATCCCCACTTAGCTCCTTCCCCAGGGTCTAGCTGTCTGCCCCTCCCATAAGCTATTCGCTTGTGCTGCATCCCATCCAGGACAGGTGCTTTCCCTGCTCGTTTGTCACTCCTACTAGACAGTAAGGTGGCTTGCCACTGGCAAGAGTGTCACCACGTGGGCAGCTCTGACTCAGTGTCAGCTGAATGAATGCATGAAGGAGCAAATGAAGTAGCTCGCAGATGTTGTTGAGGGGAGGAACACATCTTCTATCCTACACTAAAAAGAACCCCAAATGTAATCTGCTAACATTATCACACACTTGGCCTGAGAGTGAACACCTCGCTCTAGACACCTCTTCGAAAAACATGACGCAAGACAGATGGCACACAGGCTTCTGTGCCTCAGTTTCCTCATCAATCAGATACAGGGGACAAGACATGGGAGGAAGGGAACCTTCCAAGACAGCCACCTTCTTACCTGTTTCTCAACTACACTTGCACCCTAATCCTCCATACTTAACTCCTGGTGCTACCATCACAAAGTGCCACAAACTTGGTGGTTTACAACAACAGAAATGCATTCTCTCACAGCTTTGGAGGCTAGAGGCCCCAATCCAGGGGGCAGTGCGCCATGCTTCCTCGAAGGCTCCAGGGGAAGACCTCCAGGGGCTGCTCCTTGACCTCCTCAGTGGGCAGTGGAACCCCACTTTCTGCATCATCCTCACGCAGCTGTCTTCTCAGGCATTTGCGCCTCTTACAAGGACAGTCACACTAAAAGGACCCACTGTACTCCAGTGTGTCCTCATCTTAGCCCCTTACATCCACCCTACTGCCAAATAAGGTCACTTTCTGGGACACTCAAGAGTTCAGACTTCCATCTCTTTCTTTTGAGGGGGGGGACACAATTTAACTCAACACCTGCTGTCTTCCATCACAGACTGTTTATTAATGATACAGTCATGCAATTGCAGGCCTAAGTAACTGTGTTCTCCCTAAAATTGATATGCAAATATATGCAAATACTGATAGGAGAATGGTTTTAAAGTTTAATGCTTTTTTTTCCTTTTGTCTCTTTTCCTGGAAATCTCAATTCAGATTGAAATGTGTAAGTAGCTTTGAACTGAGAAAAGACTCAGTAATTTGGATGAAAATCTGATGATTCTACTTAACAGCTCTCTAGTATATTTTTTTTTTTATTTTTTACAAAGATAGAAAACATAGGTGGCTCTGCTATGGGGTACCAATTTTTTTGGCTTCCCTCGTACTGAAGTGCTCCAGGTACCAGGTGGTTACCAAGGGCCAAGCATGAAGTAGACCATCTTACCCACGTCCCATGGCTCGTCTGCTCCACACAGGGAGGAGAGATAGATGCATAAATCAAGTTCAGAGAAGTTCGCTCATCAGCCCAAAGTCAAGCTGAACTCAGGGGTCTGAACCCAGCCAATGCCTCCTCCACGGGCCCAGCTTCAGAATCAAGGCTGGAAGATTCTCCCTATTTCATGGTCCAGCCCCCAGACCCACCCATCACACACAGTAGGACCACTGCAAGTCACACCACACTTAAGATGGCCACCCCCCAAAGATATTCCCTCCCTTCCCTGCCCCATCAACAACAGGCTCTTATACCCCTCACCTCCCCAAGATGTCACCGCCCTGGCCTCACTCACTTCTAGGCCCAAATCAGAGTGGCAATGACCTCAGTTACCCAGGAGTCATTCACAGCCCACGGCAGGCTGGCTGGAACCAATGACTTCATAACACTGGCATTTCATCCCAAGTCTAGGCCCCCTGGGATGCAGCAGACAGCCTCCTCTGAAGGAGTCAGCCACCAGTCCATGGTCACCCAGAAAATTTCCCTGGCTCTCATTCACTTTCTGTGAGGAGGAGGAGTTTCACCTCACTCACCAGTGTGGCTAAGGGAATCTTGCATCTCTTGGTGAAGAGTCATCAGCAGTTGACACCTTCCGTACTCCCTCTCATCCTCACAAGAAAGGAGATGAGGAGCTCCAAACCTTACAAGTATCACAGAAAGGCCTAACAATGTGACTCCATCCAGATCTCAGCTGCACCTTGGGGGTTCAAGGTTCATTTGTACGAGGCACCACCCTCTTGGGCACAAAGGAGACCGCACTTATTTGTGGGGGCCATGAGCCCCAGGATGGATGCAAAACCACAGATAGCACCAGTCCCTACACAGACTATGTTTCTTCTACATACAAGTTTCTATGATACAATTTAACTTACTGATGAGGCACAGTAAGAGAGCAACAACAATAACTAATAATAGCAGAACAATTATAGCACCAGGCTATAATACATTATTTAAAACTTATGAATTATTTATTTCTGGAATTTCCCATTTAGTATTTTCAGACCTCAGGTGGACACAGGTAACTAAAACCACAAAAGACAAGACCCTGGTAAAGGGAAGACACTGTTCTGCAAATGTGTATGTGATGAGGAAAAATATCCACTGACACCCCAGGTTGCACAGGGCATCAAGGTATCTGACCAACACAAGGAAGAGGAAGGACTGGGAACTGCCAGGATTCCAAAGTTCTGTCACGTGCGTGTGTGTGTGTGTGTGTGTGTGTGTGTGTGTGTGTGAATAAAAGTATTTTAGGGTCAGGTACAGTGACTCATGCCTATGATACCAGCTGTTCAGGAAGCAGAGATCACAGCTCAAGGTCAGGCCAGGCAAAAAGTTAGTAAGACCTGCCATCTCAACAAACAAGCTATGTATGATTGTAGGTGCACACCTACAATCAGTTACATGGGAAGCATAGGTAGGAAGATTACAGTTAGAGGCTGGCCTAGAACAAAAATATAAGACCCTATCTGAAAATAACTAAATCAAAAAGGGCTGGAAACAGAGCATTTACCTAGCAAGTATAAGGCCCTGAGTTCAAACCCCAGTACCACCAAAAAAAAAGTACCTTAGAACAAGCCTGTGGTACATTAGGCCTACTACCCAGTAAGACAGGTTGCATATCAAACAAGAAATGTCAATGAAAATGAGGAACAAGACTCAACACCTCTGTTCCATTTCTCGGGGCTAGGGATACATTTGCGGCCATAGTGATGCATCACTATTAAGTCACCATCAAAGGCAGGAAACCCAGTGAACGTTTTATAAGCTGGTTAAAAAAAAAAAAATGTAGGCTGACACATCTAAAGAGAATGTGTGAAGCCACTGCCCACATTACAGGTAAGCAGCAAACTGGCAGATAAATAGCAAACCGACCTGCGCCCAAACAGAGGTGCTGAGCTAGACCCCATGCCTCCATTACTCTGACTTCGTCCTTAAGAAGCACTTCCCTCCAATCCTTCATTTCAGGGACTTTATTCTTCACTCTGAAGGCTCATTCCACGTTAATCCCACTTTAAGTGCTGGCCCATAAATCACAGAGATCAAAGGGGGGAGCTGCAAACAAATGTCTTCGAGCCCTTGACCAGGCTGGTCCACACCAGTAACTGCCTCTCAGGCCAAAACTGCCAAAGGGAGATTTTTTTTCCTTCCTGTTCATCTGGAGACTACGTTTGAAGAGGTGGAGATTCTAAAGGGATGTTTTTCTGTATAGTCGCTTTTTTTTTTTTTAACCTTTCACTCAACCTTTACCACCCACCCCTACTCCAGCTCTGCAAGGGCCTCTTGCCTTCCTTAGGGGTCTGGATAGGATCCCCGGGTGGGGGGCGCCCAGCTCAGCTGCACCACTCAGAGCTCCACCTACACAACCCTAGGGTGAGCCCCCTTCAGCTGTATAAGTCCACCTCCTGCTTCCCTACCCACTTCTTCCTACACTCGGTGTTGTAGTTGGTATTGGCTGCTGTGTGTATCACAAACTGATGCCTTAAAAGCAACAGAAATCACTTCTCACTTTTGTGGATGCTGGAAGTCCAAGATCAAGGCTCTGGCAGAGTCAGTGTCTGGTGAAAACATGCTTCCTGGTTGATACATCACACATTTTTGCTGCCTCCTCATGTGGTAGGAGAAATAAGACAGTTCTCTAAACCAAGCAGGGTGGTGCATGCCCGTAATCCCAGCAACAGAGAGGCTGAGGCAGGAAGACCAAAAATTCAAGGCCAGTAGGGCCTGGCTATTTATAACAAGACCCTATCTGAAGAAACCAAAAACAAACAAAAAAGACAACAACGCTCAGGGCTTCTCCACAAAGGCACTAATCCCTCATACCAGCTCCCGATTCCACCATCGTCATGTCTAGGCGTCAGCATCTGAATTTGGGAGGACGTCCACACATGGCACACAGACTGCTGAGCACGTGCAGTGGCGGTTATCTGTAAGGCTAGACTGTTTGGGATCCGTTTGAGAGAGTTTTCTTCTTTGTATCTTTATACTTTTCATACTGTTTGCCCTCTTTTAACAGCTAGCACATATTATCACAAAAATTAACAGTCATTATTCTAAAATGAAAAGACTTCTCAACCAAAGGTCATCAAGCCATGGCCTGCAGGCCAAAGCTGGCCTGGAGCTTGGCTCTATGCTGGTGGAAGGTAAGAATGGCATCCACCTGAGTGAGGTCACACCTTCACAGTCATTTTAAAGTATTTAGAATATTTACAATGTTACCTCCACCTAGTTCTAAAACATCTTCTTCAGCTCAGAAGGAAACCCGCTACTCACTAAGCAGCCACACCCCATCCTCGCCCCCTGGCAAGCACTAATATGTTCCCTGTGACTATGGATTTGCCTGCTCTGGACATTTCATACAACAGAATCATAGAATATGTGTGTGTTTGTAACTGGCTTCCTTCCCTCAGCATGTGTACAGGGTTCGTTGATGTTGCAGCATGAATCAGTGCTTCATTCCTTTTTAAGGCTGAATAATATTCGATCCCATTAATATTCCATATTGTTTATCCATTCATCAGCTGGTGGACATCTGGGTTGTCACCACCTTTGTAAGACTATGAACCTGTGCTGCTACAAACATTTGGGTACAGCTATGCATCTGAGCTATTGTTAACTCTTTCAAGGATGTGCCTACAAAAGGCATCATTGGGTCTTACGTTTAAGTTTTGATAATCTACTAAACTGTTTTCTGGTTTTTACTTTTTCTTTTCTTTTCTTTTTTGTTTTTCAAGGGTGGGGATTGAATCCAGGGCCTTGTGCTTTCTAGGCAGATGCTGTACCACTGAGCTACATCACCAGCCCTGGTTTTTACATTTTTAAATGGTATCATTCTTTAAATAGTTCTGTGGACATCTATATAGTATCCTCAATTTGCCTCTTGGCCCAGAAAGCCTAAAGTATTTATGGCCTCTACAGAAACAATATGCCAACCTCTGTTCTGAACAGAAATTCTTGATTGTTCCTTTCAGCTGTTGAATGCTTTGCAGTTACAAAGCGCTTTAGTATATATTATCTTATTTGATTTCTTTAGCTTTTCATCACATTTTTGGGGGCAGGAAAGGCTGGTGGCAAACCTTTCTTTGACAGACCCTCAAAGCTCTTCAGAGCCTCATTGGGGTCTCACGGCTGCTAAGAGCCAGAGCCATGCCTCACCCACCACCTCCCTTTGCAAACCTGGTTTTCCTTCTGTGCAACTTCTGAGAAGTCACCGCAGTCAAAGAGACCAGCAGCTGGACTAAAAAACTGTTTTCATCTGAAAAGGGGGATTGAAAGTGGCCTTGAATCAATGCTAAGAGGGGAGAAAACTTAGGGGGAAATCCTAGGGCCAATAAAGTCATTAAAATGCTGTGACAGCCCCAAGTTATCTGGAGAATACCTGAGTTGTGTTGAACCACCAGGCTCACCAGTGTCACCAAATATTTACCCAGCAAGGTCACCAAGAAACTGAGGAAGCCTACTGGACAGAGCCACTGTGGGGGTGCTTTGAGGCCACTGACCAATCACCCCCCCAAATTGCTCCTCAGCTGACTCCACCACAGTCAGAGTGGCAACCCACCCCAGGCTGCAACCTCACCAACAGGAGACTCACAGGTCCCAGGGCTGCTTAGTACATTTCACGGAGTTGAAATCTATCTCTTCACCTGCATTGCACAAGGTATGCAGGAACCACACCACGTCCAGGAATGTAGAAAAGGATACCACTCAGCCCTGGAGACACAGAAACAGAGCTACCACCTGCTCCCAGGGGACTGCAGTAGCGCTCATTGTAGAAGTACAAAGAGCAACATGTCCCCACCTGGGTGGGAAAAGCAGACCTAAACCTGGAAAAGCAAGATAGGTGAAAATAAAGAGCATTTCCTAGCAGCCAGAAAACCATTTGCAAATGCACTGTGGCCTACCAGAATGCATGACATTGGGCCCCTCAGAGCCACGTGGGTTGGTGGCCACAGAGCCTAGGTGTGGAAATATCAGAGGACATCACCAGGGTCATCTCCTCAGGGGTCCCTGACATGACTCCCACTTCCTCTCTCTCTTCCCTTGGCTTCACCAGGCTGGGCCTCAAAGCAACATCCCCCAAAAAGGATCATAAACATGGAGGCCAGCTGTGGTGCCTGAAGGAGCTGAGATGAGCTTGCCTTTGAAAAATGGGCAGCTGAACACGTGATGTTAGAAGACATGAAATAAATCTGGTGAAGTTAATAGAAGTGCAGCAATTTGGAAGAAAAATAATCACATTTCCATCCTGCTAAATCATTATTTGCCCCTGGTAAAGTCAATTATGTTCAAAAAAATAAGTTAATATTTTAGGAAAATAAAAAAGAGGTTTGATCGGTGTCTTTGTTCTTGCAAATAAAACTACGAGAGTGGGCGTTTCCAGTTCTTAGGAAAGTCTCCAGGAGGCCTGAATGGTGTTTCTTATGACAGGAAGTGTTGGCATGGTCAGAAACTCCCTTGGTCATCCACACATGATGACCTAGGTCAAGTTCTAGGGCCTGCCTGACCTCTAGAAAACTCACAGCTGCCTCTCAGGAAGGGAAATACATCACCAGCTCACAGGAAGCCCTTAGACAACCAAGGAGCTGGGCCAAAGGGCCCCCAAATTTCTTGGTTTCCCGTCCTCCCCCTCTAAATCCTCTACCCCCTACACACCCTTCAAGGATCAAAGTCATTCAAGCATCTAACTTTTCTTCCAAAATACAGATGGTCCCTAACTCAGGATGGTTTTACTCAGGACTTTTTAAATTCACAATGATGCTAAAGCAATACACATCCAACAGAAACTGTACTTTGAATTTGGATCTTTTCCTAGGGCTAACAATATATGGTCTGATCCTCCCAGTTTGCCAGGCATCAGCAAAGTCCAGACTCCAGTGAGTCCTGCAGTCAAGGGGAGCCACAGATTCCATGGAGGGCTATGCTGCTGAGCTGGGATTGTTAGGCCTTGTGGCCTAGTGGTGTAATCAACTGATGATGGGTTGATCAGGAGTCTCCCCCTCACGAGGCAAGCACCAATCTGTACACGACTGAGACTCTGCTGCCCATAACAGCACTAAGCTGGTGAGCCACAACTGAGTGGTCACCAAAGAGTTAGGCCACCTTGCTCCCCATGAGCATTTGGCAATGTCTGAGACATTTTGAGTTGTCCCAACTGGAGGGCGAGACTGTTACTGGGATGCACTGGTTGGCTGGGTACAGGTGAGCATCCAGTGAGGCCAGGACAAAGTCTTCTAGCCAGAATGCCAACAGAGCCGAGGCTGAGAATGCTGCTTGACAAGAAGTAGCTCACGGAACCCTGGAGCAACTGTGAGGTAAAAAGTTCTGTTATGCACACTCCACATGAGCACGACTGGGTCACAGAGAGGATTAGGTGGTGCACCAGAGGCAAAGGGAGGGGGAGAGGAGCCCAGGCCATGGGTCAGCAGCAGTCCCCATAGCGCCCTGGTGGCATGACCTGGAAGTCCACTCTTTGTACTGGTGACACTTTCTCATTCTGCAGACAGCATAGCTACTGCTGGGCACAGATGAATGAGGCTGGATGTGCCTCCCATCCACATCCAGGGCAGCTCCCCACTCCTACCAATTATGCCCTACTGGGGAGGGTGCATCCCCCGGCCACAGAACTCCATCTCCCCAGAATCTGCCTGAGGGGATTCTGGTGAAGGAAATGAAGGAAAACCACAGCTCCCTTAAGGGAAGGCCTCCAGACACTCCACACTCTCCCCACTCTCCTCTTCACTCCTTCCTCTTCTCAGGACTCCAGGTCTGGGGACTCAGGACCATTCTCACTGGGCTTTCAGCCCTCCCTCAAGCTGTCCCCATAGTCTCTTCTAGGAGGGTCAAAAGGCCAACATGGGGAGGCATCAGCCTCAGGCAGGACAGTGGGATGTGGCAGGTTGTGACCCAGGACCAGCAAGCACCCAACTGGGTGGAAAGAAACGGGTGGGGAGGAGGCTGGGAAGCCCACAAAGGGCATTTCGTGGTAGTGACAGGTTGGCAGCAGTCACCCAGGGTCTGAGAACCTCTGATCAGAGAACCGAGAGCCAGGAGTGGACTATGGATGCTAAGATGAAAACCTGTGTCGGTTTAGCCATGAAACCACAATGGATCCACAATTCATTCTCCAAACCCCGACATCCCCCATGGCCTGAGCACAGAGCAGGCCAATGGTGGACCACAGCGTGCAAGTTCACACCTCACACCATGGCATCTGCGTTTTGACCAGGGCAGGCTGGCACATGAGCCACAGGCACGGCTAGCACCTGCTCCCCAACACTGTGACGACCTGGAATTCTGAAACAACACTGGCATCAAGGATTTCAGACAAAAGATTGTGGACTACGCCCAGAATACAAGCCCCATGAGGGCAGCTGGACTGCCAGTGTCTAGCAGCACTGGCCACAAACAGGAAGTGAGGGAAGGTGGGGGGAGGAAGGGAAGAATGGAGGGAGACATTTAAACACAGAGTTCTTTTATTTCTCTGTGGCTTAGAGCTATCCAGGTTACAGCTGAGAATGAGACTTCCTATGTCCATCACCACTGTTTCTGCACTAGGTTCAGCTGCACAGGTTAGTTGTACATGCAGAATCCTCACCACTCAGAA
Source organism: Castor canadensis (assembly GCF_047511655.1). Classification (NCBI taxonomy): domain Eukaryota; kingdom Metazoa; phylum Chordata; class Mammalia; order Rodentia; family Castoridae; genus Castor; species Castor canadensis. The sequence continues at coordinate 5,820,449 of NC_133392.1, forward strand.
CAGTAATCAGTTATTAGACACCTTGACTGGCAGTAAATAAAATGAACATCAGAAAACATTAGAGGACGTGACACTCCCAACACCCTTTCCGATTTAAAATAATCATCACACAGGACTATGCTCTCTGGAAGAAGAGAAGACTGACAACACGACAGTTTAGCAGGAACCACACACATCAAGCAGTTCTTTAAAGTTATAGCTTGCCAGCTTATGGGCACAGGCGAGATGGACACAGATGTCTCCAGGTGAGGTGCCTGAGGCTCCAGGAGCAGACAAGGCAGGGACATGTACCAGCCAGGATTCCCGGATGGGGACTCCCCACCCTCCACACCATCTCAGTTCTCACTCATTAACTCCACCGCCTATTCGAATGCCTGCTTAGTCACAAAGACAAGGGTTATTTCAGAATATAAAGATCCTATTCTGTAAGAGACGAAACACTTAGAAACAAAGATGCAAGTCTCATGCACGGCTGTCTTCTTAGGTCAAAAGAATTCAATGGCCGCAGGAAAGGGGACTCGGATGTGTATACACTTTTGGGTGGCGAGATCAGGAACAGCCAGGACATTACGGAAAAAGACTTAAAAGAGCTCGAATCCTGGGCTCAGTACCCTGAAAGACATCTTGAAACCTGCAAGACACATGTGACATGGGAACATGTGTTTTGAAAGTGACTTTTGGAGACGAAAAGGTGGGAGGACGTCCACTCTGTGCTCAATGCCTATAATGCCAAAGGGCCCATCCCAACATGCTTCCTGATGAAAAGAGAGTACCAACAGGAACAGGTAGAGGAGACCACCCACATCCAGATTTTCCTCTTCCTGCCCAGCACAAGCTGGGCTATGTCCTCATCTCCCACCTCCCCACCTGCTATAGGTCTGGACAGGGACTGAAGCCAGGGCACAGGAAGGCAAGCAGAAGGAAACAAGCCCCACCTCATCCCCACTCAGGAAGAAAATCTTCTATGTGCAGAGGATGGAAGGAGCCAGACCCTGAACTGCCTGGCAGAGCAGAGCCCAGCCCTTCACCCACCCTTCCCACCCCTCTTCATCAGTGACACCATGAAAAGCAACTGTAGGAAGCCAGCAAAATAGTGGAACTGTTTGTTACAGCAGCTAGCAACCCTAATTCAGAAAGGAAATCATGATAGCTAAATTTGTATATAAAAGTTTACCTAATTGACCCTCTTAAATAAGTCATTCAAGGTGGCACATAAATTTTGCACCACATGCCTAAGGAAACAGCAACAAATCAAGCTCTAAATAGCAACTGTACCAGGACAGAGGCTGAGTAACACTTCTGAGGAGTGATTCATCCAGGGAGACTGCAAAGCTCTGCCTTCACCTGGTCAGGGATCCTTGGGGATCAATGAGAACTGCCTCCCAGACCTGGCCTCCCAGCTAACATTCAGAACTCTAGGGAGGCCATCAAGTACTGCTGCTCGGCCTCTGGCCCTCTTCTTGCAAGAAGCAGGGGCTGAAGAGACAACAGGCTCCTACTTCTTCTAAAATAATCAATGTTAGACTGAAAGAAACGAGCACTCATTGTACAGAGACGGGGGACCATGTTTATGCCGTGTTCTCTCTTTATCCGGTTGGTATTGTCACCGATTTATGAAGGAGATACTGTGGCTGAAGGTGAGTAACTTACCAAGAGATGAACCTGGAATTTAAACATGAGTCTCTATAAGCCCAAACCTGAGGCCCTTTGATGGCATACACCTATACTAAGAGAAAGCACCGTTTTGTCCCCCAAGGCACGCAAATGAAAATTTAGCAAGCTGACAAACACCAGTCTGGGATGCAGCATCTGCCTATAGATGCAGGGAGAGCTTGTGTGTACCCAGCTTCTCACCTACGTGCAAGTAACTGATTGACTTACTTGATGAGTGCCAAGCCAGGGCCACATCTAAACCATCAAACGTGGCCAGCATCACTTCTCACTTGTCACAATTCAGGCTCCCTCACCTGAATCACTGGCTCCGAAAATTAAAGGCCACTGAGGGTTGCGCCTGGTGTGACTGGGGACAAAAGAAGTCAGCCTTCAGGACTACAGAGTGTTTTGCAAGCCCTGTGTAGCAGAAAATGTGCCATGCCAGCACCAAAGGCCATCCCTGCCTTAAGTGTCCAACTCGGAGTCTGGAACTAGACACACATGCCAAGAAACCAGAAATAAGTACAAGCAGGGTGTGTCACTGCCCAAACTCAATGCAGCTGAAACCCAGGCAGGAATTGTTCTCACAGTGTCCACAAGCACCCACACTAAAGAGCCACTCGGGTTCCCGTTCAGGTCTCAAGCTACCTGACCATATTGTTCTGTCATTAGCTTGATTACAAGGAATTTCCAGGTCTGAACACAAAACAAATCGGAGTTCAAGAGAAGGAGAGGTTTAGCCTGCTTAACCCCACCTCTCAGCTTTCATGGGTCCTGCAGCACCCACACCTACAACCTTACTGGGAAAAACACACCCCAAAGGCCATCACGGAAATTACAGATGAAGTTTTATACTATCATGATCATACCGTTACGGACGGGGTTGTGTGTCCCCAAATCCAGGTTCTAACCAATAAGACTGGTGTCTTTTAAGGAGAGGAAATGAGGACACAGATACAGAAGACAGGGTGAAGATAATACCGGTAAGCCAAGCAGAGAAGGCTCAGAAGAAATTAACCCCAACGAAGAAGTCCAGTCTCCAGAACCTCGGAGAAAATTAAGTTCCACTGTTGAAACCATCCCAGTCATGGCATTTTGTTATAGCAGCCCCAGCAAACTCACATGCCTTCTTTGCACAAGGACTTCAGTGACAGAATGACACCACCTGAAGGGCTTCCTACCATATTAATAAAAGCAAAGAACAATGTCATTGTCATTTGCATTACAATGTCTACACACTGCCTTAAGGTACATCAGCTCAAATTCATGGAGAAGCCAACCGTTACTCTCCCTTGTGTAAGAGATGGAAACCAGGTTGGGGAAGGTTCAAAGACTTGCCAGGTCACATGAAGGAAAAGTGGCTCTGTCAGGGCTGACCCCTAAACTCTGATTCCCTGTCACAGCCTCGCTCCCTTAGGACCTCCTCAGCACGCTGTATGGTGCTGAGGATCCTCAGACCCCTAGCCCTGCTACTCCCCCTCCCCCTCCCCCAATGTCTCTTCAACTTGGACTCAGAGCCCTTCCCTGAGCACTTGACAATTTCACAGCTCACTAGCCCAGCTCCCTGGTCCCCCTCTCCCTGGTCCCCCCCTCAAGCCCTACCTCCTGCCTGCCTCTGCACACAGCTGGAGCACCTGCATGTCGGCTCAAGTTCCAAATAAAACCCAGACATCCTTCTAGGTAGGTCTGCAGTTGGGGAGAGGCAAGCACAAAGCACAGTACTACTCCTATCAGACTGGCTAACAGACAAACACAAAAGAGCTGGATCACACGCACTAGTGGCTGTGAGAATGTTAGCTGGTGTATCCACTCTGGAAAAGTCTGGCAGTTTCTTAAAAAGTTAAATATCCAACTACCACACAACTTAGCAATTGCATTCCTGGGCATTTATTCCAAAAAGTGAGAACTTAGTTCATACAAAAATCTGTACTTGAATGGCAAGGCAGCTTTATTTGTAATAGTCAAGACCCAGATGGTCTTCGATAGTCAAACGCTCTGTGTGACTATCCAGCAATGAAAGCATAGTACCCAGCAATGAAAAGGAAAACCTGCACAACTGCTAGCTCTCCAGAGATCACTCAGTCACGGGGAAAAGCCACTCCCAAAATGTTACACACTGTGTGATTCCATTTATGTAGCATTCCTGGAAATGGCTGAGGTACAGAAACAGAGAACAGAGGGATGGGGCCAGGATTTGGGTCAGCGGGTGTAGGGAGGTGGGGGTGGCTGTGAAGTGACAGCATGAGGGGTCCCTGTGGTCCAGAATGTTGTCTCTTGACTATTGATGTTGGTATCCTGGTTCAGGATACAGTCCTATAGTTTTGCAGGACACAAAGTTGAGGAAACTGGTAATGGGTACACAGGGTATCTACTACTTCTTACAAATGTATGTGGCTGTACTTGTCTGAAAATATAAACTTTATTGAAAGAAAAGGAAGAAGAGAGGGAGGGAGGGAAGGAGGGTGAACTCCATTGCTAGGACACAGGCACAGGCACTGGATCTTGGTGCCTCCACCACACCCAGCAAAGGACTCAGCACTGCCAGTTTCTGCTTTCACTACCTGCATCCACAGGTGGGCCAAGTGAACAGAGAAAGAATACACACCCAAGACCTCCTGACCTGATGGCTGATGTTCTAGGAAAGCACTGGTACAACAACAAATTTAAATTGTTTATGTTTCCAAAGTAAAAATATAATATGCCCTAATTTGGTTTTTCTGCAATGTTAGTGAATGAAAATGTCTACATTACTATTTACTTATGATCAAATCTAATTTCTCTTCCCCAAAGTGGCAGCTGGCTTGCTACTCTAGATAACAAAGACGATCTCCTGTACTTCTCCACTCCCAGACTTGCTTGGATATTACCCTATTGCAAGAAAATCAGCACTCACAGCCAATGTGAACACAGGCTCCCCGTGCTCTCCGCACTGAGGAAATGAGACTCCCCGCCTCCCTCTCCAACCATGGGGCAAATACACTTTTCAAAAATCACTATTTTCTTTTTTTTGCACCGGGAATTGAACCCAGGACCTCACACATGCTTGGAAAGTGCTCTACCACTTGAGCTACACCCCCAGTCTAGAAATCAGCTTTTGAAGGAAATCATTTTCCCAGAAACTGTTTGTTAAATCTACACAAAAAGTCACTTATCAATCATTTCTAAACTCTGTGCTTTGTTAAATAAATAAAAAATTAATGAAAGTATCTGAGTGGTTGGCGCATCCTAAACATGTGCTCTCCCACTATCATCTCACTGAATCCCTGCAAGTCTCTGCAGTAAGCAGGCTTAGCTCCACTTTACAAATAAGAAAACCAAGGCTAAGAAAGCAGGAGACATTTGCTGGGGGGGTGAGGGGTAGTCGTCATTCCATAATAGGAGCCAGGAAGTAAACATGTCTGTAGTGCCAATGCCTCATCCCCTGTTGGAGGCCCAGTGACGGACACTGAGTTCATAACCCATCAACCTAGAAAGAGCTCAAGAGTGATAGCCGGGTCCTACGCCCCCGCCCCCACCCCCTCCCCTCCACCCTGTACACACTGTTTTTCTACTGCTGCCATAACGGCCACCCCTCTCAGCAGTTTAAGCACACAGAGATGCAGTACCTCACATTTCTTGCAGGTCTGATGCCCAGTGGCTCAGGGTCCAACATGTAGGCCTTGGGTCCCTATGAGGAGGCGCTGAGAGAAATCTGTCTCCAAGTTTGTTCAAGATGTTGACAGAATCCAATTCTGTGTGACTGAAAGACTGAGGTCCTGTTTCCTGACTGGTGTCAGCTCCGTGGAGCCTCACTCCGGTCCTCGCTAGTAAGCCCCTACATCTCAGGGCAAGCAACTGCCCATCGAGTCCTTCCCAGGCTTGGTACCTGATTTCTCCTTCTGCAGCATCTCTCTCCCCCTTCCTTCTTCCAAAACCAGCCACAGTTCCCCAGGGCCCACGTGGACGATCATCTCCCATCCCAGGCTTCATAACCTTAACACATCTGCAAGGTCCCTTTTCTGCATAACATACCACACTCCCAGAGCCTAGGGATTAAGCTGTGGACATCCCTGGGGCCCCTTACTCTGCTTTCCACACCATCACTGAAATGAAAGCAGCCTGACCCAGGTATGCCTCTAGAACATGCTGTATCTTTTAACTTAATCTTTAGGAACAAGATCCATAGCAACTTCATCGCTGATTTTAAAACTGATGACCCTCTCCAGCTGTGGAATAATGAAAAAAATCATCTGGCCCTCAATATGACAGCTAAGTCAAGTTTAGGCCTGTGTGAATAAGCCAGAAGTCTAAACGTGATCCACCAAACCAAGCCCAAGGTGGGGGGGAGAGGGGGGGCTGAAAGAAGCAGCTGGCAAGTGTCACAGGCAGCCCCCAGTGGAATGAATCACCGGAACCCGCCCTTCCTGCCTTTGGAGAGGGATCTACAAATCAGCTGTTTACTCTTTTCTTGATTTTACAAAATAAATAACTCAAGTGTCTCATTTACAAACAATGCTTCTAACAGATCCCAAGTATTCCCAAACAATGAGCTGTGATTCATGTTTCCAAATGAGATGGAGTTTTATCATTTTCTTTCCCCTCGTGATTCATTCATGGGCCAGTTGGCCAGATCCATGGCCCACCCACCAGAGTCCTAGGGGAGAAACACAGCCCTGTTGTTAGGCTCCCCCAAAAAAACTGAGGTTGGTAAGGGGGGCCTGCAGTAATTTTCCCTAAGTAGGAAACAGCCCATCACCTACTGAGAATAGATCCCAGCATCACAGCACCTACAATCTTCCCAATCAATAGCTATTCAGGGAGCCACTAACATCCTCACAGGGCAAATTCCCAGACACCCAGGGAGCCTGGGATGACCTCCATGGGTCAGCACCCCATCTTCCCCCATGCTAATGTACCTCCTTGTTACTTCCACCCAGCTCAGCTGTCTCATCTCCACCTGGTGGATGGAAACACAAGCCCATCCTCTCCTCCACCAGTCATTCACATCTTTGCTAGAATTTACCAGCAAAACCATCCCATATCCATTTCTGCTTTGGAAACTTTAGAATTAGCAAAAGATGTGCTGGTAGAAATTACAACAGAGAGTGTTGGCGAAGCTTTTGGAAGGTGTGTGACTTACCTGGGAAGTCACAGTTAAGCCATACTGACCCATGGCAGATCCCAGACCTGCCTCCTCAGCAGGGAAGCCCTTTCCCCTGCTTGCTGTACCTGGGAACACTCCCTTTGATCTTCTCCACACCATCAAGCCACACTACACAGTGCTCACCAACACCATCCAGCTCACTCCAGGAACCCACAGAGGATACCAAGGTCTCTTTCAAAATGTGGGGTCCCAAAGAGAAGCCCTCCCCACCACCACCAATAACCGTAGTACCCGGGGGCAGCTAGAGCACAGGAGTGAGTGTGAACCCTCAGCAGTCAGAGCTCTCTCATCCACAACCACTACTAGTGACATAAGCACAGACAAGCAATTTATCTCCCCTGCCATCCTACAGGTGAGCAGGTCCTGGCCAACTCCACAATACAGGCTCAGGTGAGCAGGCCCCCACCAGCCCCACTGTACAGGATGGGGGTGAGTAAGCTCTTGCCAGCGGGAGCTGGAGTTGCTCGCTGCTTCCTTATAGGATCAAGGGTGGGACTGTGCTCCTCTGGGGGAGCCTGTCTCTCTGCTTGCTCCAGCTACTCCATCCATCTCTCGGCTCTCCTGAGCGCAGGCGCGCAAACACACACACACAGAGAGCAGGGACCCCGAATGCTGCCACAATTGCATCCCTCTCAGTTGGAATCTCCACCCCACACCTCCTTGGTTAGATGAAGACTTCCAGGGCTCTTTGATTAGCACGTGCTGACCGTCAGAAATGCACAGCATGCAAGCTACACACTCCCTCCCGTCAGAAAGCCCACCTCTGCAGAGGACCTTCCAGAATGTCTGTGCCTCCATTCCCTCATCTGCAAAGTGGGGGAAAGCCCACCCACAATGCCCCCTTCAACCCCAAATGCAGAATAAGCTGAGTGTGGGCCTTCCCAGGACTGTTTCCATGGCCACCATCACTGACACCAAGCAGAGATAAGTAACTGGGGTTCACAGAAAGGACAGTTTGAGGATGACAGTCACCAGGATGCTGCAAACGTCAAGGGACTGAAAGCAGACCTGCAAAGGGGTAGGTGCTACATCCCTGGAGAAGAGGGGCAGGTGAGAAGGTGCCCGGGAGGTGACACCTGGGGCTGAGGGTCACAAGCTCACAAAAGGCCTCACCAGTCAGGCAGCGTCTAGCCTGGAGTGAGGGGACAGTCAAGGACTCCTTTCCATTGTGGAGGCTGGAAACCAACTAAGAAGACTGAAGATCCCAAAAAGCTGCGAAGCCAGACACTGAACAGGAGACAGGTTGGGAGGAGGCAACCGCAGGCCTTGGCAAGCCAAGATGCCGCCTGGATGATGAGGGGTCCGTTTGTTCTGCCGTTAAGGAAAACCTCGCTCTCCAGAACGTATCCTCCGGTAGAAACGTAAACTTGAAATCCGATGCCCCGCACCACCACCGCCGCCGCCGCCACCCCCCACCCCTTGCCAGGAAACGACAAAGAGGAGCGGCGCAGGGCTGATCTCCAGGCCTGGGGACCACCGGAGCGCGCCGATGCCCCCACCAGACAGGGCAGGACCTCCACAGAGCGGGAAAGGGCCATCCGCCAGCCGGGTCGCGCAAGCCCCTTCCCACCTTTGTACTTCTGATCATTGCAACATGAAAGTGTCCATCCGGAGCCCCAGACACACAACTCAAGTTCACCCAAGAAGCAAAAAAAAAAAAAAAAAAAAGCACTCAAACAATGCCGGCGGGCTGCCCTGCGCGGGCCCAGCAAAGCTGATGGCGGGCCAGAGAGCTCCGCAACCGAGGTGCCGGGACATGGGGACACCCTCCGGAGTGGCACGCCCGCCCCCCAGCCCTGCTAGTTCCCGCGCGCCGGGGGTGAGCGGCACTGCGGCCGGGGAGGTGCGGGGGAGGAGGCGCGCGGGTGGCGATGCCTCTGGCCGGCCGTGGACCCCGCATCCCGCCCGCCCCGCGCGCGACAGCAACAGGCTCCGCGCCGCCCCGCGCCCCGGCCGGCCGCGGCCCGGGGAAGTTGTGCAAGTGGCGGGCGGTGGCGGACAGGGGCGGGCGCGCTGCTCACCCACGCCGTACTTCTCCTCCCTCTTGGTGGGCACCCAGCGCGTCATGGTGCGGCGCGGGGCCGGCGCCGCCGAGAGCCGCCGCCGCCGCTGGTCCGGCCGGGAAGTCCGCGCCTAGGCCGCCATTTTCCATTCCTTTCGAGCCGCGACAGGATGGGGAGGAAAAAGTTTGCGGCGGAGGCGGTGTCATGTGGGACGGGGCGGGCGGAGCGTCGCGGGCCGGATGGGAAAGGCCGGGAGCGCCGGCGGGAGGCGGGACGGCCGCCCGGGCCACCTCGCCGCGCGTCCTCCCGTCTTTATCCGCGGCTCTCCCCGAGTTCGCAGCCCTCCAGGACGGGATCTCAGACCACCAGAGGGGTGCGTCCTCGGGAGTAGTGGGGAGGGGTTCTGTGAGATTTATGCCGCGTGCGGTTTGATGTCATGACCCCAAGTCAGGTTTCTGCCCGGTGGGAGAGGCCTTCCCAAGCACGTGGTTCGTTCATTCATTCGACCAACCTGAAGGGAGAGCCTACTTTCCCAGTGCCAGTGTGCTAGGCGCGCCCGGCGGGCCACCTGGGGACGGGGAAAGTGGTACTGGCAGAGGTGATGTGCAGAGCGCCCACCGCGCGGGCCATTACACAACGCAGCAGCGCGCCCCCATCCCCAAGGCTGGCTCTCTGTTCTGGAGGCGAAGCCCTCCCGGGCTGGGAAGAGATCCGACCCCATAGCCGAGCTCTGGCTTCAGTGCCCAGCGAGCGGAGCTACAGAGAGAGGCCAGGAGGAAGAGGCAGCCGAGCCGGAGACCTCAGGCCCCTGGCGTGCGGGAACTTCTGCTAGATGGTGGACTGCAGCCTGTTGAAGTGGGCGAGAGAGGAAGTGGGCAGAGGTGCAGGCAGGAAAGACGCCCAGGCCGGGCCCAGGGCCCGCAGGGACTTCATCTCCACTCTGAGAGAGGGCGCCCATGCCAGTGAAAGTGCAGGGCTTCACATTTATTTCTTCAAGGAAAAAGTTAACAACACACACACCCATTTACTGTAACTGGAGAAGAGGTTAAAACAAAGCAAGGGAGGAGGGATGTGACCTCAAAATGAAAGCGGCCCTTTTAGATGAAGTAAATGTGGTTTCATGACAATTCACTGGGTGTCTGTCCTCTCTCTCATGCTCCCAAGCAACAACAACTACATATCCTGGCAGGCTGAAAGATTGAAAAAGTGGGCTAGGTTCTGGATGGCTGGGCAGGGGAGAGGCCATCATAGGGAGTTGACTGGGCCAGCAAGAGGGCCTGGAAAGACCAGGTAGGCCATCTTCTGCTGTACGGAAGGCCTGTCACCTGGCCCTGGGGCCACCCTGAGTCAGGGCAGTCTTGGCATCCCATCTACAATGCAACTTAAATGAACATTTTAGAGATGTTCACTTTTTAGGTGAAAAGGAACCTGTTACGTTCAAGAGGACATTTTGTAAGGAAAGCTCTAATCATGCAACCACAGATTCATAGAAAGTCACAGGTGTCATTTTACTGATAAGGAACCTAAATCCGCAGAGGGAAGCACCTTGGGCTCACCTCCCACACACTCACCACGCATGCAGATCTGTGGAAATCAGAAACGTCAGGGCTCAGGCCCTGTGCGCTTGGTCTGGTGACTCAGACTCCTTGAAGGAGAAGCAACTGTGAAGGTGCCAACCAGGAGAAGTGGGGTGCTAAAAGAGAAATGATATAGTGACCTGACTTGCTCTAGGTCAGAACGGGCTTCCTTGAGAAATCATCATAAGCTCAGACTTCGAGAATAAGCAGAAACCAGCAAGGAGAACTGAAGGAGGAACCACATGTGCAGAGTAAGGAACACTCATCCTTCAAGAAACTCAAAGGCCAGAATGACTAAAACATGGGGAACGGGGAAATAACACACGGTGAGGCTGCAGGGCACAAGGGCCTTCCAAGCCTTGCGAGGAATTTGGAATTCTACAAAAAAAAAAAAAAAAAACAAAGACCAGGGAAACAGATTTCAATGACCCTTAACATTTTCTTTCATGCCCCATTTCAGTTCTGTATGAGGTTACACATTATGGGAGAAGGCTTGTAGAGAAGGAACAGGGGCTTGAGGATCGCTTGGTCCTGGGCTGTATGACTGTTCTGCTCTTTCTGACCATCCTCCTGGTTCTAAACCTTAAGGTTCTTATATTTTGACATACAAACTAGGGGTAGTAATACCAACTCACAGGTTGTCCTATGGATCCCTGGGGAAGATACAGATATGCATGTAAGACAGTGTACCACCTGTGGTTGGTCTGTCCCCCCCTGCTGTCTGAATGTCCTTCCAGATTCTTCAATAACCTCATGGTTCACATTTTCACTCATACAGAAATGTACACGAATGGCTGGTACCGGATTTGTATAATTTGTAAGACTGTCATAGAAATAAATTTATAAATCAGAATTTTAAAACTCCAAGTGGAGCATGGGCTGTGTGTTTGAGGCAATGTGGTTTGGATCCCATTATTACAATGTGGACCATGCTTAATCGAGAAGTTATATGTGTGGCCACAGTCCTTGAAGCTCTGAGGAGGTTGGTCACTGTCCCTTAGCTGGGTCAGGCAGTGGTCTCATCTTGCAGTTCTAAATTGAGCCTGTACTGCTGGGTCCTTCCCTGTGGCTGTACAAGGTCAACACTGTGCACTGGCCCCCTCTCCCATTCTAGGAGTCCTGGGGGTTGTGGCAGTTGGCAGTTTGAACTCCTGAGTCTCCATGGTTGGGCCACAGGTCTCATCTATACCTGCCACACACTATGCCAACTGTCTATACCCCCCCCAGGGATTCTGGAGTTAGTGATGGAACCAGTCAGTACTGGCCTTCTGCCACCACAGGGCAATGAGCCAAAGCTGTGGACCACCCAAGAAGACTGGGGCTCCCATGGCCCAGTCCCAGGCATCAATGGAGTTCAGACTTGCGGTATCCCCAGTTATGACCACAGGCCTATGTATGGCCCCACCTACATATAACAAAATTAATAATCATTATTACAATTTTAAACCTTGACAATTTTAATCTTTTGACTTGAAAATTTTGCACACATCCACCATTCAAAATTACACTTGTAATTCCAGGTATTCAAGAGACAGAAACAAGGCTTGGCAAAAGCACAAGACCATATCTGAAAGGCGAAGGAAAAGCAAAAGGACTGGAGGTTGGCTCCAATGGCAGAGTGCTTCAGGCATCAGGCCCCTGAGTTCAATCCCACTACTGCCAAAAAAATAGAGGTAAATTCAGCAAAATCTTGCCTGAAGGAGATCCTGGAAGGTACTGTGAGTGTATGGGGCCATATTCGGAGGGGAGCAGATGAGAATGGGGTAGGGGTATGAAGAGTCTGTGGACACAAAGGGCCTTCGCCACAGATTGCTTGCCAGTTGAAAGGGGAGGCGCATGTCCTTACAATGGGACACCTGATTGCTACCCCTTTATTTCAGTGGCAGAACTGGGCATCAGATGAGCAGGAAAGTGTGACAATGCACACCGTCACACATCACCAACATGAGTCATTCTAACTGTAGACCAAACGTCCCATCTACAGAAGCAGAAGAGATTAAGAAATAAGTTAGGGACTGGTGGAATGGCTTAAGTGGTGGAGTGTCTGCCTAGCATGCATGAGACCCTGAATTCAAACCCCAGTATCACCCAAAAAAACAAGTTAGAAGATGCCACAAAAAATGCAGTCAGACTAAGCTAGCAGGCAGGACACTGGCCTGCTCTCACCCTTAAGCCAGAATTACTGAATGCAGGGTGGATGGGGAAAAACTGCTCAAGACTTTAAAAGACAAGTCAGATGCTCTGGGTGTGGGATGTAACTCAGTGGTACAGGACTTCCTAGCATGCACAAGTTCCTGGATTGGGTCCCCAGCACTAAAAAAAAAAAAAAAAAAAAAAAAGTGACTATGTTGCTTCTAACAATCCAATTCTAAAAGATGCTGAGGACAGGAAGGGATTTGTTCTTGTTTTTTGTTTTTTTTGGGACAGGGTCTCAATGTGTATCCAAGGCTGGCCTTGAACTCTCCATCCTTCTGCCTCAGTCTCCAGTGGACTGGAATTACAGGTGTGCCCAACCACACCTTGCCACAGTTTACTTCACCAGTTTACTTGATATTACACTATGATTTATTTTGCTAGGTGTAATTATTGTATTATTATGATTAGGTAAGAAAATGCTATTCATAAATTTTAGAGGTCCATGACAGAATATTGAGAGTGAACTGTCATTGTGTTTGTCATTTACTTTAAAATAAAAACTGAGACAAAATTGTTTAACTAGGTGATAGGTCTGTAAGTGTTTCATCTCTGCTTTTTCTTTCTTTTTCCTTTTTTTTTTTTGTTTGCCCGTACTGTGATTTGAACTCAAGACTTTGCATTTGCTAGGCAGATGTTCTTACTGCCTGAACCATACCTCCAGCTCTGCTTTTTCTGTACGTTCGAAACCTTTATAAAAGTAAGGTCAAGCTGGGTGCTGGTGGCTCACACCTGTAATCCTATCTACTCAGGAGGTGGAGTTTGGGAGGATTGCTGTCTGAAGCCAGCCAGCAAAAAAAGTTCAGGAGACCTCACCTCAAGCTATCGCTAATAGTTGGATGTGGTGGTACATACCTATCATCCCAGCTACTGTGGAAAGCATAAATAAGAGGATCACAGTCTAAGCAAGCCTTGGCAAAAACTCAAGACCCTATCTCAAAAATAACCAGAGCATGGCTCAAGTGGTAGAGTACCTGCCATGAGTTCAACCCCCGTTACTGCACCCCCTGCACCCTCCAAAAAAGTAAGATCAAAATGGGAGAAGGCAGGCACAAGACTGCAAATCCAGTGTGAGAAACAGTCACCTTAGGTGGCCTCACGCTTCTGGCCCTGGCTCAGCCTCCTCACCACAGGTGCACTGCTCAGCATTCTCCAAGATTAGTAAGGCAGACCCTGGGCATAAAAGTTCAACCAGCTCTGTCAAGCAAATATGCTGTTAAGTAGAGGATGCTCTGTGCTGTGCCACTGTGCCCTCTGGGCAAATGTGACAACAACTAGAAACGCAGACCAAGCAGTCCTTCCATGCTATGCGTGCAAAGCAATGAGCTCTGGAGCTGGAGGCTGTGGAGGCACGGCCTGGAATTGAGGGAACCTGGATCTAGGTTGCAAGTCCTCGCCCCTGGAGCCTGAGTGATGCACTCAGCCCCCACTCTCTCTGGGCCTCAGGGTCTTTGACTGTGCTGGGTGTCACAGAATCAGTCAGACATGTGACCGACACCTTGGTAGCTGTCCAACTGTCCAACTCTTAGAAAGTTACCTGGCCACTCTTATTTAAAAACATCTGACTTCTAGTATATTGTGAAAATTTCATGAAATCATGGTAGCAGAGCTCAACAAAGGAAGAACAACAGTTGAAACAGTGGTTTTTCCACATTGGACAGCAGGAGGTATAGAACCATGGTCCCTGGAAAGAGGAAATACATGAGGTACACCTGCAGCTGCCCCCTCACTTGGTGGAAGTGGTTTCTGGGTTGCAGCCCATGACAGGAAACTCAGCTGAGCCCCAGGTCTCACTGAATGGAGACAGATTTTATCATTCAGAGAAACCAAGGCTGTTAGGATTTGCAGGTCAGACCCCAAGGAGGAGTGAGCTGCCCACAGAAAGAGAACGAAGACCAGAGATCTGCAAAAGAGCCACCCTGCGACTGGCTGAGTACTGACCTAGAGGGTATGGAGGGAAACTTGGGAGGCTGGCAGCATAAATAAAACCAGAGAGGACCAGGCCTGGTTCTTGAGGCTGTGCTTGCTGTAGCCAATGTGGAAAGGCACTTTCCACAGTGGAAACAATGTCAGGCACAGTCCTCAGAAGGACGACATCTTCATAGACAGGTTAACTCAGTCCTAAACCAAGGGAGCTCTGGTGAACAATGAAACTTCAAAGCAAGCTCATGAAACTGAAGCTGAGCTTGAGCAATTTAACTGTATGCTGGGACAAAGTCCAAGGCTATTTTAAAGAACACAGTGAAATCCAGCACAATGTCCAGCATCCAATAAAAAATTTACCCATCATGGAAAGAGGCAGGAAAATATGGCCCTCAAACGGAGGGCTGGGCAGAGGTATCAGTCAGAAACAGATGCAAAAAGAGATGGATCATGGGATCAGCAGACAAGACATTAAAACAGTGTTACGAATTTGCTTCATGTGCCCAAAAAGAGGAAATCAGATCAGGAACGTAATGAGGAAAGAAATGGAAGCCACAGAAGTCAGAGTTCCTGCTCATAAATGGAAGCTGTAATTACCATGGGATTGTGGTAGACGATCCTAAGGCTTTATTCTGGCTGCATACTCTGGTGTTTTCTCAGCTTCTTCTGTTTAAACTGAGTCAGAAGACATCTGTCCTGTCTCACTGTTACTGCATTCAGCCATGGGAAAGGGTGATCAGGAATTATAGTGCATATCTATTGGGGATTGGTTTTGTTTGTCCCATACTCTTCTTTCTTTGGGCAACACCATCTTGATTGTCCTTTGGGGGCCCACTGTTATGGGTTAAATTGTGTCCCTTCCCCCAGTTCATCGATTAAAGTCCTAATCCCCTGTACCTCATAATGTGACTATTTGGAGATAGAGCCTTAAAAGAGGTAAATAAGGTAAAAATGAGTCCTTAGTGTGAGTCCTAATCCAGTCTGATTGGTGTCCTTATAAAAGGAAATTTGGACACCCAAAGAGACATTGGAGCCACAGGCACAGAAAAAGACCAAGAAAGGACACAACAAGATGAGAGCTGTGCCTCTGTGGACACCAGCGTTCTGAGCTGAGAAAATTGATGTCTGTTGATCAATCCTTGCAGTCTGTGGTACTCTCTTATGGCCTCTCTAGTCCTAGTCTGTAAAGCTAAGGGGTGACCCCATCCACCACCTTCAGGGATGCTCACATGGCTCAGATCCAACCAATCAGTGGAAGTCCCAGCACAGAATTCAGAGATCCCTCTGCTAACCTCAATTCAGAGTTTTTATTGAATCTGAAAGAGACACCTTCTCTCCTATGCTTTTCAGTCATATGAACCACAGATGACCTTTTCTTTTACAGCAGTTTGAACTGGGTTTATGTGCTGAAGACAGAAAAAGTGATTATGTGAGATCGCAGGACTTGGGTCAAACAGATGTGGCCAGGGCTCCAGGTTCAGCCACCACCTACTCATGACTCCTTGAATGAGTGGCTGAGCCTGGCTCCACCTCCATTTCTAATCTTGAACCATGGGGTTTTGTAAACTAGTCAGAAAGATTCAAGAAATTGCTCCTGGCACATAGTGTGTGCTGAGCTTACAGGGCTGGTGTTGCTCCTTGCTTTGCTAGCTTCCATCAGGCTCCTGCACAGGAGCTGCATAGGCCTCCCTGTCACTCCTCACCCAGTGCCTCCCCAGAGGCGGAGGCCAGGATGTGGAGGGCAGCACTGGGGGCTGACCCTGCCCCCAAGGCCTTGCTTTTCCCATTTGACATTCAACTTGCTGCCACAGCAGCTACCTTGTCTGGGGTGAAGTCACCTCTATAAACAGCCTCAAAGTCATTAATGAGATCCTTTGGGGAGGCTACTTGGCCAGGTGTGACTTCACTCTTCCTTTTTAAAACTGTTACTCTGTAGGAAGCCCAGCTGTGCATAAGACCTGCTCTTGCTGCACAGTGGACTAGCCAACAGGTAGGAAAGACCACTGTGGACAGATCAACAGGAAAGTCTACTTGGACAGGCTCAGGGATGACAACCAAGGGGCTCCAAGTCACAAACCCACTCTAAACATGACCCGAGACTTTCCAGGAGAAAGAGGAAGTTATCCCTGCCAGAGAAGCCAGAGACAGTGGATAAAGAGGTGACAGCTGAGGATGAAGGTGGGGTATGATGGTGACATTTCAGGCAGAGAGGAGGCATGAGAAATGGTCCAGGCTGGCAAGGTGTTCAGCACCCCAGCTGGAGAAGAGCTAGGTGGAAAGGGAGAGCAGGATGTGGGGCCAGAGAGTGAAGGCTGAGATGCCATATCCACGGAGGCCTGCGTGATTCAAATCTGTGCTTTAGGGAGCTTCCTGGTGGAGTGGGGAAAATGGACTGCAGAGGAGAGACATGAATATAGGACAGGAGTTAAGAGGAAAGAGGAGGGGTGAGTTTGGGAAATACTTTAGAGTTTTGACACTCACAAAAGAGACACACATGGTAATAGCAAATTCCCTGCAAAGACTTCAAATATTCACTGATGCACTCACTGAGTGCTTTGGTGCTTCACCCCATTTATCTTCTCCCTCACAGTGTCCATGAGCTAGGAGCTAACGTTGTCTGCATGTGACAGGGTTGGAAAACAATGTCCCTAAAGACCAGTTAACTCACCCTGGGTTCATGCCAGAAAGTAGAAGAATCAAGACAGCACCTAGTCACTCTCACCTCAGGCTGCAGGCTTTTTACCATGAGAATTTGCCCTTGACAGAAGTGACTTTTTCACCATGACAGAAAAAGTAAGGGTGGATTTGACAAGTGCTTTCAAGTGTCCACCTTACAGAGAAGGCAGGTGGCAGGGTGACTGGGCTGCATCCCAGGCCTCCAGACTTCCGGCCCTCAGAGATACACAACTGCCCCCAGGGTCACACAGCCGGTCACACAGCCCAGGGCACACCTGGGGCCTGGCTCATGGAATTTGTCATCAAGATTGCATTGGAGGGCTGATGGAGTGGCTCAAGTGGTAGAGTGTCTGCCTAACAAGTGCAAAGCCTTGTGCTCAGAACCCAGTACCACAAAAAAAAAAAAAAAGGCTGGGTTACAGCACACCTCAGCCTAAGCTGTGTGGATACTCCTCCTTGTTGGGGGAGTGGGGCAGTAGTCCTCAGAAGTTTGTGTCTTTAGAGTAAAATTCGAATAGTCAGTGTTCAAAATCCACAACAGAGCCAGGCGCCTAGCTACTTGGGAAGCTGAGTTGGAGAAATAGTTTGTGAAACCCTATGTCCAAAATAACCAGAACAAAATAGACTGGAGGAGTGGCTCAAGCAGTAGAGCACTGTTTTGCAAGTGTAATGCCCTGAATTCAAACCCCAGGCCTACCAAAAACCAAAAAACAAACATAACAGAAAAAAAACCCCAACTGGTCAGCAGGATAAGCAGGGGTACACTGGGCCCTGCTCCTTGCTGGGAACCATCCCCAGAACCAGACTCAGAATCTACCTCCTGCACTTCACCGGTCATCACCCACCAACAGCACACTCCAGTCCTATTGGGCAAAGGCAAAATTGCTGGTGCCCTTCCTAGGCCACTGGGGCCTATCCACATTTCTCCTCCAGCCAGCCTTTCTCACCTTGCCAGCCAGGTGAAATTTTCCTTCCTCTAGGAAGTTAGTCCTTCACCTGTGTCCTGTAATTACATAACTGCCCCAGGGGCTAGGAGGGAGTCCCTACATTTTACCTGCACAGCCTGAGTGAGAGGGGAGCAATGACAATTTAGGCAACCCTTATTGCGCTATTATTATCTCATTTAATTCCAGCCTCCATGCCCATTTGCAGGTAACTGGGAGGAAAGTGTTTCATGCTCTGTCTGGAGGATAATGAGTATGCAATAAAGGTTAGCTCCTGTTGCCATAGACAGAGCAGGAGCTCCGTAGGTGTTTGCTGAATGAATATATGAGCAAGCAAGTGAATGCAAGAGGTGATTTGAGCCGCTAAGCCTCCTTTCTGGTGTCATGGGAGCTGTACATAGCATAGACAGTCAGCATCGTACAGGCTCATGCCCCCTGCCCTGTGGACCCGGTGATCTGGCCTATGAAAGGGTGAAGCTGAGTGACAGCAGATGTTGGGTTCCAATCCCAAATGGTACCTTTTCTAAAGCTGCACCAGCCACCTGAGGCTAGGCATCATAGGAGGCCCACTCCTGGACCCTTTCCCACAAGAGGACCAGCCTGAGGCCATAAGATACCTCAGCCTGTTGCTGAGCTGTCTTCCCCAATTTCTCTGCCTTGGCCTGAAATGGGGTCTGAGAGCCACCTGCGAAGCCAAACTCAGCCTATGGGGTCAGGGAAGGCAGCAAGATGCAGGCAGGAAGGGATGCTGTTCTGGTTTGGCCGTCATTCAAGGATCAGGACAACAGGCAATGGAGGAAGTCACTTTGGGGCCAAGCCAGAGGGAAGGCCCCGAGCACATGGGTCCCAGATTAGGATGGTCACTGTTTGTGGTGTATTGTGTGCTGGGCATTGTTCATACCTTAGGGACACAGTGATGGCCAAGAGATGTTCAGGACTGAGGCTCAGAGAGGTGACAGGGAGGGAATTTCCAGAGGAAAGAGAGGTTTGGAGGAAAGGGTCATGGTCCAATAGCAGTAATGGCACTGGGCTACATAGGGAATGAGTGGATGAGGTGAGGATGAATGAGTGAGGTGGGGATGAAGAGTGAGGTGGAGAGAGAAGGGCACCTGTAGGAGGAGGCACAGGCTCTGCCAGCAAAGAATACACAGCCTCTGATGGTTTAAATGTGTCCCCTCAGCCAGGCACTGGTGGCTTACTCCTATAATCCTAGCTACTCAGGAGCAGAGATCAGGAGGATTGTGGTTCGAAGCCAGCCCAGGCAAATAGTTCATGGGACCGTATCTTGAAAAACCCTATCACAAAAAAGGGGGCCGGTGGAGTGGCTCACGGTGTAAGCCCTGAGTTCAAACCCCAGTACTGCAATAAATAAATAAATAAATAAACAATCCCTGAATCTATATGTTAGTGGGATTTAGAAGTAGGGACTTTAGGAGGCAGTTAGGATGGAAGAGATCACGAGGGTGGGGTCAGAAGAGGGAGCGAAGTCTGACTAGTCCTTTACTCTCTCACCATGGAGTGCCTTCTCCCATGTTATGATGCAGCAGGAGGCCCTCAAGAGACGCCCTGCTGGCTCCTGGCATTGTGTGGGAGCACAGACCATGGACTAAGAAAGATACAGACTGGGAGGCTGTGTGTGCATGCTTTTGTGTGTACCAACATGTGTGCGTGCATGTATACGTGCGTGCACAGGTGTGTGTGTTCACTACAGGTCCCTGCAGTCCCACATCCCTAGCAGGGGCCATTCACAGGGTGGGGGTAGAAGCTTGCTCTCTGAAGCACCACTGGAGTCAAGCTAAGCCACCTGATTTCTGTGTTAAGAACAGGCAGAGAGTTTCCAGAAGGAAGTGGCATGCCTAGTAAGAAGTGAGTTTGAAAGTCTCCCTCTCTATTGGGTCTGCAGGTGAGAGACCACGCTTACCGCCTCACTCCCCCCTCCGCCCACACTCCAGGGTCAGGTTCCCTTCTGGAGAATGAGGTTGGGAGTTCTTTCTGCATGTTCCACACTCACTTGAACTCTGAGAAGCAAAGACCACCCCTCTCCAGGTGGATGAGTGAACGTCTACCAAGGCAGACCTATGACCCCCCCAACTTTGATATTGTTATAAAATTAAAATCTCAGCCTGTTTCAAATGTACAATAATTGCGATCTGCATAGAAGTCCTATTCTGGATGAATAGCTTTAAGGAGATCTTCATTTTCTGAAGTTCCTTTTTTTTTTTTTTAATCAGGGGAATAAAGCAGCTTTAAGAAACAGGTGTTCCTGGTGTATTTGAGGAATCCTTGATTTTCTGCTTTTCTTTTGACAAGTGAAAATAGAACTGGAGGAAAGCTGCAAGAACAGCTCCTCTTAAATGGAATTTCCTAGGGCTGTGGAAGCTATAGCCCTGGGCTCTCCTGTGCTGGCAGAGGTTGAGGAGCTGAGCGGGTGGGCATTGCTGAGGAAGGGGAAACCTCAGTCCTGTCCTTTGAGCTGAGCCAGGTAAACTGCTGGCTTGGACTGCTGGGGAGGGATCTTTGGGTGAGCAGGAAGGAAGCCAGCCTCTATATTCCCATTCAACAGACAGCTAGAGCACCCACAGCTAAGAACTAATATTTACCCAGCACTTGCTGTCACGGCATGAGAGCTGAGATACCAACAACAGGGTTGTTCCCTGTGTGTTTCTCCTTCTCCTGTGGGGCTGGGCACAGGCCATTCCCTCAGTCTTTGTTCCCAGCAGGGACCCCACAGACAGGGTAGTCACAGGGGATGCTGGATGTCAACAACCCTGTAGACGTTTGTACTCACCTAAACTCATCAAAGTAGATACCAGTATTGCCCAGCACAGGCAACTTACCTGCCAGTGCAGTCACCCCTGGCTGCAGTGAGTGTCAGTGGCCCCTGGGAGATTTTGTCCTGGTGAGTGGGAGCTTAGGGTGCTGCACTCCACCCCAGGCAGAGAAGGAGACCAAAGACTCCTGCCTGTAGGTAAGACAGCTCTGCAGACATTCCTGCTCCGAGATCTGACAGAACCAGGTGAAGCTGGTCTTCAGTGACACGACTTTATTTCCTGTTTTCCTTATCACTGCCTCTCTACCTTTCCTGAGCCCAGCCTGACTCTAGAGGTACCCCAAGCAGTATTTCTCACCTCACGCTCTACTAGAGAAGCTGCCAAAGACACTTATAAAGACAAAGTCCCATGTACTGGGAGGAGGTGGAAAGTGAAGGTGTTTGTGAGGTTGGGAAAGAAGGGGACCCCTGACTGGGAAGAGGACCTGGGCAAGTAGGAACCCCACCTCTGATCTTCACGGAGTTGTAAGAATGGACCCACTGGAGTGGAGACCCTTTAACTTGCAGGAGATGAGGAGGTGGAAGCGGGTGACAGGGGATAATCAGGGACTACCCCTCAACTTCTGGTCACCTCTTAGAGTTTGGGTCCAGAGACTCAGGATATGACAATAATTTATCCTCCATGGGGGGCAGGAAACAGGCTGTAGAGGGAGGACAGGTAAGGAGTGCAAGGAGAAATTCAGCCTCAGAGAGTGCATAGGTGTGTGGTAAGCGGTGTGCAGGTGAGTGCATATTTCACTTATGTTTTGCACACTACACAGAATTACACCCCAGCCCTATGTGCACACTTTAGATGGGGTTGTTCAGAAGAGCCTCTGGGAAGTGACATCTGAGCTGAGACCTGAATGGTGGAAAGAGACTTGCATGCACCTTGGGGCAGAACTGAAGGCACAGCAAGTAAAAGACTTGGAGGCAGGATGAGCCCGGCAGATTCTGGGGTCAAAAAGAGGGGCACTGGGGTGTTGAGAGTGACAGGAGATGGCAGGTAGGCAGGAAACACAGAAGGCGGCTCGGCTTTAAAGACTGTAGCGGTTCTCTGTGTGTGAGCCAACTACACCCACTCCCACCCCAGGACAGAAACTTTGACATTGTCAGTTACTTACGTAAGCACACAGTGTACGCTTGCAATAGGTGACGCGGTTATCTCCTGTGTGTCTTATCACACCTAAGGTCTCTGCAGGCCAGGGCGCTGGAGGGGAACCTGGGTTCTTCCACTATGAGGGAGCCAGAGAGCCCAGCCGGTCTTTCTAATTGTGTGGAGCAGATAATAGAGAAGTTTGTGTTCTGTTGAATAAACACGCTGAACCACGTCCTCAGGCAGGAGCCACGTGTGTGCTTCTCATTCTGCAGACTGGAAAAGTCACACAGCGCTCGTGAAACTAAGCAAGAAGATAAATCTGTGTTCATTCTGAAATGCGATCCAAGTTCCCACAGGTTTTGTTTACTTCCTTGTTTTATAGGAACAGTTATTTTATAAAGTATAGGGGAAAAAAACGTAAGACAGAGCAGGCTTTGGCTTTCAAAAAGAAAATTGTCCTTTTTTGGTTTTGTTTGAAATCTTTTTACTACAAAATAAATCACAAATATAGAAAGTGTCACAAATCACATGGCTGTTTTTGTGAATTATTACAAGGCAAACACTGTCAAGTTCAGAAATACACCTCTGCCAGCCACCCCAGAAGAAGGCTTTCCCATGAGCTGGCCCCAGTCACAATCCCATCTTTGGTCCATTAAGAACTATTATCCTGACCTTAATAAGAAGTTTCTTGGGCTTTTAAATGTATTTTGCCACCCAAGTGTGCATCTGCTGTGGTTCGGATGTGGCTTATTCCCCCAAGTTTCATGTTCTGGAAGCTGGGTCCCCCATGTGTCCGTGGAGGTGAGACCTAGTGGGAGTTGACTAGATCATGGGGCACCTGGATCAGTGGCCGTGAAGTGACAGAGCATTGTTGTAACATGAGACCATCTCCCACCTCGGCCCCTTTTCTTTGGCTTGGCCATGTTGTGAGGCTGGCAGGATGTGACTCTTAATGCCTTCATCTGTCAAATCAGTGTGATGTTTTAGTTCTACCATTTCTTTTGCATGTGGTAACAGGAATGCATTTTAAAGGCGATGCCCCCTTCATCTATTTGGTTCCCCAGTGGGACAATGCATTTAAGAAAGGCGGGATGGTGTGATTCTTCCTCTCCAACTTCTAGTCCTCTACATGAGGAATTTCTTCTGTCACGCTCCAGATGGGATCCTTTTCTGTGGTGATGTTGTGACACTGTGGATTTGCACATACTGGGTGGATTTTGGTCCTTGGCAGTGATGGTGATTATTTTAGCCCATCATCCCATCTTTGGACAGTGAGAGGTATTTCACAATGGCCACCATGGTCATTGATAGTCTTTGCTATTTCAGCATCTGCATGTTTTCTGCCCAGAACTGGAGTCAATCGTTTCTCCAAGAAGCCCTTTCAGGGAGAAGTTTATTTCAGTGAGAAACTATCTCAAGATGACCATTTTTGTTATTGGACTAATTTTTGCAGTGCTAGGATTGAATTTAGAGCCTCATGTACTAGGCAAGCGCCCTTCCACTGAGCTACATCTGTCTTGGGCTAGTTGTTTCTGGACCTTTCCAGTAATTAGAGTGAGGAGAATAATTTTCCTACATTCATACTGATCTTCCAGTTAACATTCAAGACTACAAAGTTTTAAATAACCTCTTTTCCAGTTCCTTTTTTGTTATATTTGTACCTCCTTTTTCCATACCCAGACCAGTGGTTCTCCAGGACACAGGGGATGGTAGAATTAATATACCCTTTAATTACACAAGTTGAACACACAGCAGTCTCAGAAAACTAGCACTAATACTGCCATGAATGTATTTGAAACTGTTTGGGGGCATATGCCCCCCATTTTAAAGTAGAGTAGCCTCTACCTAAGTTGGCAGAGCACACCCCAGTGCTTCCCAAGACCTCTTCCTCTTGGTGCTCATTCATCTTGCTTCCAAAGGTAATGGAATGACTCACAGCCAGTCTTTGTGCTGATGACTCTGAGCAGTTTAGGGTCTGAGACTCACTCTCTAGTTGTTCCCCCAGGAAGAGCTCAGGGGAACACTCTTCACTATGTGTGTGATTCAACAGCCAGTTTTGCTGGATATAAAATCCATGGCTTACCATTCCTTTCCCCAAGATTCTTGTGTATGTTTTCCATCTTCTTCAGGCAGGAAGTACTGCAGGTAAAAACTCTGAAGTTGTAAATTTTTTTTTTGTCCCAAGTGTTTGTTTTTCACTTTTAAACTCAGTAATTTGACTAGACTGTGTCATGCTGGGGGTCATTCTGAGGCAGAAGTCTCAGATGTACAGTGTGCTTTTTCAATAAGCAGTTTCACATTTCTTTTGGTTAATTTCAGGGAATTTTCTTTGAATTATGTTTTTAATATTTGTTTTCTCTCTCTGTTTTATCTTCTTAAGGGACTCCTTTTATCTGCATGTTTAAGCTTTGCCTATTTCCAATATTTGTTGCTTTTCTGAAATCTTTTTTGGTATTTTTAAATTTAAAATTATTTTCTTTTTTTAAAAATCTGCTGTCTCTTTTCAGACATCTTCTTTTGCTTATTCACCCTCACATTCCTTCTAATTTAGTCTGTGATTTTGATACAAACCTTTCTTTGATTTCTTGTCCACCAGTTCTGCAGTCTCATTTTTCAGTTTTCCTAACTGTTTTTTAGCTCATTTTGAAATAGTATGTTAATTTTATGTTTTGTGCTCATATCATTCTTCATGCTTTGCCTGTGGGGATGTTTATTCTTCTTTACACTCCCTTTTTCTTACAAGTGATCCCTTTGTATCTTTGCATGGGATATTTTGTTTTGGGTTTGTTGTTGTTGTGTTGTTTTGTTGTTTTGTCCTGGTTTTTTGTTTGGGGGCAGTATCAAGGTTTGAATTCAGGGCCTTGTGCTTGCTAGGCAGGTGTTCTACCAATTGAGGCAAGCCCCCAGCCTTTTTTTTGCTTTTCAGGTATTTCTGAGATAAGATCTCACATCTTGTTCAGGCTGGCCTGGGACTGTGATTCTCCTAGTATGGCCTCCCATGTAGCTAGAATTACAGACGTTTGCCACCACACCTGGCTCATTTGTTGAGATGGGGTCTCATGGGCCTTTTCCACAGTGTTGGCCTCAAATTGCAATCCATCCCATCTCTGCCTCTCGTGTAGCTAGGATTAAAGGTATGTGCCACCATGCTTGGCTGGGATTTGGTCTTGACATTTGTCTGTTGTCACTTTTAAATAAAATTTTGTAAGTGAAATTCATTTTCCTGAAATTTCCAATTAGAGGATTTCAGAAAAACTTTTCTGCCAGCACCGAGCTCCCTCCTCTGTTGTTTCCTATACTGCTAACAAATATGGCAGCTTGTTTACTGAGCCTCCCAGCTCCCTTACCCACCCTCACCATGTTCTGGGTCATCTCTTCTCTTTGTCTCTACCATCCCAGGCCCTATCAATTTTGATCCTCTGTGCAAGCCCTGTCTGAGAAGAGGCTCTGGAAGGGCAGTTTTGAGATATCACAGGGCTTGGGCTGTTCCCTGGGTGCTCCTTCCATGGGCCCTGTGGTCCCCAGCTGTTGAAAGAGGCCAAAACCTTCCCAACTGCACTGGCTGTCCTCAGAATTCCCCTAGACTTTTGCTTTTTGCTTGCTTCAAGAGATGGTCTAGCCCTTCCATAATTGCACTCCAGTCAAAGGCAGCATACGTCAGAAATTTTGTCACTGTCATTTGCTATTACAGTGGATCAAAGGGCAAAGTATATATCTTAGCTGTTTATGCAGAAACCAACAGTGTCTGGCAACTGAACATCCCTTAAAAATTGGTGTTCATGATATGCTTGAATGAATATTCTAGATAAATAGCAGGTTTCCTGTCTCTGTAATTATATTCTGAGCTGAAAGTAGCGGTAAATGTCTGTTTTAGTATCACACATTAATTTGGAAATTTTTGACTTGATTGTAATTTAGGTATAATTAATAATTTTTAGTTTTATTAATATTAATAAATAATTAATTATAAGATATTTAGGTCTGTTAATCTCTGTATTAAAATAGACATGAACTGAAAGATTATTTTAAATATTCTACTACCTACGGACTGACTTAAATTTAAAAATTAATCGTTAAAGTGAACTGAAAATTCAAATTTATGACAGGTGGGGAAAATCAGGCTGTGAGTCATTTATATTCCACGGTGAATACAAACAGTCTGGAAAGAAGAACAGTCTTTTTGTTGACTATTATTTTTATTCTTGGAATTGAGAACTTTGGTAGACTGCAATGGGCTTTTGAGCCTGGGTCTTGAACAGAGCTTGTTGGGAGATTACTCTTCATGGGAGTAAAGATATCAGCTATTTTAGAGCAATGGAGCTGACTGTAAATGGTAGTGAGTGGAGTGCTCCGAGGGTTCCCAGCTCGGGCTGATTCTGCAGCTGGTGGGAATTCCTCTGCACCTGTTGACACCTCCAGACCCCAGATGACGCCTCAGCCTGCAGTCTAAGGCCCTCCTTTGGCATCTTAAGGCAAGTCCAGGTGCACAAGGGTGCAATTTGGAAGTGACTTGGAGACTAAGTGCCTTGAGGGATAAACTTGAACCAGTGGGGAGCAGCCTAGAGCAAAGCCTGAGGTCCAGGAAGACTCTCTGAGGAGGTGAAGCCTGCTGTGAGGTTGTGGGGAAGGGAACTGGGCACCTTCGGGAAGAGAGAACATGAGCGTGAGTAAAGTGAGAAGACGGAACGCGCCTGTGGTCTGGAGCACTCAGTAGCAGGGGAGTGAGAAGGAAGGGTGGGGAGGCCATGGTGGCCTTGAGAGCCCATCCAGGCTGAGTGAGGGACAGGTGATTGGATAGAGGTGCTGGCTGCATGGCAAGGCTGCTTGGGAGACATCGGTCTGGAAGGTGAGGTGTCTGGGCAGCAAAGCAGGCAATTTCCACCTGGAGGACATGATGAGGACCTGACCTAGGACAGCAAGGAAGGATGGGAGATGCTAGAGCAGGTGGGAGACACCATACAGATGGCAGACGAGCTCAGAGCCCTCCTAACAGGACTCTAGGTATTGGCAACAAGGGATTGTCTTATTCTTCAGCGCCTGGAGAAATTGGGCGGCTGGATCAGAGCCTGCATCCTAAGTCACAGAACCCTCACCGGGAATACAGCGGTAGGAAGAAGGTATTGATGAGTACGAGCTAGCCACGAGAGTCAGTCCGTCAGACTTTAAGACAAAATCTAAGTTGACTTCGGATTTTAAAGTTAGAATTTTGAGACTGTCTACAGTAACAGTGTACACACAGCTGAGAGTACTAATGGATGGCAAGGGGCAAAACTTTCTCTGGGGGGAGGGGAAAACCTTCATTTTTCTACTTGATAATCTCAGCACATTTTCCTTATCATGTCATGCTTTTACCACTCACAAAGAGACGGTCCATTTAAACAATAGCCCTAGATTTCACTTTGTTCAGTTCTGGGCCACTCTGACCTCTGGATTACTACCTGATGGAGGTCTACAAACCCTTCTTGTGTTGGTGCATTTTTAAAATATGTCTAAATTGAAGACCTACACTTTGGGCTTCAAATTGGTTTTCTTACTGCAATATAATTCTGACATAAAATTATGGAAAAATGACTGATCAAAATCCAAATCCTGATGAAAGAAACCCGAGGCAGGTGATCAATGGCACAATTATAAAGCTATTACTCATTATAGGGCATTGGGTGCCAGCTTCAAGAGCTACAGGCGAAGGTGGAGATGAATGTTTCTTTGAAGTTTGAGTCCGGTGAGGATAAAATGGGCCCGTTTATTCTGCTGTTCTATTCCTGGTGCTGGTGGTCGATGCTGCGTGGTAAAATGTTCAAATTGCAATGACAAGTTGAACTTCAAGGGGGAATTAGAAGGAATGGCCCTTGACTGGACTTCTGGGCATGACGTTCATTTCCTCACTGGTCTGTGGAGATAGGATTTTGAGCTCTTTGTTCTTGTAGGCAGTTTAGGTCTCAGAAGACTCTTGGGGATGACTGTCTTTGAAAGAAATGTCAAGACCTAATTCTCTTATGTTTGGGTCAGTTCAAACATTCTTTCATCCTAATTCTCAGGCACTTAGCAGCCACCATGCTCAGCCACTGCTTCAAGGACAGTGGGAAGACGGGCAAAGATGAGGGAAAACCAAACAGATAGCATTAAGCGCTCTTCAGAGAATTAAATAGGAAGTCAATAGAAGGTATAGAGTGGGAAAGGGTATTTAAGATAAGGTAGGGGGAGTAAATTATGAGGAGAGAGACTGGGGAGGGCCCAGACCCAATATGAGGTATACACTCAAGTGGTTTTTTTTTTGGCAGGGGGAGATGGCACTGGGGTTTGAACTCAGGGCCTCACACTTGCTAGGCAGGTGCTCTACCACTTGAGCCACTCTGCCAGCCCTTTTTTGTTTTGGGTATTTTTGAGATAGAGTCTGGTGAACTTTTTGCCTGGGCTGGCCTTGAACCATGACCCTCCTCATCTCTGCCTCTTGGGTAGCTAGGATTATAGGTGTGAGCCACTGGTACCCTCACTCAGTGTTTGAAGGAACAGAAACAGCTAGATGTGACAAGGAACACATCAGAGTTGGGAGATGGGCAAGAATCAGAGGGTGCAAAGAGCTCTGATAAAGGATGGGTTTGTCCTAAATGTAGTAATCAGCCTTAAATCATTAAAAAAAAAAAAGAAGGAAAGAAAGAAAACTCCTTGAACTTCTCTATTTGAGTCTACTGAAGATGGCCTAGGAGTTGAGGCAGGAATCCTGAAAGCTGGAGATCTCTGGGAATTAGAATGGTGTAGCCCATGTTGACAGACAGATGTGACAGGATTCACCAATGGGCCAAAAGGGAGGAGCTGGCCATAGTGGGACTCCTTGAGAGTTTGGGTATGAAAAGCTGATGGTGATGGGGGGAGATATTGAGATTGAAGAGTTCCCAAGATGTGGGTAAGGGAGGGTAGTGGAAAAACTCTGTATTCCCTGCAAGTCTGAGATGATTTAAGGAGCCCTGTCAATAGGTTATAGGAGTTTATAATTTTGGGAGGAGTTGGGGACAGAAGAGAGGGATGGAGAGTCCAGCCAAATGATAGATGGAGCCTGGAACCAGGATGGGATTCCTGGGCCTTCACAGAGAGAAGGAGAGGGCCAGTGGAGCTGGTGTCAGAACAAGGGGAGGAGCCAGCACAGGGGCTGGGCAGGAGAAGCCTGGATTGGTGGGGTCCTGGGGTCCTGAAAGCTGAGAAGGGGTTTTAGCAGGGCAGAGTGACCACTGTGGTAAAGGATGCTGAGAAGATCAGATGAGCATTGAGGGTGGGGCTGGGAACCACCAACTTGGCCACAGAGAGCTCAGGCATGCCTTGGTAAGAGGGATCTCCTCAGAGTGGGACAGCTGGAGGCTTGATTGCAGTGAGGTCAGGATGGAGTCCCACAGCAGAGCTGTTTCTCAAAAGTGCAGGTTTGTCTGCCATTAGGGAAGACACTGATGAAACAGAAGGGAGAGGAAAGTGTAGGATCCCAGACTTTGAGATGAGTGGGTCTGGACACTGGGGAGCTCATTGAATTGGGGGAGCCCTGGGGGTACGGAAGTGGCAAGAGCTAGATCCTCTGTCCTTAGTTATGGTGCCTGTGTAGACAACAGCTGTAGGCATTGGTGCTCACTGACCCACCAGCCACAGTCCTCAGGCTGGATTCTGCCTGAAGTTCTTGCCAGACCAATTAACATGGAATGTGGCAGGTTCCTCACTCCTAGGGATGACCCTAGAATTCTGGGAGCCAGAGTCAAAGGAGCCCCTTTGTCAGCAAGGATCTCCATGCTCCTTGGGAATGCAGCAGGATTCCTAAGTCTCCCTCACTTTC
This sequence comes from Castor canadensis, assembly GCF_047511655.1. Classification (NCBI taxonomy): domain Eukaryota; kingdom Metazoa; phylum Chordata; class Mammalia; order Rodentia; family Castoridae; genus Castor; species Castor canadensis. The sequence goes on from NC_133392.1 coordinate 5,850,282, forward strand.
TACATCCATTTGCCTTCAAAGGGCTTCCTGCCTCCTGTCCTTCAAAGAACTGTGTTCATTTCTCCACCCACTTCCCTGTCTCAGATTCTTTCTTGTTGCTTTCCTTTTTGCCTGTCATGACTCATGCTGCCCTATGACTGGCTTGATTTCTTCTGGGTTACATGCGCAAATCCTTTAAGTCATGAAGCTCTGTGACTCAGAGCTTCTGCAGGGGCTGAAAGAGTTAAGATGTGTTTTTTTTTTCAGAGCACATTGGTATTATAAAGTGTTTATGAAGTGCCTCCCCCTGGCTATGGTGGCAAGGAGGCCAAGAGGCTTTGGAGGAGATGGGTGAGGGCTCTGTTCTGCTGCTTCCTAATTGGGGGGATGTTTGGCAAGCGCAACAACCTTCCTCACACAGGATGCTCAGACTACACTGCACACCCTACGAGGCTCCATTCAGACACGTCTACATGAACAGAAACAGCACCTCCCATGGGTGTGCTGTGTGCAACACCCATGAGTCATGTACAGGAGGTCTGATTCAATGGATCTGTTTCCTTCTCTATAGAAGAGAGTTGATGATCTCATGCATGTAAACCTCCTGATGTGACACTTGACCAAATCATGTGGCAATAGTGTGTGACAGGATGCTAAGAGGTACAGGAGTGGTCTTTGTCCTTGGCCGGGTTTATGTCTAGATTGAGAGGCAAGATGAACCCCTTAAAAATACCTCCTGGGAGGCGCATGAACCTTGGGCAGCGCACACTGGCCAGCCTCCCAGTGTCTGTATGGATGTTTTCTTTTTCTCCTGAGGACCTCTGCCTGTCAGCCTGCTGTCACCTGTGTGGCAGGTGAGAAGTGCCAGGGAGTCAAAGTTCTTTGGGAGGCAGTTCTGTGATAGCTCCTGAGAGTTGGCGTGCAAATCTCCAGCTCCCTCACCCTCTACAGTGCAACCCAGAAGTGTATGTTCTACACAGGCTCCCAGCACCTGGCCATCATTTTGCTGCTGGGTGTGGGCTTACACCCTTGAGTAAAAGTCAGTCTTCCCTAGTGGCAGGTCAGTGTCACATGGGTATCTTGCATACAGTAGCCTGGAACCTGCTACCTCAAAGTAGGGCAAGAGCAGCCTGCCCATTTGACTCCCACTTCCTCTTAACCCGTTTATCAAGGTACCAGAAATACTTCATAGCAGACAACACCTTGGTTCCAGCTTCAGGCCATCTGTCTAGTGGCGCTGATGACAAATGTCACCCCTTCCTGGTGACTGGCATGTTTCCACGTGACCCAGAGCCAGGGTTGCAGTTTTTTATCTCCATTTCTGATGGTTACCTCCTGTTGGATGTTTCCTCCAGCTTGTCCTTATCAGGATGTGCACAGGTCCTTGAGCAGGTTAACTGACCTCTCACTGCATTAATGAAGATAATGGAGTCTACTGTATAGAGTCTTTGGAGAATTAAATGAGATGGTCCTTTACAATAAAAGCTCAGCACAGGGTTACCGCAAGTGCTCAACAATGTAAGTTCTGATTGTTGTCATTGTCAGTGGAACCATTTAGTTATGTTGCTGCTTGCTTTTGGACTGCTTTTAAAGTCTCATCCTGTTGGAGGTTTTGTGTGAGTCCTGCTGGGCCATCTGAGTGTCCTTAGCTCACAATCAACTCCAAGTGCTTCCCCTGGTCCCCACTGACTGCCCCTCTCTTCACACTACCCATCTCTTTTTGGGACACTTGCCATCCCAGGCCAGGTCCAGATGGCTGACAGTGGCATTGGGAGGTGACAGAAGAGCTGAGGAACTATGTAAATGTGCTGGGACTTGGGGTGCCCTCAGTGATATCCTCAAAACCAGGCCCAAAGCCCAAGCAACAGGACAGAAAACACCACCAAGTGCTCAGGAGAAGGAAGGGCCCGGGATGCCCTGGCCTCAGTAACTCTCCAGGCTAATCCTTCCTCTCGCCTTTCAAGGCCATCCTTGCCTCTGCATCCCAAACCAGCCCTGTAATGAACACCCACTGTGCCATCTGCAGTCCATCCCTCACTGTGACATGCCCTCTAGCTCCTTAGACAGACACTTTTATCACCACAGCTGACATGCCTGACACCCCTGGTCACATGCTACCGCAATATTTATAGGCTTGTGGATTGCAGATCCTGATAAGGGGAGGAAGGCTAGGAGGGGAATCAGACGCCAATAATGCAGGTTCGGCTCTCGTCAGTATCTCCGTAAATCATGCCATTGCTTCAGGATGCTCAATATTTTCGTATTCATCTCCATTTTTCAAGGTGTGAGTTGTAACAGCATCGGGTGTGTCTCCATGGACCTATGACTACACCAACGAGCTTGAGAAGACTTCATAACATCCTTAGAGGCCTAATTGATAGGCAAAGGTGTGTTGAGTGCTGGCTACATCCCAGGGACAGCGCCAGGGCATGTGGCTGCAAAGACCAGTAAGAGACAGACTATGCTCCCCTCACTCACCCCACCCTATCCCCAAACCCTGTTTGCTGGAAGGGAGGACCTAGGTAAATAATTACCTGGTGATCAGTGCAACCATGACAGTGTGTCCTGAGGGATGTGGTTGGGAACCAGAGCGGACTGTGGGTCACTTGCTGTGGGGACTCAAGGAAGACTTTCAGAGGATAGGTTTGTTTCCTTAAAACGTTTTGTTTAAAAGTTATGCAAAATACACATAGAAGTTATCATTTAACCCTTCTTAAATGTTCAGTAGTGTTGTGACAAATGGCTGGCGGGGTGCTTTCCATGATATGAACCACAGATAGGCCATTGGCAGCTGGCTTCTTTGTGTTGATAACCCAGAGGCTGTTGCTCTAAGCCCTGAGGCTGGAGACATAGGGCTCCAAGCTTTCAGAGCTAGAGGTGTCTTGCGTATTGCTCCGAGCTTACAGTACCACCGCCTGGCAGCTGGAGTTCCTGGTGGTGGGACACTTGGCTCTAATCATTGGCAGCTCTAACTCTTCTAGAAAACAGGGCTTCAGTCTGCATGCTCGCAGCTCCTGCCTTCAACTCTTCACAGCCTCGTTTCTTCCGTAGCCCCAGGTTCACCTCCATCTCTTCCCTTTTTAATACTTCTGCCATCCTTCATCGTTGCTTGTGGCTTCTGCCCTTGGTCACTTACTGGAACTTGTAAGCTGCTTTCTACTGTTACGGCTCAGAGCTTTGGGTAATCGGGGCTCTTAGCTCTCAGTGTGTCTCACTGGAACTCTTCTGCTACCTCCTCACTGCTGCTGCTTTTGCTGCTGCCACTGCCAGGATGGGAAGCTCCAGGGTTTTTTGTGCTTTTCATGAAACCAGCTCACTCTACCTATGATAAAGAACCCAGTAGGCAAAATATCATTTGAGAGAAGCCTTAATTAGGAGCTAATGTCTCTCCTAATACAGGTACATGGGAGATGTCTTCTAGACTAACCTCACAAGACAGAAAAACAGCCAGCTTTTAAGGCTGGCAAAGGGGCGTGACAGGCTTGTGTGTGGATTGTAACTCCACCAATCACAAGATTTACCTAAGGACCAATCACAAGCCTTTCATTGAACCAGTCACAGGCTTTTTTGCTGAGTCAATGGGGTGGTGCTGAAAGTGGCTGGAAGATGGCAGAGGCCTCTACAGTTCATCAAAGCTTGTCTTGTCCAGAGTGAAGTCTTCCAAAGCCACACAAGTTGCCTGGAGCCATCATGACTAGCGCAAGGCCTCCTGAAACAGGAGTTTCTTCAAGTTGTCATGGAGTGTTCAAAGCAACCTAGATGCCATGATGACTGTCTGCCAGTTGTCAAAAGACAGGCTGCTTGGTTGACAGCTGCCCGCTCAAGGCAACTGGGCACAATTGAAGGGTCTGGCAGCTGTCAGTCAACAAATCAAATTGCCAGCCCCCAACAGCTTAACTTTTTGAAGAGTGCTTACAGTAAAGACCTCTCATTAATAACTTCATTCTTCACATTATTTAGCAATGCTTAACTCCTAGCCAAATATCCTTAGGAGAGGTGGGTCCCTCTGATGGGTCTCAGTGTTAACTATATTCACATTATTGTGGGGTCTCAAGAGCTTTCATATTACAGGACTCCAACTCTGTCCACCAAACACCATTCTCCTTCCCCAGCCTCTGGCAACCACCAGTCTACTTTCTGCCTGTGAATTCGGATGTTCTGGGTCCATATAAGAGTTTGTAACATAGTGTTTATTGTTACTAGAACTGGTAGTTTCCAGGGAGGAGGTCTCCAAAAGGGAGGAGGCCTCTACTTGGACCTTGGGTAACAGCTTTATGATGTTGGCACAAAAAAAGAATTTTAGGATCCATCAAGGTAGAGAACAAGAAAGTTTATGAGTAAAGAAAAACAAAGAAAGGATAGTACAACCTAGACCTGGGTTCAGGCACATATGATAACAGGCACAGTGAGTACTCGGATGTCAGGGATATTTATGGTAAAAAAAAAGTGGGTTGGGAGTTATCTTAAAGTTGCCTTAGGATGGAGATATAGGACATCTGCTATATTCAATCATTTTTGTAGTTACACTGTTTGACATTATCACTTGGACCCAGAGATATCAAGTCTGGTCAGTTTACTACATATTAGGACATTATGACACAGATATCTGAATATCCCTTTAAACAAAGGATGGTTTTTCCAGATGCTCTCTTCAAGACAGGTGTCCTACCTTAACATACTTTTTCCTTCCTTGCAAATACCTCTGTGCCCAGAGGAGTTATTTTACCAATTTTTTTTTCCTAGGATAAGTGTTTTTCTTAACGATATTCTTTTTTTATTCATTTATTCACATGTGCATACATTGTTTGGGTCATTTCTCCCCCAGCCCACTGCCCCCACCCTGTCCCCCCCACCTCCCCTAGCTTCCAGGTACAGCCTGTTCTGCCTTTATCTCTAATTTTGTTGAAGAGAAAAACATAAGTATAATAAGAAAGACAAAGCGTTTTTGCTAGTTGAGATAAAGACAGCTATACAGAGAGATTCCTAGCATTGCTTTCATGTACAAATGTGTTACAACCCAAGCTGATTCATCTCTACCTGACCTTTACACTGGTTCCTGATCCCCTTCTCGTGTTGACCTCTATCGCCTTAAGGTTTCTGTATTAGTTCCTCTGGAGTGGGGACATCAAATGCTTTCATGTTTTGGGTTTTCTACCTATCCCCATATCTCCCATATGTGCTCTCCCCTTGTCATGTGACCCAAGTCCAACAACATTACTGTATTAAAAATATGGAACGCTTCACAAATTTTCATGTCATCCTTGCACAGGGGCCATGCCAATCTTCTCTGTATTGTTCCAGTTTTAGTATATGTGCTGCCGAAGTGAGTACTCTAAGATATTCTTGCTCATTTCCCAGAGTGCAGTAGTCATTTGGGCAATGTTGGAGGGAAAGAGCTGCTTCCTTCCTTTCTCTTTCCTTCCCTCATTCCTTCCTTTTTTCTTCTTTTTGTACTAAATGTTGCAGCTTAGTGACTGAGTGTGAAGCTTAAAGTAAAAAAAGAAAAAATATTAGTGCCTCTGTGTTTTTAATCAGTACAATGTTGATCTCTTAATTCCTGGCTCCTGTTTCCAGTGCTTCATTTTCTCTAATCTATCTTGCCTCGTTGTGACTGGCTTACTTCACCTAGCATAAGGTCCTCAAGGCTTGTTCTTGTTATAACATGTATTAACATTTCCTTCCTTTTTAAAGCTAAATAGTATTCCTCTGTATGGGTTGAGCACATTTTACTTAACCATTCATTCACGGACAGACGTTAGGTTGTTTCTACCTCTTTGGTATTGTGTATGATGTTGCTACAAACGTAAGTACAGAAGATGGGCATTTAAAAGATGAGTCCTGATAAAGCAGAAATTTCCTGGCAGAGCCAGGGGAAAGCAGGGCCTAGGAATATTTGAAGAGCATGAACTAAGGCCCTGGACCATGGTGACACAGTGAGCTTGGGGATGGCATAGGATTCTCTGGTCTTGGGTCTCAGACTCTCATGATGCAAAGAAAGGGAGGCAAGGCTGCACAGCAGACTGAGTCAGGAACACAAGTGTCACAGAAAGACCACAAGCCACAAGGTAGCATATGAAGAGGTTATGATTAGATGCTGGGTTTCTCTGGAGTAAAACACATTGAAATTCTCCTGGATTTCAATTGAGCACACCTGTCACCTGTCCCCAAGCCAGGTATATTTTCTGCTGGGCTGCTTATAAAGGATGGTGTGAACCCAAAGCAGGATTCAGCACTGAATCCTATTGTGAGGCTGGCAAAGCTTTGCTGTCACTGCTCAGGGCATTGTGTCTTTCACAGTACTGAGGATTCTTAGGACTGAGTTGAGTTCTAATAACTCAGTGATTGTGGAGTTACTTAAGACCCCTGAATCTCACAGGCTTTATCTGTTAAATGAAAATGATATGGGTCACTTTAAAGAATCCTTAGACTCCCCAAAGTCTATGCTCTCACAAATTCTATCAAAATTTGTGTTAAATATGCTGTTCTCCCCTTTTGCCCTGTGGAAATATAATTCTACAGATCAATGGCCTTGGACAAATTGCTTAACCTCTCTTGGTGCCTCAGTCTGAGTCATCATTTTTGCAAAGATGGTTAGAATAATAGCATTAAGTTTCCCCAGCAGGTTACCACACTATCTATGTGGGACTTGTACAAGAAAGCATTCAGAGCAAGTCGTTCCTGTTCCTTCCAGTCTCTCTCTCTCAAAACCACCTCTCTCTAGCTCTCAGACGTTTACGCCTGATGCACAGAATCTCCCCAAGCACTTGTTTCTAGAGTTCCCTACCTTCCTCAGGCCCTAATGTCTTCTTTGACTGATGTGTAAAGTAATGCCTTCCTGACTCATCCAATTGTCAGCCTGCACCAAAGTCAGATCAGAGACAGGTGGGTAACTTGGTCCTTTGCCTCTGCAACTTCCTTTCACACACCCTGGCCATCTTTGGGACATAGCACACCCTTTCTGCCTTTTCATCTTAGCTCTTTTCCTTTTAGGGAAATGCCTTCCTGTGTGTAGCTGCCAGAAGTCCTTCTCTTCTTCAAGGTTCCCACCTGTGATAGTTAATCTTGATTGTCAGCTTGAATGGATTGAGAGACACCCAGGAGATTAGCAAAGCACACCTCTCGGTGACCACGAGAGCATTTCCAGAGACTAATAACTAAGGGGGGAAACCCACTCCGAATGTGGGTGTACCATCCTATAGGCTGGGGTCCCAGATGGATAAACGGAGGAAGCCTTTTATCCATGGGAAGAAGGAGGAAGCCCTCTAGCGCAGGCATTCGGCTTCTCTGCTTCCTGGCTTTTTTGAGGAGAACATCCTTGCCTCACCATGCTCTTCTGTCACGATATTCTGACTTACCATAGGCCCAGAGCAATGCATCCTGCTGACCATGGTCTGTAACCTCTGAAATTGTGAGCTAAAAATAAGTCTTTCCTCTCTGTTTTCTTATATATTTTGACCACAGTGGCAAAACGCCAACACACCACCAAATGCCCTACCCTCACCCAGCTGAACAAGGTCATGCCTAATCACCCAGGAAGAACATTTACTCCCTCCATTGAGTGAGATCCACTCAAGATTTGCATTACCTCCCCCCCCCAAAAAAAATCAATAGGTAAATTATTACATGTGTGTGTCTATGTTCTTTAGGTGACGTATGTGCAGCTTTTATTAGATTCTCAAAGTCTCTGCAACCAGAAATGAATGTTAAGAACCACTGGATTGTAAAATCTAATGTAAAACTAAAAATCAATTAAAAAAATAGGAACATACAGGGAGTGTTTATCTAATTTCCATAGAAAGGATCTGTGAGCACCATAGGCTAAGAATATAAACATACAGGAATTGTAAGAGAGTTGTCTTTGTGAAAAACTAATTACTGTGTATTATAACACAGACAAAGTAATCTTAAGGACTGATAGAAAAGGTGCATGTTCTTTTTTTGTATTGTATTAGTTTCCTGTTGCTGCTGTAACAAAATACCACAAATACAGTACCTTAAAATAACACAGATTTACTTCCTTATAATTTGGAAGATGGAAGTTCAAAATGGTTCTTGGTAGGCTAAAATCAGGTGTCAGAAGAACATATTCCTTCTTGAAGCTTCAGGAGAGAATGTGCTTTTCTGCCTTCTCCAGGTTTCTGGCTCTGGTGGCTGCCTGCTTTCTTGGATTATGACTCCTCCCTTCAACTTTGGGGCCAGTAATAGCCAGCTGAGAGCTCACATCATATCCTTGTGACAGTGACTCTTCCAGATACAAGGTCCCTTGGGCAGCCATAACAAATGACTCAAAATAAATCCATTCCCTCATGGTTTTAGATGCTAGAATTGTAAAATTTAGATGTTGGCAGGGTTGGCTGTGAGGGAGGCTGTGTGTTGCCTGCCCCTCTCCTGGCTTCTGATGGCTGCCAAAAATCCCCAGAAGCCCTTGGCCTATGGCAACACAACCCATACTCTGTCTATTGTTACCTAGTGTTCCCTTCTGTTTCTTGTTTCATCAGGACAGTAGTCATTGAATTAGGACCCACCCTATTTCACATGCTCTTAATTTAATTAATGACATCGGCAAAGACCCTATTTTCACATAAAGGTCACATTCCTAGGTTGTATGGACATGCACTTTGGGGACACTATTCAACTCAGCACAGTTGTGATTACATTGGGCCGACTTTGATAGTCTGAAGTAATCTCTCTCCCCTTTTTTTTTTTTGGCAGTATTGTGGTTTGAACTCAGGGCCTCAAGTTGTAGGTGCTCTACCATTTAAGCCACACTCCTTGCCCTAATTTGATTTAGTAATTTTTCAGATAGGATTTCAGGCTTTTGCCTGGGGCAGGCCTGGGACTGTGAGTCTCCTCCCTCTGCCCCCGCATTGCAGGAGTGTGGGCCTGCACCACCACACCCAGCTTGTTCTTTGAGACACAGTCTCACTAACTTTTTGCCCAGGTGGCCTTGAACCACAATCTTTCCTATCTCTATCTCCTGAGTAGCTGTGACTTACAGACATGCACCGCCACACCTAAAAATCTATTTTTAATGTCAGCTGATCTATGACCTTCTCCCCCAGTCATACAACTTAACATATTCAGGGATCTGGGGATTAGGATGTAGACAGCCTCAGACAAGGAGGGAACATTATTCTTCCTATAGAGATATAGAAGGCCTCAGAGCCCAGAGAGGTTCTAGCTAGATTGCCCCACTCCTGGCCACAGCACTATCCACAGAAGGACTTGAGGGAGACCCTGGAGACCCCCATGCCCTTGTAGGACCACACTCCCAGGTGCCACCCACCAACGCATCAGCAATGAGTCCAAGAAAGCATCTGTAGTTAGAGCTGGATTTCCTGCTCTGTAGTGCTACATGAACAACTGTCTGAGGTCTTGCCCTCTCAGCTGCTTCATCTTCTCATGTCTAGCTGCCTTTTCCTTCTTGTTTCATCCACAAAACCTCCATGTTCTTGCCGTTGAATCATCTGAGAGCCTTTAAAATGGCCTGATGCCCAGAGATTCTGGTTTGCACAATCTAGGGTGGACACAGGCATTGGAGTTGTCAGAACTCCCTGGAGCTGCTGCTAAGGCATAGCCAGGGCTTGGGTGCTGCCTGGGCCCACTGCTGAGTTTCTAGATCTCATTCTTCATCTGGCATCACCTGTTTTCTTACTCCTTACAACACCCCAGCAGGACTGATGGTGCAGAGTCTTCTTTGTGTTTATTGTTCATCGACAAGGTCTTTTCATACTATGGGTTGCCTGAGACCCATGGGCCACTGTCCCAGCCTTGCGTGTACTTGTGTTGGAGAGGTTTGAGCATAGGAATGACATGATGTGATTTCAGATGATCAAGGTCTTCCCAGTTTCTGCATGGGAAGTGGACTGTGGAGCATGACAAGAAGCAGGCCGGCAAGCAGTGCAGGTATCTAAGAGGACCTGCAGTAGTCCAGGAAAGGGAGAACGGGGTGAGGAGGAGTATAGAGTGGAAAAGTCAGCTCAGGCATATGGGTGCATCTGGGCGCACTGTGCTCTTTAGCAATGAGGGTAGCACATTGCACAGGTGGCAGAGGAGGAGGAAACCCTGATTGCCCTTTAGATATGTCAAATTGGAAAACCTACTGGAATCCAAGTGAAGGTGGCAAGTGGGCAATTTAACCAATAAGCCTGGCAGCTCAGTGGAGAGGTTGGGGCTGGAAATGAAAACTTGGATGTCTTTGGTAAGTATTTAATGCTCCAGGGCCAAATGGGGTCACCCAGGGAGTCATGCAGATAAGGTGAATCCTGAGGGCCACAGTCAATGGTCAAGAACATGGGGAGGGATGTAGTAAGAGAGATAGAGAAGGAATAATCAATAAAACTGAAGTAAGGGGGAAACAAGGGACTTCTGGCATCCCAAAATCTGGAGGAAGAGTTTCATGAAGGAAATAATGATCAGCTGACCCACTAAAGCAGATCTAACAGCAGGTCTGAGAACTGACTGTTGGATGTTCATAGTGGACATCAATGGTGAACATGACAGCAACAAGACAAAGGTGGGTAAAGGCCCAGCTGGAGTGGGTTCAGAGAGAAAGAAGAGGGTGATCAGCAGGATAATACCTGCTACCCCTAAGTTGTCCAGATCTGAATCCCCAGAGCCTGTGAACATGTCACCTAACATAGTAGAAGGGGACAACTGCAGATGAGATTAAGTTCAGGATCTCGTGATGGGATGCTATCCAGGCAGGCCCAGTTATGCCCAACTATAACAGTAGATGAAGCAGGAAGCTGTCAAAGCCAGACTGGAGGATAATCCATTGCTGGCTTTGGATGGAGCCAAGAGACACACAGAAGCTATTGGAATGTGGGCAGTGTGCAAGACTCAGAAATGGCCAGGAAGTGGGTTTTTCCCTAGAGGCTCCAGAAAGGACACACCCCTGCTGACACACTGATTTCTCCTCCAGAATTGTATGACTTCCAGAACTGTATGACAATAAATGTTGTTTGTTTTTAGCCTCTAGGTTTGTGGTTGTTTGTCATAGCAGTGATAGGAAACTAACACAGGAGGTCACATCACACGTTTGCACGGGGTTGGGGATGACCCAGATCTAGTAAAGAAGAAAACATAATGGTGGAGAGGATGAAGAGCTAGTCAGTCACAGGAAGATGAAGATGACAAGATTTTCTCATAGCATCTGTTCTCTCCATGAAATAAAGAGGAAGGGTTATCAGCTGCGATGAAGAGGGAGAAGGAAGCAGAGAAGAAGAAGGAATTAGAGGGAGGATTTAGGTAATTCTATTTTCTATAACCTTTCCCAAAGGAATAAACACCAATGTGCACAAAGTTTAGTTTGTAAAATGTTTCCCACAGTATTGTTTAAAATAGTGAAAAATTGGAAACAGCCCAAAAGGCAGACAAGAAAATACTAACTAAAGAAATTATGTTGTATCCATGATGGATTACTCTGCAGCTATTTTAGAAGACCATTTAATTAAATATGAAAATGTACTATCTTGTTAAGTGAAAGAGGTTACAAAACATGTGCAGGATGAAACCAATTTTGTAGAAATGCTGTGTGTAAATATATGCATTTAAAAAGACTACGGAAATACACTGAAATTTAAATAATTATCTTTGAGTGAGAGTTATAGATATTTTAATTTACGCTTCTTACTTGCTTGTATTTTTATATTAGTACAAGTTATTACATCATAAGGCCATTGTGTGTGGAAATATGAAAGGAAAAATAGTCAAAAAGGTAAGGATTTGGAAAGTAACATTTACCAGTTAGATGCTAAGTGCTCCACTTGTGGTTTATTTAATGATCAAAATGACTCTTTGAAGGAAACATTTCATTCATAAGTTATTAATGAGGAAATTAAGATCCTCCCCCCACAAAAAAAAAACCACGAACTTGTTCGATGTTACCTGAAATCAGAGACACGTTTGGAATCAAATCCCCTCTATCACAGTCTACACTACTGCATCTTCCTGTGTGTCCAGTGTGCACCATGAAAACCTCGGGGACAACAGAGATAGGAGACACCACACTCCTACCTTGAGAGCCTGGCTTGTGGTGCATGATGGAAAGACTGTCATGGATGTTAAGGGCTCAGCGACAGTGGACACTGGTCAGGTGGCATTCACTTTGCCAAGAATAGGACACTCATGGTAAAAACACTGCAATGGAAAACACAAGCACACACACACACACACACACACACACGAAATTAAAAGTTGTCAGAGGTGAAGCTGCACCTGGTCTGATATGTTCCATCCTGGGGAGAAGGTATTCTGTTCCAGTAATTGTTGTGATCTCTTATGGGTTGAATTGTGTCCCTCCAAAAGATATGTTCAAGTCCCAACCCCTGGTACCTGGGAACATAACCTTATTTTGAAATAGGATCCTTGGAGATATAATCAAAGTGAAGATGGGGTCATCTTGGGTTAAGGTAGATCCTAATGGATTGATGGAGTCCTTCTAAGATTTGGATATAGAGACTCAGACAGACAGACAGACAGACAGAGAAGAATGCCTGTAGAGATGGAGGCAGACGTTGGAGTGAGGCTGCCACAAGTCAAGGAATGCCAAGGGAGCACCAGAAGGCAGAAGGGAGATATGGAGCTGATTTTTCCCTCTGAGTCTCCAAAAAGGTATCAACCCTTTTGCCTCCTGGATTTCAAACTTCAGACCTCCAGAACCACAGAGTACACATCCCTGCTGTGTTAAGCCACCCAGTTTGCAGAACTGTGGTAGGGGGGGAACCCTAGGAAACTGGTAAAGTGTCCAAAAAGAGAGGGTTGGACTTGTATTTGGAAGAGTTCATGGGAGCCTGGCAGCTTGGGATTGCTTCTGGGCAAGACTGCTAATGTTGGGGGTGCACATTTAGGTCACCTTGCTTGTTCCACAGCCTGGAGGGATCTTTGGACAGAGCAAAGGCAGGAGCTCAGTCTCAAGACTGACATTAGAAGAATTCTCTGCCTGCCAAGGAGGGCTAGCCTTTCTCAGTGGGAATGAAAAGAATAGGAAAGGGACTCAGCATGCACTTAGACTGACACCGTTATCAGTGAGGCAGGGATGCTCTTGATTCTGTTGATGGTTGGGGAACAATGTCTGAGTTTCGGAATCTGATGGTCAGGAAAGTGCAGTTGAATCACTGTACACGGAGGTGTTTTAAACAACAGTGTACAGCTACATATCCAATATGGCACCCACTAGCCACATGTAGTCCATTACATCTTTTCAAATTTAGTTTTCAATGTGTGTATGACAAGGTTCACTCTTTTTGTGTATGTTTCCAGGAGCTTTGAAAATGTATAGAGTGCAGTAATGGCCTCCACAATTAAGATACACAGAAGTGCCACCAACCCAAAATATTCCCCTGGGCTCTTCCTTTGTCATCAACTTTTTTTTCAATTCCTTAAACCCTGGAAGCTACTGAGCTGTTCTTTATTCCTCATATTTTGCCTTTCGTAAATTTAATTTTAACTAATAAATAAAATAAGTCACTTCAACAGTTGCCCTAGTCACATTTCACATGCTCAATATTCAAATGAAGCCAATGGCTACCGTTTTGGTTCATGCAACTATGGAATATTTGCATCTTTGCATAAATTCTGTGGAACAGTGCTAGTGAAAGCACATTTATTCCATGGTTCTTAGATGTTTGGGGATGTTATGCCCTGTATGGGTCCTCTTCCCAGAAAAAAAGGCACTTAATACAGATGTATAAAAAAATTTGGTGCAATTTTCAGGGCATCCATCGATCCATCTCAGCTTCTCTATAGGGTTTGAGATACCTAAATTTGCTGTAATGGTCAAAGTCTGCAAGCACTTTCCTCAAACCTCGTGTTCTGCCTTCCGTCTTCAAGTTGGACAGTTGACTGAAGCATCGTCTTGTAGCTTGCTGTGTCACTTCAAGGGGCCAGATGACAGGCAGTTATTCCTGGGGACTGCTCTGTGTACAACATTCTGCCCATTGAGCTACCTGCTCTTATTGGCAAGAATGAGTCTTTGGAAATCATCGTTATTAGTAAATATGAATTGCAGGCATTTGAAAGATTTGATGAACGTTTAACTTCTGTCACATTAAATCTTCTTTGTTAAAATGTAATGGTGAAGTATTTTCAAAAAAAGCTTGGTATGTTAAAAGGGTAGCTTGTTCCTTAAATAATTCTACTCCAGGTCAATTTCACCCTGAAGTGGCTTCCTTCTGTTCCACAGTTCAGGTGCAATAATTGTGTTTGCTTTACTGATGCTCTCCTGTCCATGATTCCTGTTCATGCTGGCTCCTGCCTGCCTCCCAACAGATGTGAGTAAATGCCTCCCCCTCATCCTACATGTGCCCAGGTTATAGAATGCCCCATGCAAAATGGGAAAGACCTGGCATCACTACTGTGAATAGCTACTCCTGTTCAGATCCTATGTCACTGTGCAATATTCTTTCATCAGAGGAAAATATTTTAGTGACTTGCCTACGAAGACCTTTCTTAGCACAGAATGAATCATAACACCAGAGAGGTTATCTGGTTCATTTTAATGTCTCATTTGAGACTATTCCTTTGTAACCCAGTTATCTTCAGAGATCTTCAGGTCTCAGGATATCTAGCTAATAGTACCTCGATTCTCATCCCAGGCCTGTTAGGTACTGTTAAAGGAGAGTTCAGCAAATGGTGTGTGGTTTCCCTTCTCATGAGGAAGTTGGGCCAGAATCCTCTTCTCAAAATAGTCTGCTTCTCATGGTGGTTCCTAATCTCTACTCTGCAGAAAGCCCAACCAAGTCTCCTCTGCCCCTTCTAGATTCATCCCCCAACTTCCATCTTCCAGGGATATAAGCTGTTTCTATTGAGCAGAGCTTTTCTGCACATTTGCAGGTCCCAGAAATATCACTGCACACTGCAGGGAGCACTCTAAAAATCCACCTTGTGTGTTTCTGATCTAGGAGGCCTCTTGGACCCTTTGTTAGGCAATTCCTTGCCTTCCTCCATCTTCCCAGCTTCTTTCTCTCTTCTCTCCTTTCTCCTCTCTTCTCTCTCTCTCTCTCCTTTCTCATAGCTAAATAGCCATTGCTTCACAGCTCAGCCCAGTGCTTCTAGGCCTTGCTTCTTGCTAGCAGCTGCATCCTTGGGACCTCATTCCTATCTTTTGATTGCAAAGGATAAAACCCCAACTCAGATTAAGGGGGAAAGGACTGTTCTCATAAAACCTAAGGATATGCGATAGCAGGGACAGTTCCCGCCTGAGGGTTCACTCAGGGCTTCAGAGCTCTTCAATGTGTTTAGGCAATTGACCCCACAAGGGTTCTTGGATTTCTGTGTACACTGTTTTCTCCAGGGACAGACATGGCTTCAGGCAGCCATACATTCCCAGCCTGGCCAACTTGCCCCCAGAGAGGAAACAAAGATCTTTCCCCAAGGACTTCAGGTGTCAAACTGTTTGGAAAGGCCTCTGATTGGCTGGCTTTGAAGTGCACACCCACCCCTGGAACAATAGTGGCAGACCAGGGTATCAGACTTGTCTAACCTGGGCCCAGAGCTTCCCCTATAATTAGGGAAGCAGATTCCACATCCATGTGAAGGGGTTGGGGGGACTGGAGAAGTGAAAGTCGGTGTGTACACAACAAGCAGCTTAGCACTGTTTGCCTCCTTATACCACTGGCTCCAGACATGAAACAGGGGCTCAGAGATGACAGGTGGTGGGTACCATGAGTGTCCCTAGAGGGAAGTAAGGCCAAACAAAGCCAGACCTCTGTATGGAAGTTTGAATCTTTTCCACTTCTCTTTTTAGTATTAATTACTTCTGTGTTGTGTATTAGTTACCTCACTGTGACCAAAAATACCTGAGAGACAGCTTAAAGGAGGATGGATTTATTTTGGCTCATAGTCTCAGAGGGTGTAGTCCATGGTCACTTGGCTCCTTGTGTTTGGAGAGAGCATTATAGTGCAGGAGAATGTGAGAGAGGAGGCTGTTTACCTCTTGGCAGGTGGGAAGCAGATATAGGGATAGGAAGGGGCCAGGGACAAGATATTCCCAAGGAGCTGCCCCCAGTGATCTACCTTCTCCAACTGGGCCTCACTTAAAGTTTCCAAACCATTCTAAAATAGCAGCACCAGCTGGGAACCAAAGGTTCAATACATGAACCTGTGGGGGATATTTCATATCCAACCCTTAACAGAGAGACAGTACGGATGTCTGGAGAGCTAGAGGCAATGCGTCCCACAAGAGGCTCTGTGGTACAGCAAACAGAGCTGGGCTGCATTTCAGACAGTGTCCTTCATCCTTCTTCCCACTCAGACTATTCCCAAAACAGAAGGACAGATGCATAGTTCCAGTCCTGAGTCATTTCCAGAAAGTAACCTTTCTGAGCAGTCAGCCTCTTACAACCTTCAGCATCTGGAAAGTCTTCCCTATTCTCCAACCAAAATCCTTCCTGATGCAATTGAAAATCATTTCCTCTCTGCACTCAGGAAAGGGAGACCAGATGGTCAGCATCCTTTGTAAAGTAGCTGTTAATGAACTTTCTGGAATTAGTGGGCTGTCAGGCAGTCTTTTTCTTCTCTGGGTTAGATAGTCCTAAGTTGGCTGATTTTTTTTTCTCTTAGGTCTTGCCTTTTAATTCCTAAATTGCCTGAATTCTTTTCTGTGGAAGAGACGTAAGGTCTTGCAGTTGTTCAATATACATTGATGTGTGTGGCAGTACTTAAATACTACTTAGAAAGACAGGAATGGGTAAAGAAATTTCCGTTACTCTGTGAACCTGGCTCCATGGGACTCCATGGAGACACTCTTTGCCCTATGAAGGAAGTTGGTAGCACAGGGTTTTCCCCTTCTCAACTGACATCCTCAAAAGCAGTAACAGGAGTTCATAGGCTCTGAACACAAAATGATGAGATATAAGCGCTATCCACCTGATTTGATTGTTGAACATTGCGTGCACGTATAGAATCATTGTGCTGCACCCCAAAAATATGTACAATTATTAAGTGTAAATCAAAAAGAAAAATAAATTTTGCCAAGAATTAAAAAAAAGCAATAACAGGTGTCAAGTCATTGCCTATTCATTTCTATTCTATTTGCAACACTTTTAAAAATCAGTTCCAAATCATTTGTTGGAGTTGAATTGTTTTTGCTTAGCTGAAAATAGGAGCACATTTCAAGCAATTGTTAAGATGCTATGAACACAGGCAGCTCTTAAGAAACCATTTCTAGTTGTGCCAGTTGGCATGAGGAACCCATTGCTTCTGACATGGGAGGAAGAGCTAGAGCTCTTCACAGCCTCAAATCCCAAACTGACAACCCCCTCCCCAAAACAAAAACAACCCCAAAACAAAACAAAACAAAAAACCCCTACCATCCTGGCTGTTGGGGGTAGCATGGGTTTCAACCCACAAGCCCTAGAGTCAAAGAAAGATGTGCCCAAGAGCAAGAATGTGGGATGAGAACTATGCCTGGCTGGTGAGATTCTAGCAACAGCAGACCAAGAGCCATGTTCTTGCATGGGTACAGGGACCCTTTGGCAGTACCTGGGAGGTTCTGTGGGAGAACCAACTACTTTAAGAGGTAAACAAAGAACAAAGGAGCAAAGGAAGAAATTGGTGGTGGTTTTGGTTATTATGTTGGGGACTGAACCCAGGGCCTTGGGGCATGACAGGTAAGTGCTTTACTACTGAGCTGCACCCCAGCCTTAGTGATTCTCTGCAACTGTTGACATTTGTTTACTTCTTGGCTGTTCTTTGGGGTCACACAGGGGAACCCATGATGATAGCTCATGACCTCTAAGGCTGTGTAGTTTGCACACCATGTAACTCTAGCAGGCCCCTTTCCACATTATTCTGTATGAAAAAGGAGCCCCTTGCAGTTCAGTGCACAACCTGAGAAGGCTGCACCTATGCCCCATCAGCCTCTAGCCCCAGAGATCCTCCTGTGGACTCATCTGGCTCAGCGCCAACCACTGTAGATCAGCAGATATGTGCTGTGGAGTTTCTTCCTGAATGTAATATACAAAATCCAAATGTTGACACAGTTCTGTTAAATTTCTCTTGCTGTTGGGAGACATCTATTACTACCTCATAAAGTTTGTTTTCAATTATGTATGCTCCTAAGCTGTTCCATTTTTGATATAGTTAGGAAAAGTTCAGTCACATTTTCAGAATTGTGATTTACTATAAAACATCTGATTCTGAAATTTTGAATCTCTACAGTACAAATAACATAATGCCAGACGAATCCCGGTGCCCATCACCTTCCATTTATGCTGTAGTTATGGTTATTGCAGCTCTCCAAACAGTTGGCTTTTCAGTAGCATAAATAAAGATCCTCGGATACAGGCTATTTGTAAGAATATATGTAACTTGGAGAACCAGTCCCTACTTATCTTTCTAATACGCCTCATATTTCTTCTCAGTCCAGCTTCTTCACAAGTATTTGTATGGAGGTGGAAGTTTTAAAAATGTTCTTTCACCCAAGGTTCAGTTCATCTGCAACACGCACAATGAGCAGAGGTCAGTAGTGGATGCGGGAGTTGTGCGCTGAGGGGCGTGGCTAGGAGGTACCAGCCCTGGGGGGCGTGGCTGGGAGGGGCCAGCTGGGAAGGGGAGGCTGGGAGGAGCCTGCGCTGAGGGGCGTGGCTAGGAGGTACCAGCCCTGGGGGGCGTGGCTGGGAGGGGCCAGCTGGGAAGGGGAGGCTGGGAGGAGCCAGTGCAGTGCACAAGGCCCTGGCTGAGCCCCCCTGAGCTGGAGCTCCACGTTTTTGTAGGGGCGTGGATCTCAGAGTGCTGTCATGGAGGGTGTATTTGTTTGGCTCTGATGACCTTTGCGCACGCTGGTATTAGAGAAGCGTCTCTATCCTTAAGGAAAGAGGGGGATGGGGGAGGAAGAAGGTCTTCAGGGAATAATAAGAACGCCGCCATGTAGGGTATGAGGCAAGCTTACTGGCATCCAGTGGCGAATGGAACCCTCCGTCCCAGCAGACTTCTTTACTACCCGCCGACGCCCTTTCTCTCCCTGGAGGCTTCTAGGGGCCCAGCCAGCTCGACCCTCTGGGCTACTGGAGATGCAGAGGCCTCTGGGACAAGTGCTCCTTCATTCCTTCATTTGTCCATTTATCCACGTAGCCATCTAATTTCTCCGCCACTAGCACGTGCCTCAATCGTTTTCGAAATGAGTGAGGCAGGTTTAAAATAAGGCTTCCAGCACAAACTCCGCTGCAAGGGGCTGCCGGACTGGTGGGAATGTGAGATTTATTAGGACAGAGAAAACATGCCACTAGGGAGAAGAGGGCTTCATAAGCAGAAAGAGAGTGGAAAAGAGGAAGAGGGGTCCTGACTTCCGGCTGGAGGGGTGGGGTGGTGTTTTGAGGGTCTAATCTATTGCAGGATCTTCCAAGGTCAAAGTGGTTATCACCTCACTGTTCTGCTTGGAGACCATCAATAGCTCCCTATCACCACAAATGTACGATGCCTTTGCATTGCATTCAAGGGCCCTCAAAAGTGAACTTGCAGTTCTGCAATGACGTCCTGGAGCGACCTCACACTCCTTCTTTCCTGGTATGACCCGATCTGATGGTTTCTTTATTTCTTGAGCATTGATTCCTCCTCCCTTTTTCTCTTTCCAGAAGTGTGGCCTCTGAGGATAAGCAATTCCTGATCCTGCAATACTAGCACAAGAAGTGATGGTGTGGCCCACATAGTGTCCCTCGGGAGAAGCAGAGGGCTAGAGACAAAGGTGGGAACAAAGAGGTTTGAAAAGAAAGCCCCTGACTCCCCGTGTCACGTGGAGGGGACACGCTGCAGCCAGTGTGCTGGCCGTGAGGGGCCCAGAGATAGGCTGGGACTAGGTCACAGCACTGTTTGCCTGGCTACTTGTCGAACAGAGTTTAGTTGTTGGAATTCAGAAACACCAACAAATCAAAGGGAATGTGTGCCTGGAGTTTTGGGAGATATGTGTTCCAGTGCTTTGCAAATGAGACCGTATTTCGATAAAATTTTTATCCTATCTGTGTGAAGTCAGTTGACTAATGTTTCAATAAACAATTTAAAAAGGAGGTTTGTCCTCCTGACAGCAATGTTTCATGTGCTGTTAAATAAAACCCAGCAAACCTTAAAGATTTTTTTAAAAAAATGAAACACTGAAGAAAATATAAAAATATAGGAATTCTTTGGGCTTCCAGTCTATGCCTGTATTAGTGATAATAATTACATATCGTTGGGTGTTTCTGCTATGGAATGGCCACCAAAAAGATTGTACAGGACCCTTCCAGCATACTGACTCACAAATACAATCACTACAGGTTACTAGAATTCCTGAGAGAGATCCATACTGTGAGACACTGAAGAATTTCCAGTCGAGAGCCACCGTGCTGGGCTCAGAGTGTTGGCTTTGCTATCTCTGGAAGGAGGAGCATGGAAGACTTTCTGCCAACAGCTTCCTCTTCCCACCCCACTGTCTTCTGTTGGACATTCCAGGCCAGGGGCCCTTACCACAGTTGAATCTCAGAGTCATTCATGGCTGAAGTTCAAGTTGCATTTTAATGAGATGGAAAATAACACTCATTTCTAAGAGGGCTGTGTATAAATTAGTTATTGATTTCCAAACTTGGAAGTGTAACCTGGACCATAGCACTGTGGGGGGGTCTGAATAATTAACAGGAAGGTTGGGGGTAGGTAGATATCTCCAGCATTCTCCACTGCCCCTGGTTATCTGGGACTGACAATCCCCACACTTAGACATTTGCACAGGTTGGAAAGTGGTGGCCTCCGTGGGGCACAGGCCTCAGCCAGCCTGCGGTACTGGCTGGGCCTCCTCTGTAGCTCAGACCCACAGCCCCCAGGAATGGGATCACCTCCAGGTTGCAATGCACCAAGCTCCCTAGTCATGACAAAGGCAATAGCAATTGTAAGCCAGCTGTGGTAGTAGAGATGACTGTAGTTCCTCTCAGGGAATCAAACCCAGGGCCTGCAGCATGCTTCATAAGCACTCCGCCATGGAGGTAGACCCCAAGATGATGATTTCTTTATATTGCAAAAGTAATAAATGCTCACCACAGATATGCTAACTGTGGAGGGTGCAGCAGACAACAAACATCCTGAGGTCACCACCCAGTGACAATCAGCATTCTTGCTGTTTTCTTCTGGCATTGTATCAGGTTCTCTGTCCCTTTAAAAAAAAAAATGCATTTGCCATCATGTTTTTCACATCACCTTGAATAGCACAGACCATTTTGTTTCCTGTTAATATTATAAGCAATTTCTCCTGTTATTTTAAGTTCTGTATAAACATCATTTTAAACAGCAATGTAGTGCATTGCAACTCTATTAGTCCCTCAATTACTTCTCCAATGTTGGAATTTAAGCTACAGGTCATTTGGGGCAAAAATAAGAACCAAGTGAATGAATGGGACCTCCCAATGACATGCTTAGAAATTAACCAGGAAAGACCCTAGACCTGTTCCCTCCCTGGCCTCCAGGTGGTCACATACAGGATCACCATGGTTTCCCTGTGGCCAATTATAGCTTGGTTCTGAGATCAAATGCTAGTCCAAGTGTCCTGGGAGGCCACATGGGAGAGCTCACATGCATTCTTAAGTTGCCATTCATTCATTCGTCTGTTTGTTCCTTCTTTCACTCAGTACACAATTACTGAGCACATCAATGTCCTATGAGAAATATTTGTAATGAGGATGCAGTGTGAATTAGTGGGATAAGAAAGGCAAGGCCCTTACCTTCAGGGAGTCGATGACCTAGTCGTCATTCATTGTGTCATTAACGTGAGGTGAGGGTGAGGATTCAGGCTGGGGATGAGGTGGAACAGAGGTGCAGGCCCTGCCTGGGGAGCTGGGCTTCCTGAGGTCACTAGAAACCAAAGAGGCTGAGTTCATTGAGGGTTACTGGCCACACAGGGCCACAAGGATGTGGAGAGGGCAGGGCAGGCCAGAAGTTCCTTGGGCCCCCAATGCCCCTCCAACAAGAGGATAGTGTGTGGGCAGCAGGTGGCCAGGGCCTGCCTTCCATCCTGGTTCCAGCAGTCGGGGGATGGGGGCCGTGGTAAATGGATCCATGGAGGGGCTGATGCATGCTGCTGTCACTCGAAGGTGTAATTAAAGAAATGTATGCTAATTTTTAACTTGGTTAAGGGATATTAACTTAGACAAATGAACCTCTCTTTCCCCAATAATTAGATATCCAAACAAACACACACTTTTCTCCCCAATTAAATGAATGGAAAATTGAAACTGCGCAGCCAATTCAAATGCCCTATTTGTTATGAGTTTCCACTCCACTGCCCTCTTTAACTTCACAAAAGCAAACAGCCCTATAAAGAAGCATAATAAAATCATAACAGTAAAAATAGCATTTTGATTTTTGGAAGGCATAAAATGCTCATTTACAGTTAAAAAAAAAACCCAAAAAACTTGTGTTCAGCTAAAATGTCATTCCCAGAGAATATAGTTTAAAGAGCCTAGGGGATGGTGGTATCCAGGTGGTTCATCTCAAAATTATACTTATTTTAAGGCAGTAATGCCTATCCCTTAGGTATATAAAGGATGGATTGTATCAAGCATAGTTGATTATTTTAAAAAATTAAATTACAGAATTAGTGAAAGAAGAAGTACAACTGGTGAATTATATATTCTTTAGCGTAGGCAGGTACCTCCCAAGTGTGTTGCATATACAGTAAGGGATTGTGAGGATAAGTGCCTTTTATTTTTGGATTAACGGTCATAGCACCTGTATGCGGGTGGCTGGATGGCCCGATGTGGCCCAGGTGTCCGTGTTTTCTGCAGCCTCTGGATGCCTGGATGCTCAGTTTTGGAGCTTGGTAGAAATTCCCAGCAAGACAGGTGCTGTGTTGGCCATGGTGTGCTGCTGTGCAGAACACCCTCCATTCCAGGACGCAGCCATATGCACCATGAAGTACAGGCCAGGAATGCACCTATGCAAAACAAACGAAGAATCAGACGGTGTGCATCCGTGCAGGCGAAATTGCCATGGTGAGACAGTATCTATGGGTGGGTGGTCTACCTGGAGTTGGATGCGGCCCACCTGCTCCAAATTAAAGCCCACACAAAGAATGAGTCCCCCCTCCCTCCAGTTTTGGTCTTCTGGGCCAGCATTGGATATTGTTTGAATGAAGACATCTGAGTCCTACCCAGGTGAACTAGATGTGCCTGCTGGAGACATACGACAGGAGCCACACTTGTGCTGCAACAGGTCTGGCAGACTGGAATGGGGGACAGGTGAGTGTCATAGAGAAAGTCTAAATGTACAGGGGCCCCAGAGAGTGGGGCCACCCTGGAGTCAGGTGGGAAAAGAGGCAGAGGCCAGCAGAAGTAGGAACACTGCATCTGCCAAACATCAGAGGAGGCTGCCAGGTCCTGAAGTTGCTCCAGCTCTCTTGGACCCCAAGAACCCTCAGCCCTTGGTGGGCCATCGTCCCAGACTCTTTGTGGGTGGATCTGAAAAGCCAGTGGCAATTCTCTCCAAGGGCTAGCGAGGAGACTTGTGGTGTGATGACAGGTGATACCTTAGTCTCAGGATTGGTTTGTGACCACAGACAACTCAGAGCTTCTCAGATGCCGGAGATGCATGGGGACCACACACACCTCACCACAAACAGCTATGACAAATCCCAACACAGGCATCTCTCTCTCTTTTTCTCTCTCTCTCTCATTCCAGTACTGGATTTTGAACTCAGAGCCTTGCACTTGCTAGAAAGCAAGTGCTCTACCACTTGAGACACATCCCTTTTTTACTTTAGTTATTTTTCAAGTAGGGTCTTATGTTTTTGCCTAGGGGCCAGTCTCAGACTACGAGCCTCCTACCTATGCTTCGGCCTTGAATTGCAATCCTGATCTCTGCCTCCTGAGTGGCTGGGATTACAAGTGCAACCCACCACTCCTGGTCTCATGTTCTCTTTTATATGCTATTTTTCCACAAAATAACCTTTCAAGACAGGGACTGTTAACATCATTTCTATGTCATAGACTGAGGTGCAGGGAGGTTAAAAGGCATGTTTGAGGTCACCCAGTGGGTGAAAGTAGAATACTGGGCCTCACCCTCACAACCTCAGACTCCAGCAGTATTGGTCTCAGCCTCCACCAGGGTTCATCCAGCCAACAGACAACGGGAAAGGGACTGAAGACCTTGGGAGGTGCTCTCTCAGGAAGCAGGTATGCACTGTCTCTTTCAATGTGTAGGTGCGCTTTGCCCGTGACAGGGTTAGACAGGGTTGGACAGGGCTGGAGAGAGTTACATAAAGTTGAATGGGGGCAGTAACACAACACAACGACAATCCTTCTCATGCAAATCGCAATGTAGACTTCAGTATCACAGAGACCTGCTAGCATTCCTGAGTCTGCTCTTTGCTAGTCACACTGTCCTGGCATCTGCCCCTCACTGTCTTCATAGATAAGCAGAGTAGTACCCTCTAGTTGTGGTGCCCAAGGGATGATGGTCCTGAAGTACGATGGCTGGCAAGTAACAGCTCCTTGGTAGCATGTTTACTTATTTATAAGTCAGCATGTTGGATCTTGCAAGGTCAGTGACATTTTTGTTGTCTGTCTCTCTCCACAGACTCCTTGAGAATTGGGTCAGACTTCGTACCTGCCCGTGGCCTCCTCCTTCCCTTTTCCACGACACCCCTGCTTCAGGGTTTGTACTGAGCTTGGTTTCTGGGACTCACACAAGGCAGATCTACCCAAGGTCTGGCCAGGGATGAGGGAGCTGATATCTCAGCAGTAATGATGCGGTGTGGACAGAAGCCATCTTTGTCTTTCAGGGCCCACTGGTTATGGTGACCTAGATGCACCCCACTAGCCACCAGCCCGGCTCTTCTCCTGGCTCTCCTGCCTCTGCCGTCTGCCCTCTTCTGCTCTTTCTTCCATTTTTTCTTGTGCAGCATGGGTTAGCAATTTTTTTGTGTTACAGTCTCTAATAAGTGATCACACAAACTGATGGCCTACGGGCAAGGTAGGTGCAGCTCACAGGTAGTCTTTGTTTGGCCTGTAGCATTTAAGCATTTTTGAAATAGAAGGCAATATTTAACATTATGTGCTCTGCACATGAAAATCTGGAATTCTAGTTTCTTTTGAAACTTGGGTAAGTTGGCAACATAGGGTTCCTTCCTGCATGTGTCCTTCCGTCCACTCCGCCAGGGTTCTGCCACCCTGCCACCTGACAGCTGGAGAATTCCTTCTGCATGCTAGCCCTGTGGTATTCAGGCCTCAGCTCACACAGTCCAGTAGACTAATATGAGTGTTCTCCTGAGCAAAGACAGAAGGTTATGACCACTGCCAGTGTCTGTCTGTCTGTCTGTCTATCATCTATACATTTGTCAATCCATCACTAATTACTATTTATCTATCCATCATCTGTCCTTCCTTATATCTATCTATCTATCTTTATATCTGTCTACCTATCATCTATCCATTTTATCTATTATCTATCTTATTTATCTGCTCCTTCTAGATAATCTATCTTTAAAAAAAAACAACTGTGTTATACGACTGGGGTATGGCTCAAGTAGTAAAGCACCTGCCTAGTAAGTGAAAGGCCCTGGTTCAAACCCCAGTACTGCCAAAAGAAATAAAAATACCTGTTAATTTGTGCTTATGATACCTAAAACAGTATGTACCTAGCAGATAGAAGGGATTTTACAACATTGTGTGTTTGTGTGTGTGTGTGTGTGAGAGAGAGAGAGAGATGGTTTTTAAGTAGGAAAGCACATCCCTCCTTAGGTCTTCTTGATGCTCTCGCTTCCAGGTCAAGGTTGGGGTGAGTTTGCTGTGGCTCCTCCTACCCGCAGACTGGTTGCTGTGCTGGTTTTTCTGTTTAGCTGCTAAACATTTTCTTGGCAGTTTGCTGCTGATCACTGTTCAGGTAAGCACTTGCCGTCCACAAAGCTGCTTCCATCTGCCCTTCCCGAAGAGTCCATATTGCCATTGGTGTTCATCGACAGGGTACCTGAGTCCTCACTGGAACGTCTTAGTCTTTTCCTAATCTGTTTCTATTGGCTCATTCTACCACGGTCAGCACCATCACTATTTACTGGGCACTTGCTTCAGGCCACACACCTTTTAAGTATCCTCTCATGTGACCTTGACAGCAGCACCAGGAAGATGGTAAGCAGCTGTGATGCAGGTTAGTCAGAGACCGAGCCAAGAGCCGACCTTTACCTTGCACTTGGCCTCTGGATGAGGACGGATTACTTAACCCAAAGGCCAAATCTGGCTTTTTTTTGGTACCACCTAAAAGGTATATGCTGTAAAAAAAAAGCATATATCTTTTAGGTGGTACCAAAAGAAAGCCATATTTTGTGCACACACACACACACACACACACACACACACACATAGGCAGTACTGGGGTTTGAACTCAAGACCTTATGCTGCTGGGCAGGCACTCTTACTGTTTGAGCCACTCTGCCAGTTCTTTTTTGTGATGGGTATTTTTTTTGTGTGGTACTGGAGTTTTGAACTCAGGGCCTACATCTTGAGCCACTCCACTAGCCCTTTTTTGTGAAGGGTTTTTTTGAGATAGGGTCTTGTGAACTATTTTGTCTGGGCTGGCTTTGAACCACGATCCTCCCGATTTCTGCCTCCTGAGTAGCTAGGATTACAGGCATGAGTCACCGGCGCCTGGTCCTTTTATATTTTTCTATGGTTGAAAAAAAGGTAATATTTCATAACACATGAAAATTATGTGAGAGTAAAAGACAGTGACCACAAAGTTTTATTGGGACATAGCCACACCTATTTGCTTTCATCTCGTTGTTGGATAATTCTGAGCCACATTGGCTGAGTTGAGAACTTGTGCCACTGAGATTCTGTGGCATGCCAAGGCTGAGATAGCGACCATTTGGCTCTTTGTGGTAAAAGCTGCCCATCCGTGCTCTAGACAGTTGAGGCACCCAACACCCAGGTTCCCAAGGCTTAATAGCACCAGAGGCCTTTCTGGAAGGAGCTTGGAGCTGGCTGAGCCTGGGTGCTCTGAGCTGTGCTCAGAGTAGGCGCTGGGGTGAGGGGAGTTGCAGTGAAGACACTGCAAGTAGGGCTGGAGAGCCTGGTGTATGACAGCATGAGCACAGATGGCATATCTCACCATGTATCCTCAGCCAGCAGCTCTTCAATCAACTCATAAGCATTCATTGGGTCTTGGACTAGACCATACTGTAGCAAGACCAAGGTGTCAAGACAGAGGCCACCTGGCTTTCAGGCACAGGCTCAGGCAGCAACTGTTGGCTGGTGAGCCAGCCCAATGCTCATCTGCACACTTTGTGTTTGCAAAACATGCAACTTTATGTTAGTGCACACACACACACATCAGGAGCCATCTGGCCCTGCAATTAGTTGAGTCCGGAGGCTGAATGCATATGTCATGTAGCATGGTGCTCCTCAAACTTTGCTGTGCATGCACACACAGACTTCTTGAATAGACTTGTTCACATGGATTATGTGTCTGTAGATCTGTAGTAGGCCTGAGATTGGGCTGTTCCCAAAAAGCCCCAGGGGATGCTGATGTCTTTGGTCCAAGGATCACCCACGGAGTAAGGAGGCTCTCCTGCTGTGGATTTCTCTATGTGTGGCTTCTAGGCTAGCAGTCTCTGGGGACTTATTAGAAATGCAGATACTCAGGCCCTACCACAGACCTGTGGGTGCAGCCCTGCAAGTGGGTGGACACAAGGTCAAGTTTGACAACCCCTGCCTTCATTCTTTCACAGCTTTTTCCCCTGCCCCAACCTCCCCCAGTCTGTTCCCAAACCACATGGGCTTCTCGCCATTCCTTGAAACTTAAATCTCTGAGGGCACTCACCTGGGGCAGGTGAAGGGGGTTACCCTAGGGAGAAGCAGCTCAATTTCAAGTGCAAGCCTGCAATCTGGAGCCCTGGTCTGGGTGATTTTCCATTGGGGCTCATTTTTGGAAACTGCTGTTTGCTTCTTCTGTCCTCAGTGTCTTAGTATGCAGGCCCTGTCACTCCCTTGGGAGGGAGTCACGTGGGCCATGCCAAGATATGGTCTCAGCTGCACTAGGATGCAGGCTTCTCTCTGCCTGGGAGGTCGCCCATCAGGGGCCCACAGAGACATTTTGTAAGCATGGGGTTATATTTTAAGTCATGCTGTCCCAAACCTACCCTTCCAATTTTGTGCTAATCTATGCAAGCATTTTTTTGTGATGTAACAATAAGAAAAACATAATTTTATCTTTAACAGAAGCATAAATTACATGTTTTACATAGTAGAAAATTATTGCAGAGATAAAGTGTTAGTTTCCTAGGGACTTAGACAAAGATGCTTGCTGCAGAGTGAGAAGTTAACGCAAAACCTATTGAAGAGTTTATATTTGTACTGCTGATTCCTATTAGAAGAATATTAAATTTTTATTTTCATGATAGGTTTTAATTTGTAAAATTGCCCTTGCATAGCAGGTGGAGTGTTGGGATTCTGAAGCCCTTATTTTGACTTTTGGCTCTTAAATAAATGGAGCTTTAAAAATGTTGAGAGTAATACCGAAATAGAATGTAGTAAGATTTCACAGTGACTATAATTGTGATTACAATTAGATGACTGTAACGATACAAAAGACACATTATCTTTCTAATTTATGATCCTCCTGGACCAAACTCAGCATCTTAAAAATGCAACATTTCAGTACCATCTGGGAGATTTGCCCAACAAAATTATGTATAAACAAAGTTCGTTATTGACTCACTGAGATCCAAGTGGAATCAATTATACATTATTGTTGTCTTTGTCGGCACCACAAAGTGTAATACGACTAAAGACCCACATTCCATAAATCATCGAAGTGTAATTTCCCAAGGGGCTGAGCTTTGTGTGGAAACAAAGCTTTGTTGGTCTTTTCTACTGAGGTTCTTTTGGTCCTTTTCAGAGTGGGAGCAGGTCCATTTCCTTGGGCTTCTCAGTGAGCATCACCAGACTGGCCAAGCTCAGCATTGGGTGCTGTTGTGGAGGTGTCAGATGGAATGAGTGGCTCGTGTGGGGAAGGGGGTCCAATGGATGCAGCCAAATCTGGGGTCTCTCGACTGTTTTTACTACAGTGCATCCTCAACATTCAAATACTGAGACATCAATATTTTGAGACCTCAATGAAGGATTGTCCTGAGCTCTATGTCAATGGAGGAAAAATGATTCTAGTTCAGAAAAGTGGGTCCCGATTCCCAAGCCCCAAACCCTGAGGGGACTAGAATATTCTATATCGTTCTGCAGATGGCTATCTCTAACATCACAGGAATGACAGCCAGGAGCGGACACTGCCCCTGTCTGTTAATACAGTTGCAAGGGAGGAGCAGGGTGAGGCCGGTGCTAGCCGCGGTCACAGAGGCACGGGGAAGACTGGGCACCCCTCCCACCCTGCACTCTCAGAAGCTGAGCCTTTGGTTGACTTGGCCCCAAGCAGACGTGAGGAACTGGTTGATCTGGATGGCCACTTGCTCGATGGATAGCCCTTCTACTGCCTCTTGTGTGGGTTGAGATTCAGTCAGGAGCTGCCTTCTTTTGGATGTTCATTCCACGACATTCCTGAGCATCCTCTAAGAGTTCACACAGGACCATCATCAGGCAGCCATAGGCATCTGTGGACAGGGACAGTCCTTGTGTTGGGTTTATGGTGCCCCGTGGGTCCCAAGGGGAGGGGGAGATTCTCTGTAGGTGGGAACTCACAGGAAAGAAGAAGCATAAGCTGGGCAAAGGGGGAGGCAGTGGATGAGGCTCTGCCAGGATGGGAAGTGAGAGTCCAGAAGAGAATCACAAGGGTTGAGTGGGGCTGTGGATGGCAGGCAGAACCCTGGAAGCAGAGCCTGGGGAGGTGGGTGGGAACAGATCAGGCGCTTTTCAGTCCTTTGAGAGTCTGCCTCTACCTCAGGACACCTGGGAATATCTGCAGGTTTACTTCAAGTGGGGAAGGAATGAAACCAGGCTTGCAATCTAGAATTTTCCTTCCTGCTGCTGTGGATGGATGGGGCAGGGCTGGATTAGGAAACAGTGTTTACACCACTGTCCAGAAGAGAGAGGGCGAGGGGTTCAATGGGGATGGGAGCAGGAGGCAGTTCAGAGAGACTCAGATTCCAGGTATGTATGCCGTGTTTGCAATATTTAACTGGAACGAGATACTCCAGTGCAGTCTTGTCTTCCCAGCAATGTGGGACCGAAACTGGAACCCCTACTTTCCCAACACACGCAAATCTTCTGCTTTTCCCCCTGAATGTGTCCGGTCCTGTGATGATTAGGATGGTGCAGACTGGACATACCTCCTTTGAGCTGCAAGACATACTTCCATCCTCCCAAGGTTGTCTTGCCAGTCTCAGGGCTGTCCATGCTCCCTCTCTAAGGGCGGACTCCCTGACTCTGCCCTCCAAGGCCTGATGGAAGGAGAGGAAAGTCCTCTGCTTGTCCAGGGTGGTGGCCCCACCAGTTGGCCTATCCTTCCTCCAGGCCTTGGAGAGATCTGGACTTGTGTGAGTGTCCAGATGAGTAAAATCCTCTGAGGGCCTACTGGTGGCTGAGCTTAGCATGGCACCAGGACCTCTTGGGAAGCTGCTTCCTGATTTGGATTCTTGGTCTAAAGTCACTGTGTTTGGGTGATGGAAAAGTTTTTCCATTCTGGGAGGAAGGGATACTGAGTCTACTTTGGTGCTGCCTCAAAACATGGCAGAGATGGTGGCAAGGAGAAAGGACCAGTCACTTGCAATCCCAGAGAAAGCCTCTGCTTGCAGTGTGCTCAGAGAAGAGGCTGTTCCTGGTCCTGTATGGGTTCCTCAGCTTAGAAAGCCTTCAACATATACACCCACATGTGCATCTTGCCAGAGGGTTTTTAATGGTGCTGAGGAATTGAATTCATGTTCTTGAGCATGCTAGGCAAGAGCTCTACCACTGAGCTACACCCCCAGCTCCTTTGCCCGTATGTTTTTAAGCTCATAAGTATCCAGAATTGTTCATTGGCTCATAAAAAGCACTCCATGCATGCTTGCTATTATTTTTATTATACGCTTTTTATAAAAAATAATATTGCTTAGGCCTACAGTAGATGTTTATGGATATTTGTTGCATTTGACTATTAGGCAAATGAGAATTGTACTCACTGATGTAAATCATGCATAACAGTTTACTTTGGAGCAAGGACATATTTTAGTTTGAGATTTTTCTCTTGGTGAAAAATCTTTGGTTAGGGATTTTTTTCTGTATATATTCTAGCAAAGAATTTAATTTCTTTCTAGCTTGTCAAATATGACAGTTGTGGGAAATTGTGGATCCTTGATTCTCTGACAGCTGGAGAAGGATGTTTAACCTCTCTCTCTCTCTCTCTCTCTCTCTCTCTCTTTCTTTCTCCATTTGGAGGTTGTATACACATCTAATAAAGCCAGTCTCAGAGATGGAGACTCTGAAGACTGAAGAAGGGCCTTGTAAGGAGCAGAGTCCGCTGCCAGGAACCTCTTCGTGGAATGGCAGACCAGCTCGACACCTTCACCTTTGATCAGGTGCAGAGTGAGGAGCCTTCCGAGGAAGGACGACTTTGTACCTGCAGAATGGCCCCAAGCACACCGTTTAGTGGAAATTGCCTTGTCTCCCGTGTGTATCCACAGGGCAAATTCCTCCGAGCATGTGGTGTTAACATTCCTTTCCTGAAGAACTGTGGCGCTCCCTTTTTCCCTCATGAGGAGGTGCCCAGGAAGCTCAGAGCTACGCTTGGTAAACAGCTATCATACTGCAGTGCCAGGAATTATTTTCTACATGTCAACGAACACTTGTGTTCAGTTTCTAATTGAATGCTTTTTTAAAAAAAAATATTTTGTTGTGGTACTGAGGTTTGAAGTCAAGGTATTTTTGCACTTGCTAGGCAGGCACTCTACTACTTGAGGCATGCCCCCAGCCCCTTTTGCTTTAGCTATTTTTTCAAATATGGTGTTGTTTTTATGCCCAGGCCGGCCTGGTTTATGTCACCCCACACAAACTGGGGTGACAGGTGTATACTGCCATGCCTAGCTTTTTTATTGGTGGACATGGGGTCTGGCTGTTTGCCCAGGCTGACCTCACACCATGATCTGAACTGTGATCTACCTCAGTCCTTCTGATCTCTACCTCCCAAGTAGCTAGGATTACAGGGGGAAGCCACCATGCCAGCTGGAATTCTTACAGCATTGCTGACAGCAGGGCAACACTGTTATTATTCCTGTTTCACAGGTAGGAAATGAAGGCTTTGATGAATCCGTTGAAGTGATTCCACTGCTGATGAGTGATGACTGACCAAGGATCTGAGCATCCTCCTCTCATCATTTTTCTCTTGGGTTTCTGCTTATTTGAAACAAGTCTCACTATGTAGCCCAGGCTGGTTTCTAATTTACAATTCTCAAACCTCAGCCTCTGGGGTGCTGGGATTACAAGGGTACAACACCACACCCAGCTTAGATATCCTTCCTTACTCCCTCCTTCCCTTCCTTCTTTTTTTTTTTTTTTTTGAGACAGGTCTATGTTGCCCAGGCTGGCCTTGAACTCCTGGGCTCAAGTGATCCTCTTCTCTCAGCTTTCTGGGTAACTGAGCCAACAGGGATCCACCACTATACCTGGTCTTTCTCCACTTGGCTTCCCTATGCTGGTAGCTCAGGGCTATCAGGGCAGGGTGATATGTTCTTGTTAACTAAGAACAGAATATGAAAAATGAAATAGTTTTCTTTGATCAACGGCAGGAGCTATGCCTGGAAGTGTTGTTTACGATGTGCGCTGAAAGCCTTAAACTCAATTAATATCTGTGTAAACACAGTTAAAGATTTGGCAGTTCTTTGCAAAGTCTGTTTCTAAAAGTTAATAAGTCTGAATAATTTTTATTGTATTCAAATGTATTGGGAGAGCCAGACTGAAGAGACAGTGTACATAGGAATGTTTGTTCCCTGTTCTGGTTTGGGTGATAATGGATGGAGCCCTACTATGCATTGGGTTGCATACAATGACCAGTAATTGGGTTCACCTGTGCATCTCAGGCAACCAAAGTCAGCCCCAAGGGAAACCCCACCTCCTGTAGGAGAGGCAGATGGGGGGGAGGAAGATGGAATGCATCATCTGAAATTCTGCTAAGCCCTGTGGGAGTCCGCCCATATAGGAACAGCTGCCTCTGCCTACAGATGAAAGCCTCAGGAACAGTGGGTTCATGGAGTCAGCACAAAGGAACCAGAATGCAAACTCCAGTAAGAAGGACCTGGGGCTTCCCCAGGACACCAGCAGCCTCCACACACCCTCTGGTTTCCTGAAGGGTGTTAGTGGCTGTAGAAAAGCAGGTGTGGACACAGGAGACTGGGATGTCTCTATGGAGGGACCTGTGGCTCTGGAGATGCTGTTGGAGAAGATTGGCTTAGAGCAGACTCAGTGTCAGGTGGCATTTTTACAGAGAGAACAACAGAAACGAAAAGTTTCTGCCAAGAAGTGCTCCAGTGCTTACAGCAGGAGCTGAGGCACAACAGAAAGGTGTGTGTGGGTGGGGTGGGTTTGATGACACCTGAGTGGAAATCTGGCCAGTGTGAGTCTGAGTCCTGCTCTGACTTTAGTTGGTGCTGTGGCTGGGCCATGTCAGGAGAGCACTTAGAACACAGCGTACTGTCCCTCTTATCCAGAGGGACGTGTTCCAGGATGTCCTGCTGGTGTCTGAAACCTTGAGTAGTACCACATTCTATCCATGCTGTGTTTTTCCTAGACATACAAGCCTATGATAGAGTTTAATTTCTAATTTTTTAGGCATGTAAGAGATTAATCATAATAATGAACAATTATAAGAATATACTACAATAAATGTTTTATAAATGTTCTCTCTCTCAAGATATCTTTTTGTCCTGCACTCATTTTCGGGCTGCAGCTGACTGCAGGTTACTGAAAGCTGGAAAGGGAGCCCTCTGATATGTGTGTGTGGGGTGGGCACTATAGGTGCTCAGCAAACAATAGCCATGTGGTCCAGACCCTTGTCAAGTCAGAGGGACATTTAGGGGTTTGGAGACAGGAAAGGACGTTATTACTGAGTTCTTAGGTCTCTGGAACCACTGAGTTTCGACCCCTGAGAGAACTAATTTTTTTTTTTCAGTTTAGATTGGTGGTTTCCTCTTTATTGTTGTGCCTCCTACCTTCCCCTCACAATTTCACTCCCTCCCACCTACTGCCAGAAAGGAAGGCAGAGAAAGGAAAGGATTGTTGGGGTTCTGAGCCCCTTGGGCCGTTAGAAAGGACACAGAAACCAAACAAGGGCTGGATGTGACAGAGATTGACCACTAAGAAGTGTAAAGCAGAGTAGGATAGGAGGGTAAAGAAAGGGGAAGAAAGGAGAGGAGAGGCATAAGAGATCATGTCCACTTAGCAGACCCTTCCTGCTAAGAGGGTCTGGAGAGAAAGCATGGAAATGAAGTGCAGATCCTAAAGGGAGATGGTTTGCATGAAGAAGGTAGAGATCAAGAAAGGGGCTCCATTTCTCTCTCTCTCTCTGTAATGTGGGAATCCCCACCTCAGGGGCAGGAGATTTACAGAGCATTCACACTTTCATCCCAGAAGGCAATGTGTAAAAGCAATCTTCTTCGTGGTGGCCCTGGTATAGCCAACCCATAGTGGCCCTCATGGGTGGAATGACACTGACAAAGGTAAGACATCCTCAGTTTGGAAATGAATTTGTTTCTGGTATTTCTTTTTTGTCCAGGCCTCAACTCTGAGCTTTGGGTGTTTTTTTTTTTTTTTTTTTAATCATGGAGACTGGTCTGCGTATTCCTTTTGGATTCTTCTTGCCCTCAGAGCAGAGCTTCTCAAATGAACTTTGTATATGAACATCCTCCAGGGAACAGGGCTGGATGCAGCTGGGCTGAGGGAACCCAGAGTGGGTAGGGGCAGTGGCACTGCACTAATACACTCAAGAGCTAAATTTCTCTTTAAAAAATTATTAGCTCATTCTTTTTCTTACAAGGTTTCATTTGTGTTCATGGCCTTTGAGAAAAAATGATCAATGACGTCACTTGTTATAATTATTGCTATCATTAAATCAGAAGGCAGAAACCTTTCAAACAGAGCACACAGAAACTGCTGAGTTTATTTTATTTAATTTCTCTGCATATTTTATCTAAAGAGGACTGTCATGTTAGTCATGATGGCTGTAGATTTCACAGTTCTGTTCCTGTCTTTAAGAACTGTCACGTCCCCTGGAATGTCCTTACACAATGATGACCAGCAAACACTGTGACTGGTTTTTTTTCCTCTCAAGAGTTTAATGTCATAAAATTAGGGGAAAACGGGAAGAAGAGGGTCATGATTCATCATTCTTAAGCAAATTTTGTTGTTTTGGGACCTTTATACACCAGCACCTTTATTTTTGCACAGCTGTAAATCCCTGCCTAGAGTAGCGTCACATCCAGGACCCCAGTTGCTGTGGTTTACTAAGAGTTTCCCAACTGTTAACCATTGTTCTAAGGCTCTGTGTTTTCCACAGCAAGTGCAACAAAGGTCAGGGGAAGAAGGCCAGAGTCAGGCTGCCCTGGGTTCAAGTCCTTGCTCTTTCCCTACTGGCCCTCTCTGAAGGCAAACTGAGATGACAGCTATCTATTGTTGATAGATAGTGCGGGCTAAATGCCCCATCTATTCTGTGTGTCAAACACATGAACAAGCATATCATTCCTGTTTTAAAGAAGAAGTGGGGCGCAGAGCAAGTCAAGATCACACAGCTGTGTCCAGGAGGTATTTGTCTTGTATGCATTTTGAACCAACTGCTTATAAATAGAGCACAGACTTTCGAATTAATGAGTGAAGAGTATCTAAAAAATGTAATTTTCTGACTCTTAAAAGAGAAACCACATAGCTATATTATAAAGTCTTTAGATGTGTTGGATTTTAGGAAGCTCCAAAATGTCTTTGTGTTCTTGCACTCAAGGCAGAAAGGAATGCTTTCAACAGAGTATGAAATCCATGAATCCATGGGAAGATCCTTGATTGGTGGGGATCTAATGGGAAAGAAAATGGAGAGATGACCCAGTATGTACCTCCATTTGTCACTTCTTGGACTTGCACATGTCACAGTCAAATGTTGCCCTTTGCACTTGCCCACATATTATAAAGATGCTCTGCCTTGTCAAGGGTTCAGACTGCATTTGAGGACTTGTCACTGGGTGGGGGGGGGTGAGGCAGGAGATGGGGTCTCATTGGAAGAGGAGAGATATGAAGACCACATATGGGGAGAAGGAAGGTCCTAGTGATGTGGAGATTCACAGGTCCCTACAGACCCTCCTGTGACACAGGCCCAGGCCAGGGAGTCTCTCAGGGATCCAGGCTGCGTGCCTATCTTCTGGCCTACTCATGGTCTTGCCCTTTGACACTTGTAGCTGCATCTGGAGCCCCCACTCTCCAGCTTCCCTGTGCGGTCACCTGGTCTTCTCAGGGCCATTTCCCACCACTCCTCTCTGGCTCTCCCTTTCCCATCTCCTAGGACAAGAAGGGTGGTACGGGCTGCTCATCCTGTTCTTGGGGAGCCAGTCTCTCTTTCCTGGAAGAGCTCCCTTTCTAGCCCTTCTCCCAGGCCTACAGAAGTTGTAGAACTAAGTTTTTAAAACTTTAACTTGAGCATAATTAATTGTACAAAGGGGTCACATTGTGATAGTTCCATACTTGCTTATAATGTACTCTGAGAACCTCCTCCATTACTTTTTCTTAACCCTCTCCATTTTTTTTACAATTCTTTTTTTTTTTTTTTCATTTTTCTTTTATTATTCATATGTGCATACAAGGCTTGGTTCATTTCTCCCCCCTGCCCCCACCCCCTCCCTTACCACCCACTCCACCCCCTCCCGCTCCCCCCCTCAATACCCAGCAGAAACTATTTTGCCCTTATCTCTATTTTTTACAATTCTTTAAGTTAGTTTCATTATGATCTTTTCAAACATGCGTGTAACATACTATGATCATATTAACCTGTCTGTCACTGCTCTTTTCTCTCCCCCCACTTCCACTGAGAACCAAGATTTTTAACAGCCAGTGGAAGTGGAATTCCTAATCACACAATTCTACCCAAGTGTATTTGTGAGTCGTGTGACCATCACCACCATCAATTGTAGGGTATTTCTATCACTTCAAAAAGAAACTCAACACCCTACTATCTCCCTCCTTCCCCAAGCTCTAGGCCTCCTGACTATCCCGGGCATTTCATATAAACAGAGTCACAGAGCAGGTGCCCCTGTGTCTCATTCTTTCACCAGCAGGATGATTTCAGGGTCCATCCACACGGAGCCATGCATCAGAGCTGCATTTCCTTTTTATTGCCAGATACGATGGAAAGCTGGGTTGTTTTTATTTTGGGCTGTTATTGTTATTCTTTTATACATTTTTGTGCAGAAGACATGTTTTCATTTCTCTTTGGTGTATACTACAGTTGGAATTCCTGGACCTTGTGCTAGATCCTGGATGGCTGTTTAAGCTGCCAGACATTTTCCATTTTACAGGAAACCAAAAATTTTTTTTAAAAGAAATCTCCACAGACTGTGTATACAGTTAATAAATGTTGACCTCCGGAGCAGTAGGCTGGCAGGTTATATGGCTATTTAAAGGTTGAAATGTGGGGTAGTGAAGCAAGAAACATGCGCTCCTCACCTGACTCAGCTCCAACTGCCCCCAGGACAAATGTTACTCCCTGAGTTGAATCTGAATCTTCCAGCTGTGCCAGACTTTTACCTTAAATCAGTAGATTTGTGCTGGAATTTTCTAGAAGGACTTCCAGCTATACTTCTTGGAAGAGAAGTTGCTGAATTAAAAAAAAAATTAAAATAGCACATAAATTAAGTCAAAAATTAAACAATGAAAAGGACCTTGTGAGAAGTGAATCTTCATTTTACCCTTGACCCCAGTCCCATTCTTCAATGTCAAAGCAACCATTTTGTGTGGATTTTTAAAATTTATTTTTAAATTTTTCAGTATTGGGGATTGAACCAAGAGCCTTGTGCATGGTAGGTATGTGTTCTACCACTGAGCTACATCCCTGGGCCTGCCCTTTTGTAATGTATATGCTTAACTGTATGTCCTTCTGGAATACATGATATTTATGTATTTATGTATGTATGTCTTTATAATATATATGCACATATATACATCCCAGAATGTTTTTAAATTATGGCTTTTTATAGATTTTGAAATTTATATTTTAATTTTATACATGTATACCCTTTAATTCTCTTTAAAGATGACCAAATTTTAAAACTGACCTTTATTTTGCTTTTTTCAGTTACTGGTATCTTTTGGGGATTTTTTCATTTCAGACATTTATTCTATTCATGGGTGTATAGTAGTCAGTTTATTGAATTATTCTTCTATTGCTAGGAATTGAAGTTGCTTTTAGCTTTGTCATGATTACTCAGTGCTTCAGTGAATGTTCTCAGTCACTTTTTTAACTGTTGGCATTTCAGCAGGGAGGGTTAAGGGGTGATGGAGTTGATGGCACTCAGACTGTCTGTCCTCACTGATATCCCCTGGGGGCTTGACCTGTGCTCCATGTACCCTTTTACTATGGTTTGGGTTTGGTACAAACCCCTCCAAGGGTTCATTGTGACTGTAAGGTTTTGTCCCCCTACCCTTCCCTGCCAAGGAGTTGCTGGAGCTGGTGGAACCTCTGGGAGGTGGAGCCTAGTGGAAGGTCTTCGGGTCACTGAGGGCAGGAGCTAGTGTGGGAGTGGCTCCTTGAGTTCTCATGAAGGAACTGCTAGAGAAGGAGCAAGCTGGCCCTGCCAATCCTCTTTCTCTCTGTTCTGGAGATGGAACCATTTGTTTCTACACACCCCTTTCACCACGTGTTACCATCCACCACCCCCACCAGAGGGAAAACAGGCCTCCTGGTCTTGGACTTTGAGCCTCTGAAAAGGTCAGTTACATACACCTTTACTCTTTGTAATCTAGCTGCCTCAGATTTTTGTTGTAGTAACTCAAAGGTCATCCACTGCTTATTTCTTAGTAGAGCTCCATAAAAGCTGGGCAATGAGGCTGAGGGTGTAGCTCAGTGGCAGAGCACGTGTCTAGGATGTGGGAGGCTCTGGTCTCGATACCCAGCACACACATAAACATACACACACTGCAATGAGAGGGAGGGGAGGGATGGTGGAAGTCCACGTCAAGAACGTCCTCTCCATCCATTTATGCCCCTTCTTTGTCTCCTGCCCAGCCCAGTCTGGTGTACACACACCCTTCCCACTCCTTTCCCATCCTGTATCACCAAAGATACCCTGTCATCCACTGCCATGTACAGTATCCATTCCTGTGGCCAGGCCCAGGTGAGTGAGTGATAATTTATTACCCCAAAGCTAATGAGGCCCCTGTAATTAGATTATTTCCTGGAGACTGGTAGAAGGCTCAATAGTGAATCAGACATCCTGGATGGCCCAGTATGTTCCAGATGGTTCATTGAACTCTGCAATGGATAAAAGCTGAACAAATAATTGACTAGGCATGGTGGTGCATGTCTGTAATCCTAGCTACTCTGGAGGTAGAGATTGGTTTGAGGTCAGCCTGAGTAAAAAGTTAGAAAGACCTTATCTCAACATACAAATTATGTGCTGTGGTACACATCTGCAACCTCAGCTACTCAGGACACGTAGGGTAGGAGGATTGCAGTTTGAGGTCAGCCTCCAGGAAAAAGTGTGACATTCCATCCAGAAAATAGCTAAAGCAAAACAGTGCTGGGAGCTTACTTCAAGTAATAGAGTGCCTACTTAGCAAGTGCAAGGCCCTGAGTTCAAAAGCCCAGCACCATCCCCAAAAAGATGAATAATTTGGGGGAAACAGGTATTTGTTCTCACAAATCTTGACTCCTATACTAAAAGGGGAGTTAAGATATCCACATAGGTGAACATCATTGTTGGATAACCTCATGGTGTTTAGCCAATAAATCTGTAAGCAAATTAACATGTTAACAGAACTGAGCAGTATTGTAAAAATTGTTAGATGGTAGGACAGGACTACTGCCCCAGAGCCCTTCAGTAAGGAAGAGGGTACACAGAGAGCAAGGAAAGCTCTTCATGCAATTCTGCATTGCTTATTGTAGGATGTGGGTTATGAAGATGGCAGGCTGGAAAAGGAGAATGTCTCTCTCCCTGTATGTCCAGTTTTTTTAGGATTGCTTTGTCTTCTCTATTAACTGACAACCTTTACCATTTTTGGTAAGGTTGTCTCAACTTATCCTTCTTGTTTTGAAGTCTACTTAGTCTGACATTTTTCCCTATATTTGACTTTCAATAAGTACATGTCTTTATATTTAAAGTTGGCCACTTATGAATAGCATATTGTTGAGTCTTGCTTTGCAATCCAGTGTGACAATCCCTGCCTTTTTATTAGGCTATTTAGTTCATTTATGTTTAGTGTATTCAATGATATGGTTGAGTTTAATTCTTCCACCTTTACTTCATGATTGTTGACTGTTCTCTGTACTTTCTTTTTCCTATTTTTTTTGTTTTGAGTTTTTTTTTTTTTAGCATTCCATTCTATCCTCTCTACTGATTTTTTGGTGAGTTCTATCTAGAAATATCTCTGGATACCATATGCAACAGAATCCAAGAAACTTAAAATGATGTGATTCCATATATTTTGTAATAGTAAGGTCATATATTTTACAATTTTCTATGTTTTTCTCCAGCTTACCTGACTCCTTTACCTCTGTTTTATCCCACCATATTTAAATTTTTATAAACAATAAACTGAATTTCAAGTAATTTAAGAAAAATAAGAAAGAGTGTTATTTTTTTTTTCAAGTGCTTGGCATTGAACCCGGGGCTTTGCACATGCTAAGTATGGGCTCTACCACCGAACTCCATCCCAGCCCCAGAGTCTTGCATATTTGTCCACACAGGGGTCACTCTCTGTAGACTGCATGCCTCCTGAACTTCTACCTCATTTCATTTCCCTTCAGCCTGAGATACTTCCGTTAGTATTTTTTGCTTTGGATATATGCAATTGACAAGTTTTCTAATTTTTCATTCCTCTGAAAAAGTCTTCATTTCACCTTCATTTTAGAACACTATTTCCATCAGATAGAATTCTAGTTTGAGAATTTTATTTTCTCCTTAGCACTTTGAAGATGTCATTCCAATGTGTTCTGGTCTCTATTATTGCTGATAAAAACTCAGCTGTCATTCTTATTGCTTCTCTGTGTGTAATTAGTCTTTTTTCATTTGGCTTCTTTTTAAATTAAAAAAAAATTTATCATTTTTACATTTGTATATATTGTTTGGGCCACCTTCCCTGCTCCCCCCTTCATTTGGCTTCTTTTAAGATTAAAAAAAATGCTTATAATTTTCAGCAACTTGACCAAGTATAGTTTTCTCTGTTTTCATCCTATTTGGAGTTCACAACTTCCAGGATTGGTAAATTACAATTTTTAAAAAATCAAATCTGGAAAAGTTTCAGTAAATATTTCTCTGAAAGTAGTCTTCTGCCATTGCTCTGCTTCCTCTTGGTCAGATATGTTAGATGACATGGTACTGAACCCATTGCTGCCTCTGGTTATGGCCTACAATTTTGTTCCCTCTTTAAGCTTCAGGTTAAATGAATTTTATTGGACCACTTTAAGTTCATTGATAATTTTTTTTGTATTGAAGCCAATATACTTATACTTGGTAATATTAACTGTTTAAAAATGTAGATATTTGGGTTAGGGGTATAGCTCAGTGGTAGAGCACTTGACTAGCATGTGCAAAGCCATGGGTTCAATACTTGTACTGTGAAGACAAATGTAAAAATTTTATATTATGTTTTCCGGTTCCAGAATTTCTTTTTGTAGAGATTCCATATCATTGCTGAAATCCCCTGTCTCGTCATCCATGATGTTCATTTTTCTCTAATATATGGTGGCATTTGTTCAGGGACAATTTCCCCCTAAGGAACACTTAGCGATGTCTACGGACTTCTTCAGTTGGCACAAATGAGAGGATGTTTTCCAGGGGTAGAGGCCAGGGATGTTGATGAACACTTTTGAAGGCACAGGCCAATTAAGAGTTATTCAGCCCCAAATTTCAACAGTGCAAGATTGAGAAGTCCTGCTAGATTCTTTAACATATCTATCATAGTTATTTTAAGTCTTTTTCTGCTTTTTTGTGTGTGTCTGTTTCTCTTTACTGACTTTTCCTTTTGATTATGAGTCACATTTCTCATTTCTTCATATGTGTACTAAATTTTTGTTCATATTAGTCATTGTGGTTTCGTAGAGTCTGGATTCTGCTATCTTTCTCTGAAGAGTGCTGGCTGTTCTTACTGCAAGCAATTAGATCACTACTGACCAGTCAGTTTGAACTTATCCCACAGACTTATTTTGGCCACTCTACACCACCCCCTTTTTTAGAGTGGCTCATTTCATTTCTGGTCTTTAGTCTTAGAAAACACTCTTAATCTGGTATAGGAGCTTGACTTTTAATGTGTGACCTTTCTAAGGCTTCAGTATAGACTCTGAGAAGTCCTAACTTGGTGAAAACCCGTATTCCAGACTCTTTCCCTGGACAGGCAATGCTGAAACCCCTGCCCAGATCCTTGGCCTTCTCTGGTCCCCTCTGCTTCCCAGAGTCTCAATTCTGTCAGTGCATTGCAGGGCCAGCCAGTGACTTGGAGGGAAGATTATTTCTGGACACTGGGGTTCTCTTTTTGTGCCACCTTCATTCAATTTCCTCCTTAGTTTTTAATCACTCTGGCAACTGCAAATTTCTCCTGTGGCTCTTGTATCCAACAGGCTTGTGGCTTCTGCCTAAGATTTACCTGACACTCACCACAGAGAGTGCAAGTGATCTGGAAGGAAAAGCCGTGTAAACACGATTACACCCAGTGAGTCCTTTCTTCCAAGGCTTGGGTTTCCTTCATTTCCTGCCTAATGTTGGTTATTTTCCAGTGCTTCCAAATATTAAAAAAAAAGATTTTATCTAGCATTTACAATTACTGTAACAAACCTGAAAGTCAATGTGACACGAGCAACTCTCTGGATAACCAGACAACAGCAGTTGAATCCATTCATAGCTTTATTCCTTGCATTTTGTTTTGTCCCTGCTCTATTTCTGAATGCAAGTTTGGTTGCTTCCAATATGGCTTTGAATTATTAAATATTTTATCTTTCTCTTCCATGTTTTTTCCCTAGATCTTTCAACTTATCTTCTTCTCATGCCTAACATTATTTTGAATCTTTCTACCTTTTCTTTGATCTCTTTATTAGAGTATCTGGTTGCCGGTAGTATCTTTGAGATGAAGAAATAATCTTCCAGTTTTCAGCAACAAAAAAAGTATGCGGTGCTTTTCTAAAGCCCTTGGTCTTCACCTCTCTCTTCTATAATCTAATAATGGCTGCCTCCCCTTCCTCTGTTCCCTGGCAATCTCCCACAGTTGAGATGCATGTATCAACTCTAGTTAAGGTGGTATCTCCTTTCCATTGATTTCTTCTGACCATGGATCATGATTTTTTTCTCTTTTGCCCTACCCTACTTGCAGGTCTGATGCATTCATTCTGGGTTCATCAAAGGTTGATGAGTTGTGCAGCCTCTGTGATCATAGCACTAGCTTTTGTGTACATTTATGGTAAGCTTTACGATGTGGATTACATCTCATGGGTCTTCCTCTTTTAGACTGTATCTTAAGGTACTTTTCAGGTATGCACTATGTTGTGCTTTGGAGTTGTGGCTCTTTCCCCCTTCCTTTTAAGATGATACCTTCCCTCCATTTTTATTTTTTGGGCTGTGTAGGGGTGCTTTGAAGGGTGAGAGAAGTAGCTTTACTCTTCCTTCTTTAATTAACCATTCTTCTTGCTCCCAGTTTTAAGTGGTCACAAATTATGAAATAAGGGTAAGGGAGTCTTTGTTTTTGTGTGGTCCTAAAATGCACAAATTCCAATTACATAGTATCATACAAAATGAGGACTGTCTACTCAAAACAATCCAGAAATTTTTAAAAATGAAAATGGTGATGCATTTTATTCTTTCTCTTTCATTCTGGGATTTGTACTCAGGGCATTGTGCTTACTAGGCAAGCACTTTGCCACTTAAGACACACCCCCAGTCCTTTTTGCTCTAGTCATTTTGGGATAGGATCTTGCTTTTAGCTCAGGTAAGCCTGGACCATGATCCTCCTATTTGTGCTTCCACACATAGCAGGGGATGACAGGCATGTGCCATTATGTCCAGCTACTTGTTGAGATGGGATCTCACTAACTTT
The DNA here is from genome assembly GCF_047511655.1 of Castor canadensis. Lineage (NCBI taxonomy): Eukaryota > Metazoa > Chordata > Mammalia > Rodentia > Castoridae > Castor > Castor canadensis. The sequence goes on from NC_133392.1 coordinate 5,894,399, forward strand.
TCACCTGGACTGGCCTCAAAACACGATTCTCCCAATCTCTGCCTCCTGAATATCTAGGATTACAGGTCTCAGCCACTGTGTCTAGACTTTTTAAATGTTTCTTTAAGGATCAAAAGAAGCACATTAAAAGTGTTTCTTACTCTTGGTATATTTTTGTTGTTTCCAAAAGCTAAGTGCAAGCTGAGGTTAATCCATGAGCTATGTGAGCTAAAGGGTCCATTTTTTTAGAATTCATGAATATCCCATGTGGATTTGAGAAAATGTGCACATTTTATAGCTATTAACCATAGTGTTTGGTGATGTCAATTAGCTTAGGTTAGGTTAGGTCAAATCTTCTATATTGGTAAAATTTTTTCCTAATCATTCCATAAAGTTTTTTTGTGGGACTGGGGTTTGAACTCAGGTTTTCACACTTGCCAAGCAGGAACTCTACTGCTTGAGTCACATCTTCAGTCCTCCATAAATTACTTAAAGACAAGTGTTAGTAGCTCCAAACTTATGGTGGTGGCTTTGTCTATTTCTGTCCTTATTTCTATCAACTTTCCTCCAGTACTGAGAAGTTCTATTATTAGACACACAATAGTAGTATTTTCCTCTTTCCTGAAATGTTGTCTTCAAAAAGCCATTCTAAGTGCTCATTTTTATCTTTGGTGATGCTTCTGGTTTTTTTTTTTTTTGTTGTTGTTGTTTTTCATTTTTTTTATTGCTGTTAATTCAAGGAAAAAGGTTGCATAAAATCCAATCTGTTCTAGAAATATAAGTGGCCTTTCCAGTACATAACATTTCAAATATCAAAGTATATGGTAAACACACAAATAAGGAGAAGGTAACATGCCTCCTATGTACAGTACAGTATTTTAAATCATAAAACAAGCTCCATAAAGTACAACTGGCAAGTGACTCACGACGCGCTCACACATGGCTTATCAACACTCTCACCTGAACAACTCAACTGCAGCTTAGCAATTAATTAATAATGTGCTCCAAAAATACCCAGATCAAATAAAATATAATATTTAATCAAAATAATTTCCTTTACTTGAATTTTTCTTTCTAAATTAAAGCTTTCATCTACCCCTTCACACCCCTTTCCCTTCCCCAGAACTCCCACCTGGTTTTGAAATCTATTTTGTTGGATAATGCATTCACTCCAGTTTTGTTATGATCAGTGTTTGCCAATTGTACTTAATTTTCATCTTTTGCCTTCATCCTATTTATGTCTTTGTATTAAAGAAAGTGTGTCCTTTGTAGACAGTATATACCTGGGTCTTAGCTTTTATCCAGTCTGAAAAGCTATAGCATTTATTTTTAGTTTTTAGTCCATTTACATTTAATGTAATGGTTAATACAGATGGATTAGGTACACAATTTTACTATTTTCTATCCATCTTGTTAGCCTTTCATTCCTCTGTTTCTCCCTTCTTTCCTGCTCTTGGATTACTATGTTTCTTCTGGTTGTTGCTATGTTTATTTTAATATAGTGGTTCCTATAGGGATTATATTATGTGTCTTTATCTTATCACAATCAATTTAGACTTAAAGTTTTACTATTTTAAAAGTAATATGGGAACATTACAATAGTAACTTAGTTCTATTAACCTAGCCCACCACGTCTGGAAGGTGGAACTCATCCTTCTTTTTCTTCAATTTAATTTAATTAAAAAATTATCACATAGTAAAATGTACTATATTTATATTGGTGTGCAGTTCTATGAATTTTAACACATGTATCTTTATGTAGCCAGTTCATAATCAAAATACAGAATATGGCTAGAAGCGTGGCTTAAGTGGTAGGGTGCTTGCCTTAACACAAGGCCCTGAGCTCAAACCCCAGTACCACAAAAACAAACAAGATACAGAAAGGCTCCATTGTCAGTATATCCCTGTCCTTTTCCTCCATTTTATGCTTCCCTTCACTCTTCATTTCCAGCAACCACTGCTCTGATTTCCATAACTGTCTGTCTGAGAATTTCAAGAAAATTGACTCACACAATATGTGACATTTTGGGACCTACTTCTCTCTAAGCAGAATGACTGCAATTCATTGAAGCTATTTACAGATCAGTAATTTGTTGTGACTGAAGAGCAACAGTAGGTTTTATGGATGTGTCACACTTTTATCATTCTGTCTAGGAAGGGACATTTAGACTGTTTTCCTGTTTGTGACCATTACAATATTACAGTGAGTGTTTGTGTGTGAGTTTTTACATGGATGTATGTTTTCATTTTTTTCTTGGGCAAATGTCTGGGAATGGGATTATTGCATCATTTGGCAGCTGTGTGTTAAGTGTTATAAGAAACTGCCCAGCTGTGGTATATTCTGTACATCTACCATCAGTGCACCATCCTTCCCAGTATTTCATGCCCTTGGTATTTTATATGTATTTTTTAATTATTAAGATAGGCATGAGTAATAAGTCATCAAGACTTTTCATTTAATTTCCCTAATGTTTCACATTTTTGTGTATTTATTTACCATCCTTCTTTAGACTTTAGTAAAGTATCTTTTTCCCATTGTTTTAAAAAAGTTGGGTAGTTTATTTTGTTACTGTTGAGTTTAAAGAATTAAAAAATAAAAGCAGTGTGTTTTAAAGTTATTATTTTTAGTATAATTGTTAACACATATTAATTGAACAAATTAATGACCTCCACTATGTTTCCATACATGCTATGGTGTGTGTTGATCACATCCATCCACACAAGTCTTCTATCCTTGCTCCTCCCTTCCCCACACTCCTGTCTATCCCTCACAATCCTTCTACTTTCAGGTCATTTTTTGTTGTTTAGTTTCCACATATGACAGAGAATCTTCAATACTTGTCTTTCTGTGTTTGGCTTATTTCACTTAATGTAATGTCCTCTGGTTCCATTCATTTTTTTTTTTTCACAAACGATAGGATTTCATTCTTCTTTATGGCTGGATAATACTCCATCGTATGTGTGTGTGTGTGTGTGTGTGTGTGTGTATATTATATCATATTCTCTTTATCCATTTATCTGCTGACAGGCATCTGGGCTTATTCTGTATCTTAGCTATTGTGAGTAGTGCCACAATAAACATTGTTGTTCAGGTATCTCTTTTGAGTACTGATTCATCAACTTTGGAAATATAACCAGGAGTGGCACAGTTGGATTGTGCAGGAATTCTATTTTTAGTTTTTTGAGTTATCTCTATACTGTTTTCCACAGAAACTGTATTAATTTACAGTGCACAAGAACCACCAACAGTGTATAGGAACCAAAAGAGTTCCTGTTTCTCTATATTCTCAACAAAATTTGTTATTTTATTTTTTGGCAATATTGGGGTTTGAACTCAGGGCCTCATGCTTGCTAGGCAGATGCTCTCCCATTTGAGCCACACCCCCAGTCATTCTTTGCTTTAGTTATTTTTCAAGTCGGGTCTCACATTTTTGCCTGGGGCCAGCCTCCTACCTGTGTCTAGGACAACAGGTGTTTGCCACCTCACCCAGCTTACTGGTTTAGATAGGGTTTTGCTGACTTTTTGCCTAGGGTGGCTTTGTGCTTGAATTCTCATGGATCTCCTCCTACCTCCCAAGTAAGGCGTGTGCGATCACACCTGGCTCTACCCCAGGTCTTGATGGTTTTCCTCTAAATCTTTCCTATGTGATTTTTAGTTTTACATTTTACATTTAGATATTTGATTAATTTTGAATTAGTCTTTTTTTTTTTTTGGTAGTACTGGGGTTTGAACTCAGAGCTTTGTGCTTGTGAGGCAGGTGCTTTACCTCTTTAAATGGGAAGCCAGCCCTTTTGGCTCTGGTTATTTGCAGACAGGATCTTGCTTTTTGCCAGACCACAATTGGCCTATTATTATTATTTCTTTAAAGCTTCTGCCATTGTTGGAAAGACAGGTGTGTACCACCATGTCCAGCTTTTTCTCAGTTGAGATTCAGTCTTGCAAACTTTTTTTGCCTAGGCTGCCCTGGAACTGCCTTCCTCCCTTCAGCGTCCTGCCTAGCTTGGGATGACAGGCATGTTGACTGAGATGAAGGAGTCTCACGAAATTTCTGCTCAGGCTGGCCTCGAACCACTATACTTCTGATCTTAGCCTCCCAAGTAGCTAGGATTATAGGAGTGAGCCACTGGGACCTGGCTTGAGTCAATCTTTATATACCTCAAGATTCAATATATTTCTTACATGTGAATTACAATTGTTCATTTGTAGAATTATCTTTCATTTTAAAAACTGTAACTCTTTCTTTTAATAAAATATTATGGCTCAGTAAAAATATACAGAGATGTAGCTCAGTAGTGGAGAACTCAGCTAGCCTGTGCAAGGCCCTGGGTTCTATCCCTAGAACCACTAATATATATATATCTATATATATATTATATATATATATAGATATATATATATCTATAGATATAGATATATATGTATGCACAAATGTATACAGAGTATACAGTAAAAGAGAGCAAGGGTCCCTTCTACTACAGTGCACTAGATCCCTGGTTCCTCCCCAAAGCCAGTCATTACTATCAGTTTCTAGTGGGTTCTCTCAGTGAAGTTCTATGCTTATATAAGAATAACAATTTAGAGCTCCTTTGCAAAACACATTCAAAATTTCAGTGCACTATGCTCACTGTTTGTGTCCTCGCTTCTTTCACTTAGTCATGTGGACTGGGAAACAGTGCATACCAGTGCAAGGACCACCTCCTTTTACGTGACTTTGTGGTATTTCGTTGTGTGAATGCCACATTTGACTTAACCACCTGAGGCCGATGCACCCTTAGGACCTCTCAGTGCATGTGCTCTTCTGGTGTCCCTCTGGCAATTAATTATCTTAACGAACAGATAGCTCAGGTCCCTGGGGTACTCCAAAGCAGACACGACATCCCTCCTCTTTAGCAAGAACAGCATCATATGCACGGCTACTTTTTCCTTTGAGGCAGAGAAAGAAGGCTGACAAAGTGCAAGAGAATGACCACGAAATAACACTCAGACAGAAATACACCCAGAACACCGCTTGTAGTGAACTTCCTTCCCCCAAGTCAGAAGGCAGTGCCTCTTATGGTATAGCTTAGTAATAGAATTAAACAGTCCCAGAAAATCGTCCTGGGGAAGAAGCTCCTTCTGACAAGGACTTCTGTTTCTATCTTCTGGCTGCAAGTGCAGCTCACCTGTCAACAGACCAGCAAACTTGGACACAGGGACCTCCTTATTTATTTTTAATTTTTAATTTTTTTATTGTTGTGCTGGGGGCACATTGTGAAATTTACAAAAGTTCTTACAGTATATCAAATATATTGTGGTTGAATTCACCCCTCCATCCTTCTTTATCCTGGCTCCCTCATTCCTGGAATAGTTTCAACAGGTCTCATTTTTCCATATTCATGCATGTGCACACAGTACTTGCACCATATTCACCTTCCAACCGCCTTTCCCCACATCTCCCCCCACCACTGGCACCAACCCCCCAGCCAAGACTGTTCCACCCTCCTGTTCTCCCATTTTGTAAAAGAAAGAAAAAAATTGACATTTTTGTTTGTTTAAGATAATGCCACAAATTTAGCTGTTTTATCAAAGCAAAGGGAGGAGATGCAACCTGTTAGATCTCATAGGCCCCTGACTGCTGTTGACAAGGCTGGGTATTTAGACTGTTTTCCAACATGTGGAAAAATATAAAAATGATTAAGAAACAACCTGATAAAATTTGGGAACTTGTCATTTTACCAAAGGTCACATGAGCCTGAGACTAATATTTAAAATTAGAGGAAAGACACTGATAATGAGGTGGAAAAGCAAAATCGTTCTTCATCATCTGTGAAATGTGGTTACAGGGCAGGACAGTTATAATGACATCGCCCCATGGCTCACTCTGAGGAAACTTGTTTTCCTGAGTTCAAAGTAGTTGGCTCAGTAGATTTTAAATCTTTAGAGCCAAGAGCTTTGCAAATGTGAATGAACATTGCTTTGTGTTTGGCTGTGGCATAAGTTCAAGTTTGGATCATACAATTTACATGACAGAAGCTTCTGGAAAAAAGATTCCTTGCTTTGATTAAGCTGGCTAGGCCATTAGGGCTCTATAATGCTCATCACAGTTGGCTGTGCTAGAATGAAAAGTCATTGTGTTTATGACCCGAGAACTCTTTCCGCTAAATGGAAATGATGACATTAGTACAGCGACACAATTATACTCTTTAGTTCTGGGAGCAAATATGGAATTGGTCCCTAATGTGTTTTAATTGCTCATGCAACTTTATGGAATTTTTAAGAGTCTAGTAGTTATCTACATTTCTTCCCTCACAGATAGCCTTTTCCCAACTTCCCCGGCTATCTTGACGATTGTCTGAGGAGCAGTTTCAACAGCCTATTCTGAATTCTTCATCCTTCTGAAAATTGGAAGCTCTTTATCCTGAAGTGCAGTGACAACATTTCAGGGAACTAATAGAAGTTACTTTGTTGTGCCCTCATGATCCACCAGGCTTTCTTCTAGACACAATGATAATACAATTAATGATTGTATTATGATACAATTAATGATAAATCAATAATTGTATTTGCTAGCATTTACTAAGCACCTGCTATGTGCAAGTGGTTCTAGGTTGTTTATATAACATGATCAATTTAATCCTCATGAAAATCTCACGAGACAGGTACTGTTATTAGGCCCTCTTTGCAGACAAGAGAGGCAATGAAGTGAAGTAACTGCCTACATGGCAGCTAGTTGGAGTTGGGGAAGGCTGTGAGCCCAGACTGGGCACTGGAGAAGTTATGATCTTCGCCACCATTTCCTGCCTGTTCCCACAGGACAAGAGAAAGTGAGCACACAGCCATTCTGAGCCCCAGCCCTGGCAAGTCCATGAGCTGGTGGGTCATGGGTCCTGAAGCTACCTGAACACTACAGTATCCCAAGCATGGAGAGGGGAGCCAGTCGCTCAGAAAATAATTGTTGAGGTCATCTGGGAAAAAGGAATAATACTCAGCTGCTGAAAAAAAAAAGACAAATTAGTAAGGAGTATTATAAACTATGTGTTTTGGAGTCAGAAGGAGGTAAAAATACTTCTGATAGCTTCAGGGCTTCCAGAAAGCCTGCTGGTGTGTCTTGTGGGATATATTAGACCAGGACATCCTGAGGAGGTGAAGGAGGCAAAGCAGGGCAGTAGCCACAAGCCAGCTCTTAGACTCTCTAGGTCTTGGTTTCTTTTTATGAAAATCATGGGCAAAATGAGGAAGTTAAACCTAATGACCTCCAAGGTCACTTCCATCTTTGAAATTCTCTGATTCTCTCAACTTAAGTCTTACGGGCACTGATTAACAAACCTGACAGTGCACTCAAGAATTCAACAAGAAATTTATTTAATTGTACCTTAACTATATGCCCCCACAGAAAGTCATCTGCCATCTCTTATTTGCTGGAAGTGAGGGCTCTCAAACTTTTCTTTCCCTGTGTCTCTTAACTCAATGCGTCCCACAAAACTTTTTCTGAGTTATAGAACACTTTTGCCTGGGCAAACAATTTACTCTCTTTCAATGTCTATTAACTGTTTCACACATTAGACCCTCTGTGTGATTAATTATCAATTGATGGGCATTCAAAACTATTGAATCTGCTTAACTTATTAACGATCAACCTTTGTTGAATATCTATTAGCTATCAGGTATTGTGCTAATAACGGAATACAGCAGTGAACGAATTAACTTCCCCTCCTGGTGTCTTGTATTTCCACTTCAGTGTATCACACCGCTGAAGAAGCAGAACTTGGATGCCACCCTGCTTCGCCTCTCACAGCTGTGTGACCCTGGGCAAGCTGCTGAGCCTTTCTGGGTGTCAGTTTCCACATATGTAAATGGAAGACATCTATGAAGCTAACCTCAAAGATCCTTAGGAGAAATAAATAAGTTATTTGGGAAGTGTTTTGGAAAGGGCTTGGGGAAGTACTTAATACACAGTGGATTTTTAAGTTAGTAAGCAACCAAATAATCTAGCTAAAATGGGCTAAGGACCTGAAGAAGATATACAAATGGCCAACAGATAAATGAAAAAATGCTCAACGTCACTATCTGTGTTAGTCACCTCTCTGTTGCTGTGACAAAATACCTGAGATAAACAACATATAAGGAGGAAACTGACTTACAGTTTCAGAGACTTTGGTCCATGGTGGCTTGCCCTGTTGCTTTGGGTCTGTGACGGATTGTTCATCACAGTGGGTGCGTGGGTCAGAGGAGGCCTGTTCATCTTGATGAGGCCTGGGAAGCAAAGAGTGGAAGAGGGTGGGGCTGGGTCCCCAATATCCTCTTTAAGGCCACATCTCCCAGTGACCTAACTTCCTTCCATTAGGCCCCACCTTCTAAGAGGTTTCATTCTTTCGGAAGGGTGCCCCAGGCTGGCCACCAAACCTTTAACACGTGGGCCTTTGAGGACACTCCAGATCCAAAGTATAGCACTAGCCACAGTGAAATGCAAATCAAAATTACAATGAAATAGTAACTCATCGTGGTTAGAATGGCTATTATCAAAAAGACAAAAAGGATTAAGTACTGTTGAGATGCAGAGAAAGGGGAACTTTAATCGGCTATTAGAAGATTAAATGTAACCTAATGAATCTGTGAATGTAAATTCATATAGCCATTATGGAAAACAGTATGGAGTTTCCTCAAAACAACTAAAAATAGAACTACTGTATGGGTATATATCCTAAGGAAACAGCATGTCGAAGAGACACCTGCCCCATGCTCGTTACAGCAGTGTTCACGATAGCCAGGATAGGGGTTCAACCCGATGCTCACCAACAGGTGAACAAAGAAAATGTGGTGGATATACACGATTATTCAGCCATAAAAAAGCATGAAATCCTGTCATTTGTGACAATATGATGTTAAAGAAATAAGGCAGTTGCAGAAAGACAAACACCTCTCGGTCTCACGTGTAGAAGTGAGACTGCTAATCGTACGAAAGGTAAGAGAGGAGTAGTGGTTACCCCAGGCTGCGGAGAGGACGGAGGAGGGGAGGGCAAACTGGCCATCAGGTACAATGCTACAGCTAGATGGAGTGCAAAGTAGGGTGAAGGTAGTTAATAATGCATTGCACACAGGAAAATAGGAGGAAGAATTTTGAATGTATTCACTACAAAGGAATGAAAACAGTTTAAGGTGACAGATGGAATGATCACCCTGACTTTATCATTACCCAATATATACATGAGTCAAAACGTCACATTGTAACTTACTGACATGTACAAGATTGTGTCAGTCAAGAACATAAATAAGTAAAATGTATAAATGAAGCAAAAAGAAGGCTTTTTAAGTAAATAAGTTGGCTAAGAGATATGTTTTCTGTACATACTGCATTTCACAAGTGAACTGTTTTTTCAAATAGCACTAAAGTTTTATCTCTAACTCACTGTGTAATTTTGCAGCAGTAGGAAATCTTGTTGAGTCAACTCAGGAATTGTTTTTCTAGGGGAGAAATAAGATCACAACATGCACAGATCTGAAGCACTGACAATTTTATTACTTCACTTTTAATCCACCCCAAAGTTCCATTTTTTTGGCCAAAAGCAGTCATTTTTTTAGATGCGTTACTTCCACAAGCACTACTGATGTTATTTCTTGTATTATTTTCCCCATAGAAATAATATTAAAAAATCATCACTTCATGAAGGCTGCTGCTGCTCGAGAGAGCCTGCGAGAGAGAGAGCTATACACACAAGGCTCCCGACTGGCCTGCAGCCCCTGGTGGGGGTGGGAGGAGGCAAAGCAGGAGTTGGGAGTAGCCAGGCACAGAATGCAGACTGGAGACGACAGGAACTCACTGCCCACTGTGACCGGAGCAGAGATGGGACCATCTGAGGGAAGGAGCAACTGGAGGGACAAGCAGCAGTCAGGTCCTTTTCTTTTAAAAACTTTTTTAGTAACAATTATTAATCATACATATTAAAGGTCCAGTCTGGTATTTCCACACATGCATATCGTGTGCTCTGACCAAATCCCTTCTCCCATTTTCATCCCTCCCACGTCCCTCCCACATCCCTCCCAGTCTGCAGTGCTCACTATTCTGCCTGCAGTTCCACATTGGTTGGCTTCCATATGTGAGAGAGATCATGTGGTAATTGTCTTTCTGTGTCTGGCTTATTTCACTCAAGAGAAATTAAGTCCATTTTGCTGCAAACAACAGGATTCTCTTCTTTCCCACCAGCCAACTCTTAGAGAAGATGGTGAAGATTTGAAAGGGAGGCAGGCAATGGGACCATGGATGAATCTACAGGAGTTCTGAAGTGTGGAATTTAACCTTGTCCAGGACAGATCTGGGTTTTGCCTCCTGACAGTCAACTCTAAACATTTGGGATGCCCTTGCCTGCACACAGTGTCTGTTGTTTGGTGTCGACCTTTGAGGGGCTGGAGACCAAGATCAGCTTTGTGAACAATCAGTCATTTCTATGTGATGGAGCTCCAGTATAAAAACTCCAGAGGTGGAGGGTCAGGCATGATGGTTCAGCTATGTAGGAGGCAGAGGTAGGAGGATCTTGATCCAAAGTTAGCCTGGGCAAAAAGCATGAGACCTTATCTAAAAATAACTAAAGCACAAGGACCTGGGGCATGACTTAGTGGTGGAGCCCTGAGTTCAAAACCCCAGGACTATTGCTCCCCACCAGAAAAAAAAAACCCTCTGGAGGTGGAGACTTGGGTGGGCAGCCCTGGTGCACACTGTCACACATTGATGCTGGGAGAGTTACCCTGTCTGACACTCCATGGAAAGAAGACAATGGAAGTCCACATTGGGTCCTTTTCCTGGTCTCCACCCTGGAGCCTCTGTCCTAGGCTGGCTTTAGTGTGTCTCCTTCCTCTGAAATAAATGGCAATCCTGAGCATAACAGTGAGGTTCTGTGAGTTCTTCTGTGGGATTTTGGGATCTCCCGCATGTACACTTGGCACTGGACACAGTGCAGTCTTGTAGTCTGCTCTCTATAGCTTTGGAGTTGGATAGTATTAAAATTAAGAAAAAATGTTTTTGAGACAGGCCCCTCTATGTAGCCTAGGCTAACTTAGAACTTGCAATCCTGATGCCTCTACTTCCCTGGTGCTTGGATTACAGATGTGTACCACCAGGTCTGGCTAGATTTTTTTCTTTGAGCCTGGGTACCTAGTTTATTTGCCAAGGCTTTCCTGGAAAGTACACTCCCAGGGCAGCAACAGTGAGGGAGAAGGGAAGGAGGCAGGAGGCAGGCGAGGTCAGAACCCAAATATGAGGTGGTGCCTTACTGAACTAGAGAGAAATTCATAAGATCCAGTAGGCTGTGTGGGACCACCATGTCCAAGAATAGTTGGTAAGAAGGTAGGAGAGACTCTTAGCTGAAGACGTTTCTGGTCTCTTGTCTCTTATTGATCTAATTCTGCCTGATAGGACATCAGCTCCTGGAAGTCCTATGCTTTGTTTCAGTAACTGTGGATGTCCACTGGAGAAGCCAGCTCCCATTCTGAGGCTCAGTCTTCCTCTGGGTTCCCAGGTGTTGGGAGGTGCCATGACCTGTGTGGATTGTTGTTTACCTGGCTGCAGGTGCAATGGGACCCCAGCCCAAGCTTAGTCCTTGCCTGGGGAAGCTCAGGCAGCAGGTGGCAGGAGGAAACTAGGGTTGTAGCTGTGACTCTTGCTAAGTGAGCAGCCAAGGCCCCAAGGTGGGGGAGCCATACAAATTGGACCCACACAATATTTTCCCCACTTAACTATATGCGTTAGTATGTTATTACACATACATCTGATGATGTCATATGTAAATGTGTTTGATGGCTATGTAGCATATCATTATGATGACTTATGTGTCAGTGCTACAGTGCTACACATTTAAATTGTTTGCAATTCTTTGGTTTCCATCAGTTCTCTGATGAGCACCATTATATATGCATTTTTGGACTGTATTTCCTTAGGTTATGTTTCTAGAAGTAGAAAGCTAGGTCAGAGAGGAAAATTGTGCTTTTAAAGTTAAATAAGTGAGGTTTTGTGTCTTGGGCTGACTTTCTGAGCACTTGATGGGATTCTCTGTGCTTGGGACATAGAATTGGAGCAGAGTTTCCCTGAGACATGGAGGAGGGATTCCCAGCGGCCAGGGACACTGCACCTCAAGGACGGGTCACTGGTTGAGGAGGCAAGAGACCTGACTTCCACAGGTGCCCACCACGGTGTTGGGGGGTGGGCGGATATTGGTTTTCCTGTGGGACAAGGAAGAATTGTGTGTCCACTGTGGTGGATTATTCAAATCCAAATTTATAAGAAAACACACAAAAACAAGATTCATGTGCCGGCCAAATAACACTTGGCTTGAAGTGAATCTGTGACCCTGGTTATTATAATGCAAATTTGGCAAGGTCCACTCCCCCCTCCCCACTTCTCTGGGCTTCAGCATAAGATGAGGGGTCACCTTTGTCCATTTTGGACATCTTTCCTCCCCTTGGTTCTCATGCTGGGAAAGACTTTGTATCCACAGTGCACTTATTAAGCAGCAATGAATAGTCAGTGCTACCATATTGGGTTGTCAGGGGCCAAACAAACAATTCTAACAGTGAATGTTTTGATGAGCGTATGCAGACTTCGCTCTGGTAAGTGCACAGGAAACAGACAAGAGACCCTATTATTACCTTTTAGACTATGTGGGGATCCACTAGCCAGGATTTTGAAGCTCAGCTTCTCAGAGCTGACTAGATTTCTTTTCCTTTGGCAGTGGCCGGGCTCTTGAAAATGGCTTTGTTCTGGCCTTTCCACAGCAGAACGGGCACATGGGCCCCTGGCCATTCTTGTCCTGGGTACTGCAGAGGAGGCTGTGGCATTTAGGCTGTGGTCTTGGCTTACTGGTCCGCCCTGGGTAAAAACATTCCACAGCGTTTCCGGGAAGAGCTACTCATGTGGATTGTGTGGTAGTTATAAAAATTCAAGTCTGAACCCTGGCTGGTCAGACTCCTAAGCTAGGTATGAATCATCTACTCTCCACCGGAGTAAGTATGGATGGGGGTAAGAAGGGCTGTAGGGAGGAGTGGGGCAAAGTCAGGAAAGGCGTACTGGATTTTTCTAGGTCATCAGGGAGAAAGGGGGCAACTGAAAGTGCATCTGAAAGATTGGAGTTGGCAGCACCAGATAAAAGGTGAATCCCAACTTAGTCAGGAGGGGCTCTACCTAAAGTGATTATTCCAACAACAGAAAAGGGACTGCTCTGGCCAGAATGTTTGTGTCTCCCTAAACTCATATGTTGAAATCCTCCCCTCCCAGTGATGGTATTAGGAGGTGGGATGTCCTTAGGCTTTCAAGAATGAAATTATTGCCCTGATAAAAGAGAGCCCTCAGAGCAACCTTACTCCTGCCACGTGAGGACACAGCTGTGAATTGGGAAATAGCCCTTTCCACAGTGAATCTGCCTGTACCTTGATCTGTACTTCCAGCTTCCAGAACTGAGAGAAATACATCTCTGCTGTTTATAAGCCACCCAGTTTGTGGTTTTTTGTTACAGCAGTGCAAACAGACTGGACAGGGATCCCTGCAACATGGAGTGGGGCTTTTACTCTTTCCATGAGATCAGCAAGCTCCCAAGGCCAGGCCACTGAATGGTTTTCCTTTATGGGGACAAGTAGGCAGGGCTCCATTGCATTGGGTGTGGGGGAGCAGGACAACTGATGACAGTCAACCCAAAAATGCTTTTCTCTGTGAGCAGCTGATTCTCATCAGGGGCTGTGCAGTAGAGTCTATCATGGTTCCTGTGCTCACAGATGAACCACACTTCAGGCCCCTGGAAGAGCAGCTGGACAGGAGTTTGGACTAAGTGGTTGGCATTTTGTCCAGATTGGCCAGTGGTGACACACAGGTGAGCTAGTTATTGATGAAATGCAGAGTGAGAATTTGGGGGTCTGAGCCATGCTTTGTCATAGGTAAACAAGGGGGCACTGTGAGTCTTATGGAAGTCCTGCTGTGAGCTGCTTCTCAGAACCTATCGGGCAGGCGGGGCATGATGGGTTGCCCTGGCTGTGGGCTCAGGTAAAGTGCACCAAGGTCATCAGGAGCAGGTGGGAACAGTTAGGGAATGGCAGCAGACAACAGTGGAGCTCAGGAGGGAGGTTGAGCTGTAGGTTAGGCTTGGGCTGCCGATGTTAACAGACAAGAAGGAAGCTCAGGTGTTGTGGCCTTGTCAGTGTCCTTGTCATGCTCACTTGCACATACAGCTTTTGATGTCTGGGCTTCACTTGCAGAAGCTCTTCTCTGCAAGAGAAGCTGGGCATTGTGGAAGAACAAAGCAGGAAGGTGAAGCTGGAGAATCATGTGACTGCCTAAGGGGTCACCTTCACAAACAAACTCCTGGCTGGGCCTTTGGGATGGCGATTTGCCCAGACAAGGAGGCTACATTGCATTGAGGTGACAGACACTTGGAACTGAGGAGTCCTGGACGTGCTGTTCAATGAGGCCATCTTCTGGGCTCCCTCAGGGCCCTTCAACTATTTAGCTACCACATTTAATGGGGAAAGTTGAACTGGCAGCTCCTGGCATTGGTGGGATTGGTGCTGGCAGCAAGTGCCTGGTCTATTTGGTAAGTTGCATATTTCAATTAGAAGCTTGTGCTAACTATAATTTCTATCACACCAGTAGGTCTTTGCCTGGAAAGAGTCATTTAATTGTCTTTTTTTAAAATCTACAGGATACAAATGGAAGCATCTGTAAAGGAAGGCTACTAAAAAAATTCACAAGTAAGGGGCAAAACCCCAGGCTCCTTTCTTGCAGTAGATAAAGGACTATTTCTGGGGTTCCTTTGATACAAGCAGGCTGAGAAGGTGGATGTTGGGCCCTTAGAACATTTCAGAGGGCTGTGGAGAAGATCTGGGAGATGGTGGCTGGTGGTTGTGATATGCACTGGGGTCTAACCCCCAGTCCTGCATATATTGGGTCCCAGCTGCAGGGATCAGGCTCAGTATTGATCTTTTTCTTTCACCATGGAACATTGTGAAATTTCCATGATTTTAACTTTATCATCATTCTGCATGAGTGGCACCTGTAGTTTAGCAATCTCTCTGAAGTATAAGCAAGGGTTGGGGGTGGATTTTTGTTGGCTTTGTTCCCTATTACATACCCAGCATCCCTGCAAATACCAGGCACTGTAGGCAACAGGCCTAAGGGCAGAGGAGCCAGACTTGAGACTGGGCTCTTTGTCACATTGCACGACTCCCTCATGAACATTTGTCCCTTCTGCAACAATAGAGGAATGCTCAGATGGCTTTTAGCCCCCTCCAGCTGGATTCAGGATTTGGAAGAATGATCTCTAAAGTATATGTCTCTTCTGGAATTGGTTTGTTCTGACCTTTGAATTGGATTTCTGGAGGCCTGGGGAGGAACGTATTAGCGTTTCTAGGAGTGACCTGAGAGTTCTGCTTCATCTTGGCTCCTCACACACCTGGTGAAGGTCCCTAGAGCAGAAATGTAAGGCTCGGCCCTATTTCTCTCAGCTCTCCTCATGTACTGTGAGCTGGGTTGGGCTGACCTGCCCTCTCCCACATTGCCCTTTGGGACACCATCAGGCCGCTTATTACTTAAATCTCAGGTGCTGTCAAAGCCCAAAGGAGCCCTTCGCATTTCGATCAAGCTCACATGGCCTCTTGTTTTTCCTTTCCTTCCTTTTCTCTTGTTCACCTGTGTCCTTGCCTCCCGTTTTCTCTTATTCTTAGTGGAGCTTTGGCTTTGTGTTAATCCCCATAGCACACAGACATGAAATACTCAGTGAGGCGGCCCCCTGCTCCCAAGGCAGCCTCCAGCAGTCATGTGTTGACATGACCGTGGCCTCTGCCTGATGGCTTTCTTAAGGTAAGCATGATATATCACTTTCTGCACAGCACCTGAGTCAGATCAGCACCTGGCCTAGAGTAGGTGTTTAGTCTATGTTTCCAGAGTGACATGGAAGCTTCTCACTTCAGGTGAACATTCTCCAGTGAAGGTCCCAGGGATTCTGAGAGCAGGGACTGATGCCCAAGAAAGATGAGTTGGGCTGGAGTCTGGTTGGTACCATATATTTACTGCCACATATTTGAAATGTCCTCTGAAGGGTGACAATCCATAGGTCTTAGCACTATTCTGGAGCAGAAAGCAGCTAATGGGGAGGGCTGTAATGTCACTTGGGTGAGCAATGTCAAGTGTAGAGGTTGCAGAGGCTCCTAAGGACCAACCCCGTAATCTGACTGAGAGAAAGGGAGAGAGGGGTAGGAAGAGTTGGGCAAGTGGAAACTGGCTCACTAGTGTTCCTGATGATAAAAGGCAGGTAAGAGGCAGGCCCAGGTGTGTAGCTATACAGGGCACCTTTCCCTGTAGCCTGGATGTCCCCAGCCTCCTGCCCACACACAGGACTGGAGCTGACTTACATGACCTACTTCTTAGAGAGCAGAGATCACTTGCCAGCGTTTGTGTGAGTCATGCAATTTGTAGACTGTGGGTTTCAGCTGTCCTCTCCGACTCTCACATTTTCTGGCTTGTTTTGACTCAGCTCAGTTCTGAAGACTCACAGGGGACAAGAGTGGCCTCGTGTTCAGTGAGAATACTAAGTGCCTGTTCTCTGGGACAAGCTGGTGCCACACTCACTGTCCCCAGCTTCCTGGAGGACAGAGATTTGGCCTGCCCCAGCAAGAGGCTAGTGGGCTGCATTCTTGCCTTGGTTGACCCTTCTGCCCACCACACTGTGACTCATCCCCACTGTATTGCTCTCTGAGTGCCTGTCTAGTGTACTCTCCTGCTTGAGTTCATTTGGTGCTTTAAATATTTTGTTTCCCAGACTTTATCTGCATTTGGGTTGTCCCCCCACCCCACTCCCCCACCCCCGCCCCGATGCTTTAGTCAGCATTTATCCAGCTGGAATCTCATTTTGTTATTTTCTGGCTCTGTCTGTAATCTTTATTCTTAGGTTCATTTTTATTATCTTTCTTTCCTGATGTTCATCAAACTGCTCAATTTCATTATAAGATTGCTACAAATTAGCAGCAAAATGTTTGCGATTCTACTTGCCCAGCTCTGTGTGTGTTTGACCATGATGCATCTGGGTTTTCATGTTCTGACTGGCATTTTAAAGAACAAACTACTCGTTTTATTAACATATTATCCTCTACTCCACCCAGTTCTTGAATAGCAGGATGGGTATCTCTGCCTTGTCTCTGACTGGATGTAATGACTCCGCCCAGCTCAGATTCAAGTTAAGCGGTGGTATCGTTAGGAGGGTACATGGTGTTAGACCTCTGTCACGCTCTGTTAAGATGATAGACTTTTATTTTTTTTTGATTTTTGCATATGCATTGCCTGAATTTCAGCATTCTGTGAGTTCTTTCAACTTTGACTTCTGTTCTTTCAGTATTTTTTATTTTTTTAAGTAAGATTTTTAAAAGAACTATTTAGATTTGCAGAATTATTACAAAGATGGCACAGAGAGTTTTTGTACCCTGCCTTTAGGTCCCCCAGCTATTAACCTCTTAAGATTCTTGTAGTGTCAAGTACACACACTGTCAAGGTAACCTCACACTGCTGACTTTGCTCTGGCACCATGCTGGAGGTGTCCCTGCCTTCCCCTACCTTACTCTTTGGAAGGAAGTCTCCATATGCAGTCCACACTGAAGGAGAAAGTTCTCATTTTCCCCCTCTTAAAGGGCAGGGTATATGCATACATTACTTGCAGTTCTTCTGAAGGGAAGATTTGTCTATTTTTCCAACTCATTTAACCACTTTTTTTACATTAGTGTGTTCTAATATTAATTTTACACGTTGGTTTCTAATTCAATACTACCTGATGTTATTTACTTTTGGTTCAAATTTTTTGCAGTGTGGCCCCTAGGTAGTCTTTCAGTTGGCTCCTGTGCCCCTTTGATAAATCCATCATTGGTGGTGGTGGTTTGCTTTCAGCTCTTGCTTGGTTTCTTTTTTTGGCAGTGCTGGGGTTTCAACTCAGGGCCTCTGTGCTTGTGAGGCAGGTGATCTACTACTTGAGCCATGTCCCCACCCCTTTAACTTCCTTTGTTTCTTGCATTTTCTGTTTTCTATCCTTCATCCATTCTTAAGGAGCTCCCAATTCCTTTCACTGGAGAAAGGTAGTAGAAGCCAAAATAGGTCACTAGCTGTGTGTGTGACCACCAGGACGTCATTTCTTTTAGGCCCTCTCAGCTGAAAAGCAGTAAATATATATGTACATGTGGACCAATGCGTGTATCTATAGCTGAAGATATTTTATTCCTGAATATCTGTATCTGTATTATGCTGTTCTTGGTTAGAGAGGAAGTGTTCACTTTGTCACCATTAAGTGTGCTGTTTTCTGCAGGATTTTGTAGATATACTCTGATGAATCGAAGAGATGCCTTTCTATTGCTGGCTTGCTGAGATTTTTTTTTTCTTCCATGAACGGATATTGGATTTTGCCAATTTTTTTTCTGTGTGAGTTGACATGATTATATGGTTATTTTCTTTAGTCTGTGGATGTGATGGATTATAGTGATTGATTCTGAAATATTGAACAAGTCTTGCATACCTACAATCAGTCACACTTTGTGGTAGGATAGAATTCTCCTACAAGTTGTTGGATTTGCTAATATTTTTAGAGAATCTTTGAGTCTATGTCCAGGAGAGATTCTATAATTTTCCTTTCTTGGAATGTCTCTCTGTGATTTTATTACTAAGGTCATAATGGCCTCAGAATGAATTACAAAATGATCTTACTGCTTTTATTTTCTGGAAGATATCATGGAGAACTGGTATTTCTTCTTCAAGTGTTCAGAAAAGTTCATCTATGGCACCATTTGATTGATACTCTTTCATTTTACTGACTTTTGCCTCAGGTACTTTGGTGCTGTGTTGCTAAGTTATATACACATTTAGAACTGTAATGTCTTCTTAGAGAATCAGTCTGTTACCATTATGGTGTGTCCCTGCTAACTGTCCTTGTTTTAAAATCTTCTTTGTCTGGAATTGGTGTAGCCAGCTTCTTTTTAGAGTAGTATTAGCACGATCTATCTTTTATATTGAACTTTATTTTAAAGTCATGTAGTTTCATGAGGACAATATATATTTGGGTCTTTGACTTTCCTTTGACCACCTCTGTTTTTGAAGTATAATATTTAGATAATTCTAACTAGTGTTATTGTTATATATGAGTTGGCAGTCACATCTGCCATATTTGTAGCTGTTTTCTGCTCATCGTAGGGACTCTGCTTGACCTTCTCTGATTTTATGTAAGAATTTAAATGCTTCCATTAATCTACTCTCTTAGGGTATCAGTTATACTTCTTTGTAAAACAAGTCGTGAATTCTGTAAGAGTTACAGTCTAATCTAGCCTCAAATAAAACACTTTGCTTTATGTCCTATGAGGATGTCTCACTGCAAAGGATCCCTGATGTTTCTCTCCCATCCTGTGACATTGCTTTCATTCATTCACCTGCTAGAACCACCCAGTACACTGTTACTATTCACATAAAATAGATCTTGCAGATCAATTAAGATTAAGGAAGAGAAGAGATTTCACCTTACCTCCATTTCTTCTTTTCTCGTTATAGATTCACGTTTTTGATTTATAACCTTTTCTTCTACTGAAAATAATCCTTTCACATTTCTTTCAGGATAGGTTTGCTAGTGATAATTTTACTGTCTATATTTGTGTGAAAAATATTCCTCTTTCAGGATAATATCTCTGGATATACAATTTTAAATTATTCGTCCCCTCCCCACTTTTGGGGAGGTTACCAGGGATTGAACTCAGGGCCTTGTGCTTCCTAGGAGAGTGCTCTATAAACTTGAGCCATGCCTCTAGGCCTTTTTGTTTTAGTTTGTTTTTCTCAGCTAGGGTCTTGCATCTTTGTCCAGGCTGGCCTTGAGCTGCACTCCTCCTGAGTAGCTGGGATTACAGATGTATGCCATCATGCCTGGCTTTTTTTTCCCCCCCTTTGAACAGAAAAGTTTTCATTCCATTTTCTTTTGCTTGCATGGTCTCTGATAAGTGTATACTATTTATAATTATTATTCTTGTTCCTCTATAGGTAAGGGAACTTCTTCCCTCCCCGTGGTTTCTTTCAAGATTTTTTCTTTGTCTTTGGGTTTGTGCAGTCTGGATGATATGATATGTCTGGATACGGTTTTTTTGCTGTTTATTCTGATTGACGTGCTATGAAAATTTGTATTTGTGGCTGTGTGTCTGTCATTAATTTTAGAATGTTCTTGGCCACTGTTACTTCAGACATTTCTTCTACTCTATTCTCTGTCTCTTCCTTCTGGCATTTAAGTTGAGTGTTTGTTATATCTTTTGAAAATTTCCCATCATTGCAAGATATTCTGTTTTGGATTTTTTCATTCCTTATATCAGTTTGGAAATCTCTATTGACTTATTTTTAAGCTCACCTTGACCATACCCTATCTTCTGATGGACTCATCCAAAACAACCTTCATTTCTGTTAGTGTTTTCTTTTTCATTTCTTACATTTCCTTTTGATTTTTTCCCTTAGCCTTTCTGTTTCTCTGCCTGCATGTTCTCTGTCTTTTCCATTAGAATCTGCCACAAATTATAGGAAGTTTACATTTCCTGTCTGATCATCCAAATCTGTGTTCTATCTAAGTCTGATTCTGATTCTTTTTCTCTGTAGACTGGACTGTGTTCTGTTTTCCTTATAATTGTTTCTATTTTAGCAGTTTTTAAGTCATCCTTCAGTGTCACTAAAACATTCACAATGCTGTGTGCTGTCATCGCTGGGAATGAGCAGGGTGGGCTCTGCTTGGCATAGCCTGATGTGTAGGGCTTGCCACTAAGGTTTGAATCAGTATATATGATGAAACATCTGTTTTATTTTCTTGGGGAGGGGTAGCTGATTATATTTGGATGAATGACTTTAATGAATAGGAGATATTGGGCAGATGTAAACAGAGGTGGCAGTCTGTCATATGTCCCTAGCACATCACTTTGCAGACACAGTGAGCATCAGGGTAGGGACCCTCTGGTCTAGTTGGAAGCTGAGGCCCTGTGGCCGATACTGATGCTACAGGTCCTGATCTCACCAAAAATAGCTCATTCTCTGACTTGGACTTGGTCCTATTAGAGTTGGATGGCTTTCTGGGAAAAGCAGCAGTTCCGTGCGAAGGCCACCAGACTCTTCCATGGCACTCTGGTCACAGTGGCAGCAGGCAGGGCCATTAATTTTTCTCCCAGCTTCTGGGGAGCTGCTACAACCACAAGTGTCAGTGGCTATTAGCCCCTGAATGGGGACTGAATCAATTCACAACTAGTTGACCACAGTCTCCCAGTTGACCACATGTCTCCCCAGGATTAGGGTGGTGTAAGGGCAGGGAGGACATGTGTGAGACTGTTATTCTTTCTAGGCTCTCAAAGCAGCACAGGGACATTCATGGCTCCTCCAACATCAGAGGCTGTATTGCTATGAAAGGAGGACTGGAAGTAGTATATGAGTCTCTACTTCCTTTGCCAAAAATTTTCCTCAAGAGAAATCTTCCGAAATGAGTATGTACACCTCAACTTATTAACTTCATGGTTTGCTATCAGCCCCTTTACCTGGGACAGGCAGAGATGATATCGTGTCCTGAAGAACCCTCTGTCTGAGATGTTCGTATTTGTGTTATAATTTAGGTGTAACAGAGCTCCTACCATTAGGATTTGCCACCTTTACCGCTTGCAGAGCAGAATGCTGACCAGTAGCGACAGTACTGGAGATCTGTGCTCCCCTCCCACAATTGCTGCTATGAAAACAATATTCAGAATATTGTTGGTGGCTCAGTCAGTTTTAATTGATTTTTGGTTAGAAACAAGGAAAACAAGGCCAAATGTCATGTGCACTGGTAATAGGAACTCAGCTCGGGGGCACAAGTCATTGTCATTTAAACTGCAAGGGGGAACATTGGACCCATTTCTGTCCTACAGAGCATGGCTGTTCCCTCCAACACGTACCATGGGAGTTTTGCCCCTGTTGTCATTGTAGGCACATTTTGACAGCTACAATGTTGTCTGTTCACAGTGATCTTGTAAATGGTGAAAACCTTCGTGCCTTAAGAGCTTGGGCTCAAAGCAAACAATTACACCTCCTAAGGTATGTTTTATTAACCTCAAAAAGTAGACTATGTGAAGTGTACACATGAGGGCATTCTCTTGACACTTCAGTAAGTTCTTACATAAACTCACACACAGAAGCAAAAGTAAACATTTATTTCAGCTTGGTACCAGCATCCTGTCTGGTAGGGGCCAGACACAGAGTCTATGGTAGTTCCAGGTGTGAGGCCGACCAGCACAACTGTTTTTCTGTGATAAAGGAGTTTCCATAGGTCTCCAGAATGATTTGCTGTCATCCTCCCCCTTCCAGCTGCATCCCTGAGACTCCCACTTGTCTGTGGTGAGGGCCTCATTCCTGGGAGGACCAGCCCCAGTGTCTCTAAGCTACTTTTGCTCCCCCATCGCCTGGACACTGTTATTTCCAGATACAGTGTCCGGAAAGGTCAAGGGTTCATCTAAGCCCTTCTCTGGAGATCATGGTTCCTGGGACCCTTGACATCATTTTGTCCCAAAGTCTTAAACTGCCACAGCTCTTCTTCATAGGATCAAGAGTCATTTCACATAGAAGGGAGACTGGAAACACTCTTTTTTATAACGGCTGACTTTTTTGGTCCTGAGCTTTTGGTTGTTAAATTTATTGCTTTTCTCTTCTATAGGTATGAAGAAATAAATGTGACATACAGTTATCTCCTAATTGCTTGATTCCACTTAATTGCCTTTGTGTGTCTGAGCACTCATCTTTTATGTTTGAAGGAATGACAATGAAACAAATGGGGTGACTATTTTGGATTTAAAAAATACTCCCAGGTGATTGGGAAGTTTCAGAAATACTCTAGTGGTGCCCATCAGTACCAGACAGTCTCTGACTTTTTGGGGTTCTAGATTAGGAGAGGTTGCTGTGTTGGGTGGTGTTTGGTACAGTTTAGGGCTGCCTAAACAGTTCAGAGTCCAGCAGCTACATGTGGCTACTGAGCACTGCAAATGCACTGTATGTACGAAATACAGCTTGCAGGTCAAAGACTGTAGAAAAAAAGAAAATGTAAACAATTTCATTAATATTATCGATGTTGATTACCTGTTATAAGGATAAGAATACTTTGGATATATTGAGTAAAATAAAATGTCTTAAAGTTAATGTCACCTGAGTCAGTCTTTCTAACTTTCAAACTTTTTAACTTCTGTTGGGCAGGGTTGGTCTAGACAGTTCAGGTTATTGTGAATACACATTTCTTCAAAAAAATAAAAAAGCCAAATCACCTCTGGTCTTGTGCATACTTCTGTTTATCCGTTGCCTAGCAAAGGCTACATGATATACCAATTTACTGGAAAGTGTTTTTCAGTATTCCTACCTATAATGCAACTTGAAGAGTTACAGCATCTTATAAAAGACCTCTGAGAATTTTCTGATGTACAAGGAATATAACTGGGTATTAGCAGGAGTTCTGTCCTCTTGATGTCTAGGAAGGACTCTAATACCAAGTGAGGCACTCATGAGTTTGTATGAGCCACACATCTGGTTATTGAAGGCAACAGGTAGTGTCTTTGCTTTATGAAAATAAAAAACTCAGATATGCCGGTTGGAGTCATATTTCTAAAATACATATTTAGTGTCTGGGTGAAATTGGACAAGTTCCAAAAAAATGTGGAAAAGCCTAAGTTAGAGAAGGCAATTAAAATTAGGATCAGAAGACAATTAATGTGGAAATAATAAAGTGTTAAGGACACTATGACTGTAATTTATAAAACTGATGAATCCTAGACGGAATGTAAATTGTAATAGCAAAACCCTCTAGTGGCTTAATTGAAGGACATGGACTCCCTCAGAGTAGCTTCTGTCCCAGATGCTTCCAAACTATTTCTGCTAGCTCCTCAGGTTTCCAGGTTTTGCAAAGAAATATAAAGGACACCCAGTTAAATTAGAATATCAGATAAATAAGAAATACTTTTAGCATAGTATGCCCCATGCAATATTTGTGTTGTCTTCTGCTGATATCACTGATTGTTCATTTGAAACAGTTATTGTACATGGCAAATGGAAATTAAGAATCTTGCCTCTGGAAGGTTCTCCTGGATTATCTGAGTGGGTTCAATGTATTAGAGGAAGGCCTGCAGGCTAGGGTCAGAGGTGTGGAGAAAGAAGTGGAGGTTGGAGCAATGCAGCCTCCAGCCAGCTGAGGAATGCAGGAGGGCTCTAGGAGATGGAAAATCCTTTCCTGATACGTCAGGAAGAAATTAAAGCTCCGACTTTGGCCTCCTAAATCCCATTTTGGACTTCTGAAATACAGAATGTTAGAAATAAAATCAAAATCTCCATGGACTTTGAAGCCACAAAGTCCATGGTGATTTGTTATAGGAGCGGCAGGAACATACTTTGGTTCCCCTTGAGGAAAAGCCCAAATATAAATAAAAACTTCACTTGACTTTAGTTATTTGCTTGACGTTGACTTTAAAAATCAGTAATACTGGAGGCCACACTGCTGAACAATATATTATTAGTCTCCCCTAGCTTTGCCATGGATGACACCTTTGGTGTGTGGGTAATGATGACCATGGTTGCCTAGGTTACCTTTCAAGGACTTGAAGACCATTTTTATTGAAAGCACTGACTCCTCACTTGGCTTGTGTGGGAGTTCAATGAGTGACTAAAACAGGATGGAAAAGCTCAATATTTCCGCCTTCATCTGTCCCGTTTGCTACCTCAGTCTTTGGGGCCCATTGTTTCTGGTCAACTCTGCACTAGATATATTGGTTATTTAGGAATGTCTGTCCAAATCTAGCAGCACACCATTCATCTGAAGCTTCCTGATCCCTCTCCTCCCCTTCAAGGCTGATGACACCAATGTGAACATAACTAGATTATTTTCAGGGTTTGTAGGACACCATGGTGCACACATCACCAACCCCCTGGTTTTGCAACATTCCATTTCAGACCACTAGAAGAGCATCTACTTGTCTTTGCCATTCATCCTTTGATAACCTGAGCCTGTTTTTCCCCTCACCTAAAGATAAAAGGAGCTTAAAAGTTGTCCTGAGTGAAGATTTTTTTTAGGATGCTAGTCCACCCTCTTCTCAGTTTGCTGGCTAACTGAATATAAGTTTCCTTGCTTCAACAATTTGTGCCCCTCTTCAAGCAGCAAGTGAAGAGAATTGGTCTGATAACACTATTGCATAGCAAAAGTCAGATTCCAGCTCATTTGAAAACATTGGTGAGTGATGCATGACCATGAGTGATGGGCACAATCACACATGACCACTGCTCAAGGTCTTCTCTTAGGCCCCTCTGACCTGGGTCCACTCCCAAGAAAAACTGGTCCCAGACCCCAAGCTTAGAAGGACATTCTTCCTCCTCCTGTGTCCTAGTAAAAAGTCCATCCTGGTTTCATCTCCATAGGATCATTGGTTTGCCTGCCACTGTCCATCAGACATGAGGACATTTGTCCAAGCTGAGCACAGGTAACAAACGGCCTGTGTGTCCTCCCTGTAGACTTGACATTCCAATCTCATTGCCCAGCAACTGCTCTGAGAACACACACAGTTCTGTAGAACACACAATAAATACAGTCTGTCCTCTGTATCACAGGTTCTGTATGCATGTATTCAACCAACCTCAGAAAATAATTTTAAGAAATTGTGCCTGTCTCATCATTCTTTAAACAGTATAGTAAAACAGCTATTCACATGTCATTGTATTATAAGTAACACAATAGGTATTACTTATAGGTATTATAAGTAATCTAGAGATGAATTAAAACTCCCCCATGATACCAAGGGACAACTGAATGCACAAAGGGCAGGCTCACTCCTCACTCAGCAGATGACCACTTTCCTGTCACCCAGTTAGTCACTAGCAAAGTTGGCATCTCCACCCACAAGAATCACAATGTCTGGGATGACCATGCCAAGATGCTTGGTGTCCCCAAAACACGTTTTCTCAACCCCCTTCTTTCCAGTAGCATTTTGCTTTGAAGATCTCTAAGAACCTTGGGCTGGTTTCTCCAGAACTAGGATGTTCCACTGAAAAGCAAAGGAAGTACCTCCTGCTCAGCAAGAAAACTGTTCTCACCTGGAGAAGAATTTCTCTTCATCTAGGTTCAGAAATGCTGTAGCAACCCATCTCACTAGGCCACCCTGCTATGTGCTCTGGAGTGAAATACACTTGGTTTTCTCCTAGGCACTAGAGTGAGGAACCATCTAGAACCCTAGATTTGGAATTATAAGTAGGCAAGGAGTCATAAGCCTTAGCCTCAGACATTTTATTTTTATTTATTTTTTCTTCTTTATTGTTGTGCTGGGGGTACATTGTGGAATTTACAAAAATTCTTACAATATATCAAATGTATCATACTTGAATTCACCCCTCCACCATTCTCCTTTTTCTCCACTTCCCCCATTCCTGGAATAGTTTCAACAGCTTCTATTTTTCCATTTGCACACATGGTGTACACGGTATGTGTACCATATTACTCTCCTACAACCCCTTCACATCCTCCACCCCCTTCCCCAACTAGTACCAACCCCCTAGATAGAACCTGTTCTGCCCTCTGTTCTCCAATTTTGTAAAAGAAAAAAAATGATTTTTTGTTTAAGATAGCTATACATGGAGTTTCCTTGTGACATTTCCATCAAATAAGTTCATATCGTCTATTTTTCTCTTTTCTACTTTAGTCCCCTTCTTATGGGGTTTCACCCAGAAAACACATTTTAAATAGATAATGGTTGATAGGGAAACTGAGGAGGAGGCCCCTAAGTAAGCACATGTATGAGTTCTAGATGTTGTTAGGGAAGAAGGGAAAAGGGAGACAGAACCCGGAGGACTTGAGCCTGAGGGATGAAGATGGTGGCTGCTGTTGTCATCCTAGGCTTGGGCACGGTTTTCCATTGGATTTGGGAGTACAGGACATCTGATCAGCTTGTAGTCCTAATATAAGAGAGAGAGCACTCATTGAGAGGGGTCCCATTTCCTCTTTAATCCTTAGTGCCTTGCTCATGGGGAGGTATTTTTTTGGAAGCACTGAGGTGAAGTCTTAGTAGACCTCACAAATCACAAGAAAAATACCACAGGGGCAGGTTTTCTAGTAAGAAGTATTTTCTTTTAGAAAGGTGGTGGTCATGTTGAAAGAGAAAAGACAGGGCAGCCCTGTGGCCCAGCCTCCCCTCTCCACCAGCTGCCTTAGGTTTCTGCTTCTGCAGGACCCTGGTCTCTGTGCTACAGGCTGACCTGAGTGACAACTCTGTCCCTTCCCTTGATTTCCACATGTGGGGCCTCTGTGGAGCAGTAGGCCCAAAGGAAGGGGGAGGTGGAAATGATTGCAACTTAAAGAGGAACGTTAGCTCTTCTGTGCTTCAGGGGCCGTCTGCTTCTAGCTCCTTCTCCCTCCTTCACCCTTAAACCCAGAGCAGCTCAATCTCAGCTTTTGTTAACTTGTCCTGAGTCAGCCTGTGTGGGAGGTTCTTTCCTTACACCCACAGGCAGCTCATGGAGGCATTCCCACTACACAAGTCGGTACAGCACACCTGCACTTTAAAAAATGGTATATCAGGAGCTACACTGCGTGCAACAGATGTGAAGAGTCAGCCTCAAGTTAGTTTAAGAACAGCTTCACTTTTTCCTCTTATTAATATAATGGATTAAAAAGATTCAATAAGAAAGTGCAGTCGTGCACTGGATTATCTTATTATCTTCATTAAGCATTTCCTAAGGAAGTGGTAATTATTATAGTCAAACTGTCAAAGCCAAAATGAGTCACAAGACAAATATTGTAGTTCAACTCTCTAGCTCCTCCAGTGTAGCACTCGCCTACAAAATAT
This sequence comes from Castor canadensis, assembly GCF_047511655.1. NCBI lineage: Eukaryota > Metazoa > Chordata > Mammalia > Rodentia > Castoridae > Castor > Castor canadensis. The sequence goes on from NC_133392.1 coordinate 5,922,204, forward strand.
AGGTTTTTTAGTTCTTCTAATTAGCAGAGGAAGGCTTTCTCAGGTGTGAGAGAAACGGGATTCCCCACCAAGATATTCCACTTAGGAAAACTTGCAAATCATGTAAACTATTGCATGTGAACTATTTATGGTCATGTAATGTCATTTTCTAAGAGGATTCTGAGAAATACTTCAGAAGACTAGCAGCTGCCTAATTTGCAGTCAAGACATGCCACCCTAGAGTATTTGTAAACATATTTATGAGCATAAATGCCAGAGACATTTGCATATTATAATTTTTAATTGGTCTAGTGACTCCACGTGGAAACCTTTAGTCAAAGGGAAATGCTCCTCTTCCCTCTGCCAGACGAGAAAAAGTACCCTAAAATGTCTTCAGAGGCTGCCTGTGAAAGAGAAAAGTAGTCACTTGAATCATTTTTCCTGGCAAGTATGTGACTTTTTCCAGTAGAGCGAGTCACTCTCCATGACAATCAAGTGCCGTTAGACATGTGGCAGCTCACTGATGGATCACTGGTGTCATGTTACTTTGGCTTTTGTTCTTGTGACATCAAAGGCCACAGATTAGGACTGGCTGTCTCATTTGTGGAACCCAGCACACAATGGCCACATCGTCCTAGATGGCGAGAGAAATGAAGCTACCACAAGACCATTTCAACAGATGCCCCTCTCTCTGCTGTTCCAAACATCAACAGATTCCAGGGATGTTATCTCTTGGAGATGTGGTTGAATTGATGTCTGCTGAAATGGTAAGACTGCATACTTGCTAGCCAAATCTGATAGCCAGACTTCTTCCCAGTAATGCTTCAGCAAGGGGCTCAGTGGGGGGGGCCAACACCAGTGGGGAGACCAGACATTCCATTCTGCCTGGAGATTGCACTGAATTTCCTTGATCCATGCTACCTTCTTTTTGCTCTGCCACCTTGTGTACTTATATTGACAGCCTTAGCATCTATTGATAATTTTGGAGTATTGGAAACTGTTTTACTTTTAAGTCTTTTCACACACATTTGATCTTCAACTCGTGATTGCTACCTGAAGATGTTAGGGTGCTTAATATTTGTATCTAATTCCCCGACCCTGGGATTCTGAATGATCTACCAGAGCCAGTCAGGGCCTGCTTTGGGAGCAGAAATGGGCTCTTTGAACTCTGGATGTAGTTGTCTTTCCACAACATGAGGCAAGGTTTCCCCTTGTCACCCTGACAGCACCTTCTTGGGAGAGCAGTCAGAGGCAAGGCCTCCTATATGGAATTGAACTTGGTCAGGCCTGTAGCAGCCAATTGAGTGTGTTCCTTCCTAAAGAGTGGGAGTTTTGCTTTCTGAGGCATTACATCCTCGAGGTGTCAGGTGGTCGTATGAGAACCAAGCCCATCATTGTACTTACACGTGGGTCCATGCAATTTGGCCACTTGATGTAGGAAGACCCAGCACAGGAGGATGGACAAAGCCAGGGAGGCCGGGAGAAGGAGATATGTGGTTCCAGTGTGTACTTAGCATCCTAATAGGGGCAGTGTCAAGAGCCCAGCAGATCAAATTTATTTTTCTGATAAATAACTGCTGCTCTAGTCACTGTGCAGTGACATCAGGCTCCCTTCATGCATCCGTTCCTTTTACAAAGAATCCATTAGTCGTGCATGAATCTTCAATTATCCTGAGACGCATTGAGGAAGCAAAGTTTTTCCAATTTATGGAAAATCCTTTTTACCTACCTAAACAGGGGGATTAGACCCAGAACAGTAGGAACCTTTTCTTATAGCTCATAAAACAGAGGGAAATGTCCTGTGGACTTTCATATACAACCAGAAAGCTAGATGGCTGTGTGTAGAATCTCTCTCTGCTCATTCACTCATTCAGAAATATCCACAGAGTACCTATTATGTGCCAGAAACCAAGATAAGAGTCCTGGGTACTTTTGCCCACTTTACAAGGGGCCCAGCTACCTTGTCTGAGAGCATGGACACATTTAGGGCCATTTAAAATCAGCCCCAATGGGAAGCGTATCATTAATAACACTGCTGTTACCAGTCAAGCATGTCTTTGAGGATGAAACCACAGGTAAACTGTCACAAATACGCAGGACCTTGACTATAGTTACTCTGAGACCTTGAGCTGATGGTGAAGGAGTTCCAGGCCACAAAAATAGCAGGAGAGACATGGGCAGAAGGACTGCTGGTGAGTGTAAGTAGATAAGTGATGGTTGTGATGGGAAACACAGGGCCCAACTGCCATCACCAAGCTGATACTGCACAGCTCTCAAACATGGGGAGAGTTTGTGACGGAGCAACACGATACTGACTGCCTCATTGGCTCTGCCTGAGAGTATGACATTCCTTTTCCAAATCAGGAGCTAGGGAGAAGAACGGGGGTGCAAAGAAGAGATGCTAGCTGATTTTTAACATTTTTATGGTAGTAAATCAAGAGATAGAAGTCCATGAGGACAGAGTGGAGTATTATAAAGTGGCATAAGTATAAATGTGTTTAGAAACAAGGAAATGCAAACCTTCTAAGACTAGGGGCATGGCTTAAATGGTAGAGCTTGCTGAGCAAGTGTGAGGTCCCAGTCCTATCACAAAACAATAACAACAAAAAATAAAAACCCCAAATATGTCTTAAATTCCATAATTAACCAAAAGACCAAATACTGAAAAGCTATCTATTATATATGCTTCAATACATTTGTATATGTGCATAGGGATATATATACACAAATGCCATAAATAAGATAAAACAGATCAGTTATAATAAATGTGAAGAAAAGGTTTTTATATATACTATACCCCATATAATCTTCAATTATCCTGAGACACAGTGAGGAAGCGAAGTTTTTCCAATTGATGGAAAATCTCCTTTTTACCTAAACAGGTGGATTAGACCCAGAACAGTAGAAACATTTTCTTATAAAGAGATTAAGAGAGGTTAGCAATTAAAGAATAGATGAACTTACTGTATGCAGAATCATATGTGAATAAACTAAAAATAAAAAGAAAAAACATGAAGAAAGCTTGGTATATGGCAAGAGAATTCAGATGAGAAAGCATTGTAGGAGACAAAGAAGACAATTTATAATGTCAAGGTCTACAATTCACAATGGAGCAAATCATAGTGATTAACATTTAGTCATCCAGCAGCACGCATCAATTTTCATACAGTAGAATCAATAAAAGATTCAAGCAGAAGCCATCAAATTTAATAACATTAATCTTAATCCACCTCCTTCAATTGAAGGAGTACCATGTGGACGGGTTAGTGGGAATACATAAGACCTGAACAATATAACTAAGTAAGGTAAATCTTAGCTATATATACTGAGATGTAAATAATACAAGATACCTTTTTAAAGAGTACACATGTGATATTAAAGAAGTAGACCAAATCTTATCCCCAAAGGAGATCTCAATGAATTTCAAGGAACATAAATAACACAGATAGAATTCTCTGTCCCCATTAACTCAGAGAAAAATACCATTAATTATTGTTTTATCTGGAGCTAGACAATTAGCATATGAAATTTATTTAGAACAACTGAGAAAGACTAGTAGGAGAACGTGAGCCATAAGTGTGGAGAGCAGAGGTTAAATACACTATAAATCTCCAAAATTAAAACATTAATGCATACCATTAATCTCCCATCTGTAAAATAGTGTGAAATTTGTGCATGTGTGGACAGGCTGACCAATGCAACAAAATAGAAAAGTTTGGGAAGAGACCCAACTGCATATAGAAATTTAGTATAGACTTGCTTAGGACTAGATCTCAAACTAGTATGGAAACATCAGGGACTTGCTCATCCTTTGGACAGAGGACATAGCTGTTACTGGGTACACTGGGTTGGACAGTGTTACCCCAAATTCCTGATCTTCTTGGATCCTTGGAACATAACACAATCTTATTTGGAAGTAAGGTTGTAGCAGATGTAATTAGATTGGATGAGGTGGGACTAGGGCTAGGAAGGCCCCTTCACCTAACATGATTGGTGTTCTAGTAGGAAGTAAAGACACAGAGGCACACAGTGAGAAGGCCACATGGTGATGGAGGCAGAGATGGGAGTGATGTGTTAACGAGCCAAGGAGTGCTAAGGACTGCTGGCAACACCAGTAGCTGGAGAGGGCATGGCACAGTTTCTCTTCTAGAACCTTCTAAATTTATTTTTTGGTGGTACTGGTGTTTGAACTGAGGGCTTCCTGCACTTGCTGGGCAGGTGCTCTACTGCTTGAGTCATGCCTCTAGACCAGATTCTCTCCTAAAAACTTCAGAGCAAGCATGGCCCAGCATTGCTGGTTGATTTCAGCTTGCCAGCATCCAGAACGGTGAAAGAATGCATAGCTGTCATTTTAAGCCAGCTTGATGCTTTTTTTATGGCAGCTCTGGGGGACCAGGGCACTGGACAAGGAGGTGAAAGACTGCTGGAGAAGTGCTGTGATCTTGGCAGCCTGTGATGACCCTGTGGGCTGGGGTTCAGAGATGTGAATTCTCTGATTTTACTACGTCTCTTCTTCTGAGGTCCTGATCTGAGCTGCTCAGCACCATGGCCACCTGTCTCATGTAGCCACAGTGCATTTGACATGTAGCTAATCCAAACAGAGATGTGCTGTAAAGTGCAAACGACATGCTGGATTAGCTAGATTTATGTGCAAAAAGACAATAAAATATTTCACTAATTAAGTACTTTTAAAATATTGATTACAAGTTGATATGTAATATTTTAGATATATTGGGTTAAATAAAATAGGTTGTTAAAATTAACTTCACCTATTTCTTTTTACTTTTTAAAAATGTGACTACGAGAACTTTTTAATTACACATATGCAAATAAGGGTTGCATTTTGTTTCTATTGAGCAGCTCTTCTGAAAAGCCAAAGGCAAGACACTCTGCTGATATGGTCCAGGCCTCCTGGGCCTGGAGCACAGGATGAGGGTGGGTCTGGAGGGACAACTGAGACAGATCCTGCATGAGCACCTGCTGTGTGCCAGGATGGAGGCTGGAGACTGAGAAAAGAGCAGTGATACATGAGTTGGGTTGGTAGCATGGGGATGAGTACAAAGGATGGCTAATGGGATGTCTAGGAGGAAGAATGGGTGGGACTGAGAAACTAGACTGGTGAAGAGGCAGGATATGGGCTTGTAGATGGGAGATGCCATTTCCTGGGACGGAAAGAGCTACCAGGAGCCAGTATGGCATGGAAGAGGGAGGATGGTTTCCATTTTGGAAATGGAGTTAGTTTGTGGACATGGCTGGGCACATAGGACCAGAGCTTAGGAAAAATATGGGCTAGGGATGTCAATTTACTTTAAGATACAATTGCTTAAGGTACATTCATTTGTAGCATATGCTACACTCTATCTTAAGTGCTTTTGGTATTAGTTATTTGTGGCTCTAAACTGCCCATCTTCTCAGTTTTATTTTATTTTTGAGACAGAGACTCACTGCAGATTAGATGACCTTGAACTTGCCATCTTCCGACCTCAGCCTTCTGAGTGCCAGGATTGCAGAGGTGCATCAGCTTCTCAGTTGAAGATGTACTTTTAACAACCACAGAACTGCACTGTCCAAAGACATTCTGAGAGGTTATTTATATAACAACAAAATAATATGTATGACGTGCTTATTATATCACTGTAAGAATGCCTCACAAATCTTAGCAGTAGGATTCTGAAGGGTTCCTATTTGTACCATCACACATTGTGCTAAATCTAGGCACTGGAAAATTATGGGCCAAAAAATGCTATGGATGTTAATAGACATCTCATTATATAACAAACCAAACAGCTTGCAAGAAATTAAAGTGATAATGATGAAGTCAAACTAATAAAGACTTCCAATTAAAATGGAATAATAGCAGCAAGCTCAAACCACAGCCGCTCAAGGCCACGCTGAGGGTGCTGTGATGACAAAGCATTGTCCCTAAAAATTCCAATGTTGATTTACACAGGAAGTAGGAGAGATCCTGTCAAGCCCTCAGTAAATTCTAATACTGGCTTGGTTTCTGTTTAAGAATACTCCAAATTTAGAAACACATTTGTAGGTAACTCTTAGTCTTATAAAAATAAAAGATGCTGGCAATGCTTGCCATTTGTCTGTTAGGAAAGGAAGTGATTTGCATAAAAATTATTTGCATTTAAGTTTTTCAGCCTCTTATTCTTCTTCTGGGGGGCGGGGTTTGGGATTCTGGTCTTTTGTTTGGAGCTTGTGATGTGCTGAGTTGTGTAATGAGTGAAGAAGAACAGGGAAGAGAGCTGGCCTGAGTCTTTTAAGGAAATGCAGAAGAGCTTGTGGAGAAAAGGTGGCTCAATAAAGTCAAGATAGATGGAAGTTTCTGCAGGAGGGAGGGAGGGGGATGCCCAGGAAAAGTCCTAGAAGAGGGAAAGATTAGGGATGGTGAGGCTGCCCTGAAGAGTGGGACTGTGAAGGAACTTGGCTTTGTGGGCAGTGCCGTGCTACTTGGGAGTCTTCACTAACGACCTCCGTGGGTTTTGCATTGATGTTGGCCTTGCTTTCTGCTGCATCTTTCTTTGGATAACAGGCTGGAGATTTGACAGGCCACAGTTCTGTGTTAGCAAAATTCTGCTGGAGACTATTCTGCTTGGAGGTCCATGAGGTGAGGTGGCAGCTCAGGGTGTGGGTATGGCAGCGGAGTCCTCTATCCCTTGACTTCGAGGACCAATGTCAAGGGCTTTTCAGAGGCTGTAGCTTTGAGAAGACCTTAGTTCTCTCCACAGAGTGCTCAAAGCACTTCAGGGCGTAACTCTAGTGTTCAGCACTGACTCAGATAAGGGAGTCTCATTAATCATGAGACATGCAGGACTGAGACTGTGTCTTAAAGCCTTCCAGTTCTGCCAGCCACAGCTTCTTCCTGCCCTCTTTTCTCCACCTTTCTGGGTAGTGAGATCCAGAAACTTCCTCTGTAACCTATCTAAGGACAGTGTGTGTGTGTGTGTGTGTGTGTGTGTGTGTGTGTGTGTGTGTGTGTGTAGAGGGGGTGACAGTAGTGTTGATTAAGCAGGCTATGGCATGACTGGCAATTCTCAAACACTTAAAAATTAATGAGAACCCCAAAGAACTTTTGTTAATGTTAACTACACCTGTTGAGATGCACCATGTTAGAGCTCATGAGACATTAAAAGCACTTAGTAATTAAAAGTAACAACAAAGCCATTAATATTAACACAAAACATTAATTGAGCTCCACGTTCAAAGACAAAGGTAGTGAGAAGAGCCTCATTGATTTACATTTCTGGTTTAACAGAAAACAGTGCTTCTTCATGCAATGGGTGCCTCCGGTAGGTAGCAGAAAAGGGGTAACTATTCTAATAATTCTTTTAAACTATCAAAACTGGGCAGTTGTAATCTCCCAAAAGTTAGTTACAATGTGAAATATGAAATGATGTCAATGAATTTTCCATCTTTGTTATGTACAAAAATCCATTTTTCTGTCTTCTATTTTACCCATGCGTGATTTTGGTAACACACCGCACTAGTCACTTGGAAAATATTTGCTTTCTAAGCTAAACAGCTCTTATAAATGTTGACACATTTCATTAGACACTACCAAAAATATTTGTTAATATCAGCACCAATCACATCAGAAAATATTTAAGTATCGGAAGGCTGTCCAGCTCATGGTGGTTTATACATGTTTTCCAAAATCTAATTTTCACTTGAAAGCTTGAATTCTATCTTTGGCAACAAATAATATCAATTGTTTTTCTTGAAGTGACAGGCTCACCTCGTTCACTCCTGAGAAAATGCCTGCCAATTACTGAAGTCTGAATAACTATAGTTTGTCAGAGCTTCTTTCAAGTGGAAACAATGCTCCACAGAAAAATGGCGAGTTCAGGGTACAACTCAAATAATTGCACAACATCTTTTATTCATGACAACTATCATGTTATAGTACACAGCAGTTCTCAACATTGTCATGAAGGATATTAAAATATGTGTTCTCTTGGTAGAGATAAAATAGCATTAATTTTGACTGTTTCATGAACATTCTTTTTTTTCCCTATTTTATTTTATTTAAAAAAAATTTTTTTAAAATTTTTATTTTATTCACTTGTGCATACAATGTTTGGGTCATTTCTTCCCCCTTCCCCCCACCCCCTCTTTTACCTCCCCCTTACTCTCCTTTGCCCCTCTCTACCCGGCAGAAACTATTTTGCCCTTATCTCTAATTTTGTTGTAGAGAGAGTATAAGCAATAATAGGAAGGAACAAGGGGTTTTGCTGGTTGAGATAAGGATAGCTATACAGGGAGTTGACTCACATTAATTTCCTGTGCGTGTGTTACCTTCTAGGTTAATTCTTTTTGATCTAAACTTTTCTCTAGTTCCTGGTCCCCTTTTCCTATTGGCCTCAGTTGCTTTTAAGGTATCTGCTTTAGTTTCTCTGTGTTAAGGGCAACAAATGCTAGCTAGTTTTTTAGGTGTCTTACCTATCTTCACCCCTCCCTTGTGTGTTCCCGCTTTATCATGTGCTCAAAGTCCAATCCCCTTGTTGTGTTTGCCCTTGATCTAATGTCCACATATGAGGGAGAACATACGATTTTTGGTCTTTTGGGCCAGGCTAACCTCACTCAGAATGATGTTCTCCAATTCCATTCATTTACCAGCGAATGATAACATTTCATTCTTCTTCATGGCTGCATAAAATTCCATTGTGTATAGATACCACATTTTCTTAATCCATTCATCAGTGCTGGGGCATCTTGGCTGTTTCCATACTTGGCTATTGTGAATAGTGCCGTAATAAACATGGGTGTGCAGGTGCCTCTGGAGTAACCTGTGTCACAGTCTTTTGGGTAGATCCCCAAGAGTGGTATTGCTGGAATGAAGAACATTCTTGAGTGAAACTGGCTTATTTGTGTTTGTACAAGCACATGTGGTGAGGAGCACAGAATGACCAGTACAGGGGACACTGGGCCTTCATTGGCCACTAGGAACCACGAATTTGACTCACTGCTGTTTTTCACTCTCAATGCAAATGTCAACACTGAGAAAAACACTGATGATGGGACTACGAAAACATTTTTTTCCTTTGAGGTGCTGGGATGGAACCTGGGGCCTTGCCCATGCTAGGTGTGTGCTCTGCCACTAAGCTATGCCCCAGCCCAAGAAAATTATTTTGATTTTACAGAGTCCCTGGGAGTCTCAGCATCCACGGGGTCCACAGATCTGCTTGGTAGCCTCATTCCTCACAGGTTCACTGTTTGCAAATTCACCTCCTTACTAGTATTTATCTGTAACCCTCACGTCGATACTTCTGTGCTCCTATGGGCATTCACAGAGGCGCACGTGCCTTAGCACTGGGTTATCCAATGTGCCAGCTGAGGTTGAACAGGCAGGGCTCATCCTTCTTGTTCCAGCTCTCATCATGTAAACAAGTGCACTTTATGGTTTATTCAGGGCCAGGGTTTTCACTTTTCTGTGCTTTTTGTTGGTGATTCTGCTGTGTGGCCCCACGCCTAGCATTGAAGTGCTGTCTATATTCCTAAGCACAAGAAGCCTCTGGTGTGTCTTATAGAGAGATACGCTTGTTAGATAAGCTTGATTCAAGCCTGACTTGTAGTGTTAATGGCTGAGGTTCATGTTAACAGATCACCAATGTTTATCAAATAAAATGTCTTTAAACAAAAACACATATAAGGCAAATAATGTGTTGATCAGTTGATGAAAATGTCATCAGAGGCTTGCAGGAAATGAACTTTGTATTTTCTTTAGGAACATCGATTCAGTGTTCACTAATTCAGTGTTCACAGCCATGAGTAATGAGTGTGAACTGTCTAAGGAAGAGCCACTCATACTGACCATCCCTGCATGAGGTAGGAGAGGCCAAGTTGAGCGGCAGTAATGACATGCCATTACACTTAGTGTCTCATGCTTCACGTTCATCAAGGGTACTCGAGATTCTTCTGTACGTTTTCTTCTCTCTGAGACATGGGCTCCAGTGCCTGGAGCATCGATGCCTGTAGTGGCAGCAGAAGGTCATGTAGCTCATGGGCAATTAGCAGGGTTCTTCTGCAAGGGGCATAATTTCTGCTGGTATTTTGTTGGACAAAGTCATTCCCATATCCACCCTGAGCCTCCAAATGGAAAGCTATGTACAACTCTGCCTGAGTCCCAGAGGAGAGCAGTCAAAACAGAGTAAACATTGCTAAAGACAGTCACATTCATTAAGTCACCGATTGAGGATGCCATCAGTTGTGTTGATGATGCATCATCGTGTTGTGCACCATTAATGGTAAACCAATACACCAAGGTGGTAAAGACAGATGTTAGTAAGAACTACTGCAGTGTGGAGAGTACGGTATGAAGTGAGATCAACCCTCAATTTGTGTAGAGAGGATTGCACATTTTAAGGAGAGAAGGAGGGAATGGGGGAGGGCGAGTGGGAGCTTAGGAAAGCCCAGGAAGCAAAGATTATGAAGGACAGTCAGTGGGCATGCCTCAGCCCCACTGTGTCTGATGGCTGGCCATCTCAGTTAGTATTCTGCCCTCCACAAACCAAGCCACACGTGCTAGTTGAATTAATAGTTAATTCTTTCTGCAGAACTTTCTCAGGAAGGCACTTGAAGGCGGCCAGGGCCATTTTAGGGGTGTCCTGAGCAGTTTAGAAACTATTAAGTTAGTTTAGTCGTAAAGACTGGACCAAGAAAGGGGCCAAGTTGAGGAGAGGGCTCAGAGGAGCCTGGCCAGAGCTTGGTCAAGGAGAGAATTTCAGTCACTACCAATAAGAAAGGAAAAAAAAAATGCAGCTAATTAAACATGACCTGCTATCCATCGTCTGACTCATCTTGATATCAAGGAGATTAAACTAAAAAATGCTGAAGCTTGACATTAAAGACGATGAAAGAAAGCATTGTATTTGATTGTAGAAAGTAATGTAAATTATTGTAATTTATGTTCACAGCTTGCTCTTAATGTTTTATTACTTCAAAACATAGTAATTATACCTATCAGTAGTTGTGGCTTTGAGCAGTCTTATTGGTATGTTATTATTTGAACTTTTTATTTCAATAAAATTAAAGGTTCTTTATTTTTATTTTTTTGGCAGTACTGGGGTTTGAACTCAGAGCTTTGTGCTTACTAGGCAGGCACTCCACTGCTTGAGCCATACCCCCAGCCCTTTTTGCTCCAGTTATTTTTGAGATAGGGTCTCCCTTTTTGTTCAGGCTGGCCTGGACTACCATCTTTATATTTATGCTTTCTGTGTAGCTTAAGTAACAAGCAAGTACCACCATGCCCAGTTTTTCTGTTGAGATGGAATCTTGCAAACTCTTTTGCCAGAATGGCCTAGGACCACCATCTCCCCGTCTCAGCCTCCCATGTAGCGGGGATTATAGGTTTGAGCCACCAAACCCGGGTTGGGTTCATTGTTAATTGCAAAAAAAAAAAAAATGTACAGGGAAGTCCTCGTTTTCCCCAAAGGTAACATCTTGTATAACTTCAGTGAAATATTAAAACTAGGGAGTTGCTGTTGATGCAATCTCCAGAACTTACTCAGTTTTACATGTGTGTGTGTGTGTGTCTGTACCACTGATGAATGGGTAGATTGGTGTGACTACCAATCCAATGAAGATACAGACCACTGGTGTGTTTTATGTGACAGTACAATAAATTTTATGTACAGAAGCTCAGTGTTCAAATAGATGGGTCATATAAAACACTGACTGTTTGCACTTTAAAATAAGATTGGTGGGCACATGGTTGATGATCTTGATTCCTTGGTACTTTGTATCATCTTGAGTAAGTAGAATTGTCTAAAACAGGAATTCTCTGCCTGGGAATTCTTTGTGAGGGATTTCTAAAACAGCTGTAGAAGTCTGTTAACTTTACAACGAGCTGAAAGAAACAGTGAGGAATTTGGGAAAGGAAAAATAAAGAATGTATAAGATTGCTCATATCAGATTCTTCATATTTTTATATCTCATCTTTAGAACAAAGAGGGCATGGCTTTTTAATACACATCTGTGATTTTAAAATGTTCATTATTTCCCATCTCATCAAGAGACAAAGAATCTAAAACAGTGCACAGGATTGCAGCCCACTGTTAATAAAAACCAGTTTCGGCTTAGTGACTGCTTGTTGCCGCCAGACCCTGCCATGAGCCCATTATGCAACTGGTCATGTTCGCTTGGATATTGACCTCATGAAGAAGGATTTCCCCAACCCCATTACCCAGATGAGCAGATTGATTGCAGTCAGTACAATCTAAGTGACTTGTCCTATGTCACTCAACCAGCAAGTGGCTGAGTCAGGTCCCATGTCCATCTTTTACCCCCAATACTTTTTCTTCCACTAACAGTGGGGCTTTTCTTGGCTGGCCATTTCACCATGTTTTCTCAGAAGATCTGCAGAAGAGGCCACCAGAACTTTGTACAGCCTCTTGCCTCATCTGCCAAGTTCTAGTTCTCAGTATGACACACAAGGGTAGACCTGCACCTGTTAGTCAGTTCTGCCATTCTTTTAAAATGTTGATTGCTTCATTTTCAGTTTCAGCCTTTCTTCTCAGATAGTTTTGTGGATCTTCCTGTTCACCCAGGCTGTGGGGTGACTTGAAGGGGATTGCCTTGGTCTTCCATAGGGCAACTGGAAGCCAGCCATTGTGTCGTGTAGAAAAAAGCATCCACCACTAGGGGGCACTGTAACCCTTATGTGGTTGGTACCTGGAGACAAATGGCCCCGTCCACTTCCCAACAGAGAAAGGTGTTTTTGCTGAGATGTACATTCTCTTTTGGCTCAGACACTGGCTTATAAGGATAAATCACAGTGGTTGCTGCGTGTTATGGAATCCTTATGTGCTCTGCTGGCACATTGCAGTTGAAAGAAAATGAACCACTTTAAGGCATTTCCCCCTTCTACCTAACAGTGATGGATGAGGATGGCTGAGGCTGCTTTTTCCCAAAGCACAAATATATTCACTTGTCCGCTTTAGAACCCACCACTCAATTGATTCTGACACTAAAATATAATAAGTGATGTCAGAGAAGGGTCAGTGGATTGCTTGGAATTGTAAGAATAATCCTATGCCTCCTGGCTCCTGTTCATTTTAGTTAAATGCAGTGTTCATGTGCCAGTCAGTAGCTCGATCAATAGAAGGGGAGCTATGGCTCAGGATGGGGAAAATAGAAGACTTCATTAGGTAAAGGAAACTACTTTTGTCTCTAGTATCAAGCTGCCTGAATGTAACTGACTTGAAATTCTTCTGACCAAGTAGAGACTGATGTTGAAAAATAGAAAGTGATTTGAGCATCATGGAATGGAGAACACAAGCTGAGCATGGGCCAGTTTGTTTGCAGTTTAGTTCATAGGCTTTCATACTTCGGATGGACAGCATCTTTTGGGAAATAAGCCTAGGGCAGAGGTAAGGTGTGAATGACTGAAGCTAGTCAGGGGGGTATCATGGTCCATCCAAGCCAGGAGGCAAGGGTGCCAGGCAGCACTCCTCAAATGGTGTTGTTTGAGGTATTCTGTGCTCTGGAAGCAAAAGAGGGGATGTTCCTGGGCAATGCATCCTTACTATGTGGATTCTGCCATCCCTTTCCTGTGCTAGTCCTTTCTGGCCACAGTTTCCTCCTCTGAAAGGCTGGAGCTGAGCCCTTGCAGTCTGGGCCTTCCTCTGCAGGCTGTTCTCAGTCCTGGGGCCAGTTCTTAGAAGGGCAGATAATAAATGCTCCCTTTCATGGCTCCCCCAGGCTTCAGCCAGGCTACTGCACGCACTGTGGAATGACCCCTTCTATAGTGCTCCAACTCTCATAGAGGATTGAGGATTTTTATAAAATCATATTAGCCCATTCTAATAAAAAATGAAGGTCTCCTTTTCAGTCATCTCTCTTTCTGTCAAAGACACTGTCTGGGTTAATCTCTCTGCATCCTTTTTTTTTTTTTTTTCCTTTTTCTTTTATTATTCATATGTGCATTCAAGGCTTGGGTCATTTCTCCCCCCTGCCCCCACCCCCTTCCTTACCACCCACTCCGCCCCCTCCCTCTCCCCCCCACCCCCTCAATACCCAGCAGAAACTATTTTGCCCTTATTTCTAATTTTGTTGTAGAGAGAGTATAAGCAATAACAGGAAGGGACAAGGGTTTTTGCTGGTTGAGATAAGGATAGCTATACAGGGCATTGACTCACATTAATTTCCTGTGCGTGGGTGTTACCTTCTAGGTTAATTCTTTTTGATCTAACCTTTTCTCTAGTTCCTGGTCCCCTTTTCCTATTGGCCTCAGTTGCTTTTAAGGTATCTGCTTTAGTTTCTCTGCGTTAAGGGCAACAAATGCTAGCTAATTTTTTAGGTGTCTTACCTATCCTCACCCTTCCCTTGTGTGCTCTTGCTTTTATCATGTGCTCATAGTCCAATCCCCTTGTTGTGTTTGCCCTTGATCTAATGTCCGCATATGAGGGAGAACATACGGTTTTTGGTCTTTTGGGCCAGGCTAACCTCACTCAGAATGATGTTCTCCAATTCCATCCATTTACCAGAGAATGATAACATTTCATTCTTCTTCATGGCTGCATAAAATTCCATTGTGTATAGATACCACATTTTCTTAATCCATTCGTCAGTGGTGGGGCATCTTGGCTGTTTCCATAACTTGGCTATTGTGAATAGTGCCGCAATAAACATGGGTGTGCAGGTGCCTCTGGAGTAACCTGTGTCACAGTCTTTTGGGTATATCCCCAAGAGTGGGATTGCTGGATCAAATGGTAGATCGATGTTTAGCTTTTTAAGTAGCCTCCAAATTTTTTTCCAGAGTGGTTGTATTGGTTTACATTCCCACCAACAGTATAAGAGGGTTCCTTTTTCCCCACATCCTCACCAACACCTGTTGGTGGTGGTGTTGCTGATGATGGCTATTCTAACAGGGGTGAGGTGGAATCTTAGCGTGGTTTTAATTTGCATTTCCTTTATTTTCTCTGCATCCTTTTATGACTTTTTCCATGCCTAGAAACTGACATACATCTAATATTTATTAATGCATGCTCTTTAAAATTTTTTTTTATGGTACTGGGGTTTGAACTCAAGGCCTCATGCTTGCTAGGCAGGTGACCCACCACTTGAACCATACTTCCAGCACCATGCTCTTTTAAATTTTTTTTTTTGGTGGTATTGTGGATTGAACTCAGGGCCCTTGCTTACTAGGCAGGCAATTTACCAGTTGAGCCACAATTCTAGCCTTTTTTGCTTTGGTTATTCTGGAGACTGGGTCTTGCTTTTTGCCTGGGCTATCCTGAACTGTGACCCTCCTATTTTATACTTTCTGCCATAGCTGGGATGGTAGGTGTGAATCACACACCTAGTTTTTTCCATTGAGATGTTGCTGGGACTGGCTTGGGACCACAATCCTCCTTGATGTAGCTGAGATGACAGGTGCACAGTACTGTGCCCAGGTATTGGTTGAGATGGGGTCTTATAAACTTTTTGCCTGGGCTGGCATTGAACTATAATCCTCTGAATTTCAGCCTCCTGAGTAGCTAAGATTACAGGCATGAGCCACATACCCAGTTTCTTTTAACTTTTTAAAGAGTTGTTCATATGCTATCTATAGTGGTTTTCCCCAACAATACTGCCTGGATATCTTTCCATGGGAAAACAGATCTTTACCTGGCTTACTTTGACAACTGCACAAAGTTCAACAACGTGACAGAATCATAACTCACTGAGAAATTTTTGTTGGTAAGAAACTTGCCATTGCCCACAAGACTATGGTGGAAATCTTCTCACAAATACCCTTGTGTACATGAAGTTCCTGGATGGAAGGGTGTGTGCATTTAACCATTATCTGCTATTAACAAAAGGGTCCCAGTTTAGTTTTAGTAGGGAAATTTCAAAGAAGTAAAGGACTTAATGTGGAGAAAAATGACTGTGGTATGAAAAGATTGGGGTCACAGAGCACCTGGGCCATGCACGGGAGGCGTGCAGCTGCCCTCAGCCTGGCAGTCCTAGAGGGAGGGTGTCTGGTCCAACTGTGTGTGTGTAGGGGAATAAGAGATATGTTCCTTTTATTTATGAAGAAAACCTTATATACCCAGAGACTCATAGTGCTAGTCATGGATTGAAAGATTCAACAGCATCCCTAACTGTGGACAGATCTCAGATTTTAGACAAGGAAGTGACAGCAGAGGGAGTAAGACTCCCTCCCCACATTGGAGAAGAGAACTTAGTTCATCTAGGTGGATGTTATTTCTGTCTCCTTCCTTGATGCAGTTGCTTAGGTGGACACCACACACACACACACACACACACACACACACACACACACACGCACACACGTTCTAATATTTCAAATTAGCCATGACACTTCTTTTTCTCTTTTTCTTACTAGCACATATTAATTGCACAAGGGGGTTTCGTTCTGGTATAGCCTGCATGCATGCAATGCCCTTCGGTCATATTCATGCCCTCTGTTGTTCTCTTATCCCTCCTCCTACCTCCCCATTAAAAAAATGGGTTTTGTTATGCGATCTTCATAATTAATAGAATGTACTTTGACCATGTTCATCTCCAGTTACCCCTCCCTTGTTCCCTCCCCTAAGCAATCCCCATTTTACACCCATTTAAAACTATATATGTGTATAGAACTAATACATATTATAAATATTTATTCATAATATATATCATATGTATCTAGACCTAATATATATAATATTTATATTTATTTCTATGTGTCTAGATTCAGTATGTGAGAGAAAACATGCAATAGTTGTCTTTCTGAGTCTGGCTTATTTTGCTTAAAGTGATGACCTCCAGTTCTAACCATTTCCCTCCAAAAAAACATAATTTCATTCTTCATGGCTGAATAATACACTGTTGTGTTTATATACCCATTTTCCTTATCCATCCATCAATTGATGGAAGGTTGATTCCATGACTTGTCTATTGTGAATAGTGCTGATATGAACATGGGTGTGCAGGTGTCTCTATTGTATGCTGACATATACTCATTTGAATACAAGCACAGGAGTGGTATAGCAGGATCATATGGCAGGTCTATTTTTAGTTTTTTGATGACCCTCTATACTTATTTCTGTAGTGACTGCATTAATTTACATTCCCACCAACAGTAACCTATTCCATGGTAACCTCACCAGCATTTATTATTGTTTTCTTTATGATAGCCATTCTGACTGGATGATAAAATCTCCCTGTAGTTTTGATTTTTATTTCCTTTGTGGATCAGGATGTCGAACATTTCTTCATGTATTTGTTGGTCATTTGTACTTCTTTTGAGAATTCTGCTCAATTTATTTGCTCACTTATTAATTAGATTGTTCCCTTTGTGTTTGATTTTTTGAGCCCTTTATATATTCTAGCTATTAAGCCTTTATCAGATGAAGAGCTGGCAAAGATTGTCCTATATTTTCTTGGCTGTCTTTTCACTCTGGTAATTGTTTCCCTTGCTGTGCAGAAGCCATTTAATTTTATCCAATCCTAAGACTGGATAAAACTCTTGGTCTTACTTCCTGAGCTTTTAGAGTCTTCTTCAGAAAGCTGTTGCTTATTCCTATATCTTGAAGTTTTTCCCTTATGTTTTCCAGTAGTAATTTCAAAATTTCAGGTCTTACATTAAGGTCTTTGGTCCCTTCTGAATGGATTTTTGTGCAGGGTGAGAGATATGGGTCTAGTTTCAGTCTTCTACATGTGGAAATCCAGTTTACTCAGTGCTGTTTGTTGAAGAGGCTGTCTTTTCTCCAGCACACGGCTTTGGGGCTGTAGTGGTGTGGACTTATTTCTGGGCCTTCTATTATGTTGGACTACACACCTGTTTATTTTTCAATACTACGCTATTTTTGTGCATCCATATGAATTTTAGGATTGATTTTCCTGTTTCTGTGAATATGTCATTGGATTTTTGAAGGGAATTGCATCAATAGGACAGTCATTTTCACTATATTAATTCTGGATATCTATGCATATGGGAGGTCTTTCCATCTTCTAGTGTCTTCTTTCTTCAGCATTTTATAGTTTTCATTATAGAGGTTTTCCATCTCCTTAGTTAAGCTTATTCCTAGTTTGTTTGTTTTTGTTTTTTTTTGAGGCAGTTATGAATGGGATTGTTTTCCTGATTTATTTCCTAGCATTTTCATTATTGGTAGATAGAAAAATTACTGATTTTCATGTCTATTTTGTATCCTGCTATTTTGGTGAAAACACTTATCAGAGCGAAGATTTTTTGGTGGAGTCTTTAGAGTCTTTTAAGTATAGGATCATATCATCTGCAAATAGGGATAATTTGACTTTTTCCTGTTTGTATCCTTTTTATTTATTTCTCTTGCCTTATTCCTCTGGCTAAGAATTCAAATATGATATTGAATAAGAGTTAAGAGTGAATACTCACATCTCATTCCTGACTTCATAGGAAATGCTTTCAGTTTTTCCTGTTTAGTACAATGTTAGTTATGCATTTGTCATATGTAGCCTTTATTATGTTGAAGTACATCCTTTTACTCCTACTTTGTTCAGAGCTTTTATTATGAAGGGATGTTGAATTTTGTCAAAGGCTTTTACTTTATCTATTGAGATGATCATGTGATTTTTCCACTTATTCTGTTTATGTGCTGCATTATCAATTTGTTTATCAATTTGTGTACACTGAACTATCCTTGTACTCATGGAATGAAACCAATTTAATCATGGCATATGGTCTTGTCAATGTGGTGTTGAATTTTGTCTGCAAGTATTTTATTGAGAAATTTTGCATCTATGTTAATCAAGGTATAAATTTTTTTATTGTTGTACTCTTAACTGGTTTTGGTGTCAGGGTACTACTGGCTTTATAAAATGAGTTTGGTAATATTCCTTCCCTTTTAATTTTATTGAATAGCTTGAGGAGCATTGGGATTAGTGATTTAAATGTCTGGTAGAATTCACCTGTGAATCTGTCTGGTCCAGGACTTTTCTTTGTTGGGAGACTTTTTATTATTGGTTCTTTCTCATCATTATAGGTCTCGGTCCAATTTTGGTAAGTTGTGTGAATCTATAAAGTTATCCATTGCTTTTAGATTTTCCAGTTTATTGAAATAGAAGTTTTCAAAATATTACCTGATTATTCTCTGAATTTTCATTGGTATGTCTTGTAATAACTCTGTTTTCATCTCTAATTTTATTGACTTGGTTCTTCTCTCTCTTTTGGTCGTTTGATTAGAGTTTGTCAATCAATCTTGTTTATGTTTTCAAAGAACTAACTCTGTTTCATTGATTCTTTGTATTGCTGTTTTAGTCTTTATTTCATTAATTTTACTCTTTTAAATAATTTCTTTATATATACTGATTTTGGATTAGGCTTGTTCTCATTTTTCTAAGAGCTTGAGGTGCATCACTAAATTATTTATTTGGGATCACTGTGATTTTTTAATGCAGCTACCCACAGCTATAAAATTTCTCCTTACCATTGTTTTTCCTGTGCCACAAAAATTCTGATAAGTTGTGTTTTCATTTTCATTTGATTCTAGGAATTTAAAATTTTCCTTCTGGTTTTTTTCAATGACCCACTGGTTACTCAAAAGTATTTTTTTCATTATCCAGGGGTTTGTATAGTTTCTCTTGGTATTAATTTATAATTTTTTTCCATTATGACCTGTTAAAATATTGGAAATTATTTTGACTTGTTTGTATTTGTAAAGACTTTCTGTATGTCTTAAAAAGATGTGATTTGTTTTGGAGAAAACTACATGGGCTGCTAAGAATGTGTATTGCACAGCTGGTGAATGGAATACTTTGTAGATGTTTAACTATGAGGCATCCTTGTTGGGATGTGTGTGTGTGTGTGTGTGTGTGTGTGTGTGTGTGTGTGTGAGAGAGAGAGAGAGAGAGAGAGAGGTGTTGAAGTCATTCATTATTATTGTATCTTGCTCTATCTGTCCCTTTATGTCCAGTAGTGTTTGTTTTGTGAAATTGGGTACACTGACTTTTAGTGCATAAATATTCAGAATCATTGTATCTTCTTGATGGATTGTTCTTTTATTAATGTGCAGTGGCCGTCTTTATCTCTTCTGACTAGTTTGGCTTGAGGTCTGCTTTGTCAGATATGAGCATTACTACTCTTCTATGTTTTTGACTCGAACTTCTTGGTAAATCATTTTCCACCCTTTCATTTTTGGTCTCTGTGTGTCTTAGCCCATAAGGCATGTTTCTTGTAGGCAACAAAATGTTGGGTCTTGTTTTTAATCCAATCAGCCAGTCTTTGCTTTTTGATTAGAGTTAAGACAATTTACACTCAGGGTTATTACTGAGAGGTACCTACTGATTCCTGTGATGTTGTCAGTCATTTTATTGATTGATTTGAATATTTTTCCCCTCTTATTGCTGGTTTGTGAGTTGTGATTCTTTGCTAATTCTCATGTGTTCATCTATTCTTAAAGTTTATTCATTTTTTTGTAACTCTCTTTCTCTTCCTCTGTGTGAAGTATTCCTTTAATTATCTTCTGCAAATTTGGCTTAGTAGTCATGAATTACTTTAGCTGATGCTGATTTTGGAAGGCCTTCATTTCTCCATCAATTTTGAATGATAACTTTGTTGGATAGTAATCTTGGTTGGCAGTTATTTACTTTCAGAGGTTAAAATATGTCATTCTATGCTTTCCTGGCTTTTAGGGTCTCTTTTGAGAGGTCTGAGGTAATTCTGATGTGTTTGCCTTTGTTAGTAAGTTGGTGTTTTTCTCTTGCAATTTTCAGTATCCTTTCTTTGTTCTTTAGTCTTGAAATTTTAACTATAATGTGATATAAGAGGTTCTTTTCTGGTCTATTTGCTGTTCTAAGTGCCTTTTGTACTTGAGTATCCATACCTTTTCCAGTATTTGGGAGGATTTCTGCTATAATTTAATTAAATATGATTTGTAAACCTTTTGTTTGTACCACAGCTCCTTATTCTACCCCATGGGTTCTTAGGTTTGGTTCCTTAATTGTGTTCTGGAGTTTTTGAAGGTTGTATTCTTTTTTCTTTATAGCTGTCTGAGTGTAATCTATCCTGATGTTTATCTTAAAGCCCTGATATTTTTCTCCTGGTTGACCTTGTATAATGATTCCTTTTGCTGTATTTCATTCTATTTATTGAACTTTTCATTTGTAACATTTCCGTTTTTTCAGAATCTTAATTTTCTTGCTGAATTTCTCATCCATATTGCTGATTTTCCTGTCTAGATCTTGAATTGGTTTTCTTACTTCGTTTATCTGTTTATTTGAATCTTCTTTTTGTCATTGATCATTTTTAAAAGTAAACATTTAAGTTCTTTGGTATTTCAGTACCTTTGGATTTATTTATTGAGGTGTTATGAACTCTGGGAGAAGGCATATTGCTTTGCCTTTTCATATTACTTATATGTTATGATTTATACATCTGTTAAGTTGGATATCTAATTTACTACCACTCGGAGGAGAGGAAGCAGATAGTAATAACAAAATCTACAATTCAAAACCAAACCAGATATTTAAATGTGGTGAAAAACAATTGTAAACATCAACCACTCCCCCAATGAGGTTAGAAAGGAAAGGAACTAGAGTGCTTATAGGATAATCCAGGTGTTTAGTGTATAGGCATTGACAACTAAGCCAAACAAAGCAGAACACAGCAGAACTAAATAATAAAAAGAAGGTTGAGTGAGTAAATGAAAGAAAAGAAGCAAGATGTGGATGAGGGGAAAAGTATATGTCGTGAAGGTGTTAGAAATAATTGTGGAAGAGAATACAGTAAAATACATACAAAGAAAGACAAAGCAATCACAATGACACAACAATAATAAAGACTGCAAAAAGAAAAAAGAGAAGAAAGCAAGAAAGAGACAATGTCAACATGTCTTCATTGTTGAGGAGGAGAGTGGCTCCACTCCACAGTTTTTGTTTTTCTGTTTTTTGAATTCAGAACTTTACTTTTGCAAAGCAGGCACTCTATCATTTAAGCCATGACTCCAGTCCATTTTGTTCTGGTTATTTTGGAAGTGGGAATCTCACAAAGTATTTGCCCAGGCTGGCCTCTAACTGTGATATTCTTCATCTCAGCATCCTAAATAGGTAGTATTACAGGCATGAGCCACCAGCAGCTGTTTTTTATTTTACGTCTGAACAGGTTTGGTCAGAGGGAGTTTTCTGGTTTGGGATTTAGCGTAGTGGCAAACTATTCCCCCAGCATGTGAAAATTTGAGCCAGGGCTCTAGCACAGCAGGTAAACAGAAGATGTTGTTGTTTGCAAGTGCCCCTCCTGGCTCTTGGGACTATGACCCCTGACCTCCCAGTTTGCTGTAGGCTCTCACCTTTACTGGTGTGGACTCCAGCTCCACTCTCCACTCTACCTGTGATGACTTCCATGTTACCTAGGCCCCAGGCAACTCAAAGGTCACTCTCCACTGACCCACGTGACCAACATCACTGATGCCGCACCGTTTCCAACTTGCTTCCTACTCTACTTGTGCTGGGCGCTGGGCTGGCAGTCACTACCCCACCACACTCTGGGTTCTGTCTCAAAGAAGAAGAAAATAAAGATCCAGGAAAAATATCAAGAAAAGAAAAATAATAAAGAGAAATTAAAAATATGAAAGCATGGGAACAAGAAGTCCGGTACCTGTCTAAGAGGAATTCTAAGAGAAAAGAAGGGAGAAAATGGAGGGAGGAAGTTATCAAAGATATAAAGAGAGAGGCAGAACTGAAAGACATAAACCAGTTTAATAAAAGGCCCAGCTACAACAAAGAATGATGATGGTATTTTCTGTGGTCATAAGCCCAATGTTTGTTTCTTGATGATTGACTATATGCCAACTGCTGTTCCAGGGCTGTGCTGTGTTGTCTCCTCTTCTGCAGGAGGGCTCCCTCATCCCCATTTATAGAAGCACAGGGAGGTCAGGTTATATGTTTGAGACCACATGGCCAGAAGTGGCATTGCCAGGCTTTAGACTCAGTTAGTCTGACTGACATTTCTCTATGTCACCATGGAATACCAGACTACCCTAGGGCTACGAATGACTCAAGCAGTAGAGCACTTGCCTAGCAAGAGCAAAGACCTGAGTTCAAACCAAAATATTACCAAAACAAGAACTGGGCCTTGTGGAGCATGCCTGTAATCCTAGGCAGAATTAGGAGGATCACAGTCTGAGGCCAGCTTGGGGATAAAGCCTGACACCCTACCTAAAAATAAACTAAAATCAAAAAGGGCTGAGGATGTATCTCAAGTGGCAGGTCACCTTCTTACAAAGTTCAAGACCTTGGGTTCAAAACTCAAAAGAAGAGAGGAGGAGGGGGAGGGGGAGAGGGAGGGGAAGGGACAGGAGATGGGGAAGGAGAAGGGGAAGAGGAAAGAAGAAGCAAAGGGGAAGAAGAGGAAGAGAAGGGTAAGTAAGAAGAGAAGAAGAAGAAGAAGAAGAATGAAAAGGAAGCAGAAGAGTGAAGAGATAGAAAAAGGAAGGAGGAGGGGGAGGGGAAGAAGAGGAAGAAGAGGGAGAAGAAGGAGAAAAGAAGACTATTCTAAAGTTTGTGGAGACAAAACAGGGCACATAGAAAGGAGCACAAGTCAGACAGTATCAGAAACTGAAAGATGCCTTTGAAATTCTGTAGGACCATGATTTACAATGTAGAAATCTGTACCAGCCCAATCCCAATCAAGTGAGAGAGTAGAATAAAGACATGTCAGATATATAAGGCCTCAAAAATTTACCTCCGAAACAGCTTTTTTTAAAAAAAAGTTACCAAAGATAGATTCCAACAAAATGACAACAGACAAAAACAGAATCCAGAAAACAGGGCACCTGGTCAGGATAAAGGTATAGGGAAGCCCTGAGGTGACAGCTGGCAACAGCAGGGCTGGAGAGCATGAGCGGCTATGATCTCACCCAGGTTGGGGATGTGACTGTGCTGGGAAGGTTAGGTATGATGAAAGCTAAAAGCCCACACTCAATCCCCCAACTGCAAAACCACCTCTATGAATGCAGGGAATGGATCGACAATGGTTAGAATAACTAAGCTAAGATATAAGTATGATTTTTAGTAATCTAGCTAAAAATACCAAAAGAAGTAAAACAAAAGAGTTGAAAGTGTAAGTTACCAAGAATGGGGATGGTGTTTGGAGAAGAATGAGATGAGGACTATTGTTATTATAAACCTTGATTTTTAAACTACATGCTTACATTAAATTGATTAAGAAAAATATAGTGGCTTTCACCTAAAAACAAAATTTCTGCTTTTGCTTTAAAAAAAAAAAAAAAACTAGAAAATTGTCCCAGGCTGCCATCTTGCATTAGTAGCATTAGGTATTGCCATAGCTGCTGATCCTTCTGGATGGAGCACACTACCAAGTTTGCCAGTGTCCCAAACAGGCCAGCTCACTCATTTCCTTCACCTCTGTTCCATACCGGCATATGAATGTGTGGCCTGCAGCTGAATGAAGCACCTCTGACTCCTTCTCATCTGTCAACATGTCTAAGAGCTGTCCTATGGCAGATTCATTAGCTGTGGGAACAGGCTCTTAGGTGCCAACTGTTACCTTTATGGAAGTCCCTTTTAACACCCCAGAGCAGCTTCTTGGTAAATCATATGGTCTTTAGAAAGCCCCAAGTAGTGGATTACGTAAATGGGATTAACATTGATTTTGTAAAATCCCACTTTGTGAGGCTCGATTTGCAGGCAAATGCTTTCAAACCTGATACCGTTAATAGGGTTGTCTCCACTGAGCAGATTGCATATGGCCCCTCTATTCTGCTTCCAGGAGCTTCTCCTATAGCAAATCCAGCAAAGTGGCAAGGACGGTGTCATATAGTTAGAGCATTGTCAGTAGGAATTATGAAAAGTATATTTCATGCCCCAGGAGTCATACTCTGATTTCAGTGAAGTCTGGCACAGATCTGTGATCTATTGGTATGTTGTTTAAGGGATGATTGTTATTCCCTTCAGAGAAATAAGGACTCATGAAGCCCTAAATCAAGGTGGTCCTACATTCAAAAAGAACAGTAGGGATTCCTTCTTGTTGAGAGCCAGTATAGTATGCATAAAAGAGCAGCTGTCAGGAAGCTGGTTTGGTGTCTGCGATTCTCCATCTTGAGATGTTAGCAAGGTAGGAGCCAGCGTGCTAACTTCTCTGCCTTTCAGCTGTTTTGTCAAGAACACCAGGAAAATTACAGACAAGGGGAAGCTAATGGACTTTTCAAAATTGTATGCTCTTCCTTTAATAATGGTATTGTAACCAACCATCCCACATGGGCACTTTTCATTTTAGGAAGTGTCAAATCCAGGCGCCACAGTGGGAAAGAAATCTATATTCTGATGACTGGAATCCACAGCCAAGGCTGTCCCAACAGTGAGCCTGTGACAAGCAAAGATTGGCATGCCAGTCCCTCAGGGTCCCTGATGGAAATGCATCCATCAACATCATGCATTTGTGGTCCTTTCCTGGCACAGTGGAAGCTCACGAAATTCAACCAAATGGTAAACAAAGCCAGTCAAAGAGTTTGTTAAACTCAATATATTTCAAGAGAACTTTTCTGCAATTATAACTTGTGTCATTGGTTCAATGTTTGTGGTAATTACTGATCATATCCACGTGGGAAAGTTTTTTGGCCCTAAGAAAGAGGGTTCCCTACTTTTGTGTATGACCCTGGAGGGTTGTAACAGTGGTTCCTTCCAAAGTTCAGCCCTACCTGGAATGTGTTTGGGAGTTGCCCTCTCTCAGACCTACTCAAACATCCCAGATCAACAGAGGGATGCCAGACTTGGAAGCAAAACTGAGTGAAGTTATGTCGATTTATTAAAATTATTGTAGTTCTGCTCTGAAGCATGGATTTGAGATGAATACATGGGTATGATATTAACCTAATATGTCAAGTCATGTATAATGGTGTAAGTGGTAAAAGAAATGACAAGGACATAGAAAATTTGGGAAGAACTTGTATTGTGGAATTCTTTTTCCTGTTGGGTTTGTTTTCTTTGTAAATTGAACAGAAGTGTGGAATGTTTCTAAGACCCAGTGCCATCAGAGGCTGCAACTTGGATGAAGAGCATCCCTAATAGGAAAACCCTGTCTTCCAGTGTTTTCCATGGGCCAGGTGCAAGACCTGATCACCATATAGAATTGATGTTCCCTGCCTAGCCTGGACCTAACAAGGAAGCTCTCTGGAGGAGAAGTCTGGGAATCTATTCAGAGCAACCCCTAGGTGATTCTCATGCATGTTAAGGTTTGGGAATATGTGGATATTTCCTAAGGTCTTGAATTCTGCGATCCTGTATATTGTGAGAAAGATTCAAGAAGCAACAGCAAGTCTGAGGCATTCAGATGCTTCCAGTCTGATTGAGAGCCCCAGGGGTCATCATGTCACTAACTGCTAAAAGACTTGAACCTTCAGGCCATTTAGATGACTAAACACTTGTATTTGCTTCTAGTGAATGCCTCTTTTTGATTTCACCTCAAGTGACATCAAATGAGTTATTTAATCTACTTCAAGCCCAATTTTGTTTTTCTCATTAAGAAAGCACTGGTGGAAATAGTTGAATTTTAATCCTCATCTTCATTTAGTGTGAAGGACAAGGACAAAGAGGGTCACTTTTAAAGATGAACATTTAGCTAAAGTGTAGATAATTCAAATATCTTCATACACAAACACACTGCAAACTTTCAGAAGAGAAACTCAAGTGCCTGCTGAGACCTAAGTGGGAAAATAGATCAAATCCGAAGCTAACTGAGATAATAAAGTAAGGATGTCAGGGTGGTGGGAACAGTTGGAGATTCTACAATATTTGTTCTTGTGCCGTTTCTCCCATGTCTCTCTCCCTGTCCTCGGAACCCCTGGGGTTTTGGAAGGTAAATCTTTGGAAGGGGAAGATAAGAGATGCAAAGAAAGAAAATAAGAGAGGTTCACGGGGGAGAAAAAGAGGTCAGTGCTTGTGTGAGATACAGTTCTCATTCCTCCAAAACATGTTGACAAAATGACCAAAGTCTTTCACTCTCCTGTCTCCTGGTGACAAGATTCCTCCTATAGTGTCTTCATTCCACTTTTCTGTTGACATTGCCAGTGCTGGGCTACTCTGCTTTAGAACAGAATTGGATGAATGGAAATCCTTTGCTCAGGATGGGAGAGAAAATCTAACCTCATAAGCCAGCTTTTACACATTCAATTAGCCACCAAATAACCCAGGGACTTCAGGCTTATAAATAGACTTCTGTGCTTTCGCTTGATAGATTCTTGCCTTTCCATTTTAGTTATGTATTCTTTTCCCTGAAGAAAATCAAATACCTGAAAATTGACCATGCATGTGGTAAATACTAGGGTCATGTAAAAAATCTTCCTACCATGGAAGTGCGAACTTACAAAGCAAACATGAGAAGCAGATGAGGTAATGGTTGACTGAGGCCATTTGGGAAAGTAAATATGATTCACATGTTAGCTTTTTTTTAAAAAAAAGATTTTTAGCATAAGTTGCATGAAAATGTAGGTAATGGTAGTTACAAAAAGCTTAAGACACAATTATTTTAAATACGATATTGATACAACTAAAACTCTTATTTAACAAATAACACAAGCTATAATTGCTGTGGTTGGAATTTGTCATAATGATTTTATAAGAACACTATTAACTTTCATGATAGCCTGTAAGGTAATTATTATTCTATTTTTACAGATGAAGAAATGAGAAGTAGAGAGGTCACATGACTTGCTTTAAGTCGCTCCATTAGTCTGTTGCAGAATCAGCCTTGTTACACTAATTTTAAGGCTTTTACTGTCATATCCATAACATTTCTAGGCAGAAAATCATTGAAAACAGTAGAAAGAAAGTTTTTTATTTTCATCAAGTTATTATGACTTAAGCAATTGACTTGGGAAACTTGGAAAAGTAGTGATGCATACTTGTTTTTTCACCATGTGTGATTGATTTTTATCTCAATATCTGCTGCCTAATATTGAGAAAAATCAATGTGAATCCAGGTCAGAAGAAAGACTTCTCTCTTCTTAAACATTAATCCTCTGAGGTCTCTACCTAATTGAGGGAAAACATCTAATGAATTGTGCCAATTTTTTTTTCTTTTCCATAATTAGTTGCTATGAATCCCTAAAATAGAAGACAAATTTCTCCTAGTGGAATGTATAGATAATGGTGTGTGTAATAGGGTACCGTCAAGGACCCAGGACAAGAATAAACAGTTTGATTCTCCAAGAAGAAGAGCATCATTGTTGTTATATAATTTTGCCCATTTCTCATGCTGTAAACTTACCTAGGCATTTCAAAGCTAATGGTCTTGTACCCTGAATTGGGATTCAATATGGCAGTTATTTTGTCAATGTTAAGAATAAGCAGTGAGTCATGTGAGGGAGTTCAATGGTGAGGAGGATGCCTGAGTCAAGCACACAGGCTCCCTGTTGAGTGCTGGTCACCTCCCAGGATGTAGCTTGAGTCTACTCTGTCAGCATGACCCTTCTCAAAGGAAGCAGCTTGCTTTTTTCCCCAAGTCCACAACTCCTTTTTTGTCTTGCTCTTCAGCTCATGGCACTGCTGCCTGTTTAGCTCTTTGTTCCCAGAAACCAGCATGGCGCCAGGTATGAGGTCATTACTCAGGCAGTGTCCAATCTCTGCTCATAAATGGTTGAGTCTCTGCCGTTGCTTTTTCCTTGTCCTCAAGCCCTGTGTTCCCTCACTTACTTGGGGTGCAGGCCATTCCATGCCCCACCTTAGATCCTGCTCCATTGTTCTCCATTCCTGCTGAGTTCAAGCTTCTGTTGGCTCTCACTTGAACTCATCCACTCCGTTGCATCTTTGAACACCTACTGTTTTAGCAGGAAGTTTCTAGACCCTAAAGAAGTCCAGCTCAATATGAGTGATTTCTCTTCATGGAGCTCACATGCTGCTAAGTTTTTATTTTTGGCTTTATAGACTTGAATGCTTTGAAACCAAAGTGATGTATATTCATTGCTGTAATAATCATGTGCTAAAGAATATAAAATTAAAATGTGAAAGGCCTTCTAGAGTCTTTTAGACACTTTTGTAAATACATGTATATGTATGCATATTTTATATTATTTTATGATGCTTAGCAACTTGCTCTTTAAATCTTAGATATCTTTTCATGTCAGTACATATAGACCTGCCTATTTGACTCTTTCTTTTGCTAGGCAACATTTCAGTGTATTATGTAATTACTGAAAACAATCAATACATGTACAGAATGGTACACTGAAATACATTTATCACAAATTCAACAAATATTTATTGAGTGACTTCAACATACCAAGCACTAGCACAAAACAAATTCATGGCTTTATGGAGTTGACATTCTAGAAGGGAGAGTAACAGAAGAGACACTGTTAAATACACAGTAGGTCAAGGAGAGAACGAGTGTAGGGGAAGGGGATAGGGGAGGCTGCAAGGTTACTACCTCATATAGTATGGTAGGGAGGACCCTACTGGTGAAGGTCCATTTGATCAGAGAAGTAAGTGGACAAATCAGGGAAGACTGTCCCAGGAAAAGCAGTAGTGTGCTGGCCTTTGATTTAATATTCAGCACTCTGAGGATAAAAGGAAAAACCCTTATTTGCAACATTTGCTGATTCCCATAGTGTTAATACACTTACCATGGCTGATTTCCAACCACCCACTGCAAGATCATGGAATGCGCAGCCGGGAATGATGTTTGAAGTCTTCTGTGAGCCAGATGGAGGGGTGCAAGATAACTCCAGCACACCACCAGGACAGGGGGTATGTGTGATGTGGTTCAGCAATAGCCAGAAAGGCCATGTGGCTGGAGCCAACTAAGCAAGCTGGACAGAAATACGTGACTTTATAAAGGCAGCCTGGGGCTAAGTGAAACAAGCCAGTCTCAAAAGGACAAGTATATGATTCCACATATATGGGGTTCATAAGGTAGTGAACTTCACAGAGACAGTAGTAAAATGATGGTTGCCAGGGGCTGAACAGAGTTTCAGATTTGTAAGTTGAAAACTTTTTGGAGATCTGTTTCATAGCATGAATATCCTCAACCCTACTGAACTGTGCTCTTAAAACGTTAAGATGGTAAACTTTATGTTATGCATTGTTAGAAATGCAATTAAAACAAAAAGGAAATGCAACCCAGGGCCAGGTCATGTAGAACCTTATAGGCCCATGGAAGAACTTTGGTTTTTCCTTCATGTAAAATGGAAAGACTTTGGAAGGCTTTAGGTGACAGTGACTTGATCTCTTGATCTGATTCACATTTGCAAGTATTGAGATGAGACTATTGGAGGTAGATCAAGCTATTTTTCATACTAAAATAAAATGCCAGAGAATAGGCACCTTATAAAAAGGTTTTTTAAGCTTATAGCTCTGGAGGCTCAAGGATATCACATTGGTATCAGTTCAGTTCTGGTGAGGACCCCATGGTAAATGGTATTGGACAGTAGTGTGTATGAGAGGGAGAGATCACATGGTAGACAGGAAGCTAATTGGGACACCAGGGACTAACTGGAGTCCCTTGAGAACCACATAAATCCCCTCTGAGAGCATACCCCCAATGACCTAAAGACCTCTCACTAGGCTCCACCTCCTAAAGGTCCCATCTCTCAGCATAGTCACACTGAGGACCAAGTTCCCAGAACTTGAACCCTTAGGAGACACATTTAAACCATATTCAAACCACAATAGGGGAAGGACAGAGGCAAGGAAGCTAGTAGGCAGCTATTATAACAGCCTGGGAGAGACATGTGGGTGTCAGTGATGGAGATGGTGAGCAGTGAGTGGATCATGAATGAGCTGTGGAGGGGGAGAATCTGCTCATTGACGGCATGGGTTGGGAGACAAAGAGAAGAGCAGGGGTGACTCCAAGCTGTCTGCTCCAGCAATGGGAAGGATGCATTGCCATTTCATAGGGTTGTGAACTTTGCAATAGGAACAGATTAGGGGGAGAAAATCAGGAGTTCAGGTTTGGATATATTGAGTTTGGATGTCCAATGTACATGCAGGTTCAGAGGATGAACAGGCAGTTGGAAATCCCAACTGGGCCAATGTCTTGACTAGAGCTATAAATGTGAGCATCCTCGGCATTGATGAATGTTCCATATGTACAAAGAAGTTAGCATTCTTATGTTGCCAGCTCTTACACAACTCTAAAACCAAATCAGGTGATTAATTCAATACAAACAAGATTACAGTAGCAATAAAATTCAAACCACAGCAGCATTATAGCAGATGAGGTTGTTTTTCTGAAATGGAATCGTCGATGTTAGTTGTCCCAGTAGAAAGGCACATTTCTGCATTTTTCATTTGCTTGTTGTCTAATTGATCTTTGTAGAGTTTTTTCCTGCGAGCCCAGAGGCCTTACTCCCACTCCACTTCAAGACTGAAAATTACAGCATGTTTGAAGGCTTCTGGGAGTAATACTGTAGACAGAGAAGCAACACATCATTATTTATTTAACCAACCCCATTCTAATGAGGCATCAGTGAGCATCCCTACGAGATTCCATCTGTTCTCCTGCTTCTAGAATTTTCTTCTTAGCTGTTCTCCATACTGCTTTCCTATGACCCTTTCTAGAGCCCAGCTCAGATTGTATCACTGCTCTGTTTTGCTTTTGAAGGTAATTGGTGACCTCACTTCCAACAAAACCAAGTCTGAAACCTTGGTCAACATTTGTGGTGCCACTCTATCTGGTGCTAGTCTATCTTTTCCATGGAATGGGGCAGTGTTTGTGAAAGTGCCCCAACATTGCCTGTTCATATTTCAAAAACATGAATTTCCTTCCACAAATCTCTGACCCACACCCAAAACTCCAGCTGCCCTGAGGTTTTTCTGTTCCTGTGAAGGCTCTCAGATCAGATGTGTCTTCAGGATCTCCATTTTTGATGTTTCTTTCCACACTCCTTGAGCACTGGAGTCTCCAAAGGTCGCATCTCAACTCTACATTCTGAAACTTTCTCTGCATGCACTGTGGCCTTATTGTATTGCACATGTCATCTGGGCCCCAAGCTGTAGGCATAGATTTGTACCCCTGGGGCCTGGCACACAACCTGCACACAACTGAATATGTCAGGGCATAGCATCACTGCACACTTCCCTGTGCCTGGTGCTGTGCTCTGTGCTCTTGTGTGTTATGCAATCAGTCCTCAACTGGTGTCTGAATTAGGTGGTTCTAAAAAATCCCTATTTCGCTTTAAGTAGAGGAGCTCCTTGACCAAGGTCAAACATTTGATGAGCTGCAGAGGGGAGAGCTGGGGTGGAGCATGAATGGGCAAACTTTATTTCACTAGATGTTACTGTCAACTGCCAGTGACAGACCTCCTGAATGAATGAATGTTGTACAAGGGGTACCTGGCTGGAAAATGAGCAGTGTTTCACAAAAGCCATCACTCTTCCTAGGAAGCAGCACAAAGCACGTGCCTTTTAGCAGAAGCAGCTGCTCCCTGGCTCACTTTGCTGCTGTGGTGGGGTGAGGGCTCTGCCAAAGTGTATTGCAGAGGCCACAGAGCTGGTTCTAAGATGCTAATAGCTCGTGTCACAACCAACATCCTCGCAGCTTGTGTGGAGCAGTGTCCATGCCTCCACACATACTCCACAGTATTGGAAGCTATTCAGAAGAAATTTCTTTGCCTCTTAGATTGAGCATCTTCATTTTGAAAAATCAATACCCTGAAAATGAATTTTCAAAGGACTTCTTTAAAAGTCAGTTTTGGTTGGGGAAAGGGGAAGAGCTTCCTGTATCTAATCTGGAGATAAATAAATACAATATGCAATGTGCTCAATGTTTCATGCTTGCAGACTACAAGTTATCAAACACTAAATATTTAAAGCCTTAAATTAACTTCAAGATAGCTGTAAAATGCACCAATGTCCTTTACCCTGATAAGAAGAGCAATGAATGATTTTAAATTAATGCCAGGAGCACATGCTCTGAATAGATTAAGGAAGCCCGGTGATCTGTATGCCTGGCTGAGCCCCTGCTTGTTCCCCACAATTGAGGAGGATTGGTGCTTGTTAGATAATGCTGGGGACAAAGAAGCAGTGTAATGTCTAAACGCCAGTGACAGGAGTGGGCAGCTCAGGCCTTCCCAGCCCATCTGTGAGGCCGCCAGCTGCCTTTGAAGTCTCTTGTTGAGTAATCCCCAGCATTTGTACTGCATGTTGCACATTTCATGGTGTGGCTACATGCTGGGATGGAGCTGCTTTGCACAACCACCCTGGGACGTAGGCAGGAGGTGGGTTACTAATCATCAAGTTACAAGTCAGGAAACTGAGGCACAGAGTGACTACATGGCTTCTCAGGGCCGTGTACTATTCTACCAAGCTGTTACTTCAGCCCTCTGGGACTTTCTGGAGGTCAATTTGACACTGTCTTTTAGAACCAAAATGTGTGTAACCTTTGACCATGCAACTGTAGTTCTTAGCACTTACCCTATGCAGGCTAATGTGGGAAGGTGTTCCAGAAAATAGAAAAAAAGAAAAGCAAGTGTGCAATTAGGAAGCCTCACGCATTTCTGTGTGTAGAGGCAGATGTCTGTAAATGCTTAAGGAAAAGACGTGCAGCACAAGTCAGCAGTGATCGCATCTGGGAAGGAAAACAGGAGGAGGGGTTTCAGGGAAATTCCCTCTGTATTATTGCTGTTTCTAGGAATGGTGGCAGCACTGAGGAACCCCTGGTTCTTGGATGGAGGGAGTGTTGCAACATGTATACAAAGAATTTATAACAGCTCTACTTTTTGCTACTCTAACCATCACTCATGCTTCCAGAGT
The DNA here is from genome assembly GCF_047511655.1 of Castor canadensis. Lineage (NCBI taxonomy): Eukaryota > Metazoa > Chordata > Mammalia > Rodentia > Castoridae > Castor > Castor canadensis. The sequence continues at coordinate 5,955,858 of NC_133392.1, forward strand.
GACTTTTTTAAAGTACATACCTGGTTTCAGACATCCTCAAGGCTTTTTATAAAGCATTAAAAGATATGTCCTGGCAGGGTGCAGTGACTCACGCCTATAATCCTATCTACTCAGGAGGCAGAGATCAAGAGGATTGTGGTTCGAAGCCAGCCCTGGGAAATAGTCTGTGAGGCCCTATTTCAAAAAAAAAAAAAATGCAAAAATAGGGCTGATGGTGTGGCTCAAGCGGTAGGGCACCTGCCCAGCAAGTGTGAGGCCCTGAGTTCAAACCTCAGTACTACCAAAAAAAGAAAAAAAAGATACACCCAACAGAACATTAGACAGTACTGAGGGAGCCTGGACTTCCATCTCCAGCACCTTCAGAGAGAAGCATTCTATCAGGACCTCACTGCTCACTCCATGGTCACCACTGCCACTGAGACTTATAGATTAAAGGGTGGTCAAGTGATGGCTTGTCAGAAAACATAAGAAACTTTCCATGAAGAGTTTATTGTGCCAAGAAGCCAGCTTTCCTTGTTCCTTTCTTGAACTGTGGAGAAGGCTCTGGCTGCATTACCCACGGAGAGGAAGGAGGCCCTCCATTCCCCAACTGGGAAATCGGAGTACAGATGTTTCCCAGATGTGAACCGGCTCACCAGTGCAGAAGCTGTTAGGTCTGTGAGAGCACAGAGTGAGCTCAATGGACCACATTCCCCACCTGACCAGCTCATCTAGAATACGGCTTATTTCTGCCCAGTTCCCTTGGAAAAACAGCCAGACTCCAGCAGAGTTGGCGTGGCAACTGTGGATGTTGGAATCGCTTGCCAAGGGGTCACGTGAGTGGCTCTTTTGGAATTCCCAGCATCCATTAAGCCTAGCATGTACCTGTTCCTGTTTTGTGGGTTTTGAAGAATAGGCTCCTACCTTCTAGAAGCCACAGTTTTCTGCCTGGGACCCATAAGCCTGGAGATCTTGACTTCAAAGGTCACAGAAATTCTAAAACTTTTTTTCGTCTTTTTTTGTGACAAGATGTTGCTAAGTGGTCTAAGCTGGCCTGGAATTTGCTATGTAGCCCAAACTGCCCTTAAACTCACAATCTTCCTGCCTCAGCTTCCTGAGTGCTGGGATTATAGGCAAGTGCCACCATGCGTGACCAAACTTCTAAAGCTTTCATAGAAGATTTATGTGCCTGGGAGGGAATGTGAAATGCCTTCAGTCTCACTTGCTTCTTGAGTACCTATTATGCACTGAGAATTCCAGTCTGGATGTCCTCAATGACAATTTGATAACCTCCCATTTTTGTGCTGCCTTCATCATCTTTGTAGTTTAGCTGAATCTACTAAGTGTTCCATAGAAATCCAATTCTTTACCTTTTGTCCCCATCACTCAAACCGCCATTGCTAGATGCCATGTTGAATGAGGATCTCTACTTCAAGACCCTCATGAACACGTCCTCTGGCAGGAATTTTTCAGAGAGCCTCAGCATCTTAGAAACAAAGCCATGTGCAGGTGTCCAGTTGTTCTTCAGAAACACCTGCAAAAGCTTTCATCTAAAACATGGATATCGAGACTCCACCCCCCAGAAATGACCCTGGCAGGGGCTTTGTGTGTTCTCAGTGGAGCTGGGATGGAAAGCACTGAGCTGTGACAGCCCCATACCTTGCTCTGGCACAGGTGGGCCACAGAGTCTCTCCTAGGTGCAAGCAGAGGTGGCCGGGGCAGACTCTGAAGCAGGGGAAAGGCTGGGCTTTGCATCTCGAGGTCAGGAAGCCTGACCACATATGAAGAGCAGTGGCAGTTGTCACAGGTAACAAGGACGGCACCCTCCAGATGTACCACTTCTTGAGTCTCCATCTCCTGCAGAGCCCATCTTCCTGCAGGCTGAGAGTCTGGGGGCTCCTGCTGGGGCAGGAAATGGGGTTTGCTAAGAAGCTGGGATTGAGGTCCTCCAGGAATGCATAATTAGTCCACAGCCTGATCATGATAAAAAGAAATAATAATTACAGCGGCCACAGTAACAGCACATTAAGGATGCCCATGCCAGCCACTGGGTGAGTGCTTCTTGAGCATTATTCTATATAAATATCAGCATATGGAGAGACTCTGTGTGACTTCCCTCTTACCCCAAGGTCCTCACCCAATCCACCAGCATGTCCCATCAGCTCCACCTTCACAGCACCTTCCCCTTCGGGTCCCTTCGCATGGCCCTACCACTGCTGTCTTCATCTTTTGCTGAGACTTCTGCCATGACCCGATCTGCTTTCCTTACCGCCCCTCTCTTGTTCACGCTAATTCATCCCACAGCAGCCAAACTCCTTCTTCAAATACAGAGGTCTAATTGCGTTCACCCTGTTCACCTCCTCCCTGCCCTGGCACATTCACAACATAACTCAGAATTGTACGTGAACCCCTCAGGATGGTTTAGGAGGACCTGCAGGGTCTGGCAGGAGCTCCTGGGCCTTGAGCACACACCCTAGTCCTGTTTGCCTTCCTTCTATTCCTGCCATAGGGACCTTGCATTTACCATCCCTATGTACAGCCCACTGTGTTCTTTACCCATGACTAATTATCTCTTTGTCCTGCTTGGAATGAAGTGTCCTTCCCCGCTAGAATGTAAGCTCCATGAGGACAGGAGCTTGTGCTAACCCACACACCCTGTGTTCCCCAGCAGCACTCACCATAAAGTATGGGAGAAACCAGGTAGTAAGCTAATGTCAGAAATACTGCTTTTCCTATTTTATGGCCGGCCAGAGCACAAGTGTTCTTGTGATTTTCAGTCAGGCAGTTACGTCATAGAGCCTGTCTTTTTCCTTCTTGCCAGTATCTCTGTGTGGTGGCAGTGGGGCAGCTGTCATGAATAGTCTCTCCATTTTATTGACGAAGTCACGAAGTCAAGGCTATACAGATTTCAAGGGTACATACCCTGCACTCCATAGAACATTGTGCTATAGAACTCAAAATGCATGGCTTTTCTAACACCATGTTGGTCTCAGTTCATTCTTGGCTTGCTTGGTTTTGCTTGAGTTTCTTGAAAAAAGAGATTTTTAGAAAGATTCATACTTATAAGATGATGTTCTAAAACAAGACTTTACTTTCCATCAGTGAGGAGCGGTTGGAATGGGCCCCGAGGCTTGTCACTGGCACTGGTAGCAACTAAGGGAATCTCTTAGTTAGAAAGGTAGGTGGGAGAGCTAAAGGAGAGCAGGTGTAGTTGTCTGGAGCAGGTGAGCGCGAGGAGTGGGCAGTAGGTATCATTCTATCCCTATTATGCAATTGTGACTACAGACACTGCTGAGTGTGATTCTGTGTTTGTCACCAATTAGCACAGAGGTGAGTGGAAGAGTATCAAGTCTGCATTTAATTAATCCAATTGACTAAGCAGCCATAATTTTTGAAGGCAGAAATTATATCATTATCCCACTGTCTGCTTAAATCCATAGCAGGTAGAAAAAGAACAACGTCCTTCCCAAGGCCTGGCACACCCAGCATGTTCGGAGCCTCTGTCTGTACCTCCAGCCTCCGCAGAGACCAGGGGCTCTGCTGATAAAGACGAGTGTGTTCCCAGGACATGGGACTTTCATTGCTAAAACTGGAGCAGCCCTGGGCAAACTGGGAAGTCACCTACACCACAAGTCACCTTCCTGCCCTTTCTATACATGCAGGCCTTTTCGGGTGCCTCAAATAGAATTTCATCTCTTCCATCTATATGGTGTTCACCCCACATGGAACGTCCCATTTTTCCCTTCATCCAACAAAGTCCTGCTTGACCTCTGGCCTCCAGTATAAATCTCACTTCTTTCCTGTCCTCTTTTAACCCATTGCTCTGTTCTCAGAGTAGTGAGACTTATAGGATTTTGAACACTTGTTTGCAAGGATTCTAAATTAATAAATAAGTGAATGAATGGGCAAATAGTTAAGTAGGTTGCTAGATAGCTTTGGGGGGTAATTTTTTAAACTGATATATGAAAGTTAAAAGTGCATAAGTGCATAGCTCTGTGTATTTTCATGAAACAAATACACCCAGATTAAGAAGAGGAAGATAACCAGAACCCTGTGAGCCAAACGGAGCCCCGACTTAGCTCTCTGCTGGTGCATAGCAAACCACCTCAACTCTGTCAGGTTGACTTGCATTTTAATCATTTTAGTGGATGTGTGTTGCTAGACTCTTGTGTTAATTTGCTGTTTCCAGATGACTGGTGAAATCAAGGACCTTTGAATAGCTTCTTTATTATTTGGATATTCATTTTTTGTGAAGTGCCTGTTCAAGCAATTTGCCTATTTTTCAATTATATTGTCCTTTTTTTTTTTTTTAATCTTTTGTGGTACTGGGCTTTGAACTGTTCCTATACCTTGAGCCACTCCATCAGCCCTATTTTTTTTTTTGTGATGGGTTTTTCGAGATAGAGTCTTGTGAACTATTTATCTGAGCTGGCTTTGAACTGAGTTTCTCCTGATCTCTGCCTCCTAATTACCTGGGATTACAGGCATGAGCCACCAGTGCCTGGCTAGATTATCCTTTTCTTATTGTTTTGTATGCATTCTTGATGTATTTTGGAAATGAGTCTTTGGACAGATATGGATATTGCATGAAACATATATCTTCTTCTACTCTAGCTGTCTTTTCATCTGTTTTTTTGACTCAGGTCCATTTGTATCATCTATTGAATTAACAGAAGCTTTAAATTTTAATTCATATAGATATCTAATTAACCCTGTACCAGTTTTTGAAAAGACATTCTTTACCCATTGCAAAACAGTGTCAGAAATGAGGTGTCTCTATACATGTGGATCTTGTTTTAAATTCTGTTCTATTCTATTGATATATTTGTTAACATTTTTTTGGAGGACAGTAGTGGGGAGTTGAACTCAGGGCCTTACACTTGCCAGGCAAGCATTCTACCACTTGAGCCACACTCTCAGTCTTAATTGTCTGTCTTTTTAAAAATTATTATTCATTTATTTACATTGTTTGGGTCATTTTTTCCTCCTGCCCCTGCCTCCTCTCCCTTCCCCCCCTACTTCCAGGCAGAACCTGTTCTGCGCTTTTCTCCAGTTCCATTGAATAGTAGAAATAAGCAATAATAAGAAAGATACAGCATTTTTGCTAGTTGAGTTAGGGATAGCAATACAGAGAGATTCCTAGCATTGCTTTCATGTACAAATGTGTTACAACCCAAGTTGATTAATCTCTAACTGATCTTTACACTTGTTCCTGATCCCCTTCTCATGTTGATCTCTGTTGCTTTAAGGTTTCTGTATTAATTCATCTGGAGTGGGGACAGCAAACGTTTTCATGTTTTAGGTTTTCTGTCTAACCCCATATCTCCCATATATGTTCTCCCCTTGTCATGTAACCCAAGTCCTACAACTTTGCTGTATTTGCCCTAGATCTAAAGACCGCATATGAGGGAGAACATATGAGTTTTGGTCTTTTGGGCCAGGCTAACCTTTCTCAGAATGATGTTCTCCAATCCCATCCATTTACCAGCGAATGATAACATTTCATTCTTCTTCATGGCTGCATAAAATTCCATTGTGTATAGATACCACATTTTCTTGATCCATTTGTCAGTAGTGGGGCATCTTGGCTGTTTCCATAACTTGGCTATTGTGAATAGTGCCGCAATAAACATGGGTGTGCAGGTGCCTCTGGAGTAACCTGTGTCACAGTCTTTTGGATATATCCCCAAGAGTGGGATTGCTGGATCATATGGCAGATCTATGTTTAGATTTTTAAGAAGCCTCCAAATTTTTTTCCAGAGTGGTTGTACTAGTTTACATTCCCACCAGCAGTGTAAGAGGGTTCCTTTTTCCCCACATCCTCGCCAACACCTGTTGGTGGTGTTTTTGATGATGGCTGTTCTAACAGGGGTGAGGTGGAATCTTAGTGTGATTTTGATCTGAATTTCCTTTATGACTAGAGATGGTGAGCATTTTTTCATGTGTTTTTTGGCCATTTGAATTTCTTCTTTAGAGAAAGTTCTGTTTAGTTCAGCTGCCCGTTTCTTAATTGGTTCATTGATTTTAGGAGAGTTTAGTTTCTTAAGTTCACTGTATATTCTGTTCATCAGTCCTTTGTCTGATGTATAGCTAGCAAATATTTTCTTCCACTCTGTGGGTGGTCTCTTTGGTTTAAAGGCCATTTCTTTTTTGTTGCAGAAGCTTTTTAATTTTACGAAGTCCCATTTGTCCTTTCTTTCTCTTAGTTGCTGGGCTGCTGGGGTTCTATTGAGGAAGTCCTTGCCTATACCTATTAATTCCAGAGGGTTTCCTGCTCCTTCCTGTACTAACTTCAGAGTTTCGGGTCTGATATTAAGGTCCTTGATCCATTTTGAGTTGATACTAGCATGGGGTGATAGACATGGGTCTAGTTTTAGTTTCTTGCAGATGGATAACCACTTTTCCCAGCAGCATTTATTGAAGAGGCTGTCTTTTCTCCACCATATATTTTTGGCACCTTTGTCAAAAACAAGGTGGGTATAGTTGTGTGGATTTATATCTGGGTCCTCTATTCTGTTTCACTGGTCTTCATGTCTGTTTTTGTGCCAGTACCATGTTGTTTTTATTGTTATTGCTTTGTAATATAGTTTGAAGTCAGGTGTTGTGATACCGCCAGCATTGTTCTTTTTGCTGAGTATTGTCTTGGCTCTTTGTGGTCTCTTGTGTTTCCAAATGAACATTAGGGTAGATTTTTCAATCTCTGTGATGAAAGTCATTGGGATTTTGATGGGAATTGCATTGAACATGTAGATTGTTTTTGGTAGTATAGCCATTTTTACTATGTTGATTCTTCTAATCCATGAGCATGGGAGATCTTTCCATCTTCTGTAGTCTTCCTCGATCTCTTTCTTCAGGGGTTTGTAATTCTCCTTGTAGAGATCTTAATTGTCTGTTTTCATGACTCTCTTAATTACTATCACTATATAACAACTTAGTATCTGGGAGTGTGAATTCCACCACCTTTGTGTTTGCCTTTAGGATTCTTTGCCTTTTGTATTTCCAAATACATTTTACATTCAGTTTGTCAGCATTCACAATAATCTTGCTAGATTTCAACTGAGACTACATTAAATATGTAAATCAATTTGAGATCACTGCCATCTATGTGATTGAATCTTTCAACTTTTAAGATACACTTAGTAATCTAGCTCAGTATGGTTTTAAAATTTTCAGAGGTTTTTCCACAACTAAAAATACATCATTTGAAGTTTTGTGATGCTATTACAAATTATATTTAAAATATTTCTATTATTACATTTGTCACATATAGAAATAAATTGATTTTTGTATATTTACCTTATATCTAATAACCTTACTAAAAACACTCATCAATCCTAATAGTTTGCCTGTAGATTCATTTGTTTATTCTCCATATATATATTTCTTAATTTCTAGCCTTTATGCATTTTGTCTCCTTTTCTTGCCTTATTCCACCTGCCAGAGACCCTAGTACAAAGTTAATTAAGCAGCATGAGTAGATATACTGTCTCCAATCTCAAGGGAAAAAGTTTAATAATTCACCATTAAATATAATGTCTGGCTGGGTGCCAGTGGCTCACACCTGTAATCCTAGCTATTCAGGAGGCAGAGATCAGGAGGATCGTGGTTTGAAGCCAGGATGGGCAAACAGTCTGTGAGACCCTATCCTGAAAACACCCAACACAAAAAAGGGCTGGTGGAGTGGCTTGAGGTGTAAACCCTGAGTTCAAACTCCATGGGTGTGACTCATGTAAGCAGTTATTTTTTTAAAAACTGAATCTGATGATTTTGGTCTTTTACCTGAAATACTTTATTCATTTATATTGAATTTAATTATGGATATATTTGGATGTATATTATCTTGTATTTATGATATCATAAATATAGCCCACCTTTTTAATGTTCCTCTTCTTACTTTTCTTATCTTATTTGGGGCTAATAAAATACCTTTGTACCTTTTCTTTAAGTGAAGTTTTGCAACTAATTTTCCTAGGTTTTATTTCCCTGAAGCAGTTTTTAGTTCACCTTTATCTTTGAAGAACTTTTTCCCTGCCTGTGAAATTTCAGATTGGCAGTGTTTTCTTGCAGAAAATTATTTTTCCCATTGGCTCTAGCAATCATGGTTTCTGCAGACAAGTCAGCTGTTGGTTTTTCTGTTGGCCTTTTGAAGAAACTTTGTTTCCCCTGTGTGTTAGTTAGCTTTTCAGCACCATGACGAAATACTTGAGAAAATCAACTTAACAGAGGAAAGAATTTACATGGTTTCAGTCACGTTCACTGCCTCCATTGTTGTACTGGTCTGTGGTGAGACAGTGCATCATGGTAGAAAGGCATGGTGGAGGAAAGTTGTTCACCTCATGATGGCTAGGAGAGGGGGATCACAATATATCCTTCAAAGGTACACCTACAATGACCTACTTCCTCCAACTAGGCTTCATCTCCTAAGTTTCTACCACCTCCTAATAGTAGCACCCATGGGTGATCAAGATTTCCACACATGAGCCTTTGGGGACAGTCTAGATCCAAGCTATGGCACTCTCCTTCACTGGTTGTAAGATTTTCTCTATATCTTTGATTTTCATTAGTGTTACTATGATTTTTTTAATGGTTTTCTTCATGTATATGTGAAGATAGGTATACATACACACATATACAGTCTTGAATATGTGTATTGATGCCTTTCATCCATTTCAGAAAGTTCTCTGCCATTATGTATTAAAATTTGCTCTGTCCTGTTCTTTTTCCTCCTCTCTTTATAAACCATGAATTATACAAGTATTAGAGACTTTTTTTACTATGTCCCATACACTCAGATTATTTATTTATTTAATTAATTTTGGTGCTGAGGATTGAACCCAGGGCCTCATGCTTGCTAGCCAAGTGCTCTAACACCAAACAAAATCCCCAACCCCTGTCTTAACATACTTAAATGTTCCTTAATTTGTCTCATTGTTTTTCCTTTCCATACTTCCCTTTGGATATTTTCTATAGAAATACCTTCCAGTGAAGGTCAATAATCTTATTCTCTACAAGAAAACTTCAACTAATGGGTTTCTAATTTCAAACATTATCTTTTTAATTGGAGAACATCCATTTAATTTTTCATAGATTATGATTTTATGTTAAAATCATCCATATTATTATATATATTACCCATTTTTGTAACATCATAAACTTGTTAAACATATTTACTTTATAGAGTTTGTTAGTTAATTTTAATATCTGGATTCTATAGGCACATTTTTTGAGTTTTTAATTAATTGATTTTTTTATTGTTTTACTGGGGGTACATTGTGACATTTACAAAAGTTCTTACAATATGTCATAGTTGTGTAGGTACATTTTTATTGTTTCACTTTTTTCTCTTTGTTCTTTCCTTTAGTATGCCTAGTAATTTTTAAACTTAGAGGCTCCAGATAGTTTTGTTATTTTTTAGACAGGATTTAATCCTCTTCCCTGATAGAAACAGAGCAGTGGCTGATTACTTCAATGCAATCAAGGTCTGTGATGGGTTGATGGGTTGCAGCCTCAGTAAGCCTCGATCTACTCTGACTAATCTTGGACATGCCAGGATTTTTTAAAAAAACTGAGCTCCAAGTGTATTCTGCAAGGTGTGTTTACTTGGAAATCAATGACTGTATTCTTTCCCTCATGAGACTGTGCTTTTCAGAAGTTTCCACCACTATTTTTAGCTTATGTTCTGTGAAGCCCCAGGATTCAGTTAATAATGAGAAGAAACAGGTCCATGTTCTTGAGGACTCTAAAATGTCCTCCTGAACTGTGCTGTTTTGGTCCTTCTGCAGTGGCAGTCTGCATAGCTTTGCACTAAGCTTTGCGCAAGATTTTCAACCTCCTTTCCAAATTGGAATTTGAAAATGCCCTCAGAGTAACAGCATCCAGAGGCAGCCAGTCTTTCTCTTCAAATTCTTTCTTTTCCAGACTCTTAACACTGCTACTTCTCATTGCCTTGCCAGCTCTCTACTGCTTCCACACAGAATGTGTACCATGATGGGCCTGAGAACAAACATCATACACTTTCAATCGCTGGGAGCAAAATTGACCAAGATCTCTAGTTACTGAGCTCTGAAATCTGCAACTGTCCTTATTCTGAGGCTACTCCTTGCATGGCCTGCTGCCAGACAATGCCTGAGAATCTCAAGGATATAAGGCAGGCCCATTCCTGGGAGACGCAGGACTCCTCTACCAGCTGATTTTGGCTCAAGGGCTGCCTGATGGCTTTGTCTGAACTTTCTTAGACTGCACAACAGCTGGGACTTCTCCCTCACTGTTCCCGTTTTTTGCATCATGGTCTGATGATGGTCCCCTTTTCTAGGCTTCCTCTTGGCTTTCGCTCATGTGTCATTTTCCCCAATAGGGTCATTACAAGTACAATCTCATCCTGTTCACTTCTTGGAGGACCTCGATTAACATAGATTATTTCTGAATTTTATCAGCTAGAGCACCTGTTCTAATGGAAGAACTGGCTAGCCACCTGTTACCTCAGCCCATTTGGAAGCCAGTATCTCAATAATATTTTGAATGGTTAATCTATTTTCTTTTCCCAGTATTTTTGTACTTTTCTTAAACTTGTTGCTTTCAAAGTATTGTTAGTAAAGTTAGTTTAACCAAAATGCAAAAGAAATGAAGAGTGTCAAATTTCACCTTTAATTTCAAAGTTGAAACAAGATAAATAAGATTTAGAAGAAGACCTAAAAAGCCTATTTTTCTTGCTCTTGGATAAAAAACCTTCCTTGCTCTTTGGCTGGGGAAATTCAGAGGGAGAACCTCAGAATTAGACCCTGGTGGGACTTTGACAAGGGCCTTGTTGAGTGTCCCTTTCCTTCCCTGAGCAGATTGGTAAACTAAGATGAGTCACTACGTGCGTATGTATGTATGTTTGTATATGTATTTATTTATTTTTGAGACGGGGTCTTGCTATGCAGCTCAGACTGGCCTAGAACTTGTGATCCTCCTGCTTCCGCTTCCCAAGTGCCTGCTCTTCACCAGGCTTAAGATGAGCCAGTCTCCCAAAAAACTCTACCCAGAAGCTTCTAGACATCATCAATAGCTATAGCAAGATAGCAGGATATAAAATCAACATAGAAAAATCATTAGCATTTCTATACACTAATAATGAACAAACTGAAAAAGAATATATGAAAACAATTCCATTTACAATAGCCTCAAAAAAAATCAAATACCTAGGTGTAAACCTAACAAAAGATGTGAACGACCTCTACAAGGAAAACTATAAACTTCTGAAGAAAGAGATTGAGGAAGACTATAGAAAGTGGAGAGATCTCCCATGCTCATGGATTGGTAGAATCAACATAGTAAAAATGTCGATACTCCCAAAAGTAATCTACATGTTTAATGCAATTCCCATCAAAATTCCAATGACATTCATTAAAGAGATTGAAAAATCTACTGTTAAATTTATATGGAAACACAAGAGGCCACGAATAGCCAAGGCAATACTCAGTCAAAAGAACTATGCAGGAGGTATCACAATACCTGACTTCAAACTATATTACAAAGCAATAACGATAAAAACAGCATGGTAATGGCAAAAAAACAGACATGAAGACCAGTGGAACAGAATAGAGGATCCAGATATGAAGCCACACAACTATAAGCAACTTATCTTTGACAAAGGAGCTAAAAATATACGATGGAGAAATAGCAGCCTCTTCAACAAAAACTGTGGGGAAAACTGGTTAGCAGTCTGCAAAAAACTGAAACTAGATCCATGTATATCACCCTATACCAACATTAACTCAAAATGGATCAAGGATCTTAATATCAGACCCCAAACTCTTAAGTTGATACAAGAAAGAGTAGGAAATACTCTGGAGTTAGTAGGTATAGGTAAGAACTTTCTCAATGAAACCCCAGCAGCCCAGCAACTAAGAGATAGCATAGATAAATGGGACCTCATAAAACTAAAAAGCTTCTGTTCATCAAAAGAAATGGTCTCTAAACTGAAGAGAACACCCACAGAGTGGGAGAAAATATTTGCCAACTATACATCAGACAAAGGACTGATAACCAGAATATACAGGGAGCTTAAAAAACTAAATTCTCCCAAAACTAATGAACCAATAAAGAAATGGGCAAGTGAACTAAACAGAACTTTCTCGAAAGAAGAAATTCAAATGGCCAGAAAACACATGAAAAAATGCTCACCATCTCTAGCAATAAAGGAAATGCAAATTAAAACCACGCTAAGATTCCACCTCACCCCTGTTAGAATAGCCATCATCAGCAACACCACCAACAACAGGTGTTGGCGAGGATGCGGGGAAAAAGGAACCCTCTTACACTGTTGGTGGGAATGTAGACTAGTACAACCACTCTGGAAAAAAATTTGGAGGCTACTTAAAAAGCTGGATATCGATCCACCATTTGATCCAGCAATACCACTCTTGGGGATATACCCAAAAGACTGTGACTCCAGAGGCACCTGCACATCCATGTTTATTGCGGCACTATTCACAATAGCCAAGTTATGGAAACAGCCAAGATGCCCCAGCACTGACGAATGGATTAAGAAAATGTGGTATCTATACACAATGGAATTTTATGCAGCCATGAAGAAGAACGAAATGTTATCATTCGCTGGTAAATGGATGGAATTGGAGAACATCATTCTGAGTGAGGTTAGCCTGGCTCAAAAAACCAAAAATCGTATGTTCTCCCTCATATGTGGACATTAGATCAAGGGCAAACACAACAAGGGGATTGGACTTTGAGCACATGATAAACGCGAGAGCACACAGGGAGGGGTGAGGATAGGTAAGACACCTAAAAAATTAGCTAGCATTTGCTGCCCTTAACACAGAGAAACTAAAGCAGATACCTTAAAGCAACTGAGGCCAATGGGAAAAGGGGACCAGGAACTAGAGAAAAGGTTAGATCAAAAAGAATTAACCTAGAAGGTAACACCCACGCACAGGAAATCAATGTGAGTCAATGCCCTGTATAGCTATCCTTATCTCAACCAGCAAAACCCCTTGTTCCTTCCTATTATTGCTTATACTCTCTCTACAACAAAATTAGAGATAAGGGCAAAATAGTTTCTGCTGGGTATTGGGGGGGAGAGAGGGAGGGGGCGGAGTGGGTGGTAAGGGAGGGGGTGGGGGCAGTGGGGAGAAATGAACCAAGCCTTGTATGCACATATGAATAATAAAAGAAAAATGAAAAAAAAAAAAAGATGAGCCAGTCTCTATCTCAAAGGGCTTCCTCTCACAAGGAGCTCATAAGATGGCTTAGTATACACTGCAACAGGGCCCGTTCGTGGTCCTGAGGGAGTCAACAGTTCAGTCAGAGAGAGCCAAGGCAGGCTTCCCAGAGGAAGGCTGTTTGACTGGGCCTCCATAGTTGAGAATTTTCCTGGCTGGATGTGGATGTGGGGATGGGTGGAACATGGAGAATTAGCAGGAGGGGACAGTGCACAGGGCACAGAAACTTGCTTTGTTACAGGAGCAGTGAGAAGGGTAGCTTGAGCCCCTGGCTTGAGCATGAGCTACAAGGTACCTAATATTCAGGATGCATTTCTCACTTGTGTTCTGCAATCTTAGATAAAGCATCTTATCTTTCATTTCTTCCCCTAATAAATGACAGCCTTATTGCTGTTTCATTATTTTAACACAGTTCAAGACTTTACAGATTCATAACAACTTCATCTTTAATAAAGATGATTTTTCTGCCCTTTACAGAGAACATCTCTTTGTGAGGAAACACAGGAATAATTCTGAAGTTGAGGCCTGTGACCTTAGAAAGCCCTATGGACACTTTGAGACCACTGGCCCCGAGTGCCTGGGAGCACTGCTTACCTTGTCCTGTTTCAGAGCTCCCGAGGGCTGCTTCCAAAGCTGGTAATTCTGTTTGATCAGCTGGATGGTGGCCAGGGCAGCAAGAAGCCCAGGAGACCCTGTGAAATTACCTCCCAGTCTTTGAGAAAGGTGTCTTGATTTGGGCTCTCTGGAGTCCTAATGGGTATGTGTACCACCTTGAGGAAGTCACCCGCCAACTGGTTCAGGGGCTGGGACTGGCAGAGAAGGGGTGTCCCTAAGGGCAAGCGACAGGCCCAGGGTTGAGCTCTAAATGGCAGGTGAAAGTTGTCTGGGAGAGGGAGCCAGAGCAGTGGAGGTGGAGGAGGAGAAGGCAAAGCATTATTGGGCACTTGAGATTCAAGGGCTGTTAGGGGTCAGGACTGCCTTCTGGAGGGTAGAGCCAAAGGGAAGGGTCTATGCCGCTGTTCCCTCTTGCACTCATTCTCCCAGTTGGCCCAGTACATTGGCGCAGGAAACCAGGCTCAGGCTATCTGGGATTTAGTCCCTGCTCCACTACTGAGAAAGCATTTAAAAACATGAACCTCAGTGTCCCCATCTACAGAATGGGCTCAGTGTCTGGCGTGAACGTCAGCCAGACTGGGACCCATCAGAGTTTGGGTCCCAGTATCATTTGTTTCTTTAGAGGGCTCCCTGCCTCCTGTTTTTGCTCTGTCCCCTGAAAAAAGGGTCCCTGGGAGCCATAGAGATGCTGGGAAGATTGGCACTTCTCCTGCCTTCCACAGTCCTCCCGGGAGGTTTTTCCCAAGGTCATGGCTGGAGATACTTTGGTCTCCTCTGCTCCAAGGTCTGCTCGGACAGTGGGAATGAGTAGACCTCCTATGTAGTGAGAAGGGGTGCCCAGAGCTCCCTCGCTCCTTGATGCCTCACACTTTGCACCTCCTAATCAACTTGGGAGATGTGCATGTTGCAGCTCACAGGTTCCAGGCCTCTGCATCTGTTGGGTCTCCCCAACCTCCCCGCCACAGCCTTCTTCAACCTCCTCCTGAGTCCCTATGTTTGGGCCCAGCCAACTCCACCATTTCCTTTCCAGCTGAGATGCTGCCACTTCCAGACATCTTCCTTGTTGACATCCTTACCACATCCAAGTTCTGGGCCCCTTTTCATGGCCCATGGTGTCCGGTCTTCCCCACCATTAAGCTTCTTTTTTGTTTCTTCCTTTAAACTCTAAGCTCTGGCTGGTTGGATTGTTTTTTTAAAAAAATTGTGGTAAAGTACATTAACCTAATCTTTACCACTTTAACAATTCTGTAGCATTTAAACCTTGATGGTGTTGCACAACCACCACATCTGTCTCATTGTAGAACACTGGCTTCATCCCGTTAGCATTCCCTAGCTCCTTCTCTGCAGCCCCAGACAACCACTAATCTACTTCTTGTTTTTAATGGATTTTTTTCTGGCAATCCTATATAAATGGAATCATACGATACATAGCTCTTTGTGTCTGGCTTCTTACACTTGGCACACTATCAAGGTCATCTATGTTGCAGTATGTACCAGTCCTTCATCCTTTGTTTATGGCTGGATAATACCCATGGTGGGGGTAAAGCACATTTTTTCAGGCTCTTGTAGACAAGGATCTGGTAGTTTCTATCTTCTGGCTATTGTGAGTCATGCTGCTTTTCAATTCTGTGGGGTTTACAGACTTTATGCTGCTTTTCCAACAGCTGCAACATTCTCCATTCTTACCAGCACTGTTGGAAGACCCCAAGCTCTCCAAACACTTGTACGTTCCTTCTGTTTTTTTTTTCCATTGTAGCCACACTAGTGGGTGTGAGCTGGCAGGTGGGATACATTTCCTTCACACTTGTATTCCCAGGTCCCAGGAAAGTGTCTGACAGGCAGTGGAGCTCAGGAAGGAGGTGCTGTGGACTGAGTCACTGTTCCCCTCCCTTGCTCCAAGAAAGGCCACTGTCTGCTCCATCACACTGGCTGAGTTTCTGTAGGAGGCTTTGAGGTGGGGGGCGTCATTCTCTTCTATCCTTCTTCCTCTCCCCACCCCCAGGTTGTTGAAGCCCACCCCAGTGCCCACAAAAGAGCAGGGACAGCTCTTTTGGGGTGTACATCCTAGGCATCCCCTCCATCTTGTGTCCAACTGCTCCACATGAAATCTAAACCCAGCTGGAGAGTCTCCCTGGTCTCTAGGATGTGTGCAGCCCCAGAAAAAGCTCATCCACAGTGGCACAGAGGCTGCTTCCTGCCTTCTGTTCTCCCCACACTCCCCGTGTTGCCGCTTGTTGTCACTCTGGTATTCTGGGTGCTTTTCATCCTCTTCAAATGTTGTGCACAAGAGGCAGGTCACTGCCTCGAGGGCTGCTCTTTTGTGTGAAGTCATCTGAAAGCAGCTTGAATATTGATAGCTGTTATTGTAGAAACCTAAAACACAACATAGCTTTTTGGGTGTGTGATATTCATTCCTATGTGGGAGGCGTCCTGCCTGTGTGGCTCGGCTGGGGCCAGGCCACAGAAACTGAGTCATGCCAGGTCAGCTTAGTTGTTCGTTTGCAAGCAACAGAGGTGACATCAGCTAACGCACCTGGAATGTGGGGGTCAGCTCACAGAGGGAAGGAAAGCTGGAGGGTGAAGCCTTCAGGAGCTGCTCTGCTGAACTGGAGGCAGGAGTGAAGGGGTGGCCTCTGCCAGAAGCCTCTTCAAGATGGAGCCACGCCAGGTGGCTAGGCAAAATGGAACCATGACTCACAACCCTACCCTTCCCTAGTGTCCCCTGTTGGAGGGGTAAGTCCTGAAGGCCAAGTGTGGCTGCTGCTGCAGGAGGGGATGTGGAGGAGGGCTGGCAATTCAGTGGCTGTCCTTGGGAGGCTCTAGGTGGACTCAGGAATCCCTCGATGGATTGGCTTCCTGGATGAGTTCTAGGTAGAACTCACGAGAGTTCAGAGCCATGAAGCCATGAGAGGGACAGAGCCAGTGTGTCTCCCCTTGTGCTCTGGGGATGGAGCCTCAGAATCTCATGGAAGAGCTCGGAAGTGCAGATCTCTGACTCCCACCCCACAGAATCCAGGGCTCAAAACCTGGATTTTAGCTCATCCCCTCAGTGGCCTGCCTGTAAACATAGCGTTGGCCCCCGCTTGCCCTTCAAGCTTCTCAAATTCAAGATCAATGCACTGACTGCTCCCTGGCTCCCTGGATATTGCATTCCAGGAATCTCCACACATAAACAAATTGCATCCAGAGACAGGCATGTGCAAGACTGGAGGGCGTGATGGAAGAAGAGAGACTAAAAAGGGTGGAGGTACTTCTGTAAGCAGTAGGGCAGGCCTCCAGGGCCATGAGAACATTTCCTTCCATTGGTAAAAGCTGAAACTGATGTCAGTTTTGGGCTTTGGTAAAAAATGGGGGCCTCTTTTAACAGGTAGCAAATAATAATATATAGTATTTATTGAGCACTCAATCCTTGCATTTTATCCTGGGAGCTCAGTATTGTAAATCACAAACAGAGGCACAGAGACATCCAGAATTTGCCTATGGGCACACAGCTGATAGGAGTAGAACTGGGAAGGCATCCAGGCAACTTGGAGGCAGAGCTAGCCTCTTGACCCCATGCCACCTCCAATTTGTTGACACATGATATTTACAGATGGTGGGAAGTCTGCCAGCATGGGTAATGTGATTGTGTTCAGGTTTTGGTTTTGTGCCACTGTGCTCTGTTAGGACAGCATTTATAAGATATCAAAGAGCCAGGCACTGGGGAATTGATGATGACCATGACACTGAATTTGACTTTATAGTGTTAGTTCCAGGGAGGGTTGTAGAAAACAGCCCATAATGCTGTTGGAAAAATGTAACATGTGAGTACTCTTAGCCTGGAACAGTGGGAAGGATAGGAATGAAATCAGGGAGGCCTCCAGGGTAGAGGAGACCATTGAGCTGGGGCTTGATGGGTGGGTAGGAGATCACCAATGCCCACATTGGAGAGGAGTGGAGGAAGGACAGAGTAGACAGGCCAAGTGGTGCAATAGGCATTGAACCAGAATAGGAAGAAGAGAAATGGGGGGATGGGTCAGAGATGGAGGACTGGCTAGAGATGAGACGACAAGGTTAGGCCAGGTGATACAGGTCCTGCATTCCTATGTGATGTTTATTAGCCTATATGTTAGTTTTCTATCATTGCTGTGGCAGAGTCCCACCACTTAGTGGCTTAGTGACACATTTTTATGAGCTTACAGCTCAGAATGTCTGAAGTCTGGAATGTGTTTCATGGGACTGAATGTGAGGTGCCTGCAGGGCAGTGTTCCTTCTGTGGACTCCATAGTGGAATTGTTTTCTTGCCCTTTCCAGCTTCGGAGGCTGCTGCATGCCTTCGCTAATGGCCATTCTTCACCCTCCAGCAGAGCCACTGGGTCCTTGTCATGCTGCATGTCTCTGGCTCTCTCTTCCACTTTTCAGGACTCTTGAGATTCCATCATGCCCACCAAGTAATCCAGGATAAATTCCCTATTTTATGATCCATTGGTTAGGAACATTCACTCTGTCTGCAACCTTAATTCCCCTTTGTCATGCAACACAGAATCTTTGTAGGTTTAGGGGATGAGGATGTGAGCAACTTTGGGATTTTTTCTGCCCAAAACATTCCTGATGCATGGTAGGTTTTTAAGCTGTGAAGTAACACAGTTAGACCAGAGTTTGAGAAAGATCACCAGGGCAGCAGGTTCACCAAGAGGATCATGGAATTCTTTTTCTTCCCCTCATTGTGGATAAGACATAATTCATATTTTTGTTTTAGTCTTACTTTATGACATTGACAGAAAACAGTAGAATGGAAAATTTAGCGGTTTGCATTGTGATGCTTTCTCCACATTTTATTTTGTCTTGCTTCTGTCCATAAAAAATTTGATGTAACTTCCAAAAATGCCTTGTAATGTAAGATGCTGGAACAGATAGTGGAGGGAGATGAGAAAAACAGTCTTAAGTAGGAAGAAAGTGAGGCTCAGCAGTTAGTTCACTGAGAAGTGAGAGGTCTATGGAGTTATGCCCAGTTTCCAGCTCCCAAGGTAGGAGGAAACAGGACTAGTTACAGAATTCACACCTGTTGGGCTGGCAGAGTGGCTCAAGTGGGAGAGCACCTGCCTAGCAAGCGTGAGGCCCTGAGTTCAAGCCCTAGTGCTGCAGAGTTCATACTAGTGGCTGTATGATGCACATGAGTCTGGGAGACACCCAGTCTTTTCTATGACCAAACCCTGAGAAGAATTTCTGCTAAGGAGCCTCACAAAGCATAGAGAGCAAACTCTGGTACTGGAAGTGGCCACAGTGGAGACAGTCATGACCTTTGCGTAAAAAGCCAGCTTTTTACAGTGTTCCTCAAGGCAAGCAGATGATCCCACTCCAGGGTGGAGAGCAGGAGAGGGTACTTGGCTATCTAGGGTTGTGTTGAGACCCCTCAAATTTAGTGACTCAACACAACCACCCCAATGTACTATCTTTCAAAACTCTGTGGATTGATTGGGCTCTGTCAGGTCCACTGGGACTAGGGTCACCTGTGGGCTCTGCTAGGTCCAAGGCATTCAACCTGATCCCTCAAATGACTTGGGGGTGTGGTGTCAGGGATGTAAACTGCCTGCATTCTAATAACACAGCAGCTGGGCTTCCAGGGAACCCTGCCAAGAGTGAATGGACAGTGGAGATATATATCTTAAGGCCCAGCCTCAGAATTATACATCACTTCCACGTCATTCTGTTGGTCAAAACAGATCACAGGCTACCCCAGCATCCAGGGAATGGGAAAGTGAGTCCACCTCTTGAAGGGAGAATCAGTGAAGAATAGGTGGCCATCTTTAGTCCAAACCAGCCAGGGTGCCAACCCCTATATGCCGGCTTAGTCCAGGGATAAGATTGGAAAAACTCGAGGAATGGACGCGCACCCTTTTCGATATTCCAACCGTGTCTCTTTCCAGCAGTTCTCATAAACATCACCTGCTGAGGACGGTGTTCTTATAAAGATTCGAGAAGAGAGATGTCAAAGCTGGCTTTGTGGGCAGGGCACGTGTCATGTTTATTGCAGACTGGAGGAAATGCTGTGTGTTTCAAGAGCTAGGCAGAAGAACAGTTCCCCTCATTCTATTTTTTCTGTCCTCCAGTAATTGATTTCAGTTCAGGGGGCCACAACTTGGCTAAGCTCGAGTTACGTTCTTTCTCTGATCCTGTTTGGTCCTCAGTTAAAGCTGACCAAAAGACACTTATGTGCAATTCAAATGGTGAGTCTGTCTCCATTCTTTGATATCTGACTTCTAGCGCTGGTGGATTGGCTCAAGAGGTATAGCACCTGCCAAGCAAGTGCGAGGTCCTGAGTTCAAACCCCAGTGCCGCTAAAACCCAAAAACACTCTGGTATCTGACTTCTGATAGCTTCTGAACCTTACCCCTCCTTCCCTCACTCCCCCCATCAGGGCAAGGTGATTAAAGCTCTCGTGTCTCCTCCTTTTGGCTCTGGCAGGAGACACAAGCCTGCACATTCCCTCACAAATTTCAGTACCTTGTCAGTTCCCAACTCCTCACCTCTTTAACTCTCACACTGGGCTCTGGAAATTGCTCCCAGCCAATGTCCAGCCTACCTGGTGGGTGTTCCTTCTCTCAGGAGTTACTCTTCTGCACTGTGGCCCAGTGCCTCAAGACAGTTGTCATGTGCATTTAGTTTCATTTCATATACAGCTGTTGTTTTAGTCTGCCCATACTCCCTTAACAAAGTGTAGACTACATGGCTTAAGCAACAGAAACTTATGACTTCCAACTTTGGAAACTGGGAAGTCTAAGATCAAAGTGCCAGGAAGGTAGAGTTCATTCTGCAGCTTGTTCTTCTGGCTTGTAGGTGGGCGCCATATTGCTCATGTGACCTGTTTTGGTGAGTGGGCGAGGAAGCTGTCTGATGATTATTCTTATAAGGGCACTAATCCCACTGTAGGGTACCACCCTCATGACTTCATCTCAACCCAAGTACCTTCCAAAGATTCCCAACTCCAAATATTATCACATTGAACTTTAGGGCTTCAACATAGGAACTTAGAGGTGGGTTCAAACATTCAGTCCATAGTACCTGTTTATGGTGAGAAACTAAATCTGACACTAGTTGCTCTATCATGGCTGACATGGAAGACTCCAGGTAGTTTTTATTTAATACCTGAGACAGTATTCAAAATGTAGTGTGTTTTAACTCAGTCACATGCACAGCCTGGCAAACGTGTTGGTTGAATGCATTTGAAGCATCATAATTTGAGACTTCAAGGGAAGAGACAACCAGTTCTGTGTTGTAGAAAACAGATAACAGATTTCTCTTGGTTTCTTGTTTAGGCTTCAGGCATCATATTTACACATTTTATCAATTTGAGATATCATTCAGAGAGCTTCATTAACACTCCAGATCATCTGTGGCCTTCTCATGTGATTTCTTTTCTGTGTATTTTGAATACTGATGTGTTTGTATGTTTGTTTCAATTTTTTCTGATTTATAAAATAGAGACCAATACATGGAACTTGTTGCAAAATTTGTTAAAATAATGTGAAAGTCTAAAGCAGAACCTTAAATCATTAGTAATATTTAAATATTAATACTAATATATCTTAAAATTTCTGTGTGTTTATGACAAGTATAACTTGTTCTAAAAAAAAGGAGCCAATTATTAAAAAACTTCAGAATAAACATGAATTGTTGAACATGAGAGTTGAACAAGGATTTTGAGGGTATTTTGTCTCAGTCCCAAATTATGAGGTTGGGGAAATGGAGGATTGCCATGTGCATCTATTCAGGAATGCATAATTCTTTTCTTTGTTTTTGGTGGTACTGGGACTTGAACTCAGGGCTTCATGCCTGCTAGGCAGGTGCTCTACCACTTGAACCATGCTTCCAGCCCTTTTCTACTCTGGTTATTTTGGATATAGGGTCTTGCTTTTTGCCCAGGCTGGCCTGGACTGAGAGCCTCCTATTTATACTTCCTACATAGCCAGAATGACAGGTGTATACCACCACACCCAGCCTTTCCCCATTAAGATAGTCACCCAAATTTTTTCCCCCCAGGCTGGCCTGAAACTATGATCCTCCCAATGTGAGCTTCCTACATAGCTTGTCTGACAGTTGCTCACCACTCTCCCAACTATTGGTTGAGATGGGGGTCTCATTAATTTTTTGCCTGAGCTGGACTCAAACTGATTTTCCTAATCTCAGCCTCCTAAGTAGCTAGGCTTGTAGACATGAGCCACTGGCACCCAGCAAGGAGTCCATAATTCTTTGCATTATATCTGCTTCACAAATTGTGCCATTTTATAACTTCTCAATATATTCATAGCCATATATCTGTCATCATTGTTCTTAATAAACAAGCACCTTGCTACTGAAATTAAAGCATTTGCTCATACTGCTTTCAATCCTCCTCATCCTTACTTGTATCTGATACTACTTTTCTCATAGCCCGTAAACCAATGAGACATTCCTGAGATGGATAAGGTTTCTGTAAATATCTGACTTCTTTATTACTTCCAAATTATGGAATGAGTTTAGAAAAATCTTAGTGTCAAGATTCTTATATTTTATCTTTTCTATTTAAAAATGATTATAAATGTTATTTACAGACCAGTTGTGAAGACAGTAGACTTCCTGTATGCCTGGTTTCTACTAGTGTGTACATCTTGGGTAATCATGGTGTATTTATCAAAAGTATGAAACTAGCATTGACACAATGCTACTGATGAAGCAGTCAACTAATTTGGCTGCCTCTAGATTTTCTAATGATGCTCTTTTTTGATTCCAGGATTAAATCCAGGATCCCATGGCAAATAGTCCCCCAGGCCCCTGGTCTCCTCCAATCTTTGGCACTCCTTTGTCTTCCCTTGTCATTTGTGACCTTAATACTTGAAGTATATGAGCAGTCATGTTGTAGAATGTCTCGTTTTGAGTTTCCCTGATTTCTTCTCATTATTAGACTGGAGATGGAGATTTGGAAGAAGAATACTGCAGAGACCCTGTGCCCTTTTTCATGTCATACAAGGGAACACACAATCAGACAATGATTGGTTACTGCTGATGTCAGCCTTGATACTAGGTGGCTGTGGGATCTCCCAGGATTTTCTATTCGACAATTACCATTTTTTCCTTTTCATATGCAATTTGTTAAAGAATCTCATTTTTAGGATTGTATTGATTACATATAAAACA
This sequence comes from Castor canadensis, assembly GCF_047511655.1. Taxonomy (NCBI): domain Eukaryota; kingdom Metazoa; phylum Chordata; class Mammalia; order Rodentia; family Castoridae; genus Castor; species Castor canadensis. The sequence continues at coordinate 5,978,825 of NC_133392.1, forward strand.
GAGAGGCTTAGGACCACACCTCATTTACTTCTCCCTCTGCAGAACCACGGTTCTCCACATTGGATGCCCTGCATGCTGGGGGAGGCCTGGTTCCTGCCTGACAGCAATGAAACTCAAGTATAGTTCTCAGCGGCAGGAGGGAGCTTAGAGAAATACAAACTGGTAGGTTCCATCCCCACTACAGTTTGGACACTGTTTGGGTGGGGCCACCGGCCAATTTTGACCAGTTTTCCAGGGGACTCTGATGCAGTTCTTGGGGACCACGCACTATCTTAGAGGTGCCCATATGGGGTGTGACCAGAGCACTGGGAGGTTTTTATGAGTCCTAGGTGATTCTCCTGTACAGCAAAGACTGAGAATTTTGGCTCTGGAGCCACAGGTAGCTTTTAGAGTTTGTATCTCAAGCAAACTGGCCTCCTGCAGGCTGGCTGCTCTTCATCTGAATAATGGCTTTTTCTATTGTTTATGGCAGATTTTTCTTCATCTCTCTAGTCTGTATTATAAAAGAGTAGAAATGTAATTTCCCAGTTAGCTTGTATTTTACATGAAAAATGGCTAGTTTGAATCAGACAAAAGGGAAGACATCTTTCAAAGGGTAATGACCCCTGTTTAGTCAAGTGGTAGCTTTCTCGTTTCATTGCAAGGGGAAGGGAGCAATTCATCTGTCCTAAATTGGTTTTCTTCAGGGTATCTTCCCTCTACATAGGAAATTTCCACGGAAACAGACTGGTGGGTAAGATGAGGCAGCTGTCTGAACTTCAGGTTACTTCGTTCCTGGTGCAATTGTGAATTGGGGTATTTGCACAGCTTAACATAGATCTGGAATTCTTTCCTTTCTTTTTTCTGAGATGGTTTTTCTATGCTTCATAGGTGGGTATTGAGCTCAGGTGATGCTTCCTGCCTCAGTCTCCTGAGTAGTAAGGACTAGGTCTGGGTTTCTAAGAATTCTTGAAGGTGGAGGCTTCCAGAATAAGCCATTCATGGGCAAGTGTAGCACCATTTTCCATTTAAACTTGCAGGGACAAGTTGTCTTAGACCCTCTCAACCTCAGCACTGGAGACATTTGGGGTGGGTGTTCTTTGTGGTGGGAGCTGTCCCATGAATTAGGATGTTTAGTTGTATCCTTGGCTTCTGACCCCACTTGTGATAACCCCATTGTCAAATGTTCCTGGGAGGCAGGGAGAATGGGTGAAAAATCATCCCCAGTGTTAGTCATTGGACTTAGGTGACAGAAGTTGCAGTTGTACCAATGTTATCCTCTTAGCCTACATGAGAGGACTTGGGTCTTTAGGAGTCTGGGTTGGCTGTGGGGTCACCCTATGCCTGCTCAGTGTGGAGAAGAAGTGTCCTCCCTTGTGTGGGGCCCTGCAGGATTCTGGTGTCTTTAAGATCAGAAGAGGTAGATCTGAGGGTGAGGTGGGGAATAGAGAAAGCCTTCTGGAAAGATCCCACCATAACCAAATCCCACCCCAGCAGGGACAGTAGCCCTGCTTTTCTGGCCTGTGCCACACTCTCCATACTGGCTCTGCCCTGTAGTGGCCCCAGGTTCTGCTCTCCCAGCGTGCTCTCACTCCACACTGGGCACCCCTTCCTGTGCCACTTCATTGCTGGCCTCAGGGTCATCAACTCCCGGGCATTTTGCCTTGGGGAAACCACTGGAGCCAGGCCATCTCAAGAGAAGGGCAGCCTGATGGTGTCCACAGTCTAGAGGTGAACTTGACTCTCTGGTTCCTGCCCCCCCAACCCCCAACACAGCTACTGAGAACTTAGGGGACACAAGCACCCTGTGAGTGGGGGCATGGGGAAAATGCCCTCAGATCTGGGGATTTATTCTTGTGTCTATTGTACTAAAGTCATGGAAACTAGCAGAGTGCAGGGCAGCAATTTTTATGTCCCCTTATCACATTTTTACACGTGTTTTCTGTCTGGTTCCTGAGGGATGCATTTCCCCCTTCATATAAATATTCGTGTCGCCTCTTTGAAGAGAGTTTCCCTTTATTAGGCTCAGCGGGTTAATGGAATCAAATCTAAGTACTCCAAAAGCATATCCTCCTTTGTCCAGGTCTTTACCCTCCAGGCTACTGTGATTCCATTAGATGAATGGCTGCTGGCCTCACCACTAAATTCAGCACTGAGCAGGTGTCCTTCAGTGGCCTGTGTATAGTATTTCATTGATGCCCATTAAGGGAGGATCACTTTTTCTCTTTTAGCTGTTTCATACTCAGAAGGAAAAAGCCATTTCCTAGTGGGCATTCCCAGCCATGATATGGTCCAGGATGTCCCCCCAGCCCTTTGTCCTCATGGCAGTAAGTTGGGCTGAGCATCAAGTGCTGTGGAGGCTTTGTCCCTAAGAACGAGAAACATCCCCACAGCCTGCATCTGGATCTGTGCAGAAACAGAGGTCTCCAAAGAATCTGGCATATTGGAGTGACTGGCTGACACCACGTCCCCTCCCTTTGCAGAGAGCAGCCCCTCTTGTCATGCAGGGAGCACATATGACAAGGGGGAAGAAGCTGGGTTTCTCCTCAATATCTGTTTATATTCTCTCTTCTCAGAAAGATTAGGACTCAAATTAGGGCATTTCCAGGTTCCATTTGCTTTTGGTAAGAGGATTTGGCTTCTTATTTTGTTTGAATGTAGGTGAGAACCTCTGGCAGAAGCAGACAAATTGATAGGATTAGAACCACCTCCTCTGGCACCAGGGATAAAAACCAAGGTAAGAAACTGGCTTTGCTACTATTCCTATGGATGTAAGAGTCAGTTTTTTTTTCTGATGCTAGTTATAGCCCATGGGGACTGACTTCCTGGGAAAATAATTGAAGATGGTGGGGCAGCATCCACAGTCAGTTGAACCTATGCCATGATTGACCCACAATGGGTTCTCAAAGGAAAGTGATGGAGTAGGATGGGTGAGACCAACACAGAAAATAGTCAGCAGATGAAACCAATAAAAAGTGCTCATAAGATGACTTACAGAATGTTGGAGGCTTGAGTTGGGAGCAAGTATGTGTTGAATTTGAAGAATCATGGGAGGCTTCATTCAGAAGACCCCTCCTATTTTTGTAAGGGTGGTCTGTGAAGGGTGTTAGCACATCCAAAGTCTGCAATGATTTTGAATTACTTGATAATTTAGCAGCAGACAGCTCTGTCTGTACCAGTTCATGTTTTTATAACATTTGAGAAATCGGAAGCTAGAAGCCATCAAGGGAAGTTTGCACTTGGTATATTGGGCATATCTTGACCCCCCCTCCCACCCAGTACCAGGTGAAAAGGACTCAGTTGCCTCATGTCCTCAGGTTCTGTGTCATCTTGCATTGAATTGAGGACCCTTGGGCGTACTTAGTTCCTACCCCTGGCCAAAGCCTGCCCTTACTGAGATTGAACGGGTGCCTCTGGTCCTGAGTTCTGTATCTTGTAAGTTCATCAGATGCTGCATTTCTGGGAACACACCCAAGCTTCCTGTTGGATAACCACATGGAAATGTAGCATTGCAGAGCCAGCCTAGCAGTCTTTAAACAGCAGTCTTTAAAGTGATCAGGAACCCTTGATGTACAGTGAGAAAGTTCTATTTTTACTTTTGATCTCCCTCAGGATGGAGGCACAGGATTGGTTGGCTCAGCCCTCCGTGGGTGGAAGTCTGAGCCTCTTACTTGACTGGGACGTGGGAACCATCCAAGAGTTCCACAGGCAACTGGCCAGGCCATCGCTCAGATGCCTGGATAAGACCAGCCCCTGCTGGTGTACTGACTACTTGGCAGTTAGCTGTGACCACGGGTAAAATCGATTAACCAGATGTTCATAGCATTATTGTCTGTGGAACCCTCTGCTTCTCAGGGCCTAAAGATTGTATGTTCGGATTGATTGGACTTGAAACGTAAACTGTAATTTTTGCCAGCTATTAAACACAAACCATCAGTAATCCTCATAGCAAATGATTACAGGAGATAGATGGCTTCCACAGTTTTCTAACATACGCTTTAGAGTGTTTTGTTTGATTCTTGGGGCTTGACACTCTTCTCAGCCCAACTTTAGTCACGCTCCTCTCAGCCTGCTTTCTGACCTGCCTTGAGCGTAGCCTCTGTCCTATCTGTGACCTGTTCAGTGAAGTCTTAGCAAGCATCTCTCTACCTTTGATACCTGGTCAAGTTCTTTGGCTCCCACCTTTAATGTTGGAGTCCTTGTTCTGCCTTTAACGTGGATCCCGTTGGGTTTATTTAACAAGAGGCCCTGACCTTTGGTGCTTGTTCTAGTGATTTCCCAGGCACTGATTCTTCTCACCCTCCCTCACGGCCATTAATTCCCCTTGACCTTGTTGTGTTTGAAGCTGAGCTCATTGTCTCCCCTGTGTCAACCCTATTGCTGGAATCTTGAATAAAGTCTTCCTTATGGGTTTATCGAATGTCAGATTGCCTTTTACTTTAACAGGCTATTCTCTTAGGTGTATAAGACAAATATTGCCCCCATTTACAGAGAAAGAAATGGACACTCCCATGGTTCAGCTCTACAGAGCAAACCACAATGCTGGAACAAGAGCCCCAGAGCCCTGCCTTCTGGTTGGCAGGGTCCCTTATGGCCTTGCAGACTGTCCATTCTACCCTATCCTTTCAAGACAGACATTTGCATTTCCTTACTTGGATTTACTCTAGTGGCCAGGAAAATCCACTGGAGATATCTATGTATAGGGCAGAGGGATCAATCATGAGAGGAGACGAGAGAGGAGGGCAGAAGAGCAGAAGGGTGCTTGGTGGTCTCTGTGACCCTCCGAGACATTCCCAAGCTTCTGGTAGAGCCTGGCTCCCCTTCTGACCATTTCTGATTCTGTGCCTGGGAGTAATCCCCAACCAATGTCTACTTAGCATAAACAGAAGGGGCATTGAGGGGCTGCATGGCCTCTCAATGTGTTTGACTCTGTTATGCTTTGGGTTTCCTTTGTGTTCAGAATAGGAGGCAGCAAGCTCAAAGGTGAATTCCAGTTATAACATTCAGTGAGTCTAATCGTCAAGACCACTCCCTGACTTTTGAAAAGAAGTTAAATGAAAGTGGAGATAAAACCCTGTTACTGATGATGGAAGTCAAGGACTCACTTTACATTCTCACTGTCCCTCATTCCTCTCTGTCCATCTGTATCAGGTCACCATGGGCTGTCAATAATGCTGAACTAATGCCACGGAGTGACACCCCCAGTAGGTCCTTCTAGGATGTGTGTCAAGGACCAAGCGTCTGGATCCAGGAGGAACCTTGGTTCTCATGCCTGTGCCACTGCTTAGTATTATACATGACACGGAGACCATGTCACACTTACTGAGGTGAGAAATTCAAACAGATGCTAACCAGTTGCCGGAGAGGACAGAAGGTAAAACAAGGCAGGATGTACCCCTGGACTCCATGTGAAACTGAGTCTTTTGCCTGTGCTCTGGTCACAGACTTGATGCATTGGTTCAATAGGCAAATAGATTTTCATTTGCTTGTTCTTTACAGACTTCTTTTCTCATTGCCAAACCCTTGCGTATCCTCCTGGGTCTTCCATGAAAGACTTTCAAATCCTATAGTTATCTCAACTAGCAAAAACCCTTGGTCCTTCCTACTATTGCTTATACTCTCTCTTCAACAAAATTAGAGATAAGGGCAAAATAGTTTCTGCTGGGTAGCAAGGGGGTGGGGGGAGAGGGAAGAAGATGGGGAGAAAGGGAGGGGGCAGGGAGAAGGGGGGAGAAATGACCCAAACATTGTATGCACATGTGAATAAAATAAAAATTAAAAAAAGACAAACCCTATAGTCATTCTCCACTGTCATATTCCCTTATGATGGTAAGCATGCATAGCCCAGCAGAACTGCATTCCCTGACATCACTACCATTGTCTCTGTCTTTAGTTCCCTGGTGTTTAGCATCTGGGTGATGCTTCATGAACAGATGTTGAATGTGCTATTGACTTTCCTGGAAAAACCTTTGGCTGGAGATGGTAAGAACTAAATTAGGTTTCCAGCCCTCCTGGTGATGAGGGGTGTGACCATAGTGTCTTTGTGCTCTGCTTTATCTGCTCTGTGACAGTGGTCTAGCTACCTGAGTTCTTTGACACTTGGTTTCTGCACCTAGCTCAAGAACTGTCTGAGAACTGAGGGAGTAATTTTCGTGACAGTTTTAGTGGGCCTATTTGAATGGATGGGCTTGGACGTATGGAGCTGCTCCCCTGAAGATTTAGAGGGTGGGCTCAGAGTCAGACAGACTGGAGTCCACCTCCCGACTGTGCCTTTATCAGGGTGAGTGACACTGAGCATATCGCTCATTTTCTATGTTTCACTTCACCCTTGAATAGAATAAGGGGCACCCTGGGGTTGCTATGAAGATCACACAGCAATTATTCTATATAAAGCTCTCTGCTAAGTGCTCAGTGCCCCAGAATGCCCAGAAAGTGTCAGCCATGCCCCAACATTGTGCCATCCCATCTGAGCTCCAGGCTGACCTTCCAGGCACTCTCTGAGCAATGACAGGAGCCATTTAAAAAAAATCCTAAAATTCTTTTTAATGAATAGTAATGCATATTCATTGCAAAAAAAGAAAACCAGTAAAAGCAAGATGGCTTAGTGCCCCATGCAATGAACCATCATTAATACTTTAACATTTTTCTTCGTGTAGCTTTCTGAGTGTATATTCATTTATGCCACATAATTTATAATTTCCTTCTTTTTCATAGACACTTCAGCTGTTGTTTAAATTATACACAATACATTTGATATTAAAATAGTCTTTTTCTTCACTTCAGATTGTTTCCTTCAGCTCTGTCTTCATCAGGATGCTTGTGACTCCTTAGCTAGGGATGGTGATGGCAGTTTTGATCTGTGTACTTTTGTATCCTCTTTGTCTCTTTGGATTTTATAAATCTACTAATCAGCTTCAGTTCTGTGTCACTTGACTTCAGAATGCTTACTTATTTTAGATGCTAATTCCAGGGAGTTGTCAGTGTCTCTGAGTAATTTCAAAGTCATTTGTGAATCTGCAGAAAATTTCTGCCTCCTATCTATGGGCATTATGAATACTTTCCTGTTTTTCAAGCTCTAGACATTCCATTTAAAATTTTTTACATATCCTGCAATTGTTGGAAATTCAGGAGATATTGTTTCCTTTCTGACAACTGTTTCTTAAGATAATTCCCTGTATTTGTCCTGAGAGGGAGAGAGGTTGAATATACCTCTCTGGTTTTATGAGGAAAGAGTATCTTTGTTAAACTGAAAAATGCCTGGGACATTCTTCCTAATCAATTGAAATTTTCTTTACCTTTACTTTTTCCCCTTTCCCCTCAGTCTTGCATTTTCCATTTCACCCCTCCAAAAGCACGTCAGGTAACAAATCGCATGTTCTTGGGCTCTCTTGCATTTTGGTCCTCAGAATTCTACAAGGACAAAGAGTAACAGAGCAATTTATTGAGTTTCTACCTTGCACCATTCTCCACACTTTCCTGAACTATTTAAAATTTGATCTTTATCCCAACTCTCTAGAGTGGACATCAGTCTCCTACTTTATTGCCAATAATTAAACTTCAGTTGCATGGAGAGATGGAGATCCCTAGATGAGAATCCAGCTGGTCTTGGTTCCCCATGGATCCTGATCATTCTGGCAGTCTGATTCTTTAATCCATTCTTGGATTCCTTGAGCCTGTGGGTTCCCTTCTTTGTCCAGTCTAGTGTAGGTGGATTTCTGTCATGTATAACCCCAAGCATTCTGACTAACATGTGTACTTATTTAATTTTCTACTAGACTATAAACTCTTTGAGATTATTTCTTGGGTCTATACTCATCCTCTGATTCCCAGCAGAAGGAAGGGGAATATTTTATGAAACAAATATAAGATTAGATTTGTTTCAAATTAAATGGAATATTTGATGACAATTATCTTGGGCCATATGGTTCTTCAGTATAAAGTTTCTTTGAACTTGTAATTTCTGTTAGTTATAACTGAAGCATGAGTGCACTAAGCCTTGAAAATTCTCACCATGAGGACTCAGGCTTCTTCTCAGAAGATAATTGGTAGTGTGTCCCTGAAACCTTCTCCAGAGGCCATTCAGAAACAGCTGGTACACTAAGATTCCACCTCACCCCTGTTAGAATAGCCATCATCAGCAACACCACCAACAACAGGTGTTGGCGAGGATGCGGGGAAAAAGGAGCCCTCTTACACTGTTGGTGGGAATGTAGACTAGTACAACCACTCTGGAAAAAAATTTGGAGGCTACTTAAAAAGCTAAACATTGATCTCCCATTTGATCCAGCAATACCACTCTTGGGGATATACCCAAAAGACTGTGACACAGGTTACTCCAGAGGCACCTGCACACCCATGTTTATTGCAGCACTATTCACAATAGCCAAGTTATGGAAACAGCCAAGATGCCCCACCACTGACGAATGGATTAAGAAAATGTGGTATCTATACACAATGGAATTTTATGCAGCCATGAAGAAGAACGAAATGTTATCATTTGCTGGTAAATGGATGGAATTGGAGAACATCATTCTGAGTGAGGTTAGCCTGGCCCAAAAGACCAAAAATTGTATGTTCTCCCTCATATGTGGACATTAGATCAAGGGCAAACACAACAAGGGGATTGGACTTTGAGCACATGATAAAAGCGAGAGCACACAAGGGAAGGGTGAGGATAGCTAAGACACCTAAAAAACTAGCTAGCATTTGTTTCCCTTAACGCAGAGAAACTAAAGCAGATACCTTAAAGCAACTGAGGCCAATAGGAAAAGGGGACCAGGAACTAGAGAAAAGGTTAGATCAAAAAGAATTAACCTAGAAGGTAACACCCACACACAGGAAATCAATGTGAGTCAATGCCCTGTATAGCTATCCTTATCTCAACCAGCAAAAACCCTTGTTCCTTCCTATTATTGCTTATACTCTCTCTTCAACAAAATTAGAAATAAGGGCAAAATAGTTTCTGCTGGGTATTGAGGGGGTGGGGGGGAGAGGGAGGGGGTGGGGTGGGTGGTAAGGGAGGGGGTGGGGGCAGGGGGGAGATATGACCCAAGCCTCTTATGCACATATGGATAATAAAAGGAAAAAGAAAATAAAAAGAAGAGTCCTGCCAAAAAAAAAAAAAAAGAAACAGCTGGTAAATGAGAAAGAAAGACAAAAAGGAGGAAAAGCTAGTTGAAGCTGACTGCTTGGGAGAAGCCTGTGGTGTTGAGAGAGGTAGGTAGATGAGAGGCTGCTGGATGTTTATGTTGAAATGTCTAGAGCATCATCCAATGCCTCCTCGCTAGGGCAACTGCCTGACTACAAGGTACAGCAGTTGACTTGCGCAAGTGCAAGTAGTGTCTAACTTATTGTTAGAATAATTGTAGTCCTTGGATCCTAAATATAGTAAGTATGGGGGACTTCGGCTAAGATGCTCTGGCATCTCTCTCTCTCTCTCTCCCTCCCTCCCTTCCTTCCTTCTTCCCTCTCTCTATCTCTTTTCTCTTATTATCCTCTATGCGCATAGTTTTGTCTTCCTTGGCCCCACATGACAGACCTCAGTCTACATCTCCTTGCTGATTGGTCTCTCAGAATGAATTGACTCCATCTCTTTGTATTTCATTACAAAGTTTCTTTGACAGAATTTGAGCAAGCTTGAATCAAAACTCTACGCCTTGTCCAATCACCTTGTAGTAATCAGGGTCATGTGATTTAAGGTTCACTATTATGAAGAGAGAAACTACCAACTAGAAATTGTTTTAGAAGACCTAGCAATAACTTCAACTTGGAACTACCTGCACAAGCAATTCCTATTTACCTAAGAGTTTTTGACTGTAGGAAATAACTTAGCATTAAGTTTATTTTAAAAAATGTCCTTTTGTTTGTTTAACATATGACCCAAATGATAATATCCCTGAGACAGAGTGAATATTCCAGTAAGACATCTGCTGTGTGTGGCAAGGCAGCCTTGGACCTCACATGTAAGCCCTGTCTGTCTTACAAGGCTGTCAGGTGGTAGTAGTTTAAGAAAGTGTAAGCTAGCTCTTACAAGGTTGCATATTTTTCTAATTTAACACATGTGAATGTTCATGTAATCCTTAAAAGAAATAAGGTACAAGAGCAACAGTAAGATCAATGGAAGCAGGATATATGAGTTGGTGAAGAATAAACCCATGTTAGTTTTGTTACTTTGTACATAGTGACTTGATTGATAGGGCAAAATCAGGACAAGACAAGAGGGCAAAAATGGGTCTTAAGCCTATTAATCAGATTAAAGATCATAGTGTAGGAAGTATCCTGTGAACACAATGGCTGGGATACAAGAAAACATAAAAATGTCCACGTGTCTACTAATAAAGAGACAGGAGAGATATGAAGAAAATGAGGCAACTATTGGAAACTGAGTGAGAGCATAGAGAAGCTTGAACTCAGGGTGCTTGGTTCTCTATGTTGCTCCAGTTATATAAATCTATCTATCTATCTATTTATCTATATGCACAATTTTCTCTGTTCTTCCTATTATCTGTCTCTTGTGGCTAGTTTTGTGTTAATGTAGACAAAAGTGGTGTTGGAACCAGAGGAGGAACACTGACTTGAGTATTAAGTATATTTTATGTAGTCCTTATGGCAACCACAGAGAAAAAACTTATACTAAATACATAAAAGATTTAAAAAAAGGATTTAAAACATGCCACTCATTTAATCCCAAAGGACATCATGAGAGGAGGAAAGGAGCAAAGGATCTATAAGACAACCAGAAAACAATGCATGAAATTGCAGCAATCAATCTTTAACTACCAATAATTACCTTGAATAGCAACAGATTGAATTTCCAGTAGTGACACAGAGGGACTAAGTGGATAAAGAAAACAAGATCCCACTATATGCTGCCTACAAGGGACTCACTTTAACTTAAGGATAGACATGCTTGATAGTGAAGAGAAAGAAAAAGATATCCCAGGCAAATGGGAATTAAAATAGATCAAGGAATATTAGGTAAAATAGACTTCAGTGAAAAGCTATAAAAAGAGACAAAGGCAATTACATAATGATAAAGGGGTCAATATACCAAGACGGTATATTAAAGCACCTAAATATAGAAAGCAAATTTTAATAGAAGGGATGGGAGAGAGACTGCAACACAGTAACATAAGGGAGTTCAGCATCCCACTTTCAACAAGGAACAGATCATACAAAAAGAAAAAGAATGTTTTCACTAAGGGAATACTGGATTTGAACCACACATTGGGCCAAAAGAACCTGATGGACATATGCAGAATTTTCCATCCAACAGCGTCAGTGTACTTCTTCTCCTTAAGAACATACAGAACACTTTCCAGAATGGACCATATGTTAGTCCAAAACCAGCTCTTAACAAACTTAAGAAGACTGAAACCATATCAAGTATTTCTTCCAGCCAATAGTATGAAACTACAAATCAATAACAGGAATTTTGGAAAATTTGAAACTATGTGGATATTAAATGACATACTTGTGAATAACCAATTGGTCAAAGAAGAAATTAAAGGGGAATTAAAAAAATCTCTTGAAACAAACAAAAGTGAAAACACAGTATGCCACAATGTATGAGGTGCAGCAAAAGCAATTCTAAGACAGGAGTTTGCAGCAATAAATGCTATAAATAGATAAAGTCAAAAAAGATGAAAGATCCCTAATAAACAAGTTAACAGAAGTAGAAAAAAATGAAACAAACTAAGGCCAAGTTACTAAAAGGAACAAACTAATAAAAACCAGAGTAGAGATAAATGAAATAGAGACTAGTAAAATAATAGAAAAAAAATCAAATTGAATTCAGTTTTTCAAAAGATGAAACTGACAAACCTTTAGCTAGACCAAGAAAATAAACAAGACTTAAAGCCAAAAATGAATGCCTGATTCCCCAGGGTTACAGAGGACTGTAAGAGACTACAATGAACAATAATATACTAAAATTAAATTATCTGGAAGAAACAGATAAATTCACAGAAACATAATCTACCCAGATTGAATCATGAAGAAATAGAAAATCTGAACAGACCAATGGTGAGAAAGGAAATTCACTAATTAACAAGAAGTCACCCATCAAAGGAAAGTGTAGGACCTGAAGGCTTCACTGCTGGATTATACCAAACATTTAAACAACTAACACCAATCGTTCTCAAGCTCTTCCAAGGAAAGTTGAACAAGAGGGAGTAATTCCCAATTCATTTCACAAGGCTAGCATTACTGTGATACCAAAGCCAGACAAGGATGCTACAAGAAAAGAAAACTACAGGTCAATATCCCTGGTGAACATAACTGTAAAAATCCTCAAAAAAATACTAGCAACGTGAGTTCACTTTAAAAGAACATTCACCATGATCAAGTGGGATTCACCCTTGGGGTGCAACGACGGTTCAATGTATGCAAATCAGACAATGCGAGACACCACGTCAGCAGAATGAAGCCCAAAGGCCACATGCTCATCTGAATAGATGCAAAAAACACTTGAAAAAATTGAACAGCACTTCATGATGAGAATTCTCAATATATTAGGTATAGAATGAACAGATTGTAGCACGATAAAGACAGTGCTGGGAATAGAAAGCAGGGCCTCTTGCACACCAGGCAGTTGCTGTATCATGGATCTGTACTATCTTACACACTAACAACCAAAAAGAAAGAAAACAACTCCACTTGCAAGAGATACCAAAAAATTCAACTCAGGACAGAAAGCATTGGCTTCTGTAAGAGAAGGGGGATAGGAGGCAATGTGTCGTCCCATTCCACACTGAAAACAATGTTATTTAAGTTTGCATCCCTGGTGCTCATCCCTGTCTCTGGCATGGTCGGGGAGGATGTCAGAAAATGTTCCTGGTGTGAGTGTGAGAATGAAGAGGAAACTCAAGCTCACTGACATTTTGTTTGAAATTCCTGGCATGAGGCAGGGGTTGGAGCCTGGGGGTGATGGTTAGTGGGAAGCTCCACGAGGGCTGTGCAGACAACAGGACTCTAATGCTTTTTCTAGCTATGATACCCCAAACTCTGCACCTCCTTCTTTGGAGGACTTGACTCTAACTTCTAAAACTATTTTAGCTCTTTCAGGTGGCTGATAATATGGACTCCCCATTAAACAAACAAACAAAAAATCCTGGACTTGTGTTTTTGTCCTTTTGAACCGGACACTTGCCTGGCCTTAGATTCCTCAATTCATTTTAGTTCTCAGTAGAGGGCTGTTTTCTTCACTTGAAAATAGGGCCGTCATCCGATTTGAATTTTAATTGCAAGGCAAGGAACAGAGAAACCTGCAGCCAGCGCAGACTCGGATCAGGGAAACCAGAGCTGTGCAGCAGAAAGCACACTGGAAACCCAAGAAGGGAGTGTTTTGTGATCAACAGGCAGGGAGGAGAAACTGAATCTGAGGCCCACTTCCCCTCAGCGACAGGGTTGGCTGGGAACATAGGCCAGACAGTGCAGCTGAGAATGAAGGGCTATAGGGCTGAGACCCCAGAGGACACATGAGAGGGGAGAGAACCAGCCACACAGTGAGGTGGACTTGCCGAAGCCTGAGTGCCTGGGCACAGGAAGTGGGAAAGAGATAGTGTGCACTTGACATAGATCCAAGCTGGTTTTGCCTTCCCACTGCTCAGCAATTGGGCTGCAGTGCATTTGTGGGTATGAGATCAGCTCAAATGCAGCACAAACGTGGAATTTGCTTGGTAGAATTGTGTGCTTTGTTGAGTTACATTCAAACCTATAAAACAGAACCCTACTGACCCCATAACAAGGGAGGAACCTTACTGTGATTTAGGTATGGACTATACCCTAAAAGGCTCACTAATTCAAGGTTTGGTCCCCAATGCAAGCAGTATGCAGAGCTGGGGCTTTGGGGAAGTGATTGGTTTATGAGCGCTTTGATTTCATGAATGGATTAACCCAAAACTTTGAGTAGACTACTGGGAAGTAGTGGAACTGTGGATGGTGGGACCTAATTGGAGGAAGTGAGTCGAGGGGTGGGTCTTTGAAGGGCATATCTTGGCCCTAGTCCCTTCCTGTCTGTCCTTTTTTGCTTCCCGTCTGTCATGAGGGGAACATCTCACTTTGTCCCACACTCTTACTGCCATGATTCAGTGCCATATAAGGCCCAGAGTAATGGAGTCAGCCAGCCAGCCTTGGGCTGAAACCTCCAAAACTGTGAGCCAAATCCACCATTCCTCCTTTAAGTTGCTTCTCTGGTATTTTGTCACAGTGATGGAAACTGGCCAACACAATCCTCCAATGGGGAATGGTTAGCCATTCCAGCAATACTGCTATGTCCTGCCTTATGGCAGGATAGGGCTCTGGCAAAGGCTCAATGTGCACAGCTTGCAAGCTTCAGAGAAGCAGCAGGAGAGGAGCCCATGTGAAGCACCAGCTCCTTTGGTTTGTGTTGAAGCAGCGATGTCTGCATTTATCCAGTGACTTTTCCTGTTGAATACCACAAAAGATAGCTTCAGACATTCTTGACAGGTATGTAAGAATCACACCTTGGTGATATTTCCTTAGCAATCAGAAAAACACCTACAGAACTGTACTCAGCTTCTCTCTGAGCTGCTCTGTGCTAGAAGCTGGATGGTCACTCACTGCAGGCCTTCTGGAGGGGGAAGATGCTGAAATAGGCCTCATTGTGGGCCTTCCTAGGCCACTGAGTCACACCAGGCACTCTTAATTGTTCTGTTATGAGAGCTGATATGGGGGGCTGGCAGCATCTTTGCTCATGGGAACTGTTCCACACTCATATGTGTCACTGTTCTGTCATGTTAGGAACATTTATTGGGGCTCTGTTTTGGATGGGCCACTGCTAGCTATTTGGGCGTACCTGGTGGAGAACAGAAGGGTACCACCAAAGTGCTGGGGGACGAGAGTTCAAGGTAAAGGGTGGGACATTCCATTCAGTGGGGCAAGGTAGTGGCAGGATGTAATGGATGAGTTGGAATTGGGCTCATCTGGTTCTTCTGAGAGCAGAGTCTGAGAATGCCCTTGAAGAAGTACTGTAGTGGGAGGGGGTCAGCAACCAGGGGTCTGAAGCCAAACAAGAGAAAGGCCAAAGCAGGGAGCACTGTGGGCTGGTCACCCCAGGGATCACTAGTGTTCCATCTACAGGCCCTTCTAAGGAGCATTATGAAGTATGTCTCAGAACTCTTCTGGGAGCCATCAAACTCCATCTTCCAATGGTCAAGGTGGCTCCGCACAAGATAAGCAAGAGATGAAGTTGAGATTGGGCAGTTACACAGGAGCCATCCCATATTGCACCCAAGGGCTCCCTGAATAACTGAGGAATGTACATGAGGCACAAACCCATTCATGTCCAAATGTTGCCGACAGTGTCTCATCCCTGCAATTCCTTCTTTCAGTACCTATATTCTTGACACTCTAGTAGAACCCTGTCCTTCATTCATGTTTCAGGCAATGAAAAGAAGGAAAGGAGGGGTGTGGGAGTGAAGTAAGAGCAGGAGGGAGAAGGAACAAGTATGGAAACCACTATGAGTAAGCCCATGCCCTGTTCTCTTGGAAGTCACATTCTAGGGAACAGGGAGAGGCTATAGAAAACAGTGATCAATACAGGGTAAGAAGTAACATGAAGGTTGCCCAAGCAGGGTAAGGGAATCAGGAGGGATTGAGTAGGAAAAGTCCTTTTGAGAAAATATGTCTTCTCTGGAACCAGAGCCAAGCAGATAGACAGGGAAGAGGCCAGTGGGGGAATGAGTGGCAAGTCCCAATTGCACCATTGCAAATAAAAATTCACCCCTTCCAAAGGCAGGGTCCATGCTGTATTGTTGGCCATTGCTTTGCTTAAAGTGGTGCCCAGTGCTTAGCACTACTTACTTAATGAAGGCGTACAGGAACTCTCCCACTGTTCTGTGAGCCATAGTTCCTAGAATCCATGACCTACCTTCCTGGGCCATAATTTTCATAGCATTAATTCTGAGAATCCATGAACATGGGAGGTTTTTCCATGGACTAGTGTCTTGTCCAATTTCTTTCTTTAAGGTTTTATAGTTTTCATTGTAGAGCTCTTTTACTTCTTTAGTTTCTTTCTTTCCCTCTCTCTTCCTCATTCTTTCTTTCCTCCCTTCCCTGCCTTCCTCCCTTCCTTCCTTTTTTTCACTATTGTGAATGTAATTGGTTTCCTGATTTCTTTCTCAGCATATTCATTGTTAGTATACAGGAAAGCTACTGATTTTTGTATCCTTTAAAAAAAAATCTACTTTCTCACTTAAGGATACAAAGTCTTCTACAGGGAACTAGTTTTTACAACAAGGTTTGGGAAATCAGGATTCTGTTCATATCAATTGTTGGCCATGGTGTATGAGCCACATGTGCTGAAGAAAATCTTGGGGTTATCACCTTGATGCCTAAAGACTGGATCTTTTGGGACCTCAAGGGACTGGCCCCCCAACCCCCCAGCAAAGTCAGAACCACCTGGCCTGGGAAGTGGTGGGGTGGGAAAAACTCCTTCCTCCAGTGGGCTCCAGGAGAATGTCCAGAGTAGCCTGGGAATGAGTCTTCTTCATCTTCCAGGTGCCTACTACCCTACACTGCAAGTGAGGATCTGCCTACCACCCAAGCAGTCCCCACTTACTGTCCCATGGAGGGAGAGGGTACGGGAGGCTGGCAGTGGCTGTACTAGTTGCTGGGCTAGACCTGCTGTTTCTCCTGGGTTTTTTGATGACAAATACTGCATTTCAGGAATTCGTTTAGCACAAATCATTGAAAAATTAATTCACCCACAGAAGAAAATCTGGCCAAGAATGTCAGTAAATGAGTCTGTGTGAAGTCAGTATGGAAAAAGTGTCAAGTCCACTCTCAGGTCACAGAAATAGGTCTCTGTTCTTCACTCTCACAGCCTGGCCTGCAACAAAACAGCTCCCCTGTGTACATCAATGGGAGAAGGCACGGCCATCCTTCTTGGAGGGCAGAGGTGGGTAACAGGTACTCCAGATTTCCCTTTCGGGTTAAATTGCTCCAGGATGGAAATTAAGTTTTATGTTTCTCTAAAAGTTCAACTTTAATCCTTACTCCTCACCTCCTGTTTATCAAGATCTACTCTTTAAAATCAAACCAAGTTGCTAACAAAGTCATTGGTTTTATTTATTCAAAATATATTGGAAACATTGGAGGGGGAATAGGAAAATGCCATTTTTTGTCTTCAAATATTTCAATACTCCCAGTGAGTCTGAAAGAGAGATACATGATTTTTCACTAACTTTGCATTACTTTGGTTTTTGGTGGCTTTAGAAGTGGCAGTGAATATTTAATCAGAGTAGTTGTCATACAGTTGAACACCCAGTGGGTCCTAAATAAATGATTATTTATTGTTTGCAAAAGGGGAAGAAAGTGAATATTATGGATGAATGTGATCCTGCTCGTGTCCTGCTATAGTTTCCTCCTGTGTTTGCCACTTTCCAAGCATCAAATTATCATGACTTCCAAACATTGTAAAGGAAGTAGAAAAAGTTTTCTGCTTATGGAAGACAAAAGGATGTCTTATAATAGATTCCTTTTACTTTTCTTCACCCACTGAACCAGTATTTGTGGAGCACCTATACTTGATGGCTGCAAGAGTCCCCCCTTTTCCCTCACATCAAGGCTGAAATATTTGGCACCTGATGGAATCATCAAGCAAACTCACATTCTTTTCCTCACTTGGTTAAGGCCCAGGGCCTTGTTATTCTCAGTTCTTCTGTCTTATTCTTGTACCCCACTGGGTAGGTACTAGTAGGAGCAGAAGGATATCCCATCAGCCCTGTGGCTCTTGCATGTCTATTTTTTTTGTTTGCGTTTTGTTTTTTAAGGATGATTAGATGCACTGGCAGTAAGCTTGTGCCTGGGAGAAAGGAGGAAAACTTCAGAACCCACCTGATGAGTGAAGCGACCATAAATAAAAATGTCATTTCTCCCTGAAAGGGAAACTAAATTATGAATTCAGAAATTCATAGTCATCTGTTTTTATTGTTGCCTAATGCTTTTTAGATCTGCACAGACCCTGCAGAAAATCAACACTGAAACTGCATAATTAGGACAGCTTTCATAGTCGTAAATGCTAATCCCATCGGAGAACAGATTAAGAATTCACAGGCATGAATTTCTGGCATCAGGTACCCTCAGTTCCTTTTCTTTTTGAATAATTCATTATTTAAATACTTCAATGCATGTCCTACAGCCCTGCACATTGTATCCGGGGCAAGGGGGAGCAAGAGATCAATTTCCCACATATCTCAATAATAAATGCATTCAAGGCTCATGGGTGTGGATTTGGTGTCCCGAGATAGCCATCACTGACAATGTCATGGTTTCAGTTAGTCACCCCAGGGACGAATTTAGGAAACTTAAGTAGGATCTTCTGCAGGACATTAGCAAGGCCAGAGGTCTAACTTTTATAGTTGACTGAGTCATTTGCTTTAAGAAACGAACAACAAGCAACAAGTATGGCTTCCGTCAATGCTGTGAATTCTCTGTAGGAGGCAGAGTAAGGAGCAATGTCCCACAGTTGGCTTTTGTGCATGGAATGCTAATGGTAGGATTCAGTCACAAGCCAGTTATCCTTCTAGACTCCATTCCATGCCCATTCTTTTGTGAGTGTTCTTTTGAGATCTTATCTCTGTGGTACCAACCCTAGGAGGCCCTCATTGTAGGAAGAGTAACTGTGTGTCAAGAGCTCTTCGGTGCAACTGCTAAACATGAACTCCCATGTGCATGGGGTGCACATTTTGCTCCTACACCTTTACTACCTGGTAGAGTGCCTGACACAGAACTGTTTTTGCATCTGTTTAATAAATGAATGGAGTTTCAAAGATTAATTAAACTCTGCTCATTGCAAGTAGCAGAAACCCAAATCAAATAGCTCATATCTAAGGGAGAAAGATACTGGAGTCTCTTGTCAAACCCACAGACAGAAGGAGCCAGGGCTCCAGAACAACCTGGATATGCTTATCTCTAGCCTCAGCCTCTCTGTGACAGCTGCTGTCTGCACCAGAAGTGTGCAAAGTGCCCCATATCATGGCACCAGCCACCCACGCCTGTGTGGTTGTAGGGCCAACGATGTCCAGGATAGACTTGGACTGGCCTCATGTGGATTGCCCACCCCTAGGCCACTGAACTGGCACTCAGTATCAAAGTTCTCTGAAATTGTCTTAGTCAGTTTGGGCTGCCATAATGAAACACAAACTTAAATAGTTGGTGAGTATTTCTCACAGTTTTGAAGGCTGGACATCTAAGATCAGGGAGCCAGTACGATTGGACTTCAGTAATAACTCTTCTTGGTTTGCAGGTGGCTGTCTTCTTATTTTGTCCTCACAGGTCTTTCTGCTGTGCTCCTCTGTGGGAGGTAAGAGGAGGCCCCTGTTTCTCTTCTCGTAAGTCACTAATCCTATCAGAAGAGCCCCATCCTCATGATCTAATTTATCCCCAGTTACCTCTTGAAGGCCCCATCTCCAAATACAACCACATGGGGGTTATGGCTTCAGCATGTGAATTTTGGGGGCACACAAACATTCAAAGCATAACAAGGACAGAATCTGATTGGCCCCATTTGAGCTAGCTATCCAACCCTATGCCAGTCAATGAAGTTAGAGACAAGGCGTTGCTGCAAGGCAGGCCAGCTTCATTGGTCGGTATGAGTGGGTTGAGGGGGGAAGGTGGGGATTCCCAGAAGAACAGAACTCTGAGCAAACCAGTAAGTGTCATAACTTGAGCAGCATGGCATTGCCTGACTCCCCATATGTTTATGTCTAGACACGACTGACTTTCTGTCCTTTGAATGAAAAGTACTCAGTGCTACACACTTTCTTCTTCTGCTGGGTTTTTTGTTGTTGTTGTTTTTGGTACTGGCAATAAAAATCTGCATGAGATTTTTAAAAAAATCACATATTAAAACAATTTTTACCCTAACAGCTAACACATTGCTCACAAACAGTCTGTTCAGGAGAACACCATCTCTGTTTTCCATGTGAAGAAATCAAAGCTGGCTGCTTCTGGGTACCACTAAATAGCAGAGGGAGTCCTGGAACCAGGGTTAGTCTCTTTTTCTCTTAAGTGATCTTCCCTCTTAAAGTGATGGATCTGATCTTGACCTTTGGGTGATGACAGCCAGTGCCTATGGAGCACATCTCCCCAGTGCCAGCCTCTGTCCCAAGCACTTCACTTGTGCCAGCTCCTTCAGCTGTCACAGCAGCCCATGGAGGAGTGCATTGTTCTTAATTTACTAAATGGATGGGGAAACTGAGTCAGGGGTAGCTTTGAAGTTCAACAAGGCAATGGGCTGGCATTGGATGGGTCCTAGGGAACCAAGGTGTTATGACTTGGAGATTGTGCTTCAGGATGCACGGTACTTGTACTATGGAGGTCATGGTCCTGATGGGCACAAGAAGCAATGGTTCCAAGGACAGATGGAAGGATGTGAGCCAGCTCTCCCTCAGTGGCTCAGTCAAGAAGGGGCCCTGTGTTCAGAAGCCTCTCTTCACCTTTCCTAGGGAGGGCCTGCCCCAGGAGGGAGAGCTGCTCTCTGCTGCCTTTTGTCTATACATGGTCTGAATTGATACACTCTCAAGTCCTGGCTATTAGAATAGCCAGGGGGTTGTGGGTAAAGTGAACTAAAGCTGGTGAGGAGGAGCCTTGTCTGCTTGCTTGTTTGGCCTGGGTCTAGATTCAAACTCATCTTTCATCTGTCCATTTAGTTCCTTTTCCAGAACCCCAACTTCTCATCCAAGCTTCCTGCCCTCTGGCCTTCCATTTCCTCCATACAAGGAGGGCTTACATCTGAAAATCCCAAGGCTTCCGTCTAGCCTCTTGCCCAAGAGTCCTGCAGACTGTTTCAAGATCACACCACAGTTTTCTCCTGTGGTCATACTGCTCAATGAAAGTTCAGCCACAGCTTGCTTCAGTCAAGGAAGAGGGAGAAGTTACCTACACCCTGGATGATCTCCAGAATCTCTGACACTGCCTATGACCAGTGGTTTCCATAGCAGCCAGGCATTCCTCAGAAAACCTCTTCTTGGTGGCCTTGGGGCCATAGTGGGATGGGCAGTCCTATAGGCCTCCACAGGGCCTGTGGTCCATTAGTGCACTGTGGTGCTAGAAAAGACCTGACTGCTTATTACCAGAACTTCAGGATCTGCTGGGCAGGAACAGATAGGCACCACCAGAAGCTGGTTCAAACGGACGGCTATATAGGGGTATAGGAATTGGTCTTTATGGCTCCAAGCCAGGCAAGCAGATTCCTTCTTTCTTTGAGGTCCTTATTTAGTTTTAATTTCTTTATTGCCTAAATTTCTTCCCTGGCTGTCTTTATCACGGAACTTCCAAATCCAAGATGGTGCTCCACAGTGTAGTTCACTGGGGAGTCTCCAGCATGACTCTCAGGTTTGAATCATGGATCTTGGCTTCCATCAGTTGGGTCTGGCATCCTGGCTGATATCCTTGGGAGAATCAGAGGCAGAATTAGGCAGTGTTTTGTTTAAGGTAAAGTGAATGCCACTCTGAGATGTTGGGCTGGTGTTCATTCTCTGTGGATCTACTGTTTTCACACTCCGATGAGAACATCGGTCTGAAAGGTCTTTATTGTCTTTCATCTCCTCCTGTGGTTTAGTTCTCAGTCTCTACATTTCCCTTGTTTCCAAAAGTTTAGCAATCCACTAGCCAAGTCCTAGCTGAGTGTGGCTTGCAGACCTCCCACCTAGAGCAGATGGGGTAAGGTACAGGGTCAGGAACTGTAGCTCTGTTCTCAGGAAAGTCATTGCAGCCCTTCATTCAGCCTCTTCTATGGCTTGCGATATCAGGCAGGTGAATTAAATTTTCAAGGGTTCAGCTTTGCTAAAGTCAAGAATAAGTTCCTGTAAAGAACAGTTTTGTGTCTGGACTTGGAGAAGCCAGAGCACTTGTCATCTATTTCCTCCTGGCACACATCTTTGACCCAAGACTTGTCATTTTAACCTCCAAAACACTAGATTTTTTCTATTCACCTAGTGAATAGAAATGGCAAAACATGAAATGAAAAGTGAGACTATCATGGATCCACATTTCTAAATGATTTGAAATTTGGAATCTAATCATTTTAGCCTCATGTAAATTTCCACTATTTTCTAAGTGTAGGGAGAGAACTTTGGGAAATAATTTGAGCAGAAATGTGCAACTGTCCCTTGAGTATCATTCAGTGCTCTTCCTGGGGGAAACTGAGGCTCAGGGTAGAGAAGGGACTTCCACTGTTGATCGGGGTCTTGAGCCCCCATGTGAGCCAGTGTTCTGGCCCAATGCTTTTCCCAAATTCTCTAGCAGTCTTCATTTCTGTGCTGGGAGTCTCTTTGTCCCTTGAATGTGTCCCTTATCTTTTCTAGGGCTGAGAACGCTCTTTGTGTCAGTAGGCAGTCTGCACTTGCTCCTTTCAGTCCTGGCAAGAAAAAGTAGGAATTCTAAAAGGCATCAATTATCTCTCCTGGGTCCTTTGTACAGAGCTCTGTAAATAATTTATTTGTATTTGAGGGCCTAGAAACAGAAACATTGTATCTTTTGGTAACCAGGCAAATTCTGCGCTCAGAACTTGAGTGCAGTGGGAAAGAAACGTGTTTCTTTGAAATCAGAAAACAGAGTGACCCACCAGCTGGGGGACATGGCTGGTGTTGGTCAGATCCCAGCAAGAGGGTTTTTTTTTTTTTTCTCGTGTCATGGAAAGGTCACGCTGGAGGTTTCCATGTCCTCATCCTTCATCCTGCAACTGGGATTTGGGAACTGGCTGTGAAGTTGGAAAGCCCTGAGCCAGGCCTGGCTGGGGCGCTTCCCAAGCCCCTCCTGCTGCACTCAATACCTGGGTGAAACAAAGAAAATTGTGTTTGCCAGGCTGGCTTGCCGAAGTCACAAGAATCCGAGCAGGATCACGCAGTGCACTGGAATGATTGCAAAAACTCCTGTGCAGGGCCGCAAGGGAACGCCTGTCCACTGTCCGTTCCAGATAAAGACCTTTAGCACCGAGCCGAAAAAGCATGCGATGATCACGGATTTTGTGAAGAGTAACTGGTTTCCCTCCCAGAGAAGAGCCAAAGTGTGTATTATCCATGTGTGCCAAGGCCTGCAGCCCGCCCAGGAGCCAGCCAGCAGATATGAGGTACCGTGGGCAGGTGGGGAACTGCGGGGGTGCTCTCGGTTCCGAGAGAGGTGGAGGGGTGCGTGTCACATATACAGTTCAGGTGTCTTACCTGGCTTAATAAATTAATCACATCTATTTGTAGTCTTTCCTGAGGGATTTGAAAAAAGACTATTTGTTCTTTATTTCAATTTTTGCAACATTGTTACAGGGGTAGCATGTTGGATCAATGTCATTTACACACGCCAAGTTTCTGCCGTTACAAACATTTCATAAGGCTCGGAAGACTTCTGCCGGTGGGCCATTGGTGTTCACATTTAGAAAATGCAGTGCATTTTATGAGTTCAGTGTTCTATAAATGTGCAGTTATCTGTCTTTAAAGAATGAAACCTGTTGAAATTATACTAAGAAGGGGCGGGGGTGGGGGGGAAGGGGGAGGAGGGAGAACGATGGAGGGGTGAATCTAAGATATATTGTAAAGACACATGTAAATATCACAATGTATCTCCTTGTACAACTATTATATGCTATAATAAAATTTCTATTTGTTTCCTGATGTGTCATGCAGGAGGATATACATGACATGCTTTGATACAACTAAATAGAATGATCCAAGAAAGGTCTTTCCATTTTTGAGGGTGAGCTCTCATTTTTAAGCACAGACAACTTTATAGAAACAAAGGCAAACACTGGCAATTTAGACAGCAAAGTGAGATGAACACATTACTATGAAACATATTTGCATTCTGCAGTGGTATCAGCCATAAGCAGTTATCTTTTCAGAAAGTAAACACACATGAAATCTGATCAGCTCTTTATCGTACATGGAATAAATTATGAATGACACTGTAATTGACTCCCAGATAGCTCACTTACCCATCTCTTTTGATGAATGTAACATGCAAATTGCTAATGCTTTATGAAAAGACAACCTTTCTGAATATTGATGCTGTTATTAGGGAGGCCGTCCCATGGTCTGATAGCCGGCAAATACTTCAACTCTTTTGTTCTCTACACTTGGCAGAAGGAAGCCAGCACAATGTGGAAAAAACAGGTTTTACAGGGTTCAAGGCTGGCTTCTTCCAGTTCCAGCCCTGGGAGAGTGAATTTCCATGTTCACAACCCAGATGTAAAGGCCACAGGAATAATGGTGTTAATTAAATTCAGTAATCGTTGCTCATTACTTCATTGCCCAATCAACCAGAGCAAAAGGTATGCAATTAGAATATAATTGAAAGAAACCAGAGCTGTTATTATTCACAAGTAATTAATGGGATGGGGACAGAATTTTATCATTTTCATTGAGGTTACTTTACAGTCCTCTAGAGAGGGAAAAACTTGCTGAATTATATCATCACACGTTTTACAGTCTTACAATAATTCATGGTTATGTTTTAAGCCCTATGTAGCAAACAGTCAATTTTATGTCCCCATTTTTTTCATGCATAAAACTTCATTTATTCCTGCATTAGTATAGTCACACTGAAGATAACAATGTAACAAAAGTGAATCTTTAAAGAACATTGTAAAAAACTTCAAATACATTGATCATCATAGCTACTTTTTTGTGGTTTGTTCCTCCACTGCCTTTTACAGCCAAGAGTTGAGCCATGGTTGGTAAAATGAGGCTCAGGCCCTTCCCCTGGCCATCTGTTTAATTATCTGGATGGTTTTCCCTGCGTCTGTGATGTGAGACATGGTCTAGGCAGGGCCTGTTTACTGGGCTCAAGGGTAGGCCAAGTTTGAAAAACAACAGATAGGATATATGTCTGCTGTCCTTCTGAATTTTGAGGTTTGCTTAACTCTCAGTAACAAACATGTCTTGATTAAAAATATCCCCATCCATTGAACTATTATGATTACTCTCAGTGGGGCATGTCAGCACCTCTTAGATTGAGGAAGGTAGGAAGAAGCAAACTTCCTTGCTCTGTTTCACAAGCTGAACAGTTGAGTGAGCCCAGTTAACAGCCTCTGGGTCCTGTCATTGGACTTGACCCCGTGACTCCTCCTCTTCCAGCAGCTCAGGGGCCATCCATCAAGCTGTCCTGGGCTGTGACCACATAGTGCCCAGTGGGGTGAAAAATGAGCAAGGTCACTGGGATGAACTTTCAATGCACAAAGGTGCTGGATTAAAGAAACTGGTTGGTTTTCCATAAAGGTGAGTTTGGGTGATTTTGTTCCTAGGAAAACCTTATAGATTGCAAATTCTTTCTGCAAAAACTTGCAAACTTTCTTGGGTTGAGTGGAAGTTCTACAGACAGAGATTTGTAATGGCCTTAGTCCTGAGCTGTGTTAATGCTTGGAGAAGCTATCTGTCACTTGGGGTAAGCAGTGACCCAGTATAACTGCAGCCCAGGGATGGTCCAGCCACACCCATTCCCTTCCTTAAACTGCCTTGAGGAGAAGCCACTGTGCTGAAAGGTACCTAGGGTGGGAAGCAGATGAGGGAGGATGCTGAAGATCCTTGTCCTTGCAAAGCCTGGATCCCCATTGATTCTGAGATGCCCCAAATGAGCAGGAACCCAGATCATTAAGGGCATTTATCTCCCCATATATGTTTGGATAAATTTCAAGTATCAAGAAAGCCATGAATGGGCCCTGTCTTTCAGCTGTGCCTGCTGTCCACATTGTGAGCGTGGATACTTTCTGAGTCTCCCCAAGGCAGAGCGCAGATGGCCTTGCCAACTTCAGGAAGGGAAATCCTATAATTCTGTGATGTGCTCGAATCTCCCAGAGTGTGAAGTGAGGAATGGTCCCTTCATTGATTGTGGAGACCTCTTTGGTGATAGGCACAGACCGGGACTTGCCAGCCAAGGCTTGTCCATTGTATGGGTGACAGTTTCTAACGCACTTAATCATGAGATGAAGCGGGGAAAGGTTTTGTATTTGGAAATCACTATTTGGCCCTGCCTCTCAATATTTTCTGAAACCCTTGTCATCAGTTGTGTCTCTTTTTTCTATTCATCTTTTTTTTTTTTTTTGAAAGGGGTGGAAGGAGGACTTAGCCAGTAATGCTTAATTCTGGTTGGGTATAAGGATCATGGTGAGCTTTAAAAAATTACCTATGCCTGTGACCTAACCAAAGCCACTGTGACTCTGGGCTCCAGAGCAGTGTCAAAGCATCAGCAACAGACAACAAGCAGACATTACACATATCAGGCAGCTCCTTGTACCTTCCATTTCTCTCCTGATCCAGTTGGTGATTTCCTCTACCTGCTCAAGCACACAAAGCATGTTCATATTGGCAGTTTTTAAGGTCCTTATTTGCTCATTTCACCATTATTTCACTGTTACTTCTATAACTGTTTCTACTGATTGGTTTTCCTCTTGATTAAGGATTGTATTTTCTTGCTCCTTTGCACATCAGACAGTTTTTAGGTTGAATTTTGCATTGGAGTTTTACATTGTTGATTGCTTATTTTTGTTGTACTTCCATGAGAAGCACTGAACTTTGTTCTGGCATTAGGGCAAACTACTTATAGACAGCTCAGTGCTGTTGAGGCTTACCTTTGAGATCTATGGGAGCAGGTGTAAAGCAGGCCTTCATGCAGGGCAGTGGTTCTCAGCCAAGGATGATTTTGCTCCTTGGCAATGTTTGGAGACAGTTTTGACAACTTGGGGGAAGATGTCACTGATTCTAGTGGGTAGAGACCAGAGATGCTGCTAACTTCGTACAGTGTGTGAGATGGCTCCCTTCCTTCCTTCAGAGAATAACCCAGCCTAAAACATATGTAATTTTGAAGCTGAGAAACCCTACTCTAGGTTAGGGTTAATTTAGCCCCTCAGTGAAGACATGCCCCTTCTGAGGGTTTTACTTGATGTCACAGGTGTGATGAAATCTTTGCACTTGGGCTGGTAAGAACTTGAATTCTTTCCAGCTCTGTCTGAGGTCCTACACTTGTCTGACCTACCACTTTCTGGTAGTTTTTTTCCTTTTGCTGCTTTCAGGTAGTATTCTCTCAAACAGGTGCAGATTAGTATTCAATGAAGGACTTGAGGGGTTCCTGTAGGTTGCTAGCTCTCTATTTCCTTGCATTTCCATGCTCTCCACAAATTCTGGCTACATAGGTTTCCCTGAGTCCTGTCTCTGCCTCCTCCTAGGCTCTACTGAGTTTCCCATCCCAGGGTCATGACCTGGAAACTGCAGTCATGTGGGGCAATTGTGGGGCTCCTCTCTTGGTTCCTCTCTCTTAGGGCACAGTTCTGTATTGCTTTCTGGAAACCATTGTTTCATACCTTTTGCCTGGCTCCTCCCTTGTGTCTGGAAGTAGACTTTGCCCAGGTGGGCTTTGATGGATGCTTTCAAGAAGTTGGGCTGTGTCTTGAGGTCTTGTGAAATAAAAGTACTCAAGTTTTAAGTGCTTGGGCCTCAAGATAATTTGACCCAGAGAAAAAAGAAATCACTGAAGCCAAACCAGAGGAAAAATAAGCATTCCCTTTTCTTTCTCAGTTATCAAAAGGAATAAAGGAATTTTGCCTATTTCCCAATCATGCTGAAGTGCTTTAGTCAGATCAAAGTCTTCTGAATCTTACTTTTCTTCCTGAAGTCCTGGCCTCCAAATGATGTTTTTGCTGGGAGATGCTGGTGACTGACTGTGCTCCAGAATGAGCAGGCTGAGAAAAAGGTGTTTCACAATGGACCATAATGATTGCAATTGGCTCTGCCACTCCACAAACAGGTCTGGAATCCCTACCTCATCCTTAGGTCTTGCCTCCTGTCTGGGCATGTGCTTAGTGCTTCTGCTAGAAGCCCCAACAATGCAGGCTCCATTGGCCATGGCCTTGACTGGGAGCCTCCACTGGCCTTGAATGAGGCTTCCATTGGCCATGATTGGGGCTTCCATTGACTTTGACTGTGAGTGTCCATTGGCCATAACTGTGAGCTTCTATTGGCCTTGAGTGGGAGCTACTTTTGGCCTTGACTGGGAATTTCCATTGGCCTGGACTGGGAGCCTCCATTGGCCTTGACTGGAAGTCACTATCCAAGTGCAGAAAGAGAGAAATCTAGAGGAGAAAGGTAAATGAGATGACCATGCATGGGTATTGATGCTACCTCCTCACCATATTCTTCCAGCACCTCACTCACCTGCCAAGGGAGACTGGCAGTCAGAGCTCTGGAAACAGTTTTGTCGCATCAGAAGTCATGCATGGTGACCACTGTCCATCTCACCACACTGTACAATGCTTTATTGTAGGTGAAGTGTGACTTGGGGCATTTGCAGCCAATACTGCTCAGATCTGATATCATTTTGGCCAATTTCTACCAGGGAATTGGGCATTGGTGGGGAGGTCATGTCCACATTTCAGCCAAGTCAAGGGAAGGAAGATGGGAGGTGAAATGTGTTGGTGTGGTTAAAGTGAGGACACTGGATTGAGATTGTCTGGGATCCTGCTATTTGAGTAACCTTGGTGATTTCCTTGTCCTGTCTGTGCTCAGTTTACTCTTTTATATTCACGAGAACAATGGTAATATCTATCTTTTGGGGTGATTGGGGGGATTAAAGGAGTCTACATGAAGAACCATGCTTGGCATGGAGGGAGTACCACATAAAAGCCAGTATCATTGTCCAAGTTCCAGTGTACCTTTTTCTACCATCCTGCCACAGACGTGGAATGAAAAATATGGCCCCCAGACCCAGGGTTGTGACCGGTGCTTGTGGATGTTATCCTCTGCAAGCCATCTTGCTTAAGTCACAGAAAAACAGTCCCATCCATCCTTCCCCACCCTCAAAATGCCAGGTGACAGGGACTTCAGACCTTCCATGCTTTCCTGCATATTCTTTTGTGTAGTCTACATTCTTGGCTCAGGTAATGCCCTTGTCTCAAGATAGTGAGAAGTTAGTTACAAACTGGCTGTAAGCTGATGGCCTACTCCTCCTATGGCCAGCTGCAAATTCCATCAGTGACAGAGTGTCATGAGAATGTGAGTTCCTGTATATCTGATTCCTACATGAGAAAGCCAGGGCAAAGGCAGAAAATGGCAACATATTTTTTAAGGCAGTACTGGAGTTTGAACTCAGGACCTTATCCTTGCTATACTCCTACCCTTTTTGTGTTAGTTTATTTTACAGATAAGGTCTCACATTTTTGCCTAGGGCCAGCTTTGGACTGGGATCCTCCTACCTCTGCTTCCTGAGTAGCCACCCCACCCAGTTTTTAATTTAAAACTGCAGTCCTCCTATCTTCTTCCAGAGTAGCTGAGAATCCAAGCCCAAGCCACCATGCCTGGCCTGTTTTTGTTTTGGTAGTGCTGGAGATTGAATTCAGGACCTCACCCTTGTTAGGTAAGTGTTATACCACTCGAACCACACCCCAGTCCACTAGCAGGGCATTTTCAATATAAAATAGACATCCCTCAGAACTCTTACAAGGGTCCTAATGGGATTTTACCACCTCATAGAGGTTGAATGGGCCTCACATCGTATTGTACTTAGGAATATTGGGAACTCTCAGACTGCAGATATCTGGATTCTGGGAGGGCACCATCTAGAAATCTGTGGGTTTTGGTTTTTTGTTGGTTCGTGGTGCTGAGGATCAAACCCAGAGCCTGTGCATGATAGACAAGTGCTCTGCACTTAGCTACTCACCCCTACCCCCATAAGTCCGTGTATTTGACATGAAACCTGATTCTGATGCAGGTCTGAAGCCCTGACCTGAAGTCCCAGATCAATCCTTTGTGACCACATGAATAGAGAAAGCAGTGACAATGATGCCAATGTGAACTAGTGTGCTACGAAAACTGGTGTGTGAAGGGCTGTGGGCGTGGTGTAGCAGTGGTGAGGCTGGGATCACTGTGTGCTAGTAGCCTAGGGAGTCAGAGACGGAACAAAGGAGACTGGTGTTGGCTGATCCCTGACTCGCCTCATTGATCCACACCACAGCTGTATGGGACACACGAGCCCCATTTTTCTAGAGAGAAAATCTGTGAGGCCTGGAGTGATGATGCAGACTGCACAGTGACACGGTTAGAATGGCAAAGGGGACTCCAGCCTTGTGATATCCTACTCTGAGTCTGTGATTGTCATGTGGTGCCGGGGAGGAGAGAGGCCAGTAGCAAATCTAATGGGCTGGACCCAGCTCAGAGGCAGCCACAGAGACACCGAGAAAGCTGCCAGTGCCAGGACTAAGTGGTGAGAGGCAGCTACATAGACTGTGACTCCACTCCTCTGTAAGTGCCTCCCTCCAGTCTGGAGTTCCTCTGCTTGTTTTTGCTGTTCCAGGTTCTAGTCCTCCTCTAACGAGCAGAGAAGTCAGGGAGGAAACACTTGTGCTGGCTCATTTTAAAGTTTGAATCCAGAACATCCTGTGTAGCAGGAACAGTATTAGATGCTGCAAACATAGGTCACAGAAGCAGAGCTCCACTCCTGTTGGTTGCTCCTGTGGGAGCATCAGCCAGTGAGTGTCTACACAGAAATGAGGACCTTGAGGACGCAGAAAGACCCCCTCAGAGGAAGAGACATTTGGCTATGTTCATCATGGAAATTTGGGAGGTTTCTGGGCTTAGCAGGAAGGGTGAGGGTAAAAGATTGGGGAAGGGGAAGACATTTCTGGTAAAATGTCCACCATTTCCAGATGGTAGCACAGAGAAGGAGACCCTAAACAGAGTCCAGTGGCTTCTCTGAACTGAAAAGAGAGAGGTCACAGCTAGAATTTGAGGGCACAGTTCCTGAGAGGAGGAAGCCAGAACTCCAGAAAATTGCTGCAGGTCTGCTTGAGTCTGGCTGAAAAAGCCACCTGTGTTCTGTAGGACAAAACTCTGTGAGATGGGGCAAAGAACAACTGGCCAGGAAAAAACAGTTCCTGGGGAGCTATGAGATGAATAGCATTTAGCATCCCCTTGGGGCTGTGGATCACTCAAGCTGCCCTCCATCTGAAATGTAGGGACCTCACAGAATTCGGGGACAATTTAGCTGAACTCCTAGGTAATATTTTGGAAGTGTCACTAAGCTAGCCACAGAGTAAAGGCCCTGTAGACCCATTCCCTAACAATTAAAAAAAATTGTTGGAAGACCCAAGCATCTCTTGAGTAGTTTAACCAGTTAGCAAAACGGAGTTCAATACTTTTTATCAAACTAAACCCAGTAATATAAAATTCACAATGTGTGGCATCCAGTCAAAAATTTCTAGACATTCAAAGAATCCAGAGAATGTAACTCTATACACAGCAAGGATGGGAATCTAGGGTAGGATCTGAGGGGCAGTTTCTGGTCCCTACTCTGCCCGCCAACTATTTTTTTCAAATGCTTATATTTGTGAAGAAAAGGAAATACAAAGTACTCTTGGAATTGAAGGTACATAGGTTAGAGCCTCTGTCATGAAGAGGGGTACTCATGACTTGCTATGGGACCATGCACCCCGACACCAGGTCAGTCTTCAGTAGACATTTCTGGACTGTGTTGGAATGAATTACTGAATGCATAAATGAAAGCACATGAAATACATATTAGATGAGAACCTGAGACCAGGGTGAGTGATAGTTGACTTTGGGCACATGAAAGATCTTCCTCTGACTCAATACTTATGTTAGGATCCCTTACAGATTCACTCATTTTTCAATGATCAATAGACAGATGATGTATGGATAGATATCAGCTGTTGTTTGTCCAAGAGAAGCTACAAAATGGAAGTCACTTGTTTTATCCTTCTTTTCATTAATTAAATTCTAAATAGCAAAATAATTTCATTCCCTCTTAGTGAGTCTAATCTAAAGCCCTTCTTCATCCCAAAATGCCTTTGAGACAGCTCCAAAAATGAGTATGCTTGAAAAAAACTCAAGCTTTAGAAACAATATTGTATCAGAGAAGCAAATAGGACTGAAACCAAATGGGGTGTGGGTATTTTCCCAAAGTATATGGCAAACTGCTTGTCATTTTATATCAAAGGCAAG
The DNA here is from genome assembly GCF_047511655.1 of Castor canadensis. Lineage (NCBI taxonomy): Eukaryota > Metazoa > Chordata > Mammalia > Rodentia > Castoridae > Castor > Castor canadensis. The sequence goes on from NC_133392.1 coordinate 6,010,765, forward strand.
AAGCCACTTCCCAGCACAGCCTCCTATAGCCAGGAGCAAGTACATGGGCACCCCAGGGACTCGTCTGCATCAGGGCCCAGATGTCTCTGATTCAGCCCTGAATTTACAGAAAGTTCACGAAAACCATTATTTTAGCTGCAAATGTGTTCAACTCCTGACTAATGAGTTCTGGGTCCTGCTGGCTTCTTAGCACTTGGCTCTGTTGGCTGCTGTGTGTTGCTTTGTAGTCACTGAGTGGCAGCCTGTTGATTGGCAGTGAGCTGGGCCTGATGATGGAGGGGACTGGGTCTGTATCAACCATGAAGGTCCCAGGAGCAACTGGGACTCACTGTGTGCTCCAGTCCTTACTGATCACTGGAAGGAAAGAAGCTTTGTTAGCTTCCAAAATGTATATACCACTGCACTAATATACAAGAACAAAAACACGAAGACACTCATTAAATAGTCCCATAGAAATAGCTATGTAATTTGTGAGGACTATTGCAAAATGAAATTGTGGTCCCCTTATTTAAAAAAATCAGGGAAATGATCACTAATGGCACTCAAATCTAAGCTTTCTCATTTTTCCCCACATTCTTTCTTTCTCTCTAGTTTTCATGGCATTTTAAATTTGCTGTTTAATGGTGGTCTCAGTAATGAAAATGACAATTTCACAATTGGTATTGTGAATTGTGTAATGCTTGTATTTAATACATACATAGAACAATTAAGTGATATTTGGAACCACCAAATGTTGCAGTCATAGTGGGTGTTGAACGTAGGGCCTCATGCTTACTAGGCTTGCAGTCTGTCACCCGAGCCACCCACACCTCTAGCACTTTATGTGTTGGGTAATTTTGAGGTAGGATCTTGTTTTATGCCTTGGCTACCTTGGACCACAATCCTCCTGTTTGTGCTTTCCCACAGAGCATAGCAGGGGATGACAGGTGCATACCACTGCATCCAGCCATTTGTTGAGAAGGAGGCTCATGAACATTTTGCCTGGGCTGGCCTCCAACTGTGATCCTCCTGATTTTCACCTTCTAAGTAGCTGGGATTACCGGTATGAGCCCATGCACGGTTGCCCATAATCGTGTTTTTCAGCTGATCCAAGAATATGTGTATTTCATTCTTACTAGAATAATGGAAGTGCTGCAAAAACCAACACACCAGTCTCACTTTCTTTATATGACCACATTCTATCAGCATCTGCTTTTGGTTTGTTGGGGAATAAGGAAGGACCACACGGAGAGGCAGCTCTGGGTTGCCCGACCTTTCCTTCCTTTTCTATCATCATTTCAGCATAAATGGTTGCCCAACCCAGGCAGCAACATGAGTAAGTATGGAAGCCACGGTAGGGTTGCTTGGCCGTTCTCAGAACACTTTTACCTCCCTAACTGTCTTGCAGTCGGGTTGGTGCCAGCAGAAGGCACAGCTTCAGGGCAGTTGGCATTGCTGCATACTTGATCTTAGATGTGACATGCTCAACTCACATTCCCTGTGATTTTTGCCCAATCCCATGAGCATGAGCATGTAGGCTCACCCAGACTCTAAGTGAGGGGCACCTATGTCAAGGGCCAGCCAAGAAAGGAGTGAGCACACACAATGTGTGTACCTCCTCTGCCCACACATCTACTCCACCGCCCCATTGGACTTCAATCACAAGATGCAAGTTGAAAGATACCATTATTAAATTTCAAGATGGAAACACCAAAAGCGGTGACATACCAAAGGAAAAACTGATTAATTGGATTTCACCAGAATTACAGGTAGATGTGCCTCAAAGGACACTCTATCTTCAGAATGAAAAGGCGATCTGCCTGTAACACGAGTGAACTTGGAGGACATTATACTAAGTGAAGGAAGTCAGACACAGAAGGACAAATATTGGACTCCACTTATCTGAGGTGCCTGGAATAGTCAAATTTGCAGAAAGAAGGTAGAATAAGGGGTGCTGGGGGCAGGGGGAGAGAATAGAGAGAGAGTTCTGGAGATGGATACTGGTGACGGTTCCATAGCATTGTGAAGGTGCTTAGTTGTTCATTTAAAAATGGTTAAAATGGTGAATTTTATATTATGTATTTTTACCACCATAAAAACCTATTCAAGATGGTGACAATTAAGCCAAATGCACAGACCTTCTTGGATAGGTGCCTGTGCAAAATACAGGTCCCACATCCATAAAGCTGGCCTTGCACCTAGTATTCATAAGAAGGTGAATTTTCAACTTATAGACGGTTCGCATTTGTAGGTTCTTCCACCACTTGGGGAGACCTCTGAGAGCAACATCTGAAACTCATTTCTCCTACTATGTGTTTGATGAAGCTCTAAGCCAAGTCAGAGCTTACATGATATGTGTTCTTTAAAATCAGCCTTATTAAGATATAATTTACATACATTAATATTCAGACATTTTCAAAGGACACAGTTCATTTTGTTCTGGCAGATGCTGACAGAAAATGTCTGGGACATTTTCACCAACCCAAAGACTGCCCTGCCCTGCTCCCTCAGAGCCCTCCCCCAGCCAATATCCTTTTTGTCGCCATAGTGTTACCTATTCTAACATGTTCTGTAGTGGAAATCCTGCAGTCTGTAGTATTTTGTGACATGATAAATTTCCATTACAACTTTCAGCATCTTAATCAAGTCCATTGATGTTCTCTTGAGGCAGCAGAGGGCCGAGGGCTTGGACCCTCGTGCAGGGAAGTGTGTATTTATAGCCCGACTCTGCCAATGTTTAACTCTGGAACTCTCCATGGAACCTACCTTCTCCAGCACCACTGGCTTCGTATATAAGATGGTGTTATGATGGTATTGATATCAAACGCTACTGTGGGGATGGAATAAGGTCCTGTGTAGAAAGTGCTTAGGCCACGTGTGGCTCACAGTAGCGACTCCTAACACTTAGCTGTTGCTCACACTGTCGTTGGTTTTCTTATGAGCAATAATACAATGCCTCCTTGCCTTTAGGTGGGATTATAGTAGACCCTTCTTTCCAGGGTTGCCATGGAAATGACTTAATGCTGTGAAGCATTTAGCATTGTGCTTCCTCATGGTAAGCCCTCCAGAGTGTAACTGTTATAATTTTCCTGTGATAAAGCCATTAAAGACCAAATTATGTTAGCCTTCAAAAAGTAGAAGACATCACTGCCCTTAATTCCGAGAAGGTGTAAAAGTCAGATATAAAAGGGCTCCTTTCAGATTGCTTTTGGCCAGTCTAGTTGAAAAAAATCACAAAAAGCAGCTGTCAGTGTAAAATATATAAAATACTAAGTCCTACCCCTCTAGGAGTTCCATGGGAACAGGTAAAGCCTCATCCTGCTTGGTGCTTTTGTTTTTGACTGTATTGCTTTGAAAGAAGAAAAAAACCAACTGAGTTAAAAGTTAAAGATTTGAGTGGGCTACTGAATTCTCAGAACTTTCTGATGTGTTCCAAAGTCAGAGTGACTTTAGAGTACTTGTTCTGAAGTAGTTCAAACCGTGCAGAGCTCTAACTGAGGGAAGGGAGAAGGTGACGGGAGACAGTGTCTAGGGAAAACGTCTCTACGTGGTTCAAGAAATGGATTCTGCTTGTGGAGTCATCAGCTCACATTTTAGAGTAGGGAGAAAATGTTGCAAATGATAGCCAACATAATAGAACATGCTGGAAGGAATTCTTAAGGAATCAGGGGACATCCTTCTCTTTGATATACAAAATAGTTCAGCTAAATTTGACTTTGTAACTGGGTAATTAACATGCCTATATTTTGGAGTTATTCTCCTTCCCACGCCTGGTGTTTGCATAGACATCTCCAGCAAGTGCTTCATTCTTGCTGCTGTCATTTTACTTGCCAACAGAGAGGGCTAACATGGCCCCGGGGGGAAGACCAAGAGTGAACTCTGCAGACCACATTTCATTAGTCAGCTGGGGAGGCTGTTTGCCTCCTTGTGTGTCTTGCAAGAAAAGGAATGATTGAAATCATATATCCTCTTTACATCCTGATTTGTCTCATTTTCAAATCAGAACCCCACCAAACACCACCCTTGGAGACAAGAGTGAAGGAGAAACCCAAGGAGAGTCACTGTGGTATCCTCATTCAGATCCTAACAAGGAACAATGCCCCCATTTGCAATCAGATAAGGGATATTATCTCGGTAATAAAAGGCAATCGAGAATCTAAATGAAAAATCTAATGCTTTTCATGCTGATTTATTTTAGATTAGAAAAAGTTAAACCAGATGTATACATGAAGAGATGAAGCATGAAGAGGGGTCATGGTGGAGAGAGAAATCTCAGATTTGAGTTATTAGAGGTGCGGGGTTGCATTAACCAGAACGTACACTGTCTGACATTAATTACTGTTGCAGAATAGAGTTCAGAAGATTGAAAACAAACATTGCAGCATTGGCAAAGATCAATCATGCATCTGATTGGTGTTGGAGAGTGTGTACTATTCCTGAGAGAGGTGTACTAACTAGTGGTCCAACCTGGACCCAGCCACCCCATGTGCTGTTTGCTCCCCCAGTAGGACCTCCTGAAACCCCAGGGGAAGGCATTTGGGTGCTGGAAAGAGATGCCCTCCTTTCCTTTTCCAACAATGTCTATCATTATTCTAAAGAAAAGACCCAGCCAAAACCCCACACATGTGAGATACAAGTAGATAGGGGGCATCTCCTTTGTTTCTCTGTGAACCATTCACATATCCAGAGAAACAAAATTGGGAAGGTGGTATGTTGGCAGCAAGGTTGTGTATAGACCTGAACATTTCCAATTGTTTTATCCCCTTTCTTCTTTCCTGGGGTAAATGAAGTTTTAATCCCCGATTTGCTTGCTCAATATTTTGCAAAACTCAGTAGATATCTCTACTCCCACCAGGCAAGTGCACACAAACACACACGCACACTACGCACACATGCACACATGCACACATGCACAGTGCATCTAGCTGGAGAGGGGAAAGTTCAAGTACTTGAGTTCACGGGGTAAAGTGGGAGCATTTGAACTAGGCGAGGGCTTCTCCTGACTCCAGATTTAGCAGCTCTGTGCCCTAGAGCAAATTACTCAATCTCTCCATACCGGGATCTGTGGTGTGGTGCTGCTATGAGGACTGGATGAGGAACGAATGGAAAACCCAACCCCAGGACTAGCGACCAGCGCTCAGTAAACATCCATCGTACTGATGTGCAATCCTCTCACCCAAACTCTGGGGACTAAATGTGGCTCGACAGCAATTCTTTGGATTTAAAAGACGAGTCTGTGCAACTTCTCCAGAGGACCTGAGGTGGCACTGTGTAATTAGGCTCACTGATGCTTTTGCAATAAAATCCATGAAAATGCACACTAAATGGAATAAATTAATATTATAAATAGCCTTAGGTTAGTGTAGGTAAGGCTTTGCTGTCAGATTAGCTTGCTACAAACCCAGGGAGAAAAAGCTGTCGGATTTCAGAGCATTTTAGAATTGCAGATAAGGATGACAGCTCCATAGTGAGATGCAGGTATTTTGAAGGGGAAAGGGGTCGGAAAACACGAAGATCAGCAGAGCCAATAATGTGTGTGCTCTTTGGAGCCCAGCTGCTGCAGCAGGACTTGGGAGGATCCAGTCAGAGAATGAGCAAGTTGCTCTGCACAGTGTGCAGTCGTAGGCATACGCACAGGGACAGGTCAGTGTTACTGCACCTGCAACATTCAGTCAAAGCTCATGAGAGCACTGCTTCTGGCTGCCCGTGGGATTGGAAGATGAATTTACTATTGATGTCATTGCCCTAGCAGACACCAGGCTTGACCACTGAACCTTTGCAGAGCAGTACTGGCAGGAAGACCTGTCCTCTGTGAGGTGGTGGACAGAGTTATGGTGTGGAATCAAGAGGGCTGGTGTAGGTGAAAGAGCCACCCTTTCCTTGTCTTTGGCACTAAGGCAGTTTACCCTCTTGGTGCCTTAGTCTCCTTATGTACAAAAACAAAACAAAACCTAAACCACCAAAAGCAATAATAACAAAAACCCAACTATGTCTCCTGGCCACTTCTTGTGGATTTTGGAGAATCAGAATGAGGTGACATACAGTAAAGATAGTTGCATATTTTTGTGAGTTCCCAGGATATTTTAAGGTGATAGATCCTAATGATGGTTTCCTATTCCCGAAAAGCGATCCTATTTGACTGCGTTCCAATCTGGGTTCCTTTACTTGATTATTAGGTATATGTGACCTTGGACAAGTCACTTAACCTCCCTGTGCCTTGAATTCCCATCTACAAATGGAAATAATGGTTTCATGCCCCTCTCACAGAGTTGCTGGAGGGTACACAAGGCAATTGCCCAGTGGCCATGGTGGTTCCTCATGTAGCCTCAGGGTGAACCAGACCCTGGACACTGGAAGCTGGAAAGGGGCCTCACCTTTTCCCCATTCTATGACTTTGGTAGATTATGTCCCTGGTTTATAGTGGCCCATGGGTATGATGGGGTAATGACCTCCGTTCTTTGGGTACAGTGTTGAAAATTAGAACACTATCACCATGGAAAAGGAGAATAGACAGGCACAGTGAAGAAAGAGACTTCTATTGTGAAAAGAAGGCTTTCATTAAAAGGGATGGTATGCCTCTGAAGAGACGTGAGGTGGACAGTTGGGGTGGGAAAGCCCAGCAGCCTCCAGTTGTTGCCATCTTGGTCTTTTGCTGGTCAACGTGGTGGTGAAATCTCATGATGCAAACTTTTGGGTCCACCCTTAATTCACGGAATGGGCCAGAGCTGGCACACGTGTTGCCAAGTTGTGTCGCTCTTGCAGGAGAGGGTTTGTTAGTCATAAGCCCAGCATACTTACTGCATTTAGAGTGTTTCAGATGTGGGGCATGGGTCTGTTCCTTTTCCCGTCCGTGTCTGGCTGTTTGCTTGCTCTAACAATTACTACTCCTTTCACTAAATAACACTTCATGCTTTAGAGACTTAGGCAGACAGCCTTGAAAGGACTGAGACTGGGTTCTCTGATCACTCAGGAAATGGCTCAGACTGACAAGGGGCTCCCTCTGCATGGGAAGCTCTAAAGAACTGGAGCAGTGCCTTGGTTTTTTTTTTTTTTTTTGAGTGTGGGGAGGTTATCTATTTGTAGCAAGAGTGCCACATAATCCTGCTATTTACCTACAGGTGGAATTATGGGCCACACAACCTCCACCAAGCCAGAGACTGCTAGCCATCCCTTAACTCCTAGCCTTGGCCAGGCTCTCAGCCCCAACCCTCCTGTTTTCTTCCTTCCTTCCTTCTGTGCCTCCTTCCTTCCTCTCCTCCCTCCCTCCTTCCCTCCCTCCTCTGTAGCCTCTGCAGTGTATGATACATTGCTGTGCAGGACACCAGAGATGTGCAGGTAGGCCCTATCCCAAAGGAGCTCTCAGTTCTGGTAGAGCAACAGCCTGGCTGGGTGAGGAGGTCAGGTGCCTCAGGGGAAGTCAGGGTGGACCCAGCACACATGCGGGGCTGAGAGGCCGCATGGAAGAGGAGATCCCTGACTTTTGAAGACCTGTTTGGTAGCCATCTCCAGTAGAAAAGACACACAGTTTCCCAGAATTTGAGAAGTCAAAGAAAATGTATTCATTTTTGTATGCTTTTCCCATTCATTTTTTCATATAATTTTCATGAAATAAAATATTTTTCATAACTTTTTTTGGTCTTTTGTTTTTTGGTGCTAGGGATTGAACCCAAGCCCTTCTGCACACCTAGGCAAGTGCTCTACCACTGAGCTATATCCCTGCCCTTTCGTATGAGTGAGTGGAAATCATATTGAGATCCAGTGATGCTACCTGCCGTATCTGCAGGCAATCATAAACATTGTCACACATGGTCTCACAGGCCAGACACTCATTCATTCCTTCCACATGTAGTTTAAAGAGCACATTGTGGCCCTGGGGGCTATTCTAGATGTTACAGTACAGCGATGAACAAAGAACTTACCTTGTGAGGATTACATTCCGGTGGGAGCAACTGGAAAACAGGCCAATAAATACGTCATGTGTTGGGCATGATAAAAACAGGGTCGAAAAATACCACCTGTTACACCAGCAGCAACTGAGAGAAGGCTCCCAGAGCAAAGCTGGGATCTCCCCTGAATACACAACTCGGCTTGGATACACAACTGAGCATAAGGTGCCAGCCCTCCTTTGTCAAAAATCCCCCATGCTTCCCTGTCACTTAGGAAATCGTATCTAGGTTAGCACAGCTCTCAAGGCCACTCCTGACATGCTTTAGTTTGTAGATGAGTTGTCCATAGTGTTAATAGGCCTTACTGGGCCCATATGTTACCCACAGAGCCATTCCCTGCTGCGGAGGATTCAGATACTTCTGGTATTTTTAGATTGTGAACCACCCTGAAAAAGCTTCATGAACATGGCCTTCACCAGACTTTGAATTGGTTGGAAAAAATCTAAAAGGTGTAAGCTGGGAATGACATACTGGATTTGGATACATGGAGGGTGATGAGGTGGAGGGAGGTGGGTCATGGCAAGAGTTATGAAGGTCATGAAGATCTCCATCAAGGTCATGGGAGAGCGAGATGGAGGGGTGAGAAAGCTGTTTGGGAAAAGGAGCCAATGGGAACCATCTGTAAGACCATCCACGGAGACAGCAGCTGAAGGACCACTGGGGAGCAGAGCTAGAGGAACTTGGGGAGCAGGTCAGGTGGCCCAGCACAGATGTGGCAAGCTGAGAACTGGTGGGAGGGTGTGGCAGAGCCTTTGTGGAGGGCTTTGTGGCAAGGGGGAGGGCAGGGAAGAGGTTGTCCGGTGTGTGTGAGAGGGAGCCTTTGTTCCAAGTTAAGAAGAGTGGGTTGTGGTTGGGAGTGCTGAGGAAGGCTCAGTTGTGGATCCTTCAGGTGCAAGAACTCCAAGAAGATAAGAGAGGGAATTCTGGGGACACTGTGCAAAATGCTCCTGGGATAAAAATGGTTTGCTTTCATTTATTCATTCATTTATCTTTTTTTCCTAACCAGTAGTTATTGAGTGGTTTCTGTATGTCTAGTCCTATATTAGGAGCTAGTAATTTGATGGTAAGCACGACAGAATTTATTCTTTAGGGGTTGTAGCAAAGTGAAGAATTGGACATTAGCTGAAGATTCACCTCCTTCATGGTATTTACAAAACCACGGCATGGGATCTGAAGAAAAGGGATGTTCTGTAATGCTCCATAAATCAGAAATCTAACCCGATTTCAAAGGTGGTGTCAGGAGACACTCACATTGCCAGGTCATGTGAGCTGAGATCCACAGGAGGATGAGTAGAATATGTGCAAAGGCCCTGTGAGCAATGTGCAGTCAAGGACATGGAGCTCACACAGAGTGTGCTCTAGTGATCCACTGAGATTAGCAGGGGTGGACACACAGGATCCTCTCAACACTTTATCCTAATGGCAATGTAAAGTGTTACTCTTCTGCAATTGCAGAAAGTAGAGTCAAAGTCAAGTCTTGACAGATGGGGTTGGATTGAGCCCTGCAGTCAGCTGAAAGCAGTTCCTATGTCACACTTCATTGACGACTCTTGGATCTCTGGTACCCAGAGCTACAGAAGACAGTTCCTGACTTTGGAAAAGCAGAGGGTCAAGGGCCTAGTCAATTAGTCACACCCTGGGAACTACTGAGATGAGAGAGACAGACAGGTAGACAGATAGACAACCTTAGTTCAAACCAGCACACTTCAGTGTTTGTTCATTCATGGTGGGGCTGAGGCTCTTGACTAACAATTGCATAGCACATTAGACAGAAACAAGTAAAAATTAATTTCGTGATGTCATATGCCAGATTGATTAACTTGCTAGGCTTGATAGTTACATTAAAAAGTATATGCGATGATCTTCTGTAGAAGGGTGCTTATCAGACTCTGCCCAGGCGAGAAGCAGTGCTCACCTTCAGCCTCCACCAGCCCCACTTGTCCTGCACCCCTCTGCCTCTGAGGCTGCTTCCAGACCCGCCTGATGAGTTGTATCAAAGCAGCAGAGACATAGCTTATGGCTGCTAAATTTTGGGATTTAAATTCTTTTCTAACCCTATATCCAGTGTCATGGCCCTTTTTTCTTTCCTAAAAAATTTTTATGTGTTATGAGGTATTCCTGTGACATGTCTAAGCTAACTTGGAGCAAAGGAGAAATGGAGGGATAATGGTTCTGTAAGTATTGCCAGATGGAACCAACTAGCCAAGCAATAAGCATTAGTAGCAGCAGTAATAATAACAGCAACACTAGTCACTGTTTGGAGCATGCAGGTTGGAAGCTGCGGTGCTTTGGTTCTGACTGGCCAGGTCGGAGAACTGACTCCATCTCATGCCAGCTGAATGACTTGGCCAGTTCCTTCACTGAGGCCCTGGTTTTCTCAGCTGCCATCCTGGGCTGGTAACTGCAGGTCTTTCTTACAGTCATGAGAATTTGATGAGATATCATAGGTATGCCGAGCATAGTGACCAGCACTTGTGAAGTCTCAGTGGTTGTCAGCACTTCTTATTATAATTAATAATCTGTTGCTAGGAGGCAGTGGCTGAGTGGGGCTGGAGGAAGAGGTCAGGGAGCAGTAGAGATGATGCCAACTACTGACTTCTCTGGGTCTCAGCCAGCCCTGTCCACACATCTGTGTCCCTTGGATTCCTTCTCTATCCCCATGGTGTCAGGGGGAAGGCTGATATCTTCCTGGGATGGAAGAATCATTTGGTGACAGCTACCTCCTGTCACCCCCAAATGCGTAGCCCATAGGTTGGGGATGAGCAGAACCCAAATTGAAAAGCAAGCATCAATAAGTTTAACTCAGCCTTAGTACTAAACAGTGGCCTGAGGTCTGAATGGGAGTCATGCCTGAGCCCTGGTTAGGACAGGACTGTCAAGAGAGGGACTTTTCAGCCAAGTGAGGCCATAGGGTATCTGAGGGCTAAGGGGGGTCATGGGCTGATCCCTGTGGAGGCAGATGCTGCCTCATTATTTGTATAACCAAAGCCCAAAGTGTCATCCACAGCTTTGCAGAATAAACCTTTGCCTTCTGGCAGAGAAAGCCAGCATAACACACTTGCAGACAGCAGAGAGCTCTTGTGTTTATTCACACTGTTTTCATTGGGATTTAAAAGATAACTCCTAAAATTTAATTGCTCAAGGTGAATCAATTTATCAATATTTATTGAATGTTCAGTTTTAGTGCCACACCCACCCAGCACTGTAATGGGTTAGAACGGAAATATTAGACGTGGTCCTTTGATCTACTAACAAAATCCTCACAGAATCGATGTCAATTGGTGACAGGTTTTCTCCCTCCCTTCCTCCTTCCTGTGCGTTTTGAAATCATCAGAAACCTTCCTTTTGTTTATTGGGACAGTTAACTCAGGAGAAAATGGAGATGTGTATTCATTACACTCTCCAGTCCTAGAGAAAGGCCAGAATCTAGGGGTGCCTGCTTTTTACAAAAATGTACATTATTGAAGATTATATATCAGGAAAGTAAAAACATAAAACTGGGAAAGGTTTCTGTTTATTTTCCAGATCCACAGTCGGCTTTTCTCACCCCCCAAAGATCGCTCTGCCTGGGAAAGAAATGAAAATCTTTCGAATGCAGGTAAAGAACTGGACTCTTGCAAATCCTCTCTCTCTCAGTCTCTCTCTCTCTCCTCCCCCCTCTGTCTCTATGTCTTCTTTATTTTTATTAATAATGAAATGCCTTTTGGTGCCTAGTTTCCTCCAAACATGATATGCTAGCTAAAAGTTTCCAAGATTTGAAGCTGATTTGGATTTCTGAGCCCTCAGGCTTTCAGGCCAGCAGTCTATGAAAAAGCAAACAGCGCAAAAGCAATAGTGGTGGCTTCAGGAATATTGGTGCCTTTGGAACCCGAGGTGGCCGCAGGCAGCAGAGTAGGCCAGGTCAGGCAGTACCGAGCAGGGCTCTGACAGGGATAAATATGTAATAGTCTCCCAACCAAGTGGGATTTAATTTAAATATAGGCACAGTAGCTATGTATCCATAAATCATTTTTTGAAGCTTTAATTCATAGCCACTATACTATAAAAACAAGAGGTGAGACGGTTACAGTTCATAACTTTTATTAAGTTTGTTAACATAAATTATGTGAAAACTGCTCCCCCTACCTCCTTCCTGCTAGAATCATATGAATTTAGGTCAAATGTTCCAATGGTGCTGTAATAAGACAACGGGGTTAATAGAATATTCAATTCAGAGACTCGAATGAAAACAAGTTCTAAAAGAATGGTACCAGATTTTATTTTTAATTTTCATTTTAATTTTAATTCATAAGTGTGGCAGATGAGTTGTAGATGAAAATATATGTTTGCTTGTATACGTAGGTATGCACATATACATATTTGTGTGTGCATGTGTGTGTGCATATGAACACACACATATTTATAGCTTTTCTTCTCATTATCTGCCACCATCTGTCTGTATCAAAGATATTAGGGACTTGAATTGCTTTCTGTAACTGACATAGTCAACCCAAGACAAAAATATTCCTTGAAAGAAGCTTTCATTCTTAATCCTCTCTGAAGTTCCTGGAGTGTGGTTTTTAGCTTATTATTTAGTAGATATTTAGTTTGGTTTGTTTGAAAACCTAGCCCAGAATTTGCCTGTGGTGAAAATGAGACTCCATTTATAGGTGCTTCTGCCTGGATAACAAAGGCAGGCTCAGGAAGCACAGCTGGCATCTGAAGCCCAGGAGAGTTTGGGGACATTGAGACAAGTCAAGCTGGCCATGGGAGCATTTAGACCTGACAGCTCAAATGTGCACATATTGGAGCTCTTTCTCTTAGAATCGGTCAGTCCAAGGGGGCCTATCCAGGTGTTCCACAGAGGATGCTGCTCCAGAGGTGCCCAGTGGTTCAGTGGCTCAGGAACCAACTGTGTTCTGGCCTTAGGGTGGCAGTTGACGGTCCAGGCTGCAGGCAATATGCCAAGCAACTGCATGTGAAGAGGGAGACATATTTCCTGGTTTTCTTTTTCTCTTTGAGCCTATCGGTATTGTCAAAGGGCTAATTATTACAGAATACTTCAAAGGTGGATTTGAACTTGGGTGTTCTGATGTGAGGCAGTAAGTCATATCTAAATGGGCATTGCCCTCCTGCAGGATTGATTTTCCACCGTGCTCCGTCATGCTCTGAGTGTCTTCCTCCAAGGTTGTTTCCATCTGTGGCAAATCTGCATCGGGTACTTGTTAAAACTGAGATTGTATTTTTATTTGAGTTATTGCCATGGGGGAGAGAAGCTTCCATCTAGAACTAAGCTCAACTCTGAATAGTAGGGGCAGCTGGGGGCTTGTAGCAGTGGCTGGAGTGAGGCACTCACTGGATGGAAGACTATGAAGAGGAAACTGGTATCGAATGAGGGAAGAAGAACCTGATCACAGTCAAGGTGGGCAATCCCCTTCCCCCCCCGGCCCCTCAACTGTCTTGATCAGATTCTCACAGAGGGATTCTTTGCTCAAACTGGGCTTGGCAGGATAAGGTTGAAGCCCAGGAAAAAAGAAGGTGCAGAAGAGCCTGACCATAGTGTGGTCAGGAGGAAGTCCTGCTCCTGCCCCATCTTTTCTGGGAAGATGAGCCTGAGCCCAGCTGGGCCTCTGAGCTCTCGGTGGTCCAGCTCTCTCCCTCTGAAATGTACAAGGAGTTTGAAGCAAGAACTTGATCCCCATCTTAGCTACTTTGTACTGCTGTAACAGAATTCCCCAGATGGAATTCTCCAGAAGAGCACTGTAGGCCAGGCAGATGTCCCAAAGCATAAGGAGGCCTGAAGAATTTCAAGTTGGTGGTTGGGCACCAAGTTTTTTTCCCTCAGTTTCTTCGTGATGCTGATATCAGTGTTTGAAACCCTCTTCCTCATGGCCACATGGTAGTGAGGAAGCCTCTAGACTGGGTGAACACATCGAAAGACAAGGCTAGGGGACATACTCTATTTTTAGTTAGATCGTGACATGCTCACACAGTTGGAATTGTTAGAAAGCTTTTAGATGGCCAAAATAAATAAGCTCACTGATTTATTGACTGTATTTGTTGACTAGGCGAAGAGGCACCACTAAATATTTTTAAGTTGCTGGAATATGTGATCTGATCCTAGTTGGAGGAAGACAATCCCATTGTGATGTCTCAGGCAGGAGATGATGTGGGTTTAGCCATGACAGTGACTTTGGTTGCTTGAACTATGGGAACACTGAGAAATGACCCAACGAATTGTTCACTGGTCATTGGGATAAGAGGCTCCTGAGTAACAATGAGAACAGTGGGAAGGGAGCCCAGGATGGGGTCAAGGGGCAGAGCGGGTGGGAGGGTCCTAAATTTGTGGGGCTTGGCTACTTGATGTGAGAGGCCAGTGTGACATCTACTTCAGGTGTCTAGCAAGCAGGGGGACATTTGGTATTCAGAAGGCCAGAGCAGGGTTATAGGTCTTGCTATGGCTGTCATGCACAGGTGGACAGTATGAGAAACCACAAGAACAGCTGAGATTACCACAGGAGAGAGCATAGGAGCTGGGAAGAAGGTGAGGTTACAACCCTAAAGGAGCTCACAAGCCTGGGTGGGAAGAGAAGCTTTGTCCTGGGAAGCACCTGCCAGGCCTTGGGGTGTCTCCCAAGCATGGATGTTGCCCAGGAGATCAACGGGATTTCATTTTACTCATTTCTTGGCTTTCCTGAGACAGTGGAGGTTTAAGTTTCTTCAGTCCTCTTTGGGGCATGCTCTAAAGTTCAGTAATGGGGTGGTGGTAGACTGATTGAGAAGCTAGATCAGTGGGGTACTGGGACCTAACACCTAACAGAGCTCACAGTGCTCAGTCTGAAGCCAGTGCTGGCTCTGGCTCTTCAGTTCTACTTCTTTCATTTGCACAATTCAGTTATTTCCTGCTGGTCATTGGAAATCCCAGGCTGGGAAGGGTGGGAAACTGATTTTCAATGGTTAAACTCTCCTTTTGGCAAGGCCTTTGAAATCTGTTGGCTTAGGTAAAATTTCAGTTTCCTATGATTACCAAGATCTGAACACTAAGGGAGAAAAAAATTTAGGCAAGATGCTTTGAGAATCAGAGGAAGCTAGAAAGTACCTTTCAAATTCCAGTCCTATATGTTATAAAAAGATTCTGTTTGCCACTTTCACATCACTGCACTACCCATCTGCAAATGAGCTGCTGGATGGCAGGATGAGGATGATAGGGTGTGAGATACCTCATCAGGACACTTCTGGGGAAGCCAGTTAGCAGAACACAATAAAGGGAATCAATGAAGGTCACCTGGAATTTTTAATTATGGATTCACTTGGCTTAGAAAGGAGGATGGGACCACATGAAATTTTCGCCTTCCTGATCAATTAAGCCCGACCTTTACAACTGGCAGTTTTTAAAGGGTGGGTCTATGATTGATGAGAGGGATAAAGTAATTATATTTCACTTAAACCTGGAGGATAATTGTTCCTTTATTCTAGCTTTTGTAAAAGCAGAGATTAGCTGTGTCCCTAACAATAGTTTTAATCTTGTTACTATGAGTCACCAGTTGGCTTCCCCGATAGAATGTGGCCATGGTCCTGCTTTGAGCAGAACGGTTCTGTTTTCCTTAAATAGAACGCCAGGCCCACTCTGAGTGTGGTTCTTCTCTCCTCCACACAAAGTTGTTTGTAAATGTCATAGCTTCTCCTGGTTTTTATGGTGGTTCTAGTTGCTGGAGTTGAACATGAAGATATATGTATCTATATACACACACACACAAGCCATTTTGATCATTTTTCCTTCCCTGGGTCTTCTTTTCATAGATTCCTCCTGGCTACAGGGAGAATTCATCTACTGACAATTTATGAGTATTTTAAACCAGTGCAACTTCCTTGGTCAAAAACCCCATCAGTCCTCAGAGGACAAAGTATAAACTCCTGGGCACAGCACAGAGCTCTCCACACTTCAGCCTTAGTTTGTCTTTCTAGATTTTCCTCTAATTATATCACCCTGTGAGCACTGTACTCACCACCAACCATCTCTGTCTGTGCCCAGGGGTTCCTCTGCCTGACATTCCTCTATATTTCTGTGGTTAAAACCAACCTTTGACCAGTAGCTTCTCTGATTCAGGGTGCTCTTACCTGGGGCCTGCCCAGGGCAGTTTGCTTGTTTCACAAAAATCAGTATTGCCTAGTTTATTTTGTTCAATTGTCCTTCTTGCCTTCAAGGCTGTGGGCTCTGAGGACAGGGACCTTATTTTCCTTATTGCTATGATCCCAAGTTCAGAGGCCAGTGCAAAGAAGTTGTTCAATAGATTAAGCTGCATGATTTGCACAAAGCAGCTTCTTGGAGTCATTTCTGTGTCAGAGGACCTCATCTGACCCTCCCAGGCCAGCCTGCCGAGCAGGCAGGAACTGGATTGTGTGACAGTGTCCCAGAGCCTGGCAGGGAAATCATATGTGCTCAGACTTCTCCAAGACACCTTCCAATTCTTTAATAACAGGCTCCTGACCTGTCACTCTGCCTCCTTTGTTGAAAGGGATAGAGGCTTCCCTTTGGTGGTTGCTTTGGGTCTGCTGGGCACTTCCTCTTCCTGCTCTGCATTGTGGAGGGAGAAGACAAGCCCTGGTTTGCTGACCACTGAAGGATAAAACATATTCACTCCGTCTTCCTGCAGAAGAAGTAAAGAGGCCCATATATGTTTATTGCACCTACTTAGGTGGGACATTATTAGAAAACAGACCAAGCCACCCTGTCACCAGGGCTACATGACAGTCCTGCCTGCTCTCTCATAAATCCCCTCTTGAATTCTGCCAAGTGGCTGTCTTGGGCTTTGCCTCTGTTTTGCTACAATTGCCCATAAATGGTACAATACCCAACTCGTGAGCAATGGCCTCTAGCTTCCTTTTTGCCCGTCACCTGGTGCACAATCTAATTTAAAAAATAACTGTTAAATCACGTGCTACCCAAAGAGCTCAGGGGCAAACTCCCAGCAGTATTACGACTCTGTCAGGCAGAGCTGCAGCCAGCACGTTTTACCACTTCTTCTCACAGGCACAACAGCATGCTTCTTCCTCAAGTCAACCGAGGGGTTGACTCCAGGACCTCATCCTGAACTGGGGAAATCAGACGTGGGGGTAGATATGGGGTGAACGGTCCATGAGTGTCACTGTCTCATTCTTACAAGGGTGGAATGAGAGCCCTATCCATAATTTCAGTTCATCCCTTCTTCCCAAAGGGTATGAGCCATTCTGACTTGCCATGGGTGCCAGGAAGGAACCTTGGCACATCAGTGTTCTGAGCTGAACACTGTCACCAGGTCTGGAGATGGAATACAGCATTGTGTGTTCTCTGGGAAGGAGTATATCCTGCAGAATCATCACCAGGCAGCCTTAGTGGAAAGCTGAGAAGCACTACCATGCCATCCAGCTTGGTGACAAGACCTTCCTGAAATCCTAGGCAAGCAGCATGGCTCTGCTTTAGCAGTAGATCTCAACTGGAGGGGTGAACCTGAGCCATCCATACAGCCCAAAGCCCAACTGGCTCTCTAGGTCCCACTCAGACCTTGGAGTATACAGGGGTGGAGCCCATGCACCCCTGGAACTCTCATGAAGTTTTCTGTGCTTTTAAGAAATAAAGGGGTAACATTTGCTAGTACAAGTCGTCACAGAAAATGGCAATCCCATTTTGTCACCACAAGAGTTATGTAGAATAATGTTCTTCTATCAAGGGATGTCTCACTTGCATTGTCTTCATGCCACGTGTGGGAGAAGGGTTCCTGCCCTGGGTTTATAGGTTAGCCTTGCCTTATAGAATACCCAACACTGGGCAGAGAACATTGAGAGAGGCTTATTAGTCATATATACTCATCTTCAGGAAGGACACCATATGCTGTTCAGGTCCACATGGGGTTCTACTTTGGAACAGAGTGAATAGGCGGGGTAGTGTAGTTACTACAAGGCAGACCTTGTAGTAACAAGAGGGTGGAGTGCCTCAAGTTCCTGCCAGAGGATGTGGTTGGTTTGTTTGAATAATTCCTGTCAGGGAGCTGAAGTTTGCCACTCAGGGACAAGCAGGAATAATGCCTGGTCCTATGATATGGAGGGTGTTTGGCTGGGGAGGCTTATCTGAGGGAGCAGCCTGGGTAAGGGAGTTACCCAGCCCTTTGAAGCCATTCAAGGTCCACCTGGTTCTCTCAGATTTGGGCCTTAACTTTTGATCTTATAGCAGTATGGTCTGGCTCAGAGACAAAAGGATGGGTCAGAATGAGATGGGTAGTACCTGGGGAGCAATACACACCTGCCAGGGCAGGAAAGACCCAGGGAGGGTTTTGACCCTGCTGCAGGAAAAGTGGTAAGAGCTAGGCACGGACAACAACTGGGCAAGAGACCAGGTCAGGATGAGCAGAATAGCACAAAGACCTCAGATGGAGGTACATCTGGCACCTTGGATATAGGGTGGAGGCATGCGGGAAAAGAAGCTGTGATTGGCCCCCACTCAGGACCCTGGCTTACACCAAGCACTGTCTAGAGCATCTGAGGTCCCAGCACCAGGAAGAGGGATGGAGTACAATCATGAACATACTTCACAGAGCAGAAACCTGAATTCTAGCCTGGGCTCAAGCAGGGCACGAAGCCAGAGAGCTTTGCCCTACAGCCACAACATCTCTGCGAGCTCAGGACTATTGTTCCATCTCAGGAATGGCAACCTCTTTCCACCTGGTTAGCCAAGCCAGAAGTCCAAGAGTCTTTTCACCTCTCCTGTACTCCTGTGTCCAATCCATGACCAACTCCCTCTGATTCACCTCCTAGTCATTTCTGGGATCCACTCTCTTCTCTTCATCTATGTGGTCTGGACTCTGGCAATGGTCTAGCTGTGCCTTCCTTGTTCTCATCTCTACCTTCAGCCAGCATGAACTGCTCAGGTTACACCATAACCCATGTAATGACTTTCCAGGCCTTCCAATTGCCCCTGGAATAAAGATCCCAAAAGTCCAAGAGATCCCAAAGGCCATGGGCCCTGTGTTTTCTGCTCCACCCTTGCTTTCCATGAGCCTCCTGCTGCTGGGTTCCTGCAGACACAAGCCCTGTGCCTGAGCGGTCCACCGCTGCCTTTCTCCTCATTAATTCTGCCTGAGACTCATCCAAGGGTCCCATGAAGTCATTATGATGTCAGGGCCAATCAGGGCCCCTCTTTTGCTGTACCTGTTATAGTCATGATTTCATGTTTGTTTGCACTTAATGAATAGTTGCTCCACCACCCATACCAGAAGCTTCATAAAAGGAGGGGCCCTATCTGAGTTTGATTGCTAGCTCCAGTGCCTCCCCTAATTGCTCAGTAAACACCTTCTGGGGACAGAGCTGGCAGGCTGGAGACAGTAGTGCTATCACCTGTGCAGTATGAGGGAGGGTGGAGATAGAGAACTAGTCCCATCACCATGACTGGCATTGAAAGGACTTGTGACACCACTCTGAGCTGCTGGATGTGTCCCTTCCCTGCTTTCTATTCTCCCACTGCTCTGATTTGATCCAGTTTCACTCCTGACCTTGGTCTTCTCCCTCCCTCTGATTCCATCAGCCCGGCACCCCTCCCTCATCCCGGTGCTGCCCAGCTCCACAGCCAAGAGCCATGATCTCTGTCTGTGTTTGAGCTGAGCTCAAACATTAGTTTGTGGTGTGATTTTTAGGTTGTTTTTAATGAAGACATTTGTTCTTTCCCACTTCCTTGCTAATTATTAGTTATATATCAAAAGCCTCCCAAGAGAAAAATAACAGTAATTGCTGGAAGTCACCCAGTCTTCAGAAGGCCATATATTATTAGGGGAACCTGCACATAGAAGGCACGTCTCCAAACTCGGGAGATGCTGGGCAGAAGGCTGATTGTTTGGGTGAAAAATTGTTAATAAGGCTTGGCGAGAATGGACTTGGTCCTGAGCTGAAGTGTTTTTTCAGTTGCATTTGACCAGCTGGCCATCTAAGGAGAGGATTTTTAAAAGAAAAAAATATAAACAATGCACCACAAACAGACAGCAACACAGAAGCAAATGCACTTTTGAAGCTTATTGAGGTATTTAATTCACTGCTCACATTAATGTTCAACTTCCCAGAATAAAAGGAATATTTATCTCGTAACTGAGCCGTGACAGAGCCAGAAGAGACAGGGACCCTGAGTAAAGCAACTATCAGATGAAAACAAACCATCTCTTCTTCCATTGCATACCTGGGGCGTTCACTGCTTGCTTTAAACCTTGGCAGCAAGACCAGCGTGTTGGCCAAAAGATCATTCTTGAAGCATCTTCTTTTGAAGGAATTACCTCCTTATCGGCTTCCTTCCCTCTTGTTTTTTTTTCCCCCAGGAGCAGCCCCCTTCATCTGCCTCTGTGCTGGTGAATACTGACAAATTGCCCTTAGCTTATATTTGAGAGATACAGTAGGCAAGGAGGCCCATACCTGGCAGGGAGGGAGAGGGAGGGGGAGAGAGAGATACAGAGAGAGAGAGAGAGAGAGAGAGAGAGAGAGAGAGAGATTGAGATTATATTTAGAGCCAACCACCCCCTTCCAGTTTACAAGGGCACACAGAGACACCACTAGTCATGGGAGCAAGCTATGTTCCTGTGTTTGAGTGGGAGACAGATCTGACTTTGATCCTTGGTCAAAGGGACCAAGCTTGAGAGAGCTTTGGTTTGTGTCACATGCCTACCTTGGGCATGTGAGGAGAAATTGTGATTAAAAACCTTCTAGAACATCCTCCCCTCAGGCTGGTATTTGGCAGCTCCTGAATAATATTTTAACATTCAGCTGTGAAGTTTCTGGTTTCCGAAAACTGCTTGGCCATTTGGGGTCAGCACAGATCACAAAGGGCTGGTTCCCTAAAGCAGTTCATGTTATTTTTAAATGGAAGTCTTTCTTAAAGTAGGCTCTTGTGGGAAACCAATTTATAAAACAGATGAAAGCAAAGGAACTCCAGAAAAAGGGGGGCAGTGAGCCAGGGACCCAGGTGGGCACTCTCCCTGAGGACTTGGCCCATCTAATAGTGGCCCCAGCACGATTGAAAACTGTTAACTACAGTACTGGAAGGAGAAGATGGGCTGTTTGAATTACAATTGATTGCTTTCTCTTTGAACGTGAAGATTTCCCACAGTTAACCTGGAGCCCTGTGGAATGAGTAGGTTGTCACCATGGGCAGTCCATTTGAACCCAGAGACATCCCCACTTCCTTATTGATCTGCATCTTCTTCCAAAATCCTGAGCCCACTTTGTGAATGAGATTATCTTAGTGCCTTAAGCCAGAGCTGATATTGCAGGCTCTTCAGGGGTGGAGGGCCGCCCCCCAACGAATGGAGAGGAGGTGAAAATGTGCTCTGTGTTTTAACTGGAAGAGGGGACGAAGCAATAGTTTATAATAAGACTGTGCTTTTAAAATTCTCTTCCTTTTCCTGTATTAAGTAGCTTTGCTTTTAATAACCCTCAGCTTACAGTTTGTTTTAGATCCTTCATACCGGTGCTGGCAGGACTCCAGTTCTGCACTCAACTCTGAATGTGGCATTCTCTAATAGCTCACGTGTGCTTAAGTTTGATTTGTTCTTTTTATGGGATTTAAGAGATAATCTATGAGGGTGATTAAAGATCGAGACAGGCTGCCTGGAGGTGGGGCTTTGGCCAAGTGCCTTGAAAACAGGGAAAGGGGGCTGGGACTTCCCTCCCAGAAAGTGATACCATGGGTGAGGTTTGGCAATGTGGACTCTGAGGACAGGTTAAAATTTGTGTCAGAGATATTGTCCCTGCCCTCACAGACATGATTGGGGGTCTTTATTCTGGGGTAAAAACCCCAGATCTCCCACTGTTCCTTCTGTGACCTTAGACAACTGACTTTTGACTCACTATGGTTTTGACATGCATTTCCCTAATCATTGAGTTTTTAAATTAGCATTGCATGCGATCTGTCTCCCCACCTGCCAGAAAAATTAAAATACCTATAAGTGTTCATATGTTATTATCTTATTTTCTGAAGTTTCCAGTTTGTGCTGTCTATTGGGGGAAGCAGACAGGTTAGGGAACACAGAGGGGAAGGACAACCTGTCAGAGGATCTATGAGCTCACTCCAGGTTGGCCATACCAGAATTGGGTGGCTCTTCATGTGGCCACAACACACAAGTCAGTCCCATGCTTAGCCTGTCCCCATGCCCTCCTTCCTCTTTATCCCTGCAGCTTTGTCCCAAGCAGAGGGTCTGCTCTTCTCCCAACTTAATATAGAGCCTGCTGCCCCATATCTTCCGGTCAGGAG
This sequence comes from Castor canadensis, assembly GCF_047511655.1. Lineage (NCBI taxonomy): Eukaryota > Metazoa > Chordata > Mammalia > Rodentia > Castoridae > Castor > Castor canadensis. The sequence continues at coordinate 6,032,929 of NC_133392.1, forward strand.
CTCTACCATGGCTAACTCTGTCCGCGACCTTGGTCACCTTGGTCAGATCACCCTACAGAATGGATCAGGCCTGTGCCCTGGCCTGTGCTTCAAAGACCAGCAGTGTCTTGTAACCTTGTGCTTTTGTGTACAGCCCTACCTCTGCCTAGGAATCATGTAGCCTGGAATGTGTGACAGACCCTCTTCTACACTGCTTCATGCCCATCAGCCAAGTTGCGGCCTCATGGGTCTCTGGGCAGCTGGTAGAGGAATGATGGGAAATGCCTTCAGAGCCTGGATGCTATACCCTCCTAGGAGAGTTTTAGCACATGGTGACAATGGGCGGGATGTATCCAAAGGATGGCAGCAGGCACCAGAGTCAGACAAGGATCCATGTAGACTAGGAGGTACCATTTTATCAGAGGATCCAGGGGACTGAGGTAGGAGCAATAGTCATGGGTTCCAGGTATCTGTAAATACAAGAATGTCAGAAACCAACCTAGCCCCAAGACTTGGTGGCTTATAGAACAGGAGGCATTTGTACAGCTCTAGAGTTCAGGGGTGGCAATGGTGGTGGTATTCTGCTTGCGTGTTTGGGATGGGCAAGCTGTCTTCTGGGACAGTGTCCTGTCAATCCAGCTGGTCTGAAAATGCTCCAAGGGCAGAAACAGAAATGCCCAAGTGCATGTCCAGACCAAAGCAAGTCAAATGGCAGAATTCTAGAGATGGGAAAATAGGCCCCACTTCTTGATGGAACAGCTGAAAGGTCATTGAAAACAGCGGGGTCCCCAGGGGCATGGGGTTTAGGAGCTCCTAATGCAATCCATCTGCCACATGACGGCCTATGTTTATTGACACCAACTCTACTCCCAGCAATTCACTGGGCATTCTAAGGATTTGTGCTGTTTTCTATAAGCACCCAATGAGGAAGCTACAAACATTCCCATTTGATAGATAAGAATAGTGGGAATGTTGATGATCTGGAAGATGGAGATTCTGTTTCCTACCCCAAGGTCTGCACCGGGGGCATGTTAAGTGCTCCACACCCCTATGCCTGGAATATTCCAATGGTCCAGTAAGCACCGGCTGCCCACTGCTCTTGAACTCCAAGACCAAGGACCGTGAGCGTCATGGAAGCCTCAGTGCACAGTAGTTTTAGGACCTGATAAATAGCTGTGGACTAGATGGCTGGCAACCTGTGGGGTCATGGCAAAGGTACACCTGAAGGTCAGACAGTCCTGGGTCTGATGCTGATTAGTCATTCATCAACCGTGGCACCTCTGGTTTGGGTGTCTGGAGAAGTGGTGTTTCTTTAAGGTTGTTCTTGAACTTTTCCAGTCCTGTCTCCTCCATTATGAATATTGCCAGTTTGTAAATCTTGGGTTGCTGGGGCTACTCTCCCAGGCTGTGTTCAGCTGCACAGAACATCTGCAGTCACACAAATGAAGATGGTGTCTGTCTTAACTGATGCCTGCCCTGTCTGCTTTTGCTACTTTAGTAGTGACTCAGTCCTTTGCCTGACTGTTTCATTCTTTCTGTGTGTCTTGGTGTTTATGCTATCTGTCCTCAATTTCAGTCCCTCACTGTTCAAGTTCTTATCCTTAAGGAAGGTCAGCGATCTCAAAGATAGGAAGGAGGAGGTAGGGAATTCAGATGGTAGGTGGCCCCTCTTTGCTGAGCACTTGCTTACTAAGTGCCAGAAGCCAGGCTGAGTATGCAGTGCCGAGCAAGACATCAAAGAATGCTGCTGAGCTGAAGTTTGTGTTCTTGTGTTCAGAGCAGACAGGAATCAAGTGGGCAGACAACAAGCAAAACTGCTGCAATGAGGAGACAAGAACCAAAGCAAAAGGAGACCTGCTTCTGATCACAAATGCTGAGCAGAAGTTTGTCATACAGGGAGCACGATAGGCTGCTGGAAGGTGTTTGTGCTTGGGTGCACAAAGCTCCCAAGGAAGGGAAATCCTGGCACATTCCTTCAGCTAAAAGGAAACCCATTGTGGCTTGATCCTGTTGGGGAAGAAGTAGTGGAAGAGAAAGTAATCGGAGAGGTGGGAAGGTCAGAGAGCCTGGAGGGCTGGGGAAACAGGGTGGCTCTTCTGTTTTGTGCAGGAAAAGTAGAACAAAGGGTTTCAAAGACAGGAGTTAGGTGTCCCATGCTGCTTTGTGAGAAAATAACTTGTGCATGCTTGGGAGGTTGCAGGTGCTGTGAGGCCTGACACCTGTATAATTTGGGCAACCATGTTTAAAAAGTGGAATACAAAATGACAAAGACAAAACCACTGGGCCCTCCTGTTGGTTTGGAAGGGTGCCAAGGAGTGAGGGCCGAAAGTTCACTTCCTTTGCTTCATGTGGAGCCCCCTTGATGGTGTGAGATACAGGAGGAAGACAGAAGAAAGGCCTGTGGCAGCTGTCATGGAGAGCTGGATGCACTCAGACTGGTGGTGTTGGAAATGGAGTTCAAAGGACTGGCTCAGAATCTGATGCAGATGGAGGTGGGATGGAGGGATTGAAGATGGTGATGCATCAACCCTTTCATTTCATCCTCTTGCTAGGTCCAAGGGGTGCTAATGCTCATTTCAGTCCAAAAGTAAGGGAAGTGATGCTGGGGTTTCCGGTAACTGCCCAAAGTCTCAGCGTGACTAAGCCATGGGTATGGATGGAGAACCTTGTTGGTCTACCAGCACCTGCCTGGAAGCTATTGTCACCATGCTGCTCGGGGCTCCAGAGCAGAGACTTGTGGTGGTCACCGTTGACTTTAGACCAGACACACCAGGGCCCATCAGATAGATTGGAGCAGAGGCTCTGACCTGTTTTTTTGTGGTACTGTCATTTGAGTCCTCATGGGGCAGTTTTTGTCCTTCTTCACTTTTCTTCTCCCTCCTCCTATGCTCTTCCCACTCCCGCCATCTCCAACCCCAGGGTCCTTCTGCTGCTTTTTTGGAGCCCTGCCTGGGCCGTCTCATCTGAGGCAGTCACCTCTCCTTCCTCCTCTGTCTCCCACCCAATCTCTATCAGCTCATTTACAGAGTGACTCACTGAGGCCACAATATGTCCTTTTCATCAGCATCTTCAGGACTCATACACAGAGGGATGAAGTTGCTTTTATTGTATGGTTTCTCCTGTGCGTGCAGAGCTGCAGGCTGGCGAGGTGCAGGGGGACTGGGGAAGTTAAACTGTCTACCTCTGCTTTCTTGTTATTAAAACAGGGCAGTGATAGTTCTTGCATCATGGGGACATTGAGAGGATTAAATGGGGCCATGCTGACACAGTGTCTCAAATATACTGCACATGCAGGTGGGTGGTGTTTATAATATCTATATTTTAAGAGGAAAGAAATATGAACAATGTCCTGTAGCTAATGTCAGATAAAACTGAGGTACATTTACAAGTTAAGAGAAGCTGGTGGATGCAATGAAGTTTATAGACAGTCTTTGGGGTCTGGAGACCCTTCCACCTCCACATTCACCTTCCCTTGCAGCTGGCATTCATCAACCCTGCTCTGCCAGGCTCCATCTCTGGACAGAGCCTTATAGGATTGGTGGCTCATGTTTGCTGAATACCAAGTACAGCTGTGAGTTTACTGATGCGGACGGATCTTGTATCCACATGGAATACAAAACATCCATAGTTATTTTATTTATAAGCCCATTTTTGTACAAATCCCTTGTGAGCTTCCATTTTTTTGGATAAGTTTAACTAAAAATTTAAATAAATGGAATTCAAACTTACTTCGAAAACTTTTCCTCTTTCAAGTCACAGCATAAAGAATAGCTCCCTTCAGATCTCTGCATCTGTCGGGCAGCTGGAAGCTCCATCCCCTGTTTTTGCTTGTAACACCTGCCATTTGTCTCCATGCAGACATTTCTTGATAATTGAGATGTGTTGTGCGTGAGGCAGGGGCCTCATGCAAGGCTGCCCAAGGGATGGTCTCTGGCCAGCTGCTCCCCCTTCATTAGAATGTGTCCATCAGATACTGCTCAGGAGAAACCCTTGCCAGAGGGAGTTTGCCTCTGTCATCCTATTAGATAGGATAAGCTGGGCTTCTTCTTCCCTAGATAAAAAGCTGGAATTAGCATTTAAGAAGCCGTTGTCATAAAAGTTTTCACCCTTCACAATTAATCCAGGAAGAGGTCAATGATGGCGGATTAATGCTACAGAAATCAGCCTTCATCATTCATGAGCAGTTAGGGCCTAAATGCCACATCTGAAGGCTGCCTCTGCCTTCCAGTCCTGATGAGGATGTAATTGTATGGAACACTGGCTTGTGTTTGGAATCTTAATTTGTCACAAGGAGTCCTTTTAAGACCCCAGATTCTTACAGAAGGACCATTCAGCAATCTCTTCAAAGGCCATGGTGTGCCAAGGACAGAGCAAATGGCTGCCTGCAGAGCAGTGGGATGTGTGTATGGCGTGGAAGTGGGGAGGCACACAGGTAGCATGGTGTTTGGGAGGCACAGAACACATCCCAGAGCCCACCTCCTTTGGAAGGAACTGGGTTACCTGCTTAGCCTGGTCCCCAGAGAAGCTGTGAGGACTAGATGAAGCAAGGGCAGGCATGCTTGAGGCTGCAGAGATGCCTAAGTCAAGAGGGGTAGCTGCCAGAATTCAGAACTGTCCACTTAGCAAAACCACCTCCAAGTTACTTACTGAATGACTACTGCTGAGAGTCAGAGTCAGTGGAGCACATTGGTATCCCAGAGGCTGACCCCCCACCAAGATTATCACCCTCTCCTGGGCTCCACTTGGTGTCCCCAGTGACAGAACTCAAGCAGAAGCCTCATCATTTCTTTATTTGTGGAGAGTCCATGAAATAGTGACAAACTTAGCAACCAGTCACCCAACTCCATCCTATCCTTTTCATCCATGTATCCACCCATCCAGCCAGCCAACATCTAATAAATGCCAGCTTTGAGAGAGGCCTTGCAAAGTACATAAATAAATAAATAAGACACCTGCATTGACATTTTGAAGGCCCTTCAGAGAATGGACCTTTGGAGAGCTTAAGAATGTCAAAGCCAAAGAGATCTTGGGGATTTCCCTGTGAGATTTAGCCAATAGGAAAACTAAGCTATTAAGCAGATGAGTGACCCTGCCTGGCAGGGCTGGAAGCCAGGACTCTGCTACCAGTTGAGGAGTTTTCACACGTCACACAGAGGAACCCATCTTCATGGTAGGAATAAATGTATGCTTTATAGATCGGGTATAATTCCGTGCATTTTCTTCAGAGACACATACTATTTTTGACAAAGAGAATAAGCAGATAACATATTCAGGGAAAACTGGTCCAGTATGTTGGGAAATAAGCCAGGTATATTCACTCTCACATGAAAATGGGCTCTGCCGAGCAACTAGGATCTGGGTTTCCTCTGCTGGGGGCACAAAGGAAGTGGAAGTGCCCACTCTTGCCTGTGAGCTTCTACTGTGCCTTCAGCAACCAAAAGGTTAAGTGAACTAGGAGTGATTTTTCTCTAACAGTGAATCTCCCTGTATCACTGCCTGAGGTTTAAGAAAAACAAATGAACAAACAAACAAAACCTCAACAACTCTGCGATGACTTCTGGACTAGAAGAAGGAACCATATAGAGATAAGAAGTTTGCTCCCTTGCAGACCTCCCTTTGGATATCACTTTCAGTAAATCAGATGTCATTTCATTGCTATTTCACCAATGGGGACCATAACAAGGTTTTCCTAGTCATCCACAAGACGTGCTAAGGAGGAACTATTTCTAGAAACTAAAACAGTCAGTTATCTCCAGTATTCTTTTAAAAAGTCACCATTTGTATATGGCTGACCTGGCTTCCAAGCCTTAATTAAATTTAGCAGGATGGCATTTGTCATGGTAGCCAATGGAGCTGCTGGATGGAAATGTCCTTGTAGGCGAGAAGAATTTAGAAGTTTTGACAGCCTCAAGGACAGCTATGCTTTCACTTAAAAATCAAGGTTACATGCTCCTGGTGAAGCACTTTTAAAGTCGACCCCGTTTCTTTAATTGCCAGCACCAGCCTACCCAGGAAGCCTGCAGCAATGGCACCAATATAGCTCAGGTTATTGATCCCTGTGATTCAGTGTTTCTGCTCAAGGCATATTTCAGCACTTTCAACAGATCAGCACAATAGTTCAGGGATCAATCATTATTTCTCCCACTGATCCATTTTAATTGTGATATCAAAGACACAGTAATCCCTTCTTAAGTTGGAAGAATGTATCTGAAGCCAGTGTAAGTTTTTTGTCACAGTAATGAGTCTTTCACACATGAGTCAAGGGTCCTAAACTGACCCCAAACACCCAGCAGCCCTGAACTTAATGGAAGTTTCTAGTCAGCAGTTCATCAGCCAGGTGACCTCTTTCCCTCCCTCTTCATCTAGACCACTGTGGGTTCTGGGAGGTAAATGGTCCCAGTAGGACACAAAGATGCAACTCATAAAGCAACAACCCCTCTCCAGGATTTGCCTGGGGTGAGGGATGGACAGGGGTGCTGAGGTGATGCTCCCCACTTCCATGAGAAGCTGTCCTCACCTCAATGGAGAGGGGGCTCCTTCCCCAGGAAAGGAGATACACTTGCGCCTTCCCACATTTTATAAAGGGATCCAGAATTCCCTGGAAGGACTCTAACCTCAAAACCATCCACTACAGGGACTGTGGATTACCATAACATTTCTGGCCCACAGAGGAACAAAACGATTGGATTCCAGTCCTCAAGCTAATTGCCGTGCTGCCACCTATCCTCTCCATTTTGAGGCTCTAATATCTTTAGAAAAAATGTGAGAAACAGCAAAAGGTGAAGTCAGCCAACCTGAAAAGAATGTGGACTGGCTCTACCTTCTGCTATCTCTCTGCCACCTTCTGCTTTCTGACGTTTTCCTGGATACGTCACACTAACCAGACATGAGAAAGGAGTCCTGAAGAACACACCCTAAAAGATTACTCTTCCCTGGGTAACCTTCCCAAAGCATGCTCCCTTGGATACTAGTTAAGTGGGATGTTGAATACTTGTTATATTTTTTTAAAGTGTCCCTTGGTCAAGTCAGTTTGGGAGGTGACACTTGGTACTGGATGGGCTGTTTACTGAGGCCACTTAAAGTCTTCAATATGTTACTGTGCATATTTCTGCAAGCCTGCATGACTTTTCCATGACACAATGACACATTTTGCAGGACAAGTGTCACAAAGAACACACATTAGGAAGTGCTGGTCTGGACATGAGATTATCTGGAGCTGAGACATCTATTTGCTAAACATCTGGGCTAGACTGGGCCGGGAATGATACCTGTCTGCTTCAGTACTATCTCTGAGATTTCAAGAGGGAAGCCTGTGTGTGTGTGTGTGTGTGTGTGTGTGTGTGTGTGTGTGTATGATTCTGGGGGCTCACCAGGCACTTTCCTCAGCACCCCTCAGCTCTCTACATTGGTGTCCTTCAATTGAGCATGAAATACATGTATCTCTCAAAAGAAACCATCTGTGCTAGAAGCAGGGGCATCTAGTACATTGTGCAGGAAATGCTGGAGGGCAAGTGCAGAGTGGATATTTGCTCATCTCTGACTTCCCAGAATCCTCTCCCTTTCCCATCAGCATATGAGATTCTTTCTAGGGCTGCCTCTACCCACAGCTTGCAGACTATTGGGAATATATCTGCATCCTATCCCCTCCTGTGGAAGGTGAAGAGGTCTTTAGGCAGATTTTTCTACCAGATCTTTCCTTTTCCTGCTCTGAACACTCAGTGTAAGTCCAAAAGGTAGCTCATGTATGCTCTTTTCTGGGGCTTTAACTTTGGAACGAGTAACATAAGGACAACACAAACCATAACACACATTTTGGTTCCATGTTCTTCTACCTGTCTGCTTGGCAATGAAACCATTCCTGACTCTGCTGCTTTGTTCCCACAAGCCCACTTAGCTCGTGCCAGGTGCCAAGTCTGTTCTCAGTCTTCTTAGTGATTCTGTGAGCTCCCAAATCCCATTGGCTTAGGTTAGCCAGAGGCAGTTCCTGATGAGACCTCTTAATGAAAACAAGGCAAAAAAGATACTGTGTTGTATTGTCTTGTAGTCACCGTGCAGGGCTGGCACTTGAAAAACAGACAGTGAGATTTCAGTGGATATTCGCTGACTCAATCAGCAAAGTTCCTCATTTCTTTGCATTATGGGGATAGACCCCCAAATACAATGATGGGGCTTTTTGTTAAAACATATTTGATAAATGCCCACTATGTTTTAGTGATTGTTCTGGGACCTGGGACCATATTCTTGAGCAACCAAAGTCCCTGTCACACGGAGCTCTCATTCTACCTGTGGAGAAAGAGAAATAAGGAGGCAAACTGCCAGGGGGTAGTGAGTTCTGCAAAGAAAAACAAAACCATGTATGTAGGTAGAGTGAATCGGGGTGCCCTACCTCATATTGAGTGTCTGAGAAGGCACCTATAAAGGTGCATTGAGAGACCTGAGTGACAGGGGAAGTGAGCTATGCAGAGAGGACAGACCCCCGAGGCCAGATATGCACAGAAGGTTTGAGAACAGCTCAGAGGCCAGCCCAGGGCCAATGAAAAAGGATGTAGTGAGCTCATACTCATGGGATGGGGTTGTCCTGTGGCCATCAGGAACCAGGGAAGGTGTGAGCAGGGGAGGGCATGCTTTTACCTGATTTAAATACAGGATCCTGGAGTCCTCAGTGATATCCAGCTGCAGGTTCATCTAGCAGGTCTGGGAGCTGTTGGACAAGCAGGATTAGCCCTGAGCTGTTTCCTCTAACTTTTGTGTCTCCTATGGAAGACAGTTACATAGAATACTTTGAAATCAAATTATATTGTTAATACTGCATATGAACTTTTCCAATATGGCTACTCAGCTTGTGGCAGTAAAGAGTGTGTATGAAAATATGTGCTTGCACATGTACGTTTTAAATAATTTTATGACAAGTAGGAATCTGGAGGGTCATAGAAGTTTCCTTGCATGGTAGGGGTGTGTGCACTTTTCTGACTATGGCATAGTTGGGGCTGTGAGAGTGAGGGCCCTTGTCTGCAACAGGAGCATTCTGGGCTCCTCAGTGAAGAAGCTCCCTGTCATTCAGGATTCTAGGGAGATGGAGACCCCTAGATAGTGGGCAAAGAGAGTGAGGGACTAAAGACGCTGGGAAGAATTTCAGAGAGTGAGGTCTCTCAGCCTGGACACTGTTGACATTTGGGAACAGGTGCTTCCTTGTGGTGGCAGCTGTCCTGTGTACTCTTCATTAGTTGTATCCCCAGCCTCTGCCCCACTCTAGCATCTTCTTCCTCCAGTTATGGACACCAAGATTGTCTACAGCCATGGGCAGAGAAGTCCTGGAGATGCAGTTCCACCCCCTGGTTGAGAACTACTATCACAGAGTACTGAGGTTTAAGTACCTGACTCACAGTGGGGAGAGGGGAGCACTTTCCCTCCTTGAGAGAGAGCGCAGAGGGTTTAAAGAGTGGAAAGTTGTATCCCTCCTCATAAAATTATTTATCAGTTGAGCTACTGAGGTAGAGAGACATGGACCACTACTATGTCCTGGGGACTGGGCTGCAGTCAGTGTGAAGAGAGCCAGACAAACTTCCTACAGACTGTTCTATACCACACGCAAAGTGTTGTGATAGGGACATGGCCTGGGTACAAAACAGGGGTGAAGCACCTCAGCAGCCCATGGGAGGGATGGGCCAGGAGGATGTGGGCTAACTGGGCAGTTGAGGTTTCTGGGGGTGAGCCAGTTGGGATGGGGATTGGGCTACGGCAAGGATGGTAGAAGGGGTGGAGTAAAACATGTTCACAGGTTACAGTTTGAGAGGGAGTGCCCAGCATTTAGTATTGTTGAACTGTGAGATTACTGCCAAGCACGAGTAACTGTGTATTGATGAGTTAAAGCAAAGTCAGGGGAATTCTTTTTAAATTTTCCTTATTTATACTATATTAATCATTTAGAGAAATTTTTATGAATACCAAGAATAAGTGGAGTGGCCTCAGAAAAAATAATCCATAAGATTGCTAGGCTGAAATAACCAAATTAAGGACTCTTATTCATGACAGATACCACTAAAAATAAATATACCATATGTCATCATTATCATAATAAACAATCAACATATTAGTTCTTTCCTTGCACAAGGCACAGATGGTGACAATATAGAAGAAGAAAATTTGAAATAGATATGACTTCATTCACTTTTGCAAATATTGATTGAGCACAAGCTGTGAGCTAGTCATGTACCATCTTCCTATGAAGATAAACTCTATGTTGTCCTTGACCTGAAGTGTCACAGGTCTGACTGAAGTCAAATAGCTATGTTTATGTTTTATCAAAGAAGTGCCATACAAATTGATAAGAAAACACATCACTCTATCAATGTACCAGGGACAAAAGAGGAGACCTAACTGGAAAACACATTAAAACGTCTCCAACCTCATTAAGTGTAAATTAATTCATAATTCATTCATTGAAACTGAATATTGTCACAGTGGCCATGTAAACTACTAGACTGCACTGGGAAGAAAGAATTCCGTAGAAGGAAAACAACACTGCTCTTAAAGATGTTCATTGCTGTGTTATCTAGTCTGAGAAGAACCAGGAGCAATCTAAAAGCATGGTAGTAGTGAAAAGATCAAGTAAATTTTGGCAATATATTCAATCTCTTGTTGCATTTATTTAAATGGGAATTATGAAGAAGTTGCAATAGTATAGATATGCTAAAATGCTTATGTCAAATTAGAAAGTTAAAAATGACTAACAATATGCATGAAATAAAAACTAGGCTGAGATACATCAGATTTATACTTGTTGACTTTCTTGGGAATAGAGATGACTCCTCCCATTCATTGACTGAAATTTATGAAATATTTTAATGCTCAAAAGTTTAAAACCAAGCAAAATATAAATAAATGGTTAACAGTGCATCTTTCTAGCCTTTTCCTCCTCTCTGGCCAGTAAAAATATTTTGGATTTGATGGTTTTTCCCTTCCTCTCCCCATTCTCCAAGGAGGGTCTTCTATTTTTTTTCTGGCTTCTGAGAGGGAAAAGTGTGTGGGCTAAAATGGAGGGAGAAGGTGCTAAAAAGTAGAGTTCAAGAAATGCAAATGAAGTTGTTGAATCAATTTGAAATTCCTTTAATTTCAGTGGAACTTGTTTTTTTTGCCCAGGACAGTGAGGTGAGGAATTGCATGGCTGACACTATGATAGTGTAAACTTTCAGTGTAGTCACCCAGAGAATCTCAAAGAGGCCACTGAAATGGGGTGTGGGGGACAATGGTCCTGAGCCAGTTAGACAGTTGTAGAAAGACTTGATTCTAGGTGGAATGTAGACCTAAATGTAAATGCTAAAACGAAAAGGTTTCAGAAAATGATGTGTGAAATAGTTTCACAACTGTGGAGTGAGGAAAACACAAAGCACTACCTGTAAAAAAGGTGCAGAGTTGGATTATCTTAAATTAAATTAAAGTAGAAGACTAAGCTTATCAGAATTATACTGTGTAAGATAATAAAAACACGAGCTGCAGGATGCCAGATAAGAATTTATTATATATGAATCACATACAAATGCAATTGAATATATGATGTATTACATATATATATTCATGTGATGCAAAGGGTTTTTAGCCAGTATTTAGAATGTGTAAGCAATTTCTAAAAATTCAAAAATATGGTGATAGTGTGCTTTGAACTCAGGGCTTTATACTTGCTGGTATATGTTTTACGACTTGAGCTACATCCCAACCCATTTTTAGCTTAGGTTATTTTTCAGGTAGGATCTCAAGTTTATGCCCAGACCAGCTTTCAACCTGGATTCTCTTATCTATGCTTCCCCTGTAGTTGGGACCAAAAGCATGCATCACCATACCTGGCATATTGACTGAGATGAGGTCTTGGTAACTTTTGGCTCTGTCTTGTCTCAATCCTTTCAATCTCTGCTTCCCAAAGTAGCTGGAGTTACAGACATGAGCTATCACACATGGCTCTAACAATACAGATTTTAAAAGGCCATAGACTACAATATGCCCTTCATGAAGGAGGATATCCAATGACCCATTAATAGATGAAAAGGTTCTCAAGATTATGAATCATCAGGGAAACACAAATTAAAACTGTGATGAGATATCACACACCCAAATGGATCAACTCAAGTAGAAATTTTCAAGTGTTGATAAGGATTTGGAGCCGTTGGAATGCTATGCACTGCTCCAGGGAGTAGGCATTGGCTCAGTTACTTTGAGAAACTGCTGAGCAGTGGGCACCGACGATGACCCTGTGATACTCTATGACCAGGTACTGAGCACTTCCGTGTCTTCCCAGCAGGAACACTGCCTCTGTCCTGGAAGACATGCATCAGAATGTCACGACAGTGTTTCCCAGAATAGGCAGCAATGGGAAAGAACCCAGGAGTTCATCAATAGTGAAATGCATAAACACTGCGGCAACAAGAGGAACCAGTACTGCCACACACTGCAAGGCAGTGTCACAAAGCTAAGGAGTCAAATGCAAAGGAGCAATTATCATGCGCTCTCACTGTGTCCCGTTCCCAGCAGGCCAAGTGAAGTTCTGGTTCTGTTAGAAGTCAGGATGATTAACTTGGCTGTGAACATGAAGAGGAGGTGCATAATGGCGGCTTAGACTTTTCTTTTTAATCAGTGTCGTGATTTCCCAGATGTGTTCACTGCAAAAAAAAATTACCAAGTTATGCACATGCAATTCGTTCCTTTTTTTGTATGTATGAATTCTACCTCAATAAAAAGGAATTGAGGTTGGTTGACTTACAGAGCAAAGGCGATGGTGCTTGATGAATGTCTTTAAGCAAATACAGGATTTTATTTAAAACGAGAAAGGAGAGGTCTAGCTCATATCTGAGCAAACAAATATAAATTAAAGTAATGGAGCATTTGGCCAGGCACGAGGGAGGATTTCTCAAGAACAGGGATGATTCAAATACAAAATGGTTTGTGGGGACACAAGGGGGAGGCCTCTGCCTTAGATTTTTTGGTGGGAATGTTCGGCACCCTTCACCAATGGTTTGGAGTTTCCACACCAATGTCAGGTGCATGACCAGATAAAAATAGCGTATTTCATTGATTCTAAGATGCACATTTTGTCACTTTTTAACTTCTGTGCAATTGAGATGCTTCACATAGTAAACAGCCCTTCACAATTAATGGTAGTGTCTGTCTTAGGTCCAAGAAATAATGGTGCATGAATATAAGATTGTAAGATTGAAAGGCACCTTCAAATTGATAAAATACAGTAATAACATTACTTCTAGCTTTAAGATTCCCTCCTAAGCCTCACAGGGAGGGAAGCTTATTCCCTTAGGAAACATTTTCTGTCCTTATGGAGGACAGCTCCACAAGAGGGTCAGAGGGGCCTCGTCCATTATGGGCACTCAATAAACATTAAACATCAGCCATGGCCCACGGCCAGCTCCGAATAAAAATTGGCATATGTTCACATTTATTGCTCATGGATGTTGTGACTCATAATCTCTCTCTCTCTCTCTCTCTCTCTCTCTCTCTCTCTCTCTCTCCTTCTCTCTCACAGTGTAAGCTATGCTCATAAGGGCAAACCCAAGGTGGACAGAGGGAGAGCCCATTGCAGATGATTTTCACTGTAGAGGTACACAGTGTGATGAGGGAGCAGATGAGCCTGGCAAATCTCATCTGAGAGAGGAGCCCGGGCACAGACAAGCACACAGGCTTTGAAATCTGAGCTCCGTGCCCTAGCAAAGACCTTACAAACCATCTAGTAAATGACATAGTGTGTTGAGAATTAGTTGAGGAGCTTTGTGTGTCTGTGTGTGTCCATACCTAAAGCTGACTATTTAACAATGCCACATACACCTGCTGAGAGGACTGGCTCTGGGCTACAGCAGCCTCAAGCCCTAGCCATGATGGCTTGACCTAGTTGTTTGGGGGAATCCAAACCAGTCATTATCAGTGGGAAAGCACAGCATCTCTGCATAGGTATTTAGGTCAGTGGTGTTGTCTTGCTGTAGGACACATGACCCACTGTGATGCTCATTCTTGCCCATCAGCAAGTAGAGCACTCTTCTCATTGGTACCCTGGGGAAAGGATTAGACATCAAGAACTTGTCCTATGGCATTCTCTGGTTGGAGATCGAATTAAATCAAGCACCTGGAATTTTCTCAGTTGGGGTGGGGCATAAGTGGCTAGAGTAGTTTGGGGAAACTAAAGAGTTAGCAGGTCAAAGAAAACTCACCCAGTGTATATAGAGAAATTTTGTAGTAGTAACTTGGGCACAATGTGTTTTTTATTTTATGTCTCTTTTGCTTATAAGGAAGAGGAGGAAGTTTCTAAGGGTAGTTGGTTTGCTTTTCTGACAGCAAACGGTGTTGGGTAGACACCCAAATTCACAGACTTTAGTCCACCATTAACATTGTCTTTCAAGTTAGATTAAACCTGTCTGGCTAGAAAGAAGAGGTGTGAGAAGCCAGAGGAAGGCAAGTCACATATTGATGTTGTAGGCCCTATTTGCCAGGGCACTGAATGTCACAGGAACCAGGAGGAAAGACTTGCTATTATTTTTCTTTCTGCCTGAGATTCAGTTAGGAGGAGATGAGCAAAGAGCAAGGAGCAAAAGGTTTCGCTCTTCAGGTGGTGTAAATTGCTACAAGCTCAGCTTTAATTATGAATAATTATTAGTTAAGGAGATGGATCATACAGACCAGAAAGATGAGGCTCATAAGACCCAAGTTCCACTGTGGCCTCCAGAGTTATGTTAGTGGACAAAGAGCCACCACATTGCCCATCAAGAGAGTGCTGGAGGCTGCCAGGTATTCATGCTGCATGTCCACTTGGACACTTGGGCCTTTGCCTGTATCCATCTCACCTCTCTTCTTTGGAAATCCTCCCAAGGCCTAGCTCATAGGCCACCTCCTCCATGAACAATTGGATGCCAGGCTCTGGTAGATTCAGGGAAGGAAAAATCATGTTTGGATGTATTTCTCCCCTACCTCCTTCTCCAGAGCTCATGAAATTCTTCAGTTGAGTCCTGAAAACCATTCTCCTGGGATGGTTTTCCCTGCTGCTTGTTGGAAGAGTGTCAATGCAGAAATGGAATCATAGGTGACTGCAAATGCTTGGTTATTAAGTTCAAAAGACCTTGGCTTAAGTGTGAGGGAAACAGATTTGGATGTGCATTTACAGAGGTAGTTTGTTTTACCCCCAGAGTAGATAAAGCACTCAGACTTGGAAGGAGAGCCTGCTCAGACAGGAACAGCAAAGATCTGGCAGATCAAAAGTATTAGCACTTAAGGGGATATAACATATGACCAGCCAATTGTCCACTAAAAAAACAATGCTCATTTGTGCCCTGAGATATTGGTCAACCCCACATCCAGCCATATTGAGGGATGTTTTCCTGCTCAATAGTATAGGACATTCAGATATCCCCATCACTAATGCAAGACCTTGGATACCAATAAAGATGGTGGCAAACTGATGGGAAGGTCCTGGCAGATGCTGAATTGGAACCACCTAGAAATTGCTTGGGGAGACCATGAATAAATGACTTGTCACTGAATGTTTTCAGAGCCTGATCTTCAGCCATTTGGACTTTTCTTTGTCTCTTTAACTCCCATAATCCCCTTCTCCATCTTCTGTGGAAACTATTGCAGTGATCTGACTAAAGACTTTATCTGGAAGATGGCGACTAGAGGGAGGAAGCACAAAACGTGCTCCCTAAAGTAAAATCTTGGAGAGACACTGGAGATACACCTTACAGGAAAAACCACTGAGAGGAGGCAAAACTTTGACTCCTCCACACCCCCAGCCTTTGCATAGCATCTCCACTTCACATCAAACAGAGAAACCAGGAGGGCTCCCACGCTGCAGATACCAGCACCCAGACCACTTGGGAAGATGCAGACCACAAGGTCAGCTAAGTGGCACACGGTACTCCCACTGACAACCCTGGGCCAGATCAGCATAGCCCCCTTGTCAGACTGACCCCCACCCAGGGAAAAAAGAGAAACCGAATAATAAGCAATAACAACAAAAAAGACATGTAGCAAAGAGGGCAGGGCGCCCTGAGCGTCGAAGCAGGGGGAGGGGAAATCCCTCCTAACAAGCCGGCTGGAAAGGCAGGAGCAGCAGCACACACCCAGCAATCAGGAGCAGGAAAGCTCATAAAAGTGGTGGTGGGAAGAAAACTCCACAGGAGAGGGGGGAAGGCCCACTTCCCATGTGAGCTGTAAATAAACACGCAGGCCTGAGAAAGCGGGTGCAGTGTCACCTCCCCCAGTGTGCTTGGAAAGGGGAAAGCTTGTAGCAGTGCTAGTCGCATAGGAGAACTCTGAGTAAACAAAGCCTGAGGGGCCAGGTGAGTGTTAAGGTCACTCCTGAGATCTGCATAAATAACGCCTCCAGCAACAGCAGGCTGACAGCAGCAGGCAGGTGAGCTGCAGCCACAGATACCATTCACAGAACTGTCTCCAGACTCTTTTTTTTTCTACCTCTCTCTCTTCCTTTGATGAGACAACAACCGAATTACACCTGCATGCTGAAAAACGTGCGGAAACTGTATTGCATTTGAACTTGGGACACTTTGTGGTGTTTTCTTGTTGTTTTTCCCCCCCCCCTTTGATGAGACCATAACAGAACTACTTCTGAGACACCATTTCCAGGATTGGAGCCTGAGGGACTAACACCAAAATTATTAAGACTGAAACTTTATTGCATTTGAACTTGGAGATTTTTTAAATTTTAATTTAATTTAATTTTTTTCCTCAATCCTCTCTCTGTCTCTCTAATGTCTGTTCAGCTTACTGTTGGTTATTACACTCTCACTCCCTGTTTATATCTTTGAAACTTTTTTGTTTTGTTTTTTTACTTGTCTGTTTATTTGTTTTTCCCTTTTTCTTTACATTCTTTGCTTTCCCTCTCCTCTCACTCTTCCATTCTAAATATCAACATTATTATTATTACAAGCTAGAAAATACTTAATTGCACACAGTACAGGGACAATAAAAATACCAAGGGCAATGACAGGAAGACAGAAAAAAACAGGGAAACCAGTTTCCCCACAGCAAAAAATTAGTACAGGAACCAGAAGGAAATGAAGAAAACAGATACTCAGATCCAGACTCCAACAAAATGAAGATAAACTATGCCAAGGAACCCAATGAAGCCCACAAGAATAATCTAAAAGAAGAAATCCTACAGGTAATCAATGAGAATTTTATAGAGATGATACTGGATAGGGTCAACCAAAAAGTACAGGAGACACTCAAGAAATTCCAAGACAACAAAAATAGAGAATTTGAGAAAGCACAAGAAGAAATAAAGGAAACCATAGAAGCACTGTATAAACACTAAAGTAAAACAAAGAACATGATTAATAAAGAGATAAAATGAATTCAGGATGAAAATAGACAACATTAAAGAGGAAGTGACTCAGGATATGGAAAACATCAGAAAAAAGAACGAAACAGAACTACAAGACAAAATGGAAGGCCAATCCAGCAGAATAGAACAAACAGAAGACAGAATCTCAGAACTTGAAGATGAAATGGTAATTAAAGGAAAAACCAAAGAACTATTAATTAAACAACTCAAGACCTGTAAAAAGAAAATGCAGGAACTCACCGACTCCATCAAAAGACCAAACCTGAGAATCATGGGCATCGAAGAAGGAGAAGAGGTGCAAGCGAAGTGAATGTGTAATATATTCAACAAAATAATAACAGATTTCTAGAGAAATCTATTCCCATACAGATGCAATAGGCCTCCAGAACACCAAACAGACCAGACCAAAATAGAACTACTCCACGACATATCATCATTAAAACAACAAACAGAGACCCAAGAAAGAATACTGAAGGGTGTAAGAGAGAAAAAACAAATAACATACAAAGGTAAACCCATCAAAATCACAGCAGACTTCTCTACAGAAACATTAAAAGCAAGAAGAGCTGGGGGTGAGGTCTTCCAGGCACTGAATGAAAATAACTTCAACCCCAGGATACTCTACCCAGCAAAACTATCATTCAAAATAGATGGAGCAATAAAAGTCTTCCATGATAAGCAGAAACTAAAACAATATGTGACCACAAAGCCACCACTACAAAAGATTCTGCAAGGGATTCTACACACAGAAAGTGAAACCCAACATAACCATGAAAGGACAAGCAGCACCAAACCACAGGAAAAGAAAAAGCAAGACAGTAGAGAGTAACCTCAACTTAGGTACACACAATCAAACCTTCAAACAACTAACACAACTAAATGACAGGAATCACCACATACCTATCAGTACTGACGCTTAATGTTAATGGACTTAATTTCCTCATCAAAAGGCACTGTTTGATGAAATGGATTAAAAAGGAAGATCCGACAATTTGTTGCTTACAGGAGACCCATCTCACCAACAGAAATAAGCATAGGCTTAGGATGAAAGGCTGGAAGAAGATTTACCAATGGCCCCGAAAACAGGCAGGAGTAGCAATTCTTATCTTGGACAAAGTAGACTTCAAACCTACTTTGATCAAATGAGATAAAGAAGGACATTCCATACTAATAAAAGGGGAAATAGACCAGAAGGAAATAACAATTATCAACCTGTATGCACCCAATGTCAATGCACCCAATTTCATCAAACATACCCTGAAAGACCTAAAAGCATATATTAACTCCAACACAGTGGTTGTGGGAGACTTTAATACCCCATTATCATCAATAGATAGGTCATCCAAACAAAAAATCAATAAAGAAATCCAAGATCTAAAATATACAATAGATCAAATGGACCTAGTTGATGTCTCCAGAACATTTCATCCAACCTCTACAGAATATACATTCTTCTCAGCAGCCCATGGAACCTTCTCCAAAATAGATCATATCCTAGGGCACAAAGCAAGCCTCAGCAAACATAAGAAAATAGAAATTATACTATGCATACGATCAGATCACAATGCAATAAAAGTAGAATTCAACAACAAAAATAAAGACAAAAAACATTCAAACAGCTGGAAACTGAATAACACATTGCTTAATGATCAATGGGTCATTGATGAAATAAAAGAGGAAATTAAAAAGTTCCTGGAAGTCCAATGAAAATGAAAACACAACCTACTGGAACCTATGGGACACAGCAAAGGCAGTCCTGAGAGGAAAGTTTATAGCCATGAGTGCATATATTAAAAAGACTGAAAGATCCCAAATCAATGACCTAATGATACATCTCAAACTCCTAGAAAACCAAGAACAAACAAATCCCAAAACAAATAGAAGGAGAGAAATAATAAAAATAAGAGCTGAAATCAATGAAACAGAAACCAAAAAAACCATATAAAGAATTAATGAAACAAAAAGTTGGTTCTTTGAAAAAATAAACAAGATCGATAGACCCCTGGCAAACCTGACTAAAATGAGGAGAGAAAAAATCCAAATTAGTAGAATCAGGAATGCAAAAGGGGAGATAACAACAAACACCATGGAAGTCCAGGAAATCATCAGAGACTACTTTGAGAACCTATATTCAAATAAATTCAAAAATCTTAAAGAAATGGACAGATTTCTAGATACATATGATCATCCAAAACTGAACCAAGATGATATTAACAAACTGAATAGATCTATAACACAAAATGAAATTGAAGCAGCAATCAAGAGTCTCAGCAAATAGAAAAGTCCAGGACCTGATGGATTCTCTGCTGAATTCTATCAGACCTTTAAAGAAGAACTGATACCAACCCTCCTTAAACTATTCCACGAAATAGAAAGGGAAGGAAAACTGCCAAACACATTTTATGAAGCCAGTATTACACTTATCCCAAAACCAGGCAAAGACAACTCCAGAAAGGAGAACTATAGGCCAATCTCCTTAATGAACACTGATGCAAAAATCCTCAACAAAATAATGGCAAACAGAATTCAACAACACATCAAAAAGATTATTCACCACGACCAAGTAGGCTTCATCCCAGGGATGCAGGGGTGGTTCAACATACGAAAATCAATAAACGTAATAAACCACATTAACAGAAGCAAAGACAAAAACCACTTGATCATCTCAATAGATGCAGAAAAAGCCTTTGATAAGATCCAACACCACTTCATGATAAAAGCTCTAAGAAAACTAGGAATAGAAGGAAAGTACCTCAACATTATAAAAGCTATATATGACAAACCTACAGCCAGCATTATACTTAATGGAGAAAAACTGAAACCATTCCCTCTAAAATCAGGAACCAGACAAGGATGCCCACTATCTCCACTCCTATTCAACATAGTACTGGAATTCCTAGCCAGAGCAATTAGGCAAGAAGAAGGAATAAAAGGAATACAAATAGGTAAAGAAACTGTCAAAATATCCCTATTTGCAGACGACATGATCCTGTACCTTAAAGACCCAAAAAACTCTACTCAGAAGCTTCTAGACATCATCAATAGCTATAGCAAGGTAGCAGGATATAAAATCAACATAGAAAAATCATTAGCATTTCTAACACTAATAATGAACAAACTGAGAAGGAATATATGAAAACAATTCCATTTACAATAGCCTCAGAAAAATCAAATACCTAGGTGTAAACCTAACAAAAGATGTGAAAGACCTCTACAAGGAAAACTACACACTTCTGAAGAAAGAGATTGAGGAAGACTATAGAAAGTGGAGAGATCTCCCATGCTCATGGATTGGTAGAATCAACATAGTAAAAATGCATATATTCCCAAAAGTAATCTACATGTTTAATGCAATTCCCATCAAAATTCCAATGACATTCATTAAAGAGATTGAAAAATCTACTGTGAAATTTATATGGAAACACAAGAGGCCACGAATAGCCAAGGCAATACTCAGTCAAAAGAACAATGCAGGAGGCATCACAATACCTGACTTCAAACTATATTACAAAGCAACAACAATAAAAACAGCATGGTACGGGCACAAAAACAGACATGAAGACCAGTGGAACAGAATAGAGGAGCCAGATATGAAGCCACACAACTATAACCAACTTGTCTTTGACAAAGGCACTAAAAATATACAATGAAGAAAATACAGCCTCTTCAGCAAAAACTGCTGGGAAAACTGGTTAGCAGTCTGCAAAAAACTGAAACTAGATCCATGTATATCACCCTATACCAACATTAACTTAAAATGGATCAAGGATCTTAATATCAGACCCCAAACTCTAAAGTTGGAACAGGAAAGAGTAGGAAATACTCTGGAATTAATAGGTATAGGCAAGAACTTTCTCAATGGAACCCCAGCAGCACAGCAACTAAGAGATAGCATAGATAAATGGGACCTCATAAAGCTAAAAAGCTTCTGTTCATCAAAAGAAATGGTCTCTAAACTGAAGAGAACACCCACAGAGTGAGAGAAAATATTTGCCAGCTACACATCAGACAAAGGACTGATAACCAGAATATATAGGGAACTTAAAAAACTAAATTCACCCAAAACTAATGAACCAATAAAGGAATGGGCAAGTGAACTAAACAGAACTCTCTCAAAAGAAGAAATTCAAATGGCCAAAAAACACATGAAAAAATGCTCACCATCCCTAGCAATAAAGGAAATGCAAATTAAAACCACACTAAGATTCCACCTCACCCCTGTTAGAATAGCCATCATCAGCAACACCACCAACAACAGGTGTTGGCGAGGATGCGGGGAAAAAGGAACCCTCTTACACTGTTGGTGGGAATGTAAACTAGTACAACCACTCTGGAAAAAAATTTGGAGTCTACTTAAAAAGCTAGACATCGATCTACCATTTGATCCAGCAATACCACTCTTGGGGATATACCCAAAAGACTGTTACTCCAGAGGCACCTGCACATCCATGTTTATTGCGGCACTATTCACAATAGCCAAGTTATGGAAACAGCCAAGATGCCCCACTACTGAAGAATGGATCAAGAAAATGTGGTATCTATACACAATGGAATTTTATGCAGCCATGAAGAAGAACGAAATGATATCATTTGCTGGTAAACGGATGGAACTGGAGAACATCATTCTGAGTGAGGTTAGCCTGGCTCAAAAGACCAAAAATCGTATATTCTCCCTCATATTGTTGCCCTCAATACAGAGAAACTAAAGCAGATACTTTAAAGCAACTGAGGCCAATAGGAGAAGGGAACAGGAACTAGAGAAAAGGTTAGATCAAGAAGAATTAACCTAGAAGGTAACACACACGCACAGGAAATCACTGTGAGTCAACTCCCTATGTAGTTATCTCTACCTCAACTAGTTAAAACCCTTGGTCCTTCCTATTATGGCTTATACTCTCTCTTCAACAAAATTAGAGATAAGGGCAAAATAGTTTCTGCCGGGTAGCGAGGGTTAAGGGAGGGTAAAGGAGGGAGCGGGGGTGGGGGTGGGGGTTGGTAAGTGAGGGGGCAGGGGAAGTGGGGAGAAATGACCCAAACATTGTATGCACATATGAATAAAATTTTAAAAAAAGACTTTTTCTGTCCCAGTGGGGTAGAGATCCCATCTCTTACTAACTTTTTGGTCTCTACAATGCCTTATACATCATAGGTGTTGAAAAAGGGGCATTTTCTGAAGATCTAAATGACTGAACTTAAGAGGGTAAAACATAGGAATTTGATTCGAGAATTTTATATATATATATGTGTGTGTATATATATGTGTGTATACACACATATATATATATGGAAATTAAAATTATGAGCTGACTCTGATCATTGTATTTATGTTATATTTTTATAGCATCGCTTCAAAGACATCTTTTTCACAGACAATGGTTACTTGAAGTTACCATTCGGTAATTACTTGAATATTATGAAATATTCCAATGAGTACAACAAGTTGGCTTAAGACACTTTGTCAGTGTTCTCTATGTCCCCCTCAACAGAAGAGTGTTTTGATGGTTTCTGGTACCCAGGGCCTCACATCTGGAGCAATTTAAGGTGGATTGTTGTAGAAATGTCCTCCAGTGTGTTGAAGCTCCTTGTAGCTGCACTGTTGGGTAGTTCCTCTCCATGATTTGGAATAGGCAACGTGACTCACTTTGGCCAAAGGGACATTGGCAAATGAGCTGTGAACAGAGAGGCTTGACAAGCCCCTGTGAGGTGGGGCTCATCCACTGTAGTTTCTGAGAGCCTTCCTAGACATCTTACATCAGCCAAACCAGTGAGAACAGTGAATGCACCAAGCTGTGAGAAGTGAACATGGATTGTCTCTGGAACTGCGTTTTGCAGCACTTTGATATGCTGTGTGCCATCTGATCCACAGCTGCCCAGTAGCTGGCACAAAAGAGTTGAAGGTGATATCAGTGCTCGGTCTGGTTCTATGTCACACCTATTAGCAGAATTACTCGAATTCTTCTGTTCAGTGTCACTGAGCAATGCTCCTCTTCACTCACTGCTGTTCTTCAAGTTTGATGCCCCTTCCATGGGACGAAAGGCTGAGTTAACATAAAAGTCCATGATACAGATTTTCCCTGGACTGTGGATTTCCCTAAGAATGTCATGACTTGTCTCATCTGAATCCCTGGTGCCTCATGTTTACCCCACACAATGGCCTCAGTCCACAGTCTTGGGAAGGGCAGAGCACACGCAGACTTTGACTGCTTAGCTTTCAAGTTGAGCGAGAGATACAGGTTCACTGGCTTTCTTGTGCTTTTCTCCGAGTCCACACAGGCAGGCTGAGCCTATTCCTGACCTTGGGATATTATTTGAAGGTGCTTATCACATTTCATATTCCCTTCATGTTGGCAGGATCCTTGATTCCTGTCCTACCCTGGAGATCTTGGGAGGATTTTTGATTTCTGTGACTTTCTTTGTAAGTCAGGGATGTTAAGACCTTGCCTCCTCAAAAGTGGTCAGGGCAGTCCCAGGGGCTCAGTGCAGTGACCTCTACAATCTCACTTAGCTTACTCTGACCCTCAATGACTTCAGACTGTGCCCACTTTGAACTTGCTTTGTAACTACATTGACTTTTCCTAAAGCCTGCTGCTGATAACAAGGTTATCAGGGTGATGGAGACACAAAACCCTGTGTATTATTCATGAGGACTAGAAAGCAGGTCTTTGGGAAGAGACTTGCTTCCATGGAGCCCTTGCTCTCTGGCTTCCTTTGAGGAGGACCAGGCTGCTACCCAGATTTCATAAATGAGTGGTCATGCCAACATGGTCAGCCAGCCCTCCCAGGGCTTCATATATTCTAATCTGTGTGTAAATTGTTGAAAACCTTGGCTCATGCATGTGAATTCGATTTATCCCGATGAAGAAGTTACTGGTTGTCTCCTTAAAACCAGACCTGACAAGACTTCATTTGTCTATAGCAATCTAAAGAGGAAAAATCTCTGCACATAATTTGACTTTTAAGATACTTCTTATAGTTTTTCAAATTTGAATTATCAATTGAAAATTTTGTGTCAGTCAATTAAAATGGTCATCTATAGCTTTGATCTTTGGCAATCATTTAACTTATGGAAAATGTTGAATTATAAATTTAGAGATGTCTAGTGGCCATTCATATCTTATATATAAATAGTAAGAGTGTCTGCCTTCTTTTCAAGTTATAAATGAATGTATTTTTGGAAAAATAATAATAATAATTAAAGGTGTATGAAATTCAACATCTGCTATGCCTCATGAATAGACCGCAGCCCCAGAATGCAAGGCCCACTTGATTTGTTTTTGTATGTAACACACATTGTTGCTGCAAGGGCAAGTTTTCTCCCTCAATGACTTGGTTAGCATTTCTAACATGCTGGAAGTAGAAAAGTGTTAATTGACTGCTAATTATTAATAGCACTTATGCAGCAAATTCCGCATTTAGAAATGCATGAAAGCTGGCACTCCTTCACAGAAGAGCTTTCTGGAAGACAGCCTTTGAGATATTTAATAGTTCTCAGCCCAGTCATTGAGCTTTGGGTAGGTGGACTTTGAGGAGTGAAAAGAATAGTTTAAATGTTGTTGAGCTGATTGGAAAACACCACAGTCCACCAGAGATCTTGAGGTCTAACTTTCTGCATTTCTATATAAAAAGTACACTCGTCTCTTGGCATCTCTGAGAATTCTGAGTTTCTTTGGGTGATTGGCTAAATGAGTCATAGGGGTGTGTGTGATGGGGGACTTAAGAGGAAGGTCTGGAGACAAAGCCACTGTGATTTCTCACAGGTTGACAATGTCCTCTTCAGTGCTGTCTGATAGAACCTTCTACAATGAGTTCCAATGATGGACTCTTGAGCACTTGACATGTGACCAGCATGACTGAGGAATTGAATGTTTAATTTTACATCACTTTAATTAATTTAACTTTTAACAGCCGCATATGCTGGGTAGTTACCATGTTGGATAGGACAGCTGTAGAGTATGTAGGATTCATGTGTGGAATCTGTCTGGATTCTATGTGTGCTACTTGGGACCAAACTACTCTGTGTCCTTGGAGTGGAGAGAGAACTCTTGAAATGGGCAGTGGCTTGGAAAGCATGTCTAGGGCAATGTCTTGTACTTGGGGCCACTACAGTGGGGAGATCAGACAGCTGACTGAAGCCACCTGCAACCAAATCCCCCTGTCTTGGGAATGTTTAAGGATGCATATAAAGCTGTAATAGAAAACACAGATAATGATATGTGTTGACAGGGTGTGAACAAATTAGAATCTTCATACATTGCTGGTGGGAATGTAAAATGGTGCTGTTGAGTTAGAAAGTAATCTGGCAATTTCTTAAAAGGGTAAATGGTTACTATGTGACCTGGCAATTTACCCAAGAGAAATGAAAATGTATGTCCACATAAAACTTGTATAGAAGTGTTCATAGCAAAATTATTCATAATAGCTGAAAGTGAGAACAACTCAAATGTCTATCAACTGATGAATAGATCAAAATGTAGTCTATCCATACAATGGAATATTATCTGGCAATAAAAAGGAATAAAGTGCTGACCCACACTAGTATATGGATGAAGCTTGAGAACATTGTGTTATGTGAAAGAAGTCAGACGCAACAGACTACAAATTTTATGGTTCTATTTATATGAAATGTCCAGAATAGGGAAATCCACAGAGCCAGAGAGTAGATTAGTATTTCCTAAGGCTGTGGGTGCTGAGGGGGAACAGGGAGTAATAGCCAATGCCATGGAGTTTCTTTTTGGAGTTATGAAAACATTACAAATTCAGAGAGTGATGATGTTTGAACAATTCTGTGAATTTACTGGGAAATAATTGATTTATACATTTAAATTTTTAAGTGGTGAATTGTCTTATATTCAAATTATTTTTATTATATTTAAGAATGCCATAGGTAAAAATAAAAGACAAATGAAAAAAAAAAAAGAGAGAAATAGAATCAGACTTCCACTTCATCTCCAGCTGCAAGGGTTTGTGTCTGGGATGTGAAGAGCCCTAAGTGACAGTTCCACATAGGGATTCATCTAAGCTGTGTTCACTGATGACTTGTGGTGTGTCTGTTTTTCATTTATTAACTTTGGGTGAGTGAAGATTTGATTAAAGCTATGGACTGAAGTAATGACTAGGGGAGGCAATTAATTCCCATTCTAAAGTGTTTTGAAGCATTTGATTTAATGTGTGAAGAGAATCAGAATGAAAATTCATTTACCATTCAGTCATCTAATAAATATTTAATAAGTGCCTACTATGTGCCTGGAACTCTGGAGGACAGCAAGCAGGAAGCAAGAAGGACAGAGGGGGCAACTACCCTCTCAAATGGACACCCACATCTGATGTGTTGGACTGGACTAAACACTTCAAGGACTTTGGGAGTCCTTGAGCCAGAGGCTTGGAAGAAGACAAAACATTGTTCAGTTGGGTAGTTTTATGTTTATAAATAGGAACATTTTTAGGCTGTTGGCAGGGGATGATGCAGAATATTAGGCTCCTGTCAACACTGGTCTTGCCAACAGTGGTGAGTGAGACCAGTCTACCAAAGGGTATGGTGGACAGTGGGCAGCACACAGTGGGAGGCTGGGAGGAGTCAAAGTGCTGTCTATAGGACCTGGACTCAGGCAACTCCAAGAGGGTCAATGAGGAGGAGCCAATGAGTAAATAGCCCCAGTCCTCTCCCTCCTGTGCCTACCTGGGGCATCCTTTGAGTGAACACAGCTGGAAGCCAGAGGCAGGTGAGCCTGCCAGGGCTGTGTGAGTGGATGTGAGTCTAAGAGGTAGGCAGGAAAGGTAGAAAAACATGTGGAAAGGGCATATTTCCAAATCAGACATTCATGACGTTTAGGGTCCACAGAGCAGCAAAGGAGGTGCATATTCTGCCTGGCACCTCCGGGGAAGTCTCCATGAACAGGTCCCTCATGATGGGAAGTGTCACGAGAGGTTTGCTGGAAGAGCTTGGGCAGTTCTGGGAGATGCACATCCCACTGTGGTCTTGTTGACCTGGAATGCAGATCACAGCACGCCTTTGCTCAGCATCCCCCATGCCATTTGTCTCACTCAGCAGGAACCTAGAGTCCCCTTGCTCTGGCCAAGCCACATGGGCCACCCTGGACCATTCTGAGAAGCATCTGACTAGCCCTCTCTGGTCTTCACTCGCATGCTGCCTTCTTTCTAAGTCCTCCCTAGCACACTCTTCTCTGAACGACGGCCCCTAAGGCACTCCCAACTGATTCCCACAGCTCTTCCCCCATCACACGCACTCATATTTTACCTCTTGGTGTGTCTCTGTGTCTGCTTCCCTGGGTAGAAGGAGAGTGCCTTGAGCAGGGATTTGTATCTATTCTGCTTTGTTGGCTGTGGGTTCCTCAGAACCCAGAACACTCTGGCAGTGAACAGATCAAGAAACACCTACTGGGAAGGCAGCGATAGCTAACACATCTGAGTGCTTGCTTTGGACCATGCATGGCACAAAATGACTGACGTACACGATCTTATTTTTATCCACATTTTAAAAACGAGGACACTAAGGCAGAAAAGGATTAAAGTCCTTGCTAAGGCCACACAACCTATAAGTAGCAGAGACAGAACATTTTAAGCCAGTGGTTCTTTGACCTTTTGGTCAGAACTCCTGCATACTCTTTGAGATCATGGGAGACCCACAGGGCTTTCATTAATGTAGTCAATATCTGTCCATTTTGCTGAACTAGAAATTTATAACCAAGATAAATTAAAGCACTAATTAATTGACTCACTTAAGCAAAGTGATAATTAGGTTGTGATAAACCTGTTTATATTGAAATGAAACATTTTTCATAAAAATGATCATGTTTTACAAGACAAAAAGTTATGAGAAGTCTGGCAGTGTGTTACACTTCTGCACACCTCTCTAATGTTTGGATTAATAGAAAAAATCTGGGTTCTCAGATGTGCTTCTGCATGCAATCTGTTGCAATCTGTTGTTGGGGTTGAGTCGGGTGAGGAAAACGAGGCATTAGGCAGGTGCGTAGCTGGAGGAGGAGGAATAGAGAAACCATCTCTTCAAGTAGCATGGGCCTTCTCCAAAGTGTGATGAGAGGTTTTCCTTCTGCAGTTTCTTTTGTAGTAAAACAAACTAAACATAAAAGTTACTGTCTTAGCCATTTTTAAATGTACAGTTCAATGATATAAAAAAATCCATGGTGTTAGGCAATTATTATTACCATCTATCTCTTGTGTACTTTCTAAACTAAAACTTTGTGTCCATTAAACACTAACCCCCTCCTCACCCTCTACAGCCCATCGTGTCTATGATTGCGATTACTCTAATGCCTCATGTAAGTGGAATCATACAGTATTTGTCTTCTTTTGTACTGGCTTATTTCACTTAAACCCCATTGGCTGATCTTACACTATAAATACATCTTTACATCCAAGTATGGTTTTCTAATTCCTTCAATTGGTGAGTTGGAAAATATTGATTCCCTGAGTTATACAAACCTTCAAAATGTTGACACATTTTATTTTACAATGGAAAAAAGAATTCATTAATATCACTGAACTCATCAGAAAAGTCTAATTATTGAGAAGCTGTCAGGCTCAAGGAGGCATAGACAAGCTTTCAAAATTCTAATATTACTTGAAAGTTCAAGTTTGATCATTGACAACTAAGAATATCAGTGGTTTTCTTTAAAATGACAGGCTCACTTTGTTCTTGAAAATATCTACCAAGTACTCATATCTGAGAAAGCATAGTTGGTCTGTCAATAGTTCTTTCAAGTTAAAATGATGTTTTCATGAAAACAATGGCTAGTTAGGCTTGCAACTACAACAAAGCAACAATTGCACAAGTGTTTTTCATGGGAACAATCAATGCTCTATAGCTAATGTGAGCTTCCCATGTTTTAAGATTATTTTTGAATTGGCATACATGAACAATATAAGGGGATTTCATGGTCACAATTCCATACATGCATCCAGTGGACTTTGAATGAGTTTCCCCCTCCATTCTATTTCTGTTCCCTTCTTCCTTCTCCCCCCCTTTTCAATATCACATGTTCTTACTCATTTGTGGAACCTAGACCTAAATTGATGATGGTAGTGATAATTTGACATATGAATGTAAATGGGGACTGTCCATGGGCGCTGAGCAGTGGGGGGAGGGGAAGGGCAAGGATGCTGAGGGGTGAAGAGGATGAACATATGCAAGGGCTGCTCTGTAATAAAGTTAATGTTTTTTCTTGCTTCACAGGGAATAATGTCGAGTAGAACTAGCATTTTCTGTTTTATCCTCTGGGTGTGTGATGAGTACAATGCCTGCTGTAGAGTGTGGTGTCACAAACTTGACTCAATAAAGGGGCAGATGCTTTACCTGCCATTACTTCTTTACCCATCAGTACAAATGCCAACTCAGCTGTGAAGGCAAATATCTTGGTAATATTGCAGAAATTGTTTCATTTGTGGAATTCTTAGGGATCATGAATACTGTCATCTCAATGTGTCTCCCTGTGCTCGTGTGTCAGAAACTTAATCTCTGTATGAATGGATTAATGCTGCTATCATGGAAGTGGGTTAGTTATTGAAAGAATGAGTTATAGAAGTGAGTTTACACCTGGGTGTGGTGGTGCATGCCTCTTGCCTCAGGACTTAGGGGGCTGAGGCAGGAGGATTGTGTGTTTGAGGTCAGCCTGGACTACACGTTAAGACCCTGTCTCAAAATATCAAAAAAAAAATGAGCTTGCCTCTCTCCTTTCTTGTGCTTTGTTACCCCTCCAACTTCCCCCGTGGGATGGTGTAGCATGAAAGCCCTTGCCAGATGCTGTACTTGATCTTGGACTTCCAGTCTGTGAGAAGAAAGTCTCTTTTCTTTATAAACTACCCATTCATTTCTATTCTCTTCCAGCAACATGAAACAGACTGAGACAGAAATTTGAGAAATTTGGTATACAGATCAAGACAGAAATTTGGCACAGAGATGTGGGGTTGTTGCTTTATAACAAGTAACTTAAAAAGTGAAAATGCCTTTCCAACTGAATAATGGGGAGAGCTGGAAGAGTTTGGAAGAGCAGGCTAGAAAAAGCCTAGGTTACCACAGATGGAGAATTCCTGGAGATTCTGGTGAGCACTCAGAAGACGAAAAGAAATGGCAGGCATGCCTGCAACTTCTCAGTGATTACTTAAGAGGTTGTGATCAGAACTTTGGAGATCAGCACAGTAAAGATGATTCTGGTCGGGTCTTTGATGGAAACAAGGGATGAGGAATTGGAAACAGGAGTAAAGGCCATCCTTGCTATACAGTTGCAAAGAACCTGGAAGAATTGTGTCCATGCCCTAGGTGTTTGTGGAAGGTAGGCTTTAAGAGTGATAAGCTAGGGTAACTGGTGCAAGGAATTGTAAAGGAAATGCTGAAGGAGTTGCCTGGCTATTTTAAACTGTATACAGTGAGATACAAGAGGAAATCAATTAAAGATGGGTATAAGAGAAGAGGTACAGAGAGATTTAGAACAATTCACCCTCTAGTAAAGAGTAAAAAGCTGTGCTTAGAACATACCAAAGGTGTGGTCAAGTGATTATTTATTAAGTAGATTAGTATAGATGCAAGGTTGCCAGGACAGTGGGAAAAGGGGCAGAGAGCTTCGAGGCTGCCCTTGCTATCACAGTTTAGAGCTCCAAGGGGCAGGATGGTGCCAGGGGACAGGCCCAGGATGCCATCCCCAGGGCTGCCTGGGGTTTCTGACTCTTGGTGCAGTGCTCCCCCACTGCACCACCCATGCTCACACAGGCCCACAATGCATTCCTTTGGGAAGCACAGGCTGTAAATCTTGGCAGTGTCTCCATTGTGTTAACACTGCAGATGCATAGGGTGCAAGAGCTATGAGGGCATGGCTTTCTCCACCTGGATTTCAAAGAATTGACTATTCATAGGTCACTACCAATGTGAGGCAGCCCAACATCCACTCATGGGAACCAGTGCTGACCGATGGTGCCATGGTAATGGGCCATAATTGTTTTCTTCCACAAGTGTTTTAAACCCCAAATCATTTATCTTACTCATAATAATCTACTAGGGTGACATTATTCATCTTTTTAATATCACTTCATGTCCCAAAGGACATAATCATTCTTTTAATCACATCAATACAGCTCCTCATGGGTGTTCTGTGTCTTGAAAATCACTTTATGTACTGTGGGCAGGGCTCTTAGGAAGGCATAGGTCCCCAGGGTGTGAAGGGACAGTGCTCCCATCCTGGAGCAGAAGCTGCACTGCTCGGGAGCTGTGGTGCTGGCGCCAGAGGAACCAGTTCCCCCATGTGATATGAAAGGTCTCAGTGGCGGTCACCTTCTTCTTCAATTCGCAGGCAGAATTTCTAAAGTTAATGGTCACATTTCAGTTAGAGAAAGTCCTTTCTTAACTCTGCAGCTGAATTCCTTTATTTTCTTAGTTGTTAGTTTTTTCCTCTAGCAGTTCTGTCACTGGGAGCTGCCTTGTCCAGACTTCGGCTTGCTCCTCTACTCTTGCACTGCTGGGTTTCCTAGTCCCAGGCTGTCATTATTCTCTGAGTCCAGGTGGCTCCAGCAATCCCTCTCATGCTGGGAGCTCAGCAGCCTCCATCCCTAAGGGCAGGTGTCATCCCAGCACCTGCAGGAGGCCTTGGCGCCTGCCTTTCTCCTTGGCTGCAAAGGTTGAAGGCTGGTAGTTCACCCATTGTTTCCCCTCTCTTTTGTGCCTTTCCTGGACCATTTATATAGGTTCTTCCTACCCAGGAAAGTTAATCCCCAATGTCCTTTGCAACCAACCAAAGAAGGAATGAAGTCTCATTTTGTAGCCTGCAGGACTTTGGGGCTGAAGCTCCCCATGGGACCAGGGTTTGGGTCCTGGACTGGCACTGGCGTTGGGAGAGGAGAGAGTCAGAATCTGAGAAACCCATTCTGGTGTCCACACAGCCATTGCCACTCTAAAGCACCTGCTCCTTGGAGGGTGTGTACAGTAGCCCATATTTCTGACTTTGCCCAGAATTCAGGCCTTCCTTAGAATAATATGAAGCTACTTTTAGAGGGGTATTCTTTTTTCCCTATTTCTGGTGTAAGGTTAAAAATGGTGACTAGTGTGAGTGAAGATATGAAGCAACATTCATTTGAAAATTGAGTTCTTGTAACATTTGCAATCTGTGTCCTTGTCGTGTGTCTTCTGCTGCTAGTTTTGCTGCTTCTTGAGCTTTTTCTGGTGTGGCACCAGGTATACCAAGAGGGTACACTGGAACGAAATGCTTACATTTCATGCAGACGCTCTGTGACCAAATCCCAAGATCCATTAATGGAAAAATATGCATGCCTCTTGTGCCCCATTATGAAAATGTGCCTTATCTACCTGATTAGACTGTCAGTTCTTATTAAAACAGATCCATGTAGCTAAAAGCATTCAGGCTTGGTGGAGTTCACAGGGAAGTGTAGCTAAATCATTGCCTTCTTAAGACCTGTGCCTATTACTAGAATACCAGCCTGTCTGATGTGCTGGATGTTGAAAGATGTGGTACAAACTAGCTGCCTTTGGCTTCTGAGGGGAAACAAAACCTCAGATTAACTTTGCCGGAGATCTGGAGAGAGAGAGGAAGAAATGTTGCTACCCACATGTGCATTTCTGGGCTTTATGGATTACCTTCCTATCTTCAGAGAGCTAGGGTCTCCTCAAAGGAGGACTTGCTGCTTGAGCAATTTTTGCTGTCCTTTGAAAATGTGCATATATGTGTAGATTTGAACTTGTTTCCCTTCAACTAAAGATCAAGTCAGAATGGATATCGGCAACCAAGATAGCCCAACATTTCAGGCAAACATATTAGATAACTTACCTGAATGCTTTTCCTTTTCTTGTTTTACTTTGTGGGAGTATGGCCAAGAAGAAGGCTCTCAGGTGAGGCCTAGGGATGCAGATGCTGGTTGTTCCCCCTTGGCCCAGTTTTACTGAGGTTTTGAGAGTCAGTCAGGTAGATGGCTAGGCTCAGGTGGCCATCAGAGGATTGGTGAGAGAGGCCACATAGCTTCTCTGAGCCTGTGTGGCTGTGGGGAGCCCACCTTGCCCCGTTAAGGTGGGTGGCAGTAAAGACATCATGAAGGGTTTGAGCATGGGAGCCTCATTTGTGGGTACCATGAGCAGCAGTATCTCTGCTTCACAAACTCATCCAGACTGATTTTCTCTCCAGTTCTGTGCCAGTCACTTCTGATGAGCCTGGGGACATCTTCCCTGACCATACAGAAATCAATCTCCCATGTCAAGCTGGCTCTGATGGCTTCTTTCCTTACCTTGCCTGCTGCATACAGTCCTTTTTGTCACCCAGCAAATACTTCCCCCAGTCCTAACATCTGTGTTAATTTAGCACTCCTCCATCCCGCTGAGGGAGGCTTTCCATAGGCAGGGAGGTTTGGCAGAATGATTGAGGTCTAGGGCATTTTCAGCACTATATGTGTGTTATTAGCATATGGATGAACTAGAAGACAGGCAGCCATTAGCTCCCTTTCACAGATAGGGAAACTGAGTCATGGAGGGCTTCAGTAACTCACCTAAATTTGTTCAGCTAGCAGAGGAGGCTGGAGTTTGTTATTCTGATTTTTGAGAACTGCTCTTTTGGAAGATACTACAATCAAATGTATTTACCATATTTCATCAGATCTAAGTGAAGACCCACTGATTGTAAGATTCACTGTTACTTTATGTGGAACTAAGACAAACCAAAAGAAAGAAAGAAAAGAAGAAAGCCCCACTGACTAGTAAGCTATGTCCTACCATCACTCATGAGATCCATCCTGCTTTTAGTGAGCGTCATTCCCCTCACCCACAGGACAAACACACTTGTCCTGTCACACTTGTAAGTCACATCCCCTGCACTTGTGTTGATGGGGGCTCCATCCAAGTCAGGGAATCGGTCACTGCTCTGACAGTTAACAGGCACAGCTGCCATCTAAATGTCTATGTTCTCATGGTCCCACCTGTGCCCGGAGGAGAGGGTTACAGGCAGGAGTCTGCATTGAGATCCAGTCAAAGCCCCTTCCCAGCTGGGTGATCTTGGGGCCCTCTCACCCTTGCCACATCTCAGAGAAACCCTTTCCCATGTAGGAGCAGATCTGATAATCCCAGCAATGGACAGGGCCAGGGCAAAGCCACTGCTCACTGCTCAGTGGCTGCTAGCCTTCTTAACTCTTGATACTTAGGATCCTTACAGCTGCTTGTTTGTGGAGGTGGCTGTTCGGGGCCAAAAGAAGCACTCACTGGCAGAGCCACCAGCACCCAAGTGTAGCTCAGATTCAGGAAAAGGTGGTAAGGTTGAAGCATAACGTCTCTGTTCAGAGATGTGACTCCTTAGAAGGGCTGGCTCTGAAACCTGAGCAGAGATTTGAGGTGACCCAGAGGGACTCTGGAGCTAGAACCTGGGTGTCCTGGGAGGACCAGCTGTGCTCTGGAGTATGGAGGAGACTAACGGAGCCATGTGGGAAACTGCTGCTCACATACCCTGCATTTTCCTACCATACCACACCCTGCAGGGCAGTGGCAGCTTGTGGTGATGAGACAGTTAGAGATGAGAGAGAGAGATTAGGGTGGAGAAAGCGATGTGGTGCCACAGGTGTGTGGGCAAGCATGAGGCTCGCCCTGTCCCATGTATGAGGGTGACACCAGCCTCTACATTCTCTGACTCAGCACCGTATCTGCATTGTTCCCAAGAAGGCGACTTGCTTGCTTTTCTGAATCCAGACAGTGTGGTGGGAGTCTTTAGGTGAGGAACTTGATCCAGCCCCTAAGTTCTAGGGTATAGTGACAAAAATCACCTTATTTGTCTATTAAAACTGAAAAGGCTTTGTAAGTCAAATGTGATAATGGGTACGTAAGTGCACCCAAGCAACAAGAAACTGGGAAGACTGGTTGGAAGTCAAGCATTGTATATAATGCTTTGGGGAAGATTAAGGCAAGAAAAACACAGCCTTTTCTCTGGTGCTCCCCTTGTTTTTTTTTTTTTTTTTTTTTGCTGTACCAGGGCTTGAACTCAGGGCCTATGCCTTGAGCCACTCCACTAGCCCTTTTTGTTTTAGGTATTTTTGAGATAGGGTCACATGCTCTATTTGCCCAGGCTGGCTTCAAACCTCGATTCTCCTGATTTCTGCCTACTGAGTAGCTAGGATTACAGGTGTGAGCCACTGGCGCCTGGCTTCTGTTTTCCCTTAATTAGTTAATAAAGTGCATTTAAACATGTGCTCCAGGAGACATACATGCATGCATACACATACATTTGCACATGCATGCAAGTGTACAAGTATGCAAATGCACATATACATACTCCCTTGCAGCTATATATACACACTCTTGTATACACACACATACATATTCCCGAGGAACACACATGCATATACAAGAACACACACACACATACACATACATGTAAATACATGCTCCAAACACACATACATGTACCCTGGGAAACACAGCCCCACGTGCATATAAGTACATTCACAACACTGTACATACACACATGCACAGACATACACATACATATAAGCACACACATGCAAACAACATGCATGCCAGAAGAAGCACTTGTGTATATACACACATACACATACATATGCACGTCCCTGAGGATGCATACAAGCACATACATGCACACATTTAGTCTTTTGCATGTAGCTGAGCCTGTCATGCATCTTACAAACTCTAGTTTGAGCAGGAAGGAAGACTTGGGTATTTTTTGTCTGGTCTTAAGTTCACATACCATGAAGGGCTCCCGGTAGGGTGGGGTGGCTCTTCTCTGCATTGTCTCCTGAGCCTTGTACACAGCTGGCGTTCACTCGATGGGCTCTGTTTGCCACGTGTTCACCATGAGCTCCTTGATACCTCTGCCTTTTGTTTCAAGTAGCTCCACCCTACACAAAGCACAGGCATCTGCACACAGCAGACCCCAGTGTAGGTTCCATGTGACTGGCCCTGAAGGTGTTAACAATCTTGTCTTCCAGACTGTCCCTAGAGTCTCCCAGGAGCAGCAGAGACCTGCACGACTTGGGAAGCCTGTTTGGCATGTGGTCCTGCCAGCTGGCCCCTGTGGGCCCTGACAGCCAGGAGAAAAGTCACCGCCTGCACACACACGCTCCCACTCCCACACATACAGGCACATCACCTGAGCCTGTTCACATCACCTGAGCCCTCTCTGCCTTAATCTAATTTACCTGCAGTGGCCAATGATAAAATTGTTGGGGGAAAAGGTAGACATTTATGTCTTAGAACTTAAGACACTTTCAACTGATTAAATGTTGAAAAGTGAATGGTGTTCTCTCTCTTCCTCCTTGAGTTTTTCATGGATCACAAAATTTGTGTCCTACAAGTGAAAGCACACAATAGAGCCTTCCTGCATGCAGAAAATAAGCTGGATATTACCCTACCAAACTCTGTTCTGTCAGTCCTCCCTTTAATGAAATCGTTAGTGTTTGTTGCATCATAAGAGAAAATGGCACTTTAATTAATATTAACAATTGGAAGGGGATTAGTGTCCAAATCCCCTATTACCAGTTTGTCTAATCCACCTAATTGCATGTGCAGCTATCAGTGAAGTACTTAAAAACCTACAAAGCTTCAGGGCCAAGCAGACCGTCCATCAGCCCCGTGTCTCCGAGAAGTGCCACCACCCTTAGAGGTGGGCCCCACTCAGCCTCTGCCCCTATTCTCTCGCTGTGGTCCACCCTCCATCCACTGGATATCTCTGTGAGCCTTTCCAACCTGGCCTCTTCATGAACAGAATACCAACACACCCAGCATCCTGATCTCCACGGTGCATGTGCATGAAGAGACCTGCCCACTGTGCGGTGGAGATCCTACTGGAAAGAACTAAGATGGGGGCAATGTCAGTAGGCTTCAGTTGAGACCTAGTGTCTCCAGCAGAATTGTCTTCAAATTCTAAGTCACTGTCAACAAAATAGCAATAAGAAAGTTGTTAGTATGTATCTATAACATTCTCTTTGAAGTAGAGTGAAGCTAACTGATAGACTGCCAGGAAACAGCAAATCTTTCATTGAATGGGGAACAGGGAAAGGGAGGGAGGGAGAAAGGGAGAGAGGGAGAGAAAGAAGGAAGAGGGAGGGAAGGAAAGAAGAAGGGAAGATCTATATACTTGATTCCCCCAGCCCATTCCCTTCCCCTCCACACCCAATGCCAGAGATGGAAACACTCCCCAGTAAACTCGTTAATTTCACTCAGTTTTGACAGCCTGCTTAAATCAGCTTTGAAATGCCACTGCTGAATAAGCACATCCATGAGTTGACGATTGCTTCCCTCCTAAAGACTAGCTCACGTGCCAAGTGCAAGTGAAGTAGTGAGCGTGCTGAAAGAGTGGTTTAATTACAGGCCTGGTAGAGGAAGACACAGAAAATGTGTAAGAACAGAGGAGAGCACAGGCAAGGGGTGTGATGCCATACTGGTGTGATGGATGCTTAAATCATAACCTGTTGGATGGCATAGCTGGAGGACAAGGCAGGTTTTGTTCTAAATATCTACTTTCAGTGAATTTGGAGTTCAAAGACATTAATAACCATGTGGTCAGACTGTTAGATGTTTACAATGAAAAAGATGTCAGGAGGATCTTTGCTATTTCTCTCACTCTTCCAAGAAAAGCATACCAGGTGTAATTATGCACGCAGGTTTCAGCACACCATGCAAGAGGACAAAGGCTAGTTCTGCTAGAACTGTCCTAGTCCTAGATCTTGCCAGAGAAAGGGCAGAGGTGAAACAAGCTTGGCGTCCTGTGTGTGGAACCAGCTCTGCCATGGCTGCTGATAGTGGATGAGGACCACAGACAAGCCCTCAGAGGTCTTTAGGTGGCCAGGACAAGTTTATAAAAGGATGAGGATGTTATGCTCTCCATCTCCCTTTTTCTGATATGCTTACTAGAGCAGCCATTGAGGGGAAATCCATGGAAATAGGTTATCTGGGGTACTTTACAGCTCTCTCATGATATCCACGACGGAAAGTGGAGAAATATGGCGGTGTGGATTCATCGTCAATAGAATGTGAGTATTGTTCCAAGTCATCTTGGAGGAAGGTTCTTCTGCCTCAGCTCACTGCATCTTGTTTCCACATTGGTAGCAATGACTCAACTGGCACTGATCAGAATAGTAAGGAACAGCTTTATGTGCAGGCTTACAGAATCCAAAATGAAGAGTACACGCCACAAGATGAAAATCACAGAGATAAGTGGAATGTTTTCCCCAAACCTCATCAGTGATCAGGTGCTGCTGGCATAGTCTCCTGAAGTAATCTCCATCCTGCTCAAGCATGAGCACCTCTCATCTCCCTGTCTCTACTCTTGCTCTTTTCAGTCCATTCTTTCCCCAGTAACCAGCTATCATTTAAAAATGAAGATCTCAGGAAAAGATGGAGGGGATGAACCAATTTGGGATGTAACACCTACGAATATAGAAATGTCATAATGAAACTCCCTGTGTAGCTATCTTAAACAAACAAAAATGTCTTTGTTCAAAAACAGAGGTCAGGAAGGTAAAACAGATCGTGCAGGGGGTTGGTACCAGTGGGAGGGAGGAGGATATAAGGAAAGGGTGAAGGAGGGTGAATATGGTGCAAATATTGAGTACACATGTATGCAAATTGAAAAATGAGGCCTGTTGAAGCTA
Source organism: Castor canadensis (assembly GCF_047511655.1). NCBI lineage: Eukaryota > Metazoa > Chordata > Mammalia > Rodentia > Castoridae > Castor > Castor canadensis. The sequence continues at coordinate 6,071,876 of NC_133392.1, forward strand.
TTCCAGGAATGGGGATAGGGAGGAGAAAGGAGAATGATGAATGGGGTGAATTCATGTATGATATATTGTAAGAACTTTTGTAAATGTCACAATGTGCCCCAGTACAATAATATGATAACAAAAATAAATAAATAAAAATCCAAATCTCATTAAGTAAATCAGTGACATCACTTTCCTAGAACCAATCTTGGTGACTTAGCAGGTTTTCCAAGCCCTCCTCTCTATCATCCCTATCAGCCTCCTTCCAACATCTCCAGTCCATGTTGGTGGTCTACTCTCTCACCCCAAAACGTGTCATCTCACCTTCAAGCTCATCAACCTGTTCTCTCTGCCTAGATCATCATCCATCCATCCCTTATTTCCAAGTACTATTTCATTACATAGACATACATGTCCCACATATGATTATATTCTTGAGAACATTTCCACATCACTCTTTATGTGGATGTATGCTTTTTCTTTTCAGGGAGTGGAAGTACAGGTAAATTCCTAGGAGTGGAATTGCTGATTTGTGTGGTAAACATATGTTTGATGCCAAACTGTTTTCCAAAACAAACTATGAAAGTTTTAATTTCTCTATACTAGTAACAATGCTTGATCTCGACAGTATTTTTAGTTTGGGCCATATTAGTAGGCAGCCAATGATGCCTTACTGTGTGTGAATGACTGTGTATACGTGTGCCTCTATGTGTGTGTGTGTGTGTGGTGTGCTGTGCTTTGCTAGGATTGGGACATCCCAGATCCTCCCCTGGAACTCTTCACTTTTACCTATAGCCTTAGGGGGGTTCTTCATAAAGTTTCGTAACAATGGATTTCATATTTAATAATGTTAGAATTCAGTACAATTCCTAAGGTATAAGATGGCAAATGAGGCCCAGGGAAGAATGGGGTTTCCCCAGGTGAAGCCAGATCTTCTCCTGCCAGTAAGTCCTCTCCCTCTGCAAACACCCCACACAGCCTCTGCTGAGAGCCACTGGAGATTCCACAAAATCCCTTATTTGCAGTTTGCCTTTTCAGCATTTTACACATTGAAAATGGGCCACCCACAAAGCTAAATAATTTAGATCCTCTTTTTCTGATGCTGTCACTTGCAAGGGAGATGAAAGATGGGTTTGTCAGGAGGGGTGGCAGTTGTCCAAAGGCTACGCAGGCACATTCTGAGTCTCTGTGGAGGAGCCCAATCTGTCAATCAAAGTGGAACAGAGGTCAGCTTCATGGGTATCAATTAAGGAATTTTTTTTCACTTTCTGAAATGTGGCCTGACATTCTAATGATCTGCTTGGGTTTTCAAAGACTCTGAATCCTTGCAACCTAGCTAATAACTGTAAGTGCGGTGGACACAGTAGAAGCTGGCATACACAGTTCTAGAACAAAGCAAGAGTCCTGGAAATCCTTAATGAGGCTTTCAGATGGAAGGCTATTGTGGTGCCACCATTTCCTGCACGTCATTGTGTTCTCAGAAAACTTCAGATTTTGGTGAAAAACTTTTAAACTGCGCACATAGAACATGAATTCATTCTCTTCTCAATCTGCTCTGACCCAGACTTGTCTCCTTCCTACTACTGAAACTGTGTTGGTCAAGGTCATCAGTGATGGTCATGTGCACATGACTCCACCTCACCAGGAGACACTCCTCCCTCAGGAGTGTCTGGATCAGTGGGTCACTTTCTTCTTCCCAAACCATTTGCTGCTCCAGCCTTCCAGGCTGCTCTGTCACCCACTGCCCCTTCCTTTCTGTCTTCCATGATTATTCCTTCTTCTCTGGGTCCTAAATGTTGGTGTGCCTCCATTTCCATCCTGCTGCTATCTCTAGCAACAGCCTCTTGACCCAGACTGTAAAGCACTGCCTTGACCAGATCTTCAGTCTGACTTTCACCAATGTCCCTCACCTACTTGTGTGACCATCCTCTTATACCTCCTCCTAGATGGAAACTCATGCTGCCACCATTGCTGATTTCCCTCCAAATTGTGCCACCCTCCCTACCCTCCTCAGTTTAATACCTCTCAACAAAATCATCTCCCACCACGTTGCCCAAAATGTTATCCAAGGGTGAGAGTTGGGCTTCTCTTCTGCTAAAAGCCCCACTGAGATATTCCATAAGCCCTGTCAAGTCTTCCTTCAAAAGCAGACCCTAAAAGTGATCACTTTATACCATTTTCAGTGCTACTTCCCTTGTCAAACTGTATCACCCCTTCCTGGACTGTGGGACCCTCCTTCTCATGAGTGTCCTGCTCCGCATAGGCGGAGTATCTTACTGTTCATGAACCTAGTCATGCTTCTCCTCCACCTTCACACTCTCCAGGGCTTTCCCTTTTCATTTAGGAAGTAATCTAGACACTCGATCCTCCCACCTCTTACAGCCCTTCTTTTCTCATCTCCTCTGCCATTGACTCCCTGGCCATATTGGTCTTGAGCATAGAAGCTCTTCTTGCCTCAGCGTCTTTCTGGTGGACCCCTCGCCTAGCATGCTGTCACTCTGACCTGCCATGGCTCTGTCCTCCCCACCACTCATATGCTTGGAGACTTCTGCAGCTCTACCTCCCATTCTCCAGCATGCTCCTCTTGAGTTGCACTCATAGTATTAATCCATACCAGAATTTACTTAGCTATTTCTTTATTCTCTCCTTTGACCCAAATTCAACACCTGGAGTCACTGCTCAGGGTCAGTTTACCCCATGTATGCAGCATCTAGAATGGATCAGCACAGGTGAGGTGGCCAGAAGTATTTTCTGATGGCTGTAAGTGAGCTAAATAATTCAAGAAGCTCTTGAATGCTCGTCTTTCAATACTCCTCTTCCTGATACAGATTTCCTTCCTGGGGTGGTTGCTGCTGATATTTTGTGTATGTCCTTCCAGTCCTTTGTCTGGGGATGTATAAATTTAAATTGAAAACATCTGCTTTGTGTCTACAGTTGCTACTTGTTTGTTCCTTCAGTGAGTGAGATCTAGCCATGCTGTTTTGCTCCTCACTCTTAGCACTTAGGAGTGTGGCTTCAGGGTCACTTCTTCTTCAGCACACAGAGATTCACTGCCTGCTTAGAAAGTCAGCCTGGCCTTCTACAATTAGGTAACTGTCCGACAGTCCATGGATGTACGAGTCGATTTTGCTCATGTGGTTCCAGTATCTCACCAGCATTCTTTCTCTGGGTTTACACTGACTTCTGGGGCTCACTTTATCTTCCCTTTGGCAGGCCTGTTCATGAGGTGGTCTTCCCTATGGCCTTTCATCCCTTCTGTGCAAAATTATGAGGAGAGACCTTTTTCCTAACATGCTGTTCCTGTGTCATGGATGCTGTGACACTTCATCTCTCACCAATCATGATGCTTGAAAACAAACAACAAAAAAGACTTTAAGACTGCAAGGCAGCAGAGAACACCTTTATGGAAAGAAACAAAAAAGATTTAAGATAATGTACATCTGAGAAAAACACCCAGGAGTAGTGATAGTTCTGAGCTCCCCTTTCCAGTGAGCCCTACATGTAATCTGTGGACTGTGAGCACATGTCTCCTTCTCTTGTCATTTGCTCCCCTGGAAACCCTCTGCAGCATCCTCTTGACATCCTATGTCACGTGTGGATAAAGGAATGGATGCAGAACACTTGCCTCACAATTGTAACCCAACAAGGGCTTTCAGATTGTGTTCCACAGGTGCAGTGTTTCAGCCTGCCTATTTTTTATTGGTCTGTGAAATGGTTGAGGCCCAGAAAATAATTTTAACCAGCTCCATAATGTGGAAGAAAATGCACAAAATTAATATGAAAAGTGCTTTAGTACATCTGTACAAAATATCACACAGAACTCAATTCTTAAAGTGATAGAAGGAAATACTCTGGATTGAGTGTGTCCCATCAGAGTTCTATGCAGAAGCTCTGACTCCCTGTGATGGGATTTGGGGAAGGGCCTCTGAGATGTGACTAGGTTTAGATGAGGTCATGAGGGTGGGGCCCCCAGGGTGGAATCAGTGGCCTCCTAAGAAAAGAGACCAGGGAACTTGCTCTATCTTTCTGTCACATAAGGATGTAGGGAGAAGGCAGCATCTGCAAGTCAGGAAGAGCCCTCATAAACACAGTCATGCTGACACCCCATTCAGACACTCCAGTCTCCAGGGCAGTGAGAAATAAATCCCTATTGTTTATGCCACCTTGTTTGTGGCATTTTATTTTGGCAGCCCAAGCTAAGACTACAGGCATTTTAATACATGACATTGGATATGGCAAGGTCAAAAGTCTTCAAATGCACCAGGTCTCACCCACACTTTAAAACAATAGTTATGAAGAAAATATAAAAATGGCCAGGAACAGCAAGTCCTCCAAGATGTCACTGTTGTGATATCATCAGGTTGTGACATCACCAGTGGACATTGATTGGTGGAGTCCTTTATTACAGGCCTGGATCCTCATAACTGGCCTCCCTGCAGCTATTATAACAGTGTGACTATAAAAATGGATGGTTGCAAGGTATCCTTGGATGGGCTTGAGTGTGCTGGTGCCCATCTACCTGGTTGTCTTTTTCCTTGATGGAACAGAGGCTGAGTAGGGTTTGTTTCAGTGTTGGCTTCTGAGAACCTTTCTGGCTTAGACTTTGGTCTCCTGGGCTAGATTCGAAAGTGTGAGAAAGGGAAGAAGTGGGCAGTCACCAAGAAGCAGCCTGTGGTGGGCAGGACAAAGCATGTATTTTGCAATTTAAGAACCTTTTCATTAAACCCATATTTTCCTCTCCCTCTAGCTGTTGCCTCTGCTCCTTTTATCCAGGGACTTATGGAGTCCCTTGAGTCTTTGTCCCTCCAAGCCTGACACCTGTCTCTGAACTTCTAGGGATTAAGGGACCCAATTTTAAAAATGCTCTATAGGCAGATTCTGAGTAACTGTATAAAATTTAAGACCTTCAGGGAAGAAAAGGATGTCAACGATCACTTTGAAGGTGCTGGCACCAATTATTGACCTGGCATCTTATTGGTGACTTCATGAACAGAGACAAAGAAAGGTGCACGCTGGCGATTGCATAGACCTCAAAGGGATGTCTCATTGGTCCAAAATGTGTCCGAGCTCCTTTTGCCTGATTTCCCCTGTTACAGACTTGGGGCACAGCAGCCCTTGCTCTGCAAATGCTCCTTTGCTTAGTGAAAGCCAAGGTGTCATGGGTTGCAGCTTTGGGGACACTAGCATGTGAATGCTTAGGTCTTCAGCCCTAAGATGGCATCTTGGCACCTCTCTCTGCCTGGGCAGACTTCCTGTGGTTCTCATTGTCACCTTAGGTATTGCTCTATGATGGAAACCATTCCTGGATTAATTAAGCTTGGATATTTCAAAGCGCTCTGAAGACCTTTAAAGTTACAGAATTAGGACATGAAATAACTTAAGCTTGAGTTAACCATCCACATTGTGTGTTGCTGGAAAAAAATAAGTTCCCTTGGTTTTTTTGAGAGTTAAGCTGCTTCTCTGTTGTAGGAAGTCTTCAGTGACTTCCTACTGCCAACATCAGTGAGTCTTAAACTCTACCAAGAATCAAAATTAGGAGATTGCTGGGCCCACTCAAAGGCATCAGGTGCTATAGGTGATACGGGGAGGGTCACATGCATTTCTACCTAGTTCCTGGGCAATCCTGCTAAAGCCGATGCTGTGTCTGCAGACCCTCACCAGAGAACCAGCAGCTATAGCATAAGATGTGAGTGCCTTGGCCTGGCACGGCAAGCTGTCCATTCTGCCCCTAATTCGCCTCTCTAACCTGGTCTCCTATTCATAAATCCTTTTGCTTCAGTCCACTAGAATTCTCTCCTTCTTTGCACTTGCCCCATACATGCTGCATCTGACCTACCCTCCCTCCCTCCTTCCTGCCCCATCTTTTCAATTTTCTTCCAAGGCCCGAGCCCTACCCCAAGGATTCAAGTGCTAGCTTAATTACTGCATTATCTTTGCCCTGAAGAGTCGGGATTCCTAGCCTGAATTCCTGTCTCTATCATGGCTCCCTCCATCCTACCTCCATAATGCTGGGAAGGTATCTTCCAGATAGATATTTGGTAGCATGTTTGCTCTTCAGGAACTCTGTGTTGTCTAAAACCAACATTTGCTAACCTGGTTGGGGTTACTGTGCAGTGAAATTCCTCAACACCCACCTCTTTGTTGCAGAAGCATCAACCACTCTCAAGCTAACTAGATCCTGGGAACAGAGCGAGTCCTTTGGTCCCCTATGCCATTAAACACCAGGGACAGATGGGGGGCTAGCACACACAATGGATGTCTTCTCTAGATGGGAAGAACCACCTGGCTCCTCTTGATATTTCCCAAGTGCCATAAAGCATGTCCACAGCCTGTGAATGGCTGTGCTCATGCTGCTGGGCCTCAATTCCAGATGGAGATCTTTCTGGGCATGTTGGACAGCTCTGATGACCAATACATTGGCTACTGGTGGTTTTTTTCCTTTTCAGAGCAGAACACTGAATTTTTGTCCAGCTTTGCTTATCATTGCAATGGACGGCAGCTAGGAAATTGAGTGGCTGGACTATGTCCTGGAGGCCCTTGAGCACTGGCAGAGCTGACAAAGCTGAGCCATTTGTGGTGAGTTGGGGTGCACAGTCAGCTTTAGTGGGTGGTCCCCACCATCCCAGACTTGAACAGGCACAGTACCTTCCAAATAATAAGAGAAACAGCCAACCATGCTGGGCTGAAAAACAGAGAATGCCAAGAAATGATTATTAAAGAACGGTGCTGATCATTCTTGCCCTCATAAATATGAAGCAGAATGAAATTTGAGAATATAAATTCAGAGCTTTTAAACCTGAAATATTAAGTTGGATAAGGGACCTTTTAGACAAACTAGGATCTGTTTTCGTGATAAAATCTCAATAGAAGGAGGTGACTTTTGAGGATGAGACTTTTGAGCTCTTTATATTAGAATTCATAGTCACTTTTCTCTCTCCGAATGTTTCAGAGATAAAAGAAAATTGCCTTGAAACTTAGTGGACACCTCTCAAGTTTTTCTTGAGCTATACAATTTGTGTGTGTGCATGTGCACATTTCCTGCACTTTCTTTAGGCAAACTAGTCTATTACTTCTACCTCTAAGTAGTGGTTCTTAACTCAGGGTAATTTTGTTCCTCAGGACGTGTGACAATGTCTGGAGCCATCTCTGGTTAGCACAACTGGGGGGAGCCATTCTACTGGCACCTACTGTATGTGGAGGCCAGGGAAGCTATTGAACATCCTACTATAAATGGGACAATTGCCAGAGCTAAGAATTACCCAGCTCAAATGTCAAAATCATCAACTGAGGCTGAGAGTCCATCTTGTAGAATAACATGGGAACCATTTGGGGAACAGTCTCTTGATCTGTGATTTTGTGATACCCTCACCTCTTCCTAAGAGTGGTGAGTGGTCCAGACATTTTCCAGCTGTGAGTTGTCTGATCCAAGCTTTATGTTAAGGCTTTTGGCTGAGTCTTGGAGGTAGCATGGAATATGGCTTGTATCGCATGATTGTATCATTGTTGTGCTGTTTAGAAAACAGGAAAGAGATTAAACCATGAGAAGAAAATGAAGAGAACCAAACGGAAAGATGTACATCGCCACATTCATCTCCATAGTTCCATTGTTGTGTATGAATCCAACCTCTCTCCTGTGCATCCAGAGGCTTTGTTTCCTTTTTAGCCACAGAAATCCCAATGGAATCTGGAATATCAGCTCCTACTCACTGCTCTCCAAGTTCTGAGCAGATGCTCCTTAGTGCAAGCTGGTGGTCCTGGCAGGTTGCAGATGTGCACATCCACACACGCAGGTTTCCACACCTTCCATGCAGGCTTCCTAAATGTCATGTGGATGTGGAAAAGGATAAGGAAACCAAAAGAGACTGGCCAGGGGAGCAGAGCAAGGAAGGCAACTGCACACTGAATCAAAAGCACAGCAGTATGAAGGAGGAGGGGGAAGCAGGAAAGACACAGCCCTGTTCTTTAAAAATGTGCTTAGCACAGGTCAGCACAGGAGACCACAGGCCCCTGCTGCAGATTCAAGGGGTTAAGGGACATCACCGAAAGCCACTGGAGCAGGCTGCAGACTTACTTTAGGAACAAGTTCCAGAACCACTGCAGAATGTCCTGGTAGAGGAGCTGCCATGGTGCCAGGAATATGCTGTTCGCAACCATGGTCATGAGGCTGTTGCCTCCTTCTGGGTGGGAGCCCAGAGTCCCTGCTGCAAGCAGGAACTGTCACCCCAGCTGCCAACCTCAGAATCAAATTGCCTATCTGCAACTGAGATTCTGCCACTGCCTGGTAGCAAGAAGGAGACCCGGGGTGACCCCCCAGGTCTTTTGCAGCTCCCTTCTGCATCAAAGTCTGCATCTGATGGATGTGTATGAGTCAATGGCTGCATGCTAGTAGCAAGGCACACTGGGAAATGAGGCCTTTTCTGTTTTGAGATTCTGCACTAACTACAGGAGTCACCACACAGGGAAACTGAAAGCATGCGGAAGGAGTTCAGCAGATTTTACATGGCCACATATAATTCCAGTGTACTCCATCCAAACACTGGCGAATGTGAGCTTCTCTTCAACTTGGACTTGGCTATCAGTTTCATGCCTATGAAGAGCATGGCCAGCTTGGGAAAAGGTGGAAGGCAGAGGTCTGTCCCTAAGAAGGAAGAAGGGAGGGATCATGACCCACTGGAAGGTGGAGGAGGAGAGCACTGCAGTGTGTCCTGGGCCAGGAGAGATACTTGGTACAGCTGGAGGGCGTGATGGCAGGACAGCTGGTGTGGAATCCACACCTCTGGGAAGCCATCTAACAGTGCTGCCCTGGCTATCCCAACTCAAGGATGTGACCCTCAGAGAATGACCAGAAGATCAGACTATCTGTCTCCCTGACACACACTTGCTGGTCAATTGAATTCTAAAGCTGCAATTCCCACTGCAATATGCTTTTCCTTCCAGGTCATTTGAGTACTTCAGAATGAAAGGGTCCAGCATGAATATCCCGGTTAGTCTCTTTTTGCAAAGGGGCATTGTGAGGCAGAGGCTGGTCTAGCTGAGGCCCTGGCTAGGCAAGCAGCAGGGGACAAAGCGTGTGTTCCCGGGTTTCTTCTCTGCATAGTAGCTAGCCTAAACAGGTTGTGTTCAGACAAGCTGTGCGTGCAGTTTTCTGGTTGGACACCTGTAGTTTTGCCTTGTAAAGGTAAATTAGTGCCTCCTGTAACACCGTAAGTGTCAATCATAACATTGGAAAAGCAGGGCCAAGAGCACAGGAGAAAACTGACAAAGTCACTAGATACTTGTGAGGGCAGTGGGAGACACACATGGAAAGGAGAGGGATGATGGAAATCTGTGCAGAAAGCACACACACGTGTGCGTGCACACACACAGTTCCTCACACATCTACACATGCATACACATTCACAAGCATGTACTCACTGGCACACACAGCACAATCATACACACACAGTTCACACACACACTTCTTGTTTCTGTTATGGAGAAGTAGAGGATACATCTCTTGCTTTAATGGTCTTTTCTCCCCCATTATGGTGAGAGAAATCTAATTTGTGTCTGGAAAAATGGATTTATGAGAAAAGGTCCAAATCTTGTAGGATCCAAGGAAGAGTTGGATATGCAAGTCTCAGGAGAGAGCAAACTAGGGCCTTGGGGACCAGGGCAGTGAGAATCCACCAGCCTTCCTTGCTTGGGTGTTTGTGTTTACCACTCGCATTCCTTTGAGTGGTAGCTTTGTGATCAGCTCTGGACACTGACCACAATGTAGACTCATTCCCACCAGTTGGGTGTCTGCCCCCAGGAAGTCCTCCATAGCCCAAGAGGGACAAATCCACAGGGCTCCCAGATCCAGAGCTTGCTCGGTGGGAAAAGGTCATTCCCAGGTGGAATCAGGAGCACGTGAAGCAGACAGCTCAGGGCTTGAGTCTCATCAGTGTTTTGGGGAGATCTGTGGTTCTGAACAATCTGCTATGGTAACAATCCTTCCATGGTGAGTTTGCTCTAAGGATGACGAGTACCTGCAAGAGTGCCTGGCTTTGAGGTGCTCGGTATGAAGCAGGTGCTTCTCATTACTTCACCAACACCTACTTATAGTTGAGATACTCTGCATTATAACACAGTAATACAATGGCAGATATTTCAAGATCCCTCCTGAAAATCTTTCCTTTTGTTGTTTTTTGTCCTTTCTTTAGACATGAATACTATGCACGCTAAACTTCTTACAAGTTTCAAATGGTTTTGATTGGAACAGAGTTCAATGAAATTTGCTTGGTGTAAAATTGCATCAAGAAATACAGATTCATGAAACCCTTCCAGAGTGAAATCTCACTGAAACACCTGTGTGTGAGTGGTTGATAAGTCTGACCTAGAGGCCGCTGCTCCCACTGAGAAAAGGATACGGTGTGCTTTTTATACCTGGGCAAGAAGCCCTAAGTGCCTATGAGTGGGAGCAGAGCTGATTTTTTAAAATTGAAATGTGTTATCTGTGCTGAACAATGTGCATATCATAAGTGTACAGCTCCATGAGCTTTCTCAAGATGCCCACACCTCTGGAACCAGAAACCTGACTGAAAAATGGAATGTGACCAGCATTCCTGGAAGTCTCTTTCCAGTCACTCCCTCCTGGAATCAACATACTGGCCCAGACTGTGGACAGTGTCTTTTCATCTGTAGTTCTTAATTAATAAAGTCCAATTTGATAGCATTTTATGCTTCATGAATAATGTGGTAATTTTCTAATTTTTTGCCTATCCCAGGATCATGAAGATGCTATTGTCTAAGTCTTCTTCTAAAAATTTTATATAATTTTACGTCTTTTGTTAAGATTACATCACCTGGGATTTGCCTTCCTGTGTGGTGCAAGATAGAGACCTATATATGTTTTCTTGCTCATGGATATCCACTTGGCCTGATCTTTCATGGGAAGACTACCAGAGGTATCATGCTTGTCATAAATAGGGCATGGTTTGTTTCTGGACGCTACTCATCTCTACCTGTTGTTTTGTCCATCACAGTGTCTTAACGTTTGTAAGATTAGCATGAGATAATATTTGGTACTGTAAATCCTCTAGCATTGTTTTTCAAGATTACCTGGTCTTTCCATATGAAGTTTAGCATCCCTTTGTCAAAAGATCAAGCTAGAATTTTGCTGGAACATTGATGGGGCCATGATGGATTTATGGATTAACTTGGGGGAGAATTAACACCTTTATAACATAGAGTCTTTTAATCCACAAGGATGGTATTCCTCTCCATTTATCTGTCTTCTCTATTTCAACAATTTAAAATATAGCCCAGAGGTCTTGCATGGTTTCTGTTAGATTTATTCCTAGGCTCTTTATTTTTCAATGCTAGTATATGTGATGTAACTTTAAACCTTTTTGTTTTCTATTTGCATAATTCTAGTAAATAGAAACCAATTAAATTCTGTATCCTGCTTTCTTACATCCAGAAACCTTGCTACTTTTACTAAGTGACTTTACTTCTAATTTTTAGCTGCATTTGGACTTTTTACATTTGTTATTACATTATCTCTAAGTAATAAAGACCTTCCCTTCCCTTTCCTCCCCTCCCTTTCCTTCCTTCCTTCCTTCCCTCCTTCCCTCCCTCCATCCCTTCCTTCTTCCCTCCCTTCCTTCCTTTCTTCCTTCCCTTTCCTTTGGTTTACTTTTCCTTCTTATTTTACTGGGCCTGGCCTCCAGTAGCATTTGAATTAAGGTACTAGAGATAACATCTTTATCCTCTTCCTGAATCTCAGAGAGGAAACTTTTGATATTTTACCATCCAGAATGAAGCTCACTGTGGAAACCATCCTTGCACTAAACCCTGTTCATCTTTATACATCATTCTGTCTGAATGTCATTCTGTCTGGTTTGCTGGTATTTTCTTCATTTTTGTTAGAGACTGGTCTCTAATTTTGCCTTTCTTGTAATATTTTATGTTGTAGTGATAATTTATACTTCCTTCTTTATAGTGAAGTCAAACATACATTCATATTTAAGAGCCATTTCCTGATTTTTGCCCTGTAATCTACTCATTTGTGTTCTTTGTACATTTTTACTTTTGTTTGTTTTTCCTTATCTATTTTAAGGGCTTCTATGCATTAGGGAAACTCATCTTTTTTCTCACATGAGTGTTCAATATGTTCCTGCTAGTATTTTGCTTATTTTTGGTTTGGATTTTTTTGAGACAGGGTCTGGCTATGTAGCTCAGACTGGTTTGATCCTCCTGTCTTAGCTGCCTGAGTGTTGGGGGACTACAGGCATGCACCACTATGCCCGGTTTTTATTGTTTGATTTTGTTTATGGTGTATTTTTTGAAAAAAATTTTTATATGTCACATTTTGTGTGTGTATATGTGTGAGTGTGTACGTGTGTGTGTATGTGGTGCTGGGGAATGAACCCAGGGCCTCACACATGCTAGGCATGTGCTTTTACCACTGAGCTACATTCTCAATCCTGAAAATTATGTAGTCATATTTTCAGTTTTTCATGACTTCTGGATTTAGTCTTGCTTTGAAGGGCTTTTGCATGCAGACATAAAAATATTCTCCTTTCTACTTCTGTGACTTTGTTTCTCAATGTTTAAATCTTTGATATTAGAATTTGTTTTGGAGCAAAGAACACAATACATTTTTGCCAATCCAAACTGACTTACATGGGCTCATGCCTGTAATCCCAACTACTTGGGAGGTGAAGATGGGAATGATACCAGACTGGATTTTTGTTCCCTGAGTTCATGTCCTGGCACATTTGATGACTGAAGGCACAGACGAGCAGTTAAAAGTTAAAGCAAGATTACGCCACAGACCAGGAGTTAACAGTTAAGCAAGCACAAAGTTTATTGGAAGGACAGCAAAGCACTCTGATGGCTGGGACTTAGTGAAAGAGCTAAGTCAAAGAATGGCTGAAGTTCATGAGATTATGTAGGGGCTGACTTTAGCTCCCCCACTCTACTTTGAAGCCGTAGCTATAATTGGCTGTTTGATTAATTTCTTGCTGAACCCGACCATCTGGCTGCCCCCATCCCTTTCAGGACAGGAGATTCCAAGAGGGTCTCTTCATCCTGTCCTTGAAACTTGTCACCTACATTTTATGACTACCACCCATTATTCTGATGAGACCCCTTTCTTTGTTTATCTTGGGAAAGTTTGCTATGTTCCTCTCCTTTCAGAAGAGTTCTATATCTCATCCCTTTAGATGTGTGCCCATAGGAGTGTTTTATCTTGTTTTCCTCGTCTAGGAAGAGAAACTGCTGTGCCTCATCACCTGTGTGCTAAACTGGTTTTTCAGATTCCCCAAATGTTTTGCTTTTAAGTATGCCTTCCTAAGTCCTTTATCTAAAACAAAGTTACTTCTGCCATCTGTCCCTTTACATTTGCAGGGTTATTTTGCCATTTGTTCCTAGGGATATTTCTGCCATTTTATTTCTCCTTACATTTGTTCTCTTATAGGAGGATCATAGTTTGAGGCCAACCTGGTCAAAAGTTAGTAAGATCATGTCTCAAAAACAAGCCAGGCATGGTGGTACATACCTGTAATTCCAGCTACTGGGGAGATGGAGGTAGAAGGATTATGGCCCAGTCAGAGGCAAGCCCAGACAAAAGCTTGAGACCTTATCTGAGAAATAAACTAAAAACAAAAAAGACAAAGGCGTGACTCCAGTCCTGAGTTCAATCTCCAGTATGCCCCAAAAAAATAGCGACAATAAAATACCCATATAACTAAAATGTCAGCCCTCCAGAACAGGACTGAGCCTGTTTTCAGGATCCTAGCCTTTCCCACTCTGCCTGCCTGAGGTAGAATTTGAAGAACATACCAACACTGTCTGTTAAGGGTTAAAAGTCGAGGGTGCCTTCTTGTGTCAGGTATTATGTGGGGTGCAGAGAGGAAGGCAGGGGCCACCAGGGCTCTGCTAGAGCTGTGGGTTCAGGGGTTGGGTGGGGCATGGCGCTCTCCCCAGAGAGGGAAAAAGGTTTCTCAGCAGTGGGAGGAGCTCAGGGAAGAGAGGTAAAGCCAAGTAGCTCAGGAGAGGTACAGGATGATGGATGCCTGGGGCACTCAGACCCAAGAGCAAGTGGAGTGGTCCCTGGGTTATTTCTGTAGGTGGGAACCAACACATAAGCAAACACTCCTGTTTACAGGTGTGCCCTCAGGGCCAGCAGGGACTCTGAGGGTGCTGACTGTCTGGGCACTGCTGAGGGGTTGCTGACCTCTGGTTTGGTAGCCAGAGGCCTGGAGTCCAGGCTTCCCTGGAGATGTTTTCCCCTGGGTAGTGAACTGTCCTGGAGCTGAGAGCTGTGGTGTGGGAAGAGAGTCAACTCCAGGGGGCATCCTCCTGAGGTCCTCTGCCTTCCCAGGTCCCCCTGGCTGATCCACTAAGGCAAGCACTTCTCCTTTGAAGCCAGGCAGAGAAATGGACGGCTCATTTGTGTCATTTGAATGGAATGCTAATGATGGGAGCTGTAAACATTCATTATTCATGTATGTACAACCTCCTCCCTGGCCAGGGACACCTTAGAGGCTTCCTGGAGGCAGAGCAACAGGTGACTGCCGGTAGCACTGTGAGTCTCTGCTGCAGGAGTTCCTGACTGTGCCAATGCCAGGTAAGATGGGCCAGTGGGTCAGGACCAGCCTCTCCTGTTGAGTCTTACCTGCCCTTTGGTCTGGAGTGTGATTGTAGACACTCCTGTGTGGATGAGAATGGAGGACATTTGTCTTTTAAAAGTGACTTCTCACTTTATGAAGGAGTCTCCATGCCCCAGCAGGACCTTGCAGGTCAGTGGCTGAGTGCATCGCACTGTCTGGCTGTCTTTCTAATCGCCTTACATTTCCTCTGTGACTTCTGTGGAAAGAACTGGGCCAATCCTAACATTTATTTCCCTGGCAATCTGCAGGCAGCAAGTGCATGTATTTTAATGGAAATAGATAAAGCTGAGGGCCAAGGGCGTGGGGGAACTGTGCAAAGGGAAGGGATAGAAATGACATTGGATACTGAGTCTGTGAGGTGCTGCCTGGCAGCGGGGACAAAATGTGTTTCTGGGATCTCCAGAAAGGTTCTATTATGACTCGAATAGTTTTACTCTTTCTTTTCCTTTTAAATGAGATCACGTTCATCTGAAAGACTCTGAGAGAGACCTGGAAGTGTGGCAAGGAGGCTAACATTGCCCTGAATAAGGAAGCATCAAGGATTCTGCAGGTCCTCTCCAGAGAACCCACAAATGGGACCTTAATGTGAGGTTTCCATCTCATAGGAATGGTGGCATTCTTGTTTGGTTTCTTATTTCTTTTCAGCAAAATACCTTAGGTCAGACTGTAAGAAATGGTACTCTTGAGAATGATTTTGCAAGAACTCAAAAGATTAAAAAAAAAAAGAAAACTGCCGGGTGCTGGGTGGTTTCCTCCTGCAATCTTAGCTATTCAGGAAGCAGAGATCAGGAGGATCATGGTTCAAAGTCAGTCCAGGCAAATAATTCATGAGGCCCTATCTCGAAAAAACCCTACACAAAAAAGGGCTGGTGAAACAGCTCAAGGTGTAGGCCCTGAGTTCAAGCCCCGGTACTGCAAAAAATAAAAAGCAAAAAAAAAAAAAAAAAAACCTTCCTGGGATTTCCAGGAGATAAATTATCTAAGGAATATGGGAGTGTTTTATTCCAAAGTTCTCAGAAATTCACCAAGAACCCTGTAAAGTCTCTAAATTTTCCTAATTAAGTTGTAAAGTAACTCCTTTTAAAAATCATTGAGCACTACATTACAGCACCATGAAATAAAAGCACGCTAACTTGGTAATATATATTAAGTTCTTGGGGATCCATTTCCACACATTGGAGTTCTGCAACTTTGAGAACCCAGCCTCATGGAAGGAAGTTAAGGAGGAAAGTGAGGCCATGCATAAAGTTCATTGTAACTCTCCACTGATTGACAGAAACCTTAATGAAGTCCGGGCCCTAAGGAGTTCCCGAGTCTGTGCAGGCATAGAATTCACCGTGCAGGAGAATTAGAAGAAGCGAGATAATGCAGCGCGCAGTGGAATATGGTTAGCGCAGAGCTCAGCCAGGAGGGTAACACCAGCCCTCGTGGAGCGGTGGAGGGTTTTTTTGTTTTTTTGGTTTTATTTAATTTTTAAAGAGATATTTCTTTTAGATGCATGCTGTTCCCTCTGGTTTGCAAGGATTACAATGAATCATTTAGTACAGCCATTGTGCAGTGTGCCCAGTGGCCAGCTGAAATGAAGCATTGCATTTCTTTTCTCTTTCTTTTTGTTAAGGTGATACATACTTGGTTTTCCCCCCTTGTGTTGTGGTGTTATGGATCAAATCCAGGCTCTTGTTCATGCTAGGTGAGTGTCCTACCACTGAGTTACACCCCCAACCCTATACTTGCTTTCTCTATGGTTCAGAAACACCTGAGGACTTTGGGGATTCTTTCTAAGTTGATTTACCCATGTCAAGCATTGGTTTTAATGGGGCTAATCACAAGAACGATCAATGCAGTTTTGGGTGGCAAAGCTTTTGTAACACTCATTAGCATAGATTGGCCATAGATACCCAACAGGTTGTTCTCAGAGATGAGTCCATGCCTCCAGTAAACTCTCCTCTCATCATTTTCCCAAGACACACCCTTCCTTTTGCTTACTCTGTTCTTGGCTTCTAATTTTTTGTTTTCATACCTCCTTAAGACTGTTTCACCAAGATGCATACTTAGTTTGTGCCCCATTGTGCCCTGTCTGGGTCCTACTACCTACATTTGGCTCACTTCAGGCCCTGGAATCCAAGGCCTGGCTTGAAGTACCTTGGGCCCATGGGACTCCAGCAGAAGATGCTGGTTTGGGTGTCAAGTGCAGCATGGAGAATAGGTTCTCTGTGACCCCAGAGCTCTGGGTTTCACAGACCTGCGCTACTCAACATGGCCCCCTATGGATGCCCCTCTCCAATAGCAGTGCTTAGAACAAAAAAATGTCCTTGGTTCCCTCTAACTACTACTGCCGCCAGAGAAGAGTTCTCCCCTTCATTTTTGTAAGAGTTCTCCCCTTCATTTTTGTAAAGCCCTGCTCTACAGAAGTTGGCGCCTGCTGATTTTGCCATGCACACATGCCCCTGGCTGCTGGCTGGTGAGCCTGTGCATGCCTCAGGCTCTCCCTGCCACAACAACCCCAAGCATGCATGCTATCTCCCTCTCCACCCACCTGCCAGCCGGGCTTCTCTGTAGTGTAACCCTCTTTCTTTACCCACCATAGTCTCTGCTCCCACTTTCTTGGCAGGTGACTTTGTCTCATATTGCATTGAGAAATAGACACTGGGAGCTGTAGAGCTCCTTGTCTTCTCTGCTCTGAGCTTCCAAACATGTCTGCCCCTGTCTCCCTCTTTCCCTCTTTCCTCTGAATCCGTCCTCCTAGTGTCCACACCCTGCACGATGCCCTCCCCTTAAGTGTGGGCAGAACCTGTGGGTATGATGGGTTGTGATTTTCATGATGAGATGGATCTTCAGTCAAATTTGAGTTTAATCGAAAGGAAGATTACTTGGTCAGACCGGACCTAATTTGGTGAGTCTTAGGAAGGGTCAGAGATATTCAGTGTGAGAATTCTTTGTACTGACAATGAAGATGGTGAGGACATATGGCGAGGACCTGGGGAGGGGGTCCCTAAAAGCTGACAGCAACTGCCGACCCACAGCAAGTAAGAAAATGGGGATCCCAATCCTACAAGGGGCTGAATTCTTCCTGTAAACAATCCAAATAAGATTGGAGGCCAACCTCAAGCCCCAGATGAGAGGCATTCCTAATTGTCTCTTGATTCCAGCCCTGCAAGGGCTTGAGGTTGAGTCCTGCAGGATTTCTGTCCTCAAGAACTGTGTGACCATCAATTTGTGTGGTCTTAGGGCTAAGGCGGTGATCATCTGTGTCACAGCACAAAGAACTAGGTTTCCTCCCTAGTTGGCTGTGGGTTTGCCATCCCTGGTGTATGGCCTACCTCGACCCCCCATTCTGCCCACCTCTTCCCCCTTGAAGAGCTTCCTTCTGCTGTCCCCTTCTGGGAGAATACCTCTGATACGTCCCTTCTGGATTATTTCCATCAGCACACAACCTGCTGTATCAGAAAATATCCCTCCTTTTGCCACTCCCATCTCCCTAGATGGCATACTATTCTCACTTCCATCATAGGTACCCTTCTCAGGGTTGCATCTGCCACCTTACCTGGTCCCCCTGTGCTCCACGTGCTCAGTGTGTCTCTGCCAAGCTCTGCAGTGCAGTGCCCCTCCATTCCAACCTCACTTGACCTCCCAGCAGCATCTCATACACAAGCCTGCATTCTCTTGGCTTAGAGGTCCATCCTCCTGGCCATGCTTTTTCATGCTTCCCTGATCATCCTATAGCTGACCTAGCCTTTGTCTGGCTAGCTGACCCAAGCACCCTTCCCTAGCACCTTCTTGGAAGAGATCTCATATAGTTCTGTGGGTGTCACTATCTTCTTCATGCCTGGGACTCTTGCTGTGTCTCTACCCTCCAGGCCTCTGAACTCCACACCCACACAGCCAATGCCCACTCAGTGCCACTCTTGGGTGGGCGACACACCACGCAGACTGCATGTGTCTAGATGGAAATCCCCATGTCCTTCCATCCTGCCCCCTACATCATCCCAGTCTTCTTGCCTCCATGGGAATTCCAGAGGTCTTGTTAACTTCCTTCCCATCTTCCCATCCTGGGTTCCATCTCTGAGTCCCTCCTGTCCTGCCTTCTGGTCTCTCTCTTTCTGCTTTTCTCCTCGCAGCAACTCTACTCACATCAGCTAAAGGATTGCTTTTAAAAGGCAGTGCCTCTGGTCACCTTTGCCACCACCCCTGTTCCCCAGCCCCAGTCTCACTGCTTCCATTTGGGTCCTCCATCCTTCCAAGTCCCTTGATGCTTTTGGTGTCCACATGTGTATTGCCTATGGCCCAGGATGCTTTTCAACTTCTCTTTGTTGGCTGCCACCTTCTTCCCTTTTGGTTGAGTCTTCCAGAAGCCTGGCCCTGACCCCTTGTCCAGCAGGGCTGCCTGGGATCATTAATTTTCCCCTTAGTTTCTGTCCTAGAACTTATCAAAAATTGAAAATAATTGCTTGTTTTGCTTTCTTGTCTCCTGAGGGACTGTTCTCTGCTTGTGGGCAAGGACTTAGTTACTCTCCTCTCTGCTCCATCCCTAGCATTTGGCCCAGAGCCTGGCCCATGGGGGCCCGTAGGGAATATTTGTGGACTTAAAAAAGTAGTGAATAACATCAGTTTTTGCCTTGCTGTCTTTCAAGCCCCATCACATAAGTATCCTGGTTGTGACTATTTAAAAGGTTAAAAAAAAAAAAACCAAAAAACAAGGACGGGCACCTAGCTCAAGGGTAGAATATAAACCTAGCATGCTTGAGGCCCTAGGTTCAATTCCCAGCACCTCAAAGAATTTAAAAATAAAGTAAGTAAATAAAAGATGAATAAAATTGGAATGAGGTGAAATAACTCACCCCATTTGGGTCATTGCCAAAATCAGGATTTAAACCCAGCCATTGTGGACCCAGAGCCTACTGTTCCTCCTCCTCCAGGCTGGGGGGATACATCCCCTCATAGGACCATTGGGGGAGATTAGAACTTGACCATAGAGTAGTTTGGCAATACACAGAGCCCCCTATAGAGACATGTGTTCGTGTGAATGTCAACATGGTCAAGAGGTACAGAGGACAGTACTTACGTTCAGCACTGGGCCCTGAGTGGCTGGTGTGACTGCGTTAGGTGAGTTTGTTTCAGGAGGTGGCAGGGTGTCTGAAGGCTGTGTTTCCTCAGTTTCAAAGCAACTTGGGAAAGATGCCGGGGCTGGAGTGTGGAACGTGGGGCTTCTAGAGAGGAATGTGGTCACAGGGTGCCGATGAGAGACACTGGCCTTCCCCTGTTGGATGGAGAGAGCTTGCATGGGATAGCTTCTTTCACATCCCTTTGTTTTCTGTTCTCAATTTGTTCAAATGGAAAGGGGCTTTGAAGTGCCTTAAGCTGCTCCAGTGCAGGGCCTGGGTCTACTGTATGTTGAGAAGTTTTCTGTTTTGCTGGAAACATGCTAATTTTCCACATGCTAATAAAGAAGGACTTAAAAAAAGGAAACAGAGCTTGTTGCTCCTACAAGTGCTTTGTATCTTCTTTTTAGGGAGAGTGACAACAAATGGATTGCTCTATGAGTTTTAAATCATATCAATTAAACTTTGGGCCTGGAGTCTTATTCCTAAACTAAGAAGTGAGTCAACACAAAGGGGTCTTAATTTTATTATTTAATCAATGCCTTGGGGAGGGTGGGGTAAGCAATGGACTCTTAGCAGGCATTCTGCTTGGAAGAGAAGGGGAGGTTGCTGTGGTTTCAGCCAGTTTCTTCTCAAGGCTGCAAGAGGGGGCCCTGGCCTCCCTATGGAAGCAGTTGCTTGGAGAGTTGGTTGTCCCCGAAATGTGGATGTTTACCCGAAACAGAGTTAAAGGTGAGGATTGCTTGGGGCCTGGGTGAGTCACCCTGCTGCCATTGTGCCTTTCCCACCCATCACCTCTTTCTTCAGAGATAATATGTGGAGCTTGGATGTCAGGATTGTGAGCTCTGATTCCAATTCCATCACTTGGGTGGTGGAAACGACCTCATACCTAAGTCACAGAGAGCCTTGAAGACCAAATCCATGCTCAGAGGGGTGGTGATCATGGGTCGCAATTTCTCTCACTTCTTGTTCTGGTTCACTATTGACGTATTCTGAGATCTTGAGAATATCTTGTGGTACACTGCGTGTACCACAGTTTCTTTGCTGAGCAAAGAAGGGATGGTTCAGTCAAAGGTGTATAGTCAGTAAGTCAGGCTGGGTGGGCGCCCAGGACATAAAGTACAATGGGACCTGTCTCCACACGGCCCAGACAAGACTGCTTCCTCTGAGAGCCAGGCTGTTGCTTTCTGAAGGTCCTTGGGTGACATGGAAGGAGGCTGGCATTCATGGAGGGGCTTTGACTCTGAGGCTGCTGCAGGCTAGGCCTCCTTTGCTGCTTTCAGAAAGAACTCAGGTCAGAATTGTAACTTCTAGACCCTCTTCCTATGCTCATCCAAATCTGGGGGTTGGGACTTCATCCTTGCCATTCACAAGGACAGTTACAAAACCCAGTGATACAAACTGCTCAGCTGGAAAGAGACACGGCTGTGCACTTTTCCAGATGTCTCTGAGCCTACAGATCCGTGGAGCTCCGTGGTTAAGACCCCCTGCTCTTCCCCTGCAGCCCTTCCAGAAGACAGCTATCTAAGCAATGGTTCTCAAACACATCAAGTTTGAGACATTTGTGATGTTTGGAGACGTTCTTGGTGTCACAACTGGGGTAGGGATGAGGATTGCTGTTATTCAGTGGGTGGAGGCCAGGGATTCTGCTGAATACCCCAACACTGCACAGGATGATCCCCAACCCAGGAAGTGGCTGAGGTAGAGAAAAATCATTGTGAGCTCCTCTGATCTTGCCCAGAGCTCACTAGAAGGCAGGGGCTGCACCTGGCTGGTCCTGGGGGTAATGAATGAGCAAGTTTCTCCTTGCACATTTGATGCTACAGCCCACTGCCCTAGTCTAAGGACCAAATGAGCAGAGCCTGGATGCAGGATGCACTGGGCTGTGTTCCTTCTGTTTGGAGCTCCTGAATTGCTCAACAGTGTGCATTGGCAGGAGGTTTTGCTCAGCACAGCCACCTCTAGCACAATCACCAATGTGGACTGGGCACAGTGCCACGTGCTGCTCCATGCACTTTCACACAGATAATCTCATGTAATCCTCACGATGATGTGTAAGGAGGCAATTGTGATTGTGCTGGGGAGGGAAAATGGTGGTCTTCTGCCCTTCTAGGTTCTTTGGCTGGGCTACAAATTGAATTGGCAAAAGACAGATGAACAGGAGAAAAACTAATTTAATTATGGGCATACATACGGGAGTCCCGGCACCATGAGACTGGAAGGAGGACCAGGTGATGGAAGCATATCTGGCATCCTAAGGGGGAGAGGATTTGGGGGGTAATATAAGCTGAGGGGAGGGGGTAGCTGCATGGTGGATATGACTTGTTTAGTTCTGTAGATAACTCTATCCGTTTTCTGCTACTCATTGTCTGAGCAGCCCCTTCCTGATTCTGATAATTTTACTACTGCAGATACTTTCAGATTTTCTTTCTAGGTGTAAAGGACAGCTTTCAAAGCTACCCCTGAGACTCGGTTTCTCAGAATAACTAGTTTGAAATTTGCTAAAGTATGTTTTGGTGTGGCACATTCTGGTCTCCTATTCCTGTATTCTGAGGTCTGGTGTCCTGAGTTCTCCAAAACTATTCCTTATTCGCTGGTAAATGGATGGAATTGGAGAACATCATTCTGAGTGAGGTTAGCCTGGCCCAAAAGACCAAAAATCATATGTTCTCCCTCATATGCGGACATTAGATCAAGGGCAAACGCAACAAGGGGATTGGACTTTGAGCACATGATAAAAGCGAGAGCACACAAGGGAGGGGTGAGGATAGGTAAGACACCTAAAAAATTAGCTAGCATTTGTTGCCCTTAACGCAGAGAAACTAAAGCAGATACTTTAAAGCAACTGAGACCAATAGGAGAAGGGGACCAGGAACTAGAGAAAACATTAGATCAAAAAGAATTAACCTAGAAGGTAACACCCACGCACAGGAAATCAATGTGAGTCAATGCCCTGTATAGCTATCCTTATCTCAACCAGCAAAAACCCTTGTTCCTTCCTATTATTGCTTATACTCTCTCTACAACAAAATTAGAAATAAGGGCAAAATAGTTTCTGCTGGGTATTGAGGGAGGGGAGAGGGAGGGGACGGAGTGGGTGGTAAGGAAGGGGGTGGGGGCAGGGGGGAGAAATTAACCAAGCCTTGTATGCACATATGAATAATAAAAGAAAAATGGAAAAAAAAAAGAGACAGAAAAGCAGGCTCCAGAGGCCAGACCCTTACTGCCACAGTGCACATCTAGCAAGCTGAGAGCCTTGCGTTCAGTTGTTCACACTACCAGGTAAGCTGTGGTAGAGTCCAGACATGGCTCCACTTGGGCTGCCGGGATGGTTCTGCAGTGCCTCTGGGGGAGAAGCTGGAGCCTTGGGCTCATTCTGTCATATGTCAGATGAGTGGGGGACATGTGGCAGGAGTGCTGTGGACAGGGGCCCTATGTTGAGCAGCACACTGCCATCTTGCCAGTTGAACTTCTCCGCTGGGTCCACAGCAGTGCCTGGCCCAGTCAACAGGTGGCTGCTCACTCTTGGGGTAGCAGCAGGGATTGCTGAGTTGTGGTGTTTGTTGCTTTCTATGGTGTAAACCCTCCCACCATGGCCAGAATCTAATTAACAACTTGACACCCCAAGCACCGCTTTGAGAAGCTCCATGTACGCTTATTTCCACCACCCCAGTGGGCAGGTCCTGCCCACCACAGTCTGGGCCATGAGGAGCCAGTGATGTCAAATACCCACAGGGGATCTCAGTTCTTGCAGGCTGTGCCAATATAGCCTCACATTGACAGGTGGGGTGATGAGTACTTGGTGAGTGATAAAAAGTGGGGTGCTCCTAGTAGCCTGGTTATCCTGGCTAGGGAGCTCTGTTAGGTTTTGCTGTCTGGATGGTGCTGACCTTAGCTGGGGCTATGGGGCTTTACCATAGGCCTAGAGGAGCCAGTTCAACACAACTGGTGCCACTAACACTGTGACTTCATAATAAAAAATAGTCCCACATAGAAAGGGAGTGGAGCCACTGAACAACTGCTTTATGCAGATGTTTTGTGTCCCTTTGATAGGTTGGTCAATCACACAACAGTAAGGCACAGGTAGCAATGAGCAGAGCCAGAATCTCTATCAGGTGTGTCTGGAACTGTTTCCTCTCATGCAGATAGGAACAATTCTGCCAGGGGCATGTCTCCCGTTGCCTGTGTGGTTTGTAGGCTCCATTTTTGGTGGAAGAAGACCACACAGAGCATAGTTAGGGTGCCCACCCTAAGCAGAGGCCAGGCCTTTGGACTTCCCATATACACTGCCTAAGGGAGAGGGGGGTAACCAGGCAAATCCTCATGCCATTGTGAGCCTGCAGACTGTGAGAAGCACCCTGGCTCCTCCAGAGTGCCAACCAAACCCTGTGAACCAACACTGGCAGGCAGCTGTTGGGCCTGTGGCTTCTTCTGGGCAGCCTGTCCTGCTGGGGCAGAGGGGACAGAACTAGTCAGCACCCCTGATAGAGGGCAACCCCTTGGGCTCTTCAGTTGCCAGGAATGACCTTGGAATGAAGCTTCCTGCCAGGCTGCCATGGTTTCGGCACTGTATTCTGATTATGGGATGGACTTTCCTGGTCACAGGCTTTACTTCCCTAATTCAGCTCGCAGCAGGGGTGGCGGGGGGGAAGTTCTTTCTCACTTAACTTCCAAATTTACACCTCTCCTCTCTCCCTGGCACTCCTATCTGGAGGTGTTGATGGGTGCTTAGCAGGCCACATGGGGCCAGGAGGCAGGGCTGGGCCTGGCCCCTCCAGTGCCAGGCACGCATCTCTGTTCCTGCCCTCACTCTGCCTGGAACACATGCATTGTTTCTCTGAGAGTCTCCTTGTTTAATTTGCAGCTGTGGTTCCAGGAGGTGACATGTCTCAGTCACATCCAAGCCTCCTTGGGCAGCAAACATTCTGTGGTTCCCCATAGCACAGAGAGCAAAAAATGTGTCTTCATTTTTGTCATTGGGACTACTGAAATGCCACAGCCCCCAACCCAATTCCGAGGGCAAATTTTAACGAACCCAGCAGCAACTCGTAGAACGATGAGAAAATGTAATTGCCCACACCCATCTCTCCTCTGTGAGCTGCAGAATTCCAGCTCCCGGTTTGCAATTTCGTCACCATGGAGTCACTCCATCCTAAGGTGTGCACAGCTCGCACATGCTTGAATGGAACGTGTGGTGAATTTTCACCATGGTACCAGGAGCAGGAGCAGAAGCAGAGCGGGAACAGGCGGTGCTCCACTAAGATTAATTAGTGGGTGAGGCCCCCACTCAGGAGCCGGCGGCAAGCTATGAATTATATCTCAGTGCACTTTTCGAAGATTCTTTCTTCCAGAACACCTCCCGATTTTCCCCCCAGCCATTCTAGACTTCTGACTGTGCACGTTGACTCCAGCTTTGGTCACTCTGAACACTTCCTTGAGAGAAGCCAGGGTAAATGCCAGTGACAAGGAGTGGAGGCATGCGGTATGCTTGTGTCTTGAATTACCTGTGGGAGCTGAGTTTATCCCAAATGTCTTGAGAGATGTGATTCAAACATGGGTTCCTCACGACCCCGAGACAGTGTCGTAGAAAATCACCTTGCCTGTTTTCAGGAGACCTTTAAGCTAATAATGTTTTAAATTATTAGAAAAAATAAAAGCATAATCCCATGTGACATGCAAAAAAATTATATGAAATTCACATTTCAGTGTCCAGAAAGAAAGCTTAGAAGGCCATAACCACACCCATTTCTTTACGTATTCCTCTGGCAGCTCTCCTGCCTCAGTGGCAGGGTTGAATAATTGTGACAGAGGCAGTGTACCCTGCAAAGCCTGAGGTGCTTACTCACTGGTCCTTTGAGAAAACATTTGCTGCCCCTCATACAGAAGAGCAGGTGCCTCCATCGAGGGTGACGTTGGGCCCTTGGCCAGTGTTGATGACCAATGGCTCATGTCTTTTATTCAGTGGACAGTTACATTTTTGGTGATGGTCATGAATGAGGTCACTCTGGTTTGGGGACCTGTGCCCTTCAGTACCATTTTCAGCCTCTGTGAGCCAAGGCTTCAGATGGGAAGGGCCACATGACTGTGCTATGAAATGCAGGCACTGGGCGTCCAGTCGTGTTCTGAGCACGGTGGCAGCCTGTTATTTGCCATTCGTCACTGTGCCTTCAACGATCAGCAAAGTGAAAAATAGTTTGCCAAAGAAGGAAAGTGGAAAATTAATTTCGGTTTTCCTCCTGTTGCAATAAATGCTGAAATTAAAACGATACCTGTAATCACTGGCGTGTTTTCACCTTTGGGTGAATCTTACCCACTTAAAAATTAGTGGGGGGGATGAGTTTGCTTATTTTAGTCAGAAAATAATTCTTGGTGACCAGTGAGAACGGTCTAGTAGAAGGAAAATATTCCGTTTTCTGTGTGGTTTTGCTCAAAGAACAAGCCAAAGAGTGCCGGGGAATCAACGGGGTGATTGTAAAGAGGTATGACATTTATCATGAAGAGCAAATACCATAAATTGAACATGTGCCACCTTGAAGATGGCCTGACTTCCTCAGAGCTGGCTGTCGTGATGGGAAACAGAAAAAGACCAGAGCTTCAAAAAGCCAAACACGCAGCTCTCCCAGGCTCCAGCTTTACATCATCTTTTACAAACGATGTGCTGCGGCATGTTCTCTGAAACCTTTGAGTCTAGTTTCAGCAGACTTTCTTTCCATCAAGTATTCTGAGTTTGGCAAGCAAGGTCCCGACCTGCTTGCTGAAGGGAGCAACTCTGGATTGGGTTTCTATGTAAAATATCCTGACTTGCCCAGCTGGTATGTGCCTTGGCTTGAGTGTGCCTCCCCACAGTGCACGCACTGGAACCCAGATTCCCGGGTGTGGCAGTGTTAGGCCATGATGCCTCGTGGGTCATGGGGTGGAGCCCTCAGAAATTGTCACTGCCTTTTACTGACTCCTCACTCTCGGGGTCTGTGTTTGTCACCATGAGCAGGTTGTTATAATGCAAGCCCTTTCCTCATTTTCTGTCTCTCTCTTCCTCGTGGCCCACTCCCTTCCTCTCTCTGCCATGAGTTGAATCAACACGAGGTTCTCACCAGCACCCTGTACTGGGACTTCCCAGCCTCCGGAACCATGAGGCAAAATAAATTTCTTTTCTTAATAAAATTGCCTAGTCTTAGCTATTCTATAAACAGCAACAGAAAACAGATTTTTCAGCCTCATCCAAGGACAAAGGGAGGTTTCTTGGTTGATTTGGGTTTTAAGCCAGTGGCAGCTGCTTAGACACAACAGAGATATCCCACTTCTTTGGTTCCCATCTTTGGCTTTATAGCACTGGCGCGGAGTGATAGCGACACTGGCTCTGGGGCAGAGGCAGAAAGAGAGGAAGGAGGCCCAGGGGATGGTGGGTGTGTAGCCTTGTGGATCTTTTCCTGGCTGCCTTTAGTCCTGTGCTCAGTGACAACTCTTAACATCACTGTAAGAGACATGGTGCATGGTGGTGACTGCATCATGGCGATGAATCCAGTCCCCTGAGAGCGAGAAGTCAGTCAGCAAAAGGCAGTGACCATTCCCAAGGGCTCTGCCCCATGGCCATGAGACCTTCCTTTGTTGACTGAGAAGTGACAGAGGAATGACAGTCAATGGCATTGAATAGGGAAATCAAGCATCTACAAAAGTGATGCTTGTCCCCAAGTTTGGGACAAACCCTGGTGTGGATTTCTCGCCTTGGGAATGAATGTTTATTCTAATGGAGCTTTTTTGCTGCTCACTTTAAAAATCCGAGAGGGCAAATAACCAGGAATGACATTGAAATATGGACCAGCAGGGCACAGCACTGATCTCTGAGGATAAGGTGATTGTAAAAAACCCCTCCAGCATACTGGAGGACTTTGGCTAAATATCAGCCAGTGTATAAGGTTTTTAAGAAAAATTCTATAGAAATTACTCAGTAAAAGTATTTCTGTCTCAAAGGGATGAAGTTCAGAGGTGTGGAATAGCAACACAAGCTCAGTAATTCCCTTGTTACCCTTTGGGGTCTCTGGGGTAGTCTCATGTTTCCCATGGCTGATGGAGTTCATCCACACTCACCCATCTCTGCCAGGTATGTGCTGCAGTGGGGCTTGGGGTGTGTGAGGTGCATGGTAGCCCCTGCTCCCTGACAGCCACCCTCTGAGCGTGAAGAAGAGAGAAGGACCAGTGAGCACCAATCAGTGCAAATGTGGTCAGAGATGTCATCCATGAGATGCTGAAGGCCAAGGATCGAGAGCTCATCCTCCTGAGGGTGTCCAGAGGAATTTTGAAGGACCAGCAGCTAGCACTGGCCATGTGGGCAAGGGGGAGAGGGAACACACACAGAGGAAACCATGTGCTAGGTCAGGTGGCTCACAGAGATTCCATAGCTCTTGTGTGGTGGAGTCTCAGCAGGCAAGGCTGGCCAGCTGGCCAGGGATCGGATCACAGAGAGTCTTCTGTATTATGTTTTGGGGTTTGGATTTCATCCAGAAGACAGTGCAAAGGCACTGAAGAATTGTAAGGTACAGGGAAGGGCATTTGATAAGATTCAAGTTTCTGTCCTAGGAAGACCCTGGCAATGAGCTAGAGGCTGGTCTAGTCTTGCAGTAATGATACTGGGAAGGTATCACAAGAGTGAGATGATGGTGGCCTGGCCTGGGCATTAGCAGTTGGGATGAGTGGAGGAAGGCTTGATCCGGAGACAGCCATGAGCAGAAGGCTGAGCAGAGCTTGCCACCATGTAGGCAATAAGAGACGGGCTCCTCGTGTGAGCAGAGTGTGGGGAGTACACGGGGGATGTTTGAGGGATGCTGGGAGGGGCTGCCAGCAGGACTTGGTCATTGGCTGCCCCGGGGCAGGGGGTTGAGTGGAGACCAGGCATGTGGAAGATGTCTTCCCCTTTCAAACTTCATTCCACACTCCTGGTACCAGTAATGTCTGCCTCATGTAGACAATTTGGAAACTGGAGGGGAAAAAAGAAAGACAAAGGGAGAAGCAGAAAGAGATTCTACAACAGTGAAATACTATTTATTAACATCTAACAACATGCAAAACAATAGCACACATTGCCAACGAGTCACATGATGCATAGAAGTAAGGACATGGAGTCCAGGACCACTTCTACCTGAAGAAGGGGTGTAACTGGGGAAAGGTGCAGGAGACTGTGGCTAGTTTGGTAACAGTTACTTCTCAATCTGGGTGGTGAGGATGTGCAATTTCTATGTATTATGCTTCATCTGTCTTAAATATTTCATGATTTTTTTTTGTAGTACTGGGGTTTGAACTCAGGACCTTGCACTTGCTAGGCAGGCATTCTACCACTTGAGCCACTCCTTCAGTTCTTTTTTACTTTTACTTTTCAGATGGGGTCTCCTGTTTTTGCCCAAGGCTGGCCTTGAACTGAGGACTGCAATCCTCCTGCCTCCGCCTCTCACATAGCTTGGATTATAGGTTTGTATCACTTCACCCAGCTTGTTTGTAAAGATGGGATCTTACTAACTTTTTGCTCAGACTTTTCTTGAATCTCCGTCTTCTCAATTTCCATCTCTTGAGTAACCAGGATTATAGGTGTGCACCACCAAATCTGGCTTCATAATTTTTTTGTCATCAAAAACTCATTATCTGAGACCATCATTGTAACACACACAGTTCCTGGGAGCAACTCCCTTCTCTTATGCAGAGCCTTCATAGAGACCACCAGACCCTGTAGTACTGGCTGCCCCTCAGGTTCAGGGGTCACAGTGGGTGTTCGTGGTGTTTGATCCCTAAAAGAAACTTCTGCAGGAGCCCTCCCCTTCTTTTCAAAGATCGCAAAACAGATCCAAGCAATAGGATGTCTCAGTGATTAAGGACTCAAAGTCCCGGATTCAGCACTATGGAAATGAACCTGAAGACACACAGCCCCTAAAGGGTTATTTGTTCTCTGCCGGGAACCTGGTCCTCCAGCTGACAATGTGTTGTGCTCAGCTGGAGTTCCACCGACTGCTTCATAAATTGAATTTCATTTTTGGAACCAGGATGAAATGAAGAAATAATTTCACATACTATACACTTATTGAAATTATATCAAAATAAGCAATGAAGGAAAATTTCTCTTGGTAATATGATTTCAAGGATCATTTCAAGAGTTTGCATCTGGAAAAGCATCGGAAAGTGTCCGGGTTTGATAACCACAGGGAGAAATGGCCTGTGTTCTATTTTGAGCCTGAAGGGAGAAGGCGTCACACTGGCTTCCTTGGCTGGCCCCTGCCCAGAGTTCTCCCACCCTCACTGTCCCTGCTCCTTGTGCTCTAGGGTGCCTGCCATTGGTATTTTCAGTTGGGCATATCACAAGATGGATATCATTCTTTTGTATGACTGAGGACCTGAAATTACCATTATGGGATACAGCATTCAACCAACGGTCATTTTGGCCAATGCATTGGTGTAACTTGACTGCCTGCCAGGCACCCAGCTGGTTTTGATATCAGACAGTGGAGACTCATTTATGATCTGAAGCAAGCTGAGACAGACATTGCTCACCAATGATGGCTAAAGGGAGGTTGACTCACTTCACAAATTTACAGGCATTCACCAAAATTGTATAATTTTATAGAAGTTTTATGACAGGTTAAAATGTGAAATTGACTCAAGCATCTATAGTGATATATTTGTGGAATACATTCATTTCTCTCTATTTCCAAGAATGAGCAGCTTGTGAGATGAGCTAGTTGCTCAGAGAGAGGGACTTCCACCCACCCATGCCTAGCAGCCTTTCTGTCTGATGCAAGGGTTCAATTGGCTGGTTTTACACTCTATGCCAGGCCATGCAAGCTAATGTGTCAACCTCTCCCAGTTCCTTTTCTATTTGGGATATGCTGCTTGGATACCACTGTGTGTTGTTTTATTTACTGCTTCCTGCTCCCTCTACCCCCAAAGCCCAATCCATTTATCCTGTAAACACTCAAGGTTAACTCAAAGTCAAGTTGTGAATCAAGAAGAAGTGAAATGCTGATGAGACAGGTGGAACTAACTAGATCAGCATCCCACCCTTCCTCATTTAACTTCCTGGTTCTAGGGCAAAATCCTGGTGACAATACACAGGTGGTGTCTCTCAGGAGAAGTGCCCCTTTGTGTGCCCCGTGATCAGATTGTGTGATGGAATTAAAGGGGTTTTCAAGCACTGTGCAGATGAAAGCAAGACCTGCTATTCCCAGGTTATTGGAGGCTCCTAATTATCAGCTGTCCTCTCTGCAGTTCTTTCTTTCCCTATTTTGATGTTGGCTTGATTGTACTACACATTTTGCTGGATATCTCATCCAGGTATAATCAGCAGGAGTAGTCATTTGAAATAAAAGTCTCTGATTTTCATACACATTTTCTGAGACAAAGGGGAAAACACAGGTTATTTTTAGCTTAAAAAGTATTGTGTTGTCTCTGCAGCATCCTAGAGAAAAATGGCAGCAGGGAATGGGTTGGATGAGGACTCTATCCTTGTGATGACAAATTAACAGAATTAATAGATGACTAACCTTTCAAAGACAATTATATATCTTGCACAGTGCTTGGTGGGCTTTTATCATGTTAAATGAATAACATTTATGTGCACAATAATACTCAAATGCTGTGTGCACCTTGATGCATTTTTACAGATGTACACACCCCGTAACCATCGCTCAAATCAAGATAGAATATATTCAGTTAGTCAGAAGGCCTCTTCATGTCCTTTCCTCACCCATAACTACCTCCAGCTGCCCAACGAAGACCATCCCCATTCTGATTTCTACTGCAATAGATCAGCTTTGCCCCTTGGACTCAATGGAAGCATAATCACATAGTGTGTGCTCTGGTGTTTGTTCCTTTTGTTTGACATTATATCTGAAATTCATCCCTGTATTAGCAAGTTTTGTTGTAGCAATCTTTTAGGTAGCAGTGTGGCATTCCGTGAGTGGACACTGGGGTCATTTCCATTGTTTGGCTGTTATAAACAAAGCTGCCACAACAGTCTTGCATGTGTCTTCTGTGGTCATGTTATCCACTCCTCTTGGATATATGCCTAGAAATAAAACAGCTATACCAGAGCGGAGGCATAAGACTTTTCTTTTTGCTTTGTTGGCAAAGTCCATCAGTTTTCCAGAATGGCTGTGTCACTTCACTTTTTCAGCAGCATTTGTGAGCATTGTGGTTGCCTCACATCGTCAAGAATTTTAATGTTGTCTCTTCTGATTCCGTTTTCTTACTGTACCTATACTGGCCACTGGTGTGTTGAGCATCTGTCAAATGCTTAGTGGACTCTAGATTCCCTCTACTTTCTGTCTTTTTCTTACTTATTGGTAGGCATTCTTAAAAGATTCAGTGCATATATCTTACGTACCGTAGATACCCTTTCTCACATCTATGACTTGATTTCTTTCTCTTAGGGTGTCTTTTGATGAATATGTCCTTAATTTTTCTGAAGTCCAATTTATCCATCTTTTATTTTTAAAGCTTTTTTTATTCTCTTTTCAAGAAATGTTTGCCTGCCCCAAAGATACAAGATATTCTCCTGTGTTTTCTTCTGGCAGCATTGTACTCTGACTTTTCATATGTACATCTCTGGTTTTTGTGGCATTGATTTGTGTTTATGGTGTGAGGTAGGGGTTGAGGTTCACTCCCCTCCTGCAAACAGAAGACCAGCTGATCCAGAAACATTTATTGGGAGTATTTCTTTCTTCCCACTCTACTGTAACAGGGTGCTGAGTATATGTCACATGTTTTCTCTTATTTCTTACAGTAACCCTGAGATGTAGATACTAATTTTACCTCTACCAACAGATGAGCAAGCAGAGGCTCACAGAGATTAAGTAATTTATGCTGGTCATGTAGCAGAAGTTTGAGGTCTTCCTACTTTATCAAACACATACTGTTGCATTTCTTTTCATGCTGGGTAGATGGCATGAGTAGGTGGGAAGGGAAAGTCTGGTGAGTGGCATAGTCTGACTGCAAGGATGATATTGCATTGTGGGTGAATGTCTGTATGAGCTGGCATCTTCTTCTGGGGCTCACTCTTCTTTTTCTCTCCCTTGAGTCTGCTGAGTGTGCACCAAAGAAGAGGCATCATTGTGCTTAGCAGCCTAGGAAGATGTAGCTGGGCTCCACACTTGCAGAGAGAACTCCTGAATGGGGACCACCTGCCCAGTCCTCCTCAATTGCCTGGAAGATGTCCTGGAGTGAGCATGCCCATTTCTACTGTGTTTCCTTGGGTATTGCGGAGGGAGATTCTGGACCAGTGTGGAGGAAAGACAAAGGTGGAGTACATTCAGTGCTACAATTGATCGGTGTCCTGAGGCACTTTGGGATGACAACTGCAAACCTTTCACTCATTCAACTAATATTTACTGTTTGCTGTGTTGTTGCAGGCACTGGCAAAATGGCAGTGAACTAAATAATGGACACCCCTGCTCTCAAGCATCTTATGTGCAAACAAGAGTTTCCTAGAAAAACTCTGTTAGCCTGGTAAACCTGAAGCTTTTTCAGTTAAAACATCAACTGATTTTAACAATCCCCTTCCCTCTGCCCCAAGCATCTCAATCCACCAACTCTGACACGTTAGTTTACCTGGGCTCTGTGCTTTATCTATCTCTAAACACTGAAGAATAGAAGGAGCAGCTAGAAGTGCCTTGGGAAGTTGGTGTGTGCTCTCTTGCTCTAGCAGATGAACTCAATCAGAGGCATTGCTGTTCAAGGTTCTATCAGCAACAAACTGACATTGCTGTCTTCACTATTCTGTGTACCTTTTCAAGGTCATGGTCAGCAAGATCACAAGGTTTTCCATATTAATAAGGAAACCAATTTTGGACTTCATCCTACAAACTTCTCCTATGCCTTTTTCTTTGAGTCATCAAATAACATGGTCTCAGGCGCAACATGTGACCTATGACATGAATTTGGAATATTTGTGTCTGGTACAGTGAATTTCATTTAATGAGGTCGTTTTCATTCTTATTAATTTTTGGTTTTTCTGCCTCAACTGTTTTTGCCTGTGTCTTCTAATAATAGTTCATTCCATGGATTCAATCCAATGTGTGTTTACGACGTGGCTATGATATGAAAGGATATGCATCCTGGAGGAAAAGCAAATGAATAAACCCAGAACGTTACTTAAGGAGTTTCCAGTCCTGTGGGGGAGGGACTCATGTACCAACAAGGTTCATCGAGCAAAGTGGACTGAGTCTGTGAGTGGATGCTGGTAGTTCTAGAAGCAATCATTATTTACTAAGCATTTATTATTTGCTAGGAACCCAATCCACATATTGTAAATGTTCTCCAACCTTGGGGAAACCCTTTCAAGTAGATTTAGTTATCCCTGTGTTGGAGAATTGAGGCTTGGAGGGGATGAATGATGTACTCAAGGTTTTGCAGCTGGCATATGAAGATCAAGGACTTAAATACAGGATCACATGATTCCAAGACTGGCTCTGGTCTTCTTTTTCCCCACCCCTTCACCATCCTCAGTCTGATATCCCAAGAAAGAGGAAACATGGAGGAAGTTTAGAGAATCACAGTGACATTGGAACTGTTTTAATTAAACTTTAAAACATTTCAAGGTAATTGTAGATTCATATGCAGTTTTAAGATAGAAAGATCCCCTACCGTCAATCCTATTCCCCACATGACAGCATCTACAAAACTGCAGTATAATATCACAACCAAGATGTTGCTGTTGACAGTCGAGACAAAAAATGTTTCCATAAGCACAGGGACCCTGCTTTTGACTGTTTACCATCACACACACCTCCTTCTTTCTTCTTTCTACATCTCCCTGATAATCTCATATCTAGTCTCCATTTCTGTAATTTTGTCATGTCCAGACAATCAGATTGATAGAATCATGCAGCTTGTGGCCATCAGAATTGGCCTTTCCACTCAGCATCATTGGAGATTCATTCAGGTAGTGGCATGTATAAATAGTTTGTTCCTTTTTATCTCTGAGTAGTGTTCCATGATTGGATGCACTATGCCTTGTCTAACCATTCATCCACCGAAGGACATTTGGGTTGTTTCCAAACTTTTGCTATTGTGAATAAAGCTTCTGTAATAACTTGGATATGGGTTGTTTTTCTATGCATTCAAGTTTTCATCTTTCTGGGATGAGTGTCCAGGAGTGCAGTTGCTGGGTCAGATGACAGTTTTTCAAGAACCTTCCAAAAGATTTTCAGTAGTGTTGGTGTGCTTTCAAATCCTCACTGGCTGTGTATGAGCAATTCTGTTTTCTGCATCCTTGCCAGTTTTTGATGCTATCAATATTTTTTATTTAGCCTTTTTGATCACACTGTGGATTTCATTTCAATTCCCTATCGGTTAATGATGCTAACCATCCTTCCATATTCTTATTGTCATCCACACCTTCTTCACTGAAATGTGTCTTTGGTCCATTTTAGAATCGGATTGCTTGATTTTCCCACTATTGAGTTTCGAGAGTTCTTTATACATTTTAAATACCAGTACTTTTTCAGATATTGTCTCTCACTCTTGGCTTTTACCCTCTCATCAAGGTCTTTCCAGAAAGCAAAAATTTCAAATCTTGACTAAATCCAATTTGTTAATATTTCTTTTTTATTGATCATCTTTTGTGTCAAAAAGATCTGCCTAGCCTCAGATCTCAAGGATTTCTTTGAATTAAAAAAATTTTGTGATAGCCAGGTACTGGTGGGTCATGCTGTAATCCTAGCTACTTGGGAGCCTGAGATT
This sequence comes from Castor canadensis, assembly GCF_047511655.1. Lineage (NCBI taxonomy): Eukaryota > Metazoa > Chordata > Mammalia > Rodentia > Castoridae > Castor > Castor canadensis. The sequence goes on from NC_133392.1 coordinate 6,107,310, forward strand.
GGGAGGTGTTCTTTTTTTGGAAGGAACTGTGTAGAAATGTTCTTAATGCTTATGTCAATGCTTGGCAGAATTCTTTAGTGAAATCACTTGGGATTGAAGATATTTTGGGAGAGAGTTTGAAATTGCGAGTAAAATTTCGTGGCTAGCTATGGGGCTAGTCAAGTTACATAATTAACATTGGGTAAGTTGTGGTAGTTTCTGTTTTCAAGGATCTGGTCCATTTTGTCTCAATTGTCAAGTTTTTATATGTAGAATTATTTGTAATGTTCTCTGACAACTTTTTTGATGTCTGCTGGCTCTGCAGTTATATTCCCAGTTAATCCCTGATAGTGTGTTTTTTTCTATTTTTTTCTTGTTAGAAGCTTGTCAGTTTTATTGATCTTTTCAAAATATAAGTTCTTTGCTTAATTTTCTCTATTGTGTTTCTGTTTTTTTTTTATTTCATTGCTCTTTGCTTAACCTTATTCATTCCTTTCCTTCTTCTTGCTCTGGATTAATTTGCCCTTTTTCTAGTTTCTTGAGTGGGGCGGTTAGGTATTGATTTGAAACTTTTTTTCCTCTCTATTATTTGCGTTTACTGCTATAAATTTCCCTCTCAACCCTGTTTTAGCTGTGTCCCACCAATTGTGATTCGTTGTATGTTCATTTTAATTCATCTTATTTTGATTTCTCTCATGACTTCCTCTTTGATCCACTGATTTTTACCTAGTTTCTTGTTGATGGCAAAAGGTTGGGTCATGCTTTGCAATCTACTATATTCTATCTTTCTTGTTACTTTTCTGTTACTGACTTCTAGTTTGCTTCCATTATAACCAGAAAACACAGTGGGTTTGATTTCAGTCCTTTTAAACTTATTGATGTGCGTTTTATGGACCAGGATATGGTCTATTCTGGTAAACATTCATGGTCACTTAGAAATAATGTTTATTCTGCTGTTCTTGGGTACAGCATTCTGTAAATGTCAATTAGATCCTAGCGTTTGATTGTGTTGTTGACTTCTTCTGTGCCCTTGCTAGTTTTCTATTTAGTTGTTCTATAAGAGAGAGAGAGATTGATTAAAGTCTCCAAATTTAATTTCAGATTGCTCCATAAAGCATTTCAATATTATCATTTCCTGCTTCACATATTTTGCAGTCTGTTTGTGGACTATACATATTTATGATTCATATGTCTTCTTGATAAATCAACCCTTTTGTCATTCAATAATATCTTTATCTCACTCTGGTAATTTTATTACTCTGAAGTCTATTTTTATCAGATATTAATATAGCCACTCTTGTTTTATTTTAATATTTTCATGGTATATCTGCTTCTATCCTTTTACTTTCAGCAGTCCTGTATTGTCATATTTGAAGTGAGTTTCTTGTTGACAGCAAAAGGTTGGGTCATGCTTTGCAATCTACTAAATTCTATCTTTTAATTTATGCATTATCCAATTTATATTTAATGTAATTATTGATATGTTAGCTCTTTAGTCAACCTTTTTATTTGTTGTTTCTGCTGTTTCCTCTGTTTTTCATTTTGCTGGATGTTTTTTATCCTGCCTTCCTTTAGGCTACTTGGAAAGATTTTATGATTCCACTATAGTATTTTTGAATATGTCTTTATATATCTTTTTGAACGATTACTCTATGTGTCACTATATACACCCATCTTGTAACAAATTTGATTCTTATAATGAAACTATATTTATTATATATAATATAATATAAATATGTCTACTGATACCATCATTTTAACAGTTCAAGTAATTACTAGAGACTTACTTTTATTTACTTCCCACATTTATAATAAAACTGTTTCAACACTTTGTCTATGTACATTTAGAAGCACATTAGTCAGTGTTATTAATTTTTTACTTAACTATCAAACATAATTCACAAAACTCAACCTTCTTTGACATATTTTTGCCCACTGTCTTCCCTCTTCCTTCCTGATGTTTCAAGGTTCTTTCTTTTATCTTTTCCTTCCTCTTTAGAGAACCACCTCCTGTCCTTCTCTTAGGGGAAGTCTGCTGGTCACAAATTCTTTTAGATTTTTTCCCCCTGTGAGCATATTTTGATCTCCTTTTCTGAGTGATATTTTCACTGAGTTTGGGATTCTGATTGACAGTTCTTTTCCTCCAGTACTTGAAAAATATTGTGTATTTCCTTCTGGCTTCCACAGTTTTTGATGAGAAATCTACTGTCATTGCAATGTCTTCCCCCCATAGCTATGTCTTTCACTTGCTGTTTTCAAGGGTTTATTTTGCCTTTACCTTTTAAAAGTTGAATTATGATGTTTTTGTTTGTTGCTTTGTTTTTCTTGTTACTATCTTTGGTATTCGACAAGCTTTTTATATTACATGTTTATGTCTCTTGTCAAATTTAGAATGTTTTCAGTCATTACTTCTTCAAGTACTTTGTCAGACCCATTTTTTTTCTCTTCTCCTCTGGGATTCCAGTGTCTCAAATATCAGATATTTTATTACATACAGTCTCACAGGTCCTTGAGGCCTTGTTCAATTTTCTCTCAGTTCATTTTCTCTCTGTTGTTCACTTTGGGTAATTCCCATTGTTCTGTTCTATCTTCTGATTCACTGATATTTTCCTCTGTTCCCTCTATCCCAAGCTTTTTTTCATTATTGTATTTTTTATTGGCATTCTTATATTTTTCCATTTATTTGATAAACCTTTTTTGTCTTTACTTTTTTGCTGATCTTTCCCCTTGCATTTTTTTCAAGTGTACTTGGAACTACTTGTTGAAGCATTTTTGTTGTGCTTTATTATCTTTTTCAGATAATTACAATGTTTGTGGTCTCAGTATAGATACCTATTTATGGCCTTTTTTTCATTCAGTTTGAGATATTCCTGGCTCTTATTATGACAAGCAAGTTTTCAATTGAAACCTGGACTTTTCATAGTATGCTATGAAACTCTAGATCTTATTTAAATTTTCTACTTTAATTGGCTTCTTCTGACTCTGTTTTGGCTGGGGAAGGAGTTGTGTGCTGCCTTATGACTGGTAGGTGTTGGTAGAAGCTCAGTTTGCTTACTTGGGTTCTGTTAACATGCAAGAGAATCTCTACATTACTGTTGGACAGTGATGAGACTTCTGGCTGCTCACTGGGTGTACACTGATCCTCTTCATTAGGAGTGACTTGTTACTGCTCCCCCAACTCTTCCACTGACACTGCATGGAGTGGCCTTGTTATCACTGGTGGGTGTAAAGGTCCTATATCTCTGCTTAGGCTCCTCTTGCACCACCCTAGTGGGTAGAGGAAGATGTGTCAGTACTGTTGAATGAGGGTAGAAGTTCATGCTCCCCAAGTGATCTTTACTGACACCAGCGATGGATTGCTTTGCTAGCAGCAATGGAAGTTCTAGTTGCCTATTTGCCTGGCCAACCCTATACCACCCTGCCAATGGTGTTAAGGTGCTTCCTTACAGTCTCACAGGTGTGAACATTCAGGCTCCCCACTGGCCTTTGCTGGCATGTTGGCATGGGGCACAGTTTTATCCTGTGGGGTTTGAATGGGGTAAAGTGATTATTGTCTTTTAAAGGCTTTTGGCCTAGTTAGCTTGTGTCTTTCTTGGTCATTCGGCTAGAAAGCAGACTTTTAAGATGCATTTTCTCTTTTGTTTGCTTATTTGTTTGCTTTGGTCTTTTATCTTTAATCTTTTCAGGTTGCTGCTCCCACAGCTCCAGGAGGCAAAAGGAAAACCCAGGGAATTTATCACCATGTCACTCTGTGGGTCCCCAGGTCCCTAGCTTATCTGCCTTCTTCTCCTCTTTTAGGGTTTTCTTATGCTTGTTTTATATGGAACATCCAGTGTAACATTAGTTCTATTTAGTGCAAGAAATAAGAAAAAGTATACCTCTCCATTTCCCTAGAAGCAGAATCAGTGCTGATTTGAAGCCATTGGAGCCATTTTTATTTTTAATTTTTTTTGAGAGCGTCTCATTGTGTAGCCCAGGCTGGCCTCAAACTCTTGATCCTTCTACCTCAGCCCTACCAAGGGCTAATATTACAGGCAAGCACCACCATGGACAACTTGATTTTTTTTAAAGTATGTTATTTAAATCTCTGAATTTTTTATTTGTTATTTAATTTTTAAGTGAACATTCATATTCAAAAGGACCAATACCAAGCATGCTCAGCCCAGTGAAGTTTCATTAAGTGAACATAGCCATGTAACACTACTGCTCTGCTCTTCAGGTAGATCTTGCTGACTCTGCAGCCCATGTGCTCCCCCCATTACTCCCTCCCCAAGAGCAGCCTAACCCTGCCTTCCAACCCTTCACCTGGGCCTGGTAGAGTTGAGAAGCAGCTAACTGGTGGGAATTGGGGAGGGGCTTTCCATGCTGATGATATGAAAGCAGGAAAAGTGCTGTGAGGTGAGGTCACATTGTCCTCATATTTGACCTCAGGATTTCCAAAAAATTGGTATTCCAAAGAGAGAAAAGAAGAGATAGAGATGGCTATTTCAATATTGTGAGAATGAGCTTGTGCCTCCAGGTTCTGCATCCATCTTGGGATCGTAGACAATGGAGACAGTTGAGCCTGAAAGAGTCATAGCACAGTGGTAAAAACAAGTGAACAATGATCCATGACTATGGTTCACTGGGCCAGGTATTTAGGCACTGATGCTTTCCTTAACACAATGACTATATCTACAGAGACCCAATGACCTTGGTGGGTTAGGACATTGAGAAACCAACCATGGCTTATACCTGTGTACACTGAACAATAGTTGAAGAGAAAATTTGTACTATTCAGTTGTCCATTGGGATCTGTAGGAATTGGTTCCTTCCAGTTCCTCAATCTACCCCTCAGTATGCTCAAATCCGTAGATGCTCAAGACCCACAAAGAAAATGATGAAGTATTGCATAGAACCCATACACATTCTCCCATATTTTTTAAGTCATCTCCAAATTACATGTAATACCTAATACAATGTAAGTGCTGTGTAAATAGTCACTATATCATATTATGTAGGGAATAATGGCAAGAATAGATGGAATTCTTTTTCAAATATCTTCATTGTGAAGTTGGTTGGATCTGAGGATGTGGGACTCAGGGATACAGAAGGCCAACTGAACTCAATTTCACCTCCTGTCCCTAGATCTCTGGGAACAGCAACCTGGCTCTGACTGAGAGGGATCAGAGAGGGGCTGAAGGCAATGCTGAAAGAGGTGTTAGGAGTGTCTGGCATGGGGGTAGAGTACACTAGGCAAGGCCTTGCTAGGCAGAAAGTCACTTACTTTCATGCAAAGATACTATGTGTGGGTCAGCATTTGTCTCTTCTAGAAATAATGGTGGTATCTAAAAGTTATTTTGCTTACACAGAGATGGGAAAACTCATCCTAGGAATTGGCTTCAATATCAGTCATCCTACTTGTGCTGATCAAGAAGAAATAAATGATGCTAAAAATCTCCAGGCATGCACAGGTCCCCACCCCTTTGGTGATGCATACAGTGCAATCAATAGGGCAACACAGGGAAGGAGTGGGTTTCAGAGTGACTCTCCCAGGTGTGAATCATGCAATTATTCACTCACCTCACTTAGGGAAAATCAATTCGGCTCTAGTATTGCCTGGTGATTTCTTTCTGCCTAATTCCATTACTCTTCTTTATATTCATCTGAGATAATCTTTCTAAAAGCTTCACTAACAAAGCAGAGACACTGAATGTCACAAATTCTGTTGACTCTTTTAATGGAAAGGAAAACAAAATTCTCACATGCATTCTCTGGCTAGAAAATGTGCCTTATGATTTATTTTTGACATTATTTCAAGTGATGATCCCCAACAGTGGGGTATAGCCCAGAAGCACTTCATGGGGCTGGGGAAAGGATGAGCCAAGTCCCAGAAGCAGGTGAGTGGCAGGCATAGGATGGGAAGCCATCTGACGTCCAAGGACAGGCTGGGCAAGACCCCAGGACACAGTGGATTGTTCTTCTATGACACCCACAGCCATGATCTGCATGCCCCTTCTCTTTTCCAATTTGTAAGGGAAATCTGTGGCACTTAAGTAACCAGCTGGGACCCTTGGGCCAGGTTCACTCCACAAGAAGTATTTGGTTGGGCTCAATGAGTTCTTTTTTTTCATTAACTTTAGATCTATTGACAATATAGACAAAAATTGGAAGATTTCTCAAAAAATTTTGGCATAGAGTTTCTTTTAAAAAATTAAATTTGACAATACCAGGCTTGTGCCAAATTGAGCTGAATCAGCCAAATTGAGAGACACTACTCCTGGGCAGGGGGCTGTTCAGCATATCCTATTTATTTTCCATGCCTGTGGCATCTACTTGCTTCTAACCTGCCATCTTGGGACTCTGGCACATGGCCTAGGTAAGATGACAGCTGCGGAGCTTGAGTCAGCATCACACTGGGTCCTTCAGGGAAGATCAAATTGGTTGCAGCTTTAGTAGTGTCCTTTCTACTTTTATTTGAGAAAAGATTTTCTTGAAAGTAATGGCACAGCTAATGAAAATTGATTTTTCTTTTCAACGGTTTATTTTCCAGAGAACAAACGCAGCAAACTCCTAAGCATATGTGCTAATGGCAATAGCAGAGGCACATAGAAACTGAAACTGACCATCAGGGACGTGTGTATTCATTCTTGGCCTCAGCTGTAAGACATTGGCCTGGTCTCAGGGAATCGGTTCATACTCAGCTTCCATAGGAATAGAATGGTGGTGGTAGAGTCTGCCACAGTTTCCTTTCCCTGTACCCCATGGTACCTTGTGTGTACAGCTGCTACAGTCTTCCTCACATTGGATTATAGAAAAATTGTGAGCTATCTACCTCTCCCGTTCCAAATGTTAACCCTTTGGTACCTAACAGTATCCCTCAGTTACAGTGTGCTTAAGGTAAGATGTGATTCCAAGCACTTTTATCTGAACTAACTCATTGCATCCTCTCAATAACCCTGAGAGGCAGGTGCTTGAATCATCTCATTTTTCAGTTGAAAGAACAGGAGTGCAGAGATTCTACTTATCAACATGCAGAGCTCGTGAGTTCGAATGTTTACAGACGTGTTGAAGTATGTCTTAGCAGTGAATACTTGAGTGATTTAAGTTTATTACAACCACTTTGCGGCATTGCATATTATACATTACAGTGTAAATTAATATATGTATATATTTTAATTGCTGTGCACAGTTGTTTACACCAATCATATATATATATAATTGATGGGCAATTTAACAGTGCGTAAGGACAATTAGAGACCAATTGATTCTTAAGTTTTGTCCTTAGGGTTCTCAACATGACAGTACCACACATTTGCCAGACTTTTTGTTTTTAATTTGTTTTGTTTTCTAAGCAAATAAAATATCAATAGCCATCAGGCTATTGATATGTATCTATCTTGAGATACATGTGAAATTAAATCCTATATATGAGTTGGTGGGCCACAAGGTATTTGCATTTAAAATTTTAATAGATGTCAAATTTTCCATCCCCAAATGTTCTACCCATTTACATGTGAGTCAGTACTGTAGGAAGAACTCACTTTCCCATTCCTTAACTTGGAATTCCATAGGTATATGTGTGTATTGTTTGTACTTATGTGCGTGTGTGCTTATTTTCAGCAAATTAAGCAAATTTTCAGCAAATTAAGGGAAAAATTAAATATTACTGTTTTAATTTACATTTCTTTAATTGTTAAGCAGCTCCAATATCTTTTTAACATATATTACTTTATTGTATTTGTTTTTCTATGAAATCTATGTTCATCATTGCTTTTTAAATTGAGGCAAAAGTCAGGTAGCATAAAATTAACTATTTTTAAGTGTACAATTCAGTGGCACATCCACAATGTTGTACAACAACCACTTCTATCGTGATCCAACAGTCCCACCCCTATAAGAAAACCCTGTACCCATTAAGCTGTCATTCCCTACTCCCCAGGCTCTGGAAAGTACTAATCTGATTTTGATTGCTGTGGATTTGTCTATTCTGGGCATTTGGTGTAAAGGGAATAGTACAACATACGACTTTTTTGTGTTTGGCTTCCAACTTTTACCATACTGTTTTTAAGATTCATCCACATTGTAGCACATATCAATCCTTCATTCCACTTTATGTTTCAATAATACTACATTGTGAGTATTATAACAACTTGTTTGTCCATTCACTCGGTAGACATTGGGTTTGGTCCACTTTGGCTATCATGAATTCTGTTAGTAGGAACGTTTTTGTGGGAGTATTTGTCTGATTACTTGTTATCAGTTATTTGGGGTCTAAACCATATGTAATTCTATGTTTGGAACTGCCAAACTATTTTCCACAGCAACTGTACCATGTTACACACCAGCAGAATTTATAAGAATTTCCATTTCCCTATATCCTCATCAACACTTATTATTTTCTGTTTTGTTTTGTTTTAATTATAGCCATCTTAGTGGGAGTGGATTTAATTTCCTTTCCCTAGTGGTTAATAATATTGAACATCTTTTCATGGACTCATTGGCCATTTGTATATCTTCTTTAGAGCATACCTATTAAAGTTCTTTGTCCATATTTAAACTGAGTTCTTTGCCTTTTAATGTTGAGTTACAAAAGTTTTTCATGTGTTCTGGATATTAAGCCTTTAACATAGATATTATTTACAACTTTTCTCCCATTCTACATAATATCTCTTGTTGTGAAAAGTATTATTTTAATACATTTTCCTTCCATGTTATTGTTTTAATTTATATTTCTTCAATTGTTGAGCAACTCTGGCATCTCTTCAATATATATTACCTTATTATGTTAATTTTTCTATGAAATTCATGTTCAAATAGTTTATTCACTTGTCTAAATTATTTTCTTCTAGTAGAATCATGGCAGTTACTTTTATAGTCCAGATATTAGTATTTTCTTACAGCCTGTTGCTCAGCTCATCTTATAATTTTGTATGTAATAACATCTGTCATGTAAAATTAATAGTTATTTTATGCTCCACCTGTTAATCTCTTATAACCCATGGATATTTTGTGTTCCTTAAAAGATTTCCAATATTATCAAAAATATTCTTCTGGGCTGGGCTGGGGGTTATTCCTCAGTGGTGGAGAACTTGCTTTAGCATGAGTGCGTATCTGGGTTCAATTCTCAACATAACACACACATATAAAAACCCTTCTATTATTTTTAAAATTTTTCATATCTTTATTTTTTTGTCTTCAATTAGTTTAGTACAACTTTATACATAGATTATAACATTATTTTATTCCCAAATACAATACTAATATTAGATACTATTCTGTTCTTTGATTTGAAAATTCTCTTTCATAAACTAAATTCTTAAAAATATACCTTCTTGAAAATTGCCATTTTGTTCCAGTGATCTTCTCCTGTACTGAGGCCATATTTTAACTAGTAGCACTTTAGAGTAAGCTTTGCTATGCAGGGCGGCACTTTCTCACTCTCATTGTACATCATCAAAATTGTCCTGACTGTCAATATGTGTTCTGTTTTCCACAAAAATTCACGAACCAGTCAAGTTCTGGACTAAATTTGGAATTTTGTAAATTAATTTGGACAGACGGACTTTACAATGATTACTTTTGCATTCAGGAACATGTCGCGTTTCCCATGCACTGACCATTCATAGTCTATAGTCATGGAATGAATTGACTTCTGCAGTAGTGTGGCTGCAGATCTCTGTGAGTAGAAGAATCGCTGAAATGCATTTATTCCTGCGGTCTCACATCTTCAAATAACATAGTCCAGTAGCCTTTATGGTTTTAAGGTCGGGTTACATGTTCATCCTGCGTGGATCCTGGGTTTAACCATTTCTCTAGTAGCCTTTTATGATACCCTTAGTACAGATTGTGCATATTTCACTTAGATGTGTTCTCTTATGTTTTATTGTTCTGTTGCCATTGTTTACTTTTTCTCCTGGTATTTTCTGTTTGAGTACTGCTGCTCTTCTTGACAGTTACTGAACCCTGAAGTTTGCTTTCATTTTGGTTAAATGACGCCTACTCTTAGTCATTCTAATAGCTCTTTTGCTTAAACTCTGGGTTTACAGGTAGACGGTCACATCCTCTCCTCCAGTGCTCTTCCTGCCTCTCACTGCCTTATCTCACTATGCTGGCAGCACCTGTGGTGTCTGGGATGCTCACTCAGCTGCCAGCCTCCCATGTTTTACCGTGTGGTGCTTCATGGTTCAGCACAGTTTCATAGTTTATGTGGAATTATAAAAAGTCTATTTTTCCATGCTTGAAAAAAATAATTTGTACACTGTTTAGAATATGTTGTTTTTCAAACTTTTGCCCATTTCAAAGAAATCACAATGTGTATTATATTTCTTTGGCTTTATTTTCAGAAATTTCCCCAGATTTTAATGGTTGGTCATTTCATTCATGCTACAGACATGGAATGTATCTGTAGCAGTTTGGCTGAAGCTCTGTGTGACTAGAATCACTAAGATGCATTTATTCAGATTGTCTCATGTTTTAAATAACACAATATCTATAGGTAGCTTCTTTGAGTGAAAGCTTGTCCCATCCTAAAGTGCTACTGCAGAGGATCCTGTTAATGATGAAGAATCCTATATACACGCACACACACATACACATACATACACGCATACACATGTACACACACACAGGCACACGCACAACAAATCTACAGAAATTTCAGTCTGCTTCTGCTGCAGAACAAAGCCCTGGCATGGATGCTTTGTTTCCATTCATGCAGGTTTGCTTTCCCTGATAAATACACTAATGCAAACTACAGTAGAGTTGCTGGGAATACCCAAGATGACAAATGCTTCCAACGTGCCCCCAGGAGCCATTGGGGTGGAAAGGTCTCTCCACACTGCTCTGCACAGCACCGGGACTTAAGGGGTTGCCTTGGCCTCTTTCTTCCCGGAGCCGTGGTGGTTTAATCAACTTCAAAGCTCATTTAGCTTCAGGCTCAGCTTTCTGTAGCAGGAATCTCTTGCCGATCAACCCAGGACCAGTTTCTGGCGGCAGCTCAGCTGGCGATGTGCCTTATGCCATCATATTAAATATTTCATGGTGCCTTGCTTTGGGTTTTCCCTGGCCCAGTTAGCACTTAGCTTTGCTTTTAGTTATGTTTGGAGGAACCCTTTCATTGTGGTGTGCTGGGAAGCCCCATCTAGAATAAACAGAGGTAGAAGACAGGGGTCCAGAGTATGGGGTTGCAGATACCCTGACTTGGGTTGGAATTTCTCTCCCTCACTTGGATGCTGTGGGATATGGAGCCGGTTGCGCCCTTCTCTGAACCAGTTTTCTTACATGTTAAATAGTTAAGAGAGAAAACAGAAGAATACATTTTAACCATGTGTGGCAACTGGAAAGCCTCTGTATACGTTTCCAGCCATGCTGTAGCAACACCATAGAAAGCAGGAGGCTCACATGACAGAATCAGTTGACCCATAGTTCTCGAGGCTAGAAGTCTGAGATGGAAGTGATGCCAGAGTCGGTTTCTTTGTAGACCATGTGTCTGACTCATGGGCAGTCTTGGGGTTCCTGGGCTTACAGAGCATCACCCCATCTGTGCCTGCATCTCTACACATCATTTTTCCTGTGTGTCTGCCTCCACATTTTCCCTTTTGATACACTGGTTGTATTGGCCTAGGACCCATATAACCTCATTTTAACTTGATCACTTCTATAAAGACCCTGTCTTCAAGTAGATATGGTGGTTCACAGCTATAATACCATCCCAGTTCCAGGTCAACACAGGGGAAGAAGTTTATGAGGCCCCATCTCTATGAAAGCTGGGTATGACGATGTGTGTCTGTCATCCCAGCTGAGAGGTTATCATAAACAGAAGAATTGCAGTCCTGTCATAAATGCCTAAAACAAAATGGGCTGGGGGCATGGCTCAAGTGGTAGAGTACCTGCCTAGCAAGCACAAGGTCCTGAGTTCTAACCCCAATACCCCCCACCCCCACAAAAAAGACCCTTTCTCCAAATCTGAGGTGCTGGCATTAGGATTTGAGCAAAGGAATTTTGGAGGGACACAATTCAACCCATAGTAACATTCAATAAACATTATCAATTTCAAAACATTCAATAATACACTGAAATCTGGGGAATCACCTCCTGATGAAATGGCAGTGTCTCTGCTGGGCCACAGAGAACTCAGTAGATAGATAGGAGGTCATGTCTGTCAAGCCAAAGCTGCAGGAGAACTCAAAAAAGTGGTGAAAGAGTCAAGACTTAATTTTTCAGGAGAACTACCTGTGACCTCAGACGCAAGGCTTTGTGTTCACTGGCCACACACCTGCGGGGACGCTTCACTCTGCTGCCTGTGGGCAGAAGCTATCTCTATTGGAGATGTTTCATTTTCAGAAGAGCCACATAGCCGGCTGAGTTTCTGGGGTGGGGGGCAGGTTGCTAGGCAACAGCATTCTCATTTCCTGAGAAGGCCACAAGCCATCCTGTCCCCCTTGTCCAAACACATCTTTTTAGGTAAAGGATACATTTGGACAACTGATGACGATTTACAACTTCTTTTTTCTGGGGGAAAACGAATGTATGTGCAATGTATGTGCTACATGAAGCCATCCTGTTGGAAATGGCCTGACTAACATTTCCCTGGCTATTTTTCTTTTGGAGTTGGGTTTTGAGCATCAGGGAGAGTTGACTTTGGTCTTCAGTAGCAGAAGCGGAGGTTCAGGACCTATGGGCTGTGAAGTATAGGTGTGATATCAAGTCTGCTCCTTCTTTACTTTCAAATTTCAAGTGCTAGTGATAAAAAAGCAATTACCTGTTATCTTCTGTTGGAAAAGAAGATAAACACCAAACCCACTTACAGTCCTCTTTATTTTTACTGTCCTGTGTTTGTTTTATCTCAGGTATTCCTTTTGCACGTTTGTAGGCATGGGCAGAAGAGTGGTTGAATTGCCAAATTCAGTCTGTGGAAACCTTATGTTTTAAGGAGAAACAAAAGCCCTTAGTGACCAAGCACCCAGAGCCTCTAGGCCTGGCCAGGCCTCTCCCTGTGAAATTTTCAAGGTTTTTTGAACAGAAAACATTTTTATCAAACTTGGGCAGAGCTGTGAATGAATTCAAGAGCATTCTTGTCTGTAAAAATTCAATTGTAGCTTTACTCACAAGCTTGTGGTGCTGGGTCTTGGGGTTGAGAGCACAGGACAAAGACCTTTTGCTTCTCTGAGGCCAGTTATAGTGAAATGGTACCGTGGGTTTGGAGGCAGCAAGTCTAGCTTGAATTCCTCTTCCTCGCTGAGTCACCCAGCTACTCTGAGTTTGGGCTTCCTTTTCTTTCAAATGGGATCCTATGCCCATCAATTAAGTGAGTTGAAGACCAGAGGAGATGAGCAGGGTCCTTCATAAAGCCCAGGAAGTGGGGCAGCCTCGCCCTTCCTGAGGTCTTAGACAGCACCAAAGCCAGGGCTGAGCTGAATAGCCCTGCAGAATCTTCAGTGTTCTCCTGGCACTGGGAGGACTGCCTTCCCTACCTGCCTTGCTTCCTGCGGCCACCACTCTCCCCAAGGTCAAACTTATACGAAAAGCCCACATCCACATCCAGAGGAGGGAACATCTGTACCCAGTGGTAGAACTGATTATCCCAGACCAAGGAGGCCCACGGGTTCCCACTAGTACCCTGGACAGGTCTTTTGGGAAACCGGTTACGTGCACACGTGAGGGGAGCATCTCTTGGCTATGGCCTTCCTGTGACCCCACAGCCCTATACAAAGCTGGGCGTTTGTTCCATTTTGGTAGAAAAGAACTTTGGTTGTGGCCTACTAAGCATAAGGTTCTGAGTTCCAACCTCCTTCTGACCCCAAAACCAACCCAAAACAAAACAGAATTCAGTACAAATCAAGGTTCTGCTCCACCTGTCAGGTCATGATGGACTCCGCTCAACTTGTTCTTGGAGAAGAGCAGACATTAGGCAGGGATTCTAGCATTAGTGCTAGGCCTAAGCTGCCTGGCACCCTGGAGGTTCAAGAGCGGCTCTGCTTCCTACAGGGTTTTATGGCTTATTGTAATTCATGCTGTGTTCCCTGGTGAGAATGTTCAGGAAGGAAAAGCCTGGCTGACTAAGGCCGGATGAGTGCATTTCTCTGTCACCCTCAAAAAAAAGCACCAGATTTTGCCACATTTATTTGCAAAGGGAAGACCCAAGATAAAATGAAAAATTACAATTTTGTTATATACATATGTATATGTTAGCATCCCTGCTTCTGTGAGCTTAAATTGTGAATTCTTTTCTCAAGATTCCCTTCGTATCTGGGAATTTCAAACAATGAACTTGATTTATATCGAGACTGAGCACAACTTCATGTTTTACAATCTTGTAGCAGGAATCTTTAAGAATCAAGCAATACATTTGGGGATCTGTCTAAAAATTTCCTGGAAACAAAATGATGCTATGTGGCTCTTCCCATGAATGTGGTCTCAGATTGTTGTGGGATTCTCAAACAGAGACACAGGACACCAAGGCAGTTCAGCAGGAAGCAATGTTTTATTGTGCTGGCACAGACTCAGCGGACTCCTGACCAAAGGCTGAGCCCCAAGAACAAAGGGGTCTTGCCTTATATATTCTTGCAAGCAGGCTACAAAATCAAGAAGCAACACCTATCCCATATATGATTAAATACTATTTCATTGGCTAGCCTTTTCTCAGTGCTAAGTGACCTTTTTCATGTTCAGATTCTTTAAGTTTTATCTCCCTGCTATGCTGTCCCCTCCTCCCTGCTACATTATGAGAACACAGACCTGATTGCTTTTCTTCTGGTCCTCCTCCCTGCTACATTATTTCCCTCATTTGATGCTTGGACCCACCTAAGGTCAAAGAGCATCATCCCGATTTAGGGACTTATAGTTCCACAACATCATTATATGGGAATCCAATTTTCTTTCTATAGTGGCCTCCATAAGAGTCCTGATAGACCACAAAACCAGGGGAACCATGCAGGGTAGCCTCAGACATGCTCCCAAGACTAGACCCACCACTATTATCAGGGTTTTGAATCCACCCAAGGCAGAAAGCCACCTGCCAAGCAGACTGTTTGAGTCCCATCCTTTCCACACCTGTATGGATACATGCACCACCTTTCTGCTGGCAATTTCCCTTACTGTTTGACCATTGTCATCTATGTGGAGGCAGCAGTCTGATTGGTTGAATTTGCTATATACTCCCCCTCCTCAGCTAAAAGATAATCCAAGGCCAGGTGATTTTGATATATAGCAGCTCACATTTGGGTCTGTTGCTTGGTCATTAGCTCTAGGGCAGAGGCGACCTGGTTGGTAATAATTTCCACCACTGCCTGTAATCTAATGATTCTGTTGAGCATATATATAGGAGTCCGGTAACCCCAGCTCCCATCTGCACCCAGGTGGCTGGTCCATAGGTCTCGATAATCCTCTGGGAGGCCATTCATCTTTTCCCCATCTCTATTGGCCCCCTACCTCAAGGTCCCTTTTTATTCTAGGGCCCCAAAGTTTCAAAAAGGGAAACCCCCAACTGTTCCCCTTAGAGTTTGGGCAAGAGGAAGAATCCAGGCTAGATAACTCCTACAGTACAGCTTCTCTTCCATGTCCTAGGGAGTTTGGTATAAACTCGTTTCCCACATATCCAAAATAACCCATCTGGTGCCCTGCACCACTCTCGGTCAGAATTGGTGAGATTATTCCAATATTTGCCAGTCTCAGGGATGCCTCATAATGGGTTCACCTCCACAGTAGTAAAACAATTTAAGAGGCTGTCATTGGTTGAACAATCATGACATTGAGGACTGTTTTTTTGATGGGGGCAATGTCTAATACCATTTAGGCTCATCAGGCCACCAGATTAGATTAGTCCCATTCCAAGAGCATACCCTTTTACAAAGGCTTTCTCCCACCCATTTTTCATATCCTGGCACAGCTCTTTTGATACATTCTTCCCCAATTACTTCTGATGTGAGAATCCAGGTCTGAGGTCGGTTACTCTCTTGTCTAGTTATAGATTGATTCCACAATACAAGTTGGTAAGCATTTAAGCTGGTCCCTTTCCAAGGCCATTCCTCACTCAGGAGGGCACCTCCGCACACCCAGCACTTTGAGACATTTAGTTATTTAGCAATCCTTTCCACCAGGTCTATAAAAAGATTTTTCCTGTTGTTGGAAGGTCTGATCCTCTGTCTAATTCACTTCTGATTTTATTATACAGTGGCCCAGTGCTTTGATTGGCAGCTGGCCCCAGTCTGGGTGAGAGTACCTTTGACACTCGGTGTGCTCTCTCTAACAAGTTGTTCCCAAGTTAGGTCCTGGATTCCCCCACCATCAGAGCTTCCCCAATATCCCAAATAAGCCCAGCAGACCCATTCTCCCTGCTTTCCATGACAAATGTAGACTGCATTATTCCCCTTACTCTGGGACTTCTACTATCGCCTACCAGCAACCTTGCAAACCTGAGGAGTATATGAGCCAATGTAACATCCAACCTGTTGGTGGGTGTATGGTACAAAGTATGGCTATGTGGAGGTCCCAACAAAGGCCCTCTTATAACATTCAGTACATGGGGGAAACCTTGCAAGGACCAAATCAAAAGGTAAAAGTCCAAGTGTGTAGATGAAAGCAGGTGTGCATCCCATGTTTGAGCTTCCACCTGCATAGACTAGTCAGCTTCTGGAGTGACTAGAGCAGGGCTGTCTTCCCATTGTTCATGGTCCCTTGTTGTTTCCTGGGAAGTGGAGTCCTGCCCGGGAAGAGCATGGGCATTCCAGAGGGTGATCTTGCATGGTGAGAATGGGTCAGGGGTGCATTCCCACTTGAGAGAGGCTGGCTTTACTTGGCTGTGGTGTATCCAAGGAGCAATCTCTGCAACTTTAACTGCTGTGGAGTAGACAAAATAACAACAAAAGGTTTTAGTGGTTGGACATTCCATTCCTTTACCCAGACAGCATCTCCTGGTTTGTAAGGGTATGTGGGAGTTGTCAGGTTAATGGGAAGTCTCTCCCAGATCCAGTCATTGATCTTTGAGAGAATCTGCATCTGTTGCCCCAAGGTGAGGTCCCCTATTTCTTTGAGGTCCCCCCATATGCCTTTGATTAAGGGGGGTGGGCATCCATAAAGGACTTCAGAAGGTGAAAGCCCTATCCACTTTGTGGGACTAGACCATTATAATCCTCAGTAATGCTATGGGTAGTGACTGATCCTATTGCAGATGGGTCTCCTGACACAGTTTTCCCAACTGTAATTTTAGGGTTCTATTTATATGTTCCACTTTTCCTGAACTCTGGGGGCAGTAGACCATATGCGACTTCCAGGTGATTCCTAAGCCACTAGCCATCAGCTGCACCACCTTGACCACAAGGGCTGGCCCATTATCTGACCCAATAGACAGAGGTATTCCAAAATGAGGGGGAGATTTTCTTTAGCAGACACCTGGCCACCTCCCAGGCTTTTTCAGTCCATGTCGGGGAGGATTCCACCCATGCTGAGAAGGTGCAGACAAACACCAATAAATATTTGTGTCCTCGAGCTCGTGACATTTCAGTGAAGTTCACAGGCAGGTTTTCCAGGGAAGTTGGTCAAGCCAGCAGGAAGTCATCTATGTACTGAAGGAGTGTGCAACCATGGTGATCGGCTGACAAAGCTTTGAGGTCAGGTGCCAAGGCAGTTCCAAAAACAATGGGTGAATTTTTGAAACCTTGTGGCAGCCAAGTCCAGGCTAGTTGTCCATTTTCTCCAGTATTGGGATTTTCCAATTAGAAGGCAAAAATAGACTGACTCTGTGGGGCCAGGCAGATGCAAAAAAAAGCATCCTTAAGATCTAGGCAGGTAAAAAACTTTGCCTCTGAGATAAGACCTAAAAGTGTGTAAGGATTCAGGACCATGGGGTGCAGAGTAACAGTTCCTGAATTTACTGCCCAGAGGTCCTGATCTGGCCTGATATCCTCAGTCCCTGGTTTCTGGATAGTTAATAAGGGAGTGTTCCAGGATGACTAGCAAGGTCAGAGGATCCCATATTTTAGGAGTCTGTCAAGGTGTTTTTGAATTCTGACCTGGGCCTTGCAGGGAATGAAGTACTGTTTTTGGCTGATGGGGTGGTTCCTGGCTTTAGTTCCACCACTACAGGGGGCATGTTTCAGGCCAGACCTGGGGCGGGGGGGCTGTCTTCAGTCCATATACCTGGAATCTTGGAGGGAAACTCAAGAATCTCAGGAGGCCTTCCCTCAGGGGCACAGAGCTGCCATTCTTCTCATGCGACCATGAGGACTAGTCTTTGCCTCAGGTCCTCTCAGCTTTAAGGCTGCTATATCATCTGAATCAAAAGTTATCTGTGCCCTCAGTTTGCATAAGTCCCTGCCCATCAGGTCCACGGGGCAATCGGGGAGATAAAGGAACCCATGTATTTCATGACTCCCACCCAAGATTGCATTGTCTGGACTCTAAGAAGGGGCCATGGCCCTGGTCTCCTGTAGCCCCAATAATATTGTATGCTTGTGCAACAGGGGGCCCACTGGCTGGGTCACAAGTGAATGTTTTGAACCTGTATCAACCCTGAGATCGAGGGGTTGACCCCCTATTTTTATCTGGATCATAGGCTCCTGCAGGCCAGTAGAATGGAGCCCAGTTGTCCTATTCCTCCTCCTAGCCTTCTAGGGCTGCCAGTCCAACGTTTTCTTCCCAGGGGCCAGCCTCCCCATAGTCAGGTTGATATCTTCTCTCAATTTGGCTTCTGCCTCTGGTTTGGGGGGCCTTCTTGGAGTCCCTGGCCCATTGAGGACATTCATTCTTTCAGTGCCCTTCCTGATGACAGTAGGCACATTGATTTTTGCCCTAGTTCCTCCCTGGGGTGGGGGCTTCCCGGGGGCACTGATTGCTGTCCATGGTGATTGCCTCTGCCTCTGCCTAGATTAGCTTGCCAGGCCCACCTGACTGTTCAACAAGGGCTGCAGGAAAGAGGTCCACTTTCTTTTTCATCTTCCTCTCAGCCTTGTGTTTTGCCTCCTGATCCTGATTGACCAAAAACCTTTGTGGCCACCTCCAGAAGCTGGCTGGCGTTCATTCCAGCAAATCCCTCCAGTTTCTGCAATTTTTGCCTTATGTCTCTCTTGGCCTGGCCAACAAAAGCGGTGTTAGTAATCCGCTGGTTTTCAGTGGCTTCCGGGTCAAAAGGAGTATATAACTGGAAGGCCTCACACAGACACTCATAAACTGGCGGGCCCTTGGAGGACTTCTGATGTTTTACTCATGTTTATGGTCCTTTTTCTCTCCTTCTCATGTCCCCTAATAGTGTCTCCTGATAACATTTGAGTTGCTGGTAGTCTTGGTCATTATTAGGGTCCCAATGGGGATCCTCCTTCAGGAAATAAGCCCAAGCATAGGCTTGGGTATTTAAAGTGCCAGCAGGGGCATGATCTTCCAGCCACTTTAGAGCTCCCAACATTATTTGATACTGAAGAGTTATGCCATATAGAGTCAGAAGAAGATGTCAACAATCTGTCCAGGTGGGCTTATGAGTCTGGATGATGGACTGCACCAAATCAACCAGAGCCTGAGGTTTTTCCATGAAGGAGGGGGTGTGATGTTGCCAGTTGAGGAGGTCTGTGGAGGTAAAGGGCTGGTAGATGAATGTTTGCCCTCCTCCTTGTCCTGGTCATAATACATTGGGCTTTGGACCTCCCTCAGGGGCATCTGCAGGGCAGTGGGAGTCTGAGGAGAGAAGGGTCCTTGCAGAGACTGTTTGGATGCCCCCGACTGAATGGGGGATGTGGAGTGAGAACTGGCAGACTTGGAGTGGGCATTGGGTCAACAGGACTTAGGGAGGTCAGGGAATTTAGGGCCTAAATGACTGTCCCTTGGGCTTCCACATCTGATGTTAAAGGTGAGGGTTTGGAGCTGTGGCTGGTGGCAGAGGTGAATAAAGTATCATATAGGGTGGTGGTGTTTTCTCAGGTTCCTTGGCCAGTATAGGCTCCTTTGCTTTCTCCCTACACTTGGAAGTTGTGGCCACCCTAGTTACCATAATCCGATGGGCCTTTTCCAGACAGGGCCTTAGCCATGTGAGTTGGCTGAGAACAGCATCCTGCCAGCAATCAATATAGGGAAACTGATCTGGATGCCCAGGCTTCCCTACAATTACCCTATAAACTTCATTAACCATAGTTTTGTCTAGTGACCCTTCCGGGGGCCACCCTACCCTGAAAGTGGGCCAATCTATTTCACAAAGGGCCTTAAGCTTATTAGGAGTTAACTTAACTCCATAGTCTCCATTAAATCCCCTTTTAGAGTTCTTAACCATATACTCCAAAGGAGTGTTTTTACTCTGACTTCCACCCATTTCCTCTCATTACCAGATGTTAAGACAGAAACAGAGGGGTAGAGGTTTTGGAGAAGAGGTAAGGGGTCCTCTTCTCCAACACACAGGGAAGAACAATAGGTGCCTCTTATCTGTGACCTGGACCTAGTCGCCTGGCCAGGAGCTGCACCTACACAGGGTCCTCACTTGCTTCCTCTGTCTCTGGCTGCTCCCCTTGCTTTCTTTAGGTGTCTCTTAGCCACAGTGAGTCCATGTAATCCCTGGACCAGAGGCTTTGTTAGGGCTCACCCTAGACCATATGAGTTTGCCATGAACCAGCAGATTGGTACTCACTTTAGCTTCATAGCCAGGCTACATCTCATTCACACACATTCACACGCAGGCATCCAGCATTTCTGCCCTGCTCCCAGTGCCTAGGAGTCATGGTTTTGCTTTCGCTCAAAGTTACTCTGATGACTCTGGGATCAAGCTCCCCTTCTGCCACTTAGGGGTAGGCCTAATATTTGAACCCGGGTTCTTACCAGTCTGATGGACGGTGCTCCCCTCACAGCTTCCTGTGCCTCACTGGGTTCTGTTGTACATCCGAGGCCCTAACCCTGACTTGCCAGGAGGGTGAGTCCCTCCTTCGATCAAACTGTCCATTGGTACCTGGCGGATCACCTCTCCTGGAGGTCCAGGGGACACACCCTTGTGACAAGGGAGGTGAAAAAACACTGGCTCTGAATCCTGACTGAGCCCCCAGTAATGTTGCAGAATTCTCGAACAGAGGCATGGGGACACCAAGGCAGTTCAGCAGGAAGCAATGTTTCATTGTGCCGGCAAAAAACTCAGCCGACTCGTGTCCAAAGGCTGAGCCCCAAGAACAAAAGGGTCTTGCCTTATATATTCTGGCAAGCAGATTATAGAAGCAAGAAGCAACACTTGTCCCATATATGGTTACATACTATTTC
Organism: Castor canadensis; assembly: GCF_047511655.1. NCBI lineage: Eukaryota > Metazoa > Chordata > Mammalia > Rodentia > Castoridae > Castor > Castor canadensis. The sequence goes on from NC_133392.1 coordinate 6,128,490, forward strand.
ATTGGCTAACCTTTTCTCAGTGCTAAGTGACCATTTTCACATTCAGATTTGTTAAGTTTTATCACCCTGCTATGCCATTCCCTCCCCCTGCTACATTATCAGAACACAGACCTGCTTGCATTTCTTCTGGCCCTCCTCCCTGCAACAAGATGACCTGAGCAAGCTGTCTCATCCTCAGTTCCCCAAGGAGCCAAGCAGAAAGTGGCTCCCAGGAAGAAGGTACTAATTGGGGTGATTGTCACCTCTACAGAGCCTGACCAGGGGAAACAGGAGCACAGACCCAGCACACCGCCACCTTCCCAGGACATAAGGTAAGCAGGAGCTTACTAAGTGTTTCCAACTTCACCAGTTTTTCCCCATTTTTCAGTTTTCTGAGGGGTAAGAGAAGCAGAATAAGGAAACAAACATGCAATTCATGTCCAGGCATTTGACATTCTTAGTAGAAAAGTGATGGTTATATGAACCCAGAGCCTTATCATCTTCCTTTCCTTTGGAAAAAAAGAGATGGAAGAGAGACGTCTCCATAGATGTCCTGGAATAGAGAACTGACCATGCTACCTTGATCTTGGTTTATGACACTGATGTTATTCCCAGAAAAGGAGAAATTGTGTCTCTTAAATGCTGGAGGAAACTCTGTTTTACAGAACAGATTCTTGGGACAGAGAATTGGAGAGAAAAGTGCCCAGCCACAATTATGAGAGCAGGCACTGTGCAATACCTGTGAATGACAGGTGTTGACAGCAAAGAAAATGAAATGGCAGAAAAGGGATGCCCAGAAATTCTTGAAACAAAAGCAAAGAAATAGTTTGGGTATCACATGAAGGGATTCTGAGGCCTGCAGTGGAAGCACAGTCTGAGAGTGTGGCTCAGGCAGGTAAATGCACCGTGACCTGGGCTGGACTGCTCCCTGGCTTGTGATGCAGAGGCCACTTGAGGAAGCTGGTCTAGTGGAACAAGAGACTTTCCTCAGGTTGGGGATGACATGCACTGGCAGTTCCAGAGCAGGGTGGAGGGAGGGAGAACAAATGGAGCATTCCTTTCCCAGTGGATTCTTGTAAGCCTTCCTCCTCCTCTTTGTAAATTCATGCATCTTGGGTTGTGGTTAAGCTGGTCCCAGTGCCTGCAGGGGTCCTGGTCCCAAAGGAAAGATGCCATCTGAATGCTGCACTGGGGCCACCCCCCAGCACTTGTCATTCAGCCCAGCTCAGCAAACATTTAATTAGCTTGGATCCCTACTGGCAGCTGCCACTTCCTAGCTTTGGCTATGTGCCAGGCACTTGTGCTAAGAGCTTTCATGCAGCAATCAGCTCTATGAAGGGAGTGTGGTGTACATTGTTCTCTCACAGACAGGACATGGGCACCCAAAGGTTCCCTTTGCTGAAGTCAAAGTTGGTCCTCCAGGGCTGAGGCCCTCCCTGTTGCCTCCTTTCCCAATGCCCAGGATTTGGCAGTGAGGACGAGGAGATAGTGGCTCCTGCAACAGGAGGGCTACAACCCATCCAGGGGGGCAACCAAACCATCACTACATTATAATGAGGTTGGAACACAGAAGAACAACTGGATTATTTTGTCTAGGGCCAAATCTAGAAGGAAATAGAATCTGAACTGATTCTTAAGTGAAATGACAGATTTCCCTGAGTTTGAAGAGATTTACTTCTATGTTCAGAGGACTTGGTGAAACTCTTACCTTGACTTTAAACTTCCTGGGCTAACATCTGTGTGACATGGCCAAGAGGAGGTTAAGCAGAAGCATGTTACCCAGAAAGCTAAGCATGAATCCTAGAACTCTGCTGTCAGGGCCCTGCTGAGTTTATGTAAGGTTTAACACTCAGCCATACTGGGTTTCCCCTCACTTTTCCTGAATCCAGACCTACTCACTGGTGGTTCATCTGGAGTGACCCCAGGACCAAAAAAACCCCCAGACCAAAGCCCAGAGAGGAGAGGATATCCTCACCAAGGCTTTTAGGGCCACAAGAATGATAAAGATGCAGTCAGAAAGCCAGGCACTGGGGGCACTAGGAGGGTGGCCTCAGATGTTGGTCTCTGTGTTCTCTGGGAAGGTCCCATTTACAAAGAAGATGTAATGACTGAGTACTTGAGACTGCCCAAGAGGATCATCACAAAGTTATTCACCATAGGGAGATGGAGCCATGGGTTAAAGTATAGGACATGAGAGGCTGGAATGGAAAGAGAGAAGCAAAACAGACATATCCCAGGCAGCCTGCAAGCACCAAGTAAAGGTGGGAGTCCATCCTAATTCCAGAACCAAAAATGTACAGGAATAGGGGTTTAGTTCCTCAATATGGGGTATGGGCTACCTGAGTTTCTATGTCACATCCACTAATAAACATCCAAAGGTACCTGTTTCCAACCCAATGAGGATAGTTCAATATTTGGTAACTCCATTTTATATTGGGTTGTTTGTCTTTTTGTTATTAATTTGTAGGGGCTCATTAAATATCTTTTTTATCTGCCCTTTATCAGAAATATGGTTTACAAGAAAAATATTTTATCACAGTCTGTGGCTTGCCTTTTTATTTTCTTAACAATATTTCCTTGTGAGCAGAAGTTTTTTTAGCTTTGTTGAAGTCTAATTTATACCCTCTATTTTTTCTTTTATGGTGTTAACTTTCTGGGTACTGCATAAGAAAACTGTGCATACTCATAATTCACAGATGTTCTGCTGTTTTCTTCTGAAAGTTTGAACTGTAGAGTTAGGATTGTGATTCATTTCAAATTGGTTTTTGTAAAGTGTGTGAGGTAAGGTTCAGATATACTCTCTCCCCATGGAATATCCAGTTGTTCCAGCACCATTATTTGGGAAAACTCTACTTGCTCAGGATGAATTGATCCTTTTTATATATTGTTTGACTCTGTTTGCTAATCTTTTAAGAATTTTTGTGTTTATGTCAAAATTCCTGTCTTCAGAGCTATGGGGATTTTGGGCCAGGTAATCCTTTGTTGTGGAGGGTTGTCCAATGCATTGTAGGGTGTTTAGCACCACCATGACTTTTACCTATTAGATACCAATAATACCCACTCCCTAGTCATGACATCCAGAAATGCCTGTGCATTCTACCAAATGTCTCCTGGGGGCTAGTATAACCCCCCCCAGTTGAAAATTGTTGGTTTGTGTTCACAAGGAGTATTTGATCTGTAATTTCTTTTCTTTTTTAGGTAATAACTATCAGGTTTTGCTATTAGAGTTATGCTGGCCTTGTCTGCTTTCTCAAATTTCTGTAGTATTGGCATCATTTCTTCCTTAAATGTTTGGTAGAATTCATATTTCCTGTAGGTGTCTGAAGGCTGCCTAGGACTCTTTTCCAGCCCATTCTGTCCTGACCTCATATTTTCTCATCTGCAGTGTAACCATCGGGTCTAGAGTTTTCTTTGGGCTGGGAAAAGGGAAGCTTTTGATAGTGAGCCTATTCTTTTGACTCCAAACAGTTCAACATAGGACTTTTAGGATTTTTGTTTCATCTGTGTCACTTCAGTAACATATTTTTTCAAGAAGTTAGTATATTTTTCTAAGTGGTTGAACTTGCTCACATAGAAAGAATTCATATTCCCTTATTAGCCTTTTCACATCCGTAGGCTCTGTAGTGATGCCTCTCTTCATTCCTGAAAATGGCTATTTGCATGTGTTTTAATTTTTTTCTTCATCTATCTTATTGTGTTTTTTTTAAGAATCAGCCTTTTGACTTTATTAGTCATTTTTACATTTCACTGACTTCTGCCCTTATTTATCTTATTTTATTTTTGCTTTTTGTTATCCATGCTAATGTATATAGCTCTAGTTTATTCATTTTCACTTCTTAGTAGTTGAATATCTCAAAGTTTATTAGTCTTTTTAAAAAAAATACCTTTGAAAACAATGATGCTATGACAGTTTTGTTTATCCCAGTGCAAATGTGTAGGCTTTAAAAATATGAACACAGCATTTCATTTAGTTTAAGATGAATTTTTATAGTTTTATGTTTAATATATCTGAAATTAGGATATGTATTAAAGCCAATGACATTTTAGGGTAATATTAGGAGCTTTTCCCCTTTCTTGGTGATACTTTAAAAAATGGAGTCCATGCTTGGTGGTTTATACTTGTAATCCTAGCTACTTGGGAGGCAGAGAGCTACTTGGGAGAGTTTCAGATGGCTACTGACCCCAGGCAAAAATGCAGGACATAATCTGATAAATAACTAAAGCAAAAAAGATGGGAGGTGTCACTCATGTGGTAGAGGGCCTCAGGACTGAAAAAAAAGTAAAAAAGTAGAAAAGTAAAAAAGGAGTACATTCTTATATTTATTGGAATGTTAGACTTTGTCGAAATGCTATGAAGAAAAGCAGGATTCCTACATAGTTTGGTGTTTTCATCTTCATACTTATCAGGTCATTTTCCACAGTGAGCAGATCACAGTCACGCAGGTGAGTTCCTGCTGCCCTGCATCCTCACCTGTATTTAGTGTTATTAGATCTTCCTGATCTAGTATGTGTGAAATGAGCTGGTATTATCATCTCATTTTGCATTTCTGTATTACTTTTGAGGTTGACGATCTTTTCAGTTGCTTAGTGACCATTTCTCTTTAGAAAAACACAGGTTTTGTCTGCATCTCTTTTTCCATTGGGTTGCTGGTCTTTTTCAAAGTAATTTTCAGGAATTTTTAATTTTAAAGTTTGATACTTTGTTACATAGGTCGCAAATACCTTTTCCTAGTTTGTACCTTAGTCTCTCTTCATGGTATTTATTGATCAGAAAATATTATAGCTGAATTTATCCAACTTTTGTTTAAGTGTTTGGTTTGGGAACTTTCTAAAGTTAGCCTTTCTTGTCCAGGATCGTGAAGGTCTTAACTATTTTAGCTATTTCTAACAGTTTTAATCTTTCACATCTAAGTTTTTAGATGATTGTATTTGATTTGTGGATTTGATAAGAAGTAGGGCTCCAACTGGGTTTTAAAAATAATGACTAATAGTTCCAGCGTCACTTGTGATGTTCGTGTCTTCGTTTTGAACTCGTTTTTAATGAATAATTTCCATGTCTGAAGACCTGTTTCTGAGTTCCCTTTTCTACAGTTCCCTTCTCAACAGTCTGGTGTTGTTCTTTTCCCTCACCTGCATCTCAAAATGTGGTATTTGCTAAGACAAATCCCCATTTCTGTGTCTGCATTTACCAAAAGGAGTCCCTGTCTAACCCGGTTTGACATTATCCCCTACCCCCACGCACGCGCACGCACGCTCACGCACGCGCACGCACAGCACGCACGCGCACGCACGCACGCTCGCGCACGCGCACGCACAGTAGGCCGCAGTCATTGGCCACAGAGCATCCCAGGCCGCTGGAGGCCCCTCCCCGCGGGATGTGCGACGGGCCCTCCAGGAGGACCGGACCTCTCTCCAGGCAGACGAGGCCAAGTCGCAGGCCCCTCCGAGCCCGGAGAGCGGGGAGGGGAGAAGGTACGAGACGCGCTCCGGCCACCAGGTTCAGCGGAGCTGCCGCGCGCCATCCACTGGGCCAGCTGTCCCTGGGCGTCGCTGACCTCCGACCCCAGGGCCTGGGAGGTTGCTATGGGTCCTGGAGGCCTCTCTTAGACACCAGCTTTGCTATTGCATGCTCAGCCCTGCTGGACCTGTTTCTCAAGTAGCCAGAGCTGCATTCCTTGCTCCCTCCATTCGCTGCTTTTTTTGTTTTTGTTTTTGTTTTGTTTTGGGTGGGACTGGAGTTTGAACTCAGGGCTTCATGCTTGCAAAGCAGGCGCTCTCCGGCTTGGGCCACACTTCCACTCCAGTTTCCCATGCTTATTTTGTAGATGTGGTTTTGTGAACTATTTGCCCAGACTGGCCTTGAACTATGATCCTCCAGATCTCAGCCTCCCAAGGAGCGAGGATTACAGGCGTGAGCCACCGGCGTCTGTGAAGACATCCCCTCCTCTCTGGGCCTTGGCTGGCAGCTTTCCTATATGATTTTATGCTTCTAAAACTCCCCCAGATTGGTAAGTGGTCTTGCGGTTCTGTTGTCTGGATATGTGGAAGTGCTAAATCTTGGGAGTTTGCTTTTTTTCTCACTTCTCTGATATGTGGCTTCTTAGGCTCTTCTCCTTCTGAGTCTGTTTTAGGGAAAGGCCATGCCAGGAGCTGGCAGAGAGCGGTCATTACTGAAGTTCATGCTTCATTTCTCTTCTAAAGTTCAAGTTTTTGAAACTTTCTTTGTTTTGTCATTCTAGTTTCTGATAAGCTGGTACTTATTTTGTAAACAAGAGTAAAAGTGTTGTCTTATAATAACTGGTATCATTAATTTTTTTGAGAATGCTGTATGGCATTTCACAAGGACAGAGATTTTTCCTATCTGTTTTGCTCATTGCTGTGACCTCAGCGTCTAGATTAGTGCCTGGCCCTTGGTGGATACTGTACAAATACTTATTGCAGAATCAGAGAAATGAACTTTCTTGGTATTTCCACATGCCAGGCAGCATGCAAAGGGCCTTCCCTGCAACAGTTCTACAAAGTAGATGTCATGATGCCTGCCTCACAGATAGGGAAGCTGAGGGATCAGAAGTAAGGTCCAAGCTGAAAACTTAAGAAGTGCTCAAGCTGGATTCAAGACCATGTATATGGAACATTAAAGAATGTTCCCTCAGCCCCCAGATCGTCATGCCTCTGTCACCGATGGCACAGGGATGTGAGATATTGTCTGATGGGAGTCTTGAGACATCACTTCTGTAATTACTCCAAAGAAGTAATTACATGGGTCAACAATCCCATGAAAAGATGCTCAACTCTGTCAGTCATTAAGGAAGTGAAAATCGAAACCACCATGAGCTATCACTTCACATCCTCTAGGATGACTGTGGTAAAAAGATACGGACAATGATGAAGTGTTGGCAGGGATGGAAAAGAATGGAACCTTCATGCTGTTACTAGGAACATAAAATGGTGGTCACTTTGGAAAGCAGTTTGGTAATTCCTCAAAAATTTAAACATATGCCCCAGTACTTTTAATCCTAGGCACACCAGTGCATGCCCACCTGAGAACTGGGAAGCGAATGCTCATAGTAGTATTTTTTGTGATTACTAAAAAATAGACACAAACTGAATGCTCATTATAGATGTGCAGTGTGTAGTTTATCTGTACAATGGAATATTCTGCTATGAAAAGGAATGTGTGCTGCAGCATGGATGAACCTTGTAAACACGATGCCAAGTGAAAGAAGCCAACACAAAAGGCCACATATCACATAATCACATTACATAAAATTTACCCAGAACAGGCAAATCGGAGAGAGACAGTATTAGCAGATGCCAGGGACTGGGGTCAGGAGGTCAGGGGAAATAACTGTTAATAGGAAGGGAGATTTTTAAGGGGGCCTGTGGAAATGTTCTGGAATCACTGAACCGTACACTTTAAAGAGAGAAGCTTTATGGTGTCTCAAGAAAGCTGGTGTTTAAAAAATGTAATAATCAGTTGGAGAGACACACAGACACAAAGAGCATGAGAAAGGGGAGGGAGAGAGGAGGGAGAGGAAGGGAGAGCAGGAAAAAGAGTTGACGCAGCTGGAAAGGGTTGGAGGAAGAATTGACCTCAGAGACCTGGGGCCCTTATTAGGCTTGATGGAGTGAGCCCCTCTTGGGCCTCCATTTCCTTTTTTGTACTGTGGTAGGTGTGGATATGTCCTACACCCTTACAGGGACAGTTTCTCCGGTTCTTGTCCCAGTGTTGGGTCTGCCATGCAGCAGGTGGGGAGAGTAAGGACCCAACAACAGCAGCAGAAAGCCCAAAGACTCCAAGGAAGACCCACTGGGGAGAGTGCACCCTGGTGCTAATTGTCTCGCACAGCTGAGAAGCTGTTGGAGTGGTCTGTAGAGGCTACTCTGGTTTTCTAAGTAGGCATACTGGCTGATGGCAGGAGTGTGGGCAGGCATCTCCAACTCAGGTTTTCCTTTAACACTATGCTCTCGGATACAGCCCAGTGACAGCAGCTCTCTCCCCAGACCCCTGATGTGCAGTGTGCAGTTAATGGTTCTTATAATGAGAGATTTACAGCTTGGGCCTTTCAGATGTGGCACCAGCCTCATTTGTCCAGCTCATGGCAGAGCCTGTAATCATCTCTGTGGGCTCCAGCTCCAGGAACCAGACTTGCCTCTCTGGCCAATTCAGCTGAACAGACAAGAAACAAAAAACCTGTATGGTCCCACAAACAAGTGCCACGTTGCTCCTTGTAAAAGATAGGAAATGCATACTGACATCTTATGAAAATCTTTTTGTGTCTTGTTTCTATAATGAATCTTGAGCCATCAGGTTCTTTTGGTCTCACTGGAGTGTGTACTTTGCAGCAGGAGCAACGTGGCCACTGTCGTCCACCTGAGGGCCTCAGTTTCTGACAGTTCTGACCTGCACGGGTGGAGAACATCACCTCTGAGCGCGAACTGCTCCGTGACTTTCAATATGGTGTGATAATGATTCTTGTTTGGCAAGCTTGATAAGAGACAGCAACATAATACAGATGAGGCACCTTCCATTTAATAAAGGAAAAGAGCTCAAAGGGAAATTGCTGCCCTCTCCCACACACCCTCACCAATGTCCCCACCACCTCCTGGACCAGCCACAGTGGATAGGCAGTATGGCAGAGCTCTCCATTGCTCTGTAGCCCCTGTACAATGTTTGTGTCACAGATAGGGATACTGAGCCCAGGAGAAGAGCTGATTTGCTTAAAATCAGAGCTGAGTGGCCAGGTGGGATCTGGAACCCAGTGTTCTTGCTGCCTGTCTAGACTTGCGAGCATATCATGCTGTGTCCTCATGAGGCCAAAGGAATGGAGACAAATTTCTCATCTTCCAACTTTCCCCACAGCTCCTTCCTGCTGCTCAAGCTGTAGCCCTCTGCTTAGGAAAGGTACAGTTTCTCAGGAAATGGCACAGAACTCTTGGTATCCACACTGGAGTTGTGGTTTTCTTTTTGCAAGGTGGATGCCCAGCACTGTGGAATCTGTCCTGCAAAGGAAATGTGTCTATGTGTCTAGTCCCTTTCATGTCAAAGTTCACACTGAAGGTGCTTGGGTTATACAACAGAGGAGGCCTGTGCTCAACTGCTTACATTCACGAAGGCCTTCAAACAAGACCGTGGATTGCATCTCCCCCTCCTCTATGGCTATGTAGAGAAAAAAAAAGATGACTTTTAAAAGATGGTTTTAAGAATATTACTAAAATGATCTATGTACCTATCTATCTCTTTCTCTAACTTATCTTTCAAAAAAGGACTCTAGTTCATGCTAAGAAAATATTATAAAAAAGACCAAGACAGAACCACAGAATGAAAGGCAAAAGGGAACCTACAAGAAAGAATGGCAAGTAGGGGCTCAAACAGATATCTGTATCTGTGCTTAATGCAGCATTAGTCACAGCAGCAAAAAGGTATGAGCACCCCAAATGACTATTGACAGATAAATGGCTAAGCAAGATTTGGCCTGTCCATCTGATGAAAGGACACTCAGCCTTAAAAAGAAAGGAGAATTCTGGCACATCTATAACCTTGAGTACATTATGCTAAGTGAAATAAGCCAGTCCCAAAAGCCAAATCTGTATATTCCCCTTATATGCAGTCCCTCGCGTAGTCAGATTCATAGGGACAGAAAGGAGAAGGTGGTTGTCAGGAGGGGAGGTGGGAATGGGGAGTTAGTGTTTGATGAGGGCAGAGTTTCAGTTTTGCAATATGGAAAGAATTCTGGAGGTAGATGGTGGTAGTAGCTTACAACAATGTGAGTATGCCACTGAACCATGTATTTTAAATGACAAAGATGGAGGATCTTGAGTTTGAGGCCAGCCCTGGGCAAAGTTAGTGAGACCCTAAATACAAGTTGGGCATCAGTGGCTCATGCCTATAATTCTAGCTACTCAGGAGACAGAGATCAGGAGGATTGTGGTTTGAAGCCAGCTTGGGCAAATAGTTCGTGAGACCCTATCTTGACAAAACCCATCCCAAAAAAGAGTTGGTGGAGTGGCTCAAGGTGTAGGCCCTGTGTTCAAACACCAGTGTTGCAAAACACATAAGACAAGTTTGGGGGCATGGCTCCAAATGGTAGAGCGCTTGCCTGCTATGTGCTCCAGATTCTGGGTTCAATTCCCAGCACTGAAAAAAGAAACACTGAGATGGTAAATTTCACATTATGTGTATTTTATTGCAATTTAAAAACAACACCCCAAGAGAAAATTGTCCAAACCATATTGCACTGAAAAGACCACTCTGTGTATCTCATTTCCCTATTAGGCTGTGAGCTCTCCAAATGTAGGGGCTCCTGAGCTCTGTTCATTTTGTAACCCCAAGACCTCAATGACATGAGAGATTGTGAAAGAATATTTGCTGTACCGGTGAGCAGGCCTCGCAGTGGACAGACCTCTCATATATGGTACCATGTTGGTTGTCCTCATAGTCTTTGAGGCCAGTGGCCTTGCCATGTCCTGCAGGGGAGACCCACATTCCAGCCTCATGAAACAGAGCTGGATTCTCTGCCCTGGACACCAGTGGCTAGAGGGACTTTGCTTTAAACTCCAGAGGTCTCAGTCAGCCAGAGCCCCCAACACTGAAAAATCCAGTGGGCAGATGTTTAAAATGTCTTTATTACGTACATAGTTTTTGAGAGAGAGGACGATTATATGTTAAGCTGTGAATAAGAACATTCCATTTCTCTGAGGGCTCATTATGCATCAGCACTATGCAGAGCCCATGGAAACCCTTACTTAATTCACTTAATTGTTCCCAGCCCCACAAACACATGCCTTTCCTCCTCTTTCACAGGGATCCAGAAGTCATGTGGCTTGTCCAGTGTTAGAATGTGGTACTCCAAGTGTCTCCAGAGCCAGATGCTCAAACCCAGGCTTCATTTCTACTTTCCTTGCAGGCACTGATTCTTAACATGGCAGTCTCTCAGCTGAGAGCTTTTTGGAGGGTTACCCTTGGCAAGCACCTCAGCTTCCTGTAAAATGTGGATGATAAGTGTTAGGAAAAATGCCGCTCACAAAGAAAGCTCACGAGAAAAGTCCCACGTCCATAGAGCAAAGTTTAATGGCAGGCCCAAACTGCCAGGCTGGCTGGGGGGAAAGATGGCGCAGCAGCGAATCTGGGCCAGGCATGGCTTTTACGAGAATGGGAAGATTAAGGAAGTTAGCGCATGCACAGGAGTCTGTGGTAGGGGTGGGGCTGTCTTAGAGCGTGGGAATTTGTTTAAGGGCAGGGCTGTCCTTGGAAGTTTCTCAAGTGAGGTCTGAGGATAAAATGGCCACCAGTTTACAAATGGTGACATTATTGTTCTATCATTCCCCCATTTTTTCTTTAATAATGATGAGGGTAGGGGCTGAGGATTGGGAATTGGGGCAAAGCGTCAGTCTCTTAGCTGCTTCCTGCTGGTAGGGGGTGTTGTATGGAGCAGGATCCTCAGGCTCCAATGTCCTGGTGGGGGCCCTCATAGCAGTCCTCTGGACAGTTTTGGAGAGATTGATATCCCTGGAGGTACAACTGGTTAAACTTTTGATTAGCAAGCGCAGAAGGAAGGGAACACAAGGGAGGAAGCTTAAGAATAGGAGAGCAAGAACAAAGGCATCAGGATGGGCATTGGCCAGGAGAACCACTGTGAGATGTTGTTCCCTAGACAATTTCAAGAGTCCTCCAATTTCCTTCTCCGTTTTTTTTTTTTAACTGTTCCTTGAGATGTGCTGCCATTTGGGGATCCCATTGAGCTTGACAGCAGTGGGTGTCATGAGAATGACCAGATGAGGGCTGGTCCACTGAAGTCCCAGTGGAGAGGGTAGAAGATCCCTTTTGGAGAACAAGATGCCCTGGTTTAACAGAAATTGTTATAGGGTGGGGAAGGATCTGGTCTGCATGCTCTCTGAGAAGTTCCCTGAGAAGGTTAAGGTAAGGCAGGTAGTCAACCAGAGGAGCAGAGTCTGTTGGAGGCAAGTTTTCTAAGAGAAATGGGTGGCCATACATTATTTAAGACCCAAATAGGAATATTAGGAGGAGCATTAAAAAGGTGTCTGCTAAGGGACTGCATACCTAGGGATCTAAATTCTGTAAAATCCTGTAACTCCCAAGAAAGCTCTAAGCTGCCTTATGGTATGGGGAGGGGAATGGAAAATTAGGTTGATGCATTTATGACTCAGGGAGTGAGTTTGTCCCTTTAAGGCCACGCCTAGGTAGGTGACCTGTGGAAGGCAGGGGCTGTCAGGATTTAAATGTAACACTCATGGATAAAAGAGAGCTTTAGCTCATTATTTCATATAAATCAACACTTTTAACTTTCTAAATGTTTGTACCATATTTAGATAAAGTATAACATAACACTGTTACAAGGTGGTCATTTAAGACATATAAGCAAATATGTAAATGAACTCTGATTTAGTCGTACTTAAAGCTTGACAAGATCAGCAGAAAACACAAATAATTTCTTTGATAAAGTCTTTTTCTGTAACAGTTTTTTGTAGATGTTACTCAGAGCAGAACAATATTAAGATAACCTTGTTATTTTATAAACATAGAAAATTTTATTTTAGTTTGACATGACCCTAAAAATCTTTTAGGCAATTCTTAGATTATAGTCAACTTTAACTTTATCACACAACAAAGCTTTTTATTATACACTTTTAAAGCTTACTCAGACCTTTATATAACATACTAAACCCTTCGATGCCTTGTCTTTATCCCTCCTATTTGAAACAATCTTTAGGACAAACCCTTCTTTACATAAATCCTTTCTCATCCAAAAACATTTCTTTTTCCTTTAACTTCTCAAAAAATACATTCACTACCTATCTATATCCATTCTAGTTGTTTACTTTGTAACTGTATTTTAAAATTAACTTTTATAAAAATTTTAAATGTGTTATAGGGGCTGGGGCAACTAATTAGTGGCCCTTGTTTTTTAAGGAATTTATGATAGGCATAAGGTTTTTGTTTCTCAGAGGGGCTTGAGGGTATATTGTTTTTGGTGTGGAAACTGTGAGGGATCTTTGAGTTTTATTTGAATAGGGAGGGCCGTCCTGGCTTACCCTACACTCATCCCATCAGTCCACATTGTGGAATCTATTTGTTCCTGAAGGATGGGGCAGCAGAAATAGCTGCCTGGGGGGAGGAGAATTTGAGTTTTTAGTTGAGATAGTAAATCATGTTCCAGCAGGGACATTGGAGTTTTAGGTGCTATGAGGAAAGAGTGACAGAAGAGGAGGTCTCCCCAAGAGCAGGCCAGAAGCTAGGTAAACTAGTGCTCTAGGGGCTGGCCAGATTTGCCCTGAACGATAACTTTTGTCATTGGACTGGGGACCTGGAGAGAAACGTAAAACAGAAATGGGCTCCACTGTCTAGGAGGAAAATGACCTTTTGCTTCTCTACCATTATGACTACCTGAGGCTCCTCAATATTGATATTAATAAGTGGAACATGGACAGGAAGCCCTGGGACCCATCAATCCATAGGAGGTGGCACCTCACTTTCTAACTGGAGACAGGGGCACTTAGACCACCAGTGGTTACCTGTGCATAGAGGGCAGGGTCCTGGTTGGGGGCGGGGCTGTCTCCCTTGCTGTCCCCCCTTAAGCATTCTCTGCAGAAATGCCCCTCCTGTCTACCCTGGTAGCAAGTTCAGGATGCAGGCCCCAGTCGGGTGGGGGCAGCAATGAGGTCATGTCTCTTATCTTTCTCTCTGTTAATAATGTCCTGGTTATAATATACAGGCATGGCTAGTTGTATTAGTTGATCCAATGACTTTTCTTCTTCAGCCACAGACTGAGTTTTCTACAAATATCTGGGGCTGACTGTTAGAAGTTTATCTTTGAGGAGAACCTCTCTCACCTGTGACTCTGGGTCCACTGTGGTATGCTTTCTGATAGCATCCTTAAGATGCTGTAGAAAGGTAAGGGGATTTTCTTCAGGATGTTGCTGTAAAGCAAAGCTGTTATTTCACATTGACACCTGATACTCTGGAGAGCAGGTCTCTGAACTGTTCTGGGCCTCAGTTTCCTCACTTGAAGAATGAGGGATCTGGTCTAGGTTATACTACTTTCTTCCACTATGAGATGGCTGAAGTGGCATTAACACCATTTATCCTCCTCACCATTTTTGTTTTTGATTTAGTAATGTTGAGGAATTGAACCCAGGGCTTTGTACATGCTGGGCAGACATTTTTTCACTAAGCTACTTCCTCAGCCCCAAATTTTTTTTTGTCGTTGGCTGTACTGGATTTGAACTCAGGGCTTTATGCCTGCAAAGCGTCACTCTACTGCTTGAGTCATATCATCAGCCCCTTTTGGTGTGGATCTGTCAAGGGGACTGCCTGTGCCCATGTAGGTAGGCACACTTACTCCCTCATTTCCAGGTGCCACTAGTATTGGGGATCATTGTAAATGGTAATCATTTCCAACCTGAGTGGCCTGGGCCAGAACCCATTGTTTTTCTAATGAGGAAAGAGTTTGGTATAATAGAAGCATAATATCCTTTCATGCCAATTCAAAAGTTTGGATCACAGAGATAAAGGCTTGAATGTATTTGTCAGGTGTGTCAGTATAGGTGTCCAGACATTTTTTAATTTCCCTTAGATCTGATAGATGGAAGGGGACATAAGACTCGCCCTCTTCCTACCATTACCTATTGAAGGGGGAAGCACTTATTAAGGAGTTCTGAATATTAGGGTGTTTTAGAAGGTAGAAATTTGTATAGGGGACCTAAGTTTACTTTTTTTCCCTCTTATAGAAAAGGTCTAATTAGAGTATGGTATTGTAATTTAAGGAACCCTGTGAAGGCCACTTCTCTTGGTCACCCAAGGCATATTGAGGCCAGGCCTCAGTACAAAGCTTTTAACATCTATAAGCCAGAAGACTGGAAGGTGCAGGTCTCATCTAGACAGAAAAAAATGCTAGGATCTTGTCTTTTAGCTAACAGCAGGCAGCCTCTTTAATAAAGGCTACTTTTTAAAATTGTTTTATTATACATATGTGCATGCAAGGCTTGGGTCATTTCTTCCCCCCTGCCTCCACCCCCTCCCTTACCAGCCACTTCGCCCCCTCCCTCTCCCCCACCAATACCCGGCAGAAACTATTTTGCCCTTATCTCTAATTTTGTTGAAGAGAGAGTATAAGCAATAATAGGAAGGAACAAGGGTTTTTGCTGGTTGAGATAAGGATAGCTATACAGGGAGTTGACTCACATTCATTTCCTGTGCGTGTGTGTTACCTTCTATGTTAATTCTTTTTGATCTAACCTTTTCTCTAGTTCCTGGTCCCCTTCTCCTATTGGCCTCAGTTGCTTTTAAGGTATCTGCCTTAGTTTCTCTGCATTAAGGGCAACAAATGCTAGCTAATTTTTTAGGTGTCTTACCTATCCTCACCCCTCCCTTGTGTGCTCTCGCTTTTATCATATGTTCAAAGTCCAATCCCCTTGTTGTGTTTGCCCTTGATCTAATGTCCACATATGAGGGAGAACATACGATTTTTGGTCTTTTGGGCCAGGCTAACCTCACTCAGAATGATGTTCTCCAATTCCATCCATTTACCAGCGAATGATAACATTTCGTTCTTCTTCATGGCTGCATAAAATTCCATTGTGTATAGGTGCCACATTTTCTTAATCCATTCGTAAGTGCTGGGGCATCTTGGCTGTTTCCATAACTTGGCTATTGTGAATAGTGCCACAATAAACATGGTGTGCAGGTGCCTCTGGAGTAACGGTCTTTTGGGTATATCCCCAAGAGTGGTATTGCTGGATCAAATGGTAGATCGATGTCCAGCTTTTTAAGTAGCCTCCAAATTTTTTTCCAGAGTGGTTGTACTAGTCTACATTCCCACCAACAGTGTAAGAGGGTTCCTTTTTCCCCGCATCCTCGCCAACACCTGTTGTTGGTGGTGTTGCTGATGATGGCTATTCTAACAGGGGTGAGGTGGAATCTTAGTGTGGTTTTAATTTGCATTTCCTTTATTGCTAGAGATGGTAAGCATTTAATAAAGGCTACTTTTTAACAAAGGAATAAATCATCTGTAAAGTTAGAGAAGGGCATTCAGAGGGCATCCCTGGCCAATAACAGTACCATACTGTCCATTTTGAGATTTTTGGGACTATAACCTTGAGCTAACAATTGGCTTCAAGGGCTGGGTGTGGTGCCCCGAGGTGTGAGGTGGGGCTAGGAGCAGGGTTTGTGTAAGGCACCAATGCCCTCCATACACACCTGGGACAAGTGAGCCTGTCTGCCTAGGCCTGATCCTGTGGCCTGTCACCCCTCCCCCCTTCCTGTGTACTCTGTGCACGTTTATTCTAGGGGAAGTGGCAGTGGGCCGCAGTCATTGCCACATGTGGCTGGTGGCCCAGGATGTGTTGGGTCCTCTCTATGGATTTTCTTAGCTATGGCAGGCATTTTTGCTGTGTCCAGAAGCCGGCATCCTGTGCACGAGCGCGCCTGTTTGTTTTCCCTCCTCCCCTTGTGGGGGCAGAGTTAGAGCATGAGCCTGGCAGCCACAGTTTTGTAAGCCCTTTTGTAAAGCAGCTGATTTAAAGTTACTTTAGACTGAGAGGTCTGGCAAACTAGTTGGAATAACTTAAGTCATAAGATACCATGTTACAAGTTTTTCATGGGAGGCAGGGTCCCAGTAAACCCAGGGAGGGGAAGGCAGACAGAGACAAAGGACATGTGGTGAGACCGTGGAGGAGGCAGAAAAGGTGTCCTGACATCTTAGGTAAGGGACGGGAAGGCAGAGCCTGGAGGCATGACACATGCCTGAGGGATTAGCCATCACCTGTGCCTCTAGGTCACGCCCATTGACTGGTACTGGAGCACTTTCAGCAACATGAAACCTCCACTCTCCGATTGTTGTCTCGGGCTAAAGGGGCATTAGACAGGGGAAAAGAGAAGCAGTTGTCAGATAATCAAACAGGACTCCCACAACGTAGCATGAGGCACACCTGAATAAACCCCAGGCTTGGTCTCAGCCCACAGGGAGGGAGCATGAGCTCCCCAGAGCTGGACTCGCCATGAGGCCAGAGTTGGCAAGGAGTGGTTGGTTTAACACCATGGCAGGAAAGTTCCTCAGGAAGATAGGAAGAGACAGGCATGGTAAGCAGTGCAAGAAGTCTGCTTTCATGGGGAAGGAGGTGGTTTGGGAGAGGAATTAGTTGATTTAGAAACTGGTTTAGAGACTAATAGAATCTGCCAGGGGAACAGAAAGCACAGAGGGAGGGTTTGGTGCGGAGATAGGGAAAGGATTGGATGTAGGAAAGTTCCTTCCATTTACCAGCATGCTCACAGAGATGTATAAATCCCTTAAAATATTGGTATTGAAAGTGCCATTAACTGGCCATTTGGAGGCATTGTCTAATGGGTATTGGGGCCATGCCTGATTACAGAGAAAAGTGAGCTTTCGTGGCTTAAGATCAGCGTTAGGCCAAGGGGCCCAAGGTTGGCCAGGGGACATCCCATTGGGGAGTCTGAAGGAATTTGGGACGGTCCAACTCCCATAGTGAGGCCTGACCTGAGGAGAGATATGGCAGGCATCACCGATACATCAGGTCCTCAGGAGAGAGAGAGTAGATGTGGAGCACCCAGAGGGAATGTCTTCACCATGGGGGGGTCCACAGTCCCTAGTGGGGAACCCAGTTCCCAGGGATGAGAGCGAGCCGAGACCTAGCGCTAGGATTTCGAGGAAATGAGAGAGATCACAGCTCTGCATGAAAGAAGGACTCACCGAGAGGACCTTGAGGGAAGCTTGGCCAGTGGTGGATGGCGGTTGGAGGCACGCTAGGGTGGAGGAACTTCCCTGTGAGCTAGTGAGGGAGTGGCGTTTTCTAGGATCAGGGGTTCTGGCAAAGCAGCTCAGATCCTGGAGGAAGGTAATGGGAGTTGAGAAAGAGAGAGAGAGGGATGGGGTGGGGGAGGCCGGGAGAGCAAGCTCAATGCTGGGAGTGCACCCTGATCCAAGTCATGGCACCAAATGTTAGGAAAAAC
This sequence comes from Castor canadensis, assembly GCF_047511655.1. Lineage (NCBI taxonomy): Eukaryota > Metazoa > Chordata > Mammalia > Rodentia > Castoridae > Castor > Castor canadensis. Next base: position 6,146,455 of record NC_133392.1, read on the forward strand.
TCCGCTCACAAAGAAGGCTCACTAGAAAAGTCTCACGTCCATAGAGCAAAGTTTAATGGCAGGCCCAAACTGCCAGGCTGGCCAGGGAAAAGATGGCGCAGTAACGAATCTGGGCCAGGCGTGGCTTTTATGGAAGGGGAAGATTAAGGAAGTTAGCGCATGCATGGTGGTCTCTGGTAGGGGTGGGGCTGTCTTAGAGCATGGGAATTTGTTTAAGGGCAGGGCTGTCCTTGGAAGTTTCTCAAGCGAGGTCTGAGGATAAAATGGCCACCGACTTACAAATGGTGACATTATTGTTCTATCAATAAGAAACCCTCCTCAGAAGGCCTTGAGTGTCTAGAGAGACAGACCTTGGACATTGCCTAGCCAGTGTCTGTCTCATGGTCAGCATGTGTCAAATTCAGCTTTTATGACCTGATGGTGAAACTGGCCAGACTCCAAGTCCCTTGGATGAGCCAGTGAAGTTTACATCGGTCAAACTGCTTACAGAGGCACTTCCCATTTGTGTAATGACCCAGCCTATTGATGCCTTGTCCCAGGGCATAAAAACACTCTCTTTATGAGATGGTATTTCACTTGAAGGTCAGGAGTTATGCAGTTGATCATGTCTCCTCTTTGGCCTTGGCTGCGGGAACTTACCCTTGAGTTGTGATTCATCTGTGCCAGGGCTGGCTAAGCCCAGGGTTTTTGATTCAAAGATTTCTCCAGCTCGTTGTTAGCTTTGTTTATCGGTTTCACCAGTATTTACCGTGTTAGCCACCATATTCTCCCCTGTCTGCAGTTTACTTTCTATGGTTTGTCACCTATAGCCAACTGCAATCCAAAAATATTAAATAGCAAATTCCAGAAATAAGCAATTCATAAGTTTTAAAAGTTTTATTGCAGTATATTCTTATAACTGTTCTATTTATTATGCTAGTGTTGTTAATCTCTCACTGTGCCTCATTTGTAAGTGTTACTTTATCATAGGTAAATAAACATAGTATATTTAGAGTTGGATACAACCCCAGTTCCAGAATCCACTCAAGTTTTGGAATATGTCTCCTGAGGAGAAGGGGGAACCACTATATAGGCTACCTCAAATAAGTCATGTGCAAATTATATCACAGTGTTTATTGTAACTTACTGTCAAAGATGGTTTATTAGATTGTAAGAAAACTGGTCATAGCAGCCTGTATGGTGAATAGGCTGTCATATTGCTCAACTCTTTTTTTTTTTTTTTTTGGAAAGCAGAGAGTGGCGCTCCCAGAGCTGGGAGGGGTCCCAAGAGAGGGTACCCTGCTCAACTCCTTAGATAGACTGGTTTGCAAAAATTGTTAACAAGCAGCTTAAACAATTTTACTTTGCGATGCTATCTGGATATATTTTAATGCTAAGAAATTTTTAAACTGCCTAAAATGCTGCCTGGCAAGAGACCACCATCATCAAATAAGTGACAAAGTAGGGAGAGGTTGGGAAGAGAGAATTTTTTGTATTAATTGTACAAAGGGGTTTCATTGTGATATTTTCATAATTACAATGTGCTTTAATTACATTCGCTCCTTCCAATACTCTTTCTTATCCCCCTTTTTCACAATTTCAATGGGTTTTGTTATTTTATTTTCATACTTGCACAGAATATTCTTTGATCATAATCACTCCCCGTTCACCTGGGAAGAGAGAAATTCTTCCCTCACTGTAGGTAGTGCAGAAACTTGTTCTTTATCTCATATCTAATAGTGCTCTGCAGAAGGTTTTTAAATAATGCTCAGGAGACTTGTTTTAATTGTCAAAGGAACCTCAGCTATGAACCCCAAAGTGGTGGTAAAAGGAAGCAGTGTGAGTGACTGTAGGCCCCACCCTTGTTGCTTGGTAAACATTCCAGGGATCCCATCTTTGTGGGCAGTAGGTTGGAAGGTTGGGAGCTGCCTCATTCTGAGAGCAGTTACTGATGCAAACTGTGGCCAAGTTTTCTCTTTTAGTGAAATGCGTCCTTTTCATTAAAAGGCCTTTGAAATTGAGTAAAATGGCTTCGAAACGTCAGTGGAATGTGACCAGACAGCCGGGGGAAGGTATGTGCTGTTTTTCTCTACACGTGTCAAAGTATATGTGTTTGTCCAGGCCACACTTAGTGAGTATCTTCAGCTGGCCCAACACTATGCATCAGGAAAGGAGATGAGATTCCACTGAAGGTATCAGTATGGGGAGACAGACTCAGGAATAGATAATCACAGTATAGCATGCTAATGCCTGTCTGGGGCACTACTGTGAGTACAGTGTATTCCCCAAAAATATATTCCAGGCCTAGCCCCTGATGCCTGTGAATGTGACCTTATTGGGAAGTGGGGTCTTGACAAATGTGGTCAAGACAGAAAAGGTTGCCCTGGATTAGGGTGTGCTCTTGTCCAATGACTAAGATTTGGAGGCACTTGAACATGTGAAGATGAGGCAGAAATTAGAGTGAAGCGTCCACTCACCATGGGAGCTAAGGAATGCCAGCAGTCCTTAGAAGCTGGGAAGGACACAGGGAAGGGTCTTTCCCTGGAGCCATCAGAGGGCGCACAGCCTTGCTTGTGTCTTGATTTCAGACTTCTAGCCTCTGCGAACTATAAGATAAGATTGTTGCTATAAGGCACTCAAGTTAGTAGAGCCCTAGGCAACCAGTAGGTACCAATATAGGGAGACATGTAGGGGATGCCAGGAAGCTCTTCTAAGAGGAAGTGACCTGCTTTGAGAGAGGATGTGTTTTGGTCCAGTGGGGAAGCTGGGAAAGCAGCATCCATAATCAAGGCCATGGGGAAGCCCAAGCCACCAGTATCCTGGAGGTGAAAAACAGTTATTTCAACGGTTTCTCTTCTCAACTCCCTGGATTTCTAGGACCCCTACACATACACTCAGATTTTATATGTCTTCTAGGTCCTTTGTGTTTCTTGCAGGAGAGTTTTTGAGTGGGCATGTGGCCTTCACTGGCCATATCAAGGGTATTTGGCAGACTTGCCAGGAGATGTGGCTGGTGGGATCACTAGCCTGATTGTGACCTTGCCAAGACCAGGCAGCATAGGGAGATGAAACTGATGCAATGGAGTAGAGCTTGTTTTGAAGATAAAACCAGCCTTGTTTGCAGGTGACATTGGAGGTGAGGGGAGGGAGAGGAGCAGAGGAGATCTCTCTCTTTCTACTGTGGAGGTTGAGTGGGTCTGGCTAGTCATCAAGGAAGGGAGTCAGGAGGAGGAGGAAGGAAAGGAGGAACTGGAGGGGAGCTGAGTTGGAGGTGCCTTGGAGGCAGCTGAACCTAAAGGCAGTGCTCACAAAGGGAATTTTGGCCCCTCCTTGGCTAGATTGGTCTAGGGGTTTGGTAAGATGAAGCAACCAGAAGGTGGAAAGATACAAAGAAGACCATGTTCTGGAACCCAAAGATGGAAAGAAACTCCTGAGGCACTGTGTGGTCAACAGTGTTACATCTCACAGAGATGATTAATTGAATTTAAATCTGAAAAGTGATTCTCTCAGAAACATCTGTTTTCAAATAGTAAAAGGGTTTATTATCAAAGGTTTGGTAGGAATTCAGAGTAAACTTTGACTCCTAACAGATTAGAAATGAGGGAAGGCAGCTGAGATCCATTAATGGATGGCTGAGTACACAATCTCTGCCTCTTACGTGAAGGAGGTAGAAGTGAAATCATGTAGGCTCACCCAACATTTGCTGGTGCTTTGGTGGATTGATTCATTAGGCAATACATGGTGGTGCTTGTCTGCTGTTTCTGTAGTGACAACTGAAGCAGTGCTGGATGACATGCGGGACTATATATGATTCTTTAATTGGATCCTGTACTTCACCAATATGCTACTGGGTTTCCTCCAAATATGCTGTATTTTCCTCCTTTTATACTTGGCCTTAAACCATTCACACCTTTCCCTTTGTCCTTTGCTTGGGCTGTGCTGCCTTCTCCCCAGCTCCTTCCACTTCTGTCTAGATCACCCCATCCTGCAAGGCCACTTTCATTGTCCTCTTCTGCTCTAAACTGTTCCTGGTCCTCTCAGCTGGAAGAGTTCTCTGTGGCTTTCTGAGGCCCAGGACAGCAAAACTGTGACTTTGTCTTGAGGTCCCTGGGAAGTGAGAGCATCTCTCCCACTTTTGCCTCAGCGCAGGGCCTCACAGGCCCTCCTGACAGCGTTGGTTGACTTTGCTCCTGCAGCTGCCTCCAAGAGCTGGGAGTAGCTCAAAAGGGAGCTTTGGGTTTGTGGTTCAGGCTGGTCGAGATGCAAGTACAATCTTTCCAGCCGTCTCAGGAGAGAAAAGTTCTTGGCACAGTCTAGTGAAAGGATACACTGGGTAGGCCTGGAGGACCAGAATGCTGGACACCACGCACAAGTAACAAGGGAACCAGCAATGACCATGGAGGCAACTGGACTAGTTCTTAATTAGCCTCAAAATAAAAGTCAGCATGCTGACTTTAATGATCATTTTGTTCTAACTGAAGCCTTGTTTTGATCCCCATACTCACAGGCTAGGTATAGTTTTCTAAAAGTCGTGGGTAGTTTTTGAATCAAAGCATCGTAGTTCCCTTCTGGGGCCTCGGGGTAGATTTGAGCTACCATATCCTGGGAGGCTGGCTAAAACACAAATGTTTGAGCCTCACCCCAGGATCCTCACTTGGTAGGTATGGGGGTTATGTAATGGGACCTAGAGCATGTATTTCTCCCAAACTTCTCCATGATGCCGATGTAGCTCTGGGGCTGCACTTTGCTGTGAGACAGCCCCAGGAGGTCGGACATCTCTGGTTGTTTCTAAGAAGTGAAGCCTGAGGCAGAGGGTAGGACATGTGGGAGTTGGTGGGGGTGGGGGCTTTTCAGTAGGGACCCATGGACAAGTGAGGGATGCTCCATAGGGAAGGAGGAAGAGCTGAGTGAGGGAGTTGTCTGAGGTAAAGTCTGGCCTTTGGTGTCTGTCCTGGGCAATGAACAGCTGCAGTGTCCCAGTCTTTGTCCCAGTCTTTATCACAGCATAACACTGGCTGTGGTCCAATGTGGAAAATCATCCTAGGGAAGAAGGAAGCTGTGAGTTATTGACAGCAACCCCCTAATAGTAGGGGATTGGAGTGGTCCCCCAGCAAAGAACTGGTAGGGCACAACAGTGTCAGTCCTGTATTCTGATTTCATAGATGGGGAAACCAGAACCAATGAGGTTAAGTAAATTAGGCAAAGTCACACACCTGGAATGTGAACCTGGGCTATGGGACTTGCACAAATTCTTGTTGAGCATATATCCTGAAGTCCTTCAGTGCCTGCACCTGCTGCCAGCTCTTTTGAACCAGGGCCATTCTTGATGCAGCTACTCCTTTTCTATTTTTTGTGCATTCTCCATATATTGTTTTAATGTTGCCATCGTGTACGCCATAGCTTTTGAATCCTTTCTTTCCATAAACTTTGCATTGTTAGTACTTTTCCATATCCCTATCACTATACAGACTTCACATTCATTATTTAAAGGCCATACATTCTAGTCTGTACATCTGCTTGATTCTCCTCAACTCATCTGTGCTGGGTGAAATAATGACACTGTCAAAGCCGTCCATATCCTAATCCCTAGAACCTGTGCATATGTGACTTCACATGGCAAAAGGGCAGGTGTGGTTGAGCCAATAATCTTGAGATGGGACAATTTCCTGGATTATCCGGTTGGGCTCTACCTGATATAAGGGTCCTCATTAGAGGACAAGAGGTTGGAGTCAGAAGAAGAAATGTGATGGCAAAAGCAGAGGTTGGAGTGATGCAGGCTGGGAAGGAAGGAATGTGAGTGGTCTTTGAAAGCAGAAGGCATGGCAAGGAATTCTCTACCAAGAGCCTTCAGAAAGCAGCACAGCCCTGCAGACACCTTGATTTTGGTCCAGTGAGACCCATGTAGGACTTCTGACCCCCAGAACAGTAAGATAATGCATTTGTGTTGTGGTTGTTACAGCAGCCACAAGAAACTCAAACATAGCCACTGCTTACCTGAGCAGGCAGCTTCCCCTTCTCCCTGCTGGAGATGAGGTGCTTCCCAATAGTTGGTGTTTATTGTATGATGTTATGTTGTGTGTGTTACATTAAAGGCTACTTCACTGTGTCATTTGATCTTTTTCAGTACCCTATGAAGTAGCACCTTCATCCTCTCCATTTCACAGCTAGGAGCCTGGGAATGCTAAGTAACTTGTCCAAAGCCACATGCATGGCCAAAGCTGGGATTTAGTCCCTGGGGTGGTATGGTCTGATTCCAGTGGCTTCCTGAACACTGGTGCCACAGCATTTGTGACCATTTGGGCTTTGGGAATGGCTGCCCTGATCTTTCACATTAGCAATTACAGTTACTGCCATTTATGGTATATTAACCCCACACCCTATCCATGCTTGAGCCTTTACATGTAGTTCCCTCAGCTCAGTGACAGCAAGGACCACATTGCTGCAGGAGGTGTCACTCCTGCATGAAGAAACTCAAGAGAGGGGTACACAGCTCACCTACTTCAGGTCAGCTAAGTCCGAGCTGGATCACACCCAGACCTGTCTGGTCATAAAGTCTGTGCTGATTCTAAAGTTCCTACCCATGCGCAATGCCACACAACCAGGGCTGGGTGATTTCTGTCTTCATCAGCTTTACTGTCAGCTCATCATGGCACTTCGACTGTGCGCAGGAGTCCATGAGACCTTCATGAAAAGTAATCTGTGCACATCGTTTTGGGTGACCATCTCTGTCACTCTGTGGCAGTCACAGATGGAGCAATAAGCACGCATGTGGGCAAGAGCAGATGGAGGCTTGTCACCCCAGGTTGAAATGAGGAAGAGCTGAACTGCAGACCAGAATTGGTGACCCTTGAAATCCCCTTGAGGACCTTTGCAAATTGACCAAACTTGAAAATACTATATCATTTTCTCCATAAAATATTTCAATTCTGTCTAAAAATTTTAATAAGTCCTGCTTATTAATTAATTTAGGAAGCCATTGTTTTTAAAGTTTCTTTTTCCTCATTATCAACATCAGTAGCAGGGGATCCATCCATTGTAACATTTTGAAGTCACTTTCCCTGGAATATCACCATTGTGGAGGCAAAGTTGTCACCCCAGCCTGAGGAGACTGGGTCTCTGACTGGGCTTGCACAGATTCCTCCCTTCCAGTCTTCCTGTGTTTGCCTCACATTCCTGCAGGAGCAGCCTGACTAGGATCCCTGTGAGAGTTGGGGTTGTTGGTAATGAGGACCTGTAGCTAATGTGGTCTCATGCCTGTCTGGGTACCAGGTAGACTTTGAAATGCTCCTAGCTTACATCAGGAGTGCTGCTGCCTTGAGAGCACTTTTTCTCAGGCCTCTGAGTTGTGCTAGGCAGGCGTAGTGGAAGGCTAAGGGCTGTTCTGTAGATGCACCCATCGTTACGTGCACTTGGGCCTGATGGTATTCTTAGGTGTCCTATGGCTCATGCTTATGGGAGGGACATGTGGGGGATTACATACACAGTGTCTCACAATGTTATCATCAACATTTCCTCAGATACTAAAACGGTTTTAATATCAGTGTCTGGGTCATCCATTGCCCCTCCAATTTTGGTTGCATTAAAAGACTGGATGAAAGTCAGTCTTGCATTTCTGCCTTTCTTAACGCTTGTGGTGCTGGGAAATCTGGAGATGTGATTTTCTCTTCTGCTAGGTGTAAACTCAGGACATTGAGAGGTAAGAGGGCTACCCTTGTTCAATTCTTAGTGACTCTAAGGGACTGAAACAACTGTTTGGGAGATCTGCTGCAGTCTAGTAAACTAAATAACATTGGACTCCAAAAGCATTAAATGGAGGTGGGTGGAGTGAAGGAAGGAAATAGATAAGCTTTTATCGTGAGCTGAAATTCACTGGATTCACTACTGGCTATCTGAGCAGGGGACATGAAATTTTATAGTAAAGTTATATATTCCATTTTATCCTCTTATGTGCTAAAAGTAGCAATATTATCTTTCTTTGTCTAGGAGTGCCAGACCATCACTACAGTACGAACGATCGAATTGCCCTTAAAAATCTCCAGTCTGATGTTACAGAGAGAAAATCTGAGTTCACCAAGGTAACATATGTTTGTGACTTCTGGAGGGCATCTGACTACAAAATGTCATCCCTAGGCTACTTGAGATTGGTTTGCACTATATTTTGCTTAGTGAAAAATTGAAGGGTTTCCACGTCCTCCTCCATTCTCCACTGTGCAGTCTTTCTCTTTTCTTCTCTACAAATAAAATCTTTCTGACCTCAAAAAAAATTGAATTAATGCAGCAGAAAATTCAACCACCAGTGAGTAAGAATTGTTACCTGAAGGTATGGTCTATATATTTAATTATTCTTTTATAATCTTCACTATTAATTTGTAAATTTGTATTATCATAGGAGTATATGATGATTGATCTCAATTTTAAGCCAAAGTTAATATAAATACATGCATACATACATACACACAAACAGAAAGAGGAAAGAGAAAAATGTGACCTTTAGCACTTTGAAGGTCAGGAAAAGATATCTGAAATCTAACAAGTGAGTGTAGGTTGTTTTAACTGCAAAAGTGTCAGTGGTACAAAATAGGGAAGAACATTTAATGTCATGTTTATACAATAAGGTGTTTCAGATTCTAGAGAATCAAAGAACTCTGTGCACAATGGTTAGTATTACCCACTTACATGCCAGACTCTGCTTAATTGACTTATTTAACCTTCCTGTCAGTCCTGGGAGGGAGGTGGTTTTGTGCCCATTTTGTTAATGAGAAAACTACACTTCAGCTTGTAACTTGCTCCAAATCTTGCAGCTCCTAAGATTTCTGGCTCCGGAACCCTCCTCCTCCTCACTTGCTCTAGGGGACTGCTGCAGAGGATGTTTACTCCAGTTAATAGAACTTGAGTATGGATTTTCTGACCTTAAAGACTTGTCCCAGTTGTTGCAGTTTACAAGATACTTGCTGTCCTTCACAAATGGATGTTTGGCCACCACTTTTGTAATTCTAAGAGAGAGTGAAATTATAAGAATTCTGTTACTTAAATCTCTCAGATTTGAATAACAAAATATTCAGAAATGCTTGTTGGTACTACTTTGACTGAGTTCAGCATTTAGTAAAGCTCTTTGCATCCCTCAGGAACTCCAGGTCTCAAATCCCATAGGTGGAGAAAGAGTGCTGTTTTGGGTTCTGAGATTTAGTCATTTACATTCAAAACCCTTTCTAGGATGGAAGCACCATGCTCACTGTCTCAGGGTGTACACATGCGTGGTCCTAATTGATTTGTTCTCTGAGCAGGAACTCCAGGTAGAAGGAGGAAAACGAACAGGAGAAACAGTGAATCATGGAGAGTCTGGACTGGGAGCAGATGCTAGTTAGGAAGAGTGTGTGTGTGTGTGTGTGTGTGTGTGTGTGTCAGAGGGAAAGATGGCACTGCTGAGATGGATGATTACTCTTTTAAAGAAAGATTCCAGGGCCAGAGATGTAACTTAGTGTCAGAGTGATTGCCCAGTATGTACAAGGTCTTGTGTTCAACCCCAGCACCAAATATATTTACTCCAACTGACCTTTATTCCTACCTATTTTCCACTTTGAGCTGGCAGATTTAGGTATTTTCCTGTTGATGTCAAAATTAATCAGTGTTTGGTCATAAATGATGATACAGACCTTTGGGACTATGTGACTGGATCCCTATAATACCCCTCTCCCCACATTTACACTTGGTCATTTTCTGTGACTAAGTTAACTCCCAGAAATCACACCTTCTCTATATTTGCTCTGGAATTACTTGGATCATCTAACTTGATTAGTAGTGTGACTTTCAAATTTCCCTCCTAACATTGAGCTTGGAGAGTTTGTCCCTCTGTGTGCTCTAAGAGTGCTGTAAGATGATGAAACTGCCTGTGTGAGTGCCATAAATCTCTGTATCTCTCCAGAGGCTGCTCAAGATTGATTGCCTTCCGTTCCAAAATGTATTGAAGCTGTAGCAATGATATGAGGTACTCCTCTTCTGCCAAGTGATTATTTAAAAGGAGTGAAATATGGAAGAGTTCTCTTCTGAAAAAAAAAGTTCAAGTTTTCCTGTAGTAAAAGTAATTACAACCCCATGTAGAAACTTAGGAAAATACATAAATATATACATACATATACGTGGACACATATACATATTTATGTCTTTCCTTGTTTCTCCACATAAATTTTACAAAAGTATGAGTGTAACACATATCAACTTTTATGGTTCTCTTTGATTACCTAATATTCCATCACTAGCAATTTCCCATGTCATTTAAGTTATTTGTAATTTTAATTTCTGAAGAATATAAGATGCAGTTGTGCATATCATGATCAATTTACCCACTCCTTCTCTTTTAAAACCCAAACCCAAACATTGATTCTTGGTGGTTGCAGGGGTGGGGGGGAGTCTGTAGGAAGAGGGAGTGGGGACTTTTTATTTTTTATGTAATGGGTTACGGGGTTGCAGTTTCACAAGATGAAAAGTGTTCTGGATGCGCATGCTTGTGATGGCCACACAACATTATAAATGCATTTGCTCCCACTGAAATGTGTACTTAAAATTGGCAAGATGGCAAATTTTGTTTTGTGTGTATTTTGCCACAGTATAAACATTGGGGAAAATTGATTCCTGCCAGCTTTTCATTGCTGTATATTACTGTGCATGAATCCTCTGGTCTTTAGTAACTGCACAGAAAGACAGTCACTTCATGATGGAGAATGAGAGGAGCCCAGGTTCCCATTTGTCATAAAGCTCATAGAGAGTAAATGTGTACATGTGAAATGGTCTAATATCCAGTACGAAATAGCACCAGGTTGACAGATTACCTAGTGATGATGCTTCTAGATCTTTTCGGTGAGGGTAGCAGGCTTGCAGTGGGTGTAGAGGTAACTGTTGTAGAGTGTATCTGTGGGGAGATGTATCCAAAGACTCTATCTGGAAAAATACAGCTGTAGCTTGCAGAGCAGCATTGGAACAGGAAAGAATTGTCTTGAGGAGAAAAATACAGATTTCAAAGGTACAGATGAGATTAGATGCTTATCCTTTGGAGAAATAAATTGCTCCAGGAATAGAGGCATCCTCACTCCAGTGACTCCGGATCAGATTTCTCTGGTCATCTGCCGTTCATCTCTCCCTTACTTCAATTTATGAAATGATGCCCTTCTTAGTAATATGCCTTAAGGCATAAATATAAAGTTAAAAATAGTCAGTAAAAAGCATAAGACTATGAAAGCAGTTACCAGCTCTACAAAATCATGTTTGAAACATTTAAATAAATCAGTATCTCAAAGCAGCATCTATAAGAAAGAAATCGTAACAATGTGTTGGATGTTGATGGTCAGGAAATGAATGGTTTACTGCCAAAGCAAGACACAAATCCTACTATGCGCTGAGCTCTCTCCGACCTCAGAAGTGCTACTTTAAATACAAGGTGATCTTCTTTCTTTCAAGTCAAGTCTTAAATCAGTTAACTTTATTTAAGATGGAAGAAATCTCTTTTTAAAAGCCACATTTAGTTAACCCAGTCAAAAAGACAGCCGGAATGTCATAAAGTTGTTTTTACTTGCATTCATTTGATTACTATTAAGGATGATCCCTTTTCCATATTTGTTTACTAACTATATTCTCTCTTAGATGGAAGATAGATTTTTCTTTAGCTATTAAAGGGCATGTCTGAACAAGATAACCATGTATTAAGAGCCAGGAATTTCAGAATCTGGTGAATTCTCAATTTTCATCAATTGGCCCCACTAGGAGTGGGCATAAACATTTCTGGTGTTAATTTCCTTTTTTGTAAAGTTGGGCTGGGTTATAGTTTACTACAATTAAAGGCTATTTAGGAAATGCCTTGAGTTTATGTACCTTAAATTCTTTCTGTCCTCTTTTTATTAGTGCATATCAGTTATGCAAAGAGGTAGCATTGTGATATTTCCATATGTGCATACAAGGTACTTCAATCAAATTCATCTCTGTTACTTTCTTATCCTCCTCCCCCCCCCTTTAAACAATTGTAACTGGTTTCATTAATTTAACTTCATGCTTATGAAGTACTTTGATCATAGTCATCTGCCCTTCACTCTCTCCATTCACCCCATACCATTTTCATCCTTCCTTTTTTATACTTGAGTCATTTTTTGGTTTAAATTCTATATGTGAAAGAAAACATGCCATATTTATCTTTCTCAGTCTGACTTATTTCACTTAATATGATGATTTCTACTTCCATCCATTCTCTTGAAGAGGATATAATTTCATTCTTCCTTATGGCCAAATAATACTCTATTGAATATATAAGCCACATTTTCTCAATCCGTCAGTTGATGGACACCTAGGCTGATTCTATAGTTTGGCTCTTGTGAATAGTGCTGCTATAAAAATGGGTGTTCAGGTGTCTCTATTGTATCCTAACTTACATTCCTTTGGATGTATGAGTGGGATTGACAGAATTATATGGCAGCTCTATTTTTATATTTTTGAGGAACCTCCATACTGATTTCCATAGTGGCTGCACTAATTTACATTCCCACCTATAGTGTATAAGTCTTCCTATTTGATAGCAATTTTGCCAGGATTTATTTTTGTTTTCTTGATGATCGCCATTCTGACTGCGAGGTGAGATAGAATCTCAGTGTAGTTTTGCTTTGCATTTCCTTTTGGATAAGGATGTTGAACATTTCTTCATGTATATATTGACATTGGTACTTCTTCTTTTTAGAACTCTGTTCAATTTATTTGCTCATTTATCGATTGGATTGTTTATTTTTTTCATGTGTAACTTTTCGACTTCTTTATATATTTTAGATATTGTCCCTTGTCAGATGAAACCTGGCAAAGGTTGTCTCCCATTCTCTTGGCCATCTCCTCCTCTGATTATTGTTTCCCTTGCTGTGCAGAGCTTTTTAATTTGATACAATTCTAATTGTCAGTTTGTGTGCTTACTTCATGAGCTGTCGGAATCCTATTTAGAACATCTTTGCCTCTGCCTACATCTTGACATTTTTTCAGTTTTCCTGTAGTAGTTTCATAGTCTCAGATCTTACATTAAGGTTTTTAATCCATTTGTTGAAGAGGCTGTCTTTTCTCCAGCTTTCTTTTACACCTTTGTCAAAGGCGGGATGTCTAGTTGTGTGGGGTTATCTCTGGGTCTTCTGCTCCATTGGTCTACATGTCCATTTCTGTGATTATGACTCTGTGGATAATTTGTGATTATGACTCTGTGGATAGTTTGAAGCCCAATATTGTGATATCTCTGGCATTGCTCTTTCTTCTCAGGATTGCTTTGTCTATTAAATGTCTTTTGTGCATCCATATCAATGTTAGGATTGATTTTTCTGTTTTTGTAAAAATGATATTAGAATTTTGATGGGGATTACATTGAATCTGTAGATTGCTTTTGGTAGCATAGCCATTTTCATAATATTAATTCTGCCAATTCATGAACATGGAAAACATTTCCATCTTTTATGTCTTCAGTCTCTTTCTTGAATGTTTAATAGTTTTAATTATAGAGGTCTTTTTATTCTTAGGAATTTACTTTTTCGAGGCTATTGTAAATGGGATTGTTTTCCCGATTTCTTTCTTGGCATGTTTATTATTGGTATATAGCAAAGTATTCATTTTTGTATGCTGATTTTATATCCTTCTGCTTTGCTAAAAGTGTTTATCAGAACTAAGAGGGCTTTTTTTTTTTTTTGGTGGAGTTTAAGGTCTTTTAAGTATAGGAGCATATCACTTGCAAATAAGGATTATTTGACTTCTTCCTTCCCTATTTGTGTCCCTTTTCTTTCTTTCTCTTCCCTTATTGCTCTGGCTAAGAATTCATGCACTCTATTGAATAAGAATGGAGAGAGTGGATAATCTTGACTTATTCCTAGCTTTAGAGGAAATGGTTTCAGTTTTCTCCCATTTATTATGATTTTGGCTTTAAGTTTCACATATAACCTTTCTTATTTTGAGGAACATTCCTTCAATTCCTAGTTTCTTTGGGGCATTTATCATGAAGGGATGTTGAATTTGCCAAAAACCTTTTCTGTATCTATTGAAATGATCATATGGTTTTTGCCCTTGATTCTGTTTGTGTACTGTATTATGTTTACTGATTTGCATATGTTGAACCATCCTTGCATGCTTGGAATAAAGCCAATTTAATCATGGTATATGATCTTTTTAACATATTGTTGAATTTGTTTTGCAAGTATTTCATTGAGAATTTCTGCATCTATGTTCCTAAAGAAAACTGATCTGTAATTTTGTTGTTGTTGTGTGTCTTTATCCAGTTTGGGTATCTGGGTAATACTGACTTCATAGGATTAGTTGGGTAGTGCTCCCTCCCTTTCTGTTTTATTGAATAGTTTGTGGAGCGTTGGTGTTAGTTATTCTTTAAAGGTGTCATAGAATTTAGCAGTGAATCCATCTATCTGGTCCTAGGCTTTTCTTTGCTGGGACTTTTTATTCTTCAGTGTCTTTCCTTGTTGTAAATCTTTTTACATGGTTCCTATCCTCCTGGTTCAATTTTGCATCTATAAATTTATCCATTTTTTCTAGATTTTCCAGTTTATTAGGATGTAAGATTTTTAAGTATTCCCCAATGATCCTCAGAATTTCATTGGTGTTTGTTATGATATCCCCTTTCTTGTCTCTAATTTCATTAATTTGTTTCTTTACCCTCTTTCTTTTGGTTAGTTTGGTTAAGTATTTGTCAATCTTGTTTATCTTTTCAAAGAATCAACTTTTTGTTTCACTGATCCTTAATATTGTCCTTTTAGTTTCCATTCTGTTATTTTTTCCCTCATCTTTATTATTTCTTCTGTCTACAGCTTTTGGGCTTAACTTATTCTTAATTTTCTGAGAGCTTAAGGTGCATCACTAAGTTATTATATGAGAATCTTTGATGACCCATTGATCTTTCAAGAATGAATTGTTCAGGTTCCATATTGTTCGAATATTTTTGTAGTTTGTTTTTATTTCTAGTTTTTTTCTATTGTAGTCTAATAAAACATAGGAAATTATTTCAGTTTTGTTATCTTTGTTAAGACTTGCTTTATGTCCTAAGATATAATCTATTTTGAGAAAGTTCTGTGGGCTGCTGAGAAGAATATGAGTTTTGTGGCTATTTATACAGATATCTGTTAAGTCCATTTGATCTATATTGTTGCTTAATTCTGAATTATCCTTATTGATTTTTTTTTCTGTCTGGATAACTTCTATGTTGATAGGAGTGGAATATTAAAGTTTCCCACTATTATTGTGCTGGGATCTATCTGTGTTTTTATGTTTAGTGGTGTTGGTTTTATGAAATTGGGTGTGTCAACATTTGGTGTATATGTGTTTACAATTGTTATCTCCTACTGCTGTATTGTTCCTTTATTAATATGAGATAGCCTTCTTTGTCTCTAGTAATTTTGGTTTGAAGTATGTTTTGTCAGATAGCATACTTGTATGTGCTTTCAGGCTCCCTTTGTGTTGGAAATCTTTTTCCATTCTTTCACTCTTCTATTTAGTATGACTTATCTTTGCCAGTGAGGTGTGTTTCTTATAGGCAACAAATGGGTGGGCCTTATTTTTTAATCCAATCTGCCAGTCTGTCTTTTGAGTGGAGAGTTGAAGCCATTAATATTCAGAGCTATTGCTGAAAGGTATGTTATAATTCCTGTCACGCTATTGGTTTTGTGGTACTTAATCTTCATTGTCTTATCTGCTCAGTGAAAATTACTCTTTCCAGCATTTTTTGTGATTGCATTTACTTTCCTCTTCTGTGTATAGGATTCCTTTAGGTATCTTCTGTAGTAATGGTATAGCATTTGTGAATTGTTTTTGTTTATCGTGGAAGGTTTTTATTTCTCTTTCAATTATGAAGGATAGCTTTGATGGGTGCAATAAAATAGGACAGTAGTTATTTTCTTTTAGGGTCTGAAATACATCATTCTATGCCCTCCTTGCTTTTAAAGTTTCTTTTGAGAAATCTTCTATTCTGTTATTCTGGTGGCTTTGTCTTTCTAGGTGTCTGGGTACTTCTCTCTTGCAGCTTTCAATATTCTTTCTCTGTCCTGTATACCTACTGTTTTAATGTAATATGATATGGGGAGAGTCTTTTCTGGTCTTGTCTTTTTGAAGCCCTAAAAGACTTCAGTGCCTGGATGACCATCTCTTAAGGTTTGGGAAATTTTCTGCTATTATTTCATTAAATTTGTTTTCAATGCCTTTAGCTTGCACCTCTTGTCATTCTTCACTGTCCATGATTCATAGGTTTGGTATTTTAATGGTGCCCTGGAAGTCTTGCATGTTCCATTTGTACTTCTTAATTTTTTTTCCTCTGTCTTCATCTGCATGTTCAAACACATCTTTGTTGTCTTCAAGTCCTAATTCTCTGTCTTTAATTTGATTGAATGGCCCATCAACTGTGTTTTTTTTCTTTTATTATTCATATGTGCATACAAGGCTTGGGTCATTTCTCCCCCCTGCCCCCACCCCCTCCCTTACCACCCACCCCCTCAATACCCAGCAGAAACTATTTTGCCCTTATTTCTAATTTTGTTGTAGAGAGAGTATAAGCAATAACAGGAAGGGACAAGGGTTTTTGCTGGTTGAGATAAGGATAGCTATACAGGGCGTTGACTCACATTGATTTCCTGTGCGTGTGTGTTACTTTCTATGTTAATTCTTTTTGATCTAACCTTTTCTCTAGCTCCTGGTCCCCTTTTCCTATTGGCCTCAGTTGCTTTTAAGGTATCTGCTTTAGTTTCTCTGCGTTAAGGGCAACAAATGCTAGCTAATTTTTTAGGTGTCTTACCAAACCCCACCCCTCCCTCTACCCCCCACCCCCTCTATACCCAGCAGAAACTATTTTGCCCTTATTTCTAATTTTGTTGTAGAGAGAGTATAAGCAATAATAGGAAGGAACAAGGGTTTTTGCTGGTTGAGATAAGGATAGCTATACAGGGCATTGACTCACATTGATTTCCTGTGCGTGTGTGTTACCTTCTAAGTTAATTCTTTTTGATCTAACCTTTCCTCTAGTTCCTGGTCCCCTTTTCCTATTGGCCTCAGTTGCTTTTAAGGTATCTGCTTTAGTTTCTCTGCGATAAGGGCAACAAATGCTAGCTAATTTTTTAGGTGTCTTACCAAACCCCACCCCTCCCTTGTGTGTTCTCGCTTTTATCATGTGCTCAAAGTCCAATCCCCTTGTTGTGTTTGCCCTTAATCTAATGTCCACATATGAGGGAGAACATACGATTTTTGGTCTTTTGGGCCAGGCTAACCTCACTCAGAATGATGTTCTCCAATTCCATCCATTTACCAGCGAATGATAGCATTTCATTCTTCTTCATGGCTGCATAAAATTCCATTGTGTATAGATACCACATTTTCTTAATCCATTCATCAGTGGTGGGGCATCTTGGTTGTTTCCATAACTTGGCTATTGTGAATAGTGCCGCAATAAACATGGGTGTGCAGGTGCCTCTGGAGTAACCTGTGTCACAGTCTTTTGGGTATATCCCCAAGAGTGGTATTGCTGGATCAAATGGTAGATCAATGTCTAGCTTTTTAAGTAGACTCCAAATTTTTTTCCAGAGTGGTTGTACTAGTTTACATTCCCACCAACAGTGTAAGAGGGTTCCTTTTTTCCCGCATCCTCGCCAACACCTGTTGTTGGTGGTGTTGCTGATGATGGCTATTCTAACAGGGGTGAGGTGGAATCTTAGTGTGGTTTTAATTTGCATTTCCTTTATTGCTAGAGATGGTGAGCATTTTTGCATGTGTTTTTTGGCCATTTGAATTTCTTCTTTTGAGAAAGTTCTGTTTAGTTCACTTGCCCATTTCTTTATTGGTTCATTAGTTTTGGGAGAATTTAGTTTTTTAAGCTCCCTATATATTCTGGTTATCAGTCCCTTGTCTGATGTATAGTTGGCAAATATTTTCTCCCACTCTGTGGGTGTTCTCTTCAGTTTAGAGACCATTTCTTTTGATGAACAGAAGCTTTTTAGTTTTATGAGGTCCCATTTATCTATGCTATCTCTTAGTTGCTGTGCTGCTTGGGTTTCGTTGAGAAAGTTCTTGCCTATACCTACTAACTCCAGAGTATTTCCTACTCTTTCCTGTATCAGCTTTAGAGTTTGGGGTCTGATATTAAGATCCTTGATCCATTTTGAGTTAATGTTGGTATAGGGTGATATACATGGATCTAGTTTCAGTTTTTTGTAGACTGCTAACCAGTTTTCCCCGCAGTTTTTGTTGAAGAGGCTGCTATTTCTCCATCGTATATTTTTAGCTCCTTTGTCAAAGACAAGTTGGTTATAGTTGTGTGGCTTCATATCTGGGTCTTCTGTTCTGTTCCACTGGTCTTCATGTCTGTTTTTGTGCCATTACCATGCTGTTTTTATTGTTACTGCTTTGTAATATAGTTTGAAGTCGGGTATTGTTATACCTCCAGCATTGTTCTTTTGACTGAGTATTGCCTTGGCTATTCGTGGCCTCTTGTGTTTCCATATAAATTTAGCAGTAGATTTTTCAATCTCTTTAATGAATGTCATTGGAATTTTGATGGGAATTGCATTAAACATGTAGATTACTTTTGGGAGTATCGACACTTTTACTATGTTGATTCTACCAATCCATGAGCATGGGAGATCTCTCCACTTTCTATAGTCTTCCTCAATCTCTTTCTTCAGAAGTTTATAGTTTTCCTTGTAGAGGCCGTTCACATCTTTTGTTAAGTTTACACCTAGGTATTTGATTTTTTTTGAGGCTATTGTAAATGGAATTGTTTTCATACATTCTTTTTCCGTTTGCTCATTGTTTGTGTATAGAAATGCTAATGATTTTTCTATGTTGATTTTATATCCTGCTACCTTGCTATAGCTATTAATGATGTCTAGAAGCTTCTGAGTAGAGTTTTTTGGGTCTTTAAGGTATAGGATCATGTCATCTACAAATAGGGATATTTTGACAGTTTGTTTACCTATTTGTATTCCTTTTATTCCTTCTTCTTGCCTAATTGCTCTGGCTAGGAATTCCAGTACTGTGTTGAATAGGAGTGGAGATAGTGGGCATCCTTGTCTGGTTCCTGATTTTAGAGGGAATGGTTTCAGTTTTTCTCCGTTAAGTATAAAGCTGGCTGTAGGTTTGTCATATATAGCTTTTATAATGTTGAGGAACTTTCCTTCTATTCCTAGTTTTCTTAGACCTTTTATCATGAAATGATGTTGGATCTTATCAAAGGCTTTTCCTGCATCTATTGAGATGATCAAGTGGTTTTTGTCTTTGCTTCTGTTAATGTGGTTTATTACATTTATTGATTTTTGAATGTTGAACCACCCTGCATCCCTGGGATGAAGCCTACTTGGTTGTGGTGAATGATCTTTTTGTGTGTTGTTGAATTCGGTTTGCCATAATTTTGTTGAGGATTTTTGCGTCAAAGTTCATTAAGGAGATTGGCCTATAGTTCTCCTTTTTTGGAGGTGTCTTTGCCTGGTTTGGTGATAAGTGTAATACTGGCTTCATAAAATGTGTTTGGCAGTTTTCCTTCCCTTTCTATTTTGTGGAACAGTTTAAGGAGGGTTGGTATCAGTTCTTCTTTAAAGGTCTGATAGAATTCAGCAGAGAATCCATCAGGTCCTGGACTTTTCTTTTTGGGGAGACTATTGATTGCTACTTCAATTTCATTTTGTGTTATAGGTCTATTCAGGTGATTAATTTCCTCTTGGTTCAGTTTTGGATGATCATATGTATCTAGAAATCTGTCCATTTCTTTAAAATTTTCAAATTTATTTGAATATAGGTTCTCAAAGTAGTCTGATGATTTCCTGGACTTCCATGGTGTTTGTTATAGTCTCCCCTTTTGCATTCCTGATTCTACTAATTTGGGTTTTTTCTCTCCTCATTTTAGTCAGGTTTGCCAGGGGTCTATCGAACTTGTTTATTGTTTCAAAGAACCAACTTTTTGTTTCATTAATTCTTTATATGGTTTTTTTGGTTTCTGTTTCGTTGATTTCAGCTCTTATTTTTATTATTTCTCTCCTTCTATTTGTTTTGGGATTTGCTTGTTCTTGTTTTTCTAGGAGTTTGAGATGTATCATTAGGTCATTGATTTGGGATCTTTCAGTCTTTTTAATATATGCACTCATGGCTATAAACTTTCCTCTCAGGACTGCCTTAGCCGTGTCCCATAGGTTCCGGTAGGTTGTGTTTTCATTTTCATTGGACTTCCAGGAACTCTTTAATTTCCTCTTTTATTTCATCGATGATCCATTCTTCATTAAGTAGTGAGTTATTTAGTTTCCAGCTGTTTGCATGTTTTTTGTCTTTACTTTTGTTGTTGAGTTCTAGTTTTACTGCATTGTGATCAGATAGTATGCATGGTATAATTTCTGTTTTCTTATATTTGCTGAGACTTGCTTTGTGCCCTAGGATATGATCTATTTTCGAGAAGGTTCCATGGGCTGCTGAGAAGAATGTATATTCTGTAGAGGTTGGATGAAATGTTCTGTAGTCATCTACTAGGTCCATTTGATCTAATGCATATTTTAGATCTTGGATTTCTTTATTGATTTTTTGTTTGGATGACCTATCTATTGATGATAATGGAGTGTTAAAGCCTCCCACAACCACTGTGTTGGCGTTTATATATGTGTTTAGGTCTTTCAGGGTATGTTTGATGAAATTGGGTGCATTGACATTGGGTGCATACAGACTGATGATTATTATTTCCTTTTGGACTATTTCCCCTTCTGTTAGTATGGAATGTCCTTCTTTATCTCGTTTGATCAATGTAGGTTTGAAGTTTACTTTGTCAGAAATAAGAATTGCTACTCCTGCCTGTTTTCGGGGGCCATTGGCCTGGTAAATCTTCTTCCAGCCTTTCATCCTAAGCCTATGCTTATTTCTGTCGGTGAGATGGGTCTCCTGTAAGCAACAAATTGTTGGATCTTCCTTTTTAATCCATTTCATCAAACAGTGCCTTTTGTTGGGTGAATTAAGTCCATTAACATTAAGTGTTAGTCCTGATAGGTGTGTGGTGATTCCTGTCATTTAGTTGTCTTAGTTGTTTGAAGGTTTGATTGTGTGCACCTAAGTTGAGGTTAGTCTCTACTGTCTTGCTTTTTCTTTTCCTGTGGTTTGGTGCTGCCTGTCTTTTCATGGTTAAATTGGATTTCACTTTCTGTGTGCAGAATCCCTTGCAGAATCTTTTGTAGTGGTGGTTTTGTGGTCACGTATTGTTTTAGTTTCTGCTTATTATGGAAGTCTTTTATTGCTCCATCTATTTTGAATGATAGCTTTGCTGGGTAGAGTATCCTGGGGTTGAAGTTATTTTCATTCAGTGCCCGGAAGATCTCACCTACGCTCTTCTTGCTTTTAATGTTTCTGTTGAGAAGTCTGCTGTGTTTTTGATGGGTTTACCTTTGTATGTTACTTGTTTTTTCTCTCTTACAGCCTTCAATATTCTTTCCTTAGTTTCTGAACTTGTTGTTTTAATGATGATATGTCGTGGAGTAGTTCTATTTTGATCTGGTCTGTTTGGTGTCCTGGAGGCTTCTTGCATCTGTATGGGAATATCTTTCTCTAGATTTTGGGAAATTTTCCATTATTATTTTCTTGAACAGATTACACATTCACTTCACCTGCACCTCTTCTCCTTCTTCAATGCCCATGATTCTCAAGTTTGTTCTTTTGATGGAGTCAGTGAGTTCTTGCATTTTCTTTTCACAGGTCTTGAGTTGTTTAATTGATAGTTCTTCAGTTTTTCCTTTAATTACCATTTCATCTTCAAGTTCTGAGATTCTGTCTTCTGTTTGTTCTGTTCTGCTGGATTGGCCTTCCATTTTGTTTTGCAGTTCTGTTTCGTTCTTTTTTCTGAGGTTTTCCATATCCTGGCTGTTTTCCTCTTTAATGTTGTCTATTTTTGTCCTGAGTTCATTTATCCGTTTATTCATCGTGTTCTCTCTTTCACTTTGGTGTTTATACAGTGCTTCTATGGTTTCCTTTATTTCTTCTTGTGCTTTTTCAAATTCTCTATTTTTGTTGTCTTGGAATTTCTTGAGTGTCTCCTGTACATTTTGGTCGACCCTATCCAGTATCATCTCTATAAAATTCTCATTGAGTACCTGTAGTATGTCTTCTTTTAAATTATTCTTGTGGGCTTCATTGGGTCCTTTGGCATAGTTTATCTTCATTTTGTTGGAGTCTGGATCTGAGTTTCTGTTTTCTTCATTCCCTTCTGGTTCCTGTAGTAATTTTTTGCTGTGGGGAAACTGGTTTCCCTGTTTTTTCTGTCTTCCCGTCATTGTCTTTGGTGTTGTTACTGTCCCTGTACTGTGTGCAATTAAGTATTTTCTAGCTTGTAATAATAACAATGGTAATATTTAGAATGGAAGGGTGAGCTGAGATGGAAAGCAATAAGTTAAAGAAAAGGGGAAAACAAATACACAGACAAGAGGGAGAAAGCAGAACAAGGTTTCAGACAAGAAAGTTTCAAAGGTATAAACTGGGAGCATTAGTGTACTAATTGACAGTAAGCTGAACAGACATTAGAGAGACAGAGGATTGAAAATCAAAAATAAAAAAAAAATTAAGATAGGAATAAAAATAAAAAATAAGTAAATGAAAGAAATATCTATATATTAAAAATGAATTAAAATAAAATGGAAAATAGAAAATTAAAAAAAAAAACAAAAAACCCTCCAAGTTCAAATGCAATGAAGTTTCAGTCTTAATAATTTTGGCGTCCGTCTCAGTCTCCAATCCTGGAGATGGTGCCTCAGATGTTGTTGTGTAGTTGTGTCATCAAAGGGGACGCATAAAGTAGAACAAAACTACACTCACACACACACACAAAACCCACCTAGTGTCCCCAGTTCAAATGCAATACAGTTTCAGTAAGTTTTTCGGCTTGCAGGTGTAATTCGGTTGTTCTCTCATCAAAGGTAGGGAGAAAAAGAAAAAAAAGCGTCTGGAGGCAGTTCTGAGAGTGGTGTCTGCACCTGTGGCTTGCCTGCCTGCTGCTCTCAGCCTGTAGCTGGCGGCGTTATTTATGCAGATCTCTGGGGTGAGCTTAGCACTCACCTGGTCCCACAGGCTTTGTTTGCTCAGAGTTCTCCTGTGCGGGGGAGGGGGGCCTCTGCTACAGGCTTTTCCCTTTCCAAGCACTGGGAAAGGCGACACTGCCCCGCGTTGTCAGGCCTGCGTGTTTATTTACAGTTCACGTGGGAAGTGGGTCTTCCCTCCTCTCACAAGCGTCCCCGCTCCTGGTTGCTGGCGCGCCCCGCTCCCGCCAGAGCCTCTCCGGCCCGCCCGGCTCGTTTATTTACAGTCCCGGGAAGGATTCCCTTCCCCCAATCTTCAGCGCTCAGGGCGCCCCACCCTCTTTCCCGCGTGTCTTAACTGTTCTTATTGCTTAGTTCTCAGTTTCTCTTTTTTTCCCGGGTGGACGTCAGTCTGTCCAGGGGGCTATGCTGCTCTGGCACCGCGGTACCACGAAGCTCACCTGGTCGGCGTCTTCCCAAGCTATCTGGGCGCCGGCCACTGGCAGCCCGGGGGCCCTCCTGGTTTCTCCGTTTAACGTGAAGCGGAGATTCTCTGTGCCGGCTGGAGATGTGGAGGGGTCAAAATTATGCCTTTTCTCAGTGATTATCCTGTGTTGTTTTTTGACTGTTTCAAACC
This sequence comes from Castor canadensis, assembly GCF_047511655.1. NCBI lineage: Eukaryota > Metazoa > Chordata > Mammalia > Rodentia > Castoridae > Castor > Castor canadensis. Next base: position 6,170,089 of record NC_133392.1, read on the forward strand.
CAAGCCCCACCCCACCCCCATTTGTGTCCCCAGGAGCAACTTTCATTTCAATTTGATTCTTTTCAGAATTTCTGTATATTCATTGAATTCCTCTTTCACGTCTTTCTTTGTCTTATTTCATTTAGCTCTACATTTGAGTATCCGTGGAATTCATTCAGGTGTTTATTTGTGCCTTTAAAATTTTTTGATCATTCTTATAATCATTTTTTGAACTCTTTGAGATTTCATCCACTCTCATTACTGTTTGTTAGTGTGGAGTTGTTGAGTTTTAGAGGAGGTGATTTGCTCATTTCCTTGTGTTTCTGTGTTGGGATTTGTGCATCTAAGGACAAGTTGTTGGTCTTTCCATCGAAATATTTTTAGTGTTCCGGCCGGACAGCATAGCAGCCAGGTTGTGGTGCTATTTCTCATGCTCAGCAGCCAAGCACTTACCGCGCATGCTCAGGGTACCAGGCCTGATCCCCAGCACTCCTCAGACTGAGAAGGGTTGGTTTTCGGCTTCTGGGCTCCTTTCACCGTAGAAACTTCCATTCTCTGTTTCCTGGAAGCTGATGCTGGCTGCAGAAAGCTCTATAACTTGTGGGTCAGGCAGGTTCTCACTTGTTCCACAAGCCCCCAGTTTGTGTTCTCATGGATAGCAAGCATCCAAACTTCAGGGTGACATTCAAATGCATTGGAGAGGGGGAGCAAACAAAGCACTGAGTTCTACACTGGCTGGGGGAGAACTGAGGGACCTGGTCACTCTGCTTACTGGTCTCACTACTTATAAACACCATCCAGCAGTTCACCTCCCCGTGGGCAGGAGGAGTCTGTGGAAGTCTTGTGATTCAAAGGCTGGACTTGGGGACCTCAGTCCTGCCTGTCAGGAAACACACCCTGGGATATAGTTCCTAAAAGCAATTCTTAGTGCTTTCAGTGCTCACCCAGTAGTTTACCCTCCCCCAGCCCCCTCAGGGGAGGGAGCTGTGGAAATCGTGTGATTTTGGAGGGGTTAGGCTCCGGGTCATCAGGCTAGCCTGGCAGCTCACATGCTGGATGCAGTTCCTAGTGGCAGGCTCTGCTTTCAGACTCTGCCCTGCGGTTCTCCTCTCTGTGGAGAAGAGGCATCTTTGGAAGTCACATGACTCAGAGAGTCTGGGCTCTGGATACTAAGGCCCAAATTTGCCAGTTTTTTAAAAGCAAGGATTTATTTTAGTATAACAGGGTAAAGTAGGGGGGAAAAGGGAAAAACATTTCTTGCTCTCTACCCAGGAGATTGGAAAAAAATACGCCCAGTTTTAACAATAGTAATTGACCTAAAATAATACCTACTCCTCTCTTTCTTGATGTCCCAGACCCAGAAGGAGGATTGGACTCAAAATGATATGCTATAATCTGTGATAGGCTGAGTTGTGTCCCTCCAATTTTATATTTTGAGGCTCTAATCACAGTACCTCAGAATCTGACTGTATTTGGCAATAGGATTTTTAAAGAGATAATCAAGTTCAAATGAGATGATTAGGGTTGACCCTAGTTCAGTGTGACTGATATCCTTATAAGAAGAGTCAATTAGGATACAAAACAGGTACAGAGGAAACGCTATGGGAGGACCCAGGGAGAGAGGACTCAGGAGAAACCAGCCCTGCCAACACCTTGGTCTTGTATCTCCAGCCTCCAGAACTGTGAGACAATAAATTGCTGTATTTAACCCGTCAAAACTATTGACATTGTTATGGCAGCCCCAGCAAACTAATACAGTTTTTATAACGTTCAATATTATCTCTGATTATTTAATAAGTCTCAACTAGAAAGGATCTGATAAAACTTTCCTTACAAGAATATTGTGCATATTGAAGAGAAAAGGTCCAGTATTTCCTTTTTATTTCTTTCAATTGATTTTTTGGGGCTCTTGTTAAAGCTAAGACTAAACTCTGGAAATTATTAGTAATTTGATGGCTAGCTTATTGTTATCTCCAGGCTGTTTATCAAGATCAGGGTGTCCCCAGCACCCAGCATGGTGCCTGGTGTATAGGTGCTTTAAAAATGTTTGTCAGATGAGAAATTAAACAAATGGTTTGACCATGTCTGTATGTTGTGAATAATAGAACTTGTGCCTAAAAACACTAGGTATCAATTCACATTAACAAAATCTCAGTGTATTGGACATTGAATGGATTATTTTCATTTATGTAACTCAGATAAACTCAAATGTATGCATTGTACATTCCACTGGATCATGGTATAACTTGGATGAGGTAGCCCTAGCCCCTCCTTCTGTAGGTGTGATTATGTCAATTGTTCACTGATTTCTGTGGAGTCACAGGATAAGTAATTGCCTAGAATTAGATGACATGCTCAGATTTTGAGAGGCACTTTCATCTTTTTTGCTCTCCATGCCTTTCCTGTTTGGAGAGAATGCAGATAGAGTTTTCTTTGCAATGGCGCTGCCATCAGCATGTTACCCCAGTGACAGTGTCACCCTGACATCCTGAACAATTTCAGAACTTCAGAAATAAGTTCAAATGCACACTGTTCATTATTGTTCTTCCTTATTGCTTTTGATAGCGTCAAAATCATAGTCACATATGCCAGGCCTCTGGTAATAAAATGGTGGCTGACCTCTTATCTCATCGCCCTGGACTTCTAGGTTTTTCCAGAGTGACACTCTTGACCTGCAGCCCCAGGCCACCCTCAACACATGCCTACCTAAGCTGTGGCTGGAGCTGTCTGTCTTGGAACATGTGCAGCCAAGCCATTATTGCCAGTGTCAGGGTCTTTTTGTCGCAGCTCCAAGTGGAGCTGACAGCTCATCATCCCTTGCAACACACTTTTGTTTATTACAATGCTGAGGCTGTCATGGGATCCCGAGCCCAAAACGTGAGGTGCCCTCTTGACACTGGAGATTGCAGCACAAGGCTCCACCTTTACAGCTATGGAGACCAAGCTCCTTCTGAGGTTGTGTAGCTGGTCTGGGAGTCCCCACTTCAGCATGGGCCCCAGGTGGCCTGTGCAGGAGAATCACCTGAGAGGTGGTAAAAAATGCAGATTCTGGGCTGTATGCCCATAGGTCCTGACTTGACTCAAGCCTGGGGAATTGAGGGGCCCAGAAATCTATACTCACAAGTATCCATTGTTTCAAACTTTGGGAAATATTGCGCTGTAAAGTAAGACCAATGCAGTAGTTTCCAAGATGGATTTTTGGTTTTTTCTCTCCAAGGACCAGTCAAAGGAGTTCCTACTGGGTATGATTGTACACCTTGCAAGGTGTGAGGGAACAATTATCAGAACTAAATTTAACTAAAATGGGAGGGACTTTGTACCTGAAAATGGGCACCAGGTGCATTGCAGGTTTTTTTTGTATGTTAATCAAAGCTATGAAAAGTGATATGGGGAGCGGGCTAGAGTGAGGGGCAGTGCTGTAGAAGCATGGGGCCACCTGCCAATATCACATAGCAAGCTGATAACATGGATGCTTGCCATCAGCCCCAGGGATTCTACTGGAATTTGTATGGGGAGGAATACTAGATACTAGGGTTGAGCAAACTGTAGGTGACTTTGCAGCTTCAGAAATGCTGGAACAGGGGGCTCCATCTAAAGCAAGGCTCCTAGCCAGCCAGGTGCCCACAGAGTGTGACTTTGAAGCAGGAGGTGGCAGTGAGGCTGAAAGAGAAGGTGGAATGTCCTCATTTTTGTCCTTATGGTAGAGATATTTTGATTTTTAAAACAATGGAGTAGTTTTTAAAATGACTCTCCTACCTATTTCTTCTTCTTTGCATTTCCTAGGCTTCACGTATATCTTTAAAAATAGCTAACCACATAAAAGATACTGGAAAACAGCAAGCTGATCATCTCCCCACACCTGACAGGAAGGATGCAAGGCCCTGAGGTTGCTCAGATTACACATGCTGGGCTCCTTGTGGATGTGCAGGGCTCGGTGTCCAGCTAGAGCACACTCAGTTATTTGGTCAAATGGGTCTGAATCCTGCCTCGAGGTAAAGAAAAATGCTACCCTGCTTGCTTTGTCACATCTTGGGAGAAGAAAAACCCCAGCTCTCAACATAAGAAGGCATGCTCCCTCCAAAAGCATTCTCTTGACATGACCAGCAGCCCGGAGACTCAGTGCTTCTCTGTGGATCACATCCATCAGAATCACCAGGATGTGGGTTAAAAGGCATGTGCCCAGGCCCCACCCAGGACCTACATAGCCAGAATCTCTGAGCTGGGAGCCTGTGAAGGCAATGTCCCCAGTTGTTCTCCTGTATGTTGGGGTTGGAGATCTGCTAGGCTTCCCAGCTGTGCCTTTGGGCTCCCAAAGCAAAGGTTCTGTGCAAGCAGTGGGCAGTAACTTAGTAGTTACTGGAGTTTGGGTCCCATGCATTTCCATACAAGGGTTCATTTTAAAGACCTGTACTAACGGGTGAAAAAACAGGGCCCCAGATTCTGTGCACATTCACTACTGAGGTATGGTCACTCTTGTGTACCAATTTTTTTTAAATGTAAGCATAAAAACACGACAGAAGAATCTTCTTGATCTTAACCTGGTTTGATGCTATATTAAAAATCAGAGCACATAGTTGGGTCACACTAGTGATTTACTGTTAGGACTTACAACCTGCTGAGTAGGAAGACGTGAAATCCCTGACCATTTTAAAATAGTGCACAAAACTCACGCTTATGCAGCCAGGCATTGAGACACAGCAAGCTGTGTCAGTAGTTCTAATCAGTCTTGGTCTACCCAGGCCCCATCCTAAGAAGTGAAATCACCTGATTGTCACAATGCTGTCCTGGTAATTATCAGGGCCTGGGCATTGGATTTCCATTGTCTTGCTCTCTGATCTTAGACTCCTGTGGTGCCAAGTAGCAGGGAGCTACTGCATTAGTCTAAAACAGTGAAGGTGCAGGACTTGAGAGGGATGAGATAGGAAGGGGCTCCTTATAACCACATTTGCTGTCACCAGAGGGCTGACTCATGGCCTGCATAAACCAGTACCCTCCTCCCAAGTCCCACTCACCTCCAGAATTCTTCCTTCTTATTGAGGCTGTGAACTTTTTTGTGAGAGTTCCAAGTCTGGTGGAGGTGATTATCAAAATTTGATGATACTCATTGATGTCAGTTAGGCTGATATTTGAAGACATGTAACTTTCTCCTAAACAGAAGGGTTTCTTACCCTTCTGAACTCTCAGACTCAGTGTCAGGTGTGCAGTAAAAGGCCTTAGATGAGAAACCAAGGCATCCCGGTGGCCCTGGAGTGTTCACTGCCTGTACTATGATGGACTGCTTGGATAATTGGGATTCTTTCTCATTTGCAGGAGAGGCTTGCATCACAAAACGCAAAAATGATTTCATCCATCGTCATTTCACAGCTGATTGATAAGAATAAATCAAAAGAAAATGGGGCCACGCTGCCCCTGCCCTGTGCAATCGCTCGGCCTCGAGTGTGTCCCACAAAGCCGGCTCCTACTAATCTCAGCAGAGTCAACATCCACAGGGCATTTGCGTTACTTCCAGACAGATTGGGAATTCCAACCCTGTCAGATGAGCGAAGACCTGAGACCAAACTGCTGCTCACAGGGGAGAGCCCAGGTGGCGACCCTCGCAAAGGTTTCACATCCATCACCATCACTGCCCGGCGTGTGGCTCCCCCAGCCAGTGCCCTGGTTTGGGGCACTCTTGAGGATTCGCTGTGTCCCAAGTACAGGGCCGAGAATGCTCTGCTCCGGAGCTCCTCAGCCCTGGCTGGTGGAGCCCATCCATGTCAACACCATGTTCCTTTTGCTTGCTCTGAATTTCCCAGAAATGGCTCCATGAAGCTGAAGGTTCCTGAGACCCATGCAAAGCTGTGTGTGGGACACGAGTACTGGGTCACACATGTAGGTGACAAAGAAGCCAGTTTTTCTCCAGATATCCCACCATCAGGAAAGGGCCCACTGATGTTCAGTTCCTGTGTCCACTTCCAGGTGTCTCGGCAGTGTCCCAATGCTGTCTACTACTTGGACAAGTCACTCTCTGTTCCCATTGCACACCCTCCAATTGCCAGCCCCAAAATGCATAGATCCGTCCTGTCGCTCAACCTCAACTGTAGTTCCCACAGGCTAACAGCAGATGGAGTAGATGGCATAGCTAACAGAGAACCAATAAACAGAGCCCTAAAGCAGGATCTCAGGGAGGGAAACCAGAACCTCCCAGCCCCACACCAGAGCTCAGCACCACAAGAAAGTCATTCGAAACCATCATTGGGACAGGTGCATTTGGGGACTGGCACATGCCCTTGGAGTGGCTCTCCTTCATTGGAAAAGACAGAATTTGCAGATGTGGGAACTAACCAGCTCACTGTAACAAAAGGGAAAGAAGACCATGCACCTCATCACACCAGCGGTCATGCTGACCAACTGTCCATTCACATTCCTGGCTGGAGCTACAGGGCAGGTGAGTAGAGCTTCCATCTGTAGGTGGGAGGTTTATGTAAATGCCCTGCCATGGGGCATAGTGAGAGAAGTTCTTCTATATAATCTGTTCCAACCGGCATTTTGAAGTAGAGTTTCTTTGATCTGCTCTGTTCAAAGTTGACAGCTCTTAGCTCAATATTAGTGTCTGATTGGATAGATTTTCTTAGATGAGACTTTTGTAGATTATGAGAGACCTTCCATTAAATTTTTGTTTGCAATAATAGTGCCAGTTCATATGCATGGTTCCCAAAGAAGCTAATTTAAACTGTGCCCATATCATGTTCCAAATTGAGGTGAGAAGAATAAAAGGCCATCCACAGCCAGATTTTTTGTCTCTTTTGTGTCAAACATCTGCATATTTGGGATTGTCCAAAATGCTGAATGTTTTACTTTTCAATCATATGGAATTACCATCATAAATATCAAAAGCTCCATAATGGAGTATGTGTGTGTCTGCAGTAACCACAGGACATTTTCATGAGAGTTGGGGACTCTTACGAAAACCAGAAAGAAAAGTGTTTTTCTGTCCTGATTTGTGTCTTCTGGGACAACTTGGCTGGGCTCACTGCTGTTTCTACCATTTGCAAGGCCAGGTGAAATTCCCAAGATGGACTCCCTGAACCCTTCACCTTTCTTGGGAGATCAGGGAAAGAAACAGGTCTGTTTTGGAGGAAAGCAGCCATATTTTTTTCTGTATCTGTGTAAACTAATTTGCAGCTTTACTTTCTGAGAAAGAGACTAGTTTATGAATTAGTGACTTTCCACTTGGGGGAAATATTTAAAGATAATAGTAGTAAAATTGAAAATGCAGCATATGCATGATAGTTTTATGGTACAGTTTTTGTCCATTAAAGCTTTATTAATTAATAAAAATGACTGTTAAACATTTAAAACTATAACGTGCATAGAAACATTAAATGATGTAATTAATTTTAACAAGTGTAGATATATTGAATGCTCAGAGATTTTTAAAGCAATTTTGATACGGCTTTCAGATTGATTAAACTGTTGAAATGCCTCTGAGTCTTACAGACTTAGTGCAAGAAGGAAAATATATGCAGCCATCCATGTTCCAAAGATAAACCCCACTTTAGTATTTAAAGAAATTGCTCCAGCTCAGCACTTCATCTTCCTTATTGATGAAGATTCCAGAAATAGACAACCTGCTCTGTCGTGTGCTACCCTAGTGGAAGCACATCCTTGTCTACGTACTGTGTCTCGTGATGTGAGATAGTAATGTGGATTTATAGCACTTTTCACCAAAGGCTCTTTAAAAATAAACTAGAGCCAGATCTCAAACATCCATCTCAGAGCAGGGGAGCAAGAACAGAGAAAAATTCCCCCAAATTATTTTTGGCTTGGTGCAGAGAAGGTTTTTGATTATGGCTTTACAAGTGGCTACACCTATGAGGGATTTCCTTAAACAAATAGTGAAGGCTAACTCCTTACACACTGACATCCCTCAGAACAATCATGCAGTCCAAAGACTCACATCTGGAGCACTGTAGGTCACCTGGCTTCATCCCATCATCTGAGTAAAGACCCACAAGGCCAGGGGAGCCGTGGATGCCTTTTTAGAGTTGCCAGTCTCTTGTTTTCTAGTGTAGAGAATGAACAAGCAATGCCATCAGCTGATTTCCTCCTCTGGGTGACTAGATCAGGAGATGGACTGGTTGTTCTGAAGGTCTTCACGCTTAAAAACATTCTAGCTCTACCTGCCCAAAGTGGAATCTTTAAAAGGAAAAAGCTCCTTGTGACTCTGGGTCTCTTTATTGTGATGTACAAAGCCATAGTGCCTTGAGGCCCATTGTTTGGGGCACCTGCCTCCAATATGTACAGATGCACACGTGCACACTCTTGGGCTAGTGCAAGCTCTCACTCAGAAACTAGTTTTCAGTTGACTGTATTTCTTCTCCAGTGATGAGAAAGCACTCGTCTTCCTGCTGTAGAATTCTTGCTTGAAATTCATAAGCACAACTTGTTGACTCTAATGACCACAGTCTGTCCTGGAACAATGTACACCATGTTTCAAGGGTGTGCTTGCTGACCCACAGTGCTGACAGAGCCTTTTCACCTTAATGCAAGTGCATCCAGACCGTGGTGCTGCTCATTAAGACTAAGGAACAGTTTGTATTTTCCTGTCTGAAACCATAATTACATCTGAAGTATTCTTGACAGCATCCTGTGGTGTTACCCATTTTGTTAGTGGTCTTCATACTTTGTAGTGACTGAATCTGATTCTTCTTGTCTGAAGAATTTCAAAATACATCCTGAGCAGGATCCTCTTTAAGCTGACTTGTTGACATCAGCTCCGTCACAGGAACTGCCTGGGAGACTCTACAAATGGAGTTGAGGCTATTTTAGTTCTAGTCATTAGGTCATTGGGCAGAAAGTCCTACAGAGTGTAGTCTTGCCTGAGCTTCCAGGTTACACACCCAGAAAGATTACTAAGAATAGGGAAATGGGTCTCTGCCAACACTTCCTTAGACTCTGTCTACTGCACCCTGGGTACTTGTTTTCCTTGGGGGCTGAGGCTTAGGAATTGGTACTGTCTTTGATCATCTTCTTAACCTGTGATGTTTTATCTTTACTGTTAGTAAGCATCCTGCTAATGCTATGGAGGTGGGCAAATTCCCACATCTATAAGAAAGAATTTCACCAATATTGCTGTTACCCTCATCTTATCTGCAGCCACAGTATGTTGTAAAAATCCTAGATGAAGGCTATCCTCGATGTCAGTTATTTTACGTCATTCAACCTTCTTCAAAGAGCACATCATTACTCCATTCTGCAGATGATTTCATAAATGTGGCTTGAAGATTAGGCGATTTTCCCGAGTCCATGTGGCTGTTAAGTCCCTGAGCTGTGTATCTAGCTCCTCCTGTGTCCCTGCCAGAGATACCCTGTGCAGGGAGTTAGGACGTTGGTAACTCTCAGTAACAGACCCTTCTCCACTGTCACTGTGGGAGGTGGTACTTGAAGACTGTTCACATGTTATGTGGAGCAATACCAGCATGTAGTGGCCAGGAAGCTACAAGTGAATTTCTGATGAGATGTGATAGGTCATGTCATTTGATGCAGTTTAATTGCAAGCATTGGCTCAGAAATTCTTCCCGCCCTGAAATCCAGTTCTTTGTGCTGCTCTGTGGGATATCCAGTATTGATTGATCCCAGTGGTTCGGACTTCACTGGGTGTGCATGCCTGAAACGCTATTGACTTAGATACCTTACTGCCAATATCAGTGTGCATTCATGGCCCAGCTCAGAAGCTCTCTCACTTTCTGAGACATTCAAGTAGATAAAACAAAATCTTCTGGCGTTAGATGCTATAAGAGAAGATACAAGGAACACTCTGTCCACACCTGTTTGCCCAAGTGTTCCTGCTCTGTTGTGGGCTCTCCATGTCAGTAGGCCCCTGTCAGTGCACAGGCTCGGATGGCATTGGTCTGAGATGTTCTTGTGGTATTTAAAGTCACTAGTCAGCAAAGATGTGAATAACTGGAAGGAAGAAGTCCCTGCCAGGTCACTGAGTGAGTGCTGTGTCTGGTATGTTCTGATGGCGTAGTTAGTTGGACCTATTAGTGGTGAGTTTTATTTTGCTTACGCCCCTCAAGGGAAGAGAAAACTGTGCACATGTTGAGCCTACCTGTGAGGCAGAAGGCTCATTAGACTCAACTCTAGGTGGACTTCTTTCTAGAGAGGCCAGGAGACATTTGAAGAGCCCTTATTTTACAAATGTGCTTTTTTAATTTAATGATCTAGAACTAGGATGGCTTCCTCCTTCCCTCCCTCCCTCACTTCCTCTTTCTGAAAAGGGCCAGATAGGAAATGTGTTAGACTTTGCAGGCTATAAGTAGCAACTACTTACCTCTGTTACTGCAGTCATAAAAGTGTGGCTGTTTTCAATAAAATTTTATTTACTCAAAAATAGCAATGGGTCATGTTTGGCCTATGGGCTGTAATTTACTGATATAGAACCCAAATAAATCCATCCTCCAAGATAAGCATCACCCCTATTTGCCAGTGGTGCATGTTGAGTTCTGCAGAACTCAGACTCTGAGGTGGAGGTCAGTGGGCAAGGCATTCCTGGGAACCATTCATGGGAGTGACCGTGGACTGAAAGGGAGGAAAAAGGACTGAGGTGAGGGAGAAACTTTGTGGTGCAGGTGTAACCTCAGTTACACCTCAGTAGCCTCTTGGGAACTTTGGAGTCTAGGATGGTCCTTTATAGTTGTTCTGAGCCAAGACAAGGGGGCTGGTTCTCTGTATCCCAGGGAATAATATGTGGCCTTGAATGAGGCAGCCCTCTTCTGCCAGCAGTTGCTGTAGGTGGAGGCTGCCTTCCCAGGGGACTCCCAGCAGCTGGCAATATGTCCTCCCTTCCTGGAGGGGGTTCTGAATGTGTAGTGCAGTGTACATCTCTGCTGGCCATTCTGCCTCTCAAACTGCTTTCTACTCTGTGACCCCATAAGTCTTTGAAACAAGTCAGAGGGCTTGCTAGGCTAGACCTGGGGCCGGGTCAACTATTGTCTGTATGGAGAGAAGAATGGAGTTCTACTCTCCCACCTTGATGTTTGTTCATTCATTCACAAACACAGGCAGGGCAGTTGTCCAGCATTGGAAGTGGTAACCTGGAGCAGGGACAGTGGTGGAGGTGTTGAGAAGTGCTCAGATTGAGGGCCACATTTTGAAGGAGAGCCAACAGAGCTTGCCAATGGACCAGATGGTTTGGCAGCTCTTGGGCACAGGTGTGTCCACACCTCTAGGTTTCCTGAGGCTGCCTCCAGCTATAGGCTTCCCAGTGAGATGGGAAGTTATACTGTCACACTTCTCTGTCTGGCTGATGTGGTAGGTGCATAGTGCAGACCTGGTAAACAGTCTTACAATGGTGTTTTCTTGCCTTTTGTGAAGCTGGAAGAACTGGGAGGAATATCTTTTTGTTTTATTTTATTCATCACAGGATAAGCCAAGGGGGTGTTCATGTTAGCTAACAAATGGACAGAGAAACTGGAATCTGGTCTTGTGCAACAGCTTGTTGAAAGCAGATACCAGCCAACTATGACCCAGAGACCAAATCCTACCCTTGGCCTAATTTTGTTAATAAAGTTTTATTGAAGTATAGCCATGCATGTTCACTTACACATTGTTCTGTGGCTGCTTTTACACGATAGAGCTGAGTACTTGGGAAAAAGATTGTGTGGCCCACAAAGCCTAAAATATTTTCCATCTAGGCCTTTTCAGAAAAAGTATGCCACTCCTGCTCAAGGATGCTCTCTGGTGACTTTGGGCAGGTCCCTTGTCTGCGAGGTCTCCATCTTTTCACCTCTGGACAGGTGGATCACATGACTTACTAAACTCTTCTCTCCTAGTTGATCAATTCACTCATTTTGAAGCTGTGGTTTTCTGTCACAGTAGCTGTCAGATGAACCAGATTTTTAGGACAATTCTCAAAATGTAATTAAAGAGTGATGCTTGAGTCAAAGGGAGGAATGCTCTCATTTCTGGTCTCCACACCCCGTTTATATTGGCTTTCCCACGTCTTCTGGCCAAAGCCTTTCTGGCTCTTTCTGGTTTTTTTCCTTCATGTTTCAGCCTTGGCATCTAGCCTTTTGCCTCTTTACCTCTCAACAACAAGATCAGTCACTCACATGCCCCTTACCATTGTCACCAGTTGTTGGGCTACATGTTCAGCCCTGGTACCTACTGCTAGCACTAGACAGAGTCCCACCTGGATACCATTCCTCAATCACCTGATTTATCATTTCAGCTGTGGTACCAGCCCTGAGCTGTTCTCTTGTTCTATAGTGCTGAAACAAAGTTCAGATGCAGGGTACAGCCTTTTAATGGGACCCATTTGCTATCATGGGTGTTCTTTTCCTTCTTCAGACTGCATGTTTCTTGAGGGCATGATCGGTTTGAGCCATTGGAATTGACCTCTTTACACCAAGAACAGCACACAGAGCACAGAGCAGGTGCTCAGGACCTGTGTGCTGGGTGGGGGACAAGTTACTCTGATGACCCCACAAAGTCACTGCTGTGATGTCAGGGCCACTTAAGTGCTCTCTGTCTCTCCTTCCTCACACTACCTGTCCTTGCACCCACTCCTACAACACCATGGCAAGAACAGGGTGGGGATCCATGTAAGACTCACTGGCAGAGGTAGGTCATGAAAAATAGTGAAAACTATAAATTCCCATGTAGTTTAAAAACTGAGGCTGGCATGTGTTTGTGGAAAATCTCCAAATATTGTTTCCCTCCAGGAACCCAATCAGAATAATCAGGTATTGTCATGATAATACCTATTATCCTTCAGATGGCAAAATTTAGTGTTAAGGAAAAGAAAATATCCACAGTGTTGCAAGAATATTTTGAAGGTGTTTTAGAACTTTTTGTTTATTTAACTCTTGGTAAGTCTTGATGAGATAAGGTCATTCCCCCACAATCATAAATATGATTTTCAGATCATTTTCTATAGCTGTAAGATTTAAATGTGGCTTATTTCAGCCACTCAAGCAGACTCTATGGAAACAAGGGCTTTTTTTCCTCCTCTCTTTTTCCTAAGTGACCTGCTCAGTTGTGGTAATGGGCCATGCCCCCAAATATTTAGGAGGAAGCCATTGCTCATAGGCCATTTGCTCAGGTTTGCCAGGGATAGCTGATGAGAAATGGATTCAGGGCCTGAAGTGGGTTAACCAGATAATGGCCTGATCCTTTAAATTAGGATACTTCAGAGCAGGCGTCCTTACAGGAATAATGGTCACGCAGAGGGTGGCCTGCAGAGGCGTGTGGTCTTGGGAATGAGGCCCAGGTGTGTTTGAGTTCACTCTGCCAGCTGCTGGCCATGTCCACCAGCAGATGGTTCACATGAGGAGCACCGAGAAGTTTGGGCTGACAGTGGGGACTCTGTGCTTGTCATTATCATTAGTCTTCAGTACCCTCTGAGCTGTCTGCAGGAAGTCAATGTAGACATGATCTTGGAGAGAGGAAGTGGTTAGCAGCATGACTTCTGTAAGAAAAAATACTCTAGATGCAGCTGATCCTGGAAAATTGAAAAAAATGTGAGAAATAGATGGTGTCTTTGATTCTGTTGGCTTGATTAATTCTTTATTTCCTAATGATCTTAAAACAGCTCATATCTTTCCATAAAACATGATTTTCTTTTGTGTCAGTAACTTAACTCTGGAGGGCAAGAGATGAATGAAGATGAAAGAGCAACTTCATAAATTCACCTTAAACTGTGTTTTCAAAGTAGTTCGTTGTTAGATGTGGAAACATTTTTCATATTGCTATCACATGCTCGTTTATTTTCCCCTTACAGCATAGACACGCAAGGATGTCACGGCAAATGAAGTCCCACAGTCCTAAGCCAGGGTGGAGTAGTGACCTTGCCTCCTTCAGGGTTGTCCTCAGTGAGCGTGGAAAGACATTCTTGCCTCAGCAAGCCCATCAAATGCCTCTGCAGTTTTTTTTCTCTTTTTTATAGCATTCACACTGATCCTAGTCTGGAACCAACACATCCAAGATAGTGCTGCTGTGGCTAAGAGTATCTCTTCTGTATGCCTTGATTCTCAGCTGCTCAGCAGCAGTCAGCAGGCTCTTCAAGGTCGAGGTCTCCTTGAAGTTCTAGAGGACAGGTGCAGCGAACATGAACACAGCCTTTGTGACGCCACTTAAGATTAGAATCTGTCTCTTAACTGCCTGCCTTGCCCACTCTGATTCTTGTGATACATGTCCTACGGGAGTGTCCAAAGTCATGGTCAGAAGAACATATAAATAGGCACTTTAGAAGTTCATTGTCTTTGGAATCAGAAGTTGACTACAGAAGCTACAAAGCTTCACTTTTCCTTAACCATTTTCTCAATGAGTTAGAACATTTGTATGCAAGAACTGCTTCTTTCTGTCTCCTGTAGACTGAGTTTGCTTTCTTTGTGCTGTGGTGGTGTGCCCAGAAGCCCGTGTCAAGCATGTGGCCATTCACAGTACTGTAGAATGTCACCTATGTGAGCCTCAGTTTTCCCTCTTTCCCAGAGGTGTGCCTCTTCTGAGCCACTCAGGTTTTCTCTCACAGAACATTTGACCTGTGCTGCAGCTAAGGTTTCTATTTCCACATTGTTGAAAATTCAGAGCTGTCTTTGAGGGCTGTCTGCTATGAGTATGTGGGAGCTCATGCTGATATTTGTCATGCAAAAGCCACTCCTGACTTTATCTTATTTTTTGCGTGTATAAATATATGAGTTGTCTGAAATAAAGGGAAAATTCTATAGTTTTACTTAAAATCTGCTCACTTCTTAGGCAGGATATGAAATCCAAGGATAGGCTTGCAGTTGAACGGAGTGGATTGGAGTCTTGGGTGTCCCTTCAGTAGTATTTAAATGTTCTGGTGTTGAAGAAGATAGAAACTTATCCATTCTGGTATGTGGGTGGATTATACTAAGGTGGTTTTGCTCAGATTGCCTATGTAGATAGCAAGCAAATGAAGCAATTGACTGAGTTTCTTTGGCATCCTTCCTGGGCCACCATAACTACGCTTATGCATGTAACACCAAGAAAACCATTTCAGTGAAGAAATTACAGCCAAAGGAGCTGTGAAAAGTGGAGTAGCAGACCCAACTGTGGAGTTTGGAGGGGTGGTCAGTCAAATGCATTGGATGTCACAGTGTGGTTCATTTAGGACAGCCAGCTGACTGGGCAGCAGGAGAATTTATGCTGACAGGATTTGTGTGTCACAGCTAGCTATGGCATCCCAGCCTCAAAACCTTCCTGGCCTGTACCTCTTACCTGTTGTTTCTTCCTGGTTTGGCATCATCTATGAAGGTGTTTCTTGGAGAAGGGTATAAATGAATCCATTTCTACTTCAATTTTTTTTCGCTTTTGTCATTCTTTTTTCCTATTCAAAGACTAAAACAGGTGCATTGTAAAATTTCTAATCTAATGAAGAGAAATGTAAAAGTTAACCATAACTGCTACCCTGAGATAACATCACTGTTAATGCCTCCCTAGAACTTCCCAAATAGCTTATCTGGATTCTCCCATGAATGCAACAAATTTTTCTTTTTTCTTTATATCCCTTTCCTTTCTTCTTAAAAAAGGGGGTCCCATGAAAAACAGACAAGTCCATTTTATGTCCTCCATACTTTGTATTAATCATTTAATGGTTACCATTAGAGGCTTCCATTTATGCACCTAGAATCTTAAAAAGACTCTTATTGTTGAATAGTAGTTTCTGTTTTCACATTTTATATTGATAAATATCCTGAGAGAGAAATGTGGGCATATAATGTGATTTTCTTAAACCAGATTCCTAGATTTCTGATCAGAAGAAGGGCATCGTTTTAAGGCTTTTAAATGTAGATTTTCAAGGGGTTCTCCCTCTAAGTTGTACTGTCTGCACACAAATACCAGCTTCCCCAAACAAACCTCAGCACTGAGTATTGCCATCAAAGCAGTTTCCATGCCATGTTGATGAGTGAAAATGGCTCTTGTGATAGTTTGTTGGTATGTTTTCATAGAGGTTGAATTTTCTTGGTTCTTTAGTCATTTCTTATCTTGTATTTCTACTTATGTAGGAATATTCTTTTGTATTTTTTTCTTTTTTCCTTTTTTTGTGTGTGTGGTACTGGGGTTTTGAACTCAAGGCCTTGTGCTTTCTAGACAAGCACTCTACCACTTGGGCCACGCCCTGCCCTTTTTTCTTTTAGTTTATTTTTTAGGTAAGGTCTTGTGCTCTTTTGTCCAGAACTAGCCTCAGCTGGCAATCCTCTGATTTCCACCTTCCACATATCTAGGATCAGGTGTGCACCACCATGCCTGGCTATATTTTAGTTTTTAATGTTTGTGATAATTTTTTAAACTTCAAATTTTGAAATAATTTTAGGCTTACAAAAGAGTCACAAAGACAGCACAGAGAGTTCCCATATGGTCTACCACTGAGCTTCCTTCTCATGCAAACATCTTACCCAACTGCAGTCATTTAGCTAAGACAGCTTCTCATCCCAGTGCTGTGGACTTCTTGGGCTGGATGAATCCGGGCCATGAGGCAGTCTTGGGTATGGTAGGACTTTGCAGGTTCTCTGGTGTCTACCCCGAGATGCTAGCAGTACTTCCCCTAACCCACCGTGTGTGCAATCAAAACTGTGAAGTCATTGTAAGATGTTCCCCAGGGAGCAAAGTTGGTCCCAATTGATATCCACTGATCTCAAGTAAGAAATTGGTATTGGTGCAGTCCTATTAACTAAAGTACAAGCATTGTTCAGCTTTCTCAGTTTGCCTACTAATGGCCTTTTTCTGTTCCAGGATTCAATCCAGGATGCCACCTTGCCTTTAGTCATCATGCCTGTTCATGGTAATTTTTCACATTCAGATTCTTTATTGTCTCGATTTTTTCCTTTGTCTTGTCTCTGGCAGGCTTAGGAAGGCTTCTCTAGCCTATATTCCTCTCCCATGCTGTATTTAATTTATATTTTCTGTGTGGTATAGGCTGGAATCTATTTTTCCTAAATGGTGTGACAGTTGTCTGTAGACCATTAAAGAGATACCTGTTATTTCAGAACTGACTGGCAGTACCACCCATGTTTGGAATTCTTATTTATGCAAGGATTTCCCTGATGTGCATAGTTGTTTACTTGAAGATACTTCCATGCAGCTTGACTATTGTGAATTGTAAGAGTGGCTTTCTTCCTGTCTGTGGATATGAAAGATGGGGAATCTTTATATACTTACTCCTATTACTCCTAAGTGTGAGTTGTTGGCATTTGACATGTCTTGTCAACGCAGGAGTCAGACAGGGTCAGTCTCTGGCTGCCATCATAATTTTTCAAATTTTAATTTTATTTCATATAAATTTTATTTTATATATTTTAAAGAGACCTGCCCAATTAGGTCCTATACTCCATTGGTTGTTTATATTTTTTAAATAGGCTATTTTGTGTCACTATTTACTTAAAGTGTGCACATTTTATGCATATACCCATATAACCAATACCACAAACAGATAATATAATAAGTCTAACACCTGAAAAATTTGGGGCTCTTTTCAGTCTTCCCTCACCCCCTACTGCATTAGTCTTCTATTTGTTACATTCAAAAATCCATGTAAATTGAAGCAAATTGGACATAGTCTTGTGTAAGGGTTTTTACTCAGAGTACTAATGCTTTGAAATGTTTTCATGTCATTACATGTATCTTTACTTTCTCTTGCCCATGTTTTGTAGTTTTCAGTATATAGATCATTTGTGTATTTTGTAAAATTTATCTTTATTTTATATTCTAAATGCTACTGATTTTTTAAAATTTCATTTCATACTTTTTTTGCTTGCATACACAGATTTGATTTCTGTCAAATGACCTTGAATCCTACAGTTTTGTTAATAGCACTTAGCAAATACAGCAGTGTTTTTGTAGATCCCTTAGGATTTTCTGTATACATAGTAATGATATACATGATTAAAGGTTTACTTCTTCTTTTCTCATTTGATTACTCTATCTTTTTTCTTGCCTTATTGCCCTAGGTGAGCTCTCCAGTGGAGTGTGAGTAGAAGTGATGGGAGAACATCCTCGTCATCCCTTGTTAGCTTAGGGATTTTTAAAAACATGCAGATAGATTCCATCTCTACAGAAGACTCTTTCTAGTCCTATTCTCTCTTTTTTACTGTGATAAAATATATGCAACATAAAAGTTACCAATTTTTAATTTTACTATTCTGTGACATCCATGGCACTGAGTAAATTTGTATTTTGCAACTATCATATTGAACTCAAGGACTCTTTTCATCTTGCAAACTGAAACTCTGCTCTCATGAAGCAGGAATTCTCCATTGCCTGGCAACCAGCATTCTACTTCCTGTCTCTGAATGTGACTACTCTAGTGACCTCACATCAGTGGAGTCACGCAATATCTGTGCATTTCACCTCAGCATAATGTCCTGAAGGTTGCCCATATTGTAGGGTGTGTCAGAATTCCTTTCCTGTTGAGGCAGGATAATACTCTACTGTCAGTGTATGCCCCTGTGCTCACCACTCCCCGGGTGAACCCTTGGATTCCTTTCACCTTTAGGCTACTGTGAGCAGTTCTTCACTGAACAGGAGTGTACACACCTCTTTTGAGCCCTGCTTTCGGTTCTTTGGGGTATATACCAAGAAGTAGAATTGCTGAGTTATGTTTATTTCTTTCTATTGGTAAGTTTTGAGGAACTGTCATTCTGTTTTCTATAGGAGCTGTACCATATGACTTTCCTACTGGCAATGTGCAAAGGTTCCATATCTCTACATCCTCCCCAACACTTTTATTTTATTCTTTAATAATATCCATAAAGGGGTATTTTGCTGTGGTTTTGATTTGCATTTCTCTTATGATTCCTTAGTGATAGTGAACATTTTTCATGTGCCTTTTGGCCATTTGTGTTATCTTTGGAGAAATGTCTATTTGAGTCCTTTGTACAGTTTTTACTCAGATTGTGTTTTATTGCCATTGTTCTACTGCTAATTTGAGAGCATTTGTTATGCATGGATGTTGAATATTAACAACTTTTTATGTACCTGTTGGAATAGTAATAGGGTTTTCTCCTCTATTTTATGAACATGGGAACTACATTGATTTTCATGTTAACTTGGCTATATATTGCTAGGATAACTATTTGGTAATGATGTATTAGACTTTAAAAATAAATATATTTCTCAATTCTGTCTGCTAATATTTTTCTAATTTTTTTGTGAGAAGTGGTATGATGGTCTTTTTTTTTAAATGCTTTTTTTTTTGTTATCAGGAAAATAACAGCTTTATCAGCTGAACTGGAAAGTGTTCTTTCCTCCAATTCTGAGAGAGGTTTGGGGTTATTGATATTATTCTTGTAATAGTGTTTGGTTGAAATGACCAGTGAAAACATCTGGGCTGGAAGTTTTTGGTGGGCACGTTTTAAATTATGAATTAATTTTCTTTACTTGCAGCATGACCAACCAGGGTATCTGCTTCTTAAGTCTGTTTTGGCAATTTGTGTCTTTCAAGGAATTTGCCATTTCATCAGAGTTATTTGAGTCAGTCACTATTGCCCTCTTTTTATTAGTATATATTAATGTACAGAGGATTCATTGTAATGCTTCTCTACATGGATGTAAGTTTCTTCTTTTTATCCTGCATCTCCAGTGATGCCCTCTGGTTTATTCCTGATGTTAGTGATTGTATCTTTTCTTTTTTTCTTATCAGTCTACCCAGAGATTTCCCCCAAAATCCAGGTTTTATTATTTTTATATTTTCTATTATTTGTTTGTTTTCTCTATGGTTGAGCCATCCCTAATGCAGAAATTAAAAATCTTAAATGCTCAAAATCTGAAATTTTTTGAACACTGATACAATACCACAGGAGGAAAATCCCACACATGAAACTTTGTTTCATGCCCAAAATTATTAAAAATATTAAAATTACCTTCAGACTATGTATACAAGATGTACATGAAACATAAATAAATCTTGTGTTTACACTTGAGTCTCATCCCCAAGAAACTTTATTATGTATATGCAAATATCCCCAAATCCCTTATCTGTGTGGCATCTGGTCCGAAGCTTTTCAGATAAGGGATGCTCAACCTGAATATTAACTTCTACTTTTAAGTTTAATTATATCAATTGTTGGCTTACTTTGTCCTGAACTAGCGCTTGTTGTTGTTGTTAGCTTTTTAACGTGGAAGCTTCGATCATACTCCTGTCAAATATTTTACATAATTTAAGGTATAATCTACTCATTTAGATATGTATTGTTTACATTTTCCTTCATTTCAAAATATTTTCTGCAACTACTCATCAGTATCAATTTTAATCATATCTTCATGATAAGCTTTAGTATGTGGTAGGGAAAGATAATGGTTACTACCTTTTTGAAAATTTTATGAGCTATTCTCAAGTATTTAAATAGAAAATTTAGGCCACTTAGAGTATTTTGGTTATTGATATGTGTGGGTTTATTTCTATCATGTTAATTAGGTTTCTATTTTTCTCACCTTTTTTGTCTTTTTAATCTCTTTAATAGCCATGTATTGTATTAAATTTCTTTCTTTATGCTAGTTGGAAGTTGTATTCCTTATTTCTATTATTTTAGTGACCAACTAGAAAGTATAGCTCTTAGGGCACTTCCCCTCCCACAACCTTCAAGTGGGTGCACCAAGACTGTTGACATGTCTTAATTCTGCTGCTTTTATTTTCTACCCTGAGAACTTGACCTTAGTTTTATGCAATGTTTACATGTCCCTCATGTTTGCCACTGCCTTTGGTTCCTTTCCCTTTGTGTGTGTCAGATGCTGGCATGTCATGTTTTACATGTCACTTTTGATGGTTCATGAAAATGAATGGAATTCTGGAATAAACTCTGAGACTGGCATGAATTTGGGGGAAGATAGGGATTCTAAAAACATGCTTATTTCACCATTTTGGGGGGCCTTCTTGGGCTTGAACTGAGGGCTTCACACTCGTCAGGCAGATTGTCTACCATTTGAGCCACGCTTTCAGCCCTTTTTGCTCTGTTTCTCTTGGAGTGAGGGTTGCACTTTGCTTAGGCTGGCCTGGATCATGACCCTGCTATTTATGCTCCCACTGTCACGGGATGACGGGCACTTGCCACTGCACCCAGCTATTGGTTGAAATGGGGTCGTTGGAACTTTTTGCCAGGGCTCTACCATGTTCTTGGAAGACTTGCAGCACCTACTATTCTATGTTGACAAAGGTTTCCTCTCAGTTCTTTGAAAATGTTGTCCTAGTGCCTTTGGGCTCCCCTGTTGCTGTGGAGAAAGCAGCTGCAAGTCTTTTATGCCTTTGTTCTTTTCCTTTGGGCCACATTTAAGAACTTCTCTTTGTGTTTGGTGTTATGTTTCTGCACAGTGTGTTTAAATGTACATTTCTTCTTGGTTGTTTCATGATGTGTTTCATGTTTCTGATGATTATTATATTAGTTCTGGAAATTCCTCAGACATACACTTCCTTCATTTCCTCTACTATTGGATTAGATATGTTTTATATGGTCTCATTCTATTTTCCTTGCTTCTAATCTTTTTCACGTTTTCCATTTCTTTGACTTTCTGTGATCAATAATTTTGAAAATTTATATTCTACTTCCCTAATTCTCCTTTTAGCTATATTTAAAGTCATCTGAGTTTATTTCAATTAATTTATTTTTCATTTCTAGAAATGTTTTTGGTTCTTTTGAAATCACTTGTCGTTTTTATAGTTTATTGTTCCTACTTATAATCTTCACTCTTTAATGTCTCCAAACTTACTATTTTATATTCTGTATTTATTTCTAATATCTAGGCTATGTATATGAGTCTGAGTCTGCAGTTTGTCTTCTCTGTTGACTATTATAATAGTCACTTCTTGTATATGTTATGATTTCTGTTGGATATACAGTATTATTTTCTCTCTCATTCTTAACTCACCTTTACTGGAAATTTCTGGATGAGAGTAAGTTCTTCCTGAGGGGAGTCCCATGCTGCTACCAATTTCTGCTACATTTTCAGCTTGTGATGGTTCCTACAAAGCAAGTTGTGTGGATTTTGGCACCGCACCCAATGGGACCAGCTTGTGATGAGGAAATGTGCTGTGTGCAGAGCCTTCTCACATTTTCAGGTCCCAGGTTTTGTTTCCTGGCCTCTGTTTGGCCTTCCGTCTCAAACTCTAGGTGACCAGAAATCAGCAGTCATCCCCACCACCACCAGATTTATTCCTCTGTCTTTTTCTTAACCCTGCATTTTCATGCTGCCTTGCAAGCTGAGCTGTGCATTTAAAATACGTATTTAAGCCTATTTCTAAAGTTTTAGTTGCTTCATAGCACAGGAGTTTTGGGGTACCTGCTCCACTGTATTTTAGGGAATATTAAATTTAGCTACTTTTTTTTTCTTCTGGAATTTTCTAACATTGACCATTTTTTTAAAAGTTAGAATTTTTAAGATTTTTATATCTTTAAATTTGTAGATAAATTTAACTGAATCATTGCAGTATTAATTTTCCTGTACATACATGGTATACCTCTTCATTTACATAAGTAGACTTAAATAGTATATTGTCTGTTTGTGTTGCTATGACAAAATACCATAGAGTGTACTACTTACACACAATGGAAACTTATCCCTCACAGTTCTGGAGGTTGAAGTCTCAGATCAAGGGTTCTGGCAAGGGCCCTCTTCCCATTGTAGACTCTTGATTTCTTCTATCCTCACATAGTGAAATTTGAATTACTTGCTCTCAGGCCTCTTCTTACAAGGCAACGTCCTCATGATCTGATTACTTCCATAAGACCCTATCTTTTTCCATCCCCACACTGGAATTAGAATTTCAACACATGAATTTGGGAGGTGACATTCAGTTCATTACAAAATCTCTATTCTTTAACAATTCTTTTGCTGACATTGTTAGGCTTTTTCTAACATCGTTGCAGTTTTTTATGAAACCATGAATCAGAGTGAACCGTTTCCATTGCTATTAAAAATTCTCTATAAACATGTGAAATAGCTGTCTGATTTTCAGTAAACTTTTTAGCTGTGTCCCTAATGTGGGGCATTTAGCCTGATTCCTAATTTTTCACTATTTTAAATATAATTTGAAACATATTTTTGTCTATTTCTGCTCATGTTCTTTTTGCTTTTTACTTCTATATATTTTATTTGTTTATTTTATTACACTCACAGAATTCACTTTTTTAAAATTGTTTTTAAAATTTTTATTATTGTACTGGGACACATTGTGACATTTACAAAAGTACTTACAATATCATAGTTGAATGGTGATTTCAACAGGTTTAAAAATTCTGTAGTCATTATTATATAGAAAGTACATCACCATATTCACCTTAACTTCCTTCTTTTACCTTCCCTCTCATTAGTGACCTCCCACTAGCATGACTTGTTTTTCATAATATTGCTTGTATTTGTATTGCGGCCTTTGGCTTTTTGAGCCTGGCTATCTTCACTTAAGACAGTGTTCTCCAGTTCCATCCATTTACCTGGAAATGATCAAATTTCATTATTTATGCCAGGATAAAATTCCAGTGTATATAAATACCATATTTTCTTAGTGCACTTGTCAGTTGTGGAGCTTCTTGGCTGTTTGTATAGCTTTGCTGTTGTGAATAATGCTACAGTAAACATGGGTGTGCAGGTGTCTTTATTGTAACCTGACTTACATTCCTTTGGGTATTTCCCTAGGAGTGGTATTGTGGGATAATATGGCAGTTCTATTTTTAGTATTTTTGAGGGACTTTCATACTGTTTTTCATAGTGGTTGTACTAATGTGCAAGAGTTCCTTTTTTCCCCATATCCTCGCCAACACTTAATGCTGTTTCTGTTCTTAATGATAGCCATTCTGATAGGAGTGAGGTGGAATCTTGATGTGGATTTTATTTGCATTTCCTTTATGGCCAGGGATATTGAGCATTTCTTCATGTGATTTCTGGCTGTTTGGACTTTTTTCTTTGAAAAAACTGTTCAGTTCATTTGCCCATTTCTTCATTAGGTCATTGATTTTTTTGGAAGTTTAGTTTTTTGAGCTCCCTGTATATTCTGGTTATTAATCCCTTGTCAGATGTATAGCTGGCACAAATTTTCTCCCATTCTGTGGGCTGCCTCTTCAATCTGGTGACCATTTCTTTTGTTGTGCTAAAGCCTTTTGATTTCATGTAACTACATTTGTCAATCCTTTCTCTTAGTAGCTGAGCCATTTGAGTTCTGTTTAGGAAGTCCTTCCCTGTGCCTATTAGTTCCAGTGTATTCCCTGCTCTTTCCTGCACTAGCTTCAAAGTTTCAAGTGTTATATTAATGTCCTTAATCTGTTTTGAGTGGATACTTGTACAGGGTGAAAGACAAGGATCTAGTTTCAGTTTTCTGCATCCAGATATCCAGTTTTCCCAACGACATTTGTTGAAGAGGCTGTCTTTTCTCCATTGTATATCTTGGATGCGTTTGTCAAAAATCAGGTGGACGTAGCTGCATGGATTCATATCTGGATCTTCTATTCTGTTGCATTGGTCTTCATGTCTGTTCTTGTGCTAGTACCATGCTGATTTTATTGCTATGGCTGGGTAGTTTGAAGTCTGGTAATGTGATACCTCCAGGATTGCTCTTCTTGATCAGTGTTTCTACTCATGTTCTTAAGCTCTATTCCTGGAAGGAGAATTTTTGGATGACTGACTTGAACATGGTTAAAGCTTTTGACTTTAGTTTATCGACTGCTTTTGTTGGGGCTCAGAAAACATACTCCAAAGCATGGTGCTTAGACCTTCTGAGTTAAGAAGCAGTCTTGGGGTTCAGCTTGATTCAGCAGACTCCCTTACTACCTTCAGAGGGCAAGTTTGAACTTCCCTGCACCTCACCAAACATTGAGGTAATGGGCGATGCTGTTGGCAGTATAGAGTTTCTGTCTCTCTCTAATCTCCCTAGAACTTAGTAGATATAGTTTTACATTTTGTTAATTTGGTAGGTGAAAGCAATATCTTATTTTTGTCTAATTTCATGTACAAGTAAAGCAAATTTTTTGTTTATTGTCTGTATTTATTTCCTACTTTGAAAATTGCCTTATATTTCACATTCCCTGCAGCTATCTGCTAGTGTTCTTCTGAGAAAATGAATCTTTAACGTATTAACTCTCTTAGGATGCTTGGAATGGTTAGTCTGTATCTTTTAAGCCAGCGTACAATGACCCCTAAATCATTTTGAACTTGTGTTTTACATTTGCGCTATTGCATTCTTTGTATTTAGAGAATTAGAATAATTCAAAATATGGTGGATTTAGAGGAAATTGCCACAAGTATGAAGAAACCTAGAATGCAGAAAAACATGTTTTATACAGTACATATGAGCAACGTGGTAAAGTCAAGAATAAGGTAACTTTCTTGGTCTCAACATGAGACTGAGGAGAGGAAGGAAAGGAAAGCCTACCAGAAACCACTTCTGCAAAGTGGGTCACAATCAGGCCTCTGGGATATCCAAACCTTATGCAGAGCCATCCCAAGGGTTGGAACAGCACACAGTGGATGTAGAAATGCAAAATGTCCTGTAACCATGAGATGATAATGGGAAAGTAGTTCAGAACCCAGCATGGAAGCCACCACATCTCACTCTGAAGGTTTCAGGCCTCTCTCTAGTGCCTCTCTAGGGCAGAGAAGATAGGCAGTACCTTCATCCAACGGGCCTGAAATCAGTGTTTACAGAGTGAATTCTACCATCTGATTCTGAAGTTGTGTTCCTTCTTTCTTAGTATTCCCTTACAGACTTACATCCTGTGATCTCAAATCTCAACCCCAAGCATCTGTGTATTTTCAGACACCCTTGGCTGCTGCTTGCAAATGAGCTTTCTGCTCTCCTGAGCAGTGATCAAGTCGGCACAGGAGGTACCGAGTCTGGGATTAGTCAAGAAAGGATTCGGAAAGGATTTTAACATGATGTAATTGGATGTGAATTGTTAATTACATTAAGAAACTCAAAGCACACGAGCAAGAATCTCTGCAGCTGAGTTGAATTAGTTCCTCAACCAAAAGAAATTAAAGTACAAGTCAGAAGACTCGCAAAGACCAGAATGCCAAGCGCAGAGCAGCACATTTCACTCAGGCTCCACCTGCGGAGCATAAATTGCTCTTAGTTTGGCACCGCGTGACTCCCAGCTGCCTGCCTGGTTTAGAATCTGCCGGCCACATGCTTATCGCATGGTGAATGGTCTGGGTTTTTAAAAGGTTTATTTATAACAGCTTCACTGAGATATAATTCATTACTGTAGCTCTCTTGCATGTGTTACTTCAGCCAGCAATATCTTCTAGTAGGTAGTTCTCTAAAAAGTACATTGAGGTTCTTTTTTTTTTTTTTTTTTTTTTTTTCAGTACTGGGGCTTGAACTCAGGGCCTACACCTTGAGCCACTCCATCAGCCTTTTTTTTCTTTCTTTTTTTTTTCTGGTGATGGTGTTTTTCAAGGATCTCATGAACTATTTGTCCGGGCTGGCTTGGAACCACAATCCTCCTGATTTCTGCCTCCTGCGTAGCTGGGATTACAGACATGAGCACTGGTGCTCGGCTGCATTGAGGTTCTGAATATCACATATTATCATATAGATAGAGTGGTAATGGGACTTAAAGTTAAGGGTCCCCCAGACCAAACTCATTTCTTAATTCCATTTCCAGCAGAGAAGATTCCCCCAAAAACTCTGTTTTTTCCTGCAAGGAAATGCACACCCCCATCTTGCTATTGGCAAAGTCTGAGCCTCTTGCTTTCCCTGACAATGCACTGCTGTCAGGACTGTGTCTGTCTGGGCTGTGTGACCTGCAGAGATCTGCACTTCCTTCCTGAGAGTGGCCCTGGCTGGGCTGGAGGTCATGTCAGAAATGGAACACATGTAATTGTGAATTCAGGAGAACGTTACAGTGGCAGTGCTAGCAAGGGAAGGAGCTCAGGATCTCAGTCACTGTGATCTGGCTCTTTGCTTCTCTGTTCTTGCTCTTCTACCCACCTGGCTTTGGTCTAATTTTCCACCCGTCTGTGCTTCTGCAGAGTGTGCAGAGAAGGAATGTGAAGTTGGATTTGGTGACTGTTGCTTTCTGGTTTAAAAGTTTCAGAGTGGAGAAGGGCAGGGGAAATGGTTAAGATAAGGTACATGCATTTGAATAGTTGCCATTATCAAGTGCTCATTGGATTGTGATGCATACAACCCCACTGTCCCTCATCCTTTTCAGCCAAATGGGTTCATAGCACCTGCTGGCATGATGGTGTCCGCCATACTGCTAAGCACAGAGCAAATGACTGAGGAAAAATGAGGGACCAAAAGTGTGCGGAAATGCCTCTGACACTCGACACGTATACTTAGTCTAAAACAGTTTTTCCTCTCCTTGAGACTATTGAAACTGAAAGAATAATGTGCTTTGTCACGTCCTGAGTGGAATGGATTGTCTCCAGGCTTAAGGTTTTCATTCTTCTGTCACAAATTTCCCAACTTGCCCACTCTGTGGGGACAGCAGCCATCATGTCCCTGGCTTATAACAGGATGCTGGAACATAGGGGGTGCCTCAAAATATCTTTGAATTATTGAGGTTTTACTCTGTGATCTGCCAAAATTCTTCTGATGATGCTTTGGGTAGGGATTGTGTCTCTTCATTATCTCCTAGTTCCTGACAGGCAAGAGAGTCTTCGGGATTTTATACAGCTCCTTATGGGTACAGCGCCCTTCCTGAGGACACAGGACACACTCTCAGTGATGATGTGAGTCGTGTTTACTCAGTGACAGGTGTTGACTAGGTGCCAGGCACTCAGCAAACAACACAAGGCTCTGCTCTATGAAGCTGGCTACACAGTGGGTAGAGATGAATGATAGGATACTTCTGCCTGTGAACACTCAGTGGTGATGAGGGCTGTAGCAGAGCCCAGAATCGGTTGATAGGATTGGGTTGGTCCTTGTTGGCTCCTTTTCATGGGGTGGCCTGGGAAGTCCTTGCTAAGTAAAGTGACATTTCAACCAAGCTCTTTATGGTAGAAGGAGCCTGCCTATGACAGTGGAGAGGATGAGCATTGTAGATGGAAGGAACCACTGGTGAACAGTCCCTGACATGACACAAGAATGGAGCTGGACACCCAAGGGACAGTACAAGGCCAGTTAGGCTGGGCTGCAGAGGGCCCCTGAGCTAAGGGAGTAAGTAAGTAGAGTCAGGGATCAGGTGGCAGGAGTTTGTGATTTACTTCAGGTGGAACTGAAAGCCATCGGGTGACCTAAGCAGAGGATTGTCATAGTCCCATCTAATTTTCTGCTCTCCTTAGGTGAAGCAGGAAAAGGGTGTGAGAACCAGGTAAGTGGGATGCATGCAGAAGGATGAGTGGGTAGTTCTAGGTGTGTTTTTCAGTTAGTTGCAGTTAGTAGCACTTACTGATAGGTGCCATGTTGGGGTGTGTGGGGGGAGTAGAAGTTGAGGAAATGCCTAGATTTGGTGATAAGTCATTGAACTAAGGGACATGGGGGTTAGCACAGGCCCTGCTAATCCTTCACTGATCATTTTTAAGCCCACAAGACACTGAGAAGACTTCTCTATGTTCTCCAGTCCCTGGGGACAACCTTCATTGCCAAGCAGAGACTTGTTCCCAAGCACTAGACCAAATTGTATTGAGAGGTGTGGCCATGTTTAAAGATCCCTGCAAATTCAAGTAATCGGAAAAGGATTCCAAATAGTGAAACAGTCTTACATGGAAAATTGGAGTGTTAAAGACAAGAGAATACAGGAATTTTTGCCAAATTTAGAGATTACTGCACTTAACATGAGACAAGGCAGACCCGAAGTTCATTTGAAGTGTTGCTGTTTTGTGACATTTGGGGATTGGCCCACAGTGGTGGTGGTATCTTGATTGGGTATTAATGTTTTGTCACTGCTTTTTTCTTAACCACGTAACTTTGAAAGGATGTTTGTGTATTTTTATGTGTAATTTTTTATACCTAAGAGGCGTTTCCTTTTTACCACTGTCATACATACTCAAAAGTGAATAGTGAAAATCATTAGGGAAATAGAACTCTCCTTTTAGAAACTTTCTCTGCAGCAAACTTTTCTGAAACATAGCTGTTCCTCTGAACCATAATGCAGGAACTGTTCCATACTGAACTTGCCAGTAAAAACCCTCCAATAACCTGGTCATCAAAGAATGGGTAGGATGTGTTTGTCAGGGATAGAAAGGGCACTGCTGACACTGCTTTCCTTCATAAATACAGCAGAATGTCATATTATTCCACATGGAAGCCTGCTACATCATTGGGAAGGAACTGGATCTCCAGGGCAGCAAAGCTTCCTTTCTTAGTTCCTGTTCATTTGTGTTTTTACATTCCCAAATAGAAACAATACATATGTTTTCCTTCTCCACAATTTATTTTTAGAAAATTTGGAAAATGAAATGCCTTCAGTTCAGCCACATGACTCCCATTAGCCTTAATGGGAGAAAGGCGTCTTTGTGGAGAAAAGGAGTAATCCCCCAGTGTATAAATAGCAGCAGGCAATGCCATGTTGTGACCTCACTGATGTGAACATCACCAGCTGTGTCCTGGCAATCACTCTTACCCTGGATGAGTCGCATTGAAAGCTCCTTTGGAGCTCAGAGGTTCCTTCTGAGGCCCAGCTCTTGGCCATCCAGTGCATGCAAGGCAGGCTCTACAGTGCTTGTACAGAAACCCATGCATTTTTGGGATCGACCCTCTCTTCTCACTGCATTCTCTTCCCCAACTGCAGGTCCAAACTTTGGAATCTTAACGCTTGTGCTGCTGACTGGACTTTTCTGAGAAACTAACTCCTTTCAACTCACCTAGCATGGACCTGAGCCCCAGCTCCATGGAAGGGGTGTCAGGAGGGCCACTCGTGGGATAAGGCACGACTCTTCCCTCAGTGCTTGCAGCCCTGTGATAGAAGCATCCAAATGTCCGCTCACAACTTGACCTTGAACCGCTGCGTTTATCACCTCTGGTGGGGAGGAAGTGTGGTCCAGTTGTCATTTTAGGCCACACTTCTCCTTTCCCCACTCCAGTGTAACTATCTGTATGGAGACAAATCTGACTGAGGAGTTCAGGGGCATTTTTGAAGGTGAGAAGTCTTAAGATGCGTTCTCCAAAAGGAGCCTGTCCTCTCAGGGAAGGGACAGAGGGACAGGGGCTCTTCTTGCCCACACTTCAGCCCTGACTTCGCATTTAAAGTTCACCTGAGAGTCTCAGGTCTGGTCCAGCTCCTGCAGCTATCTCCATATCCTTCTCTCTCACCAGTTCCAGGTGAGACACAGCAGAGAACTGGGCACATCAAGGGAAAAAAACCAAAGCAAGGGCGGGGCGGGGGGCGGTTAGACAGTTGGACCTCCCTTGAAGTAAGATAGCTGGGCTCGCTGTACACAAAGGACAGTTCTCGTCCCGTGATATAAGATGGTCCCATCCTGAACCTGCATTAACCTTCATCTAGCCTTTTCCAGAACATTTGGCAAAATAGGCTGGAAATAGTAGTCTTTGGCCATGAGAGTGAAACACTGGCCAAGAATTTGATCAAGGTCTTCCTGCCTCTCTGCATCTTCTTGTGTGTATATTTTTCCAAGATTTGAAATGAAGGATACTGTCTGTCCATTTCATTTATAGACTATGTATTTAGGGTTGCGCATTAGAAATAGATCACCC
The DNA here is from genome assembly GCF_047511655.1 of Castor canadensis. NCBI lineage: Eukaryota > Metazoa > Chordata > Mammalia > Rodentia > Castoridae > Castor > Castor canadensis. The sequence continues at coordinate 6,200,654 of NC_133392.1, forward strand.
ACCGTTTGGTCAATCATAATGAGGGGTCATCTTTGCTTAGTGTATCATTGTTTCCATGTTTCACATGGTCCCCTCCTTCCTCCTCTGAGGGCAAAGTGTTATCATCCCACTGGAGACTGGATGGCTGGTGACCTGTGCATAGTTACACAGCTAATTGGTAGCAGAAGCAGGCAGCAGTAGATAACAGATCTCTGGGCTTGTATTTCAAGTTTCTCTCACTTTCTCTCTTTCTAAAATGGTGTTATGTTGCATATTGAGCCATCCTAGGAGATGTCACGTCACAGCCTCTCTGAGGGCTGTGCAGGTGTGTGGCATGAGTCGTTAGGCTGAGCTCAGTGGGATTCTGAGTTACTGGCGACCCCTCTGTACTCGCCAGCACAGAAACCATAAACCATGTTGCAATCTCTTGAGTATTTTAATAGCTATGACTTTAGCAGTGTTTTATGCCATTTCTGGTGAATCAACAGACACAGAGATTGTAATTTCACAGTTGTTGAAAAGTGACTTTCACTAAGTGGAAATCTGCTGCTGGGTGAGGGCCCTTTTGCACCTATTATGACTGTCCATTGTGGGGCAGAAACAGTTCACAGGCCTCCCTGGTACCCCAGCCCTGTTCCCTCTAATGCTAACATGTGGTGTTAGTAGTGGCCATTTAATTTTTCATCTTCAATCAATGAGCACTGGTGTAACCTAAGGACCTGCTGCCTGAAAGCACACTTCTTAAAGAAGGCTGCACTAATTCTATAGCCTCACCAAATATTCCTTTGAACGGTGTCAACAGGGGAAAATGCAGGTGGCTTTAAGTACAGTGGGGATGGTGTGGACCCACGGCCATGAAACGTGGCCAACCTAAGACCCTAAAAGCAGCTCTAGAAAAACTCAGTTGAAATATTCATAGGTTTAACATCCCAATGAAAACTAGTGAACTATCTTTTCCCCCAGTGTTTGGAACTTGATGAATATTCTGGCCAATATAAGAGGTAGGGGTTGGAATGGTTTGAGAGGGAAAGTACCCATCTTCTAGCCATTCTGTGTGATTCACTGCCAACAGTGCAGGTTTACATAAGACAACACTCACCTGCATGTGTCAGCTAAGCATTTAAAACTGCTGGAAGGTTGGTACTTCCTCCCCTAGCCATCCTGCAGCCCCTCCTTCCTCCAGGTGCATAGACGAGACATGGGTACGGGAGAGAACCTTGCATTTCTTAGTGACTCATTTTGCCTTCTCCACATTGCTCCAAACAATGGGCTGGTTTTTTTCAGTGAGATGTTAGTACATTTATTTTCACAAAGAAATACCCACCTTCTCAAGGGTAGCAGGGTAATGCCTTTTTAAAAAAATTCCTTTTATTCATATGTGCATACAATGTTTGCGTCATTTCTCCCTCAGGGTAATGCTTCTATGAGACAAAATATTTACTGTAGCTTTTAAACAGTTAAACACATTTCCATTTTTCTATACCTAAATGGTCTCATGAGTCAAGTGCATAAGCTAAATATGTTTGTTTCTTATGAATTACTTAGTGAAGAGGAATCAATAACTCAGGAAGTTTACGTTATACAAGAGTATTGAGAAAGCAGTGTTTGTCCCGTGCAACACCACCTGCTTATTTCATTGGAAGTGACCATCATTTGGGAACAGGAATGAAAGGACATTAAGCGTCTAAGTTGGAAGTCACAGGAGACGAAAGCAGAGAAATGCAGCCAGCGTCAGTGTCGCTTTCTTTGCATCCTGACTGGGGCCTGGCCTGTGCTGACTCAGCCTCTCTTCATGGCGTGATTTATTCCTAGTTACATTTTCACGTGGCATGTGCTTCTCTTCAGAGGCCCTTGGGAGTGTCTCCAGTGCTGATTGTCAAAAATAGTTCTTCAAAGGGCGCAGCATTCTTAGGAAAGGATGTACACAGGGCCGTGTGCTTCCAGCTGAGTTGGGGTTGAATGATTGAGGTTTGGAGAACGTGTGAGAAAACTAAAAGGATGATGTGAGCAAGGCTAGGAAGCGCTTGCAGCCGCCCAGCAGCACTGAGAAGCCCAGCTCAGGGCAGTTTCCAAGGGAATCCTGCAGGCTTGGAATTCACTTCCTTTTCTGACATGGAATCTCAGAGGTATTTATATCCTCCTCAAATGGGGTTTCCAGATCTTGCAGTGGAGCAGAGGGTCTGACCGGTTGGAGGGGAAACCATCTGACCAGGAAAGGAGGGAAGTGGAGGGATTGTGTGTCAGCACATATGTCTCTTCTTGGCTCCTGCTCCCTGAAGCACCACAGCCGGGCAGTGCGTGCAGCCATGGCCTGTGTCCTAAAAACACCTGGAAGTGGAAAGTATATGCACAGTGTGTTAGAAAGGGAAGTCTGATGTCAAAGCCCTTGTAAAAACCCTCATCTCATATCCCACACTTTTAGGCCCCATCTTGGCCCTACATATTTAGCATTTTCAGTTGGCTCTTTAGTTCTCTTCATTTCCTCAGCATAAAGCCCACCATTTCTGGCGTAGGTCCCATGACCGTGAGTTAAAAGATTTGCCACTTCCAGCACCTGGTCTGTTCCATCTTCATCTTAATTATGATTATTAAGTTTATGAGTGCCAAGCATGCTCAGATGCCATTCGCTTCGCATTTTCATTAAAAGGGGGAAATGGAATTTATGCTCAATTATTGCCAGAAAACAGCTGTCCAAACAAGAGTGAGGACTATGCTAACATGGGAGGCAGTTCCATGTGCGTGCTGTGGAGGCTTATGTTTGTCAGCTGACGTGCTGACATTCAGAAGCAGCGTGAGGACATTGTTGTGTTGTTCTCACTGTAGGGAAGTCAATATTAGGAACATTAGGTCTTTTGTGTGGACCGTTCAGAGCTTAAGCCTAAGCATTGCTGTCACTGAGGGGTGAGGAAGGCCCTAATCTGTCTTCAAGGGCCTTTACCTGCTGTTCACTGGAGCCTTCTCTAGACTGCCTGGTAGGTTTAGTCTCATTTGAGATGTCTTGGGTTTGCAGCCTTTTGGCTTTCCAAATGGTCCTTTCTACGTCACCTTGATGATGGATCAGCCATGAGATCTTGCTGTGTTCTAGCACCTGGCATGATTTATTCATGGTTTAGTGACAACATCAGAGCAGGTGACTTAGTGCCACAGTCAGAATTGGCTGTTTGGAGGTCACCCTGGACTGCCCAAAAGCAAATTGAGGTAATGTCCATCCATTCTATGGAAGGGCCATTACTCCCCACCAGCCCAACCCCTCAACCTTGGATCTCTGCTGCTTGCCCTTGGCTTATGTGCAGACAGAGGAGAAGAGCAAGGAGCTAATTGAGCTAATTGAGGTAAGGTCTGTTGACTACCTTCTAAGCCTACCACACTGGAGTCCTGGTGGAGGGATGCTAGTTGGAAGGGCAAATTCATGTATAGTTTTGTCAGTCCTTGCTAAAGATCCTTTGCTTTTCAAGTCACATTGAAAGCCTTTCTCTTTTAAAAGGTGAGTTAAATCCATTTGTATTTATTGATATGACTGACATTTGGTGTCACCTCTTTCCTAACGTTATAATCATAGTATTTGCATTTTGTCATATTGGCTAGGTTTCTTTCCTAAGACAATTCTCTGCTCTGCCTGTATCACCGTCTACACATATACACATTACATATGTATTTAAGGTTTCTTATGTTTGTCCTAGTGGTTACCATTGTATTTACACCTGCTTTTATTTACTCCATCCCTGGAGGGAAGGACAGGCAGAGAAGCCAGGCAGACTATGGAGACTATTAGGCTGTTCTTCCACATTCTGTTCTCACAGCACCTGGTAGGATCACATACTCTCCATCTTTGATGTTAAGCCTTTGGCCAATGAAATTCTAAGCTATGTGAGTCACTTGTGAATGGAGCCTTGATGAGCCAGTGCAGAATGTCTGCACTCTTCCTCCAGCTCTGAGGTCATACAGGCAACTCATGACCAGAGGGACCCCCCCTCAGGGCCAGCACAGTGCCTGTAGCTCATATGCTGCTCCTCAGATTTGGATATGCATGGGAGCCACCTGGGAACTACAGTGCAGATTCTGATCCCAGGGCCTGGGGTGGGGACTGGATTCTGCAGCTCCAATAAATCCCCAAGATTCTCAGAGCTGTTGGCTTCTAGAGCATAGTTTTAGTAGGGAGGCACTGAGCCACTGAAATTTGTTTGCTTTATTTCTCTGTTTCTCTAGTATACCATAAGCTAACCCCATGGTTCTCAGATATGGTTCCTGGAACAGTAGCATCTGCAGCACTGAGAACTCAGCATATTCCTGGGCTCCATTCTAGATCTGGTGAACTAGAAACTCAGTGTGGTCCCAGCAGCCTGAGTTTTAACAGGCCAGCCATATGATTCTGATATGTGTTACCATTGGTCTAGCCTAACCAGATCCATACCTTGAAAGATCAGCTAGGGCTTGTGTCTACCTTTGTGTAGATATTCAAAAATAAGTGGCTTGAAAATGTAAGGGAAGAAAATGGAAGACATCCAGAGGTGGGCAGTCTAGGTTAGGTATGACAGGCCCACAATGTCTTCAGGAACCCATGCCTTTGCCTTTCTTCTCCACTTTCCTTAGGTGTGGCTCTCATTATGCTCACAGAATCCACATTGAATACCAGTGGGACTATCCCTTCTCTCGACTTTCCCACTTCTTCCCAAGGACTTCTGTTTATATCTTACTAACTAAAGTAGAAGCCCATGCTGTCAAAATGTGACTTTTAGCTGATTCTGTTGTCATCTTGAAAAAAATAAGGACTTTGTAGGTAAGTTAAAAAAATAAGAATGAATATTGAGTAGGCAATCAGCCTTGTCTGCCACAGAGGTGGTGGGGACTTGAAGTCTTTGATGCTGGATATGAGATATGAACAAGAAGGGCTGGAGTGGAGGTGATGGTCCTTGGTTGTGGAGTCATATGGGCATATAGTAGGTACTGAGTAAATAATTGTTGAATTGAACAGATCACAGTTGAGAAATTTCCTCCAGAGAATAGGAGAGACTAACAGCAAACCTTTTATTCTCCCGGGAATACTGAAGACTCCAGTGTCAGGACAGCAGAGTGAAAATCTGAAATGGAAGCCACCCTCCTCACTCTTTTCTCTCTCTCTCTCTCTCTCTCTCTCTCATATTCATACACCCATACACATATGTACTACCAGTGATTTGGGGATGAGAGTCTGGCCCTGCACAGACATTTCACTTTGCTGGAGCCTTGCCCAAAATTCCCTGCTGTTCCCTTTGACACCTGGCAGGTCGTCGGTATTCAGTGTTATCCACCAATTGTCAGAGCACCCAGGAAAAGCAAAAGGAGGAGAGGAAATGAAAACTCTGAAATGGTCAGCCAGCAAGAGGAGAGTGACCATCAACAGCCATAAACTCCACCTCCACTCCCTACAAATAGGGATAATTTGACTACTTCCTTTCCTACTTGAATTCCTTTTATTTCTTCTTCCTGTATTATTGCTCTGGCTAGGAATTCTAAAACTATGTTGAATAAGACTGGAGAGAATGGGCAACCATTTCTCATTCCCAACTTTAGAGAAAATGGTTTCATTTCTTCCCCACTTAGTATGATGTCAACTATAGGTTTGTTATATGTAGCCTTTTTTGGGATATATTCCTTCTATTCCTAGTTTCATCAGAATGTTTATCAACAAAAGATGTTGAATTTTGTCAAAGACTTTTTCTGCTTCTATTGAGAAGATATGTGACTTTCGTCTTTGTTTTTATTGCTGTGATGTATTACACTTATTGATTTGCGTATATTGAACCATCCTCCTCGTCCCTGTAATGAAACTGACTTGATCATGGTATATGATCTTTTGGATATGTTATTGAATTTGTTTGGCAGTATTTTATTGAGAATTTTTTTTGGTGATACTGGGATTTAAACTCAGGGCCTCATGCATGCTATGCAGGCACTCTACCACTTGAGTCACTCTGCCAGTCCTTTTTTTGTGTTGGATAGTTTCAAGATAGGGTCTCTTGAACTATTTACCAGGGCTGGCCTTGAATGGGAATCCTCCTGATCTCTGCATCCTGAGTACCTAGGATTATAGGCATGAGTCCCTGGTGCCTGGCAAGAGAGGTGGAAAGGGGGCTTCTGCTGATTGATTAGCAGCAGAGGCAGTGGGCATGGGAGAGGATTGAGGATGGCTTTTGCTTTCTGAATGATGGTTTTTTTTTTTTCTTGCTCTGGGGTTTAAACTCAGGCTTTGTACTTGTAAAGTAGGTGCTTTACTGATTGTGCCACACCTCCAGTCCTTATTGAGAATTTTTGCATCTATGTTCATTAAAGAGATTGGCTTATAATTCTCTTTTTTTTGTTGTATTCATGTCTGGTTTTGAGATGCATGCAATAATGGCTTCATAGAATGAGTACAGTAGTGTTCCTTCCCTTTCTGTTTTATGGAATAGTTTGAGTAGTTTCAGTATTAGTTCTTCTCTAAAGGTCTGGTAGAATTCAGCAGCAAATCCATAGGGTCCTAGACTTTTCTTTTTTGGGAGATTCTTTATTGCTGTTTCAATTTCATTGCTTGTTATAGATCTATTTAGGTGGTTTATGTCCTCTTGGTTCAATTTTGGTTGGTCATATGCATCTAGAAATTTATTCATTTCTTCTAGATTTTCCAGTTTGAGTATAGGTTTTCAAAATATTCCCTAATGATTTTTCTGAATTTCATTGGTATTTGTTTTGCTATCCCCTTTTTCATCTCTAATTTTATTAATTTGGGTTTTTTCCTTCCTCCTGTTAGTTAGAGTCACTAAAGGTTTATCAGTCTTATTCATCTTTTCGAATAAGCAACTTTTTGTTTCCTTGATTTGTTGTATATTCTTTTTAGTATCTATTTCATTGATTTGGGCCCTTATTTTTATTATTTTCTCCTTGTTCTAGAGGTTGAGATGCAGCATTAGGTTACTTATTTGAGATCTCTGTGTTTTTAAGGTAGGCACTCATAGCTAAGAATTTTCCCCTTAGTGCTGCCTTTGCTATATCCTATAACTTCTGGTAGGTTGTGTTTTCATTTTCATTAGATTCTTCGATGACCTTTATTTCTTCGATGGTTGTGCAACAATGTGTTGTTCAGTCTCCAGGTGTTTGAACATTTTCTGCTGTTTATTTTGTTGAATTCTAGTTTTATTCCATTGTGGTCCATCCAGGTACAGGAGGCCTCTAGGACACCAAACAAATATGATCAAAATAGAACTTCTCCACAGCATATTATAGTTAAAACAATAAGCACAGAGAATATTGAAGGCTGCAAGGGAGAAGCATCAAATCACTTCTAAAGGTAAGCCCATCAGAATAACAGAAACCTTATAAGCAAGAAGGGTACGGGATGAGGTATTTCAAGCATTGAAAGAAAACAATTTCAAACCTAAATTACTCAACCCAGCAAAGCTTCATAATTGAAGAAAAAATTAAAACCTTCCATGATAAACAGAAACTGAAGCAACATATGACCACTAAGCAATCACTGCAAAAGATACTCAAAGGAATCTTATACACAGAAGATGAAGGTACACATAGCCATGAAAGGATGGGAATGAGTGAATCTCAAGAGATGAGCAGATAAGCAATTGCAGACTGGCAAAGAATCAAACACACACACTCAAAGCAACAAAATGGCAGGAATTACCATGTACCTCTCAATATCAACACTGACTATTATATTAATTGTCTAAACTCCCCCATAAAAGAAATAGATTGATGGGCTGGATTAAAAAAGAAGACTTGACAATTTGTTATGAATAAGAAACACACCTCACAGACAGAAACAAACATTGAATTAGAGTGAAAGTGTGGAAAAAGGCTTTATAAGCAAATGGCCCCTGAAAACAGGCAAGAGTAGCTATTACATCTGAGAAAGTAGACTTCAAAATTAAATTAGTTAGAAGAGACAAAAAAGGTCACTTCATACTAATAAAAGGAGCAATACACAAAGAGGAAATAGTAATTGTTAATTTATATGTGCCCCCATGTCAGCACACCCAACTTCTGGACTTAAAAGCACAGATAGAGTACAGCACAATGATTCTGGGAGACTTTACCAATAGATCATCCAGTCAACAAATCAACAAAGAAACTTCAGAATTAAAGGACATTGCAGACCAAATGGCCTTAACAGACATCTATATAGTATTTCATCCACCAGCAGCATAATACACAGTCTTCTCAGCAGCCCCTGGAACTTTCTCCAAAATAAATCATATTTTAGGACACAAAGCAAATCTTAAAAAATATAAAAAGTTGAAATAAGTCCCTGCATACCATCTGACCACAATAGAATAAAACTAGATTGCAACAACAAAAGAAACAGCAGAAAAATTAGAATTTCTTGACTGTGATCATTTGTGGCTTTAATAATTTTATTTAATGAAAAATGTAATCTATGTGCTTTAGGATCTGAGTCATCCTTTGGGATAAAGGATTGTGGGGAAACTGAAAATCTGGGATTATTTCCTGAGTAGGAAGTAGAAGGATGTGATTTAATAGTTAGTTGGAACTTGTATGTCTCAGCCATCAGTTGTGGTGTAGTGGAGGTGATCCTGCTGTTAGGAAGCAAGGGTGTGTGTGTATGTGTTATTTCTGTTTTTCAAATGCATCCTTTTGCATGCCTTAAGACTTTTGTTTATAAGTCTCCAACACCTCCAGAAATATGACATCATTGGAGAAACAGCTCTGGATAGTTATCCAGCATTTCCTGGATGTTGGGAGTGGTGGGGGGGGAATAATTTGTATTCCTACTCTGTAATAACTACATGTACGAATTTACTGTAAAGTCACACGGTTTTCTATGTGGTATCTTGAAAATTGCCTCTGGGTTAAAAGTGAACACATTGTTTTCCTCCTTTTTCTCTGGATGTAGAGTGTGTCTGATCACTACACTTACACACTATGCTCTAACTCCACATTGACATCTGAACAGCAGCTCTTCCTGCCCAGCCACCTGCCCTGACCTGCAGAGAAGTGGCTGCTACTACTTTTTACAATGCAATCTTGTTTCTTGATCATTGCTCCCCCTTGGGCTACTTCTTTAGGAAGAAAAGCTGACAGTGGCCTTTTTAGAGGAAACCTGTTTGCTGTCTAGGAAGGGCTGGCATTTGCAGGAAGTCTGGTTTCCTGCAAGGGAGAGACTCCCTCATTGTGTGCTTCTTCTCTGGATGCCCCTTATCCTTCCAGCTGATTTCCAGCTTGGCTCTTCCCCTTGGTACCAGCATTTCTTTTTCTTTCCTCTTCCCAATGGCGCCAGTTCTGCCTCTGCTGTGTGGACTGTCTTGCAGACCTTGCCAGCAGCCCTGTTTAGGACTCCCCTGCACTCTGACAGGAGCTGTTTATCCCATTTGCCGTCTGCCTCCTTCCCCCTTCTCTTCCTCCCTCCCTGGGCTGCAGTGTCCTCTGCATAGAGATTGAACAGAAATATGCTGAAACAATTATTGTCTGATTTTAAACAGAAGTCTGCATGGGACGACATGCAGCGTTACCAAATGGAGACGCATTTCCACATGAGGAAATGGTTTTAACCCACAGCCAGAAGATGAAGCCTTAAACCAGTCAAAAAGCAGAGAACACACCATCAGCTGTGCCCATGGAGAAGACTCGTTCTTTGTTTTTTTCTCCCTTGTTTCTCAGAGGCCACAAACAAGTTCCACTTTCTTTTATTTCATTTTCTGCTTGTCCTAATTGAAGGTAGTTGTAGGTTTTCTCTCTTCTTTGAGAGGAAAAGAATAAAGCAAACAGTACTTACTAGGGAAGCTGTGACTTACAGCTCTTTTCCCTCCTCTTTGGTGGCTTCCACGTCCATGAATTAGCGAGCTTCATGCAGAAGAGTGCCCTGTTGCTCCTCTGCAGCACCCTCACATGTCCCATGGCCAAAACAGGGACAGCTAAGATCTGGAGGTAGGGGGAGAAGAGTAGAGATGGAGACATAGGCAGTTGTAAGATGGTCTAGCTTTTGAGAGGGAGACATCACCACCAGAGACATTGACATGTGGGGAAAACATGAGTCTTAGATTCAAGGAAGCCTGGTGTGTTCAGAAGTGTCTCTTTGGTTGACTGGATGATTTTAGTCTGTTTTAATAAGGTAGGAACACAGAGGAGAGTCCTGAACCCTCAGAGATGATCTCTCTCTACCAGAAGGAATGTTCTAGAGAGTTAAAATTTCATCTTCAACTCCAGAACACCTCTAACACCATTTAATTTATGTACAAACAATTGTAAAGTGAGTTTTATATGCTTTTTATGGGCCTTGGCTCTGGGCTCAAGTGTCTACTTTCCCTGGTTTTCTTATTTTCCTTTGTGATTTGACTGGCAAAGTCCTTGTGCTGTGCTGTCCACAACAGCCTGAGCACTTTCAGTTGTCTGTTGTGATCCAAAATACCACAGGCATTAGAACTGTGCCCGTGGGATCCAGGAGCTCAAGGGGCTCACGTAAGACTATAAAAGATGTGTAGTCCTTAATATTGGGGGGGAGGTAATACGGTGTTTTTGTTTTATTAAATCAGTTTATGATAGCATTTTCTGGCTAGTGGAGGTAGTGTCCAGAGGAAGGGACGCCTTGTTCTCGTGTTATACTAAGTACCCCTCACCTGGCCCTCAATCATGCCTCTTCTCAGCTGTCCTGGAAGATGAATCCCTGAGCCCTTCACTCCTCTGACCCTGCGGGGTCAGCTGGGGCCTGTGTTTACCCTGCTCAGCCTGTCCTAAGGTCCACTGTGAACATGGGTGTCAGGTCAGGCACAGAAAAGTCCAGAGAAGCCCATCCTGCTGACCCCACAGCAGCAAGCCCGTCCTCACACTGGCCCTGCCTTATGCCTCTGAGGTCAGCCCCTGGTGCTCTAAATGTGGCTTGCTACTCTCTTCCCCAGAATAATAGCTCATAAGCTCTTGGGGAAGCTAGGCTCCAACTAGACTGCTGAACTCTCTCTCTCTGGAAGCTTTTGTCTGATGACATACTTATAACAGCTGACTTTGTACTTGCTATTCAGAATTTTGGTATTAAGAACGTGGACCCCATAGCCAGTAAAGTGCTGTAGGGGGATCCTGTACCCTAAACTCTTTATACTTTTCACTGTGCTGCATGACCCAGCTTCACCCATACCCAGCTGTTATCAGGGACTAGGATACCAGAGACTTGGGGACAGAGGGGTGGTTCAAACTGCCAGACATGGGGACATTGTTGTGAGGTCAGTTTTATTAGAGAGGTGGTCATAAGCTTGTTTTATTTCTTTTTTTTGCATAGTAAATATTTGAGAAAGCAGAGCAAGAATCTTTTAACAACTTTATTTATCCAACAGTCCACTGAATTTTTTTCTTACCCCAGCACACAGGAAAGTTAGGACAGGTTCTCAGAGCAGTGGCTTCCACCAGAGATGGGGCTGTTCTCCTTGGAGGAGACAGCATGGGGTGGGGGTTGGGGGACAACTAGGGATAGAGTCTCAGTCTTGCTTAAACAAGTAACTTTAAACATTTATAGAATATTCCAAAAGAAACGTTTAAAAATTAAGGCATTAAAAAACAGGCAGTGAAGAGAAAATGTGTCTTCTACTGTCCCTCCCTGAGGCTGGGTCCTTCTAGAGTAGCTCTGTGCCTGCAGGCGTTTGCAGGGGGAGGGACCCCACATATTGCCTTCCTCGTGTGCTTTGTTCACTTAATAATATACTTGGAGGTTATCCACATTTACACAAAAGCATCCATCTTGTTCTTTTTAACGATTGCAAAGCACAGGTGCACATAATTTATTTAACCAATGCCCTAATGGTGGGTGGAAGGTGATTTTGACTTTTGAGGTTACATTGTAGAAACAAGCAACCCGCTGCTGGGAGCTGTGGACCTGTTGCTTCATTAGCACTATGCACGTGACTGAATAGCTTGTTTCCCACCCCTGTACTCGCAACTACTTGGCATCAGCACTTCTGCAACAATAACAACTGAGTTGTATCAAGTGTCCTGCTTGTAGGACACTATTCTAAACACTTTACATGCAGCATTACCTTAATTTATTGTTACCTCAATTTTAATGTTTGATATTTATATAGCTAATATAAATATGTTAACTTGATATATATAATTAAGACAATTATGTAAACATATCTGTATTTATGTATTTATTACATAAAAGTAAATTAAGTGAATAATATCTAGTATTATTAATTCATTGGTGAGGTTGGGTAGCTTAAAGTGGTGGATGTGGGATTTGAACTCAGGCATTCTGGCCCCAGAGTGAAGGTGTTAAATCAGTGTAGGGATATAGTGTGAGTTCCTGAGGGCACTGCTGAGCATGGTCCCTTTAGGGTCCAGTACATGTATGCATGTGGAACTCCTGACTGTGGTTCAGGGCAGTCTTGCCAGCAATGATGACCACATGTTGAAAGCTTAAGCACACATAGCCAACCAATTGCCAGAGGTCCCCTGAAGCCCTGTGGTGGCCCCACCAGTCTGACTCCAGAAGAGTGCCATGGGCAATAGATGTCAATATGTAAGACATGGGCTCATCAGCTATTTTGAGCACAACTCTCATTTTATTTTAGTAGAAACAAAACTATTTTCTGGAAGCAGCAAGGAGCAGCAAGGAGAAACACGTGTGACTCTGTCTGCTCCCCCAGTGGAACAGAAGCCCATTATATACTTCCCTCCCGATGGGGACAGTTCACCAAGCGATGACGGTCAGTCTAGCGACCTTTCTGAGCCCACTGAGAGACGACAGCCAAGCTTCCTGAGACCCAGAGTCCCTTTACCTGGGTTTTTTTGTCCCTTACAAGATCTTTGCACCTCTCCACAGGAAGACAATGGTGGTCAGATAGAAAGAGAGTTCCCCAAAGGTAAGGAGTGAGGGTGGCGGTGGACATGGCTTTTTCTTGATACTCATGAAAATGGCGAGTATCTTCCTGGGTGTGGTTCACACAAGCTCACCTTTTGGAGGTGTCAGAGTAGAGAGGGAGCCGGGTGGGCAGGTTTGCATCATAGGCAGGTGGCACCTTGCAAGTAGCCAAAAGGAAGCCCCATGTGGGTCAGAGGCTCCCAGCCCTATGGTGTACAAGGTCATTGCCAACTGAGGCCAAGAAGGCCACCTTGGTGCATAGCAGCTCCTGCGCTGAGCTAAGGAGTATCTGAGGAGCTGGTGTGGCTGCTCTGAAGGCAGCAGTTCCCCCAGGCTGCCCAAGGCCCCAGGAACTGACTGGCAGGGTAATGGCTGAGGGGTGTGGCCCCTACTTAACACAGCTCACTAGACCTCACAGTGCGCATGAAGCTGGTCCCCATCTCAGCCTCTCGCAGAGGAAGGGAACAATTAGAACACAGGCAAGTGCACTGAGCACTGATGTGTGAAAGATAAGAATTTCACAAAAAAATGATTGGTGGTGCCAAGTTATGCCTGTGAAGAATTTAGTTTTCCTGTTACTCTACAGATTTTCTCAAAGAACTAGGGAAAAGGATAGAAAAAAAAGATTATATACGTTTGGGTTGTAAAAGTTAAAATGATTATGGTAACTGATAAAAATAATGTCACTTGGAGCAGAAGTTGATCCCTAGATCTTCATTCATTACAGAAGAAATCATTAAGCACCTGCTGAATGCTCTGAAGTTCTCAGTCCAGTGCAGGAGACCATTGATTACATAACTGTATCTATGTTATATGGGCCACTAGGGAGCTGAGCACAGCCTGGCACTCTGAGAGGGTCTGCATAGAATTGTCTTCCCCCAAAATGATTTCAAGAAGGAACTTGTAATGTCATCAGAGGTTTAAAGTTAGCCTTGAGGACAGAATTCTGTAGGCTAAGGGAAAATCACAGAAAGCAAAAAGCTGAGGGAAAACACATGGCTGTTTGGGAAGCAGCAAAGGGCCTGGGGCCAGAGCACAGTGATGGTCTTCCACTCACAGCACTAAGTCCATGGTGGGAGTCTGAACTGAAGGCTGCCACAAAGCCTTGAAAGTGAAGAGCTGTAACGTTTTCTCTAAGGTAGCTGTCCCATGAACAGTGAGAGGGGGCGAGGCTGGAGCTGAGACCTGGCTGCAGAGGAGAGTAGATGGTCACTGCTTTCATCAGTCACAGGGATAGAGACTTCCTAGAATCAATGTACAGATCCTTATGAGCAGTAGGAAGGTGTGAGTGTTAGGACTGGCCCTTGGGTGGCTGGCTGTAGTGATAGGGAGGAAAGTGGAGAGGGGGTGTAAAGAAAGTATGGCTTCCTTGTGAGCTAAAAAATATATATTCTCAAAGAGACATGGGAACAGTATAGTAAAGGGAGAATTAATTCTGGAGGAGGAAACTTTGGGGCTAAGTGTTAGATCTGGGCTAACCTGGGCTAATCATTATGCCTAAAGAGGAGGGGACAGACAATGGAGAAATCCTCCAGAAGGAATGAGAGCAAACACTGAAAAAAAATGAGAGAATGGCGTGAGAACATCTAAGTGGTATGATGTTGGTAGAGAATCACAAGCGACAGCAGGAGGTGGAACATCCACCATGAACAAACCATCCAAGGTCCATCAGCTTGGGTTTGCAGGGAGTTGAGAGCATTGATGGATTTCGAGTAGAGATAGGACAGCCTGCCCAGTGGAGAGGATGTAAGTGTGAACAATGACCCTGGTAGGAAGGGGTTTGGATGAGCTGCATCCTATAGCCAGGTAAGCCTCCTCATAGCCTCCTCACCTTGCCCAGAAGAACCAGCTCCTTTAGACACCTGACCTGGTGCTGTGGACAGACACAGACTAAGCACAATGTGATCCAGCCCTTGAGAGAGCCACAGGCTTGTGGGGTTAAACCATCATGGTAGAACTCCACCTTTGATTCATGCTGCTGACTGGGTGAAGAAAGCTCCCCTGTGGGAACACCAGTTGAGGCAGAAATGGGAAGGGGAGAAGGCATCCTGAAGTTTGGGACTCAACCTTTGATTCTGGGCAGTGGATCAAATGGGGCTTCATGGAGATGGGCGAGCATGTTGGGCAAGGGGATGCTGTTTGGGTCTAGTCGGAGGGTTTGGTGAGACTGTGGCTAAGGTAGGAAAGGTGCAGCAGCAGGGGTAGGGAGGCTCAGACAGGCATGGAGGGCCGAGAATAGACTGAAGGACCTACCATTATGTTCCAGGCTGAGGGCTTGGTCAAGAGATGGCCAGTGAATACTTAACTAATCTCCCTTCTACCACCCCAGAGACAGCCCTATCCAAGGTGCTGCAGGATCAACTCATTTCCTGATTTCCACAACGGAAATTCAAAAGAGCCCCAGGAAGGGGCCCAAACCAGTGTTGAGAAAGAAATCTTTCCAATTACTTATGTAAAGCCAGCTGTAGACTCTGGCAAATTAAGGGGAAGGATACATGATTGAATGCCATTCCCCGTCCTTACATCATTAGTGCAGCAAACACAAGACCGATTAATATGCTGTCCTGAAACAACCGAACTGTAATAATTGTACAGGACACACTTAATATGAAGTGCAAAATAGTAGTTTTTTTCATTGTAAGCAAAGGCATCTAAACAACAGAAGACAAGGAGATAACTCTGTGGCATAATTAGCCAGTTGTGGGGTCTGGCTGCCTGTAAGAGTCCTTCCCTGTGACCAGAGCAGCTGGGAGGCTCTGTGATGAAGCATGATCTTGTCAGCTTAACGAGGCTCATTAATTACCCACTGGCATTTCTATTTTCAAAATTGTCTTCTGTGTCTAATGGTGTTGAGGAACCAGGCAAAAACCACTTGGTGCCCTCTAAGTGGAATTTATTCTAAATCTTCTCTCCTAGCAGATTACACATGCTGTGACTTGGTCGTAAAACTAAAGGAATGTAAGAAGAGCGGTGACCCCACCTCGCCTGAGCTCTCATCAGCAACCCCCTTACATGTACTCCCAGAGCGACCAGAGACCCCTGGCCTGTCGGAAGATGTTTCTGAGCCTCAGCAGATACCTGAAAGTTTCATGACTTTGCAGGTAAGGCCTCCCATGCATCCCAGCCTCATTCTCGCCAAGGCATGATCTTCCCTAGGAAGTTGATAACCATGCCTGTGTCTCCTAGTCTGGAAACCTGAATCATCTTTCCCATGTCTGTGTGACTGGCAGGTTCCCTAATGTTTCTGAGCCGCAGTTTCATTGTTTGGATAATCGAGATAATGACACTGACTCCACCAAGTTAAAATGAGGATCAAATACACTCAGCGGTGACAAGACCATAGCAATGACAGGTGCCGAAAATTATGCAGGGCACTTTATATGATCAGCACCTTTGCTTCTTGAAAGACCCTTAGGGCACTGGAGGTGTGGCTCAGTCAGTAGAGCGCCTGCTTTGTAAGTGCAAAGCCCTGAGTTCAAAACCCAGTGCCACCAAAAGAAAGACCCTTAGAAAGCAGGAGTCCCTCAGAGAAGAACACCACATCTTTGAAAGGTCAAGGAATTTGCCAAGGCCATAGCCTTGAGTTGAAGGATGTGGAAGATTTCGTTTGACATCTGTCCTGATTATGGAAGTAGTGTGCACACTTGTCTTAAAGATCTGAAAATCAGAAGGGCAAACAACCTCAGAGATAGCCCCTGCTGCAGTATCTTACAGAGCCCACCACACCTCTGGGAAGGCATGAGATATGTTGTGAGCCTCCCTGAAAATGCAGAGATGACTCCATTAGCTGACTCCTGCTCTTCTGGAGCCTTAGTGGGCCCAGATGAAGTGTTCATGGTGCCCCAAAGCACCTGAGCCTCCAGGGCTGTCCTTAGTAGGTGGGCAGTAAAGCAACAGCCACACTTGGGTCAATAGGGAGTTCTCAGAAGCTATCTCTGTAGCCCTAGACCTCCCTGAAGCTTCAGCACACCCACTGACTGGTATTTTGTAGCACCTGCTGGCCAGTGGCTAGCGCTTAGCCAAGAAAATGCCTTTCCCAGCACAGCTGCTGAGACACATGCATGACATAGATGGAGCCTATGATGCCCACTCCCAGAGAACTCTAAGCTCCTGGTGGACCAGAAAAGGAATGGGGCAGAAGAGCATTTTCCATCATGGCAGAACATCCAGTGAGCCTTTGCTAAACACCTACTCTATGCAGAGCTCAGAACTGTGCCTATAAGAAATATGAAGTGGATGAGACATGGCCCATGCCTCTCACAGCAGCATGGAGATAAACGGGTTAGTGTGTGAGGCACCAGGATGCTCTGGCTGAACACAGAGACCCAGCAGGGCTAACTGGGAGGGATGGAACTTAAGGTATGGCTGTGGGTAGTCCTCCAGGCAGGGGAACTACTTGAGCAGAGCCATTCAAAGAATGGGAAGTTAAGACAATGAAAGGCACCATAGGAAAAGTGTTAGACTTACACAGCTGAGTGTCACCACGTGAACTACCAAGCCTCCGTGTTTGCTTCTGTCAGTGGGAATAAATACACCTGCCTCCCAGAAGCAATGCGGGGACTCCAAAAGATGATGCGTACCCAGGGAGCTCCCAGCCCAGCATCTGACAGGGCAGCACGTGCATGAATAGCTTAGTGCATGAGGTTGGGAGGCCTGCGGCTGCTGTGGAGATGTGGGGATTTCGAACCTATTCTGTGGAGCCCACAGAACCATTCTTTGTAAGCAAAGATTTCCTCCCAATCTTTCTTCCCAGGAGGAGAAGTGGTTTCCTTGGGCCACAGTTTCTCTTCAGACAGCCCATTTTTCGCCCTGGGAGGGTGCTGTGTGTCTGTGCTTCTTAAAGTTCCACCTGCAGTGGGAGTGGGTGACTCATAGCCCTTGCATTCCATCCCCACCCATGACTTCTTGGAATGTGGGATGCAGGGCACTCAGATTTAGGTTGGTTCGTAGCGAATGGCTTGACTGGGTAGAAGGACAAATGAGCAGGTGTTTACCTTTTGCATCCGTAGTCATGATGCTAGGTACTGCTTGGTTCTGCTGCAGTGGGGCCCTTGGTGCTGGCTGGCACTGAACACCAGGACCATGTCATCAACATGTCCATATCATCTTTCTTTACGAGGCCATTGGAGAAAATTATGACATGCCTTTGCACTATGCCTTTTGGTCTCTGAGGGTCATACTTTTGATTGCCTTATCTTGGCCAAATTGTACAGATGTGTTGCCTTTTGGTGTCAGTTCTCTTAAAAATATTTTCTTTGCTCCAATTAGGAAGCACTGGAAGTCCATAAACCTCAGTTCATTTCTCGCTCACAAGAACGGCTGAAAAAGCTAGAACACATGGTACAGAAGAGAAAAGCACAGCAGAAGGAGAACCCGGGGCAGAAGCAGAGCATCCCTCCCATCCGGGCCAACAAGAAGCAGTTCACCGTTCCCCATCCACTTAGTGGTAAGCTGCAGATGGCTCAGGAGGCCTGGAGAAGACTGAGGAGAGGGATCCTCAGGGCTGGAGTCTTCATCTGGGACTCATGGTCCCCCAGGATGCCACTGACATATGCAGAACCAAACCTCAACCTCATACAGCCCATTCTGCAAGCCAGCCTATTTGAGAGATGTATGTGAGCATCAAACTCAGCAGAAATAACTTGGGACACAAATTTACCATTCTAGCTGGGAAAGAAACCACACCACTGTAGCAGCAAGGGTAGCAAGTTCAAATTCTTGGCTCCTAGCTGATGTTTGCAAGAGATCCCCTTTGCCCTTTATAGATTGCAAAACAGATCTCAGGGTAAAAGGTTGACTCCAGCTTGTCTACATCAACATTCATCATCTTAAAACCCCTTCCTGCTGTGAGCACAGAGAAGGGACAGCCAGCTTGCTGAGCACTGTGAGGCCAGGGTCAAGCTGACCTGGGAGGAAGGGCACTAACTCACTTGTGGGAGAAGGAGTTATCAGGAACCTTCTCTGGACCAGGCACCATGTGGTGAGCTGGGGACACTACAGTGAGCAAGATTGACCTCAGCCTTTCCTTCATGGAGCTCATAAACAGACTATTAAACTAGCAAGAATAACAAGAGATGAGGGCAAGCCTGTGGGACATTGGAGCACACTTACTGCCTGCCAACCCAAATCATAGAATCTGGAGGCCTGGAGATGTCTCTGTTTTATTCCTCTGGATAGAGGAATGAGGGCTCTCTTCCTAGGAAAACGCTTTGGCCCTCAGGAGGTGAAATCATGTGGATAATTCTGAATGGAAGTCTTTTGGGAACATGACCATATTCACTAAATTAAGCTTAGCAAACATTACCAAGGGGAACTGGGGGTAGAGGAAAACAGGTGTTGTCATGTATTCCTGTTAGCCCCCGTGGGTCATGGGCAGGCTGTCTCCTTTCTGCCACCCAGAGTACTGTGTGAAAACTGTCTAGAGATCTTGGCAGGGGTGGCCTTGGATGCATCCTTCTTGTGCAAAGACAACCTGTTATCTTTGGCAAGACTCCTATTGTGTCTTCCTCAGGACACTTTCCAATATGCTGAGAAATGGAAACAAACAAGGTAGATGAACAAAAAACTTCCTATTGTACAATGTGTATCCAGACAGTGCTTCAAGACAGATGGTAGATGTGGGCTTGGGTTGGGTGTGTTTGGCTTCTGGCTCAAACAAAGAACATCACGGTTCGGGCACGTACTTCTCAAGGTGCTATGAAGACCAAGGCCAGCCCCACCTTGGTCCTGGCTCTTGCCCTGAGAGGTTGGGTGGTGGTGCCTACTCTGTGTGGTCCCTCAGCCTTAACAGTGCCTAAAGGTATCGCTTGATAAAAATGGTCAGGCTCCCAAAACTAATGTAAACAAATATACAGTGATACTGCCTTAGAGCACAGCCTACTCATACACACACCTAACCTAATAGCATCTGAGGACCTTCCTATTTAGCAGATCCCTTTTCCTTGTGTAGGAAAAAAATAGAGACCCAGGCAGTAGGGAACTTGTACAGTGTGGTACTGTGTCACTCAGCTTTATGTTACTATAACAAACACTTGAGATAAGAGGTTTGTTTTGGCTCCCAATTTTGGAGGTCTATGATTAGTTGGTTTCATTGCTTTGGGGCCTGTGGCAAGGCAGCACGTCATGGCAGGGAACACATGGTGGAACTAAGCTGCTTACCTCGTGATAGCCAGGAAGAAAGAGAGAAGAATCCCTTTGAGGGTACTCCTCCAATGACCTGAGACCCCACCACTTAATGTTTCTACCATCTTCCAATACTCCAAGCTGGGAACTGAGCCTTGAAAATGGGCCTTTTGTGGGGGGACATTCTAGATCCAAACTCTAGCAGGTGCTATGCTGACTTTCTCCTCTCCTGAGTCAGGCTTTCCATCTGTGCTGCAGTGATGGCACAAGTTTCCTGAGTATCAGAAGCAATGTGGCCTTGGTCATCTGTTCTACTTTCCTAAGATTGCTGTAGGAAATCGCCACATACAAAGTGGCGTAAAATAATAGATTGTATTCTCTCATAATTCTGGAGGCCAGAAGTCAGAGCCAAGGTGTCAACAGGGTTGGTCCCTTCTGAAACCTCAGAGGGAAGACATCTTCCATGGCTGTGTCCCAGCTGTGGTGGCTCCTGGCCATCCTTGGTGCTCCTCAGTGTGTGACAGCACCATGCTAGGCTCTGGCTCTGTCTTCTGTCTTCACATGGCCTCCTTCCCTGAGTCTGTGTGTCTTTGTGTCCAGATTTCCTCTTCTTATACCATGGGTTAAGGTCCACCCAACCCAGCATGAGCTTATCTTGATTACATCTGCGAGAACCATACTTCTAATGATGAAGTCAAAATAGGCATTTGCAGGCATGGGGAATTAGGATTGAATATATCTTCGGGGGTAGGGGGTACAGTTGTACTCACTACATCATCCAACTTTGATGCTTTCCACAACACTAATATAAATTCTCATTCCTATGAACAAAATCATTAAATTGTATATAATAAAAGGGGATTAGGCCCAGTCAAGAGTATTTAATAACCAGGGCACCTTTTTATTCCCCAAATTCCAAGACAGTTCTGGCAACTTTGGAATGCTTTGGTAGGGGGACTTGGCTGATTTTATGGCCATTCCAACTGTCCTTACAATATTGACATGTTGATGAGAGCTTTATTGTCATGTTTGTTTGTGTTAGGTCAGTTAAATCAGACAAAATCTGGAACCAGAGGCTTGAGTGAGCTCAGGCAAGTGAGAGGGAATGTTTAAGGTCCCATTAAACAAGTCTACAGTACCCATCTTGTCTTCAGCCTGTCTGCTGGCAAGATGATAAAAGCAAAATGCAGATGTTTTCCTTACATTCTAAATGAGTTCATAAATCATGTGCGTGAATGAGCTCTGGCTGCGGTGTCAAGGCATCTGGTGAAGACTCAGGTTTGCTTTTCTGGGCCTGGGTTGCCACCTCCCGTCAGGGCTCCACGGAACAGTGTTGGCTCAGGAATAGAACCCAGGAAGTTCAGGTGGGAACTCTGGCATCTAACCGAGCTGGGAGAAGTAAGTCACTGCATTTGCAGAGATGACTGTGACAAGGACAGCTGTTTCATGATGGATTCCAAGCAGCCTCTGAGGCTCAGGCAGAATATGTCTTGTGTGTGCATGTGTGCGTGCATGTGTGTGTAGGTGCTGATTAGGGTTAAGGGTCTCTTTGTAGACAGGGAACTTTTGTGAACACTTGGTGATGACAGAGGGACCAGGAACTTGGAAATAATATTATTATGGTGGCAGCGGGGGGTACAGTCCCCAGCCCTTGATGGAGGCCTCCCAGTTGCATTGCAGTGAATTGAAACTGCACAGGTGAGTCCTGGTGCAGGGTAGATGAGGAGGTAAAAGCACAATAGTGAGAAGTGGCTGGAGATGCTCAGCACAGCTGTGGGGACAGGGTAAAAGGGGACAGGGCCAAAGAACTGCTCAAGGGAAAATGAACGCAAGCAGGCCAATAGGCACTATATATGTAACTACTATGTTTGGCCTCATTCTGAGGTCAGAGGCCCAGGTAGGGAGCTGTGTACAGTAGCTGTAGGCAAGATACAGTGAAGGCAAGCCTAGCTCAGGGCACTTGTGCACCCTGAGAGAGGTGAGAGGGTCTTAGGTGCGATAATCAGTGGAAATTGTTTGCTGAGCTGTAAAGGAGAGAAGCTGAGCTGGAGGACATGAGGGAAACTGGCAAGAGGGCTTTACTTTCAGTCTTGGACATGACAGATACTCCACATGAGGTCCTCTCTTCTTTCCAAGCCAGCACTCTACCTGGTCAGTTCACTAGAGTCACCTGAGAGCCATACCCAAAGATTCTCCATCATTGCCACATAGCTCCTGGGATCCCAGATGGTCTGGATCATGTGCAAAGGTTGACTGTAACCTGGGACAGAATTAGTCATTGCTTCTGCCTTACAAGTAGAACCCAACAGAATAGTCTGAAAGCAGGTGAAAACCATAGGTATGGCCCCTAGGCAATAGGTATTCAGCACCTGCAGGGAGTAGGGATACTACTCTGTCTGCAGGTAGTGGGGGCTCCACACCTATAGCAAGTATATGCAGCCCTCACCATTCTTTGTGACATGCAGCTTCATCCTGTGCCCACTGCCACTCCCCAGACCTGGCCCTAACCATCTCTCACTGGGCTGGGGTCCCAGCCTCCCTGGATTATATCCCCATCCTGAAACTCATTCTCCTAACCTGACTCTGCCACCCCTGGCCTGGTCAATCTCATTTGCGGGTCTTACCCAAAGGGACAGTTTCTCTGTCCCTTCTCTGTGCCACATCATCCTTCCTGCCCTCACAAGCCCATCTCAAGTCTAGCCTCTTCATTAGGCCTTTCCTGTACCTTCTTGACCCATGCATGGCCTGTCTGAACCAGCTTTCACTTCTCAACTTCTCATCTGAGCACTTGGTGGATGATGGATAATGACTGCTACCTGTATGCAATGCTGCAGTCAACTCAGAAAGCCTGGCAGGGCCTAAACACGCCCATGCGGCCTGGCCACTTTCTTACTCAGCTCCTTTTCTGTCCACCTGTCATGATCCTCTTCCTTGGCTCTCTCAGGTTGAGTTCACCTTTACATGTGCAGAAAATTCACCAGGAATATTCCCTCCATAAAACCCTTCCCTCCTAGCCTCCCCCCGCCACGAGGACACTCATGGCTCTTGTGTGGGTACAAATGACCTACCCTCTTACCTTCTTCACTTTGGATTATAGTCATGTGGGTATTCTGGGAAAACGTTCCTGGACTGGAAGCACTAACAGACACATGCCCCACTGAGTCACTGAGACTTCTCATGCATGTACATCAGACTGACTTAATCTGAATTGCATTATCCACACTTCCCAAGGTGAGCCGAGTCAGAGCCATTCAACTCTCAGACCATAGAGGAAGCAAACTTCCTTCCCCAGCAGATCAGCCTTCACTGAAGGTTCTTGGCTGAAGCAAGTGTTAACATTAATTTGGATTCCTCAAGCATCTTGCTTGAGATGTAACCCAGCAGATCGAGAAGGGAGCAGAAGTCATTGCTGTAATAAAAGTGTGCTGCATATCACGCAGCTAGCTGAGCAGGGTGCCTGGTGCTCACTGTTGCCCGATCTAATCTCATGAGTGTTTTTCCATAAAATGTTGAAATAAATATTTATGGTTAGTCCTCCCAATATTAATCACAAAGGAATTTAAAAATGTGCTTATCAGATAAAAGTAAATTTTTACTTTGTCCCAAAGAAAACAAGAAGCATGAGTTACTTAAAGACTATTTCTCTGATTCAAAGTTATTCACATGTACACTGTTAGCAGTGTCTTTTAGATATTGCCATGTGCAACACCGTGTTGCATTTTTTTAAAGAAACATAGGAAGAAAGACCAATGTATGTCTGTTGACTAGAATTAGACTAAGGATGATGTTATTTCCAATTAAAATAGCATAAAGTACAAACACTGAATTGCAGAGTGATAAGGAAAATGACTTACGAGAGAGTACAATTGTTGTTTCCCAAATTACTTCACTTTATATTCCACAAAGCAGTTAAGTAAAAAACTCTGTAGTAACATAAGGATTAAATGTACTTGCCACCAGCATGAAATTTTTTTATCAGTCATCTGTAAATCACCACATTTTGTTCTCTAAAACATGCTGGAAAACCCTGGAATTGGAGCAAATGCTGACTTTAATAAACACTCACTACCAGACTTGGAATGGATGCAGCTGCGTGATGTCAAGCTACGTGATTTGAGTTTTAATTTGTCACTTAAAAACACACCTATTTTGTTTCAGCTTTATTAATGTTTAATTGAAAAAAATTATATGTACTTAAGATGTAGTGTGTTTTCCTAAATGAGTGCATTGTGAAATAATTGAGTCAGATAATTAACATCTTTTACCTCACATCCTTCTTTTTTGTGGTGCGAACATTTAAGATCTCTCTCATAGTAATTTAAATTATAATACTTTATTATTAACTATAGTCACTGATAGAACAATAATGTCACCATTTTGTGAATCAGCCAAAATGGCAGCCCCACCCTTAAACCAATTCCCGTGCTCTAAGACAGCCACACCCCACCAGAGACTACTGCGCATGCGCTAACTTCCTTCCCCTCCCCCTTCTATAAAAGCCACTGCTCTCCCAGGCTCTTGGCTGCGTCATCTTTTCCCTGGCCAGCCTGGCAGTTTGGGCCTGCCATTAAACCTTGCTCTATGGACATGAGTTTTCTCGTGAGCTTTCTTTGAGAGCGGCGTTTTTCCTAACAGTCACCATGCTGTACAGTAGGCCTTCACAACTTACTCCTCCCATCTCATTGAAACTGTTCTCTTTGACTACAACTCACCAATCTCCCACCTCTGCTCCTGGTAATCACCATCTTATCTGCTTCTGTGAATCCAGCTTTCTTTCTCTCATGTAAGTGATAGCGTGCGGTGTTGCCTTTCTGTGTCAGGTTCATTTCACTTAACATAATGTCCTCCAGGTTGACCCATGTTGCCACAAATGACAGGATTTCTTTTTTTCGTGAAGCCGAATGGTATTGTGTGTGTGTGTGACATTATCCAGTCGTTTGTGATGGACACTTTGCTGATTCCGTGTCTTGGCTCTTACGGATAATGCTGTGATGAACACAGGCTCTCTTCAAATGACCGTTTCATTTCCTTTGAAATGAAAGGAAACACATACCCAGCTATGTGATTGCTACACCTTATAGCAGTTCTATTTTTAATTTTTTGAGGAACCTTCATGTTTTCCTTAACGACTGTTCTAATATGGATTCCTACAAATACTGCACACAGGTTCTCTTTTCTCCACCCCCTTGCCCTACTTTCTGTAGGTTTTTTCTCTTCATAACCGGCAGGCCACCTTAATAGGCGTGAAGTGACATCTCATTGTGGTTTCAATTTGAATTTCCCTGTGGATGAGAAATACCTGCTGGCCATTTGAGAAATATCTACTAGTGTCCTTTGCCTATTTTTGAAATCAGGTTATTTTTTTGAGATCAGGCAGTTTGATTCCTCCAGCTTTGTTCTTGTTGCTTTGGCTATTTAGGGTCTTTTGTGGCTCTGTGTGAATTTTAGTAACTTTTTTCTTTTTCTGTGAAAATTGCCAATGAAATTTTGATAGGGATTGCATTGAATCTGTAGATTACTTTAGGTAATCTGGACATTTTATCAGTGTTATTCAAATCCATGAGTACAGGATAGCTTTTCATTTATTTATGTCTTTTTCAGTTTCTCTCATCAGTGTTTTAAAGTACAATTCTTTCATGTCCTTATTGAACTTTTTCCTAATTATTTCATTTTGAAACTGTTAGAACAGGATTGTTTCCTTGATTTGTTTTTCAGATATTTCATTGTTAGTGTATAAGACACTGCTGATTTTTGTATTTTCATTTTGTATCATGCAACTTCACTGAATTTTTAAAATTAAGCTAAGAGTGTTTGGTGCAGTCGTTAGGGGTTTCACATGTAGAGAACAGAGTTCAAATTCTTTCTTTTCAATTTTAATACTTTTATCTCTCATGGCCCGCACCAGCTTGTCCTACAAACCTAACTGGGGGCGACAGGAGATACCCCGAAAAGACAACAGACAGGAAGTGGGGTCAGGTGTGTTGGGTGCTCAGGTGGAGATGCCCAACGCTTACTGCTTCTTTTCTCTGTCTTTATTTTTTAAGGCCTTACTCCTTGCAGTTTTTTTAAAACCTTGTTTCTAAAGTCTTCTTTAAAACCTTGCTTGATACCTCTTTCCTGAGACTGGCACTGTCCCGTGTTGTGTTTTCTCTTAGCTTATCTTTAGCCTAATTGCTCTAAAGTCTTTTGCCCCCAGGCTTGCAGCTTTTCTTTAGCATTCTCTCTTTTAGCTTTCTTAAAGCCTCTGTGCTCAGACTTGCAAAGTCTTGGTCCTCTGTCTAGCACTGTCCCATGTTCTCTTAGGCTTTTCTTTAGCTTCTAAAGCCTATGTTAAAGTTCTTTCTTTGGCTTTCTTTCCTAAGGCCTATGTTAAAGTTCTTGGTGCAGATTTTCTATCAACCCCTCTTTAGCCATACTTTTCCCTTCAGCAATTTCCCTTTAGCAATTCTTTTCCCTTCCAAAAACTTACCACACCAAAAAGCCCAAAGCAAAAGCCACACCCCGAAAAACCCTCCAGAGCCCAGTGTAAAAGCCAAAGGCAAAAAGCAAAAAGCCCCCCAGCCCTCCTTCAGCGGGAGGCAAACGGGGTGGAGCAGAGGCTCTTGGGGAGGGGCGTGACATAGTAACAGGAGAAACCTGCATACCTGCTTCTCTGAACACAAGCTTAGGAGACACAGCTGTCCTTCTTTTTTCTGTTTCATGACCAGCGCTGTGCCTATCTCGGCTTACAGGTAAAAGCTGCATCTCGCCTTGTTTACATCTAGTTCTCATAGGCTTTTCATAATCTGCTCTCCACATTTATCTCTTTTTCTTGCCTACTTGCTCTGACTAGGACTGCCAGTACTTCGTTGAATACAAGTGGTAAGAGTAGGTGTGTTTGTCTTGGTCCTGATCTTGGAGGAAGTACCTTTAGTTCTTCAGTTAGCATCAGAGTATGATGCTAACTTGAACTTATCATCTCTTTTTTTTTTTATTCATATGTGCATACAATATTTGGGTCATTTCTCCCCCCTTCCCCCACCCCCACCATCTCAATACCCGGCAGAAACTATTTTGCCCTTATTTCTAATTTTGTTGAAGAGAGAGTATAATCAATAATAGGAAGGAACAAGGGTTTTTGCTGGTTGAGATAAGGATAGCTATACAGGGAGTTGACTCACATTGATTTCCTGTGCGTGTGTGTTACCTTCTAGGTTAATTCTTTTTGATCTAACCTTTTCTCTAGTTCCTGGTCCCCTTCTCCTATTGGCCTCAGTTGCTTTTAAGGTATCTGCCTTAGTTTCTCTGCGTTGAGGGCAACAAATGCTATCTAGTTTTTTAGGTGTCTTACCTATCCTCACCCCTCCCTTGTGTGCTCTCGCTTTATCATGTGATCAAAGTCCAATCCCCTTGTTGTGTTTGCCCTCCATCTAATGTCCACATATGAGGGAGAACATACAATTTTTGGTCTTTTGGGCCAGGCTAATCTCACTCAGAATGATGTTCTCCAATTCCATCCATTTACCAGCGAATGATAACATTTCGTTCTTCTTCATGGCTGCATAAAATTCCATTGTGTATAGATACCACATTTTCTTAATCCATTCATCAGTGGTGGGGCATCTTGGCTGTTTCCATAACTTGGCTATTGTGAATAGTGTCGCAATAAACATGGGTGTGCAGGTGCCTCTGGAGTAACCTGTGTCACAGTCTTTTGGGTATATCCCCAAGAATGGTATTGCTAGATCATATAGTAGATCAATGTTTAGCTTTTTAAGTAGCCTCCAAATTTTTTTCCAGAGTGGTTGTACTAGTTTACATTCCCACCAGCAGTGTAAGAGGGTTCCTTTTTCCCCCGAATCCTCACCAACACCTGTTGTTAGTGGTGTTGCTAATGAAGGCTATTCTAACAGGGGTGAGGTGGAATCTTAGTGTGGTTTTAATTTGCATTTCCTTTATTGCTAGAGATGGTGAGCATTTTTTATGTGTTTTTTAGCCATTTGAATTTCTTCTTTTGAGAAAGTTCTGTTTAGTTCACTTGCCCATTTCTTTATTGGTTCATTAATTTTGGGAGAATTTAGTTTTTTAAGTTCCCTATATATTCTGGTTATCAGTCCTTTGTCTGATGTGTAGCTGGCAAATATTTTCTCCCACTCTGCGGGTGTTCTCTTCAGTTTAGAGACCATTTCTTTTGTTGAGCAAAAGCTTTTTAGTTTTATGAAGTCCCATTTATCTATGCTATCTCTTAGTTGCTGTGCTGCTGGGGTTCCATTGAGAAGAAGTTATCATCTCTGAGCTTTATCGTCTATGCATTACTTCTATTTGTTGAATTTTTTTTATCATGAAAGAATATTGAAGTTTGTCAAACTAGGGCTTTTATCCTTCATTCTGTTAATATTGCTTGTCACATTTGTGAATTTGCTTTCCAGGAACAAACACCACTTGATCATGGTGAATGATCCTTTTACTGGGCCATAGAATTCAGTTTTCTAATATTTTGCTGAGGATTTTTACATTTATGTAGTCATTGAAGACACTGATTTGTAGCTGTCTATCTACCATATATCTGTCTATTCATTTATTTATTTTATGGTGCTGAGGATTGAACACAGAGCCTCGTGCATGCTAGACAAGTGCTCTACCACTAAGCTATATCCCTAGCCCTTTAATTTTCTTTTCTCATAGTGATCTTGTCTAAATTGATTTCATGGTAATGTTGGCCCATAAATGATGTTGGAAGTATTGCCTTCTCTTCAATTGTTTAGAAAAGTTTGAGAAGGATATTCTTCCTGAAATGTTTGGTAGAATTCAGCCAAGAAGCCGGTAGGTCTTGGACTTTTCTTTGATGGGAAATTTTTTATTTCTTACTCAATTTCCTTACTCTTTATTGGTCTGTTCAGATCTTCAGTTTTTTTCTTGGTTCATTCTTGGTAGGTTTTATGTTTCTAGAAATTTATCCGTTTCTTTGAGGCTATCTAATTTATAGGCATATGTCTCTTCATAGTGGTCTCTTATGATCCTTTGTATTTCTGTGGTATCAGTTGTAATGTGTAATTTCTAACTTCATTCTTCTCATCTTCTCTCTTTTCCTTAGATTAAATGTTTTCCCCTCTTCTTTATCTTTTCAAAAACCAACTTAGTTTTCTTAATCCTTCATGTTATTTTCCTATTCTTTATTTCTTCTCTGATCTTTATCATTTCCTCCCTTCTGCTACTAGTTTGTTCTTTTTCTCATTCCTTCAGATGTAATGTTATATTGAATGGGATCTTTTTTCTTCTTTTTGAAGGTAGGAATTTATTGCTATAAACTTCCCTCTTAGAGCTGCTTTTGTTGAATCCCATAAATTTGTGCATGCTATTTCATTTTTATTTAGCTTTAGAAATTTTTTAGTTAGCTTTTGATTTCTTCTTTGGCCATTAACTATTCTGGAGTATATTGTTTAATTTTGATATGTTTATGAATTTTTAGTTTTATGCCATTGTGGCTAGAGAAGATATTTGATATGATTTCAGTCTTCTTAAATTCTCTAAGACTTGTTTGTAGCCTAACATACAATCTATTCTGGAGAATATTCTCTGTGCCCTTGAGAAGAATGTGTATTTTGATGCTTTGGGATAGAATGTTCTGTATATGACTATTAGGTCCATTTGGTGCAAGATGTAATTCAAGTGCAATGTTTTCTTACTGATTTTCTGCCTTTCAACATCAGTTGTTCAAAGTGAGGTACTGAAGTCCCTTAGTGTTATTGTGCTGCTGTCTATATCTACTTTCAAATCTGTTATTTGCTTTATAAATCTAGGTGTTCTGATGTTGAGTGCATGCATATATAAAATTGTTTTATCCTCTTGATGAATGTACCCTTTATTATTATATCATTAATTTATATATCATGTGTAAATCCTATCCAGCAAGCACCAGTAATTTTGAAAGATGAGAATGAATTCTGTTAATGTCCCATAGTTGGCTTCACTTTTCTTCTTAGTGTCCTCTAGCCATGTGCTACCAAGAATACATTTCAGAAGAGGACCATTACTTTCAGATTCTTTTGAAAAATGTTTTATGTCTTTTATATTGTATTCTCTTGGAAGTTTACAAAGCCCAATGCTTATTAAAGATACTTATAAGTCCTACAGCAGAAAACAGTGATTAAATCCATTTAACCTTCTTTTCCCTAAACTTCTTTGACTTTGGAGTACTTTTACCTAACTCTTGAAAGTCCATTTTGGAAGCACTGCTCTGGGAATCTTTGCTACGTATCTACCGAGCTTTTCTAAGGAAACTGCAACTGGAGTTTCAATTTGCCTTTTTTCCATAGATATCTGGGTCCATGAGGAAATGGTCTTTCTCTCTTTACCTATAACACTTTGGTCTAGCAATGCCAGAAAGTGATGGCTGAGAGCCCCAGGGCCTCCTGAACAGCAGGGAATGGTGCCTATCTCCATCTGTGCCTGGCTTTGCCTCACTGGAAGCTTCCGTACTTAACAGGCCCTGCCCAGAGGTGGCTCGACATTAGCTCCCCTGGCATCTGTAACAATGCCGCTGTGCTAGCTTCCAGCACAAAGTCTTCTGCAAAAAGAAGAGTTAGTCACATTCCCTTCAGAAAGTATTCACAGATACCACAATGGCAGATCAGCCATGCTATTCTGTGAGCTGACAGAATGACCAATAAAAGCAATAAAGACTAGAGGTTCACTACACCAGCAGTGCTTTCGCAGGCAGCTCTTTCACACTGTGACACTGGGCCTTGGGCTTGGTGGACCTGATACTTCATTGCCATGGCATGGTAGAGGGTCAACAAATGCTCAAAGTAAGGTTGCCATATTTACCTAATGACATATCGGATGCCAGGCCAAATTTGCCCTTCAGATCAATAATAAACAATTGTTTTGCCAAAGGGTGTTCCATGTAATATTTGAATTTACACTTTTAAAAGTTTCATCATTTATCTGAAATGCAAATTTAACTGGACATCTTGCATTATGTCTGGCAATTCTTCCTTAAGGCTATGAAACTCACAGGAGGACTTTGCTTCTTTCCAACCCCTCTTGTTACCATCTGTCAAAGTAATAGTGGTCCTCAAATGAAGGCAAATACCAGGATCACCTGGAGGGCTGGTGACACAGACTACTGGTCTACCCCCAGAATTCCTGATGCTGATGACCTGGAGTGAAGACAGAATTTGCATTGTGACAGGTTTCTAGGTGCAGCTGATTACTGCCTATTCAGGGATAGGAAAGTCAATGGAAGCCACACAGATGTTAACATTTACTGAAAATGAAGCCCTGCTTTGAGAACCTCAACTGTATACATCTTCTATAGAGAACAAAAATCTCACTGATTCTGTTAGTGCTTAATTCTCAGGTCTCTTAACTACTTATTTTGAGATCTGAAGTAAGTTATTTAATCATAAGACCGCCCTTTCCTCACCTGGATGGAAGAGAATAAGACCTACATTCCTTGGTCATTATAAGGATGAACTGAAATGTGAGTGGGAAAGGTAGGGGTCAAGTACAGAGGGGGACAGTGGTAGTTAGCATTAACTTTTTCACAGTTTATAGAACACTTTCATACAGACCATTCCCTTCTGTCCTGCCAAGAACTTTAAAGAAGATTCTCTGCCCCCATGAAGCAGGATAGGAACTGAATTTCAGTGCTCAAGTAGCTTGTTCCAGGGCACAGAGCACCAGGCAGAGGCCTAAAGGATTGCCCGCAGGTCTTAGCCATGAGTCAGGCAAGCCCAAAGGATCACCACATGTACATCATAAAAGTATAATAGTTAACTTACCAATGCTTATATTATCTTCATAAAAGCAAAAAGAAATAATTTCCTGTCATGTTGAGTGAGGTCACTTGAGGATGGGGGCAGTCATTAAATCCTGGAGACTGGGTAAGACTACTCATTTAGTAGCTGGGTTTCCTTCCACAACAGTGTGCTTGGTGCAGGAAATATTGTGCCTCACTTTCCCAGCCTCTGTAGAGCTCCCAGGAGTTAGGGACCATACACCATTTTGGCAATGGACAGGAAGGAGCCCTTTACTGGGGTTCACATTTTGAGTTTCTGGGCTGGAATAGGGGTCCAGTTTGGTTTGGGAGGCTCTGATGCTACTGATACCACTGAATAGAATTGGCACAAATACAGCTCCTGATTGCATGCATCCTTGGCAGACTGATCTGAGTTAGGAGGTGGTGTGGGCTGGCCCTCCCAAGCAGTTTCTGTGCCTCCTGGGGAGCTAATGGAGATCCTCAGATCCCTTTGTCCCTTGCTGGATTCCTTGAGCATCATACCAACCAATGCCTGTAAATCTGAAGCACCCTGTGTCTTTTGGCCATTGGAGATGGCTCCTTAGCTAGGAGCCCTGGGCTAAGGAGGGGGAGGAGAGAAGAGGCTAACCCACCCTCTAGGGGCTCACAGGCCCCAAGGGGAGAGAGGTGGCAGGCAGAAACTGTAAACAATATATAGAATCTTCTAGGAAAACCTCTACAGAACTGGAAGGAGAAGGGGGCTCATGGTCCCAAGAGATAGAGCAGAGTTCATTTCTCCCCAAAAATGACTTTTGTAGGCATGTTTGACATGGAGGGCAGGAGTCTGCTTATTGCTGTGGCCCAGGCCCCATCTGCCATCTTGCAGCAAGTTTCTTTCGTGGGAAGAGCTTACGGTTCCTGTTCTGCCCTGGTTACTGTAGGCCCCTCTAATCACTGCCCCTCCGAAAGGAGCAGACTCTTTCTAAAAACCCATCTGGTATCTTCCCCGTCTTTGCATGGAATCCCCAAAATGGTGACCCAGCTCTAAGCTCAAGGGTAAAACTTCACATGCAGAGATGAGCCTTCTGCAGAGAGAGTAGTTCCCTCATCCCACCCTGAGACCCCTCCTGCCTTATTTCTCAAACTAGATGTCCAGAAGCAATCACTGTTACTGAAAGCCCTCTGGTCAGTTTGCGTTTTTTCAGTTTGTATTTCTTCACCGTAAGGGTCTGGGAGCCATGTTACATTTCCAAACTGTGCCGTCAAAATCTCATGTGTCTGCATAGTAACTGGTGCTCAGTGCCCTTTTCATATGCATGGGAACATCTGTATGCTTCTTCCACTCACATTCCAGGCCCTAGACCAAGCTGGTCACCATGTGCCACTGTCATCCAGGGACAGGATTCCACAGAAGCAGGACATGATTTTAGAAAAATGGGAGTGTTTATTCTGCACATGATTTTCTCAGCAGAAGAGCACTTCCAAGGCAAACCACCTGAGTCTGTACTGTGCCTCTGTATGGTGTAATGTGTCCTGTTTAATTTCTGTAAGGCTAATTAGTGCAAATATACCACTCTGCTGTTGCCTATGTCAAACAAACAAATTTAGAGGTTCCACCATGGCGAGCTGAATAGAAATGATGTGCAGATAACTGGATTAGAATTTTGGAAGCCATGGTGTGATTTCTCCGGCGGTGGCCTAGCCAGATGCTTATTTGAAACCAGCATACAGAACAGCCTTGTGGTCTTAGAATACGTGTGTCTGGGGGCCCCCCTAAGATACACCCCATTTCCATTCTTCCTGGGAGGTGCAGACTTGGCCTCTAGACTTCAAACTGGCTTGTCGGCCAGATTCTCTCCCAACAGGCTTGTCTTGGTTTTAGTGTTTCAAAGAGAGGGGAAGCAAAGGTCTGAAACATTCTTCAAAGCTGAGATGACCAAAGTAAATAGACTTGCGAGAGAGCGTTGTGCTAACAGATCCTGCGCTGTTGATTATTGATGAGATGACTGTTGAGCAGGGAAATGAAGAGTGAAGCTTTACAAACAGACAGAGCTGTAGATCTAAGGGTTTCCAGGGAAGGAAAGCAGCCCCAACCCCCCAAGAACAACCAGTCATGCTGGCAGCTAGGTGGTCCTTGCCGCTTCCTGGTGATGCTGTCAGCTGCCTGCATGTTGAGGCCGCCTATCCACAAGTGTGCACACATGTGCACACATGCAAAGTGGAGATTGTAATAAATACCTGTGTATGTTTGTAGAGATTAATGAAATATTAGGACTTTGATTTTACAACAGTCTCAGAAGCTCCAGGACCTTGGTACCTGGTTATTTGTTGACTTTGAAACAGGCAGGGACTTAAGGAACCCTGGCCTTGCCAGATTAAATTAACAACAGCTCTGTAGTTTACATCCAGTAATAAGCCAGATGCAAGATATTCAGGGAGAAAGAAAAAGTAATTTCCAGAAATACAGAAATGGGCAACTTACAGTAATTTTATTGAGAGAGGAAAAAAATTTCCTTTCTATTTGAATGCTAATAATAGGGAGTAAATATAACTGCCTCTCTCTCCTCCATGACAGTGAGTTAGAATGTGTGAAGCTTCAGGGAAAAATCCATAAAAGACCCATAAACCAGCTGAAAATTATTCTCACCAGTCACTTTAATTTTATAAAAGCAGAATTTCCATTAAAAGGGAATTGATGGATGAGATTTCACTATGTTTTTTAACAAATCACATACAGGATAAATTTCCATGCCATGAAAACTTAGACCCCCCAGGGACCATGCTGCCCGAGCCCTTCAAAAGTCAACACTTGGCTCAGACAGGTCCTCATGGCCCTGAGCCAGTCCTTTCTCTCCCCAGTAGACCTGACCCTCAGGAGGTTTCTCCTTTATCTGTGCAGGCATTGGTCTTAGCACCTAAAGGCCCTGCTTATCTGGCTCTCATCTTGGGCTCTGAACTGAGTCTTATTTATCTTTGTGTCCCTATCACCAAGGAGATAAAAGCTTAGCAACCATCAAATGAATAGGCTGCATAGTCCAGAGTCCTGAGAGTCGTGACCCCTCCCTCGATCTCAGCCCACCACTCACTCTTCCTGTCCAGAGTACCGAATCCCATGGCTACCCTCTGTGCTGAGCACTGCCACTTTCCACCAGTTAGCTCCAATTGCTGGACCTGCCTCCCTGCTGCCATTTTTGTATCTTCCCCCCATGTTCATCTCTTGAAGAGCCACTGCAGTCAACTGTCATCAGCCCTAAAAATCAGATCTCCTGTGTAACTCTGTCCATGGCTGTCTGGCTCTCCTACTCTGAAGGCAGGTTTCTTAACAGATAGGTAAGTTCCTTGAGCAGATTTGTAAAACCCAGCATGGGTGGTTCCCAATTCTGGAGATTATGGTTGAGATCCCAGTGTATATGCACCTAAATCTGTCAAAATCCCAGGTGGCTAGGAAGTATAACCTGGGTAGAGAACCACAGTACTACCTGTTCTCCCCACTGTGTCTCCCTCCCTCATACTCTAGCCACATTCCTACAGCAGGAACTCACTACTCCCTCCTACCAGATCCTGCCATGGCTGGCTCTTGTGGTCATTTGGGTGTTGCTTTAAAGCTCTCCCCCCAAGGCCCCATGAGACCCCTTCCCATATGGTGGTACTTCATTTTTATCAGAGCAGTTGCTGAATACTTTCCAGCCTACCTCCATAAATGAAATCTTATAAAGGCAGGATCTCATCTATTATTTTTTCTCAGTATCCCTAGCAAGATAGAAATTGCTCATTAAATGTAGAAGAAAGGAAGAAGGAGAATGTGAGCAATGAATTTTGGACTAGTCTCATAAGAAATGGAGGCATTGGTGGTGGCATTCTGAGGTTAAGAACATGTATAGATGATGCTGGGCTGGTGTGAGCTAAAGCCTTGTCTTTACTACTCACTTGTTCACAGTGTGAACCTGAGCAGGTAACACTTTTGCCCTTTTGAATGTCAGTAGGCCTCAACCCTAAAGTGAAGAAAATCATGCATGTCACTGGGTCAGTGTGAGGACTAATTGAGATCACACGAGGAGGAACTAGTAAATGTTAGCAGTGTCATCATAAATCAGCACACTGAGCACCCACTCTCTCCACTCCCTGCCACTTCCCCTACAAAGTGCTCAAGACAAGTGCATTCTTCCTGCTCCAGTGAGACTGGAGATACTGGCATGCACTTGCTGTATTTCATACACTTTCTTCAAGGAGGTCAGCCACCTTTCTCTTTCCTCTTGGCCAAGAAGACCCCTGATGTTTATCAGCAGGGCTGCACTGCTAAGAAATCATAAAATCTACAGCCACCAGCATGCAAGCCCCTCTCCAAGGGTGGGCTTGAGCCCACCAGCCAGAGCTCTCTTGGATACAGACCTGCTGTTTTGTACCTATTGAGGGTTGCTGGGCCTAGAATTTAACCTTCTGCTCTAGCCCAGCAGTCTGAGAAGAGTTCAGAAAACAACAGTGGGGTGTCAGATGCCTCACATTTTGTGTTTTCTGTTGGAAACAGAACCAAGGATTAATTATGGTATCAGGTGTGCCAAATAAACAAATTTGGGGAAAAAATAAAATTTCCAGAATAGACCACATACAATTGAATTGAGATTGTGAAAATCTTTACAGATGTAATTTGTAATGTTTTTATCCTCTCGGGGGACCATCCTGGATACAATCCATTGGTTACGTCCTAGTTTTGAGTAGCCTCTAAGGAATGCTAATCCAAAATTGGGTCTCAGTCTTTGTTCTTCTGAGAAGAGTCTCGAAGCAGTCACATATTTGTTTGCCCAAGAGCCTAACAGACTTAGCTACCATTCCTTTCTGGGATTTCTGGAGGCTTTTAGATCTGGCCTGGCCCTGTCTGGGGTGGGGTGCTAGAGACATCCTGGCATTTTGGCCTATTAAATCTCACGGTGATGTCTTCTTCCTGTTTCACCCCTCCCCATCCCATTTTCTAAACACTGGTGACATTTCCCCTTAATTGGAAATATTATCACTTCTTTCTCTTGTTTCTCCTTTCAGTCTTGTCTTTGATGTTAAGTAGCAGTGCCACATCCTCCTCTTCTGTGTTTCAGTAACTTAGGATGCTTAGCCACAGTTTTGTTTTCTATATTGTAGTCAGTGGCTGAGTTCTATTCTCCAGTATCCTTGCCTCTATCCCACCTTCTTGGATATTCTTGGAAAACTCTATTT
This sequence comes from Castor canadensis, assembly GCF_047511655.1. NCBI lineage: Eukaryota > Metazoa > Chordata > Mammalia > Rodentia > Castoridae > Castor > Castor canadensis. The sequence goes on from NC_133392.1 coordinate 6,237,514, forward strand.
ATTCTTAAGCCTGAGGTGGGGTGGATGAGCCAGGTGGAAAGCCTGTACGCTAGGGAGAAATAAATAGAAATATACCCAGTCCTCATTGGGGTCACAGCGTAGCTTAGCAAGGGTACAAAGCTTCCTGTCTGCTTATGCTACGTGAAGACTGCGAGCTGCCTATGCTCAGGTGTTCCAGAAAATGTGGCAGCTGCTCAGATTTGCCCCCAGCAGCCGTGATGTGAGCCAGACCTTTGGCTAGTCTTTCAGGCTGAGGGTCTCATGGGCATTTCAGATTTTTTGCAAAAGGGTACATGCTATTTTTTAACACGCGTCATTCTTAAGTGTGCTGAATATAGACACCATGACAATTAGTAATATGCACTTAAATTGAAAAACATTCCAGTCTCAAAATTTTTGCTGTGGTATACTTTCTAAATCAAAGGACACTGAGTATATTTGACTATGGTGGTGTTGTCCATGACCTCTTTGAATATTAGAACAGGGGTATGGGGACTTGCCTCTTGCAGACGCTAAGCGAGCCTTGATGGAGGACTACAGGCATGAGTGGAACCTCCTGCTCTCAAAATGCTCCAGGAATAGCTGGGATGTTTCCTGGCCTTTAGTGGGAAAGCTCCCTAGTGTGTGGATTTTTCTCTGAGTGGATGGCCTTGTATCTGGCACTTCCCCTAGCAAATCATGACTTTATTTGCTAAAGGAAACACTCAGAGGAATGGCTTCTCCATGAAGTAGGCTAGATGATAACGTTTTACTTCCTGCCCTATTGAACCCTTGGCTGGTCAGTTGTCAGTGCAACCATTTATGGTACATGAGTCCCTGCACTGTTGGTCACAGACTGTGGCATAGAGTGAGGAACAATGACAGAGCATGTACTAACTCCACTTCAATGTTGCTGCAGAAATGTGTGATACTCTGTACCCTGTGAAGTTAATCCTCTTTCCGTTTTTTCCAGATAACTTGTTCAAACCCAAAGAGAGGTGCATTTCAGAGAAGGAGATGCATATGCGGTCTAAAAGGTACTTGGTCTTGTTCATTGCGTGATGCAGAAAGGAGGGAGGGAGGGAGTTGGGGTGGTTTGATGGATCTAGGCACTGTCCAGTGGGGCCCCTATTTCTAAGGCCATGTTTATGCTCTGAGGTTCTCTTGGCCACAGATCTGAAAAACTGGCTAAAATAAATGCAGTTGTCGAATTGTACCTCAGAGTGTTGTGCTACTCTTGGACAAACCTTAGGAAAGTGGTAGGTCTTGGATTCTGGACTGATCCAGTAATTGGTCCCTGAGCGATCCCCAGACTCCAAGCTGGAACTCTTCTGCCATTCACATCATCAGTCAGGGCAAGAGCTCTGTGCACCACACCTTTGAAGGTGATTTTATAAGGAGGAGAGAAGCTGTTGTCCTGAGGGTCTTGACTGTGGCAGGGCCCAAAGGGAAGAATCCAAACTGGAAGCCGGTGGAGTGTGGGAGCCAGCAGGGCCTCAGAGGGGCCACAAGCCGGCTTTCCTGGCACTCTGTCTCAGGCAGGCTTGGCAGCCCTGCTGCCGGCAAATTCTCCCTGTTCTGCCTGCCTGGTTGCTACCCAAGACTCCCACTAATTCTCACCACCCTGGTGCACACAAAGGCTGCCATTCTTCCTGGATCCTGGCCTCTTAACCAAAATGTAAAAAGCTCAGCAGTGTTGGCCACATTCATGCAAGTAAAATGTCATTAGGTTATAATAAAGTACCTAGCACTGGGAGGAATTATAACAATTAAATCAAATTGATAGTACACTTAGAGACACCATTGAAATAGAAAGAATAATTTTCTCCCCACTCCAGGCCCCAAGTCTCTGTTTTTACCATGATTATGCTGTTTCCATGATGATTAGTACCTTCCATCATCTACAGGGAGCCTCTTTTTATGAAGGGAGGGAAGGAGAGACGGGTCCCTTCCCATTAAAAGCTGATTCATTGCATCCTAACTGGAGCTTACAAAGGGCTGCTGGGTTTGAGAACTTTCTGCTTCACACGTGTGAAGTTTGCATATACCTCATGCAAAGCATTCTGTCTCTAGTCTAGTGAAAAAGAAATCAGCACATCTTCCCCTTCCAGTCCCCAAACTCAAAGAAGCTATTATGGAGCCTTACAAACCAAACAATTAAAATAACAGCTTTCCAAGAAGCAATAGTAGACAGAGTGTTGTCCTTTTGTTTCCCACAAAGAAGAAACTGAGGCTGAAGGAGCCTAGCTGGTGAGCTAGGTGATGCTGCTCACCAACCCCATTGGTCTCTGATGGATCCAGCAGGTGGGTTTCTTTCTGCTCTATAGAATGTGTCTGGCTTACCCACAATCACCCCAGCTCTCATTGTTTCACATTCTTTGTTAATTATATTTTAAATTATCTTTTCATTTAAAAACTCAAACATTGGAGATGAAGCTAGAGTTCCCCCATTACCAACTAGCCTTCTCTTATTTTCCCAGCCTCAGACCTGTCTGCCACTCTGCCCACTGTTTGGCTCCTTTCTCTTGATCTGGACATTGACTTCTGTTTGCACATAAACAGCTATGTGATTCTTAACCGTTAGTGGTATCATACTGTATACTGTCCTCCTGTAGCTTGCTCTTTTGACCGCATACTACTTCTGTGAGCGTTCATGTTACTGTCCTCATTGGCTTTGACTTTCTGCAGAGTACCCATGGTGTGCATGTGTCATGATTTATTTATTCATCTCTCTTGAGAACATGACTGTCATGACAGAGGTGAGAGCTAGGAATTTTTACTTTAAATCTCTGGATCTGGATCTGAAAATCTTCCCGCTGTGTAGCTTTGGGACACGTCGACTTTCCTGCAGTTCGCTTAGGGATTCTCTCCTGGTCCTTTCTAGAATCACTCCTAAATTTGTCAGCTGTGTATTCACCCACTCATACACTTATTCAGCTCATGCTGGTGCGCATGGTGTGCCAGGCACTGTCAAGCACAAGCATTTCTAGACTTCATGAGCAGCTCTGTGCTATATAGTAGGATGGTAGTGATGCATAGTGAGTTAGGAATCAAAAAGATCAGGCTCAAATGCCAGCCCACAACCAGCAGCTTGAGATGCTACCCATCTCCTGATCTTCCTGGGGGTTGGCTTACTTGTTTATGTAACAGTGGGACCCTGTATGCCTCCTCCAACTGTTGTGAGGACTGAGTGAGTTAACTCACGTTAAATGATAACCAAGATGTCACCTGCTGATACTGTCATCAATATTATTTTTATGCTTTGCATTCATGATTTTAATAGTGGAAGATCTTAAACAGATTTTGTCTGGTTTTGAAACATGAGAGAAAATGAGGAAGATGTTCTAGCTGCTACATGTTATACAGGTAGCAACCCAAAGGCTTGGGCTGCAGTGACGCCACTGTGTTGGTGGAAAAGCACCAGTTGGAATCGGTCCATGAACAGTTTGTGCTTGTAACTTAAATTTTTTTACATCAAGACAAGGACATAATACTCGTTCCTGGGATATAGTTGGAAACAGCTTAATTGGAAATGCAGTGGACTGAGAGGAAACCCACATTTTTTAATGTTTTGTTCCAGCATTATAGTTCCTGCTTCTTCCACCTATCTGCTGCTCCTTTCCTAAAACACAGAGAGACAAAAGTTGGGTGGCAAATAAAGGTACTTTGGATGGCAAAGCAGGAGGTTTCAGAATCCCTCCTTTTAAAGTAAGCAGTTATCACTGAGAATGGAGAGATGAGAAAAGTGACTTCATATAAACACCTGGCCCCTCCAACTTGCCTGTTTCACCGTCTCAGGAAGCACAGAGATGAGGCCCTGTCCCCTGCCATACAGCCATGTCCTAGGATGTCAGGAAAGCCCTTCATGTGGCATCTCACCATGTACAGATAGCCCCCAGGCAGGGCATTTCCTTTGAGATGAAAGCACATGCTGACAAGACAGGATACACTGTACCACAAACACACGCTGTCTGCTGCCATTCAAAATGTTCTCTACATCTGTTTCAGAATCTATAATAACTTGCCGGAAGTTAAAAAGAAAAAAGAAGAACAAAAGAAAAGGGTGATCTTACAGAGTAACCGACTCCGTGCAGAAGTCTTCAAAAAGGTAATGGCTTTGTGCCAGCAGGTGTGATGTTTGTGGCACACAGATGTGCATGTGAACTTGACATCTCTGTTTCCTTGCTTCTCCAGCAACTACTGGACCAGCTCCTTCAAAGGAATGAAGTCTGACCCAGGCTGCCCTGCTGACCACTACCTGGACCAGGAAAGACTTCAAATGCTGGATAAGCCATTAAACTTTAACATTGTCTTCATGACATAAAAATGCTTAATTTACTTTTGATGTTTTTTCATAAAGGAAGCATCACTTCCTGAATGACCCAAAAAACAGAGACAGAAGTGCTGGATAAAATAGGTCAACAATCTGTTGCAGAGAAAACAACTCCATATAACTCACCAAGCTTGGTCCCCTTCCTTTTTGATTTCTGGATTTGACCTTGGGCTTCTGATGTTTCTACCCTGCCATTTCCACCAAGCAGAAAGGCTTGATATATTCAAGTGTGCTTAGATCTCTTGGGGAGGGGGTGATATTCAACAAATATCTCAGACACAATCCATCATTTTAAAATAGCAATCCCAATGCCTACTTCAAAATATGGATAATCCCATAGTATGTTTTCAGAGTGAAACCTCTAAATACTAGAGGCTGATTTGGAAATGAGCAGGTGAAATGCTGGAGACTGAAGAGCAAGCAAACTATTTCTTTGTGACCTAGAAAAGTCAGAGCAGCCCTTGGCTGCCCTCCCCTCCCCACATGCAGCTCCTGTCTTTGTGTAACCATGTTGTCTATTTCAGTAGGGCTCTAAGGGCAGAACTGGCTGAATAAATGGATAGGGAACATCAGTGTCTTCTTCATTTCCCCCACCCATTATAGTTAAAATGGCCGAGTTGCTCCAACATTATTTATAAATATGTATTTGGGGAGTTAAGAGTAAACTAGTTTTTGCAATAAAATGGAAATAAATGCAAGCACTCAAAAAATTCAAGTGTTTCTCTCTGTTTATGTATTCTGACTGAGCAGTGATAATAAATACCACTCAGTGTAAAATGCCGCTGCAGCCTCAGGGTGCTACTGTCCTCTGTTGTTCCCCTTTGGCCACCATGGAGCCCTTGTGCCAAATAGGGAATGCTGCCTTCCAAACATCTGGTATGGAAGAAGCAGATAAAAGTGCTGAGAACACTTTACTCTTGAAGACCCCAGCGGTCACTAGCAGTATCCCTAGGAATGAGAGAAATTTGGAGGATGAACCAGGACCAGGATTCCTAGTTGACACCTCTGCCCCTTTCCTGAGATTGCCACCTTCCTTCCATCTGCCGCTGTTGCACACATCTTTCCCTCTTTCTGGAACACTGGTCCTTTCCAAGTCTGCTGGGAAATTGTTTATGAACTGCTCCCTCTCTGCTGTGTCCTCCAGTAGAATTAGAAACTTCACTTTCACGTCACTGTGACTGTCCTGGCCAGGTGAGGTGGTCTGCTGATAACACCATCAGGAGTGCAGGCTCAGGAACCTGGCTGCCTGGATTCAGATCTTGGTTATTGCTCCAGCCTGTGGCCTTATGCAGGGTGTCAGTCTGTATCCAGGTGGGAGAGCGAAAACACACAGTAAAGTTTGAGGCAGTTTCGTATACTTACTTATTAATCACGTAAAGAACTGGAGTAGGGAGGGGTTGGCTAGTAAGAAGTAAAGCTAGCTCTGTAGAATGCAGGTAGCGATCGCTCACACAGGAGCAGAACTACCCCTAGGAAGCTCCCTGGGACCCTGGCTGAGGGGAATGGATGCGGGCTAGCAGATGATAGAGAAATGTCCGTGCTGCCCCTCTGATGGAGTTGGCTGAAAAGTCACCATCCAGAACTTTCCAGAAATCTACCCTCTGAGCTGCATAGGAAGATGTCTTCCCTGCTACAGCAGCAGCTCAGGGAGGCTACTGAGTGTGCCCTCCAAGCCTGGCTCTGGAGTGCTTGCTCCCAGGACACCACCTTTTTTCCATTGCTGTCTCTCTCTCCAGCGCCCCCTACTGACAAAGTTTACCATCTTGCCAGAAGCAAAGGGACACTGTTCAAAGGGCCCTGAATCCATTTTAACAAATCAGGCAAAAACGGGCGAATTTGGAGGTGAGAGAGAGAATACAGTCAAGAACAGGCACAGCAAATTGTTTAACTTTGCCTTAGTTTTCTCAACAGCCAGATGTAGATAATTATAGTGTCCCCTTTATGGGGTTACTATGGAAACAGAGTACATAAGTCCTTGTGAGTGGAGCAAGTAGAAGGATGCCTGGGCCAAACCAAACACACCATGAGTAAGTTTTTGCCAGCCGTGGTGAGCAGAGGTGGAGGAGGAGCACAGGTGCCCTGAGGCGCTCATCCCCATGACTCCCAGCTTGGCTGTGAGGCACTCCAAAGGCCACTCAAGTCACGAAGTTCATTGCTGCAGCTGAGGTCAGTAAAGAAGGATGCCCTGTAAGCTTACTGCGTCCTCCTGCATGTTCTTCTCACCTCAGGAATCATCTGAGCAGCGCAGCAAGCTTGCCGTACGGATAGTTCTTTCTTCCACGAGTGATCAGACCTCTCACAGGTGCTACACTGAACTTATTTACAGCCTAAGTGCTTGTTTAAAAAAAAAATTTGAAGTCTATGATATTTAAGAGCAATCTTAGATAATAAAGATCCTGGCACACCTCTTCTTGCTTTTCTTTACTATCTTCAGAGAGTTTCAAGAGCTTTCCCCTAACCATTTAAAATTCAGTGCCCAACTACTTCTAGACTGTTCTGGGATACTTTTCAAGAAATGGATTCGTGTCAACCTAACATTTTAAAGAATGAATGCCTAGATGGAGCCAACTTTCAAAAAAGAAATCACCTTTTCCTTCACTGTGACAAAATACCTGAGAAGATCAACTTAAAGAAAGAAATTACTTATTTTGGCTCATGGTTTCAAGATTTCAGTCCATATTCCTTAGGTCTGTTGATTCTGGGCCTGTGGTGAGGCAGGACATCATGGCAGGAGCTTTTGAAGGAGGTGGTCACTCACCTTGGGTGGACAGGAAGCAAAGGGGCCTGGGACAATATATATAGCTCCCAAGGAAAACTCCAGCAACCTTCTTCCTCCAGGTAGGCCCCACCTCCAGAGTTTCCAGAACTTCCTAAAAGAGTGCCACCAGCTGAGGACCAAGCCTTCAGTACATGAGCCTTTTTTTGGAATACTTCATATCCAAACTAACAAAGAGCTTGTCCTGTTGTAAACTTGTTTATAATTTAAAGAATAAACAAAAATCAACTTGAGATGAAATGCCACTGAATAATGTATTTCTGCAGATGGTTCTTAACTAAGGTGCCTGAGGTAGAGGATTGGGTAGGAGTACATAATGATGTCTGGTTTGACCTGGTCGTTCCTTTGGACAGCCAACTCAGGATGAGGCTAAAAATTAAAATTTGGGTCTATTGAACTGTTTTTCTTCCTATTGTTTTTAATGCTGACAAGTGAATCTCAGACACCCAGCATTTCTTACTATTGTAATCAGGTTCTATGTTAGAGTAAATTTGGAAGTCAAAGCCTTACAAATCAATCAAAGCACCCCCCTCCCCTTCTATTTGGCCATCATTTGTTGGACTGTTTAATTAAAATCAGACTTCAGGAAAGACTTTAAGGACTTTGAAAATTCTAAGTAGAATTTATCATTGTAACTTCAAGAAGCAAATTTAGTTCTGGAATTGGTTTGTTGATATCTGAGTATGCTTTGGTTAAGACAGTTCTTCAGTGATGCAGCAGGTAGCAAGGGTTCAAGATTTTAACTGAGATTCATGAGCGTGATCCCAGGAACATCTGGGAAAGGTGGCTTCAGGCAGTGGCCTTTCTGTCAGATCTGGAACTAAGAGAGGGGGCCCAGGTGGAAGCAGCAGGCTGTGTCCCTGTGGTCTCAATAACTTCATGTCCAAGGAGAAATTCCTATTTTGGTTATTTGTCCTCTCCGCCAGCTCATAATGGAATAATGGAAAAACAATCCCCTTGGTTTTTCAGCCAGTGTCTATTGCCAAGCAAGCTTCCTGGAAGTTGTGAGCTCCCGGGGTGAGTCAGCAAAAGCTTGCTGGGATGGAACAAGGCTCTTTGAAAGGAGTATTTGTGAAACAGCCAATCCTGGGAGAGTGGCTGAGAATTCTATGTCTCTTGGAGTTCTCCCATTTCAACACTTCTCGGTTAAAAACAAAATTGCAGGCAATTTTTAAAAATTGAGCTGGCCTCCAAGTCATCAAATGACCCACATGTCTGAGTATGACACGTGTTAATGCAGGATGAAAAGGAAGTGATGTGACCATTAGGACATCAGAGTTGTGGTTTAACAATGAGGCTGCAATGGATGGAAGAACTGGCTGTGGGTTTGTGTGAGAGGGTTTGGTGCACATTAGAAGAAGCAAAGGGAACGATCTGGTAAGTGATTAAAATGAACTCTTAGCAGATGGATAGGCACGATAGGCTTCCTTGAATTGGTACTTTCATCAATGCCTGATAATTGCCACGAATATCTAGCTCTGTAAAAACCTTTCAAAATTGGCTGTCACTGGCAGAAACAGCCTACCCCAGGGACCGTTCACTTTTGAAACCCCTCCAGCCCTCTCTTGTCTGTCCCAGCAGGAGAGTAGGCTGTGGACAGCTCCTTGATTCTGTGTGTCCCATCTTGTCTTCCAGACTGGGGTGGGGTGGTCTGGAAGTGGCAGGCTCCTTCGTTCAGCCAGATGTTTTAGCCCTGTGGAATGTAGGGACAGCTTTGGCTGGTTTTCCTGAGAATTAGGGCTTTTCTTCAAGTAGCATTGTTTGCCTCAGGCACAGATCTGGTTTGAGACCCCCATGAGGCTGTCTAAGGTCATCCTCTGGGGTGTGTGGATGGGAGAAAAGAGAGGAAGTTGTTGAAATTCTTCCATTTTTCTCACTTCTCCAAGAAAGTTCATGCACACATTGTGTGGAAGCCAGCTCACAGCCACCAATAGCCACCCTGCTTTAGGAATGGTGACTTCAAGCAGTGGCCTTTCTCTCAGATCTTAGCACATTAGGAACTAGAAGAGGGACCAGGGAAGAAGAGATGTGCCTGCCTCAGGCATCTTAAAAGAATGCTTCCTTTTTCTTATCAGAACTAAAAGGAAAAAAAAAAAAACGATGGAAGTGGAGGATCTAAGTGACTTCTGGTGGAAAAGAAAGATGAATTTCTTTAAATTGTTTTTATTAAACAGCACCAGGAGTGAACATTTTAAAATGTGTTGTTTTGAAGACTTTCAGAGCATTCCCCCTCAGTTTTAACATCTTTACTTTCCTGATATGCCTGAAATGGTGCAGCAGCTGCAAGTGACATCAGGAAAGATATTTGACAACTGTCACCCATGTGGAATCACATGACAGGTACTGATCTTTCATCAAAGCCAGCAGCCTGTGGGCTTGCCTGCCCAGTGATGTCAGTGAGGGGGACATTACAAATCTTTACACCATGGTCACCAGTTTACACAAGAAATAAGCCCATACCACTGTGTTCTGCCCACTGCAGTTCCTCTTGACTAATGTGACTATGCGGACATCAAAGAGATTAATGACGACAGGGTCCACGTGGCCAACTATGCAGGTCCCATTAAAAGTCTCCTAGTGTGCCCATGGAGTTTTTGTTTTGTTTTGTTTTACTTAACAATCCACCTGGAGGCTAGTTAAGCCACCCTTAGTAATAAGTGTAATGCCAGGTCTTGCTCTCTTAGCTGAAATGTTTATTAAATCGAAATGACAAAATAACCCAAAATTTTTCTAAGGATTTTTTTGGGAGGTAGCCTGTGACATTTCATTAGCAAGGCTGAGCCTGGCTTTTCATGATGGATAACAATTTTTTTTGCATAGTTTAAATGGGTATATGGATGTCAGTATTTCTGAGATGGTGGAATTGATTTAAATTGGTGAAATGTGTTTTTGTTAAAGCATTTGCCTGAGATTTTGGTGTTCCATGGGCTGGAGGCTTGGCAGTACAGCACCTGCTTAGCAAGCACAAATCCCTGAGAAGCACCTCCAAAAGAAGGAAGGAAAGGAGGGAGGGAAGGAGGAAGAGAAGGAAGGAAGGAAAGAAGGAAGGAAGGAAGGAGAAAATGAAGAGAAAGAAAGAAAAAAGAAATGGGAAAAAAAAAGAAACATTAGGGGTTGGAGGTGTGGCTCAAGTGGGAGAGAACTTGTCTAATAAGTGCAAGGTCCTGAGTTCAAACCCCAGTGCCACCAGAGAGAGAGAGAGAGATTTGGGTGTACAAGCCTAATTCTTACTTAGTTGAACAAGATTGCCCCTCCTACCACTCTCCCAATACATGTAGTGGTTTCTGGCTGATTGATGGTGAACTGTCTCTAAATAGAGGCTAGAACCTGAACAGAAACTGAGTTCAGAGCACATTGCAGATTTTGTTTTTATAAACAATAATAACTTAGTAAAAAAGCCACTCACTTGCTATGTGCTTTGCATGCTCCTGTTTGGTCACAGCCCCCTCAACATATGCAAATGAATTGAGCCACTGTGTGTCCCATTCCTGACCTGCACTTTGTAGGCGCTTCCACACCACCACTGAGTGGGGAGACAGTAAGCAAGTAAGCATCTTGTCTCTTCAGAATCAAGCAGTTCCACTTCACTTAAAGGTTCTTTCTGTCTAAGGCGTAGCAGCCAGCAAGGCTCATACTTGGTCTTTTGGGTTCTTCCACCACCCTTTTCCTTTCCAAGATGGTGCCCAGGTATAGGAATGGTTTACTGGGAAATGTTAAGTAAGACAGAGCCCCAGGTCTGCTTCCAGAGTCCTTGGGTAGCAATGGACTTGCTATGTGTGGTGTTCACACAGTGAACCCCAGTCCCCAATGTAGCTATATTTTGGAGATGGGCTTCCAAGGAAGAGATTAAGGTTAGATGACATCATGGGGGTGGAGGGGGGACTTGATCCAATAGAACTGACATCCTTTTAAAAAGACACACCAAAGAGCTCACTTTTTGAGAGTACACAAAGAGGCCACATGAGCACACGCAGAAAAGATGGCAGCCTGCAAGCCAAGAGAGAAGACCTCAGAACAGAACCTACCTTGCTGGGACTCACCTCCAGAACTGTGAGAAATAAATTTTCATTGCGTAAGCTGCCCAGGCTGTGGAATTTTGTTATGGCAGCCTGAGCTGACTAACACAGGACTCTTGCTGTCCTCTCTAGTCAAGTGTGGCTTGCCCATTTTTTTTGGGGGGGTGGGGGCATCTGCTACCCAAGTCTATAGCAGGAAAACTCCCAGAGCTGAGGCTGTTTGTTCTTGTTGCTTTTGGTCCATCTTTGCAATTTTGGGACTTGTGGATCCCCCCGAGGCATGCAGTGACTCCCAAAGACCCTGGCCTCTGTGGTCAACTCTTCATCTTTTGGCTGTGGAAGTGCTTCGTTCACCCTGGCACACGCTGGAAAGTTTGACAAAGAGTACTACTTGCTACTTTCCCATCTGTCCATAGGGCCTGCAGGAACTTCCTGTATGTGAAGCCTGCTAGAGAACCAAATGAAAGCCCATGTCCGGTCTGGTAGCGGGTGGATTTCTTCTGTAGGTTTACCGTGGATTCTCTCTGCCTTTGCATATAGATAACCCCCATGACCTAGGTCCTTGGTATAGTTCTTGACAAGAACTATGGATTCAAGGGAATTAATTTCTCCTTGGCTTTCCAGACAATCTTCTCATGAAGGATGCTAGGAGACCAGCCTCCATTACTCATTGGCCTCTTTTTAAATTCTGTGATATTATCCCCCTTCCTTTATGTATGGAGGCAAAAAGTCTCAAGTGAATTGATATTCCCTACACATTTACAAATCATTTCAAATCCATTGTCTCAGAAGAGCCCTAGGAAGTAAGCATAGGTAAGCTCTGGTTGGCTTCCTTTCTATAGGGGCTGTAGGAGATGGTGTAATAGTTTCTAAAGTCACATATAATAGAATACTATAATATCAAAATCACCCCTAAAATTCCCTTAGGTACCATCTTGAAAACAGACCTAACAGTTTTCGATTCAGGTTGGCCCACCTGACTAGTGTTTTCTCCAGCTGTGAAACAGATGGTACATCACAGGAAGATATGGGCAGGTTTAGAGGATATCATGTACAAAAAGCCTTTCCGTTGAAAGACCAGAATCCCCTTCAGCATGGTGAGATGGCCCTACTCTGAGAAGAAAGGAAAGTGTAGATTTATATTTCCATCTGGACCTCCTCCAGGGCAGAGGCCAGAGAGGCATGATGAGTGAGTGTGATCAGGGTACCATGCCAGCGAATGCCTCCTCCCACCTCCCCGGGACATCTCTGCACTGGGAGAAGCACGTGAGTGTGCAGTACTCCCATGCAGCCCTCTCCATCATGCCTGAAGAGATGGAGTCACTCAGAGGACAGGTATACCTTGCCCAGGTGGTTTCACTGAGAGCTGGGACTGAGATCTGAGCTTCATCTGTCTCCCTCTGGAACTGCAAGCTCCCATGCTGACCCTATGCTAGAGATGGTAAAAGAGTGCCCATGAATGGAAATAAAGGCATATTTTTGGATTTTCTCTAAAGTTTTAAGTAATTTTACTGACTCTGACAAGACTTAAATTATGGAACAGAACACCTCAAAGTTTCAGGGAAATAAAATTAGAGTTTGCCTTAAAAACTTGCATCCTTAGGAGCAAAATGTCAAGTACTGTAGAATAAGGAAGAGCTAAGTAGGTTTATCATGACACAGAAACATGATATTCCACTAGACTGAGACATCCTGGCACGGAGTCTGTGTCCTGCTTCTCCCAAGAAGCTGTTACCCAGGGTTGTCAGAAATATTCTCCTCACTTCACTGTCACCAGCCATCATGGCTTAGTTTTTCTGCTATATCACCAGCTGTTTGTCTTTATTTACGTGTCACACTCCATCTGAGAAAGCAACCATTGCTCAAGTTCTGCCCCCAAAATCAAAGGTGATAAAGAAACAGGCAAGAGACTGCAAGTTCTGACCAGAAATTGCTAAGTTTGAATCATATTCCAAGAGGTGAGGAAGACTTCTTAGATGTGTGTGTCCATAGTGGTGGTCACACATGCCAGATTGTCTCTTCACAGTAGACCTTTAGGCATTGACTGTGCACAGGGCTGTGGAGTTCACAGTGGATAAGGAAGGGGGGAGGCACCATCAGTAAAACCAAAAAAGTACACATAAACCCTGAACCCTGAGCCATCCAGGTTACGTCAATGAGGAGCTTCCAAGACAAGATTTCATCAAGTATAGGTCGCAAGTGCACTGTACACAAAGATTCAAAGTTTGAATCTGTCCATAGAACTCATGCATTTCCCTAAACACATGCATTATTAATAACCTGTAAAATATTAGCTCCATCTAAAATGCATTACTAACAACATGATCTGTGTGATAGACACACTAGTTTTCTCCAGACACTTTATTTAGAATCCTTTTCTTGATTGAATGGGAAGAGACAATTGTGCAAATGTTGATTTGTTCTGATCAAGAGAGTCATGTGGTCAAGGAGTCCACACAGAATCAATAGCTCTGACCCAAAAGCCAGATTTCCAATCTAATATTGTTTCTGAAAGTTGCACAACCCCAGGGGCCCAGTGCTAGTGCACGCTTTTAGAATGCACTAAATGTTATCTTACTTTGTTTTGTTTTGTTTGTGGGCACTTTCCTTTTTTTCTTTTCTTTTGTTCTGGTACTGGAGATTGAACCAAAGGCCTCCTGCTTGCTAGACAAGTGCTGTACCTGTTGAGGTGAGTACTCCACTACTTTTGCCTTTTCAGTTTGTTTTACAGAAAGGGTCTGGTACTCACTTTGCCTAGGGCCTATCCAAACTGCAATCCTCCTACATCTGCCTCTGAAGTAGCTGGAATTATAGGCAGGTACCACTATGCCCAGTCCTTGTAGACACTTTCTTAAAATGAAATGTTAAGCCTAGGAGCCACAGTGAGGCCCAAATCAAGTGATGTTCTTGTCTCCAGTGTATGTGCTTAAAGACACCATAAAAAGATTGACAGTGACAACAAATTCATTGCTTCAGGCTTATGCATACCACTTGCACTTTAAACCAAGGCTCTGGCTTTGACCTTTGCAGACAAGCTCTGGATTATCAGCTAGGAATTTCAGAATTGGTCAATATAGAAGGTTCATGCCATGTTTCAAATGTCCAAAAAGGAGAAAGGAAGATTCTGACTTCAATCTTGATTTGGTCCTATCATGGGATGCCAGGGCTCTGTAGAAAGCTCATTCCCATTAATGGTGGAAAATGCCATCCCAGGAACTGCTTAGGACATTGCTTCTGGAATCCTCATTGACTGCCTTGCAAATAATTTTTTAAGCCATTAGAATTGACTTCATTTGAGTCAAAAACAAACACTATTAACTGAGTGCCTGCTTAGCACAATGTGCTGTGTGTACCTAAATCTTTCAAGGGGTACAAACACTAAAGTGACCAAGAAAGAGATAATTTGTAAGTATGTAGAAGGCAAAAGCATTCTAATGAAAACAATGAAAGAAAAAATTCTATAAATGTTGAGCTGCAGAAGAAAGAAAGAAAAAGGGAGGGAGGAAAGGAAGAGGAAGGCAGGGAAGGAGGAAAAAGGAAGGGAGAGAGGGAGGGAGGAAGGAAGGAGAGACAAAGAAGAAAAAAAGAAAGAGGAAGGAAGTACACTTCCATCTGATTATACAAAATGAGAAAGTACTTGCTATGAAGATGTTCCTCCAAAATTTCTTTGATGAAACCCATCACCAATGTGACCGCGTTAAGAGGTACCTTCAGGAGTCAATTCGGTCTGAGGCAGAGAGCTCATGAATGGGGTCAGCTCCCCTGTGAAAGAGGCCTTAGGGAGCTGTTCATATTTTCTGCCATGTGAGAGTTTAATTTCTTTAATAGCATACCCAGTCAACACTCTTTTGCTTAGTGGGCTGAATGGTTGCAGACACTGCTGAAGGTCAAAGAACACTGTAAACAAAATTAAAGCAGCAAATGGAAAAATAGAACAAACACTATATGACAAAAGGTAAGATCTTTATAAAAGCACTCAGATAGGAAAATGGTTAAAGAGTGTGAACAAGCTCTTCACGGAAGAAACATAAATGGACAAGAAATATTCAAAAGTGCTAAGCATTGCTAGTAATGGAAGAAGAAAAATTTTAAATGATGAAATATTAAACCAAATCTCAATCCCCTTTTTTTTCAAAGATTCAAAGAAAACCTCCATTGAAAGCACAGGTTAAAGGTGGCACACACATGTAATCCTAGCCATCAGGAGGCACAGACAGAGAGGATGGAGGCTCAAAGCCAGCCCAGGCAAAAGTTGGTGAGACACCATTTCAACCAATAAAAGCTGAGCATGGTGGCACACACCTGTCATCCCAGCTAGATGGAAAGTACAAATAGAAGGATCACTGTCCAGGCTGGCCCTGGCGTAAACGTGAGACTCTGTCTCAAAAATAGCCAAAAAAAAAAAAGAAAAAAGGGCTGGAGGGGAGTGGCTCAAGTGGTAAGTGTGCCTGCCTAGCAAGTTCAAGGCCCTGAGTTCAAGCCCCATTATTGCCAGAAGAAAAGAAAGAAAGGAAAGAAGGAAAGGAAGAAAGACAGGCAGACAGAAAGAAAGGCAGAAAGAAAAACACAAAGAAAGAGAAAGAAAAAAGAAAGAAAGAAAGAGGAAGCAAGAAAGGAAAGAAAGCAGGCAAAGGGAACGCATCTAACTTGGAGGTGAGCGTCGCTGCCTCCTTGTTCATGCCCTGTCCAGGGTTACCTGTCCTTCCCTATCCCCCGTCATTTCTCTGACCTACACACACCCTGGAGAGCAACTTGCCTAGAGCATGGGGCTCTGCACACCACAGCAGGCAGAGGTTCCCAGATGTGAATGAAGAGTCAGAACCCAGAGCCTGGCAGAGAAGGTGCCAGCTCACCAACAGCAGGGTGGAGCGAGAAATTGCTGCAGAGAGGACACAGGCAGATGTGAGAGACTGGGCTTTTAAGGCCAGACTCTGCTTCCTGCAGCCTTGAGGTCCCCAGGTCTCTGGTGAGGTCCCCAGAGCCTTACCAGACCTGGTTTGAGCAGCACTGCTACATTGCATTCCCGGGGGCCGAGGGGTCACGAGTGACTTGCAGGGACCCAAATGGTCTCTGGCAGGTTGTGCTAGCAGCCTCACAGCTAGGGCCACATTTCAACCCACAACTCCCAGGAAGGGAAGACGTGACTGGAGATGATGTGTATCCAGGGACGCTTATGTGTTTATCAGTGAGAAACTGGGACAGCTTAAAAGTTTTCTGGGAAGGAAGAGGCTACATCCATAGGATGGTAGACAGAGGTCACAGCAAATGTACTTACAACATACTGACTTTGCCACGCCTACAGCTGAGAAAGCTAAGTAATGTGAGCCCCAACCTAGCAGAAAACAATGTTTTATTCATAGAAAAAAAATTGAAAGGAGATCACCAAAATCTGTTAACCTTTTATTTTAAAATAATATCACATAGGTAGGTTACTTTACAAAAAAAGAACAAAGAATTCCCTCTTGTCTTTACCCAGGATCACCAACTGTTATCATGCTTTACGGTTCTGGCTTTCTCTCCATTTACGTATAAACACACATGTAAGCATCTTATATGATGTAAAATAACATAATTTACATAACATATGGATAATCTGTATAATATAACGTATAACATTAATTTTACATAGTAGATAATATGCATATTTATACAGATATGTATGAATAATATGATACATATGTAATATTGTATTTATTATTACATATATATTATATAAGATTAAGAATATTATTTTCTGAACTATTTGATAGTAATTTACTAAACCATGTCTGTTTGCTCCTATCTGGCATTTTAATTTTTTTCCTCTATTGTTACTTTATATTTTCTAAACTTCCAACCTTTGTAATAGATAACATAAATTTAAAATAATGATACATATTATCTTAAGAAGTGAATTTCAACTATTTCATCTTTCAGATTGTTAAAGCAATGTTTAAATTACTGACTGGACAATGAGTTGAGACATCTCTTCTAAAATCAACTTAGAGATACATATGTAACGTTTAAATTTTTACATGTCTCTTGAACCAATAACTATTTCTGGAACTCTGTTCTAAGAAATTATTCTAAAATCTTAAAAGGGCATTCTGTACAAAATGTGCTAACAGCATTCCTTTTGAGAGAAATATGAGTAAGCCAAATGTCTTATGAAATAGCTAACTGGTTATAAAAACTAATGTTCATCCATGAAGATGGTACTTGTGAAGGACTCCTTGCTCCTGGGAAATATCTAGCAAGGTTCTGATCTCAGGTAGCACTGTTGGAAGGTTTGGGCTAGAGGTGTGTGTGGGGAAGGACCCTAAAAAGGCCCGGTGGAGCCCACGAGAGAGAAACCCCCAAACATGGAGTCTCTGAGCCAAGCTCACCTCTCCCGTTGGGAAGCTCTGGGCCCACAAGCATCATTAGCCAGGGTCAGATGTCCCTCTAGCCCGGACAGTGAGCGTGAGAGCTGTCAAGAACTGAGCAGAGATTTAGTCTCTCCCCGCTCTGCGCCCAAGGCAGACCTCATGGTTGATGACTGCCTTCTCTCCCACTTAGTCCAGGTGTGGCCTCAGAATCATTCTGGATGCCACCACATGTTCAAAGTGACCGCATGAGACAGACCTATCTGCCACCTGAGCTAAGCCTGAGCTAAGACAGATGAGGCTCATGACCTGGGTCATGGGGGACATGGTAGAGGGCCAGTTGGCAGTGACCTGGAGCCATCTTCACCCTGATCATGAAGTCCCACCTGTAAAATGGTCAGTTTTCAGAAGCAATGATTACTGGTCTTGAACAAACCATTCATTTGAAAGCTACATGAACAGTCATTGGCTTCGCTTCCATTTCACCTGCAGCTCAGCTGGCCCTCGTGGCCACTCCCAAGCTGCTTAAGGCTTCCTTAATGGCCCGGAAGACTTAGTGCCCTTGGGGTTGGATGGTGACCGTCTCGCCAAGTTCTGAACACAGACAAGCCTCAAGCTGGTTCAGTGGAATTTCAGCTACCCTGGAATATACCCTGACCTTGCATTGACCTTGAAAGGCAGATGCTGTGCTGACCAGCCAACTTGCCAGGTCTCAAGGTGGGTGCCAGAAGGCAGACTGCCACTCCTGAACAGACCAGAGAGCCAGAGCCCATGGCTCCCAAGGAGCAGAGTCAACTTGGTCACATAACTGAATTGCCAGGACATGTCAAATCTTGCAAAAAAGAAAAAGCATTTCCTAGGTTACCACAACCATACCTGCTGCTTGAAGAGAAAGAAAACTTGCTGAAGTCAGCAGTATCCTGGGTGCCAAATGCAGGGTTGCAGCAGGAGACTGTCCTCATGGACTGGTCTAGCTCCTTAACTTCTGATAGGTAGACTTAGAAATGACACATCTGTCTGTGTCAGGGTGTCACACCCAAGGGGTGTGAGCTGGCAGAAGGCAGAAAGAGACACAATCCCCAGGAATAAACCTCCAAGTCCAAGTTTCAGCTTTAAAATCCCTCTCACTTATACCAAATGAGATCTGCAAGGAAGTGACATTTTAAAGGTTCCAGTCATGCAAGGATAACAAAGACAACCATTATGTTGAAAGAGCAGCTGTGCTTTGATGTCTTAAAGGGCAGCAGACACAGTGCCCAGGTGGAATTAGGGTTGGATTAGGAGACGTGCCCAGGCAAGAGGCTGGGAGGAAGCTCTCCAGTTTCAGGCTCTGTTCTGTAGACAGAGTGGCCCCAGAGGAAGCAAAGCCCTGTTGCTCAACATAACTCATCCCCCAGTCTGGAGTCAAGAGTAGGAATTAATTGTTCCTGGGTAGATAGTCTTTGAGTGATTGTGAGCAGAGAGAGACCCTGCCATCTCTTATCTTCTGCGCAGGAAAGAGCTAGAAAAAGTGGCTTTCAGCAGCTAAAGATGGTCTTCTTTGCAAAGATGGCTTAAGTGGACCTCCAAGAGAACTGGCAGAGAATTTGTCCTAGCTGGTCCCAGAGGATGAAAATGAACTCCTCAGCAGACCACTGCCTGTTTAAGCAGCTATTCAGAATTCAAGTTTCATTTTTGGTGGTACTAGGGTTTGAGCTCAAGGCCTTGCACTTGCTAGGCAGGTGCTCTACCACTTGAGCCACGCTTCCAGCCCCGTTTTTGTTTTAGTTATTTTTTAGATAGCATCTAAACAATGTTATCTAAAAAATCCTCCTACCTGTGCCTCCAGAGTAGCCTGGATGACAGGTGTAAACCACCATGCTTGGCTTGTTGGTTGCCATGCAGTCTCAGTAACTTTGTCTGGACAGGCCTCAAACTACCATCCTCCAAATCTCTGCCTCCAAGAGTAACTAGTATTAAAGGTATACACCACCACACCTGGCTGGAATTCAAGTTTTTAAAGAAATTGCAGATCAGAAAACACCTTGTGGCTCAGAGTCCAAAATGTGTGAGGTTGGCACATTGTCCCTGAGGACATCTGTCTTTCTACCAAGAGTTGCTTATGGGTTGTCAAGAATTAAATGTGCTTATTCTGTGACAGTCAATACCTGTTCTGCACCAGGTTGTTGCTGAGAGGTTAGAAAGATCTCCATTTTTCTAGAAGGCACTAAGGCACTGACTGTACCTACCATTGTCATTGGAATGTGGATTTCTGGTATTAGTTGTTGGCCTAGGAAAGCCACAGTTCTCTGCTGAAGGAGAGAGGGCTGCTCTCTTTCAGAGGGAAGTCATAAGTCACTTGTCAAGAAGGAATCTCCTGAAGGAAACAGTGACCAGACCCAGATAAGAGGACCACCTTTCAGAAGCTGCCCTACAAATGCCCCCCACTCGCTCTGGTCTGGGAGTGAACACTGGGTGACAGGAAGTGCACTCTGGTTTGTCCCTGCCCAGCTTTGCTCACTCTCCTTCTGCCAGGAAAACCACCATCATGCCCCCACCGCTGGACACCAGCTCTCTCTTCAAGACCTCCTCTCTTACAGGAAGTGCTTCCTGACCCCTGCCACCAAGTTCCCACAGCCTGTGTGGCCTTCATGTAAATACTTCCACGATCCAGTTAAAATTCTGTTTCAGGGATAGGACAGACTGTTTATTGGCATGAAAACCTGTCCCTACCCAATAAAAGCAAAAACCATCAATGATAAAAAGAAGGTCCAGTATGATCCCAATTAGGTTTAGATCAACTAAATAGATAAGAACCTATCTGAACTAAAATATCATTCTCCACAGATAATGTGAGTGCAGACGGTTTGTGGTTTGCTCTTTGTGTTTCCATGCAGTTTCCAGGTTTTCTCTTGAACATTGTTCACATCATCTATTGTTGCCATAACAAACAGTACAGCTTAAAACACATACACTGAGGACGTTTTTGGTTAGGAGTCTGGTAGGGGCTCCATTGGGCAAACATTGTCAGCAGGTCTGCGTTGCTTTCTGTGTGCTGGGGAAAAACCCATCTCCAAGTTCACTCAGGTTGCTGGCATATACTGCGCCTCTGGTGTCGTAGGTCCCCTTGGTTTCTCTTTCCATGCTGGTGTTAGCTGAGAGCCAGTCTTACCTTCTAGTGGTTCATGGGTGCTTTGCTGCCCTTTAGAGCCGGTCTGGGGTGTCAGGTCCTGCTGAAACTGCTGTCTCTGTCCCTCCCTTGAGTCTCCCTGACTGCCTCTCCTTGCCTTTCTGCTCTGCTGTGAATGACATCCTCCCACCCCCTGATCAGGATGATCTGCCCAGTTCAAGGTCACTTGATATTACCAATCTTAACTCCATTTCTGCTCCCTTAGTTCTTTCTTGCTTTGTAATGTGACATATCTGGGGGACGAAGAGCAGGGGGACCCAACTTCTGCCTGCCACAAACATTTACCTCTAATTAATGGAGCAATGCCACTGGAAAAAGAGCTGATTTAAGTGAGGTCAGGGAGCATCCACTATCTTCTGGCCTTTCGAAGTTAATTACAGAGTCAATGTCTGTAAATGGCTCATCACTTCTGTGAACGTTGCTTTTTTTTTTTTTTAGAAACCCTAGCTTCTTTAATTCTCAACTAAAATTCCAAATCTGTTGGCAAAAATTTTCTTCTATTTTTATTCTTTAAAAATGAACTATTTTTTTTCTGATTTCAAATGTCACACATACTTTCTTGCATGACCACAACTTCCGATCTGGGTGTGTGCAGTGCTTTGCAGGGTGACACATAGCACCTCCCACAAAGAGGTCCCATCTCCTACTCCACCCATCAGTCCTGGTTTCCCATGTGACTTGCTTTGGCCACTATTTGTGAGCAAATGTAATGAAGTGCCTTAGCACTTGACCTCTTTGCTCTCTGGACCCTTGATGCCAACGTCTGAGGAAGCCTGGGCTGGCTCATGGGAGAATGAGACACAGTGGAGGCAGACACACTCCTCCCAGTCCAAGTCATCAGACCAACCCACCTGCCACCTACCAGAAAGGTGAGCACAGCCTCACTGGGTCACTGGCTGCCAATTGACCATAAGACCCACGTTGGCCTGGACCCAAAGAACAACCCCAATGAGGCACAGAATTGAGAGAATGATGTTCCTTATTTTAAGACATTCAACTTTAGAGTAGCTTAGTACATAGCAAAACTAACTGAAATATATTTTAAGAAAAATTTGTCATTGCAGAAAATGTTAATAAGAAACAAAAGTCACCCAAAATTTCATCAACCCAAAATATCCAGTGTGAATATTTCAGTGCAGTTTCTGTGATTTTTTTATTCAGTTAGTTACATAGCTGAAGAAAAAGAGAGACAACTATAAATCAACAATGATGGAAACCCACACAGAATATATATACACTTACCTTTAACTCTTACTTCTTTTCCTTACCTAATTAGCATGATTTTGTGTCACTATTTCTGGAAAGTATGGCCTTCCTTGGCTTGGCAACTTCTTTCAAACATTTAGTTTTCTTAATAGTCACTTTATTAAATAATGTCTCCTACATAAGCTCCTTTATCAATGTCTATTTCTTTGAATTCAGGTGCCATAAATTGATTTAAAATGATTTGAATTGATTTAAAATGAAGCAAGCAAATCTTTATTGGCTCTCTTATGTTGCTAAAACTTTTCTGAGTAATGCACCAGATCTTGAGGTTTGGTTGGTACAGTTTAGCCTTGGAGACAGGAAGCCATCCTTGTGAACGTGGACTTCTTACGAATGGACATTTCCCTTTACTCTAGGACAGGAAGTGGCTGAGTGGACAGGAGAAGCAGCTGCTCACGGAGCCCCTTCCTAGGCATTTATTCCTTCTCAGTGGAGCTGGCCAGCTTCACTCGAGCCTCACTCGGTGGGGACATGGACCTGGCTGGGTAGACCTCAAGGCAGCCTCCTGCAGCAGCCTCGTCCTGGGTTACAGGTCTGATAGGAAGGCTGGGCCGTCTGTGCGGTGACGTATTCATTCACATCTGAGTCCTGGAGGAGAAGGGATTGGGAGGACTCAGGCTATGGCTAGTGTCAAGAGCATGGCTCAGAAGCCACGAACAAGTCCATGGATAGCGCAGTCCTCCCTTCTGGGTCTCCAAATCGTAACAGCCAGGAATTTATACCACATTCTTTGAAGTCCATTTTCAATTCTCCTCACCCCAACTGTCCTCTACCCCCAAATCAGGTACCTGCTCCTGTAACCCTGCCATATCCTCCCTCCTTACTCCCCACTCCCTGCTTTTTCTGCCTAATGTCAGGGACTGCTTGGGCTTCTTGGTGGCTTTCAGCTTTCTTGCTGGCCTTCCTCCTGTCCTCCTCAGCTCATCCTCAGTTACAAGGCCTGTGCACCCAGGATAGCCTCTCCTGGGCAGAGAGGAGTAAGCATGAAAACACTGAGAATGTTCCCACAATGGTCATTTTTCAACCCTACTTGATAAGTGCTATGTTCACTAAAATTCCAAGGAGACATTTGGAAACAAGGCAGCCTGGCTGGGGTCATGTGCCATGGTCACTGCTAGAGCCCAAAGCTGACCATCTGGCCCTTTTGAGGTTTTCTGGTGCACTGTTTCGAGGACATGGAGCTGAGGGCATACAGGGTGAGAGTGGAGGACAAGGGAGGCTCAGTGGATCCCATGTGACTGTCCTAGGGGTGGTCCTAGGCAGGACCTGCTATGGGCACAGGAGCCAGTATAAGAAATGCAGTAAGGAGCCAGAGTAAGGCCACAGAAAGAGTGGGGCCTTCTTCACTTCCTGGCAGATGTAACTTAAGGAAGCCCAGTGATACTAAAATGATGCTTGTCCCCCTTGCTAGTCTTTTTCTCACAGCTCCACTCTTCCAGCACTCAGAGTCCTTTTATTTTTCTCATTCTGCAGTAGCCCCAGCATCTAGAAATGCTCATGACTTACTCACAACCCAAGATGCAGATGTCAGTCCACTGGTGTAATCATTTTGCTAGAGTTCATTGAAAGCCAAATATTTGCCTGAAAGATGGGCTTTGCAGTATAATTGCAGTGTTACAATTATCTGCATAGACAGCCCAGTTATTTTAACCCAGCAGTAGACTCTCAATCCCAGGTGATACATGTCAGTCTTTCTGTGGACAGGTCTATTAGAGGAATCCAAAATAGCATCTCCAGGCTCGTTTACCTCTCGCGCATGCACTTGGACCAGGAGGCCACTGCTGGGAATTCCTGAGGCAGAAGCAAGGCTGGGCAGGCCCAGCTATTGAATCCCATGGAGCTTCACATAGAGGATGCTGCTGGTCTCGGCACGTGCTGGAAACCAGATGTGAAAATGTTGTTTACTGTGATCATGACAACATGGTGGCCGGAGGGCAAGAGGTGGTCTTTTCAAAACAGATCCACACTGTCTAAGCCAGGTGCCAATGACAGCAGCTACTCATGATCCTGAGTGCAGTACAAATGAGACCTTGGAAGTGGAAAACATGTCTATCCCTGACCCCTTAGAATGCGCAGACCAAATTCTCACTACGTATTACAGCTATGGAAATGGCTTCATCTGATGCAAAGAATTTAGTTGTTTGTAAAATGTGTACAAAATCCTAACAGGCAAATAGGTTTGTAAGCTTTTAAGAATATGGGTTGCTCATTCATTCATTCAATCAATCAATCAAGTGTTGCTGGAGCCAGGCCTTATACCAAACACTGAGATCCCAAAGAGAAGGACACTGTCCATGTCCGTGAGGGGTTAAGACTCTAGTGACGAGGGACAGATAGAAACAAGTGCTTCTGCTAGAGTTTATCAGAACTGTGCTGAGATTAGGAGAAAATGCCACAGGATCCAGAGGAGGGAGGTCAGCAGAACCCAGCCCATCTCAGAGGTCTCCAAGATGGAATGGCCGCATTCCAGCCGTGGCCACCCTCTGAGTCCCTGAGTATGAAGCACCTGGGACTTTCACCATGTGCTGATAGTAGTGACAGTTGTTATCTTGCTGGTGACACTTTGGCAGGTCCCTACTAAAGGTGAATTCTACTCCTGGGGTCTCACTCAAGGTAAGTGCATGCCTATGTCCTCAGAAGACGTTTATGACAGCGCTCACTGTAGGTGCAGTCATGTAAGTTACAAACTGGAAACAAATATTTGGATGGATGAATAAATGCATCGAGTTATATTCACACTGTGAAATACTATGCTGCATATAAAAGAATAAGCCACTGCCACAGGCAATCACAGAAGTGACTCTCACAGACTTAAAGATGAGAGGAAAATGTCAGACCCAACAGATCACCCCGTGTGATGCCACAGTTGCTACCCTTGGGCAAAAGGAGGGGAGGTTTGAAGAAAGGGCCCCAGGGGAGGTGCTGGGTAGTGTTCTGTGTTGTGATGTGTGGTGACAGTTACAAAGCCAAATGTGTCCGTACAGTAACTCATGAAGCTATAAACTTAAGTTCCATGTACCCTACTGTGTGCATGTTATAACTCAATAAAAAAAAACCCTTTAAAGTCAAAAGCCATCCAATAAACAACCACATGGAATGCTGTCACCTCATATAAACAATGTGCTGGATTAAAAAAAAGAAAGGTTTTTAGTCCCCCACCCCATCTGTCACCATGTGGAGATGGAACCCAAACTCCAGCACTGAGCTATATCCTGGCCCCACTGAAAAAGGTTTTCTTCTTGACTGTCCTACACTCAAACAGAACCAGATAGAAGCCAGCGTGCCACCCACCCTGCTCAGCACTGTGACCTCAGGAAGGGCCTTCTTAGATCTCAGCACCAGCATCTTTAAATTGGTGAAAGTGGTGCAGAAGCTAATGGCTGAAATCATCTAATAGTCTCTGCACATAAAACCTCAAGGATAGCCAAAGCAGCCAGGTATGGTGCTGTAATCCTAGCTACTCAGGAGGCAGAGATCAGGAGGATCGTAGTTCAAAGCCAGCCCAGGCAAATAGTTTGAGAGACCCTATCTCGAAAAAAACCCATCACAAAAAAATAGGGCTGGTGGAGTGACTTAAGGTGAAGTCCCTGAGGTCAAACCCCAGTACTGCAAAAATAAATAAATAAATAAATACATACATAAAAAAGAATCGCCAAAGCAAATATGTTAGTGTTTTCTACAGAGACACCCATATTTTTAAGCATAACAACCTTTATTTTTTAATGGATTTTTTTTAGTTTTAATTATAACACAATTTTCAAGCATATAGAAAAATAAAACAATCAAATATCCACCGTAATCAATCCAACTTAACAGTTGTTAAATTTTTGTTTTATTTGCTATATTATCCCCTGAATTAATTCTTTTTACTATTTTATTATGAAAGGTTTGAAATGTTAAAAAAAGAGAGGTTCAGTGATCGCTTCCCGTGTCCACCGCCAGCCTTTGTAATTACGAAGTCTCGGTTGATCGTGACTCATCCATGTCCCCACTTCCTGCCCCAGAATTACTTAGAAGCAAATCTCAACCATGACATCATTTCATGAGCAAATGAAATCTCAGTATTAGTTGCAAAAAGGTCCAGATCAGCCCTTTAAGAAATTAACGATTTCTTAGTATCAAATACCATTTCTCACATAAAAGATACAAATGTTTTAAAAAAAAGAAATAAAAGGTATTAGGATTTTTTTTAAAGGATACTTTTACAGGTTGCTCAATCCAGAAGACCAACAAGGTTCTGCACACCTCATATTGTTATTTTAGAAAATTGTTTCCTTTTCTTTTTTTTTTGATGGGGTTTGAACTTAGGGTCTTGCAAGTACTCTGCTTCTTGAGCCACACACCCTCAGCCCTTTTTTGCTTTGGTTATTTTTCAGATAAGTTCTCACATTTTTCGCCAGGGCCAGCCTTAGATGGAGATTCTCCTATGTGTGCCTTTCAGGCAGTTAGGATTACAGATATGCACCACCATGGTGTTGCTCATTTGTTAAAGAAACCAGGTTTCTTGTCCTACATATCAGTGCTGTTCACATTTTTGCAAGCAAAGGAATCACCTAGCAAGCTTGTTGAAATGCTGAGTCCTGGGCCCCAGCTTCAGCTAGCCTGAGTCAATAGGACTGGGGCAGGGTCTGGGAGTTTTTATTTCTAAGATCCCCAATGATGGTGAGACTGGCCTGTGAACCCATGGTGAATACCACAGCTCTGCCATCCTGTACCGCAGTCTGCAGAAGCTGTTGGGTCCCTGGGTGTCTCGGCACACACGTCTCTGTTCCTTGCATATTTTTAAATCCACTTGTAGAATCTGCAGGTTGTGCTATATACTTTCAAAAGGAGGCACAGCCTCTGGCCACTTAGTGGCTGCTACTGTCATTCCTGTATCTGTTTTTTTCACCTGGGGTTGCAAGACTGTGATGCCCTTTTTCTATTGCTCCTTTTTCCTGTACAACCTGCCCCAGTTCCAGAAAGAGAGATTTTCTGTCACCAGCTCTGTGCATACCTCACAGTAGAATTCACACAGGGAAGTCAGGGTACGTGCTGTGTCTGCTTCTTCATTGACCCCTTCTCCAAACAGTGTCTTGGTGCCCTCCAACCTGAGAAGCCAGAGAGATGTTTGTTTGTTTGTTACCTGCCTAATGAACTCGAGTACAAATTCATTTGGTGAGTTGCTCAAGTTGTCCCATCTTTGACTAATGGGAGCATAGTCAGGTTAGCCCTGCATCCTTTTGACATGACACATGACCTTTGATGACGTTTTGTCTTCTGATGTGACATGATACGGTATAGTATTGCCTGTATTGCAGATACTATAGGTTTCTTGCTCCAGACCTAGAATCAGCTGTATCTCCAGGAAGCCCTGCTTGCATTTAAGGGGAAAAAGTGCACACAGCACAATGTAG
Source organism: Castor canadensis (assembly GCF_047511655.1). Taxonomy (NCBI): domain Eukaryota; kingdom Metazoa; phylum Chordata; class Mammalia; order Rodentia; family Castoridae; genus Castor; species Castor canadensis. Next base: position 6,264,793 of record NC_133392.1, read on the forward strand.
GCTCTAGAAGCATTCATTAATGGTGAGATGGTGATTGTTACCAGAATTTTGGTGTGTAAAGCTAGAAAATTTGATTTATTTTTCTAAAATAAAATTTATCATGAGTTTATATGCATGCTCTTGGTTGGAATTTATGACGTATTTTACTTGATCTCATCCACCTTAAATCTCAGAATAATAACTAACCATACAACCCATAATGTGACTATTAAAAACCACATATATTGCTTTTTCTTTTGTACTTCCTTTGGCAGTACTAGGGATTGAACTGGAGGCCTTGCTTTTGCTAGGCAAGTGCTCTACGACTTCAGCCATGCCTCCAGTTCTTTTCATGTTGTTTTCATTCTCAGTTCAAATCTCCCTACCACAGAACATAGATAAGGAAAAAACTGACAGTGCATTCAGTAGCACTTTTCAACAGAGTAAGTAACCCTAACGCACCGATGGGTAACTTGAAAATGTCAGTCCCCACGTCTGTCCACCTACAGAAAGTAAGACCTTGACTTGAATTACCTAGACCATCAGGGACCACAGGAGAAGGACTTTTTCCCCCTCTTCATTTGAGAATAATTTCAAATTGAAGAAGAATCACAAAGACAGTACAGAGAGCTCTCCCCTCTTCTTCAACCGGCTTCCCCCTGTTGTCAGCATTGAAAATAACATGGGGGCATTTATCAAATTGGGAAGCCAACATCAGGACGTGGGTATAAACTGAACTCCAGATTTCCATCCCATTCCAGGACCTTTTCACTAATGTTCTTTTTCAGGATCCAGTCTAGAATATTGCCTTCAGTATCTTTCCAGTTTCAATCGACCTAAAAACTGACCATGTTAAAGGGTCCTCCTGTGTCCTAAGGGACATGAGAAAGCAAATGAATGGTTTACTGCCAGTAGGCTGACCACAAGATTTAAATCAAAATCTGACTAGAATCCACTGTTATCAGGGACTGTCTGGTTTGGGCAAAGATGATGTAGATTCTGGGGTTAGACGCATCTGGACGAGGGTCCTAGTTTGTGTGTCTCCTTACTAGTGTGAAGGCTTAAATACTTTAACATCACTGAGTCTTTGTTTTTCATCTGTAACACTGGAAATGAAAATATGCTTCACGGGACAGTTGGGAAGTTTATGAGTACCATATGCGAAGTGTTTGGACCATAGTAAGTGCTCATTAAATGGTGACGGTCATTACCATGCCAGACCTGTAACTATACTTGGGAACTGGATGTCTGGGCATTTGGTGCCCCAAACATAAATCTCTCTTGTAAAACATATGTAATTTTTAGTTCACCAGCTGGCTGTGGGGTAAATGCTCAGAGTACAGCGTCTGGTTAAAGTGACCCTAAGCAGAGGGGTGTTTGCATTTGATTCCAGCATGACTCATGCATGAGTTGCCTGGCTTGTTGGTAAGACTTCCCACCAAGAGGCATTATCCTGCAGGAAATTCACCAGAAAATAAGCATCTAGGAAATTTATATATACATATATATGTATACATATATACATATATATATATGTATATATGTATATATAGTTTTTACTTTTGAAAGTAATGTTAACAATTTTTAAAGCAGCTCCTCACAAGTTTTGTGGGGTGTGTGTGTGTGGTGTGTGTATGTGTGTGGCGGGGAGGGGGGGGTGTCACACAAAACAAATGCTCCTTTCTGGAAAGTTTCCAGCCTTGATGTCTGAGTGTGTGTCTGTAGGTGCTAGGCATGAGTCTCTCCCTCCTCTTTTTGCAGACGTACAAGACACTTTCCAAACTAGAACTTAAAAGTGGGTCAGTAAAAGAGGTCAATTGCCATAAATGTAGCCAAAGAACAAATGGAGACTGGACTGGCTGGAGACTTCATGCTTAGACCCCTGGGGCCTGATCTGTGAGGAGCTGAAGAGCCACTTTGGGGACAGTGACACCGATGCTCTATTGTGATTGCTGGTCATGTGCATTTTTTTTCCTCTGAGGTGAGGCTTGCTCTTGCTGGTCATCAGGGCCAAGCTGGCAGAGTTGAGCTTGATGGCCATGGGGAAGACAGCACGGGGTTGGGGTCCACACTCTGCTCTGCACAGGATGAATAAGCAGGGCGCTTTCTTTCCTCTGCCAGTAGGTGAGTAAGTGACTGGTTTTGAATAGCAAAAGCACATTATTGGCTCATGCTTCTGGTATGTCAGTGCCTAGACACCCCTGCTCAGAGGGATGTGAGCTTTGGGGTGCTGGAAATGGACCTAAGTGGATTAGGCCTCAGGAATGGCATCCACCTGGCTTTTAAAGGTCGAGTCTGAATGACACGGAGGCTTCCTCACCAACCCGGGTCATTTTCCCGTATGGCATACAAGACTGTCTACATCTCCCCAAGATGTGCTGCATTTTCCTGATGATGGAGGATTTTGTAACTTTTCTTGGGGCCCCACCAGATAGACAGTCCTTTCTAATAGATGCAATTTTGATTTAAAAAAAAAAAACCTATCAAACTTGATCTCGTGTCCAAGGCTCTTCCACATGACTTTCTGAGTTACTGCCGACACACATTTCTGGTTTCAAATTATTCTGACTCAGGCTCTTATTTACTTTCTCCATTGTTAGCAGTATCCTCAGATAACCACAATCCTTATCCCTTGTCTGATTACTAGAACAAAACACAGTCTGAAGTTGTTTAGAGCCCTGGAAGAGCTTCATTTTGTTTCTATGAAATTTAGAAATAGTACCAGAAGTAATTGACTTAGTTAAAAAATCAAGAATTTTAGAAAAAAAGCCATGTCTCAGTACAGATTACTGCTCTGTGAAAAGATCAGTCTAACTGAGTTTGCAATGTAATAGGCCCTACCTGGAGTAATTAGGGAGGTTATCGGGACAAAGGTTTGGGAAAGAGATGAAACACTGTGCCTTATCTTCTTGAACCTCAGGCATAAATAAGTTCCCATAGAATCACCTTTCTTGAATCTGGAGTAGAAAACTGTACAGAAGAAAATTCGGAAAAGCCCAAGTGGAAACGTGGCTCCACATTGGCTCATTTATCTACTCAATTGGGAATTTCTGTCCTTTTCCAGGCTCTGGGTTAGGCAGTGACATATCAGATATAATACTGAGCAGGACAGGGCTTTGCTCCAAGGGCATCCCTGTCTTGGACGTCAGACAGGTGTGCACAGTAATCATGGTAACACCAAGTGTCAAGCCTCAGGCTAGCCACTGCCACACGGAACTGGGAGAGGGAAAAAAGAAGTCTTCATTTTCCTGAAGCAGGAGAAAGATGTCACAGAGGCAACGGTACAGCTCTGGGCCTTGAAGGCTGGGCATTCTGACCTTGGGAAAAGCATATGGAAAACCACAAAGTATTAAACATTTACAGATGGATGTTGATTGGCCCCCTGAGACTAAAGGAGGGGGCTGTGTGTTATGAGACGGGAAACAGAGAAGCTTTTGGGTTTTGGTCTAATCCCAAAGGGCCTTGTGTGTCCATGAAAGAGATTTGTTCTATTTCTGAAGGCAATGAGGACCCACACAAGTGGTGTCAGTTTTTCACTTTAGAAGGAGCTTACATAGCAATAGCTGGAATGACAGCACAACAAGCCCCAGGCTCCTGTGACTGTCTTCAAGGGGAGGTGCTATGATTAGTCCTGGGTCTGGGGGCCGGGCCTTCGAGGGAAAGGATTGATGGGCAATTGGAAGGGTGTGGTTGAAGGATAAAGGAAGGAAGGGACCAAACAGAATTGTTGAGTTTTGGGCCATCATCAGCAGAGGAAATGAAGTAGAAGCTCCTTGGAATCAGACAGACCCATTCTCCCAGCTGTGCCACTTCGAGTTTTGTATTCATGAACAAGTCATTTTTCAGAGGCTCCTTTTCCTCTTTCAAAAGAGGAATTGTAGCTAGGCTCAGTGGCTCAAGCCTGTAATCCTAGCTACTTGGGAGGCTGAGATCAGGAGGATCATGATTTGAAGCCAGACCTGCACCTCCTACCCAAAAAAAGTTAGCAAGACTCCATCTCAACCAATAGCTGGGTGCCATGGTGTGTGCTTGTCATCCCAGCTAAGTGGAAGATCACAGTTCCAGGCCAGCTGGGGCAAAAAAAAAAAAAAAAAAAAAAAAAGGTTATAAGACCCTATCTTAATGGAAAAAAGCTGGGTTTGGTGGTACATGCCTGTAATCCAGCTATGGTAGCAGGAAGGGTAAATTAGGAGTATCATAGTCGAGGCTGGTTATTAGTGAGGTCCTAATAACCAGGGTAAAAAGGACTAGGGGTGTGGTGCAAGCTACAGAGCACCTGTATAGCCAGAGCAGAGCCCAGAGTTCAAACCCCAGTACTGCTCCCCCCACCAAAAGGCGGGGAATGAGTGAGGTTGGTGTGAGATCTGAAAGCCTGGGTAGTAGCTGCAAGACTGCTGCTCTCTGTTATGACTGATTTCATGGGCTCAGAGCCATTCCCGATAGCATAGGACAAGGAGGTCTTCGAAGATCAGGGCTGTTCTGTTCTTAGTCTTGGAGAACATTTGCTCAACTTTTGGTTCTTGGTCTTGCAGCACACCCTTTGATAAAGAAAGCTGAAGAAATAATTGCTTGTGAATACAGTTTAGGATTATCACAGGAAAGGAAGGCTGCCAAGCAGCTGGTCACTGACCCTGACCCTGCTGAGAGATGTAGGTGGGCATCAGCAGGTAGTGGTAACAGAATTTCAAATGCTTAGCAACTGCTAAAAAATTAAAGCTGCTTTGGATCCCAGATCAGCACTCAGTGGAGGAGGGAGAACAATCAGCCGGGCCCTAGAACATAGGAATTGTCTTTTCTGCTTGAGTTCATGGAGAGGTTAATGGGAGACAGGAGTCCTGGGTATAAGTGCCCACCAGGAGGCAGAACTGAGAGAAATCAGAGGCAGATGCAACAGGTCCAGGAAGTGGACAGAAATAACTATGGCTAAGATGGAGGGTTGCCTGTGCCCCATGCCAGGTGGGAGGAGATGGAATGAAGGGCAGTCATGCCCTTCTCAGGAAGCCAACCTCCCCAGAACTTCCCAGAGTTCCCCTGAAGTGGAGAATAGACCAGGCCTCTAAAGAAGTATTGCCAGTCTCAGCTGCAGAGACCCCACCAGACACAATAAACCAGCCCTCTGCTTTCCTTGGCCTTCTGCAGACCCTTTTTGGAGCAATTTGACCACATTTGGCCTCTTCGTTTGAGAGAAATCAAGAAACTGGAGTGGATCCAAAGGAGAGCAACAAACGTGATTAAAGAAAGTGAGAACAGGGCCCAAGAGGCACGTTAAAGAAATTGGGGTTGATTTTCCTAAAACAGTGAAGATGAAGTGGGAACTGTACTCGAGTACATGAAAAGACCTGTGTCCAGTTACCTTCCCATCTCAAAAGCACAGAATAAGAGGAAAATGGCCCAATTTGTCACCTGAGAAATCAGGTAAAGAAGGAGTTTTATAGGCTGGGTATGGTTGCTAACGTTTATAATCCCAGTGACACAGGAGGGATAAGTAGGAGGACTGATGTCTATGCTGGCCTGGGCAAAAAACCCCATCAGACCCTATCTGAAAATATAACTAAAGCATAAAGGGGTGGGGGACTCCCTCAAGTGGTAGAGCACCTGCCTCGCAAGCACTAGGCTCTGAGTTCAAACCCCAGTACCACACACACACAAAAAAAGAGTTTTATAATGTATGTATATCTTGAATGCCATGGCACTCCTTGAATGCAGATCCTGCCTCTTCCCCTGAAAGGAAGTCTGCTAGAAGTCAGATATGGAGACCCCAGCTTGTTCCCAGGGTGCCTTTGAGTCCTCCCCATCCTCCACCAACCATGGCTCTCTGGGCCTCTGGAAGCACATACCGTCTTTTCAGGAACAGAAACCTGGTGATGAGAGAATCTTTGCTTCCTTGGGTGTGTCTCTCCACCCAAGAGCAACCACGACTTTCCATCACATTTTCTCCTTGGTGTATTCAAGATATAGCTGCCAGCAATATCGGGTTCTCTGAAATCCGGCTAAAAAAAACCACCTCCATTTTCTGGCTGTGGCAGTTCAGGTCAGACTGGCTAACTGCACAGTGAAGACACTGAGAATCTGGAGACGTCGAATCCGAAACTGTTTTGCTTTAGGTATCCTGGCTGCAGCTATACTTGGGTTCACCATCCATCACTGAGGACTTAGCCCATCATAGAAGGAACCAAGTCAAGACGTGGAACCAAGCATGTGTGCCTGCCTCCTCCTCCTTCCCCTAAATACCCTACACTAGACAGATTTATCTACACATAGCATAACTGAGCAGTTTTCTGGCAAACCAGGATGCTCATGAGAGGGAAAGGGGCACTGTTGATAATTCCAATGGGCTAAAACTGGGACCCACAACTACCCTGTCTACAACCCATACTCAAACTTCAGAAAGGGAGGTACTCTTGGTATTGAAGTGATCGGAAATCCTGGAAGCTAAAACAAATGTAGACATGGAAAGTTTGCTTTATGTAACAAATTATCTTCAAACTAGTGGCTCAAAACAACAAACACTCCTTACCTTTCTGTGGGCCAGGAATTTGGGAGCAGCTTAGCTGGATAGTTCTGCCACGGGTCTCCCCTGAGCTTGTAGTCAAATATTGCCCAGATCTGCCATCATCTGAAAAATTGACTGAGCCTTGGGGATCCATTTGCAAGATGGCTCACTCACAGGCTCTTAGCAGGAGCCTGCCATTCCTCACCTTGGTACTTCTCCATGGGGCTAATTGCGCGTTCTCACAAGGTTGTGCTGGCTTCCCTCAGAGGGAGTGAAGGTGTCAAGGAGGAAGCTGGCTACCTTTCACCAGTTAAATTCAGAACATACACACTGTCACTTCAGAGTGTGTGTGTCACCAAGCCCAACACACACCAAAAGGGAAAAGAATTAAGCTTCATTTCTTGAGGAGTATCCTCAAATGTTTGGTCATTCTCCTTGCAAGTTCATGTTTATTTTTGATATTCCCAGTTTGCCTTTTCACTCCTCTTCCCCAATATGTGAACTCCAGGGCTGTCTCAACGCTAAGTGGGGAGGGTTACTGAGCTCCCTTGGCAGAACGTGTAGGTGGGGAAGCTGAATAGTCAATTGGTGGATGACACAGGTTAATACAGGTGGGGTGACCTTTTCTGTCTCTCAGACCCACATCCATGAGTGCCTCTCCTCTCCCCCACATTCTTTCTTTGGCATTTAGTTGGTTCTGTGTGATAATGGCCTTGGGAGATTGAATCTGACAGCAGAGTCTATACTGGGAGCAGATTTCTGAGGAGGTGAAGGCTTGGGTTCTTGAAGTGAGAAAATATATGAAAAGAAAAATGGACCATGTGCTATTATGGGCCAAGTGGAGCTAGGATTTCAGTCTCCCTAAGAGATGGAATTAAAAAGATTTCCAAGACTCTTAATCACGGGCGACTGTGTTTGTTTACTTTTACAGCGAGCCTTAGGAACTGTACTGGGAGAGACGAAAGCTTTCTGCGAGTTCGTGTCTCAAGTTCCACCAATAGGTCGAGCTGCAAAAAGGCTGAGCCTTCACTTACTGCTCACATCAGGAGTGGCTGCCTGAGAAATCCCCTCTTAGGAAGATTTGCCTCCATTTTTCCTCTGCTTGCACTTAAGGCCGAGTGAGCTAAATGTGAGCTTGGCCAAAATAAGTGCCCTGTTATTGTGAATGCCCAGGCTGTTAAAAAAAAAGAGCACACAGGAAATGGTATTGCAAAGGCCAATTCTTCGAGAAAGGAAGGGACAACAGCCATCTATCTGACACTTTAATGAGCAGATCCTGGCCTCTGACCCCACACCATTACCTAACAATCCAGTACTGAATGTGACGCTAGCTTCCATTTCCTGTAAATGAGGAGGCAGAATTCCCATCTGAAGGCAGACCATCTGCCGGACGCAAGCTTTGCTTTTTGCCTAGCTGGCTGTGGCTGCTGTGCATGAAGTCTTTATGGATAGGGTGTCAGCCAGGCCCTTGCTTCAGAGAGATGATCAACTAGAGGGTTGGGAAACCAGGGCTTGTGGCTAGGATTTTCTTTCTTTTTTAAATTTTTTTCTGCGATGGCTGTTTTGTTTCATTCAGTTAAACACCAAGGACAAACTTGGGGGAGCACATTGAGTCTTGCAGAGAAATCTCTGCAACTTCAAGGTAAAAAAAAATGTAAACATTTATGGTAAAGAGCAACAGCCGAATATTAAAGAGCAAAAAGAAATGGATAATTAAGAGAGAAAGTGTGTCAGGCCCCTGGTCCAGTGTACAGCATGCATTAATAAGTCAATTGTGAACAAACCATTTATTTATTCGGTCCGTGATTCAGGCCAGCAGCTGTGCTCATCCTGAAGCTGGTCTGTTCTGTTGACCTCAGAGGAAACGGTTCTAAATTCCCTTGCTCACTGTTTCTGAAGTTCATGAAGCAACAGTATCAGAACTGACCAAGTACAATACTGGCTAACCTTGTCCTTCCAAACCTTCCACATCAGAAGCTCAGCACAGAGGTTCTAGGAAACAGGTTGGTGGAAGGGCTTTGCACTGGCTCCTTCAGTGCTCCCACCTCCTTTAACAGATACTTGGAACTCAGGGTTGAAGACTCATCTGTTACCTGAAACGGATCTGAGTTCTGACCTACTTCCTCACTGCGGTTGTGGAAAAGCTATGACGTGCCCTCTGTACAATGTGGTTTCCGCATCTGAATCTTCAGGACATTGAAGTGAAATAATGCAGGCAAAGTGCTTTAGCACAGTACACAGATCGTGTCATATGAAGTACGTAATAAATGATACAGTGGTCAGCAAGTCTAGTTATTAACTAGGCTAAGTAACCAGCTCACACTGCCTGACAATGATGATTTATTGGAGTATACAGGGGACAGAAAAGTCTTTGAAGGCAAGAGGCATTTCTCCTTAGTTTGGCTTCCCAAGTCTCCAGCATAGCCTTGCTAATTCTGATTGAGTGAGGGAATGGACAAAAGACAGACCTGCAAAGCTGGTTAGTACCGGGACTGATTTCAGCTGGTTATAGCTGGGCTTGACGGCAGTCCTTGTCTTCAGATCAAGTACTGAAGTGTCCTGGCTCTGGAAAGGGGCCCATGAGCCAGTGCTTCTGACTTTTGTTGTTTTAAAGTCCTGCATCTTGTTAGGAGGGTTGACCTATTTTGGGGGGTGGGGGTGGGGGTAAGGGAGGATATGCAAACACCTGAGGAACCTAGTGAAGAATAGGGGCTACTTTTCAGTGAGATGGTAAAGACCACAGTTTCTTAAATGCTGGCTACCCACCTCTTAGAATGGGGACCTGTGGTGGGATGTCACCTGAGCAGAATAGAATTTCTGTGGTGGTCCCGGGACCTGGCTGCAGTAGAATCACTTGGGGCTTTGAAAACTATCCTGGCTCTGCTCCTCTTAGGAGATTTTGGGTTATTGTTCTGAGTGGGGTGGATTGTCCTTAACCCTTACTATTCTAAGAAGTCCCCAAAGTTGGAACTCAGAGTAGCTCCACGAGGTGAGTGTTCACCATCCTCCGGGGACCCGTATGTCCAGCCACTTCTGTCTGTGAGGCCCGCCTCCCCCGGCTGCGCACATGGCCCTTCCGAGGGCAACAAGCCTTGACACTTACAGCGAGGCTCAACCAGGCTGTTCAGCAGCCCAGGCCATAAACACCAGCGCTGAGATTCAAAGGCCAGGCGGTCCATTCTCTTATGGGTGCTTCCCCTAGCCTGGTGAAGATACAGGAGGGCGCCCGGGGAATTGCTAAAACCAACCCAGGTGTTTTTTAAGATCGGGGAAGTTTGGGAAATATCACTCACTGCACACCCTTTCCCGAGTCCAGACAGTGGAAAAGAAACGTGAGCCAATCTATAAAAGTAAACCCTAGAGCAGTACATCAAGAGCGTCGTCATGCCCGCACACTTCATGCCTGCAAGTCCAGGTTTGTTCCTCAGACGCGGGAGATGCCCGTTTGGGGGCTCAGGGCCGGGCCGGGTGCGGGGCGCCTGCCGGGCTGTGGACGGCCTTTCAGACCTGCTTGCTACTTGCGTCCTGCCGGTTCCCGGCGAGCCGGCAGCGAGCAGCCAAGTCATCATTTCCAGCCTCAGCCTGGAAAGCTGGACTTTGCCGCCGCGTGTGCTCTTGGCAGCCGGGCGCCCGGGGCCCCACGGCCACATCATCCTGGGGCGGGGATGTGTGCGCTCCGATCGCCCGCGCCGCCACCGAGCCACGTCTGTGCAGCCGGAGCGCGCGGCCCGGGGAGGCGCCCCGCACCCAGTCGCCCCGGGGGTGGTCGAGCGGAGGCGCTTGGGCGGGACCCTGGCAGGCGGGGACCCCGGAGCGGTCTCTAGGACCCGCGGGACGCCGCGGGCGGGCGGGGAGCCGGGGAGACGCTAATTTGTTCCGTGGTAATGAGAACGGTGACTGTTGGCCGTGGATCCATTTCACAGGCCTGCCTGCTCTCCCTAACGATCTTGCTCGTCCCCGCGCCAACTCGGACAGTTTGCTCATTTATTGCAACGGTCAAGGCTGGCCCGTGCCAGAGCCGCGCGCGCGCGCGCGCACACACACACACACGGGTGGGAGGGGGGACTTTTTTTTTTTTTTCCTTCTTTTAAATGAAAGGCTAGGCTCGCTCCTCAGCGGCGGGGCGCTGCGCGAGGGGGTCTGAGCTGACTCGCTGCAGCAGGAAATCCCTCCGGTCGCGACGCCCGGCCCCGGCTCGCCGCCCGCGTGGGATGGTGCAGCGCTCGCCGCCGGGCCCCGAGAGCTGCTGCACTGAAGGCTGGCGACAATGGCAGCGCGCCCGCCGCCCGCGTCCCCCGCCCGCGCCCTCCTGCTCGCCCTGGCCGGGGCTCTGCTTGCGCCCCGCGCGGCCCGAGGTAAGTCACCCAGCCCGGGCGGCTGTCTGCCCGCGTCCTCGGGAAGCTCGCGCTGCGCTGGGGGCTCGCCGAGTGCCACAGCTGCCCCAAGAGGCGGCGCGCTGGGGCGCATCTGCCGAGCCTCGGGGCGCGCGCTCCCAGCGCGGCGAGACCGGTCCCCTCCCAGCTACCGATTCCCCGGAGGAAGGGGGACAATTGGCTCGGGGCCCTGGAACAGATCGCATAGCCTCAGGCTGCTGCCCCGTTCCCTCCCTTCTTGGGGTGACTTTTGCTACAATGTCTCAACAGTTACATGTGTCGCCCGGAATGATGGGCGTGGGGTCGTCTTGCTGACCCTATCCCATAGTGAATTCCCCGACCCTAGCTTCTGGGTCGACCGTCCACGAGGCTTTCTTTCCACCTCCCTCCGTTCCCCTCTGATGCACTTGGGAGACGCGTCACAGCCACACAGGTGAGCCAGCCCCTCCCTCCGCAGGTGTGCCTGCTGCGCTCCACCGGGGCCTCTGGTTTTGTTTTGTTTTTTTTTTTTAATTGACTCTGTCACCTATTTCATTTCTCCTCCCCTTTCCTGTTTGGCTCCCAAGTTGTAAGCAGCGGCCAAACTTTGGACGAATTCTTCCACCTCGCCGTGCTCGGATTCTTGGCGGTAAATGATCGCTTACATCAACCTCGTGTAAAGAAGAACTCACTTTAGAGTTCACTTGCGTACATTATAGCTGTTTCACCGACTTGGACTTTCTTGAGTCGAATCACCTTAAAACCGGGCACCTGTGGATGCTGTTTGCGTAATGAGGACTCACACAGCAGGTGCCTTTTTAAAATTAGGGAGCTTCCCCCTGGTCCCCGCCTCTGCCGCCCGCTTTCTGCCGCTAGGGGCGCTGTCGGACCACCAATGAATGATTTGCCTTGGCCTCAAACTCTAAATTTCTGTGATTCTATATAATAGGCATTTATGTTTCGACAGCTGCCGTCAATCGCGAGCTGCTACCACTGTGATACGTTGTGTTTCGCAATTGTCACTGTTAGCCTCCACCCCCACCACGTCTGCTGTAATGTGGCTGAAACCCAGTTCTTGTTAATATCAATAAAGATCAATTTGGGAATTAGTGATTAAATAAAAGGCTTGCACAGAACAATTAAGCAATGAGAAAGCCAAGAACGAATACTGCTGACCATTCAAAGCACTCTGTGACCCTCAAGTGAAAATAACAGTAGTCAAGTGTTTTTGAAAGATTTTTTTACAAGTCAGTCCCTTTGTTTATTGCAGATGAACTTTTAAAAAATTTAAGCAAAGCCTCAAAGTGTGTCCCAGGTGGTCTGGAACTTGCTATCTCCTCCATACAAATAATCAGAAGTCTACTGAGCACAGGTGATCTTTATTATTTTTTTTAGTGGAAAATGTTGAATAAACCAAACAAATAATCGGAAATTATTTCATGGTGGGGGAGGCTTTTTATTATTTCATGACTACAATTTCAAAGTGTTTTCCTTAGTGTAGATACAACCCCAGACAGAAAACCATTAAGGCCCAAATACATTTATTTATTTATTTGCCGTACTGGGGATTGAACCCAGGCAAGCTCTCTAAGACTTGAGCCACACCCCGGATCTTTTCTGCATTTACTTTGTGTTTTCAGACAGGTTCTCTGCCTTTTGCCCAGGTGGACCTAGGACTGTGATTCTCCCACCTGCTCCTATTGAGTAGCTGGGACTACAGCAGTGTGCCACCATTCTGGGCCCCAAGGCCTTTTAATGACTCAAATATTGTGATACAATATTTCAAGATTCATTTCTTGTTTATCCTTGGTTCTCCATATCAACTCTTAGTCTCCAAATCATGTCACTGAGTTTTTTAGAAATCAAAACATGAATGAAACATTTCTTTAGGTTGGCAAGTGAAAAAAAGGCATTATTATTTGTTGAGGGCAAAACTGGTCCTGAGTTTGTCTCCAGCTTTGTCTGTTACTCTGCCGATCTGGTACTTTCTGTGACAACTTAACCCTAACAGGTCCAAAACAGAACCATGGATCCCAGGTCTTCATTCACAAATCATTCCTCCCATCTTCCCCATCACAGTGGGTGACATCCTCTGCCTTGTCCAGAATGCTGCACATTGATACTTAGGAAGTCACCTCAAGTCTCCCTTTCATGCCTCAAGCCACCAACCACCAGTGTGTGTTCCCATCTGTTCACATCCCTCCACCCCCATGTGCCTTCCCCAAGGTGGCCTGTATTCAAACCCCTTCTGCAGAAGCCTCTTACCTGCAGGCTACCTGGTAGCCTTCTAACTAGTCTGCTGGCTTTTCCTCCTGTCTTCCCAGTGTATTCACCCCGGTGTTACAGTCAGAGTCACCATTTCCCATCATGAATCAGACTTTGCAAGTTGTTTTTCCTCGGTGTCCTTTTTCCTGGAGCCCTAATCCTCCTGTCCCAACATGACCTGCTTGCTTTTTTAGACCTAAATCTCCAAGGTTGCCCCAGGATGACCCTTACTACCAGGATCCTGGAAATTCCTCTTGCATCCTTCACTGGGCCACCTGTTTTCTGATCATGCTAGGTTTTTTTTTTTTTTCTTATTTGTGGAGCACATCTTCCAGTAACTTCCTGAGGAAGAGTGTGTGCGAAATATAGCCTTTTGATAATTTGTGAATTTGCAATTGAAAGATGCTTTTTAGTTGCAAATAATAGAAAACCTGGTTACAGCAGTTTTTGCAAAGTTATTTCCTTTACATAGCAAGCAATTGTGAAGTAAGCAGTATAGCAGTGGAGTCACTGGTGCCACATGTCAGTGGTAGAGTCAGGGGTGTGGCACTTTCTGTTGTTTGTGCCTGATGCCACACTTAGATACTGCCTTTTGCATTTATGCTTACTGCCTCATGGTCCCATGATGGCTGCTGCACCTTTTGGCATCATATTTAGGCAGTAATGAGGCAGAAGAGGCAAAAGGTAAAGGTAGCCAATTCCACTTTTACCTGGAAAATAGTATTTTTAGGTCTCTTAACAAATTTTTTCACAGATCGAATTACCCAGAGTACAACACAGAGCCAAAGTTAGCTGCACAGGCTAGAAAAGTTAGTATTTATAGCTCTATACATTGGTGCTTCAAACAAACTAGCATTCTGTGAATAGCACAGTCATGCTATCCTCGATTGCTAGTTTGCTTAGGTATAAAATATCAAGGTGCAGCCATATATCCTCAGCATTTTATAAAGTGTGTTTTTGTTGTCTCTATACCCATTACTGCTTGAGAATTTTAAATAGTCTTTTTTCTTTCTGCAAGTTATTATCTTTGTGACTGCTATCTTTATGTTTCATGATGATGTGTTTTAGTGCTGGGAGCTCAGTAGGACTTTTCAGCTTGAAAATTCACGTTGTACAGTTCTAGGAGACGTCTTAGTTACATTTTTTAATGGAACCTGATCAGCCAAAGGGGCAAGGATACAGAGCCTCAGGTGAGACGCTTGGCATCCTCAGGCCAGTAAAGTTTCCTGTACCACCATGCCCCTGGTAATGTCCCTGCTCTCAGTTCTACAAGTGCAATTGTTTTTGATTACACATATAACTGAGAACATGTGGTAATTGTCTTTCTGTGCCTGTCTTATATCTTATTTCACTTAGCATAATCTCAAATTTCACCATGTTGCTGCAAATGGCAGATGTAAATATAAGTATATATATTGCAGTACTGGGGTTTGAACCTGCTTGCTAGGCAGGTGCTGTACCACTTTAGCCACACCTCCAGCCCTTCTTGCTCTGGTTATTTTGGAGATAGGGGCTCACACTTTTTGCCTATGCTGGCCTGGACTGTGATCCTCCTATTTATGCTTCATGCCATAGCTGGGATGGGAAGTGTGCACCATTGCACCCAGCTGAAATGAGAGCTTGCAAACTATTTGCCCCGGCTGACTTTGAACACCAAACCTTCTAATCTCAGCCTCTCAAGTAGCTAGGGTTACAGACATGAGCCATCAATGCTCAGCTATTATACGTTTTTATATTATTTCTTCAACTATTTTTTCTTCCACCTGAAAATATTCTTTAACTTCCTTCTCTATTTTTCATCATGGCATTTTTGTTTTACTCTCTGGATAGCTGTTTATTTATCCCAACACTTAATGAGCTGATAGCAAATTCCTCTTACTTCCACAGGTGGATTTGTTGACTGGTGTCTTCATTTTGTTGGTAGATGTCTGTATAACACTGGTTCTGTGTTGCTGTCTCTCTCAGGCTGGCCAGTTTCTCTACAAAGAGAATCCTGCAGCCTCCTGCGTGGTGTTTAAGGCTGCAGGGCCCATACGGTCTGCAGAGGAACCCGGTTAAGAGGGTGTCATACCATTATTATTATTTTTTACTTAATTGTTTGATTTTCAGGTAAGCACTTTGCTGTATTTCCTCTCTAATTCTGGGAGTCCTTGCGCTCAGGACCGCTCTGCCACAGTGTCCCCCCTGTTCCTGCAGACAGAGGGGCGGGCACCTGCTGTGCTGGCTTTGCAAGACACCTAGGACTCCAACTTCTTAACCAGTCTTGCAGCTCAGCCTATGCTGGCTCCAAGAGGTGCACAGGGTTTCCATTCCCAGGCCTTTCCAGGCTTCTGCCTCTCCCTTTCACCTCTGATGGCTTTTTTCCTCGCCGGTGGGCTCCAGTTCTCCTCTGCTAAACAGACAACCACCCCTCCATCTCCTGTTCATCTTCCAAGGCTTTTTTTTTTTTCTTCTATTTTTGATGGTGCTGGGGTTTGAACTGAGGGCCTTGTGCTTGTTAGGCAGGTACTGTACCACTTGAGCCATACCCCCAGCCCTTTCTGCTTTAGTTTATTTTTCAGGCAGGGCCTTACTTTTGCCTGGGGCTAGCCTTGGACAATGATTCTCCTACCTTCATTCCCCCAGTTTAGCTGAGATTACAGGTATGCACCAACACATCCAGCTTGTTTGTTTTTTTAAGATAGGGTCTTACTAACTTTTAGGTCTGGGCTGAACATGGATTCTCCCATCTCTGCCTTCCACCTAGCCGAGATTACATGCATGAGTCACTGCACCTAGCACTTTATTCTTTCTGGTGCTGAAGATCAAACTAGCATATGCTAGACAAGTGGTCCACCACTGAGCTACACCTCCAGCCCTAAATTTCCCAAAACTTTGCTTCTTCTCTTACCTGTTTTTATCTTCTTTCCAGTTTCTTGATTTTTTTTTTTTTTGGGTTTTGTTTTTGTTTTTTGGTGGCACTGGGGATTGAACTCAGGGACTCATGCTTGCTAGACAGGCACTCTTACTGCTTGAGCCATTCCGCCAGCCCCCAGTTTCTTGATTTTTATTGTTAGCATAAGTATTCCTGTATTGTAGAATTCCAGAAGGGAGTATACTAAACACCTGTGGATTTGCCATGTTAACCACACTCGACAGAAACAGTTTCTTCCTCTCACTTGTCATTTGGCTCCTTCTATTCCTTCCTTGTGGAAACAAGAATTAAATCCATTTTTAAATGTTTTAAAACTTTCTTTTCAAAATCTATAAAAACTCAAAGTCAGTATATACCTAATTAGTTAAATGCTGCAGCTGTGGAAACTTAAAAAAATGTTTTTAAAGAAATGAAACTACATTATTTAGAGAAGCCGTGCTCATTTCCTCCTGACATCGAGGATGCTGCAATGAAGTCATTATGGTTGCAAAAATGCTTTTTGTATCAGAGCATGTTCAGGAACCTTTCTAAGTGAAATCATTCCTGCAGTGTCTATCATGTACAATAGCAGATGTGAGAAGCATTTGGGGATGCTTTTCTTCTGTACCAATTGGCTAGCTCTATAGCATCTTGCCTGCATGGCCCCCTGGGAGCAATATTAAGTAATGCTGGAGATAAATACGTTTATACATACATACATACACACACATATAGTCGTTAGTGGTCAAGTCTCGTGTTAAGGAAGTGAAATTGATGTAATCTGGACAGGATGATTGAGAAGACAAGTTCTGTGTGTTTTTAGTAGCATTTGTTTGGTTGGTATTTTATTAATCCTAAAGTTTTCCTATCAGGACATAGTTACTTTAAGACTTTTATTGAGTGCATTGGTGTCAGACACTTTGCCAGGGTCTCACAAATGCTGGAGAAAGAATCCTGTGGTCACCCTCCTGTACAGCAAGGTAAGTTGGCTTCAGATGGTGTCTGCAATGTGGCAGACACTCGGCAGCCTCTGGATGCTGGCAGGTGGGAAGTGGGTCTTAACCCACTTTGTAGTGTGTGCTCTCTGTCTTTGGCATGATAATGATGCCTGTGGCAATGGGTTTGGTTTTAAACAGAGCGGAAATGCAGCTCAGATAAACTTTGTTTTCCAGTTCAAATGTGTGTGTTGAGCAGTGCGCTTTCTAGCACATTGCGCTTTCCATCCTCCTACGTTCTCAGGGTCAGTTTTCATCCTGTTCCCTTTGCTTTTTTAATACCCAGTACACCTTGCCTTCAATTGACAGATGAGGCAGAGAAGCCGAATAATTCAGCCTCCCCATTGATAGCTCTAATCCTTTAAGCTCTTGGGCCCTCTCAAGGCTACATAAAAGCTCAGCTTCTTGACAGCTGTTTAAAAGCTTGGGCATTGTCCGCTGGTCCTTCTGCCTGCTTCGTACTGCTGCAGGCTTTGGCTTCCCAGGTTGGTTTAGATGACTGTCCTTAGAACTGCTGTGGCCACATAGCCACTGGCCTGAAATTTTACCAAGAGCTCCTGTAATGAAAGTCAGGATAGAATTTACCCATGCCTCGTGGGGTCTGTGCTCATTGAATCTGGTTATGATCTGGAACCTGGTTTTGCTCATTAGTTTGGTTTGGTTAACTCCCGGATGTTTGGGTAGTGTTCCTGGTGGCCTGCATTAGGGTTGCAGCCTGTGTTATATCTGAAAGGGTAGCTGCTCTCTGACTCATGGAAATAGGTGCGTTCCTGAAGTGAGGCATACCAAGTAAACATTTTAAACTAAACTCATTTTTTTCAGCCAATTTCAGTATAATTTGAGATATCATGAAAAAAATGATTGAAAAAGAATTTGGGCTTCATCATTCATTCTTTCAGAAAACGTGAAAAATTTAAAGGTTGAAAAAGGACATGGAAGAAGTTATACACCTGTATTCTTGCCACCGGCGTTTCATTATAGACTCTTCAGAAGTTTGAAATTTAAAGATGTAAAATGTTGAAGATATGCTTATAGCAATCCACTAGCCTCCCACTCATCTAATTCTCAGCCTTCCCCCCACACTGGGGTTACATTACTCTGAGGTGATGGGTTTGTATAGACACACATCCCTAACTCATGGCTGATATTAAATATTAACGTTAAATATGCCTTACTGTAAATAACAACATTCTGCTCTTTTTAAATATGCACATATTTTAAAGACTTATTCATGCTGATGCATGTGGTTGTTCATTCTGTTAATTGAGTGTCTAAAACCATAAACCATTCTCTTCTCTGGTGACAGATGCCTGTTTTCTCCAACTTTCTGATATTACAGTGGTGAGTTCTTTTTCCTATCTTTCTCTCCTCTTTTTTTGGTGAGATTGGAGTATGACTCAGGTTTCATAGTTGCAAAATAGGTGCTCTACTGCCTGAGCCACACCTCCAGTTCATTTTGCTCAGGTTATTTTGGAGATGGGGTGCTCATAACTATTTGCCTGGGCTGGCCTTGCACCTCGATCCTCCTGATCTCAGCCTCCAAGTAGACAGGATTACAGGCGTGAGCCACCGGTGCCAGCTTTTTCCAGTCTCTATGTGTACATGTGTGAGCCCTAGGGAATCTATCATAAATGAGTTGCTGAGTTGTAAGAGTATGCCATTTTCTGCTTTAATATAGTTTACTAAATTGCTTGTCAAATTGGTTGCATGAATAAATAAATATGCTTACTTGTTGGAGCATTCTGGTTACCTAAATTTTGGCAATATTTGGTATTTTTCAGACTGGAATTTTGACAAGCTGGATGTTGTTGGCATTCGCCTGTTAACTAGAGACTGTAAGGCTATTTTACGTGTTCATATGCCTTTGCGTTTCTGCTCTGAATTCTTTACTCTTATCATTTGTCCATGTTTTGTTTTTAAGTTTAGCTTAGGCAATCCTCTCTTTTCTGAACTCCAAAAGAGATTTTTAAAAATAATTTTTTTTCAAATCTTACCTTTGCATTGTTAACTTTTGGTGTGCCTGGCAGTTATTTTCCATTTCTTGTATGAGATCAGCATGTGTTTTTTGTCCACATCTAAAGAGCTGATTGTCCCAGTAACATTGAATCCGCTCTTTTTGATGAACACCTGACGTGAACAGATGAGCTTCTGGTTCTCCGTTCTGTTGTGTTCTTCCCCCTTCCCTCAGTTCCCCCAGTCCCCCAGTTCCAGAAGAAGGCTATGTTCAACATGCTGAGCTGTTTAGGCTGTGATCTTGTGATGCAGAGGGCAAGCACTGAAGTCAGCTAGTTGGGGTTTTCTCTAAAAACCCTGTATCATAAGAAACCTCTTGATGCTGGGCAAACTGGGATGGTTGGTCGCCCTAAAACTTGGACAAATTATGTAATCTTTCTTCTTCAGTCTCCCCTCTATGAAGTGGTGATAGCAAGAGTGTCTCCCTCCACAGGTATGTGGCAAGGATGAAGTGAGACAGTGCATTGAGCCGTGCCTGGCCCTGGCTAAGCTCTCGAACGGGAGAATCTACCCCTCCCTTTCTCCTCTTTAAAAATCACCTGGCTTATTCTTGAAACTTGAGTCTTTCCTATGAACTTTGAAATCTCCCTACTAAAGGTCACAGAATACCCTCTGGGGTATTCTGGTTGATTTGGTAGAGAATGTGCACCATCATGACGTCAAGGCAGCCATCATGGATGAAAGCACTTCTCTCTTCACTTGTGAACTTAACATTTCTTTCTCCCCATCTCTGTATCTAGATACCTTAAGAGCCTAATGGATTCATTGCCATTCTGAATGGTGTCACTGTGGCTTTTTGTTGTTGTTGTTTTAGATTTTAACTCTTTAATACAGAAAAATTTAAACACACACAGCAGTAGACAGACCCTTGTGAACACGTGTCGGTCACTCAACGAGTAACCACTCATGGCTATTTTGGTTTATCTGTGGATAAATACCTTTCTTTTCAATTTCTAATTGATGTTTCTAATTGATTTTCTGGTTTTCTGTGTGTTGATTTTGAATTTAGAAATCTGACTCCATGTTTATTAATTCTAATACTTTGTAGATTGACATCATAGAAATTTAAGAGAATTATCACCTGAAAATGATAAGTTTTTCCTTTATATGTCTTCACAGTCTACTTTTTTCTTCTTTGATTGGTTAGCACGTCCATTACTGTGTAAACAAAAGCAGTGCTTGCAAGTGTTCTTGGTAGATATTCCTTTAGTTTTATTGAGAATACCTTTAGCTTTCTGCTACTTTTCGACACCTTTTTCTTCTTTCCTGTCTTCACTTACATTGTCGATGGGTTAGCCACAACTTCTTCTTCTGGTTCTAGTAATCTAGAGGTGATATGTTCTGCTTCCACATTTTTTAGCGTGCCATTAAATTTCTAGCATTTTCACTTCAGCAACAGAGTCAATGGATAACAAACACCGCTGGCCTTCTCAGTCCTACAGACTAAGATGCCCGATGCCCTTCATCTCTCCTCCTGCTTTCATTATTATCTGGCATTGTAGTTGTACCCTTTTAAACACTGCCCGTCACACAGTGCAATGGGGCAGTGGGGAGCCTGCTCTGTTCTTAGCACTCCATGCCTGGTCTGGTTTATCCAGTGCAATCAAATCCTTTCTAACATCGTGGCCCTTAGAAACTTTCTGTTTCTGGGTTCAGTTTGCTCATCACAGTGGTCCTCCATGGAAGGAAGAGCAAGGTCTCTGCATTTGTTGGCCTGGGAAATGTTCAATGTTCATTTTGTCTTTTTCATGAATGTTAGGTTAGCTGTGTAGAGAATTCTAGGATGGCTGGTGTTTCCCTTGAGCAGATCTCCCCTGTTGCATCCTGGCCCCTCCTGGGCTGTTCAGAACTCTTCAACATAATGATCATTCCTTTTCACTAAAATCGCCTTTTTCTCTGGTTTCTTTTAAGGTAGTTCTCTGTGTGTGTTTATCACTCCTTCTGTATAGTCTCCGTGTCTAAATTCCCTTTCACCAATTCTCCCTTGAGCTATGTCTAAATTGCTGTTTAACCTGTCTATTGACTTAGTTTGTATTTTCCAATGTCTTTAATTTTTCATTTATGGAAGCTTTATTTGCTTTTTTTCAAACTTACTAGGTAGTTTTCAAAATTAATGTCCTTCCATCATTGCTTCTTTGTACTCTTTCATCCCTTCAATAACGTTGGATCTGTCTGTTGTATCCATTTCAAATTCTCCATTATTTCAAGAGTTAGGGGGTGATTCGTCTTTATGACAGATTATCTCCTCCAGTGCCTTGCAGTTCTGAATTGTAAACTCCCTCCAGCTTTTCCCCTACACCACTGCCCCCTCCGTGGGAGTCCTATGCACCCCAGATCCTGGTACAATCAGGAACTTTCCTGTGGAGAAGAGCTTGTTTGCATATGACAGGTGCCTTGGGGATTTCACTGGTATAGCATAATCCCAGGTCTTATATGAATCTCATTCTTGGGAATTTCACACCATGTGATTATTGTAATCCTAGTTTTCACTCCATGTTGCAGAATCTTGGTTTTGGCTCCTAGCTTCACCAAATCTCTAGGTACAGAGAAGCCACTGGGTAGCTTCCTTGGGTATTTGGTAGAGATTTTTTTTCTAGCTAGCCCTAATAACTTCAGAAAGGCAATTCTATAAGGGCCTGTTTTTCTTTTTGCTTACTTTCTTTATTTTTGTGGTAATGGTGATGGAACCCCGGGCTTTGGTTATGCTAGACATGTGCTCTACCACTAGGCTGCATGCCCAGCCCAGGCCCTGGTTTTATCTGAGAGTCTTGACTACAGCGCTCCACTCTGTGACTTCAGGGTCACCTGCCACTGAACTTGCCGGTGTCTGCTGGGCCTCCTGGGTTTTCATGGTATTGGCAGTGTTCAAATGCTATGGCTGGGAATTCCTTTAATTTCCAGTAATTTCCTTTCGTTTCTTTCCAGTTCAGTTGTGTAGGTTCTCTAAAGCTGTTATTTAACATTTGTGTATTTTTTGGTACAAAGGTTTCCTGTGTAGCCCACCATATTTTCAGAACCCACAGTCTCCAGTCTTGATATTTTGGCTCTTTTAGTCAACACGTACACTTATTTGTTGCCTACTATGATTCCATATTTAGGCCCAGAACTGTGGATATGGTAGTCTGAAAACCACACTGAGACACCACATGACATGTTGAGTGTGTGGACTTAAAGATGTGTAGAGAATAAACTGAAGCCACCTGGTTGCCCAGGTCTCAGCTTCCAGTCCTCTGAACACTCATCAGAAAAGCCCGTCAGCTGCTTTCCTGCTGGAGCGTTAGTCTTTGCCTTGGCAGCTGTGAGGGTGAGCTGTGCTAATGATGGGAGGTCATCAGCTGTTCCCATCTCCCTCTGGCAGAGGCAAAATGAGAACAGCTGGTGAACAAGGCCAACATATACTCCAGAAGCTGCCTCTCTGCTAGTGGAGGTGTCAACAGAACTCCACTCGTGTCTGCCTCCAGGAGTGCACGCCGGATTTGTTCTGACTCTGATAGAGAGAGGGGACCATAGGACGGAGTAAGCTGTTGATGCAAATACTCATCTGAATATCTTTGCAACTTTTGGAATGAATGCTACGATTCCACATAGATGGACTTCTCCACTGATTTGCCTAGAAAAAAACCAGATGCCTGATTGTCATCAAAATTTGGTCCTGTCAAATTGAGTCAGCTCGATTCATGAAGTTTTATGTCTGGTTTCTTCACAGGGAAAATTGGTTCCTTGGAGCATTACTTATTTCCCCAAATTGCATGGTCCTCCTGAAACTCCCTCTGCCAGTTTGTTCTCCCACATTTTAGTCTCTTTGCTTTTCATTCTTTCTCCCTGGCACAGCTGAGGACTAAGCCATTGGTTATAGAGGCTCATTAGGAAATCAGTTTCAAAAGGGATTGGAAGGAGGGCTAAAAGAGGGGGAACAGTTGAAAAACCAGACCAAGACAACTGTAATCAAGCATGAAAGAGCTCTGATGCAAGCACCTGCTTCTCCTATGGCCAGCAAAGAGATAATAAAATGAGATTTCTTTAACCTGTGTCCCTCCAGTGTCACTTCTGAGTGGAACGGAGCGGGTTTAGGGTCTATGGACTCTCCGTTTGCAGTTGTGAAACTGACAGGTGGCCTGGATCAGGCCCAGGACTGGGACTTGGAGTGAGAAGTGGCTCTGAGTCCTGGCTTGGCCTCTTTATACAGCTTTGTGACCCTGGGGAACCCAGTAAATCTTTCCAAACTGTTTCTTTGTTTGTCAACAAAGAGTAAGTGTGTGATCTACTTGATTGGGCTGTGTGGAGCTTTGAGGGGGAGATGTCCTGGGGAAATGCTTGGTACCTCAAGGTCTTCTCCTAGATCATACAGGAGGACACCTGGTACCACTGTTCAGTCTCATGCTGGGCAGCCACAGGGTCTCAGCTCCATCTTGTTCTCAGTAAATGGGTGTCAGAGTAGTCTCCCAATACAACAGGAGGGTGGCAGAGGTTCATTTTTCTCCTACCTTAAAGCTCACATTTCCATTTCTGTTTTGGTGTATCTAGGGTTAGGGGCATCTCTTTGTTAACCAGGACTATTTGAGATTTTCCTAACAATAACAACCCTGTCACATCTCATTTACTTATAGCAAACAGTAATAATTAGTTTTATTCTTTGCCACTGGGTGGGTTATACTGAGGGCCGGGCAGAAAGGTTATACAGAAAGGAGAGATGATGGCAGGGACTTTCCCAGCCCCCAGCTTCCTCTGGCCTCTTTAGAAAGGACTTTGAGAGGAGGATCAAGAGTAGAATAGGAGGGCAAATAAAATTTTAATAGAAGAATGAAATTATGTTATTGTAGGAAAATGTATGGAACTGAAGAGCATCATTTTAAGTGAAATAAGCTAGGTTCAGAAGGACAAAGGTCACATGTTTTCTCAAACCTGCAGAATCTAGGCCTAAAATGAATATGTGTGGGTGTGTCTATCTATCCACCCATCCACCTGCCCACCTGCCCATTCACCCATCTATCTACCTACCTATCTCTCTATGCATGTATATGTGTGTATATGTGCAATAAACATACAACATGTACATATAATGTGATTGTAGTTGTAAGACTGTTGAGGGGCATGAGGAGAAGGAAAGAGAACAATGGTGGATAATATTGAAATATATCATGCCTATATATGAAGATGGTGTAAGGAGACCCACTGAAAGCTGTTGAAAGAACAGGGGTGAGGAGGAGGAATTGAGAAAAGAAAAAGCAATAGATTGAGTTAATCTGATCAAAGTGCAGTGTATGCATTGTGAAATACCCTGAAACCTCTTTGTATAATCATACACTAACAAAAATTATGTATAAGCAGGTCAATTTAAATGTTCATTGGGGTGCTGGGTAGATGTTAATGAAATTGCTATCAAAATAGCAATCTTTCACATTTTTGAGAGTGAAATAGTCACATACATTCTTCACTTTTGTGCTAATTACCAGTTAGAGCATGTGATTTCAGTAATGTAGCCAGTTAGAAGCTCTGAAACCTTGTGGTTCTGAATAATGCAAATTTAGAAAATGTAGATCCTTCCAGAACCTGATAGAAATGTTCTACTCTGAGACCAAAAGTTGCTATAATTTTCCAAATTTACTGAAAAAAAGCAAACGAGAATCTCTCCACCCCAAGGATGACTTATCTTTGAATCTTTTTTTACACTGTTAGTTCCAGCTGACATTTCATCATTTACAAAGAAGCAAATGCATTTTCAAAAATATCCCTTCAGAGACAAGGTTATCCCTCTAAACCTTGCTACTTGGAAGGCTGAGATCAAGAGGATTGCAGTTCAAGGCCAGATCAGGCAAATAGTTAACGAGACCCCATCTCAACCAATAGCTGGGTGTAAGGGCTTACGCCTTCATCCCAAGCTGCACGGGAGGATCGTGAGACCCCATCTCATCAGGAAAAAAAATCTGGTTTCTGTGGTGCCTGCCTTTTATCCCAACATACAATGGGAGGATTGGGGTCCAGTACAGCCTGGGCAAAAGGCAAGAACCTATCTCAAAAATAACCAGAGCAAAAAGGTATGGCTCAAGAAGTAGAGTGCCTGCCTAGCAAGCATGAAGCCCTGAGTTCAAACCCCTGTACTGCCAAAAATAAATAAATAAATGATAAATAAAATCTACCCATCGTCTGCATACCTGAAGGCGACTATCCTTATGTTGTAGGAGAGAATTAAAGAATGCACAGGGGGTTTGCTTGTGTGAGTTCTGTGGGTCTGCCCTGCTCAGAAAGGGAGGCAGGCACTGTGATCAACTCTTCCTGATGAAAAAGCCACGGCTAGGAAATTCAGGTTTCACACGTCATGCTTCTGGCAGGAAGCCATGTGCACTATGTGCATGAACTCCCATGCAAGTAGGGAATCTAGAAATGGGACTTAGGCAGATCAGGGCAACAGAGATGCCACTGGCAGTTACCCTAACACTCAGCAAGCACGAACTAAGTCTTTTCCAGGCTTGTGTCACCATGCCTCTCAAGGTGTGTGTCATTGCGATTGCCATTATGCAAATGTAGAAACTGAGGCCCAGGGGACATGTGATTTGCTTTGGCTCTTGCAGCTTTAAGAAACCGAGTCAAGGCCAAACTAGGTGCTGACCTGGGAAGAACCACGAGCTTCAGCTGCCCTTCCAGACTCAGATGCTCCTCAGCCATCTTAGTTTGTGCTGGTCTTGAGACACTGGGGTCAGAGGAGAGAGCAGCTCAGCTATCCAGGAAGACACTGAGCTAGAACAGTGTTCTAGTCATTGACTGGATGGGTCCAAGGATTTGTCCTGTGGGCTCTGACCTACGGGACCTATTGTCAGGGTTCAATACAATTGAACCTTTGTTTTTTTGTTAAAGGAAACTGTGGACTTAGCTGCTAACCTGTGTTTTCTTTACAGGAGAAACTTACTGTTTAACAATTAAGTGCCCAGTCTTCTGCTCTATCTCACTAGTAAAATACAGGACTCTGATAGCTTTTACTTATGATGGATGTAGAAAATGTTTATAAAAACTATAAATGTGCATACTTGAGTGTGCTAGTTATCTTTCACCATGTGACAAAAGTCCACAACTCAAAGGCTCATGGCATTATGGGTCAGGAATCTGGGTGCCATTTGCCTAGTCCTCTGATCTAGTTTTTCTTGAAGGCTACAGTGAAGGCATATCTAGGGCTTGGACTCATCCGAAGGTTCAGCTGGGAAGGCTCTACTTCTAAACGCACATAACCTTGCAGAATTCAGTCCTTGAACTGCTGTACTGAGGCTCTCAGTTCCCAGAAGTTCCTCTGATTTCCTAAACACATGTCCAGTCTAGTCCACCAGCTTGTTTCACCAAGGTCAGTCAGCCGAAGAGTGAGAGGGGTTGCTAGTAAGACAGAAGTCACAACTTTTGTGGAAACAATTGCCACAGTCTTTTGGTTGGAAGCAAGTCCACTCTTAATCCTTACCAGGTTGGTTACACAGGTTGGAAGCAGAAGTATTTAAGAACTACCTTCACACTCTGTCCCCCTCAGTGAGTTAATAAATAACGAGTGCTGATATCAGGAATGAGTTTGATGGCTAGAAGCTTCTGATTTCAGAGGTTTTAGAGTGGGTAGTGGCGTCCTGTTGGTAAGATGGTTCATTCCTACATTTTAGTTGCCTGACTGTTGCAGGGTGTTTCACCACCATGTCTTTGTTGCCTCTCCCTGACAGTTATTTCTCTACCCTCACCTCAACCAGGTTAGAATTCACTCTCTGTTCTTGATGCTTGCCACCTAACCCCTCCTATAAAGCGCTAGTTCCCCATCAGGGCACTGATCACACTGTACTCGCCTGTGCATCTTCCTGGTTAGATTTCAAGCTCTGTGGTGACAGAGATCATATCCCTCTTATTCCCAGCTTCATCCCTAGTGCCTGGCACATCACAGCTTCTCACATATTGGCACAATGAATAAGTGATTCCAATTCCACATACTTCTTTTGCTTTTCAACAAGTGTAGCTCACTGAAGCTCAACTCTTTACTTATAATTTTTGCCTTCATATGACCTTTCATGTAAATGAATAGCATATTTGGGAAAATCCTTTTTGAAAGACCACGTGTCCTGATATTGGGTATGGAGCAGGGAGTTAGCGTTCACTAGGGACCTGAAGGAAGCCTCTTAGGGAAGTGCTACTGTACCCCGATTCGAGTGCTAACTTTTCTATAGGGTAAACAATGAAACGGTAACAACACTCAGTGTCTCTACTAAGTTTACTTTATCCCCCTCATCTCCCTGGGAAGCATGCAGTAGGAAGGGGAGTCTGAATAGTTCTATGAACTAATTTGGGTTTGAGTTTGGGTTTTCTATAGCTAGAATCTAGTGATCTAGTGGTGATAACTTTTTTCTTTTTAATTCCCTCTCCCCATTTTAAACTTTTGAAGTGATTTTTTTTTAAATATTCGGTTTTTCTGCATAGCTCAGTCTAAGTCTCAAATTCACTACATAATCCAACATGGCCTCCAACTTCCTGCCTCAGCCTCCTGAGTGCTGGGATTGCAGGTGTGTGCTACCATGCCAGGCTTGAAGCAATTTTGACTCAAATGAGTAAAAATTCAACTGGGAAACAAAATAATTCCTTCTAAAACAGAGCTCAACTTCAGCAAGGACAAAAAGAATAGAGATGTGTCAGGCTAATTTGCAAATCATGAATTTTATTTTGTTTTATATTACTTTCTTACATTGACCTCGGTTATCCTTTTGTTTACATCCATGTTGAA
This sequence comes from Castor canadensis, assembly GCF_047511655.1. Lineage (NCBI taxonomy): Eukaryota > Metazoa > Chordata > Mammalia > Rodentia > Castoridae > Castor > Castor canadensis. The sequence goes on from NC_133392.1 coordinate 6,292,517, forward strand.
TGACTCTAGTGATTTAGGAAAAACATTTGTATATACAAAATTTTGAAAACGTAACATGAAAGATTGTTGTTGATAAACTCTGGGTCATTTTAAAAGAACATTTCTTAGGATTGTACTCTATTTATTTTTATAATTCTCTTGGTGTTTACCATCAGTGCTTTGTAGAAATATCCTGAAAAAGAAGCCAGGGTTATGAAATATTGAAGTAGGTTATCAAAGGAATAATGAGATTTATGTTTTTGAATAGTTTTAGCATAAATAACAAGTGGGTGGCCTAATTAGTTATTGGCCTGGGAATGTGGACTGCAAGAAACTACTTAGGTTTCACAAATTAGCATGCCCATTTGTTTCCTGTTTATCCCGTCCAGTATGTGTGTGTGTGTGTGTGTGTGTGTGTATACCTGTTTATACATAGATACTCATTCATATGCATTTGTGTTCATGTAGAGATATCTGGGTTTGATTCCCTAATATTTTGTTAAGAATTTTATAAACACCACTCCTCTCAGACCAGCCTTTGTTAAGGATTTTATGCCTATGTTCAAATAATATATTGGTCTGTGATAATTTCCTTGTTATGTTCTTGTCTGGTTTGAGGTTCTATCATGAGGTTATACTGACTCCATCATAAGAGTTGGGGAGGTTTTCCCTCCTCTTCTGTTTATGAAAAAGTTACTGTAGATTGCTATTTCTTGAATGTCAGATAGCATTCATCACTGTCCCCATCTGGTGCCAGAGGAGCGAGTGGGGTATGTGTGTTGGGGGAAGGGTTCATTATTTAGTCAATTTCTCTGACAGATGTAAGGCTAGTCTTTCTCATTCTTATCAATTCTAGTAATTTGTGTTTATTAAAACTATGTCTGTCATCTAGGTTAACAAATTTATTGGCAGAAAGCTTTTCATGATATTTCTTACATTTACTGCCCACACTAACTAAAATGGTGTCCCCTCCTTCATTCCTGAAATTGGTAAGTCATGTTATTCTCACTTTTTCTTGCTAGCAATTTAATGTTATCATCAGTGTTTTCAGATGACCAACGTGAGTTTCAAAGTCTTGCTTGTTTTTACTTTGTGGATTACTGTGCTTTGCTGTTTCTTTCCTTCTATTTTGTCTGTGACTTGCTCTCTTAGCTGTTTTTAGTGGCTCCTGAGATGACTAACATAAACACTTCATTTTCTAGTATAACCATTTGGAAATGTAAATATACCTATGCGGTGCTCCTTTAGTTACATGTCACAGATTTCTATAGGCCATATTTATCATTAGTCCAAAGCATTAACAACTCCCTTCTGATTTTCCCTTGAGCCTTACCTGAGTTAGAAGTAGATTTCATTTCTGCATATTTGAAAAATGTTAAAGATATCCCTTGTTATTTCTAATTTCATTTTCTTATAATCAGCGTGCTCCTTGAGACTGTGATCTCTACATTTGTTGAGACTTATTTGTTTATGCCCCATCTTATGACTTACATCAGTGAGTATCCCGTGAGCTTTGAGAGAGATGTATATTCCACAGCTGTTAGGGTGCTGGTCTAAAATAGAATAGCTAAATCTTTATGAGCTTACCAAGCCTTTTGTTTACTATTTCTATCAATTATTAAAAAGTAGAACCATTGACTACAGTCTTTCTTCAGGTCTGACGGTTTCCTTCATGTATTTGAAACTCTTTTAAGGTTAACATACGTATCACTGAGAGAAGTTTTTTTTTTTTTTAATTTTTATTCATATGTGCATACAATGATTGGGTCATTTCTCCCCCCTGCCCCCACCCCCTCCCTTACTCCCCCCCGCCCCCTCCCTCATCCCCCCACTCCCTCAATACCCAGCAGAAACTATTTTGCCCTCATCTCTGATTTTGTTGAAGAGAGAGCAGTTCTTGAAGTCCACCTTGATATTAGTATACCCACCCTGACTTCTTATGCTTGGTTCATGTGAGTGGAGCATGGAGTATCTTCTTCCTTCTTTAAAAAAACAAACCAGATTTCAACATGTCTGTATTTATTCCTATGGTATATTTCTTATAAAACAGTATGTAGTTGGATTTGCATTTTAGTGCATTCTGAGGGTCTCTTGTCTTTTGACTGGAATATTTAACCCAATTACATTTAATTATTCATAAGGAGGGTGAAGTTTGTTATCTTGGTGTCTTTTATATTTGCCCAATATGCTTTTGTTTCTTTTCCTGTTTTCTTTTGGATTGAATGGTCTAAATGTTTTAGTTTTGTTGTTACGTTTTAGTGGTTGCCATTGCAATTACAATATTTATCTATAACATACAAAATTCTTTTTTTTTTCTGTTTCTTTCTTTTTTTTAATTGTTTTATTATTCATATGTGCATACAAAGCTTGGGTCATTTATCCCCCCTGCTCCCACCCCCTCCCTTACCACCCACTCTGCCCCCTTCCTCTCCCCCCACCCCCTCAATACCCAGCAGAAACTATTTTACCCTTATCTCTAATTTTGTTGAAGAGAGAGTATAAGCAATAATAGGAAGGACCAAGGGTTTTTGCTGGTTGAGATAAGGATAGCTATACAGGGAGTTGACTCACATTCATTTCCTGTGTGTGTGTGTTACCTTCTAGGTTAATTCTTTTTGATCTCACCTTTTCTCTAGTTCCTGGTCCCCTTCTCCTATTGGCCTCAGTTGCTTTTAAGGTATCTGCTTTAGTTTCTCTGCGTTAAGGGCAAAAAATGCTAGCTAATTTTTTAGGTGTCTTACCTATCCTCACCCCTCCCTTGTATGCTCTCGTTTTTATCATGTACTCAAAGTCCAATCCCCTTGTTGTGTTTGCCCTTGATCTAATGTCCACATATGAGGGAGAACATACGATTTTGGTCTTTTGGGCCAGGCTAACCTCACTCAGAATGATGGTCTACAATTCCATCCATTTACCAGCAAATGATGATATTTCATTCTACTTTATGGCTGCATGAAATTCCATTGTGTATAGACACCACATTTTCTTAATCCATTCGTCAGTGGTGGGGCATCTTGGCTGTTTCCATAACTTGGCTATTGTGAATAGTGCCGCAATAAACATGGGAGTGCAGGTGCCTCTGGAGTAACCTGAGTCACAGTCTTTTGGGTATATCCCCAGGAGTGGTATTGCTGGATCATATGGCAGGTCTATGTTCAGATTTTTAAGTAGCCTCCAAATTTTTTTTCCAGAGTGGTTGCATGAGCTTGCATTCCCACCAACAGTGTAAGAGGGTTCCTTTTTCCCCCTATCCTCGCCAACACCTGTTGTTGGTGGTGTTGCTGATGATGGCTATTCTAACAGGGGTGAGGTGGAATCTTAGTGTGGTTTTAATTTGCTTTTCCTTTATTGCTAGAGATGGTGAGCATTTTTTCATGTGTTTTTTTGCCATTTGAATTTCTTCTTTTGAGAAAGTTCTGTTTAGTTCACTTGCCCATTTCTTTATTGGTTCATTAGTTTTGGGAGAATTTAGTTTTTTAAGTTCCCTATATATTCTGGTTATCAGTCCTTTGTCTGATGTGTAGCTGGCAAATATTTTCTCCCACTCTGTGGGTGTTCTCTTCAGTTTAGAGACCATTTCTTTTGATGAACAGAAGCTTTTTAGCTTTATGAGGTCCCATTTATCTATGCTATCTCTTAGTTGCTGTGCTGCTGGGGTTTCGTTGAGAAAGTTCTTACCTATACCTACTAACTCCAGAGTATTTCCTACTCTTTCCTGTACCAACTTTAGAGTTTGGGGTCTGCTATTGAGATCCTTCATCCATTCTGAGTTCATATTGGTATAGGGTGATATACATGGATCTAGTTTCAGTTTTTTGCAGACTGCTAACCAGTTTTCCCAGCAGTTTTTGTTGAAGAGGCTGCTATTTCTCCATCGTATATTTTTAGCTCCTTTGTCAAAGGCAAGTTGGTTATAGTTGTGTGCCTTCATATCTGGGTCCTCTATTCTGTTCCACTGGTCTTCATGTCTGTTTTTGTGCCAGTACCATGCTGTTTTTATTGTTATTGTTTTGTAATATAGTTTGAAGTCAGGTATCGTGATACCTCCAGCATTGTTCTTTTGACTGAGTATTGCCTTGGCTATTCGTGGCCTCTTGTGTTTCCATATAAATTTCCTGGTAGATTTTTCAATCTCTTTAATGAATGTCATTGGAATTTTGATGGGAATTGCATTAAACATGTAGATTACTTTTGGGAGTATCGACATTTTTCTATGTTGATTCTACCAATCCATGAGTATGGGAGATCTCTCCACTTTCTATAGTCTTCCTCAATCTCTTTCTTCAGAAGTTTATAGTTTTCTGTATAGAGGTCGTTCACATATTTTGTTTGAATGACCTATCTATTGATGATAATGGGGTGTTAAAGTCTCCCACAACCACTGTGTTGGCGTTTATATATGCTTTTAGGTCTTTTGGGGTATGTTTGATGAAATTGGGTGCGTTGACATTGGGTGCATACTGGTTGATAATTATTATTTCCTTTTGGTCTATTTCCCCTTTTATTAGCATGGAATGTCCTTCTTTATCTCGTTTGATCAATGTAGGTTTGAAGTTTACTTTGTCAGAAATAAGAATTGCTACTCCTGCCTGTTTTTGGGGGCCATTGGCTTGGTAAATCTTCTTTCAGCCTTTCATCCTAAGCCTACGCTTTTTTCTGTCGGTGAGATGGGTGTCCTGTAAGCAACAAATTGTTGGATCTTCCTTTTTAATCCATTTTGTCAAACGGTGCCTTTTGATGGGTGAATTAAGTCCGTTAATATTAAGCGTTAGTACTGATAGGTGTGTGGTGATTCCTGTCATTTAGTTGTCTTAGTTGTTTGAAGGTTTGATTGTGTGTACCTAAGTTGAGGTTACTCTCTACTGTCTTGCTTTGTCTTTTCCTGTGGTTTGGTGCTGCCTGTCTTTTCATGGTTAAGTTGGGTTTCACTTTCTGTGTGCAGAATCTCTTGAAGAATCTTTTATAGTGGTGGCTTTGTGGTCACTTATTGCTTTAGTTTCTGCTTATCATGGAAGACTTTTATTGCTCCATCTATTTTGAATGATAGTTTTGCTGGGTAGAGTATCCTGGGGTTGAAGTTATTTTCATTCAGTGCCCGGAAGATCTCACCTCATGCTCTTCTTGCTTTTAATGTTTCTGTTGAGAAGTCTGCTGTGATTTTGATGTGTTTACCTTGTATGTTATTTGTTTTTTCTCTCTTACAGCCTTCAATATTCTTTCCCTAGTTTCTGAACTTGTTGTTTTAATGATGATATGTCGTGGGGTAGTTCTATTTTGATCTGGTCTGTTTGGTGTCCTGGAGGCCTCTTGCATCTGTATGGGAATATCTTTCTCTAGATTTGGGAAATTTTCCATTATTATTTTGTTGAATATATTACACATTCCCTTTTTGCACCTCTTCTCCTTCTTCGATGCCCATGATTCTCAAGTTTGGTCTTTTGATGGAGTCAGTGAGTTCTTGCATTTTCTTTTCACAGGTCTTGAGTTGTTTAATTAATAGTTCTTTGGTTTTTCCTTTAATTACCATTTCATCTTCAAGTTCTGAGATTCTGTCTTCTGTTTGTTCTATTCTGCTGGATTGGCCTTCCATTTTGCTTTGCAGTTCTGTTTTGTTCTTTTTTCTGAGGTTTTCCATATCCTGGGTGGTTTCCTCTTTAATGTTGTCTATTTTTGTCCTGAGTTCATTTATCTGTTTATTCATTGTGTTCTCTCTTTCACTCTGGTGTTTATACAGTGCTTCTATGGTTTCCTTTATTTCTTCTTTTGCTTTTTCAAATTCTCTATTTTTGTTGTCTTGGAATTTCTTGAGTGTCTCCTGTACATTTTGGTCGACCCTATCCAGTATCATCTCTATAAAATTCTCATTGAGTACTTGTAGTATGTCTTCTTTTAAATTATTCTTGTGGGCTTCATTGGGTCCTTTGGCGTAGTTTATCTTCATTTTGTTGGAGTCTGGATCTGAGTATCTGTTTTCTTCATTCCCCTCTGGTTCCTGTACTAATTTTTTGCTGTGGGGAAACTGGTTTCCCTGTTTTTCTGTCTTCCCGTCATTGTCTTTGGTGTTGTTACTGTCCCTGTACTGTGCAATTAAGTATTCTCTAGCTTGTAATAATAACAATGGTAATATTTAGAATGGAAGGGTGAGCTGAGATGGAAAGCAAGAAGTTAAGGAAAAGGCAAAAACAAATACACAGACAAGAAGGAGAAAACAGAACAGGGTATCAGAGAAGAAAGTTTCAAACGTATAAATAGGGAGCATTAGTGTACTAATTGACAGTAAGCTGAACAGACATTAGAGAGACAGAGTATTGAAAATAAAAAATAAAAAGAATAAAGATAATAAAAATAAAAAATAAGTAAATGAAAGAAATATATATATAAATAAAATAAAACAAAATGAAAAATAGAAAAAAAAAAAAAACTCCAAGTTCAAATGCAATGAAGTTTCAGTCTTAATAATTTGGGTGTCCGTCTCAGTCTCCAATCCTGGAGATGGTGCCTCAGATATTGTCCTGTAGTTGTCTCATCAAAGGGGACGCATAAAGTAGAACAAAACTGCACAAAAAAACCCCACAAAAAAAAACCCCACAAATTGTCCCAAGTTCAAATGCAATACAGTTTCAGTAAGTTTTTCAGTATGCAGGTGTAGTTCAGTTGTTTTCTCATCAATGTTAGGGAGAAAAAGAAAAAAAAAGTCTAGCGACAGTTCTGAGAATGGGTATCTGAGGCTGTGGCTTGCCTGCCTGCTGCTGTCAGCCTGCTGTTGCTGGAGGCGTTATTTATGCAGATCTCAGGGGTAAGCTTAACACTCACCTGGCCCCAAAAGCTTTGTTTACTCAGAGTTCTCCTGTGTTCGAGCCTCTGCTACAAGCTTTCCTCTTTCCAAGCACACTGGGGGAAGTGACACTGCACCCACTTTCTTAGGCCTGTGTGTTTGTTTACAGTTCACGTGGGAAGTGGGTCTTCCCTCCTCTCCTGTGGAGTTTTCCTTCCTCCGCCACTCTCACAGGCTTTCCTGCTCCTGGTTACTGGGCGCGTGCCCCGCCCCCGCTCCTGCTGGAGCCTCTCCGGCTGGCCTGGCTTGTTTATTTACAGTCCCGGGAAGGGTTCCCTTCGCCCAATCTTGGGTGCTTAGTGCACCCCACCCTCTTTCCCGTGTGTCTTTATTGTTCTAATTGCTTATTACTCAGTTTCTCTTTTTTCCCCAGGTGGAGGTTGGTCTGTCCAGGGAGCTATGCTGTTCTGGCCCAGGGTTGTCTGTGGGAGTACTGCAGTACCGCTAAGCTCACCTTGTCCACGTCTTCCCAAGCTGTCTGGGTGCGGGTGTCTGGTGGCGTGTGGGAGCCCTCCTTGTTTCTCCATTTAACATGAAGTGGAGATGCTCTGCGCCGGCTGGAGGTGTGGCGGGGTCAAAGTTTTGCCTCTTCTTGGTAGTTTTGCCTGCAAGGTGTGTCTCCAGTGTCTCTCCAAGATTTCACTATAGGAGGCACGTTTTCTGCTTCCTCCCTCTAGCCACCATCTTGATGTCTCTCATACAAAATTCTTGAAAAGAGCATGCTGTGAGATCCAGAAAGACTGCATGAAGTTAATGTGGAACTAGTGTTTGTTTATCTCTAGTAATTTTATACTTTTTCTTCTATTGAAGTCATTCATCCATTTAGCATTTATTTTGATACAGTGTGAGAACAGGAATCCATTTTCTTTTCATACAGCTATTCAGTTGTGACCATTGTTCTGTTTCAATGATTGAACATAATATCTTGTATATATACTAAAATTTCACACATATTTGAGTCAGTTTTCTCACGTTCTCTTGCTTCTGTTGTTCTGTCTCCATTGCTACTTGATAACTCTCATATCTGGCAGATCTAAACTCCTTACATTATTCTTTCAGAGTCTGTTTATACATTCTTGACTATTTTCCACATAAATTTTAGAGTCCAAAAAAAATCACAATACACGTGAGCAGGACTGCATCAAAATCACAGGTGAATTCCGAGAGGAGTGAGCACCTTTTAAAAATTTGTCTTCATATTGTAACTTGACTTCTGAAGCTTGTGATTACTTAGGTTCTTCCCAGACTGTGACCCTGACACTGTTCATTAGTGGTATTGTTGTTACCAACTCTTCTCATCTTTTTTTCTTTTTTAACAGTTTTCTAGTTTCAAATATTTTAATTTGCATTTCAAACTTGTTGGAGTGTTAAAAGTTTACTTAAGCCACAGTTCCCTTCTCTTCTTAGGTTCAGAACTAATCCATTCCTGAGGAGGCCGTGTTGGAGATTACACATCGGTCATTAAAGTCTGCTGTCTGTTCTTCATGTGTGTGTGGAGGGGAGGGTGTACTTGAGTTTGAGCTCAGGGTTTTGCATTTGCTAGGCAGGTGCTGTACCACTTGATCTACACATCCAGCCGTGGTTGGGCCTCTGCGTTCATATAGGATCCACATCTGCAGATTCAACAACTGTGACTCAAAACTATTTGGAAAAAAATTATATCTGTACTGAATATGTGCAGCCTTTTTTCCGTGTCATACTCCCTAAATAACCTAGTATAGCAACTATTTACATGGTATTAGATATTATAAGTGATCTAGAGATGATTAAGAGTATGCAGGAAGTCATGTGTGGATTCCATGCAAATGCTATACTATTTTATATAAGGGAGTTAATAATCTACGGATTTTGGTGTCTTTGGAGAGTGCTGGAGACAGTCCCTCAAGTACACAAAGGGACAACTGTACCAAAAAGCTGATTGGAAAATTTGCTTTAGGTCCTTGAGAAAGTTGGCATGCTGCTACTTTACTGCCCAGTAAAATGAGAGTGGCCAGTCCTGCTGGACAATTCTGATAGTTTGGAATCTTGCCGAACAGGATCACATCCTTCACCCTATGGTGTAGGGCACACCAGAGTAGATGTGCTGTAAACAGATTGGAGAAGAGGGAGAGCCAGAGGGATCTCCTAGATCCCTCCCAATGCCCCGTTCCTTCTCCCAGAGTCTTCAATGCTATGCATTGCTGTTCCTTCCCTGGGAGTTGAGGAAGAGGGGAGGAGCCAGGGGGGCATTGCTCTATTGGAAGTTCGCACACAGAGAAACAAAGATGAGGGAGGGAGGTGGAGAAGTTGGGGGGTGGAGAGTCTCTTTAAATACTAAAATGGTTGAGCACCCCCACTTTTTTTTTTTAAATCAACTTGTGATTCTTGATCTTTGAATTGTCAGTGAATTTCTTTCAGTCACTTTGTTTTTGAGGTACTTATCTTTTCTTGGTTGATTTATTAAGAGCTGCTCACATATTATGGTACTGCCCTTCTGTGAGCCATGATTTTGCATGAATCATGTCCATTTCCTACTCCTCGTTTCAGGTGGTTTTTTCTTGTCTTGTCATTATAATGGGATCCAATTTTCAATTTTATTTCAGTAATAGTATTTTCTTATATTGATTTTCACACTCAAGTTCTGGGACTAGTCTGGTTATTAAAATCTCTTGTTGGTTTTAGTAAATGTTTAGTTGACTTTCTTGGGGTTCCTAGGTAACTAATCATATCACCTATAAATTGTTTCCTCTTCTAACATTTATTTCTCAGAGTTTTTATTGCTTTATAATAGTGTCTCAAACATATAGAACAGTTTTTTAAAATGTGTGCAAATGGTAGGAATCTGTCTTGTTTTGGTTTTTAATGTGAAGAATCTGAATGTCTCACCATTGATTGTAGAGTTGACTGTTGATTTAAGATGCAAGTTCATTATTATAAGGACAGATCTATTTCTAGTGTTTGAAATAATCAGTATTGAACATTAAACTATGCTGTTTTTTAGATATATACTGAAGTTTCCTATCTTTCTCTCTCTGTAAATGCTTTGACCTACTAATACAAATATTCATCATCTCATGAATATTGATACTTGTCATGTATTGATGTGACTAGTCATTGATAGATAAGTGGATATAATTATATCAAAATAATCTAGAGATTACTTTGCATTTTTGGTACATATAGCCTACATAACACAGTGTTAATGTATATATAATTTGCTTGGTATGCTGCTGAATTTAATTTCCAAGACTTTGAATTCTGGTTTTTTCACACCTGTATTAAAGGTAAAGAACTTTTGTAAATCAATTGTGTATTGATACAAACTCTGTGGCTTCAAACAGTCAAATGTGTCTTTAACTCAAGGGTCAGGGATTTAGATCAAGCAGTTCTAGTTTCTGGCATTGTAGGGGCCACCGACCATTGACAAGAGGACTGGGCTCTTCTCCCCATGACTTGTCCATTCCTCCCACAGGGCAGCCCAGGCCTGGTTGCATGAATGGTGGAGGTGTCAAAACAAGTATGTTCTCACAGGCAAGCCCATTTAAGGCTCCTACTTGGGTCTTACCTGCACACATCCCACTGACGTGTTGGGGAGCCAAACTCAAAATCAGGGATGGGGAAGTTGGCTTCACCACTTGAGAGGACTGCAATGCCACATCCCAGCCCTGAAGCAGGGGCTCTTTGGCTCTGGGATGGAGGTAGAGGTAATATCAGGGTCATTCTAGCAACTGGCCATAATCCTGAAGTTTCTTTTGTCCTGTCTTTTGACTCCATGTGTGTTTTTTAGAATAGTAAAAGTTATAGGACAATAATCTATATTTGGGGGTTTTAAAATCTCTCCCTTAAAATTATCTTCGTGAGACCTAAGGCTTTATAAAGTTTTCAATTTTTTACATGCTCTGTGGTTTTGCTACTTCTTATTGAGTTGATTTTGCCAACTTGGCCTTTCGTGGAAAAATCCTTTATTGTATCCATGTTTGCAGATTCATTAGTATAAAAAATGTGTAATGCTGCATTATAATTTAATTTTTATAGCTATAATTATACCCATTTCTCTTTACTATTAGAAATTGACAAATTATGTTTGTATATATTTATGGGGTACAAAATGATGTTATATTTTATACTTGCATTTATTTGTAGAGTATAAAATGATATATTTGTGAATACAATGTGGAATGATTAAAAATAGCTAATTAACATATCCATCACCTCCAATATTTATAATTGTTTTGTGGTGAGAACATTTGAAAAGTTTCTCTTAGACATTTTAAAATGTACAATACACTATTATCAGTCAGATTTTGAAATGTACAATTCACTGTTGTCTAGTGCTGTGCAACAGATCTCAAAATAAAACAATTTATTCTGGCACCTGAGGCTTTGCATACTTGGACCAATATTTCCCCATTACCCTACCACCAAGCCTCTGTTCTACTCGTGTAATTGTTTTTTTATTACACTTATAAGTGAGAGCATGTGGTAATTGTCTTTCTGTGCCCATCTTATTTCACTTAGCATACTGTTCTCTAATTTCACCCATTTGCTACAAATAACAGAATTTATTTTTTTAAAGACTGAATAGTATTCCACTGTGTATACATAACACGTTTTCTGCATTCATTCACTATTAATAGACACTTAGTTCTGTAATGTGACCACTGTGAATATTGCTGCAATGAACATGGGAGTGCAGACATCTCTTTGACATACTGACTTCAGTTTTTGGGAGTAAGTGCTCAGAAGTAGGATTGTTGAATCATATGATAAGTCTATTTTTTTAGTTTCTTGAAGAATCCCTATAGAATTTCCCATAATGGCTCTACTACTTTATGTTCCCAGCAACAGTGTACGGGGGTTCTGTTTTGCCTCATCTTTGCCAATACTTTTGTTCACTTTTGTCTTTTTGATAACAGCCTTTCTGACAGGTGTAAGGTGACCTCCCTGCAGTTTTAATTTGCATTTCCCTAATGATTAGCAATGTCAAACATTTTTTTCTTTTACCTGTTGGTGATTTGTCTTTTGAAAAATGTCTCTTCACTTTCCTTGCCCATTTTTTTTAATAGTCAGGCTAGTTTCTTTATATACAGTTGAATTTCTGATTTATTTCAGATAGTAACCCCTTTTTGGATGATTTGGAAATATTTTCCTATGTTTTATAGAAGCCTTTTCATTTGAAGTCATATCATTAGTCTATTTTTGCCTTTATTACCTCCTCTTTCAGGGCAAATCTAAAAGTATCATTGATCAGACCAATGCCATGTAGATTTTAAATTATGTTTTCTTTTAGTAGTTTAGCACTTTATGGCATTATCCTAAATTTTTTTATCTACCTTGAGTTGATTGTTTTGTGTATTGTGTCAGATAAGGGTCCAGTTTCATTCTTTTGGATATAGATATTCAGTTTTTCCAACATCATCCCATTGTGTGTTCTTAACACCGATGACAAAACTCAGATGTCTGTAATGTAGAAGTTCATTGCTTCACTCGCTATTAAAATGGTTGATGTGTTTATTTTTATGCAAATATGATGCCATTTTAATTGCAATCATTTTGCAATGCAGTTTGAAATCTAGTACTGACTCTGGCTTTGTTCTTTTTGCTCTCGATTGCCTTGGATATTTAGGTAATTGTGAACAAAATCACATATTTGTGGTTCCAAATGAAATTTAGGATTTTTTTCCTATTTCTCTGAAAAACAACATTGAAATTTTGATGGGAGTTGCATTGAATTTGTAGATCACTTTGAGTGATATGGATACTTTAACAAAATTTGTTTTTCTGATCTATGAACATAGGATATTTTTTGTTTGTTTGTATCTTCGAGTTTTTTCATTAACAATTTATAGTTGTAGTCCTGTCAGTCCTTCACTTTAGTGGTTACATTTATTCCCACATATTTTTGTAGTTACAGGAATGGGATTGCTCTCTTGTTTTCTTTTTCAGATAATTCATTGTTAGTTTATAGAAATGCTAATGGATTTTGTGTGGTGATTTGGTATTCTGCAGTTTTATTGTATTTATTCCAGCAGGTTTTTTGGTGGCATCTGTAGGGTTGTCTCCATGTAAGATCATGTCATCTCACTTCTTTTCCTACTTGGATGCATTTTATGTATTTATTTTGCAGAATTGCTATAACAAAGACTTCTACTACCAAGTTCAACAGAAGTGGGTAGAGGAGGCACCCTTGTCCTGTCCTAGATTTTAGAGAAATGACTTTCAGTTGTTCACATTGAATATGATGTTACCTGGGGCATCATATATGGCTTTTATTATGTTGAGGTATATTCATTCCTCATCTAATTTGTTGAGCATTTTATTACGACAGTATATTGAATTTTGTCAAAGGCTTTTTCTGTGTCTCACAAGATGATCATGTGGTTTTGACCTTCATTTTGTTAATGTGAATCGTGTTTATTGTTATATATGGTGAACCATCCTTGCATCCCAGGGATAAATTGTACTTGATCACGACGAAAAATTCTTTTAATGCATTATTGAATTAGATTTGCTAGTATTTTGGAAAGGCTTTCTGCATCTGTGTTCATCAAGGATTTTATCTTGGGCTGGCCTTTGTGTCAGGGTAATACTGGCCTGATAAAATGTCTTTGGATGCCCCCCCCCCCACCAACGCTCCGCCACACACACACACACTTCGTTTTTTTAGAACAGTGTGTGAAGGATCGGTATTTGTTATTTTTAAAAATACTTTGTAGATTTAGGACTGAAGTCATCAGGTCCTGGGTTTTTCTTCAATGAGGGCTTTTTTTTTTTTAATTACTGATTCAGTCTCCATACTTAGGCTTTGTCTGGGAAAGTTTCTGTTTGTTCCTCATTTCTGAAAGACAGCTTTGCCCCATGAGTGTTATTGATTGGCAACACATTTTCCTCCAGCAGTTTGCAAATATCATGCCTTCCCTTGCTGAAGAATCCTGCTGTGAAATCCACTAGCAGCCATGTCAGCGCTCCTTTGTATACAGCAAGCTTCTCATCCCTTCCTGTTCTCAGGAGCTTTTCTTTATAATTGACACTTGACTGTTTGATTCCTAGGTGTCTTGGTGAACTCTTCTTTGGATTGTATTTGATTGATAACCTCTGAAATTCCTGTACCTAAATGTTTAACTCTTTCCCCAGATTAGAGAAGTTTTCAGCCATTCATTCCTTAAATATGTTTTCTGGCTCTTCTTTTTTTCTGTCTTCTCCTCTGTAACTCCTGTTCTACAAATATTAGGTCATTTAATGGTGTTCCATTAATCTCATAGTCTTTCTTCTTTTAAATCCTTCTTTCTTTTTACTGCTCTATTTGCATAATTTCAAACTCACTGATTCTTTAGCTTGAGTAAGCCCACTATTGGGGCTTTCTGTTGCATTTTTCAGTTTAGCCACTGTGGTCTTCATCCCTAGGATTTGCATTTTTAATTTTTTCTGTTTTTGTTAAAATTCTTGCTTTATTCACATATTATCTTCCAGATTCATTTAAATTTTTATCCTCCTCCCTTTTGTTTTAGTTCACTGAAATCCCTTAAGAGAATCATTCTAAATTCATTATCTGATTTTCATAAATCTTTATCTCTTTATGGTTCATTGTTAGAATTTTGCTAGCTTATTTTGTAGGCGTCATAATTTCCTGAATCCTTGTATTCTTTGCTTCCATGTGTTGGCGTCTGCACATTTGAGCAGACAGCTATCTCTTGTGGCTTTTGTGTGTATTCTTTGGCAAGGCAGGCAAACCTTCACTCTTAAATCAGGCCCATGATTGTGGATGGGCAGGCAGAACTTATTTTCAGGTTCTCTAGATGACTGGGCTACTCTCTTTGCTCTACGTTTAGGTCAGGCATCTGGCTGGGCTCTTCCACCTGACAAAACCTCTTGTTGAGCTCTAAAACTAAGTAGTGCTTCTGGTTTATCACTGCAATTACCTTTGGACTAGGGTCTTGGCCATGTGGTACTGCTATCTGAGTTCTGCATTTGCATAGGGTTACAGTAAGGTCCCTCAAGTATAGGTAGAATTATTATGTGTGGTGGACAGGACCAGTTGCAATGCTCAGTAGAAATGTATGGTTGAAGATTGCCTCCCTACCTAGGCAGGGACTTAGTGTAGTCTTTGAGGATGAACTGAGTGATATTTACATTTCTGGTTATAGCAGAACTAACCATAACGTGGTGGCAGGCAACTCTCTCCCTAGGTGAAGCCTTAATGTAGGGTCTGAGGCAATTCCTGGAGGTTGGCCATCTAGAGAGTCAAGCCAGGTACAATTTCCTGCCACTTTTGGGAGTGACCAGCTTTGGCTTTGCTATGCTGTTAGCTGGTACCTCTGATTGGTCACCACCATGCGCCATCACCAAGATGGGTGTGCAGGAATCTGGAGGCTCTGCCCTCTTACTTTCTTACTATCTGACCTCAAATGGTGAATCCCTGCTGTTACCCACTGTGCTCATTATGTGGTCAGACTGGGGAGGGCCTCTGGGACGCATCTTGGAATGTCACAGAAGCTAGATCTCTGCCTCTGGTTCTCCCTTCCCACTGCAAAAACCACGCACCCTGGGGAATCCTCTCTGTGTGGTGCTGACTTTGGGGAAGGAGAGAGGGAATGCAGTCAAAGTGAGACTGTCCTCCTATCCTTGCAAGGGAGTCTTTATTCATATCTGTGGTCAGCAGGTGTCTCAGTCCTGTTTCCAAGCTTTGGTGTCTTTGCCAAAGTCTTCTTGTGTGCAGATTGTTGCTAGCTGGACTTTCTGTGGGAGGTAGTGAAGCTCGGTATCTCTTTCTGCCATCTTTGTCCATTTCTCTTTATTTTTAACTTACTTTTATCTTTCTTTGGAATTACTAGATGTTTAATATATATTTAGTCTGTCAGAGAATTAAGTTTTAGTTTTATTAATAAAATCTACTTTCATTTATAGCTTCTAATTTAGTAATTACTATTTATATTAACTCCTTCCTCTTAATTTCATCCTTCTGTTTTTTTTTCTAGTTGAATACTCTGTTCATATTTCTTGATAATAAAAGCATCTTAAACTGTATGTTTGTCTTAGTAAATTTTTGGTTCCATTTCATGTATTTTGATGTGTAAATTCTTCAGACAGATTTAATTTTTTTCTATCTTTAAATGTTTTCATTTTCTGTGAGGAATTTCTGTTTTAAAATTGACATAAGAACTCTTAAGGGATAGACTTTCTGGGAACGACTATGAATCCTATGATGTAAGATTTAATGTAAATATATGAAAAACTTCTATCTCCCTATTTTGTCACCCTTTCAAAACAAAATGGTTACTGAGAATTTCGGTGGACTGAATGGATTTTCTGAGTATTTATTCTGCCCTCTCCATCTCTTTTGGCAGTGAATATACAAAATCTTGCTGTGGCAAAGCCCATGACATTCTCTAGAAGACTTGGATCTTCAGCAGTACTTTTCCTCCCTGAAGTTTGCTCCCCAGACTTAGTTTTGAATGCCAGTTTGTTCTCAACATTATTTCTCCATTTAAATTGCACTTTTAATAATTAATGATTAAAAATTTAGTTAAAATTTAAATGTCTTTTTTGTTTTCATGTATACTTGCCAGTAAGGGATCCATAGAATGAAAATAGGAATGACAGAATTTTAGAAATACAGCAGACAGTAGACATGCACACAGTCTTATGGTTACCAGCCTTTCCCCATTGCCTCACAAATGTTCATGGAGTACCTACCATGTGCCACACTGCGCGTGGTCATTGCTGGATTTCTTCCTTTTCTCTCCTTCTAGAACATAGTTATTTGAAAACTTGGTGGAAGGCAGGAGCCAACTGCCTTACACACATGAGTATTGTTGTGAGATATTTTTGAGGACTTTTACCACAATAAAAATGACTTCTGGAACCACAATAGTATGTTTTTGGACCCCAAAGTTTTTCAAGGACAATCTCTACATCTGCTATTACTTTTCAGATGAGGAAAGCAAGGCTGGAGAGGACAAATGATTTGTCCAAAAACAGATACTGAGCTAGAGAGTGAATAGGAGTTCCTGGGGTCATAGAAGAAGTCTCAGCAGAAAAATAAGTCTAAGTAAATAAATGCAATTATATTTCCCTTTCAAAACAGTCTTTTTCCAATATAAATGCATTGTAAATCATCTCAAATTCACCTTGGTTAACTTCCTTCCATAGAACATTTGGGAGCATGGAATTTGTTGCACACGTGGTTTCCCTGGCCAGCTTAAGACACGATCTTACAGACTTGTGACAGGGGCCTCCTCCCTGGGACTCCTGCTTTCCAAAGTAAGGGCATCTGGAATTCTACAATTGACTTTTTTGTGCCAGAGCAGTCAATTGGTTATAGAAAGGCGTTTTCCTTTCTCTTTAGGGATTATGGCGGGTTCATTGTGGGATCTTCCAAAGGTATATGAGCAGGACTAGGCTGGACCTGGATCCCATTAGCTCTTTCTGTTCACAAACAGTGCTTAGCATTGCAGGAGTCATAAATCTTTTTTTTAATTTTCCTACCAGCAGCCCTCATATCACTCAGCTCTCTCATAAACAAGTTGAGGGACTCTGCAAATGCAATAAAATGGAAAAAATGACAAACTGATGCAAATACAGTATCTGCTGTGTTTTATCACTGAGTACCTCTTTGTGCTGGTGGCTGTCCTGGCCCTGAATGCTGCCTCTGCACACCTGTGGCTGGTAACCTCTCCCTCAGAAAGCCTCCTGGCCCATTGCCCTCTTATCTCCTCCCCACTTCCTTACTCCTGGCTGTGATAGCCGAT
Source organism: Castor canadensis (assembly GCF_047511655.1). Classification (NCBI taxonomy): domain Eukaryota; kingdom Metazoa; phylum Chordata; class Mammalia; order Rodentia; family Castoridae; genus Castor; species Castor canadensis. The sequence goes on from NC_133392.1 coordinate 6,310,058, forward strand.
GTCCCCAGTGCTCCGCCATCTTTGTTTGACACTATTGTCTTCTGTGAAATCTTTCAGAGGCGTTTGACCTTTGTTCACTGCAAGGGCCTGGTACACAGTAAGTGCTCAATAAAAGCCACCAGCAGGTTTTATAATGATCTCAAGTTTGTAAGCTCATTGATATTGACTTCATGTCTTGGACACCTCCACTCTTCAGATATTGCAGCCATTTGAGACTATGGAGTGAGTGGTCATTCTTCTTGAATCTGTGGGCTTCATTTGGCAGGTAGGAGGAGTTCAGCTGTCCCATGGGTAGAGGAATGGGGACTCTGGAGCAGTGGAGAGAAGCTTGCTCTGATCACAATGGGGAATAAGTGGAAAACACTCATAGCAAGAGCAGCTTTAGGGCCTTGATTTCAGGGTTGGCTTAAAGGCCCGGGTCTCATTGTCTACCAAATGGCCTGCATTGAAACTATTCCCTGGGAGCTCATGATGAATGCAATGATACCCCCAATCTGAATCAGAATTGCACCTCTGCCATGATTTTGAGACTTAGCTTGTTTAACCAGGTCCTTAAGTAATTATACATATGGCAGCAGTGACCAGCTGTGGTCTGAACAGTCCATGCAGTACCGAGTTCCCCAATGTTATCTGAGAACTACTTTCAAGATTTTTTTTAGATAGTGTGTCACCTGTGCTGTTTTTCATAATTTATCTTAAAATTTCCTTTGTCAATTTACACATTTTCTTTAAATTTATTTAAGAAGGAAGTTGTACTTCCACATTATAAATAGAAGGTCAGGATCACTTGACATAAATGCTATTAAAATAAATCAAAGGAAAGCCAAACAATGCTATTAAATTCTAGACAATCATGTCTGCTCATATCCTTGGGTAGAGCCCTGTTTCTTTTGTGAAAAAAGGACAGATGGCCAGTGGCTGTGGAAGTTTTCAGCATGTTACACCAAACAGATTTTGTCCTAAGTAAAAGGCTTGAGAGGGAACTGTAAAGGAAACCTTTCCTTAACCTTATGTTTTGTCTCAGTCTACCTAAATGCATCTAGCATCCCGCTAGCTGCGTGGGTCTGGCCCTTTGAAGGATGCTAACAAATGTCGGGGCCCAAGTCCCTCAATGCAGACCCCAGAGTGACTCCCTGAGATAGAAGGGAGGAGGCCAGTGTCCCCCAGTGACCTGAGCACTGTCATGGTCTACTCCTTGGTGTGAGTCCAAAGGCTGCAGAGGACTTGGTGCTAGAAATGGGGAGGGGAGGATGTGGGGAAAGCAGGGTACAGGAGGTGCATTGTGTTAATGAGGAGGTTGGGTCATCAGTCAACCATAGATTATTGTCATTCATTTCATGTGTCCCTCTCCATTACATCCATTCAGTGCATTGCTTCAGCATGTTACAGGTCCAAGGTGTGAGCTCTGACAAGGGGAGAGCTCCTGGTCTCCTGAGGCTGCTGTGCCCCACCTCCACTAGAATGAGGTGGATAATCCCATCCCAGCGAGAAATGATGTATTTGGGAAGTACACTGTAAATTCCTGGAAGACATCGATACAAGACTGCCATATACAACATAGGCAAAACCACACAAAATCCTCTAGGAGACAAGAAGAGTTGGATTCTGGGACAGGAACTTCCTAGAATGTTGGTGACAGTATCAAGCAAAGTGTGTCTCTTTGTGGTTGAGGACACTAAGGTGGCTGTCACTGTCTCTTGGACTAAATTCCTCTCCACCCCCTTCCCTTCCTCAAGTTCAGCCTTCTAGAGAGCTTGCTTCTACTCAGGCTTGGCCGCCCCTGTGTGGTATGTGTGTTTTTGAGATGAGAGTTTCCCTCCATGTGGCTCTGATTTATGCTGATACTGTCAAGTTGAAAAATATAAGCTGTATGATTTCCACAGAAAATCAATGTGACAATTTCTTTGCTCCCCACCCAGCTCTTCTCATGAAAAGTAATCTTGAGGACACACTGGAAACGTTAGTGGAATTATAGTCCATGCCAGTGCATGGACCCTGCTTTCTTTTAGCTGTTTCAGTTTTTCCACTGTCTTCTTGGGAACAAGGAGGGTATTGAAATATTTACAAGAACATCATTGGCCAACCAGTGGTGAATATCGCCTGCTCTCCAATAGCCATGTCTAGGCACTGTCACATAGTTGGAGGAAAAATGGGAAAGAGGCAGAAAGTCTACAGATAGGTGGCTTTTTTGACACTCAAGACAAAATATCTATATTTCAGCATTTCAATTTTCATCTAGACATTTGTCTAACAGGGAAAGCTACTTAGAAGAGCAGCCAGAATAGCTGAGTGCGTTTGCATACAGAGAAATATGTTTTGTGACTTTTTCTATGGTTGAATAGCAAAGGTGAACATAACAGTGTGTGCCTTGTTAAAGGTTTGACGTTGGGTTTTCCTTGATGGTAGAGATACTCAGTTGTTGAGGATGTAAGGGACTCGTGAGGCTTATTAAAATATGAGCTGCCACTCGTGGTAATTGCAGTCTAAAGTTGGAGCTTTAGAAGGAGCTTCCTCTTTGTATAAGGAATTATGCAAATATTTGGCTTGTAGAGGGTATATCTGGATTCTTGTCCTTTATTTTATAACAATTGCATACTTAAACAGGCATCTTTGGCAGCAACCCCCTCATAAACTTATCTTTCTTTAACATATTTTAAAAGCAAATAATTTTGGTATTGTGGTCTGCTGCAGACATCATTTGTAGTATAGCCAGGATATTATTTGAGAACTGCAAAGCTCTGTAGGTATTACATCTGTATATAAACCATGTGTTAGAAAGATATAAATTCAGTTTTGTAATATTTGTTAGACTGCTCTTGGCTTTCAATCCGTGCCAAACATGTGCTTTGGTGACAGATGGAGTCATGTGAGCCCTGAATGAAACACTATTGTGTGTAGACTGTTGTCTTCCAACAGTAGGGTTGGAGAGGCTGGAAGATTAAAGAGAATTGGGTTGCTAAGAGGTGTGTTTTTCACTGAGTGTAACATCCTTTCTCTCTCCCTCACACGTTACCAGCTTATGAGGATCTCAAATTCCGTGTCAAAAAATATTATTAATTTGCATTGTGAATTGGTGCAGAGGAATTAAGTTTAAGGCACTCTCATGTTAACTTTACATTTTGAAATTAATATATTTTTCTAAGGAATTACTGAAGGATTTTGGTTTTGTAGGCCTATGAACTATTCAAGGAAGGCTGGATCAGCACCCACATTGCTCGCTGTCATTCTTAGTTCCCCATAAATCCCAACCAAGCCACAGGAGTTCCTACTTCTGAGTGTCCAACAGGTGGAAAGAGGGATGAGACATGCCCCTGCTATTGCCTTTTAGAATTCCAAATATAGGTCCCCATAAAAATGCATGGGGCTTCAAGTCTAAACCTGTTACCTGAGTTAGAACTCATAGTGCATTTTTAAAAATGAAGTGTTCTAAATTGATGGCACAAGAGTCAACTACATTATGAGTTAATAAGCATTTGAGAATCAGCCTTCAAGAACTTACTTGGCCTATAGAAAATACCTTTCAAAACTCCAGTCATCAACCTGTGCCTTTTGGTGCGCTTGCTGGGGTGTAGCTCTCCCTTGGCTGCTGTGGCAGGTGTGCACTGGTGAATAGGGAAGGAAATGACAGGTTACCATGGTGACACTCTCTATTATGGCTCCTTAGTCCCCTGCTCTGATCTTAATTTGGCTCTCGAAGGAAGCTTTCCTGCTGGGCACATAATGAGTGAAATGTTTTAGACAAGGACTCCAGTTGACATGGCAGTTCTTTCTCATTAAAAAAAAATCAGTAAATTGGAATTCCGCTCATAAATAAGACACATGTGGATTTGGTTCTAGGCATCAACCTGCAAATGCAGATATTCCTGGGTGAGCTAAGAGTGAGTCACCTGTCAGAACTTTGAAGAACAAAGAACAAGCCCTGGGCCCCCACCTGTATCATCATGACCACAGTCAGGCCACAGAAACTTTCATTTTTTTGGATAGTATTTCACTGAACAAATGGTTATCTACATCTGGAGATAATAGGGCAGGGGATTTGAAGGACAAGGCTTCTATCTCTTGTTATGGCCAGTTTCGATTGGAGGGTTGGAGAGTGGGGTGGTGGAGATAGACAAAAGAATGAATAAAAAAATCAAGTTAGATAGTGGTAAGTTCCAAAAAAGAACGAAACAGGGTGATAGGTTAGAGAGAAACTTGGGCTGGGAGGAAGGATGTAGAATTAGGGCAGCCTCTGTAAGGGGCAACATTCAAGCTAAGTCTTGAATAATGAAGTTTGGGGGCCTCTTGAAAGTTTGAGAATAGACTCTTCTCAGCAGAGGGAATAGCAAATACAGAGGACATGAGGTGGGATGTAGCTGGGCATCTAAAGGGGTCACTGGGTGATCAGCGTGGCCACAGTACAGTAAGCAAGACGACACTATCCGGAGATGACGTTCCAGAACTTGCAGGACCCAGGGAGGAATTTGAATTTTGTTATGAATATCTCCCGGTCAGAGTGATTTGTGTAGTAATTGCTCAGCTGGTATTCACCATTGTAATCAGCAAACATTTATTGGTTATATAATCCATGCTCAACCCCTCATTTTTACTTTATGGAAAGTTCTTGTCAGTTTTTCTCCAAGCTTCTTACACTCTGTTCCTGGGCAGAGAGTATTTCCAGGATGAGTCAGATTTACCCTGCTTACAATCCTTAGGATGGCTTCCCACTGCACTCAAAATCCACACTCAAGATCTAACACTTCATAGTTGGAAGGCCAACTATGACCCGATCCTTCTCTATCTCCTGTCTTTCTGTGCCCCCCTCTACATTATTTCCCTCATTCCATTTTAACCACACTGATAGACTCTGTTCCTAGCGCAGGCTCCCAATTGCTTTAGGAAACTCACATTAGCGTTTTCTTGACAGAAGACCCTGGCATGGATGGTTGCTCTTATCAAATGTCCCCCTCCTTTAGGTTGGAGAGAGAACCTTCAGGTGAAGGGAGCAAGTCCCTTCTCTCAGTGTGTGATGCTTGGCTGACACATTGGTGCTAATTTTATGGAGAATTGGAACTCTATTTAGAACAGTTAATACGTCACTAGTGTGGATTTTAAACCGATGACAGTGTTCAGATTAGAAGTGGGAGAGTTTTAAGAAGAAAGAATAGAGTGAAAACAAAGCACAAACACCCAGTGGGAGTTGTTGACTTGGGCAATGCAAAGGAGACTGTGTCAAAAGATCACTCAGCTACGTGGCTTAAGAGGGAGTGGTGGTGGAATTAACAAGACACTTATGACAGAAAATGTCTTGTTTTTTGCTCAAAGATGGAGATGAGAAGCCTTTAATTTTTAAACATGTTGAATTTGAGGTAGCAATGATAAGACATTGAAATGAACATGTCCAGAGGACATTATCATTCAGACTGTGCTGGGGTGAAATGGCCAGATGGGAAAATACTGAGTCCAGATACATCCTCTTAAAAAAAAAAACCATGAGTTCTCTGGGGAGCAGGGAGGGTGGAGGGGACAGAGGGCCAAGAACTGAAACTTGGGGGATGTTCAGGAGGAGAAGGCAAGATCTGGTCAGAGAAGCGGAAGCACCTGCTCGCCAGGCACTGTCAAAGCAGGTGTGTGTGTTGCAAAGGTGGTCAATGATGCCAAAGCTTAAAGCAAGGGGAGATGCAGACGACTTCTTTCTCACCGCTGTTTAACTCCATTTACTATAATAGAAGGCCAAGTGGAATAAATGAGGTTCTAGCTTTGTCCTTTTACTGCTAATGTCCAAAAATTATTTCTGGGGTATAAATTTTTTAATAATTCTTCAAAGTCAACTTTGAAGAATTCTGACATTTCTCACTCCCTACCATGAAAGTATTTCAAATGAACAGTCTGTCTTTGTCTCTCCAAGGGACAAAGTGATTAATGTATTGAAATGCAAAGAATTGGGAATTTGTCATTAATTCTGACATTTACTATTGGGTAACTTTGGGAAAAACCATTACCACTCTATAGTTTAGTTTCACAATTTGTAAACTGGGATTATTATCAGCTTCCACTGACCAGCCAAGGGGTAGAAAAACATAAGTGGATGTGGTGAATAGCCTCACTCCCCACACATGGGAGGCACTGTAGGCATGAGAAGAGATGTTTATGTGCGGTAAGACAGCTTGTGCTTGGGGTATGAATCCATTTGAAGCATTTACGGGAAGCTATAACTAGCTTTCTTTTGAATTTCAAAATAACTCATAAAACATCTTTTCAAAACTGTAATTGTTCCATAGTTCTTGATTGCTTTTATTTCCTGTGGGCTCTGTCCTCCAGCATGCCCGAGGCTGTGAGCTCTAATGCCAGGAACACTCTTGGTTTATCATCATGGGTCCAAATGATTGATGTTTTCAAGTTTATTTTTTCCATAATAAAAGTAATATGTCCTGATTATAGAAAAATCAGAAATACACACAAACATAAAAAAGAAGAACATAATGAATTCATAGCCCCAGTGTTCAAAGAAAACCAGCAAGACTATTCTGGTTTGTTTCTTTCTAAGCAAAAAGCTGAACTAAATGACATCCAGTCACCCTTTTACACCCATGATCTCACTTGGTCTTCCTGCTAGCCTTCTAAGTTGGGTGGTGGTCATACCCTCACTTGACTCACAAAGGATCTGAGGTGCAAGGAATGTGAGCAACTCGCCCAAGATCATGTACAGAGCAGTGTGCGGACGCTGATGTCCTCTGACTGAATCCCACAGAGTCTTCTCTCTGCCAGGCTACATCACGATAATGTAGCTACTTGGGTGGTTAGCTGTGGTCTTAGATTCCAAGAGAGTCTGTTTCAGCCATGTTTTATCAATGAGTTGTGCAATAAATAGTCATATGGTGTCACTTCCCCAAACCAAGTGGCAATTGTCCCTTTCACTTCTCTACTATTTCAGAGCCCTGGAGTCCAGACTCAATAAAGACTTCTACATCTCTGAGCCTGTTGTTACTGTGTTCTCTTGAGTGCCCTGGAGTACTTTGAAGGGCCTTCAAACTGCTTAAGGATCAACTGTTTTCATATCCCTCTGCCTCCCTCCACCCTGGGAAACCTTGTCAACGAACTATGCTTTGCTCCACCACAGTTGCTGAATCTTTTCTACCATCTGTATAAATAGCAATGCCAGAAGCAAGGTGAATGGCAAAGGCTCCGACTTGCTGATATCTGCAGCTCTGGTGATGGCTGCTGTCTCTGAGTCTTTTGATACTAAATTGCTCCAGAATAACATGATCGTTCTTACAAGATTCAGATTAAATATAAAAGTACTATCAGTGGACTGTGTTTTAGAGCAATGTTTAAATTTATAGAAACATTGAGAAGCTCAGATAAATGGTTCCCAGATACCCTACAGCTCATTTCCCCTTCTCTTAACATCTGACATTCGTATCGTACATTTGTTGCAACTAATGAACAAATTTTGACATATTTTAAGTAAGATTCACACTTTACTCATCTTTCCCCTTGGCTTTTATTTATTGTGCTTTTCCTGTTCCTGTCCCGTGCAGGATTCCATGCTGTATTTAGCTGTCACATCTCCTCAAGCTCCAATTGGCTGAGGCTGTCCTGATTTTTATGATGTTGACAGTTTTGAAGTGTACTGGTTAGGTGTATTTTAGGACACAGCTCTTTGGGGATTTACCTCATGGTTAGACTGGGGTTGTGGGATTTGAGGCAGAAGATCACAGATGTGAAGTGTTGCTCTCATATCATGTCAAGGGTACCAACCCCCCAGATGACCCCTGAGTGTTGATTTTGGCCTTGATCTTTTGGCTGAAGTAGGGCTTGTTAGATCTCTCCACTATAATAGTGCTCTTTTCAGATGAACTTTTGCCTTTGATTCTTCTGCGGCTCCTTAAACTATGTTATTTTAAAATTACAAAGCTAATTTCCATTTAGGGAATATTATAGATGAGATGAAAGGATGAGGTTATTTGGTTGAGGTTGAAGATGTAAATCTGAACCAAAGAGCTATTTTTGCCTTTATGGGAGACTGTAAAGACACTACCACTTTACCCCAGAATGAGTAGGCAGTCCTGTATGATTTTATTTAGCTCTTAGGTATTTGGTGCTAATAAAAATGCTGAATGAGTTTCTGAGGCAATGATCCTGGCTTTTGCAGCTCACAATGGCTGCTTCAACTTTCCTTTTATTTCCCATTAGATTTTCAAAAGAACATTCATCTCAATTCTGCTTTGGTACTTCTGATCGATTGTCATCTCTTAAGTAATGCAGGTGTCCACAGTGATTTCCGTTAAAGAGGGACTTCAGGTCCCATGCGTCATTTCCTCTCAACTGAGTGACCTCATCCGACTTTGTCTTCTCTATGCTCATTGGGTGGTATGCATGCATCCTGGTATTTTCCTTCCTTTCCTTTTCCTTTTCCTTTTCCTTTTCCCTTCCCTTCCCTTCCCTTCCCTTCCCTTCCCTTCCCTTCCCTTCCCTTCCCCCTTCCCCCTTCCCTTCCCTTCCCCCTTCCCTTCCCCCTTCCCTTCCCCCTTCCCTTCCCCCTTCCCTTCCCCCTTCCCTTCCCCCTTCCCTTCCCCCTTCCCTTCCCTTCCCTTCCCTTCCCTTCCCTTCCCTTCTATCCATCCACTGGGGTTTGAATTCAGGGTCTTGCATTTGCTAAGCAGGTGCTTTACCACTTGGGTCACATACCCAGCCCTTCTTTGCTTTATTTTTCAGATAGAGTTTCACAATTTTTCCTGGGGCCAGCAGTGGGCTGTGATCCTCCTACCTCTGTCCTCTCATGCAACTGAGATGACAAATTGGTGTCACAATACCCAGCTTGGTTGTTGAGATGAGGTCTTGCTAACTTTTTGCCTGGGACTGGCCTTGAACCAGGATCCTCCAGATGTTGAGTAGCTGGGATTATAGATGTGACCCAGTGCATCTGGTGTGAGTCCTGGCATTTTTTAGTTATCAGTGTGTACTCCTGATTTTCTTACCAGTAGTTATGAAAATGTCACTGCTGAGCCTAGAAACGTGGATATCAATATCCTAGACTGATGTCATACGTCACACTTTTTGAAGGTCTTTGCTGCATTGCCTCAGTTGTGCTTCCTTAACACAGTGGGACTCACGAAGGGACAGAGAATGGAACAACAAAGTTTTCATCTTGTAAAGAGTGAACCCCAGACTCGGACAGTGACAAAAGTCAGTGAGTGAAGGAGGAGTCTAGACCAGGCCTGGATCCTGTGGGTCCCCGATGGTCTTTGCCCTCTGTCAGCTGTGGTACTGATCTCCATCTTTGGAGAACTGAAGCATCTGGGTGGGCACCTGCATGCTGTGCTGTGTGTCTCCCACTTGGCTGTGTTTCCCTTCATAAGCTGCCCAAGGGGCATTGGCTGAGCCAGGATGTGGCAGGGCTCATGTAGCAGCCAGGGTCTGGGTGGCGCACATTGGAGCCACCTGGATCACTTTGGGTGTGTCTTCTTTGCCAGCTTTTCCATAACTTCAAAGCCACCATTATAAAGACTCTTGCCTGAGGAGAAACTGGACCTATAACTTCCCTCTTGACCAGACTTAATCAAGTCTAAAGATGACAAACCCTGATGAAGAGACAAGAAAAGCAGGCCACACATCCAGTAGGAAACTGAGCTGACTTCCATAGAAGATAACTCTGTTAGAAACCAAAATATCTCCTATCCTTTCTTCCTTAATGAGGTCATTTTATCCAACAGCAAGCAGTGTGTCAGGTTACCCAAGAGTAAAAACGCTGGAAGTTCCTCCCAGTATAAGTCATACACATTTCCTATTTAGATAACAGTGAGTTTTGTCAATGTCCAAACTTATATTATACAAAACAAAATGTATGCAAACTGTGTTTTATAAGGTCATATTTTTTGAATGTATGCATCATTCAAGACCTGCTTTTATGGTTTGTCAACAAGATCACTCCATAAAGTATATTCTGATATCTCACAGCTGTGGATAATTTATTCTGTCTATCCATGCAGCACAAATAAAATTTTTATTTGCACCATCTAAAAGAAATACCAGTGTATAAATACATAAGCAAAACTCATAAGAAGCAGTCTTCTGACTTCAGATGCTGCCGAGGGGATATTGTGCACCCAATTAAAAAGCTGAGAGATGGCTTCATTGTCCATTTACACAGATAGTAAATACTGTGCTCAGCAAATAGTGCAGTTTCTCAATTTCCTAAAAGGGTTACACAACGTCCCACAAGTGCTGGCACAGTCCGCTTGCAAATTCTCCTAGGAGTATTTTGAAATAAAGCCTGTTCAAGGAAACCATTTGAGCCAAAAAGGGCTTCTTTTGGATTAAGAAGCTGGAATATATAGGTGAAAAGGGAATTGCTCAGTGGTTGGAGTATTTTGTCAGATTCTGTCTTTCTCTGCCACCAAGAACATTGAAGGAAACAATCCTGAGGACTCAGAATGTTCTTCACATCCAGTTTGTACAACCTCAGCCTGAACAAATCCGAGGCCCTACTGGGTCCTCCCTGGTGTTCCCAAAGGTAAGGCGTGGAGTTACTGTCTTCCCCGATCCCTTGCTGGTAGAGCACATGTTAATGCTTGAGTAGGAGACGTGGGTTTCACGTTTCCTCTCCTTCCTCTTGACAGCTTCTCAAGTGAGTTCTAATAAGTGCAAATAAATACCTTTCTTCCAATATCTGAGGCCTGGTGAAAATCTTGCCAGCCTTTTGGTCTGCAGCTGGAAGCACATGGCAACTTCCTGTCCTGTGCTTGCCATGGTGGTTAGTAGGAGACACACAATGCCAGTGTTAAACCTCTTCCCCTGCCCAATTTAACAGGCCCTTGAAGAACAGAGTTTCCTATTCATTCACCAAACTGACTTTGTTGCAAACTTAAGTCAAAGCTGCCAGGAGTAGTTTGTAATTCAACTGGTTTATTTATGTGGAGGAAATGTTAAGAGCCTGTAATCACTCTGACAGTTTTACCTGGCTTTTCAAAGAGCACTATGATGACCACAGTAACACTTGGCATATGGCATGGTTTTCAGTGGTCAGGGGGGAGAAGTTCTGGCTGGGTGTGGTAGGACACACCTGTAATCCAAACTATGCACGAAGTAGAAATAGGAGCACTGGGGTCTGAAAAGGCATGGCTCAAGTGGTGCAGGGCCCTGAATTCAACCCCCAGCTCACCCAGAAAGAGAGGGAGAGGGAGAGAGTGTGCGTGTCTGTGTGTAGAAGTTCAGATGGATCTCCATGATACTACTTCAAATTCTGGATTTACAGGGGAATTGCAAATATAACATCTTGAATAGCATGCCCCTCTCTGTTATCTGCAATTAATTGCAGTATGCACACTGGAGTCTGACTCTATAGGAACTGCATAAATGGATCTGAACCCACTCCAGCCTCTGACTTCCATGGGATCCTGGGCAAGAGACCCAGGTGTTACAAAGCTTCAAGAATTATGCCATTGACATCGGCCAGCTGAGGCTGAGCTGTACTTCCCATGGTAGCTTCACATACATTTTGTTTTGCATAATATAAGTTTGGACATTGACAAAACTCACTGTTGTCTAAATAATAAATGTGCACAGCTTATACTGGGAAGAACTTCCAGCTTTTTTGCTGTTGGATAACCTCACTGCTTGCTGTATGGATAAAAAGGCCAGCACCAGCCTTCTTGTGGAAGAGCATCCATGGATCATTTTCCCAACTTGCCATGCTCTGCCTATTTCAGGAAAAGGACAATACTCATCCTGTCTTGGCTGATGTGATCTTCAACCTTCCATTGGGGCTGGAGGTGTCCCATCTTTGGTCTCAGCTTTATGCACTCCCCAGCTCCAACCACCACCACAAAGGGCTTCCCTGGCTTAGCCATCAAGGGTGCCATTCCTAGCCACACTCCTGTCACCCCAATTTTCTTCTTTAATTTTTATCCTGGAATAAGATTGGATTTGCAGGACACTTGCAAACATGATAAAGGGTCTCCCAGAGTCCTGTTCTTTTGTAACACTTTCTGCTCTCCAAAATGGTCTTCAAAACTGAGTGTCCCTTATCGGGTCCCCTGGGACAAGAAGTATTTCAGAGTTTGGATTTTATAGAACTTCTTTTGTTGTGAAATATTTGCATCTACTTAAAGAGGTGTCTTGGGGATGGGGCCCAAGTGTGAACACAAGATTCAATTATATTTCATATATGCCTTATACACATACCATATTACATTCAACATATTTAGTGCACCTGCCTTTTGACTGACACCCATCACAAGAGATCAGGTGTAGACTTTTCCACTTGTGATGCCAAAAAGTGTCATAGTTGAGATCATTTGAGAGTAGTGATGCTCAGCCTATATTGGTTTGGTTATTTCTGTGCCAGTATGAGAATTTGCACCAAAGGGCAGCTGTGTCCCTGTCTTAGATGAATAGGACTGAGGTGGCTGAATTTTAAGCTGTGTTTAATAAATGAAAGTTATCGTAGTGTACATGGATGCACATAGGTGTGCTGGCCTGAAGTACACACAATGGGTGTTTTGAGTGGAAGCATCAGGTCTAAAGATCCTACAAGCAAGCCCATGTCAAAGCCAGCTTTTAGTAAGCACTTGGCAAGTGAATGGACAGACAAGCTGTAGGACCAGGGACCTATAGCTGCAAACTCCTGCCGTGCTACTTGTGAGCACTCTGCAGACCACAAACTGGAGTCATGGGAGGAGGCTCATTGACTGAAGATCTCTGTAGCTGGGAGGACTTCTGGTATCTTGCATTCATTCAGATAGTCCATCCCTTCCCCTTCCGGTTAGCACTCCACAGATGTTCACAGGTGTCACCACCTGGAGCCAGACCTCTCTGCTGGCATGGATGGGACTCTCATCTTCTGTCTACAGGTTTATTTCTGGGGACTTGGATCCATTCCAGCCTTGAGTTCCCCCTTGCCTTTCCCTCCTCACTTGGTCTGTGACCACATTACCATGGTTCTATCTTCCTATGTAACTGAGGGATTCAGCTCATCCCTCTGCCTCTGGTCATATTCCTGACCTCTTCATCCTTGATCTTCAATAACTGGCAGTTTTAGAATGCTTAAGACCAGCTTCAGAAAGTTCTGGAAAGCCTGTGTCAGACAGTGAATGCTCCAGTAGTACTCCTTTTGTAACCTGACTATGACTGCAGACTTCCACACCGAGAATGATAAAATGGTGTGGATTTAACAGTATTGGGGGAATTATAAAATGTCTAGGATTAAAATTTCAATACCGTTTGTGCCCAATAAATGAGAACTCTTTAGTAACTCTAAACTGTGCTGTGATGACTCAGATCTGAAAATCATGATTCCTGGCTCAAGAAATGAGAATAGCACATGAGGGAATCTGGTCCCATCCTTCACTTCTGGGGTACAGTGTGGCTGTTCTGAATAGCAGGTGTGTGACTTCAGGAGAGCAAGCCTAGAAAAATCACTGTGTTTGTTAAGAAAGTGATAACTCTCTCCAGAAGAGAAAATGTTATCTTTTCCACTAAGATTGTTTATGGAAATGGGGTCAAACTGAGCCTGTGTTGGTAGAGTAACTGGTTCAACAGACAGCACTGAGAAACAAGAGCATATAACAGTTTATTGAATGAATTGAGGTTTTTTTTTTACATAAACCAGTCTAGTCAGTCTGAACTGTAAATTAATTTTGTCTATAGAATCACTTACTGAAGCATATAAAATTAGACTTCTTAAGTACAGGGAGAAAATTGGCATTGCGTCTAACAGATTCGCTGGGACTTAAGTTGGTGGATTTAGTCTTCATACAGCTAAAATCTTGAGGCTTTGAGAACTAATCTCATGTAAAGGGTTAATTCATCATTTTAAAAAGTCACTGCTTATGGGTTTTTATTGCTTATTTGAAGGATGGAATTATAGACTTCAACTATGATAAAACCCAGCCATGGTATAGATCTGGAGGGGAAAATGTAAATTTGTTTTCTGTAAGGTGCAATATTTTAATGGTGGGATGGACAGAGAACCCATCAGTTTTAACTCTTTCTTGGATTTAATGGATTAGTGTTTCCCTGTACTTATTCTGCCTCCAGATATTTTCACCATGTCATTTATGTAGCAAACTTCTGATGCCACGCTCATTCCAACCAGGATGAAAATGCGGCTTCTTTTCTTTTGATTCAGGGGTGAGCTTATGGGACCAGGAAGGAGCTTACGAAGTTGCCAGCGCCTCTCTTCTGAGTGGGGACCTGGGGACCACAGGAAGGAGCATCAACTCGAAGGTCAGCAGGGGTTTTTATTGTTTGTTTTTATTTTGTCCTCAGCTTGGGGGCTGGCTAGTTTCAAAATCATGTTAACTGCATCATATTCTGTTATTCAAAGTTTCTCTTTACCTATTTCAATGCTAACTTTATCCTCTGAGAATGAAAGCCTTATTCTTGGGAACTTAAGTACAATTCAATTTTGATGGGACAGTCTAATGAGTGACTCAGCAGGCACCAAGGATTACATTTCTGGCTATCCAACTTCCATCTTTACATTAATGATTGGTATTTTTTTAATATTCATGTCTATTGAATATTTAACCAGCATTTTGTCGTCTTAATCGATTATTGGTAGAAATGTTTTCATGCGATTTAAAAAATTCATAATATGTTTTAATATAATCTAAACTTTTCTTACTTTAACACGTTTGATTTGCATTTCTATGATGTAAAAGAATGCTATAAAATAATTGAACTACTAATGATTGAATTAAATATTTGTTTGAGTTTTGTCTGCCAAGTTTACATTTAGATTTCGAAACTTGTAGGAACAGTTGGAAAGTGATAAAACCTATAGAAATGTGAGCCCTTGGGGAGATCACATGGACAGTTTTGTCCTTGTAGCATGCGGAAGAACTTTTTGATCATTTTCCATGACAGAAAGCAGACTCTTTTAAAAGACCAGTTGAGATTGTGAAAATCCCATGTAGCTTTCTGGAATGGTTGCAGTGGACCACCTTTATTTGGGTTTTGGTAGGATGATTTACATCATTATTTCTAAAGCATTTGCATTTCAAATTGAGTATTAAGAAAAGTTGAGGGATTGACTAAAGGAGCCAAATAACAGAATCTGTATGAAAAAAAAAACCCTTCAGATTGATGGAGGTGTCGTGAATTAAAGATACAAAGGGCAAGTCCAACATGGTGGTATTGATGATGCTTCCTGGGAGGAAACTTAAGATCTTGAAAAAAATATCATATTGCTACTAAGCAGCAATATTAGAAACCATACGATAGGTGCAGAAAAAGAGGAAGATATTATTTGATAAGAACACGTGCATTTAAAATATTTATAATATAAAAATGTGGAACAATCTAAACTTTCTTGATTGGCAGAAGCCATTATGAGGACTGTTCCTGGGAACAGAATTGCCAGTTTAGCTAATAAAATACCAAATACCTGGTAAAGGGTGGATTTCAGGTAAACAGTTGGGACATACTTACACTGAAAAAGTCTTCATGTCCCAGAATTGTTTACCTGACATGAAGATTTAACCCAGAGTCCTGGCTTTCATCTGGCAACCCAAGCTGGGGGGAGTCAACATGAAGTTTCTGAGTGTGATGGGTTTCCATTGGTGTAGGTCACTTCAGGTCTGCTCTGGGTTTCAATCATGGCTTTGTCCTTCCTGTCCACTGGATGCCTAGCAGACATCACAAGATGTGATCAAGGAAGAACTGGTATATCCATTGCCAGCCCAGCTTCCTTACTACCCAATGGTTTCAGATATGACTACCATCTTTATAGAAAACTAACAGAAACTATTATTGTTCAGTACAACTCCCAATTTCTGTGTGATTCCACTCCAGATCCAGAACCAGGAAGGTGACTGTCATGTTTCTAAAATAAACTGCACTCAGATAACTCCATGTTTGTGGCATTATTTAAGAATAGGGACCTATGTGACATGGGAACAGCATTGTGTTGTAATGCCATGGGGCTTATCTCAATAGACAACTGTGACATCAACATTGCGACTTTATAATTACAGTAGACTCTCACATTTGGTGGATCACTGGCAAACCCTGAGTGAAAGGGGATCCATGTAAGTGATCGGTTAGCATGTGCGTGACTGTTTGTCAAGTTCTCTAGTCAGGTGTGGGTATGTGCTGTGGGAGGAGGGATCTATGACTGTACCTGTCCTTGTTATCAGTTTCAGTCAAGATTTTAACTTCAGCTGCATCAATACAGTGTATCTTCACATGGACAAAGTGTATTTGCGTGAATGGATTTTCAGCACGAGTGGTCTTCTGCACTTCCTGCTTCCTTTTGTTCAGCTGGTTTTTAGTGGAGAACTTCTGACGTGCCAGGTGCTGGGCACACAGTCATTGAGGAAGACAGCTAAGCATTCTGTCCCTGCACCTTACATTCTAATGAAGAAAACACAAATAAGATAACTTGGGATTGTTTTAAGTGTTAAGAAGGAAGCAAACTATTCTAGGGACCAACGGAGGAGATGCATTTGGATAGATTGGCCAGGAAACACCTTTCTTTTTTTTTTTTTTTTTTTTTCATTTTTCTTTTATTATTCGTATGTGCATACAAGGCTTGGTTTATTTCTCCCCCCTGCCCTCACCCCCTCCCTTACCACCCACTCCGCCCCCTCCCGCTCCCCCACTCAATACCCAGCAGAAACTATTTTGCCCTTATCTCTAATTTTGTTGTAGAGAGAGTATAAGCAATAATAGGAAGGAACAAGGGGTTTTGCTGGTTGAGATAAGGATAGCTATACAGGGCATTGACTCACATTGATTTCCTGTGCGTGGGTGTTACCTTCTAGGTTAATTCTTTTTGATCTAACCTTTTCTCTAGTTCCTGGTCCCCTTTTCCTATTGGCCTCAGTTGCTTTAAGGTATCTGCTTTAGTTTCTCTGCATTAAGGGCAACAAATGCTAGCTAGTTTTTTAGGTGTCTTACCTATCCTCACCCCTCCCTTGTGTGCTCTCGCTTTTATCATGTGCTCATAGTCCAATCCCCTTGTCGTGTTTGCCCTTGATCTAATGTCCACATATGAGGGAGAACATACGATTTTTGGTCTTTTGAGCCAGGCTAACCTCACTCAGAATGATGTTCTCCAATTCCATCCATTTACCAGCGAATGATAACATTTCGTTCTTCTTCATGGCTGCATAAAATTCCATTGTGTATAGATACCACATTTTCTTAATCCATTCGTCAGTGCTGGGGCATCTTGGCTGTTTCCATAACTTGGCTATTGTGAATAGTGCCGCAATAAACATGGATGTGCAGGTGCCTCTGGAGTAACAGTCTTTTGGGTATATCCCCAAGAGTGGTATTGCTGGATCAAATGGTAGATCGATGTCCAGCTTTTTAAGTAGCCTCCAAATTTTTTTCCAGAGTGGTTGTACTAGTCTACATTCCCACCAACAGTGTAAGAGGGTTCCTTTTTCCCCGCATCCTCGCCAACACCTGTTGTTGGTGGTGTTGCTGATGATGGCTATTCTAACAGGGGTGAGGTGGAATCTTAGTGTGGTTTTAATTTGCACTTCCTTTATTGCTAGAGATGGTGAGCATTTTTTCATGTGTTTTCTGGCCATTTGAATTTCTTCTTTTGAGAAAGTTCTGTTTAGTTCACTTGCCCATTTCTTTATTGGTTCATTAGTTTTGGGAGAATTTAGTTTTTTAAGTTCCCTGTATATTCTGGTTATCAGTCCTTTGTCTGATGTATAATTGGCAAATATTTTCTCCCACTAGAAAACACCTTTCTAAGAAGATGTAAGATCCAGTCTGAGAAGAGTGAGTGTGTGAAAGGCTGGTGTACATGGAGCAGGAATGAGGTATCTGCAACATAGGAAATCAGGTGGTCAGACAGACAGACTTGAGATAATTCAGGAAGGGCAGGGGCCATCATGCACCACTGGGGATCTTTCACATATGACCTCACTTGGAGAAGACATATATTTGTTCTGAGGTGATGAACTGTGGCTCTCTTTATCTGATGGTTATAGATTTGCATGTAATCAGGGGAAAGTCCCATGATTTTATGGGGCTTTCCAAATTATAACATTAAATTTTCATAATTACTCTTGCCCAGCATGGGCATGTACAGTGTTCATCACAATGAGAGGAAATCCTTGTTCATACAGAAACACTTGACCCCTGCTCATGGCTTCTGTCTATGTGGCCATTAGCCATCTAGTGAGGCAGGACCAAGAATGTGGACGGAGGGCTTAGAGGGGATAGGCCACAAGACCCTGAATGCTGGGCCAGTAATGCAGAGAAGGAGACCTCAAATTCCAAGTCACATCCCTTTGGCTTCCCCGCAGACAAGTTGCAGAAATTGTTTTTCTAAAATGAGGATCTAATTCATCACCATCCTGCTCCAGCCTTCTTCAGAGGTGAACTGCAAGTCAACAACATGAAGGCAAATTCCAGGCTTGATATAAAAAATTCCATCATTGTGAGACTCTCTTGTTACTAACGACTGCTCCCCCAACTTACCCAATGTTCTGATCCACATCCCTCTGCATCCTTCCCATGCCTGCATGGGCTTTCTGTCATCCTGTAAGTCCACGCTTGTGATCTACAGGGTGCCTTGTGATCTGTACTTGCGCTACTATGCTATGTCCTAGTCCTGACAACTGTACAATGACTCACACACAGGGCTTGGGATGGAAACAAGGAGACCCCAGGAGGTTGGAGTAATGTCAGGAGGAAGAGCGAGGCAGCTCAAACCCCGCTTGAGGTCAGTAGCAAGACTGGGGAGTATTTTAAGGAAGAGTCAATTGGACTCATCAGTAGATTAGTGACATTAAGGATAAACCCTGTGTTTGGGCTACAGAGGTGGAAGGAGGTACCACCATAAATATCCTCAAAGAAACAGGACTCCTGTCAAAGCTAGCTTTTCACTATATCACTAACTTGCTATGTACACTGGTTCTAGTCTGTCTGTGGATCAGAATCTCCTGGAAACTTATAAATATCAGCATTCAGCTTCTGGTCTTTGAGAATTTAATTGACTTAGAAGAAGGCCCAGGTATCTTCCTTTTTTAAAAAAAAAAGTGCCCCCCAGGTGATTTTAGTGAACACAAAAGGTGTAAAAGCACTTGGGGAAATTGAGACTGTAGCCAACTTAACCCAGTGATTTAGGCAAAGGTGCAATCAAGTTCTCTCTCTCTCTCTCTCTCTCTCTCTCTCACTCCACGCCCCCCCCACTCCCCCTGTGGCTGAAATACATCTGGAAGGGATATTAGTATATTCCTTCCAAATCAAGAATCAAGCCATCACTGCCACTGATAATTTATTTGAAAAAGTAGGATGGGGGGGGGCAGGAAAGAATGTGGCCTTGTGCACATTGGAGAGCATCCAGCCTTCTGTCTGTATACTTATGTCACCATCTGTGACAGGGGGATTGTCTTACCTGCTTTCCCTCTGGTTAGAGTCATTATAAGAATGAGATGAAACATAGCTTTAAAAATACGCTAGAAATGGAACATTGCTACACAAATGTAAGGTGATATTGAACGGTTTACAGTGTCTTTGGAGACCAATCTCCAATTTCACGTCTTAGAAAAGTCAAGCTGAGAACTGGGAAGACATGTCACAATGTGATTGATCATGGGAAGGCCACAGTGGGGCTCAGCCTCTGAATACCCCAGGAAATTTCATATTTCCAGCTTTCACACATGAGAATGAAATTAACAGAAATAGTATGTGAAATGGAGAATCAAAGGCAAATGGATTAGAACAAGAAACCCAAGCTTCCTGTAGCATATGTTGGGTCTCAAGTATCGAATGAAAACTAATTAAAATGGCAGAGGTAGAGCCTACTCCATCCGTTTCCACTTTCTGTCCTCAAAGTTGAGAAAACTCAGCCCTGTTCTTCCATCAGGAAGCCACCCCCATCTGTCCCTTCAGACTTCCTGGGGTGGGGGACACATTCATTTGCTTACCTCATTTCCCCAACCCTCTCCTCCTGGATGGTAGCTCCATTCCCAGCACTTCCTCAGCCTTTCCAAGGTCATGGGTGTCCTCCAAAGCCTTTCCCTCCTTATCCGACTTATCTCAACCCTGTCTCACTTTCCCATGAAATTCTCTCTTCTTTTGGACCCTGAGGTCCTGTTCTCTCTTGTTCATTCTTACAGGTTTTTAATTCTTGCTTTTCATTCCTTTTCCTGGCTTTGCACCTTCACAGTTGGTCTCTTCTGAGTTTTTTGGCAGGTCTCTACAAGTGATGTCACCTTCACCTATTCCCATGGTCTCACCGGTGCCAAGGCTCAGATGAACGGTACCAGCAGTGAGCTCCCACACTCCGAGTGCTACTGGGTGTGAGGTGCCATGTGTTCTACGTGGATCACCTACCTTGCACCTTGCATTGACCTGAGATCCAGATCCTCACTCTGAGATTCCATCTTTGACTTCCAGTGACCTGAAAGTTCCTAATTATCCCAGGCTCATTGTGTCCCAGAGTGACATCATCCTGTCAGATCACCCTGAATTCTCTGTATAACAACCTTGAAGATAAGACTGACAGCTCTCGTCCCTCCTGAAATCGTAAGGTAGGGAGAGATCTTTGACTTCACTGGCCCTGCGCTTCTAACACATGCTCCTCCCTCACTGTGCCCACCGCCACGGTCTTCATTACTCTCCCTCTGCTCTGTGCTCATGGGTAAAGAGAAGTGAGGTGATCTGTTTACAATACAGATACAACCTGTTCCCTTTCCACTTTCTGTTCCTTCAGATGCACTGTGCCATCTGCCTTCAAAGCCAGGTCCCTGAGCACAGTGCTTCTCTGCTTGGTAAGCGGGGCCATCCTGACTCTGGACCACACCCCCTACCCCCCCCCCCCCGCCCCACAAGCCATGCTGCTGTAAGTGGCAGCCCATTGCCTAAATAAACCATGTTCTTATCAACATGCTTAGCATGTGTTCTGTCCCCATGTTCTCCTGGCTTCTCAAGGCCTAATCATTCTCAAAGCCCCAGCTCACATAGCACTTTCTCTTGGGAAGCCATCCTGACCTCCTGGCCTCATGGCTAAATGCATCTTCCCATCCCTTCATTAGCAGGGCATACACATCTCTGTGATATGCAGTCTTCCCGTGTATGCGTCTCACTCATCACATCCAGCCTGTGGACATGGCAATACCACCAATGCTAAGACTTCCCTTGTGCCCAAGCCCAAGTCACTCACTGCTGTGGAGATGGTGTTTCTTCAAACATCGGTAGGGGTGGGGGAGCTTGAAAGCCTCCCCGTTTCTATAGAGAGTTTGCAACTACCCTGTGAGCACCTCAGCTTTGCAGATGTCACCCACGTCCTTGTAGCAGATCTGAATCCTTTGAGGTCTTGGGAAGCCTCTGACAGCTTGGAAGGATGTTGCATTGTTCACTTTGGGGCTGCTAATATCTTACTGGAAACACACACAGACACACAGACAGACAGACACACACACACACACACACACACACACACACACCCTCAGGAGCAGCTCTGCTACTCTGTTTGTGTAGGTTTTCTAGGGCCAGCCTCAGAGAGACTGACTTTCCCCTTCTCTGAGGACTTGTTCTGGAATTTCAGGAGCTACTGTAGGCTACACAGTGGTACCTGGCACTCAATCGAGTAAGCTCAATGGTGAGCCTTTGTGACTTAATGGGATATTGAGCTTATATTATCTTACAAGCCAGCCAGCACTGTTTCTTCTTAAGAAAATAATTTTTAAAAATTGCCAGGCACTGGTGGCTCACGCTTGTAATCCTAGCTACTCAAGAGGCAGAGATCAGGACGATTGCGGTTCGAAGCCAGCCCAGGCAAATAGGTCATGCACGAGACCCTATCTCAAAAATACCTAACACAAAAAAGGGCTAGTGGAGTGGCTCAATGTGTAGGCACTGAATTCAAGTCCCAATACCACAAGAAAAAATGACCTACTGTGGAGCATCTCAAAAGAAATGTACAAGGACGCGTAAGTTGGAGCATTATTTGCAGACTGAGTAGATTTCTAGGATGGTCTGTCCCACCTCTGGTCTTCAACCTTCTGTTGGAACCCCAACGCCACCCATACCTGATGATCCACACGAAGCCATGTCCGGCACAGTTGGGAGGCTGGTGGAGATCCCTCTGTAGCTCTGGCTTTGTGTAACCCATCTAGCCACCACTCTGCCCACACTTTAGACACCTTGGTATCTTAGTCTGGAATTGAACTTTTTCAAGTATCCCTGCCAATACAGGGGAAGGGGAATAGTGGAAAGTGGTACATTCAGAAATGGCCCTCGTTGACCCTCTGCTTCCTCAACTGTACAGGAGATGGTGATGGTTGTCTAGATGCCTGATGCAGCAAATGTCAGCCACTGTCTCCTTCCTTTGACTCAGTTTGGGCTTTCTGCTTATACCAAGGCAGGGCTTCTCAACAGCACCATGCTACCTGGTCTGGGAAGGTCCTTGTGTATGTAGGGGAGAAGGTGGCTGTTCTGTGCACTGTAGGATGTGAGCAGCAACCCTGCATGCCCAACCCATGTCCATCCTTTCTCCATCTGGGACAACTGCTAATATCTTTAGACATTCCCAGATATTTCCTGCACAGTGGGTGACTGAAGAACCAGTTCCTAGGTTCTGGAGGGCTAGCAAGGGACCATGGACTTTCTCTGTGAAGAGCTAGGCAGTGAGTGCATTCAGCTGTGCAGGTCATGTGGTCACCATTGCAGCTGTTCAACACTAGTGCCACAGTACAAGCAGCCATAAATGACATGCAAATGAGTGGGTGTGGTTATGCTGCAATAAAACACATTCGTGGACACTGAAATTTGAGTTTAATATAATTTTCATGAGCCATGATATATTATTTTTTGTTTTGAAACCATTTAAAAATACAAAACCAGTCCTAGCTCATAGGCTGTACCAAACCAGGCATTGTGGTGCTTTTGGCCACTGCTAGGCTGGATGCTCCATGGCTGTGGTCTCCCTGGATGCTTCCAGCACTGGCAGGTGGGGATGCTGAAGTCATGGAGGTGGGATGCAGAGAACATAGCTAAGCAAATTGGCCTGGCTCTCATGCCTGAGGTCTGGTGTTCTTCCCACGGTGCTTCCCGGAGCATCTTCAGCCCTCATGCATGGTATCAGCACAGCACTGCTTGTAAATCTCAGCTCCAAGGCTGAGGTCAAGGATGGAGGGCAGCTGGCAGGGAGCTCCTGCCAGCATGCTCTCTCCCTAGCTCTTAGTCCTCCCCCACCCCTGGGAGATCTGGCTTTCTTGGAGATGTGATTTCTTCATCCCAGCTCCCTGCCAGGGTCTTTCTCGTTCATTCTTTCTTTCTGGCCAACCCACAAAGAAGAGAAAGCAAGCCAAGGCACTCTGGTTTTCTCAGCGGTGCCCCCTCAGGAGCTCTCCAGGCACTTGCAGGGACCAGGGAAATACAGTCATGGCTAACTCACTTATCTCTTGAAACCCTTTAGCAAGACCTCAATATGACTTAAAAATTGCCCTTATTGAATCTGGTCTCTGTGCAGTTCTTTAAGCTCACTCCCTCCAGCCTCTAACATCATCACAGAACTGCTTTTTTTAAAAAATCATGTTTTAAAATAATGGACCAAATGTGGGTACTAAGAAGTAATTGTGGTTTGCATTATTTAAACACAAAGATTATTTTTTTATAATCTTGGGTAACACGTTACATGTTTGACTGATATGTAGGGCATGCTCTTGCTTGATATCAGGAGAAAGGGAGCTTGAAGAATTGTCTTCAGTTGTTCATTTATCCAAGGACATACAGATATCAGCTGTGTCTGAGATCCTGGGTCAGGATTCCAGGACACAGGGATGAATGATACCCAGTGTTGCTCTTGGGAGGCTCACAGATTGTAATGAATTTAAATAAGTACTTAGAGACATGTGGTTTTTAAACATCACTTATTTTAGAATTGGCTTAGGTTTACTGAAAATTTGTAAGGACACTAAAGAAAACTCCCATATACCCCACACTCACTCCCCTGCCCTTTGCATTTGTATTTCTATGGTAGGTTTGTAGCAGTTAGTGATCTATTATGGTAACCTTTTCAGCCCCAAATCTTTTAATAGGAGAGAGTTTGGGGGATTGAGGTCATTTAAAAGAACATGTAATTTCTGGACACTCCATAGTATTTTCATAGAACATGTAACCTCCAGAAAGAATTTTGGTTCTAAAACTTCCCTTTCATCTTCCCCCAGAGATATTTAATGTGTGCTAATGTTACATTTCAGAGCTTCATATTATGTAAGGGCTGAGGACACTATCATTTCTGTGAACGAGGAATAGCTGCTTGATAAAGTCATGATGGTGATGAAGATATTTGCTTTGATCATGATTTCATGTAAAAAAAAATTTTGGCAGTACTGGGGTCTGAACTCAGGACTTGCTAAGCAGGCACTCTGCCACTTGAGCCACACTTCCAGCCCTCAGGTTCAGATTTATTTTTTAAAGGTCTTCCTATTCTTTCCTTTAAAAATGAGATATATTTTTAAAACCTATCACAAGGGTACCTTTAGCCAAGTATGTAAAATCATGTTTAAAAGAAAAACAAAACTGAATGCAGGCGATTTGGTAACTGTAACCTGGCTAGTGTGAGAACTCACGCGGGAAGGTTTTCCTTTTGCATAGATTTAATGTGCTCCTGACCCTCCTGTCTCTTGCAGGCATCCCTGTGGGTATCAGGCACGTGTTTCTGCTGGTGAACTCCAGAGCTGAAAACATGCTTTCATTATTGCCTGCCTAAGAAGAAAAATTAAATTACTTAAAATTAAAATTTAATCCCTCCCTAACAAGGCAAATTGAACACTGAGGAATAATTTTGTTGGGTAATACCGAGTTCTTTAGGGCCACAATGATTGTACTATCTAAGAATTTTCACCCCTTTCCTGAGTGCCAATTTTAAATATCCAGCCACATAGAGAATGCATCATGGGTACTGCCTATAAGTGGACAAAAGGATAGTTGTCTCACATGACCACATTGGCAATTTGGGCAAATAAGAATAAAATTTAATTATACCCCCCACCTCTCCCAAAGACAGCTCTTGCTAGATTTTTAAAAACAAGATTTTTGTATAAGAGCAATTTTAGATTTACCAAAATATTGCAAGTATCATACAGAATTTTCACATACCTCTTATCTGGTTTCTATACTATTGACATCTGACATTATTCCTATGCTTGATATAATTAATGAATCAATATCGATTGGTTATTATTTACTGCAATCCAGGCATTATTCCAGTGTCCTTAGTTTTTCCTTAATATCCTTTTTGTGTCCCATCCAGGACCCTAAGAAGGGTTTCCCTAGGTCCCTCTTGCTGGTGTCGTTTCTTAAGTGGTTTTGATGACTTTGATGGTTTTCAGAAGGACTGGTCAGATGATTTTATAGACTGTCATTCAACTGGAATTTGTCTGATGTTTTCCTCATAATTAGATGGGCTTACCTGTCCATGAAGGTAAAATACCATTCTTATTGTACTACATCAAGGATACACACCATCAGTATGACTTCTCATTGTTGATCTTGATCTTGATCACCTAGCTGAGGTACTGTTTGTCCGACCTCTCCACTCTCAGGTTCCTCTTTTCCCATTCATAGCGTTCTTTATAAGGAAGTCACTGTGTACATCCCACACCTAAGGAGGAGTTATGGTCCCCCTCCCCAAGAGGCAATGAGCTACATAATTACTTTTAATTCTCATGAGATTTGTCAACTTTCCCTACTTATTTGTGCACTTAATCATTTAGTCTGATAATTATATATGGTCTCATAGATATTTATTTTATGCTTTAGGTTGCAATTCATTACTCTTTTGTTTATTTTGTTCAAATTGTTTCCACTTTGGCTATTGGGAGTTCTTTTGACTGGTTCCTGTATGCTTTGATGTATGCCCGTTTGAGGGGTGGGGTGAGCAGGGAGGAGGGGAGAAGGCACATTTTCTTCCTGTTATTAGAAGATGCACTGTGTTCATCTGGTATATTCATGCTTCTGTCCTAAACTTAGCCACTTCTCCAAGGGGCCCTGATACATTGGAGAATGGTATTAGAAACGAAGGCATAAGCGTTAGTATGCTCAGTGACACTCACTGGGATGTCATTGTGTCCACTTCCTCTCAGCTGAGAGAGCATAGGAAATGTGTGAGCACCCATGAATTCTTAGTAGGTTTTAAAGAAGTGATTCTCAAATGCTGGGTCATGGCTGAGGCACACCATGTTCTTTCAATAACTAATTACAGAGATGATATAAAAGCAAACATACCATGCTTCACATTATTAGGCCTGTGGAGGTGAAAAGAAGAAGAGCTCTTTCTAGTAATCCTTGAGATTGAAACATAATCATTAAGTTCTTTCTCCTAAAAATTTTAATTTAGGACTTACAAATTAACTCCCGACTCTCTAGCATTTGACTTAACTCTGGTGTTTTGAACTCCCTGAGTTGATCCATGTCTCAAGGCTGCCTTTCTGCTAATTATTCAAAATTAATTTGACCTTTTCCTACAAGTGGTATGTGAAAAGATTTTATTCAGCTGGCACAACCAATTTCACATGCAATTTTTACTCAGTAAATGTACTAAGGGTCTTCGTTTTTGCTTGAACCTATTACTTTCCCAAGCATATAATTTAAAGACTTGGTCATGAACCCAAAACAGAGTTGGTGAAAGGGCAGAGCTAACAAGACCGGGGTTACAGGTTTTGACATTGTTAGGATTCCTTGTCCTCATGGGACCATTCTCTTGGCTCAGTTCTTTGTCCTTACCTGACAGGCATCTGACAGGGGACACCTCTGGGTATATGTGGCCAGATTGGCCCAAATTCAGAACATCATGTGTGTATTCCTCACATTGATGGGTTATCAAGGTGTAGCTTTATATAGGTGACATATCTTACATCCATGTTTCCCAAACTTCAATAAGGATCCTAATTACAGAAGCAATTGCATATAACAATATGTCCTCGCTTTATGTACTTACTGATTTTAGATAATTTAAATTAAATATACTGTAATGCTCTTAAAATGCATCTGTATTTCATCAGAGGACACATTTTATGATTTGGAAAATGCTGTTTTAGACTTTTAAAACTTTCTCTGTATTTCCATATGATAGATGTTTTTTATTGAGTGCCTCATCAGGGCAGACCATGCTAGTTAAGCCCTGCACAACACAAGGGGGGGTGGGGGGAGCAGCATTCGATTCCCAGAGTTGCGTGGCATAAGATCAGCTTGGCTGCTGATTCAATGGAATTCTGTCTAAGAGTTTTAATAATGTTTGAGGGGAATAATTACCAACCAGAGATTATCCTACTTTTCTATTGAACTCTTGCTGTATTTAATTGACAAATATTTGAGTATTTCTCATGTGCCAAACCTTATGTTAGAAGCTAAAGATATTTTGCCCTTTCAAAAAATGCATAAAAACTGACAACTGCATTTCAGAGCTGCTGTGCTACTCACTGAAACAGAACCCTGGAATTCTCAACAACTCCCACAGTGCAAACACAAGGAAGAGCTGGGGTCCACCAGTGAGAGGGAATGCTGTCATTCATGGCTCCTTCGAAATCCAGCCCTGGTTCAAAACAAGACCTCTGGGGCATAAAATCTTTGGTCTTACCTATTTGACTGATAGGAATGGTTTTTATTGCCAAAAGTGATGGCTGGGCTCAATGTTCTTTGCCACAGGCAGATCTCTATGTGGGATGTGTGAGAATTCATCCGATCTCTGAGGGCTACAGTCCCCCATGCTCAGGCCTGCCTGTATATGTGTCACTACACATGCAGGGAGCATTGAGAGTGGACCTGGGCCAGCCTGTTGGTTTCACATTGCAAGTTAGGAATCTGATTCTCTAGACCCCAAGCCTTGCTCAGTCATAAGGAGGAAGAGAAGGGAAGCTGTTGAAGGTCCGTCTCCAGGAGGAGCTCACTACAGACCTGGAAGGAGGCTGGCTTTTCCAGTCTGCTGTTTCCTGCAGGTGCTGAACATCACGTGGCTCAGTCTGGAAGCCTTTCTGGGAAGGCAGCTGCCACGGGAAATGCCTGGAAGGGGCGCACACTGGTCATCCTCTGTAGTTTCCAGGACCAAAAACATACTCTGATTTTCATGCTACATCCTTCAGTTGCCCAGATGTGGTGAGAAGGGACTGCCAGTTGGGAAGGATGGAAAGACATTTTGAAGTCACAGAGGAAATAGGAAATGCATCAGGATTGGTCATGACAGATAGGGCCATGCAGACATGTCCTTGGCACCAGCAGGCATGACAAGGAAAAAGCTGGCAAGCAAAGCTGGAAGGTGAGGAAATGAGTTGGAGAACCATTAAAGATCTTTTCCTACAAAATAAACGTCCAGAAGCGGTGGAAATGTCCATCTTTAGTTAAGAAAATATCTCAACATGTGTACATTTTTCGGTGAAACCTTACCAGTTACAACTGCCTAGATTTTCAAATTCCAAGAATTTCAGCACACACAGAATTGGCCTATTATGCTCATTAACCTTAGAGGCAACTCCTTGCAAGAAATTCCTATAGCTGTGACAGCAAATTAATTTAACTCTTTTATTTGAAGCAGCTAAGGCTGAAGCTGTAGTTCCTTGCTGTATCTCTTGGGCTTAAGTGGGAAGGACACTGATTTAATTATAATTTCTAACTTCTGTACAGCCCAAGGCAGTGCAGGGAGACCCCCAACTCTTCTCTTCTTTCATAGGAAAGATCTTAGTGGGCTCTACATCCATCAACTGCGCTCTGACAAGCTGTAGTTCTCTGTTCACTGTTACAAATGACTCATAAGTTCCTATCACAGATAAGATCGTGTCAGGTCTTTGCCTTGGGGTGGGGAGTTTTCAGGTGAAGCAGGGCCTTGGCTGGCATGCTAAGGTGTTGGAATTCTATCCTCAAAGCTACTGAGCGTCCCTAAAGGTTTCTGAGTAGTCAAGTGACATTTGTGGACTGTAGTTGTAGAGGGGATTTGAAAACAGTGTTACTGGAAATGTTATTACAAACAGTAGGCTCTTAGATACATAGTTTTTCCTTGAAAATGTCACTGTTTACCTACTGATTGATTTGTGTGTGTCTTGAGCTATGAGTGGATGGTGCTCTCAAGATCTGTCTCCAGTGAGAAGCAGAGGTCTTAATGTGTGACTCTACTGAGACGGTGTACTAGAAAGCAGCTAGCCTGTACTTGCAGCCCCAAGGCTTATGCCTGCTCCACTCTCTTGGCCTTGGCACTCCCTTTGGAGCCCCTCCTCTGTATCCTGTCCCCATGCTACCACTGGCTGCTTTCTGCTTGGTCTTACCTGGGGCATCTGGTCTCCTTTATAGCAACTTACCACTGGGTTTTCCACATTGGAAATTCTGTCCAATCACTTTCTCCAGGCTCCATTCTCTCTTCCCACTCAGGCCCTGTCACAGCCTTCTGACTGCATGACTGGCTATGTGACATGTTCAGGACAAGCAGGATGAAGGAGCTCATCTCCACCCCAAAATGGCTCTTCCTTTGCCTTTTGTCCAGAAGAGTCCTGGAAAACTCTCCTGTGGCTCTCTGCTCCTGACAGAGTCCCTCTGGCACCCTGTCTTTTCACATGGTAGAGGAGCCCCTTCTCAGGGAAACCTCCTTTCCTCAAACCTCAGGGAAGCAGGTATCCACCCAGTGGGATTCTTAAATTGTTCTTTGTTCCTTGTACACTCTGCCCCCTATTTTATTTGCTAGTATCCTGGCTTAATGTCTGCTTCTCCAACTACTCTGTGCATTCCAAGAGGAAGGACAAGTACCTCTTTTGCTCCCTCGTCTTCATGAGAGTGCATCCCAAAAGCACCTGTGATAAATACCTGTGATGTGATCAGTGGATGGGTCTGGACAGTACCTGGATGCAGATGTCATTGATGTGGCATGTGTGTTCTCTGCCTCCCTTTTCTGTGGCCTCTGGCACCTCTGGTTAGTCCTCATAAAATCTTCAAAGACATCCTTCTACTTTCCACGTTGGGAGACTTTACCCCCAATTAGCATATATTCAAAGGTGAATTCAAGGGCTTTGTGACTCCAGTTTCCAAGATGGGCTTTGCCCTTCCCAAATTCCTTCCTCCATTGAGTCAGGATTGGTCTGGGTGACCTTGAGGTTTAACATGCGAGAGAGACATTATACTTTTCACTTGGTTCTCTTGGATCTCTCACTCTGGAGGGAAGTCAGTTGCCAAGCCAGGAAGCTCCAGCAACCTGGTGGAGAGGCCAGTGTGGAGAACTGAGGCTTCAGCCAACAGCTGAAAAACTTGCCAAGCCTGGGAGTGCACTATCTTGCAGTGACTTCTTCAATCCAAATGGAGCCTCAGGGACTGTACCCACACGGACATCCAGCTGCACTCTCGTGACACACCCTCAAGCTGAAAACTCTCAACCAAGCCACAGAAACTACAGGCAAAGTAGGAAGCTCATATGTTCTTCATTTGAACAAAAGTGGCTAATGTATGTATGGAAATAATAGAGTGTCATGAAAATTAAAGAAAAGAAAACATGAAGTCTGAAGATTCATCTTCTGTGGTGCCCATGCATGGACCTGTACGTGTGTGCACACACATGGCCTTCACGAGAGGGCGTGGGTCCTGGTTTGACAGAACCTCAGATGTGCTGATGCCATCTGTTGGACTGTTCTCTACACAGAGAAGAGCATCATCCCTCCTAAAGCAGGAGAAAGCTACAATAGTAAGCAAGCTGAGTGTTTAACAAAGCCAGTCATGATCTGGGTCCTGTGTTTGACTTGATCATTTAGGTTTAATTACAGGGAATTCAGAATTAGAATTTAAGAAGAGGTTCCTGCTTTTCCATGTTTTCCTTCTCCTTGAAGGACCCAGCATAGGCCCTCCTCCTCCATGAACCCTTCCTTGACTATCCAGCTCTGCTATGCTATCCTACAGTTTCCATGTCCCATCACCCATGTGGTCAGAACTACCTGGCTGCATGCAAAATATCTCCTTTTGTTCTTGGTTTGTGAAGAAGAAATAGCCACTTAAATCCAGTCACATCCATTCAGAGGCTCAGCCAGGTTCTAACCTCAGGGCTTGCAATCCTGGGGGTTGAAGAGGTGAGGAGTGGGGGGGGGTGTTGGAAAGCCCCACCTACTTCCCACTTGCCCACCTCCCTTGCTCTACTCCCTCACCTACCTTGTCTTCCAGCTGTGCTCTGCTGAGGCTTCTTCCCAACACGTCTCATGTTTCCTCATTACAGTTGTGTGGAAAAAACTACTTCCTAATGCTCACTTCCCTTCTACTCATCAAATGTGCATCATCTCCCCTGCCCCAACCAGTTTCCCAACTCTCCAAATACCTACAGTTCACTAAATACATGGAGGTGGAGCAGACTCCACAGTGAAGGGCTTGGTCCCCCACATGACTGCTCCCAGAAACCAGATGCTAGTCACAAGGAGGGTTTCCCCAAGGGACCCACACTTCTGCCTGGCTTGGCTGCAAATCAGCCTTCCCACAATCTCCTCTTACTTCTGATAAGTTGCTGGTTCACAGAACTCAGAGAAACATTTACTTATACTTTTCTTGTTATTATGAAAGATTTGATAAAGCCTCCAGATGGACAGCAAGATGAAGAGGAGCAAAGGGACAAGGTCTGGAAGAGGTCTTCAGGAGAGGAACTTCTATTGCTGTTGGGTTGGGATACACCTCCTGGCAACTGAATGTGTGCACCAACCTGGAAGCACTGCAAATACTGCCCCTCAGGGACTTTGCTAGAGGCTTTATCACATAGTCACAATTAATTATTACCCCACCCTTTAGCCCCTCACTCCTCCCTGGAGGACAGAGCTAGAATTTCCAAGTGTCTAATCATGGCTTGGTCTCTTATGGCCAGCTGCCCATGCAGGAGCCCATCAAGGGTCACCTCATTAAAACCAAAGCACCCCTGTCACCCAGGAAAGTCTGTTCTATGTCTGGAGGGAGAGACCAAAGGTATGTTTTGTACTATGTCATGGTGGTCTTTACTGCTCTGCTATTGTATTACTTTAAACACTATGCTATGCTTTAAAAATTACTGTTCTTAGAGAACAGGCTTAGAAGGAATAGTTGCCCTCTCCCAGGTTTCTCTTCCTTCCACCCAAGCCCCAGTTGCACTTGTGTATTTATTCAGCAAGTATGGACAGGATGTAAGTTTGAAGGGTTTCCCTTATTCTTCTCCTACCTCTTTGGCCATTCCACATTCCTCCACCAGCCTTCAGTCTGTTTCCTTTTCACTGTGTTCTTTCTCTGGTCTCTTTTAGCATACTCCAAGATTTCATCTATCTCTTCTGTTAACACAACACAAAATCCATGCCTGCAGTCCTGATCTTTTGTAAGGTTCAAGTATATATTATCAATTATTGTTATTATCATTGCAATCTGATTTATTCCACCATTATTCCATAGCTGCTAACTTCCCAAATGAATTTCTCCAATTCTCCTGCAAAAATGGTGGCTTCTTATGTCCATATTTGCACCATGACACAGTCAGCTCCTGGTCATGAATTGTCACTCAGTGTAATGCAACAGGGGCAGTTACTTTTATCCCCATTCTCTGGACAGAACTTACTGTTCAAGCTTTTTTCTGAGAATGAGGATCCATTTGCTGAGAATGGATTTAACAAATAAATTGAATCTTGGTTTCCAATAACCAGAAACCTAAATAAAGCCTGCTTGTATGAAATCAGGATTTTTTTTTCTATTAACAAAGCTGAAAAGTCCTGGCTTCATACATGATAGACTTCAGGAACAGGCCAATGTCCTCAAGAATGGTATATTTTGTATACACCCCTTAGCTTCTCTCTGTTGGCCTTAATCTCAAAGAGGGCCTATCTTCATGGTGGCAGTGTGGATGCCAATAGCTGCAGTCTCATATTCCTTCCCAGCAAACTCAACTGCAAAAATTCTCTCCCTCTATTATGTCCTTAAATTGAGTCTCCAAGGACTAATTAGGTCATGTGTCCACACTTTAAATGATCAGAAGGCATGAAATAGTGAGTGACCAAGCCTAGGATGCACATCCATCCTTACCATCAGCAGGAAAGGATAATCAAGCAAAATCACAAAGACCGAGTAGTAGAGTTCTGGTCCCCCAGCCGCACCCCCCAAAAAAAAAATCCTTGAATTCTGCTGCTGGATAAGATTAGAATGAAAGAAAATCATGCAAAGATGACCAGTTTATTTGTTTGCACAAATGCATCCTTCGGTCATCCCAGGAGAGGTTCATGACAGCTGACATAGACATCACTCGTGGACCAGAAAATGGTAATATCTAACTTTGAGTGATGGATATGACATTAGATGGACTTTGACATGTCACATCTGTGATTTGTAGTTGCTAACTGTGAGAATGGTCCTTGTCTATTAGATGTTCAGATGTCATCCACTACAAAGTATACCAGGCATCACCCAATCTGCATGAATATTTTTAAACTTGTAGTAAATAGTTTGAAGGCACTTCTCAAATAGCAAATCAAAATTTAAAAATAGTCAAAACACAACTTACTCAATATTTGAGTTAATTTTAAATAGTGACTCTGTAGAAATTTGCTTTTATGCTATCTACCAAGAATGATGAAGTCAACAGTGAAAGCAAGATTTCTGTGGTGATGCTTTAAATGGCTGAGAAAACTTTCCTTGAGTCAGTTGTATAAATGTGCATAAGAATTCTGGCACAAGTTAAGAGGCTTGTGTACTGTGTGAGAAATGCAGAGTGAAACTTTCCACACTCTCCTGGATTGGGGAGAGAGTCCAGACAGAATAGGCTTTCCTAGCAACAAACACACAACTGGCCTTTAAAATGCCAAATTGAAAGTTGGGTGGTCAAGGAAACTAAAGAGTTACCTTCTAACTTCTTCTGTAGTCATTTGGGACTGAGAAGACAGAAACTGACAGACTGTCAATAAATAGTCACCTCAAGGAACTGAGTCTTATAACAGTGCAGCCCAGCTTAATTTCTGACAAGTGAGAGACTGATCACATGAGTCTGGACTGTCTGTAGATGAAAAACTGTACTCCCTCTGGTAGTAAATTCTGTCTGGAGCCTTATGGAATTTTTATGCACACTATCTGGCATGAATGCAGTAACTAGACATGTTAAAATTGGAATCTGTAACTGACAATGAAGAGGAAAAACTACAAGCAGAGAAGCAGATGGTATAGATAGTGGACTTAGTTGAGGACTTAAAAATAATCAGGATTGGCTTTTTATAAAAAAAATGTTTGAAATGGAGAAAATATACAGATTTCCAGTAGTGGCCTGGGAGCTACAAAAATGGATCAAATTGGCATTCTATAACTGAATAATGCAATGACTAAAATTAAGTAATTGTTAGTCTAGAAAAAGAACTTGAAGACAGACCAATAAACAAAAAAAAATGAAATAGAATAATAAATGGGAAGAACAGAGGCTAGAAGACATATGGAACTGTGGAAAGTCTAACTTACATGTTAGTGGACTTCTGTAAGGAGAGAAAGCCAGAGCAGAAGCAATATCTAAAGAGTCAGTGGCTGAGAAAGTTTCAAAAGTAATGAGAAGCAGTCAACACAGAATTTCATGTTCAGTGCACACTGATTAGCATAGGTGCAAAGACAAAACCTTAAATTTCAAATCAATAATCAAATTGATGAGGTCCAGGAGAAAAATCTTTAAAATGTTCAGATGAAGAAAGACTGTCAAAGGAGCAGTCTTAAGAATGACGGCTGACTTCTCAGCACAAATATGCTAGCTAGAGGAAAATGGAAAGAAATCTTCAAAGGGCAAAATGCTAGAAAAACCATCAACCTCTAATTCACACCTAGAAGGAGTGAAAAAATGAAGGAAAAATAAAGATGATTAAATAACAAACAGAGGTGATAAAATTCATCTCCAACAGATTACAATCAGCAAGAGATCCAAGAGGATGTTTTTCAGGTTAAAGGAAAATGATCCCAGAAGGAAGAGCCTAAGAAAGTAACACTTGGCACAAATCTCTTACTGGTGATTTAAAACAACAATCACAATATGTTCAGGGATTTAGAACATGTGGAAGTGAAATATATGAGTAGCACAGAGGAAGAAGCAAATGGAATTAAGCTGTTGTTCTATTGTTGCTTGTTCTGAAAGCAATAAAGATACTAAGTTAAGATATATGGTAACAAGTCTCAGATGCTTATTTTAATCTCTAGTGTAAGTACAATAATCTGGTAATAAACTACCAGATGAGAAAGAAAATAATAAAAATGCATAAGTTACTTTTGTAAAAAAGGAAAGGAAGGATACACGAGCAAAGACTAACAGATAGAAACAAAAGTAGAAAGATGGGAAACTTACTCCCCTCTCTGCCATTGATTATACTAAAATTAAATGCACAAATTAAAAGCAAACATTATCAGATGAGATTAACAAACCAAACTTCCTATATGTGGTTTATAAGAGATACAGTGGAAACAGCAATATATACATAAATATGGGAATTTCTGTAGAAACAAAATAAAAGGATGGAAAAATTTATATACTTGGTCAAGATCTGATCAGCTGCAATGATATCAACTGTAGTAGATTAAAGACAAGAAATTTGATTAAAAAATAAGGATTTCTCATAATGAAAACAGACCAATTAATGTGGCTATAATTCTATTCAAAATAATTTTCCTACAATAGTAAACATTTCTTTTATAACTTTTCACATAATTTATAGAACTAAAAAGAAAGATAGACCAAACCATATCATAGTGGAGATTTCTATTTTAACCAAACTGTAAGGGCTGGGCATAGTGGCTTATGCCTGTAAGCCCCAACTATTGTTTGGGAATTTTTTTGCCCGGAAAAATTTAGTGAGATCCCCAGCTTAGCAAACAAACTGGATGTGGTGGGGCACATCTGTAAATACAACTACATGGGAGTGTAGATAGGAGGATTGCACTCTAAGGCTGACCCAGGTAGAAATATCAGAAAAATAAAGTAGGAAGGAATGGAGACATGGCTCAAGTGCTTACTTAACAAGTACAAGAGTCTGAGTTCAAACCCCAGTACTGCCCCCCCAAAACCCCAAGACATTTGACATAAAACAATAAATCCACCTATTTTAGTGTGCCAAGTATTGGTGTATAAGCACCCATAATGCATATGTGTTCCTAGAGGGAAGTAAAAGAGGGTAACAACTTTGGAGAATAATTGGAAAGTTTCTTAGAAAGCTTGTATTTACTCACTATTTGAATCAGGGATTCCATTCTTATTTTCCCAAGAGAAATAAAAATACATAATCCATCCTTGTGATGGCTGAAGGCACTCCAAATTAGTCACTGGAGGAGGTCTGGTAGAGATGGCTTTGGAGTTTCCACTCTGGTTCTTTGACTCACTCACAGTTGGCTGTGAATTAACACCTTTAGCCTCGGATCTTTGTCTTTTTATCTCAGCCAGCTCATTTGATATAGAACGTGAAGAAGACCTCATGCTTTAGAAGCACAACATGAGTTGTTACTTTGCTATAAATGAAGGAAGCCAAAGCCACCATGGGTCCAGAGACATTGCTACGCTGCTTAGTCTGTCCCAGAACTTCTTTGTGGCTAGGGCAGGATTCAAACATATTGTTTCTTGCCTTCCTTGTGTGGCCTTATACAGGTGGGACAGAAATAACTTTTCTTTTCCATTTTCCATGGTTTACTCAAAGCATAATGCCTGAAAATTATCTAGGAGCCAGGAGTCAGGTAAGGCTTTCTCGATGACCCAGAAAGACTACTTAAGAAAGGTGTTCCATGTTATTCATCTCTTCCTAAAAACATGTCATTTAATGACCAGTCTTGGGAAATGGTCCCTGTGTGCACTGTGACATCACTCTGTCACATTACTGTTCTCCTTGGATTTCTACAACTATGTAATTATTCCTACTTATCATGAAAGACCAACTTAGTAGAAGGGAAAAGACAGATTTGCCTTCAAACGAGCCATACAAATATGCTCGTGCTTGCTGTCTTTCCCTACCTGGTGCCAGAGGCCGTGTCACTGCTGGTGCTGTATCAGCAACACACGTAGGTCGGCTTGAGCAACTGGGAATGCAGATGGGAGCCCCTGGAGGCATGGGGGTTTTACTAAGCTGCAGGTGAAAAGAAATACCTGCGCTTCCATCCTGAAACAGCCAGTGGTCACGATGTACTTAAAGAAAGCCTAGCTGCACATTTGGAAAAATAATTAAATATCAAAAATGATCTAGTCAGCCCTCTCATTTCTCTTGGGCACCAGTCCATTCCCAGGCATCCAGCTTCCCATTCTTCACTTCCATTCTTCCATCCTTACTGACCAACCTGTCCCACAGTCATGCCACCTCTTCCTTTGTTCCTCTCTTATAAAAGTCACCTCTTTTCTAGTGTTGTTGCCATGTGCTCAAGTAATAGAAATTGGAAGTGGTGAGGATTTTACTGTATTAAAACTCAAACAGTGGGTTTATACCCCTGTAAAGAATAAGACCAACTCAGTAGAAGGGAAAAGATCCTTCTATCCTTGGTCGTGATATTTGTGGTCTATTTCCATCCTAGATATTATTTTCATCCTAGACGTTATTTTCCTGCAGTGACTTATAATTCAGGACAGCAGAGCACCTCACCATTGGTGGGTTCCTTTCCAAAACAACTGAATAGAAATGGACTTCAGGCAGGAGATAACTGTGCTTTTAAAGGTATAGAGACCATTCCAAACTCTTAGGACCCCTCTTCATTTTCTTCTTCTGCACCTTGGACCCCCACTCATTGTCCTAAATGTCCTCACACAAGGGGTGAATTCTTTCCAATTCTCTGTGTGCATTCTCTGTGCAAAACATTCTGTTTTGCGGAAACTCATTTATCATGTTCAAAATATTATAAAGGGCCAATTACTTTCTAAAAACTGCTGATTTTCCACTTTCAGCCCAAACTCTTTGAGAACGTGCATAGAAGCCACACAGGTGCAGAAGTGCATCTGTGATCACCTGAGGAACTTAGTGAGGATTTGATCTGAGCCCTCACCTTGGAGAAGGACAATGTGAAGGCTGAAGGTTTAACTTGCTGAACTCAGCACAGAAACACACTTGGTGACACCCAAAGGGGAGGTGGCGGTGGAGAGAGTTAGAGGAACAATAAGTGAATTAAGCCAAATGATTATTTGATTTAAGCCCTGGAATTGGATGACCCTGAGAATCCCTCTGGAGAACATACTGCAGAATGTTGCTTCTCCAGAGAATGTTGAAATTTCAGACAAGACCAGGATGTTTTTGTATACTATTCGAACTTAACATTTTCCTTAAATGGCTCAAGCTGCCCTGTGGTCATGAGACATGCTACCCATGTATGTTTCTTTTGTTGGAAAAAGATCAAGGGATTAGACCCCAGTCATGGAGTGTGAGCTATGACTTAAGGAGGCAGAGTATTAACTCTGCCTTCAGATTTGGGACGACACAAGAGAGTCTGCAAAGGGTGATGGCTGCAATTTGGACAAGGGAGCATGGACTGATGTGGGTTTTGTCTTCTGAGTATTTCTCAGTGGACTTGAAATAGTCTCTGCCCTTTCATTGCTTGGGATTAAAATACAGCCTTGTTGATTATCCCCATAACTCCTTGCCAGCTAGTCACGCCCTACAAGCCATGACCTCTTTTAAATAAACCCACTGATCAAGCTCTGCTGACCATCGTGCTCCCTGCTCCCATGCTCCTTTGGCCCATTTCCTAGCTTTTGCACATTTGACCCAGAAACGTGGAGATTCTTCTTCCCTCCTGTCAGCCTGCCCTCCTCTCCCTTTAATGAGAACTGAAGATGAATCCCTTCCAGAAAACCCCAGATCACATGCACATGGACCTGTTTTCCGATGTGCTATCATGTCTGAGGATGAATGGAACTGCAGTCATCCTCACATGGGTTGAATGGAGTTATATTTTGGCAAGTTTTTCCTCCCATTCAAAAAGGTGGTCTTCAAAAGCACATAACACATCTGTTTGCATATGTAATCAAGATAACAAGGACGGGAGCTGTGTTAGCTGGTGGGTTGTTAGTACTTACTGCGTTATAAACCAGCTGGTTAAATACAGCTCTTCAAGAAGAAAAAAAATTCAAACCAGGGTCACCTACTGTGGTGCTGTTAACACTTCAGTCTAGAAAATTCTCTGCTGGGAGCAGGAACAGTGCTGTCCTGTGCTTGTGGGATGTTTAGATGGCTCTCTATCCTCGATGCCAGCAGCAGTCCTCACCTTGTGATAGTCAAAAATGTCCCCAGACATTGTCCCAAGTGAAGGGCAAAATCATCCCAGGTTGAAACCATCAATTTCAACCTATTTATTGAAATAGTGGCATGTTTTGAATACTTGTTTTTCAAACTAAAGCTTCCATACTAAGAAGACCTGTAGACAGACAAGACACATTTGGGCCTCTGTGATGCTGGTCTTTTTGACCATGCTATTGTGGTCTCTTTTAATACCCTAGCAGTGTGGAAGAAGAGCAGTGCTAATCAGTTAACAGGTGAAAAGGCCCAAACACGTGACCTATGTAGACTTTGACATCAGGGTTTTAAGGGTTATTTGAATGTTTCTGTGTCCGATTTGATTCTTCAGAATGGTCAGTTTCTTATGTTCCTAATAAAAAAAAGTAAGGTCCCATGCTAATATGTTCTACACTAAAAAAAATTTGGACTTTTAGGTTAGTAACAGAAATGTTGAAATAGTGTTTCAGTATTAAAAATGTATCTTGACCATACTTTATACATAGACATGTGATTGATGGTTGCTGCATAGAAATAATTTTCCCTTCAACTGTTTACATTGCAATGAAGAAATATTTAGAAGATTATAGGTATGAACTAACTTGTTTTGTTCAGATGAGGTCTCACTAACGTTTTGCCTAGGCTGGCCTCAAAGCTTAGTCCTCCCAAATCTCATTATTCTTTTAATGTGATTTGCTGCTGCTGAATTCTTTCAATTTTTGTTTAAAACATATCTTTATTTTATTAATACCTTCAACTTTGAAGAGTATTTCCTAGGATATAGAATTGCAGGTGACAGTTATTTTCTTTAAGCATTGTTGTCTATTATGTTGTCTTTTGTTGGTCATCTGTGAATTATGGTTGCACCTTTGTCTCTTTTTACAGCAATTTTATGATGATTCCTCTGGTATGACTTTTATTTCTTATTTAGAGTACTTTGGCTCATGGTGTATTTTCAAATGTGTCACTTACTGTCTTTGGCCAATTTGGAATTGTTCTTATTTTCTCTTCAAACATTGCATCCACTGTGTTTTCTCTTGCCTGCTTTCCTGGGTCTCTGGTCACAATTACCTTTCACCATGTTGTGTACACCTTTGAAGCTCTTTCTAAGTTTTCCAGCCCTGTTCTCTTCCTTCAGCCCTGTTTTCCCCTGCATATGTTCTCCCTTTGGCTGTGTTTAAATAACTGTTGAATGCATTCATTGAGATGCATTTTCTAGTTTTAGAATTTTTGTATAATCTTAGTTCTTTGCTAGAATTTCTGCTTTTTAAGTTCCTTGAATGGATTTTAAAGTCTGTTTTTGGGTTTTGTTGACTGGATCTCCTACAGGTCAGTTTGATCGTCTATTATTTCTTCCCCATGTGGTTCTTGTCTCCTTGGTTTCCACTTACGCCTGGTTAGTTTTTGGGTGACAGACATTGTATATAACAATTTGAGATAATTTGAGGCACTGGGTGATGATGTGGGGCTGTGTCTTAACTTGGGGTACTTGTAGTTTCAATCTGTAAGAATACGCCCCTTCTCATGGCCCTATCTTCTAGGACACAGCATTTTAGATGTCACCCAAGCCCAAGGGCCATCAGAGCCACCTCCTAGCTGCTCTCTACTCCAGAATTTGTGTCCAGCCTGTGAGTCTGTTGAAAGTTCTGCTGAGGTCTTCAGCCTCTCAACCACCTCTTCCAGGATTATAGGGATGCCTTGCATGGAACAGTTAAGCCCCAACTCTGGGGTCACACCTTGGGCTTCCTTCTCTACCTGGCTCCTGGTCCCATAGGTCTCCATTATTGTGGAAATTCTATACTGCTTTTAAATACAGTTTTCCAATATGTCCCCAAGCTTTACTGGTTGTTTTCAGTGGGAGGATGGGTTCAAATGACTCTGGAAGCAAAACTCCTCCATTCTGGTTCCACGAGCTTGGTACTGTGGATGTCATGTCGTGTGTGTGTGTGTGTGTGTGTGTGTGTGTGTGTGTGTGTGTGTGTGTGTGTTGTTTTGTCTTTGTAGCCATTTCCCTGGGTAGGACATCAGTGTGTTCTTTCCATTCACTATGAACCATGCTGAAGGTCTTGCTGCTGTGTCTGTGCGTTCTTTTCTGGTTATTTCCTCTAGATGAATTCTTGGGAGTGGAATTGGTGAATCAAAGCTCTGCACATTTTTGAGCAGTGTAATAACTGTTTCCAGATCTCAAGGAAGGCTGCGCCAATGTACACTTTTACCAGCTGTGCATGAAAATGCCCACTTGCTGGCTTCCCAGCCACAACAGTGTTTCATATTTTAATAAACCTGGCACTGCCCTGGGCAGCTACCAGGTTGGCTTTAAATGTTCTCAGTAATTTGGACCTGTAGGTCAGAAAACGTACAGTAAATCTGGAGGTAAAATGATGACCACTGCACTAGTGGAGCAGGTCCAGATTGGGAATCCTGGAGAATAAAAGCAGCACCTATGAAAAAGGGTCACAGCAGATGAGTTAATGTACTCCTGGGCTGAATTTATAGACCTGGAGGGCACAGATCAAAGGGGACAAGGGGTGTCCTTGGACTATGAACAAGGTGGCTCATATCTGAACTGTTCTAAGCGTGTTCTATTTTAAGGGCTTGGTATACCTGATGAGGTTACAGAGCAGGTACAAAATGATGTGTGGCCCCCACAAAGATGGACTTGGAGGAGGAAATGATGACTTTGGATGACTTTCCTTCTTAACTACATTTTAAAATAAGAAAAAGGAAGTTGTCTACCAAGCATTTTATTTAAAAAATATTTGGCACCCATTTCCTGGTAGTCCCTACACGGAGATGGGCTGGACCTACTGCTCTCTCTAGGCCCTGCCCCTTACGACCACCACAGTCCAGGACTTAATGGGTCGTAGCAAGACGGTGCATAGGTGCAGGAGGGACCCCCAGTGTGCATCGCTCTGTTCACCTCTTCAGCACAGCTTTTTACTTTTTATCTTTGATTGTCAGATGAGCTGGCCTTCTGTCCACGCCACGTCCCACGATTTTGTTTGCTTTGTTTCATTTTGGTTTTCTTTATAAATGGCATTCCTCCAGGATAGGCAAAACAAAACAAAACAAACAGACAAACAAAATATGGGTGGAATGAGGGCAGCAGGGTGTGCGTATTCTTGTGGCAAGGGGACTTATTAAGCTTCTCTTTGTCTGATAACTATAATTGACAGTTTGGATAAGCTTCTTACGAGTGATTTTTCCTCCCAAAATCTGACAGAACAGAAATAAATGTGTGTGTGTATGTGTATTTGTGATAAGATGTTGTGGCTTGTAACAAAATGGAAACTAGAATGTAAGAACAGGAGGGTCATGCTGGATTGAAGAACAAAAATACTCCTAGACAAAAGAAAAAGACCAATACAGATGGCACCACGGTGTGACCTTTACTGTCAATCACAGTGCTTCCTGTGGGCCAGCTTTGTCCATGTAGTGATGTAAAATGTG
Organism: Castor canadensis; assembly: GCF_047511655.1. NCBI lineage: Eukaryota > Metazoa > Chordata > Mammalia > Rodentia > Castoridae > Castor > Castor canadensis. Next base: position 6,352,621 of record NC_133392.1, read on the forward strand.
AAATTTCATCCTCCCAACTGGTATATTATGTTTGTAGATGAAGAAAGGGAGCTCAGAGAAGCTAAGAGAAACTGAGTCACGCGGTAGTAAGTGGCAGAGCTTGACTTACTCCCAGGTCTGTTGATCCTGATTCATTTTAGGGGAGGGAGAGGAGACTCTCCTGAGAAGATGAGTTTCATTTCCTGTGAAGCTGTGGTGAATTTACTACTTTTATCCTCCACTAAGCCTGGGTTCATCCTCCATATCTCTCTCCCCTCCCCCCTCCTTCTCTTCCTTTCTTCCGTTCTTCCCTCCTTCCCTCCCTCCCTTTTTTATGGTACTGGGGATTGAACCCAGGGCCTCATACATACTAGGTAAGTGTTCTGCCACTTTAGTCACTACCCCAGCTCTTTCTGTTTTGGCATTTTGTTTTTGTGATGGGGATCTCGCTAACCACCTAGGCTGACTTTGGATTGCAGTCCTCCTGTCTCTACCTCCTGAGTAGCTAAGATTATAGGTGTGAGCCACCATTCCTGGCATAAGGCTAGATTTTCTACTTATAAAGAATGAGGAGGAAAACCACCAATTTAAACCTGATGTCCGTGTGACAGCTTTTATATTTCTTAATTCCAGTGCACCTTTAGGTCAGATCCTGCTCTATTTGTAAGGAAAGCACACGCACGCACACACGCACACACACACACACACGTTTTGTTTCTACTAAATGTCTTCTACTTAGCAATTCATTTGAAATTTTTTCTGAGCTATTCTCCTTGAAATTGTTACAAGCAAAAGACTTTTCAACAGGAAAAAGATTTTTCAGGAATCATTAATATGATGCTCTCTGTCTAAATAAATAATAGGAATTTGATTTTCATTGGTTAGAATTCTTGTTGGCCAGTTAAGATTATCCACACCCATGTGCTGTGTCTGTTTAGCTGTCTTGTCTAGCCCTGTGCTTTTCCTTTTGCCAACTCAGTATTATTTAGTTTTATCATCAGGTTAAATTGATTATTTACTTAGTTTTTCTTCACTTTTATAAAGTCACTCTCAGGAATAGTGCAATTCTCTCCTTTTCTCTGAAGGACACAGAGGGGACCTGAGCACCCCTGGCTTTTCCCCCAAAGCAAAGCCATGTGTAGTCTCTGGGAAAATGAAGGCACAGCCATGACAGGGATCTTTGTTTATCAGAGCCACCTCCAGCTAGCCAATATGGTCCTGGTAGAAAACCTGCAGTTCCTGCAGTGACCTCTTAACTGCTGTCACATTTTAACTCTTCTGATTTAGTTCCAAACAGGCCCATCTAAGAAGGTTTGAAATGGGCTGAGGGTCTGGTTACCGCCCATGTGTAACCATTCCAGCCTCATCCTCAGCAAGGCATAGACTTTCTATTTTGATCTGCAAATTCTCTACGTTAAGGCTAAGTTTAAATACCTACTCTATCAACACAATGGCAGCACTCAAGTGGCAAGTCATTGTTTCAATGACTGACCTACTTTATAGCAAAGATCAAGATTGGTTATTAAGGTAGACAGCCTGTATTAATACAGTATCCAGATCTGCTGTGTAAATGTTTGACAAAGGAACCAGAAAGCAACATTTCATAATGCATTGATGACATTAATCCAAAAGGCACTGATTCCATACTTTCTGTAAATCAAGAAATCAGTGACCAGGTCTGCTTGATGTGTTCTAGAAGCCCAACCGTGAGCAGAAACATCTGAACTCCAGGCAGCACGAGGGGCACCATGGAGAAGCAGACGCTGGGAGAAGTGTTCTACCTGAGCCACCGGGGCCAAGGATCAGAGGCCAGGTGTCTCTGAGGGGCCTCAGGAATGGGTCATTCAGGAAGTGGAGGGAAGGTGAGGGAAGAATTGGGAGCTCCTGCATTCATTCCACATGTAGTTGTAATACGTGTTATCCTCTGGGTTTCTTTTCAAAATTTATTTTTAATTGACAGATAATAATTGCACATATTTATGGGGTATGGTGTGATAGTTCAGTATATTAGGCCATCGATCATTTCAGCCACTTCACATTTCTTTGTGATGAGAGCACTCAAAACCTCTTCTTCTAGCTGTTTTGATGTATATAATATAATATTGTTTGACTTTACACTAGGGATTGCAAACCCAAGTGCCTTTAGAGGTCAGGCTGGTGTTAGAAATGAGTGAAGGGGGTCAGGCCTAGGATGATAACCTTTGCTCCTTGGCTCCATGTGGCTACAGTAGGGCCAAGGGGCCTGGGAAAATCATCAGCCTCTCTCTAGTTTGAGCCAATTGTTACCATCTGAAAGTGCAAGCCTATTTCCTGACATTTTTCCCTTCTAAGTTGTTGCGTGTTAAGATTTGTCTGACATTTTCCTGACTCTTGGACGCTAGCAACTAAACTAAATGGGCACCATCATATGACCCTCACTTTGGGATCAAACTACTGCTGGCAGCTGACTACCTGAGCCTCACCAGCTTGTGAAACGTGGCCAAGTTTGGAGGTTCTGCAAATGTTGTCCCTGGGCCAGCAGCACCAGTGTGGCCTGGGATCTTGTTAGAAATGCAAATGCTGGAGTAGGCCCTGCCCAGCCCTTGTGAACCAAAACCTCACAGACAGCCTTACAGTGTACGCTTTAAGAAGCCCTAAAGGTGATGCTTGTCGTTGATTAAGTTTTAGAATATTTTTTTGTCTTTTCAAATGGCTGGGGGTAATATAAGAAATAGCATTTAATAACACATAGAATTATATGAAGTTCAAATTTCATTGTTCACAAACAAAGTTTTATTAGAACACAGCTATGCTCATATTACCTATGTCTTCTTCTGCATTGTAATGGTAGAGTGGAGTTAGGTATGCCTGGAACCAAATGGCTCACAAAGCTTGAAGTATTTCTATTTGCCCTTTCAGCAAATGTCCGTCACCTTGCTCTGGAGCTCTGAGTTGGAGGGAGGAAAAGACGGCACATTGAGGTGTACACAGTGCTCAGGCACCTGAGCCTCGAACACACAATGAAGGTAGAGAAGGATTGTTTGAGACCTGAGTTAATAAAATGGCATTGGGAAGCATTCACAGGTGGTCCCGGCTGCAGTGGCTCAACTTAAGGTTTTTCCACTTACGACCGTGCAAAGTGATAAGCGTTCAGTAAAACTTGCGATTTGAATTTTGAAGTTTGCTCTTTTCCTGGGTTAGCGTTGCCTGGTGTGATCCTCTCTGGGTGGTGGCTGTTTCTGAGGGGAAACATCGGTACTGTGGCTGTGCTGAGTTATCAGCTTCAGCAGGACGGGCAGATTCAGTGCATTTTCAGCTTGGAGTATTTTCAACTTACTGTGACTCTGCCAGGACATAACCCAGTCATTGCGCGAGAAGCATCTTGGAGGAGTGGCCGAGGAGAGTAGCCAGGAGCAGAGTAGGACGGAGGGCCACACAGCAGGAGCAGGAGGATTGCAAAGTCAGTTCCGAGGAGGAATCGAAGCACTCAACCAAACTCAACCAAAGCTCAACAGGGAACTAAGAGAAACGATTCAGAAGATGGTACCCAAGGGTGGCGATGGCAGTAGGAGTAAGAAGGGGGTCACAGATAAGGAATGAACTTGGCTATCTGGGAGGAGATGTGAGGTTTGCCAGTGAGTTTTAAATGCAGTAGCATTTGCATCACACACATTGGGCTCCAAAGAAGTCAGAGCTGGAGATTGGAAATAAAGGCACTTTTACATAAAGAACAAATTTCCCCACATGTATCACTGACTTCATGATTTTACTAATATTTTAACAGGAAAAGAGTTGAGCCTCAGTTTTCTCTTAGCAATGCGCACTGGTTGGGGATCGCTCTGCCCCAAAACTAAGCGGGGTTGGAGACGGAAGACTCTTCTGCAAAAAGCGCAAGGGCCTTTCTGGCCAGAAGTGAGGGACCACAGGAGGCTTCCAGAAGTCACACAACAGCCAGATGACTCAGAGGAGCCCAGTCCTTCACTTGCTCTTCTCCAGTCTTGAGTCCTTAAGACTGGGACCTGGGCTGCACCCAGCCTGTGCCCACACTCCCAACTCCAGGGGAGCTCCACCATGGCCCCACCCTGCACACCTTCTCCTCTTCCTGCTCCTCCTCCCTCCTGATTTAGCAAGAAACAGCAAGCAAAGGGAAAAGCTGGTAATGATCCTAATTCAGTTCTTGTCTGAATTAGTGAAATGTGCTTTCTCTTCAAGAGGCTTGGAGCATGAGTTTTCACGGTGCGGTTAGAATGGGTGTTGCAAAAAGTTAGCAATTAGCTGTAATTCTGTTTGTAACAGAAGAAGTTGTTTGCACTTGGCTTCGCTTGGTCCACAACAACTTGGCAGTACTGTTGTGATTGATAGCAGGATTACTCTTTAAAGCGCTTATTATATTCTACTAATGTTTATTTGAAGGAGATTAGAATGATGCTTTATAAATGGCTCTCAGTCAACATGTGACGGGGCGTTCTCTCCAGCAGATAGCTTGCATGCAAACAAATCAGCAACTTAAGCCATTATCTTCTTCCGAATGACAGTTTTGAAATGGCGTTGCAGGGAAAAAAAAGGTACATGAATGTTTCCAGACATCAAATTAGCAAGATAAATGAACTTTGGATTAAAAACCAAGCTTTCTGGTTAATAAACACAGTGCATGCTATTTTACGGCTGGCCGTGTCTTGTAAGGATAGCAAGTCACTCCAAAAAGCAATGCTCTGTGCTATTTTATACTTTAATATTCCAATTGTATCAGTGAGGACAGCATAGGAAGTGTTACCTTTAAGACATTTTATATCATGGTGAAGCTCATTCCCGTACTTCATGCTGCAACCACACAGCTGTTAGAACCTTCCCTCAACTTCTAACACACTGGTCACATGCATATTACATAAGATCTTTTTTGCATATGGAGGAAGGGGAGACACTAATTTGCTTCCAGCCATCAATCCAAGACTGGCACCATGCCTGACTCATAAAGAGACCTGCAATTAATAAACATATAACATTCCTTTTTGAAAGCATTAAAACCTAATTTACTATGCCCACATGGGCATAATAAGTACAAAAAACTTATAAAAGATTTTCGTACATCTCAATACAAAAAACTTATAAAAGGGTGTAATCTGGGCAAGTAACAATAATAATAAGTGAAATAGTGCCTTGTCACTGTCATGCTGTGAAGTCAGTCTCATTGGTGATTGGATTTCTGTAACAAGCGTGCGTTTTCATTTTATCATGCATGATGGTTTACAAATAGACAGATTGCCACCCGAATCTCATAGTGATCTTCCTAATTATGTTAGTTTTTGAGTGTTGCTGTAACAAATTACCATGATGTAGTGGCTTACAACAATACCCATTTATTATCTCTAGGTACTCAGGGTGGGAAGTCCAGTGTATGGAGCTGGGCTCTCTCCTCAAACCTCACCTGGATAAGGAAGGCAGAGCCGCCTTCTTGGTGGAGGCACCTGTGGAAGATCCGTTTCTGCTCCCTTGAAATGTGACATAATTCACTTCTGTCTGGTTGTAGGGCCAAGATCTCTCTGTCCTTGCTGGCTATACATGCAGGTCATTGCTAGACTCAGGGCTCCCTCGCTTTATCTTCAAAGCAAGCAAGGGGCGGGGGTCAGGTCTTTCTCTCATCCCATCTCTTTGATCCCAGTGATGAGACATATCTCATGTTTACTTTGGGACCCTCCAAATATTCCAGATAATGTCCAGATGATGCTGAAGGGCAAGTCCCATCTTAGCTAGCATTAGCCCCCAGGATCCCTGAGCCAGCAGCAGGTGGCTAAGTAGGTGGATAAGTCTGTGTCCTTGCTGTTGAGAGATGTCTGGAGGCAGGAGAAGGTAGGAGGGCAGCTCAAGTTGGAGGACCTGCTACCACAGCTGAGTAAGCGTGACCTCTGTTGGAGGCTGGTTTCAGCCCCTGATGGAAACACCCAGTCCTGTCCCTGGCCATCTGCCACCATGCGGCCCTATCCCCAAATCGTCTCACCACACAGTTCTGTCTCCAAGCCATCATGTCACCACATGATCCTGTCCCTGGGACATAATGTCACCACCATGTCTAAGGACCAATCCCCTAATGAGGCCAGGCAGTTAAGAACCATTAAACAGCAGAGCAGGACTTCCTAACTCTCCCTGCCCTGCTCTCCTCAACAGCAAGTCATCCTGATGGCTCTGTGAATTCTCTGCTCCACCCACTAGTCTTTGCTATGAATCTTATGTTGAGTCACATTTTACGAAAAGCCCTTCCATTTCTGTGATCTGTTCCTCTCCTCTATTCTGGATTCTTAATCAACAAAGGTCAAAGGAACTGAGCAGGATGACCCAGAATCCACTCTGTTTAGAGACTTGAGGGTGCTGGAAGCCAGACTGGGAATGTATCACTGGTCATTTTTATCCAGTCGCAAGTATGAATAAGAAACTCAGCACCCTTGGGGCTGGGGGTGTAGCTCAGTGACAGAGCACTTGTCTGTCACATGCAAGACCCAAGTATCATGAAAAAGGAAGGAAAGAGAAAGGAGGAGAAGAAGGAAGGGAACTTCAGCTCCTAGAGCAAGCCCTGCCTCCCTTCTTTAGAAGAACAGAGCACAGTCCATTTCCAATGGCCTGGTTTCCTTAGTCACTGGGAAGGGCTCCTTTGTACAGCCACTTGGCTCCCTCAGGGTGTCTGCCTTCCAGAGAGAGGCATCTCAGGTACTGGGGGAAGTTCGCAGCCTCCTGAGGTGAAGTTAGCAGTTTTGGGGTTTCTCCTCTCCCCCAGTGTTCCTTCATACTTCCCACCCACAGGTGTGTCTAGGTGGCTTTGCTTGGGCATAGGGAGCTTGGACAGGCTGACAAATGCTCTGCCCTCACAAACTTTCTGTTCTCCTGGGACAGAGAGACCACCAAAAGTAAAATAAAAACACAGTTGAATGACCACAGCTGATGAAATATGCTAGGAAAAGACAGAAGACAGAACTGGGTGGGTGAGAGCAAGCAGCCCCACTTGGAAGGTCAGGTCCCTGAGGCGGCGGTGTCAGGCAGATCACTGGCACGTAAGGCCCTCAGAGTGCGCAGGGAGGACGGTTCAGCAGAGGGTTGAAAGGCACTGAGGCCCCAAGCTGGGCCATTTCTACAGAGGGATGGAAGCCTGTGAGCAAGCAGAGGAAAGGGGTGGGCAGGGGTCCTCTTTGTGCCCTGAAGGCCATGAGTTTTATTCTCTGTACAATGGATCACCATTAAAGGGTTTTAAGAAAGAGCACCAGGAAGCTGGGGAATTCCAGTGGAAGCTTGGAGCGGACTTCCCCCAGCCTCCCCTATGCTATGGATAGAAAGAGGGTGGTAAAATAAAAACTGGATTTTAGGTATGCCAGATGCAGAACTCCGCATCACATTGTTTTCCAGAGGGCCTTCCCTAAGTCATGCTGTCACCCCCGCTTCCAGCCCAACTCAGAGGGATCAGGTGACTGTTGTTGCTTCATATCCACTGTGGTTCTCAGGTGCCCGTGAGCACACGGTGAGCTGTCATCCCCCAGCCTTCAGATGGAGGGAGGAGACAGAAGATGAAGTATTTAGGTGAACACATAAGCCTTAAGATTCTCTGGCCATAGCTACAAAAACTAAAGTGAAAATCTAAGCCATTTGCTACAGATTTAAGGATCAGTGTTCATACCAGTAGCAATGATCAAAAACTGAGGCCGTAGGGCTGACAGAGTGGCTCAATTGGTAGAGTGGCTGCTTAGCAAGTGTAAAGCTCTGAGTTCAAACACCAGTACTGAAAAAAAAAAAAAATGGGGCCAAGAGCCCTATGCCGGCCAGAGGGGGCTGTGGGTGTATCTTTTCCTGATCTGAAGGGAGAAAAATGTGATGCCACAGAAAGAATTCCATGCCACAAATAATCCAGCATTGTAACAAAAGAAACGAAGACAACCTTAGGTATCCTTTCGGTGAGTGTGGTGCTGGGGGTGGAGCCCAGCCTCTTGTGCATCCTGGGCAAGCGCTCTACCACTGAGCTATACCCCAACTCTTTATGTGTTTTGATAACAGCTTTTAGCCAGGCTTATTGGCACATGTCTATAACTCCAGCTACTCAGGAAGCCGAAATAGGAAGATCACAGCTCAAGGCCAGCCCAAGGAAAATAGCAAGATCCTATCTGAGAAACTAAGAGTAAAGTGACTGGGGCGTGGCTCAAGTGGTGGAGGGCTTGCCTCGCAAGCCTGAGGCCCCCAGTTCAATCCCCAGTGCCATCAAAAAACAAACAAGAGAACAGCTTTACCTCTGGAGAATATGTAAATGACTATACATTTTGACAAGTTAATGTCAACTTTCCACTGGAAAAAAAAATGATCACTACCTCATGGATAAAAATCATCATCACTTATGTAATAACTATGAGACCCCAAGCTGGGGTCCTCCCATCATGGAGCCTTGGCGCCTTAATTCCTTACTGTGCCATCCTGCAGTTAATTCAGCTCTGTCCTCTAAATTCCATGGTATGAAGAGCTTGCCGGCGGTGGAACCAGTGCACTAATTTTAAAGTGGTAATCAAGAGGCTTCTAAATATTCATAGCAATAAATGCCTCCCTCGGGCCCCATGAACGCCAGGGCTGCAGTCTGAGGCATTTATTTAGTGCTGGAGAGGGACCTAGTTATTTCAGAGTTCCCTTGAATGCAATATTTTAATGTTGTTCTGCTTAAAAAAAAATTGGATCCCACCGAGCTTCCCACACGGATGGTTAAGATGGATGGCTTTGGCTTTGAATGGGCCACAGTCTTGGAAAGGATGACCTAGAGGCTGTGGTGGGAGTGGGCGTGGCCATGAGGACCATTCCCTCCTGCCTGCTGACCCTGCTGCCAGCCCACTGCCACGTGGTTTCAACTTGACGGGCAGGGTTGGATTTTTCTAAGTCATTGAAAATTAGTTGTTCTTCACAGATGGATATTAAGGAGAGGATCCTGAGCGTCATTGCATCCATTCAGGAGAATAATGAACACAGCTTCCCTGCATCCATGCAGAGCTGCCTTCAGAGACTCCAGAAGTTTTACACCCATCATGGGTGAAATAATTTAGACTCAGGTTTGGGTGGGCTTCCAGTTTCACAAACTAGAGGGCCACTACAACATGGGTGACACCAAGAAGCAGCAGCAGCTGTGGCTGATCAGTAAGTCACTATTTACAGATACGTTTATGAACCATTAAGGTGGGAGCCCCTGGCCATTTGTACCATTGAAGACTTCTGGATGAGCACAGGTGATTGTCTCTTCTTTACAGACTGGATGTGCTCACAGGGGGGCATGACAGGAGGAAGTCCTGTGCCTCTCAGGAGCCTGCCACGCGTGGGACAGTCTGATAAACGTGTTCCAGTGGCAAAGTTTCTGTCCTGGGAGGGAAGGAGGATGCTAACTAAGTAAGTGCTATGTCAGCCTTTGGATTTGTCTCCCAGCGCACGTGCCCCAACAAGTGGTATTAGGTCTGACTTCTGGACAGAATTGGGAGCAGAATATAAGTAAATACAGCGAGCACTATTTCATCCAAATGCCCGATGAGAAACTGGGATATCAGCCAAGGTCCTGTGTCATGATTATACACAAACACATACACGGCTGTACATACTCAAAGGAAGGTAGGAATATCAATATCAACTCCTTATCACTTAAGGGTCAGAACAATGAGAAAATATACTGATTTGCTTGTCCATTAAAAGTAAAAAAAAAAAAAAGTCTCCTGCCCTTGAGGTGACTGGACACTGTTGATCACTGCCATAACTTCCTTTCGCCTCCCAGGTGCCATGATTGCCTGCACAGCTCCCTGCTGCTCAGCACCCATAGCAAATGGCCCTGTTGTCTCCGTGATATCCATGTCCCAGACCCCTGTCCAGGATTTCTGCCTAGGGCTCCTTTTTGGTTAGTACCTGGGGCCTCACTGACTCAGCTGTCTTCCTGTCTTCCTTAGTGTGTCCTCACCACTCTCCTGGTATCCTCCTCTGACCTTTAGTCCCTTTTGTCTGTGCAGTCCATAATCTGGGATTGTTCCCTGTCTGCTTTCGATAGCGCGATGTGGGCCCTGAATACTGCTGGAGAAAGACAGGTGTGTGCAGGTGACAGAAGCAAATCTACATGAGGAAGAGAATGTTCCTGTCTGCCACAGAAGACAAGTGAAAGTGAACAAATATAAGGAAACCCACACTTACACATGTTATAGTGACACTGCAAACACAGAAGAAAAGGGAAGATCACAAGATCAGCCAGAGAGGAGACAGATCCTGGCTGAGACACCTAAGGGCTGACTTCTCCATGACAAGCTCACTGCAGCAAGATAGTGGAGTGATGCTCCAAATGTGAGGACTTGTGAGGAAGCTGCAGTGATTAATACAGGCACATGGTACATGGATAGGTAGACCAGAAGCAGACCTCTGTGTGCTGTGGCAGAAGACAGAAGGACAGATGTTTTAATACACAGTTCTGGGACAGATGGTTATTTGTATTTTAAAAGATTTTGAAATGAACATCTTCATACTGAACACAAAGTCAAGCCTGGATGGGATAAAGGCTTAAATGCAAGAGGCAAACCATAAAACATTTAGCAGCAAACACTGGCTGCTTTTTGATGTTGGAGAAGGAAAGGATTTCTCAAATGAGGAAAAAAAGTGTAAACCGCCAAGGACTTCATTAAAACACAGCATTCTTTCACCAAAACACAGTGAAGAGGATGTAAAACAAGCCACAATGAGGAGAAAGTATTCCTGACATTATATAATGGACAAAGGGATCAAATCCAGAATATGGAAAGAAAGAAAATAAGAGCAAGATGAAAAGAGGTGAAAGGGATGGATGAAAGCAGGGAGGGAAGAACAAAGGGCAGGTAGTCACGAAAGCATGAGCAGCTAATTCACAAAAGAGGAAAACCAAGTGCCCCATAAACTTGAGCTGCCCTGCCTGTTACCAATGAGGGAGATATAAACTAAAACCACGAGAAGTACAATTTTACACTTAGCAGATTGGTCTTGCCTGATTTTAAAGTTTTTGCCAAATATTCATGAGGATATGGAGTGGTTTGGAACATTTACTCACTAATAGAAGGGATGTAACTGGTTTGTACTTTGGAAAACAGTTTAAAGATTGCTGGGGGCGGGGCAAACATGCAAACCTCACCACCCAGAGGCTCCGTGCCAGATGGAAACCCGAATCTGCCCTGTAGGGGTGAGCACACAGGAATATGTGTCAGTATGTAAGGCAAAAGACCTAAGAACGGATATGTAAATTGTTCATCCAGTAGAACACTGCAAAGCAATGAAAGTAGATGGCCAACAGCTACAGACAGCCACGAGTGAATCCACACGTAGAACAGTAACTTAAACCCAGTCAGAGAACAGACCAAGTGTGAGACTGTTTTTATAACACTCAAAACTGGGTAAAGCTGAAGAGTACATTGTTTAGGAATATGCATAGTTAGCTAGCTGGATGGGGTTGGGGGAGAGAGAGAGAGAGATCGATCCATGTGGAAGTATCCTGTAAAGGAAGTCAGGAAGTTCAGCTTGATGGCTGCCTCTGATGAGCAATGAGAGAATGTGGGAATGACTTCAGCATAGGGCTGACTAGGGCTGAGTTGCATCTCCGCAAACCTGCCAAATCCATGCCTCGAGTCCTAACTCCAGTGCTTTAGAAAGTGACGGTGTTGGAGACAGTGCCTTTAGAGAGGTGATGAAGGTAAAAGGAGGTCATATAGGTGGGCCTTTTGTGACATGGCTGGTGTCTCCTCCGTAAGACCAGGTTAGGGCACTGGGATGCAAGAAGCAGCACCAGGCAGCTTCTGAAAGCCAAGAATTGAGGCCTCAGAAGAAACCAACAACTTGGGCTGATACTTCAAACTGCCAGATCTCAGAGAAAACAACTTTCTGATGAACGAGTCACCCAGCATGTGACATTTTGTTATGACAGTCCTAGAGAGCTGTTCAAGGTACCCTGGTGATTATTTCATTGTTCTCTTTTTTAAAGACACACTGATGCATTTTATCTATTCTTTTGGGTGTGCTTTCCCTGATTTAAAAGATGGAATTATAATTCCCAAATATTCCTGGCCTATTGATTAGCATTTAATTGAGTTGTTCAGTAATGCTGTTCTTTAAGCATCCAACAAAAGACATAGTTCCATTAGGGGAATCAGTGCACCATCTTTAAGAAAAGGAATGTAGTATTGCTAGTGCTCCTTTATAACCTCCCACAGAGGTTTTCAAAAGAAAAGCAAACAAACACAGCTTTCAAACTAAAGTGTCTAATGCAATTAATGGCTTTAAATTAAAATAGCTCTCTGTGTTTCCTCTCCATTGAGTTTGTCCTACACAGCCATATATCCACAAACACATACACAAAAAGATTTTCTTGTCACCCTGGAGGAAAATATATTTTATTATATATATATTTGTGGTACTGGGTATTGAACTTAGGACCTCATGCTTACTAGAGCACTAGATAGGTGCTCTATCACTTGAGCCACTCCACCAGCCCTTATTTTATTGGTTATTTTTTGGGATAGGGTCTTGATTTATGATTGGGCAACCTGGACTGGAATCATCCTAGTTGTGCTTCCCCAAACAGTTGTGATGGCAGGTGTGTATCACCACACCCAGCTGTTGATTGAGATGGGGTCTTGTGAACCATTTGCCTGGGCTAGCTTCAATCTACCATCCTCCCAATCTCTGCCTGTGAAGTAGCTAGGATTACAGGCTCTAGCCAAAGCACCTAGCCAGAAAATGTACTTGTTTGAAAGTTGTTGACATTGAAACATTACATCGGCTCTTGTTCATACTTTAAGTGGAACTAGTGCAAATGTTAATAGTTAAACTAGCTCAATTTTGGGGGGCACAGGGGTGCATGAATTGTTTTGTTGTTTGTTGGGAGTGCTGAGTGTCAAGCCCAGGACACTGCACATACCACACACACACTTTACCATGAGGGTGTATTCTTAGCCTTTTATTTTTATTTACAAGTACACTTGTCAGGATTTCTCTTCAAGATGGTGATATGTTTGTGTCAATATCTTAGACAAACACAATTTGTAAGTGAAGTAACTAGTATTGATATATACACAAATATAAAACAGCTAGTTATACATACAAAGATGCAGACATATGGGCCAATCTTGACAGAATATTAAGACATATTTGTGTTTTAATATCATGTTGTAAACTCAATTAATAATCCTGTCCTTCTAAGATATAATTAATGAGTACCTATTGCAAACCCTGCACAGAACATTGTATAAATGTTTGAAATTAAATCTAAGTGTCAGAAAGTATAAACAAATACAGGCAAAAGTCCTGGGAGAGACACAAAAGCAAATAAAAACACTTCGCACACTATGCTAAAAAGAAGTAACATGGGTTTAAAGTAACTTAGGATGGAATAAAAATATTTTAAAAGTTCAGCAAGCATTCAGAAATCCCTGCAATTCTTATAAACACAAGATATTGTCAAAATAGGAATTAAATATCTGAATTAATATATGAATGTATGCTGGTGTAGTCTTTTGCTAGAATAAATCCATGAAAGGCAAACCTGTGTAAGTCCAAAAATTATGCCTGAGCATGGAAATTCAGCTGTTTAACCCTCAAGCTTAAGTAACTATTTAAAATAGCATCATCCCTCAATTAAAATTGAGACAAGCCTCTTCAAGGCACATTAAAAAAAAGTTGAGTTTGTGTCTGATGTTATCCCTGCAGGCACCAGATTCTAAAATACCTATAACTCAGGCCATGATTGGATGATGCACGTTTTTGGCTTTATCTGTCCCTCAGAACTGACCAATAGGCCTTTGCACAAGTGGGAGTGCCCTGTACCTGTCTCGCCCAGGAGTCACATGTAGCTGTTAGATCACCCAGAATAGCTGGTGAACTTACTTTTCAATTTTATTTTAGTTTAATTTAAATAGATGTATGTGGGTAATTTAATTTAAATAGATGTACCAGATTAGACATAAGAAGACTACTAGAAGATGTCAGAGAGTTGACCTAAAAATAAGACAAATAGTTTTTATTAGTTATCACATTTTATTATTTTCCCAAAACTTATGCGAACTTCAGTTATTGTGGGGTTTAAAAAAATTTTTTTTTGTTTCGTTTTGACTAATTATTTTAATGTTGGCTAATTGGCATTTATACTCTGTTTTGTCTTAAAGTGTAATATGTGGTTAGTTAACTCATAATATAGCTGGAACGCTATGTTGTGAAAACCTTTTGAACTCTGGAATTATTATAATACCTTTCAAGTTGTGGAATATTAGAAAACTATATATAAATTTCTTACTTTCAACACTCTTTCACAGTATAAAAGCAAAGGAACTTATAAGCACAGGCAGACAAAGCCAGTATAACTTCAGCTAGCTCTGGGGTTGACTGTGGACAAGGATGTCTCGGTAAGAGAATGACCATGTACAGTGCTCACACGGGGCTTCTGGGTAGAACCAGACACCCGTGAGGCAGTTGTGCTGGTTCTGTGGGGTGGCCCAATTCTCCATGCACTTCTCTGGTTTTTTTCCTCTTCAAGGCACTGGGAATTGAACCCAGGGCCCACCACTTGAGCTATACTCCTCCCCTGCCCCTCCCCTCCCCTCCCCTGCATTTAAGCTGCTAAGAAACCTTAATCTGCACACAGGCCTATGACAGCACTTTGGCCACTTCTCGGTTGACAACATCATTTATGACAGAGCCCACCTTCTGTTCTTTCCATCAACTGGGCAGCCTCCCCTGAACACAGACCCAGTGGCAAGCAGTTTCTGAGTCTGGATATGCAGTCAACTATCTTAACAGGAAGAGGAGAGGAGCGGGAGGGGAGGGATCTGCCAAGCAAGAGGGAAAGAAAGAGGACAGTAGCGCCATGGCCCCATCCATTATGGTTCCTTCGTTTACCAATGTTACCTGAGTTTCTGTAACTCCTCAGGCATCAAGATTGTCATGATAAAAGAGCAGAAGTTGACACACTGCTGTTACAAGTAGAATGAATGCCCTTCCTGAGGAGAAAGGAAAGGACAGTAGGCTGGAAGAAAGAATAACTGGGGAGGGGACATAATTAGGTTGCGGGTAAGGTGAGGCTTCTTTGCATCGTTGACTTTCAAACTGAGACCAGTTAGAAGAGTTGGGAGGAAAGCTTTCCAGGTAAGGGAACAGCATATGCCAGGGCTCCCAGCTCAAGAAAGCTCTGTGTGCTTGAGTAGCTGAATAGGCTGGAGAGGTAGGACCAGGTGAGCAAAGAGGAGAGCAGCTTAGGTGGATGTGGTAGCAGGGGGCCCTAGTCACAGGGATGGGACACTGTAGGTCAGGTTAAAGAGTAGACATCTTGCAGTGTGGCAGGCAGCCAGGGCCATAGGGGTGGACTGGTCAGGCTGTATTTTTAAAGATATCCTCCACTGTCATGGAGAATGAATGGGAAGAACACAAAAGTAGACATGGAGGAGCTGAGAGTAGAAGAGTTTTGCATGTGGGGTTTGCAGGTGAGAGAGAGCATGGTTTGGGGTAGAGAGGGTGGGGCAGGCTGCAGGACTACCTGCAGGAGATGGCAGGTACTTTAGAGCCTCTTGCCCTGCCTTTCATGGAGTGGACCAGGGCATAGAGAGGAAGACCCTGAGGGATGACTTGAGATCTCTGGCATGAGCAGTTGGGGAAATGAAGGTGCCTTTTGTAGAGCTAAGGAAAGGGTCACTGGGGTGGAGGGAGCCTGTGGTGAATGGAGAGGGTCCCAAGGGTATATGGTCAAAGGCAAAGAGTATAAAAAGCCACATCTGTGCCCAGTGTTTCATTTTCCAGCTTGTGCCCTGGTCTTCTGAACTTGGAGTCTCAAAATGCTTCCAAGAAGAAAAGGAATTTTCTCTCGCTTGCTGACTGTGCCTGTAGAGCATGGTCAAATGGTTTTCAACTAGTTCTTCTTGTTTGTCTTTCAGGATCATCCAGAAGTATTGAGTGTTCGAATTCAACTGGAAAGCAGAGAACTGATCATAAATCTGGAAAGAAATGAGTAAGTCAACTTGATTCTTGTTTATCAATGATGGGAGAAAGTTAAGACAATGTGGACTGAACAGTGTTGTGTAATTTGTGTTAGCACTTAAAGAAACAGAACTAAATGGCATGCATTTGTAATCCACATTCACATCTGAGCCTGAACTTAATTTCAAAAAATTTTGCAATGTAAAAACAAGGACTTTTAGCTCTCTAAAAAAATAAAATAAAATAAAATTAAAAAAACAAAGAACTTGATCACTCAGCAGGTTTTCTATAATTCCAATGTTTCTTTTTCTCGAAGAGAGAATTTAACCAGCCCCTATTCACTCAAATGACAGTGTTCCATAATTAGATGACTTTTGACAATTCCTGACCTGTAGAAGAGGAAGTAGCTTCAGAGAGGTAGAAATACTTATCTCTGGGGAAATACCAAGAACTTATTTTGTCTTTCAAAGCATGTTTCCAGCAATACAAACTTCACTTTAAAATATCACCCTTCTCTGGAAAAATTAGATAAATTTACAGAAAATGGCATTAATTATTTTTGAAATGTGTGGATATTATTACATATTTTGTCTGGCTTCCCAGTAGAAGCTGTGTCTGCTTCAAGGTACAAGTGAAAATAGCTCCTGCCCACGTCATTCCTTACCCTGGCTCTCCCACCAGTGCTTTGGCTCTGAGGCCTCTTCCTAGCTAGCTAGTTACTAATGAGCTCTTCCCATGAGCAATCTGTATTTAAAGGACTAAATCAACTTCCCAGGTTCTGCTTGATTAAAAATAACAGTTTCTGTCTTTAGGAAGCCCTTGTCTCTTTCTCACTCATCAGTGCCGTGCTGGGGTTTGCTGAAATACAGTGTGAATGGGTAGGCCTCTTCAGAAAGAAGCTTGCCAGGGATGAGGTATCACAAAAACCCAAATCAGAGTCTCCACATAAACAAGTCAATCACCGTGGGTGTTGGTGCTTTGATATAAGCACACTGAGCAAGTTAGAGGAAAGAGACCATCACTAGCTTATGCTACCATTCTGTATCAAATGTCACAATGTATTTGAAATAAAAACACAGAAAATCACGTGGCCTGCTCCTTACCATCTGCAATCTGCCTCTTTGTATTTCTTTTTATATCCATCCATTCCCTTCATGATTAAATGGATCGAAATCTTCATAAACAGTAAATAAGTAATGTGTTTCAGCTTTTCTTGTGACCTGGTGATCTTAACAGAGAGAGTCAGGCACTTGTGTTGAATAATTTGGGTTCTGAACTGAAAACTGTGTATTGGTTTTGACATGTCTTTCTTAGGAAAGTAAATATTTTATGGTCTTTCTTTTTCTATTTTTTCATGTAAGAATATTGTAGGACATTTCAATTTTTGTATATTGCTGCTGGTATATGACTTTGAAAATATCTCCATGCAGGAAGCTAGGTATCCTTAGAAAGAGCAAAAGAAAGGCTTGCAGTTGTGACCCATATCCCCGATGGGTTACTGTGCTTGGAGGCCTGTTCTAGAAGTTTCTTTATTGAGAGTACGAGGCATTTGGAAGGACATGCTGCCAGCATCCAGGAGGCTGGTCCTAAACTTTGTAGATGGTGTTATGTCCGCAGGTAGAAGAGCACACATAGACCTAATAAAATCCTTGAGTTACTTGTTTTTGCTGTAAAAGGAATACGTGCCCCAGCAGAAAACCGAACAGCATAGGGGAAGAAAGGAACAAAGAATTTAAAAAAAATGTACTCCTGTTATCAAATGTAACCCCGGTTAACGTTGCAGCAAATGCAAATACAGATTTTTTTTCTTGTACATAAGGTTTTGCTTCTTTTGTCTTTTGAGTTGATGTTGTTGTCTGTGTAATTTTATACCCTAGCTCTTCACTTAGCTTTATAAAGTAGACATGCTTCTCCATGTAGAAATGATTTCTTAGAGCCCATCTGGTTCTCGGAGTTGGTAAAGTAGTTTAATATTCTTGTTCATGGGTTCCCTGAAAATGCTTTGCTTCCCATTACTGCAGATGGAATAATACCTGCTGACAACCAGACAATGACTAATTTGTATAGAAAGTCATTTTAACAGTGACTTAATTTGCTCCCTTCTAATTCTGGGCCTTTCATATGATAGTCTCAAAATTAGAAAAGTTGAATACATGAAACTGTCTCTTCTCAATTTATTTCTCTCTTTCCAAACTCCTCATCAGCTTACATTTAAAAACTCAACGGAGAATATTTAATATGCTCCTAATAGATCGTTTAGCTTTGTTTTGATTATCCTCGTACCATTTTTTTTTTTTTGGCGCTAGAGATCAAACCTAGAGCCTTGTGCATGCTAGGAAAACAGTCCTCCACCTTGCTACATCCTCAGCCCCTACCTGTACCAAAGTTAAAGATTCCATCCTGTTAAAAATACCATTTCCATAATTAGAGCACACCGGTGGTACTATTTTAATAATGCATTCCCCCGTACAGTATAACAGTTTTTAAAAGGCTGCCTGTCTATTACAAATGAATACCTCCAAAATCTACAATTTTAGAAAATGCTTTTATGCTACTAACTCTTAATGCTGTCAGACACAAAAGATAATCATCCAGTTTATAACTAATTTTTCAACTTGCATAGCTTTTGGCCCAATAGATCCAATCCAGAGTTTATTCAAATGAAAC
This sequence comes from Castor canadensis, assembly GCF_047511655.1. Taxonomy (NCBI): domain Eukaryota; kingdom Metazoa; phylum Chordata; class Mammalia; order Rodentia; family Castoridae; genus Castor; species Castor canadensis. Next base: position 6,371,206 of record NC_133392.1, read on the forward strand.
TGTAAGAACTTAAACATAAAAACATAAGCAGAGCCAGGCACTGGTGGCTCGCACCTGTAATCCTAACTACTCAGGAGGCAGAGATCAGGAGATCGCTGCTTGAGGCCAGCTTAGGCAAATCGTTTGCCACAAGACCCTAGCTCAACAGTACCCTGCACTAAAAAGGGCTGGCAGAGTGGTTCAAGTAGTAGAGCATGAGGCCCTGAATTCAACTCCCAGTACTGCCAAGTATATACAGATATATACACCTATATATACAGAAATCATTGAAATACCGAACACCCATTGCAGTATAGGGCCCAATCCATCAGAAAGAACAGTTGACCAGTAAGGCAGCCAGCTGATTGTCACCGGCTTTGCTGCCTACAGGTGGGGATCAGCCCTGTGTTCAAAGACGTTCGTTACAGAATATGAACATGCAGTAATTAAAAATGATGAAGGTCTTTATTATTGGGGGAAATCCATGATGTAATCAATGTAAACTTCATGTTAGAAAATAATTTACAAGGTATTCAATTTTTATTTTGCACATGGCACACATCTCTAAACACCAAGATTATGGAAGATATTTTCTATTGAGTTAATGTTTTATAAGGGTATCTCACTTTTAAAATTAAGAAAAAGCCTTTTTGTTTTGAAGGAAAAAAGTTACTGTTAAAACTTGACCATGGTTGAAAACAGGAAGGTTGAAATATTTATTATTTATAAAAAGGATACAGTGAAAGACGTTTTAAAAGACTTTTGAATCACGTTTAGCAGCTTCCAAATGACAAGAATGTTCTGTCCACTGACGAGTGAGTTCTTTGAATTTCCAGAAAGCTATATAAGTTAAAAACTCACTTAGAAACGAAAACCTGACTAAAAGTAGCCTCAGACCCTTAAATCACAAGAGGTACAATCTGTAGCCTCTGCTGGAAGAGAATAACCTAGTTATCCCTACTCAGAAATGGTAAACTACTTCTTCATGGAGCAGGGCCGGATTTTTATTTAATAACCGTTTCAGGGACTCTTTTATTTACCTTTGAGCATTCGTAATTTGTACAAAGATCTGCCGTTCACTTAAAACCTGTGTTTGTACAGCCGTAATTGAATGTTTAAAGCAACACAAAGCTTCCCTCGAGAAGCATCTTTCACAGTGCTGCTGCCTGCCTGAGGGACTGCAGAGACCAGCTTTATCACGTCCATACCTCTCCTGGATCCCAGTGGGCTCCCGGGCCGTTCTTCAGACAGGTGCTCTGCGAGACTGCATCTTTGATCAAAATGCTTTATGGGACAGGCAGGCCAGCTTAGACATCGTTTTTCCAGTTTAGGATAATTAAAAGTGAGAGCTGTAGATCACAGTCCCACATCCCTCAATCCTGTGAGTGTTCTGATTGTAAACTCTGAAACCGGCACTGATTGAAGGGTTGTCATGGGAAGCCCGTGGTCCACTGAGTTTAGGTTTGGGTTTGGGGTGTCTCTGGGCTAGAGGAACTTTAGCATGGACTTTCATTCTATCTGGAACAGTGCCAGACTTTTCTGAAGGGGTAACTTTAAGTAGTGTTCACTTTAGAACAATAATAGCACATTTAAAAATTGTCAAAAATGTAGACAAAAAAATCTGAGAAGGTTGTTTAGTTTAGATTATCTCTCAGACTATCATGGACCGAATGGAGAAATGCAGCCAGTGCGAAGGTGATGGTGGGTGGCTGAGAAGCTGGCTAAATGACTGTCCAGAGGATATTAATCCAGTATTCATGTTGACCCAGGCAGCTGGTCTGACACTGCCTCAGATGGCCTTGGGTTGTGTGCACAGCATCTCCTTGGTCCAGGGTTTTGTCAGCCATCACTATGAAGACATAAAATCTGCCCTGATCACATCTCCTGGCAACACAAAGCTGGCGGGGAGAGCTAGCTCCTCACAGCAGAATCTGGATCATGGAGATTTCAGCAGTTGAATCAAAGCTAACAAGATGAGGTTTAATTGGGGGTAAATGCTAAATCCTGTGCTTGGGTTAACAGAAATGAAATGTTCCAAGTTGAGAAGAAAGGAAGCTAGTGAGTCGCATGGATGGGACCTGCAAACTCAACAGGAGCCCTTGAGGCAACGTGACTGCTGAGGAAGGTGACTGCCACCCAAGTATGGCACTTCTAATGTGTGGGGACCCTGGCCAGGCCACATAGCCAGACCCCTGTGTAGTTCTAAGTACAACATCTGAGAGCCATTGGCTGCTTTGTTCTCATCCCTCTCCTCTTCCACCAAACAGGGATGTCCTTAAATTGAGGGGTTTTAAATCCTCACCACCAGCACTACTTTCCATCTAGGGTGCTGGACAAGTCTTCCACATGGGTAAATGATGGGGACTGGGCAATCTGTAGGGAAGCAAATGGGAGTCGCCAGTAGGTTGACCCATGTCTTGAGGGTGTGAGCCACAATTCTAAGAGAGAAGCTTTGGGAACCCTGTGTTTGCACAGCAAAATGCTGAAGGTCTCTCCACGTCCTGGTCTGCAGATGGCAAACAGTCTGTGAACAGTGTGCCCTGGAGCCTGGAACTCATGAATTGATGGTCAGGCTGAATGACTCTGTGACATTTCCCTGTGGACCCGGTGTTACTAATTGTTCTACTAACCTACATATGCCACAGGCTTCACTTTGTGTTTTATTTCAGACTTTCTAAGTTAATGGAAATTATGTTGTTCCTACTCTTTATCTGGTAAGTCTTGGTAATGGTCAAACATCTCAGTTCTGACCAAACCTGAATAGAATCTTTCAGGATAATCCTTTGGGTTCCTATTGCTGTACGGGTCTTGATTTTACAATTGTGACATTCTCAAGAATTCCAGTGTTCACATCTTTTTTGTTTGTTTGGGCATGGAGCATAACAGCTCTTCACTTCTACTCTTACGGAAGAAGGCTAACCCACCTGCAGCGCCACAAGCTCCAGTCGGCACTGTGATTCCAAATATTGGCTAAACGAATGAGGACAGTACCATTTCTTAGATACTTGGCTATCTAGTGTCAGCTTTAGGGCCTGGGGATCTATGGTTTTTACCACAATCCGTAGTTTTTAAACACATTTTCCAAGGAAGTATATTCATGTTTTATTCAGAGAACACCAGCCACAGGTGGCTATTGAAATTAAAATTAATTTAAATCAAATGAACACTTCAGCTCATTGGTCATTCTAGCCATGGTCCAAGGGCTTTGGGGCCTGGAGGGACATGTCCCTGTCATAGAAAGTTCTCTTGACAGCATCTGGACTGACCAGGGAATGGCTACACATCAAATCCTTCTAGTTTGGGGTTCCTTCTTAGCAGACGCGTTCTCAAGGAAAAGTCCTTTCCTACAGAAGTGACCACACCTCTCAGGTTGCCTAGTGCCCATGGCATAATGAACCCCAATCTGTGCCTCAGAGAATCAGGAGGCACCAGGGGGTCACCGCTGCACTCAAATGAATATGGGAGAAAGTTCTCTGAGTGTGTCTGAAGAATTGACTGAAGCTACATGGACTCCAGTGATCTTCTAACCAGACCAAACTCCTTCAGATTTAAGTTGAAGTATCTCAGCCTTAACATCCCAGGTCTTTTAAATTGAGCTAAATTTTGTTTCCTGAATATGCACTCAATCCCCTGGAGCTTCTGCCCTCATTTCATTGTTTGGGATTGTACAGACATTGGAAAAGGTCAGAACACCATTTTTAGAGCATTTTGTTCTCCAACCTCATTTAGATTGAAGGTGCCTAAATGGGCTATGATTATCCTTCTCAAAACAGCACCTCCCTTACTTCCATCTGAGAGTAAGTGTCCTTGAGTGACTCCGTAATGTGGGAAGGACCCAGAAAGGACATGTTGCATGTTTGCTCTCTTCACTTGCAGTCCCTCACCTCATGGACCTTGGGTCTATGATTTTCTAATGCAAATCCTGCTGCAATCTTGGACCTCTCTCTCAACACTGCATCCTAAATGCATAGAAATGGGTATGCTGCCCTTTTCAGGTGGTCTCTAGCCACCAAGGAGAACTGATGCCATCCATGGATGTCACTGCACTGTCCCCTTTCTACGGCATGGCAAGTCTCTTTGCCACTTTTTCAAGTTGTTTTGTCCTCAGCAGAAAGATTGTGACACTTCTGCTTGTGTGTCACACTGAGACTCTTCACCCAGCACTTTAAGACAGCAAAATCAACTCTCAGAGAGCTTGAGACTTTAACATAATTTTGCTAAGTTTATAAGCAGATTCAGATTGATTCTTGTAATATAACTCCACAGGAAACCTAAACTGTAGGTTATTCTTTCTCAGAAGGGTTTATTTACTTCAAACATCATCCCAAAGGGAACTGGAGCCCTTGTCTATCACTGGCTATGCTTCACAATGCATTTGGAAAAACTTAACTCGGTAGTGGTAGTTCTGCTTTCCTTGGTTTCTTCTCACTCCTTTCTTATTTACACTGAGCATTCATGCTTAATTAGTGATAATAAGGAGCTGTAATGGTGTTAATTACCAATAGCTCATTGTTATGTGCAAATTATATGTGTATTCCTTTCCTTCTCATTATAAATAAAGCCTTTGTTTTAAAGCCAGGCTGTATCAGGGACTTAAACAGACATTTGTACATCCGTGCTCACAGCAGCATTATTCATAAAAGCCAAAATGTAGAAACAACCCAGTATCAATCAAGAAGTGAGTAGATTTTTTTTAAATGTGATTATAGGTTCATTAATATATTATTTAGCCTTAAAAAGGAATGACTTTCTGCTGCATGCTAAAGAACAGATGGACCTTGAAGATGTTACACTAAATGAAATAAACCCCTGGACACAGACTTATAGATGTGCTGAGAACAGGCAAATTCGGAGACACAGAGAGTGGAATGGTGCTGCCAGAGGCTGGAGGAGGAGGAAGAGGGAGTTTTCATTTAATGAGAACAGTTTCTATCTGGGAGGATAAAAACGTTCTGGAAATGGATGGTGGTGACAGTTGTACATTGCTAGCATGTTTCAATCCACTGAATCACATACTTACAAGTGGTTAAAATTGTAGACTTTATCTTACATATATTTTACCACAGTAACAAGTGGGCTCCCTGTATGTTTCTATTATCAGACTAAACGATCCTTTCCCTGTCCTCCTTCATGAGCATATTTAATGTAGAAAAGATGGCAGACAGTTTATTTTGAGTCTTTAACTCTAGGAAAGTCATTCTGCCACTGATCTAGCTAAAGGATCAGGGTATAGCTATGACATAACTAATGAAAGCCAATCTGCTCTTCTTTGAGGTTCTAGCTCACTTTTCCAGGAGCTACTTCCACATCTCTGGTGCAGGGGGTGATTGGTGCTGCTGAGGATTGGATTTGGTTAGCTGTGTTTGGAGATAAGTCACGTCACCACATCACCATTCTAAGATGGAGAGGACAGTACCTTCCAGAGAGCTTGATGCCATTTTGTCATTCTTTCTTTCTGTTTTGCCTGCCCTAGCCTCTTCACCCTTGGGCTCTCATATGAGCCCCTCCTGTCTCCAATTCCCCATGATTCCTTCTGTTCCGGGGCCCTGACCTGTATCCCTGTCTTCCTCACTCTAGTTTTCTCTTCCTTATCCCAATCCTGGTCAGCTATGTCAGTCCAGTGGCCTGCTTTGCTCACCCCACACACCCGTTCTTGTTACCTGAGGTTGGGAACCCTATTCTTCACTCTGCATGTTCATCAGCAATGGGAGAGCTACAAGTTAGCTGTGGGCTATGGGTTGAGTGGACCAGTAGGGCCAGGGTTGTCTGTTCAGGTGTCCTGGACACCAGTTAGATTAAGTGGATTAAAACTTAATTCCTACAACAATGGGAGTCACCTTTGTGTGACACACAGTCATGGGACTTTTATCCCATCACTTCATTACAAAATTGTTCATCCCAAAATTGTTATGTATCACTGAAAAAGAATGTTCTTTATTGCACCTAAAAATTAATAGTAATTTCTTATATTATCAAAAATGCAGCCAGAATTAACAGAATTAACAGAATCAACAGTGTCTCCTCCCCTCACTGTCTCTCATCCTCTCTTTCCTGACAGTTACCTTGCTTGAATCAGGATATAAGCACCGTCCCCACTTCTCATTTGTTTGCTATAAGCCTTCAGTCTCTTTTTAAAATTCTTGCAGCTGAGATCTTGGAGTCCACACAATTAAAAACAAGTTGTTTGCAAATGAAGCCAGCTCACTTGCCCAGTAGAATTTTCCTCCCCCTCCACCTGTTGTTCCCATTGGGGCTGCTGAAACCATTCCACCTGCCCCTGTCGGTTCTGTTACCTGGTAGTAAGAGCCATGTAACTTTACAGATCCCGGGTCTGAGTTTTGGTGCAACTCTATATCAAATGGTGCCTCATCCTTCCTCTGCACCCTGTCAATAGTTCTGTGACCAATGACTACTTCATTTTTGATGCTGGGTTGATCCCTGGTGCCAGGGGTCACCCTGATGCTTCCTTTATGAAGCTCTACCTGAGCTTTTATTACCAGCCATTAGTGATTAACACTTGCATCCATACTCCTTTAAGTCTAGAAAAGGGTGGTGTTCTATCATTCCTCCTTCATTTATTAGCTGGTATGCTGCAATACAAGACTTGCCCTTGTCAAGAGATAACAAGCAAGATAATTCTTTAGGGACTCCTCTAGACATTGCTGTGCCTCTGCCAGTGGGTGGCCTCTGTATCCCGCAATGGTGGGGGATGTCCCACCAGTGGTGGTTCACTCACAGTCCACATTTCAGCATGCTCTGTGGGGATGTGGAAGTGCTGGGTCTAAGTCTGAAATAGTTGTCCTTTTAAAGGCAAAAGCCCCTCTGCACTCTGCAGGAATACAAATGCTGAGGGGTGAAAACAGGAGCTGGGTCCAGCAACTGAGGTAGAGGACAGACACAGCCTGGCCCTTGGAAGGCTGTCTTTGTAGACCACAAGAGCAAACGTCACTCTAACTGGAGGACAATGGCAGTCCTTTCCTCAAACATCAAGAGCTTGAGAAGGCGGAGGGGTAACCCACTTATTTGGATGCCGTGAGAGACATGCAAGGTGTGTATTTATCTAGTGCTACTGTGGGATGTTCCGGGTTTCTTGTCAGCATGCTGGTAGCTCTCACCGTGGGGTAAGGTGAGTGTTCCATAAGTGCAGAACAAGAATGTCGTTCTGTTTTCATGATTTTCTTCCTTATGAGAACCATGTGGGCAGGTAGAAGATGATACAGGACCAGCCCCTACAGTGGGAGGGTTATTTTGAGAGACAATTTATTTACCCAGAATTATTTTCACAGCCTTTCTGAAGCTGCTCTTTCAATCTAGAGGATTTTGCTCACAGGTTTCATGGTCATCTTTGAAAATATGACGATTCTTTGGAGAATCCTATGTGCTGTGTTAGCAGCCAAGGGATACCCATCTGACAGATAGTTTGGAACAGAAGCTCCCTTGGAAATTGTAGGCTATGGTTTTTAAACGTACAGTTTTCACAAAATAAAAAAGTAGCAATATTTTCAATAAAGCCCCAATGGTATTGTGCGTTCATACCAACAAAGTATATAGACCGCTAGGAGATTGGTTAAATAAAAAAAGATATTAAAATACTATCTTATTATTTTGTAAGTATATTTGAAATTTATTTAGGTTTTAGAGCAAATTTATTATATTACCAAATAAGGTCATTAATGATTGTGACTTGATTCTATCACTCCTTATGTTCTACAAACACTTCTTCATCTCAAAGCCATGTATTTTTATATCGAACTGTATATTACCTATAGAGATGTTACACAAGTCTCTTTAGATGTAGGAAATAAGTTATATCCAACTGCTGCTTTTCCCAAAATACTTTTGCCTCTGAGCCACATGACGCAGGAATCATCTGTGCTGGAGTCTGTACTGGCTGCACCCTGAGGAACGTGTGAACTGATCATGCTGGCAAAAATGCACTCATGACCCAGATGAGTAATTGTGTAGAGTGGATTGTATTTAAGCATTGAGACCAATAAAACAATTCCTCTGAGAGCCAAGGTTTCTCACTCAGTTGGATTTTAGTAAACCAGGAGATGCTGAGTGTTCCACAGGGCACTGAGCAATTCTCCCTGGAGACCTAAGAATCCTGGGTCTCGTCTCCATTTCTTTGGGAGATTTAAGCATAAGAAATATGAAGCCGAGGGAGGAATGTGCTCAGCCATGATACTGCCAGTGATGACCTAAGTGGAATCCAATGTAAAGATGGAGGTAGGGCAGGAAGTGCCCCCTAGAAAGCTCAGGTCTAGTGGCCGGGGTGTAGGTGGCATTGGGAGAAAACTAGAGGGTCACCATGACATTCTAAGTGATGGAAACCTCAACCTTTTTAGAGGCTTTCAAATAATTAAAAAACAATTATGATGGAAACATGGAAGTATGTGCCTCAAGGATGTTCTGGCAAAACCTAACTTAAGGGTTCTTTATCTACAAAGAGCGACTGTTTTGCTCCCTTAAGTACATTTGTCCTCTCCTCCCTTCTGACCTTCCTGAGCAGGAATCCAGATGAATGTACAGAGGATGCTGCCCTTAGGATGAGTAGATGAGACTTGGCTGAATATTCTGATGAGTTGACATCTCATTAAATTTGACATAGACGTTTTACAAGTGGAAATAGTGAAAAGAAACACAAATGCTACATAAAGAGTGCAATTTCTCAGATTTTATTTATTATTAAACTTAAATACATGAACAAGTATATTCATATATTCTATGTGTACTGTATGCTAAATAATACTACATAAATATGCATTATAGTGCTTAAAAGGCAATGGTTCATTTTGTTAGGTTGAGACAATAACCAATGTGTTAAGTTTAAAAGAATGTAGTCTGAGCTGTCGGAGTGGCTCAAGTGGTAGAGCACCCGCCTAGCAAGTGCAAGGCCCTGAGTTCAACACCCAGTTCCACAAAAATAAAGAAAAACAAGAGACTCTAGTTCAGACTATAACTTCAATGATTTTTCAAAAAATTCCGTAGCAATGCAGACTTGACTTTCTGTAGGTTTTGGCTTTCTACAGGTTTTGACTTAGAAATAGATATCAGGGCTCTAAGAAACAAAAACCTGAGAATGGATCCCTATCAATCCCTGCTTATTTATAGAGAAAAGGACTTTTAATCTGGGGTGTGTTTTGTTTTTCTCATGTTGACATTGAGGTGCTCGATCATCCATTCTGTTCATTTGTTTGCGGGGTTCCCGCTTTTCATGATGCTTAAATCCACCCCCACTGTACAGAACAGCACAGGATTGGCTTGCCTGAATCATTTACTATAAACACTCACCCTGGGGTAGAGTTAATTTGCAACTTTTTCATTAATATAATGGGAAAATTAGAAAATAGCATGCTGCTATTCCTCTCCTGATTTTTGCCTTGCCTTTTTCTCCAACAAATTTGGATTATTTTGGCCTTTTTCTGAGTATAGTCTTAATTGCTTTAAACTTGGCAGTTTGTGTGTGTATGTATACAAGTGTGTACATATGCAAGTATTTAGTTAAATATGCATTATGTATTGTATAATTATTGTTTTGCTACAGTCCAGTCTGTCACATAGTAGAGATGATGTCACCATTATGGCAGTGTAATAGCATCCTAATCTATCCTAGGATTGATGGTCTCTGGATCTAAAGGGCAGCCCTTCTTGGTATGCCACCATCACCACTGTCTTGTCAGGGGTCTATGATGCCTTCCTCACAACCTTAAAGAAAGGGCAGAATTGTAAGATCAACCTCTGTCTGTTCAGAATGAAAGACCTGTTTGTTTTTGAAGGTCTTTTCCCTTCCTATTTTTTTGTACCCTTTCCCCAGAAAGTCAGTTTTTCTAAAGGAAAGCCAGGTGAAAAAGCAGCTTCCTGTCCTCAGAGGTTTGCTTGGTCCCCTCACAGAATTTTTTAATTGTGAAGGCTGCCCTGTCAGCTCTCCCTTGGGACTCTGTTACAAACACTGGCCATTTTCAACTCATGGCAATCCCAGGCAGAGGGACTGGGACAGAGACCAGTTTTTAAAATGCAAATATGTGTCCATGTTACTTGTCAGCACAGATATTCAGTAGGCTTCTTGGAGTCCTGGTAACTGGTCCTATTATCACAAACATATGGAGAGGAGGTGGAGACTACTTGGCCCCCATTAGTGGGTAGGTAGGCAACATGCAAGGTAGAAATGCAGGTGGAACCTGTGTCGCATAAGGGGGCATATGACCTCACAGGTGGGGCCATCACCTCGGGGAGGTCATCCTCAGCTTTGTACTTCCAAAAATGATTCTTGATAGATTCAAGTGTTCTGACTCCCAATGACCAAGCTCACATATGATGGACATCTGAGCTTGCTCTCAGATGCCCCAGGCAGCCAACTCCATGATCAAAGAAAGGATGACCCATTCAGAGGAGCATGGGGGCAGTCATGTCCCCGTGAGCCCTAGAGTGAGAAGGTCAGACTTGGAGGTTGCATATCACATGCTCTTTGTGACCTGGTTCAACCATTTTACTCTGCTAAGCCTCAGTTTCCTCTCTATACAATGGAAATGATACCTCTGAACTTGTGGTGGATTACGTGATGGGGTTTTAGTCAAGCATTTCCCCAGAGCTCAGCCTATTCACTTTATTTAATTCAGGGCAGAATGAGATCCCATGTTCCTGACCACGTGGGTCCCCCTATCTGCAGAACAGAATCATCATGGTCTCTATGTTCAGCCTCTTTCTCTTGACACTGGGTTAGATAAAGTCTACTGCATTCCTTTTCTGGGTTGGATGTTCCACTCTGGTTTCAGTCAGAACTCCACTGGTCCCCACATGGCCACTTTCCAGGTCTCTTTAGCCCATCTTCGGCTTCAGACCCATTGTTCAAGGGGATTTCAGTGACCATCAGAATGAATCCTTTTTGTAGTGACTTTACTAGTTTACCCTGCAGAGGAAATGCTTAGTTCCTATACTTCTTCATGCTTAGAGGGTCTCTTCTGGCACTACATCCCTTATTTCTCTATCACCATGCATAAGGCCAACTCTTCCCTGTTTTCTTTTCAAAATTGTCTCACCGAACCATATATGAGGACTTGAAGCCTTTTTTCTAGAAGTAGATATGGGCCAGCTGGGCTGAATGGTCTGGTTTACTTCTCAGAGGGTGATTTTATTCCCTCACGTGCAGGAAAGGGAGCTAAGTAACCTATGTGCAGGTGAGGTCCACTTGCTCCAGGCCTATGTAATGGAGCACAAAAGAAATCAGGACATCAAACTCCATCGTGAATTTTCATAGAATTGCATTTTCCCATAGTAAAATAGTTTGCTGTCTCAGACCAGATCATGTGCTGGAGAAAAGAGTTACATGAACAGCAGCAAGGACATTGCTGAGAAAAGCATGTCATACTCTTTCCAGTAAACAAAACTACAGAAATTTTGAGAAGGGAGCTTTTGAATCACAAAGACCAGAGATATTTTGCGAACTTAACTTATTTAACTTTACAGAGCTGAGCTTGTCAGAGCTCCTTGAAACTTTTTGAAGGAATTTTCCTCTGTGTCACATTTGCTTGGACATCTGAGAAGGTCATTCATTGTCCTAGATACATTAGGATCACCAGGCTGGAAGTCTGATAGTGCAGGATACAACCCACACCCTGCTGGGTGAATTAGAAACTGGGTTCTCTAAGCCTCTGTCTGAGGTCAGTGTAATGAGGACCACCAAGACCAGGCTGTTGTTTTAAGAATTAAAGTCAGTAATTCATGAAAGTACTTAGTAAATATCCCACAAATGTTGGCTGGGGCTGCTATTATTAACTCTACCAGTATTTTTGAGCTTCTGTATAGCCCAGTACAGGGGGGACAGGGTGCTCTAAGAGCTTGCAGGCTATGGGGCAAGGAGATGCCAAATAAATCCCGTGAATGATGGATGAGCCTGTCATAAACCCTGGACATGCCTATGGGAGTGGACAATGAGAGAAAGAAAGGAGGCTTGGTCTGGGAGCCAGGGAAGGCCCTAGGATTAGAACCACAATCTCCTATAGGAGTCCAGCCCAGTGAAGAGACAGGGGAGGGGAGTTTGGGACCAACCCAGCAGTACACTTACACACGCAAGTAGATAGGAGGTTGTGGCTTTGAAGAGTTGTCAGAGGGCTGGGGTCCAGGCTGAAAGTAACCTAGAAGGACAGTGAAGAACCTGACAAAGACCATGCCCCACAGAGCCTTGGCATGGTTTTCAGACACCACCCTGCATGCTGTGGACAGCCATTGAAAGTTGTTAGGCAGGGCAGTGACAGAATGAGATGTGTCCTTTAAGTACAACATCTCCATGAAGCTAACAGTTTCAAGACTAATGTCAGAGACCTGTTGAGAGACGATGACTGTAGTGTAGTTAAGAGCTGGTGGAATTGGTTGAGCCTGGAGATGGTGGAAGAATTTAAAGAATAGTTAGGGAGAAAGTCCTGAGTCTCAAAATTTAGATGCAAATGAAGATGATGGCTCTAGAAAACCTTTAGCTGACACAGAAAGACTCTGATGAGGACAGAGATTTCAAATTACAGTGTTTGTCAGATGTATATACGAGTGGAGAAAGCAGTATTAAGTAAATGAACTTATGTAATACATGCTTGGAAATAGGCAACCTAGTTAGCAAAGTAAATATTTCCACAATGGGTGTGTGTATATATATATATATATATATATATATATATACACACACACACACACACACACACACACACACAAATACACATATAGATTCAGCAGAAATATAAAACTATAGATACGATGGCCGAAGATCCTTTTGGACTCTTTGCATCATGACCTTGAGAGACCATCTTCTATGTGGGCACATTCTTATGTTTAGAAGGTATGCCTGTCTACAGCCATACCACCTGAGTGCACCCAATTTTGTCTGGAAGGTACAGCTGATGCCTTTCCTTCTATCTGTCCCCAAACTACTCAGAAGGACAATTCCTTTTGTGCAGAAATCTATAGCCTCTAGTTGAAATCAGCTGCTGGTAAGTACCTGGCATCATTTCCTCTGCCCCACCTCTCCCAAGTCCTTGGCAGGATGGACTCCTTATTTTTTAAATTCTAATCTCTGCATTTATGTGTTTCATCTTTATCTTTGTTCTTGCCTCTATAAAATGAAGACAGGTATATTTCCTTACCCATCTTCATGGTTGACAGATGAAAGTTATTTTATGAAGCAACTGTAGTTTTTATTCGTGATGTATTCTTACATGATTGCTGTGATAGGTCATATTTCCATTTTTCTTTTATTATTATGTATTGAATTTTATTTAGAGAGTCAATAAAATTATGTGTGTGTGTGTGTGTGTGTGTGTGTAAATACAGCATAGCAATACATGGCCACTTATGTATCTGAGAAAGGTAGTAAAAATAATAGTTCTTCATGTGCTTGACAAATTATTCTGTGTTTTAAGTTGCATTTGGGTGAGAAAGGCTTCTTTTTCTAGTATCTGTGCAGCCCTTGCCTTTTCTAAGTAGTAAAGAGACCATCTCCATACAAAGGGGACATTTTGATCCCAGAGCTGAAGACAAATGTGGATGTCCCTGGTTCCTTATTGAAGTATGTTTAGTGAGAAGGCTGTAGTGGACAGATGTGGTGCCTTGGCTTTAGGATCTTTTTGTCTGATGTCATTCCTTCCCAGTCCTGCCTTTAGAGAGTGACTACATGTTTCACTGTGTTAGAGGGCAGTGGTTATAATTAAGTACAGACAATGAAGACAGCTGGCACAGATGTAGGAGATGGGAATGTTTGGGGAAGAAGGGCAAGAGTGGGTGCTGTGGTCCCTAGGCAGGGGGCAGAAGTGGGCTCGGGTTCTCAGGCACAGGTGTACAGTCAGCTTCTCTGAGTGGATGAGCAAGTGTCGTAAAGGGGAGAGTTGAAACCAGAAGTCCATTTGTGATCATTACTATTACAGTTCTCCCCACCCCAAAGCTGTAGGAGCAGAATTCATTAGGAATGAATGGGCTGGAATGGTACCTAAAGGCCAGCCTTTGCAGTGTTGATGTTAATATGAAGGAGGTTTCTGGGTAAATCCACTATTTCCACATCCCCTATGTCTCTTACCTAACCTCATCATTATTATGAGACTCTCCAGAGTGACTCAGGGGATATTTCCTTCCATTTGCTCCACTTTTTCATGGATCAAATCTTTGCTTCTCTGAATTGGGCTCTTGTCCAGATCAATGAAGCAGACTCTCAGGCTGGTAGACTTTGCAAAGTGGAGGCAGACAGCAGTGAGATGCCTCCTGGAAGGTAGCTCCTGGAGTACAGGCGGCAGTCTGGTCCTTGGTTGCACCCAAGACAGAGCTGGGTGCACAATGGTGCTGAGTGTTGGATGCATGAACACAGGGACCTCAGCACCATCGTGTCCACATCACACTCACACAGATGGAGACCCGGAGAGTAGGAAGGCTTAGGCACTTGCCCAAGGTCACACAGTTGGCCATGGAGCTGAAAATTCAGCCAAAGGCTCCAGATTTATAAACCCATGCTCTTTCCTAATACACTGGCATTGGTACACTGCTGCTGCAGTCCTTAGACTCTGCATTATGTTTATCTACTCATTCATAAGACAAGCACTCATTTATACAACCTGATGATTCTCTGTTAAACTAATCTGCTTAGACATTATCACCTGGAGATCTTAGAAAAGAAGGTCCTTAGGTAGGGAGCATGGTTGATTTACCTTTACCTGAACGTCTGTATTTTCCTGGAGCACCCCAGCTGATCTGAAGAGGTGGCAGGGGTGAGGTCTGCTCATGACAAGGGGTAAATGCCCTGGTGCCAGGAACCCACCTCCTCCCTACACCACTCCTCACTCAGGAAGCCCTTGGCAGCCCATGCTAACTAGATTTGGCTTCAGGTAGAGATGGTAGAAGTAACACCACAATTCTCAGTTTCTGTGCCCCAGATGTATGCTGCCTTGGTGCAGGTGTGTCTTAGACCAGCTTCAGTCTGGCGGGTTGCCTTTGTCATCTTGTCTTCAGTCTGTCACTCAGTTGTCCTGGAGACAACCTCATGGAACCAGGTGCTTTGTTGAGGATTCAGAGAAAAATAAATGCTAAGATGTTGTGGGGTACTCTGTGCTTGGGAGGAAGTCATGGTTTGGTATTCATTAATTCAAATTCAGTGATCACAGAGCACCTTGTTCCTGCTGGGATTTTAAAAAGCAGTATCTCTAGAAACCTTTGCTGTTTGCTTTTTCAACTTAATACCATTGTCACTGGTGCCTTCACCATGTTGAAAGGACCTCATCAGACTTCCAGGTCCTCCCTGGCATGAAGGGGTTTGTTTTGAGGGTGACTGTGTGACATGGGGCAAAGAGGGGAGTTGGATCTGAAAGCAAATATGACCTGGATTCAGGACACAATCTGAGGTTGTCAAAAATCTGTGGTGACTCCTTGAGATAAAAAAGAGAAAACTTCACTTCCTCAGGTAAGCCAGAACCTGCTTCTATTCAGTGACAAGGCTTCTTTCTCACTAGCTTCTATTGGGAAAAGAACAGTGAAAGGCAGATCTAAGAAGACACCACCTGACCCAGCCATGCTTGTTGTTGGCTTGAATGCTACCAACACTCAGTGAGGGTACACTGAGGTTTGTAACCCACGGAGTGAAGTTTCTCATCCTTGCACTGCCAAACAAGCTAGCATAGGAGGTCAGGAAGGTAACCCCAATGCTGGCCAAGGTACCTCCACTACCATAGCAGGACAGCCAAGCTCCAAATGTGGCACTCTCTTCAAATGCCACTGATGGTTGGGGGAGGGAGGAACTGGTAACAAGGCAGCTGGGGAAATGCAAGACTTTGCACCTTCAGGATCCCAATACCAGGAAGGAGAGATTATGTCTAATTATAGTTGTCTCCCAGTGGCTTATTTTTAAGGCTATCTGTGTTGAAACAATTTCTGAACATGTGAAGAAACTCTTCTGCTCCCTAGCGATGGCAGCACGTTGAGTAGCTTGGAGGAGGCCAGGAAACACAATTGTAGAGCAGCTGGTGATCCTCATCCCCAGTAGAGCAGCAGCTCCTAAGGTGCTCTACAAATCCAAGGGGAGAATGGACTATGGTCCTGGAGTGAGGAGGAGGGGTCCCCATGGAGGCCAAACCTGAGACTGATGTTGCATAGCAGATCTCCAGGGTGGATGCCCATGAGCAAGGTAAGGAAGAGAGGGCAAGAGGCAAGAGGACCATCCCCTTGGGTTGGGGTCCAGTGCCTGTCTTGAGAAGGAAGTTTTGGCCGGTCGAATGGCTGTCTGGACTGCAAGTTAGCTCTGGAGCCAAGGTGGATGGAGCGCATGGTGGTGCTAAATATTTTTATCCACACTATTTTTTCTTCTGACACAGCTGGTAGGAGACAGAGGTGGATCCAGACCCCAACAGGTTGCCTGAAGACCTGTTTTGACAGCTGAACCTCTGAAAAGAAGGTGTAAGCTGGGAGAAGAGTGGTGCTGCTCAGGAGAGGTCTGGGGAAGAGCCATGGAGAGGGGTGGGCAGGGAGCTTGGGAAAAGGGCAACTGAGTGGTTCCACCCGAGCACTGCATGGGGCTGGTGAGCAAGTATGGGACTTACCTCTTAGGGATGCCCTCAGCATCCTGCTGTTCATCAACAGGGGAGGTTCTGGAGCTTGCCAGAGAAGAGAAATGGGGAAGGCTTAGGATATACCCAACTAGTACATTAGACTTCCCTCCCCAAGCCTGTGTAAGCTCAGGCAGAACAGGACCCATGTCTTATCACTGTCTCCTTCACAGTGCCCTGCCCCCAAGGGTCCCCACAACAGAAGTGGGATGGTATGTGAGGAGAAGACCCCCCCACAACCCCAACCCCTAAGGATACTCTCATGCCAGGCAAGTTCAAATGCTATCAGAGAACCCGGAATTTTCTCTTGGGGTGGGTGTTCCCATCCTGTCCCACTCTGAGCCATACAAGAAGCAGATGTCTTATCCTAATCTTCAAGTGGACTCAGTCAGGGAGGACCATTAGCTGGTCTTTCTAACACGAGGAAACGGCTGGTTAGTGGTTATTCCTGCGTGGCTGAGCTCACTCAGTACAGCAGCTTCCCCCCTGGAGAACAAGAAAATGATAAGCTAGTATAAATCATGCTGAAAGGAATGAGTCCCCATCGTGAGTCATTAGGACAGATGACACGTTGGCGAGCAGATGAAAAACCTTTGATGGAGACCAGTTGTAAAAGCACAAGCTAATGCTGAAGAAATGCAGAGTGGTGACTCAAAGCATAGTCTGTGCATTTCTCCTCTTCTCTCTTGCTGTCTTCAAAAATGTTTTTGTGCAGTAAATGTCAAGAGTGGCAAAATAACATTTCCCGTGCTGGGCCCTGGGGGAGAGGTTCGGGGAAGGGTGAACTTGAAAGGATACTTTTAATCAGGCAATACTGAAGATGGTTCTGCAGAGTAATTTGGGAATGGCGTCAGAATTGTGAACCACTGAGGTGGAGAGAATATGGAAGTCTGCAAGGGCAAGCAGGTCTTACAAGTTTGCATTTGAAAGCCAGTTCCAGCATGCAGCCTTTGCCTTCGATGTAATTTCAGTCACAGGAACTCTAAAGGCAATTTAGAATACCGGCTTCATTTGCTGTTTTCTTTTGAGTCCATCCCACCACCTGGCTAGCACACAAGTCATACAGACCCACTCTCTTGACTGGTCATTACTGGAGCACGCACACATCATGGCCCACTATCACTTCTGAGACTTGCCAGCCACACCTGAGATGTTGCACAGAAGGGTCATATAGTTGCAAAAGCCACCTCCATCACTGCCACAAGCAACAGGAGGCAGGATGCCCAGGGCTGAGGCATCAGGTCTCACACAGGCACCCAGATGGGTGTCTTTGCTCTGCTACCTCATAGTCCTGGACCTGTGATGGTTAATTTTAGGTGTTAGCATGACTGGACTAAGGGACACCCAGAGAGTTAGTGAAGCACGACTTCTGGTTACGTCTGTAAGGAAGATCCACCCTCACTAGGTCTGGTTGAACACCATCCAGTTGGCTAAGGCTTGGGTAGGACAAAAAGGGAAGGTAAATTTGCTCTGCTTCATGAAGCTGGGAGGCCCATCTTCTGCCCTTGAACGTCAGCCCTCCAGCTTCTCCAGCCTTCAGGCTCCAGGACTTGAACCAGTGCTGCCAGGTCCTCAGGACTTTACCACCAGCTTCCCTGGATCCTCAGCTTGCTGGCATGTGGTGAGGTGTCTCAGCTTCCATGATTATGTGAGCCAGTCCCCATAATAAATATAATAGATGTCCTTTCCTCCACCTTCCTACCCATCCCTCATCCTTCTTTCCTTGCTGTTGGCTCTGAACAACCCTGCCCTGCCAACACAGTGACCATAAACAAGTTCCTTGCCCTTTTAAGACCGCTCCCTCATCTAAAAGGAGGTTGATGATCACAGGGCCCACCTGTGGATGGATTTCTTTGGTCACAAGCAGCGAAAGTGGCCTCTGCAGACTTAAGCAGTGGGGTATTCAGGAAAGATGTAGAATAGCTCTCAGAACTAGAGGGAAGCACAAAGAGCAGGTGTCAGGAAGGGCAGGAACTGGGCCATGGAGCATCTTGAAAGAACAATGAGTGGACAGGCTGGTAGATCTGATAAGGACCACCTTTGAGTCATGTTGCCTGGATCATAGTCCAGAGAGAACATCTGATAGATTCATTGGGTCACATTTCCACTTCTTGCCCAGTGGAGGACAGGCCACCTTGACTTTGGCCATAGGGAGAGTAGAGTATCTTATTACCAGTGTTAGGCAAGACCACTATGGGGATGGATGAGCACTGTGCATGTGGAGTGCTTAGCAAATCATTAAGAGCTGAAAACCCAGTTGTAAATTAACAATTGTATAATTGGAATGGTTGGTAGCAGATCACTAATATAAACTATTCTGAACCAAAAGCTAGTTGATACATTCACAGAAATGATTGTACTTAAGATGGGCAATCTGGTTAAAATTATTGGATTAAATCTGGGTCAGCATCCTGGTTGTGGTGTTATATCGGAGGTCTGGAAACTCCACTGGAAACAGGACAAAGGATACAGAAATTCTCTCTGATTTATTCACATGACAATTGCATGTGAATCTACAAGGATCTCAGAGATCCTTGTAGATCCATCAAAAAGTTGATGGCAACTTCAAAATCCCAGCAAGGTTTTGGCCCTGCTGGAGGTCATCATCTTAATTTCCCATGCTATCTCAGTGTCAGAGTCATGATGGATTAAAAATTATTTTTAAATATTTGAGAAAAACTTCAGATACAATAAAAGAACAAGGCCAGATCAGAACATTCCCTTTACAAAAAACACTTACTGTTGAACATTTGATTAACTTTGCCATACATGCTTTCTCCTATCACATACACACTCCTGCCCTCCCAGTGAACATGGGAGCAAAATGTCAGCCTGCTTTGTCCCCAGCGGTTTATTTTAGGGAGAGCTGTTTGTTCTCACTCTTATCTCTTAAGTGTTAGTTTACTCGAGCAAAGGTGGGCCCCAGTGTGCCTCAGCTCCCAAAGGATGTCTGTTAGGCAGATCGAGTCCTTATATCTCTGTTTATGTATTCTAAGATTATGCTGGGAAAAGCAGCATCCAAAATCCTTAAAGAGCCCTTTAGTCAGGGGTGCCTGACTCTGGTGGAAGACAGACTCAGCCATGCACCAGACTTCTGCTCATTCATTTTTTCCTTTCTATTTTTTCCAGTCAGTGTTTGTTGGATGCAAAGCATTAGACACCAAGATTTACTTCCATCCTAGACAACCCCACGGCACGATGGTAGACTGTGCTGTGTTCTCTGATGATGGCCACTCAAGGCAGTGGGTCCGTGTGTCTTGTGCACTAGCAACATGGTGGATGGATTCAAAAGAAAAGGCAAAGGAAGCCATGAATTCTAAGTTGCATTTAGCAATTCCCACAACAGAAATTATTTTGAAAGCAAGGACTACAGGGTGGCTCTGGCTTTCTGAGGCACACCTGCAAATTTGTAAATCCTGTTTTCCCTCAGTGACTCAAATGCCTACTCCACCACCACCGTAACAACCATCACTAGCTCCCACTCGGGCAATTCCTTTGTTGTCTAGAGTAGTGGAGGACAGCTTGTTTATGTTTGACTCTTATTTGCTAGTAAGTGTAGCTAGATTTTAAGAGGGTCAAAAAATGTCTTCTAGCACTAATTAGAGCAAAAGACTAGAAATATTTTAGCCTAGAGGGGCTGAGAACCAGGAGAAAGCCCAGCTGTGTGGTCTTGAGCAGATTACTTAATTTCTTGGTGCCTCAGTTTCCTCCAGCTGAAAAGTAGGGATAGTATTTTACTCCATAAGTGGTCTTGGAAAATGTAATAGGTAAACGTGTGAAGTACTTAGAATGGTAGGCATTGAAAAGCTATCAAAACTATTAAACCTGCTGGATCCTGTGCTGAGTACTGCTAAATGTCTTTGCGTGTTAGTGAGCCTATCAGAGGGCAGGGATGTCATTGTAGTCTTTTTATTTATTTTTTGGTGGGACTGGGGTTTGAATTCAGGGCTTCATGCTTGCAGAGCCTCACCTCCAGTCCATTTTGCTCTGGTTATTTTGGAGATAGAGGTCTTGCAAATAACTCCTCCCCCAAAAGACTGGTTTGGAGCTACGATCCTCCAGATCTTAGCCTCTCAAGTACCTGCCCCTGACTTTTGTTTGTTTATTGGCAGTACTGGGATTTGAACTCAGGGCCTCTTTTTGCTAGGTGGGCACGCTACCAGTTCATCCATACCCCTAACCTTTTCTTGCCTTAGTTATTTTTCAGATAGGGTCTTGCATATTTGCCCAGGGCCTGCCTTGGACTATGATCCTTGTACTTATGACTCCCACATAGCTGGGATGACAGGCTCACAGCACTACAACTGGCTTATTGGTTGAGATGGGGGTCCCACTAATTTCTTGCCCTGTCTGGCCTAAAACCACTATCCTCCCAATCTCCACCTCCAAGGTAGCTGAGATTGTAGGCATGAGCCACTATGCCTAGCCCAGAGGTGTGTTGTCATTGGCTACTGAGGATGGATATAGAAGGGAAACCAAGCAAAGGCTGAGAAATCCCAGTACTGTGCACAAGAGTTGATCTGCCTCAGAGGAGGGTGATGTGTAGGAGCTACAACTGCCTCCCTCACACAGCAGGTAAGGATATGGAAGCCTAGAGGGGTGAAATACATAGCCAAACACCTTCAGCTATGAGCATTGCAGCCAGCCAGAGGGTAGAGGTTGGAGACTCAGAACACATCCAGTGTTCTCTCCTGCAGTCCTCCACCAGGGCTGTCGCCTCCATGGCCTGCAGAGACCCTTCTGATTGTCCAGCCTGTGGCTCAAGGAAATTGCAAAGGTCAAAGAGTCATTAGCTCACTGCTGAGTCATTAGCTCTCGGAGCCATGGGATCAAGAAGTGGACTCCGTTACTCCTGGGGTTTTAGGGAATGGCTAGACAGAAAGGGAGGTGAAGTGGTGGCCACTGTGAGCTGACAATGTTATCTGCTTGTGGCCACCAGCTGATCTGCGAGGTTTTTAGAGTCACATGTTCATGCCTCAGGGTTGACGTTTTTTTACTAGTACCAAAAACCAGATAACAAGGAATTCCTGGTTGGTGACTTACTGTCAAGGTTGGCACCGAGCCCTGTTTTAAGTGATTCACTTTCTTCTGTGCTACGGAATGCCAGCAGTTCCTCGAGACACGAGGCCAGAAAGCCCATGAGTTTCTCAGGACCAAGCTGGGCATTGGGAAGACCAAACCTGTGTCAGAGATGGCAGTATCCCAGACAGACCTCAGTAACTGTTGAGTGAACGAAAGTTTCCAAGTCCTTGCTACTACTGTGAAATATGAGTAAGTTTGGTCAGTGGCTCTGCTGCTGTGAAGTCTTTCTTAATACTTGGTTTGTTGACATTGCACTTGAGTGGAACCAAAGTGGTTTTGTCTCGGAAGAGGGGTGAGAAGAGTTAATATTCTCAACCAGCATTTCATTCAGTGATACCACTGAGTGATTTCGTCTCTCTAGACGCACTGTTGTTTAAATAAAGTATATACTTGATTCTCTTTAAACTTTCCAGCAGGCTTAGTGTGTTAGCAAAGTTGACGTGTGTTGGGAGCCTTATGGTTGACAGAGGAAACATTTTCTCATGAACCTCTTTCAGATCCTTTAAAGAATAATTGGAGTTATTTTCCATCAAGAAGTGATTTTATACAATTTTGAAACTATTTTTATTTAAATATCAAGTGACATTTCTTCTTTTATAGAGAAAAGAAAAATGTAAATATGTACCTGTGTGGGTGACTAGATATTTACCTTGGCGGTCTGTGGCTATTTTCTTGAGAATAAAGCTATTGAATCTGGTACACTTTGCAACAGGTTCAAGATAAAGTGGAAAAGAGCAATTTCTCAGAATTTTACGTCCACAGGTCAGCATCTCAGTAGGGGCCTCATTCTACTCTAGTTTTTGAGAAAGTAGGCGATCTTCTGTCAGTAGGGCCATTTTTCCATCTCTACCTTAGGTCCTATTTATTTCTCCTCTGGGACACCATGGTTTTGTGTTCCCAGTATCATCTTGGTCTTCACTGTCTCTCCTCAGCCTTCCCCATTTACTCCTTTCTTTCCACTGCTAAATATGCTGGGTTATCTCCATTGTTTAAAACAAATCTGGGGCTGGCTGAGTGGCTCAGTGGTGGAGTGGCTGCCTAGCAAGCGTGAGGCCCTGAGTTCAAATCCCAGTGCCACCAAAAAGGAAAAAAAAAAGATGTGTGAAGAACATTATGGGCAGGGGGGAGAAATGACCCAAGCCTTGTATGCACATATGAATAATAAAATTTTAAAAAATCTGCCTACCTCCTCATTTATCCATCCATCCATCCATCCATCCATTCCCAGTCAAGTTTTTCTCCTTTATCTCGTTGCCAAACTGTACCCACATGTTCTTCTGTCATATGTCTCCCACTCATCCCCTCTCATTCTGCCCCCTCCTCTCCACAGTCTTTTCTTTCAGAGATTCCAAAGGAAGGTCTCTTTCTAGCCATACCCAGTGCTTTCTTCTCAATCCAAGCAAGTTTAAAATCAGGATTAACTATGAGATTAACCATCACACCATCATCACCTTCATTACCTTCATTTTCCAAGTTACAACCCAAGACTGTCTTTTCTTACAGCTCTTCCTGTTCAATCTAAATCTCATACCCTGTCCTGATTCTAGTGTAGCCTTCTCCTCTCACCCATGCAACTTTATACCTCTCTTCATTGTAGCACGTGCATTTTTTTTTAAATTATTCATTTATTCACATGTGCATACATTGTTTGGGTCATTTCTCCCCCCTGCCCCTCTCCACCCCTCAGTTCCAGGCAGGTCCTGTTCTGCCTTTATCACTAATTTTGTTGAAGAAAACACACAAGTCTAATAAGGAAGACAAAGTGTTTTTGCTAGTTGAGTTGAGGATAGCTATACAGAAATATTCCTAGCATTAGCACGTGCATTTTATTGAGTCTATTTCCAGGTCTGCGTATACTAAAAAACTATGGGCTACTTTGGGATCTGACATATCAGGTGTTCTCCCTGTATCCTGATACACCAAACTTGTACATTTATAGATGTCTGTAAAGACTGACTGAATTAAATCCTGATGGAGGAACAGATTGAGTCTTTTTACTAATTGACTTATACAGTGCAAATGTCCCACCATATTTATCATGATTCCCCAATACAAAGTCAAAGATTTCCAGAAAATTCCCTGGTCTATTCATACATTATGTTCCTGAATCCTCTCTTCTCTCTGCCTCTATGAAGCCTATCTTCCCCTCCCTCGCCATCTGTACCTCGTCCTCTCTTCACACAGTCTGTGTTACCATCAATACAGGCAGTACACTGCACGGCCACGGTCTCATGTGTGTTCGCCAGCTGTCTTTTCTGTTTGTCTTATCTCTTAGGATTTTGTTTGAGCCAGATGAATGCAGAAGCTATGCTGTGTACTTCCTTTGACTACTACCAATGCTGGACTCATGGCATGCACAGAGTTGTGCATCAAAGACTTGATGAGTTGTTTAGATATCTTCTACTTCATTTCCAAGTACTCAAGACAATCAAACTCACAGTTTTATGGCTAAACCCTCGTGTTCTAATCATAGAGCTGCCAAAACATGACTAGGCAGTCTGGAAATGACTAGAATTCACGCAACAGAAACCTTCTGCCCCTAGCCTAATCCAGTTGGTACTGACTGTGCCTTCCACCAGACTTTACCAGAACAACAAATCTTTCCTCAACTCTAGAATTTGAGAAAGCTTGTAGAGATCAGTCACTGAGGTTGAACCCTACATTTCCCTGTATCAGTGTCTGTTCTATCCCAGAACAATCAGAAACCCTAATACCTCTGAAAAATAGACCATGGTCTATTTCCAGGAAAAAAGATGTTAGAAGCTCCTTTCATTTGGTTACTTGGGAATGTCTATATATTTGCTTAGAAGTGTCTATAAAACAGAACATATTTCATTAGTATTCTTGTATTCAGAAAATTAGTACTTATAGGAATACCACTTTATCCCTCTCCAAAAGAAGTAAAAAAAATAGATTCACTTCAGAGTGAAAAATGTACCCCATACATGCTTTTAAGTTGGTCTGCATGCCCTCCTCTAACACACCCCAAAGTTTCTCCCCAGTGGTCTACACTGAGGATCATGTTAGGTTCTGTCTCCCGGGATGCCAAAAGGAGTAAGTAGATGATGTGTGAGCAAAACCTAGTACAAAGAAAGAATTTAATGAATGTTTGGTCTTTATGCACTCTCAAAATTGCTGTGATTATTGTCAGTTTACTTTTGTGCTGCTTAAACATCCAAAAGTTAGGCATAAGATTGACAGGATTTGATGGCTGGTACCATCAGCAGCTCTGGGTGGGGACCTCATGCAAGTAGCATGAGGGGCAGCTCTCTGCAGCAGGGGCAGCTTCAACACTGCCCACTCGGGAGCCACGTGCCAAGTGACATAGCACTGTGGGTTCATCCCCGCTGCTCTGAGCATGCAGACGAGATGAGTGTGTCTAGGCTGGAGAAGGGGATGGATGAAGTCATTCATATCCCATGTGATGGATTGGTGGCCACCCCTTGGGCTTGCCTGTGCACCTCTCTGGGTCACAGCCTTGGCAAGATCACACCCTTTCAGGGATGGCTCTAACATGGAGAGGAGAGCAGTATTCCCTTGATGAGATCATGAAAGTCCACCAGTTTGTGATATCAAAATCAGCCATTCAAAGGAATCGCAACAAGTGACATTCCTCACCAAGCCCAGAGCTGGAGAAGGTCTGTGTCTACCTCTTTCTGCCCAAACGTAGACATTTTGACATCCTGAGGAGCCTGGGACCCCAGCCACGGCTTTGTTTGTTATTTGTGTAGAAAACTTAGAGTGCACTTCTGTGCCTATTCCAACTCAAAGCAAAATCAGCCTTCATTAAACAGATTTGCACAGCTTGTGTCAGAGGCTCTGCTGAGTACCCACCACGGACAGGCGAGGAGCTGTGCTTTACAAACTGCTGTGTTTGCAGGATCTCACAGAGGGGAAACAAGACTGAACCCTACACCCCACCCTTGCCATGCAGAACTGCTTACATTGTGCTTAATTTTGCATCGTTTTGCCTTGATTCTGAAATTCTTTGGGGAATTTTAGGGGAAAATAAGCAAGACCATTTAGTGTTTACTGCTGACCCAGAAATACGACCCCATCCCCTGCTTTGTAGAAGAGCCTCAGGAGTCAAAGGCTGATTTTAAAAGGTAGGTAATGGGGGTTCCTGCAAATGCCAAGGGCATTTTAAAGTATGTTTTTACAACTTGACAAAGTCTGAGGAGAAAAGAGGCTTACAACTAAAGTGTTAGGAGCGGCTGCCAATTGAAAATGAGTCACAAATGAAGATAAATCACCCCTGAGCATATAATGTGGAACAATGGGAAAATATTATCAGAATTGTAAAAATTTGACTTGCATGCAACTTTTCAGAAACATAGTTTTGCAAGCGTAAATTGAAACAAGCAGACTGACTCATGTAACAGGGGGAAAATCAGTCTAAGATTCCAAACATGTATGTCAGGAGATGACTGTTGGATTTGAAAACACAAAACCAAACCAAACTTTAATTTACCCCACCAACTCCTTCTTTGCCATGGAGGATTACAAAGGGTATTCATAAATTCCATGCGATACCAAGACCCTGTAGAACTATCGATAACTATCTTCCTGATTATGCTTACAATGATCCTGGAAGCATTCTTGTCCCCATTTCACAGATGAAGTCACCTGTGCCTAATGTTCATGAAACTTGCCCCAAGCCACACAGCTCTTGAGTGACAGAGACACTCAAGCTCAAGTTCATACTGCCCTTAACTCCACCTGCCTTCCCATGTCCTCCTAAGTAACCAGGGACAGGGAGGAGCAACTTCCTGCCATGGCCTCTGCATGTATTTGAAACAATAGACTGAACATCAATCAGTCCAACATATGCATTCTGCTTGGGGAGAAAGGGTGGAAAAAAGAGATTTAGCCCAAGTCAATGTGTATGGAATCAGTCCATATCCAGATGGTTTCCTCGATGCTCCTGGCCAAGTTGGGTTTCCCTTGTGGCAAGGACGGTAGTCCACTAAGTGTAGTGTCCAGACCAGTAGCATCAGAAGCACCTGGGAACTTCTTAGATGTGCCAGATCTTGGTCCCCACCAAGAACTCTGGGGTTGGAGGTCAGCAATCTGGTTTTAACTAGCCCTCCAAGGGATTCTAATGCCTGCTGAAATTTGAACAGCCCTACTATAGGAAATAGCCCCAAATACACTCACATTCTTACCCATGGTGTTAGGAGCTCCCTCACCAGGTTGACTTCCTGGATCCAAAAAGTGATCCAGAGAATTCAGGAGAGGTTGCTTAGTCACACAGTGAAAATGTAAATGAAAATGGCACCCAGGTCTCCTATACGTTAGCTACTTTCTTCAATATGAGGCAATAAAGTGGCTTTTTGATCCCCTCTTCTGAGTCTATAGCCAAAGGAAATGAAATCAGGATCTCTAAGAGATGTGAGAACTCCCATGTCCATTGCAGCATTACTCATAAAAGTCAATACATGGAATTCACCCAAGTGCCCACCAAGGATGGCCTGATTTTAAAATGTGTGTACATGTGTGTGTGTGTGTATATTCATATACATATATATTTGTATGTATAGATGTGTGTATAGATATTCATATAAACAACACGAACAAAGTAGTACTATTCAGCTTCAAAAAAGAAGGAAATTCTGTCACTTACAACAACATGGATGAACCTGGAGGCCATTAGTGCCAGGCCCTGGAAAGACAGATACTGAAAGACCTGGATTACATGTGAAACCTAAAGAATTCATAGGAACAGAGAGCACAATGGTGGTTGCCAAGGTCTGGGTGTGGGAGCTGGGGAGTGGGGAGATGTTGGTCAAAGAGAGTGAAGTTTCAATAGTCTTTGAAAGGAGAAAGGAGTCAGGAGATCTGTTGTGCCACATGGTGACTGTGTAGCATGTCTCCTTGAAATTTGCTCAGGTTTGACTTTAAATGTTCTCAGCACAAAAAAAAAAAGAAAATCTGTGCGATAATGCATATATGACTTGACTTGATTGTGGTGATCATTTCACAAGGTATACATATATCAAAATCATGTTATTTACCATAAATATGGACTATTGTCATTTGTCAACTATTCCTCAGTAAATATGGGGCAGGGAGAGAAAAAGGAGGACCTGTGCCCCTTTAACCAGCCACAGTGAGTGAGTTGTCACTGTGTCACACCATGAGCTAAAACCTTCAGTGCCATGGATGTTCACCCCAGGAGTATCCTGACATCACTATCTCTCCCGAGATAGGAGGCATCCCAGTGTGCCTGGAAAACCTTGTTATAGAATGTAGTTTCTGCTGTTCTCTTAGGGTCAGAAGCTCATGCCTGTGGTGCCCACCTATGGTGCAATTGAATGAAATTTTAAAAGAATGTGTGACTGGTTGTCTACATTTCTGTCAGCTGCCAGAGTCCTTAGCAATGCACAGCCCACATGCTGGGCTGAGTGGGAGGCAAAGACAAGGCTCAGCCAAGTCCCTACCCTCAGTTTGGCCTCTGGAAGACAGATAGAATGCTGTACCACCAACAGGCCATCCAGATGCCAGAGCAAGCCCAGCGAAAAGATTTGATCAGACTCAGGATGGAGTCCAGACAGATGTTCTGGAGGATGTGCCACCTGAGCTGGGCCCAGAATGATGGAGCAGGAGGGCAGAGGTGGGAGGCATTGGGTGTGGCAGTAGATACCCAGCAGTGAGTGTAAAATGCTGGGGTGGAAGCCATACCAACTAGAGCCTGCCTAGGACCCACTGTGCAGATGCCACCTGCTCACCATGGGCTGCCATGAAGTCTTTCTTTAGAAGGGGGCCAAATTTTGATTCCCATCAGAAAATTATTATAGGCTGAATACCCCCTACCCCAGAATTCAGGATCAAAAATTCTCTAACATTCAAAATTTCTCAATGACTGACATGATGCTCAAGAAGTTTGAGATTTGGGAGCATTTAGGATTCTGGGTTTTCAGAATCCTAAGTAAAGTTGAGCACATATTCCAAAATATACAAAACAAAAAAACCTCAGAAATCAGAAAGACTTGGGTCCTAAGCATTAAGGGACTCAACCTGTAATAAGTAATCAGACAATTGTGAATGGAGTGAGTGGTTCTCTTCAACCTCCCAAGGTGTTGGAGGGGGTCTGTCATTGGGATTTATAATCAAAAAGTTACAAGCATGTTCTATGTCCTTCCTTAGATACTACAAGAGTCTATTAGAATTATATTCTGTTATAATTCTTTTTAAGATGATTCATCTTTTCTCTTGGAGGAAATAAAGAATGAAGCAAATATTGTGTGTTTTAATTCTGAAAGAACCATCTCATCTCTATAGCTATTTATCTGAGAAAGATAATGTTTGTTCCTTGTGAATAACTACTTTAAGCCACCTGGTGATTTAGACATTCCCAAGAATTCTAAAGAGTTGACCGTTAGAAATCTAACGGCAAATGTCACAACACAGCTAGAGAGCTGCTGGCTCTGGGCTAATGACATTTTCAATAGAAATTCACTGTCATGTCACATGGTGCAGGGCAGGCTGTATTCACACAACTTCTTGATACTCTGTGCTTTGGTTGTGTCCTGTTGTACGTTGGTTATTATGTCACGGCTGCATGGAAACCATGAGTGTTCTTCCTCTGTAATTTTATTTCTGCAGTTTTCATGTCCTACATGTAGTTGAGAAACAATGCTAAATTGTATGTACATGTAATGTTGTTTGAATTTTTTCAGCATAGAAGAGGTCTCTTCAACACTGACATTGCTAGAGGTGGTTCTCACCTACTCCCTGCTTTAAAAAAAATTGTTGACACGGTTTCACTTCTTAATTTTGATTGAATTTAGCTGCTAAGAAGCCTACTTAGTCAACATGACCAAACTCATATAGAACCTAAGGCTTCACTATTCTAGTTCCTAAACCTTTTATCTCTGCATATGCATGATTCATCTGTATGCATAACCTCAGAGATAACCCTTCTTATAAAAAGGAGGGGGGCCAGGAAGGGGATGAAATGTATAGAGCAGAATGAGTGCCAGTAACATCTCAGGTCTGCCTTCAAGAACAAGCTAAGGTTGTTTTGAGGGAGGAAAAGGGTTTCTGTTTCCAGTGGCTCCTAAGCAGGCAGATAACTATGGATTCATTTTATGAGCTCTTGCCTGGATGAGGTAATGACATAGGTATTTAAGTGCAAGACCATGCAACTTCCTGTCCTTGAGGACATCACATTTCTTTGCTGTAGGTCTGGGTGAAGGATTTACATTACAGCTCTTTTGATGGCATAGGACGTAACCTGGGCCACCCATACACTGAGAGCTGATGTGACTGTATTGTTAGGAATGTCCTGGTACGTGAGTATTATTTTCATGTGGGATCTACCTACAACCAAATAGTATTTGAGATGGTACAGCCAAAATAATAAGGATAATAGCCCAGTATAAAGATGTGAACCAAGAAGAAAAGGAAAAGGGAAAGAGGGCAAAAATACACTAAGAAATTATAGATAGGAAATATCTTGAAAGTAAACATGGCTGATATATTTTCAGTGAAGACATCTGGGGTCTGCTTCAAAATAATCTAGTGAGAGGAAGGGGAGAGGGGGCTCAAAGAGATGGAGTGAGGTCAGCCATGAGTAGATAGTAGTTGAGTTGGGGTGACGAGTCTGTGAGGGTGTGAGGGTTTGTTACGACTGTAGGAGCGTAATGGGTACCTGGGGGCCTCACCATCTTTGTATAATTATAAATTTCCAAAATAATTAAAAAATTTAAATTACCAGGCTGTCAAGCAAGCAAAACTTTCCATAGTGGTCTAATAGCCAAGACAAAGAATAAAATAATAAGTATGTTTTTCTTATAATCCAGGAAAGGATCCATAGCTATTTTAAAGAAAATCTTCAAATTAAATACTATGTCATGAGGGTATTTACTTACAGTGCTGGAAAAACATGAAATAAAGGCAGACGTGAAGAGGGCGAATGGGGTACAGGGTGGTGGGAGGGTTGGCCCAGCTGAAAGGAATGTTATCTCTGATGTAGTTTAGTACTGTCGACACAGGGTGAAAATGAAAAGCACACTGACTGTGGTCAGTTTTATACTGTTTTAGATTCACTGCTGACACACCTCTGACCACTTGTGCTCAGGCATTAGGGCCGTGACCGTGCTGTGCACTGGATTTCCTTCCTTCCTGGGACCCTTCTGGTAGTGCTCCTCAGGCTGCCTCCCCTGCTTTCCTCTCCCTCCACACACACTCCCACACAGTCTACCGTTCTGTGTCTCCAGCTCTGATTTCTCCATGTTTCCAGGTAAGTCCAGGAATTTCCGGGGATCAGACTGCCATACCCAGTTGTACCTCAGGCATCTCAGACACAGCAAATCCAACCTGAGCTCACTGGTTTTCTGTACCACCCTGAGCACTCCATCACAGATCCTGGCATGGCCATCTCCCCTAGGGCTCTAGCTGGATGCTGAAGAATGGTCTCTGGCCACTAGGCATGTTGGTGGCATCTCTGCATACCTCCTCATGTCCTTTCCTGTCCTGTCTCACTGCCACCCATAGGTCCAGTGGTCATCTGTCTAGGGACATGGCAACAGCCTGTAGCTGTCCGGGAATAAGTAATCCTCTTTTGAATTACAAATGTGTACTTTCTAGAGGATGCCCCTCCCCCCTCAGATTGAAATCTGAACCCACCCTACACTAGGAGCCTGCCTGAGCCCCTGGCTAGCCATTCCCAACTCACCCCTGTGTCTTCCAAGCCCTGATCTCAGGTCATTTCCTGCACTGCTTTTGCATACACACCTCCCACCACCCTTTGATTTGGTCACGTCCTGCTCATCATGAATTTAACTACCACCTGCTCCCCAATGTCCCCTTTCTTCAAATCCCTTTGTCCTCTTCGTTCTGCCTGTTCCTTACCCAACAAGCTGCCAGGTCCTCTGATTGACCTTCTTGATCCTGTTGCCACCACCCTAGTGGAATGCTGTCATCATTTTGCACACAAGCCAATAGTTTGCAAGCACAGTCTTACGACAGAGCCCTTTCATCCAATGGAACACAGTGCAAGGCTGGGGAAAGGTTTAGTGAATACGAAGACCTGGACTGTGTGCTACACCCTGGCAGATAATGAGGACTCCCAGGTGGAAGGTTTAAGTTGCTTGAGGAAGGTGGTCATCAACACTCCCTCGTTTGTGGAGTAATTCCTGTTTTCCAGATGCCTGCTACTCTTTTTGCATCTGCCTTGTCTTTACTTACACAGCTGGAAAGAAGTACAAACATACATGTTAGAGGTTTGAGCATTCAACTGGGCGTGGTGGTGCACATGTCTAATCCCAGCTATTCAGGAGGCTTAAGAGGATCATGGTCCAAGGCTGACCCCAGGCAAAAACATGAGATGCTATTTGAAAAATAACTAAAACAAAAAAGACTGGGGTGCATCAGGCAGTAGAGTGTCTATCCAGCAAGCTTGAGGACCTGAATTCAAACTCCAGTACCACCAAAAAAAAAGAGGGGGAGGGAGGGGAAAGGGGAAAGGAGAGGGAGGAGAGGAGAGAGGGGAGAAGTGTGAGACATTGATTGATTAGGCATCCAGATGGATCGATAGGATCAGGCGTATTTCATGAATCTGTTCCCCACCTTCCCCCAGGGTTTGAGCTGGATACTCTACCATGTTTATTTTCTTCATGGTACCCAGCCCATCATTTAGCACAGACCACACACTAAATAAATAATAAGGGATTTTTATCGTTGAAGTATAAACAGCGACGTTGATCTGTTGCCTAAGCCTGTTTGGATATGAGATCACGTAGTTTCATGCAAATACCCATAAAGATCATAGACACTGCAAAGTGTTGTCTGCCTTTGCATGTTTGAGAGCTGGCTTTCAAACAAATAGAAAAAAGTTACTGGACTTCTTTGTGTCTATTTAAAGACTACGTTTGAGTTTTTGTTGACACACACAATATTTGCCGTAACAGCTCTTACTGCTTTTCTTCTATAACTACAACTCCTGATAATTACATAAAATGGAGAAAGCACAGGTAAGAAAAAGAAGCAAAAAAAGCGGTGACACACAATCTCATCCCATTTTGGTGTACTCCCTTCCTGTCCTTTTGTCTGTGGCGGGTGATCTTGGAACTAGTGGCGTTCTCTGCGTGGGAAACCTGAGAGCTGACTGGCTGGGAATCTCCAGTCTTCGTGACTTTTCTCAGATGAGTAACTGCAGTGTTACACTTTCTTTACAGTAAAATAGGCGTATGTTTATTTTCCCTTCACACACATGCAAACAATGATGTATTGCTCTTTCCTTATCTCATATCCCTTTTAGAACTTCTGGGATGCAGGATTCTGAAAATGAAGGGTCATAAAATACCAAGTGTGATGCATACATTACAGTTGTCACTTACCTCTTTATCTGTTGTCGTAAATCACAGCTCACTCACTGAGTGAGAAGCCCAGGTTCTTCTGCAGGTGGGACTCCAAGGAGGGAGCAGCCTTCCCCCGACACACACACTCCCTGCTAGCAGCCTTCCTGGTACTATTTCCTACATGATGTATCTGTCTCCTGCATCTCCAGCCCTTCCCAGCTCCCAGACAGCCTGCAAAAATGTGCATTAAAACCAGCCTTACAGTGGGCCTCCTTTCTTCAAACGAGCACCCAAACCTTGTGGAGCTGTGGTGTCCCTTTACCCGCCCCCTCTCTTCTCCACGCCTTCTTGTCCATAGCTGCCCTCATCCCCCATCTCTGCAAGCTGTTGTTCACTCCTCCCCCACATGGCCTTGTTGGGTGCTGACCTAATGTGGACCCATGTGTGGGGCACAGACTTTCTGTTCCTCCTTTAATGCCTTGATCTCCTCAGCAGATTCCATGGGCAGCTCTTCCAGCTCTGGACCACCTTCCCCTAAGCTGTCCCTCCTTCTTCTGGGTCTGGAGTGGAAGTGCACTGGGGTCCTGCCTTTGATTGTTACTCTTCTCAGTCCGTCACCTGTCCCTCAGGGGCCATCTTTGAACTCCCATCTCTTTGTTAAGAAAGCCATTAGGGAAGTTTAAAATTTCCTCTTTTCCCTTTGAGGTTTCAATCATTTTAGTCTATAAACAAATTGATAATAGATTATCAGGAAACATACCAAGTTTATTAGTGTGCAGAAACACAGGAACCACACACAAAATATGAGAGTCAACGAGTGGCAAGATGGCTGACATTTCTTTAGGGATAAACACTGGGCTGGGGCTCAGCCTCCAAGTGGAGGAGAGGTGTGTGATAAAATCCCTCAGGCAGCAGCTCACAGGAGTCCCCCTCAGCTTGTGGGAATCTTGGCCTGGGCCAGGTGTGGCCTCTAACTTCTGTGACACGAAGAAGGATTATTTCCTGCAAGCTGAGTGGAGCTCAGGAAAGCCGTCCTGTTTGCATCTGATGTTTAGCTCATGCTGGAGTTTGGATGTTGAGGGTTGGTGGGTGGGGGATGGGGGGGTCCCTCAAGGGTTCGTGTGTTGGAGGATTGATCCCTGGTGTGGTGATGTGAGAGGTAATGGCACCTTTAAGATGTGGGGTCTAGTAGAAGTTTGCAAAACTTGACCCTCCCTGTGCTCTTTAGCTTCCTGTCACACCAGGCACTCAGCATTGTGATGCCGTCAGCCTTAAGGTGGCAGGGGAGGAGGGACATACAAGCACACACACACACATACACACGACGACATTACCAGAGCTGGAGCAATGGCGGTTGGACTTTAAGCCTCCTAAAGTGTGACCTACACAAACGTCTTTTCTTATAACCCACCCAGCCTTAGATATTTCATTATAGAAGCAGAAGCAAATGGATACATTTTATGAATGCAAATAGCTAAACATTTCTTTTCACATAAGCCCAACTGCCTGCAGCTTTTCAGAATAGCCATCTTTAAATATGCCAAAGAAATATATTTTGGGGTGCTATGTTTTGGGGATCTCACAAGCCTAAGTCCACTCAATTTCATTTCTGTGTACCCTAGTATCTCAGAGCCAGGGCCCTTGGATCCAGTGTGGGAGGTCTCTGCAACATTTGATGACTCCACATCTGTCCCATGGACTTTCCATCCTCCCTGTCCTTCCTCCCTCTGTCTCCACCCATGACCCCACCCACCCACCAACTCCTCTTTGTCCCCATCCTGCGGATTTTACATCCAAGATACTTTTAATTCTCTCTTCCTCCCTCCTCAGTTCTGTCACTGTTTTCTTATTGCCAACCCTCAGCATTAGCTGCCTGAGCTATGGAAACAGCAGCCTAACTACATAATAGGCAATCCTCCCACGATTTGCTTGTTTTGCTCAAGTGTGCCAGCCAATGGTATATGGGATGTATGATTTAAGAGAAGTAGAAAGGGTGACATCTGGGAGGCTGACAGCCCCTGAGCAGGTGTTGGCTAAAGGAGGAAAAGAGGGATTGCTGGCTGTTAGTTGCCTGGTTTGGGAGTTTGGAGTGGGGCTGGTGATTGTTAGTTTGCTATTGCTGCTCTACAAATGGCCACCAATGCTGTGCTTAACACAGTACAGATTTATTATCTTGCTGTCCTGGAGGACAGAGATCAGCAGTCCCTCTCATTGGGCTGAAGTCAACGTGTCAGCAGGACTGGGTGCCACCGGAGGCTTCCTTGCCTTGTCCAGCATCTATAGCCTACTGCATTTCTTGCTCTTGACCTCATCCTGCCCTGTCAAAGCCAGTACTGGATCACCTTTTAATTTCTCTCTCTGACCCCCACCCCTGCCTGCATGTAGTTACCTGGGGCCCACCTGGGTCACAGAGGATAACCTAACTCAGCTCAAGATCCTT
Organism: Castor canadensis; assembly: GCF_047511655.1. Classification (NCBI taxonomy): domain Eukaryota; kingdom Metazoa; phylum Chordata; class Mammalia; order Rodentia; family Castoridae; genus Castor; species Castor canadensis. The sequence goes on from NC_133392.1 coordinate 6,406,575, forward strand.
CATTTAAGCACTCAATAAAGTCCATTTGCCAGCTAAAGTGACTCACTCTTAGTGTCCAGGGATTAGGATGTGACACCTTTGAGAGATCATTATTCACCCTGTTACAGGGGAGAACAGGTGAGGGGACACTAATACCAAGAGTTCCTTTCATTCTGTGAAGTTGGCAGTATGCACTGACATTGAAGTGTGAAAAAAAGCAGCTAGAGAGAAGTCCGGGGTTCTAAGCTGAAGAATGGTTGGGAAGCAAAAAGACATAAAGAGAAGCAGAATGGGTCAAAGACCAACCCTTTTCCTCCATGTCCCCTGCAAGTTGAGGCTGGGAAGATGAGGAGGGTCCCACCAAGGAGTGCTCAAGGCAGCAGTCAGGTGGGAGGAAATAGAGGTCCAAGGTGGAGGTGCTACGTCGGGGTGGGGTTGCCTGTGCTACTGAGAGAAAAGTAAGACTCCCAGGAGACATGCTTCTTCTGATTGGCCAGAGGAGTAGTCATTGACCTTGACAAAAGCCATACTAGGACAGGAGGCCCTCTGTAGGGTGGGAGGGAATAAAGGGAAAAATTGGAGCTGCCAAGCCAGACAGAGGGGAGTTGGTACAAGTGTGCAGAAGCTAGAGCCAGAGACCAGGCTATTTTGTCTATGACATAGACATTATTAGGGCATTCAGTATCCCTGGGGTTATGCCCAGATAAACCCATTGTTAATTTGTAAATGTGCTAAGTCAAAAATTCTTCAAATACCCTAAACTGCAGAACCCTGCCGCTCAACAGCACAGTGTGCTGAAGAGTGGGGGTGTTCTCCCCCCGTTCTTGGGGCTCACTGGGAACCAAGGCTCGAAGATGCCACCTGACAGCATGAGAGAGGATGTCATCACATATCACTTGCCAGGAAAGGATCAGGGTTCAGAATTCATACTACAGTTCATACCAAACCAAACCATATCACTTTTGCACTGTAAGTCACTGGTACTTTGGGGACTGAGATACACAGAAAAGACGCCTACCTTGGGCTTCAGGAACAGAGGAGTATCCTGGGAAAGCTTCTTGCAGGAAGCTGCATCTTAGCTAAAATGGAAGGGACCCATAGAAATCAGCCACATATAGAAGGCAGGAGGAATTGGCCAGGCTAAAGATGTGGGCTGGTACCCTGGGGACAGATGGAAGCTGGGGAAGCACAATTTGTGGGGTTCCCGTCACATGGAGTGCCAGAGGGGTGGACCAGCAAGGTGTGAGGGCTTTGGGATCCCTGTGATGTTCTTTACTTAATATATATATTACTTTTATAACTCTAAAAATGTAAAAACTCCTATAATTATTCCAATCATAATCACTCCTCAGCCTGCCAGGCCCTTAAGAAAGAATGTCAGCTGACAAACCCAGAATGAGGCTAGAGCCTCAGCAATTGCACAAGACTGGGATTTGCTATCTATAGACAAAGTTCTCCGTGGGAAATCCAGAGCCCACAGCTCGAGAATAATGCTTGTGCTCTAATCCTGTCTCCTTCCTCACCTGTCCCTGCTGCCTGCAAGGGTGGAGAAGTGCTCAGATGGCCTCCACCTGTGTGGTGGTCTGAAGTCAGGAAGCCTCCAGGCTCCCTGGAAAAGTGTTTCCGTAAATGTGGCCATCTCAGATTTTATCTAAGCAAATAGGGAATCACAAGTGGCACTGGAGTTTCTTTGCTTTTGTACCCATGGGCTTTGGGTTGCTGACAACTCTTTGTGTGCACTGCCAATAAGACCTTTGATATTAAAGATAGTGTATAAAATCTTCCTCCACATGATCACTGGATTGAATTTTGGTTTTTTATGTACTTGCAAAGAAAACATTCATTTGCCTTTAGAGAAAAATGGTGGTCTGGACATAGTGGACAGTTTGGCTATACAGGTGAAAGACTTGGCCTAGGTTTATGTGGATAGTGATTTATGGGCAGAAGGAGCTGTATGAAGTCCACCCGTCCTCCTGGGAATCAGAACGTAAAAGTGCCATGAGGGGTCCAGTCCGTCTGTTTTATTTAGTAGGAGCTGCATCTCTAAAACGTAAAAGTACTCTACTGGAAACACGACTCCTAATTGTCTGGTTTCGCTCTAGTATGACATAGACCTATGAGTAGAATGTTTTCCATTTAAATATTTCAAAAACATATGTTTGAAATATTTCAAAAAACATATGTTATAAAATATAAACCTTCTTAGGGTTTTATAAAAATTAAATCCTTGTATCTGAGAGATGTTCAAAGTTACTTTTGGAAATCTGTTTCGCTTCTGTTTCCTTAGCTGCTGGTTCTTAGTCTTGTGGGGAACGATCTCTTGGAATCATGCATTTAATAGAAATTGAATGGAAAAACGTCTTAGGATGTGCTAATGGGTCCAAATCCCTCACGATGTAAGCGTGAAGCTTTTATTGATACTCTTTGTTGACTGGCATAGTGTGAACTTTCAGAAAATATTGATTTGCTTTTGTTGATAGGATTTGGCTTTCATCCGAGAACCTGAATCGTGCTGGAAGGTGCAGGACTTCCCAAAGCTACAAGGTGTAGTGCATCCTTCTCTCTATGTTTCAAGTAGGGAATGGGAGTGTCTGGGATGGAACTTAGCCTCCCATCCAGACCATAGTTCTGGTGTCATCCCAGGAGACCCCTCCCACCCCCCCCAAAGACTCAAGGCTTTGCAGCAGTGCCAAGGAGTGGCTCTGGGGTCAGAAGGGGAGGCCTGCCACCAGGATTGCTTCCTCTTCAACTTCCTCCCTGCTTCCATCTCTTTTCAGTCTCCTGAAGTACTGTGGCTTTTGTTTTTCTACACCTTGGTTTCCTTGGTCTGGTGAGCTTATCAGAAGGATTGTTCCATGAGTTCCTGGGGAGGAAGAAGAAGGCTGAGAAAGGGGATAGGGATAGGAGCTCTCTCCATACCAGCCACTTTTTCCCAAGAGACAAGGCCATCCTGAGACCTATCTTCTTATTCAAGTCAGTGCTTCTCAAACCTGAACTCGCCTACAAAAAAACTGGGGATGTGGTTGACAGGCAGATTCTGAATCACTAAGTCCAGATGGGTCCTGAGAATCTAATGGAGCTTCTGGGTCAGACAAATGCTGCTGGCCCATGCTTGAATTGCAAGGGTGCTCTGAGAAAAGGGTGCTTCACCTGAAAGTTGGTAAGACAATTCCTTAGGGGGCCAAGGAAAGAGTTGGGTGCATAGTAAGTGCTTAATAAAATGCTTGAAGAATGATCAAGATAGGACGATGGTGATGATGGTGGTAATGGTGGTGGTTGTGATGATGGTGGTGGTTATGATGGTGGCGGTGGTGACAATAGACATCATTTATCATCATAGAAAGGTCACTGTTGAACTTGGTATAAAATAAGAAATTATTGTCAAAGAGCCAGCATCAAGAACAGAGAGTAAACCCGAATCAGTTCACTTCAGCCACTACAAGCTGTGAATAGCCACTCTCCACAGGAACTTAGTAGAGTTTGCAAACCAGCCCTCTCTCCTCAGACCATCAGCTCTAGAAGGCAGCAACCACATCAGTCATCATTACCCATCTGTCCTGGTGCCTGGAAAAGTGCCTGGCTTAGGAATCGCTCTGCAGGTGTTGGCCACCAACCTCATTTCCTGAGCACTTGCTATATGCCATGCACGATGCTCATTTTTCTCACTTAACCTTCACAACAAACTTGGACAGAGGTGTGACTATTAATTTCAATTTAAAGGTACAGAAGCTGTCATATCCAAGGTCACTTAGCTGGTTAAGGAAAAGCCAGGAACTCAGAACCACCATCTCTCACAGCCTAAACCCTTAAATCCAGTACCATCTTGGCTGTGGTACTGGATGTACCTGGACCTAGGGGTCCAGAATGGTGCTGCCACCTCGTGAGTGAATGGCCCTCATCCTTGGCCACTGGAACTATGGACAGGCCACCACCCCCTCTTCATGTGGAAGCACCTGCCAGAGGAGGCACATGCTCAACCTCCTCTATGCTCAACAGCTCTTGCTGCTGTCCCCAAACTCATCGTGCTTCTTGTGTGGCTCTGACTCCGTCCTGGAAAGAGGTGTTCAGGCAGATGTCCAGTGGCTACAATAACAGCCCTGGGCTCAGGAAGGATGCAGGCTCCTTGTTTCATTGTAGGACTGTCATTTTTAAGACATCTGTAACATGCACAGAACATGATCTTGGCTTGCCTGGGTTGTCTGTGCCAGGTGTCCTGGCTCTGTAGCTGTCCCCAACAAGATGTCCATCCCTGTGGTCTTCCAGGGGTTTTCAGGCTGAACCCCAGATACCCTTTTCATGTTTCTGGATAAACTTGGCTCCACATCAGTATTTCTGTTAAAATTACAAAAGGCTCCAACTTTGTTCCATTTGGGAGGTAGGCTAGGATTGCAGGCTCCCACATCCTGTGGTAACAGTGTTGGAACCACTGCTTCGTGACCCTGAGAATTCCCAGTTTCAATTCCAGGGAGGTCAGAGAGGTGCAAGGCTCCCAGGCACATTTCCATGAGTCACGGCTCACACTGGAGTCTTTTGCTCGTTTTGGTGATAAAGGCTGACCGTGGTATGTGATGAAATCATAGAGGGTTATCAGACTGTGAGACAAGGCCAGCCGACTTTGTGAAAGCAGCTCTGTGCCCTCCCCTGCACTCATCTTGTACCCGTAATCAAGCTCGATTTCCAGTCCCATGTGTTAAACACGCACGCCATCCACCACCAGTTACACAGGGGAGTCTGGCTCCCGGGTGAAAGTCAAAGCAGACTGATTTTCCAAGTGATTAGGTGAGATAATACAAGAATCACAGAAGCTCTTGTCCTGACTGCACTTTAATTTCCTGTGTGACCTTGTGCAGGTTTCTTCACGTGTCAGAGCTTATTTCCTCATTAGTAAAATGAGAATATCTAACTAGAAAACTGTCCAGAGATCATTCAGCTTTGAATCTGTGACTGCCAGACCATAGTCCCCGAGTATGTCTCTTATGTTTAAATAGTTCCTTTCTCACTGTTTCCCTTCCAGCGCCTTGCTTTGTGACACATAGATCATGACATATAACATGCACACTGCCTTAATAAATGAAACTGACTCTTGGCCACCTTTCCCAGGGGGGCTGGGCAAGTATGAGTGTGACACAAATAGTCAGGAGCCTTTTTCATTCCTAGGAAAGCATTCACACCTCAGCCACAGGACCACCTGTCCTGGAAAAGTGAAGAGTGGAATCAGTACTCCTGCTCTCTCTTGGTGGATTTCCTTTCTAAAGAGCATCTTCTCGCCACAAACCTGGGTTCACAGGTTTCTGGAGCCATGTCTGTGACTACAAACAAGAGATGTCCAGGTAGAGGAGGAGGCTAATGGGGAGGCTCAGCCTTCCTAGTGCCCAACTGCCAAACAATTGCTTTCTTCCCTCCCACTGCAGAGCCTACCTGGGATCCTCTTGGATTATCTGAGGTACAGCCAGCCAGGAGTGGGCAGAATGAATGCCTCCCAAAGTCCACCTCACTCCTGTGCCCCTTGTTGCCCACTTCTGGCTGGTGGCGGATGTTAGATGTGATGATGGCACTGTGGCTGCCCTGAGCCAAGGTGAACCAGGGAAGGCAGGAAGCAGAGGAGCCCTGGAGGTGATGTGTTGTGGTTCAGGTGAAGTGATGGGCTGAAAGCTGCAGCACTGTGGAAAGACACAATGGAACCTCCTATCTTGCCAGGCTGCATTGCCATGTCCTAGCATCTTCCTGCAAGCCAGGAGACTGCTGCCCATTCTTCCTGCCTGTGCCTCCCTCTCTTGCCTGGGGGACCCACTTCTCCAGAAGCATACCATGCAATAAGAAACCAGGCTGGAAGCAGCCCCTAGCTCCAGAAATCAGAATAAGACCTCTGTAAAAGGAGACCACTAGACACAAGGGGCATGTCCAGGTGAGGCGGGGCTTTCCTCCCATCTGGAGCCTATGGTGAAGCTGTCTTACCAAGAAAGAGCTGAACACTGGGTAGCTCTGACCTGGGGAAGAAAAAGAAGAAGCAGGTAGAGACCCAAGTCAGACCTCCTTTGCAGGCTACCCTGAGGGTAGTTGGTGTCACATCAGAGCTCTGTATGTGTTGCATTGGCATTGGCCCTGGATGGTCCCCAGAGACCCACCTGAAAGTTGCCTTTCCTACACTTTTCCCAGCACCTCCCCCAGACATCCAGATATTTTGAACCCCGCAGCCTTGGTTGAGCTGAGGGTCATGAGTCCCACTATGAAGGCTCATTGCTAGGTTTAAGTTAAGTCTGCCCTTTATGGGCTGCTGGGACAGTCACCCCACCTCTCAGTCCTCATCTATAAACTGAGCATTGTCCCCCTGGGACACCGTGAGGACTCTAGTTGATGAAGTAGCAGGGTGGAAATGTCAGTATTGGCCCTATACAAAGCACCTGCTTGCACAACCTAATATGGGCACACAGTAATGCAGCCTCGTCCAGCACACAAAGGTGTTCCCTTCCTCCAGCAATTAAGGTCCTAATGCCAAGGCCCAGTCATTTAGACCAGAGGCCACAGGAAGTTCCCTGTAATGCTGTGGAGCCTCTGTTCTGTACCTAACTTGGCATCAACCTGTGTCCTGTACCACTAAGTACTGAGGACAGAGCCATGCTGGTTGGTCTTCTCATGTGGTGCTAGTGCCCACCATGTACAGCCACTGAGAAAATCCTCCTAACGTTGCTTGTTTTTACTGTTCTTTCTCAAATTTGAGTGGTGGCCTTTTAATTTTTATGTAGATCCTAATAGGCACTCAGCTCATTCATCAAGGCCATTTAAAATGGAAGGCTGTTCTTCACTTTATTGTGTTGGGATGTATAGCAAAAGCCGACAACAGGGTAATTTCCAAGAAGAAATGACATCCGCCCCTAACTAGTGTTCTTATTCTCAGCACCTCAGTTGATCTGGGTGATCAGAAGAATGTGACATACAGAAGCTGAACTAAGAAAAACACTTCTTTGGAATCCAATTTGAATCTATGTCAGAGCATCATATCTTCTACTTATTAAGGAAGTGAGAACTGTTAGGTTAAATTGTACAAGCTTATTTAGAATTGTGCGTATGAGCAAAATACCTCTTCCCAAATTTCATCCTATCTAAGTAAAAATACTTGTGGAAACTGACAAACCATAAATGGATAGGGAAAATGACCCAGCCCAAATGCAGAGTATTTGCTGCCTGAATAAAGCATGTGCAGTAGATTTGGCAGGGCTGTATCCTCCAAATCTCTAAGGAACAGAGGAACAACTAGTAAGGATGATGGAGCAGCTGACAAAGGCATTTTCCCTTGGCCCTGTGTGAAACGATGGCAAAGATCCTATTGCAAGTCTAATTTCCCAAGGAATTGTGCATATTGAATAAAAGCTGAGGTCTCTGAGGAGAGGCAGAAAGGAATGGGTGATGGGAGAGGACACAAAGAAAGATTCTTAGCTATTGACTCAGATGCAAGGAAAGTGTGAAATTGCTGGCTCCTAACACCTCTGCCATTGCTGACAGTTTCTGAACATGGATGTTGCTACCTTGATAGCTATTTTGTGGTTAGAAAACAACCCAGAAATGCAGGATCAGAGCTTCACATAGAAGCTTTGGGCAACTGTCTGGATCAACATGACCATCTGGTTCACTGAAGGACCCTGGCAAGTGTCACCCACCAGCTGGCATGCAGCCCTATCAGGTACAGAACCCTGCCCGGCTGGAGGAGACCCTGTCCTGTGCACCTGCACTCACTGAGATCAGAAGCTGCTCTCTTCCTCTGGCAACCCCATGGGGTAGGCCCTGGCCTTGTTCCCAATTCACAGATGAATCAACTAACTCATAGAGAGACTAAAAGATTTACACAAAGAAACCCAGCTGGGGGTGGTGTCACACCTTATGAACCCGCCTGTTCATTTCATGTTGCACCCCAACAGTCCATTGATTGCCCTTACTGGATGTTGATGAAGGAGAAGGCTGGGCTGCAGAAATGCTCAAACCTGGCCTCTCTGTAAACACAGGCTCTCTTCAGAAACCCAGAACACGCCCTCAGTGAGTCCAAAGGCCAGGAACCCGGGCTGGGATCCCCGTGGCGAGATGTCCCAGTGTCCATAGTTCCATGTGATGCCTGTGCATCCTTGGTTCAAAGGGGCTGAACTCTGACCTCAAGAGACTGCTTCCTGGGGTGGGAACTTCTGATGGACAGTGGGATTGCTCCGTGCGTGGTCCAGGACAAGATGGCCTCTTGGGATGGCTAGCATCTTGGTTCTGAAGGTCTGTGACAGACAGGGCAGTGATTTAGAGATGAACGGTGAAGAAATGGGAAGATGCCAGTGTTTTTTACATTTGACCTGGGATAGCTTTGAGTATGAAGTATCTCTAAAATAATCGTTTCACAGAACCTGCCCAGCCCCATTTCACTGTGGGGAGAATGAAGAGGGCCTAAGGGGGATTCACAGGGAAAGGGAATTCTGGTTCCTTTGAATTTCAGACCTGCCCTGCCTGCCATTTCCCCCAGGCAGATCTGGACACCTCTACCCCATCTGTGTTGAATGCAATGATGAGTAACAACTTATTGGCCAAGTTCCTTTTCCTTGAGTGAAAGAGGAAAGACAGATGGCCAAGAGTCTTTTAACCTTGTCCACATGTTATAACTTTGTAAAATGAGTAGAAACTGGTGCATATTAAAACCACCCATAATCCAGTAACCCAAGCATAATCATTGTTATTTTGCACCTCTCTCTCAGATCTTTTATGTGTGTCTGCATCGTGATGCATCATGTCAACATGACTTTGCATCCTTCTCGCTCTTTTAATATGCCATGTGCACTTCCACATGTGGCTGCAGAATGCTTAATATCTCCAAATCCCAGTCCTTAAAAAGCATTTGCCAACGGTTGAAGCTATTCCCCTATTGTTGGGCTCTAGGTGAGTCTTGTGTTTAGAATATTAACTACACTTAGATGAATATCTTGATACTCAAACACTACAGAACCATTCCACAGGGCTTGGACACCTTTACGGTTTTGACTGATTTGCTCTGTCAAATCACTTTCCAATGGCTGTGTGAGTGACAAAGTGTCCCTACAATGGGGAGAAGTTTTGTCTCATCCCTCAAAGAGAAGGAACTAAAATTTGTTTACAAACCTCTGGGTTTCTGTGGCCTGCTAGAGATGCAAGATTCCCTGCTCAAGTCACCGATCACAGCGAGAGGCAGGAAGACTCACCCTGGAACTAGCAGGCAGCCCGAGAGAAGCCTAGACTTGGCCAGCAGGGCATGGATGCTGCCAGGATCCAAGTCTGAGAGGAACAGCTTCCTAATACAGGTCAACTCTTCATATCCTTCCCAACTACTCAGGGTGGGCGAGGTCTTCAGCACCACTTTATAAGGAACATATTGAGAACTTTGAGGCTTATTCTTAGCATCTCAGAAATCAGAAGACATTAAGGATGTCCAAATAGAGTAAATATACATTTTCAATTTGAATTTCAAATGGAGAATAATTTTATAAGTACAGTAAACCTGTCTTATTCATGGTTTTATTACACATGGTTTGCACCAAGCATGGTCAAAAAGTAATTTTTTTAAAAAAATCAAATTTCAAAAGCAAATATTTTCCATTCCTGCCATAGCCACAGCTCAGTGGATGGAGAAAAGCCCCCAGTCAGTCCTGCTTCATCATCAGTTGTGTTTAAATTTTTGTGTTACCTGCTAAGAGTTTCCCTGACCTTAATTTTGTGAAAATCTGCCTCCCAAAAAGCAATGGTGTCCAAAAAAGCAAGGTAAAAAATCAATGTGCTTAATTTAAGAGGTAAAGTGCAAATTTGAGATTTGTCAAAAGGCAGAACGTCTTTAGCGTAAGTTGGGTGGCATGGGAAAAAGGGATCCGCAGTTCAGTGCTGAACTTGGCATCCTGAACATTCCTGTGCTTTCCTCGATTGTGGTCTCCCTGGACCCTTAAATACCTGTGGATACCCAGGTCTACTACGTGCCCCAAATGGTGTATACTAACAACGATTATTTATTGTTTATCTGAAATCCAAACTTAACTGTATGTCCAGTGTTTATTCAGCACAACGAACACAATAAAAATGAGGGCTGGGAGACCTTGGACCAGTATTGGCATGCCCTGACTTCTCTTTCTTTAGCGCTGCCAAAGTGTGTAGCATAGTTGTCCCTTAGTATCTATGGGGTTATCGGTCCCAGGGCCCCAAGGATGCCATTGTCTGCAGGTGCCTAAGTTCCTTATGGCGTAATGTTTGTAGGCGTCCATTCTCCTGTATACCTTAAATCACCTCTAAATTACTTGTTACCCCATACAATGCAAATGCCATGTAAACAGTCGTCTACCATGCTGCTCATGGAGTAATGATTAAGTATAAAGTCTGTGTACAGATAGATATACATACTTGATCCACAGTTGATTGGGTCTGCAGGTGTGACATCTACACATTTGGAGGGCCAATTATATTTGTATTTACTTGACACATAGTCAGCACACAGTAAATATTTACTGCTACTAGTCTTTCCTTTTTGTTTTTTTTCCTTTTCTGGTGGTGGTAGGTCTGAACTCAGAGCTTTGCCCTTTCTAGGAAAGTGCTCTACTACTTGAGCCACACCTCCAGTCCTTTCTGGTTATTTTGGAGATATGGTCTCACTTTTTGCCCAGCCCAGCCTGGACTGCAAACTTTCTATTTTATGCTCCCAGGCATAGCTGGGATAGCAGGTTCATGCCACCACACCCTGCTTTTTGGCTGACCTGGAACCATTATCCTCCTGATCTCAGTGTCCCACATAGCTGGGGTGATAAATGTACTCTACCATGCCCAACTGTTAACTGAAATGGGGTCTTCTGAACTTTTTACCTGAGATGACCTCTACTGCTATTATGAAAGGGACAGCTTAGGTCTGCAGAGTTAACTAAACTATGTCATATTTCATGCATGAAGGTACAGTCTGTTTTCCTCTGAAATGTAGAAGGCCATTGGGTTGACCAATGTGTGGACATATGCCATCCTTGAAGGAGACATGTGAGCGACAGGGTTGGTCTCTGAGGAGCTTAGAGATGTCCTTCTTGGTATGGCAAGGTGATATTATCAGCATAGCAGACTCCAGAATTACTCCAGCTGCTCTCCCATTTTTCCCAGCTTCTTTCCAATTCCCAGTGGCCTAATTTTGGCAACATGATCCAGGTCAATTCCCATTTGTCAGTCAACTCAGCCAAAAACCCTATTTCCTAATTTCCCTACGAACTGACATTTTTTTTTCACTTGCCCAGGGTTATCTGATAATAACAACAGAAAAGAGAGCCTATCAAAAAATATGAATAGGTAAAATTTATTGATGCACATACAAAGCTGATGGTTTCACTAGGATCAGCAGAGAAACAGTGACTTCTACAGGGCATGCCATGTCTATTTCTGACATAAGCTAATCTGTTGACTTAAGGTTGCTAAGCTGTAGGGTTTTCACCAGACTCCTCTGGGTTGTTAATATATAGTATTGTAGTAACACATGCAACTGGATTTATAGACATTCCTTTCCCCCATAAAATGTGAACCTTTTATAGCTTTACCAATCTTAAAAAAAACAAAAGGCAAAGGCCATTGGCATACATGTTGCATAGATGTAAAGGGACAAATGTGTCTTACTCTGGGGGAGGAAAGGCATGAGCTCCTGAGCTGTTGTGGCTGCTGCAAGAACCAATCAGTCTGAGTAGAGCTTCACACAGCAGGTCACAAGGATGTCCCCGCGAGATGTTTAGGACAACTGCAGCAGGCTCTGATCTCAGAGGTCACCTGTTGTCGGGCATGACATCTGGTGTAATCAGTCCTTCAGAGGCTATTACAATGGGTTTATTTATTTTTTAATTCAAGAGCATCCTCCAAATAGCCTGAACCATGTGGTCTCTATCACTAGAGAGCCAAGGGCGCAGGTGGGGTGTCTCCATGCCTGGCTACCTCATCTGCACCTGATACTGAATACCTGCAATCACCTGCATCTCATTTTCCTCACCTTGTAGGGTTGGGAGGATTAGAGGTAAGGTCCATAAAGCATCAGACACAAGCCCAGGCCTGAAGCAGATGTGTAGTTGATGGGAAGCATTGATTTCATTGTCTACTGCAAACATCGAACCTACTCACTCTTATCTGTACCCCCAAACATCTCTGCAGATTCTCATTCAGCAGACACCATTCTCATCATAACACCCCACGAGAAATGGGTAGAACAGTGTATTTCTTCTGTGAAGAGCTTTTTTCTTGGCTTTGCTTTTGTGCTCAAACATTGGATTAGAACAGAGATAAAACAAAGCAGGGCAAGGGTGCAGGGCAAGGCAACCCCATTGCCTAGTGGTCTCCTGTTCCCTTTCCCACAGAACCTTCCCTGGCCCTTCCCACAAATCCTGAAGGGAGGAGGCTCTGAGGCACCCACAGTATGTCTCTAATTGACTGTCTGCCTCACTGTGTGACCTTGACCAAGCGTTTCCCCATGTGAAATGGGTGTGATGACACCCACCTGCCATAGATGCCATAGGAAGATTCTCTGTCCAGGTTTGCCTGTGATGCCTCAGTTTAGGCTACAGTGTCCCTTTTCACTCTCAAAAGTGTCCCAGAGTGGATGTCACCCTAAATATGTACATGCCAAATAATTGTATTTGCTCTTTTGTTGCTAGAAATCACAGTCACAGTGATTTCACTGGTCAATGAGACTGAAGTGCATGTATCAAAAAGTTCTTCACTCTTCTTTTATGTTATACCTCATGCAATTAAAATTTTCTTATTTTCCTATTAGAAAAATAGCATCATTTATATGGTAAAAGTGGGTGAGGTGTACAAGCTGCTATTTTCCTTCCATAGCTTCATAGATTCGGAGTATTTTTCTTCCTTGTAGAAACCTGTGGGACTGGGGAGTTTTTTCTCAGTGACCTTTTCTCTGTCTGGGTAAACTTCAGTTCATCTTTTCAGAGAGCATATGTATTTAGACTATTCACCAGAGAGCTAAAGTTTGACCTGTCATAGCTACTATAAATGTGTGTTCATCGCCATCAGTCTTCTCTGTTGTAATAGATGTTTTTTCTCATGGCCATCATTCTGTTAACGAAGCTCCCCTGTGTACTGGGATATGTTAGCAAGCATCCCTGACTCTTGAGCTCAGAGGCAGACAGCTGAGCACCAAGATAACCAGAGAAGCCTTCTGCTTCTCTGTGATTATCACACAGGACTATCTCCAGAGTCATAGGGAAAAGGTGCCAAGGGCTGAAGGTTCAGGGTGTGTACGGAGAGGAGAACAAACCTGGAGCTCCTTCTGAGACATCTTCGGGGTCATCTTTCAAAATCTGGACTATTTGGCCTTCTGCCCTGGTCACCCTGGTGGCCTGGCTGAATTCCAGGCAGGGGGAGAGACCACCTCCCTGACATCCCAAGCCCTTGGGGTTTTGATACACGTTCCTCATTCCAAATGGAAGGACAGGTCTAAAGTAACATTGGAAGCTGTGTGATGTATTTCCCAGTGCAGGAGAAACAGATTTATGGTCTTGGAGGATCAGCCTCTTCCTGGAGTTACTCAGGCCCAACAGCTTTTTGAGACGGAAACAAAAGGTCTATCAGGAGTGTGATTTATGGAGAACGAGCTGATGGAACACATCTTGTGAGAGGCGAAACGAAGAGCTTTCGAGCTTGGTAACAGTCAGGAAAAAAAAATGACCAAGCCCCGGCAAGCTGACTTGGACTTGCCGAGCTTGCTTTTTAATCTTTATGAGAATTCTTTTAACTGGAGGGGTCTACATGGTGTGGGGAAGGCTGCGGCTCATCCTCACTGAGCATCTCTAAGCCTTACCTCCCCAACTCATCACAATATCTGCACAAAGGAGGCCCTGGAAACCTGGAGGCTGAGCTCCTCAGCCATGCACACACCCACACTTGGGACGGTATGAGCTGGGAGTTTTACCATCCTCTTCATTATCACGCAAAGTATTTTACAAGAAGCAAGTTGTAAGCCAACACCAAGTGCGGAAGCAAGCATGGGAAAGGGAAAAACAAAATCCAAAATCAGGTGACTTGAGGATATGGTGGTTATTGCTGACTCCTTTGGGTGGGGTCACATGGAAGGCAATAATACAGATGTTCTCAGAGACTGAAAGCACGAGGACTTTAGGCAGAAAATGAGGACAACTCATAAGCTCTCACTAGTCAAAGTATTGTTGCATTCATGGATCCCACGACCCTTGGCCAACACACCAGCTTTTTGTACCATTGACACAAGCATGCAAAGCCGTCATTGTGCTCCATTTACTGTCACTTGTGCACACTCTGCTTTTGAAAAGTGTCTGGCTTTCCTCATGGGCTCAAGGCTCACATTGGAGCTGAGTCCTTGTCTTTGGTTGATCCTGCCTCCTGCCTTTAGATAGACATACCTTCCCTCTTCTCCTGAGCCCTTCCAGTTCCTTCCTGCGCTTGACCGGTTGGTCACCTGACCTGTGTTGTTGTTTACCTAAAGCGACCTGACCAACCCACTCCCCTCACACCTCCCATGAATTCCCATGAACTCCCACAACCTCAGTCTCTCTGTCTCAGCCCCATCATGTGCCATGATTTCAGGGATTCTGAGTTTCTCCAGGGCAAAACAACTCACACCCTGCAGGTTTCCCATGTTCAAACCCCAAGTCAACAGGAAGAGAAAAAGGCAAAGCAGAGCCAGGAAGAGAGGGAAGAGAAAGGCAACATGGGACTGTCTTAAGTCTAGGACATACCTCCTTTACCCTCTTGCCTGTGTTACCGGTGGGCAGTGTCACCCTTGCATCTCCAGGGAGGCTGAGGACCAGAGAAGATGACAATTACTGCATCTTAAAGCCAAAACTGTCAGTGGCAGACTGATTTGAACCTAGGGAGCCTGAACCCATGGGTCAGTGCAACATGGGCCCTCACGGAAGGCCCAGAACTAACAGAAAACGCAGGTTGCAGATGAGGCTGGCCTGGGCAGACTAGGTGTGGTTAGATAAGCTGAAGGAGCAAAAAAAGCCAGCCGACAGTCATTCTACCAGCAAAGCTGCCTGGGACACCTTCCTGGTACTGTGCTTCTGTCTGTCTGGGCATCCCCGGGAGCTTTTCAAAATATGGATTATTGGACTGGCAGTAGAGTGCCTGCCTAGCAAAACATGAGTTCAAACCCCAGTACTGCCAAAAGAAGACAAAATATGGGTTGTTAATTACAACAATAATAAGCTTTAATCTTGAGATTTGGGGATAAGAATAAATGTCTAGTTTTATGTTGGTAGATAATTTAGCCTGTGCATATTTTTATACCCAGCAGAGTTATTCTGCAACCATGTGGAGAAAACAGTTGAGTGTTTTCCGTGGATGGCTTATTTATTCAATGAGTTGGTAAATTCTAGCATATCACTTCACAAAATCCCATTTGAAACAAATTGCTCAGTTGATTACAAGCTTATTTTTTTCTGCCTCACTTAAGAATTGGTAATGTTCAACAAATTCCCATTGGTATAGGTTCCAGGCATCATCTCTAAAATGTGCTAGCATGAAATTTAATAAAAAAAGTGTGTTCTGTAAAGAACAAAGTGTATGTGTATCTTAGCATATGATCTATGATATTATATGTCAGGTAAGGACAGATAACCTGTAACATTTTATTATTTACAAAACCATAGTTTATACCTTTGCCAGGACACAGCTATTTATATACTTAAAAGCTCTCTGAGCTTATCCCTCCTGTAAAATAATAGGTGCTTCTTCTAAAAGTGTTTATTGCCACACAGTGTGCTAGACACTGCAAGAAACAGAGCTTTGTGGGGTTTTGAGGAGTCAGAGATGAGACCAATTGAGCATTTAGAAAGAGATTCCCATCCAGGTATGGTGGCATATGCCTGTAATCTCAGCACTTAGGAAGTGACAGTGGAAGGAACAGGAGTTTGAGGCCAGCCTGGGCTATGAGACTATGTCTCAAAAGTCACACATTTGTACACACACAGACACAAAGATCCCTTCCACATCTCTATGAATATAGTAAAAACCGCTGAACTGTACAGTTTAAATGGTGGCATGTGAATTACACTCAATAAGGCTGTTAATTTTTAAAAAGCTCATTCTGGCTGAGGAATGTACAAGAGACTGATGGTAGGAGTGAGCGCTGGGATCTAAGCACACTCTGAAGTGTCTCGTCATAACAAGAGGAAAATCCTTTTTCTACTATTACAGCACAATTGAAAGGAATCGATCTCTCTGTAACAAAGTTGGTCTCTAAATTAAGCTCTGAGAATTCACATGCACACATACAGTGTGCTTCAGTCAGCCACCAACAATGATAAAATGACATTCACCACATTCAAGCAAAGCTGGCATCCAGAAGTACCTGCAACACCAGGAGAGCTCTATGTTCTTCATATACTCAGGAAGAAAAGATGGATTGGTCCAACTGAAGAGACAGAAGGAAAGAACACTTGCCACTTAACTCCCCATCATTAATTTTTATTTGCTTTGGGGGATAAATACCAAAAGATAAACTAATATTTAATCAGATAAGTTTATCTTAATTTTTTTTTATAAAACTGAGGGGAGGACAAATGTGTGTTCAGAGTGTGCCTTTCATTCTTCAGTTTAAGATAAAGTCCATAGAATTTAGCAGAACCTGTTTTCAACAGATTTAGGGGTGTGGATCTATGAGAAGTTCAAACTCTAGCTGAACTGGTTTTTCTCCTCCTTATTGGCCTACCTCTGCCCAGAAAAGCACCAGCTCTGAATGAACCCAGGCCGCGGTCCGTCTCCTGCTGTCTCCTGAAATGCAGATTCCCCTGGTAGAAGGTAGTCACCTCCTATGTGCATATCTGAGTCTCATTGGGGCTCCCTGGTGACCTTCCTTGTGGCCTACTCATCTCCAACACCAGTCACGCCAACAGCAAATATCCATCTCCTCTGTCATCTTCTTCATTCAAGTCATTTTTTCAACCATTAGGGAGCCATAGGAATCCACATTTTCCCTGGCGCCTCTCTAACCCCACCCCACTCACTTGCCACGCTGTGCTTATTCCCAGCTCACTCTGACACACTGTGGTCACTGCCTCCTTTCTGGACTGGGATGTGCTGGGGCCAGGTGGTAGGTGACTCATGGGGGGCCAGTACCCAGGGAAGGGAGGCAGAAATTGCTGTAGGTGTTGGTTTCCTCCCTCCAGCTGACCACATGGGTGGGTTAAATAATATTTAACCCAAGCCCAGCACAGCCCCTAGCAAAGAACAAAGCATCCTCAGTCAGCAGGAGCTGCTGCCTACCCAGCTTTGTCGGGTACTATTTCTGGAAGAGTGAAAAGAAGACCACCAGGCAGAGAGGAAGGAAGGACCTGTGCATAGAGGGTCAGCACAGGAAGAAGGCAGTGGACACTGATGTGCCCAGAAGAGGGTGGGGATAGAGGAAAGACAGGACATTCCTTAGTTGAATCTACTGCTTCCCCTAGAGAGATCAAGAATCAAACCTGAAAATTAAAGCATCTGAAGAATCCCAAGTTGCAGTTATGTGACTGGGCAGTAATAAAAGCATTGAGGAGAACAAGTCACTCATGAGTTACTGTTTGTGGACTGTCCCCAGGGATGTTATATGCTAGCTAGAATAATCAGAGTTTGAACTTCCCATGAGCCCACACCTCTGAATTACTTGAATTGTGTGTTCTGCTGTTGAACTCAATGCTAGTAGGGCTGCAGGTTATCATGAAAGAGTAAAGAACTTCTTGGCTTATCATATCTTTTTCTTGGATAGTCTGTGGCTTAAAGCCTGCACCCAGTGTAATGCTATAGTCCTCTTTGTCACTCTTCCTGAGACTTCCTGAGTAGTTGTTGACAGAATGCAGCTGACACATCTGGAATATTCTGATATCATCTGAGCATTGCCTCAAGTGCTATGGTTTGTAAAATCTAACTATTGTGTTTATCACAATCAAAGGAAAAAAACCTCATACCGTGGTTATCAGGATAGATCCTGACACATTCTAGTGACAATGGGACAACTAGGAATTTTCTTTCCACCATCAATTATCCTTATGACTTCTAAAGAACAATCCTTGCTTAAGACAGCTTTGTCTTTCAGGAACAGTACTGTGGATGGGTAATTTTTATGCATTTTTATCAGTCTGAAGCAATTTACATGTCCAGCAGAATTTTATACAGGTGTCTAGAAAATTTATACCTAGGGATGGTACCATAATAAAGATTTCAAAAGCTGCATTATCTTTTCACCCCTGTTCATCAAAGTGTGAGCAGTCCACATTTTTTTTGGAAGTAGCCATGAGAAGCAATTAAAAAGATGAAAAATCTACCTCCTACCTTGATAGGATTTTGGTTCACTGCCAAAATTCCCAATTGTGACTTGACAGTGTTCTTGCCTTTAGAATTCTGCTTTTCATTGCTCTGTCACTGGTCCCAATTTTGACAGCAATATAATAGGTAATAGAAAAGTTTCATTAATTCCTGAAAAGAAGCATTCTGTTATCTGCCACTTCTCAGAGAATATTTTTATGACAAGAAGTTGGCACATAATTGAGAAACAGCTCCATCTTATAGGATAGGATAAGATATTTGACCAGCAAGAAGGATGTGTGAGGAACTGGAAGGGGGAAAAAAACCTCTGCACTTTTTCAGTTCGCTTCTAACCTGCAGAGCAGGAGTTTCTGCCACACAAGTTGAAGAAGGTTGCCCTTTGACTCATATAGCCTTTCTTGCAACAAACCATGTTTTTTAACCAGGTCCCTTGGACGGTTCTGCTTAGTCTTCCTGTGCTGTGAGCCATGTTCTCTTTTGTCTGCATTTTGGAGTGTTGATTGGGTTCCTCTCATAAACATGTCCAATTGGCCGAATGACTAATTGTCTAGCATTGAAAAATGAAAATAAACCCTAATTTCGTTTATTTCTCCATTTTAACTTCTTGAACTCCTGGTGTGGTGTGCCTGTCCTGCACCTCTCTTTTGTTTGTTGTATACAATTGCACGTGAGTTTCAAGAGCTCCGAAAGCCATCCCAGCCACCAAGAGTAAGGGCCTGATGGTGTTAGAACAGGTCTCCGAGCCTCCACACGTCAACATTTACAGCTGGATCACCCAGTGTTTGGGGCTGCTCCCCGCATCCCACGGAGTTTAGCAGCATCTTGGGCCTCTTCCCACAGTCCGTGCCCCAAGTTCTGATAACCAAAAATGTCTCCAGACATTGCATTGTCCCCTGGGGGATAGAAATCAACTGCAGTTGAGAACCACTGACTTAAACTCAGGAACTTTCTTGACCAATTCTTTAAATCCCCTAAGATTTCCTTCCTTACTTCAGTCAATTGATAGAAGTGTAAATTGCATCAAAGTAGCCTAAGTCCCATATGAAGAGACAAAGGGATTGCAAACCTACACAATTTCCTCTATAAAATGGAGTACTGGTGAATAATAACTAGTTAACATCCATGATGAGGAAAACATTACAGAGCCAATTGAAATAATGTTAGTTAACTCGGAAGGCTAGCTGTCCGCTCTTTTTCCTTCTAGTATTATTCATGTTAAAGCAAGTAAGAGTTTCTGTATATTTGTGTAACCTTATCAATGTTAATTCTGGAATTTAATCTCTAGTTCCTAAGGGATGATGATAAGGAGATGAGTGGAGCAAGAATCTGGGAGAATACTGTGTTCGAGTAACCATTTAAGTAGACAGCAGCAGCTGTAATCTTCTCAGTATCAGTAAATAACCTAGAATAATATAAACTTTGAAGGTTTTACAAAAACAGCCACAAAAGCGATTATGCCTCAGTAACAAGTTGCTGTAGGAGTCAGTACAATTGAAGTGGAAGAAACCATATTTAATTCTGAGCTTATCAGCAGATGGGGCCTAAGCACAGTCCTCCAACCAATAACATGTCAAAACAGAGAAAGTAATATTTGAAGTGACCAGGATATGCTGAGAACTTCTTTCAGAGTTTTCTCCTGGTTTTTTTCCTGGTACTGGGAACCAAACTCAGGGACTTGCATTTGTGAGGCAAGCATTCTACAACTTGAGACGCGCCCCAGTCCAAGAATTCTCTTTTAAATGACTATTTTTATGTGATATTTTATTTCACATAAAATATCCGACTTCTGGGGCAGCCACGGTACCTCAAGCCCATAATCCCAGCTACAGGGGAGGTGGAGATCAGAAGGATCATGGTTTGAGGCTCACCCCTAAGCAACAATAAAAGACCCTATCTGAAAAATAAACTGGGGTTTATTTTTCAAAGGGCTGGGGTGTGGCTCAAGTGGTATAGTGCCTGCCTAGCAAGCACAAGGCTCTGAGTTCAAACCCCAGTACCATAAAAAATTAGACCTCAATTATTGTAGTAGTTTGCATAATCTCTGCTGTAGGACAGCTAAGGTTATATGAAAAGACCCTACCTAACGGATCATTAGTTCTTATGAACTCAAAGTAAGCCAAATCCGTTAGCATGTTCAGAAGCAGACAGCGGTGCCTTTGGCCAGAGAAAAGGCAGAATGCCTGCTCCCTCTCCCCATTTGCAGGCCATGTGAGTGACGTCCAGTTTATGTTCTTCCTGTTGCTTTCCTTCCTATATGCAGAGAATCACAGTCTTCAGGAAAAAGAAAAACCCACCCACCAAAGCACACTGAGGACTCAGCAGGATTCCCGCGTGTTTCTTTCTTTGAATGATGATATTTACCAGATAATCTTATAATTACCTGGTGTTTGGCCTCAGCAGATGCAAACACACAGCCTGTAATAGGAAAAGGTCTCCTCCTGACAGCAGCCAGTCGGTGTGCCCGTCGACACTGATGTGAATGCATGTGTTCTGGAAACGGGAGACTGTTTCTCTTTCCTTATGCGATGTTATGATTTACTTGATTCCCTGGCTGAGTGTTAAAGATTCAACTTTGACTTTCATGCTTGTGTTTGAAAATGCTTTCAGAATTGGATTAGCATGTGTCCTAGACTAGGCAGGAGAGCATCTCACCAAGTATAATTTAGCAGGATGCTGCTGTTTGGGGTCTTAGGATCCAAAGTCTCTCCAGGTCAGCGTTCTGCTGTGTGTGGCAAATACTTTTTCAAAGGGTAAAGAGAGAAATTCACGTCCACAGACTGTTCTATAGATTAGTGGTTTCAGCTGGCAGAGCGACGGTGTTTACTTACAATGTATTTCCCCCAGTAATGAAAGTTTAACTGCAACCTAACGTCAGTGATTTCTGTGGTCCACTTGCTTGAGTTCAGTTTAGACTCAGCATTGCTGTACTCAAAGTAATTTGTTTAACTGTTGCTGGAAAAAAATTAGACATTTCTCCCAGACACATGAAGCCTTGCTGGAAAGGTTGCGTTATAACCTCCCACCAAGATTTTTGACTATGGAGGGGGGTGTGTGTGTCAGAGAAAGAAAAAGAGAGAGAGAGAGAGAGAAATGTGGGGAGTTTGTGTGTGTGTGTTTGTATGCGTTACTAGAATTTGCTCAGATACCAGTTGTGTTTTGTCTATAAATCTGATCACCTGGTGGCCAGACCATCTCAAATTTAAAACGATATTGACTCAAAAAAAAAAAAAACAATAAAAAGGAATGTTGCCACTGATACTGGTCAGCTGTTCCCAAACAACAGCGGGATGTATATTCTAGGGCTGCAAAATAGAGTCATGAGAGATGGGAAGTCAAAGACAAGGCGCTGGCAAAGTCTGAGGCAAGATATCTTAGCCTGGGTTTTGGCTTTCCTTCTGTGAAATGCAACAGGGGTTGGTACCTCACCTACCTGATGCTGGGTGTCCACTTGACCCATGGAAGCTCATCCTTCCTTTTGGAAGGATGTTGTGTGTGAAGGACAAATCATGTCTGACATATGTACTGAGCCTGAGTTTCTATAGGCTATCTAGGCTCCATGAAATGGGAGCAAGTCAGTGAGTCTGTGAAATCCCTTTCATTTCACTGTTACTAACATTTGATAAAATCTTTCATCATGCTACGAAAGTGGGCTGTCATGATTAAACAAGTTAAACTTAAGGGGAAATGAAATTGACCTGAGGTACGTAGAGTTTTTTTCTAAAGAGTCAGAATTCTTCTAGTGGCAAGTGGCAGAAAACAATTCAAGCAGCTTGAAGATGAGGTAAAGAAGTCTTGCACATAACTGAGAAGTAAGGTCCAGCCTGCCTCAGCTGTGTCAAACCAAGGGCCCAGAATGCTTTGGGGCCCCATCTCTGCTGTATCTTGGTTAGGCTCTTCAGCTGTGATGGTCCAGAAGGCTTTGGCATTCCCAGACTCGTGCACTATCAACTGGAACCCTCACGAAGGATACCATCTTTCCCAAGAGCCTTTGGGAAAATGTTGAGGTGTCACCAAATGACTTTCATCACCTACCTATGCCTGAACTATCCACCATGGGCAAGAA
This sequence comes from Castor canadensis, assembly GCF_047511655.1. Classification (NCBI taxonomy): domain Eukaryota; kingdom Metazoa; phylum Chordata; class Mammalia; order Rodentia; family Castoridae; genus Castor; species Castor canadensis. The sequence goes on from NC_133392.1 coordinate 6,428,911, forward strand.
ACTGGGGTCATTCTGGCCAATTTTGCCCTCCAAGCCCATTAGGTAGATCAGACCTTCCTACTCCACAGGAGGGCAGTGAAGGGGAAAGGAGTGATGGATAGAAAGAAGGAAAAGGGACCAGTGCAGCAATGGTGGAAGTATAAAAACAGAATCTGGATAGAAGACAGTCTTACAAGACAGTCAGCAAACACATGTTTAAATCTATAATACAGAGGCTTCTTAGAGCACCCAGGAGGCAGAAATATAAGAAGTCATTTCCATCCCCTGTGGGCTGTGTCCCAGTGAATCGGTCTGCAATGTGTATGGAGCCCTTCTAACTAAATGATATTTCTGAATGTATATTTAAGCATACCAGGCACTGTGGTGGGTTATGTAGTGGTCAGCAAAGCAGGTCCAGTTCCTGCCCCATTGAGCCAGGATTCCATATGGTGGGAGCGGGAGCTTAGTGAAGGGTTCCTGTAGGGGACAATAGTTGCAAAGAGAAATCATGTGTGCTGCAGTGTGTCTCAGACATTAATATGCACCCCCAAAGTGTGGTCCGTAGCTGGCAGCATCTACGTCACCTGTGAGCTTCTTAATGCAAAAGACCAGGCTGCACTAGCACTCTACTGCCGAAGGCAACTTGTCATTTTCACAAGATGCTTGGGCACTTTCCGTGCACATTAAAGTTTTAAGAGGTTCTGCTCTAGTTCAATGGCTAGCAAACAAGAACTTCTGAACCAGAGTCACCTGTTGCTATGAATAAAGTTTTATTGAAACACAGTCATGCCCATTTGCTTGCAAAGAAGTTGTCTATAACAGCTTTGACTCTACAATGAGAGTTAGGTAGTTCTGACATAGATTGTGTACCTAACAGAGCACAGATATATTTGTTGTCTGGCCCTTTATAGAAAAAAATTGCTGGGCCCCAATCTAGTAGGTAAGCAGCGCTACCTTTGTGAAGGTACAAACTGAGTGGTCACACAAGTCCCATACTTAGAAGGGGCCTGTGGATGCCTTAATGCTCTTCTGTCACCATCTCAAAGTTCTTAATAATTTATTCACTGGGAAAGCCACATTTACAGGGGAATAGCAGCTGAAGCTCAGTGGCCACACCACCTTCACAGGCAGCCTTGCGTTGGCTGCTCCTACAGCAGGGAATTCATTGGAGAACTCCTTTAGCTCCTGAGAGCCCTGGAAAATAACTGGGGACACACGCACACACACTTACTCACTCACTCACTCTCTTGATTTTGCCAGGAATACATCGATCAAAGAAAGTAAGGTCCTCCATGACAGTTAGACTCCCAAGGGGGGACTGGCTTGATGTGGTCTCTGGGGGTCACACCCTTCTGTTGCCCACAGTTATGAGACACTTTTTAAATAGTGCTGCTGAGCAGTTTCTGAGGAATTTGTGGGAGTCAGGAGGAAAACTATACCTCAAAAGATATTTGGTCAGATCCCGTCAGATAAGTAAAGGATGTCCAGGAGAGGTTTGTGAAATAGGATTTCATAGCTAAAACTTGAATGACTCTTCAGTAAAAATGGTACTTAATGCTTTTCTAGAGTTTATGCCTCATTTTTCTCACTGACTTCTGTGTTTCCTCTGTTTATGTTTCTATATTTGTTCAAAAAGAACGTCTGAAATCTGCAAAACATAATTTTTCTTGGCTGAAGCACCTACATTCCACAGGAACTCCACTATACTTGCTTTGAGGAAATAAAGTTAAAACGTCTGTTGGAGTTTTTACCTTAAGTAAGATTTTTGTTACAATTGAACCAAAGTATTTTTCCCCTCCAACTGTAATTCTTTGGAGTATATGTTGGTAGGATGGCATATAACATATTAATATGTGTAGCAAATAAAGAGCACATTCTAGTGCCTTATAAAAATCACAGCTGTGATTTCTATAGATTAGCTAAAGTTCATACACTCGTTGGGTGTGAAGGTCAAAAACTCTTGATATGGAAATGTTCTGTGTAGGCTTTGCCACATGAACAACCTTCCTACCGATTTTTCGATTTCTTCTTACTAATCCCTTCCCCGATGAAAACCAGATACTTTGGACACCCAAACTTTCACAAAAGATGTCCGGGTAAGTATGAAAGTTTGTACAGAATTTCTTCTACAGTCTGTCATCTGCAACAGTGTAAAATGAAAGAAAAATGTCTCAAATGGAGACGTGTTTTTCTTTTCAGTGGCTTGAAGATCCAGTCTCAATTTGACCTTTGGAAAACTGTCGAGGCTTTTCAGAGATGCCGAGGTATTCGAACCTGCGGTAATTTGGGGACCTTATATAACTCGAAGCCACTTGAATCCTGTAGACACTCGGGGATGATGAAAATTCTATTGAAGCGAAGTGCTTTTGGCTTCCTGGCCCCAGCAAAATTGCACGTTGTGAACAGCTTGTATTTTTAGTTGATGGTTTTGCTTTGGGGTTCAACTGCAATTTTACTTTCATCGTTATCTTAAATCTGTAATTTTGAGAGAAAGTCTTAAAAATATCTTCTCTCCACTGTAGCAATTATTCTGACTGGAGAGTGACCTTTTTTTTTTTTTTGATTCTGGTTAAAGAAAGAGAGGGACAAAGAAGAACTAGAGCACTTTGGGGTTTTTCAAACCCTTGGATTACAGGATGGAACACCTCAAGAAGAAAAATAGGAACAGTTTTGGACATGGTAATGTCATTGGATAGTCATTAAGTTTATACAAAATTACAGTTCAGTGAACTTCAGGGTGCACCAAAAGAGGTAAAAGCCGCAATAATGGGAGAGGCCAAAATCTGGAATCAATTAACTAGAAACAAATTAACCAACAATTACAGCATGCCCTGTTTATTTTTCTAAAGATCTTGAAATAAAAAGTTTTCTACAGGTACTAATAACTGTAACCCCATGTGAAGGGTTTGAAGCAGAATTCTTCCACATGAGAGGACCTCCAGTCACCGTGAAAGAATGGTCCAGCTGAGACCACAGCCTGGATGCTGTGATTTTCCAAGGCATGAGTGGAGGCCCAGGGGGCCTGGCCTCTGGTGCTTATGGTTTGTGAATTGAAGACCCTGAACTTTCCTGCTGGGCAATTTCTGTCATTATAAATGTAGAGAGCCACCAAGGTTAAAAGGTCCAGCTCATGGAACAAGCACCTCTCACGATGGCCTTTCTTCCATTGAAGGTAACCTTCCCATACCTTACATATTTTTACCACTTCCCGTTCCCCTTCATCTGTCCATTGGCATTGTCATCTTACCTTGTTGGGACATCAGTCTTCCTTCTGCTCTTCCTTGAGATTCTCCACCATTATTCATTCACCAGGCATGGCATAACAAAGTTTCACAAACTGGATGACTTAAAACAACAGAAACTCACTCTCTCGCAGGGCTGAGCTCCCTCTGAAGATGTTATAGAAAAGTCCTTCCACCTCTTCCAGCTGCTGGTGGTCTCTGGCATTCCTTGGCAGTTTTTGGCTTGCAGTTGCATCTCTTCCTCCACTGCCATGTGCCCTTCTTCCCTGTGTCTCTTCTGTGGTGTCTTCTCTAGGTGCCTGTTCAAGTTGCTGCCTTCTTATGAGGTCTACCATCTAGGGTCTACCTTACTACAGTATGGCCTCTTTATAACTCACCTACATCTGCAAAGACCCAATTTCCAAATAAGGCCACAATCACAAGTACCAGCTCTTAGGTGCTTATTGTATCTTTTTCAAGCTCACAGTTCAACCCACGACATCTGCCATTATAGTCCTTTCTTAAGCATGGCTTTTCCTCTCCACAAAAATCATGGCTGTGAAAGAATTCTGACAACTTTAGCTTGGTGCTCTTGCTCTTTCCCAGGTGCTATGCGTATCTTTCTAGTGTTGCCTCCCATCAGCTTTCAAATGAGAGATCTCTGCTGGACTTTCCACCATAATATTTCCAGAACATACCATGTGCATTTAAAGTATCTTTGTCTTTGCTCACTGCATCTCTGCTGTCTCCAAATAACTACCACCACCCTGCCCCTCACATCTAGCAGCTCTCCATCTTAACGCCACACTCTGGGGTCCCTTTCTCTAGGTCTTGAAGGCTCCAGCCTGTTAGATCTTTCTTTGCCCCAGTTACTGCACTGTGTATAGCTTCTTGTCCCATGCCTCATTGATGCTGATGTCACCCTTGCTGTAACAGCTAGCGTTCACAGAGGTCTCACTTGGCTACACACCTGAGCACTTTGCATACATCATCTCATGAAGTTCTGCAGCACTGTGTAGGTACCATCATATCCTAGCATTAGGATGCTGAAGCAGCAAAAGGGAATGCCTGGTCTGAGATCTCCCAAAGTAGTGAGAGATGGAGCCAGGAGTCACACTGATTTTTCTGACTCCAATAGTCTGACTCTTTACCCCCATACTCCCCTGCTCCCATCAGTGTTGGTCACTATTTGATTTCAATGCCATCATTACGGTGTTAATTTCCTGGGTGTTGAGACTATACCTGGACCCTCCCTGTGATGATTCGGAAGGTATCTGATCCTGTTTAAGAGCTAATGACACGATTATGCTCAGGCAGCCTTCAGACTTTCCAGTTACAAGCCTTGCATTAATTAGAAGCCCGGCTGCCCAAGTGCTTCTCCATTTTCCCCCCACCCACGCAGACCCTAGCGCAAGCCGCCTGTCTCTCCAACCTTAACCACTTGCACCTGTCCCACCTCATTGTGCAGCTCAGGTCAGACCTGCATGGAAGGCCAACTCATGGAATTTCCTAATTAATAGAACGGTGAACATTAAGGTGTGTCCCAGGTTCTAAAGATCTGGTAACAGCTAAGTCACTGTTTTTCCCACCGTTGAGAGAGCGGATGGATCATGATGTGTGTGGAAGGAAGGCTCCATCCATTTACCACATGCAGTGCTGCCGAGTGCCTGTGTTTAGTACGAGCCAGTGGACATCTTATTTTCATAGTCAATTATTTGAACAAAGATTGCTACTTTGAGCAAATAGTTACTACCTACCTCTGCTATAGAACAAAGCTCAACTCTTGTTTCAAGATCATGTTCAATATCAAGTAATTAGAGAGAGGAGAAGGACACTACTTATCTTAAACAAATCCACTCTCATTGTTCCACTATTGGAGAATGTTATTGATATGTGAAACTTTATATTGCTTCTTTTTCTGGATTTCATTTATAATTTTAAATATTTGTTTACTCTTCTCTGATTTAGTGAGAAACTAACTCACGGAAGACTAATAGTGAAAATCTGGTCTCTAAATTCATGAGACCCATGGCTGCAGGGAATGCACCACAGAAACCAATAATGACCTCCTGTCAACAGAGGGTCAAGGATGCCTCAGACATGAGTGGTCTCTGACAGCCTGGTGAGCAGAGGTTCCTGGTGGTGCAGGGAGGGCCTCTGTAGTTGGTGAGGGAAGTAGTGTGTGGACAGGACACAACTGGACCATGCCGGGCATTCAGGGGACCCATACACAAGATGGTGGAGTCCCAGCACGTCAGCTAGAAGCCAGAAAGGTCTGTTAATGGCCATACGTGAATGAAGTCACAGGTCATCACCCAGAAGAGTGGCCAGCTGCCCTCACACCTGAACGTGACCCTGGCACAAGACCATCTGGCTGTCAGTGTGACTTGAGCAAGGCCATTTCAGCCAAAGCATTAGTTCCACTTGTCTTCACAGAGTAATTCACCAGTGGCACTTGGTGGTCTCACTGTTGTCATCTGGGTCCCTGGGTCACTTTTTCTTTACTTTACCGAATATAATTGCCCCCAAAGAAAACCTTTGTTCCATTAGTCTGAGCATACTGGAGACTTCAACCTTGTAAGAAAGGGGTTTGCTAAGGGAGGCCGACGACACGACTCTGTAACACACCTAATTATTTGGAGCCTAAAAGTACAAAAGCTCTCTATAAGAAGGTCAGGCCTCCTATCAGACAGCCCTGGCATCCCAGACCTCCTCCTCAGCCCTTCCTCCCTTCCGCTTTGATATCAGACATGCAGTCATAAAGTGGGACATATTTTTGATAGATTGGGAAAAGTCATTTCTTCCCCTCTTGAAAACTTTTCTCTTTTCTCACCACAGCTGGGAACTTGGAATATGAATAAATCACCAGGAATTTGGCAGTAACTGTATATTCATAAATACACATGAAATTTGGTGGGGTTTAAAGAAAAATAGAATTGAAAGAGCATATTGTCAGTTTAAGCCAAAACGTACCCCGAGACTGAAACTGAGTTTGTTTCCAATGGGTTGTTCATTTGCTTTGCAAGGATGGATGCCAGGTCCTGGGTCCTGGGATGGAAGCATGGGGAGACTCCTACCCGCACCCACAGCCTGGCGTGGGAGGTGAGGGGACCTTCAGCTCAAGGCTGTGCTTGTCCTGGCTGCACATTTTGCCTCCAAAAACTAGGAGATCTGTCACTCCCACAGCCAGTGACACATCCAGCATCTGACCCCGTCCTCTCGATGGCTACATTCAGGGGCTGGGGACAGTTCCACGTGTGGGAGAGAACTTACGGCAGTGCTCCTGGTCCTTTTTCAGTCGTATAAATTCTCATCAGAGCCCCCCACCCCCTGCAGACTGTGTGACTTTCTCCAGAGTTAAAATGAAATCTTTGGAATGTTGTCGTGGACACTGGAGATCATGTGTACCTGCTGGTAGTGACTCACTCCCCCATCCCATTCCATGTCAGTAGTAGGGGCTCCAGGAAGGGCCACGGATCTGCACATTTGTCACTCGAGGGGAGGCCTCATTTGCAGTGATGCTCATTTTGAATGTGTGACATCATGGCAGAGTGATAAGCTGAGCGGTCCCTCCTCCACTGCCATTCTGTGCCAGTGAGGTTCTCTCTGAACCTTCCAGATCCCTGCCCTGCACCAGGGAGCCTGGGGAGCCCATGAACTTTTCCTGTTTCTTCCCCGTTGTGTCTGTGCTGCTTCCCAGAGCTGTTCCACCTGCACTGCCTTTCTGTGCCTTCTGCCACCTCATGCCTTCTTCACTTCAGCCTTCAATCCTGCAGGTGGATGTTCCCTTTTCCTCTCTAGCAACTGCCTACCTCAAGGCTGGATGCCCTAATTCCTCGTCTCACATGAGCTCTGAGAGCCACCTGGTGGTCCCACTACACTCCTTAATTCCCTCCTCTCCTCCTTCCTCCAAGCTGCAGCAGATACCCTGCCTGTGTCTCTGTCCCCAGGTGCTCTGCTGCTTTTCTCTAGTCCTGTGAGTCCTCCTCTGTGAGGCAGTTCAAGGCCAGAGTGCCACTGTGCCAGGGTCCACCTCTCGCCCATGGCAGGGTGTTGCTCCAACAATCACTGCCCACCCCTCCTCTCTAGCAGCATCCGGTTTGTGCTCTGTCCTGGGTCACTTCCTAGCAGCACAATGTGACACTGCTCTGAAATCCTTCAGCCTCAAAAATGACCCTCCCTGCATTGCAAATGGACTTGGGCTGCCATTCCTACTCCCATTCTTCCCACATCCCATTCCTTTCCTGTGATCTTCCTTCATTCCTGCCTTCTACCAGACAGCTCTTACTTGTCCACCGATGACCTCTAAGTAGCTAAATCCAAAAGTCAATGCTGGGTGCTGCCTCCCCTGACCATGTATCAGAAACACTTTCTTCCCAGGGCTTCCTTGCATTGGTTATGATGAAGTCAGTCTTTACAAATGGCTCCCCAGCTATGCTCACCTTCCTCAGCAGCCCTGCCTCACTGGCTGGGCACCTTCTCTGTCTCAGGTCTGGATGGTTTCAAGCTACTTCTCTTCCTTCCAGTCTGGAAGCCACAGCGGCTCCCTCTCACCCAAGGTGATGGGGCCCACTTGGTGGTGTCACACCCAAGGCCTCTGCAGTCTGGCTTTCCTGCCTCATTCCATTTTGTCCCTGTCTCCTACTCTTCCCCTAATATCACACAGCCTTCCCTGATGCTTTCAGAAGAAAAATTCACCTCCCACTTGTGCTTTTACCTTGTACTTTAAGTTGCCATTTAAAAATTTTTATTAGTGTATATTAATTGTACAAAGGAGTTGCACTGTGCTATATCCACTGTACTTATATTGTACATTTTATTTCTTTTATTCATATGTGCATACAATGTTTGGGTCATTTCTCCCCCCCTATCTCCCACCTCCTCCATTTCCCTCTGTCCCCTCCCTCTCCCTCTGTCCCTTCCCTCTCCCCCCACCTCCTCGCTACCAGGCAGAAACTATTCTGCCCCTATCTCTAATTTTGTTGAAGAGAGAGTATAAGCAATAATAGGAAGGAACAAGGGTTTTTGCTGGTTGAGATAAGGATAGCTATACAGGGAGTTTACTTGCATTGCTTCCATGTACATATGTGTTACATTCTAAATTAATTCTTCTCGAACTAACCTTTTCTCTAGTTCCTGGTCCCCTTCTCCTATTGTTCTCTGTCACTTTAAAGTTTCTGCATTAGTTCCTTTGCATTGAGGACATCAAATGCTATCTTGTTTTTTGGGGGTTTCTTGCCTATCCACATACCTCCCTTGTGTGCTCTTACCTCATCATGTGATCAAAGTCCAATCCCATTGTTGTGTTTGCCATTGATCTAATGTCCACATATCAGGGAGAACACATGATTTTTGGTCTTCTGGGCCAGGCTAACCTCGCTTAGAATGATGTTCTCCAATTCCATCCATTTACCAGCGAATGATAACATTTCATTCTTCTTCATGGCTGCATAAAATTCCATTGTGTATAGATACCACATTTTCTTAATCCATTCGTCAGTGCTGGGGCATCTTGGCTGTTTCCATAACTTGGCTATTGTGAATAGTGCCGCAATAAACATGGGTGTGCAGGTGCCTCTGGAGTAACCTGTGTCACAGTCTTTTGGGTATATCCCCAAGAGTGGTATTGCTGGATCATATGGCAAATCTGTGTTTAAATTTTTAAGAAGCCTCCAAATTATTTTCCAGAGTGCTTGTACTAGTTTGCATTCCCACCAGTAGTGTATAAGGTTTCCTTTTCCCTCACATCCTATTCTAACAGGGGTGAGGTAGAATCTTAGTGTGGTTTTGATTTGCATTTCCTTTATTGCTAGAGATGGTGAGCATTTTTTCATGTGTTTTTTGGCCATTTGAATTTCTTCTTTTGAGAAAGTTCTGTTTAGTTCACTTGCCCATTTCTTTGTTGGTTCATTAGTTTTGGGAGAATTTAGTTTTTTAAGTTCCCTATATATTCTGGTAATCAGTCCTTTGTCTGATGTGTAGCTGGCAAATATTTTCTCCCACTCTGTGGGTGTTCTCTTCAGTTTGGAGACCATTTCTTTTGATGAGCAGAAACTTTTTAGTTTTATGAAGTCCCATTTATCTATGCTGTCTTAGTTGCTGTGCTGCTGGGGTTCCATTGAGAAAGTTCTTACCTATACCTACTAACTCCAGAGTATTTCCTACTCTTTCCTGTATCAACTTTAGAGTTTGTGGTCTGATATTAAGATCCTTGATCCATTTTGAGTTAATATTGGCATAGAGTGATATACATGGATCTAGTTTCAGTTTTTCGCAGACTGCTAACCAGTTTTCCCAGCAGTTTTTGTTGAAGAGGCTGCTATTTCTCCATCGTATATTTTTAGCTCCTTTGTCAAAGACAAGTTGGTTATAGTTGTGTGGCTTCATATCTGGGTCCTCTATTCTGTTCCACTGGTCTTCATGTCTGTTTTTGTGCCAGTACCATGCTGTTTTTATTGTTATTGCTTTGTAATATAGTTTGAAGTCAGGTATTGTGATACCTCCTGCATTGTTCTTTTGACTGAGTATTGCCTTGGCTATTCGTGGCCTCTTGTGTTTCCATATAAATTTCACAGTAGATTTTTCAATCTCTTTAATGAATGTCATTGGAATTTTGATGGGAATTGCATTAAACATGTAGATTACTTTTGGGGGTATCGACATTTTTACTATGTTGATTCTACCAATCCATGAGCATGGGAGATCTCTCCACTTTCTATAGTCTTCCTCAATCTCTTTCTTCAGAAGTTTATAGTTTTCCTTGTAGAGGTCTTTCACATCTTTTGTTAGGTTTACACTTAGGTATTTGATTTTTTTGAGGCTATTGTAAATGGAATTGTTTTCATATATTCTTTTTCAGTTTGCTCATTGTTAGTGTATAGAAATGCTAATGATTTTTCTATGTTGATTTTATATCCTGCTACCTTGCTATAGCTATTGATGATGTCTAGAAGCTTCTGAGTAGAGTTTTTTGGGTCTTTAAGGTATAGGATCATGTCGTCTGCAAACAGGGATATTTTGACAGTTTCTTTACCTATTTGTATTCCTTTTACTTCTTCTTCTTGCCTAATTGCTCTGGCTAGGAATTCCAGTACTATGTTGAATAGGAGTGGAGATAGTGGGCATCCTTGTCTGGTTCCTGATTTTAGAGGGAATGGTTTCAGTTTTTCTCCGTTAAGTATAATGCTGGCTGTAGGTTTGTCATATGTAGCTTTTATAATGTTGAGGTACTTTCCTTCTATTCCTAGTTTTCTTAGCGCTTTTATCATGAAATGGTGTTGGATCTTATCAAAGGCTTTTTCTGCATCTATTGAGATGATCAAGTGGTTTTTGACTTTGCTTCTGTTAATGTGGTTTATTACATTTATTGATTTTCGTATGTTGAACCACCCCTGCATCCCTGGGATGAAGCCTACTTGGTCATGGTGAATAATCTTTTTGATGTGTTGTTGAATTCAGTTTGCCATTATTTTATTGAGGATTTTTGCATCAATGTTCATTGAGGAGATTGGCCTATAGTTCTCCTTTTTGGAGGTGTCTTTGCCTGGTTTTGGGATAAGTGTAATATTGGCTTCATAAAATGTGTTTGGCAGTTTTCCTTCCCTTTCTATTTCATGGAACAGTTTAAGGAGGGTTGGTATCAGTTCTTCTTTAAAGGTCTGATAGAATTCAGCAGAGAAACCATCAGGTCCTGGACTTTTCTTTTTTGGGAGATTCCTGATTGCTGCTTCAATTTCATTTTGTGTTACAGATCTATTCAAGTGATTAATTTCCCCTTGGGTAAGTTTTGGAGATCATATGTACCTAGAAATCTGTCCATTTCTTTAAGATTTTCAAATTTATTTGAATATAGGTTCTCGAAGTAGTCTCTGATGATTTCCTGGACTTCCATGGTGTTTGTTTCTATCTCCCCTTTTGCATTCCTGATTCTACTAATTTGGGTTTTTTCTCTCCTTATTTTAGCCAGGTTTGCCAGGGGTCTATCAATCTTGTTTATTTTTTCAAAGAAACAACTTTTTGTTTCATTAATTCCTTGCATTTTTTTTTTTTGGTTTCTATTTCATTGATTTCAGCTCTTATTTTTATTAGTTCTCTCCTATTTGTTTTGGGATTTACTTGTTCTTGTTTTTTTGAGAGTTTGAGATGTATCATTTGGTCATTGATTTGAGATCGTTCAGTCTCATGCCCTCATGGCTATAAACTTTCATCTCAGGACTGCCTTTGCTGTGTCCCATAGGTTCCGGTAGGTTGTGTTTTTCATTTTCATTGACTTCCAGGAACCTTTTAATTTCCTCTTTTATTTCATCAATGAACCATTTTTCATTAAGCAATGAGTTGTTCAGTTTCCTCTGTTTGCATGGTTTTTGTCTTTATTTTTGTTGTTGAGTTCTACTTTTACTGCATTTTGATCAGATAGAATGCATGGTATAATTTCTATTTTCTTATATTTGTTGAGGCTTGCTTTGTGCCCTAGGATATGATCTATTTTGGAGAAGGTTCTGTGGGCTGCTGAGAAGAATGTATATTGTATAGAGGTTGGATGAAATGTTCTGTAGACATCAACTAGGTCCATTTGATCTATTGCATATTTTAGATCTTGGATTTCTTTATTGATTTTTTGTTTGGATGACCTATCTATTGATGATAATGGGGTGTTAAAGTCTCCACGACCATTGTGTTGGAGTTAATATATGCTTTTAGGTCTTTCAGGGTATGTTTAATGAAATTGGGTGTGTTGACATTGGGTGCATATAGGCTGATAATTGTTATTTCCTTTTGGTGTATTTCCCCTTTTATTAGTGTGGAATGTCCTTCTTTATCTTGTTTGATCAATGTAGGTTTGAAGTCTACTTTGTAGAGATAAGTATTGCTATTCCTGCCTGTTTTTGGGGGCCATTGGCTTGGTAAATCTTCTTCCAGCCTTTCATCCTAAGCCTATGCTATTTCTGTTGGTGAGATGGGTCTCCTGTAAGCAACAAATTGTTGGATCTTCCTTTTTAATCCATTTCGTCAAGCGGTGCCTTTTGATGGGTGAATTAAGTCCGTTAACATTAAGCGTTAGTACTGATAGGTATGTGGTGATTCCTGTCATTTAGTTGTCTTAGTTGTTTGAAGGTTTGATTGTGTGTACCTAATTGAGGTTACTCTCTACTGTCTTGCTTTTTCTTTTCCTGTGGTTTGGTGCTGCCTGTCCTTTCATGGTTATGTTGGGTTTCACTTTCTGTGTGCAGAATCCCTTGAAGAATCTTTTGTAGTGGTGGCTTGGTGGTCATATATTGTTTTAGTTTCTGCTTATCATGGAAGACTTTTATTGCTCCATCTATCTTGAATGATAGTTTTGCTGGGTAGAGTATCCTGGGGTTGAAGTTATTTTCATTCAGTGCCTGGAAGACCTCACCACAAGCTCTTCTTGCTTTTAATGAGAAGCCCGTTGAGAAATCTGCTGTGATTTTGATGGGTTTCCCTTTGTATGTTATTTGGGTTTTTTCTCTCTTATAGCCTTCAATATTCTTTCTCTAGTCTCTGAACGTGTTGTTTTTATGATAATATATTGTGGGATATTTCTATTTTGGTCAGGTCTGTTTGGTGTTCTGGAGACTTCCTGTACCTGTATGGGAATAGATTTCTCTAGATTTGGGAAATTCTCTGTTATTATTTTGTTGAATATATTATGCATTCCTTTTTCTTGCACCTCTTCTCCTTTTTTGATGCCCATGATTCTCAGGTTTGGTCTTTTGATGGAGTCGGTGAGTTCTTGAATTTTCTTTTCACAGGTCTTGAGTTTTTTAACTAATAGTTCTTCGGTTTTTCCTTTAATTACCATTTCATCTTCAAGTTTTGAGATTCTGTGTTCTGCTTGTTCTAGTCTGCTATATTGGCCTTCCATTTTGTTTTGCTTTTCTCTTTTATTCTTTTTTCTGAGGTTTTCCATATCCTGCATCACTTCCTCTTTAATATTGTCTATTTTCATCCTGAGTTCATTTATCTCTTTATTTATCATGTTCTTTGTTTCACTTTGGTGTTTATACAGTGCTTCTATGGTTTCTTTTATTTGTTCTTGTGCTTTCTCAAATTCTCTATTTTTGTTGTCTTGGATTTTCTTGAGTGTCTCCTGTACATTTTGGTTGACCATATCTGGTATCATCTCTATAAAATCCTCATTAATTACTTGCAGGATTTCTTCTTTCAGATTGTTATTGTGGGCTTCATTGGGTTCTTTGCCATAGTTTATCTTCGTTTTGTTGGAGTCTGGATCTGGGCATCTGTTTTCTTCATTTCCCTCTGGTTCCTGTACTCATTTATTATTGGGGGGAAATGGTTTCCCTCTTTTTTTCCATCTTCCCATCATTCCCCTTGTTACTGTTACTCTTCCTGTACTGTGTATAGTTCAGTATTGTCTAGCTTATAATAGTAAAAATGATGATATCTAGAATGGAAGGGTGAGAGGAGAGGGAAAGCAAAGAAGGGAAAAAAAATAAAACAACAACAAAAAAAAAAACAGAGCCAAAGAAATAAACAGGGAGAGATAGTGTACAAATCAACAGTGAGCTGGTGGTCTGCATCTCCCAAGCAGGTTAGGAGCTGGCGTCTGGCGGCGCGGGATCCCTCCTGGTTTCTCCATTTAACATGGCAAGAGGATGCTGTGTGCGGGCTGAGGGTGTGAGGTGTCGGAGTTTTGCCTCTTCTTGGTGGTTTTTCCTGCCAGGTGTAGCTCCAGCATCTCTCCAAGAGTTTACTTTAGGAAGCACGATTTCTGCTTCCTCCCTCTAGTCACCATCTTGGAATCTCCCTTATATTGTACTTTGATCAAATTCACCCCTCTGTTACTTTTGTCCCATTTCCCCTCCCCTATCCTTAATAGTTCTAGTGGGTTCCATGATGTCGTTTTCACATAGAGACCTAATGTACTGCGACATTATCCCCCGTCACCCTCTCCTTTCCCTCTCCTCCTCCTACTTGTCCTCTTCCAATCAGTTCCACACTTACATGTTGTATATATATTTAGGTCGAGATTCTGCATGTGAGAGAAAACATGGTGTTTGGCTTATTTTGCATAATGTCTCCAGTTCCACCCATTTTCCTGCAAATGACACAATTTCATACTTTTTATGGAAAACAGTACTCCATTGTGTATATATCCTGGGCTGATTCCACGTCTTGAGTTTTGTGAACAGTGCTGCAGTAAACATGAGTGTGCAGGTGTCACTATGGTATCCTGACTTACATTCCTTCAGATACCTGCCCAAGAGCATGGGCAGATCATACTCTAGTTCTGTTTTTCAGTGTTTTGAGGAGCCTCAATACTGATTTCCATAGAGGCTGCACTAGTTTTCATTCCCACGAAGAGTGTATAAGAGTTTCTTCCCCCAGGATTTGTTGTTGTTTATATTCTTGATGACAGCTATTCTGACGGGTGAGATGGGATCATGGTGTTGTTTTGATTTGTATCCCCTTTATGACAAATGATGTTGAACATTTCTTCATGTATTTATCAGCAATTTTTACTTTTTCTTTCAAGAACTGTTTATTCAATTCATTTGCCCATTTTCTAATTTGGTTATTCGTTCTTTTGGTATTTAGTTTTTTGAGCTCTTTATATATTCTGGTTATGAATCCTTTGTCAGATGAATAGCTGGCAAATATTTTCTCCTATTCTATAGGCTGTCTCTTTGTTATAGCAACTGTTTCCCTTGCTGTGTAGAAATTTCTTAGCTTGATGCAATTAATTCTTGCTCTTATTTGCTGAGTTATTGGAGTTCTTCTATTCAGGAAATTGTCTCCTATACCTGTGTTTTCCAGGGTTTTCCCCACATTTTCCTGTAGTAGTTTCAAAGTCCCAGGTTTTATATTAAGGTCTTTGATCTAATTTGAACTGATTTTAGTACAGAGCAAGAGACAGGGATCTAGTTTCAGACTTCTCCAGCTGGATATCCAGATTCCCCAGCACTATGTGTTAGAGGCACCATCTTTTCTCCAATGGGTCTTTGGTGCTTTTGTACAAGGTGCCATGCTGTTTCTGTTACTATGGCTCTGTAGTACATAGTTTGAAGCCAGGTACTGTGATACATCCAAGCATTGCTCTTTTTTCTTAGGATTGATTTTGCTATTCATGTTGAATTGACACTTTTGTAAAATTAAATTAATCCCTTTTTTTCATTTTATAAGAAGTAGTAATTGTTCTTTACCCATCAGTAAGTGTACTGAATGGTCATTAACTGTGACTTTTACTATGTAAATTCATCTCTGAACATATATGTCCAATGTATCAGAGTTATGAATTGATGAGTTATTTTCTACACTGTTGTACCAATCCCAGTTCTTGCTCTTAAGTCCCATGTGGCACCTACAGTAACACTTCCACAAAAAGGGCTTGGTAGGCCCTTGGGCCAGTCAGAGTGACTCAGTGATTGTGTATTCACTGATCAAATGTAAACAGATAAGTTATGCCAAAATAGAGATTCCAGAAAGTTAAAAACATGGTTCTCATATAAATATGTAGAAGACATTTGTCATAGCCTAATGCAGTTCTTTAACGAGGGACCCAGCAGGATGGTAGAACTGACTGAAAGGAGGATAAAAAGTGCTGACTTAGAGCTGCAGGACAACCAAACAGAGGCTTCATCAGAATTCATTTTTATCCTACAGAAATCCCTTGCAGTGCATCAGTCTTGTACAAGTCAACCTTCTACTTCACAGACCCGAGTCTGTAATCAAAAGCTAGTTGTAAGTGAACCCAAACAGCACCCCTAAAACGAGGGTCTGCGAACATTCTCTCAAAGAAGCAGGTATTAAATGGCTTAGTCTCTGTGGCCATACTGTGTCACAGTGACTCAGTTCTGCCATTGCAGCTAAAAGCTGAAGTAGACAACACCTAAGTGACTATGTCTTATAAAATTTATTTACAAAAACCAGGCCTCTCAGCAGGTGCCTGACAATCGCCCTTCTCAGGCGGGTGAGTGGAAGATGGTAGGTACTCTGGTAGCTTAAAGGTATGTACTTCCTGCCTCATTCGCAAGTTTCCTGTGTTTTAGATATCGGTTCCCTAGAGTTTAGAGTGGTTAAAATAAATAGCACAGTTAAAAGAAAAGTTACAATGTTTTCTAGGAGTTCAACAACATTTAAGATTTATACGTAATTAGGGCAGATTTTTGAATTTTTTATTAATTTATTTTAGCTGAAAAATAAGAATTGCATGTATTTGTCATGTACACGTTGTCTTGAAGTGAGTACATCTTGTGGAATGGCTGATCAACCTAGTTAACATGCACTCCTTCATTCCCACCACTTTTCATGGTGAGAATGCTTGAAAACTCTCGCGGAGCTTGTCAGGAATTCAGGGCATTGTCATTAACTGCAGTCACCATGTTGTACAATCATCTCTTGAGCTGCTCCTCTCATCTAGCTGAAACTGTGAATCATTCGAGCACATCTCTCAGCTCCTCCCCCCAGCCCTTGGTGCACACCATTTTCCGCTTTAAGACCGACATGTAACTATGGCACAGTTCCAGAACCACAAGCATGTCACCTCAGCTTCAAATAACAAAGTTACCAAATTCTACCTCATTGTCATAGTTATTCAAAGACGGCTTGCTGGTGGAATTTGGGGACACCTGAGGTCTGATTGTCCTGCTCAGACAGATGAAGCTCTGGAGGTTTCCATGCACTCTGTGGAACCAGATATGCATGAGGGTGTCCTTAGAATCTGATGTAGAAATGTTAAATGTAGAACAAGAATCAGGGTGACCTACTCTGAAATTCAATGTGAGCAATTTTATTTCAGCAAAACTAAGATATCCATGAAGCTGAATTAATGTTCAATCGAAGTTTTTTTTGGAGGGGGGAGTGGGGGGAGGCAGAGGTAGTTTGTTACTTTGTATTTCATTTGTAAATTTGATTGGTGTAAGTGGCATGAATTTATGTTTATACTTTGTTTTAAGCTTGTATGCATTCGAATAATATTAGGATAAAAATAATTTAAGTCCCCATGGGGGTGGGGGGAGGTCTCTGAGAATTGCACATGTGAATTTTCCCCATTACACCACGGGCTGGTGGCCCGTGGCTCAGCATCCTGGCAACAGTGAGGCAAAATGTCCCTTTCCCTCCTTGCCTTGGTTTGCCTCTGAAAGTGGAAAGCATTCTTCTCTAGTCCCCACACAGATGGGCTGACAGCTGCCAGAAAGCAATTTTTTTTTCAAGCCTATGAGCTTCGTATTAGGTGTCCATGACTGCTGGCAAAGAACCAGAGAACAAAGGACATTTGATTGCTTAAAACTGGGTCACTCCACGGTTTGCTCACACCACACACTGTATGTGGAACCCTTTTCTTTTCTCATTAGCTTCTCCCTATAAGCACCTGGAGAGTTTATGGAATAGTATTTTCCTTATTTCTCAGGAAGAAATGCACTGGTTCTCCAGTATGGGGGGTACTACAGCAGCATTCTGCCCCGCCATTTCTAAATCACTGCCTGTGTGTTGGTTCCCCACAACTGACCTTTCTCACACATCTAAAAGATGCTGCCAACGCCGTTGTTCCTTCTTTGTCTTTTGGGAGAATCTTCTCTTTCCCTGGCCTCCATTAGCCCCAGTTCTATTGGACACAAGAAATTAATCCACCCAGAGTTTTTCTCAAATGCATTTTAACCCATGGCAGGAATCAAATACAGTTTCTTCTACATGGACACAGGATGCCAAACTGAAAACTAAAGGAAACCCTTTATCAGAGTAGTTTCCTGAGTTCTCATTCCCTAGGGCCTTCTACTTAGTCAAGCTCATTGGATATGTCTGGAGTTTGGGGTTTGTTTATTTTGCTTTGTTTTTTGTTTTATTTTGGTTTTTGTTTACTTGGGTTTTTTTTGAGACAGGGCCACCCTACATAGCACAGGCTGGCCTTAAATTGTCAACCCTTTTGCCTCAGCCTCCTGAGTGCTAGGATTACAGGCATGTGCTGAAACACTAAGCTACTTCTTTATTTTCTGACAATAACCAATTACAGTATTACTTTGGCATATGTGCCTACTCTCTCCCTTTGGAGAATTACATGGCAGAACTCACAGCAGCTCTAGACCAATCAAGATGCACCAGACAGTTGCATATTAAAATGAGTCTTTGATATATTTTTTATAAAGTACCACTGGCCTCCTTCCTTAAATTTTGATCTTTTCAAATATTTTATAACCACTTCAGAAGCTATGTGATCAAGTCCCGACAGAGGGCATGTCCTCAAAGAGGATTACATCTGTTGAAAATTCAACATGGAGGTTTGAAAATGAGCAAGTATGTGACATGGTGGATAAAAACAACTGTGTAGTGGTTCCTAGGTCCTGTTTCTCCTGGAATTCTGGTCTTCTTTACCTGTAATAATGTGGCCATTGGCTATAAGAGGGAGTAATTGAAGGTATATCTTTTGAATAATGGTGTAGTTATTATTTCAGTGGAACACAGGCTGATTTCCTAACGACCCCTTGTGCTCAGGACAGAGATGCCTCTGGCAGAGTCGATGTTCAATGTGTGTTTTTTCATAGTAATAATAATACCCATCATCTATTAAGTGCTTTTTTTATGCCATTTACCAGGCACTGTACACAAACACACACACACACACGTGTGTGTGTGTGTGTGTGTGTGTATATATATATACTCATGTAATCCTCATGAGACACATAAAAAGTTTGCCCTCATTTTTCAGATATAAAAAGCTAGTCACAAAAAAGTTAGGCAACTTCCCCAAAGACACAGAGCTAGTTATCAGCAGATTCAAGGTTTAAGCCCAGCTTGCTGGCTCTAGAGTCCTATCGTCTGAACCCCATATCAAGCTGCTGCTCACAGCATTCACAATTGTTGACTTTTCTTTGCCACCTAACCCTAGAGCACTTGGACTTCATCCCACTTCTGACCTTACTGATCCTGCCTCAGTCTTCTCCATGCAAAGAACATGCAATCACAATATTACCCAAGTGAGGCCATTAGGAATCCCCTGTGATGCCTGTCCCTTCCCACTCACACTCTCCAATCCACCTTCCTCCCAACCCATAGTCTCCAAGCTGTCTGTTTCCCTTCATCCCCATGATCCTATCCTGGTCCAGTCCAGACCAGCCTCAGCTCCCATCTGGATTCTACAGAAGCCTCCAGAAATCCTCCAGGCTTCCCCATGGGCCACCCACTTCCATCTCATCCTCCCCAGCTGCTAGAGGGATGAAAGCCTGAGCCAAACCATGACCCTCTGGCTCCCACTCCTTCACGGGCTCACAGCCCGTCATAAGCCCACAGCCTCTTGCAGGCCACAGCCCCTCACAGTCTCACAGACACTTTCAGACGTCTACTGCAACTAAAATAAAGTCTGCACTTTCACCCTGTTGTTTACCAACCTGCTGGTTTGGTCAGCGTCACCTCACAATCCTTGTTCCCTGTCCTTTTGCTCGCTTGCTCTAGCTCTGCTGTCTTAAGTCCATATCTGGCTGTTACGCACCCTCTACCTCGGCCCTCTGCTGGAGGGTTTCTCCCAAACTCAGCACAAGGCCAGCCCAGCCGGCTGGGCTCCAGCTTGACAGCATCTCAAGGACCTGACCTTCACTGTCTTCTCATTTTCCGTGTTTCATTCCTGTTTGTGTCTGTTGTGGATAAAGTAACTGCAAGTTGTAATACACGCTCCTCCTGTTTGGTGAATTTCCCCACCAGACTTTAAACTCCACGAGGGCAGGAAAAACACTTTCAGAGGCTATGGAACCTCCAGCACCCAGCATGTAGTGGGTGCTTGGTTGGTTTTTGCTAAGTGAATGCAGCAGTGCAATTTGAATACAGGCCTACCATGTGCCATCCCCCTCTGTCTCAACCCCCGGAGGCTGGCAAGACAGCAAAAGATTTATACTGATGGTAATCGTGGCAGGTGGGGCTGACAAGTCTCAGTTTCACTTGGGTGAAATGCAGCCATTTAGAAGAGGGCATTCACAACCACGTTTGGGATGCTGTGCCACAAGTGACCTTTTTGTGAGAAGTCACAAAGGCCTGCAGGATCCTGTGACCTGAGTGGGAACATGTACCTGAAATGCTGAGACAAGTTGTCACATGGTCGAGGCAGTCAGAGGAGTGGGACCCTGCAGTGCCATGTCTGGGAAGGTTCTCCCAAACAGAATGGGGCAGAAGCTGGAGGTCTAAGAGGCCAAGCAGAAGGAAGGGTGCGACCAAGCACAGCCAAAGCACACGGGGCTTGAAGTGGGGGTTCCACAGCAAGCCTCTCCATGCACAGACACAGTGCCACCGGGTGTCAGCTGTGTGGTGGGGGCAGGAAGCCCAGTCTGTCCTGTGTTGTCATGTGTAAAGTAACAGTAATAATACCATGTACTCATAGGTTACTGTGCATGCTTGGCACGCACGTTGTCACCAATGGAAAAGTAGCCACGAGAGTTGCTATCAGTGGAGTGGAGTGGCCGAGGTTGTGGCTGCTGCTGTCATAATAGTAAGCATTAATAATGGAACATTCTCTGAGCTAAATGCAGATGGATGGCCCTCCCTTGTCAGCCTGCCCCCCATGTTCCCAGTGCCCCATCATTAGGGGGACCCAAGAGGCCAGGCCTGGGAGGGCGTCATCTTATGCCCAGGATGGAGTGTGACAGCCAAGGGCACCTGTACTGTGGACCCCGTGGATCATGCAGTGAGGCTCCTCAAAGTCCCCTTGACTTCATCTTATCAAAGAACTCCAGTGAAAGCCCCTCCAACCCTGCACTGGTCTGCGCTTCTCTTTGTGCCCATTCTGCAGCACCATCTTGTCCTTCAGGCAGTCTTTTGAAGTCAGTTTGAAGTGGCAGAGGGTGAAGCTGCTTCAATGGCACCTTTGAAGCACGAGCAGTTTGCTCCAGCAGGGCAGGCCGTGGGTACCTGACTCGGTCCCTCCTCTCACTCTTGGTGATCCCAGACCCCAGCCTTTATTCAACAGTAATCTGCACCTGCGTGTGAGCCTTTTGGTTTTCTTGGGTTTCCGAAGGAGCTAGAAGGAAGTTGAAATCATTTATTAAGGTGCCCAGGCAGCAAAACGGCACTCGATATCTCATTTGCAGCATTACATTTATTTTTTATTTCATTTCCTTCACAGTTGGGAAGAGCTTTTAACAAAGGGGTGAATCATAAAACCCATGTGGAGCCAATTTTCCCAAAGTGGACAGTTTCTCAGTCCGCCTATCCTTTGTTATAGCTGTATTTTAGGAAGAAATATAAAAATTCTAACCTATGTAGTAATTCCCACAATGCAAAGATGTTTTTCTTTTATTTTTTTTCTGGGGGGCACTAGAGCTTGAACTCAAGACCTCATGCTTGCTAGGCAGGTGCTCTTACCTCTTGAGCCACTCCTCCAGTCCAAGGTATTTTTTCTATGTAAACCATGCCCAAACATTAGAATAAAGGAAAGAAGTATTTGCTACATCATCCTATAGAACTAGTTGCTGTTGGGGCTTTTGTTGTTGCTATTTTATTGGTGATGCTGGGGATTGAACTTGGGACCTCACACTTGCTGGGCAAGCATTCTGCCACTGGAGCCAAGCTTCCAGCCCTTTTGCTTTAAGTTTGTTTTGCAGATAGGGTTTCCCACTTTTGCCCAGACTGCTCTTGGACCCTGATCCTCTTACATCTGCCTCACCAGTAGCTGGAAGTACAGGCATGTGCCACTATACCCAGCTAGAACTCATTTTTAAACAGTGCAGAGAGGAGCCACCAAGTCAGGGAATGCCAATGGTACCCAAGGAAAACTGCACAATTTGGAATCCAGACTCAGAAATTGACCTGCTCACAGCTGGTGACCATATGACCTGAGAAAGTAGATTCGCTCAGTGTGCCTCAGTCTCCCCACCCACAGAACAAAGACGGTAGTACCTGCTTTCCAGGGCTGGTTTGGAGAACAAAGGAAAATAATACAGCTGGAAGTGTTGCCTGATATCAAGTCCGTGAACATGTTGGTTTATTTAATGAGAGACTAACAGTCATCTTTCACCCATCCCTGTGCGTCCTACTCTGCTGGGTCCCCCACTTCAGCTGTTGGTCTTCTCTGCCCTCTGCCACCTGACTCCTGTCCCTGTCCCTTGGCCGCAGCCCTTCCTGATAGCTGGTGTTCCTGGACTCCATGTGATTCCTGCCCCTTCAGCAGCCTCCCAACACAACATACAACCAGATAACTCACAAATGGCTCTTCCCAGCTTCCCCCTTATCTACCTGCTGTGGAACCACTGAAGGTAATAATAAATACTGGATTTGGGGTGGAACCTTTCTTTAGGGCTCAGATGCACTCCTCTGTGTGCCAAGTTGCAGCAATGGTTCTATGGGAGAAATTCTCCTTGGCGCAGAGGAAACTGCAGGCTAGATGTGGCACTGGAAGGCTTCCACGGGCAACGTTCAGTGTGACTACTGTGCAGGCACGGGTTCACTCACTCCTCCTTACCGTAAAGGATTCCTGCAAAGATGACACTTGCTGAGTGTGTTGGTGGGATCTTGCTGTCCCTCGGGGATGGCAGTGTGACAAACCTGGTGGTCAAGCACTTCGCACTGTCCAGTTGCAAGAGAGAAACCTGCAGAGACAGGCTCCTTGTGCAGACCCACCTGGCACTGTGGACTCTCGGTTTTGCCAGATCCCTCAGCCCTTCAGCTTGAGGTGGGCCAGGGCAGCAGGTGGCCATTCAGATAGAGGTCAGTAGCTCCCAATGGCAAAGCAAGTCTAGACAGCACATTTATACAAATGTCATCAAACTTCAGAATTACACGGGATGTTGATAGGTATCTGGTTCAGTCCCTGGGCTAATCTTCAAATATCTTTGAAACTATACGTCAAGTCTCCTTCATAACCAGGGCCAGGAGTATCACTTTCCTTGGAGGCTGTGTCTCAGAAGAAAGTAATAATGCTGACAGAGCTGCGCTGCCCCTGCCAACTATTCCTAGTCCATTCTTTCTCACTCAGATCCCCTCTAACTGTCCCCATGGCAATGTTCCCATCCTTTCTCTGAGTGGATTCCTGAATGTCACACTGTCTTTGGGAAGCCTTTTGCTATAATTTCCCCTTGAAGAGCCCACGTGAACATACAATAGCCCCCAGTTGACTTCACTATGTATTTTCCAAGATTCATTTTTCATTTATTCTCAAAAAAAAATAGATGTTAATGAAAATATAAATGTCCCAACAACTCTTGGCTTTTGCAAAGTGGGAGTGCTGTGTTGGGAAAGGAAGCTGTCACCTGCTTCTGTAAGGCCACCAAAGTCATTTCCCTCAGGCTCCTTCAAGGCCCAATCCTGACTGGCCACTGGAAATTCCTAATAGGCATGCCCTAGAGTAAGTCCACACCCTTTTCACTACGCAACGTTGTTCAAAAATAAAAATACTTTTGAAATTGGAATGAGTGCTGATAGTGTTCCTCATCCAAAATGCTTGGGACTGGAAGTGTTTCAGATTTCCTTTTCTTGTTTTTGATCTTGGAATATTTGCACATACACAATGAGTTATCTTGGGACTAAGACCCAAGTCTCAACATGAAATCCATTTAGGTTTCTATCTACCTCATGCACATAGCCCGAAGTGATTTTATACAATATTTTAAATTCTGTGTTTTGGCCACGATCCATCACATGAGTGTAGGTGTACAATTTTCCACCCGTGATGTCATGTCAACACTCAGAAGCTTTCATATTTTAGAGCATTTTGATTTTCAGATTAGATTTCAACCCACGGCAATGCCTTTCTTTCCTTGAGAACTCAGAATGAAAGTGTATTTTATCACTTTGCGGTCGGTAGTCCTTACCCATAGATGTGAGCAGAGGATTCAGTTTTGTTTTGTAAAATCCCAACCACTGGGTAAGGCAGTACTGAAAAGATGTGTGGCAGAATTAGAAAATGTGAGAATGAAGCCCCTGCTTACATTAGATGAGTACCTTTCATATAAGGGAAGATTAGAGTCAGGCTGCAATGTGGCTTTCGTCCCTAAATCCTGCGGAAGGCTCCCGTCATAGCAGTGGTCCTCTCTGCATGTAGAATGACATTGGCCACTCACTAAAGTGTAGCAGTTTTATCCTCAAGTGACCCTGGAGGCCTGGCCTTGCCCTTTTATCCCTGCTGGGTGTGTATAGAAGTAGTGGTAGGTGCCTGGTCAGAACCTGAACTCTGGTCTCCCCGGGTAGATGTTGTACTTCTGCTGCTCTGTGCTGGCTTTGTTTCCCCTGAAGTACAGGTGTCAGTAGACGAGGCCCAGAAACAAGAGGCAGTCCTACAGAGTACAGGCTCATAGAAGGCCACCGAGCTGTGACGGTACCCAAGTATAAAGCCATCAGCAAACAGCAAAACCACGTACTGTAAAACTCAACTCCAGGGCTGAATCCCTTCATCTAGCCTAGAAAATGTCATTTGCAATTTGTGAAATATGATATAGAATTTGCCATTTCATCATAACAATTGGAATACTTAAGTCTAAATAAATCATTTTTGGAAGACTTAATGTAATAATGAATTGTTTAAGCATGAAATCGGAGCAGGATTTGTAAGCTTTGCACCATATTAAAAATCTGAGATCACTTCTACGTAGCACTCAAGGGCTTTCTGTAGAGAATCCCTTCATTACTTAGGAAAAACAATAAAACCTGTGGTAGGTTAATGTGTTTGCCTTATCTAAAAGTCGCTGATGTGACAAAGCAAAGTTTAATGCCAGTGAAGTGCAGCTCCACAGTTTCACTGTCCAGTAGTTCAATTCTGATGTGTTCAGCGTTCAAAATTGGAAGAGCCTGGGGCTGGGGAGAAAAGGGGCAGGGAGCTGAAGTGTGCACCTTCAACAGGGCTGTGTCTTACTGATTTGGTAGGACCGGGGCCAGACTGCTTGGCTCACGAATTACAATGTGAAATATCATGCTCTTTGGGGGGAAAATCATGCGAAATATAAGGGCAGTAATAAAATCAGGAAAGAATATTAAATATCTCATTGTGTTATACAATCATTTATTAAGTGTAGACTTAGGAAACATCTTTTGACGCCAAGTTTTTGAGTGTTAGTCACAGAACTCCGTAATAGATTCTTCTATAGTTACATGGAAATTGCCATAACATCTCTGTGTTTGGATTTCAAAACATCCTCTTGTGTATTCATTTTTCCAGCCGTCCATCCATTCATGAGACCTCGCCGAGTGCCTGTTGTGTGGCTCTAGGAGAACAGCTGCTGTGGGATGCCTGCCCCTGCGCTGGGGGAGGTGAACCCCACCTTGCCCTGTCTTTGTCAGGCTCTCAGCACGTAGGAGAATGTGTGGGAATATAGGGGATGGCCAAGAAATGTCTGAGAGAGTTAAGAGAAATGGACTTAAAGAGAAGTGTGGGATAACTGTCTCAATGTCAGGGCAATCACTTCCTTGTTGGATATGCCTCCAGACAGCCTGTGCTTCCCAGATCGCTCACTCCCGTGCCGTTTCAACTCTGATTTGCTTTTCTGGAAGTGTGTACACAGAAAGGCAGGAAGAGAAGCTCCCCTGACTTGAATGGTCACCCTGGGACTGAGTGGAGGAGTTTTAAAGTGTAAAGTCCTGATTGTATCCAGCGTTCAGTAGATTGAATGCTCAGGTACCAGAAGGGTGAAAACCTCTCCTGGTAGGTTGGCTCTCCCTGAGATCACACAAATCCCTGATGTCCTGAGACTATGGATCATCTAGACAGAGGGGACATGTTGCAAGCAAGACCCCTCTGTGATACTATCAAGCTTACCTCTGATGGTCTCGAAGATCTATACGTTGCTGCTCCATCCTGACTAATATTGACCTTGACTTTCCCAACAACTCACATAGCCTGGGCTCTTCATGTCCTTTGCTTAGTTTCTCTTTATCTCGTGTGTGTGAGTGTGTGTAAGTTTTACAACTCCAGTGACATTTTAAACTTCTCAAAGGCAGAATCTGATATTTTTACTCTTTTACATCTTTTATACCCTCTCTAGCCCATGCAAAGGGTTTTTTGAAAAGATCAAAAATTCAGTAAATCCTCATTAAGTAAATGAAAGCACACTGGAGGACAATTCAGAGTGAACATTTTTTGTTTTGTTGAACAAAATCCGGGTCCCCTGTTGAGGAAATTCCATCTGTACCAGACTGTATGAATATGTTTTCAGTTTCGCAGCCATTTTTATCCAGCACATGTTGACAAACCTTAGACAAATGAGAACTTCACTGTCATAAAAACCCGACCTCAGTATGAGTTTTCTGATTGTACTCCTCACTTTCCCTCCACACTTTTTGTTTTTGAAATGGAAATGTTCCTGAGAAGTCAGTCCAAGGAAACTTGCCAGTTACCAGGCAGATTAGTCCATGGTTGCAGGGCCACCGTTTTCTGAATGTGCCATCCATCCAGATGCCATTTTAGCACCACATGAGGTCACAGGTCACCTTGGTTTGTTTCCGGAATCATGCATTAGAAATGACTTCTGAAGGACAGTCATGCCCTGCCATCATCCAAGAGAGAACGACTTTGTGTAGCCAGCAAACTGATGTTCAGTGACCAGACCCGCAATTAAAGGTGGCAGAAGTTACTAAATCTCCCAGTGGATCCCAGCTGCTTCCAAGTCAGGAGCCGTTCCTGCCCCCACTCTTGAGTCCCGTGGGGGCCTGATCTGACTGTCAAAAGCTGACTCATTGCCAAGCAAAGCAGTGCGATGCCAGTTAAGGCAATTTTAACCAAGTAGGAAATGGAGATGAAATCCCACAATGCATGTCTCTCCTGTATCTCCTTTTCCTCTGTTTTTCTTCAATTTGCTTTGCCCATTTGTCTTTCACTGCCTTACTCAGTGCCTTCACACAGCATGCATTTAATTAATGATTTTTAAATGGATGGGTTGGTAGATTCCTGGATGACTAGGAGGCTGGGGCAGGGAGGTAGATGACTAGATGGGTGGATGAATGGATGAATAGGCAGCTGGGTAGTGGGTGACTGGGTGGGTTGATGAATGTATAGATTAATGGATGGCTAGATGCATGGATTGGGGAATGGAAGGATAGATGAATGGACATATTTCTAAATACTAACTTATGAATGAAACAGTAGTAACCAGAATGAATTGGATAAGACAGGGATATCATGTAAAATACACCAATATAACTATTGGAATTATTTTGAGGAGTTAATACAACCATAATCAAAATCTTTGTAGAATAATCTGCTTTTTAATCTGCTGTATAGCTCAGTCATCCTTATGTCACTACGTGTTTTTACTTCTTCCTCTTCCAGAATGTCTTTGGCTGATTGTTGAAGGATGCAAGTGTATTTAGTGTAATTGCAGTAATGATGACCCTCTTTACAGAAGTGCAAAAGGAACTGAAAACCAACAAAATAACAAACTTACTCTTCATTAGCTTTCTTTCTGAGAAATGCCTTTGTATATGATAAGGTTTTATAATTGAGTAGGGAAATGGATCAATAACTTCAAATTCAAAAGCAAATTAAAACTTCATAAATATTTATATGAGGGAAATGAGGTAATTTTTTGCTGTTTGATCTTAAATCCTTTTGGAGCAAATGCTAGATAGACACTGGAGCCTATCTTACTTTGGAAAGAATGAAAAGAAAATTACAGAAATTACCAACTTGCACACACCCCTATATCTGCATGTACCACACCGATTCAGTGGTTTCTGAGGTCAATTGCTGACTTGCAATGGATGCAGTGTGACACAGCCTGGCTGTTAAACAGGGAACACTGAAAGCTTGGAAATGTTTTCCTTACTACAAACTTTGCTGTAATTTAGACCTTGAACCTTGGAGTGAGAAAGCTCCTTTTCAAACTTTACTTCAACCACTTACCAGATGGATGACACTAAGAATATTCTTGATATTTCTAAGCATCCATAAATTAGCATAATGACAGTGCCTGAGATTGTTAAAGGAATTTAAAAAATTTTTAATATAGTGCCCAGGACATGATAATCATCCTAAGTAATTATGTTTTTGACAATATCATCTTTATTGTATCAGTATTATTTAGATGAATATTGTATAGACCTTGAGACCTAAGGAATATTTCTTTTCGAAGAACAATTAGTACTTAAGTTTCAGAAAACTGAGAAAGAACATCTTTCCTCAAACTGGAAGTTAAGCAGAAGAGCTTAGAACCACGTCTGCACGTGATGGCCACATCTAGGAAGTCACTCTTAAGCTCTCAGTCCATCCCCAGTCTACCACCTGATTACACTTGATACTTGCTCTATCAGACCTGGTGTGCCATGCATAAATTGCTTTTGCAGCATCTAGGACACTTCATTTACACACGTTTACATCTTGGTCACCCCACTAGACTGGAGGGATCCTTGAGTTCATGAGCTATGTTCTAATTCATTGGTTTCCCCAGTACCCAGAGAGGCACATAGAGACACTCAATGTTTATTGAATTTATTGGCAACTTGATCCATACCCCCTACATAATGTTGAAAGAGGTCAAAAGGCAGAGAGTACCAGTGACTCCATTATGCCTTTTTGCACTCAAGAGGTACAACCTGTGCTCCCCCCAAAGTCAAAGCATTTCTAAATTGCTTCAACCCTCTATCTAGGATTGACTTTTGTGTTCCTCCCTAGAGCTAGTCGTGCTACTCTTGGTGGAAGTTAGAAATTCCCTTTGGTTTTGACCAATCAGGCCAGCTCATTTTCAGTCCAACATGTAAAGAAAACAGTGCCAATTGACTGTATGTTGTGGCATGACTTGGTTACAAAACAAGAAGCCAGCAGAGAAGGGAGTGGGAGATAATGTACCACTTGCTGGGGCTCTTTCGGTGAGTACAGGAACACAACGGTAGATGGCGGAGGGGAAAGAAGAGCTACAAAACCATGCATTTCTACTAACACTTGTGACTACTCTGGCAGGAATGATGGGAAATTCCCATACAATCCTCTTATATCCACAGGAAAAACTGCCATCTCAATGATGGAGATGCCTTGGTGGACTCCGATAACTTCAGTCCTTATCATGTTTTCCAATCCACACCCAATACGACATCTTCTCTTTGATTTTTCTACAAAGCCCCATCTACAAAGGCATTCTCTGTGGTTTCATCTTTTTGCCTCCTTTGATATCTTCCCAATATGTGACCTGTTTTTGTTGTGTTCTTGTATTTACAATATCATAAAAGAAAGGTAAGAAATAATTTTTACAGACCTACAAGGAAATGGATTGCTTTTTTAGATGTCAATGTTTTATATGACAGAGATTCTGACAGCATGTTTTCAAGTGCTGGTTACCTTAAAGCTTCTTATCAATAATAACAATAACCTCCAAAGGAGAGCTCAATCAATCTGCATTTAAGGTATAAAATTCCCTTAATTTTTAAATCTACAAAAATATCAATCAATAAACAGAACCATGTTATAAACCATACTCCTCTGATACCGAGCTTCATAACTATAATGACTATTTTTCTTCTTGACTCTGAGACCATGTTTATTCTCTCTACCACATTTATATAGAAAGGTTTATTCAAGTAGCTATGGTTTGAGTTTGCCTGATGTAGACATGAGATTTTAACACAACCATTTTCATGTCAACAATAGCCATAAATACAACACAAAAACTTGCCCAGTTATGGTTTTTATAAGTCCCAAATTCAATTACAGACTAAAATGTTATTCAAAGTGATGTTAATATAGTAAGTTAAATGAACACACAGATATTCTTATTTAATGAAGCTGAATTACTATGAAAAAGACTTGAGTGGCACATGGCTTGCATCCAGGTACCTCTCCAAGTGCACAACCTTCCTTTCTTCTTGGCCAAAATCTCAGTTTTGAGGAAGGACTTTGGGTAGCAGCTGAATTCCCATTCCTTGTTGTAATATAATCAAGCATGGGCTAACTCTTGGTTTTATTATTTAATTTTTATTGAAAACTTATTGTATTATAGTTATTTTTTGTTTTTGTTTGAAGATTGGAATTTGGATTCTGCCCTGGGCTCCCTTCCCATTTTCTTAAACCAAAATGTCATTTACTTTTGTACATAACTAATTGAAGCAAAGCAAAACCAAAAGCCTACTCCTATCACAGTCTCCAATTTTCAATCAGTTTCATTTAGTTATTTCAGATTTTCATTGTTCCTTATTAATAATTATCACTGTTTCAAGGCTGGGGTTTGAATTGAGGGCCTTGTTCTTGCTACGTAGGTGCTCTGCCTTTTAAGCCGTGCCCCCAGTCCTCGAAGCTCTTGTCTTCTATCACTTACTTTTTTTTGGTAGTAACAATCTGATGTAGTCTCTTATTTTCTTCCTAGGTAAAGCACTTCTATGTTTTCCTTAGTATTTTCTGGCAACCTGGCCTCTCCTTTCATAAATGTTCTCATAAACATTTCCCATAATGCAACAGAAACAATGTATAGCCAAGTGCATTATGACCTGGACACCTCTCTGTCTCTCATTCTCAATCTCATTCTCTCTCTCTCTCTCTGCTTTGGCACACCCACCTTGCTTAAGAAATAGGACACAATGACAGATCTATTCTGGCTCTCTACAGATGGGATGGCTCTTATTTAAACAAAGGGAGCTGATTTTTCTCTATTCAGTTCTCCCTGGGGCCCTGCGGAAAACGCTGACAGAAAAGACTCTACAGCCTGTTGACACCACATTGAAAAGCCGCCTGACAGTTAACCCTGTGAGTCTCCGGGCTGTAGGAGGCAGTGAGAGATTTTCTTCTAAGCCCTTACGAATTAAGTTCTGATCCCCATTTATTTTTATAAGGTCATTATTTTTAGGCCAAAAGAAGATTACCATATTTTAGTTACACTATTGCTTCCTCTACCATCAAAACCAAAGAACTGCATGACTCTGCTGAACACAAATAATACAGATGTACTTAATTCAGCTCTTTGCTTACTCTGAAGGCAAAACAGGATGAATGATTCTGAGTTCTCCTTGGAATTTCAGCATCCTGCTAGTTCTGGTTTTATATTCTTTCCACTCTTCGTAGGTCTTAAATTTCATCCAGTGTCTTTATTTAAAATGCCAGTAAATTCTATTTTATATCACATATATAAATGAATTCCCTAAGAGGCCTTGGGATAATTAATCCCACCCTGAAGGATAACAGAGCCAGAATCTTGACTCATGGCCATGGGTGGAAAGCAGTGTTCATCCCTCTCACTCATCTCATGAGCCTTTGGAAGCCAAGTGCAGTTGGGCTGAGGAGGCCTTGAACACCGCTAATTTGCAAGGCTTCTCCAGGTGCAGCCCCTAAAGTCTTCTTTACTTGGGATCATTTTGAGGTTGTGTGTACTCAGTGATTTCACTGAACTAACTCGGTGCCTGACCTGTTTTATTTTATCAGTCACTCAGTTCTCTGACCCTGAACCCAGGACTACAGTGACCTAATCCCTTGCTTCCAGAAAAGCCCTCTGTGGTGTGCAGGGGAACAGAACAAGCATGTCCCAGTGTTGAGTGTGCATACTGAGGAGGCCGATTTCCATCTGATGGCTTTGTCACAGACCTTACAGAGTCCCTAAGGGGGAAAGAGAACAGTGTGCCTGCCTCTGGGGGTCACATGCCCCATGGAATTCCAGAACGGGAGGCCCTTTCTCGCTCTCCACAAGCAGCTTGCAGAGTGGCTGGTGGCTGGGCTGGTTTTCCATGGTAAAAGGGACTGTGCAATCAACGGCACAAGAGAACCCTGTACCCATCACTCCCCCACCTGCTGCACACATCACACGAAAATCCCCTTCCTCCACTGCAATGAGATAACTAATTAGGCTCAGAACTCCCTGTACTGTCCTGGGTTGTTTTTGATGAGAGAGAAACTTTGAGGCCATTTAAAGGCAGTTTCCAAAGCAAACCCTGTTCACAGAAAGAGGAAAACAGACTCAATGCTGCGTTCCTGGCAGTCCTCCTCGACTGTCTTAGGAACATATGTTTAAAATAAAAACCTTTACAAAGCACTTCTTGGTATTCTAATAGTTTGCCTGTTTGGGTTTTTTTTTTCTTTTTCGAGCCATTGTTGTTGTTGTAATTAAATAATAATAATACTGTTTTGTGGAGTTGTGCTGGAAACGCAGGCCCAAGCCCAGGCAGCACCTGGCCGTGTGGCCCAGTGGGCTTCTGACCCCCACTGTCGGCATCTCTGGACGGCCTCCCACACACACACCCACTCCTGTGTTTATGAACAGGCCCCTCCTGCGTGTACCCTGTTCTGTTTCCTTTGGCTCTGGGTCCTTGTGAAGACATGGTTTCCGGCCATTCCTGAAGGACTCTGGCCCTGAGGTGGTCTCACCCTTGACCTGGTTTTGGGCCTTCTTCCTTGCCGGCCTCCGCACTTCAGAGCAGGAATACTCTGCTCCAGGGGTCAGCCCCACTTCTCCCTGACCCAGCTGGGTCAGAACAGCAAGGAGTGAGACCCAGGGCAGCTCTGACCCGAAGAGAAAATGATTCCATATGAGCCATCTCTTGCTCTCATCCACAACCAATGTCTGGCTCCCTTGTGCGCTGTTGGCAGCTAATCCAATCCCACCATCCCTGCCACCTGCTCTAGAGGGAGGAAAGGGGTTCTTTTCCCTCTGTGCCCTTCACATTTTGCTGTGGAGACTGTGGGCCCCGCAAAAGAAAGGCAGAGGCCCCATGGATGTGGGCTGTCACAAGAGAGCTGACCATTCCAGGGAAACCAGTGAAGCCACCCAAGTCAAGGTGCACTGGAGGGGCTGAGTTGCTGATTTAGACCGCCTTGTTTTCTAGAAGCATGTTTCTTTTCTCCCTTAGTTCCCTTATGTTCCTGTGAACAAAGGGTTCACAGGAGCCAGGAGCACCTTTCACAGAATTATCAACAACTAAGCAGTCCAGCTTTTGGCAGGGAGGCTGTGTAATGGGAGCTAGTCTGTTGTAGACTATGACCGACCTGCCTACATCCACCAGGTGTGTGCCAGAGAGCAGAGACGCAGTTGGTGCCCAATGATGGCTTTGTCTTCTCCCCTTCCAAGTAGTGAGCAGCCTGTATGGAACATCGGATGACTGTGCACGTATCTTGTTCCTTATCAAAAATTTCCCCCAGATGAGCACCCACTGACCTAATGACACCCCCACGATGCCCAGATGACCACAATTTGTATCAGTAAGAGACAGAATGACATCAAGTCTCCCAGCTGAGATATCCTGAGGAAGGAACACATCATCAGGGAAGTATTTGCATAACCTCAATTGAGTCATAAGGACTATCAGACAAACCCATTTTTTTTAATTTAAAAGAAGATGTGTCTCTCAAAAATACCATCTTAGGACACACACACACACACACACACACACACACACAGTCACTACAATCTTTGCACACACCAAATACACACATACGGACCCTGATTCAACAGCTCAGTGCATGTGTCTTTATTTTTGGATGATATAAAAGAATAAACTTAAAAAAAAAATACCATCTTAGAAAAGACAAGGAAAAACAAGTTCAAAGTTCATAAAAGAGAATGAGACAGGGTGAAGGAGAAAAGACAAAATATTCTAAGATCACATTGTGGTGATGACCACCTAGGTCTGTGAATACACTAAAAATCACTGAATTGTTTGGTGTGAATTGTGCCTCAAAGTGACTTAAGAAAACACAAAGGGACATAACAACCCAATGCAAGACCTGATCCTGATGGGTCCCCGTGGGTGGGGGAAATAAATGTGGCAACAGCACCACAGGGTCCACTGTGGCTGCTGAGATGAGGTGGGAGATTACTAAGGACTGCTCCATGTGACGCCTCCTGGCTGTTGGTAGCTGTGCTGTGATTAGTAGGAGCAGATCTGGTTTGCAGGAAATGCCAAATGCAGGATCTGGGGCAAAGGCCATGGCCTGTGTCACTTCCCCTCAAGTGGTTTAGGAATTATGAATGCATGTGTGTGCGTGCGTGCACGTGTTCAGAGAGAAAGAGAGGGAGGGAGCAAAAGATAAAGCAAGTGTGATAAAATTTACCAATAGATGAAGCTGGATAAAAAGATAATTTTTTTTGTTTTTGGCATTTTTCTGTAAGTTTGAAATTATTTCCAAATAAACGTTGAACGCTATTTTTAAAAAATGCACATTTCTTGGATTCCAGCTCTGTGAGATGTGGACTCCTTGGGCCTGAGAGGATGCACACCACTCCTGTGCTCTGATGCTGGGGTCCTGGCCCTCCTGTGGTCACAACGTGCTCTGTGACACTCTTCAGGAATCTTCTCCCACAGTCCAAGAGACTCAATTAGCGTCGTAATTTTTCACACTTATGTTCTGAGACATTTTAAATACATTCAAGAGAAGAGAAAATAGTATGCTAATCCCTCTTACACGCCAGTGACTCTCAATTGAGGGTTACATTGCCTCCTGGGAGACAGTTGACAACATGGGGGGATAGTTAATGTCACACATGGCGGGTTATTACTGGTGTCTTGTGGGCAGGATAGGTGGGTGTTGCTATACAGCCTCCATTACACAGGGCAGGCCCCCTCAGCAAAGTACCATCCACCCTAAATGGCAACAAGGCCTACGCCTATCCTCCAGGTTCAACAGGTATTGAGACTTTGCCACACTGCTTCCTGCTGCCTCGCCCTCCTTGAGGTCACTTTAAACAGACATCATGGCATTGAGCTCCTTCACACGTCAGTCTGCATTTCTGAAATGACACGGCTGCCTTCTTACCTAACTACAGCACCATTGCCTCACCCCACAAAATTAACTCCACAGGATCATCTAATAACTGACCCAGATTCAAATGCTCTGACCAAACCATGCTCTGACCTGCAGAGAGTTGAAATGTGACGGATTGGTTCTGAGCTCCCACCCTTATGAGAAAAACATAGGACACAAATGGCATTTTCTTCATTTTCTAGATCGTGATCCAGTTCCCCAGCCTTGGAACACACAGCAGTGCACTTGATACTTAATTGTTTTCTGACCTCAGGAAGTGTTGATTAATTCAATAAGCTTTCAGGTGATTATAGTATTTTTTTTTCATGAAACTATTAGGGGGAATTAGTGAGGCAGATCATTGTAAATTACATTTTTTAATCATTAAACTGTACCTCCCCCCTCCTCAACATCTATTTTTTCCCCAGACACATGGAAAGCTTTCAGCTTTTAATGAAGAACTTCTTTCTGGAATATGAGTTTAGTAGCACACATGACGTAATCCCAACTTCGCGTGCAAGATTGTTGTGTGAAAATGAAACCATAAGTCCCAGCTGAGTCCTGTGCTGGGTTCTTTATAGGAAGTATTCTTCCGTGTTCCTTTTTTTAAAGAAACCACAGCATTGTCATCTGAGTAACAGATCCATGGCTGGGAAGCCAAAAAATAAAAAACTAGAGGCATATTCATCCTGGTTTTTTTTTGGCCAAAGTCCATCCAGGAAAGTGAAGTTTTGCTCTGGCTGGGTGTGCTAAGTATGTAAGCATCCATTTCTGCCCTGTAATGTCTTAGGGATGTAGCTTGGAGAGGCCACAACCAGAAGAAAATTGCTCTAGTTCTCAAAGTGATACTATAAGATTTGTCACTGCCCTAATGCCAACAGTTTTTTAAAAATGCACTCCAAGTAAGTAATATGTCAGAATGCCTGCATAGCAAATGAACCCTGGGGATTTCATAAATGGAATAGATTACTGATTCAATCAAATATGAACCAACTAATCACCTCTGTCATGCTTTTTAACTAATTTTACAATTTGAGACCAGGATGCTTATTAAAGGTCTCTTTTTCATGACCCAGGGTAATATCTTCTCGTGTATTGCATTACTTAACTAAATCCACAAGGTAATTCAGACTGCTCTAGCCTAAGAATAATGAAAGTAACGTAAAATATTCCCATCCACCATTCTGACTGAACTACTTAAGTGCTTGTAGAAAATTAGCTGTTAGAATAAGCTGAACTCTTGTAACCTGCAGGGCTGGGACTGAATGAGAAATTAAGGCACTGTGAACAGTGTTCATTTGCCTTTGGAGGGCCCATGTGTTCAAAGCCAGCTGTGGGCATATTGATTGGGATGGCCTTTATTCTAGAGAGAAATCCATCAATGGCCCCAGGTCACTGGCCTGTCCTCTGGTACTTTTTCTGCAGGGTTCTCGGCAGCATTAGCTCTGAAGTCAAAACCCTTCCAGATTACAAAAAAGAAAGTGTCCATTTGCTGATCAGGTAGTAAATCAACTAAGCACCTAGAGAACAGTTATTGGGAAACAGACTTACCCAGCTTGGGGATTACAAGTGCTTCTTGTAGTTTTTTTTTTATTTTTTGGTTTTTAAAATAACCTTTATTAAGTTAACATGTGCATTACAGGAAGCAAACACATGAAGGAAAGAACAAAATCATCCATAGCCACAAGCAGTACAGTTGGACTGTCCTAAATCCTGTGTTGTAGGTTTTTTAG
Source organism: Castor canadensis (assembly GCF_047511655.1). Classification (NCBI taxonomy): domain Eukaryota; kingdom Metazoa; phylum Chordata; class Mammalia; order Rodentia; family Castoridae; genus Castor; species Castor canadensis. The sequence continues at coordinate 6,465,438 of NC_133392.1, forward strand.
AACAAGGAAAACAGAAGAGTATTTCCCATGAAGAATGCAGCAACTAGAATTCAGATGGGGTTTATGGTTTTATTTTACATTTTACAACCATTCGTTGTCTCAAAGACACGTACTTCTCTTTTGTAATGGTTCTCACAGGCAGCAGTGCCTGATTTCTTGCTGGCAAACACCCATGTCCCTGACTCAGTCTCGGGATCGAGCAGGCAAAATGGGTGTACTTTGCTGGTGATTGCTGTGTGCACTCAGGTTTACATTTGGGGGTCTCACTTAAAAAAAAAAAAGGAGGAAGACATTCACTTCAAAACCCAAGCACTTTCCCTTGGTAGCTCAGGAGGAGGACCATAGGCCAGTTTAGAAACTTTTAGAAAGTGAGGGTCTTTTGCTGTGCTGAGGTTCCTCCTGGTATCTCTCTCTGGTGAGGATGGCATGGAGATTTGCAGAGCATAACTGTCTCTGAGCAAGCAGAAACGAACAAAGTTGATCTCACACACATTCTGCGAGTTTGGTGCAATGTAGGTCAGTGTTTAAGAGAGCCCAGCTGGCCAGTCTGCACGTCTGCCTGGGAGCTGGCTGGCTGGCTGGCTTCCGCGAGGCCAAGAAACTCCCCCTCGGCCTCAGAACACCAATTAATTAAAGTTCTTCATCGCTCGGTGAGGGTGAGGAAAGCGAGACTGAAATGCTTCCAGCTCACTGGGAAACTACTTACCAGGTCCTCAGACCCGAGGCCTTGCTGGGCTCGCTCACCGCTCCGGACACAGCTGCCTCTCAGACGTCAGCTGGCACAGGAGGGACACGCATGTCAGAACCCTTTTGTTTGTTTTTAATGCTTAAGGCTGTGTGTCCAAAGATTAAAAGGTGTTTTGGCTTAATGGATCCTAATAATTTGGCTAAACATTTTTTAATGTTAGCAATTTCGAAAATATCCTTTGAAGATGTATTTTTTAAGTATATATATATATATATATATATATATTTTTTTTTTTTTTTGTTCCACTTACAAAGTAAAGATCAGGTAGGTTCTAGAAGGTGGAACTTTTAAGGGTTAAAGAATTTATTATTCGTTAGACTTGTGGGGTTTTGGTGATAGTGATGGTTATTATTTGAGTAGAAAAAAGCTCACGTGTTGAAACAGCAGTCAGCAAATAATGACACTCTTATCTATGAGCACGTCCAGTGTGTTGTTACACTCACTCAACAATTATCTTTTAAGTACCTACTAAGTTCTAGGTGCTTGTGGAAGGGTGAGAATGCAGAGTGACCCTTCCTGATGTGGGTGCCTGCCTGAGGCATCCCATAGAGCAATAAACAGCCATGTGTGCTTAAAGAACAGGTAGACACCTAAAAGAGAGGCAAACACAGAGAAGTAAAACGAGAAAGCCAGACAAGGGGGCTCCAGCCTGCGGGGTGAGGACTACTAGGGGCTGGCCAGGCAGAGGAAGAAGAACGACCATTCCAGACCAAGATAAGAAGGGTGGAACCTTTAGGGAACCAGAGGGAATCGTGGGGCCTGGGAGGAGTGGGCTGGGAAGGAGAGAGGGGCAAGGACCGTTTCATACCACGGCATCTGAGCTTGACTTTGGGCTCTGTAAGAACTATGCAGGGGTGATGGAATGGATGTTTAAAAACCTCACTGTAACAGTCGTGTGAAAAATGAACTGTACATTGCAAGAGTGAAGCTAAGAGTCTACTTAGGCTCTCCTAGAGGTTAGGCGAGGGAAAATGGAGACCTGTACCAGACAAAGGAGGTAAGACAGAAGGAAGCCAACAGGTTCATGAACGATAATAATTTCTTACTTTTATTGAGCATGCAATGTGGCTGGCCAGGTGAGCTTATAAGCATTTAGCATTTCTTACCTTTATAAGAACCCTGGGAGGGAGATGACGAGAAAGCTCCAGCTTGCAGTCAAATCTTATGCCCAAGGTCACAGAAGAACATGGAAGAGTCAGACTTGAGCTCAACCCTGTTAACTGCACTGCAGCCAGGATGCAGTTCCGAGGTAGATTTGTCGTCTGCCTAATTTTTTACTTGGAACTGCATCTGTTCAGGCATTCTACAGATATGGACTGAAAACCCTTGGGAGCCAGGAGTGGCCTCAGAAGTGAGTGAAGACAACCCCACCCAGCTCGGACAGTACCAGCTGTCACACCCCTTGGATCTGGCCCCTTTATGCACTAGGCATGGTTATTCAGTTAGGTAAATCCATTCCCTAAAGTGACTGGCCAAGTCCTATATGGGACTAGGGGAGGAAAGCAGGTTTTCAGCACGTAAGCATACATGGCCAAGAGAACGTAAGGTGTCTTAGCATCTAACAACCTCAACCATTGCTCCTGAATTAGCTGTGTGACCTTGGGCAAATTTCTTAACACCTCCAAGACTCAGTTCCTACATCTGTAGAACCGCCATAGACTAATGTCAACATGTTAATGGAAAGATAAAAAAAAACCACAGGTTGTAATCAAATACTGTGAGGGTGCCAGTAAGCAGTGAGGTATAAGTGCCACCTGTAATAATCCAGGGCAAGGGGGACAGGGAGAATGTGAATTAAAGTTTGACTTTGTTTCTAGGGTCAAGCCTATTTTGATTATTTTCAGGTAATATTTCAGTTATCTGAAATGAATTATTATATTATTATAATGATTGTTACTTATATTAATTATATTACATGGCTTGATTCTTCACTTGCATGACTGAACTGATCATGCACCTTTTCAAGGGTAATAGTGTTGATTTTTCCTGTCCTAATACACACAAAATGACCACATGTTAATGAGTATTTTCCCTAGGGTTAAACAGACCCTGGTTCATACAGATCCTCATTGAATCTTTCGGTTTTGACCTGGGACAATAGGCGGGACATAGACTCACCCAACCCAAACTAGAAATTCTCCCTAATTGCTTTCAAAGACTGAGATTATCAAGTATCTTTGTTCATCCAGAGGGAGGTGGACAAGAAAGGCCAACAGAAGACTAAGGGGAAATGGAAGTGGTAAGTCTAGCAGTAAGAGGTTGAGCTCTGAAGTCAAGCTGCCTACGCAAAGCTGGCTGTGCGACCCTGGACAAGTTGCCAGGCTCTCTGTTTCTCTTCTCAAAACAAGCACCTATCTGCTAAGGTTATTGTAACTGTCACATTCTAAAATGCACACAAAGTGCCCTGGTGCTGCTACCATTGTGGCCAACAGTTATTTTTTAAAAGGAAAAATCTGAAGCTTTAGAGAAACGGCTGTCTAACCCGTGTTGGCAGTAACGTTGGAGTGTCAATGGGAGCACTCCACCTTTTGCGTGGCATTGACCCCAGGGTCTCGCACGTGCTAGGCAAGTGCTCTGACACCTCAGCTTTTGAGCTTTTGGCTGGTTATTGTCTTGTTTGTCTCACAACCTTTGCTCAAGCTGGCCTCAAACTCGCCATCTTCCTTCCTCTGCTTCCCAAGTAGCAGGGATTACAGGCATGCACCACGTCCAGTCTTGTGGTTCATCCTTGACAGAAGTGGGTGTGGGGCTTTTTTTTAACCTGTTGGAAATATGGTTTTTTGGGGTTTCAACAACCCTCTGTACCTATAGCTTTATTTTTTCTTAAAATGTGTTACTTGCACTTGATAAACCTCATCTGTGAAGACAGTCATACCACACTGAGAACAGCCTGTGACAGGCTATGGCCCCTCATTCAAGACTTTCAAACTACACCTGGTCATTCAGAAGGGGAGAGGGTCTTCCAAAGCTTTAAGGCCCATGTGGCATGAAGGGGGGCGGGTGTGCAGAGGCAAGGCCATCACTGTTACCCTGCTTTTATGTTTCAGCTGGAGGACCCTGGACAGTGCTCCCCCAGCTCTAAAGGGATTTCCACTGCGTCTGCACTGCCAAGGGGGCATGTGTAAAGACATAAGCTCATGTGGACAGTCCCAAAGGACAGTAACGAGACTGGAAGCCAATGTAGATGCCCCACAATTTGATCCAAAACTCTGTGTTCTCGTGACTTATAATGGAGGCAGTATATTAAGAAATAATTTTCCAGGAAGGTTAATTGTCCCCCACAGCTCCCCAAATGCTGTATCAAGTTTTGTTTATTATAGTTTTTGAAACTAAATGAGAAAGAACTGGGCAAAGGGAGCTTTTTATTATTAGTAGTAGTATTCCAATGAAAAAACTGTTTTGGTTATGTTGAGCATTTTAGTAAATGGAGAATAACAAAAGGAAGCAGTGTAAATGCTCCATTGTTCTCACAGATGTACATTTCAAGTTAGAATCCCCAAATGCTGAAATTATAACCAAAATTTATCTGAATTTGTAACTAAATTGAATTGAGTGCAAAGAGAAGCAGCATAAGCCCCATTTTCAACTGCTTGTTCCAGCATTACAGAAAAACTTTTTTTCAGAAAAATATGGAATATGATTTGCAGCTGCCTATTTTTCAGGCCTTCAGATCTGTGTGTCAGTGTTTCCTCTTGGGAAGGCAGTGTTGACCAGAGGTTGCAGAGGGTCCAGTTTTGGAGTCGAACACAGTCAATCTACCTGGGCTCTGCTGTGTGGCTTTGGATAAGTCACTTAACCTCTCTGAGTGTTTCTTCTTCCTCATTAGGCAGGTGCTAGCACTCTCTACCCAACAGGGTCTCTTTCAAGGCAATGTACGAATGTACGTGGCAAAAGCAAGTGACCCTGGGCTTGACACAGTGAGCAATAATAGGCAGGAGGAGAAGGGTGGTGGCAGTACCCGTGATGGTGACAAGACGTGAGAGTGACATGCTTTGCTATCCCTCCCAAAACCAAGAACCCAGAACATGTTGCCGGGTGTGGGGCCACATATCTGCAAGAGGAATTGCAAGTTCAAGGCTAGCCCGGGCTATGTACTGAGACTCTGTGTCGAAAAACTGAATCGATAAAAAATAAATAAATAAAAGAACCCAGAACATAAGTTATTTACAGGCAATGAGAGCCTCCTCTAAGGGAAAACAAGAAACGTCAATGTTTGCAGGTGGAGTTCTAACAAACGCAGAGCTCTAACAGACGGCCCTGCAGAGCCAAGACGGGGGAGGTGCCAGATTTCTCAGACTCTGTTCCTCATTCTCATTTTCCTCATTTCATAAGGCATGCACTGCTTTCATATCTCACCGATTCCTCTGTTAAATAGTCCAGACGATTCAAGGACGGGGAGATAAAAGTTCTGTCATTCCAGTCCATCTAGGATTTTTGCTAAAAACCAGAGAACATTCTTCAGCGTATGTGGGATCCAGGCTGTGTGCACCCTGGTTTACCTCTCTATCTTTACGTTTATTTTGCTCTGATTCAGGCACAGATAACATTCAGTAAAGGATACTCATTTTGGCAACTAGGAAAATACAGATCGTGGTTTTAAATTATGGTTTTTTATTGTCTGCTATGTTTTGTTAACATTCTAGGAGATTCACCCCTTGTGTGTGAGTATTTGGAGCTATATTTCTACATTCTAGTAAAAGAAAACCATTCCCAAGTGTACTAGTAAGTGAATGATTCCATAATTTGTGGAATAGTAACTTGATAAAGTAAATCTGCAGCAGAAAACGAGGTTGGAGACTCTCACAAACCGGCCTCCAGGAAGAACTCACTTAAGCCTACATGCATGTGTGATTTAATCACAGAGTATCTCTAGGGCCTGCGGGTGTTAATTGACAATAAGAACAGTCTTGTGACACTCTGGCATGAATATGTTGCATAGAATAATTAAACCCACACCGTATGTATGGCCTTCAAAGAAATAAGAGGAAAAAGTTGACATGTCAATGAATTTTCCTATTGTAAGTAATTGATGCCAACCTCTCTTTTCATCCCGGCCTTCCTCATCTGGACACCTGTGAAATGGATGACCAGGTGTCAGGGTTGATCTAGATAACCTGAGAGCATTTGGAATTTTTGAAATAATGAGATCAAGGTTGTGAACATGACTGTCCCTTCCCCGCTCTCTCACTCCATCCCTGTTCCAGGATTAACGACAGCAATTTGAGCGGTATTTCTGGCCATTGATCCAATGAGTGTGGACACCCCTATCCAGCAATAATGTCTCTGTGTTTGCCATCCACTTTTTGAGCAGTCACTGTGCTAGGCTTGGGATGTAGTTTCTAACCTGTAGCTCAGCTCAGTGTAGGAGCAAAACAAGAAAACAAAAAAATATTGCAGAACAGAGAAAGTCCTGTGACAGAATCCTGCAGGAGGCAGGAGAAAAGGCGCTCACTCCAAGGGGGTTTCGGGAGGGGGGGGTGTAAATAAAGGCCTCAGAGACACGGTGAGCGCATGTGCCTTTCTGCTTACTGACACTTTGAGGAAAAATACGTTATTTTAGTGGAATTCATCTCATTCAAACTACACAGCTAAGTTCTATAATGGTAAGTTTGGAGAAGGTTAATTTTAATATTGATCTTAAAAATCACATTAGAGGTAATTTGTTTTTTTGGTTCAATACTCAAGTCTTTTTGGAAATGCAAGATATTTTATAAGAATGTTACCTACGTGGTAATGTCATACTGCAAATTCCAAGTGACTGTTTTCAGCCATGTTTGCCCAAAGACTTTGAGATCAGAGAATATAACACTCAGGTGGAAAGTACAGATTCTGCCTGCTCTCCGGTAAAGGAGGTGCATGCTGGCTGTGTCCTGGTCAGTTTCCACTCTGAGTTGCTCCCCAAGCCACACAGGGTCAGCTGCTGATCAGATATGGCCAAGGGTAGGTCTCTCAGCACCTCACTCACTCTGCATGCCCAACAATGAGGTCAAGGTCACCCTTCCCATCCCAGGTGACCTCCCAGCCTTCAGCCATTATCAACACCTTCTCATGTGTCAGACCCTCTTGAATCCTGGAAGCTGGGATCCTGGCCTGGTCCTTAGGGTGTTCACACCTATCTGCCTGATAACCTTTCCTTTAGTCCTACCCACATCCCTGTTAGGGTGGTCTTTTGCAACCAAGCTCCTGTGTGCTCAGGTCACTGCCATCTGTAATGTCTCCCATTGGGATCTGCCCCCAGCCTGCCTGTCTCAACAATAGCACATCCATCACCCCTCCTGAGACCTCACTCCCTGAGGAGTGGGAACCCCATGTCTTTTCATACCCCCTAATATCACGGTCCCCTGGCTGCTGTCCCTGTAACCTCGGTGCCTTTTAGCACATGCTCTGGAATGTTCTCCTCTGTCCCCACTCCTCACCTCACACCCCACAACAGGTCTTGTTCTTCTCTCATCTTTTATGACTGACTTGGACCCCATTCCCAGGCTGGCTGTGGGGTTAGAAACCCTTCCTTGACCACACACACAGCTCCTGGCATGTCTTTGTCATGGAGTCTTGGCCAGTCCGGGTCCATCCTTCCCCTATGGGGACTCCCATGCGGTATTGGGGGTACAGTGGTAGGCATAGCTTCCTTCCACAGGGGACTACTTGCAGTGTCCTATTGACATGTCCAGCACCAAAAATACTGGTTAAGTGAAAGGATCTTTAGGTATCACTTATACCAGCTAAGCATATGGAAAACAGCAAAACCAACTCCTGGCACTGTTACCACTCATTTTATTTTCTGGTGTCGAGAGGAACAGAATGCCTTGTTAGATCCGCTAATCCAATAAGCAAAGAGAAAGAATGTTCTCGTGAAATTATGCATTCACCTTCTGTTTCCATTTGCTGACATGAGAGGGTCCATCTAATTGGATTTTCTCTTTGGGGAAATCTACAGGATTATTGCTGTCATATTTCCAATATGGCCATTGTCCATCTGTCCTTCTTAATTTTCTCCAGAGGCCTACGACTTCCAGCCACCTTTAAATCAGACACACATCTTCAAACACCACAGTCAAGCATCTTCTCAGGTTTGTCATGGCTCTGGACCCTTGTGCAGTGCTTGCTGGATTTTTTCAGATTCATTCCTTTATTCGTCCTTTATTCCACTCAACACATATCTAGCCATCACTACACGAAGTGCTCTGTAAATATTGTTTGACCAGCTTGTAAAGTCTGCTAGCACCACACAGCAGTTTAGAGCACAAGTTCTAATGCCAAACCCACTGGCACTGCCACATTCAGTGTGTCATTGAATAGTTCACTTGACCTCCCTGTACCTTGATTCCCTCTTTAAATGGGATTAAGAATGGATTAATACCAGATTAATAGATTAATAGGATAGATTAATTGATCTATTTTAATCTACTAATAGAATAGATTAATTAAGAATAGCCAAGTGCTGGTGACCCATGCCTGTAACTCTAGGTACTTAGGAGGCTGAGATTTGAAGGATCATGCTTCAAGGCCAGCCCAGGCAAAGATCCCACCTCAACCAATAGTTGGGACCCTGCCTGTCATCCCAAGCTACATGGTTAGGCTGAGTTCAGGAGAATCACAGTTCCAGGACAGATCAGGTAAAAAAGTTTACGGGACTGCCATTTCAATGAAAAAATAAACACTGAGCATGATGGTGCACACCTGTCATTTCAGCAATGGTGGGAAGTACAAAAGATAGGAGGATTGCAAACCAGACTGTCCTGGGCAAAAAGCAAGACAGTCTCCAAAATAACCAGAGCAAAAGGAGCTGGAGGTGTAGCTCACGCAGTAGAGTACCTGCCTAGCAAGTGTGAAGCCCTGAGTTCAAACTTCAGTACCACGCCCCCCCCGCCCCAAAAAAAATAATAGATTCTCTAACTCATGGAGCTTGGTACTAGAAGGATACAACAAGCCTAGTAAGTGTCTGACCAAAAGAAATGCTTTGCAAGCATTAACTGCCATGGAAAGGGGACACACTCCATTCTTGAGAGGAGGGACAGATAAGGAAGTAAGCCGATGGATGCTGTGCTGCCCAGGAAGCCCAAGGAGCTCTGGGACATGGGACAAAACTGTGATGGCGCCACTTTAGATGAGATGATCAGGAAAGGCCCCTCTGAAGACAACATTTAAGTTAAAAGCAGAAGGGTGACACATACCAGCTGCGTGAAAAGAAACCATGCAAAGGATGGTCCAGACACAGGGCTGGCCAATGGGAAAGGCCCTCAATGGGAAAGAGTCTGGAATGCTCTAGAACCATCCAGAGGCTAATGTTGGCTGGGGTAAGTGTAAGCTAGAGGGGAACTTGCTTAGGTGCAGAGGAAGAGTGGGTAGGGTGAGGTCATGAGCGCCTCAGAGTCATGGGAAGGCACTAAAAGATTGTAAGCAGGGGGTGTCCTGAGCCTGAGGAGGACCTGAGGGAGATGTGAGCTGGCGCAGAGGAAATCAGAGCAGGGAGCAGGAGCCCCAGAATAAGTCATGCTAGCAAGTCTGTGGCTCCTGCATTGTCACCTTCTGCCACCAGCACTGGGACTCTCCAGTCACAGAGAAACTGCACGGTAGTACCAGGAAGTCTCAGGAGCCTGAAGTGTGACCAAGGCTGTATTTCTGCTGGACTTGAATGACATTTCCACGACAATGAAAATAGTACTGCACTGAGTCACGGTTTTAAAAAACAGTAATTAGCTTTATTGCTGTTTCACCCCCAAACTTCTCTGTCTCTTCATTTGCTGACCACTGTCTCCTGAAAGCTCCTTTTCCCTCTCCCCAGTTTTATGATGGACTTTCCATCTCTCTCAGGCATGAAAGGAGTTTTCTCCAGATGTCCATCTCAACTGGCTTTCAGCAGGGCCTGGTCTGAGGCCTTAGATGATGTCTCTTCATTCTACAGAGCCCCAACCTTGCTAAGACTCAAATCACTAATAAATTAATAATAAGACATGGGATAAGTAAAATTATTAAAGAATAGGAAGCAGTACAATAAGTAATGATATAATTTAGACTGTACTAATGTTTTCTTCTCCTTTCTGTGATCTTGGAGCTGGCCAAGTGTCCTCCTCCTGAGACCACTGAAGCCATGACAAGTCCTCTCTCCACATAGGAGTGAGCACCACATAGAGCTCTGCATATCCTTCTGCCTGGGCCTCTGCGGCTGATGTCCCCACGTCTCCTCTCGCCATGTCTTCATCTTCTCAGCCCATCCCGTTCCAATGACCAAGTCCCCATTTGTTGACGTCACATCTCTCTGTTTCCCTTGAAAATCACTCTCTGAAAAGGATCCATTTAGCTTCCTCATGCCCTTCTCACTATTTCTGTCCTTGTCAAGGTCACCAGCCTCCTCCACCCTCCTAGAGACCTATGCCATGTGAACACTGTGCACCCCTTGTCTAAACTCCTCTCTTCAGGCTCCTGTAGCTTCCCCCACCTGCTCTGCTGCTCTCCTGCTCTCCCTCCCTGCTTCTCTCTCCTTTGCTCCTGACAGTCCCCACAGGGCTGTGTCTCCCTAGGAATGGCCTGCCCAGGGAAGCCCTGGGTAGCTCAGAGGAGGTGGGGAGTTTAGAAGATGGGTCTTTGAGAGCCAAATGCATTTTTCAGCATGATTTGTATGCTCCACTGCATAGTGAGGAACAAGGGCAAAGGGAAGGACATCCCTTGTGCCCCATCAGGGAGTGCAAAGGATTGTCTGTATCTTATACTTTCTGCACACTCTCCCCAAACACTCACTATTAAATCCAGTACAACTCAGACCCGCCGTAAAGGTTCAACTGATTTAAACCAGGCCTTTCCTGAATATATCAAAATCCATGTAAAATAGGGAGATTACCCTTAATGCTGAAGTTGGCTGGGGGAGGGCCGTAGGAAATCCCTTCCCTGCCATACTTAGCAGGATGCTGGCTGCAAAACGCAAACTGAACCATCTCAAGCCAAAGAGGAATTCATGAAGAAAAGGAGAGGGGTGTCAACCTGGGGGCACACAGACAGTCTCCCTCCTTTTCCTCCGTGTCACCACACAATGACAGCTTTGTCTCCCTTGCCAGCATCTTCCCAAGGAGGGACCAGGCTGGAGGCCTGCAGCTACATTCTGAGCCTTGCAAACAAGAGGAAGACCTCTTCCCCAGAAGTCCCAACTCACAGTAGGCTGTAGGGAGGATTCATGATTGGTTCATCCTTGGGTCATGTGTTCATCTCTGGACCCAGAGCCACCTCCAGGAGTGGAGAGAGCCCCACCGGAGTCAATGGTGTGAAGATCCAAGGAAAGATAGCATTACCAAACTCCACTGTACCTCTGCAAAGGTCAGGGTTTAAAACAACTCTTGATTCCTTATTTCCTAGATAGATAAAATCCAGGTTCTGTTTACAGCCCTTGTACCAACCTGGCTCCCCAGACTCCATACTCTTCAAGTATTCCTGGATTTCCCTTCCCCTCTCACTCACCTCCTACTCTATCTGCTGGGGCCCAGTGATTGCCAGCTCCTCTGCAAACTCTCCCTTCCCCTTCTCTTTCTGCCTACTGCACATCTGTTCACCCAAGAAGATGTCTCTCCTACTCTGTGACATATCTCCCCACTGCAGGATGCTTCACCTGTCACCCCAGGCTGCAGTGTCCTCAAGAACAAGGGCTGGTCTTATCCTCATATCCCAGCAGCTAGAAGCCAGCACAAATAGGTGCACAGGAAGTACTGCCTGTGGTCGTGTTGAGCAGGATAAAATAGCACAGATCACTTAAGAAGCTGCCAAACCATTTAAAGCCTAAATAATGCCTGCTTTCTTGTCCTCAGTGAAGGACAGTGGATTATCCTAGTGGATTACACAGTTTTAGGATAAATGGGGGGGTGGTTCCTTTTGTCCAGTTTATCTTGGAAATTCAATACTTCAGTGTGTCCAAAATCATTTTTCTTCTCTTCTCACCTGCACTACTGCTTTCAACATTTCATTGTTATTTTAATTTCATCTGTGACATTTCAAAATTGACATCTGGTTCTCTCACCGGTGGGCCTCTACTGTGGAGGTTGACTTGGCCATTGATTCTAGGGCCATGGAGCAGTATGAGCTCCAGGTGTGAGGTCTCAGCTCAGAAAGCTCTGAACTCTGTGTGTGTGTGTGTGTGTGTGTGTGTGTGTGTGTGTGTGTGTGTGCGTGCGCACATGTGCAAAGGTGTGCACTCAGGTGTGTGCGCTGGAGGAATGAGGTGGGAGGAGTGGACGAATCCATGTACCCGGTGCACTGTTGTTCAGTGCACATGTAGTCAGTCTTCACCCGCCTGGGTCTCCTCCAAATTCTCCCTGACAACCGGAATGGGAGAAGGCCCTATGGTGGCCTCAGCACATCACCTGTGCAATAAGGAGGCAGTCAGCACCTCGCTGCCTGGTGACCCAGCCATTCACAGTAGCGTATCAGCAGAGCTCCTGCACTCACCTGTCATGTGGCTCTTATGTTTCCACAGAGGTCTCATTGCCAGCAGCTTCACAGAAACCCATTACCTGCAGGACGGCACCGATGTCTCCCTCGCCCGCAATTACACGGTGAGTGCTGCATGTTTGGATCAACAGAACCCTGAGTTGTTGAATCTGCGCTTCTGCTTTGTAGCCATTCTGTTTCCAGCAAGTCACATGTTCAGATTCATAACTTAGGCCCCAAGAAGCCCTGGGTGTCTATCCCCCAGTGTCTAGGAATCCAGAGTTACTCCAGAAAAACTTGGCCTGGGCCAAGTACGTATCAGGACAGCCCTTTGAACCTGTATGGCAGGGCTGACCCTGAAACCACCTTCCAAGGTCTACAGGATGATCATGGGAAGACTGTTTTTAGAAAATCTAAGCAAAATTAGGGGTGCTTAGGAAGTAGCTCTACCTGGGCTGAATTTTGATGCATTAGACTTTGAAGGACCTTAAAGAAAACTTAAGGAAAAGGGACTCTGCTTAAATGTATCCACAATGTTGATCTGGTTCTATATCAAGAGTATCACTGCCAGGTGTAATGGCACACAACTGTAATCCCAGCTACTCAGGAGGCAGAGACAGGAGGATCTTGAGTTTTAGGCCAGCCAGGGCAAAGTTACGGAGACCCTATGTGAGAAACAAAATACAAAAACAAGAGGATTAGACATGCTCAAGAGGCATCAGACCCTGGAGTCAATCCCTAGTACTGAAAAAATGAACAGTATTACTGTAATATGACATTTACCACCTCCTAGTCAACTTTTCTGACACTTGAACTTTTCTGTCTAACTTCAACAAAATATTCATTTCGTTTGTGCATTCTGTATGCATGCATATAGTCCCATGCAGGAATATGAAAACGCAGAGCAGAGGCCAAAGTTGCTGCCCTCTGAGGGCAGAAAAGCAGGCTACGTGTCTTTAAGAGCTATCAGTATTTGTTTTAAAACAAACTAGCTGGAGGCAAGCTGTGCTTTCTTCTTTCTCTGCATTATGCCAACACTGTTCTTATCGTGAGTCTGGCTCTGGGTGCTTACAAATGGATGGTCCCCCTTTCCAGAAACACAGTGGGGTGGGATACTGCTCTCTCCCAGCCCCAAGAAGACACAAGATTAAAACAGAATCAGCAAAATCACACTGAGGTAGAGACAGAGAGAGCACTGACTGCTCAGTTGGAGCTGCTGGATTCCAAGAGCTACTCAGGACCCAAAGCCAGGTGCTAGGGGTGGGAGCAAGAGACATGGAATCTCTACCAATGGAATCTCACAAAAGCTGGCTCCCCAGGAGAGCTCCTTCTGGTGTGAGAAAAGAGGCAAGAAAGAATTGTTTGCCAGAAATCCCAAACAGCAAAAAAGATTCCACAAGAAATAGGAAACCCCATCCAGCTGTGGTTGTGTGTGCATGCATGCGTGTGTGTGTGTGTGTGTGTGTGTGTGTGTGTGTGTGTGTCTGTGACTGAGTGAAATGGGCTGGGCCCGTGTTCAAAATTTTAATACCATCATAAGAATGGAATTCCCAGGCAACATATTGACCTCAAAACTGGTCTCAAATCAGTGAAGCCCCCATGGGCCCAGGCTGAAGCCAACCCAGAATTGTTCCTTAGGGATATTTCTACAGCTCAGGTTATGTGAACTGCCCATGCAAAGAAGAGAAAAGGATAATAAAAACATTAAAGATGAGTCCCAAGTCACAATTACAAACCAAACAATGAACAAAGCCACTGTACGTGACCATCAGTGGACAAAAGAAGCGAATTACTACTTCCAGGAATACAAGATAATAGAAAAACCAGATTAAAAATGTACAGAGAACAGAGTAGGTCTAATAGAGATTCTCCTAGGAAAATATATTTTTCAGAAATAGGAAAGAAGCAATGATTAAACAGAATGTGGTCAGAATGTCCCCGAATTAAAGAAAGATGTGAATCTTGAAGAACGGCCACCAAGTCCCAATCAGGAAGAATCAGAATGCACCAAATGACTTATAGAGAAACTGCAAAACATTGAAGATGAAGTCATAAAACAAGCAGAGACAAAGAGAAATTTGTACAAAACAATAACCATTGAATCAACAATAGATTTCTCATTAACAACCACAGAATTAAAACTTCAGGGGAGCAGAGGGAAAATTATGGCCACAGTCAGCCTTATACTGAAGTTATTTTACAACAATAAGAGTAAAGTAGACACACTCATATAAAGAGAAGAGGACTCTCGCATCTGAGCGAAAAATACTTACCCAAGAACACCTAATGACAGTACCCAAATAGGAAGGAAATGAACAACGGGTGGTCAGAAGCAATAGTAAGCAAAATAATTGCATGTGAATGTCTGCTTAAAATAACAAGCACAACAATAATGACTAAATTATTAAAACAATTATAAATTATAAAAACAAAGAAATAGATTTAAAACAGTTTAAGAATTTGTATTGTGCTAAAGAATAATAGACGTGCGAATAAACTTTGGAGTTTGATAAGTAAAATATGTGTTCTGCAATTTCAAGCGTAACAATTTAAAGAAAAGAAAAAGAGAATGTATTATTCCAAGTAATTGAGAATGAATAAAAATAGTGTATCAACTTAGTAAAGGGCAGGAAAGAAGGAAAAGAATAAAGAAGAAAATGTACGTAAGACACAAACTAAGATGAAAAGGAGAAGCCTATTAATCTCACTATATGTAAATAAATTTGTTAAACTTAAAATGAAATCCAGCTACATAAATTTTACAAGAGTCACACACCCAAATACAAAATGGTTATGAAAGGAAAGGAATGGTAACAAAAAGGATTGGATTAAGAAATCTTAATCCAAAGAAATCTGCAGACAAGCTAGACCTTAGGGCAAGAAAAAAAAACATTATTATAATGTACTGATAAAAAGATGAATTCAAAAGGATGGTAAAGGAATTGTGACAGCATATAAGAAATAATGGAAAGACTCTAACTGTAACCTTTAAATCTAGCTATAGATTCATCTAGAATTAATGCTTTAGCCCAACTCCCAGTTAAAGGGTTTCTTAAAATCTAAGAAATCCATTAAAAATTAGGTGAACTAAGGCATTTTTTTTTTGCTTCTTAGTAAGATCATAATTTTTAAAAACCCACTAATACCAACATAACACTTAAACTCAGTAATTTCTCAAGAGAGAAATTCTCTAGGTCCAAAATTGGTCTGGAAGATTCCAGATCCATAATCTCTCCACAGGGCGGGGGGCTCTGTGTGTGTGCAGAGCCAGGAGCTGTGTCTTTCCTTCTCCCCATCTTCCCATGAGGAGATGGATGGCCAGGTCCTTCCCCAGGATGGGTACCAAGCTTTGGCTGGCAAGAGCAGTAGGGTAGAAATTTCCAGAATCCTCACTTCTACCAGGCCTCAGCTAGTATCCTCTGCAGAACATCCCAGAAGCCCCTTACTGAAAGGCTCTCAAGCTGACGCTGTGTTGTGACCTTCAGCCTACTCTGAATCTTTCTTCAGTAGGCAAAGCAATTGGAGGATGGATTAATTGATACCCTCAACCACCCAGAAGCCACAGCACCCTCGCTGCCATAATTAGAAAAATAACGACTCCTCTTTTTCATCCAAAACCTGACTTCACCCATTCCGAGTGCCGTCCTAAGCGTCAGCTATGTTACTGTAAAGATAAGGACTGAGAAAGCTGGTTCTCAACACACAGCCCGCGGGCCAGTCATCTGGACCTCGGAAAGTCCCAGGCCATGTATTACTGTTGATGGTGAGGAGACAGATGCAGCCTGGGGAGGAGATTGGCTCTTATTGAATCAGGATGCAAAACAAAAAGAAATTTGCTGATTCATCTCTTCATCTTCTAAAGTCAGCCCTCAACGAGTTTCCCTAAATTTGAGGTTATGTATACAATAAGAACCACTTTGGCTGTAGTACTTTTGTTTTGTTTTTAATACCTCAGCGGTCAGTGTAAGCTGGCTGACTCCGAGGAGTGACTGATTTTAATGCATGGAATTCATCTCGTCCCTTCTCTCCATTGTCCTGACATGATGAAGTACTTGTGACTTTGTCCTTTGTTGACCACATCTAAGGGAGGATTATGTTTTATATTGTCACTTCTAATAAGGCCTGTGGGAGACAGTAGGCATGACATTTGTGCTGTTCACATGCACAAAAGCAGCCCTGGGAAAGGGAGAATCACCACCCAGAGCTCCCTTGTGCCCTCTGCACTGTGGTAGGAAAGCATGAATCGGGGGCCAGGAGAGGGAGGAACATTCCAGGCGGGTGCAGAGTTTTCCTGGGGAAGGGAAATGTGTAGATGGTAGCAAAGATCAGCGTGTACAGGACCTGGAGACTGGTAATAAACTTGTTCATGGTAGGGAAACACTGGGAAGCCATTACAAGACTTTCCCCAAGGCATTGTCACCATGTTTGGACTCTGAGAAGACTCCACTGACCCAAGCATGAGGAAGTAGCCAGAGGGTCAGGAGCTGGAAGCCCAGGTGAGAGGCACTGCCATGGAGGCCAGGTGCATAGAAATGGAAAGAAAGAAAAATGGCCCGTACACATGAGAACTGGCCAAAAATGTTCCATGTATCTTATGTGTTTCTTGTAATATGATACTGGAAATCTTTCTTAGAAGAGACCTCAGAAGGCAGCCAGCCAATGCTAACTGAGGCTCGACCGCAGCAGGTCATGGAGTCTAACATTTTGTTAAAGGTGTTGTTGGCGTGACATCCCAGCCATTTCCATGACAACTATTTCCTGTGGAATGCAAGTAGAATCTTTGACAATTGGCTTGACTAAGCACATTGGGCAAATGGACATTTGCTCTCTGCAGCTAGAAAGCTTCTGAAAAGAAGGGAGGATGGTTCTGGAGGAGAGAGGGAAGTCAGCGCATATCCTGTCTCCTAAGTGTTCCAAGTGTGAGCAAAGCCATCACTCTGGAAACCATCTGAAGTGCACTGAATTTCCCATGTCCCTGCATGCCCCTTGCCCCTAACTCCCCAACTCTTCTGCTTGCCTCTTTTTTTTTTTTCTTTTTTTTTCTGGTACTGGGGCTTGAACTCAGGGCCTTCACCTTGAGCCACTCTACCAGCCTGATTTTTTTGTGATAGGGCTTTTTCAAGATAGGGTGTGGCAAACTATTTGCCCAGGCTGGCTTCAAACTGTGATCCTCCTATCTCTGCCTCCTGAGTAGCTGGGATTACAGGTATGAGCACCAGCACCCATGCCTGTTGTGCTTGCCTCTCTAATGGCCACTCAGTTCGTTCCTTCTGACGGAAGCCCTCATCACTGGCTGCTCCCCCCAGGTCTTCCCCATCCACAAAAACCTCTGCTCTGTAGCAACCCTCATCTACTCCCTGCATGCGCCAGTCCGGTCCCTCCTTTCTTCTCCATCTGAAGATGTCTGGCCACCTGACTCTCCCCAACTTCCAGTCTTACCTGATTTCAATCCAGACCCCTTCTGCCTAAAACATCTTTCTATTTCTGTCACTCCCCATTGCCATTGTATTTTGATGTTCTCAGATCATTAGCAGTTCCCCCCACCCTTGATCAAGTGCAAATTTCTTAGACTTTACCACACAAAGGTGGCACCCCCAACCTTTTCCATGCATGTATGCATTCACTCATTCACTCACTCCACAAATGTTACTGAGTGCCCAATAGGACAGGTAATCCTGAGTGAACATCAATATTTTGCAAGGCGCTGTGCACCTTAGCTTTCTTAGTTGATCCTCGTCATCAGTCAATTTTTGTTATTTTTATACCCAAATGGGGAGACTGAGGCACAGAGAGGCAAAGTTACTAAACCAAGGCTATAGCTATTGAGGATCCCAGCCCCTAAGATCTGCCTCCTGAATCGGAGTGCCTGGCCACTGGGAAGTGCTGTCCCTGATTTCAATCTGGCTCGGAGCAGAAGGGAGCCATGTTGCTATGTGTTTGTTGTCATGGAATTAGTCTATCATATGGTAGTGAGGAAGACTAGGGAACAGACTGGCACTCATTTACAAAGGGCAACCTCTGACATGCTTTTGGAGGAGAGAAGAGAATGTTTGGATGAACCAAGTCCTAGAATATGAAGATAGAGGTCAGGCCACCCCTGGAAACTCACCAAACGGCTCATTGTGGGGCCTGTCTGAACTCAGCTCAGTAAGGTCCCAGAGGGAGGACAAGGCCCTGTCCTCAGGAAGCTGACAACAGGTGACATGATGGCCAGGGCAAGGACACTGTCAGAGTCAAGCAATGGAAGCACCAAGCCATCTCCCAAAGGGAGTCCAGGCCCTGGCGACTTTCATTCCTCTAAAGTGTCAGGAGAATTTAGAGGCAAGGCTCGGAGCCAGGCCTTCTGACTGGGGCAGAAGTGTGGACATTAGGAAAGTAGCCACAGGATCTAAATCCTTAACCAGCCACACGCTGTGGAGGTGAAGCAGTGGACACTGAGTCAAGCCTTAAGAAAAGTGAGCTAAGGAACCCTCTTACACTGTTGGTGGGAATGTAGACTAGTACAACCACTCTGGAAAAAAATTTGGAGGCTACTTAAAAAGCTGGACATCGATCTACCATTTGATCCAGCAATACCACTCTTGGGGATATACCCAAAAGACTGTTACTCCAGAGGCACCTGCACACCCATGTTTATTGCAGCACTATTCACAATAGCCAAGTTATGGAAACAGCCAAGATGCCCCACCACTGACGAATGGATTAAGAAAATGTGGTATCTATACACAATGGAATTTTATGCAGCCATGAAGAAGAACGAAATGTTATCATTTGCTGGTAAATGGGTGGAATTGGAGAACATCATTCTGAGTGAGGTTAGCCTGGCCCAAAAGACCAAAAATCGTATGTTCTCCCTCATATGTGGACATTAGATCAAGGGCAAATACAACAAGGGGATTGGACTATGAACACATGATAAAAGCGAGAGCACACAAGGGAGGGGTGAGGATAGGTAAGACACCTAAAAAACTAGCTAGCATTTGTTGCCCTTAACACAGAGAAACTAAAGCAGATACCTTAAAGCAACTGAGGCCAATGGGAAACGGGGAACAGGTACTAGAGAAAAGGTTAGATCAAAAAGAATCAACCTAGAAGGTAACACCCACGCACAGGAAATCAATGTGAGTCAATGCCCTGTATAGCTATCCTTATCTCAACCAGCAAAAACCCTTGTTCCTTCCTATTATTGCTTATACTCTCTCTACAACAAAATTAGAAATAAGGGCAAAATAGTTTCTGCTGGGTATTGAGGGGGTGGGAGAGGGAGGGGGCGGAGTGGGTGGTAAGGGAGGGGGTGGGGGCAGGGGGGAGAAATGAACCAAGCCTTGTATGCACATATGAATAATAAAAGAAAAATGAAAAAAAAAATGCAAAAAAAAAAAAAAAGAAAAGAAAAGTGAGCTAGCCACAGCCACTGCTCTGCTGTTGTCATCACTTACAACAGCCCTTTCCTACACTGCGCCATTTTCCTCCTCAAATCCCTCATAGATCGTGGTGATAGATGATAAAGTGAACCTCAGCTGACAAACGTGGGTGAGTCGCCAGTAACCAAGCTCATGAGACTGGTACACCTCCATCAGATAGCAAGCAGCCCCTTGGGTCTTCTGCCCCTGCCCACTGCCCCCTGTGTGCCTTTTCAGGGTTCTGCACAAAATCCTCCCCAGCACCTAAGAAGATCAGGAGCTGAAAGTTAGGAACAAGTGAGGGGGTGCACGCAAATAGCACCCTTTCTTTCTGACAGGTTTGTTTCTCTCACACTCGTCTACAAAACTACACTGAGCAAGGGTTTGGTACGGAGGAGAACAGTAGGTGGAAAGTAGAGCTGACAGCATAACAGGCTGCAAGTTCTTACCTATTTTGGTATTCCAAGGGCTAAGGATGCCTTGCATCTCACAAGGTTCTTCATGATCCTTTGATCCATAAATCTCTGGGCAATTAAGTGCCCATCCCATTTCCCAGATTAAAAACTCAGACTCCAAGTCTCAACTGAAGACTTCCATCTCTGGATTGCTCTGTGGTCTCATGATTGCGGACGTGCTGTTTCCAGGCCTGATTTGCCAGGAGGTCCCAGAGAACTCGAACGTGATTTCTTACGCATGGGTTCTCCAACGCAAAGGAACTGGAATGGCCCCTGGGTTAGGCCTGTGCAGTTTCTAAGCAGACGTGATAATCATTAGAGTTGTGGGAGCATAGGTAGCCCTGGGAGGATGGGTGTGTCCGCTGTTTTCTCACTGATCCTGCCCTGCAGGAGCTCAGGGCTGAGCTGGGGTAGCTAGCTCTGCAAACACAGAGGCTGCAGTCACTCTTTGCTTGGTGAACTGTCACCTTGTTTTGGTCTCAAGCAAGCATGTGCTCAGTGGAGGCTTGATGTTCCATATAGGGAACAAAGGCCCACCACCTTCCTGGGGAAGTGCAGTAGAGCTCTGTCTCCCTCTCCCCCTCCCTTCCCCTCCTTCCCCTACTCCACAGACTGTTCTCTGCTTTTGGGAATGACTTCACTTTCCTTCAGTCCCATAAGTAACATCATAGTGAGAGACCACAAGACAGCATGCGTGCAAGTTTGCATTTTAGGTGGGAGTTTTCATTCTAAAAAAAGAAAGACACTCATGAGAGTGTCATGCAAGAAGTCATGGAGGGAAGCCAGCCAGGAGTATAGAGACCTGGGTTTGAGGTCCTGCCCTGCCAGAAGCTGCCTCTGTGACCTTCAAAGACTGTTGAGCTAGCAAGGCCTCATTTTCCACAACTGTTGGGGGAGTATCTGGCCCAAAGAGCGAGGTTGGCCTGATGTGGCTTCTTTCAGCTACATCTTGCAAGGCCTTTTGTTGTGTTGCCTATGGCAGGGGTGGGGGCAGGCTCTCTGAATTCCCAGGAAAAGAAGCGATGAAAATACCGTTCTCTGGGCACATGCTAACTGACTCTGTCTGCTAGCAGTCTTTTTAATCACAAGGTCGGGCCATTTTTGTTACCACTTTAGCATATAAAATTCCTTTATTTCTAGTCTACTGAGAGTTGAGTACCAGAAGTCTGATTTGACTTCCCGCAGGGCGTAGAGTTAAGGGCTACCAATTTTCAAGTTCAAGAGTTCTTATTCCAGCTTCCTCTTACCCACCATTACATATGATTGATAGCATTGGACAGAAGGAAAACGTATCTTACTGGAGTGGGGAAATGTATTAGGTTAAATAATAAGTATATAAAATACATGGTTAGAGGTTTTGTAAAGGGAAAGATGTAATTTTGTGGCCGTGCATGTTTGGGACTCTTTTCCATGTTAGGTTTTGTTGGTAGAAATAGAATGTATTAGATCAGCAGAATGAGGCAAAGACAACTGCCCTAGGAGGACAGCATCTTGTTCAGTGATGCCTTCACAGATGTGAGCATGAGGAAGGGGACTGTACAGTTTGATGCCTTTGGGGCAATCAGATAGAGGAGATGGGTGCATTCTGGGAAAATGTGTGGAGAGCCATAGCTCTCCAGCAAGGAGCTACTGTGGTGATCAGTTGGCTCAGGGAGCTGTAGGGTGCAGATGTTGTCTGGCATGCTGGCACTCTGCCATGTTCCTTGCCAGCATGGCACATCCAGCCAGCAACAGGCCTAGTGTCCATGAGACCTGTGCGCCTCTGTCTCTGGGCATCAGTGTATAATGACCACTTGGCTTTGGAATACAGCACACACTGGCTTGGGGACCTTGAGCAGACACCACTGGTCGTGATGCTGCCTGCAAGGCTCCTCTCCTTCTGCCTCCTGCCTAAGAGATCAAACCCCCATTAAGATCAGAAAATATGTTTCTGTCACTCCCACAATCAAATTTTCTAGTCAATCATGTATACATGGTATGACAGCCATGTTTATTCTTCATTGCATTGTGAAATTATCAAATCAGGTGTCACATTATAGAAACTAAATCACATTTATTTACACATTCACTGAGTCATGCTCAAATAATTAAATTTCATGAAGTCAGAATTATCCTGGAGAACCTGCAATTTAGAATTCTAGCAATTATGTATAGTAACGTAAGAAGTTAATCCCTGCTTGGTAGTCAACTGTCTGAAGGGGATAGTGGTGTCAGAGCTGAGGCATAAGTCGTTAGCTCTCGTGATGACTGAGAGTGCTGGTGTTGTTTAAGGAATAGCTCAGAGGAGCAAAACCCTATCTCCTCCTTCCTTCATAAGCAATCCTTCAACCAGATGTTGAACTAGAAATTAATTTGATACTAATTTGCTCTCAGCTCATGCTTTAATGAGCTTATATTTCTGTGTATTTAATTCGAAAGCACATTTGATAAATAATCTATTACAAAAGTAAATTGAAATTTAGAATAAATGAGTTTGAATTTTCAGAGGTCACTACTTGGTTTTTAAACAGTATTTGGCAGGTTAATTATTTAACTGTTATTTAGCTGAGAAAAATATTATTATCAAATTAGTTTCCAGTTTTCAAATCAGGACTTAGCCAGTATTTAACCAGTTTTCACCTATGGTGGCATTTCATATTTCTCTAAAATGGAGGAGATTCTAAGATGGACCCCAAAAATCAGCAGCAGTCAGAACCTAGAGGGTGAGGTCACTGCAGGCAGGCTAAACTCCAACCACAGCTGCTGTCACTTCGCACTGAGCTATCTTGGGCTGTGACATGCCTCTGTGTGCCCAGGGCCGAAATCCCCACACCCCACGAGCCACAGCCTAGATGGGGATCAGAATCTTACTGACGCCCTGAGGTGTTTCAGCCCAATTATGTAATCTCCTCATAGTCAGAGAATTATCATCGTGCCTCTCTTAGGAGTTACCTAGAGAGAGGGGACCGTGGAGCCATCCAAAATCTGTTTCACAGCCATGCTGAGGAGGCACACTGGCAGCAAGGGCTGGCCTCCTTGATGGCCTGGTGGATCTGATGCAACTGGTGGGGCATCCTCAACCCTGTTCAAACCTCCCACGTGCCCTTGACTATGCTACACACTTATTAACAAGAACAGCTGCACTGGGGAGGAACAGGCCACTGCTAGTGCCACATTCATTCCTGTGCCTGCATCCACAGCCAAGCAGAACTAATACCCCCATCCCCCATTGCCTCTGCCCCTGAGTCCCTCTCCTGCCCTGGTCCCTGGACGCCAGCCATCCCACCCCATGATGTGTAGGGAGGATCCAAAAACAAACCCATAAGACTTGCATTGTTTATTATTGATATGTTCAACAGCACAGAAAATCCAAGATTTGCTGCAAACTATTAAACTGGTATCATCAGCAAGATGTCTGATACCAGATCAACTTACAAAACCAAAAGTTTCCCTTTACATTAAAATAGCAAAATGTGAGACATAATAGAAAAAAAGATTCTATCATGATATCAATAAATCTATACAATGATATCAATAAATCTATACAATACCTACTATAAGCTTTACAAAAATTGATCACCACATGTAAGAAAACAAATAAACTTAAGGACAAAAAAATGGCCTCATTAAAAGAAGAGCCCTACATGGGCATGAATAGAGCAAGTCTTTGTGAAAATGCAAGCTCTCCCCAAATTGACCTATACCCTCAATGGAAAACCAAGCTGAAATAAAAATTTGATTCTAAAATTCATTTGAAAGAGAAATAAGTGATAACATCCTAGAAATGTTGAAAACAAACAATACCAAAAGAAAAGTTGCTGTTTGTAGGTTACCATAAAAATTCAGTGGGGGAAAGAATTGTCTTTTCAACAAATGGTTCTGGGATAATTGTCTACCCATCCACATGCAGAAGAATGATGCCAGACTCCTACTTTAAACCATATACAAAAAATTAATTCAAAATGGATCAGAGATATGAATGGAACCGTTAAACCCATAAAACTCTTAAAAGAAAACAAGTGTAAAACTTCATGGCCTACATAATGGTTTCTTGGCCCCTAAAGTATAAGCAATGAAAGGAAAAAATAGACAAATTGGACCTCATGAAAAATAAAGACTGTGCTTAAAAAAACACAACTAATAAAATATAAAGATCACCCACAGAATTGGAGACAGCATTTGCAAATCATATATCTGATGAGGGACTAGTATTCACAGTATATAAAGAACCCCTCCAACTTGACAATAAAAAGGCAACAACTCAACTGAAAAACAAGCAAAGGATTTGAATACACATTTCTCCAAGGAAGATTTCCAAATCACACTAGCACACAAGAAGACACTGAATGTCATTAGTCACTAGGGAAAAGGAAATCCAAACCACATTAAGATGCAGGTCTCAGTCCTAGGATGGCTGTAATTAAACAATCAGAAGTGTTGGCGAGGCATGGAAAAGCTGGATATCTCACACACTGCTCATGGAAATAGAAATAGAAACAGTGTGACAGTACTTCAAAGAGTTAAGCATCCTGTGTCCAGAGGACCCAGCAAGTCCACAGCAGAACAAAAAAGCATGTCCACACAAAAATTGGCACTCAAGTGTTCATAACGGCGTAACTTATAAGAAAAAAAGCTGAAACAGTGCTGATACCCACCCAATGACAAATGCATAAACAAATTGCAGTGGAGTACCACGCAGCAATTTAAAAAGAATGAAGTACTGACGCCTGCTACAACATGACTGTCTTAAAAGCATTATGCTAAATGCAAGAAGCCAGACACAAGGCCTTAGATTGTACGATCCCATTTATACGAAATAAATAAAAGAGGCCAATCCACCGTGACAGAAGGTAGATTAGTAGTTGCCAAGGAATGGCGGGGGGAGATAAGGAACATGGACTGTGGGTGGATTCCAGGTTTCTTTGGGGGCTGATAACAGTGTCCAGGAATTAGATATTGGTGGTCATTTCACACCCCTGTGGACCTGAGTGATGGAGAAAATCCTCTACTAAATGTACTCTGAACCACTGAAAACATTTAAAATGGTGAAATTGGTGGTATGGAATTGAGTCTTTATCTTAAAAGAGAACTTGCTCTATCAGATATCAAAATGTAGTATACAACGATTATAATTGATTTCACAAATGGGAGTTTGCCTTAGTGGACTGGAGAGTCCAAAGGCGGAACCACAAACAGTGTGGGTATTTGGTACTTGACAAAGTGGCATCCTAAATCAGTGAAGAAAGGACAAATGATTACGGAGAGTGACTGGCTCTTAGCTTATCAGGAAGCTACGATTCCAACCTCATACTTTCAGATAATAAATTCAAGATGGGTAAGAGCTAATTGCAAGATTATTTAAAAAATAAAGAAGAAGAAAATAGGGCTGAGCACGTTGGTACATCTCTATAATCCCAGCTACTTGGGAGGCAGAAGATCATGGTCTGAAGCCAGCTGGACCCTATCTGAAAAATATCTTATGCAAAAGGAAATGGGGATATGGTTCAAGTAGACCCTGAGCTCAGAGAAAGCTGCCTTAAGCAATGCACAAAACTCAGATAGAGAAAGGTAGATAAACTTGAACTTATAAAAACCAGAAACTTGGACCAACAAAAGATGCCAGAAGCAAAGTTAAAAGACATTTCCCACATATTACAGGTAAAATATTAATATCCTGACTACATAATGAGCCTCTAAAATCAATAAGAAAAAGTCAAACAAAATAACAAGTCTCCCTACAGCCTCCCCATGTCTTTCCTCTCCTCTGTCTCCTCTCCTCCCCTCTCCTCCTTTCTTCCCTTCCCCTGCTAGACTCTTGCCCTCTATTCTGTGAGTCATTGTAGCCCCTTTTTCATGGTGCTGATTTCCCTCCATTCCTCAACCCCAAGGGTCCTTGTTCTTAGCAAAATCTAGGTAGTCTGTAAATTACTGTTGTTGTGGGAGAAAGCACCATTTGCTGATATGGGCAGGGTTGGGACCAGTGTCTGCTTCTCTTTTCCTCTTTGAAGTGGCAGCCCCTTCCCTGTAGGGACCCCATACCCAACTGGCACAAGGAGGACCTGAATGAAGAGGGCCTGCATGAAGGACCCATCAGCCTTAGTGGGGTTGTAGCATAACCTTTACCCGCCAGCAACTTTAACCTTGAGTCCGAACAGATATCTGTCTCCACTAAGGAAGCCTCAGGTGCTGTGGTTTCTTTTTGCAAGCAGTGACATTAGTGACACCACAATGCTGCAGGCATGTCACACGGGAATTTTTGTCTTCAACTTACACCACCTCATTGTGCCTTCCTGCAACTGTGAACTGGGTAATTCAGAGAGGCCCCTCTTTCTTTCCTCACCTCTCCCTTCTTCTCACGTGCTTTTCTGTTTTCATAAGCCATACATTTCACAGTGTTGCTTAAATACCCCCTGCAGGTCCTTCTCTCATTACCAAAGGCAATTCACATGAGGGTAAAATGACCATGTCACCACAATTTGTTCTGCTGGTGGATTTTGTGCAACACTGTCCCAGGACTCTTCCAGAGGGTGTCAGAGAGGCAGGGATGGGGCTGATGCATTTTAAAGCCCTCACGATAACCTCTAAGTGGATAAGATCCTCCAGCCGTAGATCTTGGTGGGTCACATTCGCCTTAGCACTAACTATTACGACCACTTATGCAAAAGGAAACTGCGATTAAAAACGAGGGGAAAGGACTGGAGGCAGTTGACTTACTGTAACTGGTCAAGAAGCTACAATTACTGAACTCGCTTTCTCCCCACTCCCCTCCAGGGCCATTGTTACTACCACGGACATGTGGAAGGATATGCTGGTTCCATGGTCAGCCTCAGCACTTGTTCTGGTCTCAGGTAAGTGGCCGTGACCATGGCAAGTCTGGTCTTAAGTGCACCAACCACAGACCCGCCCCCCCCCCCACTGTCTTTTCGCACTTGTGCCAAAGTCCTGGGAGTCTGTGCTAGAGCCTCACAGCGCCTGATCAAGAGGGACAAGGCTTTTGTGATTACTCACAGCCGTAGGGCAGCACGGCTAACGCGGGATCTTAGCGCCCTGTTCACTGCTCCTTTTGTATGCCATTCGCAGACCTGCTGGGATGAGTTTCAGCATCCAAACATTGTGTTCATATCTTTCATTTTTGTGGCTTGATAATTCCTGGTGCTGTAAGTCAGGGCATTAGATATTAAACTGCTGCCTTAATTTTTAAAAATTTTAAAACGGTCCTTCTCATTAGGAAACAAAATAAGGGAACTAATTTAAAGTTGACCAAGGTGAGTTGGATATAGGTGTGCATTTGTAGGGCTTGACTGCTATGGGTGAATGCAAGAACTAATTGCCCTCTGGTGGGGGCCAAGTCAACCCTGGGCTCACAGCCCCTTCCCTCCAAATCACGGTTGTTGTCATCAATTGGCTGTTATGTGCTCCCCAGGAAAGCCATTTGTCTGACACTTTTCAAGCTACCTCAGCCTTTTTACTGGGTTGGTTTATTGAGTTTGTGAACTGACAGCTTGTATCCTCAAAATCCTGGGTGGTTTGGGACCATGGCACCAGAGTGTGGCTCTGAAGGAGGGAAGACAGAGAAGGATCTAGAAGAATGTATCAGCTTGAGTTAAAAGGTGAGGTTGCATTCTGTAGGTCCCAGTAACTGCAACATCCTTGTGAGTTCTGTGCGGGATTGGGGAGACATACCACACCCATGGCATAGCATTCACACATCACAACACAGCTACACCACACACACATACCCACAACACCACAAATGTGATATACGCACATACAGCACAACACAAATGAAAGGCCATCTTGTCTTTCTTGGTTCTGCAGTTCACCTCCTCTTCGGCCTCCTCTTTGGCTCACGTAGGGCCAGTTCTTTTCTTTCACTGCTGTGTAGAATTCCATTTGACCAGCACATCGCATTTGATCAACTCACCCCACATCGGCGGTCATTTAGGTGGTTTCCAGTTTTTCTCAGCTGCAGACAGCACTGCTCCCTGCAGGGCCCTAGCCATCAATGCGGGAGAGAAGAATGTGATGGGGAGGGGGACTGGGCACTCTCACCCTTACCAAACACCAAGCATCAAAGGGATGCTTTGATTTCCACTCTGGTCCACAAAGAATGGGAGTTTCATTTCCTCCCATCCTCCCCAATGTTTGCTGTATCTGAGTATTTTTTATGTATTTCCCACTGGAATTAAGTGTTTACTATTGGAATCTACCACTGGAATATTTGCGTATATATACTCAAAGCTGTTTCTCTCCCCCTTCACCCCACTGCAGTACCACACAGGTGAAAATGGCAACAAACTGAGTTGTACGCCTCCCACCTCCTGCTCCGTGAACATGTAATCAGGGACCAGGGCATGTCTGACTGTTTTAATAACAGAAGCACACCATGCACAAAGTCAGCTTGATTTTGTCACCTAATCTCATCTGTCTCTCCAAACTCACACACATTTCTGCATGTATTCATTGCTTTTAAAATCATTTCTGATAAACCATTTACATAACACTATTGGACTGTAACATCTGAGAGATGAAAAAGGTGCCATGTTTGAATTTGTTTCACCCCGATTGGTCATTCATTCAGCAAACCTCCCTGGAGCATTTCCCCATGCCAACTCTGTTCTAGGTCCTGGAGATACGGAAGAGAACAAAACATGTTCCTCAGGTCAGGGAGTACATCCCAGGAGGGAGCAATGAACAGAGTTAAGTGTGTGATGTGAAGGACCGTAGAGAGAGACAAACCAAGACAGGGGACAGGAAAGGCACAAAGTGGCAGGAAGATTTGGAAGCAGGCAAGCTGAGCCCCAGCCATGAGCAGGAAGCACATTCCTGGCAGAGAAAGAGCGTATGCAAAGCCTCTGAGGCAGAGCAGCAAGGTGGCAGGTGTGGGCAGAGAGGAAGGAAGGGAGGCAGTGGAAGAAGAAGGCAGAGGGAGGCAGAAAGGCAAGATTACATGGTGCCTTGGGGGAGGCCAGGTGTCCTGTGGCACCTGACTACAATGGGTGCCCCGGGAGCTTTGAGCAGAGCTGGCATGACCTGACTTAAGGTTTCCACAGGACCACTGTAGCTGCCAGGTGAGATAGGCTGGGGAGACACAGAAGCAAGAGCTCAGCAAAGCACCTTTGGAACAATACTGCCAAGAGATGGTGGGACCTGGTCAGAGGTGGCAGCTCAATGCTAACGCCTCTAGCTTTTGCTGGTGACCTGGGTGTGAGCCTCACTTCCCCAAGGTAGTGTGGGCATGGTTCTTTGAAGGCATCACCTTCCTGCTGCAGATGTAATTTTGAAGAAGATACAGGGAATCTCTTAGTAGGCAGGGTCTCTAATGCACACTTAGGCCCAGTATGCATGGTGGCTGCTCAGAGGAGAGGCGTCTGGAAGTGACCCTCCAGCAAAGAAACCAGCTGGTCATTCCATAGGAGTGAGGAACACGAGGGAGGACATTAAACAACAAGGTATTCGCTCGGAAGACTGCAGGGAGGTGGTGTCCACAGGGGTCCATAGGTTCCAGTTGGGGAACATTTGGTGGGGGAGAGAGAGAGAGAGAGAGCTATGGGTGGGGCAGGATTTGAGGCTGGACTGTGAATCCCAAGAGCACAGTGGGAAAGTCCAGTGCGAAGGCTGTGAGGATAGGTTAAGTTAGAAGATGAAGATTTGTTGGGAAGAAGGGCACAGTTTTCATGGAAGACTAGGGCTCATGAGGCTTGGACTCCTGGAGAAGACAGAGCTAGGATGGGATGAGGTCAGACCTGGTGACTTCTGGGGTGAAGGTGAGTGACCAGTGGAGGTTGAGATCACCAGATGGAGCACAGTAGCCAGGCACTGGACTAGCCTTGTGACAGGAGGTAAGTCACCCTTTCTGACTTCAGTTTCCTGAGTTTAACATGGAGATGGAATCTCTGACTGAGATGGTCGATTTGAAAGCAAACACAGTGACCTATAGGGAAGCACAGCCCAGGCCTGCCCCTGGTGAGCAGCTGAGATAGCCTCACAACCTCTGATTCTGGACAAGACAAGTTGGGGAGGAGGGTGGGCTTACAGCATCCCTGGACCAACTCTGTCTCTCATATATTTGTGGAAAAGGAAAACCACACTGCATTGTTGCCTCTCTGGGGCCTGAAAGATGGATCAGTTTGTTCAAAGTCCAGTTATTAAAGGCTGAGTAATTGTGTCCTCCCATTTAATGTTAAAGTCATTGTGTACAAAGAAGAGAAAAGCCAATTCCAGCTGGCATAAAGAAAAGCAAAGTAACATGAAGGTGGACTCATGCTACTAAGAAGTCCAGGTGGCTTCAGGTGTGGCTGGATCCAGAGTCCCAGCTAATGATTCAGCGTCCATTTTTTTCCCCAGTCTCTAGCCCCCACATTCGTTGGCTAAGACACTATCTTAGATTGGATTACCATGCAAAATACCACAGATGGTGCAGCCTAAACAATAGAAATGTGTCTCTCACCTTCAGTCTAAAACCTGCCATCAAGACGGGTTTCTTTCCTAGGCCTCTTCTGTTGGCTTAAGGTGGTTACCATCTTGCTGTGAGCTCACATGACCTCTTCTTGTGTGCACTGAGAGAGGAATCTGAAGGCTTTTCCTCCATAATCCCTTCCTGGGACTCCTCCCTCATGACTTCATCTAAACCTTCTCACCTCCCAAAACCCACGCCTCCTAACACTTTCACATAATGAAGTGCATGGGACAAACATTCAGTCTTATAACAGGCACTGTTTACTTTATTTTACTTTATTTTATCTTGGTGACCAACGGGCTGCCAGTAGCACCAGGCTTTTACATCCACAGAAAGCAAGTGCAAGAGTGAAACTGAGCAAAGAGACCCAAGAGTGCACCTTACCGGCCCGTCCCCAAAACAGCCGGTGGCAGAGGGGTAGGATGCTCGGCTAATAGGTGTCCACCCCTCCCAGAGCTGTACTTCTGTCCCTCTCTTCCCACACGCTGCCCCCGAGAGAGGCACAGGTAACCTCTGCACACCGAGGTCACCCTCTAATGCAGCAGTGTCTGAGTCTTAGCGCCCACTTCCCATCCTCACAGATCCCAGAGGAACATTGTAAAACTCTTGCAGCTGGTACTTCATGACATCAAACGAGTAAGTGCTGTTTGTCTGGTGCCACCACAAGAGAGTGGGAAGAGTGGCAGGGAGCACTGTGTGGCCTAAGGCCCGCCTGCTATGTGGGCCCAGGGGTTTGCACTCCCAGATCCTTGTGCTGCTGCTGTTGCAAGAGCAGAAGACCAGGTATCAAGAGAGAAAATCTGGAGCCACGCCATCAACTCTACATCTTGCAAGTAGGAGAATCAACGTGGGAGATAGGGACAATTGCATTCAATCCCCAGCTTCCTGACAGAAGAATCAATTAGGGCTGGAAATGAAGAAAAAATAAATTTACCTCTAGGAGTACCAGCCTGGTAGGTGTTAAGAAAGTAGGGATGCAGACTCTGTTGAGTGAGGCATGCTCTGACAGCACATGACGATCCATGGAGGTAAGGGCACCTCAGTGAGACTCAAGGACACCACCAGGAACCAACAGACTCCAGTGTCCTACAGAAAAGCAGAGAGGCGACATCCCGCACTGCTGCAGAAAGGCTTGATCAAGATGGTGGGCAAGAAAACACATCCCGGAGTGGGCGAGAAGGGAGGGAATAAGCAAGTCACTGTCATTGGAAGGTGAAGGGAAAATGATAGGGGGCAGTGAAAGAGGACAGTGGGAAAGGGGACTAAAAGAAATGGTTTCCGTGGAGGGAATGAGGGCCATGTGGAAAAGAGGCCACACAAACGAGGTCAACTGTAGAGCTTACTGGTACTTTGAAGCAACTTCAACTCCAATGTAAAACTCCAGCTCTGAGTTAGCTTTGTCTCACACGGCGTGACTCCTCGGGATGCTCAGCCTGGTCAGCATGGCTCGGTGTGGTGTTCATGGTCCCTCATTGGGCCTCTCCACTTCTGCCTTTCACCCCTGCTGGCCAGTGAGCCCAGCCTGGCCTTAGCAGCCGGGGCTCCCTCTGCCACACCACAGTGCACAGAGAGCAACCCGTCATGGTGATAGGGAGAGAAGCCAGCTTCTGGCCTACAGGAACTCACCTTGGAATGGGACCGATACCCGGTCCCATATGCCCCCACAGGGCCTCAGAGCAGCCGTGTGCCCAACTTGAATTCAGATTCGATTCATAAACACCACATTCCCTCCCCATGCTGCTCGCTGGTGACAGCCTGAGCTCCTTTGTGGCAATGGTTGTCTCTCACTCTTTTTCCTTATTCTCCTGCCCCATCCTCCAGCTCCCACTCAGATCTCTGGCAAGAGGAGTCTTTGGGCTCCTACTTTCTCAGTGAGCCCCGAACTTTCCCTTCACCAGCAGACACAGGTTTAGAATTAGCCTGAGTCTCTCAAGGACCCATCAGGACTTTGACAGACCTGAACTGGCTCTCACTTACCAGGTGAGGAAACTGCATATCCACACACTCACGCACACTCACCCATGGGGTCAATGCTAACTGGCCTATGTCAGACTGTCTTTTTTTCTCTGTGCTCCCATGAGGGCAGGCCAGGTGTCATTGTCACAGTTTTACAGAGCAGTTCGCAGGCTTGGCATCCTGAGGGCCTGCTCTCTGTGCTATAGTCGGTGCTTCTTGTCATTATCCTCCAAATGCCCCCAGCACATCTGTCACACAGGCTTCGCTTTTAAAGCACCCTGCGCCTCATCCCTGGATGCAACAGATGTCTTCCCAGGTCACTACCAACTGTCCCCAGCTGCCATCTCAGAGGAGAGGGAGAGGCCACTCCCACATCTGCACTGAGCTCCTGTGTGTTTGCCTGGGATGCTCACAGAGGCCATAGGCAGGAACTGTGCTCCTCGGTCCACAGGGAGAAGCAGTGCTGGACATGTCTTCCCCACAGTCCCTTAGCAACAATGGGCAAAGCGCCACCCAAGTCTGGCCGACTCCCAGTTCCACGCTTGCTCCTCTTGCACAGTGTGTATCCAGCATTCTTCTTCGGCTCCACCATCCTCCTCCCTGGAATCTGCTCTGTTCCTGCCACACTGTTTTCTAGCTGTGCTCAGGGCATACCGCACACGTGCATCTTGCTGACTGCATTCTTGCTGTCCCTCTGCCTGGGCCACATTTCTCTCCCACCTGCCCTTTGGCTTTGGAAGAGTCCACTGACCCATGAACACCCAAATTAAGCCGGGTACAGTGGCTCATGCTACACAGGTGGGATCAGGAGGACCAAAGCCAGCGCAGGGAAAAGGTCAAGAGACCCCATCTTGACTAATAAAAAGCTTGGTGTGGTTTTTCACACCTGTCATCCCAGCTACAGGGAAGTGTAATAGGAAGATCAGGACCCAGGCCAGGGGGCGGGGTAGCTTAAACTCAAGAACCTATTCTGATAATAACTGAAGCAAAAAGGACTAGAGGCATGGCTCAAGTGGTAGAGTGCCTGCCTAGCAAGCACAAGGCCCTAAGTTAAAACCCCAATACCACCAAAAAAAAAAGGCCCAAATTAAATGCTGCCTCCTCTGTGAAGCCTCTTGAGCCTCCTCTTTGCCATCTGACTCAACAGGACCCATCATGGTATACCATGAATATTTGGCTACATCCTGCCTTAAGGCACCTGTTCCTCCTTGTTCCGCCTCCACCTACCCTGCAGTAATAGCTTCAGGGTAAGGAACATTTCTGACACTTCCCTTCTATCCCTTACTGCAAACTGGAGCCTCAGATGAAAGAAACAGTACACAATGCGCTTAGAAATTCAACTATATAAAAATATCAAAGGCTGGGGTGCAGCTCAGTGGTAGAGCCCTTGCCTGTCGTGTGCAAGGCCCTGGGTTCCATCTCTAACGCTGCAAAAATAAAAACATCGAGATGCGAGGCTATTCATGCCTGAATGAGCCCACACATTATTGTCTTCTTTGAAGGTTCTTGATGTTAATTGTGTAATATGACATTGACTGCACCAAGTCTTAAACGGTTGAAAACAAATGCAACACAAAATGCAGGAGTAGCTCTTGCCCCCATACTATTTAAAAATAGTCATTAATTTATTTTTCAAAGGGTAGGATTGATCAGTATTGTGGTCCATGGGATCTGGTGTAACCACTATAATGAAAACAATAATTTGCAATTTAGTCATCAGGGCAAACGCAGCCATCGTAAAATAAATGCTGTTAGGGAGTCAGTATTACTATTTATAATTTAACAAATGAAATGGATTGACACATTTAAAGAAACCCACCCAAAATTCTCAGCTGAGAAACTAGAAGAAGAAAAAGACTTGTAGGAAGAAAACAGGACAGGGGGAGATAGGAGCTGTGGGATGAGCTGCAACCTCCTGCAGGGTCAGGCCATCGTCCTAGGGAGCCACATGGTCACTGTCCTCCCCAGCCCCTTACAGCTTGACTCTCAAGCTCTGACCTAGATAGATTGGGGGTTTTTTTTCCCACATTCTTAGCTCAGCCTAAATTGCTGACATGGGCTACAGCCCTAGCGAATCAGGCCTATAGAGGAGGCCGTTGTCACCTCCCTGTGTGCCGATGGCAAGTTCTAGCAAGGCAGGATCCAGAGTCCCCACACTGTGCTGCATTAGAAATGATCTGTACAGACACTCATGAGTAGCGTGCTCCATCCATATGCTCAGGTAGCAGTAAACCTCCATCCTGGTCAGGCCAAATTTTCAAAACTTGATTTCACATCAAGGAAGCCATCAGCAAAGAATGGAAGCCAAAGCAATCTGTCCCTAACTTTGCCCCTATGCATGTCTGTTCCCCCAGCCTCTGTCCAACTAGGCTCCCTGAATCTCCTCCAACCCTCAGTCACGTGTCTCTGTACTTCTGTCTTCCTGTCTTCCTCCTGTGGACATGTTGGGAGCCTGGGTGAACATCAGTGGTGGCGTGATGGGGTCTCTGGGCTGTCTCCAAGGCTGCACTATTCTCCCCCTCAGAGGACCCCACAGGGTCCACTCACACACCCTCCTCTGGGCAAGTCTGCACACTGGCTCCCACCACCCTCTCTTCCATTTATGGTCACATTCCCAGGTCCTAAACTTGACCCCTAGGAAGCTTTGGGTAACCCTACCCATCTTGGCCCTGTGTGCTCTCCCCCACAGCACACAACCATCGAACCCCTCTTCTTTATCATTCCACCTTCTCCAACCCTCGTCCTGAGATTTCCAGCTTGTCCTCACTGTGCCTCATTCCTTCCTGCTCCCTTATAACCCTCACCACATCCCAGAAGGTTCTGCTTCAAAACCACGGTTTGGTTGTATTGTAAGTCCTGTGCCCATTGCACTCAAAGGCACCATGAATCCCTGTGGCCCACACATCAGAGCCTCGCTCGTTCACCAATATTCCCACAAACATGTATTGATCACCTACTCACCGATTGACTCACTGATCAGTTGGATCATGACAAGTCCCAATGCTGAGCAAACCATAAAATAAATAAATAAATAAAAATAAAACAAGGAAAGTACTCTGTGGGTGTGTAAAAGAGCCAGGCATTATCTAAAAACAACAAGGAGAAACTGCAAAGTGCCCTACCTACCAGGGAGTCCTAACAGAAGGGTTGTCTACCCTGGACCCCCAAGGTAATGCATCAGCCTGGAACAGTGTTCTGATAGAAGCCTGCCCCAGGAGTATCTAAGGCTTTGGGTAGGAACACCTGGTCCTGAAGCTGCTTGCTTCCAGCTAATCATAGGTGCAATATGAGGAGCAGGTAGGTTGACGGGCATGAGGAAAGGCTCAGGGCAGAGGGCAGGGCAGGCAGGGTCAGAGTCCCGGGAACTGGAAATTTGTAAGAGGCAGTGCTTCAGTGTGCACGAACAGTATGTGGAACAATGGGCCAGAGACCATGGGCAGTGAGAGGTCTGATGACTAAGTGGTAGCAGCAGTGAGTGGAACCAGGAGAACCTGGCATCCTGTGTCATGTCTTCCTGTCCCACCCTCCTCTGTGGCTCCTGATGTCCATCTGCAATGCCCAACCCTCTTCCACTAGTCTTCCTCTATCTTGGAGTGCACCCTGACCTTCCTTCCACCTGCCCTGTTGCTCACACAAGGCCACTCAACTAGACTCCATGCTCCTCACCTCTTCAGGTCTTCCCTGCCCTTCAAAACTTCATTCAAGACCCATGTTCTATGTAGTGCTATTTATCAAGCCCTACCCCATTGCACTGAGCTGACCATCCTGCCTGTGGGCAGCTC
The DNA here is from genome assembly GCF_047511655.1 of Castor canadensis. Lineage (NCBI taxonomy): Eukaryota > Metazoa > Chordata > Mammalia > Rodentia > Castoridae > Castor > Castor canadensis. Next base: position 6,501,632 of record NC_133392.1, read on the forward strand.
TGAACTCCTCCATACTTGGCATTTGGAGTCAGCTGCACCTTCCCAAACACAAATGTGGGGTGACAGAGCACAGGGTCTTGGCCATCCAGGATGGCCAAGGGCAGCAAACAGCTTGAGGGCCAAGTTCATCTTGTCCCTGCCACTGACTGGTGGTGTAGAATCCTGTAGACTACCGACACAAACTACTACACACTGAATGACTTAAGCAACAGAAATTTACTCTCACTGTTCTGGAGACCAGAAGTCCAAGATCAGGGTGTCAGTGGAGCTGATTCCTTCCGGAAGCCTTAGGGAAAGAGTGCCTTCCACCCCTCTCTCCTAGCCACTGGTGGCCTCTGCCAACCCTTGGTGTCCCTTGACTTATAGACGTGTCACTAGAGTTTCTGTCTCTGCCTTCACTTGACCTTCTTCCCTTAAGTGTCTCCTCTTCTGTCTCTTGTAAGATTGTGTCACTAAATTTAGAGTCCACCCTAATCCAGAATGATCTCATTTTAAGATACTGAATTTAATGATGTCTGCAAAGACCCTTTCCTTAAATAAGGTCCCATTCAGAGATACTGGGGACTGACTTGTAAACATATCTTCGGGGAAACACTATCCAGCCCCTACAGTGACCTTAGGCTCTCAACATTGTTTCTTCATTTGTAAAATGGGCCTGTGTCATCTGATTTACAGGATTACTGTAAATATTAGGAAAAAATAATTCATTCCACAGCCTGGCTCAGGGAGGTGGGGGCGCCGGGGGGTGTGGCGGGGTGGGGGGGAGTAACTGCTAATGGGTACAAACTCTCTTGGGGGTGATGAAAATGTTCTGAAATTAGGTAGGGGTGACATTTGCCCAACTCAGTATTCTAAAAAACATTGAATTGCATGCTTTGAAAAGGTAAACTTAATGATATCCAAATTATTTCTCAATGAAGAATATTTCTCAGTGAAGAATCTGAAAGGTCTCAGGGGAAACCGGTCACAGATCTGTTCTTCTTACTCATGTGACAGTAGGGGCTGAGAAGCTCTTGTTTGAAATGCCTGGGACCAAAAGTGTCTCGGAATTGCATGCATTAGGATTTGTGATATTTGGATTAGGACTGCTCAGCCAGTAACAACTATCCTTAAAATCCTTCACGATACTTTGGCCTTTCATTTCTTTTTTCATACAGCCATCCCCGGTTACCTCAGGCAGGATGTCTACCCCAGTTTCCGGCACACAATGGGGACAATGAGTATTTGTTCTGCTTGTACGTGAAGAGCTCACATGGAAACGACTTTCTGAAAACAAGCCTGATGGTGATCAGGCACTGGCTAACACTGCTCCCTCACGGTTTACCAAACACATATAAGGCAGGATATTACTTTCACCCATGAGCTCCTCCAAAAAAACCTCTGAAATTAAATTTCATGCCAACCGTATTTCTGACTTGTGATTGGCAGCATGCTATTGAGAACAAAAGTCCTTTTCTAGGAAATGCAATTAGCAGTTGAACATGAACTAGCCAGGATAATTTGTATTTTCGAATCATTATTTCATTACAGGTAGTGCCTAAATTCACAGGCCACTTTCCTGCTTGCCTCTCAGTAGCAAGAAAATCATAATACAAGCAACATTAAGCTGCATATTGCTGAATCCACCATTGCTTCTGTGATTAAAAACTGAATTTTCAGAAGGACAAAAACTTATCTTGAGGGAACATAGGCCTCCTGGGTTTCTACATTGAAACCTAACAAAGTCACTTTATTATTTTTATTCATTTATTCATATGCACATACATTGTTTGGGCCATTTCTCCCCCCTGACCCTGTCTCCTCTCTTTCCCTCCCACCCACCTCACTTTCAGGCAGAACCTGTTCTGCCCTTTTCTCCGATTTTGTTGAAGAGTAGACATAGTGATAATAAGAAAGACAGTGTTTTTGCTAGTTGAGATAAGGATAGCTACACAGAGAGAGTCCTAGCATTGCTTCCATGCACAAGTGTGTTAAAACTCAAATTGGTTCTTCTCTACCAGACCTCTTCACTTCTTCCCGGTCACCTTCCCATAGTGACCTGTTATTTTAAGGTTATTGTACTAGCATCTCTGCAGTGGGGACATCAGACATTTTCAAGTTTTGGGTTTCCTACCTATCCCCATTCCTCCTGTACATGTTCTCCCCTTAGCGTGTGACCCAAGTCCAACAACATTGCTGCATTTGCCCTACATCTAAAGTCCGCATATGAGGGAGAACATATGATTTTTGGTCTTCTGAGCCTGGCTAACCTTGCTCAGAATGGTGTTCTCCAGTTCTATCCATTTAGTTGAGAATGATAGGATTTCATTCTTCTTCATGGCTGCATAAAATTCCATTGTGTATAGATACCACATTTTCTTAATCCACTCCTCAGTGGTGGGGCATCTTGGCTGTTTCCATAACTTGGCTATTGTGAATAGTGCCGCAATAAACATGAGTGTGCAGGTGCCTCTGGAGTAACCTGTGTCACAGTCTTTTGGGTATATCCCCAAGAGTGGGATTGCTGGATCATATGGCAGATCTATGTTTAGACTTTTAAGAAGCTTCCAAATTTTTTTTTCCAGAGTGGTTGCATGAGCTTGCATTCTCTCCAGCAGTGTAAGAGGGCTCCTTTTTCCCCACATCCTCGCCAACACCTGTTGTTGGTGGTGTTTCTAATGATGGCTATTCTGACAGGGGTGAGGTGGAATCTTAGTGTGGTTTTGATTTGCATTTCCTTTATGGCTAGAGATGGTGAGCATTTTTTCATGTGTTTTTTGGCCATTTGAATTTCTTCTTTAGAGAAAGTTCTGTTTAGTTCAGTTGCTCATTTCTTCATTGGTTCATTGATTTTGGGAGAGTTTAGTTTTTTGAGTTCTCTGTGGATTCTGGTTATCAGTCCTTTGTCTGATGTACAGCTGGCAAATATTTTCTCCCACTCTATGGATGGTCTCTTTGGTTTAGAGGCCATTTTTTTTTTTGTTGTGCAGAGGCTTTTTAATTTTTTGTAGTCCCATTTGTCCAGCCTTTCTCGTTGCTGAGCTGCTGGGGTTCTATTGAAGAAGTACACCAATAGAACTTGCTTCCGGAGTACTCCCTGCTCTTTCCTGTACGAACTTCAGAATTTCAGGTCTGATATTAAGGTCCTTGTTCCATTTTGAGTTGATACTAGTACAAGGTGATAGACATGGATCTAGTTTCCGTTTCTTGCAGATGGATAACCACTTTTCCCAGCAACAATTGTTGAAGAGGCTGCCTTTTCTCCATCGTGTGTTTTTGGCACCTTTGTCAAAAATAAGGTGGGCATAGCTATGAGGATTCATATCTGTGTCCTCTATTCTGTTCCACTGGTCTTCATGTCTGTTTTTGTGCCAGTACCATGCTGTTTTTATTGCTATTGCTTTGTAATAGAGTTTGAAGTCGGGTATCGTGATACCTCCTGCATTACTCTTTTTGCTGAGTATTGCCTTGGCTATTCGTGGTCTCTTGCATTTCCAAATGAATTTTAGGGTAGATTTTTCAATCTCTTTAATGAATGTCATTGGAATTTTGATGGGAATTGCGTTAAACATGTAGATTACTTTTGGGAGTATAGACATTTTTACTATGTTGATTCTACCAATCCATGAGCATGGGAGATCTCTCCACTTTCTATAGTCTTCCTCAATCTCTTTCTTCAGGGGTTTGTAGTTCTCCTTATAGAGGTCGTTCACATCCTTTGTTAAGTTTACTCCTAGGTATTTGATTTTTTTGAAGCTGTTATAAATGGAACTGTTTCCATATATTCTTTCTCGATTTGTTCATTATTGGTGTATAGAAAAGCTAATGATTTTTGTAAGTTGATTTTGTATTCTGCCACCTTGCTGAAGCTGTTTATGGTATCTAGGAGTTTTTGAGTAGAGTTTTCTGGGTCTTTGAGATATAGGATCATGTCATCTGCAAATAGGGATATTTTGACAGTTTCTTTACCTATTTGTATTCCTTTTATTCCTTCTTCTTGCCTAATTGCTCTGGCTAGGAATTCCAGTACTATGTTGAATAGGAGTGGAGATAGTGGGCATCCTTGTCTCGTTCCTGATTTTAGAGGGAATGGTTTCAGTTTTTCTCCATTAAGTATAATGCTGGCTGTAGGTTTGTCATATATAGCTTTTATAATGCTGAGGTACTTTCCTTCTATTCCTAGTTTTCTTAGAGCTTTTATCATGAAATGGTGTTGGATCTTATCAAAGGCTTTTTCTGCATCTATTGAGATGATCAAGTGGTTTTTGTCTTTGCTTCTGTTAATGTGGTTTATTACGTTTATTGATTTTCGTATGTTGAACCACCCCTGCATCCCTGGGATGAAGCCTACTTGTTTGTGGTGAATAATCTTTTTGATGTGTTGTTGAATTCAGTTTGCCATTATTTTATTGAGGATTTTTGCGTCAATGTTCATTAAGGAGATTGGCCTATAGTTTTCCTTTTTTGAGGGGTCTTTGCCTGGTTTTAGGATAAGTATAATACTGGCTTCATAAAATGAATTAGGCAGTTTTCCTCCCCTTTCTATTTCGTGGAAAAGTTTAAGGAGAGTTGGTATTTGTTCTTCTTTAAAGGTCTGATAGAATTCAGCAGAGAATCCATCAGGTCCTGGACTTTTCTTTTTTGAGAGACTCTTAATTGCTGCTTCAATTTCGTTTTGTGTTATAGATCTATTCATGTGATTAATGTCCTCTTGGTTCAATTTTGGATGGTCATTGTATCTAGAAATTTATCTATTTCTTCAAGATTTTCAAATTTATTAGAATATAGATTCTCAAAGTAGTCTCTGATGATTTCCTGGATTTCCATGATGTTTGTTGTTATCTCCCCTTTTGCATTTCTAATTTTACTGATTTGGGTTTTTTCCGTCCTCATTTTAGTCAGGTTTGCCAGGGGTCTGTCAATCTTGTTTATTTTTTCAAAGAACCAGCTTTTTGTTTTGTTGATTCTTTGTATGTTTTTTGTTTGTTTGTTTCTATTTCATTAATTTTGGCCCTTATTTTCATTATTTCTCTCCTTCTGCTTGTTTTGGGATTTGCTTGTTCTTGTTTTTCTAGGAGTTTGAGATGTAGCATTGGGTCATTGATTTGAGATCTTTCTGTCCTTTTAATATTTGCAATCATGGCTCTAATCTTTCCTCTAGGACTGCCTTTGCTGTGTCCCATAGGTTCTAGTAGGTTGTGTTTTCATTTTCATTAGCTTCCAGGAGCCTTTTAATTTCCTCTTTTATTTCATCAATGATCATTGATCATTGAGCAATGTGTTGTTCAGCTTCCAATTGTTTGCATATTTTCTGCTGTTGTTTTTGTTGTTGAGTTCTAGTTTTAATGCATTGTGATTAGATAGAATGCATGGGATTATTTCTATTTTCTTATATTTGCTGATGCTTGCTTTGTGCCCTAAGAGATAATCAATTTTGGAGATGGTTCCATGGGCTGCTGAGAAGAATGTATATTGTGCAGAAGTTGGATGAAATATTCTGTGGACATCAGCTAGGTCCTTTTGATCTATGGTATGATTTAGTTCTAGAATTTCTCTATTGATTTTTTGTTTGGATGACCTATCTATTCATGATGGGGGTATTAAAATCTCCCACTACCACTGTGTTGGAGTCTATACATGATTTTAGGTCCTTCAGAATATGTTTGATGAAATTGTGTACACTGACGTTGGGTGCATATAGGTTGATAATTGTTATTTCCTTTTGGTGTATTTCACCTTTTATTAGTATGGAGCGTCCTTCTTTATCTCATTTGATCAATGTAAGTTTAAAGTCTATTTTGTCTGAGATAAGTATTGCTACTCCTGCCTGTTTTCAGGTGCGGGGGGCACTGGCTTGGTAAATCTTCCAGCCTTTCATCCTAAGCCAGTGTTTATTTCTGTTAATAAGATGGGTCTCCTGTAAACAACAGATTGTTGGATCTTCCTTTTTAATCTAGTTTGCCAAACAGTGTCTTTTGATGGGGGAGTTGACATTCAGTGTTTAGTTGACATTTAGTTGTTTTTGTCACTAAGAGTTTGATTGTGTGCAGCTGAATCAATGTTACTCTCTGATTCCTTGCCTTTTCTTCTCCTGTGGTTTGGTACTGCTGTTCTCTCATGGTTTGGTTTGCTTTCATTTTCTGTGTGCAGAATTCCTTGAAGAATCTTTTGTAGTGGTGGCTTGGTGGTCATATATTGTTTTAGTTTCTGCTTATCGCGGAAGACTTTTATTGCTTCATCTATTTTGAATGATAGTTTTGCAAGATAGAGTATCCTGGGGTTGAAGTTATTTTCATTCAGTGCCTGGATTACCTCACTCCATGCCCTTCTTGCTTTTAAGGTTTCCGTTGAGAAATCTGCTGTGATTTTAATGGGTTTACCTTTGTATGTTATTTGTTTTTTCTCTCTTATAGCCTTCAATATTCCTTCTCTATTCTCTGTTCTTGTTGTTTTCATGATAATATGTCCTGAGGTAGTTCTCTTTTGGTCAAGTCTATTTGGTGTCCTGGAGGCTTCCTGTACCTGAATGGGCATAGCTTTCTCTAGGTTTGGGAAATTTTCTGTTATTATTTTGTTGAATAAATTATGAATCCCTTTTTCTTGCACCTCTTCTCCTTCTTCAATGCCCATGATTCTCAGGTTTGGTCTTTTGATGGAGTCGGTGAGTTCTTGCATATTCCTTTCACAGGTCTTGAGTTGTTTGAGTAATAGCGCTTCAGTTTTTCCTTTAATTACCATTTCATCTTCAAGTTCTGAGATTCTGTCTTCTACTTGTTCACAAAGTCACTTTAAAATCTGACAGAATCCTCTTCATTTCTTTTGTGAAAAGCAACAGAACTTTCCATTATAACAGAAGGCTGTCGGTTTTCACAGCAGCTGCTCGTTTCTCTGCCCCTGTCTTTTATACTTCAGCTTAATCACTCCTGTCCCTGTTCTGGTCACTTGGTCCTTCTCATAACAGTGCTGGGGTAGGAAGGTAAAAGTGGGATTGAGAAACCCAAGCCTCAGACACATAGGTCTTAGTTGAGTCCCCAGCTCTGCCTGGAGCCACCTGGCACCTGGTACAGTAGGGGAACAGCTGCAGTTTTAGATCCGTGAGGACCAGTAGAGCAATAGGTGTAAAGACACAGCCAAGAACTGTAGGAGGAATACCATCAGGGATGGCCTTCTTGCCCCTGATGTCCTCAGCCTCCCATAATGGCTGATCCAGTGTCCACCCCCCTTGTCCCTCCAGAGAGGGTATCCACAGCCTCCATCTTTCCCAAACACTAGAGAGTCCCTTCTGATCTTCCTTCCTTCCTCTACCAAAAGAAAAAGAACCTCAAGCTCAAAGTCTGCTGGATTTAAATGCTATACTCAGATTCTTCCAACTTTAAGTTTTCAGCCGAATATCTATGACATTCAACTTAAAACAAATTACATCTCCTTATCTAACTTGGGGCCAGGAGGGCTGTGAGAACATCAAATTTTTACATCTTGGAAACCCTGAGTCCTTGAGTTTTGTGTCCACTGTTGTTTCCAGCAATCTTTAGAACTAAATGATTAATTATACTCAAGATAGTCCAAAGCAATTATTCAATTATGCTGTACATAGGCTGCCAATTGTGTGGTGCAAAGGGAAGGCCTTCACCCCCGTTTTTCAACATCTGGCCTTTGGATGACTCAAAAGATAAAAGGAGATGCAAGAACATTTTTATGACCAAGTAACAATTTTCTAGAAATTTTTCACTAAGTAGAAAAACTTTTTCAGCAGTTTCTCATGATTAGAGCATGGTGACATCTTTTACTATAGGTTGCCAGCATATTTAAATCAATGCAATATAAAAAAGGGTTGCAATGGAAAATGAATTGTTGGTACCATTTTCTTTTTAGGGTAGGAAATTCCATTTTCTAACAAATCTATATTTACCCCCCTCAGTGTTTTCACTTCTCCTGTCTTCCTTGCCTGTGTTTTAAAGTTCTCTTTCTTAAAAATTAGGCTTCTCAAAGTCAACATTAACAAACATCCTCATCACCCATTCTAAGTGTAGAAATGTCAATTTTATTTCATAAAGAACAGCTCAAGGAAAGGCACAAGCCACAGCACAGAGTGCATGACAGAGTCAAGCCTAAATGATTGACTTAGAGATACTTGAGTTGCTTACTTGGAGGGAAAGAGAATAGCTACATACAGTGACTTTTAATCAATCTGTGGAATTTAAAAAGAGTCAGCAATTCTTTGGTTACTCCAAACCATATTGGGTCCCCATTCATTGAAGAGTTAAGAGCTCTGATCCTTGGTAATGTACAGCATAGCTGGCTGCTGATGTCTCACTGCTCCCTGTCTGGGTGCTGTCCTTGTCATCAGAGTACAAGCATCCCAAACGTGTTCATTCTCTTTCTTCTGCCTACAATACCTCCCCAAAAAGGATTGGTGAATGGACCAGTTGAATCAAAAGAGTTGAAAAGAGATAAGTAACTAACTGATCGATTCAAACTTCTTTCTTCCATCACATTTGAGTATACAAATTCAGTCTTTCATTCAAACTTAACAGTGGTTCAAACAGTCACCTTGTTGGTAGGCCATCAATAAGCAGAGGATGAGTGAATGACTGAACAAACAGATGAGCGGTAATGAATGACCTCAGAGCACCTTCCACAGTCCCTGCTTTGGAAACAAGCTCAGATTGTTTGAGGCAAGCTTATTTCTTCAGGGTGAAAGGTGTTCTCAAATATTAATTGTGCATCAGAACTAAGGCCCTGAATCTGGAGTCTGTGAGCCTCATCCTCAGTCCTGAATCTGCTAACATAATCTGAAAAAGAATTCTGTGGTTAATACATAATATGTGCCTGAATCATTCTGGTGGAGTCTAAGGAGGTTCCTGTCTCAAAAAGGGCTGAGTCCCTGTGGGGGGAGAGTCTGTTTACAGGGAGATGAATTGTGATGAAAATGTGGCTCTCCAGTGCAGAGGCGCCTTGCTGAGTAATAGAAGGTGCTAGATGGTGGATGTGTGTGATTCAGTTCTCTGTCAATGGACCAAACTGTCATTTCTCCCAGAAAATCTCTCTTTCGGCATCAAGAAGACGCCGAAATTTTAAATTAAAGTACTTTGTTATATCCCACATTGGGAAATAGAGAAATGAAAACCAACATTCAAGCCAATGTTCCCTATCACTTGAAGGAAGCTGATACCCTCAGGGCAACTGCTCATTTCCTTAATGGAATCAGGGCTCAGTTCTGAGCTCCACAAGGTCAGACAAAGGTCATAGTGCATGGCTGAATGCCCTCTCTGGCTCTGCAAGTTAGAGTGTTTAGGAAATTTGTTCTTTTTTTTTTTTAATCTGTGTGTTTATTCCCAAACCAAAATGGTGGTTCAAAGAGTTCTGCCTTTGTTATTGTCAATCCCAGAAGTGTGTTTATCTTATGAATGTTGTATTTCATGCTGGGGAGACACAGATGGCCTGTACTCCTATGGGTAGATGTGTTAACAAAGCAGAGGACTTCCCGAAAATTGTCAGTCTTTGCAATAACACATGAAGATCAGCCTTTCAGTAATCAAGAGAGATGCCACCATTAAACACTGACCGGGTCCTCCACTGGGCCAAAAGTTCTCACCGGATGGCATAGTCACCTTGAGAGGTAGCTACTATTGTCCCCATTGTGCAGGTGAAGAAGCCAAGGTTCATTGAGATCAAGATCACACAGCTAATAAATGGCAGAGCTAGAACTTAAACCTGGAGCTGCTGGACTCCCGAGGACACCTTCTCAGCTGTGTGACTGAGGCATCTCACGATGGGGCCCAGCTCTGTAAAGAGCTGTCCACTGGTCTAGAGCCAGACACCTTACCCTCCAAGGAACAGTTCAAACACTTTCATTATTTAGATCTGCCCTTTCATTTGAGCATCTCTCACAAATTAAATAAATAAAAATATATAAATATATACATTTGCACACATCCTGTATCTGACTCTGTTCAAATACTTAGGAAATATGTATGATCAGTACAAGTAATATCCTGATCTGAAATAAGAATTTTCTTTAAAAAAGAAAAGGATGATTTCCCTTCTGAGTTGGGTCTGCTGAATCAGATATAGTTATGGCAAGGAGACATCTTTTCTCTGGACTCTTCTTCCAAGCAATGTATCTTTGAGACTTAAGAAAGAAAGAAGAAAAAAAAAAAAACCAGAAAGGCACAATGCAATCTATTCTTTGCCATAAAATATTTCAAGCAAAACATCCTCAAACTTGCTTTCTAAAAGCCTTGCAAAGTGAATCAGTGCAAACACATGGCACAGGACCGTCCTTTCCTAATAAAGCCTGAATATAGAGATAAATTGACATTTCTCCTTTATTCTCTCCCTCATTAAGCGTCTTAGCCATAAACAAGGATCTATCCTTTAAAAAAATATTCATTCTTATTTCTTTTTTCAACAGGGGACTTATTATGTTTGAAAATAAGACCTACATCTTAGAACCCATGAAAAATGCCACCAACAGATACAAACTCTTCCCAGCAAAGAACCTGCAGAGTGTCTGGGGGTCATGTGGTTCACACCACAATGTGCCACACGTCCCTGTGGACTACGTGTCTCCTGCACCCTCTCAGATGCGGGACAGAAGGGTAAGAAAGAAACCCAAGCTCGTGTTTCTAGGCAGCTGGGGGCTCGAGGCATGGACACCCAGTGCTGGGGGGCTCGGGGCAGTTTTGCTGCTGTTTGCTGGGTCTAGGGAAAGGGAATCCCCACCGAGCAGGAGCACGGACATCTGGTGACAGACATAATCACATGCTGAGTAAAATGACATCACCAGGGTCAGGGATGGCAAGGTGACCATTCCTCAAATATTCTGTGAGCACATACAATGAGCTAGGCCCAGGGTTGGACCCCATCAAGGCAAACCCTGACCCACTCTCTGGCAGCTTTTGAGAAACAGCACTGGGCAGTTTCTTCATTTGCCATCTGTCCTACAGTAAGGGTCTCTCAATAGCGTGCAGGTAGTGCTCACTCTTTGCCCAGCTGCTTGTGCAGAGATGCACTGAGTCCCTGTCCCTGTGGTCTGCCTAAGGAGTCGCTCTCACACCCTGGCCACACTGCAAACACCTGTCATCGCCACACCCGGGACTGAGAGCAGTCTGGCCACCTACCTGCTCCAGGCTCTGTTCACAAAAGGTTTCCTTCTGCCATAACACTGAAAAGAGTTATGTGCCAGTGGAGTCTGCCTTACAATTGGACTTCCCTCCCTGAGGGAACCCAGAAAACTTTTGCCCTGACAGTGGCCTATTCACTGTGTGGACTACAAAGCCCAAAGCCCACAGCAGAGCACTGTTAGCAAGAACTAAAGGGGTCTTCACCACTATTTTGGGGGCCCTAAATTTAAATGAGCTCAACCAGAGAGGAAATGATCAACAATTTCCTGATTTTTTTTTAATGTCTTGACTTTCATGTTCCTCAGCTGACAAGAAATTCTTTTTTTTTTAAAGTCAAGCATGGGATATCACTCATGCTAAGAACATCCACTGTCTGGAATGTGCTCTTCATGTCTCTCTGAATGCATTTTATCTTTCTTCACTTTAATTTGTTTAGATCACTGCTTAACATTTTACACTCCATGAACATTATTCTTGGTTCATTTGAAATCCTTTTCTAAATTTGAGCAGTTTCTCATACCTAGGACTGCCTTCATACCTGGGAATAGGTGTCTGTTCCCCTAACCAAACTAGCTCAGGTCTGACTCCCCTAATTTTACACGTGTTCTTTCAGTGATAGTTTTCTAACCTCCCTACTAACGTGGGGAGTCCCAAGATTTCCTATGGCAGATGCTCAAATCCTCCCTGTCTTGTTCCGCCCCATCCCAGGAAGGGAGAGCTCTCCCATCAGGAACTGTGGCTCACCTTGACACTGATGTAGAAGCGGTTGGGGAGTTGACTCTGAACCCCAGGGAGCAGAGCTTACATATATACCCACCAGTAGCCACAGTCACTCAGGAAGGTTCCATTCTGCATTCCCCCTACCCCCTGCCCCCTGCCCCGACCCCTCCTGACGGACAGATTTAAGAGGCAGGATCACAGAGACCTGCCTCCACAGTCCCACACATGTTTATTTTACTCTTCAAACGTGTTTGCCTTTGACTCTGGAGCTCGGCTGAGATGCGATTAGCTGTGGCTCCCGCAGTCATAAACGAGCACACATTTTGTTTTACAGGTTCTTGGCTTTGAACACCTTGCTGGACACCTGTTATCCCCATAATGCAATTTATAACCTGACAGCTTAAATGACACTCAAGTATTTTTGCCATTTCATTTCGAAGTACAAACTTCATCTGTACTTGCCAACCATTTTTTAATTCTTTAAACATACAGTTTTGTAAAACCATGATTGGCACAGTAATTTCCAGTCATTTCAACTTGTAGAGAAATGGGGAGAGCCCGTTCTGTTAATAATGCACATTGAAGTGTAAATGAACCTTTAAATTGAAAAAGGCAGGCAGGGATGCCCTTTTGAGTTCTAGAAATAGTTGGGATCGTTTCTGCACAATAGAACACATCCTCGACCTCAACCGTGTGTGTGTGTATAATGCAAATGGTACAAAAAATAATTTTCAAATAAGTGGAATACTTAGGAATTGGAATTACTTAGAAGATCGTTCTGGAAAACACCTATGATAAATATGAAAGGCACATATTAGAGTTATATGGTGTTTACTTGCCTCACTTACGCTCCCTCTATTTTATACTAAAAAAAAAAAATTCAACATAGCTGCGGCTAGTTTTTGCTCATGCAGCGGAGAGGTCACACGTCCCTTACCCAGCATTGTCCTGCCCCATCAAATGTTCACTGTCGCAGAGATGGGTGTGCAGACACACACGGCGTCTTTCTTCACCGAGTGTCAGGAATCAATCTACGCTCATCGTATACACCAGCTACAGTATAGACCTGAGCTATTGCTTGTCATTTTTACAAGGCTCTACATTAGGGTTTAGTGAGAGCCCAAGTCACTTCTGAAAGGGCACAGAGAGACAGGAACTTCACAGCCTGCTCTCCTCCAAGGATTTTAAGTGCTCCTGCTCTCTGCTCACCTGCATGAACTCCTTCCCTCTCCATTGGCTACGCATTTAAGAATGGAAATGAATTTGAATACCACCTGAGTGAGCTCTATAAGGGAGGCAAAGACTAAATCTTATACTAAAGAAAATCAAATAACACATCCCAAAAGCAATGGAAATTATTGTTGAATTTTCCTTTCTTTCACGATGACCTCTACCATTGTTCCCCTCCACTAGCATGGATAATTATGAGTCAGATACAGATATTGCTGCCTTCTCTGGGAAGAAATGTTTGCATGAGCTTCTGGGTACACAGAGGACAGCAAGGCAGGGAGATGCTGCTGGTGTCCTCCATGCAGCTGTGCTGAGATGGACTGGTCCCCTTGCTTATGTTTTCAGGTGGCCTTGTGTTTCCAGATATCTGTTTGGTAGGAGCCTCAGGACGGTGGCCATCTTAGCCATAATGGTAATGCATAGTGTATGCAGAGTGTGTAGTTAAATCTTGAGAACTGGTCAGAACCACTCATTAATTTTGGCGGGCATATTTAATTTCCCTCCGACACAATCATCCTTACCTCCATACCATCCCTAAGAGACCAGATCAAGTTCTCTTTCTGCTATGGCTGCTTTCTAAGCATGGGGAGGGTGGACACAGAGACACAGCACCACCTCCTGGGCTCTGAATGTCTGCCAGTGCGAGCTGAGGCTCCATGTTTCCAGGTGTGCATTCCTGTTGAGTCTCAAATCCATGAACACTCTAGATAAAGAAATAGCAGAGCTCCCTGTGCCAATGGCTTTTTGAATTCAAGTCCACTACTTCCCATTTGGCCTCAGGACTCAGCCCGATACACTCTTCTGTTGTATGGGATCATTTCCTGTTAGTTCTGCTGGTCCACACATTAGCCAGGCCTTAGAGTCAGGGTCCCATGTGGACGTGTTCATCTGTACTGTCCCCATGCATGTCACAGTCAAGTGGTAGAGATAGCTTCATAGCGAAGGGCAGGCACCACTTGTACCACTTGTCCCTAGGCATCAGTGACCTTAGAGCTGGGCATGGAATTGAGCCGTTAATGATTCTTCCTTGCTCGGGAGATAATCCATCCCGTGTACTGATCTTGCCAGCCCTGGGACTATTGCTGCAGTTGTTTTGCTGCTGCCAGGTTAGAGCACATCTGACCTGCATATCTTCCCAGATCTCCGCCATCTCCATCACTCCTGCCCCAAGCCATCTGCAGCTCTTTGAGGTAGAAGTAGGCAGACCCCTCAGAGTACTCACAGCAGGCGGTTCCAGAAGCTAGCTTTTAAACCTCACATTCAAGGACTTCACTGGTCCAGTTATTAGACTATCATTAAACCTCCTTGCCCTATACCCTGTCCCCATCCCCACCCGCATCCTGCCTGTGGCTGCCACCCTCCAGACTTACCCCAGCTCGGGACTTCTGCTGTGGTCCTTCCATCTCTTGGGAACACAAGAGATGTTCCTCATCCTTCAGCTCTCAGCTCACTTAGCTCTCCCCACCACCACTGCTACCCTGGTTGTAGAACCTATTTGTTTCCTGTATAGCACTTCTCACAGACTATGTTTTAATTCTGTTGATTCTTTATTATTGCTCCATCTCCCCTCCACACACACACACCCCTAGAAGGTGAGTTTCATACAAGCAGTGACCTTGGTCATTTGGTCAGCACCTGGCTTCCAGGGGCTCCCAGTAGATGCCAGGGGGTGACTGAATGCTGTGCAAACAGTCTGACATATGAAGAAAGGATTGCAGTGGAAATGCACAGTAACCTCCTCTCGGCTTGCGTTCCTAACTTGAGTTCTCTGTGTCAGAGTTCATGGCAGGCAATTTGGAGATAGTGTGTCTCTGGGAACTTGGCTGTGATGACTTTGAGAGTCCAGGAACTGGTCCCCTCTTGACCAAGTCTGCAAGAATGCCTCTGTCCCCACCTTGGAGCAAGGATGGGGGGAAGGGTAGATTTTCAGAGGCCTTTTTAAGGGTGAGCTTTTATTCATAAACCCAAAAGTAAGAATTCAGTCAAGCAACCCAGATTCAAGTATTGCTCTTCATATCACAAATTAAAAATAAGATTTTTTATAAACCGGACAGCCTAGATAGGTGGAAATCATGTGGAGGTAATTTAAGCCTCTCTCTAGGGCAGCGAGTCGGCCACTCCCCTGTGGCTTTTCATTATGGTGCGGTTAAACTTCTCTGAGCTTGCAGTTCTCTGAATTCATGAGAAAATGTGAACTTCTCTGAAAACTGCAGAGACAGGAAAATTGTGTTCATGTGTTTGTTTTCATTATCTGGAATTGTGTATTTTCTAAATGATGATCCAAGGCCAGTTGGAAGTAGTCTCTGGCCGTTGATTTCGCCTTCTGCAGTCTGAAAAGTATAAATGTATAAACAACCAGAACCCTTTCAATGAGATTTTCGATGGGAGATGGGTTTATTTCTTCATTTCCAGACCTATATTTCCTTCCACATAATTCGTGAATTTGTTCATGGTTGTTCATGGGCAAAAGCGATTTCTGCTTCTTTGATCCCTCAGTAAGGAACAGGGGCAAGACCTTCACACTTTCCAAAGTGAGAAAGTGTCTCATTTTGTGAGCACACGTGGGCACCACAGGAGTGAATTTTTTTCCTTTATAAATCTGTAGTTATCACCATACAGCCTGCCTGGAAATAGAGTGAAAGCTTGCCTTTTTTTCCTTGCATCGTTGTAAAAGCATGAGAAAATCTTCCTTTCATAGTGCTCTAAATTTTCCCTTCCTCCAAGAGCTTTGCAGAGTCCTTCAGGGACACCTAGATTCTTGAATCGGCACAGCTGGACAGCAAGCAGGAACACCACTCTAATACAAACATTTTTCTTGTAAAGATCCGTTGGGAAGATCCCGAACTGACGGGGAATTGTTTTTTAAGAGCTGTTTCCCTGAGGATTATGTGACTGGCACTTTGATTCAAAGCCTGCTCTGGTCCCTTTTGCTTTTGTCTCTAAAGAGACAAAACATGCCAGTTTTCAGCATAAGCAGTGTGTGCTTAAGTCATAAACCAGCAATTTCAGGCAGGAGGACCAGAGACCAATTCAGCCCCCACTTCCTCTGCCGGCGTGTTATTGCAGAAACAGGAGGCTTTGCCTTTTGTTTTTAGTGTTTGCTTTTGGGGACCACCCTCCATGAATTGCTTTCTTTCTCCTAAAAATGCCTTTGGGATCCTCCTCGTAATCTATGGAAGGCTGCGGATGCAGCTTGATTAAAATGTAACCCACTTCAACCTACTTCGGAGGCTGCCTAGATTGCGATCCGCATTTCCACACTGAACACCCCCAAGCCCGGCACCTTCCTGTTGATTACGACTGTTCCACTCACCAATCCCAACTCTCCGGGCTTCTGTTTTCAGCTGTCGCTTTATGCTTTCTCTGCTTTGCCTCCCAGCATCTCTTTGCCTCTCTAGTCATCAGGCTGGCTGCTCCCCTTTTTCCAGACCACCCCCGCCCAGTCTTCCAGGGCCTCTAAGCTAGACTTTTAAAGGATCAGTCTTAAGACCTGAGCCCCTGGGAAGGGCTCCTCGGTGTGTGCCCCGAGGATCACACAGCTCCTTTTCAAAGGGTCCTCTCCTCTGCATTTCTCACATCACAGAGCAGGTACTTCTGGGCCCCAAAGGTGATGGAAACACCCAGGACACGCTGGATGCCAGTCCGGTCTCTGGTGACCTCATGCCCTATGTGTGGTTGGAAGCTCTTCTTCTAGAAAGAGTTTTGAGGTTTTTCGTTTTGTTTTCTCTTTTGTTAATGAGCTCATTTTGTTTAATAATGACCTTGACTACTTCTGATAATACAAATTGATAACTCAGCAAGAAGGTTAAATTCCTTTTTAGTATTTACTAAGTAGAAATAGAAACAGCTTCACTAAAAGATGGTCAGATTGGGGGTCACTTCCAGGTGGGCTGGAGCCCGGTGGGGAGTCTCCCCCTGCTCGTAGCTGGACTGAGAGAAGTTGACAGTTTTCTGGAAGCACCATAGAAGCATTAAGGAAAATTAAGTTCACATTTGCTTTTGGCAGCATAAAAGAGAAACCCTCAAGATGACCAAGTACGTCGAGCTGGTTATTGTTGCTGATAACCGAGAGGTAAGGACTTGGTGGAATTTCTCAGTGTGCTTGTTTTAAAAAAGAAAAAGAAGGAAAGGTTCAGCAAGTTATTACTTGCTTTACCATTGCCTATCCTTTTTTCAATGTATCACAAAAAAAAATTGAAAAGGGATTTTCTGATTTTAGTAAATATAGAATCTTAAAAATGTATCTGAGGTTATAAAATAATAGCAAAACCTACAGGGGAGAAAAAAACACAGCTTCTCTGTAGCTAAGCTCTCTAAAAAAGAATTATTTGGGAGAAATGATGAATGGCTTTAGACTGTATTCTAAAACATTTGGGGGAAAGTTAAGTTTTTATAATGTATGACATGTCCTAAACCAGAATGAATGAATGAACAAATGAATGAACGAAGGTTATAGACATGGCAGAGAAATGCCACCCTGTTGAAATATGGCTTGGTACTGTGTCAGTTTTTTCTTTTAATTAATGTTGACTTGGTTTTCATGTAGATTATCTTCACGGCATTTATCTATTGTCTCATTGATGTATTATGAACCAGGGAACATGCATGCATTAAAGAGGTTTGACAACTTTTCAGAAAATTATTCTCATCTGGGAAAGTGAGATTAGAGAAGAGAGTGGGGAATTTATTAACTTTTTATCCAATCTCTTCTGTATCATCTGACATGTTGCCACAAGCCTCTATTGCTTTTACTATTTAATTTGAAAAAATGAATATAACGAAGATTTCTCAGGAAGATGACATCAAGTCGGTGACATGAAAAGTGGCTTTGGACTGCCTTCTGGTTGTCCTTTTTCTTTTTGCCAAAACATGTCACTGCCTCTGTCATTCACGAGGCTGCAAAAATTGCAGAACTTACTGTCTTCTGAGCACTTAGCTGGGCAAGTTTCAGGGAATTTCAGGCAGTCCCCAACTGGGGAAATTGCTAAGTGGGGTGAAAGCCTGCTTCACCCTAAACATGCAGGATCCCAAGCATTTTACAAAAGCCCAAAACTTCACATTTGAGGAGCTGCGAAGATGAGACTTGATTGATATTCTTGCCGTTATTAATGCTGACGTTTAAAATTGTTAAGTTTCAGAGGCAAGGAAAAGATCTGGAAAAAGTTAAACAGAGATTAATAGAGGTCGCTAATCACGTTGACAAGGTAAGTTCTTTTCAAGATAATTAAATCACTCTAATCATGGAAATGAGGTTGAGAGCTGAAGCAGAGAGACCAAGTTCTGCCTCAAGATCCTGGGCTGGAACTCGGAGTGTCCTGTCCTCTGAATATGGGGTTCTCAGGTCCTGGGTCACTTCAAGAGATTCCAGCCTGTGGTTGTCTGGACTATGGTGGCCTTGGGGTCACAGCTTCTTCCAGGCTGTCTTCTAGCCAACCAGAGTTCTAGCCTACAGGAATGTTGGACTCCCAACATTCCTGATCCCAAACATTTTAGATCCCAAACCCCTATGGAGTGTACGGGACCCTGTTGAGAACTCCCAAGCCCTAGTGTCCCATAGATGATCCCATCAGCGCAACCTGCCCTGTGCCAGTGTGGCTCTGCAGGCCAACTGTCATCCATAAGGGATGCACAGGCTCCACTGTTCAAGAGCACAGGAATTGGCTTTCAATTCAGTCCAGTGTGTTTGTCAGTTTTTCATCATGACAAATTTCTGAGAGAAACAACTTTTTAAATTTTTATTTTATCAATTTTACATTTACTTACATTATTTGTGTAAACATTATCTCACACCTCCTGGTGAGAGAAACAACTTAAAGAAGATTTTGTTTGACTCATAGTTTCAGAGTTCTCAGCCCAAGGGTAGCTGGCTCCATTGCTTTGGGCCTGAAGTGATGCAAACCATCATGGCACAGAGGGTCTGATGGAGAAAAGCTGCCCACCTCATGGTGAACAGGAGACAGAGACAGACAGGAAGGGGCCCAGAGGCAGGTACACCTCTCCAGGGTATGCCCACAGTTACATCCTTCCTCCGACTAGGCCCTGCTTCCCAACAGTGCTGTCATATTATGACTCCATCAAGCATCTCTTGATTGGGTCCACTGCCTGGGGACCAATCCTTCAACACACGAGTCTTTAGGAGACACTTCGTATCCAAACCACGACAATGAACTACTAGAGAATCCCTCACTGAGAACAACTTGGAAACCTGCCTTTCACAAAGACGAGTTCCTGGCAGGAAGATCCATGGAAATCTGGTCCCCACCTGGGGATATTTGCTCACAAACTGCTCCTTCCACGGAAATGGTGATTCTGCCTGTGTAAAGCCCCTGACCTCCACTGACACCTCCTATGGGACAGAACCTGGCCTGTTTAGGGCTGATGGCTCTGTGAAAATAGGACTTCTCACACTGGCCTGCATCTTGGCTCTGCCTGGGGAACTGCTTATGTGCTGGGGTGGGGCCTGGACCTCAGTGCTTCCAGAAGCTCTCCAGTGATTCTCACATGCACCCCGGCTGGCAACCACAGACCAACAGCTCTGTGTCTCCTGCCTGTAAGGACACTGGGCATTGCAGAGTGACTCAAGCCCAGCTCCTCCAACATGCTCACCTTTTGCACAGCATGGTTTGTGAGGGTGCCTCACTGTAGCCTTCTTTCCAAGCAATCCCATTATATTCTCATTGAATTTCTCAGTTTTCAGGAAAGTAAAGGCAAAGACCCTTCCAAAAACGTGCCTCTCTTCTACAAGCCTTTCTGCCCTACACTATGCTCTCTACATCAAAAATTCAGAAAGAATCAGATGTGGTTCTTCCACTCGAAGTCACAGCATTGTAGGGAGGCAGACATACAAGCCACAGAACATGGTCCCAGCTGACAGCCCCTGCAGAAATGCCATGAATCGAGGTCTTTGGGGATGCAGAAGAGACCCACTCGCTTTCTTCTGACTTCAGGGGGAGTTTTTTGGGAAGGGATCCTGAAAGGTGAAAGGGGGTGTGCATCTCCACCAGCAGCAGAGCAGGACAGTGCCTGGCCTGCATCCCATACGTCTGGCAGTGGCAAACAGTTCCTTATGACTAAAGAGAATGTATGTGTGTGCACACTTGTGGGCACACACATGTTCCTCTGTGTGTGTGTGTGTTCATGAATGCACATATGCATGTCCGTGTGTGCGCAATGTGTGCATTTGTGTGTACATGTATGCACATGCATTTGTGTGCTTGTGTTTGTGTGTGAATATATGCACATGCAGTCAGGGCAGCTGCAAAATGAAGCTGAGAGGATCATGCTGCCGAAGGCCCCAAGGCCCTACAAAGCCATATCGGTTTTATTCTACATCCAATGGATGTTTTTAAGCAGGGAAGAGAAGCACAGGAAGATACAAAGACATCCTTGCAGTTAGTGTGGAGGAGGAGCTGCTGACAGGTGGGCTGCTAGGAGCTATTGCATAGAAGTGACAAGTGCCTGACCCAGGCAGGAGAAGTGGGGGCAGGAGGGGAAGAGGACAAGGACTTAGAGATGTATGAGGGACATGGCTACTGATCAGTGTTTTTTAGCACAAGCAAATCCCTTAGCTGGGAGCTGGGAGCATAGTACTCAGGAAAGTACTGTACTGCTCCCATTTTTTATGGCAGAGGAAGCTGAGGTTTGCAGAGCTTAGAATTTGCATATGTTCAAGCAGTATTAAAGGACAAGACCAGGAATGGGCCCACCTCTCTCTGACCCCAGCAAGGGCTTGGCCTTGACTCCATACCACTTGCTGTGGATCCCAGGACCCTGTGACCAAGCAGAAACAGAGGCCAGGGAGTCTAAATGATGGCAAGAAGTGGTGGAGGGGCAGGTGGACAATGCTTTAGAACCTCGGGGATTTTGTGGGGCACTCTAAGCAGTCAGAGACCTGGCTTGACACTCAGAGAGAAGCAATGGCCAGATAGAACTTTCTGACAATCAGAAAAACACAATGGCTGTTGATATCATGGGACGGTATTGCCTTTGTCTACTGGATCCTTGAGGCAGGTCAAACTCATGGGCAACCCATGCTTTTTGATGTGTTTTCAGTAGCAACTCTTGGCAAGTGAGATTTTATCACACAGTCAAGCCAAAGCAGGAAAATCTTGGTAAGGAGTGAGTCCTTTGGGAACGGGAGGGTGAAGGTTAGATTCTAGAAAATCTGTCAAGAACAGTATAGGAGTTAAAGCTGGCTTGCAGCCCAGGCTGGGTGTTAGAAACCCTTAGGAAGTTGTGTTTGGATGTGTACTCTCTAAAATAGTGATTCCCAAGTCTCAGCCCAGGGTTTCTGATCTGATTGGCCTGGGGTGGGGCTTGGCACAGACATTGTCCAGGGTGCTCCAGTAAGGCTAGCACAGGACAAGACTGAGATGCACTGACAGACAGATAGAAGATTTCTGTATCTGAGATAAGAGCACGGGTCACCATTCCAAGGTGCGGAGGACAGACTGTTGTCTGGAAGGCCTCAGGTTGTGCAAAAAGGAGAGTGTGATTTCTTTTAGGCCTTGGAGATAAAAGGAAATGACGAGCCATATTAAACTAAACTAGAGATTGCTGAAACTCCATTTTAAACAGTGCTATGTTCGGCTCTCTGTTTATATGTCTTTATGTATTATCCTAGGTTATTATCATGCTTTAGTTTGCAAAACCAAAAATGAGCAATCAGGGATTTGTTAACAACATGCACTGGTAATTAAAGAACAAGGCCTCAGAAAAGTCCTGATGGACCAGGGTCGAGAGTGCCAGCATGGCTGTTCTTGTGTTTCTGGGGACGGAACTGATCTGCTGAGCACACACATACATCCAGCCCTGGTGTCTCTGTCTACTGCCAGCAGCCCACAGAGACCCTGGTGGGGATTACCCAGGCTCCTTAGGTGATTCTGTGTATCTAAGTTGGTTGACTGACATCCCAGGCTACTCTGAACACTCCAAATTTCAGTTTTGCAATTCTACATGTGGGAGTCTTGGCCTCATAGCCACTTCCTCATTTGCTGACATCTTGGCTCTGCTGGGCCAGTCTAAATTAATAACTGCTTGGCTGCCTAGGCTTGGAACGAGAGAAGAACATCCCAGATTGGAAGACCAAGAAGTGACAAAGGTGACATTCTGAAATGTTAAGGAAGTCCCCCTGGAAGTGAAACCAAGTGCATGTCTGACATGTATTTCTTGGCCAAACTTGAGGTGCTCTCCCCAGACGGGGCTGATTGCATCACAGCCAGCATGGCAGAGTGTGGGCCTGCCTAGGAGACAAATGCTGAAGCTGTGCCTCTTTAACCCTTCCCTCCAGCCCACTCTCCTCACTCTTCCAGAAGTTGGCACCAGCTGTGAAGTCTTTAAAGCCAAACCTCAGTGACTGTCTGAAAGGACTCATCTCCGTATTGAATTTCTTCATTCATTGTCACTCATGTGACTACCTTCTTCACCTCCCCCAAGACAGTTGCCTGAAGAATGCAGTTCTTCCTAAAACCCCAGGGAATTCTACCCCCTCATTGTAGTTCCACTCCTTCCAGAAAGTCTTTGTGGCTGTCCATCCCAGCCTTCCCTGAATCTCCTGTTCACACCATTGCTTGGCAGGCTGCTATGTCAGAGTCAAGTGGAATAATGGCGACGTGCCCCATGTCTCAAGCCTCTTGGTGACCTCTGAGCAGCTGAGCAAGGGCCAAAGCATCCTGATCTTTCTTCTGTCTGATCACGACAGGCCTAGCCCACAGCAAGGCTAGTGTATAAGTAGGAGAGTCTCTCAGCTGTGTCTCTGCATCCACATACATTCTGGGATCCCCAAGCTGAGCAGGCTCCACTTGTCCTGCACAGGCCCATGAGTTATGGTCGAGGGTGGCAGTGTTACTTTGTTGTGCAAATTGTGCTGTCAGAGTCAGCCTGCCTGTGTCCAAGCCCAGTCATGCAGCTGAGGTCTTGAGTGACTTACCTGGCCCCTCCCAGCCTCAATGTCTTGACTGAGTATAAAATCGGAACAGTAATATTTCGTGACTCATAGACTTGTTTTGAGTACTAGGCTACGGCACAGAAAGCACTTTGTAATCAAGCCTGGAACAGGGCAGTGCTCGTGCCATGTTAGCTGTGGCCATTATCATTGTCAAGAACCAAAAGCACCCACAGGCAACTGTGGAAGAACCTTTGGAGTTCAGCACCCATGATGGTAATTCATGGGTGGCACTAATTTTGGAGGGAGGGTTGTGTGTCATATTCTGCTGGCCTGGCATGTGACTGACTTTTCAGGGCTCATAGGTGAAAACATAAACTCTTTACTCTTAAGGAAAGCTCTCTGATTAGTTAACTGACCTTAGTTCCTACTTCCTTTCAAGACTCCTGGGAAGGAAGCAGTGTCCCCTTCTCAGATGACAACTTTGAAGCCACCCAGAATGGCTGGTGCTAGGGACATCTCTTAGCCAGCTGCTATAACATTGGCATTGGATCACCTAAGTTTCTGTTTCCTGACCACAGTGGCCTTTGTATGTGATACAGCTGACAACATAATCGAGCAGAGGACACAGCCAAACACATGCGCGCAGAGGTCAGGGCATTCCAGGAACTTCATTTTGCTTGAGAAGCTTTGGACTGGGAGCTTGCAAGTAAATACCACAGGTCAAGCAATTCTTGATTAAAAACATACTATTGGGCAAC
Source organism: Castor canadensis (assembly GCF_047511655.1). NCBI lineage: Eukaryota > Metazoa > Chordata > Mammalia > Rodentia > Castoridae > Castor > Castor canadensis. The sequence goes on from NC_133392.1 coordinate 6,525,331, forward strand.
ATTTTGGTTGTGTAATTGTCTCGTTAACTTATTCATGTAATATTTATTGTTATCTGTTAGAAACAAAGTTGGACTTCTGCAATCCATGTGTCCTATGACACAGTTTGTGTCCCAGTTGTGTTCTTCTGCTGACACGGTGCTCACCACATGACTGTGGGGACCAGCAAGGACAGCAAGGACTGCCTCCTGTGGGTCAGAGCGTAGGTCAGATGCTCAGCCTTGGGGAGTTCTTTGTACTTTAGCTCACTGCATTGGAATGGTGTTTAGCTCTCAAATGCAGAGCTGTCATGACGTGGTTACTTGTTGGCCAGATGTTCTAGTGACTAATACAACCTGCTCACAGCTGGAGTTTGGCCTTGGCTGCTTAGCCATATTTTTCTCCCTGGCTACCTGGGGTCTCAGAAGATGAGAACTTTCTCCATTGCATGCCGCCCTGTACATCACAGGTATTGAAAGATTTACAGGCAATGAGGTGACCCCAGGTCCTTGGCCCTTCAGCTGTGACCTCAGCACCATCTCTCTATAAATGTGATGCATCTAGGACAGGGGACAGTTGGTGGCCGTGGGTAGTCCCTACATCTACCCTGACCACTCACCCTGCCCGCCCATCAAGGCTTATATAAGACAAACCCACACCTCAGCCACCGGAAGACTTGTGTTTTCCCCTGACCCAGGATTATGGGCTGTAGGTCGAAGTCATGACCACCTAAAGGTAGAGGACAGGAGGGGAATGAGAAGATGCAGTCTGAGCAGAGCGCCTGATGCTGTATGTCAGAAGCCCCTAGGGAGGGGTTTCATGTACCAGACCTTCCTGTGATGCCAGTGCTGCGCTAACTTCGGTCATAAAGCTTCTGAAGAAGGAACCTTTAGGCTTAGACCTGTATTATCCTGAAAGATATTGACTTGTTCATATAATTAAACTTTCCAGGTTGCCTGTAGTGTAACAGAATATGACAGTGTCAGCCAAGGCTGAGTCTTTTCACGAAAAGTTATACAGATTCGTTTTTAGTGCATCCTAGGCAGAAACTTTTGCTTCAAATAAACAAGTTATTGTCCTTGGCTGAAGTGTCTGAAAGATGCTAATTCACTCATCATTTTTCATACAGTGGATATTAGCTAGCAGCATTTAGCAGTAATGTCTACGTGCACATTCAAATCACCAGTGAATCACCTGAAGTATGTGTTTGCGTACAAATTCAGGCGGACAGTAAAAGGGCCAATGACTTTAATACCAAATTTATTGATCAACATTTGAGAGACCAGTTAACACATCACTGTGTCTGGTACTGCAAATATTTCTTCCATTCTAATGCCACAGGAACAAAGGCACACAGAAGATGTGGTTCTCACCTATGTCAGTGAACCTCAACAAAGTCTGTTGTGATTTTCATTTTAAGTTCTCACCAATGTGATCCCCCAAGGTTGCCTGCTTTCCTCAGTTTTACAGACCACTGAACATTCGGATAGTGTTGGTGGGTGTGGAAGTGTGGAATGACATTGACAAATGCTCTATAAGCCAAGACCCATTCACCAGCCTGCATGAATTTCTAGACTGGAGGAAGATGAAGCTTCTACCTCGCAAATCCCATGACAACGCACAGCTTATCAGGTAGGGCATTCTGTTTCCCCTCTACCTAAAGAAACAGTGCCCTGTGCATGCACTTTCCTCAGGTGCAGCTCCAAGGCACCCTGTTTTGTAGGAGCACACCAGCTCCTACAAGAAGTTCTCATCCCACATTATTGGGCAGTTGCCATCTTACCTGGAATGGGCAGATCCATTGGGCAATCCCTTTGAACACCTGGGAAACCTAAACATTTGCCTCTGGGCCAATTTTTATCAGAAAAATTGATATAAAGTTGTCCTGGGTAAACTTTCTTTTGAAAGGCATGCTTCCTTATATTATTAATGAAAAAATGTATGTTTGTATAAGATCTAAAGGTAAGACATTGGGTGAATATTGTTAGACACCTAGAGCAAAACAACTTCACTCCTCCTCTGTTCAAGCTCTTGCTCTCTGGTTTTCTAGATCAAAGAGTGCCAGTAGCATGGCATACTGACCTTGTGGTCCTTCTTTAATCAGTATGTACTGAGCACCTGTTGGGACCCAGAGAGCATTGTAGAGGATTTGAACATAGCAGTGACCAGCACTAAACTCCCTGCTGTTGGGAGTCTCTAGTCTGTTGAGAGAAGACAAAAGGAAACGAGAAAAAAATTTCAGCATGAAAAGGGTCATGAAGATATGAAATGAAGGAAAGCATGGCTATCACATAACATATGGTGAGATATTTCAGGCACCATTATAATTAAAAGAAAAGAGTGTTCTTATACAATAGTCTGAACTGGATCAAAGTAGATGTTTCCAGAAGTGGCACATGTTTATGTAAAGCTTTAAGTAGTTTGTGCTGTGATTCTTTTGTTCTCATGTAGCTTAGGTCATCTTTGGGACGGAGGATGCTTTTCTTTGGCAAGTCAGGTCCAGTTTACTGAACAATGTATGGGAAGTGAAAGACTAGTCCTGCCCCACCCTCACCTTAGGAAATGCCTACGCCCACATCGAGGCTGGTGACAGTCCCTCGTCATTTACTTTGGCCATTTTCACAAGGGTTTCCCCCCTTGGATGTTGTGGTTGACTCATATTTTATGCATTAATTAGTTCTGTACTATTAAAAGTACATTTCATGTGCTTTGAGTCAGAATGTTTTGTTTTGATTTCCCCCTCAATGGAATCTGCCCAACTTGAACATCTGGAAAGAAATTAGCATCTTATTCAACCTCATTATTTGCATTGTTACATGTATCATTGTATCTGATCATGTGGTCTATATAGATGTAAACATAAAGACTGAAATGCCTACTGCTGTAAATACAAGTATACAGTTGACCCTCCGTATCTGAGGGTCCACATCTGTGAATGTAACCAAACTCAGACCAAAAGTCCTCAAGGAAAAAAATGCATCTTTTTGGACACGCACAAACTTTTATCCTTGTCATTATTCCCTAAACAATAAGGAAGCTATTTACAGCGTTTATGTTGTATTAGGCATTATAAGTAATCTAGAGGTTATTTAAATTATATGAGAGGAGATACTTAGGTTCTTTGCACATACTGTACCATTTTGTATGACAGACATGCGTGTCCATGGACTTAGATGTCCTGGAACCAATCCCCATGAATACCAAGGGAGGACTGTACTGGGATAGATGGATAGATGGACAGACAGATAGTCAGACAGCTTTATATACACTTGTCAGCTTTGTCCAATCAGCCACAGCTAAAATATCTAACTTTTCAATCTATGCATTATCTGTATATGTGTGTGATCAAGATAGCATAAATAGGTCATTTGAAATCTTAACAAATTCCATGTTAAATTTTTAATGGATGAGTTTGGGATTAACAGTCCCCCGGTGCTATTAGATTCATGATCAGAGCAAGATTCCAGAGAGGAGGAAGCCTACAGCAAAGCCCCCTTGCAGAAGCTTCCTCCCTGGGTGCTGAGGCTTTATGGGTGCTTATTCTTATTCTCCACTGGCTCCAGGGGAGCATTCGCCCTTCTGCTGATTTCTGTAAGCCACAATGAAGGAGTTTGGGTCTCTGGAAGAACTGTAATGAGTTACAAAGGAAAGCAAAGTCAGCGACAGCAAAAACTCTCCTAAGCCATCTAATGCGTTTTCTTTAGTGAACAGTGATTCTCCATGACTGAGCTCAGCCTTTCCATCAGCAGGCATTGTTTCAAAGGAACAGTTCTCTACAGTGGTTCAGGAACCAGGCAGGCTGTGACTCACAAATACAAAGTAATGACTGGTTGCTCTCTGAGTCTAGACAACAAAATGCTGCAAGAATTATGGAACCATGATGCAACTGGAAAAATAGAGCATAAAGGTGGGGGGAGGGGCAGGAGGGAGAAGCCCCATGTAAACATAGCCTCATGTGGCTGTCTTCATTTTTGCACATTCTGTTTCAGGGTGTCTGACAGAACGTGAAATGTTAGGAGATGCATCCATTCTACATTAGACTAAAGAAGGTCCTTCCTTTTGTTTCCTAGTGGGGTGTATTTCCAAGGGACCACCATTGGCATGGCGCCAATCATGAGTATGTGCACCGCAGAGCAGTCTGGAGGCGTTGTCATGGTAAGCCAAGGATGCCAAGGAGCTGGCTCCCCCAGTTAATGGTTCCCCAGGACATTCCAACTCTTGGTAGACTTTGTGAAGTTAGATCCTACTCTTTCATGCTTTCTAAATTTATTTCTGGTCTTATTCTAGCCACGTTTGTGATCTTACATACCGCACAACATTTTAGGGACTGTTAGAAAACCCAGACTGCACACAGAAAAAGTGGGCATGTCGAAACAGCTCAGTGGAGTTGAATCTGCCCCTTTTATGGAAAAACATTTCAACTGGGACTTTTGGTCAGAGCATCAAAAGTCAGGAATTCTTCCTAGCATTGGGCATGGGGGTTTGTCCTCAGCGCTCAGCTTTTTGGATGGACTGTGGTCTTACCAAATATTTCCATTTAAATGATTTTCTGATGGTTCTGCCTCTAAGGCCCAACAGCCAAAAGTTTGAGGTTTTTCACTCTGTACCACTGCGAGTGCTTTGCACACCTTCTGGCCAGTGTACAGTTTGTCTTTATAATAACCTTATGCTTGGAAGGCAGAGGCAAAGTTTATTGCTTTACAGGGTAACTTTGTCACATATGGGCTTATCATGTTTGTAAAAGGAAATAAAACAGGAAAAATATTTCGACTTCCTATGACTTTGAGAGGGAGAGTCCTGGGAAGCTGCCCAACAGAGGGCTCCTGCTGTAAACCTCTCTGACAGTTCACACTCTGATGTCCCAACACTGAAACTCTTGTGCCTGCCATGTACCAACCCGCAGGCAGGAAGTATCCCCAGAGCCTGTTCCTCCGTCTCTATTAAATAAACACAGACTTGCCCTCCAAGAAGCAATGAGTTCCTCCACATTTTTCAGACAGAACATTTGTGAATATTCGATGTAGTTACGGGTGGAAGGAGTTATGTTCTGCTGACTATTATTTTCATTCCACATACCACCTAATCTAATCTTCTTAGTGACTATACGTAAACATTTTCCCCTCATCTGGGTGCAGTGGTTGATAATTGATGTAAGCATGCCCTACTTGGGTAGGCTTTTTGGAGAGACTGCACCCACTCACTGAACTGCTGGCTTAAATGGACTGCTGTCTAGTTTTCTTTGAACACAGAAGCCCTGTGGGTGATCTCCATGGTAGAAGTCAAAAAGTTTGGTTTTCATTGGTGCCAGGTTAATTTCAAGTCACATCACAACTTTATTTTTACAGAGTATACTGTAAAGTTTTAAGAGGGGATAATTTTCAGTTTCATGGTTTCATGGTTAGTTGCTACTGACTTTGCCACTTAAAACTGGCATAAATATGTTTTGAGAGCTGAAAGTGAATTCAACCTTGGCAATTCGGGTCTTGCCACTGTGTGGTGCTGAAAGATCCTAGGACCCATGTGACAGTGTTAAGAGGCTTTCTTCAGCTCATGTCCCTTGTTTTGTTTCCACAGAAGCATTTTAACAAGAGTCCTTCTTTAAAAACATATAGGGAAATCTGTTTTTTTTTTAAATATGTAAAAATAAATGTAAATGTGAAAAATATATGCAAATTGTGCATATACCATGAGATTCAAGTCAAGACCAAAGCTAATTATCAAGAAGTAGGTTTTTACCAATTTAAGAGCAGTTAATATCACCTTGAGACACAATCCTAGATTACTCCACATGTAAGACAAACATCAAACAGGATGAAAATGCCACACAGCACCTTTCATGTTTATAAAATTCATGAGACCAGCAAAATCAATATCTTGACCAGATAAAAATTTCTATACTAACTTTGTCCTATTGTGTCTCTAAAGTCAAATTTATGGGAGTTACCTTGTTCAAGGACTCTCAAATCTCAGAGGAAGGAAGTATAATCTTCATAAAATGCAAAATATGACTTCAATGACCATTTCTCCATCTTTCTGAGATAGAGCAAATCATTAATTTTAGTAACTTAAAACTATGCCTTTGTGTCTAATTGCCCTAAAAATAAAACATCTTAATTTGGGAGTAATGCCATGAGTAAAGAGATTGGTGTTTTCTTTCCACATTACAAATGTAAACTGTTTATCAGAGTCTTGTAAGAGACATTCTTACAATCACTTATACATGAAAGAAGGTAAAATAACTTGGCAATTAAAAACAAAACTGTGATTTTTCACTGATGCAAAAGAGGCAGCAGCAGAGTGGTCTTTAAGGGTGAATTCCTTGAATTTTATGCCAACACATGCTGAATTCAACCCTCTACACTCTTAGACTGGCTACATTCTCTCCACCAATGTGTGTTTTTCTTAAAAATTGATTTCCTGAAACATATTTGTAAAGCTTCCTACAGCAGGAAACTGTACAATCTAAACAAAGTCATTAATTAGGAATTTCATCTATCCTAAGACAAACTTGCTTCCTTGCATGCCTTTCTTTCCTTAGACTAAGAGGTAGTGAGAGAGACAGCTACAGTTGTAAATACCACCAACAAATATGTAAGATTGTACACAAACATGTTTTATCCAGAGGCCTCATAGAGACTGGCTATATCAGGAGTGATATTTCTCTAAAATACAGTATAACACAGTTTCCTTGGTCCAGGCATCATCCCATGATGCACAGGTCTTTTCCAAAACTCTACTCATGGGCACAATTTCTGTAAATCACATTCACTAATAACTAACTTTAGATTAAGTTAAATAATTATACTTTCATTTAATTCCTAGTATCTTTTAAGCCAAGCAAGTTCTGTTAAGCTGGGAGTGCCATATATTGCTTGCTGAATGGAGAGATGGCCTTCCACAACCAAGCAAAAACCTGTGTGAACCCCAGCAGCACAGAGAGCCAGACACCTCCATGCATTTCCAAGGTCAACCTGACCACACAAAGGGCCAGCAAAAGTGAGACATAATTGGATTATAACCTTAAGTCAATAAGTCTTTCAATAGATTACTCCACATGGTCAGCTGTTACTATGAATTATTGCAAACTTTCTCAAGATCCATCACTACCCAGTGGGCAGGAAGAGGTGGAGTGAATCACACCTGCTCAAGTCTCATTTAGAACACCACAAGACGTGCTTCCTCCAGCCTTCTTCATATCAGCAGCCTCTTAATCAGGGTTAAAATGGGACTTCCATTTCCCAGGAAGTGATGAGCATTTTCTGCTTCATTCAAATGGAATGATGTTTTGTGAAAAATTGAGGATGTGGGGTGGAGATCATGCTGTACTTATCTTATAGAAAGACACAAAGAATCCTACCTGTGTATGTGAGAAAAGAACCCAAACTAGCTTAATGAAATAGATCAAATAATTTGTTTAAGTTCAAATCCTTTATGGGGAATTCAACTAAGTCAAGTGTTAATGATGAGTAAATGTTGGAGGTAGGGAGAGAACAGGGGAAAAAAAAAAAAAAAGACCAAGCAGATGTGAACTTTATGTCTGTGCTCTTGTGTTTTCTTCAAGGACCATTCAGACAGTCCCCTTGGTGCGGCTGTGACCCTGGCACATGAACTGGGCCACAACTTTGGTATGAACCATGACACACTGGAGAGGGGCTGTAGCTGCAAGATGGCTGCCGATAAAGGAGGCTGCATAATGAACCCTTCCACTGGGCAAGTACAGAGTTTCCCCTGGCTTTGACAGTTGCGCACAGCTTGGAGTGTGTACTGAGAAACAGCAGAGGAAAAGAAAAATGTCCCACTGGTTTTCTGGTCAGACTATCTTCAGAGGCATCCAAAGAGAAATTGCTTCCCAAGAAAAAATCAAGAATGAACTGTGTTGCTCTGGAGAGTCACAGGCAGCCAACTTGCAATACCACATATCATGAGGGCTGGCCTCTTCCCGGGGAAGTGGTGGTGATGGTTGCTGTTATTGCTTAGAAATTGCAAAATAGCCCATAGGGTTCTTTTTTTGTTGTTATCTCAGTTTTTTTTTTCTTTTATTATTCATATGTGCATACAAGGCTTGGTTCATTTCTCCCCCCTGCCCCCTCCCTTACCACCCACTCCACCCCCTTCCGCTCCCCCCCCCCAATACCCAGCAGAAACTATTTTGCCCTTATTTCTAATTTTGTTGTAGAGAGAGTATCAGCAATAATAGGAAGGAACAAGGGGTTTTGCTGGTTGAGATAAGGATAGCTATACAGGGCATTGACTCACATTGATTTCCTGTGCGTGGGTGTTACCTTCTAGGTTAATTCTTTTTGATCTAACCTTTTCTCTAGTACCTGTTCCCCGTTTCCTATTGGCCTCAGTTGCTTTAAGGTATCTGCTTTAGTTTCTCTGCGTTAAGGGCAACAAATGCTAGCTAGTTTCTTAGGTGTCTTACCTATCCTCACCCCTCCCTTGTGTGCTCTCGCTTTCATCATGTGCTCAAAGTCTAATCCCCTTGTTGTGTTTGCCCTTGATCTAATGTCCACATATGAGGGAGAACATACGATTTTTGGTTTTTTGAGCCAGGCTAACCTCACTCAGAATGATGTTCTCCAATTCCATCCATTTACCAGCGAATGATAACATTTCGTTCTTCTTCATGGCTGCATAAAATTCCATTGTGTATAGATACCACATTTTCTTAATCCGTTCGTCAGTGGTGGGGCATCTTGGCTGTTTCCATAACTTGGCTATTGTGAATAGTGCCACAATAAACATGGATGTGCAGGGGTGCCTCTGGAGTAACAGTCTTTTGGGTATATCCCCAAGAGTGGTATTGCTGGATCAAATGGTAGATCGATGTCCAGCTTTTTAAGTAGCCTCCAAATTTTTTTCCAGAGTGGTTGTACTAGTCTACATTCCCACCAACAGTGTAAAAAACTTATCTTTGACAAAGGAGCTAAAAATATACGATGGAGAAATAGCAGCCTCTTCAACAAAAACTGCTGGGAAAACTGGTTAGCAGTCTGCAAAAAACTGAAACTAGATCCATGTATATCACCCTATACCAAGATTAACTCAAAATGGATCAAGGATCTTAATATCAGACCCCAAACTCTTAAGTTGATACAAGAAAGAGTAGGAAATACTCTGGAGTTAGTAGGTATAGGTAAGAACTTTCTCAACGAAACCCCAGCAGCACAGCAACTAAGAGATAGCATAGATAAATGGGACCTCATAAAACTAAAAAGCTTCTGTTCATCAAAAGAAATGGTCTCTAAACTGAAGAGAACACCCACAGAGTGGGAGAAAATATTTGCCAACTATACATCAGACAAAGGACTGATAACCAGAATATACAGGGAGCTTAAAAAACTAAATTCTCCCAAAACTAATGAACCAATAAAGAAATGGGCAAGTGAACTAAACAGAACTTTCTCAAAAGAAGAAATTCAAATGGCCAGAAAACACATGAAAAAATGCTCACCATCTCTAGCAATAAAGGAAATGCAAATTAAAACCACACTAAGATTCCACCTCACCCCTGTTAGAATAGCCATCATCAGCAACACCACCAACAACAGGTGTTGGTGAGGATGTGGGGAAAAAGGAACCCATAGGGTTCTAATTGGAGCAGGTCCCGCTTCCAGCAGCCAGAGGAGCCAGCCCACTGAGGGCCCTGCAAACTCATCAGGAAGAGCTGGAACGGGTCATTAGTCCTAGCAGGTGCTGGATAGGAGGTGTTTCTTCCCTCGTGGTTGGCTCTAGGGCAACCATGTTTGGGTGTGGGAGGACTTGTAATGTCCCTGCCTGACACCGCATCACCTCACCAGACCTTGGGGATTTAAATGAAATGGTTTTTCTGCTTTGGTAAATTAGGTCGATCCTCCTTATTCAATGCCTTCTGAAACTCTAGACTTGGTTCAATTAGAAAAAAAGAAGACAACTCCATTATTGGAGCCCTTGAACAAGGTGAAAACAGATTCAACTTGGGTGATTAGAGATTCTGACCCCTCTAAGGGCCTGTCCCTAGCAGGAATGTCGGGCTGATGTAGGAAGGTCCTCATTAGTCAGGGCAAACACACACTGGATGCAACACTGACTTCTTACGTTAAACCTTGAGACCTTGTAGACACATACCTTCATGGAACTTTCCAGCCAAGCCTGCTCTCTGGGTTTGCTAAAAGGTTTGGGACTGAATGGCCCAAAGACTGGACTCTACTCAGCCTTGCTGACAAGGGGCCAGAATGGTGTGAGGAGGACACCTGCCAAAGGGACTTAGAAGTCCCAGAAGAGGGAGGAATTGTTAAAGAATGTGGTTATGCTTTTGCAAGCAGTAGCCTGAGGGCCCCCTGCCAAGTAGTTTATAGGGTGTTAAGTTGCTCCTGCCACAAAGACCGAGCCCCACCTCAGGGCATTGTCACCTTCTGTGAGCTGTCAATGAGATGTCCTCTCACTGCAAGTTACTCTTCCTCACATCCATCCCCACCGCAAGCACCAAGCCTTTGGGGCCCTCTTTTCAACTCATGATTCTGTCTTAAGCATAATCAAAGGGGTCACCAAGACCTTGCTAAGGATGTCTCTCTCTGAGTCTGTGATGACAGAAACCAAGAACCTGCACTCTAAGTGAAAATACCTTAGAGCAATGCCAGCAGAAAGTGAAACAGTGCAAAGCTCTAGACTCTAACAAGTGGAGCTCTCCACAAGAGAGGCAGGCCACCCTGAAATGGAATGTGCTCTTTGTCATTCCAGGGATCTGAGCAGAGGCAGAATAATGGTTGGACCTTTAGGGCAAGGAGTTTGTTCTTGGGATGTGAGGTTGGCCTGGGATCTGCAGGTGTCTTCTGTCTCCATCATTTCGTGGGCTCAGATAGAGTCAACCTCCCCGGGGTAGTGCTCTATGTGTGCCTCTCAGAGGTTGGTGGAGTCTGCCTGCACCTGGTGGTCTTTGTGTTGTCTTGTTTTTATGAACTCACAGTAGCCACAGCAAAGGCACTCTGCTTCGTTCACCTGATTATCAAGTTGGTACTAGCGCATTCACTCATATGCCCCCAAAATGGCTCCCAGTGACCAAGAAGACCATGTTAGTCAATATTGCTACTGCTTTTAAATTTTTGATAAAGAATTTATTTTAAAAGAAAAAATAGAGGGGAGGAAAATCTAGATTGGGAACACCAGATTGGATTAAAGAAACATGGTTGTCCCAATTCTGACCCCATAACTTTTATAATACAGGCAAATGAACAACCCCTGTAGACCTGATGTTTTGTCAGTAAAATGCATGAGCCTATCCATTCATCTGCCCTGCCCACCTCCCATTCATCCACCCACCCACTTACCTGCTCATATATTAAACAAATATTTTTGCCCTTGTACTCATTGTTGTTAGGAATGCACAGGTGAAAAAACCCTACAGTCCTAAAGATTCCAGAATTCGCAGGCATGCTCTCTGGAGCTCTAGGAGTTCTGGGTAGAGCCCGTCAACCTGGCAAGTGCTGAACAGTGTGAGCCAAATTACTCTGGAGGTATTTGGACACCTCAGGTAGAAATGGTATTGTTAAGAGCTCAGCAAAACATTTCAAACTCTCCCTACCTCATCTACCCTGCCTGCCACGACTTTCCAGGGCTCTGCTAAATAGCCCTTATTTGATTTATACCTTATTAGCAATTTCTAAGTTTTCTCTTTTGCTTAGCTTGTGCTTTTGCATAAATCTTTTTTCTATTTGTTCTCATTTATGATCCCACATTCCTGTCCAGAGAGTGGTGTTTTTAATTTTCTCAGATGGAAAGCAACTTCCTAAGCAAGTGAGTGAATTAATCACAAAAGTCCACAGTGAGGGGGGCCACAGTGCAGTCAGCCCCCATCATCCATCACTCATGGTGGAATTTCCCAGGCTGCTTCAGCATTATCTCAAAGCAGTGGTTCTCTTGCCTCATGGTGTCCCCGAGAGAGTGGGAAAATGGATTAATGAGATTGTGTGTCTTTGTAAAGTGTAAATCATTCCACAAATGCAAAAGGGTATTATTATTGTTTAGTTCACAGGGACATCAGAGATGAAGGTATTAAAAAATTAAAGATCATTTTCAGAATTCCTACTCACAGTTGCAGGAAGGACTCCGGGTGCCATTTAAGTGTTACTGGGCAACGTGTCCAGTTTCTGTGTGGATGGCTGGTTTTAAGCTGGCCCGTGTCTAAACACTATCCTTCCTTCTGACTCCTTTTCCCCCACCACTACTGCTTTGGCTATGGGTAGCAGGTGTTTAAAATGTTGGTTAATTGAATTCTTAGCCCCAGAGGTGACTCAGAAAGAGATGAATTAGTAACTGCTTTGATACTAAGGCTCAGAATAAAAAAGAAGTGAGTATTATGAATGCTTTAAAGGGGGAAAGTGTATCCCCTAACATACCTGCTTTCCCCTTTATCTCAGCATGCCAGAAGCCTAACTCTGAAAACATTAACCGACTGCCACCACTGACAGATGGGACCCAAAGGCCTGCGAATGCTAGCATGGAGTGGAGTCCTGTGTGAATGTGGTGTCACGACTTCTGTTGCATACCGCAGGAGTGGTCGGAGGGAGTTTCCTTATGGCTTGTCTCATTAATTACTGAGCGCCTTCGAGTGTGTGTGTTTTATGTCTTTGGATAGTGACCATTTAAGACCTGTCTTGGACATTACTCTTTGGCAAATGCAGTATCTGAGGATTGGTGTCGGAGTCAAACTCAGTGGAGTCTATCCATTAAGGAGCTTCTCAAAGACCTGGATCTTACGGGGCTGACAGCTGAGTATGCTGTATTTAACATGAATGATGTGAGCACTCTTAGCAAAGAGTCGTTAGCATAACAGTAAATGCCACTTCCCAGAGTGGAAAAAGGCAAAATTTGTATTCAAAATTAGTATCAGATTCCTCTGTGTTTTTGCAGAATTTTTTCTGTTAAGAGTTGGGGTTTTAGGGCCATCTCTGGGGAACACGGGGGAATTTGTGCACATGTTAACTGAGCTCCTACCACATATGATGCATACCTTGGGATTCAACCATGAATAGGGCAGATACACATCTCACCCTTGGAACTTGTATCATAGTGAGGAAAACCAACAAGAAAAAGAACAAACGGGGGTGGGGAGGGGGGAGGCAGCACAAACAGTGTATACATATGTAAGTAAATGTAAAACAATAAAAGAAAAGAACAAATAAAATTGCAAATTAAAAGGAGTGTGATGAAGAATGCAAAGAGGATGAAAAGGAGTGAAAAGCAGAGGGTAGGAGAGGACCAAAAAGAAGAGAGGGAGAGAGAACCAACAAAGAGAAGAAGGGGCAAGCCCAGCAGAAGGACGTGTGTGCAAGGGCTCTGAGGGGGCAGCCTTGCTGCCAGGAGGCCAGGGGCTTGGGAGTCGGTGAGAAAGTGACGTTGGATACTGTAGGATGGAAATGACAGGAGCCAAGTCAGACCAAGACCTGCCTGCCATCCTAGAAACATGGGTTCCTCTCTCCAGAGCAACAGGAAACAATGCCAGTGTTCAGATAAAGCAGTAATGTGTTATTTCTCGTAAGAGTCCTTCGTTTATAAGAGGGTCCATGTAACATTTAAGCAACTGTAGCTTTCCAAACTAAAAGACTTCCTGGAAAAAAAAAAAAAAGAGGACTAGCATATAAATTCTAGTTTTCTTTTAGTGTAATTAATAGGTATTTGGAAACTGGAAAGGAAGGGTCCGGCATTAGCGCGCCAGGTGGTGGGGCTTACCACACTTCACATGCCCAGCTCTCCGATATTCCTCTCTTGATGTAAAGGAGTCTCTTCTGTTCCTGATTTCCACTCCCCTTCCTACAGTGGGCATCCTTTAAGGACTCAAAGAGCCATAAAAGACACCGGCACATTCCTGTGTGTGGGCAGCTGAAAGGAATCGCCACCACCGTCTTCAGACCAAGGGGTTTGGACCTGTCTTGGTCATGTTCATGGGCAAATGGCTCCTAAGCAAAATATATGTCCCCAGTTGCCAACCAGGGGTGGAAAGCAGCACGTTGAACACCAAGGACAATGTAGACTGGGAAACTAAGCACATGAGGTTACTTACTCCTTGTTCTCCAGGATTACAAAAAAATCACAGAACGCAGAGGTCAGAGCCTCAGGAATAACCTCCACACCTATAAAGTGACCTGCTTATGAAGAAGAATGTCATTTACTTCCCAGCAGTTTGTATAATCGGCTCGTTCAATCACTTCAGTTTAGTTCAGGGTGTGCTCACAGCATACCCTCTTGCTACTCAGGTGACTGAACATGGAGAATATCTAGATGAACCACTGGATCTGCATGGCCTCCACCCAAATTCAATCTCCTCAAATGAAAAGGCCAAGATATCAGCCTCAGACTCAGGACAAGCCCATGATGGAACCATGTTGATAGAGAAATGGCCACAAGTCAGAGCAAACTCATTCATCCACCCAGCAAGCACTTACTCTGTACTTCCTATGAGCCAGATCCTAGGGAGCAGGGCAGGGGCGTAGAGGCCAAAGGCAGGGTCCTGGACTTCCCAAGACCAGCATTGCGATGGAGAGACAGGCAGGTGAACTGGAAATGGCAGCCTGGGAGGTGCAGGATTCCAACAGCAGGTGCTTTGGGTGAGGGGGTCTCAACCAAAGGCATCTAGTCTACTCTGTCTACACAGGCTTGGGCGTTACAACTTGCCTGTGAATATTTAAGTGTGTGCATGTGTGCCTCTAAAAGATCAGAAGAAATTTTCAAACATGACCATGATACCATTTCACATCATTTAAAAAATGACCAGTAAAATTCCTTGTGACCAGGGAGCCAAGGGTAGAAGGGGATGGTAGGCAGAGAAGACATCCAGGGTGGAGCCCACCTGAATTAATCTCTGGAGAATTGAACAGAGGAGACCCAACTCAAACTATGCTAACATCAATGTCTTTTAGGGAAGGCCTCTGCCTACTGATGTGTTTCGAGGAAGTCAAACAAAGAGCAGTTGTTGAAAACTTCCTAGAGCTTCGCCTGTAGTAGGACTTAGTTAAAAATGCAGGGTAGTTGGAAAGTCATACTCAATAGAACTCACTGTCTTGAAAATCAGTCCACCCCCTTTTGAACTTTGAGGAGCCGTTTGAGCTCATGAAACACCCTGATTTACCAAGATGGGATAGGGGGGAGTTATTTCTCTCTTATCAGCTCCTCATTTGAGGGTGATTTTTTTTTTCCCTCAATGAAAAGTTTAATAAAATCTCATTTCTTCTCTCAAAGTGTTAGGGGAAAACTGGAAATCTTTATCCAAATAGAAGAAGAAAGGAGGAGGTCCTGCAAAATGAGGACTCCAGTAAGATGAAAACAGCACTGGCCGGAATCAATTTAATTACCCAGCTAGAGTCATTTAGTCAGCTGCAATGCCAGCATTGTCGGGGAAAAGGAACCAAGAGGAAGGATTCTGGAAAACAGCTCGAGAAGGGCACATCCATTTAGAGCAAGTTCTTGTTTCCACTCCGTGTAATTAGATACTGCTCACTAGAAAATAAAAGAATTTGCCTGCAATTAATACAGAGTTTGAATACTAAACGCCACTGCCCCAGGGCCTGGCAGAATTGTCCTTCTCTTTCAAGCTGGATGCAAAACAGAGGTCAAGCAAGGGAGGCCAGCTCTGCATGGGTATTGCTCCTTGAATGTCCAGTCCAGGGGAAATAAACACAAGCAAACTTGCTGTCCATCCTAGATGATTACACTTGTGCTGTTCTAGTGAGATGGGCATGATTGGGCTCATTTTAAAGGTAAGGGAACTGGACCTCAGAGAGTTCAACAGGCGGCCTACCTTTTCAAACTTACCCAAGTGGAAGCCCCAGGACCTCTCGCTGAGTCACTTCCTAGTGTGTTCACTACATGGAAGTGGCCGTGGCCATATTTGGGCTTCCTATGAGGACAGAGGCCTTCTCAGGACAAAGCACAGTCTCTGGGAGGCAGAAGGCAGCCCCATTTTTAAGTCATTTAGTTCTGCAGACCTCCTTCAAATTGGGTCACAAAAACAGACAGCAATTTCCAGGCTCACTAACCCGGCATTCTAGTTGTGGTAGAATGTGTGCAAAAGCATTACAGCTGAAATTCTCCATGTCCTTCCATGTCCCCCCATGCACATACCCCATGGCTTCCTTCTATCCCCAAGAAGTGGCATGAGGCTGCAGTGTGAAGTCAAAGGTAATTTCTGGGCCTCTCTGCAACCACAGTGTCCAGAAAGACTTGTGTTTAGGTTCTAGAAGGTCAGGGACTGGTGCTCTCTTCACTGAGAATCCTCAGCCCCTAGAACAGTGCCTGGCACTGGCATGCAGTAGCACTCAGTAGGTACTTCATGATTGAAGGATGTGTGGACGGGTGGGTGAGTGGGTGAGTAGAGGGATGGATCAATGGATGGGTGAGTGGATCAACAGATGAAAAGACAGACAGTAATTACAAGACAATCAGATGCATGCACAGTGAGGCTTTCTCTTCATATTGTATGTAATGGCTGAACCTCTGGGGAGAAGACTTTTATAGTAGATCTAGCATTTTCTTTGTATACTACTCATCATTGTACCCATGGGTTTATAGTAGCTTACAAGAATAGACACAATGCAATCAATAGAAAAAAATCACAAGCAAAAAATAAGGGCTGAGAAACCCAGATGACTAGAAGGCTGAGTCTATTACTTTTCAGTACATGCTCCATGGAGAGTGGGGTGATGGGAGCAATTTGGTTTCCAAGGGTGGATCCTTTCAGCAGGGACTTTTCCTGAAGGCCTTTGCTAGATTTATCCCAAGCAGGCTGGAAGCAGTTCAAAAATATAAAATCTAATCGGGAGGTGGAGGTAGGGGAATCACCAACCCAGACAAAGACCCTATCCCAAAAACAAGCTAGGTGTGAATGCACACACCTGTGGTCCCAACTACACAGTAGGTAGAAGTAGGAGGATCAAGGTCTAAGGCCAGAGCAAAAGCATGAGACCCTATCTTAAAAATAAACTAAAAAGCAAAAGGACTGAGGTATAGCTCAAGTGGTAGAGCGCCCTGAGTTCAATTCCCAGTACCAAGATATGTAATTGAACAGTTGTAAGAATTAATAACATCCCCAACACTCCAGTAGACCTCTCTGCACTTTACAAAAAAACTTTGACAATCACATATTGTCACAGCCCTGAAGAGAAAAAAAAATAGATGAAACCACCTCCATCTTACAGCTGAGAAAGCTGAGGTTCAGGAAGGCCAGTGGGCCCAGTTGGTCAGGGCTGGATTTTGGATGCCAGCCCACAGCCCCTGGCTCCTGACCCAGTCTTTAGCCCCTCACCAGGTGCATGTGACCTAAGGAGCCTCTCAGCCCTGGGATGAGGGGCAACCCCTCACCCCTCCTGCATTCTCTGTGGTCCTGGTGACGAGCCCATCATAAGCTGCTCACTTAGGCCAGGACAGGGCATGTGAGGACTTCAGCCCTGGTTGGAAGTCCATGCCCACCTTCTCCATCACATTGGGTGGCAAGTCTCTTCCCTGTTACATCCTTGCAGAGTCAGCAGAATCAGCTGGCATTGCCTGTCTGCTGGGGCAAGAGGAAAGGGTACAGTTATCATTAACCATGGGATCTGCCTACATCTGTCGGAGCCCAGTCCCAGGTGAGTCACACAGATGGCAGCCGCTCCTTTCAACAAATGTGAGCAGTGCATCTGATGCATTGCTTCTAACCAACCAAGGTCCCATCAGCGGGAACACTGTGTCCCCGGCCTCAAGTTCTCGGACTTGCTGGAGGAAACTGTATCATCATTGTACAGACATGAAAAGCCCAGAGCAGTAACATCCAGAAGCCTCCTGTACATGTCGCAACCGAGTAGAGGTCAGTTGGTGTCCTTATTAAAAATTCTAGGAAATTATATTTGCACTTTATTTGGTTTCCAGGGAGGAGGAGCAGAGGTGAAAGTTCACATGTTAAGATCGTGGATTATAAAGTGCTGCAGATGGCGCCATTCTGGGTCCCAGGTGTTTGCTATTAACAATTGAAATGGCCTACTGAGGATGTTTGTGATTGCTCACTCCTGGCCTGGTAGCTTCCTTAGCATTCCAGGGCTCATCTGGTAGGCCCATTCTGATACAATCACCCTCCACTTCTGGAGGGAGGTGAGGATGTATCGTCCCATTGGCTTCTCCTGCACGGCAAAGTCCATTCCATCAATGAAGTCACAGTTCTCCGTGCTGGGCCCAGTGCACCCTCTAGTGGCAGGGTGGGTGGACTCAGGTCTGCATACCTCCCCCATCAGGAGGTTGTGCTGCTACTTAGATGGTTTCTCTTTTCCTGCCAGCAACTCATTAGGTCCTGGATAGCTCGCAGCCTCAGATGTGTGCAAGCTGACCCATGCTTGACCTGAGTTGGATAAATCCCAAGACCTGGGATTACACCAATGACCCTTACACCAATGGTGAGGTGTACTTGGAATGGAAGTAGGACCTCAGGATTTACTTTTATTTGCAGCTGGCTCTAGGGAGCACTGAGGAAGTCAGGCAGCTGCCTACCTCTGGCACTGATAACTCGAGGCCAGGTGGTTGAATGAGAGGAGCATAGACCTTCTGGTCAGAGATCTGTGCTTTTAGTCTCAACTTTGGAAACCCAGGACCCTGGTAAGACACCTCACCTGTCTGAGCACCACTTTCTCAATCATAGAACAGGAGTGATGTAATTTGATTCACAGGGCGTCAATGAGAGGGAATAACCTCTGAGCTCTTGGTCCACAACAGGGTTTCACTAAACAAATGGTATTTATGGTCACGATCCTAATGTGCAAGGGGACAGAAAGGAAAATATCCACGAAGTGGGGTGACCTCCTTGGGCTGCACGGCAGTCCTGCCACACCACTGAAGGTGAACCAGTCACCCAAAGGTGCAAGCACCTCTACCCCACCCAACATGACCGTCAACTCGTTCACATAAGTCCTGTGCATGGATTAAAAGTGTTTATTCACCAGCATAACTGTGAAAAGACGTAAAGATTTTTGTAAAGATGGCCCTAAAATCTTCGATTTGAAACCTGGTGGAGCAAAGTCCTTCTTCCTGCCTCCCCACCCCTGCTGTGAGCTCTTGTACCTTCTCACTGTAAGAAGACCTCACTCCCACCTGGGAAGCAAAGATGGGGTTATCGTGGCTTCTGGGAACGAGGAAGTAGAATGGGCTCTGCACTGTGGGAGACTGAGTTGTGTTTTTAAAAGCCCATCACACTAGTGGAGTGAATGATAAAATATTAGTTGTGGGCTTATGTTCTCTGGAGAATGGAGTCTGGGATTTGTGCCATGGCCCACCCTGCGCTCCAGGCCTGGCCTTGGATTTGGAGTAGGACAGGAGAGCATGTGGAACGTACTCACAGGAGGTGATCTTGGGGGAAAACATTTGGAAAAAGCTTCCAGGAACTAAACACAAACATAACCACATGGCAGGTAACAGCTGTGGGAGCTGCTCGTTTGTGTGTTTAGTCTGTGGTTGGTCAGTTACTTCTGCCCTTCAATCCATGTTCTTGTTGAGCTGGAGAAAACCCAGCCATTCCGGAATGGAGCAGGGTCGCCTTGCTTCGTTCACACCACCACACCTGTACTAAGTTGAGGGATGCTATTTAACCGCCTGATCATGCCTTCAGCTCCTAAACCATGTTACTCTTAAGCCTCCTCGCACTTGTGGTTTTACAGATTAAACATTGCTGCATTTTAGCTGCAATTATAATATATTCTGCACCATATTGGAAAAGTTTCTAAGCCCAAGAATACACAAGACAGTAGCAGACATCTTTTCCGTCTGGGCCCTGGCAGCTGACACCTCACAGTGCTGTGAAGTTTACCAAACTTCCACTGAAAAGGAGAAAGTCTTGTACCCTCCTTGGAATGGAAGGTAGTGATGATCCCCACTTTATAAATGTGAAAACTAAGGCTCAATGCATGCCAATAGAAGAGTTGCCCAGACATCCTCTTCCAATTTGGCCTCCTCCCTGCCTCCTCCACACCACATGCTCAGGTGAGAACAGTCACCAGGTCTGCTCAGTCTGTGACGTTCCACGTTTGTCAGGAAAAGGCAAAATTCCATTTTGGTCTGCCAAAAGAAACCAGTGGGAAGCTGGATGACAGCAACCTATTTTCCAAAACCAGTTAGGATCAAATAATTTGTCAGCTGTGGACAATAGAAGTTTGGGATTTTTTTTTTTTTCAATCAATTTAAGGAGAAAAATCTGGATGGCTTCCCAGCCCTGGTTTCCTGCAAGCTGACTTTTCCCGTCACACTGTTTCGTCAACCCCAAGCTGTTCTCAGCAGCTGCCCGGACTGCTTCACTCTCTTCCTCCATCACTCCTGGTTCTTCCCGACAGTCAGCACTCGGATGGATGGCAGTGCAAGCCCAGAGCCAGGGAATTGAGACACGTTTATTAGGGAGACAGCTGAGTCCCTGGAGACTGCAGGGACTGTGACCTGCCGCCCCTCAATCCAGCCTGATTACAGCTGCTTTGCCTGGCTGCCTAATTTCCAACAAGAAAAGTATTCTGCTCCAGAATGCTTCCCAGAGAGCCTTTGCAAGGGAGCCAACTCCCGACTTCTGTCAGGGTTGATAAATTGGCTTAGTATGATTCACCCCAAGAACATAGCGGTGAAACGCACAATAGGCTTCCCGCAAGAAAAGAAGTTTCTGACTGTAGATTTGTCAAAGTAATAGTAGCCTGTAATAATGTTTAACTTGGCAGGTTTGTGACAGCTGGAATATTAAGCCATGAGTGCATTCGTAGTGAGAAGCTCTAAGTAACATTCCTTTTTTTTTTTTTACAAGTGGTGGGGATTTTTTTCTCCAAATCACCTAGCTTTCTCTCTAGGTGGAATTTCTTCCTAAAAAGAGGAATTTCTTCCTCTTTTTATTTCTAACCTTGCATTCAGCATGGTAAACTCGCCCCAAGAGTCCCTGGTAGTTAGTATTAGAGGAGAAGGCGAATGTGTCTAACAAAAGAGGTCACATCCAAGCAGGGGCCACAGTCACCCTGCCATGGTGTCTGAGATAAATTCTCTGCCCCTGAGCTAACAGCAGCCCTTTTTTTCTGGGTCTCAGCTCTAATTATTTTAAAGTGCTCTTGTGCCAAGGGAAGTATCACTCGAAACAGCTTCTCATCTGAGTAATTCTCCAAGTCTATTGCTTTGCCTCAGTCTATCATTGCTATACGTCAATTCAGTTAGCGACTGTCCTGGCATATTTGGGATAATTTATTAGATGTATTAAAAAGGACATTGTGATGAGCTTGCCAAAAGTTATGGAAGAAACTGAGGCTTGTCGTTTTACATACAGACCGTGGGCTGAACCAGATCTTTGATGTCCAAACAACTAACTACACAGCCCAATTCAGCGTGCTTTTCCTGGATGCTCCAGGAAATACAGCTACTAACCAGGAAAGGAAAACTATGAGCGAGAGGAAGGCAGAGCTGTCATATTGGATTTTGAAACAAGAGGAAGGGAGCATCTCTCTGCTAACCACCAGACACTGCCCTGCTCCTTAATTAAGGTGCACTATAAGAATCAGTGCATTTACTGTAATTCCTAAACATTTTAGCATGCATTCCTGGTTTGAATTTAGTTTGAAGAGACAGGCAGATACGGAATTTTCAGTCCATACCTAAAGCCAGGTAAGGTTTTCCAAATTCTATACTTTGCACTTTTCTTAGAATATGGATCCACGATGTCAGAGCTGTACGTAAGCACAGTGCAGGAAAGGTGATCTGTGATAAGTCTATATTGCATTTCTTACTACGCCGCAAGTAAGCGTGGGTGGGCCACACATCATCCTTAAAGCACGTGCATTTGAAATCTAGGTGGGTTGGTTCTAAGCTTTAATGGGCCACTAAGTGATGATCAGATAAACTGTGGTATGGCCTTACTTACAACAGAACAAGTATCTAGCCATGGAAAGGAATCAGTACCCATTACTAAAATGTGGATGAAGCACCGTGCTAAGTGAAAAATGCCAGACACAAAAGTCCACATATTGTATGATTCCACCTCCGTGAAATGAACAGACAGGCAAACCCATAAGGCCAGAGAGCAGACGTATGTTGGACAGGAGAATGAGGACTGGCTGTTTAGTGGGCATGGTGTTTGTTTGGTGAGCCCAGGCTTTGTAGTGTTGACGCACTCTGTTCTGTGCGTGAGCGACCCTAAGCAAAGATCTGTCAGGGCCATGAATTCATTGGGCCTCCACTTAGCATCTGAGGAGGCTGCTGCTATCTTGCAGTTAAAACCAAGGCACCTTGAAGAATTAATACCCGCAAGTGCTTTCTCAGAGCAAGGATGGAGCCAGGGCATTGGATGAATCACATCCCCCTGTGATTGTGCATGAGGGCGAATTTTAAAAGCACTTGGGGGGTTGTTCTTCAACAAAATAAGAAAAAGCTAAGGGAAATAGAAGTTTATTACTACACAGATCACTGTGCTTCCAGCCGACCACATTTAGCACAGACACGAAGAAGGTACTTGGGCCAGTGGTGATTTGTTCTACCCTCCCAAAGTTCTACCCTGGCACCTAAACTGACCTCATTCATATGTGTTTCTGTCCCTTTTCTTTAATGTCAGTGACATGGGGAAGACTTGTCCCAGCTTGCTGAGTAGAGCTGGTCTCAGCCCTTCCATGCCAGGGGTCTGTGGACATTTGGCTCTCTTGTGAAACAGTCTGACTCAAGCCACCCTTTCTTCTGGCTTCTACTACTATTATTCCCACTACAAACACTTCCTGAGACCTACAACTTGTCCTCAGGTTTTTTCCTAATGAACTTGAACACTATCTAGAAATCTGCTCCCTTCCAAAATGAACCAATCATAGTTGTCATCACATCATGGAGTTGCAGATGATTGGGTGAGAATGAGGTTCAGGCTCCTGAATCAGCATGGAGACACACACATGTCCTAGGATCTCTCGTGTAGGAGAGGCTCTCACCTAAACCATGGTGGAAACTGCTCCTTTGCAAAGAGAACTACTCATAGTTCCTATGCAATGAACTAGTCTCTTGCATACAAAGCCCTTCTAAATTGAAGGTAGTACACTTTGTAATTCGATGAACCTGTTCAGCCTCATTTTGATACCAGGAACAATCAATCTGTCTGCCAAGGAGAGGTGTGATGCCTACAGAGGAAACTTTGTTACAGCTTTTGCATTGTACAGAGTAGGACTTTGATTCATTAACTGATTTGTGGATTAGTATTGTACTCCAGTACTAATTGTTAATAGCCTGAGCCCTTGGGTTGGAGTGGGATCATCAGGTTGGCTCTGGAAATCATCACAATCTTGAAACTTTGCTAAACTCAGTCATTATGTGGCAGCTACTGTGCCACCTTCAGAGAAATGGAGCAGCTTGTGTTGGTTTGGCTAATTGGTTGAGATCCAGGTATGATGGCAATCCATAAATGTCTCCATGGGAAGGGGCCCTGCTTCCTCACTAATAAAACCTTTTGGGTTTCTGGCATGCCTGCCTCAAGATATGGGAAAATACATTTGTGAAAGAGAGTGACCCTTTGTGTTGGATAACTATATTAGTCTGATATCTGTTGCTGTAACAACATACTTGATGCCGGGTGGTATAGAAAGTAAAGAGGTATCTCCAGCAAGTTCACAGGCACAGTGCCAGCATCTGCTTGGCCCTGGTGAGGCCCCATGGCAGAGGGCATCACAGGTGTGCATTCAGGAAGGAGAGTTAACATGGCAAGACAGGAAGCAAGAGGGATTTGGGGGTGCAGCTTACTCGTTTTATAACACCTCACTCTCGGGAACTAACCAAGGTCCTCAAGAACTACCTTAATCCCTTCTGAGGGTGGCATCCCTATGACATTACCACTACAAGGCCCTATCACCTCCCAACCTCAGCACACTGGGGACCAAGATTCCAACACACAAATCTCTAGGGCCTACACTCAAACCATGTCCTCACCCCTAGCTGCAGTAAGAAGAAGCCTCCCCTCCCCACCCCACTCCTGCCCCTTCCCAGGGCTTACCAGATCCAAAGTGTGTTTCCCTTCCGTATGACACACTGTGGCTCGTGGCCACAGCTGGCTCCCCTCCTTCCAACGCGTCAGGACCAGGTGCCATGCTTGAGTCCTCCATCTCCTAAGGCATAGAATACCCTGATCTCAGCTGGCAGCAAGGGAAAGAAGGGCCTTGCTGTACTAGCAAGAGCCTAGTGAGCCCTTTCCCTTCCACCGATGTGCCACCAAAGCCAAAACTTAGTCACACAGCCCACCCAGGAGCAAAGAGTCTGGGAAGCCCCTCTAAGACCACCGAAGGAAGGGGAGCACAACTTTGCTGAGGAGTTGCCTGACTCCGCCACAGCCCTGTGTAGCCCTGGAATTCAGAGGTGAGCGCTGGTGCTGCGTTGTCCCCCAGCATTCTTTTCCAGCCATGTGGGGAGAGGGCTGATTTGACCTTCACAGAGCCGAGGGCCAGTATCCGCTGGCCTTGACCTAGGGTGCAGCCCTCTGTCTCTATATCATGAAACTGATAGGTACCGTCAGGTGGACCTTTCTCTTCTTTATTCTCACCAATAAGGACACCAATATGTGTTCTTCTTATAAGCTACAGTCCTAAGATTTCACCATTTTCCCCAGAAATATTCATGACACCTGTGATGACATTCTGTCTAAAGTTGTTGAAAGTTTGAAAGCTGTGAAAAAAAATTTTTTGGTGGCATTGAGGTTTGAACTCAGGGCCTCGTGCTTGCTAGGCAGGTGCTCTCCCACTCGAGCCACTCCGCCAGCCCGTTTTGCTTTAGTCATTTTGGGGTCAGGGTCTTGAGTTCTTGCCCAGACTGACCTGGACCATGAGCCTTCTGTTGCTTCCCATTTAGCTGAGCGATTGGTTAAGATGGGGTCTCACAAACCCCATCTTTTTCTGGGCTGGTCTTGAACCGTGATCCACCTGATCTCAGCCTCCTGAGTAGTTGGGATTACAGGCATGAACCACCATGCCCAGCTATTTCTTCCTTAGCAGTGGTGGCACTGAACAGAAGCGACTGTCATGAGGGCTGAATGTCCACTGTATTCAGTAGATTTAGACCTTTGTTCATCGAGCCTAAGGGGGAACATCTGGGCAGACTGCCACCAGGTGGCATGAGTAGCAGCAGGTGACAGCAGGAAAGGTCATCCTGTGCCCTGTGACTCACTCGGGCTCTTCCTCATCAGGTTCCCGTTCCCCATGGTGTTCAGCAGCTGCAGCCGGAAGGACCTGGAGACCAGCCTGGAGAAGGGGATGGGGATGTGCCTCTTCAACCTCCCAGAGGTCAAGCAGTCTTTCGGGGGCCAAAAGTGTGGGAACGGATATGTGGAAGAGGGAGAAGAATGTGACTGCGGGGAGCCCGAGGTGAGCAAGCCCTTTCTTGGCTCAGGCTCTTGGCTGGAGAGTCAGGATGGAAAAGTCCGGCAAGGCCACCTTGAACTAGCTCTGCAGCTGGGGTGGCTGCCCTGAATGTTAACTAGTGCACAGAGTAAGTTGTATCCCTTGGTTTAAATAGAAAAAGAATCTTCTCTACGGAAGGGTGCAATGTTCTCTGTGAGATGAGGACGAGAGCAATAAAAATGCATTTAGCTTTGAGTCTGACAGAGAAGAAAGCCTTGGAATTCTGGCTTCAAAGAGCTGGAAAGCACCATCTCCTTCTCTCTGTGAGACACGCTACCAGAGGGGAATGTGAATCAGCCACACTCGGTTTTAGCTTTCTCTCGAGGTGAAATTCTGCCACAGCCTCCTGCGTGTGCAGGGCCCGGGGCTCCAGGGCTTCTGCCTCTCAGCTTGTCAGCTCTCAGAAGCTACCAGCAAAAGCAGCGAGAGAAGGTTTTGATCCACCACAGGGCTTGTTTAACCCTGCTTTCCAGACAACCGCAGCCAATGTTCTCATTTCTGTGTGGCCCAAGTTAATCAACATAGAAAGTATGGCAGCCACTTTGTAATCTCTGAATAAGTCCTGAGAAGGAAAGAGGCGAGGGCACAGGGAGAACTCCAGCTAAAACAAGTGTCCCCTCGAAGCCAAAAGGAAGTTGTGTGCAGCATAAATCAAAACAGGGCGTTTGTACAGTAGGCAGGCTGCATGTGGGATTCCCTCCCCAAGAGCTCATGTAAGCCAAAATGGCAGACCAATTCAAGGCAGGCTTAGCTAAACACACAGATGGCTTCATGAGGGCTCAGGAAGAAAGTCGCAGAGGGCTGCTCTGAGAAGGGGGTTCCAGGAGGGAGGCTGAGCTGGAGGGTCCTGTACATTCCTGCGTTCCCCTCATAATCAGCTGGTTTTTGGAGTTCTTCTTATGTCTTATGTCCAAGTGTCGGGGGTGGGGGCGCCACACCAGCAGGAACGACAGCTTCTGGAGAAATTTTAGAGGTACTGGGTGGGGCGGGGGAGGTAGAGGTGGTTTTATCAAGTGTTTCTGTGCCCTTGACAAACTCAGAACTTATCAACGGTAAGTGGTGGTTAATTTTGCTCACAATGAGCAGGTGTGCTTGCTGTGTAGCTGCAAGTCCTAATCATGGTGTTACAAAAGCTCTTTAAAATTGGGGAGGAAATGTGAAACCATCATGGGATGGGGTGTGCAGATGGGAAAGAAGTTCCTTGGAGGTCTTGCTAATTTCTTAAAGAAGTGACACAAGTAGCTTAAATCACCCACGTTCCTCAGGAAAAGCCATGTTGACTTCAAAGCCATGCTTTGTCTTTGATTTGAACTCTGTTATTAATGGAAATAAATCTGACAGATCTTCATGGAGCCATGACTCTCAGGTTGGGAAGGACTCCATTGGCTCATCTGCCACCATCACCACCAGCTAACACTACCACTGTCACCATCTCCACAGTCTTCGCCACCATCGTCATTACCACAGGCACACCAGCATCCCCACCACCATCACCACTGGTCCACCATTAATTACCACAGCCACCCTTCTCCACCATATCAGCATATACTTTGGAGCCTACCATCTGCCAGCCAGTTGTGTGTTTGTCCTCTCTTACCTCCAGGAAGTAGTTTGTGCAGCTATGGCACTATCTTCTCCAGGTAGCACATTGCATTGTGGGGCAGTTTTGCATATCACAAAGCCCTCCTTATGTAGAACCAAATTCTGCTTGTGTGTAATTCCCAACTTTGCATTTATGTGGTTAGGTTCCTTATATTTCATAAGATGAGTTCTTGATATTTTAAGAGAAGTCTCCCTGCCCTCTTCCAAAGCTCTTCTTCCCACAAAATCTTTTAAAGTCACAGAGAGTATTTTTGTCTCACTTGTTATATTTTTTTAAACTTTATAATTTATGTTTTGCTTTTCAAGGTTCAAGCTCCAATTGTGCCTAGCATTGCAGTAGCCCATTTCCAGTTCCCAAACTTCTTTGCACAAGAATTGCAGTCAGACTTGTTACCTGGGCCCTTTTCCCCCTTGCCAGTGCTCAGGCACTGCAGATATTCCTCTACCATTGATCAGAAGGGCCATATATCTCCTAGCCCAGAGAGGGACTCAGTGTGTCACTTAATCAGAGAACCAGGGAGCTAGTGGTGTCAGAAATGTCCAGCACACAGCTAGAATCAGCCCCACTCCCACACTCCCAGAAATAAGCTCCACCATTCCCAAGAAGGTACACTGGAGTTTTATCCCAGCTCATTGTGACTAAGAATCTACATCTGCTACCCACAGCTTGAGAATGACAATTAGGGACTTGCAGTGGATTCTTTAATGCTTTCATTATTCTTTCTTCTTCGGGGACTTAGTATTCATTGGCTCTGTTGCTGCTCTATTGACTTCTAAAATAATAAATGTATCAGCAGACGAGGAATTTGTCTCTTCTGAGAAATATGGTACTGCAGAAGAAATAGATTCAGGGTAGTTAAAAGGCAAGTGAGTGTTGCAGCCTTCTGGTTCAGGACATTGGATTTATATCAACATAAGGAAATCTTGATGACTCACTCACTCTTCCAGCTAACTGGGCTGGGAAAGCGGCCTTATCTCCTTCTTTAAAGTCATAGGATGCCAGTAGCTTGCACATACCTTTTAAACTTAGTTATCTTTTTCACATTATCAATCCCCTTTGAAGCCAAAGACATTCTACTTGGCTGCATTTCCATTTGAGCTGCTGTTTATATTATCTGGTGTTTTGGAGGGAGGTGGGTTCTTAAGGGATTTTAGGACCCAAATATCAGATGGCCGATTTAACTTAGAATTTCCAGGGCATCTCTAACTTGGTTAATGTGTCATTAGTAGAGCCATTTAGACCATAACCAACAAGACAGAATTGTTGTACACTTGATGGTTTTGTCAGGGTGTGATTAATGGACTCCTTAAAAAAAAAGTTTCTAAACTTTTGTAGAAATTAAGTCTAGGAGCTAGAAACCCTTACTGTCATGAAAGTTACAGCTATGACTTCTGGTTGGCAGTTTTATCTTATTGTATACATTACACATTCCGGATGTTTATAAAGTCCTCAAACAAATCTAAAATTTAATAACTTTTGAAATATGTATGATAAGAGCAAATGGTAAACAGCAAATGATAACATAATCCATAGGGCTCCACATAGGGAGCAGTTCAGGTATCTAGGGTTGCCATAAATCTTCTTGATTGCTGGCAAAATTTATGAATTGCATGTGTAATAGTAATGATAAATTCATACAAAAAATGGTTTTCAGGAGTCAACTATCATATTATTAAACTTGTATACAATTAGCTTCACACTAGCCACTAATGTATAAATTCCTCAGAGCACATTAGACACTGAATAAAATCAAACAGCATTGGTAATTGAAGCAGGATTAAAGACTCAGTGGACTGTTCAATCTTATGACAATCACAATTTCTTCCCCCAGCTATTGGGGTACTATAAAGTCATAGACTTCATAAATTGACCACAAAAATGTGGCAGGCCCTCTGTTGAGAACTAGCAAAAGATGTCAATCCCTGGTTTCTTTTTGTGGGAAAAACAAAGTACTTGTGAAGGACAGCTTACTACAAGAGTTAGTGTTCTCTCAGCTTTGTTTCAGAGAGGACAATGTGCTGATATTTGATCATCTGTTTAGATCCCTTGAAAATCAAAGGGCTGCCAGCCCCAGCTACCTTCTTACCTCTGGGTCATGCTGATGTCAGTCCCCACTCTGACTGCCCTAAGTCAACAGGCTGTGCATGATGAGCAAGGGTCTCCTCTATGCCCACCTGGTTAGATTGCAGTGAACTGGGTTCAAATACTGGTTTTACTTCACTTCCTGTCAAGGCCTTTATTTTTTGTCAAAAGTGAGCCTTTATTTTTACTCATTCATGTCTGTGGGGGGGAGGGGGGAGATACTGACACCTAAACTCAGGGCCTGACACATTCTAGGCAAGTGCTCTACCACTAAGATATACCTCTGGCCCTATCAAAAGGGTTCATTTTTGAAGAGTAAGGTGTACATAAATCAATGTATATTTTTCTGAATGGGTAACTGGAAAGACTTCCAAGGATCCTCCTGGAATTCACTGTAGTGAGTCCTGCATGGAGACTTCTCTTGGAGCCCCAGCATGCCACAGATCAGAACGGCTTCCTGTCTGCAGCCAGCCCTCCTCCTCTAGCCCCTTTACCTTTCATGAAAGGTACTCAGTGCAACTGACTTCTCCCAGGGATGCACAGCACTAGTCAGTCCATGGAACTTAGCAGACGTTTTGCTGTCTTGCAGATGAAATGACCCTTGAGCCGGATTTCAGGTCAAGACCCAGGCCCTCTTGTTCTGTCGCACACCATTCAGATGCCCACTTGTGTCCTATGACTCATTTCTCTGTAGGACCTTGTCAAATGGATCTTCTTTCATTCCCCAGGAATGTACAAATCGTTGCTGCAATGCCACCACCTGTACCCTGAAGCCAGATGCTGTGTGTGCACATGGGCTGTGCTGTGAAGACTGTCAGGTGAGGTCATGCAGGCTGCAACTTCGCCCCAAAGTCACCGACAGAGTCCAGTGGTTCAAATCTGATGCAGGGCAAGCAATATGGCAGATCAATTTCCCAGTGCTTGTCCTGCGAAAACTCTCATTCCTTTTCCCATGCACTAGTATTATCTATTTTTATTGCTTTCTAGTGAAATGCACATTTACTTGCTATTCATCTTGGTAAATTATTTATTTATGGGCTGAAAACTTAACAGGACAAAAAGCTTGAGCTCAACATTAATGATCCATTTATGCCATGGGTTGCACAGGGGGTCCTATCACCAGGACTAGAAAAATGGGAGGAGAACCAGATCCCAACCCCTGTCACTTAGCCTCACACCTCGTCTACCTCCCTGATGCCAAGAACATCTGCCAAGAAACCATACAGGTTGTTCCAGGATGGTTCAGATAAGCATCTTGATTTTAACGTCCTTCCAACAGAAGATGCTGGGCCCACCCGGCACAATCAAGAGTAGCACTTTTATGCTTTTGCCATTATTGCCACTGTGACCACATTTGCTTTGGCAGTCCATTGTTTATCTCATAACAGAGCTGATCTGTGACAAAGTAGAACCCTGAGCTTTGGCTTGAGTTTTATTTCTTATAACTGAAGCACTTGGTCTTGGCTTACAGAAGACTCCCTTTAGCTGTCCCCTGGCACAGGTGATTTAGAAGTGCATCGTAACATTTTATGTTCTGTGCTAAAATATCCTCTGTTCCCCTCCTGATGGTCATTAACTTCTGGAAATGTCGTAAGAAGGTGGCAACTCCTGGCACCCAGCTACTGCTGATGGAAGGTGCCTGAAAGTAGCTGAGGGGAGGAGGGAGAAGGCTGAGCTTACCCAGAAGAGACTCAAAATGATCACAGGAGGCAGGAGAAGGAGGAGCATGTGGCAATGCCAGGGGGTGAGCCATTTTAATGACTTTTTTTTTTACCTTTTTTTTATTGTTTTATTATTCATATGTGCATACAAAGCTTGGGTCATTTTTCCGCCCTGCCCCCACCCCCTCCCTTACCACCCACTCCACCCCCTCCCTCTCCCCCCCCCAATACCCAGCAGAAACTATTTTGCCCTTATCTCTAATTTTGTTGAAGAGAGAGTATAAGCAATAATAGGAAGGAACAAGGGTTTTTGCTGGTTGAGATAAGGATAGCTATACAGGGCATTGACTCACATTGATTTCCTGTGTGTGTGTGTTACCTTCTAGGTTAATTCTTTTTGATCTAACCTTTTCTCTAGTTCCTGGTCCCCTTCTCCTATTGGCCTCAGTTGCTTTTAAGGTATCTGCTTTAGTTTCTCTGTGTCTAGCAATAAAGGAAATGCAAATTAAAAGCACACTAAGATTCCACCTCACCCCTGTTAGAACAGCCATCATCAGCAACACCATGAACAACAGGTGTTGGCGAGGATGCGGGGAAAAAGGAACCCTCTTACACTGCTGGTGGGAATGTAAACTAGTACAACCATTTTAATGACTTTTAAACAATTCCTTCCAAATCCCAGACCTTCTAGAAGGGAGCAGGGATTTTTTTTCTCACTGCCTTTGAGAAGTGTGCAGGGATCCAAACCCACAATGTGGAGGCCCCTGGCTTATAGCCTCAAACAAGCCACTCTGAGCCTGAATTTCTTCAACCACAAAAAGATGAAGCGGTGGTCAGAGGACACCTAACATCCCTCACCACCCCTGTGTTTTACCTCTTCTCTAACTTTTCCCCACAGAGATCTACAGAGGTTTGTAGTTCTGTAGTTTGATGACAAATTAACGTTGCTGTTGACTTGTGCCCTTGGAATTATTTTTGTTAATTTGCCCACAAATGCAAACTGGGAGTACAAATGTCAACTTAAAACATGTGACAGTACTGGCAACCAGAGAAGAATCAACCTGCCTGGTGGCCTGAGATGACAGGTGATAGCCAGCAACATGTTCGCTCATCTAGAAACCCTAACACTGCTTGCAAGCCCAAAATGGCTGCCCATCCCGTTACAGAAGAAAGGTGAATGCCAGAACAAGACCGTTTAATAAGTTCTCTATGCTGTAAAAGGGGCTTACCTTAAAATTCTCACCATTTCTGAAGGGTGCATGGAGGTGGCCTTGCTCTGCTCCACCTCTGGAGAGCCACTTTCCCTTACCTGAGTGCTCATGCCCTAAGCCACCCTGTCATTCCAGCTGAAGCCTGCAGGAACTGCGTGCAGGAGCTCCAGCAACTCCTGTGACCTCCCAGAGTTCTGCACAGGAGCCAGTCCCCAGTGCCCAGCCAACGTGTACTTGCACGACGGCCACCGGTGCCAGGGAGTGGATGGCTACTGCTACAACGGCATCTGCCAGACCCACGAACAGCAGTGTGTCACACTCTGGGGACCAGGTATGTGGCTACCACTTGCTCGAGGCTGGGCAGAAATCCTTGCTCCTGGATCATACCACCCACAAAGCATCCATTCTGTCCAGTGCGGGATGACTGGCTACCCGGCAGAGGCAGAAGCATGGAGCAGGCAACAGTGCAGCTTCCTGGAGCCTGAGGAGTTCAATGCAGCCCAACAAGAGAGGCAGGAATGACACTAGGTGCTCCATGGGTGGCAGGGAGGAGTTGGCCAGGACTTGGCATGTACAGGGTTGAGTGGACAGGTAGAACTTCCTGCCACCACTCAGACTGTGGGGATGTCTCTTATGCACAAATAAGGGCCCCAATCAAGGGCTGAGGATCCTAGAGAGAGATGACACTGCAGCTTGGGGAGGGGTAGAGAGAACAAAGGCTGGTCCCAGAGAAGTTCCCAGATCCAACTTGATGCAAGAGTAAGTCTATGACCCCCAAAGAACAGGCAATGGTGAGCCAACTCTTAGACAAGAAAGCCTATAGCATGTAAGAAACAGTGGATGCGAGGGATGTTAGGTGTCCTCTGACCACCGCCTCATCTTTTTGTGGTTGAAGAAATTCAGGCTCAAAGTGGCTTGTTTGAGGCTACAAGCTGGTGGTCGGGGGAGATGAGACAGCTGTATGATGGCGTGGAATGCCATTTGCTAGGACAGGTTTGGTGTGTATTCTAGAAAAAGAACCCAGGTGGGAAGGCAGCCAGGATGTAACTCCCATGGTGACTGAATCAAACAAGAAGACATCTATTCTTTGCATCCCAAGGGACAGTGCTCTTAGTTGGGCACTTGGCCCACTTGGCCTTTCTGACCCTCCAGTCCTTGAGGTATGGTCAATGACTTTAGCATTACAGAGGGTAAAGCTAAAACTCTAAGACAAGAAGTCCGCTTCCCAAGGAAACACAGCTGGAATTTGAACTCTGTCACTGGCCCAACCACCAGGTGTAACCCCCCATAGAGCACAGTCACCCCAAAGAGCAAGTGAGGTCTTGGTCTAAAGTCCTACAAAAAGGCTCTCAAAGTAAGCAGAGGTTCAGAGGCAAAATGGAGCAGAATCTGTACCCTACATTTACCTCTCTACCACTGCTCCAGTCTAGGGTCAGAAATCCAGGGCCTCGCCACCCCAGGAACCATTTGGGATTTGATCCCTGCCTCCAGCAACCAGGATTCTGGATGAGAATTCTCTGGGGAGTGCTCTTTAAGAGGGTCTTGTGGTTCTCTCTCTTTCCCTTACAGCTTGGCCAAGGCCTTGCTTGAGGCTGAAAGGTGACCTGGCCAGACCCCAGCATCAGCCAGGCTACTATGATCAGCTAGACTCAGACCCAGGGTCAAGTGACCTCAGGGAAATCTGAGCCAGGCTTTTCAGTAAGGGTCTGGTTTCAGAAATAACAGGGGAATAAACTAGAGCAGAAAATGATGACTAGAAGTAGAAGGCCGGCCTTAAATGTCACGTGGAAGCAGAGGCCAAGCATGGAGAATGTCTCTGGAAGCTGTGTCCTGGCGTGGAGCCCATTGCCTTGCCAACCACAAATGCCCCTCTGCACTTAGAGCTTCCTGAGGTAGAAGACAGTAACCTGAATGCAGTGAACCACAATTGCGATATGCAGGTGGCACGAGGAAGCCCGGGGTCCCAGGCCTCCTTGCTACCACTAAGTGCTCAAGGTAGAGTCGGGACACCCTTGTTACAAGACAAGCACTGCGAAGGCACTCACTGCACACACATCACATGGCCACAAGGGGTCTGAATGGTTTAGCAACCTCAGACAACTTTCAGCCAACAAGATCACTTTGGGACAGCAGCTACTGCTGCAGACCAGGTCCTTGTGGCTTCAAATATTCCTAGTGGCCGTCCCCTCCCAGCCCTTCTGCAGAGTCAGTAAGCTCTCTTCTAGAGGGACAGGGGTCCTTCTGATGCTATCAGGGAGCATCCTGCTGCCAGAATACGCTGACACTGAAAACTGAGGCTGAAAGAGCCTCTACTGCCCCACTGTGCTGAGAAGGCTGGCATGCTCTCCAACGTGAGGTCAAAAAGAACTCCACGGTGCTCTCTGAACCGCTGTGCAACGTAACTCAGCCTGCCTTGTGTTCTTGATTGATGGTGACCTACGCTGATATTTATTATCTTATCAGACTAGTCCTTCCTAAGCTGCCTGAAAAGAGAGAGCAAGAGACAGGAGGGGAAGGAGGGAGGGAAGGAGGGAAAGAAAAGACTCACAGATTGGCTTTTCAAAACAAGAGGTCATGAAGAAAGTTCCCCCTTGACCTCTCATCTTTGTTGACAAGGGTGAGGCCAGAGGCCTGGCTGCTCAGGAAGCTGTGTCCCCTTCCTGAGGAGGGTGCTTCCCTGGAAACCCCGCTTCGATCTTCTCTCTTGATCTCATCTCTCACCCTGTCACTGATCACTGGGGAGGCCTTGACCTGGGCATGGCAGAATTGGCCAGGAGTAATTCATTGCAGGTAATGCTAAGCAAATCACAGAGACAAGGTTTGGG
This sequence comes from Castor canadensis, assembly GCF_047511655.1. Taxonomy (NCBI): domain Eukaryota; kingdom Metazoa; phylum Chordata; class Mammalia; order Rodentia; family Castoridae; genus Castor; species Castor canadensis. Next base: position 6,560,054 of record NC_133392.1, read on the forward strand.
AACCAGGTTTGGGGAGCTACCTCACACTTGTGACTCCCTATGTCTCAGAGTGCCCCTGGCAGCCCCTTCTCAGCTCAAATTACCAGCAAACTTCCTTGGGAGAGCAGAGAACATGGAAAGCCACCACCAGCTGTGGCCCTGTGCACCATCAGCTCTTGGAATGGGCCTTTAACCCCCACTTACAAATTCAATGGGACCCTCTCTCTCTGTATTAGTGGGGCTGCCTAGTCTCCAAGGTGAAGGGCACTCTGAGAGTTTCCTATGGCTGCTGTGACAGTTCTGGAGGTCAGACATCCTCAAAGCCAGGTGTTGGCAGGTCCACTTGCTTCTAGAGGCTCCTGAGGAAAAATCTGTCTTCCTGCCTTTTCCAGCTTTCAGAAGCTACCTGCATTCCTTGGCTCATGGCTCCTCCTTCATTTTCAAGGCCATCTGTATAGCAGCTTTCAATCTCTGTGTCTCTCCAACCTCTGCTTCTGTAGTCACATTTCTTTCCCTGACTCTGAGCCTCCTGCCTCCCTCTTAGAAGGACGCTGGTGATTATACTGGGCCTGCCTGGGTGAGCCAAGATAATCTCCTATCTTTAACTTAATTGTATCTGTAAAGTCCTTTTTGCCATTAAGGTAATGTACTCACAGGTTCTAGATTAGACCGTGGACCTTTTTTATTTTGAGGGGGGACTGGCACTGAGCAGACCACTAACGAATAGGACCACCTTCAGTACAGTGCTCAGCCTTGTTGTGCCTTAGCTGAAAAGTGGATCTAGTAGTCTACCTACCTCAAGGGTATTTTGTTACCCTCTTTGTAACCCATAATCTACTGTCTGTAGTATATTGTACATGGGACTGTTCCTGATACAGAGCGCCTAGCAAATCGAAACTCTAGAAATAAAATGCAGCTGGACTTGCAGAAAGCTCCTGGACCAGTGAACAAGACATTCAAGTCCTTGGGGCTTTTTAAAAGGTCTGTGAGAAGATGGCAGGCAAGAGATGGTGAGGCAGAGAGGAGAAGGCTCAGGTTGGTGGGAAGAGAAGAGCACCAACTGGGAGGCCTCATGACTGAGGCTGCCCTGGAGTAGCCACCTGCCAGGGCAGGAAGAGGAAGGGGGCTTCCAGCATCCAGCATGGGATGGATAAGGTGCAAGACACAGTGGGACCAGCTGAGGGAAGTACAGGTAACTCTGTTTATGTAGGCTTGGGCTGTGACTGGAAGTGTGGAGGTCCTCTCATCTGTCACCCATTCTCTCATTTGCTAAATATTTACTGACATCCTGCTGGGTGAAAGATGCTGACTCAAGAGCCCAGTCCTGCCAAAAGAACACACTTCCCTCAGTCCCTGCACTCTCGCACAGACCTGCAGTGGAGTCAGGATGTGACTCCATCAGTGTCCTTTGGGAAGCACTGATCCTGGGCAAATGTAGCCCTGGGGGCAGAGGTGACTTCCTCAGCCAGGCCTCCGGCCAGCCAGATGTCCTGGGGATTGAAAGAGTTGGAATGCTTTGTTACAGTGGTTGGTTTGAATTAGCTTTTCTTGAGTCAGGAAGGAAGACATTGTCCAGACTGCATTTGCAGTATTTCATCTCCCCACCCAGCAGCAAGGGCCCCAGGTCTGGACCATGTTCGAATAGGGTCATGGGAGGCCTTTAGGAAAGCATGGTCACTCAGAACTCTAGGACTCACTGCATCCTTGCCTTGATGGCGATGCCACTTGTACCCCAGTGACCTGGCCCACTTGTTGAGTCACCCAGGATTCTCCAGTTCCTTTCAGGATGTCCGTTACTCATGCTCCAGAGCTGGCTACCCCAGTGCTGGCCGGATGAAGCCCTTCCTTCCAGCTAACTATTCCCTTTGGAAATGGGCTTTTCTCAACTCAGCATTAAATTTCAATAATGGATTCCTGCTTCCAAATCTTTCTACAAATGAAACAACAGAAAATTCAAAACATATGCCTGTAACTCCTAACTGGCAAGGCGATATGCTTTCAGATACCTTTTGGGGTTTTTTGTTCATTTATTTGTTTTTCTAATTATTATTGATGTTGATAATCTTCCTGTTGGCTTCCCAGCCAACAGGATTTTTTCCTCTCACTGATTTTCTCCCACAGATCTTTCATCTCAAGATTTTTCTATGTTGGGCTGCAGGGGTGGCTCGAGTAGTAGAGTGCCTGTCTAGTAAGCATGAGGCCCTGAGTTCAAAACCCCCAATATCATAGAAAAAAAAGACTTTGTATGTTGGTGTCTGAGACATAAATGTTATCTGGATTCAAACAGTGTAACTTTGGCTTAGCTCTCCTCCAGTTCAGTCTTAATATCCACAAGGATTTTCTGTTGATGTGATATGACCTTTAGTCTTGATGAAATGCAACTGGCTATTTTTCTTCAGGCAGCAAATTTTTCCAGTGTTTTTCAGAACCACTGGCACAGAGGCTGAGAACATTACGATGTTACTTGGCAATTAATCTCACAAATAGTGCATGATAACTACATGTAAAGGCACACATAATTTGCCATGGGGAAGCTTGAAACATACTAGTGTTATCTATTTTTATCACTCACCAGAACCTAGAGGCATTTGATTTACACAGTGTGAGCCGGCCAGACAATTTTTATGGGCTGGTAATATTCAGTGTTTATCGGCAAAGCTGGTTTAAATGAACTTGGCTTAGCAAAATCCACCTGGGGCCCTGCATTTACTAATCACCTATAAGGCTGGTGGTTACAGATGGGAAGAAAAGATATTTTTGCCAAGAGGCATATTGTTTAGGGATCCAGGAAGTACTCCTATCGTCCCAGCATATAAGATGGAAATGGTAATATTGGGTCATTTGCTGCTGAACACAAAAGCCAATTTGGAGATGGGAGACAGGAAGAACAAGCCAGCCTCCAATTGTTTGTGCAAATGTCTTTGTGGATATTGGTGACAGGAGTTAGGGAGCTGAGTGACGGGGGAGGGAGGAGCTGGTTTGACTGAACTGGAGAAGTACATTTGCATAATAGAATCATTTTAAGTAAAAGCTTAGAATGAGTAAACTGTGGGCTTCCTCAGAGAGGCCATCATCTCTCTTTCAAAAGACAAAATGACATTGGGAACTTACAAACTACAATTACAAATGTAAGTTACATCGCTCTGAAGATAAATCTGGTAATTAAAGTTCATCACTTCCAACATAATTATAAAATGCAGGGTGATATCAAAATTCCCTCTGAAAGGCTAAATTTTATCTCTTGATAATGGCAAAACATTTGAGTGTCCCATTATTAAGAACTCAGAGGCTTTAAATTGATGTACTGTAGAAGCGATAAGAAAACTGCTGCCCTTCTTTCCAAGAGACAGACAGGACGTCTCTGGATGCCCTGAAGGAAGACCAGCATCCTTAAGTGCAGCAGCTTTGCAGCCACATCTCTGCCTTTGCAATGTCTTCCAAGTGGACAGAGTCATTTACACTTTTCAGCTATTGACCATTCTGTCTGTAAGATAAACACCAGCTGGCTGCCAACACCCCACAACCAAGAGAAGCATTTTGCAGGCCTTCTCCACCCATCCTAATGGGGACTGGACGGGTCCAGAGAGCTCAGCAAGTTGTCTCTGAGCTGGCACCTTACTGTCCCCTTGCTTGGTGGTGTTTTCCTTTATGCCCAAGCACCATCTGCCTAACAGGGTAGACTGAGGCTAATTTCAGACCTCCTATGTGTAAAGTCTCTTTCTTTAATTAAACTCTGAGGAAATGGGGATTTCTCGTTCCTGGAAGGAAAGTGTCTGTCTTTTTATGACCTCACGTAAGGTGACACAGTCACACTTCTCTCAGTGTCAGCAAATCAGTGAAAAAGCAAAGTTGCAGAGAGCCAGAGAAATACGCTCATCTCCTGCAGAGTCCAGACAGCCTCTTCCAGGAGGCGTTGGAGGCAGGAGGACACAGTCACTGGGTCATGCTGGTGAGCTCTAGCTGGGAGCTCGCTGGCCCCAAGAGGTGGCCTAGGTCCCTGCATGGCACGATCCTACAGCCTAAGCTAGGAGATTGGGACAGCAGTGGTATGTTGTAAGCTGAACCAAGTCTCAACTCATTGTGACATTTGCAAGTTTGGTTCATTTTAGACACCTTGGCCTTTAAATCTCCATGTTTCTCTTGGGGGCTTCTGGAAATGCCAGCGTAGGAAACACCAGCCGAATGGAAGAGAACCAGCATTGCACACAGGGCTCTGCCAAGTCCTTCTCCCACCTCCCTGTCCCCCTCACCACCCAGTGAAAACCACAGAATCTGCAGGGGTTGGTAAACCTCGCCAGTTCCGACATGCTTGAGGGTGGAGAAAGCAAAGAACCCTGTCCAGCAAGGTCATGAGTTACCATGGCTGTATCTTTCCTTTCATCCTCCAGAGACAGGAATGCAGGAAAGGAAATGATAGGGGGCCAGGGTGCAATTCTGGTCAGAGACAGATGTAACTCTATCCTGTCAACGAAATCATGACCTGACTTTCATCCAGATTTCCAGATTGGTTTTTTGGGTTGGTTGTTTGTTTGTCACACCACAGTGAGCCAGGTCATTGCTGTGTCCCATTGATACCAATGTCTTGGCCATACATAGGTCAACAGTGGGACCTGCTGGCTCCTGCTCCCTCACAGATTAGGTGAAGGCTCAAATATGTATGTCTTGGAAAGAGACCATTATCATTTTCCTGGGGGACAGAAAGTTAACCTTTAGAAATCTGCATTGTTCAAGCCACTAGACAAATTAACCCCAGAGCAGAGGGAATTTGTTACTTAGGAACTGACTTCTCTCTCAAAAGTATCCAAGTCATCTTATTTGGGATTTTTCATTTCTTTTCCAGAATAGAGAGAGATGCAACGAGAGGGTCATAGACCTGCACTGCCTTTCCCCAGCACCTCCCTGCTCTGAGGGAAATGCTCAGACTCAAGGGAGGGTGTCCCCCACTATAATTCAATGCCTGAGATGGAGAGAGCAGCTGGTGTTGTGTTTCAGCCTGTCCAGTTCTTTGAAAGGGATTTGGTGGAGATGGAGTCAAGTCCAGGAACAGGTGGATTACAGGCATGCCTTGGTGTCCTGAAGAGGAAGGAATAGCAGAGAAGAGGGAGACAGCACAGGATCCTGGCTGATCATGGATCAGCTTTAAATCCATGAGTCAAGCCCAAGCTTGCACCTGTGATCTCTAAGATGCTGAAACTGAGCCTTAGTGTTCAAATCTGGGAAATGGGGCATGTAGACCTTGCTAGTGGTCACAAGAATGAAAGCTATCACATGGTGTACCCAGTCTCCTACCTAGTAGTGGGGGTGAGCGACAGATGGCTTATGAGTGATCTAAAATGCAACAGTCATGAAAAGCGTGTTAGGTTTACTAAGGACGAGAAGAGGAAATGACAGGGGAGATGATCTTTATTCCCTGTGGAATAAAGAGGAGTCAACTCCGGTGTCTTTACTGAAGGTCCCCTGTGGTCTTTTTCTAAATTTCACTTGGTGTCTACTAAGTTATAGCAAGTTCTGGAAGCCCAGCCAGGAGCCAGCAGGAAGGGCACCCAGAACAAGCCAGGACATGGAGCCTGAAGGAGGCTCCAGTGTTGGGAGCAGCAAGGAAGAGACGGTGCAGGGAAGTCCCTGAGCTAAGGTTTCAGTTTTGGTTTGCTACATTTGCTGATGTCCTCAGAGTCCTCAACAGATACCATCCTGTGAAGCATGTGTAGGATGGGGGTGTCTTTTTTTTTTTTTTTTTTGCAGTTCTGGGATTTGAACTCAGGGCCTACATCTTGAGTCACTCCACCAGTTCTATTTTTGTGATGGGTTTTTTTGAGATAGGGTCTTGTGACTATTTGCCTGGGCTGGCTTCAAACATCGATCCTCCTGATCTCTGCCTCCTGAGTAGCTAGGATTACAGGCGTGAGCCACCAGTGCCCAGCAAGTGTGTCTTTCTTCCTCCTCGTGCCCCAGGGTGTCGTTCATTCACAGTTTTCACTGAGGCCTGTCTCTCTCATGGGTTCCAGAAGAGAAATCCCTTTATAATAGTAAGGTGACTAAATCTGTGCGATATCCAAATAGCATTGTGTTCAGTGGCACAGTGGCACCAGCTCTGCCCGCCCTGTCCCAGGAGCTTGGTGTCCACTAGAACCTTCTGGCACTCCATTGTCCTGGTCACTTGAAGTAGGGAAAAAATAAATGAAGCCTCCTCCTGCCTCATTTTATCAGCTGTTCAGCGGGTGGCAGCACACGTCACTGAATCTAGAGTCCTTTGGGCTATGGGATGGGATTTATTGTCTTTCTACCCCTAAAACCAGCCCAGGGCATCAGGGAAAGGCCACCATAACCAGGCCCGGGGAGCAGGAGGGACAGCTCAGCTTCCCTCAGACAATCCTGCCCTGGACAGCTATATATATAACCTCTTAGCTCCTGGGTTTGTGTGTGAGATGGAATGAGACCTTCCTTGTAAGATCTCTGGCAGTCCTAAGGGGTGCCTCTTTTGTAGTAGGTTTTCCCTGAGCAGGCTGCCTTAAAAAACAATAGCCCTTAAGCCTGGTGCAGTGGTACAGGCCTATAATTCTAGTTACTAAGGAGGTGAAGATCAGGAGGATCATGGTTCAAGGCCAGCCCAGGCAAAAAGTTAGTGAGACCCCCCATCTCAACAAATAAGTTGAGCATGGTGGTACGTGCCTGTCATCTCAGCTATGTGGGAGGCGTAGGAAGGAGGATTGTGGTCCAGGCCAGCCCTGGGGAAAAGGTGAGATCCTGTCCAAGAAATAACAAAAGCAGCAACAGCAACAGAAAAAGACGGGCATGGCTCAGATGGCAGAGCACCTGTCTAGCAAATACAAGGCCCTGAGTTCAAACTCTGGTACCACCAAAAAAGAAAAAACAGTCCAGGACCCCTTTATTCTGCCTTTGTCCTTCATAGCACTACCCGCCACTTGACTTCAGAAGAATATATTCATTTGTTTGTTTTCTCTTTCTCATTGCAATTTTCAAGCAAGCTGTTTTGCGCAATTGGGTAACTGGCAGATCATTAAGTGCTGAATAAATCCATGTGCATGGTTAAAGTCCCAACTGAATGAAAGGAGGGAAGGAGGCAGAGAGGGAGGAAGGAAGAAAGGAAGGAGGGAGGGAGGGAAGAAGGGAGGGAGGAGGAAGGAAGAAAGGGAGAAGTGAGGGAGGGAGGAAGGAGTGAGGCAAGGAGGAAGGGAGGGAGGAAGGAAGAAAAGAAGGAAGGGGGCAGGGAGGAAGGAAGAAAAGAAGGAAGAAGGAAGGGAGGAAGGAAGAAAAGAAGGAAGAAGGAAGGGAGGAAGGAAGAAAAGAAGGAAGAAGGAAGGGAGGAAGGAAGAAAAGGAAGGAGGGAGGGAGGGAGGAAGGGAAGGAGGGAGGAAGGGAGGAAGGAAGGAAGAGGGAAGAGAGGGAGGGAGGGAGGGAAGAAGAGAAAGAAACAAGGATGGATTGTTGGAAGGGAGCAGAACTGACAGGCAAGCCACAAATACACAGGGTCCCTGCAAAGTCACAAACAGCGGCTGCATTGCTCCTATTCCATGTGCCAGTGTTTCCAAGCTGCATGGATCATTTGGATCCAGCACTTTGATCAGAGGTACCACCAAATAGGATTAATTTAAGTACAAAGTGCAGGTTCTATACCAATATCACTCTCCCAGCCCCTCACTCTCCAACAGACAGGTGAAAAGGAATTAGAGGGCAGAACTCAGAAGAATCATGTCCGTTCTAGGCCGCTGAGGGTGTCACAGGTACAACAGTGAGCAAAGACAATGTGAGTCAGTAGAAGAGAAGGAAGGTGACACTGGCGAGCGAAAGACCTTATCTTTTCCACCACAGGCAATTGTATGGAGGTGGGGCTAGTGCCCCTCGGAAGGGAATTTGAGAAGGCCTGTCTAAAGCAGTTGTTAATGGGAAAGTGACAGTGTGACTGGTGGTCGGGCACACTGCCCACCCTCCTTGGGGTGAGAGTAGGAGATGGTGGTTGTGTCTGCTTTTGCTTTTGAATGACATGATCCTGTCAGCTAGTAGCTGCTGAGAGGAATCAGGCACAAGCTAGAGACAGGGGGGTGTTTAGGAAGGAGGAGGGAAACGCTGCCTGTCGTCTGATTGGAATCTAAGACTGGGTCTCACTGTAGAAGGCAAATGGAGGCTCCCTGGAGTTGGGAGCACAAGGACACGGGGCAGATCTGGAAGGCTGCATCCTGCCAGTCGGAAGTCACATGAAAGAAAGTGCCCAAAGCCAATGCCAGTGTGGGACGGATAGTGCCGTTTGTTCTGAAGAACATGCCATGTCTTCCTGATGTCCTCATGGTTGTTAACAGATGTCACTAGGCCCAGGATTCAGGAGACCACTGTAGCTTTGGCCCTGCAGAACCCAATTATATCTTTGTCTTTCCCTGACTGGAAGATGTGCTTCAAAATGACTGTTTTCTGAGTTCTCGGGCTGCCATAAGCCTCTCTGCTGGGGACTGTCATGCTGTGCACAGTGACTCTCGGGGTTTATGGCTCCATGGCCTCTGAGAGCCATCTCGCCTTGCAAAAATAGGAATTAATTGAAGCCAGCACTTTGTCTTGGAACTGTCTGGGACTGAAAGCATTGTGCAAGGTCTCTGCACTGCTCATTTGAGCTTTCTCTCTCTCTCTCTCTCTCTCTCTCTCTCTCTCTCTCTCTCTCTCTCTCTCTCATCACTCCCCCACATTCGTCATCATGACTCCATGCAGGCTTCCCTAGCTTGCATTTTCTCACCGGAATTGTGTGGGATGTTGCTAAAGAGAGTAGCTTCCCCTTCTCTCTGCAGCCAGCCAGCCAACTCCTTCCTGCTCCAGATTGGATCTGGCCACACAGCCAGCCCTCATCTCCTGAGGGGCCGTACATGCTGTGAGCCACGGACCTGTAGGCCTCCAAGCACAAGCCATGAGACATGGGCTTTGCCATGAGCTGGGCCAAGAGAAGTGCGAGTGTTGACACTCCAGGCTCCCCCAGGCCAGCTCCCATCACCAGTCGGCTGGGGGCTGGGTGTGACTTCTCTAAACTCAGAACCCATCTCGACTTAGCTCCACAACCCACTGCCTGAGGTAAAGGTGCCGTCGTGTCTCTGTTCCAGGTGCTAAGCCTGCCCCCGGGATCTGCTTCGAACGAGTCAACTCTGCAGGCGACCCTTACGGCAACTGTGGCAAAGACTCCAAGAATTCCTTTGCCAAATGCGAGATGAGGTATGGTGTTGGCACGTCCTGACCACGTCATGACTGTATCTTCCCACATGGCCCAGGGGTGCTTCCAAACCTCCCCTCTTTTGAGATCGTTTCCTCTCACCCTTCCAGAGATGCTAAGTGCGGAAAAATCCAGTGTCAAGGAGGTGCCAGCCGACCAGTCATCGGTACAAATGCCGTTTCCATAGAAACAAATATCCCACTGCAGGAAGGAGGTCGGATCTTGTGTCGAGGGACCCATGTGTACTTGGGCGATGACATGCCGGACCCAGGGCTTGTGCTTGCAGGGACAAAGTGTGCGGATGGAAAAGTAAGACCCAAATTCTCACTTGCATCATAAATGTGAGACAGGTCGTGCAAGACCTGGGGTGTGAGGTTGGTTGGTTTTCTGAGATCCACTTCTCAGAGTGAGGTCTCCGGAATCCAATTCTTTGCACCTAGAAGAAAAAGTCAATAAAGCTGAGGTTCCAGTCTGGCTGTTGAGATGCAGATCTGGGGAATCCATCTTGTCTTCTTGGTGCTTGAGGGCTAATAAGTCATCTCTACACCCTGAGTGTCGTGAGCATTTCCAGCCAGGAAATTACTTTGGAATGAAATGCAACAGCAGAGCATATTGCTTTTGGAAATGTGGCTTGATTTTTGGCTCAGAGTTCTCGGGGGCTTGTTCTCACCTGGACAAGATGAGAAGTCAAAAGTATTTTCAGAGACCCCGTAGAGAAGAGGAAGAAAAGGGGAGAGCAGAGATCAGCTAAAAGCCAAAGTGGAGTCCTTTTAGAAAATGGGGAAAGGTACACTGAGAGAATCTGATATTTAAAAATAAAATCAAAATTTTTTAAAGAAAGAATTGAGATTTTCATGTTCTGCCACACTCATTTCTTTCACCAGACATTTTCATCAGACTAAATGTTAGCAGATTAATAAAATGTTTTAGGAAAAAAAATGACTCATTTCCCAACTTTTTTTTAGGACCCATTTTCAGCATGATAGTGAAATCACAGAGGTTGCCGAGGTGACAACAGAGGAGGGACAGACACCTATCCTTTTCCCTACAGCATCCCAAAGTCAGGAATTCCCTTCACTCCTGCCTCTGAGCCTCCTTATACCCTGAGCCGCCACAGATGCTCTTCCCTTGAGGACACAGGACAGTACAGAAAGCATGTTCCACATTCTACATGACTCCTCAACCACGTTAGCTTGTGTTCAGGTCTTGACATTTCAACAGCACCATTTTTAAACTGTAATGTGAACAGCCAGGACTGACACTTCCAACCAGTGAAATTCCAAGGACTCCCTTACTGAGGCTGGTCTTTTTTTTTTTTTTTAATTTTTATTGTTTTATTATTCATATGTGCATACAAGGCTTGGGTCATTTCTCCCCCCTGCTCCCACCCCCTCCCTTACCACCCACTCCGCCCCCTCCCTCTCCCCGCTACCCTTTCAATACCCAGCAGAAACTATTTTGCCCTTATCCCTAATTTTGTTGTAGAGAGAGTATAAGCAATAATAGGGAGGACCAAGGGTTTTTGCTGGTTGAGATAAGGATAGCTATACAGGGCATTGACTCACATTGATTTCCTGTGCGTGGGTGTTACCTTCTAGGTTAATTCTTTTTGATCTAACCTTTTCTCTAGTTCCTGGTCCCCTTCTCCTGTTGGCCTCAGTTGCTTTTAAGGTATCTGCTTTAGTTTCTCTGTGTTGAGGGCAACAAATGCTAGCTAGTTTTTTAGGTGTCTTACCTATCCTCACCTCTCCCTTGTGTGCTCTCGCTTTTATCATGTGCTCAAAGTCCAATCCCCTTGTTGTGTTTGCCCTTGATCTAATGTCCGCATATGAGGGAGAACATATGATTTTTGGTCTTTGGGGCCAGGCTAACCTCACTCAAAATGATGTTCTCCAATTCCATCCATTTACCAGCGAATGATAACATTTCGTTCTTCTTCATGGCTGCATAGAATTCCATTGTGTATAGATACCACATTTTCTTAATCCGTTCGTCAGTGGTGGGGCATCTTGGCTGTTTCCATAACTTGGCTATTGTGAATAGTGCCGCAATAAACATAGGTGTGCAGGTGCCTCTGGAGTCACCTGAGTCACAGTCTTTTGGGTATATCCCCAGGAGTGGGATTGCTGGATCAAATGGTACTGAGGCTGGTCTTTGACCTTGCCCATGGGTTCAGGAGGTGAGTAACACCCATACACTGCGGTCCTGACTGAGTCACATGTGTTCAGTTCTTACCCTCTGGAACATAACAGTCCCCTTGGCCAGGATTCCACCGACCTCTCAGCTGCTTGGGTCGGCAGCACTTTCGTGGAAGGGCATTCGTCATGCTTACATAAGTTGTTGGGGTCAGTGAGATGTGACCTTCCCACATGAAGGACCGACTCAATTAAAAGCCTTCTGCATTCTAACCTCCTCTCACTCCACTGAGTGAAACAACTTGTGGAAGAGAAAGGGCCTGGTCCCTAGAGCCTGGAGCACATCATACACCTCTGAAACGAGGCAAACTCCAGCAAAGCCCTACCTCTGCAGCGGCTGAGTAAACACAGAGGAGCCTGTACGCCTCTGCCAAGGTCTGCTGATGGGTTATGTCTCTGATAAGGCTACTTGTCAGTATTTTGAAAAAGTTCCCATATTTCAATATGTCCCTTCGATAATTCTTGAGCTGTAGATTCTTGGAGTCTGTGAGTCTGTCCAGACCCCAGGGGAAGAACTAACCCATCATGTCCTCTTTATGTCTTTTAATGGAGATTAATGCTGTAATAGATAGTTTTCATAGCAGGACTTAAAAAAATATGAGAAAATTAGTCGTAATTTCAGGATTGACTGAAACCATTTTAAATGCCATAGAGCATAAAACAATTCAATAGTGTTCACATTGGTCTTAGTCTTGAAAAGTGCTCAGTTTGGAGGCAGACCACAGGCCCCGTGTCTGAGCCAAACAGAACATCATTGTGCTGCCTCAGTGTTAACAAAAACCGGGGCCTCTCCACACTGTCCTTTTTAATGCACACACGTGGGGAGGGAAGCAGAAGACTGAGACCTTCCTTGTGTCTCCCTCCTTCCACAGATCTGCCTCAATCGTCGATGTCAGAATATCAGTGTCTTCGGAGTTCACCAGTGTGCCACACAGTGCCACGGCCGAGGAGTAAGTAGGCTCAACTGCCTTTTCATCTCCAGCACATGGAAAGCCAGCAACAACAACAACAAGAACACTGCTTGTCTGCAAAGGTCTTTTCAATCAGGGCTTTTAAAAATACAGCAGTCCTCTCAATATTTTCCTCCGAAAGCATTAATTTTCTTTGACCTTTACATGGCATGAGAAATGTCATTTTCATTTAACAAAGAAAATCAGATTGAATCGTAATTATCTTTTAAATTAACAGTCTGTGATTTAAAGAAAGAATTTTGTCATCTTCATAGTAATTCAAAGCTAACCTTGCTTCATGAAGGGCTTTCCATTAGTATTTTTTTTATTTTATTTTATTACTCATACGTGCATACAAGGCTTGGGTCATTTCTCCCCCCTGCCCCCACCCCCTCCCTTACCACCCCCTCCGCCCCCTCCCTCTCCCCCCTACCCCCTCAATACCCAGCAGAAACTATTTTGCTCCGTTAGTATTTCAAACAGGGCATCCTTCTTGTCCCCACGTTCCAAATATATGTCTGAACCAAATGCTTTCCAAAGGGACTAGAATGAAGACAATGGATTATACTAACCATGTGTTCTTGACCCCCTCATGATAGGTTTTGACTACAACAGGCTGTTATTTTAGGTCAGAGGAGCTGTAGGGAAGAAGGAGACTCTGTTTTAAATATACTTTATTTTTCCTGATGGGCTTAATTATTTCCAACGGAGTCATACTAATCTTGATTAACAAATGTCAGTGGTTCATTTGGTTTTTTTGAAAACTTCTCTACAAAAAAATCATGCCCTAAATTATAAACTCTATTTTTAAAACTTCCAGACACTCGCCAGTGATTCAAACATGGGATGATGGGTGTTTTCATAAAAATCACCACTGTGCAGTAGCCATCATGGGTTCCAGGGCCACCTCGGATGAGCCTGTTGGGGCTGCGTTTAGCTGATATGAAATGGAATCTCTCTATGCCGTCATTGGATCATAGGTTTATTTTTGATGACTGCAAGAGACAAACTAGTCCAGCTCTGTTGTCTTACTGATGAAGCAAGGTCCGCATGGGTGGGAGGTTGGGGGAGTCAGCAGCAAGCAGCGGGGGCACTGTGGGACCCTCCTGCTCTAAGATCCCTGGGGCCTCTAGCACTTATTGGAATGCAAAGGGTCACATGTTCTGGAACAACTGCTATGACCGGGTGACAAGTAGCACAGTCTTGGTGCCTCTGGGATGAGGCCAGGCTCAGAAGTAGCACTTCTAAGCAGGGTGTCAACTGCAGTTTCTCCGCCAAGACACCCCAAAAAGGTATACATTGCAGTGGGAGACCAGGCAGGGCAGTGTGAGAATGCAGCATGTGGTATGTCCATACCAGCACCTTCGAGGGACCAGCCAAGATGCTCAGATCCGCACAGGCTCAGCCACAGGCTGAGGAATCCTGCTCAATCATAGCTTCATAGAAAGACACTGCCCTACTCATCACAAGCTCTCTTGACTGCTGGCCTTCAAATCTGAAGAAATGGGGGCAGCTGGTCAGATTCTTCAGAAAAGATAGATAAAGCAGGAAGCCATCAAAGTGAGACATGTGCTCCAAATGTCTTATTTTGCCTTAAAATATGGAAAAATTTGGCACCAATGTTTTTGAGGAGGACTACTAGGGTTGGTTTACTAACTGTAGTTCCACTCTGACTTCTACATAGAAACTGCCCAGAAATTCTTCACCTGAGACTTAAGTTTGTTTCTTTAAGTGGAGAGGAAACTTAAGACACTCGGCTGTCATCTGGGTACATGGTCCCCTTGTCCTGTGCAGCTTTTCCCAGTCATTTTATACTTGTCTAACCCATTCCTAATATGTCAGAAATCCTTTTTTAGTGACTTGCCTTTATCCAGTGTTCTCAAAAACTCAACCTAATTCATAGCATTAGGTCTTCCTGCTGGTATTCCATTGTCCTATATACTAGTTCAGTAAGTTGCATATGTGTCAATAGTGAGCCCACCATTAGTGACCCTTGGCAAGGCAGCACGCACTCTCCGAGGCCCTTCCGTGGAGGACACTGGTCTCCCATCAGGATGCTTGTTCAGGGCCCAAAAAGAGCAAGAACAGCCTCCTCCTGTCTTCGCCACACTCTGTTCTTGCCACACTAGTACCACTCTCTTATTGCCCGAGGGAGAGTTCATTGTCTTTGCCCATTACGCAGGATGGAAAGCCAGAGAATGGCGAAGTGGTATTTCAGGAATGAGCTATCAGAGCAGGCTTGAGGAATGTTAGTGGAACCCTTGCATGCTTTTGTGGGCATCAGGATGCAGGGGCACACTGTCAGTCTACCCCTACCTGCTGATGGACCAGGACCAGTGTGGCTCCCAGCACCTCCTGTGTAAAGGAGGCAGGGGTGTGCCCTTAACTTCTTAGGTCCTACCATGCCCAGTGGTCTGATTCCTGGTCCCTGAAGCAGGTCCATCCTCACCACTGGAGGACTTCTCATCTCAGGCACGGGGTGGGGGTGGGAGGGTGGTTCCCGAATTAGAAGGAAGGACAGGGAGATGCGAAGAGGAAGAGGGGAAGGTTGCTGGGGAGGCTTAATAATGCCTGCAGCTGCTTTCACTCACAGCCTCAGACTCTGTCTCACCTGTGTGGTGCTGTGTTGAACTGCTTCTCACAGGATGTTTACTGAATCTGAATGTTGGGTGCTGGTGGGGCTTGAGCCCACAGTGCCCTTGCTTTTGCTATGGCACTCAGTTAGGGCTCAAAGATTCACCACCACCCCATGCGGAAGGCACCCCCTAATGCTGCTTCCTCTGGATGTCTTTCTCCCCTGCTACCCCCAAAGGTGTGCAACAACAGGAAGAACTGCCACTGTGAAGCCCACTGGGCACCTCCCTTCTGTGACAAGTTTGGCTTTGGAGGAAGTACAGACAGTGGACCCATCCGGCAAGCAGGTGAGTAAAGCCCTGCATCCCTGCCAGGTGGGCACCCAGCTGCTGGAGATGGCGGACAGGGTCGGCTCACCTGCACTCAATGTGGTTGTGGGTGTGGCCCCACCAGCAGGGGGTGGGGCCTGTGTGGCCCTGACCCAGCCTGAGGCCTCTACCAAGTGCCCAACACTCTTTCCTTGTCACCTGGCCTTTCCAACACCCCCTTGCTCTCTGCTGTGGCTGAAGGGCAGAGTTTGAGATTCTCAGCCTGTGACACTTTTCTCAGCTAAGGCAGGGTCCCCACAAACTGCCAGACGAGTATGCACTTCGTTGTTTCAAAGGTCTTTTCAAAGGCCAGCCTCTGTGTGTGGCCACCGTGAAGTGTATGAAGTTGAATGCCTTTTAAAACGCTGGCCAGAAAGACTGCTGCTTCTTAATGAAGATAACGGTGGCAGCAGCTGCAGTGTCATGGTGGCTGGGTGTCTTGAGCAGTCACATGCAGGCAGGGTTTTGTGTGTTCTGTCATCTGTTCCTTACTCAGCTCTGAAGCAAGTATTACAATGAGAAGACCCAAGGTGCAGGGAAGTCCAGTTGCCCAAAGTCACACAGCTAGGATTGAGATGCAAGTCTATCCCCAGAGAAGCTCTTGATAGCAGCTGTGTTGAGCCCTCAGTTCTTTTTTCCTCGGGTGACCTTTGGAAATGTTCTTGTGCCCAGCTGCAGTCTCTGTGTTCTTGTCGGAAGATTAAGGAGCAAATGAGAAGAATGTCCCTCTTATAGTGAAAGAAGCAAAGCAAAAAATGGCAGACTGCCAGTAGGGGGCGCCGCTGGGGAGCGGGTGGGGATTGAAGGAGGTGGCCTGGCCTCCACTGGAGCCCATCGAGCCCCTGGTGACGCTTAGACCATGACCAGTGCCGCAGCAGAGGAGTCATACATCCCCAAAACCTGCTGTGACTGGCAGTGTGGAGTCTGTGGCTTTGCCACTGTTTCCATGACAACAGACACAACACTAGCTCTGCGGGGCCAGGCAGACAGTGCAAGACTCAGGAGGGATGGCCAATCTTGCAGGCACATGTGCAGATGCTGTGAAAGGAAGGGCAGGAGTTCTTCGTCACCCTTCCCTTAAATACAGTGAGTAGGAAAGGACCAGAAAGCCTTACCTATGGTTGCGCATCCATTGCGGGGCTGCAGAAGTAAGAACTTGGCCCAGTGTCCTCTTTCCTCCATGATGTCCCAGCCTTGACAACCAGCCTCCTGCTGCAACTCACTATTCTAATAGGACTTCCAGGGTTTATCTTACAAACTCAGTGCTGTTTAGTTACTAATCCATCAAGGGCCCTGCCACCTATCCTGTCTCCATTCAAGCCAACCCAGGGACATCCAAAGGGGCTGGAGAGGAGCACATGCTCTGCCTCTCTCTCTGCTGTGGACAACAGTGCACACAGTGTATGATAGTGAGTACATAGTGTACTCAGACTTTAGAGTTTCCCAAAAGTTGAGGAACCCACAGAGCCGCCCACTCTCCTCTGCACCAAGTAGAAGCATTAAGAATAAAAACCCCTAGAAAGCAAGTGCCTCCTATGGTTGCATCATCTTATAGAAGGAGGTACATTGCAAATACTTCCTGGCAAACATGCACCAGAAAGAGGCAGGTGTGAGCTGCCATGTCTTGGCCTTACTGTCCCTGTGGCCTGCTGTTCACTGACCTTACCATGACTCAGACACTCATTCAGCAAGTTCTGTCACATATCAGTTACTCTTTGGGTCCTAGAGAGGCTTTAAGTAGATATCATGTGGCCAGGATGGGGAAAGAGAGGGTGTTTTGAGAGGGGAGCAACACCCCCAGGCTCAGGAGTGTGGGTATAGGGTATCAGAAGGCTCCCAGAGACCTTGATATACCTGCTGAGGTCTGCAGAGGTGGGGAAAAGCATGTTCTAAGCACAGAGCACTAGCTGTGCCAGGACCCAGTGTAGGGCAGGGCAGGGTAGGGTGACAGTGGCTGAGGAAGGGGATACAGGGAGCCAGCTCCACAGAACATGTGACTCCATCACTGCCTGGGTCTTTCAGGCAGTTTGGTGGATGGCACTGTAACCCTGTGGTGCACCAAGTACAGTTTGGGGACCTAGTGTTTGATTGGATAAATATATCGGTTTAAGATTTATGGATTTTAAGAAACTAGAAATTATGATTTAAGACTTTTGCTGTTCACTTTTGATTCAGTTTTGCTATGAAACAACAGAGATCTGGCTGGAGCCCTAATCACCACTAAGAGTCTGAAAAGAATGACATTTTGGCCAGGAAACCAGAAGTTATGCTTTTCCAGTCTCACTAGCAAGTGAATCCAGGCTGTCACAGATGCCCCTGGTAGGACTTGTCATTTGGGGAGAAAGTCCAGAAACGAGGTACAAAGGCATTCTTCCCAGAGTAGGGGCTGCTGCCACTCAGACCTGCAGGCTGCTGAGCACTGAGGGGAGGCAGTAGAGTGGGGAGAACCTGGGAAGTGGAAGCCACCTTTGTGACTGTCACCAGCAGCCTGAACAGAGGGCTACGCACCTACTTTGTAACACATACACTGCTTATTGCCAGTGGGAAAAGAGAATTGAGGTCCCTGCTCTTGAAGACTTCACAGTCTGGATGAAACCTAAATAAATCTCCTCTAATTTCTAGCATCTTGGGTCCCCAGACAGCCTGCAGTCAGAAACCAACCTGATGGCTCCTGCCTCCTTCCTTTCTACACCCTTGACAAGCCCCTTGAATGTGCCGTACTAAAAGGGGATCAAATCACCAGAAAATTTGACATTTTCATATAGAAAATAAACAGCATCCTCCCAGAGAAAGGGGTTCACCGCCAAAGGCTATATCATTAAGTCCCTAATGTAACAAAACCAAATCCAGGGGCATTTTACTTAAGCCATGATTTGTCTCTTTCCCTCTCTCAGAAATAGAGTCCAGAAATAGAGTCGTTTTTTTACAAAATAATAGGAAAGGTAAAAGCAGACGCCAGTACTAAGAGTAGGAGGAGTTGGGTGTAGCAGATTTGTGGAGAGGACAGGAAGACTGTACTGTGGAGATCTCCCATCTTGATGAGACTTTAGTGATGGCTCCAAGGTCCTTTCTGTGGCCACACAGTTCACTCTGCTGTTGTCATGTTCAGTGTGGTCCAGCCAAAGTCCCGCCTACCAGACTGTGCTCCTGCACGTGGAGTGAACCTCAAACACGACCTTTGAAGTAAGACTAATTTATTAGCACATCATCCAGGGATTTACTCGCTCTGTTTCTGTTTGTTCCTTCAAAGTTTGCTCCACCGTAAATGTCAGGATGAGATGTCTCCTGTATTTTATTACAACTGCCTCCTTCCGTGAGCCAACGTGTTTTCTTTCAGATAACCAAGGCTTGACTATAGGAATTCTGGTGAGCACCCTGTGTCTCCTCGCTGCTGGATTTGTGATTTATCTCAAAAGGAAGACCTTGATACGACTGCTGTCTACACACAAAAAAACCACCATGGAGAAGCTCAGGTGCTCTGAACTTGGTTTGTCATCCTTTTTGAGAAATGATGGTGGAAGGAACTTCCAACAAACCTCTTCTCACATCGTTGTCCTTAGCAAAGAAAGCAGCAGACTTTCTGGATCCTAAGACTGGATCTTTTCACTTTGTTTTGTGTTTGTCAATTTCTGCCAGACCAGTGCCTCTTTCTCTTTCCCTTCAAACTCTGTGCTGCTTGTTAAATGACTAAGCAGGGTGGAGTCCACCGGTATGCTTTCTCCCACCTTTGCATTAGTAATTTTCGCAGGACCTGAGGACACTGACATTTTTTTTTTCAGACAGGGTAGCTTGTGGTCCAGGTCTACTTCAGTGACACTATTGCTTCACCCAAAAAAAATCCATGTGCCACGTGTCACAAGGCTGCATTTCTATGGGATGCAAGAACTAATTTGGTAGAACAATGGCTTGGGCAGGGAGGCAAACATCAGTATTTGTTGTGCATCTCAGAGTATTAGATCATTTTTTCTCTGCATATTTATCACACTGAGTTAAGATAATCAAGTTATATTTTGACCATCAATAGAAGGACAATCTGAGAAGTTAAGCCAAAAGGGAAACCACCATCAGTTAACACTTGGGGTTGCATTGCAGATGTGTGCGTCCTTCTCGGCCATCCAGTGGCTCCCGGCCTGGGCAGGCTCTCCCCACCCACCTCAGAAAAGGCCTGATGAGCAGGCCACCACATTCCAGCGCATGCAAGGTAAACTGGCCCAACACAGCACTTACTGTTGCACTTACAGCACAGCTTTACCATGCAGGGTTGAGTGGGAACAGGATCCTGGCTTCCTCCTGTGAGACACTGAGTGAGTCAGCACCTTTGCTTCAGGCCCATCGCTGTGACAGTCTGGGGATCCAGGGAGGCCCCGCAGTGACCCACTGCAAGCTCTACTACATCTACTTGCTGGCCAGTGCATGTCCACACGTGGCATGGTGTATGCTGCATTGTAAACCACAATCCCTCTAATCACCCTGGTTGCACTCCAGGCCCATCAGGGCTGCACCCTGAGCAGCTTCCTGATGTCCTGACACTGGGCCCCCCTCAGTTCCCAAAGGCCACCGGCTTGGTTTGAGTGAGCGTCTCTGGTCCACTGTTACTCCTGGAGGACTTCTGAGAGTCTCACTGAGCCTCAGTTTTGCCTGTTTTTCTCCATCTCAGGGCTGTGGAAGCTCTGTCCCCTGAACTCTGTGGAAGAGCTGGATCCTTAACCATAAGTACCTCATGGCTCCCTACTGCCTCAGTGTTCCTGCTACCCTGACGAATTACTGTGCGAGTTCACAGTCATATTTAGGTTTCACTACCAAGTTTTTTTGGTATATCCACAAGAATTCTTGAATATTGAACTCTGTCATGGTTTGAATCTGAAATGTGCCTCATAGATTCATGTGGTGCTATTTTGGGAGGTTGTATGAATTTTAGCAGGTGGAGCCTACTTAGAGAAAGTAGGTCCCAGGGGCATGCTTTTGGAGGTTGTGCCTGGTCCCTTCTTCCCTCTCAATATCCTGTCGACCATGAGGTGAAGAAACCCTCTGCCACGCGCTCCTGCCACCATAATGTTCCACCCAAGCACCTGGGGCCAAGCAACCATGGACTGAAGCCATAAGCCAAAATAAAATTTTCCTCCTTTTAAGTTGTTCTTGTCAGATATTTTGTCACAGTGATGCAATGTCTGACTAACAAAAATTCATTCAACGAAATGACCAAATTGTAATGGAAGAGACAGATGTCAAGAAATGATTGAAAAAATTATCATATATTAAGTAGACAATATGCCATTTAACCTCCAGTGATGCAAGAGTAGAGGGTGGGCTTCCAACAGGGCAACCATCATCCCTGGTAAGTTTTATTACTGTTCTCCTCAGTCCTGGAACCACAAGTAAGAACAGCGTGCATTGTCAGTGGAAAATGTTGTGCTCTATTTAATCTTAAATATAGATTAAGAGCCAAAAATGTGAAATGGTCCAAATGTTCATTAACAGGTAAAAGGGCAAACTGTAGAATATTGACACAAGGGATTGCCATTCAGCAATAAGAAGGAAGCAGCCAGTGACATACATAACACTGGGGGTAAATCTCAAAATCGTTATTCTGAGCAAAAGAAACCAAACAAAAAGGACTACATACTCTGATCCCATTTCTATCCAATATTAAGACATGCAAACTAATTTGCAGTGGATCCATGGTAGTCAGATTCCAGGGGGCAAAGTTGGGGAGAGACAAAGGTAACAGGGAAACTAAATGTATATGTTCTGATGGCTTCATGGGTATACACAGTCAAGCTGGGCACAGTGGTAAATGCCTGTAATCCCAGCACTCAGGAGGCTGAGGCAGGAGGATCATGAGTTCAAGGATAACTTGGGCTACATAGTGAAATGCTAACTCGAAAAAAAAAATCCGTCAAAAAGGACCAAATTTTGTACATTAAGTATGTGCAGTTAATCGAATGTTGATTAGATCTTAATAAAACTCTTCTTAAAAAGAAAAGGAAGAGCCAGTTGCTGGTGGCTCAAGCCTATAACCTTTGCTACTTGGGAGGCTGAGATCAGTAAGATCGTAGTTCTAGGCCAGCCCAGGCAAAAAAGTTTGTGAGACCCCAGCTCAATGGAAAAAAAGCAGTGCATGATGGTGTCTGCCTGTCATCCCAGGAACAGCAGGAAGCTTAAAATATGAGGACCACAGGTCCAGGCCAGCCTGGTTATTCTCCAGACTAACCAAAGCAAAAATGGCTGGAGGGATGGCTCAAGCTGTAGAGCACCTACTTCACAAGTGCAAATCTGAGTTGAAACTCCAGTACTGCTATAAAGACAGAGAGAGAGACTTGTTTTCACACCATCCTTGCCTTCGGGGGCTGTGTCTTCGTTCTTGATACTTCATCACAAGTCTTGCACCTTTGTGAATGAAACCAGTTTTGTTGGTTTCCTTGCTTTTTTTATTGAGATGGGGTCTCACTGTGTAGCCCAGGCTAGCCTCAGCCTCCTCTGTGCTAGAATTATAATTGCTGCCAGGTCTGGCTAAGCCATTTTTTTTTTTTCATCTAAATAAAAAACCTACCTCTCTATTCCAGATTTGGGGTGAGGTATACTTCTGTTGGAACTTCGAAGTGTAAATAATAACATCCTCTCCCACCTTTCCGCACACTCCCCCACCTTCAGTGATCACAGACTGGCTTTGAAACTCTTTACAGCCTGCCTCTCTGCTTTGACCACACAGGACAGGAGGTCACCGCACTGTCAGAGTGTTGACATCAGCAGACCCCTCCATTCCCGTGCTGTCCCTCAGCCCCAGTCACCTCAGCGAGTGCTCCTGCCCCTCCACCAGGCCCCACGTGCACCCAGCGGCCCTGCCAGACCCCTGCCCGCCAACCCTGGACTCAGACAGGCCCAGGTATGCCTCCAGTGCTGATGTGAGAGGATGGTGATCAAATCCAGACCCTGCTGCTTGCTAATGTGTGAACTTGGGCAAGTTGTTCAACTTCTCAGAGCCTCTATAAAATGGAGATAATTCAGCTATTCAGGTGGCTGCTGGCAGAGTGGCTCAAGTGGTAGAGTGCCTGCCTGGCAAGCATGAGGCCCTGAGTTCAAACCCCAGTGCTGCAGATGGTTAAATGAGATAACTGCACATGGCATTAGTACAGTGTTTGAAATAGTAAGATGCAATATATTGATCCAAGACAGATGGTCTCTGTAAGGATAATAACAGTTATACTTGCTTAGCATTTTTTTAGCCTCAAAATTAATTACAGTGGGGTTGACAGAGTGGCTCAAGGGGTAGAGTGTCTGTCTGGCAAGGATGATGCCCTGAGTTCAAACCCCAGTATCACCAAAAAAAGAGAGAGAGATAAATAAAAAGTAAGTATTGAATGCTTCTGGAAAAAACTAATTACGAAAATTTCACCACCTATCTAAGTTTGGCCTCGACTTAGCACTCATTTGTGTACTTTTTGTACATCTACTTTTATGCTGCTTTTGAAAGTAGCAACTTGTTTTGACAGCAAATGTGACATTTCCCAATAGGATACCTGGGAGGAGGGGACAAGAAATGAGAAGCCCAAAGAGTAATTTTGTTTACTGCTACTGGTATATTTTTCTAGAAATTTTTGCATATTTGTATTTGTATATGTTTTGTATATGTGCTTTCACCTAATTTATTCTCTATGTATTCAGCTTTATAAACTGCATTTTCCCCAGAGTCATTCCCACATACCATGGCATTATAGACCCTATAAGATGTTATTTTACAATAGCACTCTGCTGGAATATAGAATAGTTTCTGAAGCCCTTGCCAATGAATGGGCGTGCTTGAATGTCTCAAGTTTTTGCTATGAAGATTTAGATAGACAAATTTTGAACCTCTTTAATTATTTCCTTAGAGACATTCTTAAAAGTGAAGTATTGGGTTGAAAATCATCTGGCCATCTAAATTCTCATAAAAGTTAACTATTTGTTCAGGACTATCATATATATTTCTGATTCCATATTATTATTGTGTTGTTATGACTTTGCCAGTACCAAATGCTAACATTTCAAAGCTTTGCCAGTTTGACAGGTAAAATGTAACACCCCTATTTTCTTTCTGTCTAGTAGTCCAATCAGTTACTGAGAAGTATCCAACTATACTTGTGTTGCTTTGAGTATGTTGAATCTCTGTTGCTTGTGACACACATAGCTGGGATTATTGCATCTTCTTTGTGAATGGTGAGATCCCTTTCATCATTATGAACTGGCTCTCTTTAGCTTTGGTCATCTTTGTTCTAAAGTCTACTTTATCTGATATTAATACATCCACAGTAGGTTTTTTTAATTAGTATTTGAAAATTAGGTCTTTTCCCACCCTTTTACCCTCAGTCCACATATGGCATTATATTTAAAAAGAGTTCCTTTTACACAGCACATAGTTGGATCATGTATGTCTCATCCAGTCACTTTCTTTTAATAGATCCTTTACATTCAACTCAATTATATTAGGATTTAAGTCTACTGCTAGGTTTTCTTTTTTCCTTCTGATTTTTATTTCACCGTGCTCCCTTTCCTACACTCCTATGGTTTGGTTGAATGTTTCCAGTATACCATGTTGATTTATCTATAATGTCGTTGAGCATGTGTCTTTGTACAGTTTTATATATCGTTTCTGTGTGGCAAGACTTCCCACCCTCAGCATTTTGACATCTTGGGCTGTGTAACTTTCCTGTGCATTGTGAGAGGTAATAGTAGCATCTTGGCCCCTACCGACTACACAGCAATATCATTTGCAATCATGTCTCCAAACATTGCTGTCTCATGAAGGACAGAATTGCCTCCATAGAAAACCACTGCTCTAAACACCATACATGTATACGGTCATAAGTTATCACAGCCTAGTGTTGATGCTTTATCGCTTCAGGTTCAATGTAGAAACTACCAGCTAATACATCCCTTTGCCTTTTCTTATGACATAGATTTCTTAAATATTGCCTTTATGTATCCTGAGATCCTCTTCAGATGACGTAATTTTTGCTTTCAGCCAAGCATAATGGACTCTGAAGAGTCCACTGCATTTACTCATAGATTTAGCTTTTCTGTTCTTTCTTCATTCCTGATGTTCCAAATTTCTTTGATATTGTTGTCTTTCTGCCTGATAAACTTTCTCTCACTGTTCTTTTAAGCAAGTCTGTTGGTAACATTTTCTTAGTTCCTTCATCAGAGGATATTTTTCACCTTTATTCCTGAAGGATATTTTTGCTGGATATAGAATTCTGGGTTGACTGTTTTCCCCTTTTGACACTTTAAAACTGTATTCCCCTTCTCCTGAACTCTGTGGTGGTCAAAATCTTTTGGTCTTTCTGTACCAACCTTTTTCCAGCCTTTTGGCTACAGAGGGGAGGATTTTCTTGGGTTGGTTTTTATTTCTGTATGCCACTTAGTTATTTTCAGGTTGAGTATGCTAATGTCGTTTTTCCCTTTATATAGCTTACCTGGGGCTCTGGTGCACGAGTACACGTTCACACACACACACAGACTCATCACTGGCTAGTTCTACTTTCTTTCTTCAACTCTCAGTCTTTCATCATTTGTTTTATGAATTTTGTCCAGGCTTTTTGTTGTAATTAGCAGGAGGAATATGATTATCCCACCTTGTCCAGACCTCATTTCCTTTTGTAGTTCTTTGATTACTGCTACACTCAAACTATTTATGTCTAGTAATCTATAATGTACTGATAAACTCTTTAAAAAAAGAAAAGTCTTGACTTACAGCTAATCTCTCCCAGCACATCCAATTGTTCCAGCTGTTTATGTGACAACATGCCCAAGGAGTAGGGAGCTGGCTGTCATGAGCCAGCTCGAGCCAGCTCTGCATACCTCCTCTAACTGTGTTCTGTAGATATTTCTTCCTATCCTGTGCTTTGTTTTTTGTTTGAGTGGTATGGTTTTCCTTGCTGGTTTATATGTTTCTTTTTAAATATAACTTGTGTAATTTATTGTAATTTTATTTAGGTTTCTGGCATGAGATGAACTCTAGTTTTGAATAGTACATTTATTATTCTTTCCTCGTGTGAATTCTCCCATACCTTCTATGCTTCAAGCCTTCCCATTTCTGTATCAGTTAAGATATACATATAATTTTTTCAGTTAATTTTGTTGACTGCTGACAGTTCTGTCTTTTCCATGGTTTTCTGGCCTGTTTTGGATTGACATTGGTGCCAGGCAGAGGATACACCCTAAACTTTTCTGGACTGTGACTTATTTGAGAACCTAATGAGAGCTATACGCCCTTATGAAAAACAAGCACCAACACTGAATATTTGCATGCACACTACAGTTATTCATAGCGCCTGTAGGCATCTGCCCTCTGCATTCCTTTGTACTGAAGTTTTTTGTTCCTTTCTCTAAGCAGCCCACCTGTTCACCGTATGAAACTGGGACTGTCTCTAACAGAACTTGTGATCAGAGAAAAGATATTTCTACATGCTTGTGTCTTTTCCCCCACAGCTGTGAATGTCTACAGAAGGGATTCCTTCAAGATTTCCTTTAAAGCAAGGTCCCCAACCCGGCTTTCATTCTGTTTTGTGAAACTACAGAAATGTTATCCTTCAACCATTAGTCACCGAAAACCCCACATTTCTCACTCCAGGCTGGTGTCTGTCTGGAATCTTTCCGAGACATGTGACATAGATTAAGTGCATGATTTCTCTCCCATCCACATAGGGAACTGGAATTAATTCCATGCAGGTGTGGGGAATATTTGGAGGTGACTCTCGCTTGGCAGCACGAGTCGAATCCACTGACGTTTTGCACTTTCCAGTTCGCTCTTCCCTGCCCCGCATGACATGACACACACAGCTACACGGCTGGCCCTGCTCCAGCCGTCCAGATTTGCCATGTACATTCCAGGAGGAAAGAAAACACCATCATAAGCACCATATTGGTCAACCTAACACTTAAAGCGTAAGCTAGTTCTTTGTGGAAAACATTTCAGCTTCTATGAAATGTTCTGTTTGATTCTGTAAAATCAAGGACAGGTGAGTCAACTCACTCTCTTGTCACAGTAAAGGGGCCTTTGGAACTGAAGCTTCTTATCCTAACTGCTTGCTCTGGATAAAGGAAACAAACTGGAATTTCCTTTTCCTCCTGCCAGCTATTTTAGAGGAAAATGATTTGGTGTATTGTTCATCTAGCTGTTGGCTGCTGCTGCCCAAACCATGACCTGAGCGTGTATGGCCAAGTGTGAGTGGAGAGAAAACTAACTGAGGGAAAACGAGAGGGGAAAAGGGTTCCTGGCACTGACACTTGTGTACCTAGGCAGGAAGCGCTTGGCATTGAATTTGTCTCTGTGCCGACTTGTATGTTAGATCTGCAGTCCACCAGGAACACCCACCTACAACAGGAGACAAGACAAGTCCTGTGCATTTTACATCGTACAAGGTCTTTTGGAGGCACCAGGGGAGTTTCCTGCACCTGCTCCTGCTGGTAGACTTCATCCCAGGCTCCAGAAGGGAAATAAGAGAAAACAAAACCAACTTATAGGAGGGTGGAAGATGGATCTGAGTTTCTGAGAGATTTCTTGGAAAAGCCAATTCTATGATATAGTTTTTAAAATGAAAAGAGTTATATGAATCAAGTGGAGAAAACACAGGGCAGACCAAGCATAGGTCTCAGGCAAGATTCTGAAAGAGACTTTCATGGGAGGCCACAGCTTGACCTTTAACCTGACACTTTGAGGTGCAAAGCTCATGAGGACCCTCCATGGAGTCCTCCTGGACTCCTGCCAATAAACACAGGAAATGATCACCTGCTTGACTTCAGACACTGTTTGCAAAGTCCACTGCCTTGGCTTTTGGGAGGAAAGGGGGCCCTGGGACTGTGCTGGGAGCTGGGTGGGGGAACCCTTCACCACTGGAAGGCCAGGGCCTCTGAGAGGAGCAACAGTTGATACTGAGTTTTTCCCTTTTCTTCTTCTTCATTCTGATTCCCTGGCCACCCCTTAACTCTAAGTGCTAGCCACCACAGCCTAGTGTCAGTCCCAGGTCAGAAAACGAAGAGGATGTTGCATTCACACTGGGGGACACTCATAGGTCAAGGACAGCATTCTAGGTCAGTGCTGAGGGGCTGAGAGAGTGTGGCTGGTGGAGCCATCCAGCCTGGGAGGAGGCAGGCAGCTAAGGGTCACAGAGAGGCATCCAGGGGCCTTAGAAGGGCTCGGGCATACACAGAGCAGTGTCCTACCATCCTACAGGAGAGAGGCTCAAGTTGCTAAATTTTAATTAAAAATAAGCATGGCCCTGAAAAGACTAGAAAGCATAGGCCCCTTTGCAGATTCTCCTCACTGCCCAGGCTCAGTGTTAAACTAGTAGTCCTAGTTGGACTACTAGGACAAAATCTTGGATCCAGCTGAAATCCTTTATGCCATCTCTTCTGAATTATCAGATTAATTGACTCACTTAAAGTTTAAACAAAATCATGCTCAATGGCACATCTAAGAAATAAATTTCTCGGCTCACTGAAAATTATGTCTAGAGAAGACCAAACTGAGATGCAGTGGATCGAAACGCAATTTTCTGCTGTCAGCTCTCAATGTGCCCTGATCCTAAAGGGAGGGAAAGTGGCACCTTCAACTGGTAGACAGCCAGGCCATTCTTCTAACAAGTAGAACTTTACCCAAGGGTCGCTCACTTAGCACTTGCCTGGTTGCTTTTCTAAACGTTTGCACCATAAAGCGACATTTGAACTATACCTGATCATGGGTAGCCATACACAGCTCAGGGTTATTTTCAGTTTTATTTTTTAAGCTGTGTGCTTCCTAGAAAATGATAAGGAGTGGTTTTCCTCAGAGAAATCTTAACGGTGAACTGTGGGACAACACACAGTGGCTAAGATTCTTTTCCCAGTCAGATTAGCTTCTTCAGTAGAGGACGAGAACATTTTAAAAGGACAACTGAGTCCATCTCTCAGAAAGGCTGACTTTTGCTGAGTCAAAATCTTTTCCTGACAAAGCTAATGGGCTCATGAAAATGTTTGCCAATCCTGTTTTCAGCACTGTGTATCTATACTGCAGAAATTCCAGCAAAAACAACAATGGCAGGATTCATTTCTGTTTTTACTTGTATAATTGAATGATATGTGTGTGTGTGTACATGCAAACACGTGTGTGCCTTTGGGCATGCTGTCTTGGAACGCAGAGCTTCTAGTTTTGTTTTGAATTGTTATAGCAGATGCTTCCTAAGTACCAACTACAAGGCATTTCTCCAAGGAAGAGATGGTAGCATTGGCCCCAATTAACACAGGGAGAATGAGGCACCATGAGGATACACAGGTGATCAGGAACGCAGCAGAAGTGGGAGAGCCAGTGCCCAGATTTACATTCTTAACCAGCAGGTCTAAAATAAATGTGCGTGTGGAGGGATGGGCAGACAGAAGGGAGAAGCCACAATGATTCATGCCACCCAACTCCCCCAGAGAGCCTTTGTTTATACCTCTTCCAGGTTTGCCACAGAGCAGCAAGGTGATAAGGACTGTGCAGAGCCTCCATTCTCTGTGGAAGAACCTTGCTCCTCTCTTTTCTTTTGCTCAGAGCATGATGGGGCTGCAGTCATTCTCACCTCAACTGGTCAGGCCACGGTTCAACAGCATCACCAAACAGGAGCTGCACTGTGGGCACCAGCAGCATCTTCAGTGGAGGTGGCTGTGTTTGCTGTGGAGGGATTTTCAGTTCAGTGTTTTGACAGACACCCACTGCCAATCAACTCCCACCTGTGCCTGCAGTGTATAGCACATACAATATTTGTAAAACAAGACTGGATCTAGGACAGCCTCTTCCAGGGAAAGGCAGCAGAACAACGAAGCTTTGCTTACATGGCCACAGGAGGGGCAGCAGTACTACAAGGAGGTCAGAGAAAAGTGATGAGTGACTCACTGGGTTGTTACTGGTAAGCAGCGGGTATTCATCCTACACCATTTGTCAGGATGTGAATGGGAATGAGACAACCATTCTGGTAATGGCCAGCACAACAAATCCAGCTTGGAATGAATGAGGGCATGCACCCTTCTGACCACGTGGCTGGCTGAAATTTGTAGCGTCTGGAAATCTGATGCTGTAGGTCTCTGCTCATCAGAAATGTGAATATGAAAGAAAAGGAAATCCACTCATCAGTATGTTCTCCTAAGGAAGATGCAATGCGAGAGAACTCATCCAACAGCAGTCTTCACTCTGTCGAGCAAATGACATCCTAACAACAGTGGGAAGGTGATAGATAATATACTTCCATGTCTGCCCTCTGCTTTCCCCACCTTCACCTTACACTGAAGACCTCACTCCACGACCACTTCTCCCTGGGCTTTTCCACAGTCCTCCCTCCCTTGCCCGCCTGCTACGTGAGCCTGGAGCTACCTGTACACCTGCTGTGCCCCGCTCAGAGGGCCGCTGGGGCTACACATGTCAGAAATGCCAGAGTCCAGACCTGTGAATACAGTAGACGTGGAAGAAGCACACTGACTGGATTTTACACAGTGGAACACAAGTCTCGTCACAGATCAGTCATTCTCAATGGGCCACCACACTCCAGGGGTCACAGATTGATGAAAACTTGAGGCTATTCCTCCTATAAATCTAAAATTTAGCTACCAAGGTTTCAGATTGTTGCTAACCTCTTCTTGCCACCTGCTCAGAACTTCAGAAACCCTAACTGACCTGTCCTTGGTTTCATGTCACATACTCATCAATCATGTGACAAATCTATCCAGTGTCTTTAAAGGTGTATACTCCAGTGGAAGTGGAAGCAGTCCTCTCTCTCTCTCTCTCTCTCTCTCTCCCCCCCTCTCCCCTCCCCCCTTTCACAGAACACAGAATTGCCAGGTGTTTGTTTTCCACTCAATTCTGTGATGTAAACATGCAGATTGCATATGAAAAGTGGGTGCCTGATATTTCGCCCTTCACATTTGTTAATAAGTAATGTATGCCTATAATTAAACATCCCTGCAGTATAAAGGGTTTTACAGGAAAAAATCAGTCTCCCTCCCACCTGTCACCAGGCTCCCTTCCCAGAAACAATCACTGTTAGCAAAACACAACCTGGAACACAACAAAATTCTCTGTTCTACCCACCTCTCTCTGCAGAGAGACATTGTGGAAATGTTCAAACACTCAACATGGGAAAGAGAAGTACAGTGAAATTCTGTCTGCCGAGCTTCAGCTACTGTCACCTTGCTGTCACTCTCATTTATGTCCTTGGATTGAATGCAAAGTATAGCACATCACACACTTCCTTCCACTTTGACTACTCTTTTCAGTTCTCTGCACATCTGCTTCATTCTTTTCCCTGGCTACAGAGTATTTCATTGTAGAGATATGCCATGACTTGCGTAACTGACCCTTACTGGTGGCCAGGTGGGTCATTTTCAATTACTTGCTACGTCAAACAGGCATATTCTTTTTTGTTTGTTTGTTTATTCATATGTGCATACAATGTTTGGGTCATTTCTCCCTGATACCTCCCGACCCCTCCCTTTCCCCCCACCCCCTCGCTTCAGACAGAAACTATTTTGCCCTTATCTCTAATTTTGTTGTAGAGAGAGAATAAGCAATAATAGGAAGGACCAAGGGTTTTTGCTGGTTGAGATAAGGATAGCTATACAGGGTTGACTCACATTAATCTCCTGTGCGTGTGTGTTACCTTCTAGGATAATTCTTTTTGATCTAACCTTTTTTCTAGTTCCTGGTCCCCTTTTCCTATTGGCCTCTGTCACTTTAAAGTTTCTGCATTAGTTCCTTTGCATTGAGGACATCAAATGCTATCTTGGTTTTTTTTTTTGGGGCGGGGGGCGGTTTCTTGCCTATCCTCATACCTCCCTTGTGTGCTCTCACTCACCTCATCATGTGTTCAAAGTCCAATCCCCTTGTTGTGTTTGCCCTTGATCTAATGTCCGCATATGAGGGAGAACATACGATTTTTGGTCTTTTGGGCCAGGCTAACCTCACTCAGAATGATATTCTCCAATTCCATCCATTTACCAGCGAATGATAACATTTCATTCTTCTTCATGGCTGCATAGAATTCCATTGTGTATAGATACCACATTTTCTTAATCCATTCATCAGTGGTGGGGCATCTTGGCTGTTTCCATAACTTGGCTATTGTGAATAGTGCCGCAATAAACATGGGTGTGCAGGTGCCTCTGGAGTAACCTGTGTCACAGTCTTTTGGGTAGATCCCCAGGAGTGGTATTGCTGGATCATATGGCAGGTCTATGTTCAGATTTTTAAGTAGCCTCCAAATTTTTTTCCAGAATGGTTGCATGAGCTTGCATTCCCACCAACAGTGTAAGAGGGTTCCTTTTTCCCACCATCCTCGCCAACACCTGTTGTTGGTGGTGTTGCTATTCTAACAGGGGTGAGGTGGAATCTTAGTGTGGTTTTAATTTGCATTTCCTTTATTGCTAGAGATGGTGAGCATTTTTTCATGTGTTTTTTTAGCCATTTGAATTTCTTCTTTTGAGAAAGTTCTGTTTAGTTCACTTGCCCATTTCTTTATTGGTTCATTAATTTTGGGAGAATTTAGTTTTTTAAATTCCCCATATATTCTGGTTATCAGTCCTGTCTGATGTGTAGCTGGCAAATATTTTCTCCCACTCTGTGGGTGTTCTCTTCAGGTTAGAGACCATTTCTTTTGATGAGCAGAAGCTTTTTAGTTTTATGAGGTCCCATTTATCTATGCCATCTCTTAGTTGCTGTGCTGCTGGGGTTCCATTGAGAAAGTTCTTGCCTATACCTACTAACTCCAGAGTATTTCCTACTCTTTCCTGTACCAACTTTAGAGTTTGTGGTCTGATATTAAGATTCTTGATCCATTTTGAGTTAATCTTGGTATAGGGTGATATACATGGATCTAGTTTCAGTTTTTTGCAGACTGCTAACCAGTTTTCCCAGCAGTTTTTGTTGAAGAGTCTGCTATTTCTCTATCATATATTTTTAGTGCCTTAGTCAAAGACAAGTTGGTTATAGTTGTGTGGATTCATATCTGGGTCCTCTATTCTGTTCCACTGGTCTTCATGTCTGTTTTTGTGCCAGTACCATGCTGTTTTTATTGTTATTGCTTTGTAATATAGTTTGAAGTCAGGTATTGTGATACCTCCAGCATTGTTCTTTTGACTGAGTATTGCCTTGGGTATTCACAGTCTCTTGTGTTTCCAAATAAATTTAATGGTAGATTTTTCAATCTCTTTGATGAATGTCATTGGGATTTTGATGGGAATTGCATTAAACATGTAGATTACTTTTGGGAGTATAGACATTTTTACTTTGTTGATTCTACCATTCCATGAACATGGGAGATCTCTCCACTTTCTATAGTCTTCCTCAATCTCTTTCTTCAGAAGTTTATAGTTTTCCTTGTAGAGGTCTTTCACATCTTTTGTTAGGTTTACACCTAGATATTTGATTTTTTTTGAGGCAATAGAATTGTTTTCATATATTCTTTTTCAGTTTGTTCATTATTAGTGTATAGAAATGCTAATGATTTTTCTGTGTTGATTTTATATCCTGCTACCTTGCTATAGCTATTTGATGGTGTCTAGGAGCTTCTGAGTAGAGTTTTTTGGGTCTTTAAGGTATAGGATCATATTGTCTGCAAATAGGGATATTTTGACAGTTTCTTTACCTATTTGTATTCCTTTTATTCCCTCTTCTTCCTAATTGCTCTGGCTAGGAATTCCAGTATTATGTTGAATAGGAGTGGAGATAGTGGGCATCCTTGTCTGGTTCCTGATTTTAGAGGGAATGGTTTCAGTTTTTCACTGTTAAATATAATGCTGGCTGTAGGTTTGTCATATATAGCTTTTATAATGTTGAGGTACTTTCCTTCTATTCCTAGTTTTCTTGGAGCTTTTATATTGAAATGGTGTTGGATCTTATCAAAGGCTTTTTCTGCACCTATTGAGATGATCAAGTGGTTTTTGTCTTTGCTTCTGTTAATGTGGTTTATTATGTTTATTGAACCACCCCTGCATTCCTGGGATGAAGCCTACTTGGTCGTGGTGAATAATCTTTTTGATGTGTTGATGAATTTGGTTTGCCATTATTTTATTGAGGATTTTTGCATCAGTGTTCATTAAGGAGATTGGCCTATAGTTCTCCTTTCTGGAGTTGTCTTTGCCTGGTTTTGGGATAAGTGTAATACTGGCTTCATAAAATGTGTTTGGCAGTTTTCCTTCCCTTTCTATTTTGTGGAACAGTTTAAGGAGGGTTGGTATTAGTTCTTCTTTAAAGGTCCGATAGAATTCAGCAGAGAATCCATCAGGTCCTGGACTTTACTTTTTTGGGAGACTCTTGATTGATGCTTCAATTTCATTTTGTGTTATAGATCTGTTCAGGTGATTAATATCCTCTTGTTTCAGTTTTGGATGATCATAAGTATCTAGAAATCTGTCCATTTCTTCAAGATTTTCAAATTTATTTGAATATAGGTTCTCATAGTAGTCTCTGATGAGACTTCCATGGTGTTTGTTGTTATCTCCCCTTTTGCAGTCCTGATTTTACTGATTTGGGTTTTTTCTCTTCTCATTTTAGTCAGGTTTGCCAGGGATCTATCAGTCTTGTTTATTTTTACAAAGAAACAACTTTTTGTTTCATTAATTCTTTGTATGGTATTTTTGGTTTCCATTTCATTGATTTCAGCTCTTATTTTAATTTTAATTATTTCTCTCCTTCTATTTGTTTTGGGATTTGCTTTTTCTTGTTTTTCTAGGAGTTTGAGATGTATCATTAGGTCATTGATTTGAGATCTTTGAGTCTTTTAATATATGCACTCATGGCTATAAACTTTCCTCTTAGGACTACTTCTGGTAGGTTGTATTTTCATTTGCATTGACTTCCGGGAACCTTTTAATTTCCTCTTTTATTTCATCAATGACCCATTGTTCATTAAGCAATGAGTTATTCAGTTTCCAGCTGTTTGAATGTTTTTTGTCTTTATTTTTGTGTTGAGTTCTAGTTTTAATGTATTGTGATCAGATAGAATGCATGGTATAATTTCTATTTTCTTATATTTGCTGAGGCTTACTTTGTGCCCTAGGATATGATCTGTTTTGGAGAAGGTTCCATGGGCTGCTGAGAAGAATGTATATTGTGTAGAAGTTGGATGAAATATTCTGTAGACATCAACTAGGTCCATTTGATCTATGGTATGTTTTAGATCTAGGATTTCTTTATTGATTTTTTGTTTGGATGACCTATCTATTGATGATAATGGGGTGTTAAAGTCTCCCACTACCACTGTGTTGGGGTTAATATATACTTTTAGGTCCTTCAGGGTATGTTTGATGAAATTGGGTGCATTAGCATTGGGTGCATATAGGTTGACAATTGTTATTTCCTTTTGGTCTATTTCCCCTTTTATTAGTATGGAGTGTCCTTCTTTATCTCATCTGATCAACACAGGTTTGAAGTCTACTTTGTCCAAGATAAGTATTGCTACTCCTGCCTGTTTTCGGGGGCCATTGGCTTGGTAAATCTTCTTCCAACCTTTTATCCTAAACCTATGCTTTTTTCTATTGATGAGATGGGTCTCCTGTAAGCAACAAATTGTTGGATCTTCCTTTTTAATCCAGTTTGTCAAATGGTGCCTTTTGAAGGGGAATTAAGTCTCTTAATATTAAGCGTCAGTACTGATAGGTATGTGGTGATTCCTGTCATTTAGTTGTCTTAGTTGTTTGAAGGTTTGATTGTGTGTAGCTAAATCGATGTTACTCTCTACTGTCTTGCTTTTTCTTTTCCTGTGGTTTGGTGCTGCCCGTCTTTTCATGGTTAAGTTGGGTTTCACTTCCTGTGTGCAGAATCCCTTGAAGAATCTTTTGTAGTGGTGGCTTTGTGGTCACATATTGTTTTAGTTTCTGCTTATCATGGAAGACTTTTATTGCTCCGTCTATTTTGAATGATAGTTTTGCTGGGTAGAGTATCCTGGGGTTGAAGTTATTTTCATTCAGTGCCCGGAAGATCTCGCCCCAAGCTCTTCCTGCTTTTAATGTTTTTGTTGAGAAGTCTGCTGTGATTTTGATGGTTTTACCTTTGTATGTTATTTGGGTTTTTTTCTCTCTTACAGCCTTCAATATTCTTTCTCTAGTCTCTGTACTTGTTGCTTTTATGGTAATATGTCGTGGGGTAGTTCTATTTTGGTCAGGTCTATTTGGTTTTCTGGAGGCTTCCTTACCTGTATGGGCATAGTTTTCTCTAGATTTGGGAAATTTTCTGTTATTATTTTGATGAATATATTAGGCATTCCTTTTGCTTGCACCTCTTCTCCTTCTTCGATGCCCATGATTCTTAGGTTTGGTCTTTTGATGGACTCAGTAAGTTCTTGCATTTTCTTTTCACAGGTCTTGAGTTTTTTAACTAATAGTTCTTCAGTTTTTCCTATACCATTTCATCTTCGAGATTCTGTCTTCTGCTTGTTCTAGTCTGCTGCATTGGCCTTCCATTTTGTTTTGCATTTCTGTTTCATTCTTTTTTCTGAGGTTTTCCACATCCTGAGTTTCTTTAATATTGTCTATTTTTGACCTGAGTTCATTTATCTACTTATCATGTTCTTTGTTTCACTTTGGTGTTTATACAGTGCTTGTATAGTTTATTTGTTCTCTATTTTTGTTGTCTTGGAATTTCTTGAATGTCTCCTGCACATTTTGATTGACCATATCTGGTATCATCTCTATAAAGTTCTCATTAATTACTTGTAGGATTTCTTCTTTCAGGTTGTTCTTGTAGGCTTCAATGGGTTCTTTGGCATAGTTTATCTTCGTTTTGTTGGAGTCTGGATCTGGGCATCTATTTTCTTCATTTCCCTCTGGTTCCTGTACTCATTTATTGTTGGGGTAAAATGGTTTCCCTCTTTTTCCATCTTCCCATCATTGCCCTTGTTACTGTTACTGTCCCTGTACTGTATGTAATTCAGTATTGTCTAGCTTATAATAGTAACGATGGTGATATCTAGAATGGAAGTGTGAGAGGAGAGGGAAAAAAAAGAAGGTAAAGAAAAAGGGAAAAAAACAAAACAAAAAACAGAGCCAATGAAATAAACAGGGAGAGATAGTGTACTAATCAACAGTGAGCTAAACAGGCATTAGAAAGACAGAGAGAGGATTAAAAAATAATAATAATATAATAATACTAATAAATAAATAAATAAAATTTCCCAAGTTCAAATGCAATAAAGTTTCAGTCTTAATAGATTTGGTGCTAGTCCTTCAGCATCCAGTTCTGGTGTTGGTGTCTGAGTAGTAGTTCTGTCATTGTCTCATCAAGGGGGATAAAGAAAAAAAAATATCCCAAGTTCAAATGCAATACAGTTTCAGTCTCATCAAAGGAAAAAAAAATGGAGTCTGGAGACAGTTTTGTGAATGGCTATCTGAGGTGCGGCTCACCTGCCACCTACTGTCAGCCAGCTGCTGCTGCAGGCTATATTTATGCAGATCTCAGGAGTAAGCTTTACACTCACCCAGCCCCACAGGCTTTGTTCATTTAGAGTTCTCCTGGACGCATGCCCCTTTTGTTTTCTCCAGTTTACGGCCCTACCCACCTGTTGCAACTGGCCTCTGTCGCTTTAAAGTATCTGCATTAGTTCCTTTGCATGGAGGACATCAAATGCTATCATGTTTTTTGGGTTTCTTACCTATCCTCACCCCTCCCTTGTGTGCTCTCACTTTTATCATATGATCAAAGTCCAATCCCATTGTTTTGTTTGCCCTTGATCTAATGTCCACATATGAGGGAGAACATACGATTATTTGTCTTCTGAGCCTGGCTAACCTCACCCAGGATGATGTTCCCCAGTTCCATCCATTTACTTGTAAATAATAAGATTTCATTCTTTTTCATGGCTGAGTAAAATTCCATTGTGTATAGATACCACATTTTCTTGATCCATTCGTCAGTAGTGGGGCATCTTGGCTGTTTCCATAACTTGGCTATTGTGAACAGTGCCACAATAAACATGGGTGTGCAGGTGCCTCTGGAGTAACCTGTGTTGCATTCCTTTGGGTATATCCCCAAGAGTGGTATTGCTGGATCATATGGCATGTATATGTTCAGATTTTTAAGAAGCCTCCAAATTTTTTTCCAAGGTGGTTGCACCAGCTTGCATTCCCACCAGCAGTGGATTAGGGTTCCTTTTTCCCCACATCCTCGCCAACACATGCTTTTGGTGGTGTTTTTGATGATGGCTATTCTAACAGGTGAGGTGGAATCTTAGTGTGGTTTTGATTTGCATTTCCTTTATGGCTGGAGATGGAGAGCATTTTTTCTTGAAACAGGCATATTCTTGCCTAAGGTATCTGTAGGATAAATTCTTCAAAGCACAATTTCTGGGCAAAGTCTGCATGAATTCAGAAATTCCATAGATTGAGTAGGACTGCCTGTAAAGGAAGTGCTTGATTTCTGTCGCCAGCTTGGCACCAACATGGCATCGTCAGAGATGGCTCTAATCTTTGCCAATCTGATAGGTTAAAAAGGCATCTGTGTTCTTCCTCAGATCCATTTGATTTGTTTTCCTTCTCATTTTGGCTATTTTAATCGTCATGTTTAGAAGAGCCTGGTTGCTCCAAACTTGCAAACAGAGCTTTCCATTTCTTACACTTTCATGATCTTTTCTCACATTTAAATATTTGATCCATTTGCTATTTATTAGGGCTGGAAGCATAGCTCAAGTGGTAGAGTGCCTGGCCTGGCAAGCATAAAACCCTGAGCTCAAACCCCAGTACCTCCCAAGAAAACAACCTTCCATTTGTTATTTAACATGTAATGTAGGAAGGCTGCTATTTTTTCTAGACAAGTGACTAGAAATTCTCAACACCACTTACTGTATTTCTGTTACTCAGGTCCTTTATTGGCCATATTTTATTAGATGTATTTCTTTCTCAATCCACCACACCCCCCAAAAATCATCTGGATATATGGAATTGTCACAATGAATCCTCCATTGCTGGAGTGGCTCAAGCAGTAAGAGTGCCTGCCCAGCAAGCGGGAGGGCCTGAGTTCAAATCCCATGACACAAGAAAGGGGGGGAGGGGATAAAGGAGAATGATACAGGGGGTAAATTCAACTATGATTAATGTAAGAATTTTGTAACTGTCACAATGTACCCCCAGCACAACAATAATATAATAACTTTTAAAAGGAAAATAAAACACTGGCAAAAAAGATACAATGAATCCCCCTCTATACAATGAATATACGCTATAATAAAAACAAAAATTTTGAAGGAAAAATAAAGCAGCAGCTAGAGGTGTTATATAGATATTTTCTTCTTCCTTAACCACCACCAGACCTCAGGTGTTACTTTTATCTCCACTCCACAGATTTGAGATGATAACAGACTTGCCTTGTTGGATCTGGTGATAGTTGAATGAAAATTTCTAACTCTAGGGTGGGGGTAGGGGGGAGAAATGGCCCAAACAATGTATGCACATATGAGTAAACGAATAAAAAAATTTCTAGCTCTATGCATGTGCATGATGTATCTTTGAGGAATGATAACTTTTCTGTTGTTTTTATA
Organism: Castor canadensis; assembly: GCF_047511655.1. Taxonomy (NCBI): domain Eukaryota; kingdom Metazoa; phylum Chordata; class Mammalia; order Rodentia; family Castoridae; genus Castor; species Castor canadensis. The sequence goes on from NC_133392.1 coordinate 6,598,832, forward strand.
ATTTATCTTTACTATCTCAAATTTGTTCTTTAACTTATACCCTTATTTCATTTTTATTCATGCTTTATTAATATAAGTATGAGCCTAAGAATCTCCCTCTGTGCTCACTAGTTCTAATTTGTAGAGAATTTTATTATTTTTTTTTGAATAGTCTAATAACCAGGCATAGTAGTGCACACCTGTAATCCCAGCACTTTCGAGGCTGAGGCAGAAGAATCACAAATTCCAAGCCAGTCTGGGCCACACAAGGAGACCCTGTCTCAAAAAAAAAAAAAAAAAAGTGTTACATGTTTCTCTTGTTTTCCCCTTTGGTCCAGAGATTGAAATTACTTTTTGGTTTTTAAAATATAGAAAAGTAAAAATAACCTAGAATTCACCACTTTTACGTTGCACAGAAGTAGCTCTTGTTCTGTTTTCCTACATTTGTGCCTATTTAAGTCCCAGATGGATAATACACATGCACTCCCTTTGTTACAAAAAGGAAAATCAAGAAATGACAACTAAAGTCATTTTTGCCCACAACTTCCCCCTCCAGATACAATCACTGTCTTGAGTCTGTGCTTATTTTTATAAGTTCTTTGGAATATTTTACGTAAGTATATAGTATCTTGTTTTGTAAGTTTACATTAACCGCAGCAAACTCTGCTTCCTTCATGCAGCTTGCCCTTAAACTCACCCGTTCTACTTTGTTTCAGAAGTTCTCCTTGGCGCTAAATGAAAATATGTGCTTGTCTTTCGATTCTTGAAGCACAGTTCTCATCATCCCCACACCTGAAGTCTCTGGACGTGTTGCTGCCGGCTCTTATTCCTTCTCACACGTGGTTCCTTCTGCTTTGGAAGAATGATCTGTGAGGTGTAGGAGAAAGGTGTGCTCCTCTGCGGAGGGTGTGCTTTGTCTCTGTAGGTGCCCAAGACAACACCTGTTTGGGATGACAGTTAAACCAACAGCTTGGGGCTTATGGACCTTCCCACGTGGTGTGATTTCAGCTTCAAGGCCTCAAGGATGATGTGTGGCTGCCATTTCATTTTCCTAGTGTATTCTGCAAGGCTCTCAACATCCACAACGGACAGATAGCGTCACCAGTCACTTCTACATGATTCTTGACCTAAGGTCTCCTCCACAGAGCCCAGCTTTTTTGGAAAGGGGTTGGAAAAAGAATGATGTCCTATTCAACTAGTGCATTTGCTTTCTGTCCAAAGGTCCTGACCTTTGGTTCCTGTATCCCTCATCATAAAAGGGCATCAAACCAGAACTCAGTTTCCCCAGCTTGGCAGAGGCCTCCAGCTGCTGTGTGTATTCCTTACCTCTTCAGGCTGCTTCTTCTGTTTAGACTTGGTCTGATAGCTTCCTGCTGTCTTACTTCTTGAAGCTATTTATGCTTTTAAGAAAAAAATTAAGTATATTTTTCATCCAACAACTACAGCGGTTTTCAGAGGAAAAGTGGATCCGCACAACTCAGCCGGCCCTGTGGCTGGCTGTAGAATCCCCACCTCTCAGCCTCAGTTATTTCTCTAAGGTTTATAACATTTGTTCTGTACCATAATCACAAGTCCCATCGTCTTTTAGCCAGAGATAGGCTGAGTACACAGAATGAGATTTGTTTATGCCACACTGGGCCCTGTATGACATCTCTGGCATGCTCTGGTGATCACTTCCAGTCTCCTTGCAGAGATCTCTCTGGATAACAAAGGGGTTGTATCTGGATTTTATAATGCTTGTTTTCAAACTTCTTAAAAATCTTGGAATATGCAGCTATTGTTAGAACCTGAGCAAAAGGTAGAGGACTGAGAGTTCCTGTATACCAGCACACCTGGTGTTTCTTCCAGGACACGGAAGAAGGTGAGAAGGAAGAGGAATAAGGAATGAATTTGTTTCCTTGATTAAAATGAAAATAGATCTAAAGAAATCTTTATCGAATGTGAGCAACCTAGAGTCCTTTCTTAGCTCCCTGCAGAAGAGTGTGTGACTGGACTGGACTTCTCTGGGGGAGTCCTGGTTTAGCTTTTGCAAAGGCAACAGGAAAAGCAACAAGCAGGCGCGTGGAAATGTCACTCCTTCCACCACGGTCAAACTTCCATGGCCATTTTGTACCCCTTAGGCCTGGCAGGAAACCAGCCTCTTACTGAGGCATAACCTTTACATGTTTCCTCCAGACTATATCCGAGCCAGGTGAAGGAAGCAGACTTCAGGTCTAAAGTCAGAACTTTCAATCAGCTACTTGGACCTTTCTCACTAGAGTGACCATATCATTTTTTCCCTAAAGTAGAGGACATGTCTGAGAGAATGTGACTAATAATTCCCACAAGCATAAAGTGGGAATATCCCAGGCAAGTTGGAATGAATGCCCAATCTAATTACTTTCTAAGGTCCATGATAAATCCAAGTGTGTTGTGATAGGCTATAACACATATCTCATTTCTCCATACAATTAAAACCTGGCATCATCTTTATTGCCAACACTAGGCATTTAATCACACTTAACAGTAACACTTGTATCTGTTAGTAGTGGGTTATTTAATCCCCAAGACTTGCAATTTTATGAGTGTGTCCATCTGTTTTTATATTGCACACTGATAACTTGCTCACAGTGTTCTGTTCTGTTATGGGAAGGAGAGCTTGATTTGTGGACTTAGCTCATTACTCAGTTTGTTGGTGGGAGTAGGATGCTCTTGGAAGGTAAACTCGCCCCGTCAATCATAGTGGAGCAGCAGCTCACACTTCATGGTGACTGCATGCCACGCCCTGTGCTGAGAGCTTTACTGCCTTCCCAGAGGGAGGGGCTGTGATCTCCTCTCAGCCAAAAAGGAACCTGCATGTGCTCAGGAGCTCGTGAGTGCAAAGCCTGGCTGAGTGTGCATGGCCCACACTCTTCAGGCACATTCTGTGTCCTTGTTCCTAGCTAAGGAATTTGTTCTAGTCTACATTCTATAGCCTGCTTATGTTTCTTTTAATGAAATCTAATGTGAAAATCTAATGTCATTTGTCTGTCCCTTGTTCAGGTGGTCTCTTCTAGCCCCTTCTGTCTGTTGTTCCCACCTGGCATGTCTCCCACACCACTGTGGGCTCGGAGCTCTGCTGTGCAGGGAGAGGTTAGACAGTGAGTCTACTGTTACATGTGTTCCACTGAGCTCCAGTGCTGGAGAAATGTGATTTTAGTGTGATAAGTACTGTGAGAAATTCAACTCCAGTGCTTTAAAATCATTTTTAAATGTTCTTCCTGGATGTGTAGAACACTGAGTCCTAGGACTGTGTATTTGTTTTGATCTTGAGACAACAGTCTCACTGTGGTGCCCACACTGTTCATGAATTCCTGGGTTCAAGTGATCCTCCTGCCTCAGCCTCCCAAGTAGCTGAGACTACAGGCATGTACCACCACACCTGGTGACAACAGTGAGTTAGATCATTTAATTACTCGGACATTCTGTCTCTCTTGAGGTTCCAGCAACATTTCCCACAACCTTGTGCATTTGTTGGTGCTTCCAGGCTACCAGGTCTAGAGTAGAAGGTATCTTGCACCCAGATTCACCCGGGGCTGCAGAGGAGAGCAGTGTCAGGCACTTACTAACTCCCGCCTCCCATGGGGAGCAAGGGAAGGGCCAGGAGAAGAGGTTGTGGGTGTACTAGTATACTGGGCTTTTTATTATTTCATTTTGTGCTTTCTCTTACTTCTATTAAGCCTTTTTTAAAGTTTGTGGAATGAGGGGATGCTGCTAGCACTAATCGTTTTTACCTGTGTGCCGGGAGTTTCCTATGCATTATTTTGTTTAAGCCTCACAACAATGCTGTGAGATAGATCTTGTTTCCCAACATTTTGTGGAGGAAGAAATGGAAATTCAGAGAGGTTGGCTTTGCACAAGTGCCTCAGCGTTGGTCTTTGGATATAACCCAGGATAGAACAGCCCCCAAGTTCATGCTCTGCCTACCGTCCTCATGGCTTCTGGTGCAGCTGTCCCTAGCTCCTTTAAAGAGCTTTATTTGTCCCTTAAGCCACTGTGCAGATCCTTTGAACATACCATAGGAAGTATGTGGAGGGAAGAACGTCAGAGCAATGTGTGCATGTCCTTGATGGGCATGAGGAACACTGACAGGGGGCAGGGCTGTCACCTTCATTATCCAGGGCACTCACAGTCGACCTAGTCCTGTCATGGGGAAGAAAGGAAGGTAATTCATTAGTGCTTGGAAGAGTTTCCCCAAGACCTTTATAAATAAATTGCAAAGTCCCTGAAGGCTCATGAGAGTTCACATCTCCTGACCATCACTGGCAGAGAACCCCAACATCACCTGCACCCCTAAGGCCTCTGAACACCAAGACCTGCCTTTGAGTGTTTGCTATACAATCCTACGGATAAAGCTTTTAAATGTTAGAGAACAGAACGTGAACGGTCACACCCTACCTGCCTTGTATGGCAAGAGGATTAGCCACAGACGTGAAATCTCTCCAAATTGTGCTTCTTGGGGGACTGATAGCTCCGTGTCTGGTTCTGGAGCTGAGGGATCACGTATAGTCTTATGTTTATTTCAGGGAATCCGTAAGCCAAGCCCCCCGCAGAAGCCTCTGCCTGCTGATCCTTTGTGCAGGACTCTGCGGTTCACCAGCACCCCAGTGGCAAGGACCCTGGGACAGCAAGAACCTGCATCACGTCTGGCTCCCACCAGGTGGGTCTCTTTCTCCCTTCAACACTGTAGGGCAGATGAACCAACCAAGCCAGGAGAGTTGGAGGGGGAAGCTAGACCATGCTTTCTGTCTCCCTCACAACTAGGAGCAGTAGTCAATAGATGTGAAAATAACCAGGAAACAGTCAACACAAGCTACAATCTCAGATATTGCCACCTGACTCTCAGCAAGGGCCCCACTATACCTAAGAGACCAAATGGGGAAAGCTATAGCTGCCAATAGGGCCCCAGTCAGGTCTTCCACAGGCACTAAGAAGGAAAATGGTATGGTAGCATGAAGGCTGGACCCCTACCTCCATCACTCTCAGCAAGACTAACTCTGCCCAGTCCCAGGATTGAGAGGCACCAAGTCAGGTTGGAGGGTCAAATATAAAAATGGGGAAATGAATAAGCTGAAAATGCTGAATAGCAGGAGGCCTGGAGCTTCTCTGTACAACTGAATCTCCCTTAAAGGCTCTCCTGCTGTCCTCGTCTCCACCCTCTCCTACAGGGATGGAGGCAGACTTAGCCTGACTCCTACTTACACAGGGAGGTCAACCTACTGTGATGCTGGAGTTGGGTTCATGCTTTTGGTGAGGGCTACCAAATTTCCTGGAATTTTGCAAGCTAGATGCCCAACCTAGTCAATATTAAGGATTAAGCCACATGAACTTGCTATGATGTAAGTTATAATATGAACAAAGGTAACGAATGCTCAAAATGCCTCTTCCAATTTGTTACTACTTTCTAATGGCTATTCGCATGGTTTCCATGTTTGTGATATCAGCCTGGTTTGGAGTATTTTTGCAAATGCTACAGATCAAGCTCTCTTGCTACAGTGGGTTGTTAAACACTGACCAGCACAGAGGTGTTAAACTTTCAGCCAAAGCCCTTGCCTGATTCATGTGCCCCCTAGCAGAATGCTCACTCCATGAGCTCAAAAAATCCAAACGTACTAACTGTTAGCCAGACCCTGCACCAACTCACATCTCTGAAGGGAAAAACATGCTTTAGTGATTTCATTACAGCTTTTTGGAAAGAATGTTTGACCTGGGAAAGAAATAGTTATCTAATAAATCTCAGAGATAAGACTGGTCAAGGACCAGGGCAATGATTCTATTCCTGAATGCAGAAATGCAGAAAAATTGTGTAGCATCCTACTTATTTCATGGTGGTTTGGAGGCTGAACTTAGTTACTTTTCTTTGTCTATTTGGAAAAAAAAAAAAAGTACCACTTTACATGGCCATGACCAGGGAATGATCATTTTTCACAGTGCTCTCAACCAAGGCCAGTCTTAACCTCTGCTGCTGGTGCAAGCTGACTTGGGTCTTGTCTTGCATATTCGTTTTTGAGGGATCCCATGTGCTGGGCAGCTTTGCTCTAGGACTTAGAGCTCTGCTGTGCAATCCAATAGGTGTTCAGCACATTGTGGCTGGTAAATAAATAAATAAATAAATAAAATGCTGTAAGTATAAGCACATGCTGGATTTTAAAGATTCAGTACCCCCCACATGTCAGTTCTCTTAGTGCTTTTTATATTGATGACACATTGAAATGATAACTCTCTAGGTCTGTTAACTTATAATGAAAATTAATTTCATCCCTTTATTTTTTACGTGACTACTAGAAAACTTAAAATCACCTAAGTGACTCACATCATTTTTCCTGTTGCATGGTGCTGTTCCAGAATCAGTGGGGGTTTGGAGCTGCAATCCCTGCTGAAGGAAGCATGGTCTTGGGCCCATACATGGGCTGGTGGGATCTAACCTATGAAGCTCATCAAAGTGCAGGAAAACACCTCTCCTAAGGCTGCAGGTGTGGCTCAAGTGGTAGAACCGCTAGGCCTTGAGTTCAAACCCCACTACACACACACACACACACACACACACACACACACACACACACACACACACACACACACACACACACAACCTTTCCCATCCTGTACATCTGTGTCTACAGCAGTGGCTTCCAAGACCTCTAACTACAGTTTCATTTTCTCTCTTTATTACTCATCATTCAGACCTGCTCCTAAGTATCTACCCCAAGTGCCCAGATCTACCCACGCCGCCTTCATGAAGTGAGACAAAAGCCAGCACCTTTTTTCAACAGTGAAGACAGAAGTTTGCACTATCTTTCAACTCCAGTTGGAGTGATTTTTTTGTACCAACCTTAAGAATTTTTTTTAATGTTTAAAACACCATTATTTCAAGAACTTTGAGCTACTGCCGTCGGGGCTGTGCTGTGCTCTGGTGCTCTGTATACTTGCTCAGGTACTTGTAAATTATTAATTTATGCGGAATGTTTATTACAGTGCAGTGCGCTGTAGTAGGCATTTTTACATCCCTGAGTTTTCCATGGAAGGAAGGCTTGTGCTTTTAATGTTTTAGTGAACTTGAAATATCCTGCTTGATGGGATTCTGGACAAGATGTTTACTTTCTGAGCAAGGCTCTATTGGAAAACAGCTCCCAAACTACCCATAGCTGTGGTTGTGGTACCAGACCCAGCTCCAGAGACCCCAGTAGAACTTAGAGTGGGGCCCACAGGTCCAGGCTGTGCTTCGCCTTCAGGGAGGCCTTGGGTGCCTGCATGCTGATAGGCCCCAGGGGCTGTGCCTTGATGCTTTGACACTACAGGCAAGGATCTGGTTTCTGGCCAGGGACCTTTGGTGAGAACCTGGGTTGCAGACAGGAATTCTGAGGTGTGGCCAGACCAGGCCAGGCAGACACTTGACCTTGAGCTGACCGGCCATGAGCACATTTGGAGAGCAGACAAGGGATCTGTAGTACTGCTCAAGGTTTTGCTTTATAGCAACACCAAGAACTTCTTTTTCTGGCTTCCCTTTATGAAGTGCTGGCAATGGCAGGTTATTTAGATTGGGAAGGGTGGTGTTTCTACAAGAAAGCCACTGCCTGGGCACTGCAAAGCCACATCTCCCTGTACTATTTGGAGCTAAGCAAATTACCATATTGTCTTCTCAACTGCAGTACAATGACCCTGTGTTCAGACAGATAGATGAGGCTTTCTCTGGGACCATAATAATGATTTTCAGATGTGAACTAGTAACCAGATCTAGTCAATCAATTCTGCAGATAAAAATCTCCTTTTACAGCAAGGCTCAACATATTTAAAAATTAGGCAGAATCCCTTTGCTTGCAAAAACTATAGCCAAATGGAATGCTTATGCTCATTGGTACAGCCTATGTCTTCTATCCTTACAGTCTATGTTGGGCACAGACCCTAAGTTACCATTCAGTTCTCTTTGGAACATCCTATTTTCTCAGCTAGACAGCAGGAATCTTTAAAGGATGTTTTCAGCATACAGTCTGAATCTTAAAAGCTTGCAATCTACCTGTTGAGCATCACAGAATGTGTTAAGGAAATCAATTTCCTAATCCTATATATTCATGAAAGGCAGGCTTGGGCAAGCTGCCCCTTCAGCTTCTTATTCTTCCAGTGTCTTCCTGGGGAGCTGTTTTCACAAAGTCTTTAAGATGCCTGAATCTAATGGCATGAAACATACAAAAATACTCAAATAAGGCCAAATGCCATTATGCCTCTCACTGTATTCTGTGGAGTCATGTTTGACTAGTTTTCACATTAGAAGGCAAGTGACAACATTTCTATCACTCACTGTAAGTGTTTTATGATAAGACTTCTTTTTGAGGTCATTTCAACAGTTCTCTTATGCCTTGAGGCAGAAAGAAAAATATATACCAAGAATCTTGGCTTGCCTTCCAAAAAAATGAAACTGCATTTCACTTTGCGCATGCTCCCCACTGTATCTAGACAACACGGTATTCATAAGTATGGATAAAAAATCCAAGTCACAAATGCACAAATGGGAACCCGGGCTAATACATTCCTATAGCATGCATCTGTTTATGATACAGTTATTTTCTTAGAAATGCAAAGCCATGCTAGATGAAATTACTGCTGATGAGGTACATACAGGATTACTGTAACTGATGTGACACTTGGTAATTGTATTAAGGCCAAAACATACACTTTGAAAGGTTTACAGAATTTTATGGTGCATGATGTGCATATTGTCTTTCTAGATGCCCAAATCCTTAGAGCTGACATTTTAGCCTCTCCTTCTATTTCGAGTAAGAGGAAAGATATGAACATCACCAGGTTTTTGTTGTTGTTGTTGTTGTTCTTTCTGAACAGATAATGGTATTAAAGGAGGTTAAAACTGTGATCTTATGCCATGTTGTCAGTGGCCACATAGGGACTGTGGCTGGTGACACATTCTTATCTCTACAGGACTACGTGCTTTTATAGAACCGTGCCATTTATTACTGAATAAGAACATATTTAATCCTAATAGTCCCTTACAATACACAAATCATATTAAAAGAATACTTCCAACATGCAATATTTATCAAATAAAGCATATTTAGCAATAACTTCCACTTTAATGTTGCTTAGGAACCAGTAACCAGGGTAATTGTTGGGGGCTGAGAGAGTATTTCTCTCCATTTTTATATTCTTTAAATGATGGAAACAAAAACCAATACATCTATTTCAATGGCAATTTCTTTAATATGTTTTTAATTTTATAAGTATAAACAATAGAGTTGGTTTGAACTTTATAAGACTATCACTGAGGGCATGTCTCAAGTGGTAGAGCACCTGCCTAGCAAGCATGAGACCCTGAGTTCAAACCTCAGTACCAGCAAAAGAAAAAAAAACAAAGAAAGAAAGAAAACACCATAACTGAGAAAGCTCAGTGCCTAGACACAAAGCAGGCCTGGAAGCTGCTTGCTTTTCCTCCTACATCTAGGAATGGTCGTAGGCTACAAAGCCCCACTTTACCAGGTGGTATACAGCTAATCTTCCAGGGATTCCATTGAAAAGTTTATCTATTGAAATATTCTTAAGAGTTTGTTTTCTTGACACATGGAATCAGATGTGTGGCAACCAAGAGAAACGATGCATAACTTTTTCCATTTGGAAATCTGCATGAGGAGGTTACACTTCCCAGTGTGAATTTTTCCAGCTTACACATGTGGGATGACATCACAGAAACCAACAAAAGCAACAAATTAAACTATATGAGAATGAATACTCCTGACAAATCTCAGAGGGGACATTTTTATGCCTTCTTAACTTTATTAGGAATTCTCAGGCTGAAACTGTAAGCCATTGTTCTCTGACAAATCAATACAACACATCAATGCATCCTCTAGAACTGCTCAAAGTGATCTGTGTCAGAATATTCTTAGGAGCCTGTGACCCCAAGGTGCTAAAAAGAGCCTGGAACTGGGCCAAGGAGAACCCCGTGCCACCTCTCAATTGATGTTTACTAAGCACACTGAGCCAGCGGGGCCAGATCTTCCTAATGTACCTGACCACTTGCAGTCTTTCCTCATGAGGTTCACTTCACATTTCAGCTGTTCTAGGAGGGGCTCCCTTCACTAGGTGTTATGGAGAAAGCTCAGGGCAGACGTGGTCTACAGATCCTTCCTCATTGCTCTCAAAATGGTCCCAGCCATACACAAGTGACCCAGATTAAAGTTATATCAGCCCTCCCAAAAGTCTCCCAGCACCTGTGCTGACCCAGAGCTGTGACTCTCACACACTGGCTGGTGGAGGACTGTCTGCTCTCCCCACTCAAGCTAGAAACCAGCCCTATGTTGCCAGTCACTCTCCATGACTTAGCAACGCCATGCACATATCTGGACTCAGGAACCAGAGACTAATGCATCTGTTTTCCTTCCCCTATCACTGGACACAAGTGCCTTACTCAGGCCAAATCCAATGCCGAGGCCTCTCCACTCTCTGATGGTCAAATCTCTATTTTCAACGCTACTTCAGGTCAGCCAAAGTGGGGGCTGCCGCAGTGTGTGGCCATGCTGCAAAAGTCCACTTACTGGGCACCAAAGTCCAGCCTTTTCCAGAGACACAGAAGAGCAACCCTACCAGTATCCCCAGCCTCAAGTCCCTCAGAGTCCCCAACCCCTGCCTATAACACACAACTCAGTGACCTCCTACCCTATACCTTGTTTTAATTAAAGAGGGAAATCAATTTAGCTATGATTACAAAATTCTCTTGAATCACTCTAAATTTTCCATTGACACCTATTGCTCTTAAATGTTTTGAAACTCTGGCAATGAAACAAGTAATCATCCAAGAAAGACTTGGGAGCCTGGCACTCAGAATCGGGGCTGTGCAGTAAGGGACCTTCCCTGGAGCCATGTACCCACATGTGAGTGTGCTGTTTCCTGCCTGTTGTAGACACACCTCTCCCTTAAGTTGTGGACAGTAAAGGCAGTTCAGAATCTAGCCATTACAAACTTGTTTCATATGAGAAAAACTAGGAAAAGAAATACTGCATATCAGATTGTTAAAGTGCTCAATAATGGATACTGGTCACAGAAGGTTTAATACTCAAAGTCATTGTCAATTTAAAGTGAGTGCCCTCATTTTCTACATTGCCTTCAAAACGTGCTATGTTCCCTGTGATTCTTCTAGAGAGTAACTTTTTGAACCTTAATTTAGCACATTTAAGTTGAGACAAGAGAATGAATATCATGTGATCATTTTAGTTTTACAAAGAACTTGAATAGTGTTTTACATCCATGGCCTATAAGCAGGCACCTATAGGTCATGATAAGAAAAACAAATTTTAAAAAAAAAACAAGCAAAACTTCTAAGACTCCAAGGCAGGATAAGTTGAGGCAGAACAAATAGTTCTCTTAGCTCCTTCCATCAGGGCAATTTGGTAGGTAGTGGGGAAGCCCCAAAGTGTGTGGCAACTGTCCATGTCACTCTCTTCCCTTGGCCACAGGCTATTTAGCACAGTATAGATTGAAGTTATAGCTACATAAACCAGCATAGTCACACTCCAGTGCTTCATCCATTTATAATGCTTTGGTTTGCCAATTTTTTCACATAACTTTTTATACTATGTTCTGTTCCTTATGTACACATTGCTCATTCTGGGGATTTACAAGTGAACACAACCTGCTGTTTCAGTAGAAAATGTCACTGTTAAGAACATTATATCCAATAAATGGTAAACAGGTAAACAAAAAGTGTCTCATTCATTACTGAGAATGTTACAAAAACGGGAGAACTCTCATGTTAAAAAAAAATGTATAAATGATGTCATTCATTTATAAATGCATAAGGAAATTTTGGAGCAATGCACAAAAAACTAAGAAGAATGGCTGGAGGGGGCTGTGAGCCTGGACTGCTTGCTGCCAGTCCTCAGGATACAGGTGAGAGGATGAGGAGGGACAAAGACATCTGTTCATGCACCACCCATGAGCGGGTGGGGGGCCTGGTACTTTTCTTTGAACAATGTAAATTTGTAACCTATCAGAATAAATTTTAAAACTCACCTTATTTATGTAAGAGAGAAATTCAAACACTAGACAGTGTGTGCAGATGTATCATGCATATAAGGCAAAGCAAATATAAATGTAATGGATATATGTGTACAAGTTTTTTAATAGCATCCAACTTCACAAAACTGCAGAAAACACGCATATGCAAGATGGTTGCAAAGATGACAGCATTATTCTTACTTTGTTCCACTCACGACAGAGCAAGTGTGCTTTGTGAAGTAACATAGATGAATGCCAACATGGATGACAAGGTAATGCAAACTGATGTGTGTCACGTGGGATCTTACACACAAAGAATATAACTTCCTTGCAAGTGCCTCTGGGGGGGTGGGGAGAAGACTATCAAAAAAACAATTCTGTGCCCTGGAACTGTAATGAATCTTTACTTAAAGATAAATTGCAGATGATTATTTGAAAATAAAGCACATTGTAACTTTTATGACTTTCTCAACTCCCTGAAAAATAACTCACCTGTGACCCTGTTAAAATCCATACTTCAGAGGGTGTGAGGGGGGTGGCCAAGAATCTGTAGTTAGCAAGTCTTCCCAATTGAATCTTTAGATCAGAAAGTTTTAGAAGGGAAAAAAAAAAACTTATGCTAATACAACTAAAGCCGTGCTGAGGGGAAAATTCATAGCCCTAAATACATATATTATTTTTAAAAGTCAACAGTGAGTGGATTTAATATCTATAAAAGGAACTTCCAAAAGGAATAGGTAAAATAGAAAAAAATGAATTTGTAGCAATAAAAAGTATAAAATAAGGAATTAGAAAAATTGGACTAATAAAACCATGAATTGTTCTAACGAAAAATTAAGACAGGCGATAAGCCATCTTCTAATCTCATTAAGCAAAAAAAAGGAGACAGGGCTGTCCGATGTAGCACATGAGCATAGAGAATCCAGCAGTCCACTAGAGCCCGGGGAGACCATCGCAGGCATGTAGGATGCACCACGTTGCCAAGCTTGATGTTAGCAAGAAGGAATGTGTGTGCACTCCTTCCATAGAGAGGCCAGTGAATGCATGCTGCAACAGACCGGGAAATGAAGTGAAGGTGAATGTCAACACTGATCACAGGGAAAGTGGGAGGGGAGCTTCAGAAAGTCGTAAATATGTTCCAATTTTTAGACTTCTTTAGAAATCTAATCTAGCAAACATAGAATGCATTTGTCCAAAAGGCAAAAGAGAAAAAAAAAATGCCAATGAAATGTCTGTGAGCAGGATTATTTATAGCTCACAAAACCAATTCCCAGGGTGCACATTCAGAATAGAGCTGAAGATCACCAACATCAATAAAACAACACATTCTCCCTGTGTCCTCTCCCTTTCCCAAAAGCTTTGGGGTTGTAATTACCTTTAAGTTGGTCCTTCCCCACCAAGAAAATTCCGCTCCTGTGTGGATCTTTGTAGCAGGTTTACTTGCAGGCCAAGCTAATCAGTCTGTGTCTAGATGTGATCTGCATTTGGTCTGCTCACTTCTTTGCTGTTTTTCAATGTGTTTTCAGAGCTACAGCTCCACCACGTTTGTGTCTTTAAGCTCCCAAACAGCAGATTTGGGTGCCATTAACCCTTACTTGTCTGCAAACTACAAGATCAGCTTCAAAATCCTTTTCACTCCGAAGACTAAATTTAATGCACTTAGTCTGGTCAAGCTGTCAGTGGCTACCACCGTGAGGTATGCAAACACATGCACAGCCAGGCCTGTTCCGTGAACACGGACCCTCAAGCAGACACCACTAACAGAACAGGACCAGAGTCTTGAGAGATGCATTTTGAGCTTTGATGTGAGGCCAAGAACAGAGGAGAAAAGTTCTGGGTTTTAGAAGGAGCAGCGCGGCAGGAGGTAACAGCAGCCTGGCGGCACAGCCGGGAAGGCCTGCAGTGAGGAGGGGAGATAATAGGAAACATGTGGGGGGAAGAAGGCCCACAGGCCTGGATAGCTCGAGGGACAGCTGGGGGGCAGAAGCTGGGAGTGGAGACCCATGGATGTTTGTGTAGCTCTGGTGCATAAACGTTTTGTTTCATGTCTAGCTCCAAAGTCACAAGTGCAAGCAAACATCCCCGAGCCATAGTCGCCCAATGATGAGAGCACATACACACGTGCTTAGGTTAAAAAAGATGTATTTCAATGCGGGAACAGTTGTCTGTTACAGAAAAGTCACCGTGAATCTTCAACTAAATAAATAAATGTACAGATCTCAGAGACGCAGGATTTCTTTGGTTTAACAGTCGCACTTTGCTGTTTCACTTGGCCCTTGGAGGCAGGTGGTTCTCATTGATGAATGGAGGACTTACTTAGCACCTTTTTTTTTCTTTCTTCTAACAAGGAGAGGACATTCTAGAAAAACAAAACAAACAGGTGAATGTCCTCCAAGGTTTTGGTGGCCATTTCGATTGTGAAAGTACTACAAAATTAGCCTTGGTAGACAGAGAGGACATCCTCACCTGTCTGTCAAAAACTCTGGCCATTTCTAGGACACCTTTGCCAAACTGAAAGAGGAAACAGCAAAGATTATATAATCTGTATTAGACTCTATATCCTTGTGTTGTATTCTCCTCCAAAAGAAAATCTCCAGTAAAGTTTATTTACCTCATTTTTGACACTTGGATCTGCCCCTTTGTCAAGAAGTAACTGAACCAACTGTTCGTGATTATTTAATACGGCTACCTGAAAAAGAGAACAGTGTGGTGTGAGGAGCACTCCCCTTCCTGCAGGGGGTGCAGGCAGCCGAGACAACCAGCAACATCAGAAAGGCACAGCTGTCAGGCTTTGCATGACAGGACTGTGTTCTAGTCACTGCCCAGCAGTGGCAACCACAAGGACAGTGGAAATGTCACCTCCCTTTGTCCTTGCTGAAATAATGATACAGTAAAGACCAGGCCAGCCCAGCACAGAAAAGCATTGTTTTAAAAGGTCTGTTTTGATCCTCCAGTGGGACTGGGGTTGGTAATCCTCAATCAAGCAGTTGTAAAAGACAATCAAAAGAGTACAGTGCTGGGCATGGTGATGCACCCCGGTGGTCTCAGCTACTGTGGGAGAGGAGCTGAAGCAGGAGGATAGCTTTAGCCCAGGAGTTCAAGGCCAACCTGGTGGTGACATTCTCATGCCTTTATTAACAGGCTGCTAGGGATTAATATACACAACCAAAACCAGGGCTGAACTCACAGGAAGGTCAAATTGTAGAAAAAGCTGAGACCTGCAGGTGAAGGGCGTACCATGAGTGGTGTCTTTCCGTCTTTGTCCTTCACATTCACATCGGCCCCAGCCTCGATGAGGAGCAAGGCCACCTTCTGGTTTCCAGACACTGCAGAGACTCTCATGAGCGGGGTCCACCCACAGCCAGTGTCCATGACATCCACCTGTGGCGACAGATGAAGCACTGCGTCAGCTCGCTGCCTCTCTATAGCATACTTCCTCACAGGCTTGCAAAAGGAGCGTTTACCACCCAGCTCCTGGCTTCACTGAAGGTCTGTCTAGACTTGGCTCAAGTCGATCAGGTTATGCTAACAAGTCACATCTGTGTGCAATGAGAAGGTTCCCCCTCTGCCACAGGCCCCGGGACTCTCATGGGCATTTTCATCTCCATTGTTTTAAAATGGAAAAAGATGCACTAGAAGTGGCAACTGAACTTGACCTTACTCTTGGTCCCGTATGAGCTCATGTGGTATGTTCTCTTGCATAACTTTCCCCACCTGTTTTTAAAAATTGTGTTTGTAAGTGCTTTAAATCCTTTCTGGAATAAGATAAATAGACACACACCATTATACTTAGCAACACTCACCAAGTTCAGGCAGGAGACCCACAGTCAATGCAAGGAGACCAGATCCATTACACCAGCTCTAACAGGAAAAGCTGACTGACTAAATGCTTCTCCAAAACAGTGTGCCCAGTAGAAAGAAACCCATTTTCCAAAACCTGCTCTGCACTGAATTCTCTCAAACTTAGTGTTTTAAAAGAAATATTGTAAAATAAGAAAATGTAAATGTTGCCCCCCCCGCCCCCGCAACTCCAACAAAGACCTAAGCAAAATAGGAAGAGTGGTACTGAAGTAAAGATAGGTGTGTGTGAGCATGGTGGACACACACACACACAGACTTCTGTTACTACTCAAAGATGATCTTCTGCTTTAGTGAAACATCAGGATAGAATAACCAACAAGGAACTGGCAGGAGGTCCTGGGGACACTTTGGGTTATTTTTATGTATGAGATCATCCAAGCAACCTTATTCTTCTTCATGCAAATAAAGAACTCATGAGCAACAAGCCTACTGAGTTTGAACAGTGATAAAATCGTCACCTGCTAATTCAAGAGGCTTTGTACAATTTTCAACATGCTTTCACCCTTTGGTCCTGAAGCTTTCCAGTCTGGAAATGATCAAACCAATCTCAGAGACATCAAGTGTCTCTTCTGAGGTCACGTGGCTTGTCAAATGTAGAAATGGTTCCCCCATTCAAGGAAATGTGTCACTCTCAGCATAACAGCATTACATTTGGGAAGAAAATGGCAACACCCAGCTTGGCTTCCCACATCGTCAGATGTGTCAGGTGAGCCTTCAGCCAAGGGCACAGACACTCAGGTTGCCATCATCTGTCCACCACTAGCAGCCACAGGGAAATATCCAGTGGAGACACATTCATGCTTACGGCTATGTCCTCTGCAGCATGGCTTCTGTGCTACAGAGAAAGATAGAATTTATCCCAAATAATTGTGTTTTTAGCTGAAGTCCAGAGAGCATACATTTCCAAAATTCCATATTTAAAATGTTCAAAGCAGAGACTGTCCAATTCTGGATTCTTTTCCTCTTTCAGCAAAGATCGGCCTTTTTCAACTACAGACTTTTATTGGGTCTGAATCATGAGCACAGCTCACTATAAACCAAATGAGAAGAATATGGCCTGGCTCTCCCTCTGAAGCCCAAGGGCTCAGCCTCCTGACCTCTTATGCATGTCTGTAAGACATAAAGAAACAAATGATGAACAAGAATCTCTTCATGGCTGAGATTTTCCTTCAAGGGAACACTTCTCAACTCTCCACAAACAGCAACAGGAACCAATGATACTCTGCCACATACACCTTGCTTCCCCTCAATCATACTTCAGCAGCAAATGAGAACAAATCTGCTGACATCTTCTGGAAGACATGATTTTTCTTCATTTGAGTTAATTCTCCAGGTCATCAGTTTAATTTCCCAGAACCCTGCCATCCGGCAGTCACTGTCAGCATGGTATTTGTCCATCCATTATTTCCATGCCCAGAAATTCTTAGTCCAAGGCTTTGAAGAGATTAAAGTTTTCAAAGATGCCAGGCATCAGCAGCTCACACCTGTAATCCTAGCAACTTAGGAGGCTAAGATCAGGAGGATTGGGGTTAGAGGCCAGCCCAGACCCCCCAAAAAAGCTTATGAGACCCCCATCTCAACTAATAGTTGGGCATAGTGTCGTATGCCTGTCGTCCCGGCTTTCAGTCCAAGCCTGCCTGGGTAAATGTGAGACCCTATCTCCAAAATAATCAGAGCAAAATGAGCTAGAGGCATTGCTGAAGATGCAGATTGGCTGCCTAGGAAGTGTAAAGCCCTGAGTTCAAACCCCAGCATCACCAAAAAAAATTTTTTTTCAAAGTTAATAGCAGTTATCATAATTGGTCTAATTGTAATTGCCCTCCATCAAATACCTATCCAAGTTCAAGAAGCTCAACTTCTGTTTGTCACAGCAGGTTTGTTCTTCGTGATGACAGAACCCAGGAGCCCAGCATGCCTGCTCTGGGTAGACAGAAAGAGCTGAAATGTTCTGTTCTCCATACACTCAGCTTGACCCTGGGGCCTTTCTGCAATGCCTAATCTTTAAAGGAAACCAAGAATAAAAATGACTTTAAAAGCAACAAGAAGCACTGTGGCTGTGACACCACTCACCATCCTTGTGCCTCCAACACTTAGGACAATCTCTGAGATGTGGGAGAGGCTCAACAAAGCACTGAGAGACTGAATAAGGAGAGAAATAACTGAATGGACAGAGGAATAAATGAAGCAGAAGCATCAGGTCCAGCTCTGAATTCAGCCCCATTTCTTTCTTCTCCACAAGACCAACCTGACAACCTGGGCCCACTAAGTGTATCGGGACCACCAGGATCTCACTTTCCAAGATCCTTGCTTTCTTGCTGACATGCAGAAGCCCTTCTCAGCATTTCCAAGTTGAAATGACCAAAGCCCTGTTCTTTCTTGGCCCTACGGAAAGCATTTCAGGTTCCTGACGGTACCCTGTGGTTCACAAGGAAGGCCCATACCTCACAACCATCTTTTATCATCCACTCAATCACAGGGCAGTGGCCTCCATCTGCAGCCCAGTGCAGAGCTGTACAGCCTCCCAGGTCTCTAGCCTCCCAAGAAGCTCCATGTCTTCGCAGGTATTTCACGACATCGAGGTGTCCTGCATAGCACGCAAGCATTAGACTGCAACACACAGAAGAAGTAGCACGTCATCAACCTCAGGTTCACATTTTATCCACATGGCTTACACCATGAAGTCCTAATGTGAGCGAAAAGTCTGTTTTGTGTGTTTTCTTCATATGAAAATGTACATGTGTCCATCAACTGATGAATAGATACACAAAACATGGTATATCCATGCAATGGAGTATTATTCGGCCATGAAAAGGAGAAAAGGGCTGCAATATGAAGGAACTCTAAAATACTGCTCAGTAAAAGATGTCAGACATAGAAGGACACATATCGTATGACTCCATTTATATGAAATGTCCAGAGCAGGCAAATCTGCAAGGCATAACCAGCAGGCTAGTGGTTGCCTATAGGAGGGAGAAATGGAGAGTAACTTGGCATCTCTCCAGGATGAGGAGAATGTTCCAGAATCAGATAGTGGTGGTTGGTGAATCTTGTGAATATATTTTTAAAGCCAAGTTGTGTATTTTAAAGAAGTGTATTTTATGATTTATAAATTTTTCTCAATAAGAAAATGCATAGTGACTATAATTGAGGGTAAAATATTAGAGTTTAAAACATCTCCACAACCCTGATGATATCCAAAACAGAGTGAAGGAAGACCCATGTTTGGCACTAATGCAATTCATTACTCTGCACTTCGGCATTTAGGGGGAAATGCCCACTGACTATGTGTGGCCTCTGCTGTTGATGGGGAAGCTCTTTCTTACAGGAGAATGTCAGCTAGTAAGACGGAAGCAACCGTGTAATTCCTCCATATACAGTTCTCTCGGACAAGGGTCCTCAGCGGATGCTGAAATCACAGGGTAAATGTCAATGGGGAACGAGCTGTCACACGGCACTGCGTTATTACCACATAGGTTGTTATCTAATTGCAGGGGGAAACTATATCACTGCCAAGAAGATCTCTGGCTGTCACCACCCTCACCACTGCCAAGCCTAGACTCACCAACTGTGAGACACCCTGCAGTCCAGGCCTTCTGGCGGGTGTGACACCAAGTCACAATACCAGCACTGAAGAGTTCTCATTAAAGATGTTAACCTGCGTCCCATCAGCCTTCTATACCTAATTTTAACTTCATTGGAAATAAAGGGTTAGGTGAACAAGTTAAATGTCTCCCTCACAAGTGGGGACAATTAGGCAAATCTAGAACACAGGGCATTCTATAAGATAATCTGTTCCCCACAGAAAGTCACTGCTATGGGGATGAAGGATGAAGAGAGGTAGAGAGAGAGAGACAGAGAGACAGAGATACCTAGTCTAGAATATAGAAGATAGCAGAGGTAAATCAAGCAGATACAGTGTGTGAGCCCTGGCTGGATCATGGGTTTACCCTAGCCCCCACCCCAAATAAAGCTATGGATGACATTCAGGGGCAAATGGGAGGCCTGTATGCATGGATTGGGTATCAGTGACAATAGGGGACAAGTGGGATGCACCTCAGTGGAGATGACATGGCAGTCATTCAGGTTAGTGACCTTGTTTGCAGGAGACGGTACTGAATTACAGTACTGTGAAGACACCAAATATTTACTATGGAATTAATTGTCCAAAAGGGGGCAGGAGCAAAAATGTAAACAGAGATGCAAACATGGGCAAATGTTAACTCCTGTCAAGCCTGGATGGTGCATATACAGGTGTCGGTTTTACTGTTCTTTCACTTTTGTTAAAATGTCTGAAGTGTTTCTCAATAAAGATGTGGAAAATAAGCTAGGCACTAGTGGCTCACACTAGCTCATTCTAGCTACTGACTAGATTGAGATCGGGAGGATTGTGGTTCTAGGCCAACCTCAGGCAAAAAAAAAAAAATAGTTTGCAAGACTCCATCTTGATTGAAAACAGCTGGGTATGGAAATTGTAACATAGAAAGATAATGGTGTCAGCCAGCCTGAACAAAAAGCCAGAGTAAAAAGGGCTAGAAGTGTGGCTCAGGTGGTATAGCACCTGCCTAACAAGCACAGAGACCTTAATTCAAACCTCAGTATCACCAAAAGAGAAGAAAGGGTTTGGAAAACAAAGCAGATGATCCTCCTAACAAGGAAATTGCAAGAGCCTCTCTGAGCAATCACCAGCAAGGAGGCAAAGCCAGGCTGCACTGGAATGGCCCCACTGCCCAGGTCCCCGTGTCCTCACGCAGGCCTGGTGTCCAGGAGACAACCTGAAGACAGCAAGCATCCCGCACACCTAGGTGTTGGATGCTCTGCCTCCTTCCCAAGCACGCCAGGGTCTTGACCATAACCTTTGCTAAGGAGGGAAATTTTCATTCTTAGGACCGTATGCAAATAAAACTCTAGTTATTTGGATAATGTTTTTAAATAATGCTGCTTTTCTGATTATAAAGCAAGGCATACCACCTGGGAAAAAAATTCCCATAGCCTCACTTCCAACAGAACAAACTCCTGAGATTCTGTTGGCCCTGCTTCTGGGAGACAGGAGAACTGTGTGTGACGACCGAGGTACTCTGTACTGCTGGGCAGTGAGCTGAGCCGCTCCTCCTTCCTAGGGCCAGCGCCAGCCTCTGAGCTTCACTTCCCACCAACCAGAGGCCAGCACGGTCCTCCAAGTCCCAGGCAGCTGACGTCGGCCTTCAGCCCTCTGACTGACTGCCAGGCACACCAGCCCCCTGCTCCTCTTAGCCTTAAAAGCCATGCTCACATTCTCCCATGGAAAGGGAGAGCAGCAGGACACAGTTCTGGCGAGCAGCCCTGCAGGGACCCAACTGAGCCTGGCAAACCCTCCTGGAGTGGCAGAGCTGCCCACCTGCCACTCCCCAGGCCACTGTTCAGTCACATTCCCAAACCCTGGGCACAAAATCCCGGCCCTGCTCTGTGTTCTCACTCTGTTGGTCCCTATGATTCTCTCTTCTCCCTCTCTTTTTCTGACATACTGTGTCAGCTTTTTTTTGTTTTTGTTTTTTAATTGCTGTGACTAAATTCTTGAGAGAACAACTTAAAGGAGGAAAGATTTATTTTGATTCATGCTTCCAGAATGAATCAGTCATTCATTCTTCCAGACAATGAATCAGGATTCATGCTTCCAGAGGTCACAGTCCACCGTGGTAAGGAGAGCATCACGGAGCAGAGCAGCTTGCCTCCTGGCATCCAGGAAGCAAAGACAGAGCAAAGTACGCCTGCCTTCCAGCTCTCTCCTTTTACCCTCTTATTCCTTCCAGGCCTCCAGCCTATGGAATGGCACTGTTCACAGTCAGGGCAGGTCTTCCTTATTCATTAGTAACCTCCAGAAACCGCCCAGCAGACATGCCCAGAGGTATGCATTACTAATCTGAGCACTTCTCAGTCCAATCAAGTTGACAACCAAGATTAACCATCACACATATTATCTTTCATTTCCTTACTATTTCATACACTTCCCTAACTTCTAAATTCCACCAACAGTATCTACATGCCAAATATTCCGCCACATGAACACATCAGAACTTGTCAGTTCATGCATGTATTGCTGGACATTTGAGCTGTTCCACATTCTCCACAATTTTAAATGAGGCTACAGCAGACATCCTTGCTATGGAAAGTCTTATTTGCATTTCTGATTGTTCCCTGAGGGTATAATTCCTAAAAATGGAATCACTGTATCAGTATCCATACTTACACGCCCCCCTCCACCCCACTTGTGCTGGGGCTTGAACCCAGTGCCTTGCATACACTAGGCAAGTGCTCTACCACTAAACTATACCCCAGTCCCCATGGCTTTCTGTAGATGCATATTTTCATATTGCTTCTGAGAAGGCTATATCAATTTACACTTGCATCCACTCTAGGGAAGTATCCTTTTTGCTCTACCTTCACCGATACTAGTAGTTTTTAATTGCCAATTTTATAGGTGGTATTTTTTGTTACTAACAAAGCTAAACATTTTTCATATGAATTGTGTATATTGGTTCTTCCATAAGTTTTTTTTTTCATGTAACTTGTGCTTTTCCTGCTGTGAAGAGTTGTTTTGGAGTGTGTGTCTGTGTGTTCATGTCTTCTATATATTGAAGGTGCCAGTCACATGTCCCTAACACATTCATCAACATTTCCTCAGACAGACCTTAACTTCTAGTTAAGTTTTTAAAAATATTTGATATAAGCTGGGCACTAGTGACTCATGTCTGTAATCCTAGTTACTTGAGAGGCTGAGATTGGGAGGATTGCATTCTAGGCCAGCCCAAGCAAAAAAGTTCCTGAGACCCCATCTCCGTGGAAAGAGTTGGGCATGGTGGCACACATGACTGTCATCCCAGCAATGGTGGGAAACATAAAACAGAAGGATCACAGTCCAGGCTGGCCTAGACAAAAAGCAAGGCCCTATCTCCAAAACAACCAGAAGAAAAGGAGTAGGGGCATAGTTCAAGTGGTACACCTCCTGTCTTGCAAATGCAAACCCCAGTACTGCAAAAAAAGAATTTATTCTTTTCCTTCATGCTTTTATGCCTTTCACATTGCAAGATCAGATAAATATCATCAGATTGTTTATTTGCAATCTCTCTAGTTTTCTGATGGGTACTCAGGGCTATAAACTTTCTTCTAAACACTGCCTGCCTTTGCTGTGTCCCACAGGTTCTGGTAAGTTTTATTTTCAATTTCATTTGAATCTAGGTATTTCTGAATTTCTTTGCTAATTTCTTCAGTGACCCAGTGATTTGCAAAAGCATGTTGTTCAAGCTCCATGAGTTTGAATACTTTTTGCGGCTTTGCTTGCCATTGATTCTGATTTCATTCTATTATGGTCTGTTAGGATGCAGGGAATCACTTCAATTTTTTGTTTGTTGAGATTTGCTTTATGACCTAGGATGTGATCTAATTTGGAGAAAGTTCCATGGGTTGTTGAGAAAAATATGTAATCTGTTGCTATAGGATGGAATATTCTATAAATGTCTGTGAAGTTCATTTTGTCCCTTGTTTACTTCCATGATATCTTTGTTAATTTTTGTCTGGATGTTCTGTTCTACTTGAGATCTCCCACTGTTATTGTATCTGGACTCATCCGCTCCTTTAGGCCCAGAAGAATTTGTTCTATGAACTTTGGGGAACCAGTGTTCGGTGTGTCTCTATTTAGAACTGTCATATTTTCTTGGATTGTTCCCTTTATTAATATGTAGTGACCTTCTTTAGCTTTCCTGATTGATTTTTGCTTAAAATCTGCTTTGATATGAGAATAGTAGCTACTCCTGCTTGCTTTCAGTTTCTGCATGCCTGGTACATCTTTTTTCCAACCTTTCACTTTTTGTGTGTCTCTGGTTGTGAGGTGTGTTTCTTGTAGACAACAAATTGTTGGATCTTGTTTTTTGATCCAATCAGACAATCCTGTGTCTCTTGCTGGAAGAGTTAAGTTTGTTTACATTTGTGATTATGATGGAGAGGTATCTACTGATTCCTGCTTCTGTTGCTTTTTTTTCCAGGTTGCATGTCGTGTTGATTGTTCTTTACTTTTGGCCTCGTTCCTCTTCAAGTCTGCCTGACTCTCATGGGTTCATGAATTCCCCCTTTGAATTTTATTTTTTTTCTTACCGTTCACAATTGAGATTGTTTTTCTTCCTCTTCTATGTGAATTATTTCCTTGACTATCATGTGGACATGGTGGACACGAGCTGCTTTAGCTTGTCCTTATCCTGAAGATCCTTATTTCTGCATCAACTTTGAAGGACAGCTTTGCTGGGTTGAAGTCTTCTTGGTTGGTAGTTCTTTCTCAGAGTTTGAATTGTATTTCCTGGCTTTGGGGGTTTGTGTAAGAGGTCTGAGGTGTTTACCTTTGTATGTAAGCTGATGTTTTTCTCTTGCAGCTTTCTGTATTCTTTGTTGTCTAGTTTTGGCATTTTAATTAGGATATAACATGGAGGGTTTTTTCCTGGTCATGTCTATTTGGAGTCCAAAATGCCTTCTGTTCATGATTGTCTGTATCACTACATAGAGCTGAGAAATTTTCTGCTATGGTTTCATTATATAGGTTTCCCATGACTTTAATTTGTATTTTAGCAACTTCTTCCACCCAGCAAATTCTTAGATTTGGTCTTTTGATAGTGTCCCAGAGTTTTTGTATGCTGTAATCATATGTATTCCTGTGTTTCTTTGTGATTGTCTGTGTGCAATATCTCTTCGATCTCTGATGTTCTTTCTTCTGTTTGGTCTTTGCTAATAATGCTGTGATTTTTATTTGCTTTACTGAGGTTTTCATTTCTAACATTTCTACTTGGTTAGTTTTCATAATTTCCATTTCCTGAATTTCTTTTTCATGATGCTAGCTTTCCTGTCTAGGTCTTGAACTGATTTCCTAACTTCATTTATCTGGCTTATATGAATCCTCTTTGAAGTCACTGATCATTTTTATCAGTAGGCTTCTGAATTCTCTCAGACATTTTGATCAAGCTTTGGATCCAGCTGTTGAGTTCCTGTGGGGTTTTAGAGGGGAGACATTCCCTTGGTTTTTTATATTTAAATTTCTACATTGTGATTTGTGCATCTGTTGGTCTAATTTTCTGTCTTACTTCCTCATGTAACCAGAGAACCTACTACAGTAACAAGGTTTACAACTCAGCAATAAATCAAGTAGTTGAATGGGTGAGAAACTATTGGAACTCTTCTGTCTCCCAACTAAGGTTGTATGGAGGGAAAATTTTGGTTTCTAGGGAAATGATCTGGGAACTTGACACTGGTTGAAAGATATAAGAATTGGAATTGAGTAATACAGGAGATAGGTATGGAGAAGGGAGGGGAGTGGGAAGATTTTAAAAGGGGAGGTAGGTGTAGGAGATAATAGTATTAGAGAGCTGTATATATTTATAACAGAAAGAGAGAGTGGTTTGGGAGAGAAGGAGAAAAAAGAAAATAAAGGGAAAAAAGATTCTGACAATTAGAAACCAAATTTTAAAAACAGAAGAAGGAAGGAAGGAAAGGAGGGAGGGGAGGGAGGAAAGGAGGGAGGGGAGGGAGGGAAGGAGAGAGGGGAGGGAGGGAGGGAGGGAGAGGGGAAGAGGGAGAGAGGGAAGAAGGAAGGAAGGAAGGAAGGAAGGAAGGAAGGAAGACAAAGAAACAGCCAAACAAATTAGATGAAGAGAAAAAAGGAAGAAAAAAAGGGGGAAATTTTTTTTAAAGCTTATATTTCTTACTGGAGAGAAATGTTGGTATTCCTTGTGTTCTGTCCACATTGGTCATTCTTGCCCTGGTTGTTATGGGAACAGCTTCAGGAGGACAGAGTTGCACCTCTAGCTTAGGGTGCAGGTGGGAGCCTCAGGGGAAGGCAGCTCAGACCCTGTGGTTGACACACTCCAGGGTAATTCTCTTAACAAAGAACTTTGTCTTTGAAATTGTTTTGGGACTGCATGGCCACGGTAGATAGAGGGGGAGACTTCAGGTTGAAATGCAGCAAGATCTGAGCAGGTGGAACCACTCATTCGTTGCATAGGGCCTTGGATAATGGGGCTGCTGTTGCTGGAAAGGGCAGGGCCACCAACCTCTGGGCCTTTTGCTGCTTCTACCAGGAACCCTCAGATTTTCCTCCATCAGAACTCCTCTCTCTCTCTCTCCCTCTCTCTCTCTCTCTCTCTCTGTCTGCCTCTGGTAGCAGACTCTCATGCAGACACTGTGGCTGGGAGTCCCAGAACTCTGTGCTGTGATCTTTCAAATCCCCCAGATTGTTTAGTCTAAAAACTCGCCTGCCTGCAAGGAGTTTCAGAAATCTGAGCTCTCTGCCAGCAAAGGGTAAGTGCTTTGTTTCAGGAATTTTCCACTGGCAGTTAGGATTGGTTGCCAATACTGTGCTTTTCCTTCCCCCTAGCTCCTTTAACTTCGCAGCTTGCCCCAAGTCAAAGCCTCTCCCTCTCCAGGAGCCTCTTGTGGCCAGCCCCTCTTATACACTGTAGCCAGATGTCTCTCATGATACCCTGACCTGTGACTGTTACTTGTTTACAAGAACCCCTGAGTACCTCAATCTCAATCAGGAGACCCTCTCTCAAGATGGTGGTTCACCACAGCTGTGTGAGGTATGGGGAATGAAAGGTTGTCTTGTCTGATGCTGGTCTGTCATGCTTGGGAAGTCACTGTCACTGCATTGGGGTTAGGGTTTGCGGGCAGTGTAGTTATTTGTCCCACAGTCTGTCATGGAGGCTTCCTGACTTACCTTGAGGGGACATTTTCACTCCCCACTCCTAAGGGAGCTGGGGCTGTTTCTTGATTTACTCTTGCCATATTTTCAGCTGTCCTGTCCCTCGTTTGTGGTGCTCAGTGCTCTTCGTGTCTTTTGCTCTTCTGCATATAGTCTATTCTTTGTCATCCAAACTCATTCATGGGGTCTGGATGTCCAATGGAAAAAGCATCTACTCCTCTGCCATCTTGCCCCCTCCCCTTTTTTTTTCCAAGATCAGATAAGCATATGCCCTGTTTTCTAGTAGGTTTTTATTTTATGAGTTTTTACATTTAATTCTCATTCACCTGATATTTATTTTGATGCATGCTTTAAGGCCATGATCTAATAATGTTTTTTTTTCCTTCAAACAGCCTATTTTTCAGTACCTTCTGCATTGGCTTGTTGGCATCAAATGCTAAGTTTTCATGTATATGGGGATCCACTTTAGGATTTCTATTCTATTCGATTTGTCTTTTTTCCAATTACTTTTGCCATTGTCACACTACTTTAACTACTATAACTTTAAAGGCATTCTAATATGTCAAGAAAATTCTTCCATCGCCTTCTCTGACACCGTTTTAGTAGCTATTATCATATATTTGTTCTTCCAGCTAAATTACAATCATTTTGATAGGTTCCCAAGAATAATTCCACTTGAGGCTACATTCAATCTATATGTTAATTCGGGAAAAACTGAAAATGTTCTAAGAGTCAATCTTAGGATTCTGGCATATGGCATATGTCTCTATATTTTAAAATCTTTATATATATCTCAGTATAGTTTTATAGGCTTTTTACATTCAAATTTCTTACTTTTAGATTTTTTAATTCTAATTTATTTTCACCATTATATTTATTAACTAGTATTTACAGGTTTTTTTTTTAATTTTGTCTTGTAGCTTCCCACTTTAACCTCTTTATTAAGTTCCAGTATTTGAAAGTTGGTTCTCTTGAATCTGGCAGGACAGAGGTCATCCTTCTTACTCTGTGTCTTATCAAGTTGGTCAGCCTTCCAAAGTATACTCTAATCACAAAATAACAAGATTATAACCTGTATTCACCATGTGCCAGGCACTGTTTTATACATTTTTCATATGTTAACTCATTAAGTGCTCACAACAACCCTATAACATAAGTACTTCTATTATCCCTATTTCCAGGTAGAGACAGGATAAGTAGCTGGCCCAAGGTCACACACTCTGTCAATGGAAGGATGAGGATTTGACCTCAACTTCTCAGGCTCTGTCTACACTCTTGCCCCTCTCTTGCAAAGGCTTCACTACTAACCTGAAGAAAACATAAGACGGAGTATCTCCCATGCTCAGGGATCAGCAGAATCAATATTGTTAAAATGGCAACATTACCAAAAACAATCTGTAAGTTTAATACAATCCCCATCAAAATTCCAATAACATTCTTCACAGAGATAGAAAAATCAAACCTAAAGTTCATATGGCAGCACAAAAGACCTCAAAGATCCAAAGCAATTCTGAGCAAAAACAGCAATGCTGGAGGTATCACAAAAACAGGCACAAAGACCAATGGAACAGAATAGAATAGAAGACCCAGACATAAATTCACCCAGCTCCAGCTGACAAAGGAACCCCAAAACATGTTGGAGAAAAGAGAGCCTCTTCAACAAACAGGTGCTGGGAAAACAGGATATCCATGTGTAGAAGACTGAAACTAGATCTATGTCTTTCACCCTGTACTTATATCAATTCAAAGTGGATCAAAGACCTTAATGTAAGAACTAAAACTTTGAAACTATGACAGGAAAGAATAGGGAAAACTTTGGAACATATAGACATAGACAATGACTTCCTGAACAGAACTCCAATAGCTCAGCAATTAAAAGAAAGTTCTGACAAATGGGACTGCCTCAAACTTAAAAAGCTTCTGCACAGCAAAAGAAATAGTCACTAGATCGAAGACAGCCTACATAATGGATAAAATCTTTGCCAGTTAAACTGGCTATTAGTCTGACAAGGGACTAATAGCCAGATTCTACAGGGAGCTCAAAAAACTAAACTCCCAAAGAATCAACAGCCCAATGAAGAAATGGGGAAATGAACTGAATACACAATTTTCAAAGGAAGACATCCAAATAAATACATGTCCAATAACTACATGAAGAAATGCTCAACATCCCTGACCATAAAGGAAATGCAAATCAAAACTACATTAAGATTTTACCACACCCCATTTAGAATGACTATCATTAAGAACACAACAACAAATGTTGGTGAGGATGCAGTGAAATAGGAATCTTTATACACTGTTGGTGGGAATGTAAATCATTACCACTATGGAAAGCAGTATGGAGATTCCTCGAAAAGCTAAAAACAGGCCTACTATTCAATCTATTGATACCACTCCTGGGCATATACCCAAAGGAATACAAATCAGGGTACAATACAGTCACTAGCACACCCATGTTTATCGCAACACAATTCACAATAGCCAAGCTATAGAGACAGCCAAGATGTCTACAGCTGATGAATGGATTAAGAAAATATGGTATATATATATATATATATATATATATATATATATATATATATGCACACACATACAATGGGGTATTATTCAGCCATAAAGAAGAATGAATTTTTTCTTTTTTCAGGTAAATGGATGGAACTGGAAGTCATCATGTTAAGTGAAATAAGCCAGGCCCAGAAAGACAAAGTTTGCATGTTTTCCTTTATATGTAGAAGACAGATCCAAAAGAAAAACATCTACACAAATACAAACATTATCATATATATATATATATATATATATATATATATATATATATATATACACATACATACATATATATATAGAGAGAGAGAGAGAGAAAAACATGTTTGCAATAGAGGCACCATTTGATGGGACTAGGAGCAGGAGGGAGGGGAAGAGCAAATGATAGTGTTAAACAATATGGAAATACATTATCTGTGTAGGAAGATGGCACAATGAAACACACTGAAAGCTGTTAATTAATAAGGGTTAGGGAGAACAAGTAAGGTAGAATAATAAAGGAGGCTAATCTGATCAAAGTACAATATAGTCATGGGTGAAATGCCATGGTGAAATCCCTTTGAACAATGAACAGACACTTTAAAAATGAGAGAGAGGAATGTAAAACAGGTCTTGTTAGGGGTTGAATATTAGTGGGAGGGGGAGTGGAATAGAGGGAATAAGAAAGGGTGAATTTGGTCAGTGTACTTTATATACTTATGTCAAAATAGGACAATGAAACCTGTTGAAATTGTTTTAAACTGGGGGAGGGATGAACCTAACCAAGGTGCATTGTTAGCATATATGGAAATATCACAATGAAACCCTCTGTAAAACTAATATATGCTAGTAAAAAATGTTTTTTAAAGATTATAATTGGTTCATGGAAAATCTGAACAAACTCACTGGAGAACAGTCAAGCCACAAGCCTACACTGGAAGCAGTGGTATAATACATTTTTTAATTCCTTACAAGGATTTTGGCGATTTCAGATTTTTTTGCTTCTTGGGTTGATTTTAGTGGTTTAAATTTTCTCCAAAAAAAGTATCCATTTCAATAAAATTATTAAATCTACTATAAGACACAAAGCACTATTTTATTTTCATGTGTAAATTTCCTCTATAAGCTGGGCGTGATGATTCAGACCAGTAATCTCAGCAACTGGAAGGCAGAGGCAGGAGTTTAAAGGCAGCCTGGCCTATATTGCAAGACTCTATCTCAAAAAACCAAAGAAGCCAAGTGCAGTGGCTCATGCCTGTAATTCCAACTATTCAGGAGGCAGGGATTGGAAGGATCCCCCTCTCCCAACTGAGAGCCCATCTCAACCAATAGGCTGGAACAGTGGCACACTGCCAGTCATCCCAGCTGTGCATGTGGGTGGGATAAATCAGAGGGTCGAGGTCCAGGCCAGCCCAGGCAAAAACTGGAGACCTATCTGAAAAATAATTAAAGCAAAAAGGTCTGGGGACTCAAGTGGACAGCAACTACTGCATGAGGTCCTGAGTTCAAACCCCAGTCCTGCCCCCGCCACAAAAAAAATCCTCTACAACTATCATTATGTTCCCTACCAAATTTCTGGTTTTCTCTTTTCTCATATTTACAAGTGATTGGTCTGTTTTATCACATAGGTGTTTAAGAGGCTGCTCTCAGATTTCCCAATGATCTTTTGCTTTGTGATTAATCAGTTTCTAGTTCTGTTTTCATTCTTTTTTCTACTTTCCTCACATTTTTTGTTTGTAAATTGGCATTATTCTTTTCAGACTTCTCAAGTTGATGGCTTAGTTCCAAATTAACCTAGAGTTAATTTGGAAACCAAGAGTTCTTTGGAAAAAATACTTTTGAAATGTGTAAGTGAGTTTTTAAATGTTATTTAAAATCTGTAACTGCACCACATCCAGCGAATGGAACGGGCAGGCATTCTGATCTTAGAAATTAGTTGACCTTTCTTTGTGACTGCTTATGCAATTTGTGTTGTGGTGCCCACACCAGCCGTCAGCATGCATTCAGTGACCAGGAGCTTCTGGAGCAAAGTCCTCAGCTGCTCCCCATTCCTCCCAGGCTCCATGCACAGTGCCATGTGGTAGTCACTCAAGAAATACTGGTTGGAGCCAAGCATGCTGGCTTATGCCTGTAATCCTAGGTACTTGGCAAGTGGAGATTGGGAAGATCAAGGTTTGAGACAAGCCCAGGCAAAAAGTTCCCAAGACCCTATGTCAACCAATAGCTGGGTGCAGTGGCGTTGCCGTCATCCAGCTATGCAGAAAACATAAGTAGGAAGAACACGGGCCAGGCCAGCCAGGGCATAAAGTGAGATCCTATCTCAAAAATAATTCAAAAAAAGGCTGGGGAAGTGATTCCAGTGGTAGAGCAGCTGCTTAACTGAGTTCAACCCCCAGTACTGCCAAAAAATAAAATAAATATTGGTTGTTTTGAAATAACTACATCTAATTACTAATTAGCATTTAAGTCTTTCAAAAGCATTCTGTCATCCATTCTTTACAATGTCATGCTCTTTACAAGAACTTTTCCTGTAATGCCCTCAGATGGTTTTATAGAACCCTCAGGAAAGTCCTGCAGCTGTGTCTTTGATGCTGATTTCTGGAAAACAGAGGAAGGATGAACTACAACCAGAGCCCTGAGAGAGGAACAAAGTGCCCTCGGCAGGCACCAAGGACAAGGTGCCATCATCTCTGTGCTGGGCACCTGTTCCATGATGGTTACCATTCATGGACCAGGAAAAGGCAGACACAGTATAACCCAGGCCCAAGAGCACACTCATGAAGGAAAGCACGAAGATAAGCCAGCTCGGTCACTGCCGTTGATCTCCTTTGGCATCTAGTCACCTCTCAGTACTTTCAAAAGAAACTGAAGGAAATATTTGGGTTAAGTCAGAAAAACCCTGCACACACACTTAGTGACACAGTACCATCACCTCAGCACACTTTAGGGGCTTCCCACCTCCTACCTGTCCTTGCCACTTCCATTCTTCAGATTCACATCTGTGCCATTAGAAACTAAGATTTTCACAAGCCTAAAGGAAACAAAGTTAAGAGTAGCAAGATAAGTCTCTTTGATGACTTGGAACCCATGATAACCTGGTAAAAAGTCAGAAAGGTGACATTTAAGAATCTTTGCAACACCTTCTCCACCTTCAGAAGCCAGCCAGTTTTAAAGGCATTGTTAAACTGGAACGCCATAAACAGGTTTTTACCCTTACATGAATTAGTCATTAAAATCAAACTAACCCACATAATACAAATTGGACCTCCAAAATAACTCCTGCATTTTAATGGCCATTGTTAATACATTCTCAATTGGCAGCATTTAATGAAAACACATTTTTTCCAAAATGGCATTATAATAATCAAAATACTATGTATGATTGGAAAATAACATGTTAGCACTTATACTTTGTGGAACAGATAATTGTTGTTGAAATCTTATCTTGACAACCTAACTGGAGGCAAGGGGGTCTGTTTTCCAGAATGTTCCTGATACATCTTCTGTCATTTGTTTAAAGGAATTCAAATTCCAATATCCAGTGTTCCTGGGCCATAAAAAACACACTGCATGTGAGTAAATGGCTACCTTTATTCCTGAATACATGATTATACATTCTGCATTCTCTTCTGCATGCTGCATAACTGTATGTTAAAAGCAGCTGAATTTGGAAGCCATTACACGGATGGCTTGGAAAAGAGAAAAGAAGATGGGTTGCCCCCAGTCTAGTTCCTTCCCATCCCCATCCTGACCAGAGTTTTTTGGGGGGGAAGTGGAAAATGGGACCACTCACTCAGCAAAGCAGTGCCATACCTGGTGAATCCTTTCTGGGCAGCAACCATCAGAGCGGTAAAGCCAAACTTATTGGGAACATCAACTTTAACGTGGCTTGGAAGAAACACAGAGAAGAGACACAAACATGTTCAGTCCAGCTGCTTGTATAGGTGGCTTTTTGCAGAACACAGGTGGCTAGAATGATTCATTTTACCAAAAATCCCAATTTCTTCTTAAGGTTTTGTTGCCTTATAATGCTCTGCCTGATAATTTTTAAAGATTCAAATTTCACTTGAAATAGGTACTCCCTTCAGCTCAAAATCATTGTGCCATTTGATAGACCAGGCCTGCGGTGGGCACAGCCTACTGATGCTGATTGAGAGCAGTATCTTCATCACAGACTTTCTGAGCTCCCCCCAGCAGGAGAACAAAGTTTTACCTTGACTCCCAACTCATCTACTAAGTATGAAATGCAATGTTGCTCAAAGAGCAAAGTCCAGCTCTTACTGTCAGCTGAGGAGCTTGGCTTTTGTGGGAACCTTTTCTTCTCCAAACTTACAGAGCCCTAATTCACAAATTGCTTGTCTTCTAAGACACTCAAAACTATTCATTTGGGTCTGAGGACTTGGCTAGCAAGCACGAAACCCTGAGTTCAGATCCATATACTGCCAAACAAAAGAAATGAAAAAGCAATAGTAAAAAAAAACTACTCAGTCTAGAAAACGCCTTTGCATTTGGGAGGTGGCATCAAACACCACCATTTTTCTCTAGTGTTCGACCTACCCTCTCGATCAGCAGGCAGCTGACTTAGTGATTTCCTGATTCCATCAGGGTTAGATGTGGGCATTTTGAAGTGAAATGTGTCTAAATGCTAGGGCCTCTGAGCAAGGAACAGAAGTTTTTCCAGAAATAAAATATGACACCCAGGCTCATAATTTCCTTTCTACAATTTTCATTAACAACAAACTGTAGCATTTACATGTGGCTTTATGATCATCTTTATCAACTAGGCTTTACTAACTCATACCACTCACCAGAGAGCAATTTAGGAGGCAGTTTCAAAGGCATGGGAACTTTCAGGAAAACAAAATAAAGCTACATCATGTATTTCTACGTACTTTATGGTCATTAAAAAAAAAAAAAAGCCAGCAGAGTTCTCTCACCCTGCTTCAAGTATTCGAATGAGCAAATCTTCATCATTCACGTTGACAGCTCGATGAAAGTGCTCGCTACTCATGGGTTCTCCTGAAGAAATTAGATGGGAAGCAGTCATCCAAAATGTAATGACAGAAGATTCATTCCAGCGCTATTCCTCCTGTGGCCTTCCGTGGGAGTTTACGTTCACCTCCAAGAAGGCACAGAGATGTTCCTAGCGGTGGATCTTACATTTCCTACTCAACTGCTTCTTTTTCTGAAAAAAGACCTGATTTTCATGTTAAGAGAATATTTAGACTGACTTAAAGGCTTGGGACATTTTCAAGTTATAAAGTATTGCTTCATAAATGTTATTCTGATATTTGAGTAACCCTTTGAGATTTCATAAGGTTTAATCAATGTTTCTTCCAAGGAAGAAGACTTCAACAATTGTTACAATGTGATAGTGTTGTTTGCCAAAGAGTGGCTAAACTACTTGAACAATAAAGAACAAATGGCTTTGACATTTGCCATTGAAATTTTCAGTTCTTCCCAGGAATATGACACACATATCAGCCTTGTCTCCCCTGAGTTTGTGGGGGCAGAAGGGACTCATACCCACAAGAGAGGTGGGGAACCTGTGAGAAAATCCAATCAAGGGACACCACCTGTTAAATAGAGAAGAGCAAGAACAAGTCTGAGAAAGGCAACATCAGTGGGAAATGGAGTAGGGGAGACTGGTACAGGGAGCAGGGACTCTGTGGAGACAAGAATGGGGCAGATCAATAGGAGCAGAGTACAGAATAAGGGGACCCTGGGAAACAGCCCACTTGCCAAGCCATTGTTACACATTCCAGGCCTTTCAAATTTTTTTGAACTATCATGATCAAGCTTAAAGGAAGTATAAGCAAAGCACTCAGAATAGCTCCTGGCGCATCGTAATACCCAACACAGGGAATTGGGAGGCGCAGCTGCCAGCTCTACTTGCTTCAGCACTTCCCCCATTCTGTGCCCAGCAACCCCTCCCACGGTTGTAACATCCACCTGACCTCGACTGCCATAAACCGCAAGTCATCTGGATAGCCTTGTCGAGGGGGACACGGGAAACTCATCCTATTTCTACTAAATTTTAAGATGTTGTGGTATCCTAAATCAAATCCTATTGATTACGCTATACATAGGATTTTAGATATGCTTTTTAAATTTTCCTCAAAGCTACAAAACCAACACTCTGAAATGCTACGCTGTCCAAGGTCACACAGTGAGGAGTGGGCAGCAGAGCTCACAGCCAGGTCTGTCCTTAGGTCATACTCCTTCCCTTTAGTCCATAATCAGCAATGAGGTAACTGACAAGTTCACTGTTGGCTTGCATGCTCACTAAATTTTGGACACAGACATCTTTAGTAAATGTGAATCCCCCCCCACCAAAAAAAAGTGTTAAAGGGTTGCCTAAAAAACTCAGAGAGGGCTAACTTCTCAGGATTTTTAAGAAAAGTTCTGAAAGCACCTGCAGCATCCCACACCTCTGCACTGACCACCTCTATTCCACAGCACCTACCTTACCTGCACGGTGAGGCCCTCTCGATGGGGGCACTTCCTAGCACATCCTAACCAGGAGGCTCTTCAGCATGCAAATGTTGGAAAACAAGTGAGTTCATTTCATGCTTATAAGCTTATCTTGGTATTATGATCCAGCTAGAATAAATGTATGTCTCTTCCAGCTTCTGTGAGGGGTCTACAGTGCTTCTCATCCTATGCTAGGAACAAAGGGACCCCTCGAAGAAGAGAAGGAAAGACTGTCATTGTTCATCACTCCTTATTTGATGGATTCCAGCAAAAGGAAGCAATCCCCATGTGCCAGGTATGACAGCAACTTCTCATCATTAGCTCAATCCCCCTCCTCCCAAGAAGACATTGCCCCAGAAAGGCAAAGAGGGACTGCAAATTTCCACTGGAGCCATGGGAAGCAGCCAAGGTCCAGAAAAGTCCCACAGTTAGCATGAATTTCACATAGACACTGAAAAGAAATGAAAAGGCCCTTGTTTCCTGAGCACAGCCATTCCTTCTACTCCCACTATAGACAGGAGTAATGAAGAACAGAGAGGAAATTCCAGGGTAAGCAGAATGTTCCACTCCTCCCACTCCTGAACCCTTCGAGACTCTGTGGGCTAAGTGCAACTGAAAATAAAAAGGCAGTCCTTTGCCTGGGTGGGTTTGATTGTCTAGAGCTTATTCTGAGTGTTGTGACTACAAACATCAAGCTGATCTGCTGGTGGTGAGGATGCCCTGGAATTCGCATCAGAGCTGGGTGTGGTGCAGGGAGTGAAGATTCCTGGGGCTGGGGACAGCAGAGTGGTTTGGGTGAAG
This sequence comes from Castor canadensis, assembly GCF_047511655.1. NCBI lineage: Eukaryota > Metazoa > Chordata > Mammalia > Rodentia > Castoridae > Castor > Castor canadensis. Next base: position 6,635,202 of record NC_133392.1, read on the forward strand.
CCATCATGCTTGCTCTGTAAAAGGGTCATTTAGCTGCAGATGTGTCTGCAGATATTATATGGTGATAGCACCTTTCTTGGTGGAGTTTAGGTCTTTATTGATAGCAGTGAATAAATCACAAGCTTGTTGGAGAAGATATTTGCCAATTAACAAGTAGCAGCTGTTCTTCTTTCCTTTTAAGGGCCCAGCTGATTAAAATTGCATGCCTCATTTAAGCAAGATCTTGTGTACTTTACCTGGGAAGGTTGGGGGGAGGGGAAGCTGAGCATTCTTTACTCAAAGTACATACTTTTGTGATTCGCTAAAACACTCTCAAATTGAATGCAAGTTATCAGCCTACAGAAGTATTTTCGCTTGCAATATATAATGTGCACACTTTTTAATTCTCTGTATAGAATGATCTGCTTCCTTAAGAGAGGCTGCACCAGATATAATAATGACAACAATAGCATAAGGAAGTAGCAGTCGCCCAGCAGAGCCCCTGGAGGCCGAGATGGCCACTGGGCTGCAGGCACTTGTGCTGTGCCTCACAGGGAAACAGTCAAGAGGCCCCTGCACATCTGGTCAGCACCAGCAAGCCCTTGTCCTGCAGGAGGTCTTACCTAATTACCCATGGAAGCCGAGGCGCTGTGATGACAAAATGCCTGGACCAACTACTTCTGCAAAGGCAGCTGGGCAAGAAGAAGGCACACCTGGCCACAGACACAACCCTTGTCAGCTGATTGACAAAGTTAGTCTGGTCTCTACCTTCCTAAAAAGGTCCCATGCAACACACTGGCTCCATGTGAACTCTGGCTAGAAAGTCCAGAACTCCTGGCCCTGATTTTGATGTGCTATATAAGAGGACACTAGTGGCCACCTGAAGCCTACCATAGTTGATTACAAAGCCGACCATGTCCACCTTTCCTGGAAGGTTCAGGTGGACTTGTTCTGATTAGTGGGAAATGGATCTATCCACCAACAGACATGAGTGCAAGCCAAGAAAACCAGAGTTTCTCTTCATACACTTAATGATGCCTCTGGGCCTTAGTTCATCATCCCTCTATCTTTCCATCCATCCATTCATCGAGGATCTCCTACATGTTAAAAACCCATCATCACCACCATCCTTCAGGAGCCCACAATGTATGGAGTCTAAAAAGGCAAACAAATATGTAAAATGAGATTTAAGAAGTCTTGGGAGTCTCCGCTCCCATTTCCTGCATAGGGAACAGGAAATGTTTCTTTCTCTTTCTCTGCCCCCACCATCTATACTTTACCCTGTTATACTAAAATAAATCCTTGCTAAAACTTAAAAAAAAAAAAGTGCTCCTGGAGGTGGGGAGCCCTGCTTTGTGCTGGGTAGAAACTGCAATGTGTGCAGAGAGGAACAACTGTACAAACAAATTGCCCCTGAGCCAACTCTGACCATGGAGCAGGTATGTGGGGGACTAAGCTCCAGGGAGGAGGGGAAGAAGCAGAAGTAGGCAGTTGGGGGTGGCCAGGGACCTATAGGTTGGTGGGGCAGCAGGACAGAAGGAAGCAAAGAGGCAGCCTCAGAGAACATCCTGGCCAGTGTGCCTTGGAGACTGTTCAAATGCCAGGCTCCCTTTGCAACCTTTCTCCTGTCCACTTCTCCCCTGACCTTCCATGCACAAAGAACTCAATGGCATTATACCACTCTGCCTTCACACACACCCCCCATCCCCCACCCCAGGACTCCAGGAGCCAAGTATCATCCCTACAAAAGCAAATACTTTCAGCATTGCCAGATCAGAGAAAAGGTCCTCTTGCTTGACCTGCATCTCCATGATTGGCCATTTCGCTTCAAGAGTCTTCTCTGAAATTGCCCTTTTCATGGCTATCCGGGCATCATTTGGGAACGTAGAGTCCCCACTCTTTCAGCTTTGACTCAAGTCACAATTTGCTAAATTTAAGCTTCAATGCCCTCATGCCACATTTGCAACTGAAGATGTGACAGGGCACCTCAAAATCTGAATTATCTTCAGTCCACACAGAAACTTAGCTAAAGAAATGCCTAATGGACACAACTGAGCACCACAGAAAATATACATAACAAGCCAAACACCATATTGAATAAAACTGGAAAAAGAGCTTTATTCACAAAAGGAAGAGTTCTTTTGTGCAATCCAAAAAAACCTTGCCTCTACTGTCAGAGGGTGGGCCATGAAGGATATTCCATCTAAATCTATGCAATATTCCAGATCAAAGATGACACAGAACAATCCATCTTTAAAATGTCTCAAAATATCAATAGCAGAAAATATCATAAAACTGGGATAAGACCAAAGTGGTCAGAGACGTAGCATCCAGCCTCACTGGCCACCTCCTCTGCAGGCCTCTCTCTCTGTGGGGCTAGGAGTGCACTGTTTTCTCACTCTGTAACCCCAGAAATCAGACATGTGTGACCAAGTCACATACACTGAAGCCGTCCAAAGTAGACAAGCACTGAGTAGACTTCCTCAGCAAAGTCTATGCCCAATGTCTGTAACAGACAATCCTGGCACAAAAATCAGCTCTCCCAATTTGTGAAAGCAGAATTGGACTTCCCTATGTCACATGATGCCCAAGCCCAGGCAGTAAATGATATTATCATAGTACTTAAAAATGGAATCCTTTCTGCTTCTGGTAAGGATGAGAAAAGGCAGAATATTTTTACCTCTAAATCACTTGTCATCATCATGGGTCTCTAGATAAATGAACAGAGCATACTCACTGGTCGTAGATACTGAGATGACTGGGCTGTACTCGTACTCTCCCGAGGGGCTGGTGACCTTCAGTCGGAATCTATACAGTGTCCTGGGTTCCAGACCCTCAATAACATGCTTCGTTGCATATCCCCTAGACATGAGGGGAGACAGGTCAATAACATCAGGAACCTTGTTAACACTCTCTGACAGACGTGGCAAGAGCAGGTGGAAGCAACTTTTGAATAATAGTTCTAGTACAGACCTAATTTGGTTGAATTCCTTGAAGAAAAAAATGGACTGGTCACATATGCCACTTCTATCCCCACCCAGCATGCCCCTCTCTGTCCCACAGGGCCTTGCTAGTTCCTGGTGCATGGTTAGTGTACAATTTTGTACTTTGGCGAAGTAATCATGTTAATCCATGACATTAACCTCAAGTGACAAAGTTTCACTTTGAAAGATAAGACAAGCAGTCAGTGGGGTCTTTGAGTGGGTGGGTGAGGCTACTGAATTTTATTGCAGGCAAATCACTACCACAGGGCAAGGCCCTGAAGAAGTGAACATGTGATGGTTTGCTGCCTTGACCAACTTCCGGCCCAGCTGGGGAGTCAGGCAAGGCATGAGAAACAAGTCTAATATCATGCAACATGGGTAAGTTCTCCGAGGAACATTGGTGGCCAATAGTGAACACTTCTCAAATAAGAAGTGTTAGAGGCTTGAGGTGGAAATCCACACATTTCCAGAGGGAAGGAGTTCTGAGACTAGTAATTTGGAGTCTGAAAAATGAGCACCAAGAAATGCAGTGAGGCAGCTGGCAGCCTGACTGCTCAGAGGACACTGGGACCTTGCAGACCTGGGGAGATCCCACCTGGGCTCCCATTCAAAGATATCAGGCCTTCAATGGTGACAGGGATATATATATATTTCCCATATTGCCCAAAACCTCAGTTTCCCTTTGCTGCCAAAAGTCTTTATTGATATCCGACTAAATTTCAAATCTGTCTAAATTTTTTCTTTCCTACAACTTCAAAGGCTTGAGTTTCGGGAGGCACACATATTGTTTCCAGCTCTCTTCTTTCCTGCTTCACTCCAGCACTTGTTCTCTTCTTTTCAGAATATTCTCTGTTGTTCCTTGCACTCCAAGTTTACCATTGTTTTCTGCAAATATTTTTTGCCTCTAATTTTTCTCTCATTTTCAGTGGATCTTCTTCAGAGGCCAAAACCATACTTTGATACTCACAACCAAAATTTCAAGGATGTTTATGTGCAACCCAAATATTTATACACCAATTCTATTCCATGCAATTCAACAAACATATCTAGTGTCTAATCCTTGTTCCTTGCCAGGGGCTGGGCCAGGCTAGGAGGCAGCCTGGACCAGCTCTGGGCTGAGATGAACCTCAGAACAGCAGGCTGATGCTGTCTTCTGCTGAAGGGGTGGCAAGATGAGGGGTAGTCAAGGGGGGTGCAGAAAGGACAACTGAGTCAAGTTGAGATGACAATGCTGACCAATAGAAGCTCACCTGAAAAATGTGGCTTCAGACCTAGGAAGGTAGAATCTTGTCACCTCACTTATTAATGACACTTTGCACTCTCTCCCCTGATGAAGGGGTATAGATCCACCACCCACTAAGAGGGAGCAGGACCCCCCAGAAGACACCCTGGTGGCCTTTTTGAGCTCCTTCTGCTGAACTCACTCATCAGACAAGTGATTCCTGAAAGTAAGGAGTAAGGGGTGGGGGAGAGGCAGGAGAGCATCCTCTAGGGAGCCTCTCTCTAGCCTGCAGTAAGAAATTGGGTGAGGGACTTCCATGACAGACAGATGATTCATTTCTAGATGGCAACCTGAGAAAGGAATGTGGGGTCAGAAGGGCATGAACACTGTAGAGGCAGGACCCGGTACCCTCAACAGGGTGAGCACAGAATGCCAAAGAGGATGTTGTGACCAGAGAGACCCCTCAGTGAGATCCAGAGGCCCACAGAGCCCTTTCTGAAAACTGATAAATGTTAATGAAGTCCCCTCTTTTCTTGGTATCTCTCCCCTTTATTGTTTATCCAAAAGATGACATTTCCAGGTGAAATAAAGTTCTTAACACTTAGCCATCCTTTTTTTTGCACCACAAGTTACTTCAGACACCAAAACCTAAATGATTTCTCTAGCACAGTTTTAACAGAACCAAGAAAATGACTCGGTGTCTCAGGTCCCCTGCCATATGGCTCTGCTTCCCTGCTCTTTGCTGGGGGATTCTACTGAGATCTGATGTCATCTTTGCTTGAAGTACACTTCTCTTCACCTAAAAGAAGTGGCATGTACTAGAAGGCCAGCGAGACTGGCAACAAGCCCCCCATGCCTGCAGGTACACAGAGGCAGGGTCTAGCCCTCTCCCTGGAGTAAGAGGGAAGGCGGCAGAAGTCATGCTGTGCAGCTCTGGACATGGATTATACGAGGCCTGGAATTTCTGCATTCGTGCCCTTGGAAAGGGCACTTCCTTGCTAGAGAGAGGTTACCTGATAAGACAGTCACTGGAAGATGGCAGACAGTGAAGGGAGAGAGAAAAGCCCAGGTAGTTTCCTGTAGTACCTGCCACCCAGCAGAGGCTGGGGCTAAAATGAAGCTACTTGGTTCTTCCCACCCAACAGAGCTACCAATTCCATACAGAACAGAGCTGAGTAGCCCCACATTGCCCAAGTCACAGATCATGAGCAGACACATGCATGTTTCTGCCTTAGGCCACTAAGCTTGGGGGCAGATGGTTATATAGCAATAGATAATGGCTATCTCACATATCAATGAAAAAGAGGCTGTACGACAATAAAAAGTTATACCAATGGCATTAAGAAAAATATTTTAATTGAGAAAACAAGGAAATAGATATGCATGAAAAACAGGTATAAATACACTGAAAAGGAAAAGCTCTAATACCAAGATAAATATTCAGAAAAACTGCACACCCTAAAAAATAATTTATAAAACTAAAATATCAGCCTGGCACAAGCTATTCTCATGAACTGATGAATTTTATAGTTAAGTGAGCATAGGTCTGTGCTATGGTTTGGGTAGGCTTTGTCTCCTAAGTGTGCTTGCATACACACGAACTCCTCTATCTTCTTTCTCTCACACCCAATATCTGCTTCACTGGCAATTTTTCTAAAAAAATTTTTTTTGAAACCAGGTATCGTTCTGTTGCCAAGGCTGACCCCAAACTCCTGGGCTCAAGGGATCCTCCTGCCTCAGCCTCCAGAGTGACTGGGACTACACATGTGTGCTCAGTTACACTAGCCCAGTTTTCAAACCTATCTTTAAAACATATCTTGTGTTCAACCACTTGTCATACTGTTCTGTAATCTTCCACCTCAATTACTGCAAACACTTCCTAATTAGTCCTCCTTGGTGTTTTCTGCCTTGCATTCCCTTAGCCCAATATCAGCCTGGCAGCCAGAGTGACACTCATACAACATAAGCCAGATCATGCCTCTCTTCAGCCTAGCAGTGTCTTTGCACTTTCCCTACCTCTCTGAGTAAAGACAGGGTTTTGGTGGAAGCCAGGCTCAAGCAGTAGAGCATCTGCCTAGGAAACATGAGGCTCTGAGTTCAAACCCCAATATTGCAAGAGAGGGGTAGGGGAAAGGATGACCTCATCTCTATTACTCTCAGCTTTGTTCCCTCTGCTCCACCATGTTCCTGGAGCATGCCAGGACACACCAACCTCAAGGCTTTCCCATTTGGTATTTGCTTTGCCTGGAAAGTTCTTCCTCCAGATATCTCTCACTTGCTTCAGGTCTTCACTCAGAAGTTTCTTTCTCAGTGATGATTTCCTTGCCTCCAGCCCAGACTCACAACTTTTCCTATGCTTTTCCTCTTAGTACTCATTACCATCTGACATACTACATATTTTCATTTATGCAACTTACTTATGATTTGCTTCCTCCCCATGAGGAATTTCTATCTGTTCCCAGTGCCAAATCTCCAGCATCCAGAACAGTGTCTGGCACATGGTAGGTGCCTGATAATATATGCTGATGGAATGTATAAAATGTATGATATGGGCACCAATTGTCACAGGAATTGGGGGACAAAGAATAGGACAGGAAGGAGAGGTTCTTGGTTGAGGTAAGAGAAAGGATGGATGATGAGGGGAATTTGTCCAGGGAGAAGAGGAAAAAATCAAGGCATACTCAAAGGACAGGAAGTAGATCTGATGAGAGGGTTTGTGCTCAGAAATGAGAGACAACAAGAAAGGCAGGTTGTGGGCAAGCTGTGAAAAGGCAGCAAATTTTAGTCTAAGGAAGTTGACCTTCATCCTTCAAACAAAGGAGACCCACTGGAGATCATTTGACAGAAGGAAGATTACAAAGAAAAGTAACTGGCAAGATAGAATGAAGGGACAGAAGCCAAGGAAGGAAGGGTAGGACCAACTCATTCTATCAGCCAATGTCCAGGCAGTGTAGGGTCTGGGATGTAGCTGAGAACTGCCAGAAAATGGAGCTCATGTTCTAGTGGAGTAGAAATGCCAGTCTCTTGAGGGGGAGCATAAAGGGACTTTACAAAGGGAGAATTCACAAAGCTAGATGACTGATTAGCTCTGAGACACCATGGAGAAAAGCCCAACCTAGAGACCATACCACTGACTCAAGATGGACTGATGACAGATGGGAACAGAAACTGACAAGTCAGAAGAAAGCTCCTGATCCACAGCCGGATGTCAGATGGTCCAGATAATCACTTTTTAAAGAAAGACATCTGCTAGTTTCAATATCTAGAGAAAGTGGTCTAATGAAAAAACAGGTGAAGATTGATACAGTCTAATTCTGCCACCTAGCGTCAAGATTTGTACCATATAATTCTCCAAGGGAACACTGGCATTTATCCACTGCCCCGGGAACTGGCGCTGCAGGCGTTGCCAAGAGCTCAGCAATACTAGGCCATCATCTGAGACCACTCTGGCCTCACAGCAACCAGCTTTGTGGGAAGAAGGTAAAAAATGCAGACATACACTCCAAACTGGAGGCCAGTGTACATGGTCTATCCAGCCTCTAGGCAGGGTGTCTATCCAGCCACTTAAAAAAAGAAAAAGGCCAAGTAAAAGAGTATCTAGGAAAGCCCTCTGCCCATAGCCAAGAGTAGCTTGCTAAAGGAGAGAGATGGGGAAAGAAATAAACCTTTCTCTTTCTCCAGAGAAACACTTAAAAATATCACTCATGTTTTGAGATGGAGACTACCTTCACAGAGGAGTACATGACATGATTAAAATTAAAATTGGGTAGTCAGGTCAGGAATTACTTTCACATTTCAAATAATGCTTTTTTGTTTGATTAGATACAGAGAAATATTTCTCAAATATCAGGGATACTGTCACTCAGGTAATAGCTAAATTGTGTATGTGCATGTGTGCATACATAGGAAGAGGGTTGACAAGGGACAGTGATATGACATGGGCTCAGAAAAATTGGCTAGGGGAATTCCAAGATGGCGGCTAGAGGTAGGAAGCAGAAAGCGACCCTCCTATAGTGAAATCTTGGAGAGACGCTGGAGACACACTTTGCAGGCATAATCACCGAGAAAAGGCGTAACTTTGACTCCTCCACATCTCCAGCCAGCGCAGAGAATCTCCACTTCACGTTAAATGGAGAACCGAGGAGGCCCCCGGGGCCGCCAGGGGCCGGCGCCCATACGGCTTGGGAAGACGCGGACCAGGTGAGCTTCGCGGTACCGCGGTTCCCCCACAGACAAGCCTGGGCCAGAGCAGCATAGCCCCCTGGACAGACTGACCTCCACCCGGGAAAAAAAGAGAAACTGAGTACTAAGCAATAAGAACAGTTAAGACACGCTGGAAAGAGGGTGGGGCGCCCTGAGCGCTGAAGATTGGGGGAAGGGAATCCTTCCCGGGACTGTAAATAAACGAGCCGGGCCGGAGAGGCTCTGGCGGGAGCGGGGCGCGCGCCCAGCAACCAGGAGCGGGGACGCTTGTGAGAGGAGGGAAGACCCACTTCCCACGTGAACTGTAAATAAACACGCAGGCCTGACAACGCAGGGCAGTGTCACCTTTCCCAGTGCTTGGAAAGGGAAAAGCCTGTAGCAGAGGCTCCTGCACAGGAGAACTCTGAGCAAACAAAGCCTGTGGGACCAGGTGAGTGCTAAGCTCACCCCAGAGATCTGCATAAATAACACCGCCAGCTACAGGCTGAGAGCAGCAGGCAGGCAAACCACAGTTGCAGATACCACTCTCAGAACTGTCTCCAGACGCTTTTTTTTCTTTTTCTCCCTACCTTTGATGAGAGAACAACCGAATTACACCTGCAAGCCAAAAAACTTACTGAAACTGTATTGCATTTGAACTGGGGACACTTGGTGGGGCTTTTTTTTTTTTTCATCTGTGTGTGTGTGAGTGTAGTTTTGTTCTACTTTATGCATCCCCTTTGATGAGACAACTACAGAACAACATCTGAGGCACCAACTCCAGGACTGGAGATTGAGACGGATATCCAAATTATTAAGACTGAAATTGCATTGCATATAAACTTGGAAGTTTTTTGGTTTTTTGGTTTTTTTTGTTTTTTTTAATTTTCTATTTTCCATTTTATTTTAATTCATTTTATAAATAGATATTACTTTCATATACTTATTTTTTATTTTTTTTATCTTTGATTTTCAATCCTCTCTCTGTCACTCTATTGTCTGTTCAGCTTACTGTCGATTAGTACACTAACACTCCCTGTTTATACCTTTGAAACTCTCTTGTCTGATACCTTGTTCTGCTTTCTCCCTCTTGTCTGTATATTTGTTTTCCCCTTTTCTTTAACTTCTTGCTTTCCATCTCAGCTCACTCTTCCATTCTCAATATTACCATTGTTATTATTACAAGCTAGAAAATACTTAATTACACACAGTACAGGGACAGTAACAACACCAAGGACAATGACAGGAAGACAGAAAAAACAAGGAAACCAGTTTCCCCACAGCAAAAAATTAGTACAGGAACCAGAGGGGAATGAAGAGAACAGAAACTCAGAGCCAGACTCCAACAAAATGAAGATAAACTATGCCAAAGGACCCAATGAAGCCTACAAGAATAATTTAAAAGAAGACATACTACAAGTACTCAATGAGAATTTTATAGAGATGATACTGGATAGGGTCAACCAAAATGTACAGGAGACACTCAAGAAATTCCAAGACAATAAAAATAGAGAATTTGAAAAAGCAAAAGAAGAAATAAAGGAAACCATAGAAGCACTGTATAAACACCAAAGTGAAAGAGAGAACACAATGAATAAATGGATAAATGAACTCAGGACAAAAATAGACAACAATAAAGAAGAAAACAGCCAGGATATGGAAAACCTCAGAAAAAAGAACGAAACAGAACTGCAAAACAAAACGGAAGGCCAATCCAGCAGAATAGAACAAACAGAAGACAGAATCTCAGAACTTGAAGATGAAATGGTAATTAAAGGAAAAACTGAAGAACTACTAATTAAACAACTCAAGACCTGTGAAAAGAAAATGCAAGAACTCACTGACTCCATCAAAAGACCAAACTTGAGAATCATGGGCATCGAAGAAGGAGAAGAGGTGCAAGCGAAGGGAATGCGTAATATATTCAACAAAATAATAATGGAAAATTTCCCAAATCTAGAGAAAGATATTCCCATACAAATGCAAGAGGCCTCCAGGACACCAAACAGACCAGATCAAAATAGAACTACTCCACGACATATCATCATTAAAACAACAAGTTCAGAAACTAAGGAAAGAATATTGAAGGCTGCAAGAGAGAAAAAACAAGTAACATACAAAGGTAAACCCATCAAAATCACAGCAGACTTCTCAACAGAAACATTAAAAGCAAGAAGAGCGTGGGGTGAGATCTTCCGGGCACTGAATGAAAATAACTTCAACCCCAGGATACTCTACCCAGCAAAGCTATCATTCAAAATAGATGGAGCAATAAAAGTCTTCCATGATAAGCAGAAACTAAAACAATATGTGACCACAAAGCCACCATTACAGAAGATTCTGCAAGGGATCCTGCACACAGAAAGTGACACCCAACTTAACCATGAAAAGGCAGGCAGCACCAAACCACAGGATAAGAAAAAGCAAGACAGTAGAGAGTAACATCAAGTTAGGTACACACAATCAAACCTTCAAACAACTAAGATAACCAAATGGCAGGAATCACCACATACCTATCAGTACTAACACTTAATGTTAATGGACTTAATTCACCCATCAAAAGACACCGTTTGACAAAATGGATTAAAAAAGAAGATCCAACAATTTGTTGCTTACAGGAGACTCATCTCACCGACAGAAATAAGCATATGCTTAGGATGAAAGGCTGGAAGAAGATTTACCAAGCCAATGGCCCCCGAAAACAAGCAGGAGTAGCAATACTTATCTCTGACAAAGTAGACTTCAAACCTACATTGATCAAACGAGATAAAGAAGGACATTCCATACTAATAAAAGGGGAAATAGACCAAAAGGAAATAATAATCATCAATCTGTACGCACCCAATGTCAACGCACCCAATTTCATCAAACATACCCTGAAAGACCTAAAAGCATATATAAACGCCAACACAGTGGTTGTGGGAGACTTTAACACTCCATTATCATCAATAGATAGGTCATCCAAACAAAAAATCAATAAAGAAATCCAAGATCTAAAATATGCAATAGATCAAGTGGACCTAGTAGATGTCTACAGAACATTTCATCCAACCTCTACACAATATACATTCTTCTCAGCAGCCCATGGAACCTTCTCCAAAATAGATCATATCCTAGGGCACAAAGCAAGCCTCAGCAAATATAAGAAAATAGAAATAATACCATGCATACTATCTGACCACAATGCAGTAAAAGTAGAACTCAACAACAAAAGTAAAGACAAAAAACATGCAAACAGCTGGAAACTAAATAACTCATTACTTAATGAAGAATGGATCATCGATGCAATAAAAGAGGAAATTAAAAAGTTCCTAGAAGTCAATGAAAATGAAAACACAACCTACCAGAACCTATGGGACACAGCTAAGGCAGTCTTGAGAGGAAAGTTTATAGCCATGAGTGCATATATTAAAAAGATTGAAAGATCCCAAATCAATGACCTAATGATACATCTCAAACTCCTAGAAAAACAAGAACAAGAAAATCCCAAAACAAATAGAAGGAGAGAAATAATAAAAATAAGAGCTGAAATCAACGAAATAGAAACCAAAAAAACCATACAAAGAATTAATGAAACAAAAAGTTGGTTCTTTGAAAAAATAAACAAGATCGATAGACCCCTGGCAAACCTGACTAAAATGAGGAGAGAAAAAACCCAAATTAGTAGAATCAGGAATGCAAAAGGGGAGATAACAACAAACACCATGAAGTCCAGGAAATCATCAGAGACTACTTTGAGAACCTATATTCAAATAAATTTGAAAATCTAAAAGAAATGGACAGATTTCTAGATACATATGATCATCCAAAACTGAACCAAGAGGAAATTAATCACCTGAATAGACCTATAACACAAAATGAAATTGAAGCAGCAATCAAGAGTCTCCCCAAAAAGAAAAGTCCAGGACCTGATGGATTCTCTGCTGAATTCTATCAGACCTTTAAAGAAGAACTGATACCAACCCTCCTTAAACTGTTCCATGAAATAGAAAGGGAAGGAAAACTGCCAAACACATTTTATGAAGCCACTATTACACTTATCCCAAAACCAGGCAAAGACACCTCCAAAAAGGAGAACTATAGGCCAATCTCCTTAATGAACATTGATGCAAAAATCCTCAACAAAATAATGGCAAATCGAATTCAGCAACACATCAAAAAGATTATTCACCACGACCAGGTAGGCTTCATCCCAGGGATGCAGGGGTGGTTCAACATACGAAAATCAATAAACGTAATAAACCACATTAACAGAAGCAAAGACAAAAACCACTTGATCATCTCAATAGATGCAGAAAAAGCCTTTGATAAGATCCAACATCATTTCATGATAAAAGCTCTAAGAAAACTAGGAATAGAAGGAAAGTTCCTCAACATTATAAAAGCTATATATGACAAACCTACAGCCAGCATTATACTTAACGGAGAAAAATTAAAACCATTCCCTCTAAAATCAGGAACCAGACAAGGATGCCCACTATCTCCACTCCTATTCAACATAGTACTGGAATTCCTAGCCAGAGCAATTAGGCAAGAAGAAGGAATAAAAGGAATACAAATAGGTAAAGAAACTGTCAAAATATCCCTATTTGCAGACGACATGATCCTATACCTTAAAGACCCAAAAAACTCTACTCAGAAGCTTCTAGACATCATCAATAGCTATAGCAAGGTAGCAGGATATAAAATCAACATAGAAAAATCATTAGCATTTCTATACACTAACAATGAGCAAACGGAAAAAGAATGAAAACAATTCCATTTACAATAGCCTCAAAAAAAATCAAATACCTAGGTGTAAACCTAACAAAAGATGTGAAAGACCTCTACAAGGAAAACTATACACTTCTGAAGAAAGAGATTGAGGAAGACTATAGAAAGTGGAGAGATCTCCCATGCTCATGGATTGGTAGAATCAACATAGTAAAAATGTCTATACTCCCAAAAGTAATCTACATGTTTAATGCAATTCCCATCAAAATTCCAATGACATTCATCAAAGAGATTGAAAAATCTACTGTTAAATTTATATGGAAACACAAGAGGCTACGAATAGCCAAGGCAATACTCAGTCAAAAGAACAATGCAGGAGGTATCACAATACCTGACTTCAAACTATATTACAAAGCAATAATAATAAAAACAGCATGGTACTGGCACAAAAACAGACATGAAGACCAGTGGAACAGAATAGAGGATCCAGATATGAAGCCACACAACTATAAGCAACTTATCTTTGACAAAGGAGCTAAAAATATACGATGGAGAAATAGCAGCCTCTTCAACAAAAACTGCTGGGAAAACTGGTTAGCAGTCTGCAAAAAACTGAAACTAGATCCATGTATATCACCCTATACCAAGATTAACTCAAAATGGATCAAGGATCTTAATATCAGACCCCAAACTCTTAAGTTGATACAAGAAAGAGTAGGAAATACTCTGGAGTTAGTAGGTATAGGTAAGAACTTTCTCAATGAAACCCCAGCAGCACAGCAACTAAGAGATAGCATAGATAAATGGGACCTCATAAAACTAAAAAGCTTCTGTTCATCAAAAGAAATGGTCTCTAAACTGAAGAGAACACCCACAGAGTGGGAGAAAATATTTGCCAATTATACATCAGACAAAGGACTGATAACCAGAATATACAGGGAACTTAAAAAACTAAATTCTCCCAAAACTAATGAACCAATAAAGAAATGGGCATGTGAATTAAACAGAACTTTCTCAAAAGAAGAAATTCAAATGGCCAGAAAACACATGAAAAAATGCTCACCATCTCTAGCAATAAAGGAAATGCAAATTAAAACCACACTAAGATTCCACCTCACCCCTGTTAGAATAGCCATCATCAGCAACACCACCAACAACAGGTGTTGGCGAGGATGCGGGGAAAAAGGAACCCTCTTACACTGTTGGTGGGAATGTAGACTAGTACAACCACTCTGGAAAAAAATTTGGAGGCTACTTAAAAAGCTGGACATCGATCTACCATTTGATCCAGCAATACCACTCTTGGGGATATACCCAAAAGACTGTTACTCCAGAGGCACCTGCACATCCATGTTTATTGCGGCACTATTCACAATAGCCAAGTTATGGAAACAGCCAAGATGCCCCAGCACTGACGAATGGATTAAGAAAATGTGGTATCTATACACAATGGAATTTTATGCAGCCATGAAGAAGAACGAAATGTTATCATTCGCTGGTAAATGGATGGAATTGGAGAACATCATTCTGAGTGAGGTTAGCCTGGCTCAAAAGACCAAAAATCGTATGTTCTCCCTCATATGTGGACATTAGATCAAGGGCAAACACAACAAGGGGATTGGACTATGAGCACATGATAAAAACACAAGGGAGGGGTGAGGATAGGTAAGACACCTAAAAAACTAGCTAGCATTTGTTGCCCTTAATGCAGAGAAACTAAAGCAGATACCTTAAAGCAACTGAGGCCAATAGGAAAAGGGGACCAGGAACTAGAGAAAAGGTTAGATTAAAAAGAATTAACCTAGAAGGTAACACCCATGCACAGGAAATCAATGTGAGTCAATGCCCTGTATAGCTATCCTTATCTCAACCAGCAAAACCCCTTGTTCCTTCCTATTATTGCTTATACTCTCTCTACAACAAAATTAGAGATAAGGGCAAAATAGTTTCTGCTGGGTATTGAGGGGGGGAGCGGGAGGGGGTGGAGTGGGTGGTAAGGGAGGGGGTGGGGGCAGGGGGGAGAAATAAACCAAGCCTTGTATGCACATATGAATAATAAAAGAAAAATGAAAAAAAAAAAAAAAGAAAAATTGGCTAGGGTTCTCCATCCTGGAAAAGGCCAGACAAGTGACAGATGTTTTGTCTTCTGACTGCATCAGGGCCAACCTTCTGGTTGTGATACTTCAGAAGTTTCCCAATGCCAGGGGAAGGTGTGGGGGCAGGGAATGTGTACACAGACAAACTCTATCATTTCTTATAAATGGACATGACTCTACAATTACCTCAGAGCAAAGGGTTGAAGTAAAAACCATATCTGTATCTTATTTCTGGTTTTCTGAATCAGATACGGAGCCATTTTGCAAGGGATAATGCTTCCAAAGAGAGATCAGTGTGAGCTGACAGGAAAACTAAGAACAAAAAGACCCTTGATCCCTGCTGTAACCGGGGTTTACTTGTACTACAGCTCTTTTGAGGGCTCTGCCTACCAGCCAGTGCTATCTAGGAGCAGGGGACAGAGTGCCACACACATAGCCATCATACCTGTCTCTCACTGCAGTTTAAATACTGGTGGGGAGACAGCAAACAAACAAGCAGACAAGTGAAATAGCTGTAGCAGAGCTCAGGGCTCTGACGCATCCAAATGAGGATGGACACAGGGCTGCCCGGGGGGCAGGGAAAATGTTGGATGGCCCTTTGAGCAGGGGAGGGTCCATCTGAGATTCTCCAGCCAAATAAAACGGAAGGAAACACACTTAAGGGAAAGCAAGGAGAAAGGTCCTGACATGGAAGCCAGTCTGGCCTGCTCCAGGCCAAAAGGGTGGCCAATTGGTTGGAGAGGGTTGACAGGGGGACAGAGGTATGACAAGAGATCAGAGCCATTGGCCAGGGCAGACTACACATCCCACCTCCATGAACAAAATAATCTCATTTAATTTTATCAAAGTGTCTTTGGTTTCTGTTGCTAAATCTTAGATTTTAAAAATATACCATTAGAATATTTCAGAAGCCAAAGAAACTCTCAAAGGCACAGGAAGTTTAATTTCAAAGTTATTGCTAATGCTTATTTTCCAAAAATTATGATTCATAAAAGAACATGAATGTAAATGATACTGACTCATTCTTTTCTTTAATTTCAAAACAAGTAGAGGCTTTTGAGGGGCAATAGAAGTCATTCTAGACAACCAGGAAATCACATCAAAATGGTAAGCAATTCAATTTTGCACCTACGTATAAATGATACCGTAACTGTGCATTTTAGGGTCTTCCTCTTCAATTGAGAACCTATGCCACTGCTCCTGAGGTCCTTGACGTTTTGCTTTCTTTTCCAGATCCCAGTATAATTCAATGCTGTGATGAGTCACTTTGCCCACAACAGGTGGATGAGGCTTTGAGGATGGCGTGATTTCTAAAAAAGGAATGACAGAGGACTTTAGGACCCCAGAAGAAGGGCTAGCTGAGTGGATTCTAGCTACTCAATGATTCAACTGTTTCCTGTACATCAGGCACACAGGGGTGTTGAAGAACACCTGAAAAGCTGAAGGGATGCAAAACTCGGCTGGCTCATTGAGTTCTCACTTCCTTGCACAGGCAGACTACACCAGGCCCATCAATATTGAACTCCAATCATGGGCCCTTCCAAAAGGTGGGTTAACATATCAAACTAATATGTTTCAGCTGATGAAATTCAATTTGCTGCCATAATCCTTCTGTTTCAGCTGATGAAATTCAATTTGCTGCCATAATCCTTCAGTGAACTGACTAGTAGACACAGCCAAGAGACAAAGGCCCAAGTTTTTATAATGCAGATGAAAAAGGGTTGACATCTATTCTATATAAATAGTTCTTACAA
This sequence comes from Castor canadensis, assembly GCF_047511655.1. Lineage (NCBI taxonomy): Eukaryota > Metazoa > Chordata > Mammalia > Rodentia > Castoridae > Castor > Castor canadensis. Next base: position 6,652,132 of record NC_133392.1, read on the forward strand.
ACCAAGGCATAAAACAAAATCTAATCCTAATGAAGGTAAAAAATGAGCAGTGGACAAGCTAGCAAAAACAAATAGCCAACAATAAACATGAAAAGATGTTCAGATTCCACGGTGTTCATGGAAATCGGTAGCAATGAGCTGTAACTTTTTGACTAGTCAGACACTTAAAAGAGATATCACTATTAGTAGTGACAACCTAGGAAGAAGCTAACTTTCATTCATTGGCTGTGGGAAAATATGAATCAGAGTCTTTTTAGGAAGCAATATGACAGCAATTACTGAAAGTAAAAACACACACACCCTTCTACCAGGCCTTACCAACTTTAGTAACTTCTTCCACAGACATCAGAGCACTAGTGAACACAGAGACACAGATATAAGGACATTAGCTACTATTAGCAGTTTACAGCAAAAAAAAAAAAAATACCCATTAAGAAGGACATTGGCAAAGAAGTTATGATTTGTGGATGTATTATGTAATGTTACATAGCCTCTTAAAGAGAACTAGTTCTGTACAAGATGCTTTGAGAGGGTTTCCATAAGGTGCTGTTGGATGAGAAACCAAGGTACAGAGAAAACACAGAATGTCCCATTTTTGTAAAAGATAAGGAGACCGGTACAGTACATACCAAATTGTCTAGCATGCAGTGGTTCCTTTTATGGGCTTTGTCCGCCTGCTGCTTCTGGAGTTTCTTAGGTTTTTAAATTTCTCAGTCCATGTCTTCCGCTCCTTTTGAAACCTCTCCCTGTGCCTCAGTACTTTTCAGGCCCCAAATATGTCACTGACTTACCACATTGGTCATTCAAAAAGAAAAGATTTTGTATTGCCCTTGAAGCTGGCCAGATGCTCTCTGAAGACCCTGCGACCTCTACAGTCCACTGAAGAAGACAAGGCTGCCCTGGTCTTGCCTGCCTCAGGTCAGCAGGGCCCAAGCCAACAATTCCCTGTGCATTGAGATCCCAGAGCAATGTGAAGAGACAGCTTGCAAGCTCATATTTCCTAACTTAATTTTCCAAATATTTATAGAAAGCATGGTGGAATTGAATCAACCTGGATTTGAATACATGCTCTGAAACACAGCCTAAAATACTTTGGAAGTAGTTGTGATAATTAAATAACATGTAAAAAGCATCTAAATTTTGGTATCTTTCATGCCTGAAATTCCATACTGTAGCTAAAAGGAACTAATTCTATATGCATTGACATAGATAAATCCCAAATGACAAAAAAAAAAAAACACAGTTTGCAAAAGGAAACATTAAGTTTTTACAATAAATAAACAGTACACATTATTTATGACTACTTAGATAAGCAGACAAAGTTGAAAACACAGAGGGCAAGAAGTATACAACACCTCAGATATGCACTGAAAGGGACAGAGACATGATGGGTGCAAAAAGAAAGGTGTCTCACCATTCTGTCTGTAAATTTTTATTTCATTATTATTTTTTTCTGGTAGTACTGGAGTTTGAACTCAGGGCCTTGTGCTTGCTAGACAGGTGCTCTACCATTTGAGCCATACCCATAGCCCTTTTTGTTTCCATTATTTTTTCTAATAGGGTCTTGCATTTACGCCTGGGCCAGGCTGGACTTTGATCCTCCTATTTATGTTTCCTGCATAGCTGGGATGACAGGTATGTGCCACCATACTTGTTTCTATTGGTTGAGATGGGGGTGGGGGTTGAGATAGGAGATCCTCTGCATCTCTGCCTCCCGAGTAGTGGGGATTACAGGCATGAATCACCACACTCAACAAGGTTTTATTTCTTTATGAAAAGAACTTTGAACATATGTGGCAAAATGTCCACATTTCAAACCTGTATGATATATTTGGGTGCCTTACTTTCATTTTAGTAGGCTTGAAATATTAATTTCTGAAAAATAACTATAAAAATAAATACTACACATTGTTCTTATGGGACTGCTGGCTTTCTCAGAGAAACCAATTCCAGTGTTGTAAATATAAATTACCACATGTGGGGAAGACACTAACAAGCCAGACACTGACCTTTCAGCATGAGTCATCTCATTTTATCCTGGCAGTCCTGGCTGGCAAATGCAGTGACTCACATTGGCACATCAAGACACCATGTTAAACAAGTCACTTTGTTTTCAGAGCCCTCTGAAACCAAAGGCCAGGATAGGCAGATGATAACAGAATAGCCCCAGCATAACAAGAGGCCAACTCATGTTTCAGTTCCAAAGACATCCAGCCTAGAATCTCACTAGAAATCAGGACAAGCAAGAAATTCTAAATTAATGTCAAATCTTGGAAGGGACCAGCCAAATGGCTCCTCATGAACCTATATGAGGATCAATAGAGCATTAACTTCTCGGGTACACTATTTTCTCAGGCCTTGCTCTTCGCTTGTCTATGATACAGGCAAACAAGAGACCTCCTTCAGTCAGTTTGGCAACGCCACAACCATCTTCTGCCCCAAGGCCTATCCTCGAGCTCACTTAAGGCTGCTGGGTCATGATTGAGTGGGAGCCCTCACTGCTCATCATCCCTCCAGATCCCAGACAAGCTGTAGGTGTGGAAGTTCTGTCATTATTATTCACTCAATTGGTTTTTAGGAGTGATCCAAATGTAAGGGCACCACAGCCTCTCTAATTGCACTAGGATGAGTAAAGCCTTGTGCCTGCACACCAGGTAATAGGAGTCACATGATTTTGCCATGCCCTGTCACTGACCACCAATGACCTTCTCCATTGTCTTTTACTCTGATACAAAGCTTGGCAAGATGCTGAGGCCCACTTGGGCAAGAGCTACTTTTGCAGAAAGCTATAATGCCAGACAGGACCTGATGGTCCTTTTATCTTTTATCAGTAGAAACACTCTTAGGAACTGTTTTCATAAATTTTGCACACGTTTCCTAAGATATATACAACACAGGCCACCAATACACATTGGTAGACACAATTTGCATGCTGTGTTTTTATATACAAAACTTTTCTTTGGTGGTACTGGGGTTTAAACTCAGGGCTTTTCTAGGCAAGCACTCTATGGCTTGAGCCATGCCTCCAGTCTTTTTTCTCTGATTATTTTGAATAGGGTCTCACTTTTTGGCCCAGGCCAGCCTGAACCACCATTCTCCTGCTTTACACTCCCCAGCATAGCTGGGATGATAGACTTACACCATCACACCCAGTGTTTTTTTCTGTTGAGATGGCCTCACAAACTTTTTTGTCCAGACTGGCCTGGAACTGTGATCATCCAATCTCAGCTTCTTGCATAGCGTGGGATGACAGGTGTGAGCCCGGTGCCCAGCATACAAATTTTAAAGCTCTATTTTTTTTCCTGGCTTTAAGTATCAGATCTTTTTAAAGAAACTTTTGCTTGTTTAAGTCTAATAACCAGAGTGAGTCACATATTCTAATATCACAAACTAAGACCTAAAGTTTATCTTTAGATTACCAACAAAATAGAAAAACAAGACCTTACTTTCAGTTTTGCATGGTCCCTTTAAATAATTGGGAAGATCTTTTAACTTTTCTTATCTTAAAAGTTTCACAAAAAATGCCAGGGTATAGCTCATGGCTTTAATCCTAGCTACTTCGGAGGCTGAGATCAGGAGGATTATAGTTTGAGCCCAGCCTGGCAAATAGTTTTCAAGACCTGATCTCCAAAATAACCAGAGCAAAATGGACTGGAGGTGTGGCTCAAACAGTGTCTGCTTTGAAGCTTCAAACCCTGAGTTCAAACCCCAGGCCCACCAAAAAAAAAAAAAAAAAAGTTTCTCCAAAAAGGAAAAAAAACAAAACTACAAGTACCTCAAAAGGACTATTATATGAGAGCCGATGTATGTGTTATGTACCAAAAAAACTTTCTGTAAGAAAATTCTTATGCAAATCTGACAAACAGAACAATTTATACTGCTGGTGCCATTTGTTGAGTAATAAATGTGAAAAAGTGAAGGACTTCAAACACTGTCACCATTCAGTCATCCCTGTGGTTTCTCGGGAGATGGCAAAAACCATGGCTCTTGAGTCATAAGAAACTCATAAGACAAGGCTGCTGCTGACAAACTCTAAGTTTAGATGTGGAAACCAGAAAGTTTAAGTAAGCCACTCTATGACATTAGGCCTCAACATCCTGTTTCCAGGACTTTAATAATTAACACAACAGAATTGTGCCAAGTCCATAAAAGAAAACTCCAGAGACAAATTAGGAAAAATATCAGATTACTAAGTATCCCTATGATAACCAGTTGACCATATTTCAAAACCTGCAGGTGGGAGTGGTGGCCATGCCTATAATCTCAGTACTCAGGAGTTTGTAAGACAAGAGAATTGTGAGTTCAAGGCCAGCCTGAGTTACATAATGAGATCCTGTCTCAAAACAAACAAAAAACAAAACCAACAGAGAGAATTGCTGATCAACTATGAGTTTGAATTAGTAACTGGATTAGTATCATGAAAAGAGGGAGATTATGAAGAGAAAAAGCAAAAGCTTTGGTTCATTATATAAATATAGAAACCATAGCACAGAACTGCTATTTTCCTGCTCTTCAAAAAAATACACCTGAAAGCTTACTGAAGTCAGATTTCATGATGAGGGACATGTGCAACCTGGCCTCTGGTGGCAGATGGCCCATAATGAGGACAACGGCACACTGAGGGACGGCTGCTATATAAAGAACAGTGTAGTGATTTATTGTGGCTTGACCATATATTTATAGCAACCATAAATCAAAACCATATTCAAAATCAGCATGCCATGGAGATCATAAGAATTCCCACATTTCGGATTTTAAAAGTATCAAAAATGTTTGCCATGAATACATATAAAGAAGGAATTTTTAAATCAAATATCAAAATGATCATAGAGTGATGACAGCTTTTCCTTTCCCTCAAAAATAAGGCAGCTAAAATAAGTTTAATTCCACCAAGCTGTTATATTGCTTTTATAAAACCTGAACAGCTGAAATGAGCAAGCACAGAAGTAGACAATGTGAAAATTTTTAAATGATAACTGCCAATAACTGCAATTAAGAAAATGCTCAAATTTCTAGACTCTAACTATCTCTACGACAAAAAGGAGTAGAAATATGGCTGATTTTCTTTGGTAAATTTTAATGCCATTATGGCATAAATAAAAAATAGTTAAGTTAAAATAACTGGGAGGCATTGTTTCACTCACAAAACTGCACTGGAAACGTGTGCTGGTGGTAGCCTGTGCTGTTTGAAACTGATGAGCTCACAATTATGGATCATACTGCACATTTCACTAATCAACAGTGATAGGATTTCTCATCTGGTGACCCCACCTCTAGAAACATATCCAAAGAAAATGATTCAGAAATCAAAAAATAAATAGAAAAGCTAAATGATTTTGGTATTATGTGTGCTTTTAGTGTTTATTATAAAAGTAAATTTCAAACATAAAAAAAGACAGCAGTATAGCAAATCCCTTTGTACCTGTTGCCTGGCTTCAGCAATTGTCAGCATGAGCCTGTTGAGACTTATCTCATCTATGCCTTCATCCAGCTCCACAATGGATTGTCTTAGAGCTAAATTTTAATGAGACTTCACTTTGTATCCATGTTCTAAGCTTTTTACATATATTACTTAATATTCACAATGACCTCATGAAGTACTAGAATTTCCCTCAGCCAGTATAGATGAGGCTATAAACACACAGAGGTCACATAACTTTTGCCAGGGAGGTCGCTCATCAAGCAGCCATGCCCCTAAACTTTCTATGTGCTGCCCACACCACCCTATATTTAAATACCTGCATACAAGAATGATAAATAAGATAAAAGCCAGAGAGAATCACTTTAGCACCACTCAGAGTAGCAACTGCAAACAATCTAAATGTCCAAGTGTATGGAAGATGTTACATTGCTCAAATGCAAGAATGTGTAGCCAGTAAAGCCTGGAGGCAGCACTGACATAAGTGTGCTGCAGATGCTAAGGAAAAGATGAAGATGCAGTGATCATGGTGACATAAAATACATAGACACATACAGGAGAAAGAACTGGAAATGAATTTAGGAAAAGGATAACCAAAGAAATAAAATTATAGCTGATGTTTTTGGTAGTTTAATGCCATTATAGCATTGGAAAGGGAAAAATGTAATTAGGCATTTTTACTTATTTTTAATAGGAGAAAAATTCAGCTAAACCAACTACCAGCCTACATTCTTCCTCACTAAGCTTCCTGTGGCAAGTTTGATATAAAATAAAACAAGAATAAGTCAGTGAGTAAGCATCATGGTGAGAGACATTTCAATTACACTCTGGCTCAATTTATTGACCTTTCTGTTCCAAGTAGATATTCTGTATCACATTTATTTCCAAGGAATCAGTTTACTTACACCCATAACCCACATTTGTGGGCACCTCCTCTGTCTCCAGGACACAAGTGTAACCAGGATGGCAGCAGGGAGAGGGCTAACATTGGTGGGGAGCAAGGACACCAAACAGACACCAAGCAAAGGAGGCAGGAGGGGTTGGGTACAGAGGAGCCCCCCACTGCCACTGCCAGGCCTCACCTACTGGCCATCTAGCAGAGCCTGAAGGCAAGGATGCCATCTAAGACATTTTAATGTAACATACCTAAATTTTTTCCCCACACATCCTTATCCTTTAAAACTGATAAATACTCCTTCCTCTCCTGACTCTACTATGGGTTTTCCTCATTAGGAAACTGGAGATTTACTGCAAAGACAAAAGCATGTGATAAGATATTGAAAAGTGATTTGAAGTATATAAGGACTTTGCAAACCTGAGGTAGTGGAAATGCTTTTGAAACAAGCCATAACACTCACTTATCTCACACTTTTTGGTACATGGAAACCTTGGTTGGAATTTCATATGGATAACAGATAATAAGAAAAGTGAGAAATGTGGTTCCAAGACAGTTCTTTTACTTAATTATACTAACTTCAACTTACTGCAGGCCTGCTCTAAGCAAGGCACTTCACAGAGCACTCGATCAGTAGTGTCTAACCTCGCAGTGACTTAGTGTTCTCAATTCACAAATGAGGAAGGAGAGGAGGAGACCATGGCTCAAAAAGGTAAATCAGCTTGTTCAAAGCTACAAAATGGATATATGAAGAGCATGCCTGAGTTTCAACCCAGGTCTCTAACTCCAAAGTCTGTGCTCTTTCTCCCATTAGCAGTGCCTCACATGGAGCTCTGGGGCTTTTCTATGGAAATGAACAATGAATCTGTAAAATGACAGATATGAAACCAAATACGAAAAGTCAAATTGCTATACATATTCTTTTGACAGTTTGCACTGAAGTTTAAAATATACTTAGAACAACAAGTGGTAGGATATTTTATAACAAGCAACAGGAAAATGTTCAAAATGCATACGATTAGCTTACATACATCCTTTTTTGTCTTTTGGCTGTACTAGGGGATGAACTCAGGGTCTCATGCTTGCTAGGCAGACACTCTACCACTTGAGCCATTCTGCCAGCACTTACATATATTCATAAGGAAAATAAATGCTACTAAGATATTACTGAGCAATTCAGCAGAAGAGAAATGCAAAAATAATACGCCAACCTTACTGATAATCAGAACAATGTGATTAAAATGATGGTATTTCACATTCAACAAATTTATTAAAATTGGTATTTGCCGATAGCAACAAAGAGGAAGAATGGGAATACTCTCAAGCTGCTCAAGAGGGTAAATTGAGAAACCACTTTGGAGAGCAACTTGGCTGGGCACAGGTCAGGATGAGCACTTTCATCCCCCAGCAATCCCACTCCTAGCTTCAGTCCTTATCATGCATAAGGGCTATGCAACTTTGCCCTTGGGGAAAATTGAAAACTACATGCACCGAATGAGAAAAGTAGATGAATTATTAATAACCATATAACAGAATGCTACATAGCAGTTAATATTAAAGAGAAAGTTAATTATGTTCCCATATATCTGGGAGTGAGAGGTTGAATCACAAAGGGAAGTTATAAAATGATATGTACAGAATGATATTACAAAAAATTTGATTTGAAAATCTGTATCAGAGAAAGAAAGAGTGAAAGGAGTAAAATGGAAGAAAAATAATTTTACTGGTAATATTTTGTTTCTTAAGCTTGGGTGGTGGCATAATAATGTAATTATTATTTTACATCTTTGTCTGATGCACTTAATAAAAAAAAAAAAAGAACAAGGTACTGTAGGTGTGGTGTATTTCTATCCTTATTCTTGTCTTACTTCCCGAGTAAATAGGCATCCAGGTAAGCTATACTTCAAAGTTATCTCTAAATGTTAGTGTTGATGTAGCTCGGTTTCAAATTCAGAAATCCATGGTAGCTCTGTGTTTGTAGTATTTTCTTAATTCCAACGACACTTCAATCCAGCTGGAGATCAAGCCTGTCAAGGAAAGTCCTTCCCTCTCCCTCTACCCAATTCAGCAGATGTTTGATTTGAGCTTTGAATTGATCTGTTAGGATTCAAATATTCATGAGGTTCTGTTTTTAACTCCCTAAAATATACTATCATTAACTTAACCATGGCAGATAAGGAGTGTCTTAACACACAGTGTATAACATTATATTTCATTCTACTGCAGTTAGCACTCATCAAAATCTAGACTCCGTAATATTTACCGGTGGGTATGAAACAGACAGCAACTAACTTCAAATATGCAGAGAGGTTCCCAATACCTTTATCAGTTAATTCAAATCATCTTGTGAGTACATCTTCTAGTGCATAAGAGTCATCCCCCAGGACGTGACACTCTGTCTCCAACTCTGAGCTCGTCAGCAGTAACAGAAGTAACAGAAATCAGTCACTGTTAGGAGCCTCTCTTTTTCACACAAAAGTAATGAAATAATGTATATTGACCCCAAAATATTTGAAACCGTACAGTTTTCTAGCAAATAATGCAGAATTAAGTGGTGATGGTGACTACATCACTACTCTAGACTTTAGTCATCATTTCTTTCTCTGCCCCACATCCTTCCATGCTCCGTCCTTTGATTCTTAATATCTTTTTGAATGTTACTTTGTGATGGACCTCTGCTAAGTATTGAACATGCAGAGGACAGGACAGTCAGTTCCAGCCCTTTTAGACAGTCTCCAGGAGATACAAACAATAAGCAGAGACTCCTGCCCTCCAAAAGTTATCACAGCTGTGAGTATTGAACTAAAGGAAAAGGACAGGAGCTGGGGGACATTTGAGCTCATGCCTCAAGGAAACCCTGTCAGGGTGATAAAGAACAGGATCATCCTTCCATTTCTGTACTTCTGCAGTAACATGCTCTGCAAACTCACCCAGGAAAAATCTAAACCTAAAAGTCAATTCAACCACCTCAATAACAGTAGAGTGGTACAGCTAATATTAAGCCCTCCAGAGAAAATTCACTCATTATTTAATAACAAAAACATTATACTTTCATGTTTGAATCAATCCTTAATATTCATCACACACTGTAGTTCTTCCAAATAGGATTCCTTTGTAATGTGCAACCACATCTTTGATTCCAACAGCTTTCGACAATGGTTTCCAATAATAAGAAAAGAATAAACAGAAGAGTTGGATAAACTTAGCTTATAAAGACAAACTTTGTACTGCGAATCTCCCCAAACACATTCCTTCTAAATAGGTTACCAGGGTGTACACAGAAAATATATTGTATTTTTACTGCCAGTTTAGAAAGAACCAGGATCATAAATTGGATATTAATTATAAATAATGGTCATTGTTCTTTGCATTTATCAGAATAACATCCTATAGAAGAAATCCCCTGCTTCCACTATGGGATTGTTTTCACATTCATCTGTCTCTTGGCTCTAAGCATGTCTTTAAGACATGCCAAGATTCATGTTCAGACCCTTCCCAGCAAACAGTAACTAAACCTGTTCTGCAAACAAAATTCAAAGGCAGCTATTATATCATTGTTGTCCTTCCAAAAAGTGTCTTTCCTATGTATAAAATACAGTTTGAAAGTAGATTTACTTCCCCTCTCTCTACAAGTTACAAATGCACCGCTTTGATCTCAGCTTGAATGCAAATAAATCTTTTTCATCTTCCCATAAGTATCACTGACCTCTCCCACCTTTTCCATTCTTCTTTCTCAACCCCTTCTCGCTCCTCTGCCCAAAAACCAATAACTGAATAAAAAAATGTATATATATATATATATATATATATATACAATGATATACAATGAAGTGTTATTCAGCAATAAAAAGAATGAAATTATGTCATTCACAGGAAAATGGATGGAATTGGAACTCATCATGTTAAGTGAGATAAGCCAAGCTCAGAAAGGCAAATATCACTTGTTTTCACTCATATTCTCTATCTAGACCTTTGTAAAAGGGGACTGTCTTAGTGGGGGGAACCACTGGGAGAAGGGAGGGAAGGGGAGAGGAGACAGCGATGGGGGGTGAATATGATAGAAGTACATTATATATGTGGCATGAAAATAGTATAATGAAAAAAAGAATAGTATAATGAAACCAACTAAGGAGAGTGGAGGAGAGAAGTTAGCTAAGAAACAGTAATAGAGAGGGGGAGTTTAATCAAAGTACATAATATGCATGGATATAAATATCTCAATGTATCTAAATATGCAATTAATTTATGCTTATTTAAAAACAGAAAACAATTAAGGACAGAGCCATGGTTTTAGTGTGGGTGACCAAGATCTCCAAATAAAATAAAACCAACAACCACAGTATGGGGATACTGGACTTAGAAAACACAAGTACACTACTAAAACTACTGCTGTATACGAGAATCTCTGGGGGACCTAAAGTGGCCCTTGTTTGCCGATGCCCCTGGATGACCTGCAGAGGCAGAAGCAAATGCTGCCTGAAGGAGACACACCATGTTAGCCACATGGTGTACAATCAAAGACTAGCAAGCACCAAGCCGGGCCCTGGTCGCTGACATCTGTAATCTTAGCTAGTTGGGAGGCCAGCCGGGGGCAAATAGTTCATGAGACCCTATCTTGAAAATACTCCACACAAAAAATGGATGGCAGAGCAGCTCAAGTGGTAGAGCACCTGCTAAACAAGTGTGAGGCCCTGAATTCAAACCTCAGTACCATCAAAAAAAAAAAAAAATTAGCAAGTACCGAGGAGGGCAAGCATCATTGCAGTCAGAATGTAGACCCTACAGGAACAGAAAAGGGTAGAGTTGTCAGATTCAGAATACACAAAAGCTATACAAAAAAATTTAAAGAAATAGAAGATTCAACTACAAACTGAATGTACAATGAAGAAAAGCAGGAAACGATGGAAATATTTGAGGGAAAAAGTAAATGGAAATTATAAACATGAAAAAATAAGTCTTAAAACAAGAAACTAAGTGGGTGGATTAAATGGCAAATTAGGCAGACATGAAAAACTAATTATATATTTGAAGAATTTACCCAGAAAAAAAAAAACCAAATTGAGAATATAAAATTAAGGGAAGAAAGCAGAATGAGAAGAGTTAGTACATAATAACAGAGCCAGAAACAAAAAAGAAAGAGAATGGAAAAGTGCCAATATTTCAAGAAAAATGTTTCATAACTAATCAAAAATATGAATTCACAACCCCAGGAAGCAAAACATATATCAATCAGAATATGAAGAAAAACATGCCTAAACACATAAAAATGTACCAGCAGAACATCAAAGGCAAGGATATAATGCCCAAAGCCACTAGAGGGAAAATACACAACACTGACAAAAGAATGCCCGATGTCAGCAAAAACACGATGGAAACCAGAACACAGTTGACACTATGCTCAGAAAAGAGAGGAGAGCTGTCAGCCTAGCACTACATATGCACTGGAAATTCCCTTCCAGAACAAGAGTGAAATAAACGCATTTTCCAATTTACAATGCAGGTATTTTGTGAATTTTTACAAAAACTATTTGATAAGACTTATATCCAAAATAGACAAAGAATTCTTAAAATTCAACAATAAGACAACAGCCCAATTCAGAGATCAAGATCTGAAAAAGACACTTCAGCAAAGAAGATAGTATAGATGGCAAATAAACAAATGTAAAGATGCTCAAATCGTATGTCATCACAGATCTGAAAATTAAAACAATGTGATATCACTCTACACATATTACAGTGGATGAAATTCAAATGCCTGACAATACCAAGTGCTAGAAAAGATGCCAAGCCTCACTCATTGTGATGAGGCTGTGAAATGGTTCAGCGATTTCTTACAAAGTTAAAGATAGCCTTACCATAGGATCCAGCAATCATGGACCTAGGTTAATCGCACAGTTGATTTAAAAACTTATATCCACTCTATGAACAAACTTACACATGAATGATTACAACACTGTTATTTACAATTGCCCCAAACTGGAAGCAATAGATCCTTCAGTAAGTGAATGAAGAAACTGTGGCACATCCCAACACTATTATGCAGTGATTTTAAGAAATAAGTTGTCATGCCATGAAAAGAAATGGGGGGAACTTTAAACGCATATCACTGAGTGAAAGAAGCTGGTCTGTAAAGGATATATCTATATGATCCCAACAAAATAACATTCTGGAAAGGCAAAACTATGGAAACCATGAAAAGATCAATGGTTTCTAGAGATTTCAGGAGAGGGAAGTAAGGTTGAATAGGTGAAACAAAGGGGAATTTATTAAGGTGGTAAAACTATTCTTTATGATACTGTAATGGTGGTGTTATGGTTTGAATATTAAATGTCCCCCACATGCTCATGTGTTGAAAGCTTGGTCCCCAACTGACAGCACTATTTTGGGAGGTGGTGAGGCTTTGGGAGATGGGACCTAGCTGGAAGAGATAGGCCGTGGGGTAGGAAGTATATTCTTGGGAGCTAGATCTTGCCCTGGCTCCTTCCTGCCTCTCTCTGTTTCCTGGCCACCAAGAAGCCAACAACCTGTTCTATAGAAGGGAGGAGGGGACAGCATAGCAGGCAGACAGTCTTAAAGAATCTGAACGTGAAGGAGGTCACACAGCACTGAAGATAAGGTAGCCAATAGAGATGAATACAACCATATATGGGTTAAACTTTGCTTCTTACTTCTGTAAACTGCTTGCAAGGGTATGTAAGGCAAGGCTACTTTGTTCTTGAGGCTCAGCCTTTGGATGGGAATCTGCTGAGCCATTGCTGGCATGCTAATAAATACTGTTTCCTGAAAAGCCTTTGGTGTCCCATTTCCCTGCTTGAATATCCTGCAACATTTCTGGGGGCTCAGTCTGGGATTCGGAGATGGTGTTTTCACTTCCTTGTCACCAGAACTTGGCATCCCCAGCTTGTCAGGAGAGCATCCTGCCAGGCACCAGCAGACCTGCTGATCTGACGGAGGGACTTGCCTCTCCTGGCACCAGAGAGCTAGTTTTGGTTCCACAAAGGAATCCGGAGAAGGCTCAGGAACCAGTTGGGAGCCCTGCCCACCAGACTGGTAAGAACCTGGGTTCAAACAATAGGCCTGCCTTTAGGAGGCAGAAGGGGAGCCTGGCCACCTCCCAGAGACGCCAGATTAGTTCTACTGAGGGTGAAACCACGTGTCTTAGGTTCAGGGAGCAGGGCAGAAATGTGTGAGCATATATGTGTATATGTGTGAGAGCCTGAGATGTGGCCTGGCTATGAAACCAGTGTAAAGTCCTGATTTGCTGCACCATGGTGACCTCATATAGTCTAGGGTGAGCCCTTGGTGTGGGGGGGAGTGCACTGGTCCAGGGTTTATACAGACTTACTACTGCTAAGAGGCTCCTGAAGTTCCCGCAAGGGACATAGCCGGATGAAGCGAGTGATGTATTGCTCCCCACTGTGTGTCAGAAAAGGGGACCCCTTACCTCTCCTCCAAACCCTCTACCCCTCCATGTCTGTCTTGACATTTGGTAATGGGAGGAAATGAGTGGAAATCAGAGTAAAAACACCCCCTTGGAATGTATGGTTAAGCACTTAGTAAAAGATTTAATGGAGACTATGGAGTTAACTCCTAACAAGCTTAAGGCCCTTTGTGAAGTAGATTGGCCCACTTTGGGTGTATGGTGGCCCCCAGAAGGGTCAATAGACAAAACTGTGGTTAATGAAGTTTATGGGGTAATTGTAGAGAATCCTGAGCACCCAGATCAGTTTCCCTATATTGATTCCTGGCAGGATTCTGTTCTTAGCCAACCCACATGGCTAAGGCCCTGTCTGGAAGAGGCCTGTAGGATTATGGTAGCTAGGGTGGCCACAACTTCCAAGTGTAGGAAGAAAGCAAAGGAGCCTATACTGGCTGAGGAAGCTTAAAAAATACCACCACCCTATATGATACTTTATCCACCTCTGCCACTGGCACCCAGATCTGCACCCTTGCCTTCGACATTGAATGGGGAAGCTCAAGGGACAGTCACACCTATAAAATTTGGTCTAGAGGCCTCAGGGCCTCAACTCCCCTGACCTCCCTGAGTCCTATGGACCCCATACCCACTCTGAGTCTGCCAGTTCTCACTCCACATCCCCCATTCAGTTGGAGACATCCAACCAGTCTCTGCAAGGACCCTTCCTCTCCTCAGGCTCCCACCACCCTGCAGATGCCCGAGGAAGGTGCAAAGCCCAATGTATTATGACCAGGACAAGGAGGAGGGCAAACATTCATCTACCAGCCCTTTACCTCCACAGACCTCCTCAACTGGAAACATCATACCCCCTCCTTCACAGAAAAACCTCAGGCTCTGGTTGATTTGGTGCAGTCCATCATCCAGACTCATAAGCCCACCTGGACAGACTGTTGACATCTTCTTCTGACTCTATATGGCATCACTCTTCAGTATCAAATAATGTTGGGAGCTCTAAAGAGGCTGGAAGATCATGCCCCTGAGGGCACTCTAAATGCCCAAGCCTATGCCCAGGCTAAGTTCCCTGAGGAGGATCCCCAATGTGACCCTAATGATGACCAAGACAGCCAGCGACTCAAATGTTATCAGAAGACACTATTGGAGGCATGAAGAAAGGAGAGAAAAAGGACCATAAGCATGAGTAAAACATCAGAAGTCCTCCAAGGGCCAGCCAGTTTATGAGTGTCTGTGTGAGGCCTTCCAGTTATATACTCCTTTTGACCCAGAAGCCACTGAAAACCAGCGGATGATTAATGCTGCTTTTGTTGGCCAGGATCAAAGGGACAGAAGGTGCAAATTACAGAAATTAGAGGGATTTGTGGAAATAAATGCCAGCCAGCTTCTGGAGGTGGTCACAAAGGTTTTTGTCAATTGAGATCAGGAGGCAAGAGGGGAGGCTGACAGAAAGATGAAAAGGAAAGTGGACCTCCTTACAGCAGCCCTTGTTGAATAGTTAAGTGGGCCCTGGTGAGCTAATCCAGGCAGAGGCAGAGGCAATCACCACAGACAGTGATCAGTACCCCTGGAACACCCTCACCCCCTGAAATCAATGTGCCTACTGTTGTCAGGAAGGGCACTGAAAGAATAAATTATGTCCCCAATAAGCCAGAGACTCCCAGAAGGCCTTCCCAGACCAGAGGCAGAGGCCAAATTGTCGAGGAAAAGTATCCACTAGCCTGTGGGGAGGCTGGCCCCTAGGAGGAAAACACTGTAGAGCTGGCAGCCCTGAAAAACTATGAGGAAGACTAAGACAGACCAGGCTCCATTCTACTGGGCCCCCAGGAGCCTATGGTCCAAATGAAGATAGGGGGCATCCCATCAATCTCATGGTTGATATGGGAACAAAACATTCAGTTGTGACTCAGCCAGTGGCCCCTCTTTCAAAAACGCATGCAACTGTTATTAGGGCTATGGAGAACTGGACCCACAGCCCCTTCCTAGTATCTAGACGATGCAATCTTGTGAGTCATGAGATAAGACATGAATTCCTTTATCTCCCCAATTGCCCTGTGGGCCTGATGGGCAGGGTCTTATTATGCAAACTGAGGATACAAATAACTTTTGATTTGGATGGTATGGCAGCCTTAAAACTGAGAGGACCTGAGACAAGAGTTTTAACTTCACTGTCGCACAAGAGGAATGGCAACTCTATGCCCCTGAGGAAAGGCCTCCTGAGATTCCTGAGCTTCCCTTCAAGATTCCAAGTGTATGGGCTGAAGATAATCCCCAGGTCTGGCCTGAAACATGCTCCCGTAGTGGTGGAACTGAAGTGGGGAGCCACCCCCATCAGCCAAAAACAGTACTTCATTCCTTGCAAGGCCCAGGTCAGAATTCAAAAATACTTTGACAGACTCTTGAAATATGGGATCCTCTGATCTTGCCAGTCATCCTGGAACACCCCCTTATTACCTGTTCAAAAACTGGGGACCAAGGATTTTAGGTCAGTTCAGAAACTCTGGGCAGTAAATTCAGCAGTCATTACTTTATACCCAATAGTCCCTAATCTTTAAATGATTTTAGGCTTTGTCCCAGCTGAGGCAAAGCTTTTACCTGCCTAGATCTTAAGAATGCACTTTTCTGCATCTGCCTGGCTCCACAGAGCCTTCCAATGGAAAAATCCCAACACTAGAGAGAAAGGGCAACTAATCTGGACTTGATTGGTACAAGGTTCCAAAAATTTGCCCACTATTTTCGGAATTGCCTTGGCATCTGATCTCAAAGCTTTCTCAGACAACCAGCATGGCTGTACACTCGTCCAGTATGTAGATGATGTCCTGCTGGCTGGACTAACTCAGGAGAACTATATGGAAGGGACTTGCCTCCTTTTTTTTTCTTTTATGGGAGGCAGGCTAAAAAGTCTCTTGAAAAAAGGCCCAGATTTGCTAAAACACTGTCAAATACGCTAGAACAGCGCAGGCTTGGCCCCAAGAAGAAACAAGTTGTCTATTCCATTCCAGCCCCCAAGACCTGCTGGCAAGTCAGGGAGTTTCTGGGAGCCACGGGTTTCTGCCGAATACGGGTCCCTAACTACTCCCTCTTGCCCAAACCCCTCTACAAAGCCACAAAGTGGGGAGAACAGGAACCCTTAACATGAGGAGAGGAACAGAAAAAAGCCTTCAGAGGAATCAAGAGGGTGCTCACAAATTCCCCTGCTCTAGGCCTGCCAGATGTGAGGAAGCCCTTTTTTTTATACATCCATGAGTGAAAGGGAACAGCTGTTGGGGTCCTGAGTCAGTTACTAGGCTCCTGGTATCGTCCAGTGGCTTACTTGTCAAAACAGCTGGATGTTGTTGCCCAAGGCTAGCTGCCTTGCCTGTGTACCCTAGCAGCCACCGCTGCCCTGGTGGCAGAGGCAGACAAGCTTGCCCTGGGATGAGAACTTTTGGTATGAGTTCCCCCACTCCATCCTGACTCTCACAAGAGTATAAGGAAAATTATTGGCTGACCAACTCTCGGATGGTCAAACATCAGAGTGTGTTATGTAAAAACCCATACATCAGGCTAAAAGTTGTTAAGACTCTAAACCTGGCCACCGTATTGCTGGTTGACCTGGGCCCCCCAGAGCATGACAGCTTAGAGATTATGAATGAGGTTGCCTCAAGCCAGCCAGATCTAACTGACCAGCCTATATTAAATATGTCACAGATGGCAACAGCTTTATCTGGGACAGCATGCACTTTGCTGGGTATGCAATAGAACTCTAGACTCAGTCATTGAGACCCATCTGCTGCCAGTTGGAACTTCTATACAAAAGGCTGAATTTGTCACACTCACACAAGGCACTCCAGCTCACTGCAGGAGTACAAGTAAATATCTACACTAACTCTAAATATGTCTTCACAACCACTCATGTCCATGGGGCCCTATATAAAGAAAGGGGACTCATTAACTTGGGAGGAAAAAATATTAAGTATGGACAAAAAAATCCTCAAACAGATGTCCTAAACAGATGGCAGTTATACACTGCTGAGGGCACCCAAAGGGAGACACAACAATTGCTCGGGGAAACTGGAAAGCTAATAGGGAAGTCAAACAAGCAGCCCTCAAGAGGGGACCAGCCCCAACTGCCCTGACTGCTGCCTTCTTCCCATGTCCCTTAACTGAATGGCACCCAACGTACACACCACAAGAACAGGCCTGGTTTAAGACTGAAGAGGGAAGTTTTCTACCAGACAGGTCATAGAAGTTTGCTGATGGCTGCATCACCATTCCTGAGTCACTGGCTCCTGCATTTGTTAAGCAGTTCCACAAAGGAACCCATTCAGAGTGAACAGCCCTAAAGACTATCCTGGCCCAGCACTTTTATGTCCCCAAGCTCTGCAGCATCAGTAAGGGGTATGAGAAAAATGTAGCTGATGTGCCAAAAACAATCCCTGTGCTGCCCAAGGTACAGAGCATTGGTAGGACTCCCCTGGAAAACCTGACTGTGGACTTCACTGAAATGCCACGGGCTCGAGGATACAAATATCTATTAGTGTTTGTCTACACCTTCTCAGGATGGGTGAAAGCCTTCCCCACATGGACTAAAAAAGCCCGGGAAGTGGCCAGGTGTCTGCTAAAGAAAATCACCTCTCGGTTTGGAATACCTGTGTATATGGGGTTGGATAATGGGCCAGCCTTTGTGGTCAAGGTGGTGCAGCTGATGGCTAGGGGCTTAGGAATCACCTGGAAGTTGCATACGGCCTACCACCCCCAAAGTTCAGGAAAAGTGGAATGTATGAATAGGACCCTAAAATTATATAGTTAGAATAACTATGTCAAGAGACACATTTGCAATGGGATCAATTACTACCCATAACATTACTGAGGATTAGATCTAGTCCCATGAAGTGGACAGGGCTTTCCCCCTTTGAAGTACTTTATGGACACCCACCCCCCCCCCTTAGTCAGGGGCATACGGTGGGGGGGAACCTCAAAGAAATAATTGACCTCACCTTAAAACAACAACTACAGGCCCTCAGGTCAACTCTCTCAAAAATAAATGACTGGGTCTGAGAGAGACTTCCCGTTAGCCTGACAACTCCCACACACCCTTACAGGCCAGGGGATGCCATCTGGGTAAAGGAATGAAATGTCCAACTGCTGAAGACTCATTGGAGAGGCCCTTTTGTTATTTTATCTAACCCCCCACACTCCCCCACCCCCCGACATCAGTTAAAGTAGCAGAGATTGCTCCTTGGATCCACTACAGCTGACTAAAGCCAGCCTCTCACAAGTGGGAATGCATCCCTGACCCAGCCTTACCATGCAAAATCACCCTCTGGAATGCCCGTGCCCTTCCCCAGCAGAAGTCTGCTCCCTAGAGGACAGAAGGGGACCATGAATGATGAACAACAACCCTGCTCTAATCATTCTGGAAGCTGACTCCCTCCAGGGATGGGTCTTTTCCATGTTTTCCTTTTGTTAAATTTAATCAGTTCCTTACTCAGAAACCCTCAGATCTCGAACTGTGACCTACGTATACATACTACCTGGGCAGGAAGTGTTGTCACCAGGACTCTGCTTTTCCATACTTACTATTCAGGATGACAGTACAGGCACTGTCATCAGGGCATGCACTCACAACCATACCATCTATTCCGTGTGTTCCCGTGATAATCAGTATATCTGCTTCAACCTTACCTACTGCCCTCGGGAGCAACGGTTAGAAGTCCAGAGCTTCTGCAACCCTGGGAACCTGGTCAGCCGCACCCAGGTGTTTAACCCTGATAAACCAGCATCAACATTCTTTGATGCATGTGGCATCAAGGTGGATGTGGAGGTATAGGCTGTGGCCGTGGGGGCCTAGCTTGGGAAAGAGACTATATGTCAAATACTAAGTATATGTGCTGGAGAGACAACTCTTGGCACTCCTACTATTGTGGACTCCTACTGTTGCCCTTATTGGGGTTGTGTTTCATGGGTTACAAGGCAAAAGACAAAACACACAGCCCTCCTTCACCAGGGGACAGCTGACCCTGACTGTACCCTAGACACCTGTAACCCTGTAAACTTTACTGTACTTAAGCCCTCTGATTAAAAACAGGGACATATAGTTAACATAAGGATAAATAAAAAGGACCATGACCCCAGGACTCTGATGCGCCTCAGATTAGTAACTATTACTCATGAGAGTTCCTCATACCAAGTTTATCACTCCTTTTATGAGGAAATGCGGTGTGAATTTTCTATCTCTGTCAAGGCCAGAAACCTGTTCTTCTCACTAGCCGAGTCCATAGCCCAGACACTCAACGTCACCTTGTGTTATGTTTGTGGGGGAACCAACCCGGAAGACCACTAGCCATAGGAAACTATGTTGCTAAAGCCATGGGAGCCCTTTAATGAGCCTGCCTTTCGCAGCCACAGGAAAAGTGTCTGGCTCCTAAAAACTTCCTTCATTGGAAATTACGGTATTTCCTGCCCCAAAGGCCAGTTCTCCACCCTGTTGGGCGATTTAACTTGTTTAGGACAAAAGTTTTACAATGACACTGCCCAAAAGACCCAATGATGGAGAACTCTAAACCACACGTAACCCAACCTCACCTGTAGGCCAACCTCTCTGGTCTCCAGGCAGCTTGGGACAATCTTACTGAAAACATAGATTGGCAGGCGCCCAGGGGACTATATTGGATCTGTGGGAAACTAGATTATATGATGCTACCCAGAAGTTGGTTCAAGTCTTACGTAGTGGGCACAATTAGGCTGTCCTTTTTCTTGCTTCCCCTCACATAAGGTAAAAAATTGAGAACTCCCATACATGGAAAAAAAATAGAAAAAATGAGGTGCCTTAGAAATTGACAATTAAAAAGATGATAAATGGCCTCCCAAGCAAATCATTCAGTATTATGGTCCTGCTACTTGGACAGAATATGGATCCTGAGGCTGTTGCACCCCAATTTATATGCTCAACTGCATTGTCTCCAGGCAGTAGTTGAAATTATAACTAATAAAATTACAAAGACCCTTAACATACTGTCCAAACAGCACACAAAGGTGCACAATACAATATACCAAAACCACCTAGCTTAGATTTACATATACAAATATTTATAGATATGTGTGTGTGTATGTGTGTGTGTATACAAACACAGGTTGGTGTAAACTCACCTTTCCTTGTTCTATCAACTGAGAAAGCCTACAAGCAATGACACCCTACCAACAATGTTATATGTCTAGATCTAGGTCTTGGTTTCTAATGACATTCTTCCATTAAAGAAACCAGAATTTCTTATAGAAATAACTGATTCTAGAACTGAGGCAGGAAATGATACAAAATAAGTTTGGAGCATCTTATAATGCTAAGAAGTTACTTAATGACAAAATAATGCTTTTCAAGCCCCTCCCCACCAAGGTAGGGATAAGTCAAGGGGCATGGGAGAAATGTGAAAAGCTCCCAACAGGTGAAACTGGAACATCTGAACAAGAATTAGATAGTATTAGATTATAACTGAAAAAATGAAAAAAAATTCCATGAGTCTGTACTGACATGGATAAATGAGAAAAGAGGTATGGAAGAAGACATAAAATTCCATGCAGGAAATTGCAAGCTATTTATGTGAGCTCTGTTCTCCTTGAGGTGAAGCACAGACAGCTTCCTACTCGTGAGCATGGGCTCAGTAAGGGAGGCAGATAGAGACCTTTTCCACAGAGCACAGCATGGACAGTCAGAGATGCACAACTTCCCAGTGAAGAAACCTCGTGAATGCTGCCTCGGCCAGGTGACCAATGTGAACATCACTGGTGACAAGTCATGCTGATGGTATATACCTTTAATTTGATGTGATGAAAATGACTTTTTTGCCTGATGTCTCCTCTCAAAAAAAAGAAGCTTATAAAAATCAATCTAATTCTGAGAAAAATATATCAGACAAACCCCAACTGAGAGACATTTACAACAAGGTCATCAAAAAAAAAAAGTCTAAGAAACTGTCATAACCCACAGGAACTTAAGAAGACATGACAACTGCATTTAAAATGGTGTTCTGGGTGGGACAGAAAAAGAGCATTGAGCAAACACAAAGGCAATCTGAATGATGTATGAACTTCAGTTAACAATGCATCAGTATTAATCAATTAGTTCAGTACTCGTAACAGACGCGCCACATTGGCATAAGTAGTTAATAGTGGAAACTAAGTGCAGGCTATGTGAGAACTCTGTGAATTCTATTTGTAATTTATTTCTAAGTCTAAAACTATTATGAAAGTAAACTATTTTTTAAAAATCACCAACATGTAAAGAAACTGAAAATATGACCAATAATAAGGGGGAAATCAATGAATACAATGAAGCCAGAGACATCAATGACAGAATTAATGCACAAATGCATTACCCTACCACAAGTATGCAGTATACATCCAGGAAGATGAAGTACATACAGCATGAACCAGAATGAAGACGCAACTGTTAGAAAATGGTAGGGAATTAATATAAGTCTGTACATGGCAGAAAAATATACCAATAAACTAGAAGGCACAGAAGTACAAATGGTAAAATAAGTCAGAGAGAGAAAAAAAGGATTGGGAATAAATTGAGAATACCATCAGTGACAGGACCAAGCAGTCGTGCATGAATGTCACTGTAGTCCAAGGAGGAGAGGAGAAAAGTCATTAGAAGAAATAACAGGCAAACTTCCTCAAATTTTATTTTAAAACACATAAATCCACAAACCTAAGAACTTTAATAACCCTATGCAGAAAAAAATAGCCTTAAGAAAACTAAATCAAGGGCTAGAGGTGTGGCTCAAGCAGTAGAGTGCCTACTTTGAAAGCACAAAATCCTGTGTTCAAACTCCTGTCCCACTAAAAAAAAAAAGAAAACCAAATCAAGTAGCTTTTTAAACTAACTGTTAAAGGTCAGTAAAAAGTCTTAAAAGTAGGCATGAAAAGGACAGGAGATGAACAGATACAGAATGACAGCAGACCTCTGTTCAGAAATATGTAAGCTGAGCACAGTGGAGAGATACCTTTAAAAAAAAAACACTCAAAGAAAAGCTGAGCACCAGTGACTCATTCACATCTGTAATCCCAGCTACTTGGGAGAAAAACATTGGGAGGATGGTGGTTCCAGGCCAGCCTGGGGAAAAAGTTCACAAGACCTCATCTCAACCAATAGCTGGGCATAGTTGCACATGACTGTCATCCCAAGCTACACAAGGAGGCTGAGATCAGGAAAACTGGGGTTTCAGGTCAGCCTGTGCCAAAAAGTTTGTGAGACTCCTATCTCAACAGAAAAAAAGCGAGGTAGAGTGGTGTGCCCTGTCATCCCAGCTAAATAAGAAACTGCCAGGCTGGCCTGGGCAAAAAGCAAGACCCTATCTCCCAAATAACCAGAGTCAACAAGGATTAGAGGTGTGGCTCAAGCAGTAGAACACCGCCTAGCAAGCGTGAAGCCCAGAGTTCAAACTCCAATACTGCAAAAAAAATTTTAAAAACAAAAGCAAAGAAATCAAGGTTAAAAGTGTCAACCTAGAATGCTTTATCCCATGACACTATGCTTCCAAAACAAAGGTCTCTTTAGGTAAACAAAAGCTAAAGAACTCATTAGTGCACCTAAACTAAAAGAACTGTTAAAAGAAGAGGAGAAACCAGACAAGAAGCAAATTTAGATCTACATAAAGGAATAAAAAGTGCTTTAAAAAGGCAAATATGTGGGTAATATAAAATAGGCTGTCTACCTAAGCAAAAATAGTAACAATGTATCTTGAGGTTAATAGGATATGTGAAGGAAGATACCTGACGATAGCACAGGATGGGGGTCAAAGGATATTTGTGTTAGTTACTTTTGGATAGCTGTGTTAAAAATACCTGAGAGGAGGACTTAAGGGAGGAGTGATTTATTTTGAATCATGGCTTCAGAGAGTTTAGCCCACATTTTCTCAGCCCCGTGCTCTTGGGCAGAACATCATGGCAGGCAGAGCTTGTGGCAGAGACAGTTCGTCACTTCTTGGTGGACAGGAAGCATAGAGAGGGCATTAGGAAGAGGTCAGGGACAAGATACCCCAAGGTCCAGTCTCCCAGTGATCTACTTCATCCAGGATAGGCCCCACCTCCTAAAGTTTCCAGAATCTCCCAAAATAGTGCCACCAGCTGGGAACCTAGGCTTTAACACGTGAGCCTGTGGAGACATTTCATATTTGAACCATAACAATACTGCTGTAAGGCTCTTCTGCATAAAGATATTCTTGAAGAAAGATTGTGATGAGTTGAGATGTTTAAATCCTAGAGCAACTACTAAAGGAAGAGATTCCCTGCATATTGCAAGTCTGTACTGCGTGGGATACAGCCTTCTGCAAGCTAATAACAAGTTCATGCTTCTCCCTCTTGTTTATTAAAACTATCTTCCCTCTAATTTGTCAGGTATTTTCCTAGTGAGATTGAGTAAGTTCACTTCTGGTCACCAAACTTGACAAATAAATGCAACCATAGATTAATACACAATCACTTAACAGTTATAATTATTAAATTATAACCTTAAATTTATTTATAATTACCTAGCTATGACTTTAAAATTTTTTACTTTATACCATTGCAAATATACATAATAAATATATCACACTTCATGTACCTGTACCATGTTTTCTGCAAATCCAATAAAATCTTTGATTCAAAGTAAAAAATTCCAACTTGGTCTGAAGTGGGAAGCAATAAAAGTAAAAGTTATTCACATTCATATGTGCCAATAAATCCACTTGCTCTTTCCCATTTACTGTAATGGTAAAACTTGAATTATATATTGAGGCTTGCAGCAAGCAATACCTCTAATAAATCATATTGTCTGTACAATCTTTAAGAACTCCTTTGATTCTTTGCTTTTTCAAAGTGAAGTGCTCAGTAAACATCACTTTGAATCCCCTTTCAAATATATTCAGTTCTAATAATGACTGTTACTCTCATTTATACCAAAAGAGCACCATCAAAGTACTGGTTTAAGCTTCAAGGACTGATATTCTGTGTAAAATGTTTGTCCTTGCTTGGTAGAACAAATACTTTCTAGTCAAACTGTGAGTCAGCAAAACTCTTTATCTCAGTCTCCATTTTCCTCCTGATTCTAACTTGAAATTGTGAGTAAATGGGAATGCTGGCTTCCATGTGTCCTCTGCCATTTCCAGGATAATTGGTCAGAGTTCATTCGATTAGAAAGCTAGAGCACAGCTACTGAAGGAGGTCATTTACCTAGATCAATGCACAAGGCTTCAGGAAAATGCCCTCAGTGGTGAAAGACCTTGTAAACACATAAATTACCAGCCATATTTTGAACTCAATGAGAAAAGGACAAAAATATGTTTACCCCAAAGATCTATACTTGTGCTATGGACCTTTGTCTTTACTAGGTGCTAGACTTTGACTAATCTAGGGGTGAGGGATGGGGAATGTGTAACTACACCTGGTACAGGAATCTGGTCTCCAAAGGAGCTTCCCCCTATTACAGAAAACAGTTCTGCTTGCCTTTCCCCCAGACTCCAAAGCACCTTTGTCCAGCCATATGCAACATGTGAGCAGACCTGGCCGAAGTCCTGCAGCTGGTGGGGGAGCACAGGAAAGCACTCTGGTGGAGAGATGGAGCACATGAAATGTTTGTACCATGGATCTTGGAAACAATGCAGACCCAGTAAACAAATGTTGTTGATCTGAACCCATATTTACTAAATATATAGGTGGAAGATCCCTAGAGGGATATTTGCTATAAACTAATGAAGACTGAATCTCTGGGGAATCTCATGTGCATTGGCACCTTCCAAGCTACAAGAGGTCCCAGCAGTGTGTTCACATGGTCAAATATTTTTGAGAAATTTGCAAATGAAGTTCAAACTCTAAGCATTCGAAAAATTATCTTCCCTCCTTCCAAATTCCCCTATGTCCCCTGTTGGCTGTCAAAATGTTGAAGGTATTGGCATTCCTGGGATCTGACTAAAGAGAATTTGACTGAGAATGCATTTGGCTTGGTATAGCAGGGCATATCTAATGCAGTCTCTTCCAAGTGTAACTGAGGTACTGCCAGTGTCCCTCTGTAAAAATCACTTCCAGGGACACTCCTGCCACCTACAATGCCCATTCCATGACAGAGTTCCAGGGTGGCAGGCCATACTGCCAAACAGGCAAGTCTATGGAAATTCTTCCAAACATTAAAGTTTTTAAATTTTAAGCAAAGGATTTGGTTTTCACTGATACCTAATTAAAACCAAAGCTTTCTCTTGTCAGAAAGTTATTCAATAAACAGCATATACAATTTTTTTTAAATCTACACTTTTGCAACAAATCACACAAACTAAAGTTTGCCAAAATTCCCAGGTTTGTAGGATGCAGACACACAGTATTACTACAAATAGTAAAGTGTATCTGAGGATGCAGAGTGATGATTTATGCATTGCTTATGTACACCTTAACTTATCTGGTACATCTTTTCCTCACAAAGTCTGACAGTTCCATATAAAACAGCATGCAAAATTGCCACCAGTACAGCAAAGCAGCCTGAAGAAACAAATATTCCAGTGAGAAACTCCTACACATATCCCTTCAATAATTCAATATTTGTAGCTTATGAATGGTTTGATTATACAATTGTGGGCCTCAGTGGCAATTTTTAAATGCTTTAGAGTTGCTCTTATGTATGCCTTAATTTCAGATCAATTTTCTATTTTTTCTACAATTATTGATCACTTCAGAATTAAACTCAATAGAAAATAAGTATTGTCATTGACGCTAAGAAGAAATAGAAGGAATAAAGATTGGCAGTAGCTTCAAAATGTCCAAAACCCTTATATTATAAAACTCTTGATGGTTGGAATAGTATGCAGAACCATTTCATAAAGAATCACAATAGCCAAGAAAATATGAATAATAACAATGATAACAGCAGAGATAAGTAAGACTGTGAGAATCAGAATACTCTCCAAACAAGAAACAGAACTGTCCAAAAAGAAGACATGATTTCTATCAGGATAGCCTCATTTTCATGAATGTCTTGATTTCCATAAGTATAGCGAACTTTCACCCTGGTCTGTCACACTGAGGCATTCACCAATACACTGTGAATGACAATCTTTCACCTCCAAAATCATGATTTCAGCTTATAATACATCAAACAAAATATATAAAGGCTTTGTTAAAATGGTTTTATAACAGTTATTTAGAAAACAGACTTCAATATGAAGAAATTGTTGTAAGATGTTAGCTAGTCTATTCCTCAATGAAAAATATGAATAAATATAATGTTTGTTGCTGTTATTATTAAGTATTTTTAACAAGGTACACATTATACCAGGTAAGTTTTCACACTGATTAAATGTGTTGAGAACTCTCAAAAATCAGAAGACATCACAGAACACAAGGAGGCTGTGTTTACTTGGTTTACCTATAAATGAATTATAATGTACTTTATCATTGGCTTGAAGGACAAACAAGAAATGATACACAGTAATATTCTTGAAGTAATATGAAAAGAAGTGGAAGGTGTTCAGTAGTGAAGTGAAAAGGGTTTACCCATCAGAGATCTCAATGGAAAAGTGGTGTTCTTCCTACTTGTGCAAGCCCCTGGATTCCATTCCCAGCACTGCAAAAACATTTTTAAAAATTAAAAGTGATGTTTTTCAAGTAACAAGTTTCAGAGAATCACCAGACTAATTTCTTGGTTTGATCAATTTTTGTTAGTGCCTGGAAAACTATCAAGATAAAAAACCAAATGTGACTTATTTATCTAAAACAGCTCATGCAGAATTAATCAAAATAGGGAAAACATAAAATTAAGTGAGAAAACAAGAAAATAAATATACCAAGAACTAAATAATACATTGCTGCAAATATAACCATACTACCCTAAGACAGAAAACCCATTTGCCATACAGAAAACCAAGTTTTAGCTTTATCAAAATCCACCTGAAATTAAAGCATACAAGAATAATTCAAAAGCCATTTTGGTGTTTCAGCAGAATGAAATTAAGTTCAAGATGTCTTTAATCTGTTTTGTGTAATTGCAAGCAATGGTATGACAGCATGACTGACTGACACAGGGTGTCTCCAGCATTCTTAGAAACATAAAGTAGTGAAAACATACATAATGGACGCAGCTCAACTAATCACTTAGTCATCTCGGGGAAAGCTACTTTCTCTCCCAGTCCTTGAGTTGTTGGCTACTTCAGAGTTTGCAAGAGTTACATATTCTTCTTGGATTGCTCTATTGTATTAGATGTGATATTTTAAACACCCACATCAACTTGTATTTGCTTTTAAGTGTGTATGGATAGGGACAAGGTTTGCTCATTATAAAGCATTGCAGTCTTGTAGCATCAGTACATAATATTTTGAAGACTCCAGAATACACTTTCTATGACTCATAGGAGAATGAACACAAACAAAACAAGAAGTTGTTCAAAAAGTTAATAAAGTTTGCACAAAAGGCCACATGTGAATTCTTCTCCATGTGAAATGTCCAAAATAAGCAAAGTCATAGAGGAAGACAGTAGAGTAGTGGATGCAAGGAGCTGAGAGAAGGGGAAAATGAGGAATGACTGCTAATAAGCATGGAGTTTCTTTTGGAGGTGATAAAACATTTGAAATTAGATAGTGAGATGATTACACGACTTTGTGAAAAAGCTACTGAACTGTATACTTTAAAGAGTGAATTTTATAGTATGTCACTGTAGCTCAATATTTTTAAAGTTAACAAAGGTTGGTTATGCCATATAGCTGCAATTTAGAAAAACAATTTCAGACAAGTTTATGAATTTTTTTAAAATTTCAGTTCCTGATTTAGACATATATGAAAAGTTTCCATTTAATCATTAAATAACAAAACACAGGAATTAGATAATGAAGCAAATGATTTAAGAGGAAAATGAAACTAACAGAAATTATTCTAACCTCATGGGAAAAGTTATTAGAAAAATTATCCGAACTAAAAGCAATAATTAAAGAAAAAGAAAAATTTCAAACGGATGTAACAAATAGGCTCTTGGATTATTTGGTAACTTAATTGATGAAAAAAAAATCATATGACCACATGGGGAATATATTAGCTGAATTTTCATAAAATACTGACTTAAAGATAAACTAAATTCATAATTGTTACTGGTTTGGAGACATCGATGACCAAAAGGTTAACAAGTATCCTCAATGACATGAGTACTCTACTCATGGTTAGCCCAGCCCAAGAAAACAAGAGACAATCTGAACTCATGCTGTTCATTCCGCAGGGCAACTCGCTGGAAGTCTCAGCCAATGCAAGAACAATACTAAAAGTGTTACATGACATCACTCACAATGAGTTGCAAAGCTGAACTCTTCTAAACCCTAAGAAAAAAATCAGAAGAGAGGAAAATGGCAGATTAGAGGCATCTAGCACATTGCCACATCTCCTCAAACCTAAACAAAACATCAGGTGTGTAGCTACGGGGAGAGATGAGTGGTCTGGAAAGGTATGATGTACAGCAGTAAACAGAAGACAGATGAAGACCAGGAAGAACCCAGAAATATGGACACTAACATAGAGCAAAAGGCAAAATGGTGGGGCAGGGCAAGAATCCCCAAGTGGAGCATTACAAAAGAGAGAAAAGGAGAGCCTCCGTGAGCTCCACAAGCAGTTTGACACTCTGAAAAAATATTCCTGAGTGGGAAGAGTGGGCCATGCTGCAGAGGGAAGCTAGGCGGTTACCTTTGAGGAATTACAGCCAGAAGAGGGGACAGACCAGCTGGATGTGAATACAAGTGTGTCTGTGGTGGGGAGGGGTTCTAGAACAGAGACTGGCATGGCCAGGGCACCCAGGATTGCTCAGTGCCCTGCACCTTCCCCCACCAGCACAAATTCCTTTGGGCTGACTGCTTTCTACACTTCAGAGAGCCTCTGCTGGGGCATTTCTCACACCCATGCCTACACTGGCAGAGCACCCCTGGTGTGAGGTAGCTCCAACCAGGTGTTCTTGGGCTCAGCTGGCAGGAGCAGTTCAGGGGCAGCTTTTGCATTCCTGGTGTTGCTGGTCCTGGATACAGAAAACGCTGGCAGCAATTCAGCCCAGCAAAGTCATATCTGCCACAATAGCATGCTGGCAGGACAGGGGGTGGGGCTCTGCCTGCACACAGACAGCCCTTTCTGATCTAACCTGTTTGCACTTCAGAGAGAAAACAACTGGATACCCTATCCCTCTCACCCTCATGGTGAGTAAACTGCAAAATGACAAGCCTGAGAAAAAATGAAGCGTTGCCACCCTATGTCTTCTCAGGAAGAAAGAAATTTTGACTGGTCTTATTTTGTTTTGCTTCATTTTGTTTCATCTTGCTCTATATTTTATTGGGTTATTCCTCACTATTAATTTCTTATACCAGGCTGGTGGAGTGGCTCAAGTGGTAAAAGAACCTGCTTAGCAAGCATGAGGCCTTGAATTCAAACCCCATTACCAAAAAAAGAAAATAAGAAATTCATTTCTTATACCTTTGTCCCATATACTTTTCCTATCTTGCTGCTTCTCTTTTTCCTTTCTCTATTCCCCCTTCTTATTACTTACTTAATACTTTTACCTTTAATAATCTTTAAATTCCCAGGTTAGGCATGTCCTTACTATTTAGAAGTATCTAGCTTCTTTCTTTTCTACCTGCATTTGGGGATACAGTTGATGTTGTCATTAAATGCATATAATGAAAAAAACGGAAACATCTACTATATCTAGTTAGCCTTTGAACTGATGTTTTTATTACTACTCTCTGATTTTTCTTTTCTGAGTGATAGTAGGGATTGAGGACCCAAGAGGTGCCTGTCTACTAAGAAAATACCCATAAAAAACTGGAAAAATGGGTAAAAAAATGGAGAAAAAAACTTGAAATGGAAAAAAAATTTCAACCAATGAACAAATTGCAATAAAGAAACACAAGGAAAATGAAAAATATGACTCCACCAAAAACTAATAACTCAATAACTGAACCAAACTATATTGAAATAGTCAAAATACTGAATAAGGAATTCAAAAAGTCAAGCTGGGGGCGTGGCTCAAGTTATAGAGCACCTGCCTAGCAAGCACAAGGCCCTGAGTTCAAACCCCAGGACCACCAAAACAACAAATTAACAAAAAATTCAAAAGTGTAGTTTTAAAAATGATCAGTATCCTCAAAGAGGATTCAAATAAAAAGATGAATGAGGTAAGGAAGCCAATTCAAGTGCTGATGGAGTAGCTTAAGCAGTAAGAGTGCCTGCCTAGCAAGCATGAGTCCCTGAGTTCAAACCCCAGTGCTGCCAAAAACAAATCTGGAAGCCAATTCAAGACTTAGATGAGAAATTCAGCAGCTTGGATAAGAAATTCAGCAAGGAAGCTGAGATTTTGAAAGAAAAAGAAAAGAAAGCCCTCTCACATGTTCATGGATCAGCAGAATTACTGTTGTTAAAATGCTCATATTACCAAAAGCAATCTACATATTCAGTGCATTCCCCATCAAAATTCTAAAGGCATTCTTTACAGAGATAGAAAAAAAAATACTAAAATTCATATGGAAACACAAAGACCCTGAAGAAATAAAGCAATCCTGAGCAAAAAGAGCAATATGGGAAGTATCCCAATATCTGACTTCAAACTATACTATAAAATCATAATAACAAAAATAGCATGATACCAGCACAAAAACAGACACATAGACAAATAGGTCCAGAAGTTAGCTCACACAGCTATAGTCATCTGATTCTTGACAAAGATGTTAACAAAATAAATTAGAAGGAAAAAAAAAGGCAGCCTGTTTAATAAGTGCTGCTGGGAAAACTGTGTATCTGTATGTAGAAGACTGAAACTAGATTCCTCTCTCTTACTCTAGGAAAAGCACCCATCAATGGATGAATGGATAAAAAAAATATGATGCTTATACACAATGTTTTACCCAGCCATAAAGAAGAATGAAATTATGTTGTTTGCTGAAAAATAGAAGGAACTGGATGGAGATCATGATATTAAGTGAAATAAACCAATCCCACAAAAACAAGTATTGCATGTTTTCTCTCATTTGTGGAAACTAGGGTAAAACAAAACAAAACCAAGGTCATGAAAGTAAAAAAGGGACTACTAGGGAGGTGGATAGAGAAGGGGAAAGGAAAGGTTTCGGGGGGAGGGGAATAGTGAAGAGTAATAGAGGAAGTGCATATTATCAACATACATTATGTACACGTATGGAGATGTCATGATAAAACCCTTTTATATACATATATATATGCCAATATGTATATATATATGTATGCCAATAAAAATATCAACTCAAAATGATTCTAAGACCTAAAACTTTGAAAGTACTAGAGGAAAATGAAATACAGGAAAAACACTTAAAGATCTCGGCACAGGCAATGACTTTCTGAATAGGACATCAACAGCTCATGAAATAATAGCAAGAAATGACAAATGGAATTGTATTCAATTTAAGAGCTTCTGCACTGCAAAAGTAGTCAATAGAGTGAAGAGACAGCCTACAGAATGATAGAAAATCTTTGCCAGCTATTCATCTGACAGGAAATTAATATCCAGAATATATAAAGACTGAAAAAAATTAAAATTCAATCAATAAATGGGCCAATGAACTGAACAGATACTTTTCAAATGAAGAAGTACAAATAGCAATAAGTACACTTTTTTAAAAGTCTGACATCTTTAACTATCAGGGAAATGCAAATCAAAATTATATTGAGATTCCACCTCAACCCATCAGAATAGCTATCATCAAGAAAACAAAAAGTAACAAATATTGGCAAGGAAGTGGGAGAAAAGGACCCCTTATACACTTTTGATGGCAATATAAATTAGTCTAGCCACTATGGAAATCAGTATGGAAGTACAGAACTTCCATATGATTCAGCTATACCACTTCTGAGCATATACCCAAGGAATCAAAGTCAGGTTACTATATATACCCACGCACTCACATTTACTGCAGCACTATGCACAATAGTCATGTTATGGAATCAGCCTGGATGCCCACCAGTGCACTAATGAATAAAGAAAATATGGTATATAGTCAATGGAGTTCTATTCAGCCATAAAGGAGAATGAAATTATGCCACTTGTGAGGGAATGGATGGAAATGCAAATCGTCATACGAACTGAAGCAAGCCAGTCTCACAAAGACACATGTCTTCTCTCACTTGGGGAATGTAGGAGGAAGGAAGAAAGAAAGAAAGTAAACGGGGACTATAGACATGTGGAAGAGGGAGAAAAAGGATAAGAAAGAATAATAGAGGGGTGAATAAAACCAAAGTGCTTTATATGCATGCATGGAAAAGTCATAATGAAAGCTCTTACTTTGTACAATTAATATATCATAATAAAAATTCACCCAAGTAAAGACTAATTTTATTTCGAATTCTTTTCCTTAAAGAATACTTCCTTCCCAAATTAAGATTTATTGAGAATTTTCAGCTTGTCTACACTGAGAAGTACTTTAGAAGTTCTATAAAATGTTAAGTTTACAGATTCAGGGAGAGTTGACATCTTTCTGAAAATACATTTTTCTAAGAACAAATTATGGTTTTCCATTTGTTCCAGTCTCCTCATTTGTCTTTGTAGCCTTTCACTATTCTCTTCTATAGCTCTTACACATTTCCTGTGAGATTAAAATGCTAGGGCATTTTACCCATTAAGCCACCCTCCTATATTACACCTTCCAACTGATACTGTTCATATGTGCAAGGGTTTTTTCTTACTAGTGATGCTATTGCTGCTTCATCATCACCAGCCTATTCGATATTTTTCAGAGTATGTGGAATATTATGTGATAAAGCAATCATCAAGCACACATTGTAAACCAGCTATCAGAACACCACCAAAAATCAAGAGTCTCTGCTTGTGTACTGGCTCCATCTCCTTCCCCTAACTCCCAAAGATAACAGTACCATCAATTTTGTGTAAAAGTGATTTGACCATCATATGTACATACTTAGTTTTGTTGATACAATGCTAATGCGTTTTAACAACAGTATTAAACTGTATTATATTTTACCATGGAATAAATGACATTTTACTAGTGATAAACATATTTTAAAACTAAGCAAAACAACACGATTAACTTCTTATCAATATTCTTTTCTGAGACTTGTCACTCACATAAACACTATGCTACTGTGGTAGATCCAGCTGGGAGTAAGTAGCCGTGGTTCACACTTCTCCACTGCCGTGTGTGACAGCCCCTGAACATAAGGAAGGCTGCAGTTATGATTTTTAAATTTTATGATGGCGCAAAGGTGACATGGTTTCTGTGGAAAAGGTTCCTTGAATATTGCATCTTGATATTTTCCCAAGCTAGACATATGCTGAATGACACCTGGTCACCTAGCAGGGCAGCAGCAGTGAGGGCCAGCTCTCAGGCCGTGATGGCTGGTAGGGTAAGTGTATTAAATGTACCTCACCTTGCTATGGGGTTACCTGGGTTTACATAGCAAGTCAAGGAGCGTCTGCACTACCTTCCATCACGCGATCGCAAGTAATTTACTCAGCCATTCTCCTGACAACAGACATGCGGTTATTCCCAGGTTTTTGCTCCTATAGACAGTACAGCAGCTATGAACATTCTTGGCCTTCTGGTATCTACACACAAGTTTCTTTGGCACCTGGACTTAGCAGTGAAATCCGTTTGTCTACAAATACACAAAAGTTCAACTTTATGTGATAATGACAAATGGTTTCTCAAATTTATTATGCTACTTTACAGTTCCCCCAGGAGCAAAAGAGTTCCCATTGACGTATACTCTACCATTATCAGCTTCTTACTTGTTGCCAATCACAGAAAGGCAAATTGGTATCTGATCATGGTTGTGCTTTTTATTTAAGTAACTTCCTGTGATTTTATTTGCCAAGGAGCTCCCTTTGTTGTGAAATGTCTACCATCTAGCTGTTGTTTATTTTCCCACTGGGTTTATTTTTATTGATTTCTAGGTGTACTTTGTATATTCTAGACTTTAATCTTTTGTCTGATATGTTGCAAAGATGGAATTTCTGCAAGACTGTGGCTTGTTACTGTGTTTTATTTACTATTCACCTTTGTGGAAAAAAGTTACCTCATATTCCAAGGTTAGAAGTTATATTTTACTATATATCTCTCCAAAGGTTTCTAAGTTTTGCCTTTCACATGTAAATCCTTAACCCATTTGGAACTGAGTTTTACATATGGAGTAAGATGGAAATCCAACTTCATAAGGCTTTCCCTCATTGTGATATCAATTGTCCAGCATCATTTTGATTGGAATTGCATTAAACATGTAGCCCAACTGAAGAAAAGAGATACCTTTGCAACACTAAGTCCACCTACCTGTGAACTTTTAGGTCTACTGTAATGTCTTTCAATGAAGTTGCATATGTTTCTGCACACAGGACTTACACATATTTGTTAGAATATTCCCAAATTCTTCTTGATTTCATATAATAACTGTATTTGATTACTTTGTATTTCTAAATAGACAAAACTTGTTTGTGACACATTAACTTTATACATTGCTGTTTTAGAAACTAAAGTTCATCACTTCTGCTTCTCCCTCCGTCTCACAGTTTGGTATTCCTCTTTAAGAGAAGAAATAGTCCTTGGGAAATCGTCTCTACTTCCTGTAAACCCAGGACTGCACAGGTATAGCCTAAACCTAGCAATTTTATAATAGGAGGAAGAGTCCTTTCAAATACTTTGTTTTCCATAGTTTTAGAAGCAGAATTCTGTTAATTTTTACATGGACATATCAGCTAATGATTACGTATAATGGTTTGTTTTCATTCTCTTGGGTTTTCTAACTAAATACTCACATCATCTACAAACAATGAAAAATTTATCTCCTCCTTTCCAAACTTTATTTCTGTTTTTTCCTCGTCTGTTTTAGCTACTACCACCTAACTATAAAAATGAATAGTGACAGTGGGATTATCTTCTTGACACTGTCTCTAATGAAAATGGTTCTAGGCATTGTTCCCTTAAATCACAATGCTAGTATTTAGAATGAAATTTATATAATTTCTATGTAAAGGAACCATCTGAATATCTCTACCTCATATAAAAGTATGTTAAGGTTGTGGTCATAGTTCAGGGGCAGACACTTGCCTCACAGGCACAAGGCCTTCGGTTTCATTCCTAGTAACACCAAAAATAAATAAATAAACAAGCACAACTGGAAAAGATTTTGACTTACTAAGTGCCTTTTTGCCACTCTTCTTATGGATTGTATTAACAAATTTCCTCTTGGGGAACCATCAATGACAAAATGGAAAATTAGTATCCTTAATGTAAAAAGATATGAGGCTTAGATGGTAAAATACTTGAAAGCACTTGAAATGTTCGAAATCATTATCCCCAACTCCTTATTTCAAACACATGGAAAGATTTTTAAAAACAGTCCAATGAATTCTGGAATGTTGCCACGCTTGGTTTGTTTGCTCAATATCTATGTATATACCTTGCTTATCATTGAACATTTTAAATTAATTTACGGATATTAGGACATGTCTCCAGATTATTCAGCATGTATCCCCTAAGAAGTTCAGCTTCTCACATAAGCCAATACCATTGTGTTCAAACAGCTAAACACTAGTGTTATTTAACATGTAGTCCATATTCAGATTTCCCTGAATTGTACTGTTTCCATCATTGTTAGCTGCGGCTTTTTTTTTTCAATTCATTGACAATTCAGTTAAGAATTATGAATTGCACTAGCTGATCTGTCTCTTTAGTCCCTTTACTCTATCACAGATGTCTATTTTTTGTTGTTGTTTTTCATTACATTCACATTTTTTTTAAAGCCCAGGCAAGCTGTTTTATAGACTGTGTCATAATTTGGGTTTGTTTGATTGCATATTCATGAATACATTCATGCTGAACATTTTTAGCAAGGACAGTATATAGATGATTCTGCATATGGTCCCATCCCATCAGGGGGCACATGATGTTGGCATGTTTCATTATTAGTGATGTTAAGCTTGTCACTTGGTTACAGTGGAGTTTGCCATATCTCTCCATTGGAAAGGTGTCAATATTAACTTTGTGATGCTCAAATTGTTCCAAATTTTGCCAATGGGAGACCCCTCAAGCTAGTTCCTTTGACTTTTTAGTATGTCCCCATAGATTTTTAAGCACCTGTTTGCTTTTCTGGCATACTTTGATATTCTAAACCCACCTGCAACTTTTCAGGTCCCAATAC
This sequence comes from Castor canadensis, assembly GCF_047511655.1. Taxonomy (NCBI): domain Eukaryota; kingdom Metazoa; phylum Chordata; class Mammalia; order Rodentia; family Castoridae; genus Castor; species Castor canadensis. The sequence goes on from NC_133392.1 coordinate 6,689,021, forward strand.
TGGAATCACATCAAATTCAGTAAGCCATTTCTCATACTTCCTTTAATGGAAATGTATTTAGCAACTAAGATCTTGTACTGTTTGTTCATTCCTATTGAGGAATCATTTATTATTTCTAGGACTTTATCAAACCATCAGGATTTTTTTAATTCCTGAGTTCATGTTGATTGCTTTAATTTAAATCCAACATGACAATGCTATTTTCCTTCTTTAACATTTATGTATTTCTTCTCCCAAAATGAAAATTCTGTCTTCCAGTGGCAAGGATGTGCTTTATCAATTGCTCAGCATCAGAGTGTACACAAAATAGTATCGAGACCACTCTCAGCTAACTAAACAGCATTCAACAGGTCTCTAGCATCTTTTTGTCTTTAGGACCTATGTAAATAAAGGTACAGTCAGAAAAACATGTTTGAAAATTAAATGAATTATGGTTCTATGTGGTTTATTAATGACTTGGTTTTTTTTTAAAAAGTACACTTGTTTATGTTTATATTAAATTTTAGGGTTCTTTTCATCCTTGTAAATTTTATGTGTTGAATGTGTAAAACATTACCATGGCTTAACAGCTGTTAAAATGTATCTTATAGGTACTTTTAGATTCACATTCCCTTACTTACCTCTTCAACTCTATTCCTAAGCACCTCATTTGTGCTTAATTTCATTTTTGCTTATTTTTGTATTGATAGGTCCACTATCTATCCTCTTGCAGCTTGATTTGTTTACTAAAATATCATGGAATATCACTCTATATTAGTTCATTGGTTTTATTCTTTTTTATTTTAATATAGTTGCATTAAATAGATGTGCCATAGTTATTCAATCAGAATCCTATGTATGGGAAATGCCTTGAAATCTTAAAGCTCATATGAAAAGAACTGATAGAGTTCTTCCCAAATTTGGTAACATTTCTAAAAATTTGTACGATACCAAAACCAAGTTTTGAAGCACAATCTTTTCTGTCAATAATAAAAATAAATTGCAATGCAAATTGAAACTACAATGAGATACCACTAAATAGGCACTAGAAAGTCTAAAACTAAAAGGACAGAAAATACTAAGTGTCCATTATAATGCAGAGGGACCAGAACTCTTACACCTTGTTGGTTAGAGTGTAAACTGCAATTTTAAATAACTGTTTAGCAATATCTTACCAAAAATTTCTGTATGAAAACTGTATAAATCAATAATTCAACTCTCAAGTATATATTCAATGGAAATGCATGCATATATGTTCACCAAAAGACATGTACTAGAATGCTCACAAAAGTAATATATATAATAGCCCCAACTAGAAACTACCCAGTTATCTGTCAATAGTAGAACTGGTAAGTAAATGGTGGTCTATTCACACAGTGAAATAGCAATGAGAAAGAAGACTTTTCAACTGTATACAGCAATACAGATGAATCTTACAAACATTAATGTTCGGGAAAATAAGCCAGATCCAAGTAAGCACATTCTGCACATTTCCACTTTACACAAGGTTCAAAACCAGGCGAAACTCATCTATGCTGTTTGGGAGTCAGGGCAGTAGTTATTTTAGCAGGAATAGAGATAAAATCTGGAAGGAAACATAGGAGGCTGTTCTGGGGCTGTGGCAATTTTCTGTTTCTTGATCTGCGTTCTGAGTGTACAGGTGGGTTCACTTTCTGGAAATTCAGCAAGCCATATACTTCTGATGTGTGCATTTTTCTGTGTATATAGTCTACTTCAGTAAAAGCTATGCTCTAAATTTCAGTTATGAAAGAAAAAAAATCACTAAACTCAACTAAATACCTAAAGAAAAATGGAAGAACTGTAATGGAAACGAGAATGGCTGTCTTAAGTTAAAAAAATATCAAGCTATTAGTCCAAAATAAAAGCCTTCTACAGTCTGGTACTTGAGCTTAAACTTAATATACATTGTGCATCCTACTCTCTCACATTTCTGTCTGCCTTAATGCAAAAATGTTTCTACATATGTAGTGAAAAGTAAAACTGATGCTCTAGAAAGAAGTTCCACCCTGTCCTTGGAATTTGAAAACCTACCCTCAACCATGCTGCTACCTATAGACAGAACAACACATTCAGAGAAGGTTAAGTTTGCAAACTTTTCTTCCGCTCGTGGCCCTACTTAGCTTTAAAATATTGTAGCTATAACATCACAGGAAAATTATGTAAGAAGTCTACCAATTTTAGACTAAAGAAAAGTTTAATAACTATATTAATGGAAAAACTAAATCATCTTTCTCTTCTAACCACAGAAGTTATTGCAAAATTGTTACATAAAAGTAATATAAGGACATGCAGTCAAATGTGTAGGAAAGATACTATAGACATATATTGGGCAAGCAGTTAATGTTAATTTGCAAGTTTAATGGCATTTATAGTATTTGTCAACTTTTTATATTTTTAATTAGGTGGACTTTTGTCATTCTACATATATACATACCTTTTGTGCTTATAGGTTGTGTTCTTTTTCTCCAGGACAACTCTCCAAATAGCTTCAGACCCACAAAACCTTGATCTGCTCCTGAATGGAATTTAAGTTTACAGCAAACCTTTAGTTTTTACCATGTCAAATACAAGATGGCAGGGTTGTGATCTCTATACCACCAGCCAACTTAGAACTAAGAAACAAAGTTAATTTAAGAAAGTCATTCACATATTATTCATTCATATAGTAAGTATCAAAGGATGCTCTGTGCTAAGCTGTGGGGTGCAATGGTGAGCAGACATGGCCTCTTCCCCTTCATGAAGCTTCCAGATCTATGGGACAGAGAAGTAAGTGCCTGATCATCCCCCAGTGACATACTATGCTCAATGCAGTGAAGGACTGTGGAGTGCACAGAGTAACATAGGATGAGTTTAGCAAAGGTATGAGTCTTGGGGAGTAATCCCACGGCAGGGAGTCTTAGTCAGAGCAGGAGCAGTTCTCCAGTGAAAGTAGAGAGATGAAGAAAAGAAGTTCTGCCCACACCCCTAGCAGATGGATCCAGGGATACAGACAGCACAGTTTCAGTCCAACCAGATCTCAACACTGTGCATATATAGGGGAGGAGTACATCTCACAGCACCTCAGTCAGGGCCAGGCAAAGAGCCTGCAGGGCAGGCACCAACCCTACCAAGCTGCCACAACTGCCAATTCCAGCAAGACTATTGTCACCTAGTGATTAAGAGCATGAATTTGAAGATAGGCAGATGTAATCCTGGTTGGGTCAGATTCAACTACCTACACAATTTCTCTTATGTATTTGCAAAAAAAAAAAAAAAAAAAAAAAGGAACACGTAGAGAGCTGTTAAGGCGGTCTGCACAGAGCTTGAAACCCAGTGCTAAACAAATGGGAGTTGCTCTCACGAAGGCCCTCCTCTTCCCTCAGCCTTTTTTGTTCCTTCCATTTGGTTCTGGGACCGGTTTTTATTCATCCAGAACTGGAATTCTGCTGTGTCTCAATCCTAAAAACCAGGCAGCGGCCCTAATGCCTTCATCTGCTTGCCCAATACTGCCACCTACTGCCCAAGGCTGGATTATGCACAGAGCCGGGTTCATCTCAGCCCTTACCCAAAGAGGCAAAACAAACAGCAATATATGTTTAGAGATATTTTTCTGTGTAAACTACAAGGAAAAAATAAGTAAACAAATGCAAACTATCTTTCAATTACGATAACGGTCTTCTACTGCATTGTAATATTAATCTTAGTAAAGAAGCAACTTAAAAACCTTAAACACAAGCACAATTTTAACTTTTTTTTCCCCAACTATACCACATTATCTGAAATTAGCTTATTTGAATCTCCAATTATAAGCACCTTAAGAGTAGGGATTGTATTTCATTATGCTTCTTATTCCTAAAATCAAACAAAATATAGATAAACCAACCAAGGGAACAGCTTGGAGAGCCAGGAACACACCCATCTATATGCAGTGTGTGATTTACAATAAAGGTGACACTGAAGAATAGTAATGATGGTCTTTTTAATATGCAGTGCCAAGGCTGGTGCCAGTGGCTCATGCTTGTAATCCTAGCTACTCAGGAGGCAGGAGACCTCAAGGTCAGGCCAGGCACAAAGGAAGACCCTATCAAAAAATACCCAACACAAAAAAGGACTGGTGGAGTGTCTCAAGTGATAGAGCACCTGCCGAGTGAGCATGAAGCCCTGAGTTCAAACCCCAGTACTGCCAAAAAAAAAAAAGCAGCAGCGCCAAGTCAACTGGATAACCATTTGAAAAAAAACTCCTATTTTACATCATACATAAAAAATCAGTTCTGAACAAATTATAAATTATATGTGAAAAGGCTTTTAGGAAATAATATACAATATCTTTATGATCTTAGATTAGGCAAAAAAATTATAAACACCAAAAACATTACCAACAAAAGAAAAGACTGATAAACTGGAGTATATTAAAATTAAATAGTTCTATTTGGAAAAAGAAACCCTGAGAAAGAATGAAAAAGTATTCTACCAGGCAGAATAAAGTATAACCAAAGAACTTTGACCCTGAAGATATTTAAGAATTTCTATAAATCAATAATTTCAAAAAAAAAAAAAGAAAGACAACCCAATCAAAATTTAAACAAGAAACTTCAGCAGGCCCTTCCCCAAAGAATATAACCCAATGGCCAACATTAGTACACAAAAAGATATTTAGCCTAATTAGGCATCAAAGAAACTCAAATTACGAACATGATAAGATCCTACTTCACACCCACCACGACACTTAAATTAAAATAAAAAGTTTTGGAAAACTAACATAATAGTAACTACTAGGAAGGACGGGAAGCTGGAGTATGCGCTCACAGCTGCTAGTGTGTACATGGATAGAACCACCGTGGGAAATTTAATTGAACATTCACCTGCTCTAGGAACAATGCTTCCACTCCCAGGTAGAGAGCCAATAAAAGTGCACATATGTGCACCAGAAATTAAGGACAAGCAAGTCTGTAACAGCAATACTTACACTAGATCCAAACTGGAAAGAGCCCCAGCAGAAAAGCATACTGAGGGGCATTGGTAAAAGGGAATGCACATGACAATAGACACAAACTAAGTACTTAGTGCCATGTGAAATGCCATGGACATATCCCACAGCCCGATGTTGAGGAAAGAAGACAGATACAAAAAGGAAGATTCCACTTACAAGGTGCAAAGCAGCAAGCCTAAGGTCCGGTGTGGATAGCCAGGATAGGAAGTACCCTTTGGGGAGGAGGCGAGGACAGCACCTGGAAGGAAATACTCCATTTCTTGGATGTTAACTATGAAAATTTATTGAGTTGTACTTTCAGAATCTGCATACTTACCTGCATGTATTTTATACCCAACAAAAGTTTCCTTTTTAAAAACTCTGAGAATGAAAAGGACAGTTCATGATGCTCACAAATTGAGGGAGCTTACCCCAGGAGAACATTTCTAAACAGAATACTTGAGGATGCCAGGCAGTAAGAAAGTACGCCACGTGGAAACTCTGAGAAATAAGAAGAAAGGAAGGAGGGCAAAAAATAAATGGTGAATAGGTGCTAAACAAGCATTAAATGCAGAAAACTATAAAATAATGTCCCATGAGATAAACAAAGAAAAAATGATAAACTAAATCATAAAATAAAAAAGATAAAACATCCAAATGGATCTCAAGAGATTTTTGCTGAATAAAAAAAGTCAACATCACAGGATTAGATTATATGTGGTTTCATTTACATGTGTTTTTGAGGTGACAGAATTATATATAGAGATATGAGAACAGATCAGTGCCTGGGAAGTGGGGAGTGGGGATTGCTTGTGGCTAATCACAAGGGATTCCTCTACTGCAGCTGTTCAGTATATAGGGAGCAGTGGTAGAGGCCATACAGCTATGCATGTATTCAGATTTCACAAAATGCTAACTAGAAAGGCCTTATGTTTAGAAACTGAGAAATGTACTTCTAAATAACCTATACCTAAAAGACAGATTTATTATTATCATCAGTAATGCATATCAAAACTAAGGTGCAGTCAAATCTATTCCTAAAGGGAAATCTATAGTCTTAAATGAATACATTAAAAAAGGAATATTGAGGGGGGAAAAAAATCAATAAACTAGCATCAACCAATATACTAGAAAAAAACAAGATAAACTCAAAGAAAGGAAAAGGAAAAACATAATAGAAACAAATGAAATAAAAAGGCCCACAATAGAATCAACCAAGATAAAATTTGGTTCTTTAGAAAGCACAACAAAATTCATAAACCTCTAGCAAGATTTATCAAGAAACTGAGTAGTCAAAACATAATCTTGTATAACAGGACTGGACTATAGATATGAGACTTTGAAAAGACAACTTGGAGTTATGAATAACTTTATTCATATTTCTCTTTATGAGAAATAAGAAACATTAAAATGAACTCAAGTGGTGGTACATGCCTGTAACCCAGCATTCAGGAGACAGGCAGGAGAATCATGAGTTCAAGGACAGTGTGGGCACAATAGCAAATCCCAGGCCAATCTGGGGTGACATAGTAAGACTTTTTCTCAAAAACAAACAAAAAGACTCAAAAAGTAGGGGAAAACTTACATATATTGAATCATTACTCAAAAAGCTTCATACAAAGAAATTTTCTGTCCCAAGTAGCGTTACCAAAAAGTTGTATCCGTTGGGCACTGGTATCTCACAACTGTAATCCTAGCTACTCAGGAGGCAGAGATCAGTAGGATTGCAGTTCGAAGACAACTGGGGCAAATAGTTTGAGAGACCCTATCTCAAAAAACACTCAAGCAAAAAAGTGCTGGTGGAATGACTCAGGAGGTAGAGTGCCTGCCTAGCAAGCATGAGACCCTAAATTCAAACTCCAGTACTGACAAAAAAAACGTTGTGTCCATGAAGCATACATGTGAAAAAAAAAACGATGGGATTACAAACGTGGTGGTACATGCTGGTAATCCTAGCACTTGGGAAGCTGAGACAGGAGGACTGAGAATTCAAAGCCAGCCTATGCTACATAGCAAGACCCTGTCTCAGAAAAAGAAGAGGTGAAGAAGAAAAACAAAGAACAACCAAAAAAAAATTTACTCTGTAAAAGAATAGAAAAAGTCCCCAATTTATTTTATGAGATTAAAATAAAAACATCTTTCATATAAAAAGCTAAGAAGGCAAATGCAAGAAAAAATATTTACAGGTCAATATAAATAAGTATGGATGGAATACTTAATTTTTAAGTGTATTGAGCAAAAGCCATGTGGCACATGACTGTAGTTCCAGCTACTCAGAAGGCTGGGGAAGAAGATGGCTTGAGCCCAGAAGATCAAGGTCATTTTCAGACCCTGTCTCAAAAACAGAAGAGCTGACAATTTGTAGGCCTAGCCAAATGGAAAGTGCATGCTACAGCCTGTCCTTTCCATTGATTACCTTTTCAATATCAGGACAAAATACCAATAGGAATGATATGAGGACTCTGCAACGTAAATGTTCCACAGATTAGGAAAAAAAAGCCAAACCTTAGGAACAGTCAGTATGCCAACAGTGATGTGAGCCATGTTCTTGGTTATAAAGCAAACTCTAACGTTAAAGATTTGAAATCAAATGAAGTATGCTCTCTGGTGATAAAAGAATTAAGCAAGAAATCAACAGAAACATTTTTGGAACATCTCCTAACATGTGGAACTAAACAGTGTATTTCTAAATGATCCATGAGTCAAGAGGTCTTAAAGAAATCAGAAAATATTTTGAACTGAATGAGCATGGCATAAACTTAGCAAAATTTGTGCTTACTGGGAAATTTACAGTACCAAATCATTCTATCAGGAAGGGAGGAAATACCAAATCAATAATCTAAGCATCTACTTTAAGACAGTAGAAAAAGAATCAAACCCCAATCAAGCAAAAGGAAGAAAAGACTAAGTAGAAGTGACTAAATCAATAAAATTTAAAATAGAAAAACAAATAGAGAAAAATCAATGAAACCCAAAGCTACATCTTTGAGTAGAGGGGGAAAAAATCAATAAAATTGAGAGAGAGAGAAAGAGAGAGAAATGAGAATATAAATTACCAGTACTAGGAATGACAGGAGTAATGTTATTACAGACATAATAGATAAGGCATGTTAAAACAAAAAAAACTGTAGGCTTATAATATTTCTACAAACTAGATGAGCTCCTTGAAAGACACAAACTAACCAAACATAAGAAGACATATTGAATACTCCCATATCTACTAAAGAAACTAAAATGGTATGGCCACTTTGGAAGACAGTGTGGAAGTTCCTAATGAAATCAAACATAACATTGACCATGTGAGCCAATGAATCTACTCGTGGGAATTTGTTCAAGTGAAATGAAAACTGGTTTACGAATGTCCACAGCCAAGTTCATTCATAATTCACCAAAATGGAAATATTTGTGCTCCCTTGATGGCAAACTGAGAAACCAAGCAGTATCATCCACACAGTGGATGCATTTTTTTTTATTCAGCAATAAAAGAGGAATGAACTATTAATACAATAGTATGGATAAATCTCAAGCACATTATGCTACAAGAAAGTCACCTGGGGGGAGGGGAGCAGGGGGAGAGAAATGACCCAAACAATGTATGCACATGTGAATAAATGAATAATTAAAAATAATAAATAAATCAGAAAAAAAAAGAAAGTCACCTGATTCAAAAAGAAAACTATAACCTGAATAATTCTGTGTGATATTCTGAAAAAAGCAACCCTAGGTGACCAGTAGTTGCCAGGTGTTAACAGTGGGGGCTTCAGTACAAAGGGGTAGCCCACAGCAAGTTTTAGAGAGACCAAACTGTTTTGTTTCCTCATTTCAGTAGTGGGACATGACTCTCTCTGTATTTGTCAAATCTCAGAGTTATATACCAAAAAGTAAATTATACTATACATAAATTTAAAAACAGTTTTAAGATGTATATTTGCAATATATCAAAGGATATTGCAAGTTGTGTTTATCTTGAGATTTTAATATAAAAAACTGAACACAATCAACACATTAGCAGATGAAGGAGATAAAAACAAATGGTCATCTCAGATGCACAAAATATTTGAGAAACTTTAAAACCCATTCCATGAATTAAAAAAGCTAAGTAAATCAGGAATAGAAGTTCAAAACCCTTCCCATAAATTTAAAAATCTAAGTTAAACAGCAATAATCTGTTTCAGGAGTGGTGGCTCACACTTGTAATCCTAGCTACTCATGAGGCAGAGATCAGGAGTATCAAAGTGCAAGTCAGCCTAGGCAACAAACGAGACCCCCATCTCAAAAATACCAACACAGAAAGGGCTGATAAGTGCCTTAAATGGTAATGTGCCTGCCTAGCAAGCGTGAGGCTCTGAGCACAAACCCTGATACTGAAAGACAAGTAAATAAAGTTCCTTAATCTGATAAAGGTCTACCATGAATACAAGCTATCGTTCTTAATATGAAATACTAAAAACATTCTCTGAAAGTGGAAAGGTAACCACTGTGGGTACAAAAAGAAAAATGAGTCAAAAGTAAAAGAATTGACAACGAAGAAACAAAATTATTATTTCAGATGGAATGGTGCTGTACGTTGAGAATTTAAAAATCTATAGATGAGTATAACAAGTTAGCTATTCAAACACCCAACAATTTAAATTAAACTTTAACCAACTGTATACTTTACAACAGCACCAAAACTGCGATGAACTGTGAAAGTACAAGGACGATCTCAATGAAACCACACCGAGAGTGCTTTCGCAGTGGAGTTGAGGGGCCGTTAAGAGAACAGAGCTCATGTACATCTCAAGCAGCCTCCTGGGAGTGTGCACTTTTACTGCAGCTATCTTGACCAAGCAGGCAACACACTGACTCAAGACATGCGATAAGAGGTTATGGGGTTCTTGCTGAAAGAACATTTTACAAAGCATACACATTCTCTTCTTTTTTGAGGAGGGGAGGGGGCAACTGGTGTTTGAAGTCAGGGCCTACTGCTTGCTAGGCAGGCACTCTACCACTTGAACCACACCACCAGCCCTTTTTGCTTTGGTTATTTGGGAGATAAGCCTAGCTTTATGCCTGGACCATGGTCCTTCTATTAGGGCTTCCCTACGTAGCTGGGATATCAGGCACATGACACCATGCCCACCTATTGGTTGAGATGGGGGTCTCTCAAACTTTTTGCCTGGGCTGGCCTTGAACTTTGATCCTCCTGATTTCAGTCTCCCAAGTAGCTAGGACTACAGGCGTGAGCCACCATGCCTGGCCTCGTTCCTTAATTTTCTATCAGTCACATAACCTCTATCACATAGCCCCCGTTCTTTCTCGACATTGGATAAAAGTATCCTAGGAAGGAATTACAATAAGTCAGCTCTGGTTGCCTATGTGAGCTTTCACTTTCCCTGCCCCCTCAGACACGCATTCAGCACTATCTGCATCTATGTTCCCTGAACTGCAATTTCTAAGACCCCCCCCACCAGATAAAGTTCTCTATTATCTCATAGCTTGAACTGATCCATAGAACCAGTAATAAACAGACAAAATATACAAAATGGCACGGAGGAAATCATAAAATGTTGAAAGAAGACACAATAAATGGGAAAATAAGTGATGTTCATGGATTGGAGGACTTAATATTGCAAAATTCACCCCAAAATAAAGTATGTAATCCTAATGGAAACCAATGAGATTTGGGAAGACTGATAAATCAACTCTACAATTGTGCAAAAGCCAAGAATAGCCCAGATCAAGGGGGACGAGGCAGGGAGGGTAACACAAGTGTTTTTTGGTTAATGAGTAAAATAAATAGAAGACAAGCAAAATTAGTATGTATCATTAAACCAGAATTTCTAAAGCCAAACAACAGTAGGCATATCTAAGCATTCCCTAAATTAGTTTTAAAACAGACTTTTAAAAAAATGTATTGGAAATTGATTTTTAAAGAGATAAAAACCGTCATAAAAAAAAAAAAAAGCCTCCAGGCCTCACCTAGTGTCACAAAGTGTCAGTCCACTGAAAGATCTAAGTGCTGGCCAACCACCTTCGAAGCTGACCATGGCCACAAAGGAGGTGCCACCGCTCGGACAGCAGCGTCTCAGGGCTCTTTTCGGTTCAGCAGCCATCACAGCGACTGAGCCCAGACTCTGACACTTTATTTATGATCATTGTTTGAAATCGCTTGTCACCCTTACTTACAAATCACAGAGAAGCCGAGATGTTTATGTGGCCTTCTGCCAAAATAATCATCCCACAGTGTTCGCACTTAGTCCCAGGAAACAGTATTAGAAGACTTTGTTTGGGTTGTGTTTTGTTTTGAGACAGGGTCTTGCTGCATAGCCCAGGCTGCCCTTGAAATCGAAATCCTCCTGCCTCAGCCTCACTCAGCTGGATTGTAGGCATACACTACCATGTCCCCCTTAGGTTTTAAAACAAGAATAAAAGGGAGCTGGCAGAGTGGCTCAAGTGGTAGAGTGCCTTTCTAGCAAGTATGAGGTCCTGAGTTCAAACCCTAGTGCTGCCAAAAAATAAAAAACACAACACACACACAAGAAAACCAAAGAAAAAAAACTTCCCTAAATTTCCTGCATATTAAGTCTAATGAGCTGTGATGAGGTACATTAATTCACTTAGCCACCTTATGAAAATGTCTGTAAGAAGACATCTAACTTGTAAAATGGAACTAACGCATTGTCATAGTTCTAGAAGACTCAAAGGCCAGAAATTCCATGTTGGTCTATATCATAAATCCTGCAAATTCAAAAAGCAAAACATACTGGCCAAACAATTACTGGTTTCTTCTGTGTATGATATCATGTTTCTTCACTATAGCCTGAAATTACATTCTATCTTTGACCAAAAACCATAGCTAGTTAAAACAATAAAATAACCAAAAGCAGCATCACAGAGATTACAAGAGGCAGGAATTATTTTCCAATCCCAAATTCTGCCCCTACATTATTACACATTGTCTCAGTTCCTTCAAACTGAAGGAATATTGATGACAGCATTAGCAAAATCTATACTTGACTCATCAGAAAAAGTATTTTTATTTAATTCCAGAATTTTTTTATTCCAGAACTATTGAAACAAACAAGGGATCAGGAATGAACACTCTCAAGAGAAAACAATTTCAAAAGTAAAATCACCTGGCTTTGGGATGGGTTTAAAAAATCAGGGCAAAACCAAGCACCCAACAGAAAATAATCAAATTCAGTAGAAAAAAACTCTTGAAGGATCATGGCTAACTGGGTTTATACACCTTTGATTCACTTCAAATTCATGTAACCCACAAAGAATTGCTCCTTTGTGAAGGTCCCAGTTCATGTTTAACAATGGAGTAGCAGCAGACAGATTACCTCCAATGTGACTGATCTTTCATACTCTATGTGATTCAAGGCAAATATTTCTTTCCCTCTCTCTTAAAGCCCTCCCAACTGGGTCACAGAGCCCCTAAGTGTTTCCTAGCCGTGTGTTTGTATTTGACATTGAATACTTCCCAGGCTGATGATAGAAGTCAGCTCCTTACTAAATATTTTCTGTAGCAAACCATAGCTGACCCCTTTATTGTCTTCAATGGACTAGGATGTAGATTTATGTAATTCTCATGATTTCTATTTCACCATGAACCTAGAAATCCATTCCCTTTCCTTCTGATTTACCTTTCAATTATAAGTAGACTAGCTCAGTTCCGTGGCCTCTATTCAAACGCTGTAATATTGGTTTTTTTATTACTACAACTTTATTAGTTCTGAGACTCTGCCCTGGAATTTTTTTCCAACCATGTAGAAAGGAGAGTAATGGAGTAGAAAGATTACATGATTTAACATTATAAAGACCTATGTCATACCAGCTGTGACACTTCAGATAAACAGCTAGCTTCTGGGAGCCTCTGTTTCTCATCTATGAGCTAGGGATATTTTCTGTGAAAGGCTGTTTTAAGGATTTGTGAAACAACTATGAAACACTTAGCATTTAACAGGTGTTCAAATGATAAGGGTTCATTAAATTTTTATCCTGGTAAAATATACATAAACTTTACCATTTTAACCATTGGCATTAACCATACTACCATCCATCTCTAGAACTTTTATCAGCCCCTACTAAAATTCTTTACTAGTAAGAGTAAAAATGGTTGCAAAATAGTAAAAAAAAAAAAAAAAAAAAAAATCCTGTTTTGACATTAGAAATTTAATGATAGTAGGAAATGTCAGGATGTCAGAAACTGAAACTGAATCCACCAGAAGGGACAATTTTCCAGGATCTAGCAACACCTTGTGAGATTTGAGAAATACTGGAGTGACCAGTTTGTTCCTGACCTGGCTATTCCAAAGAACTTAACCTTGATTTGCACCTGTTTTCAGTCCTGGACTGGTCAAAGTCCTGCTTATCTCCCCATAGGAGAGAGTGGGTGCATGCACCCACTGCTCCTTGTTAGAAAGACCCACACCACCATCCTGCCACAGACACTGGCTCAATGTGTGCAAACCTGTTTCCCAATTTGCAAAGGCATTCTGCGCCCAAATAGAACTGTCTTTGGTTGTATTTTAGCCTCATTTATGATTTCTTGGCTTACAATACTCATTAAACAGTAACTCTGCATTCCTCTCCGCTCCACCCAACAGCAATCCACTTTCTATAAATTTGACTAATATAGTACTCATGTAAGTGGAATCATATGGGAGAAGAAAAATATATTTTTCTTCCACCCTTCTAAATTCTCAGCTGAGACTTCCATAACAAAAGGCAGATTAAGCATCCAAATTTACTTAATGTAAGTTTTATATGACACAGTTTTCATAAGGAAATGAAGACCTAAAGAAATAAAGCCAAGTGTTGTTATACTGGTTGGATGAAGAGTGGGGAGCCGTGTGAAAGGTGATAGGATAAGAGAGACATGCAAAGTGCAGTAAACCAGGGGACAGCAAGACCTGCTCGTTCATTCTCTTCAGAGGTGGGGACACTGCTTTCTCTGGGGGTAGGGAGGGAGTCTCTCACACGATGTCCCATGATCTGCTACCGGGAAGAAGACTGTGGGAGGTCAGAGAGTCCTCACTGCCATTTCTTAAATTCCTTCATCTTAAAATACTCTGTATGCCAAGGTACCATATTTTGGGGTGGTGTTCCTGAACCCCATTACATATACCATTTGTCCTCTTTGTGACTGGCTGATTTTACTTAGTATGTCTTTAGGGTTCATCCATGTTAAAACATGTGTCAGAATTTTTTTCCTTTTCAAGGCTGAATAGAATTCATGTTTATATACCACATTTTATTTACCTATTCATCTCTGGATGAACACTTGGCTTGCTTCCACTTTTTGGCTATTATTAGTGATGCAAATGGCAGGTATTTTAACAACACATTTTTATATCAGTGCACAATCAAAAAAGTTTATCCTCAGCCCACATAAAACTTTTTTAAATGCCTTCTTCAATAACCTGTGTGAGGGGAATACCGATAGAGCCTACTTTCTACAGAACTCTATTTAAGAGTTCCCATTAACCCTTTCACAGAGAAGTGAAATATTCCAAGTAACTAGACTGAGGAAATAAACAAACTGCTAATACCCAACAGCTATTAATAAATTGTCAAATTAATACACAAAGCAACCTGCAATTTGAAAATGCCAATTATAAATTGTAAGGAAAACCTGTGCATAATAGACCACTCTGCATTGTGTAGATTCCCACCCATTCAGGGTTTCCAGTGTGGCCTCAGTGGTTTAACAAGTTGAAAGGCATGCAGACTCTCCCACAATCTGCTCCAGGGGGCCAGTTCTCCATGAGGCAAAGCCACTCATGTCATTTTCAGGTTTATCTCCAGTTTATTTTCATGTATTCTGATCTCAGATGTGCCTGCTCTTTGGATTTTTCTTTTTTTTTTTTTTTGACTCAGGTCTTGCTATGAACCCCAGGTGGCCTCTTACTTGGGGTCTTCTTGCCTCCATCTCCCAAGTAGCTGGGATTATAGTTGCTTGACACCATGCCTGGCATCATGCATCTGTTCTTCAGATTTCCTTTTGAAGTGGTTGTAGCATCTTACTGGTTACTTCATTAATAACCTTAATAAATATCAACGTACTTGTTTTATACCTGTATAACAGTCAGACTTTTACACTCTTTTGAAAATTTATCCTTTGAGCAATATAAGTAATATCCACAGGAGTTAATTCCATGCTTCTCCATGTGGCCTGTGGAGCAGTAGCTGGCCACCCCTTGAGATGCCTGTCAGCAGTGCAGGGTGTTGAGCTCTTGGAAATTTGGGGCTTAGCATGTCTCTTTCACAGACACACTGAAGTCAGAGCCACCCAGGTGAGTACACAGCATCAACTGACCTCAGGCATAGGAAAACCAGATCTACCAGTCCCTGGGGTTGGCCAACTGCTGTCTCCTTCCTGGCTTCCTGGGAGACTGTACACTGGAAGTGGGCTCACTGCCAGCAGCCAGGTGTCACTTTGCCTTCATGCCTACGCCAACACACAGCCTCCCCTCCTGTACAGGGAGCCACACTTTAGGGATTGAAAGTAAGTGTCCAGCTAGGAGCCTCAAGCCTCAGATAGCCAGCTCTCCACTAGGATGGCATGGGGTTGGGAAGATCTTAGATAGAGAGTCATTTGTGGTTCTTTAGAGTACAAGCATCCCTGATTTTAAAAACCATATGAAACCAAGTTTTGGACCCAAGGCCCAAACTCCTGGGATTCCATATACCAGGTCAGACCACTCACCTGTGTGTGACAAATAAAGAGCCATGGTGAAGGGCAGAGAAAGGAGATTTATTGTGCAGCCTGGGACTCGCCATGGGAAGAGACAAAGTCAGTACTTCAGCCCATCGTCAGCCATCTTCTGGTTACAGATATGAGCTTTAGCTTCAAATAGACAAAGAATTAGGGCAAGCGGCAAAAGAACGAATAAACAGTCCCAGTCACAGGTGTATTACAGTGCTCAGGTTGGTTGAGTGGGACCTGGTTGACCATTATCTCAGTCCTTATTCTCCAAGGGTTCCAGAGAAATTGTTATAACTTTCATCACTTGAGGGGAGCAATATAGTTGCCATCAGATTACTCCTGCTCCACAGTACAGCCTCATCATTATAGGTAATTGTCCTCATTTGGAGGGTGGTCTGTCCTGCAAGGCTCCACTGAGCCTTAGGGGAAGTTTCAGTCCCTTGTTACCAGTCGTTCCTGTCCTTTCTTGATTCCAAGGTGGCTGCAAGAGAGAATGACTCAGAGCAAAGGACAACAGGTACAAAATGGAGACAGAGATGCCAAGCTTTTCCCTCATTTAGTTAATTTGGGGGCCCAAGTAAGGAGTCAGGGCTTTTCAGCAAAAGCAGTTAAGGACCTCTTACACTTAATTTTTGTATATAATTTCTCTTGTTAGAGAAAATGTAACTTTTACCTCTAATAATGAAAATACAGTTAAGAAACACAGCTTTGGAGCTGAGGGTAACATTCACTGTAAGAGCACTTGCCCAGCACGTTGGAGGCCCTGGGTTCCATACCTAGTGCCATAAAAGAAGAAAAGTGAAACACAGCCCATGGTTTCTTTTATCACTGTGGGGTTCCTCTGCCTACATTTCCAGGTCTTCCACTTACTAATTCAACCAACACTTGATTGCCTACTCCACATTTGCATTATGGGCTTTACAGTATGCTGAGGGAGGGTGTGGAAGCCGCTACCTGAAAAGACTATTGAAACAAACAAGCAACAACAACAACAACAAAAATTTTTTTTTAAATGCTGAAGCCAGGTATGGTAACTCACAGCTATAAACCCAGTTACTCAGGAGGCAGGGATTGGAAGGATCTTGGTTAAAGGGCCAGCCTGGGCAAAAAGTTAACAAAACACCATCTCAACCAAGAAGGTGTGGTGGTACACACCTGTAATTCCAGCTACATGAAAGGCTTAAGTAGGATTGTGATCTGAGGCTGTTCCTAGGTAAAAGCCCAAGACACTTTCTGAAAAATAACTAAAGCTGAGGTGGAATTTTAGAAAATGAAGAAAAAGTAAAGCAAATTTAGAATGTGAATACTATTGAATTATATATATGTTATGTTGAAAAAACACAGGAAGTTGGGAGGAGTGTTCCATCCTACAATAAACGTAAGTTAAGGACAGAAAATACTGAATTCTAAGCAGGGAATTCAAGTAGAGATCTCCTCCTGCTCACTGCTCAGTGGAAAAGAGATTGGTCTGTCCCACCCCATCCACTGATATCCTCCCAGTGGTGACAGACAAGTCTTTCATTTGGCTGGTCAGTTTAGATTTACATTGCATTTGTTCTCTTCCGGCCTTGATTCTATCAAGTGTTTTTGTGTAATTAATGTGTGCAGTGATCACTGGCCAGGACCCCTGGTGGGCACTGGGCAGGCATCCTCATTTAACCTGCCCAGGAGCCCTATAAGGCAGGTCTCACTCAGAGTAGCTAGGACTTGCCCAAACTCAGCACTAGTACACAGAAACCCGGGAGTGACTGATTCCTGTGCCCCCCCCCCATGCTGCCTTGCTCGACCCTGCTGTTGACATTGCCACAACTTTGTAAATTAACCTACCTCCACCTAAAATTAACTCAAAGTAAACAGATGTTTTTTGGAAATAATGGTAGCAATGGCAATTTTCAGAGGAGAAAGTCCTACTTTTACTAACAGTTGTGGGGAGCCAGTCTGACTCCCCTAATCAAGTTACCAGCTGACAACAGACAAGGAGACAAAGCTCATGGAGCACCAGACTTTTGACACTACCCTCCTCTGGCAGAGGAGACTGCCTTCAGGTGTCAGGCAGAATGAGCAGCAACCAAAACGGGGTACAGAGTCAGAGGACAGAGACTCACCTGCTGACTCTTCTGCACTGGTGCAGAAGAGCAAGGGCAGATGTTACAGGCTTCCCTTCAAGGCCTTATCTGATTGCATCAGTTCAAGTTGAAGGTATGGACTGAAGTAAACAGATTAAACATTGTAGCCTTGAGCTCAAGTCATTAACCAGGACAGTTATCTGATTAGTACTTCTACCATACCAGCTTAAACCTCAAACCATCCAGGCCACAAAAAGCAATGAATTCAAGATGCCAATGTTTTTAAGGTAATAGTTATCGCTTTCCTTAATGTTTTAACACAAAAAAAAGAAAAAGAAAGAAAGAAAAGGAATGATGGCAGTGTCAACACATAAGGAAAGAAGAAATGCACGCTGTAATATTGATCTCCAAGCCAAGAGCAGAGAAGGTATCCCTTTCTGGTTCATTTTTCACTGGAAGGGGACTTCAATTCTAGTTTGTGGTGCAGGTGTTAGTTCTTCCAAATGGCAGCACAAACAGGTTTTACCTCATGTGCAAATAACTGATAAGCAGTGGCGCCATCCAGAAGCCTGGGTTATGTTATACTGACCTCAGGAGGAAAGATCTCCAACAGCTACAGGAGCACAGAGGCAGGAAGGGACACATAGGTGTGTTTGTAGATTCCACCTTATATCCATGAGTCAATAGTAGAAATGATCAGTGCATTGCTAGGTAATCATTTCTTCAATGTCCACTAATCAATACTTACAATTAGGACATTTTAGTCCAAAACAAATTTTCATCTCCATAAACAGAACTTGATAGAAATATTGATGGATAGAATGTGTTCTACAATATATTTCTTATTTAATTTTTTTTTGGCAGTACTGGGATTTGAACTCAAGGCCTCATGCTTGGTAGGCAGGTGCTCTATCACTTGAGCCACTCTGCCAGCCCTCCAATACATTTCTTTTCCACTATTGTGGCATAGATGCCTTTGGATATATTACTTCCAGAGAACCCACACTGTGTAAGGTAATTGGAGGGCCAGGAAGGTATAGCAATATAAAATAGAAATAAGGACCTAGTCCTAATTCTGAAGGAGATGAAAAATATGTTGACAGATGAGAAAAACTGAGTAATATGGGTGGCCCAAGGAAATTAAGATTTTTCACTAGCAAAAATGGTAAAAATTCAAGTTTGATAATACACTATGTTGAAGAGGCTGAGGAAAAGAGGTATTCATGTACATCCCTGCTGAAGGTGTAAACTGGTATGGCCCCTGTGGAGGGGTGCTACAGTTTGGATGCTGAGTGTCCCCCAACGGCCCATGTGTTAAAGGCTTGGACCCCAGGGTGGCACTATTGGGAGGTGAAGGAATGTCAGGAGGGAGCTAGGGCCTAGTGGGAAATGCCCCTGAAGGATATTGTACAACCCCAGTCTCTTCCTCTTCTGCTCTCTGGTCACAGGATGAGCAGTTTGCTCTGTCATAATATTCAGCACCCCCAGCAGGATCTACTCCAACATGCATGGGAACTTCTAAAACTATGAGCCAAAGCAACCTTTTTCTCTTTATAAAATAACTTTACCAGGCATTTGTCATAGTGATGGAAAGCTGACTAACAAAGGGTGATTTAACAATTAAGAAAACTAACGCGACTTTGACTGCGCAATTCCACATTCAGACGTTTACTCTGTAGATACGCTTGCACAGATGCAAAATATCAGATATGAAAAGCGATTCTTCCCTGCAACTTTCTTTATAATTGCTTGCTTAAAAAATATATCTGTAATATTTTCCTATTGGTGCTGTAACAAATGACTACACACAGTGGTTTAAAACAACATAGACTTTTGTCTTATTGTTCTGGAAGCCTAAAGTTCAAAATGGGTCGTGTCGGGTTCAAGTCAAAGGCTGGTTCCTTCCAGAGGATCCAATTCTGTTCCTCTTCCAGCTCTAAAGGCCTCCCCACTTCCTGGCTCCTGACCTGGCATTCCTCTAGCTTCCCCATCACCCCTTGGCTCTGGCCCTCTGCCTCCCTCTTTAAGGACCTGTGTGGTTGATCACATTGGGATAACACAGGCTGCTTCTCCCCATGTGATGATCCTTAATCACAAAGCCCCGTTTGCCATGTAGGGTAACATATTCACAGGTTGGGGGGATTATAATGTGGACATCTACTCAGCCTACCACAACAGTAAATAATTAGAAACAAAATGAATCTCCATCAGGAGTGTACTGGTTAAATTATGATAAACTCCTAAAACAGGATACTATATAGTTGGGTTTTGTTTTGTTTTTTGGTGGTACTGGCATTTGAACTCAGGGAGCATCTACCACTTGAGACACACATTCTAGCCCCTATACAGTTATTTTTTAAATGAGAAAACTCACTATGTAGTAAAGAGAAAATTCTCCAAAATATTATGTTACATGAAAAAAAGCAAGAGTACAGGACAGAGAAAGAAAAGAAGCATGTATAATTTGCTTTTGTATATAATGTTTAAATTATCTCTGGAGTAACATACCAAAACTAACAGTGGTTGCCTACAGGACAGGAAGTGGGAGGTATCATTGCAAAAGTGAGGCTTTTATTATATATCTTTTATAGTTTTTGATTATTGAAACTTGCAACTGTATTACTTATCTAAAAAATAAAATAATGAGGTCTAGAAAGAATAAAAAAGAAAAAGTATAAACAGAATCCTATAGGGCAGGGATCAGTGTACACTGGAATCAGAAAGGCCAGTTTCACAGCAGAAGATACAACATGAGTGTGCCAAACAAGGCCCTGGGTTTAATCCCCAGAACTCAAGAAGGGAAAAAAACAAAAAGATCAAGATGGTACAAGATTCCAATACTGCATAACCAATTACCCCCAAACTTAGTGACTTAAAACATCAAATATCATCTCACAGGTTTCATGGGACAGATAACCAAATGGAAATATGGGTGAAAGACTTGAACAGGCACATCATGAAAGAATACTCAAGTAGTCTATAAAAATATATGGAAAAGTATTTAGTATCATTAGTCATTGAAGAAGTAATTTAAATTGCAACAAGATAGC
Source organism: Castor canadensis (assembly GCF_047511655.1). Classification (NCBI taxonomy): domain Eukaryota; kingdom Metazoa; phylum Chordata; class Mammalia; order Rodentia; family Castoridae; genus Castor; species Castor canadensis. The sequence goes on from NC_133392.1 coordinate 6,709,781, forward strand.
TCTGCATATTCAGTAAACTAGCTAAATCAAGAAGGAGAAAAAAAAAAACCAGCATTGACAAATATGTAGAGCAACCAGAAGTCTCTCACACACTGCTAGTGTGACCACTCTGCTAACCTGAAGTATCTACTAAATCTGATTTGGCAGAGTAGTCCACTGAGCAGTGCTTCCTGCTCCTAGGTAAAAACCAACAGAAATGCACACATGTGCACCAAAAGACATGTATGAGAATATTCTCAGCAGCAGCATTTGTAATATCCCCAAACTGGAATCAACCTAAAGGTCCACCATACAAAGAACAAATAAATTACAGGATACATATACCACAGGACACTATATAATAATGAAAAGATAAACCACTACTCTATTTAACTGCATGGTTGAATCTCACAGGTAAAATATTAAGCAAAAGAAGCTAATGGCAAAAAAAAAATCACACACTATCTACCTGTTTAAAGAAAATTTTAAAAGGAGATGAAATGAATGCATTACAATAGAAATCTAGGAGTGGCTACCTTAATAGGTCAACAACTAGAAGGGTGCAGGAAGAGGGTTTTGGGGTCAAGGAGTGTTATTTTTTACTGAGTGGTGATATTATGGATGCATTCAATTCATTAAAGTATAATCAAGACCTGTTTATTCTATTGAATGCATACACTTCAATTAAGAAATAAATATCGGTTGTCTAGGGAAGAGGGGAGTAGGGATGCACTCAATCAGCAGCACTATTCTCAACTCGGGGAATTAGTTCTCTAGAGAACTAAAGTACATGCATGATCCTGAATAAGCTTTTTTAACCTGTTTGTCTCTCAAGCAAACAGGATCTGTAAGTCTATCTTTGATTTTTGCCTTTTTTGATTCTGGGCATGGGGCCTACGGCCTTGCGCATGTTAGGCAAGTGCTCTGCAACTAAGCCACACCCCCAGTCTGTGAGATCATTTTTAAAACTAAAATTCTGCAACTGGTTTTCCAGTCCTTCACTCTCTCATTCTAAGGTTAGTAAAGGGATTCACTAGACTCAGGAAGGTGAAGATCTTATCCTGGTCTCAAGGCAATTTCTCATGGGAGAGCTGGGCGTATATATTGATTACAATATACTAGAATAACAAAGTTATTGTAAAATAATTAATGAAATGAAGCCTCAGTATATTGAGAGAAATTAACTTTGATTTAGGGGTTTGGGAGAGTAAATAGAAGCACCAAGTCTGTGAGAGATGGTGATGTCAAGGAGGTTTTAAAGGGTGACTAGGTGGGCACGCAGTGAGCGCATTCCAGGCAGAAGTCAGGGGGCAGAAGGGTCTCTGCGAGAGCCTGCCTCCTCCTTCTTCCAGTCTTCATTGAGGAAAGCCTCTGAGCGCCCCCAGGATAAACATCTTCAGTTTTGCCCTAGACTTGCCACCCAGCCCTATGTAAGCACACACAGGGAACATCAGTGTGAGTTGTTTACTTTAGGAGTGTGGTTCCACCTGAATTTAATGACTCATCCAGGCCACTCTTAGATGATGCTGGTGAGCACAAGCCCCTCCTTGAACCTGGTTTGCTGGTTCAGAAGAGACAAGTTGTAACAGTGCTTCCTTTGCTGATCAAGACCAAGCAAGGCTGAGTCAGCAGGAATAGAAGAGATCCGCAGCTAAGGTGGGTGAACCTGAGTTACCCAGGACACACAGCTTCAACTAGATACCTCCTTTGGCTGACTGAGCATCACAGGTCAGGACTGAAATGACATTTAGTATTTTGAGGGGGATTTTAAGTTAAGACTGTTTAAAAGGTATTGCTTTGAAATTGCTAAGTTTTAAATTTGATTTTTATAAGCATTTATTTCTTAATAAGATTTGAATTATAGCCTAATTGAAAGAATTAATATTCTCTAAGGGCTAAGACTATTTGAGAAAAAATGTTACACAGATTTGTTGAATGATTCCTGGGCTTCAGTAAGAAATTCCCTTCTAGTTTTCTCCAGCCTCCCAGGTGATTCAGAGCATGTGCTCCACGGTAGTGCAAAGATTTTGTTAGGTCCTCTGGCCCAAAAAATAAGATTACTTACATAGATCCTTAATCTTACCAGATAAAATGAGACTCTTAAAACATCCATTTAGATGAGAAAAGAAAATGGGACTACCATACTGACCTGACATTTTTAAACACCTGATTTTAAATTAACTTTACCCAAAATATACTCCACATTTCTTTCACATTTCACTGGAGCATAGCCCTTCTGTTGTAAAGGAAAACATCTTTCTTCTTCTTCTTTTTTGTCTTTTCTTTTTTGGTTCTAGGATAAACCCAGGGCCTCGCACATGTTAGGCAAACACTCTGCCATTGAGCTACATTCCAGCCATCTTTTTTCTTTTAAGTATACCATTCTTAAGGAAACAAACTAGGCATCTAGCTGTTAACAGTAATACCATTCCTTCAATGTTTGTTTAGGGCAAGCTCCCTGTGAGGCACTGAGGACAAAACAATAAACAAGACAGGGTCTTGCCCTCTTCAACCACAGGAAGTAGATGTTGAAAAATTAACAAAACAATTACAAACTGTGATTATTGCTATGAAGAGAAAAATGCAGAGATAGTAATATCAGGGTGGGGCACTCCCTATTTTAGGGAGTCAGAGAAGGACTGGATGAGAAGTGACATTTAAGCAAAGACAGAAGGTCATTAGGATTCAGACCTGCCAGAGCAGGAGGAAATAGTATTCCTGGCAGAGGGAAACATTTGTACAAAGAACTACAGTCATAAAATACCTCACACCGACCTCGTGATGAGTTTGAAGAGGCAGCTAGATCATAATAAGAGCTTCAAGGGCTCTGGGGCAGGACAGAGGAACTGCAGAAATCAGCAGAACCTGCAATCATGACTTAAGTGGGATGGTGCCTTGGGGTGCCTGATTCCAGCAGGGAAGAGGAAGGAGGAGCATTTTTGGGGTACACTTTGGTGGTGGAATAAACAGACATGCCTGTGGGGGGGTGGGGAGAAGGAGTGGGGAGTGAATAAGAGGAGTCAACAATGACTCAGATTTCAGGCGAGAGTAACTGGGAAGATGGCAAATATTAGTGGAGAGACAGGTTTGGAGAGACAAGTCCAGTCTTTCAGTGTATGCCTCAGTCCCTCATCACTGGGATAATTTAGAATTCCATTTAGTGGAAGCTGCAGCCTGGCCTATCCCAGGTTTATGTGTGGGTGTACATGAAAAGAAATAAAGATTAGAAAGGAAAACAAATAACCATTTTTATAATCAACCTGACAAATAATCAGAACGCAGTATTTGTAACTGACATGGAGAGTTTAGGGAGCAGGAGCTGGGGGTGCTTATCTCAGTGTTGTATTTGATAAATAGTTTTTACTTAGACTATGTGTTTCCTTACATTTGTCTGTTTACTCTGACTGTACTTGTTTAGATTTGAGCTAAAGGCTCCCAAAGCCACTCCGTTCTTTTCACTAAGAAATTCGGGAAGAGAAAAAGCAAATTTTGGTGTGCATTTTCCATGTTATTTCAGACGTGGGTTATCTTTCCAATAGTGAAGTTAGTTTAAGAAGAAAATGTGATGTGCAGACCAAGAAGCCAGCCTGGGATATATAATAAGACCCTGACAAACACAAAAACAAAACAAAACAAAAAGTATAAATATGTAAGCCAAGAGTGCAAACCATTATGTGCAACCCTAGGTTGTGAACTTATTTGTCCTTTCCCCAAGGAATCATTTCTTGGCTCATTGACTTATTATTCTGTGAAAGAGTAGTAGCCTGACATCCTTTGTCTGTTGCCGGAGTATCATCCAGCTGTGGGGTTTGACAAATCTGTTTTTATTGGATTTTAATGACTGTCTACAAAGTAATAGAAAACTAAGCGTGTGGAGACCAGAGGGACACAAGTGACTTCAGGGGTCTTTCTAGTAGCTCCTTAGTGTTGCCCTTAGGTATGTTTAATCCTTAAAAGCACTTAAGAAGGATCCTTCATCTTAATCAATTTCCTGATACAGCTAGTCTTGTAAAATGTTGTTTGAAATCCCTCAATAATAAAAGGTACCATGTAAACACCAGTCTTAAAATGTTTCACAATACTGTTACCAACATACTGTTAATATAGAAAAATGTTATAATTAATAATAATTTTATATAATTATAATACTTGTTAGTATTGTATCCATGGAGTGCTTCCATTTTCTGTGAAAGAATTAATAACTTCAGCATCAAGCAGAATCAGGCTGAATATAAATCCTGATGTTAAAAGGGAATTTAGAGATTATTTAATCTTGTCCTTTTAAATATTTGCTAACCATGAATGACTTAGTAAATATGTGTCCAAAAAGGTATTTATTAGACCGTGAAAGTTTCCTAAGCCACAGGGTGATTTTTGAATTACTTGAAATGAACAAAAGCATTCAAGAGTAAGTGAAAAACACAGGTAGTCATTCTTCATGCATAAATTACTTAACAAATATTTCCCACCTCAAATCCAATGAGCTCACATATAAATGTAGAGTTCACACACGTAATTAATTTCTTATACAGCCCTTCTGATCTGGCTCCCGTTGACTTTTGCACCTATCTCTTTTCTCCCTACCCCCCAAACAACTCTTCTTTTCTCCTCCTCCCTCTCCCCCTCTTCTTACCTATAGCTCTATTAATCTTCCTCCTCTGAGCCTTGAACCCACTGCTCTCTCAGATCTCAGGGCCTATGCACTAGGACTTCTTTTCTCCTTGGGACTGATTTCCCCCTTTCTTTTCAGGTCATTCTACAGGCCTACTACTTCCTCCTGGAAGCCTTTTGCCATCTCCCCTTCCTGGGTCTCAGACCCCATGGAAGTTCCAATAGTTCTTGGGCAAGTCCCTGCTTAGCTGTCCTAGGATGGCCAGAACTTCTGCTGTTCAACCCCTAATCCTGAGAACACAGCTGCAACGTTGTCACAGGCAGGGTGAGCAAAAGGATGGATCAAGACAGTGATCAAACACCAAACATTCTGAAATTTACAGTTTGCACCATTAAACAACACAAACCTGAAGAAATAAAGTTTCTATTGTAAAAGATATGGTGCACTTCAAATCATTTCTTCCCTAGAGAGAACTACACAGCAGTTGACATGGGACAAAAAAATAATCTTAGCATTATTTTACCTAAATTTCTTTTCAACAGGTTTGATAAAATGTAGCGTCCAATAAGTTTTAAAAAAAAGAAAAAGCAAATGAAGGAGAGTGTTTAAAAATCCTATCAACACAAGCAAAAATTTTTTTTCCCTCAGCAAATGAGTTAAAAGAAAGGAAAAAAAGTCTTTAAAACTTTCTTTTTGAAAATGCCCTTTAAAAATGCCAGCATCTAGCTCCACAGAAATTTGGACTTGGCCTGAATGTTTTATTTCTAAAACGTTTCAAGAAGGGACTGCTTGGTTTTGAGAGTCAAACTGAATCCTTCTATAAAGTTTTAAGACCTTTCAAGTGTCCACATAAAACACGGACCTTGTAAGAACAAAAGGGCAATAAAACAGCTTGGGCGGGAAGGGGGAAAGAAGCGCCTAGGACAAAGTCCCAGGAAAGGATGGAAACCCCAGCAAGCCAGGGTGTAAGTGCCCGCTCCGGACACCTCTGGTCGCTAAACTGCGCACCTTTGGCCGAACACCGGAAACAACGTGGGAAGAGAGAAAAACGAAGAAATCCTTTTAAAAAAATGCTGCGTGTCTTATCTTGTGGAACCCCTAACAGATCAAATGCCGGGACAAAGGTCATTCCCCGTCTCCGCTACAGGACAGACGGACTGGGGGGCTGCGCGGGTGCACGTGGGGTCTCCGCAAACATTGCTGGCATTTTAGAAGCAGGTGCGTTATTGACGATCAAGGAACCGGACTACCAAAGTGAAGTGATGGCAGGGGTGGAACTTCGTGGGGGAATTTCGCGAGGGACGCGTTAGGGGCGCTCGTCCCCCCGTCTCCCGGGGAGAGCAACGCGCGAGCGGAGGCGCCGACCGCAGTTCCCACTCGGAAGCGTTAGAGCCGCGCAGCCGCTCGGGGCGCCATGCTGGATCCCCGAAGGCCCCGGCCCGCTCCTCCCCAGTCCGGCCCGGCCCGGCTCGGCCACCTTACTCTGGGGCTCCATGGTCAGCTGCTCCCGGGGCCCCACGGGCCGAGCGCCAGCGCCGCCGCCCTTCTAACGCCTCTCCTCAGCGGCCGGCGTCGCTCGGGTTGCCGTGGCGACCGGGGGCGTGGAGGAGGCGGGGCCAGGAGGACGGCGAGAGGGTGGGACCAAAAGTCGCGAGGAAATGCGGGCGCGCGCGAGCGCCGGAGCGTCGCCGGGGGCACCCAGCCAGTAGCCGGCCGAGGACACCGCCCCTGAGAGGCCTGGTCGGGCGCCCCCGCGGGACCGCGCTCCGACGTCCTCCGCGGTGGGCGCTGTGGGGCCCGAGGGCGTCATCCTGAGGCCGTCTGTCCGGACCTCCCGAGCGTCGGCGAGCCGGCCTGGCCGCCTCCTCCTCCTCCTCCTCCCTCGGGACTTCGCCGCAGGTAACGGCCGGACCCGGGCGGCCGGGGCGGGGCCGGGTGGGCGCACCTGTTGCGGCCGGGCCGGGAACGCCTGCCCAACGTTGGCCCGGGCGACCCGCCCCCGACCCCGAGGCACCGCTGCCGTGGGCGCCCCCTGGTCGGGCGCCGGCGATTGCCCTGCAGCCCCCCAGCCGTCCAGATGGGGGTCCCTCTGCCCCCCCAGGGCTGTGCCCAGGCCACCGAGGGCCGCGCGTGGGCCCTGTGGTCCCGCTGGGCCCAGACTCGGGAGAACCCCTCCGCCCTGCATTGCTCTGTCATCCCGAGTGTCACGTTGCAGGCCCCGGGCCCGCGTCGGATCTTTCCGGTTGGTTTAGTTTTTTTTTTTTTTTATGGTGTTTCACTATCCTCCCGGATTTCGATTGAATTCCTGATTCAGCCCACATGTTTTGTAGCACAACTTGGTATAGGGCTTTTGGACGAATGGAACATTACCTCCCGCGCAGTCATCTTGAGTGAGACTTGGTTTGGGTTTGGGTTTAAGGAAGCCGGGAGGATCCCAAGGATCCCAAGTTTTATCTGGTATGTTGTAGAAATATTCACAACCCGGAATGTGTCATAGGGTGGGGGGGGAGACCAGCCGGAAGGAGGAGAGAAAAAATGGAGAGGAGATAAGCAGGAGGATGGGAGTGGGCGGGGGCGGGGTGGCGGGGGAGGGATCCCAGGGTTGATTTAGTGCTCAGGTCCCCAGATTATGACCTCTCTATCAAATCCCACCGCTGCTCCAGACAGCAACAGAGGAAAAGGAAGGAAGAGCCCTTGGGGGAGGTCATGTAAGTGTTTGTCCATCTTTGCCACCGGAGAGATTTGCACTCCATGGATGACAAGGACACCGTGCAGAATCACTTACCTCGTAGAAAGTAAATCATGCAGAGGTTAATTGAACCTGAGAAGCCTATATTCTGTGGTGGAAAGCCGAATTAGGCTTCCCCTCTCAGACTGTATGGGGACCCTTTTCAGATTAATTGTCAAAGCAAGAAAGTTTATGTGTGGATGTTGACAAGCAGTAGGATTTATGAAGAACTCATGATTCACACGCTTAAATACTGAAGTAACAAATTCAGGTTAGAAAGAAAACACGCATATGCCCCCATCTCTAAATTTCAGGAATAAGTTAAGGTACTGTGGTACCATAACTGCTTGTTCTGAAGCTTAGAGAGGGGAGGATGCATTTTTAGACAGAAAGTATCTGAGAATTTCAGTGCTTCTGTGCACAATGTTATTCAAACTCTGGTTTTTCATAAGCAGACTTAGGAAATGGCCATCTCATTAATATACAAACATAGTGATGCTTATCAGTACAATAAAAAGTCTTAAGACAGTGATTTAAACAAACAAACAAAAATCTGGCATTATTGGCACAAAACAAGAAGGTAAGGTTATGATCCTTCCAATCTCAGCCTCCCATGTTATCTAAGAATACAGGCATGAGCCACCAGCACCCGGCTTTGAACTCCAATTAAGCAAAACAGTATCTCCCTGTTATTGATTGAATGGTGTCCTCCCCAAAAAGATATGCTGAAATACCTCAGAATATGACCTTTGGAAACAGAACTGTTGCATACAGAACTAGTTAAGATGACGTCAAGAAAGGTTAGGCCCTTTCTTACAAGAGAGAAGACGGTGAAGACAGACCACACTCCATGTCATCAACACCAGGTGATGATACAGGCAAAGACAGGAGTGATGCAGACACAAGTCAAGGAATGCCAATGATTGCTGGCCACCACAGAAGCTAGGAGGAAGCAAGGAAGGACTCTACCCAGCATTGCAGAAAGAAGTCCACCTTGATTTCAAACTTCTAGTTTCCAGACCAAAGAATAAATCTGTTCTGAGCTTCGCAGTTTTGGTACTTTGTTATAAAGGCCCTATGAAACTATTATAACACCCCTTGTCCCCCTAAATTAATTCCATCCTTCTTATTAGATTTTGTATTACAAAAACTTATAGCCAATTACTTTGAATATTAATAAAAATATTATGAAAAGTAAAAAAAAAAAAAAAAAAAAAAAGAAGGTAAGGTTAAATTTTCCAAAACAGTAAATGATTAGGCATTTGTTTTTTGGTTTTTTTTTTTTTTTTTTAAACTAAGGAGAAAGAAACAGCATTGCAGATCTCCATGCAAAGGTAACAAGGACTGAATTTGGTGGTTACAGATTTCCAGGTTGGGAAAATGGGGATATGTATCAGTGACGTACTTTGTAGTAGTTTAGTATTATTTTATAATTCTTGAGGTTGACATTAAGGAAGTTTTATTCAACAAATAAATATGAAAAGGCATCATTTGATTTTAGGGCATGTGTGGTGTACCTGTGGAGAAAAGACTGGTTAATTTGCAGAAGCGGGGAAGAAAGTCACTAAAATGTCCAAGGGAAGGACAATATTCAGTTTTCCTTTTTCCCTCCAGCACCACAGCTCAATGTGCCTATTAAATGAAAGAGAACTTTAGAGTCATTGCTACTACTGGAGAAAATAGCTGAGGTCAAAAGTTGCTAGTGGAGTGTTGGCCTGGCCAAAGTCTTATTATCCCTTAAGGGGGTGTTCAACTATTGTGTTTATTTTTACTGCCTAGTTCAGTATGTTATTGGTGGTCAAAGGAAACAATGAACTACTGTGGTTTTGGTTTTTTTTTTTTTTAGTTTTTATCACTTGCTAGAATAGTTACATTACTATTTACTTCACTGACCCTTAACTAAATGTATCACACCCAAGCACTGTTACCAGAGAATAACATGGTAGCAATGAAGACATGTAGTCTTTCTTTTTCTTATTTAAATCTCTTGGGCACATCAGAATCTGAAGTAAAAGTAACTCTAGTAGGAAGTTAACTTTATTCAGTGCAAATCAGATGATTAAAAATCATAGCAAATGAATATGTTAGTTCTGTCCCCCTCTCTTATATGTGGGTGAAAGGTTTTGTTTTTGTTGGATGAGGGGGTGTATTTTTTAAAAGGGGTTCTGGGGTCTAAACTCAGTGGCTATCACTTGAGCCATGCCTCTGGCCCTTTTTGCTCTGGTTATTTTGGAGATAGAGTCTTGTTTGTCCCAGGCCTGCCTGGACCATGAGCCTCCTGTTTTATTCTTCCCACTGCAGCTATGATGACAGGCACGTGCCACCATGCTTTTTCCATTGAGATAGAGTCTCCTGAACTTTTTGCCCTGGCTGGCCTTCAACCGTGATCCTCACAAGTAGCTGTCGTTGCAGACTTGAGCCATTATGCCCAGCTACTTTTAATTTTTTTTTTATTTCTTTACCAGAGTGAAGGGTACTTTTTCTTCCTTCTGTTACTTTCTGGAACCATTAGGTAGTCGAGTCAAAGGTAGAAATTTTGCACGTTTTTTGTGTTTTTGCGTTGTCCCCTAAAACTTCACAGACTGCACACAAATCCTTGTACTCACAGGAATGCCCATCTCTCAGCTCTTTGGTTCATTCATAGTGTAATCCTGCTGCTGGACCTTGCTGTCTCCCCTCCCTGTCCTGGAAAGTCTAGGAATGCCCACCAAATGTACTTTTCTCTCTTTCTGGAGGCACTGTACAGTTTGCACTTAGCCCTGTATGCTCTTGTGGAATTTTCTGTTATTTTATGTTTATTGATCTTGTACCTCAGATTAAACATTTTTGGAGCTAAATCCATGATTTATGCTTCTTCCATATTCCTTTTTATCCAGTAGTGAGCTTGTAATAGAGTGGTATCCAGTAGTAGGATTGTAATAGGACAAGTTTCAGTCAAGGGAAATTGTAGTAATTTCTAGCTGTGGCACTTTGGGAAAGTCAGGAACTATTAGTTGCTCATTAATGACCTGCAGTGATGGTTTATCGTAGTGATAATTAAACTAAATTAAATATGATTTTAATATGAATGATATCTTATATGTTACAAAGAACTTTTTAACTATCAAGGGCTGTTATTGATTCCAACATAGAGCAAACATTTATTGAGCAATCTGTATGTTAGACACTTCCTGGCATCTGGGTTGCTTTTCATGAAGGTTAAGTAGGAACTGTCCAGACTGATGTGTATGTGGGCAGGAGGGCTTCCTAGCAGAGAACAGGTTGGCAAGAGGCAAGAAGGCAAGAGACAGCAACTACTGGTAATGGTTCTTTGTGGTTGACTGTCTACAGCCTATACATTAGAACAGAGGGGGAGAAGTGAAGCCAGAGAGATAAGTGGAGCTACAGCAGACAGAACCTAAAGGCTATGGTTTTATCCTTAAAAGTAGTAAGGATTGGGGTCAGTGATAGAATTAGTGCATTTGAAGAGGATTAAAGATTGGTGGAGAGCCAAAATTGGAGGTGGGAAAAAAAAAAAGACTGGGAGATTTTTAGTCATTCAGTGAAGAAATGGTAAGGTAGAATTGGCAAGTCTTGGCAACATAGGGAGGAAGAAGAGGAGAAACCACAGATAACTACTGGTGTCTGACTTGGGGGGTAGGGTGACTTGTTCTGTTATTTGTTGAAGTCTAGAACACAAAAAGAAGGGAAAATGTTCTTTTTAAGGAGTGGAGAAAATGGGATGGGTACTGAGTTCAGTTTTGAACATGAGGGCCTCAGATGCTCCCCATTTACGTTGGAAGGGTCCAGAAGCACTAGTTGGACTTTGGGTCTGGAAAGAAGTCTGTGAGGAAGATGGAATATTAAAGATTCAGTAGTGGAAGTTAAAATAAGAATAACTTCTTCCGGGAAACTGTGCAACAAGACGGGGGTTGAAGATAGCACCCTGGGGTACACATATTTTACATGGAGGGGCCTGGCTGGTGGAAGGATCCAAGGAGGCTAAAGAACAGTGACCAGAAGCTGAGAACCTGGAAAGGTAATTAAAGAGCCCTTGCGCTTGTGGAGTTTGTGTCTGGTCTTCCCTGAAATGGTGATGCTTTCTTCCACCTGCCGCCAAGTGCACAGCCTAGTTTTGGGTTATTATTTTATTAAAGCTCATGCAAAATGACCACGCATTACTTTGTTAACAAAAAAAGAAAACTTCTTGGTATTTATGGGTTTTCACAGCCTTTATCTGGGACAACAATTCATGTAAAATGTAACTCAGAAGTTGGTAATGATGATGTTCAAGCAAATACGGTTTTTTTTTTTTTTAAAAAAAACAAAACATATTTTTAAAAAAAGAAAAAGGAGGAGAAAGAGGACTGAGGCAGGAGAATTGTGAGTTCAAGGCCAGTCTGGGCTTCACAGTGAGAGACCCAGTCTAAAAAATGAATGAAATAAAATATTTTAAAATTCATTTTCTAAGTACCAGTGGAAAGTAAAATACGTTAACTTCCTTGGGGAAACTGGCAATAGTCTTAGATCCTTGGAGCTCACCTTTACTGGATCTTATATCTCTCCATCTGGACCACATGAATAAGCCACATAGTATTTTAGCACACTGTATTAACTCTGCTTTTACTAAGAATAAATTAGCTTTTACAATGCTATGCAGTCAAAAATCATAAAAGCAGTATTGAAAGCACCGAGTAGTTCAGTCATTTGAACTTCTAACAAAACCCTTGACTCACAAACTTCATTGTGGAGAGTGGTATATTATTTGGTATATAAGCACTGGACAGTCTTTCTATCTCTACGGCTAATATTTAAATTACCATTAGAGTGTAGGATTTATAAAAAAAATTGTGCAGAATTTGTTCAAGCTATATGAAGCAATACTGAGTAAAAAGTGAATGATTTTTTGATTTGCTTACTTAAAATCAAAGACAATATGTTAGAAGTACAGAAGTACAGTCTTGAAAATAAATTTTGACCTTAAAACCTTTGCCAGAAAGATTTTAAATAGACACTGGAAACCAAATAAAGGCAAATAGGATGCATTTTGGGGATAGTTGAACCTATTAAAACATAGAGTTTTGGGGTTTTTTTCTTTTTTTTTTTTTTGTACAGGGTCTTGCTATGTTGCTCTGGCTGGCCTTGAACTCTAGATCTTCCTGCCCTCCTGCTGGGGTATAGGCACGTACTGCCATGCCCAGCAGGTTTCTGTAAGTCTCAGTAATGGTTAAGTGCATTGTTTCAATTAAAACATAGCATGCCTGAGAGGTAAAGTTCACATACTGAATAACTCCATGAGGACAATTAGAACTATGTTTTTCAAATCTTTAAAAAAGATTTACAAATGGTTCTGTACCATGTTTTTTGTTGTTGTTTCAGAGTTTTGGTTTTGATTTTTTGCTGTGTGTCATCTCTCATAGTGTCAAGTATTTCTTCAGCCCACAGTGGTACAGCATAGGCCTATTTTCTTTAACTTTGTCCGGAAGCAGTATGGTCATGTGGCTAAGCATGCACTGTACACTTAAACTGGGGTCAAACTGGGATCAGACTGCCTGCCTTCAAGCACCTGCTGTATCACGGATGAGCTGCTAGAATCTGGGTAAATTAACCAAACCTCTGAAGTCTTAAATTTCCTCATTTGAAAAATGGAAATAATAAAGCGAACCCTCGTGGGGTTCTTAAGGGTTTAAATGAAATAATCCATATAAAGTGCTTAAGTGCTTAGCATGGCATCTGGCATAAAATAAGCACTCTCTAAACGCTAATCAGTAGAATTATTATCATCATCATCATCATTAGTCTGACTTTAGTGGTAGTGTGGAATCATGTTCTCAAAGAGTGGTCTGTAGACCGGTGCCAGTCCACAGCCTTACCAGTTTGCAGGGAGAAGTAGTTTGTACCTGGATGTCAGTGGCCTGGCTCTGTCACTAAATGCACTGTTTCACTCAGCTGATCTTGAAGTAGCAAGACCTCTTCAGTGGTGGTGCAGTAAATTAATTTACACTCTGCACAAGCTCTTTAGCTTGCCACAGACCAGCACTTTCTATAGAATTGCCATGCAATATTGGACCAATGATCACATTCTCCAAAAACTAAAGGCCAGTTGTCCTGAATACAGTATTATTCACTTGTAATACCTCATTACTTCTCCTTTCTAAACATTATAATCACGAATTTTAAGTATATTGTTTATTAGTTCAGCAAGCACTTATTGATCACACACTCTGGGAAAAACCCCATATTTTATTTAGTAGGAGTTGCAAAGATGCCTCAGAAATTTACCTTACCTTCAGGAAGTCTACTGAACCTGGAACAGGAAGAAAGAATAAATATTTGACTAACTATGTTGAGTAGGTGCGGTGAGTGTTTGCAGTAGTTTTATGACTTGGTTCCAAATGGTTTTGCATAGACAGATGGTCTCCTTTTACTAAGCTGCTTCAGGAAAGGGCAGAATAAATACCTTTTACTTTTTCCACACTAGACTATGATAGTGGAGATCAGTGTTCATGTTATCAAGTAGTGTTTGAATCTCCTAGAAATCTGAAATACTGGGGAACATCTGAATTTTTAGGTATAATTGAGAAAATGATAACTTTTAAGAGTAGTATTATAGAAGATCCATCCTTAGTTTTTTAAAATGACTGATTATGTGCTCTTATATGCAAACATGAAAAATAATTCTGTACCGAATTTAAAGATACATTAAATAGATATTAAAATGCTTGTAAAGTTTTCATAGAAATTAGCACAGATTCTTCAAAAATATATTGGTTAAGGCTGGGTATGGTAGATCATGCCCTGTAATCTCAGATGTTTGGGAAGTAGAGACCAACCCAGGCAAAAAGTTATCAAGAGCCTATCTCAAAGAATACGACAGGTGTGGTGGTACCTGCCCGTAATGCTAGCTATGCAAGAAACAGAGTAGGAGAATCTTGGTCTGAAACTTGCCCTGGCCAAAATGTGCAGACCCTGTCTGAAAAACAAAAACCAAAAGGGCTGAGCACGTGGCTCAAGTGGTAGAGTGCCTGCCTCTGCCTAGCAAGTGTGATGCTCTGAGTTCAAAATCCCAGTACCACAAAAATAATAATAATGATGGGTGTTTCTGTGTGTGTGTGTCTGTGTGTGTGTTGTGCCCAGTGAATTAGATTATGGGACAGACTTGTTTTCACAGACCTATTAGAAAATAAATTTCCAAGTCAAGAAATGCTGCTAATTTTAATTATTCTTGGTTCTTTGTTTATTTGCTTGCTTTTTGCATGGAAATGGGTTTACTGGCTTCTCTTGCTGCTTTGCCTGATGCCACGATCATAACACCTCCGTTGTACCATTTGCCTTAGTCTGTCACCAACTGTCCTAAAGCCTGATCTCAGTAATAACCCTAAGAACATCAAAGGCAGATATTGGAAATGTTGTAGATAATATTAAAGAAAATAGAGTAATATCAAATTTAAGAAGAAAATCACAAGGAAACCAGAGTTTAAGAAAAAACCTTGAACAAGAAATAACTAGGTGACTTAAACCCATGACACTTAAAACAGACCTTTATTGCCACAGTGTTATCACGCCTTTTGTGGTCTGGCCCCAGTACTTCTTTGAGCTCATTTTATGCCAGAGTGTGTCTGTCTGTATCTGCTATTATGTACCAGCCACACTTTTCCTTCTTTAAGTGACCTGTCTATAAGATCAAGACCCTTTCATGTCCATGGACAAAGAATTTCTATTTCCACACCTGCCCTTAGCCCCCACTAAACTGTAAGCTCCAGGCCAGGAGCCAGCCTGCCTGCTCACACCGTGGCAACATCTTCACCATGCAGATGTGTACTAGACCCTCAGCTATTAGTTGAACTAGTGAACAGGAGACCTGAAAATGTAGGTATCAAAGATGAGAAAACTTGAGAATAAAGAAAACCTAGTGGATGATGAGTGGTACTTATGATAAAATACAATCAGATGTTAGTCTTAAAGGCATAAAATCCCTAAGGAGCTTAAAACAATTTATTCATTATGCATTCAGCCAATAATTTTTAATTGAGCACCCACACTATTAGGATTCAAGACTATGGAAATTACCAGTAAAGAAATTATAGCTCCAACAAGAGTCTAAAGAGATTTAAAAACAAATGGGTAACTTGGAAAATTTAACAAAATTGTCTCTGAAGGCTCGTAGAGTGACTCAAGTAGTAGAGCTCCTGCCTAACAAACGTGAGGCCCTGAGTTCAAGTCTCAGTACATCAGTACACCACCATCTATATGCATACATATGTGTGTATATGTGTGTGTGTGTGTATATATATATATATATATATAGCAAGAGAGTGAGTTCAAGCCTCAGTACACCCCCGTGTGTGTGTGTATATATATATATATATATATAGAGAGAGAGAGAGAGAGAGAGAGAGAGAGATCTGTATAGGTATACATATATATCTGAAGTGTTAGCATCATCCATTCATTTCACAAATATTTATTGAGCACTTAGTACGTGCCAGGCACTGTTGTAGACAATGACACAGACCCCTGCTTCTTGGAGTTTGTGTTGAGATGGACACCAACATTAAACAAAGAGGGAAGATATACCTTATGTTAGATTGTATGTTGAGAAAAACAAAATAGCTACAGAGGGTGTGAGTGGGTTTGGGCAGTGGGGGAGTTGGTCATTTTGGAGAGGGCATCCAGGGAAGCCCCTACTAAGTTGACATTTGATAAAGCCTTTAGAAGGTTAAGGAGCTAGCCATTGGATATCTGAGGATGGAACTTTTTTTTTTAGACACAGGAGAACAAGCACCACATCCCTGAGGCATAGGAGGGATCCATATGGCTGGAGAAGAGTTGAGTAAGGTGGTGAGCTGTTGCAAATAGGGGCAGAA
The DNA here is from genome assembly GCF_047511655.1 of Castor canadensis. NCBI lineage: Eukaryota > Metazoa > Chordata > Mammalia > Rodentia > Castoridae > Castor > Castor canadensis. The sequence continues at coordinate 6,725,946 of NC_133392.1, forward strand.
AGGCAGTGTGTTTGAGTCACAGAGGGCTTCCAGATCCTGTTAAGGTTTTTGATGTTTCCTTGGAGTGAGAGGAGATGGGAAGCCATTGGAGATTGTTGAGCTGGCTTTGACAAGGTCACACTGACTGACTCTTGAGTATTGCTGAAAGGGGTAAGGTTGGAAACCAGCTAGGAGACTACAAGGACAGGGCCCAGACCAGGTGTTCACAGTAGAAGTTATAGGGCCCTTGCTATTTTTTAAGTGTAGAATTGACCTGCTGGGATGTATTAGTTTTTCTATTGCTTCCGTAATGAATTACCACAAATTTAGTAGTAACTTATTGTCTTACAGTTTTTTAGGTTAAAAGTTCTCACTGGGCTAAGGTGTTGGCAGGGCTCTGTTCCTTTCTAGAGATGCAGGAGAAATAGTTTCCTTGCCTTTAATGGCTTCTAGAGGTCACCCACTTCATTCCTTGACATGTGATCCACTTCCTGCATCTCTCTGACTATTCTTTCATATCTCCCTTTGACTGAAACTGAGGAAGTTTCTCTGATTTTTAAGACACATGTGATTAGATTGAACCCACCAGGATAGTCCATGATAATCTCCTGATCTCAAGGTCCTTAATCACAGCTACAGAGTCCCTTTCAGCATGCAAAATATTTGTTTACAAGTTCCAGGGGTTAGAACATCTTTGGAGGCCTCCCGCATTCTGCCTCCCACACCAGTTAAGGATCCGACGTGGGATTTGAGACTTAAAAAAAAAAAAAAAAATCAAGGGGGTTGGGGTGTAGCTCAGTGGTAGAGTACTTGCCTGGCATGCTTAAGGTCCTGAGTTTCATCCCCAGCACTGAAAAAAAAAAGAATAAAGGATAACTTAAAATACTTTGATCTGAGCAATTGGAGGGAAGCAATTAACTGAGATGGGGGACCAGGTTTGTGTCTTTGAGGTGTATCTTGGGAGGTCAGTTTCAGACAGGCAGAGTTTGAAATGCCTATTAAATATCTAAGTAGGGGATGATGAGTAGATAGTTGAGTACCTAGAGTTTAGAGGCAGCAAATCAGAAGGATATAAAAATGGGAGGTTTGATGAGACTGCATAGGTCCTATTAGAACAGGGAAGAGGTCCAGGGACTAAGTGTTGGAAATTGTCAGATCACTGCAAAGTGCTAAAATTGGACAGTGGAGAATTTGATAGGTGTAAAGAATGTTTTTATAGTTAATTGAACACAAAGAAATAGAGATAGGGAGCATTGAATGATGAAACAAAAAGTTACTCCGGGCAAATTTCAGTCTTGCTTCACTTAATCTCTTGCAAACTTTGTCCTTCCTTTCTATGAGCTAGTTATCTGACAGACAGACACACATACACATAAATAGCTAAGACACAGCTTCTGATTCTGTGTTACTGAAGTGGTCTGTTGGTCAGATCTGTATTTTGTTCCTGCATACCCTTTAAAAGTAGTAATAGAATCACTTCAAAGGGCAGTCCTTGACAAATTATGCTGTCTACAGTATACACACAGGACTGCCTTAAAAAGGAGTCAGTACCTTTAGACTTCAAATCCTTGTAGTAGAATGTTACTTATGTTGGTACCAGCATTTTTAATTGAATTTTATTTTAGTGACACATAACCTAACTATACTATTTATTTTTCCTAGGAGTAATAACAATACTATTTATTTTTCCTTCTTTAGGTTGGCACAATTAAATTTGCCAAGCCAGGTGCTGGTGGCTCATGCCTATACTCCTAGCTGTTCAGGAGGCAGAGATCAGGAGGATCATGATTCAAAGCCAGCCCAGGCAAATAGTTCTTGAGACCCTATCTCGAAAATTCCCAATACAAAAAAAGACTGGTGGCATGGCTCAAATGGTAGAGTGCCTGCCTAGCAATCTTGAGGCTCTGAGTTCAAACCCCAGTACCACCAAAAAAAAAAAATTGCTAGAGCAGTACATGGATCTCTTATATGTGTTTAATCACCTCTGAAAACACTTTAGCATGGCTTACTCCAGATGCAGGATGAATGAAAAGTGGTGCATGAAGATCACTGGAGTGATGCCTACTCCAAAACTCAGCCTTTAGTTGAGCCTAAAACTCAGCTTCTAGTTGGGTCTTAGTCACTCTCCACTCCACATCTGGAACTCAAACCATATAAGCAAAACATCCCTCTAACTAGTCAAATAGATGCTCTAAAGTCTATGAACTTCATAGCTTTGCCCCTCAGACTCATTGGATTCCATGTGGAGCTCTTGTGGACTCAACCATTAGAACATTTCTATCACCAAGCCTGTCTGGTTTCTAATGTGCCAGGGAGGAGAGCAGGTTAGACGAGCCAAGAGGAGCCTCGCTAGATGCGCATGCTGACCCCAGGGTGGCATGGGCACTGAATCCCAGGGGCAAGCAGAGCTCCACAGCAGCAGTCTGGTCTTGACCCCCATCACTTCACGGAAATCTACAGACATCATTCTCTGTGGTAACTGGTGTAATGGCAGCCCTGAGTCATAGAGGAAAAGTTAAGTTGTGAGTGTGTTGATGTAGAAGGCAGAAGATTGGCCATCTGTTACTGCAGGACAAACCACCCTGGAATGAGCATTTATTACCTCTCATGGTTCTTTGGGTTGAGTGGCCTTCTGAGCTGCCTGTTCAGGGCTTAGTGTGGTGGCTGGAGGCCCATGGGGCTGGAGCATTTTCCAGGGTTCACTCCTGGGGTTGGCCCAGCCTTCTCAGAATGACAGCTGGCTCCAAAATGGAGTGTTTTGAGTAGGGGAACACATTGGAAGTGATTCGGCTTCACTTCACTGCATTCTTTTGGTCATAGATAGTCACAGGATCAGCTCAGATGTCAGGAGATAGGAAGTAGACTCCACTTCTTCTTGGAGCAGCAAGGATCCATGGCCATCTTTAGTTCCACCATCACAGTGCAGTGGATATAAATACATAATATGCAACAAAGGGGCTAGGTGAGTCTTAGGTCTCCCGGAAGAGGACTGTGGAGAAAGCTTGTCTGCCTCCTGAGGGTTCAAAGTGGTCACTGCTTTTGTTGACACAAAATACAACTGTTGCTTTAAAGGAAGCAGAAGGTTTATTCTGAGCCAAATATGAGTGATCATGACCCAGGAATATGGATTCAGGTTATGTTGAATGACATGTTCTACAGTGGGAGAGGTTTCATGAACTTTTATAGTCATAGGACAAAAGAAAGTCATTAATTAACTCATTTACCATATACATTGGTGTGGACATCATCAGGTAGGCAGGTCACAGTAGAGTCTGGAAATCTCTTCTGTAGGTTTCAGGTGTTATAATATTCTTAGCTTTAGAGTTGATAGGAGCTAGTTGTCTGATAAGTTAACAAGATATTCCAGTAGTTTTACCTGATAGTCACAAAGATGTTAGATGAGATGTAGAGATTGATAGTAAACGGCTATTAAGGGCACTAAGGAGAGCCCATGGTAACTTTGGCTGTCCACCTGCAACATTGCATCTCCTCACAGTCATGATGTTCTATCCCACCATTCGGTCTCCAGGACCTTCAGCACAGATGTGGCTTCTTTAGAGAACTTCATTTACTGTAATTACAAGATCATTACACTATTAGGGAGTATTATAACCTAACAAAAGCATTTATATTTGGCAAAAATAATAGCTATGCTTTTTTAAAGGTAAATTAGTTACTAAGGTAGTTACTAACGGTAGGACAAGAACCCTTGGAAAGAATTCTAACCAGAAAAAAAGAAAAATTAAATATGAAACCAAATTTTAACTTCTCTTGGGGTTAGAATTTTCTAATTCTTGGATTCCTTCTCAGTTTGCTTGTCCTGGCATCTCAAGCTACTGTGTTTCCTGGAGCTTATCTAGGTGTCTAGTCTAGTCTGGACAGTGAAGGATTTGGAAGTAAATACTGTATTTGTGTTACACACCATTATGATTCTGTCATGTGCATGAGATGTCACGGGGGAATCCACAAACTCACTAAAGTGTTCTTGCTCTCAGAACACTCTCGAGAATAAGAGGCACTGGAGTTACAGGCAGGAAAGAAACTTTATTGATAGAAAACGGCTGAGCGGAGGTCCGGAAACCGGGCTTCTCCCAGGTCATGAGGGCTTCTGCATTCCTAAGATGTCATGGAACTGATTTATGTTATGTGACTGCTACAATTCCTTTGTGGTTTTTATTTTTTGCATAACTGAGGTTTGAACCCAGGGCTTTGTGCTTGCTAGACAGGCAATCTACCATTTGAGCCATGCCCCCAGCCCTGTTTTACTTTAGCTATTTAGGTTATTTAGGTAGAACCTCCTAGTTTTGCCCAGGTCTAGCCTCAGACACACAGGCCTTCTATTTACAGACTCCCATGTAGCCGTGATCACAGTCATGTACCACCACACCTGTCTTGTTTTTGAGATGGGGTTTTGCTAACTTTTTGCCCAGGCTAGCCTAAACTGTGATCCTCCTGATCTCTACCTCCCAAGTAGTTGGGATCACAGGTGTGAGCCACCATGCCCAGCCTTCATTTTAATTTCGAAACTGGTTTTCAAAATGAATTTTTAAGAACCCTGCCTAGAGTCAAAAAAGTCTCTCTCCCTCTCTGGCTATTAGTTTCTCCTCCTTGTAGCTTGTGTGTAAATTTATAAAAATTCTACACTGCTCTTGCTTCCACCATTATAATACATTTGTGTGTGTGTGTCTAGTACCTAGTTTATTAATTTAAACCCCAGCAGGCACTTAGCAAATGCCTCTTGAGTGTATGACTGCCTCCTTGGAGCCTCCCTTGTTTAGTGTAGAGATTGTCCTCTTACTGGCGGGTGAGAGACCAGCCCTCTGAGTGCACTGACGCTGGCTATGTAAAGCACCAGCAAAGGTGAATTAGGGCTCTGAGGAGAGTAATTTCAATGGAAGCTACCATGCTTGTGTGAGCTGTTGTTTTTGAGGTAAGTTTTCTGTCCTCTTAATTTTCACCTGGCTAAGGTGGGAAGGGACTTTCTCCAGCAGCACTGATTGGCTTTTTTCTTTGTTAATGGCTAGTGATTAGAGGAGGACAGACCTCCTAGCTCACTGTCAGGAATTCGTCCCTGGTGTAAAATCACCCCCCTCCCTTAGGTAGTTTCTCTTCTTCAGTTAAATTAAAAATTGTCTTTTGTTAACACTTGGATCTGACAAGTTGGGCCCAGGAATCTCAAGAAATATGTTGGAGGCTTCCGATTTAATTAAACAAAATACTTTATTATCGAAAGCTAGCTATAACCTCAGATGGAAAGAAACAAATTCACCTCCTTCACTTGACTTTCTAAACTGGCACAAACAGAAGTAAAAATGAAAGTTTCTGAAATACTTTCCTTCAAACTGAAGAACTTCTGGATAACAAGAGACTTTGTTGTAGCCCACATTACTGGAGCACTTACCAGGCCTTCACAGTATCCCTTTTATAGGGTCCCATCTCTTTTGTCATGGGATTAGGGGACCACGTGACTGATTTAGCCTCACAATTACAATCACCCCTCCCCCTGCTGCTTTCCATTCACAGTGACCCAGATGCGGAGGCCTGTTGTAGAGGTCAGGCTTAGAGGGCCTGGCCCAGTGTGGAATCATTTTCCAAACTGGCCAGGAGAAAGTTACAGCCAACCAGCCTGTAAGAGCTAGCCTAAGTTATTCCTGGTTACTTAATCAACAAAGACAGACAGAAGCCACTTAATATACACTCAAAAAGTCATACATTTGCTTTGAATTCCTCTCCTTTTCCTTTTAAACTTCTTATATATGTGCCTGACTTTATATTCTTTTTTCCTTGTGTTTGTTTTCTAGTGCGGTTTATTGGCAGTCATGTAACCCTCTGACGAGTGCTGAAGTGAGCACAACGAGGGACAGATGCAGGTGTGCTGAATCTTGAACTGAGTCTTAGGAAATCCAGAGGTGTGTAAGTAGGCGTCAGGCCCTGTTTGCAATGAGCTGTTGGTAGAAGAAACTTGATGGTGAGATGTCAGCTGCCTAAGTGCACTGTTGGGACAAAATGGAAGAAGAACAACTAGAATGTCCAAACTCCTCCTCTGAAAAACGCTATTTTCCTGAATCCTTGGATTCCAGTGATGGGGATGAGGAAGGGGTTCTGGCCTGTGAGGATTTGGAACTGAACCCTTTTGATGGATTGCCATATTCATCACGTTATTACAAACTTTTGAAAGAAAGAGAAGATCTTCCAATATGGAAAGAAAAATACTCCTTTATGGAGAATCTGCTGCAGAATCAAATTGTGATCGTTTCAGGAGATGCTAAATGTGGCAAGAGCTCTCAGGTGAGTGACCACTACAAAAACCACTTGCTTTATGCGTTGCTTAAGTAATTATAAGCCATAGCATAGCATTTTGATTTAATGACAGTATCTAAAGCAAAAAAGAGTACTAGCAATTGAAACAGAATAAAGTCACTTGTTTTATTAATGGCAACTGCATACAGTTAATACTTATTTAGAAATTATGTTTGGCCACTGGGAGTTTGGGGCTCAATCTCCATGTTTACTGACCGGAGGTCAGATAGTCACAGAGTGTGTCTGTGCTTGTTGGTGAAGCTGGCTAAACCCCAAAATTTAAAAGCACAGTAAATTCTTATTTTCCTTACAGTAAGAAAAAACTGACCAAGTATCACCCAGGTCTGGGGCTACATAAGGGAAAGACTTTAGAGTTGTTAAAAGAAAAAGTTAATAATATTAAATTTTTAAGGATTTTATTTGAGCAAAGGATTTATGGCTTGGGCAGCACTTAGAGCAGAAGGGGGTGCTCTTCAGCAGCAGGCAGTGCACTCTTCTACGCTGATGTGGAAGTCAGATGAAGTATCTGTGATTGGTTAGAATAGACCATCCTTAGAGACTGGGTGGTGATTCTAATTGGTGAAGTCTCCAGTTTCCAGGGACTGTTTCTGGACTTTGGTTTGCCTATGTGGGAGCTTAAAGCCCAGGAGCTGCCCCGGCCCAATGTGTCCCACTCCCCAAATCTTTTTTTTTATTTTTAACAAAAAAGAAAAGGGAAAAAAATTAGAGTCTTCTTGGTTCTAAACTGGGGTTCCCTGTAGCAACAGACAGACTAAAAGGAGAAAAACAGACAAGTTAATGAACATGTATACCTCTAGCATGTAGAGAGATGAGCAAACCTCTAATCTGGAAGAAAGCCATTTGAACAGGAGGCTCAAGTGTCACATTCTCTGAAACAGAGTGAGAAAGATGGGGAAGTCCCAGGGGGTGGGGATGACACAGCCAGGAGAGGCCTTCAATAAAGGTGACCAAAGTCATCTCTACTGCCTCATCCCCTTTCCTTGCAAATAGGGATTTCCTGTATAGACCTAAATTTCTCTTACAAAACACAGCTTTTTGGAGCTACTTTTGTGTATACCTTTCTCAAAATAATCAGTATGCTACACAGGCAGATTCTGCTCCCACAGTCATGGGTGGTGTGTCCTGAGTCCAAAGCTAAATAGTTAACAAATGCTTACTGTCCAATTTGTTGTATTTAAATTTCAAATTTTGACTCACGTGAGAGCTGCTTTCCTTTTAAGTTGCAGATTCTCTTGTCATGTAAGAATTAGAATAGACCACAGAGATACTCAGACAGAATCCTGTCATTTTCAGAAGATAAATCTGTGGTCCAGAAGGATCTGGTAGTTTGTGTGTCTCATGTCATGTAGTTTTCCGAACTGGAGTGAAAAGAATACTTTCTATAATAACTGAGGCAGGCTAAAGTAGGGAAAGTTTGGAACTCACATGCAGGTTGTCCAGGGATGGCCGAGACCACCCACACCTGTCTGGGAACCACCCATGCTCCTCCCCACTCATTGATTATTGGATGGGAATCACCTGGTTCTTCCCTTCCCTTAGGTAATTGTAGGTTTTTAAAGCACCTCTTTTGGCTTCCAGCTTCCACCTGGGCCTCACCATGCTCCCTTTGTATTTCCCTTCCCTAACTTTTAATAAACTCCATTTACGTAAACCCACGTGTCCTGCCATGGGTTCTTCCCTTCAGGACAAGAATTTCGAAGCCTTCTGATCACAGACAGCACCAGCACTGTTAACATAACCACTTCCCAGCTTGTTAAATCTAAAGCTTGGCTATTTTAGGTATAATTTGAAGAGAGGAGAGCTGGATAATAGGCGTTTTTGTTTGACCTAGTTTTTTACTGCCAATATCAAGGGTTTATCATGATTTATTATTTGTTCTGATGAGTTACTGTTTGATTAATTTTAGTTCATCATTAGAACTAAATGTATATAATTTTCCTAGTTTCTGTGGGAAATGGCAAGTTTTTTAAAATTTAAGATTTTATTTTTTTCAGAATTTCTTTTGTGTGTTTTTGAGATGCTGGGGATCAAACCCAGGACCTTGCACATACTAAGCAAGCACTGTACCACTGAGCTACATTCTCAACCCTAAGTTTTTATTTTGTGATCATTTGAGACTTAAAAAAAAAGGTACAATAATAATATAGAGGTTTTCCATATGTTGTTCACCCAGAGTCCCCAAAACAATACAATAATCAAAATAGTCATTTTATCTAATTTGTAGTCATTTACATTTAATTACTTTTCCATGACTTTTATAAAAAAATATTTTCTAGTCCAAAATGCAATCCAAAACTACATTGTATTTCGCTGCCATTTTAAAATCTCCTTTAATCTGAACCAGGTCCTCAGTCTCTCCTTGTCCTTCATGACCTTGATATTTTCAGAGCACAAATGCATTGTTCTGTAGAAATTCTCCAGTTTGATTGTATCCAACGTGTCCTTAGAGTTAGGCACAGACTGCCTTCATGGCAGGAAGACTGCAGAAGTGCTTGGTATCCTATCTCACTATCAGTGTATGCCATCAGGAGGCATGCCATGTCTATGAGGCTGGTGGATTTTTTTGGAGGGGGTCAGTACTAAGTTTTGAACTCAGGGCCTTGCACTTCCTACACTCTACCAATGTTGTGTGTGACATTTGATTCAGAAAGGCCCTTCCTCAGTGAAGTATACTAACGTACTGGTTCACGCTGGGCAACATGGGCTGCCTTGTGAGTGGTCTCAGGCATAAATACTTTGCGGGAATCTTGTTCAAGGGATTCATATCTTGGGTTAATTGGTGGCCTTAGGGTTTCTTTCAACTAAAAAATTTTGTGGTTATCCTGGTACTAAAATGCAAGTGTGCGGTTAAGACCTTGACATTTGCTGTGGGATTGGGAGTCCAAGGGAACTAAGAGAAGAAAGCAGAAGAGGAATCTGGCCTCATGACATTTAAAGGAAGGGTTGGAGCCTTTAGGACCAGAATGTGTTTTAACAGAATGTAATAGTGCTCTGTCTTACAGAGGACTTTCATACTCACTTCATTTATTCTTATTTAGCCATATTGCCATGAGATGAAGGGAAACAATCTTTAGCAATGGATGGGAAGAACAAAAAGTTGTATACCAGTGTTGCTCATGAGGATGTCCTCATGCCATGTGGCAGTGATGAAGCTGTACATGATGTTTCTGCAGCTGCTGCTACTCTCAGTTTTGCTCTGGAACTGGCTTTGAATTCTCAAACAAATTCTCTGCAGCCGATCTGAAGACCCTGGACCCCAGGTTCCCCAGAATCCAGTAGCTCAGCCTCTCTGCATACTGCTCAGAGTCAGTAATGGAGCTGCTTTGCTACTTTCTGAATTTGCCCAAGGTGTAGAGCTCCAGTCCATACTAAAATCAACAGAGCCTTGATGTGGATCAGGTCTGGGCTACCCAAAGGACTCCTCTTCCCTGATCTGTTCTCATAGTAGCAGGTCAGCGTGAGTCCTATGAATTCCTTTGGGCAGGCAGGAGATAAGAGGCTGGGTGCACAGGCCGGAGGCACTTTCTCAGTGTCTGTCCTATGGGCTACTCGCCTTACATGCCCAAAATCAGGCCAAGGCTTGCTGTGGGGCAGAGTGCAAGGCACAAGTCACTGTTTAGACCTTCACACATTAACACTTCACACAGTACATAAAATGCTTTTAGATGTGGATTGAAAAAGTATGAAAAAATTGTTAGGTGGGTTCAAAACGATTTCCAGTCAGTGAGGGTTTCTAGACCCAATATATAAATTTGGAGGTTTTTCTGTTGCCAAAACCCCCATGCAAGTTGCTTTGTAAATAAATTTACTTTTAAACATGTTAAAGAAGATATTTCCTATTTTTTCCACCATATTGGATAATATTTGCTAAGTGCTCAGTGCCATTTAAGTCACAGTGACCCAGAGTTGAATTTCTCTGAAGACAGAAGAGTTGAATGATTCACAGAAAGCTGCAGCTGTCTACTCCAGTTCCCACAGTGCCCACTAGGCAACTTACCCACCTTGAAAATTACTTCCTGACAGAGGGAAGTAAGACCTTTACTCACAGGTAATTTAGTGGTGAGAGGAGGAAGGTACTCTTGGGACAATGAAAAAGCTCCCGAGGTGAGTAGTTACAGAATCAGGGCAAGGAGTGCTAGCACCCGCAGAAGGTACAGCATTTATTATAAAGCAGAGAATTCAAATGTTCCTCAGAAAGCTGTGCTCTTAGTGTCCCTTGAAATTATTAAATGTCCATGTTTCCAGAATTTGCTGAATCATAACTTTCTTCAGCCAATACTCATAGTTTGCTAAGGAATCAAATTGCACAGTGCACCTCAGCTGGCCTAGAGTGATCCAGAGGCATACAGTGTAGAAATCCTAATACATCAGACAGATAGATAGCTCTGTGTTTCTTCCTTTCTGTTCAGATATAACCTTTTCAGTTTGCATTTGCTTCACTCACTGTTATTCTCCATGTCTAATTGTCACTGAAAGGGTAGATGTGTGTTATGTAGTCAGAGCCACAACTATGTGGGCTCTGTAATTAGTTGTGATTTCTGCTCAGCTGTGAATGTGGCTACTAAGTAAACATCTCTACATTGAGCAAAATACATATGTGTTCAGTCTTTCGCTGGATAGTTAGTATCTGACCTACAGAGGGACTATTCTATTTCCTCTTGCATAAAATGAGGGGCTTGGCTTTCCTGAGATTCCTTTCAGCTCCAAGATTCTGAGATTGCTCTCCTTACCTCTATCTCTAACTTCCTTCTCAGGCTCCTGGCCAGCTTTTCAGTCTCAGCATAGCTGCACCTCTTATCATTGCTTAGGTCGCCTTAACGCTTACCGTCTTCCTTACTAACCCTCCGTCCCCTCCAAAGAATTTAATGCTGTTATGAGCTTCATTCATTCATTGTGTTTTACTTTCTAATTTCCTGTTCTTGTTAATTACCACATTACCCCCAGTATTTTAAATTAGAAATCATGGAATATTTGTTTTCTTCCTGTGCATAATTAGTCTGTAAGTGAGTACTGCATATTCTTCCTTTGCAGTAAATGACTTTGTTTTATTACTTCTCTCCCATGCTTGGTCCTGAGCGCAAGCCTTTCTCTCCTTACTTTTTGGTTATTATGATGTCCTTCATCTAGTCATTCACCCATCCCAATATCTATTGTTCCTGTCCTCTATTTAGTATTGGTGACAAATGTGAACCACACACATGCAGCTTATGAGACTCCCAGTCTAGGGGAGACATAAAGATTCAGAAAGTGATTTTAGGGTTGGAGGTATGGCTCAAGTAGTAGAGCACCTGCCTAGCAAGCACGAGACTCTGAGTCCAGCCCACAATACCCACCCTCCCCCACAAACGCAGTTTTTTAATGAAGCTTTGCACGTGAGTGCTATCTGAGGTCTTAGCTAGAAACCTGGACATGAAGGAAATCAGCTGACAAAGTAAGGATTTGTCAAGAATAATAAAAATTTCTTGCTAGGGAATGAGGAAGACAAAATTCTACTGACCTGTGAATTCTCAGGTCAGTAATTGTGAAATAACTCAGACTCTGTAGAATCACAGAATTTTAAAATATTTCTGGAAAGAATAAGACATTAATTTGTTCAGTTAACATACATTTATCAAGCACTGGGGTAATTTGGTAACCAAAAAGATGGATCCTTGCTCTCAGAGCTTGTATTCTATTGGGGAAGCAGGAGTAGTGGCTCTAGGAACTGACATGACATAATGATACCTGCCATGGTGGGGAAGTCTAACAGGGAGCTAATGCCTAGAGGGTGACAGCGAGCCTTGGAGAAATGACACCATTTTGTTTTCCATGTTAGGAAAGCAAAGCCTAGGAAAATTGATATTTACATGGAACAAATCAGTAACAAGCCAGGATTATGACCCTAACTTCTGTCTCCTGGGTATTTTATTATTTCCTGGGTCATGTCTTGATTCGGATTTCTGGAGTACAGCATCTTAAACTTTCTTCTTTCATAAAACAAAGTAAGCATTGGGTAAATCATTACTGATAATTTTCAACCTGTTGACAAGGCTGACACCTACCTTAACATGAAGGAAATGTATTTGCACTTTTAATCATTGCAAATCTACAGCTGCAGAAGGGACTCATTTTAGAATTACTAATACTTTCAAATTACAATGAGGATTAAAAATCTAAGAATTCCATGATGAGTCTAGTAAATATCAGACCTCAAGATAATTAAAAATCTAATTACATCTATTTTAAAACTCTTGGATTTTTTTTAAATGCACACAACAGAGCACAATTTATTGACAGTGCCTTAAGATTGTAGTAGACAAATGAATTTAGTACTCTCTACTATGATAATTCTTATGCAAATGGACTTGATAAAAAAATAAGCTGAGGCATAACATTTTTTTAAATGATTTTTTAAATTAAATGGCTCTGAAGCAAAACCTTGCTTGGAATTGATCTTTACAAATCAGTTCCATGAGTTGATTGATTACCTCACTGGATTTATTTTTAATTATATTTAGATAATTAATTATCAGAATATTTTAGCTTCTTTTACCAAATAAATATCAAGTATGCTTATCTGGATATTTGTTATGATCATTTAAATGTAAAAGCTTTCATTTTGAGTCACTTTTTCATTTAAATGATACTTAATATTTACACTGTTTCAAACATAATAACTGATAACAGAAGTTATGTTTTTCATTGGGCTTTCTTATTACCAGAAAGAAAATAAAAATCCATGAGTATGTTAGTCCTTCAAGCAGCATAAATTAAAAACATTTTTTCATTGTTCTCTTTTTTAATTTGCTTTTTTTCATCTGTGACTCAAACTTTCATTTTTACTGCTCTCTACTAACACTTGTATATTCTTAACTTTATTTGCTAGTAATAACAGTACATGATATGATACAGATTATTCAGAGTTCCACTAAATAAAATTTAATGCAGTCCACTGGTGAGTCACTGGTGGAAGAAATAGTCTTTTATAAAATGAACCTACTCTAAGAAAAAGCTATCCCTTGGTTTTTGTTTTTCTTTTTATCTTTCATTGTGGGTGCTGATCCTGTGTCATTTTTCCCCATTAAAGGTTCCTCAGTGGTGTGCTGAATATTGCCTGTCCATCCACTACCAACATGGGGGCGTGATATGCACACAGGTCCACAAGCAGACTGCAGTCCAGCTTGCCCTGAGGGTAGCAGACGAAATGGATGTTAACATAGGACATGAAGTTGGCTACGTGATCCCTTTTGAAAACTGCTGCACCAGTGAAACAATCCTGAGGTTGGTTTTGGGAGGCTTTATCTCTCCGCCATGACTCTTGGGTTGGGTTCTGCAATCCTAAAAAGAGCACTGTTCTCACATGTGCAGCATCAATGGTATTCTAACAACTGCTGTCACTGTCTCCATCCTGACCCTCCTCAGAGATACTTATCTAAACATCTTCCATGACTCTCCATCATCCTCACTGTCTCCATCCTGACCCTCCTCAGAGATACTTATCTAAACATCTTCCATGACTCTCCATCATCCTCACTGTCTCCATCCTGACCCTCCTCAGAGATACTTATCTAAACATCTTCCATGACTCACCATCATCCTCACTGTCTCCATCCTGACCCTCCTCAGAGATACTTATCTAAACATCTTCCATGACTCTCCATCATCCACTGTCTCCATCCTGACCCTCCTCAGAGATACTTATCTAAACATCTTCCATGACTCTCCATCATCCTCACTGTCTCCATCCTGACCCTCCTCAGAGATACTTATCTAAACATCTTCCATGACTCTCCATCATCCTCACTGTCTCCATCCTGACCCTCCTCAGAGATACTTATCTAAACATCTTCCATGACTCCATCATCCTCAGGCACAAATTAGCCTGATCCCCAAAGACCTTCCAGCTTGTACTTACAGAGCTCTCCCTCCTGGTGGGTCTACATGTGCAAGTCATGGGGCACCTATGACTCTGTGTGTGCACTAATGCCCACACACCTCTGTGCCTGTATCCCTGCTGTTCCCTGCACTTAGAATGCCCACACCTTTTCTGGGTTTAGGCAGTTCCTCTTAGTCACTCAGGACTTGGTGTGAGAATCACCTGCACCAGGAAGGCTCCCCGCCTTCCCCTTAGTGTGCAGCAAGACCCTCTACTGGGCTTGGTGTCAACTTCCACAATGACAGTTCTGATCTGTGTTTTCCCAGTCCTGTGAGTTTCAAAGAGCCTTCTCTGTGGCAACTATAAGCTGTATCTCTTTTATGTTTAGCTTCCTTGTGAGACTTCTTTTGGACAAGGGCTACCAAGAACTTGATACAAAGAAGAAAAGAAAAAGGGAAAAAGGAAATAGGAAAATTGGAAAGTCACTGCTCTGGGCCAGTGCTTCTCAAGTGGTTTTATATCGTAGCCCTCACACACACAGATAGGGTCTGTCTGGCCCCTCAGGAAAGTGGTGGAAGCTGCTCGCAGCCAGAGATGACCTCCCATGGGCTTCTTGCTGAGATGAGCACTCACTGATCTCAGGGTTGGAATATCTGCACATTCATAACTCATTCATGTGGCATGTGTCAGAGTAACAGCACAGGGATGCCTTTCAGCACACCCATATCCCCAACATTTGTGTGCTTGTCCAATGGAGGTTGCTCAGTATGCTTGATAGTGGAAGGAGGAAGTATTGCCTGGCCCAGCTGACTGCCGCAGACTTGGGTGCGGCTCTGAGGCCATTCAGAAAGCTCACTTGGTTTGAATCAAGCTATTTTCCCTGCAGTGTTTTTTCTTCAGAGATGGAAGACATCATCTTCCAAGCCATAGGGGATCTTTAAACCAAAAGTACTCTAACTTGAACTTCTTGAGTATATGTTACCTTTGTGATATAGCTATGTGTCCTCAAGGCAGGGAGCATTTGTAAATTACCTCGTATGTAAATGGCACATGAGCAATACAAAAGAAATGCAAAAACCTCCCTGCCTCTTTGGAACTCACGGACTAACGCAGGACTGTTGGACAGAACACAACTGAGGCACTGAGGGGCAAGCGATTCCTGAGTTTATTCTTTACCTTGTCTTCGGTTCTAAATTTTTATTTTTTACAGTGACCTTTCAAATTGTCATGGTTTTAATTAAATGAGGGCTCTGATTAAGTCCTGAAGTTAATGTATGTGTTTTTATATCTTTAATGCAATCTAAACTTTGGGAACCCTTAGAAAGGACTCTTGAATATAATCACCTTTAAAATAAAGTAACTATTTTTTCTTAAATGGACTCGTGTGCATGTGTGTGTATCTGTATTTTTTAAGAAAGTCACAGAGATAAATAACTGTTGTGAAAGTAGGCTGAGAAATTCCAACTCTGTCACTTGTTGGACTTGACTTTTATGGGTTTGTGGTGTGGTGAAAAACCCAAGCTTCAATTCTGAAAGGCAAAGGAAGTAGTGTACGTTTACATTAAAGTATTCCTTTCTGAATTAGGGACAGAGGTTTTCAGGTACAGTGGGGCACAGTTGGTGAGGATGGAAAGTGGTGGCCTGCTCTGACCACTGCTGGTTCTATTCCCCTGTCACTGCTAAGCTGCCGCCTTGTCTCACGGTTTCTGTATCTTCACCTTACAACTCTGTTGCTGGGTTTTCTTTTCTACCACAATGTTCTCCCGAAACCAATGCACAGTCAGCAGACACACTCTGCTGCATTATTGTGAACAGAGTGTGAGTCACAGGAAAGAGGCCACATGACTGAAAAGCACCCTCCCTATGGTTAAAAAAAATAGTACCTGACTTTCCTCCTGGAATCCAGTGCTCTGAAGAGGAAGCAACATGGCTGTAAAGTGAGCATCTCCACCACTTCCTGTGGCCTTGAACAAGTCACCTGCCCTCTCTGCTCACCTTTCCTCACCCGTGAAACTTGATGGCTGATACACCTGCTCCGAGGGGTGTTGTGAGGACTAAATGTGTGACTATATGGGACTGAAGCATAGTGGATATAGGTGGTAGCTATTTTTATAATTATAATCAAATTTGTAATTATATCTTTATAATTATTATTACAGCCAGATTTGTTTTCTTAGAGAGAGAGAATGCTAGCTATAGTTTTGAATAAGCTCAGATTGAATAGCTGTTTAAATCAAAGGATTTTTTTTAATGGTGCTGGGGATTGAACCCAGGGCCTCACACAAGCTAGGCAGGCACTCTACCACTGAGCTACATCTCTAGCCCCTAAATCAGAGGATTTAAGGTTGATTACTAATTATGGAAGGCAGTGTTCTGATTTGATATCTTTTTCATTTTCTTTGTTAATCCCTTAGTATCTAATCTGTAGGGCATCTGGTGGGCATATAGGCACATAGTAAAGCTGTCTTCATCTGGGTGTGTTGATGTGATACATACCTGTAATCTCAGCACTTGGGAGGCTGAGGAAGGAGGGTCACAAGGATCACTATACGGTGAGACCTTGTCTCTCCCCCTCCCCAGCTTCCCCCACTGAAAAACTATCTTTATGTCTACTGCTTTTTT
Source organism: Castor canadensis (assembly GCF_047511655.1). NCBI lineage: Eukaryota > Metazoa > Chordata > Mammalia > Rodentia > Castoridae > Castor > Castor canadensis. The sequence goes on from NC_133392.1 coordinate 6,742,723, forward strand.
TTTTTTTAATGCTGCTGTATCTAACAAGTTAGTTTATCTTTAAGTTTTTTTCTGGCCTTTTTTCAAATACTAGATACTGAAATATTATATGTTAAAAATAATCTTGGACTACATGTCAAGGTATCTAGTAGAACTGGCAAAGTTTTGTTTTGGTTTTTGGTTTTTTTGTGGGGGGGTACTGGGGTTTGAACTTGGGGCTTCTTACTTTCTTTGCAGGCACTCTACACTTGAGTCATTCTGTCACTCTGCAGCTCTTTTTTTGTGTTGGGCATTTTTGAGAGGGTCTCCTGAACTATTTGCCCTGGCTGGCTTCAAACTGCAATCCTCCTTATCTCTGCCTGCCTCCCGAGTAGCTAGGATTATAGCATGAGCCACCAGCACCCAGATAGAAGTGACAAAGATTTTATAAACTGACCTTTTCAGTTTAGAGAACTGAAAAGTTTTCTAAATTTCCATAAAGTCAAGCACAATGTGTAAATTTTCACAAAATAATATTAATAAACTTATAAATAACTTATTTTATCATTGGCTTTTTTGTGTCTTAGAGGAATTTAAAGTGTAAACTGCATTTCTTAAAGACTTGGCAGTGAGTGTATATATATATATATATATATTTCACTTAGCCACCAGCAGTACTTTTAAATCAGCATACATATGATACCACATAAACGTAAAATGTAGATCTGGGTTGTGTGGAAAAACTGAAGGCAGAACTGGGGGTCGAGGCTCAAGTGGACAATGCTTGCATACCGTGAGGCCCTGGTTTCAATCCCCATTTCTGCAAAAGGGAAAAGAGAAGAAAAGCTGAAAATTTGTGTAGTATGTTTAGAATGAGCCCTTGTGATTCCTTTAGTGTCACATAATCATCAAGAAAGGCCAGGCCTATGGAGCCTGCTGAGTCTAGCAGAGTTTTAAATAAGTCACTACCTTCTCTTTGTTAAATTAAGCCTGGATATATTTATATAACACATGTACTGCCTCCACTTTATGGTGAACTTTGCTTCCTGTAAGATTAGTGTTCAGATGAGTTTTGCTAAAAAAAAAAATTCATTTTTCTAACATGAAAACAATAGCATAGGTGAAAAAATTTAATTGTGAAATATGGCAATAATAACTTGTAGATTTATATCATACTAATTAACTTTAACAAAAGATGACCCGAAAGCTAGATTTTGGATGGATCTATTTATTTCATCTTGCATAAAATGCAGTAATTTAGTAGTCAGGGTATTTCCTTTTCTTTTAGGTTTGAGAAAAGGGAATTCACAATTTGTCATTGCTCATTTGGTAAGAGGATGAGACTATGTATGACAAGAAGGGCAGAGAGCAAATGCTCTGATGCCATCCAGTGACAGAGATGAAGAGCAGAAACCTTAACCCCAAATAGCAGAGGAAGCCAAAGAAGCAATCCCTAATTTGACAGTGGCATCAGAGTTGATGGATGCTCAGTTTTAGATCTTGATTCTGTCTCTGGCTTTGTGGCCCTTGGTGAGGTACTTAACCTTTCTAAGCCTCAGTTTCTTCTTTTTAAAATAATGAGGTGGCAATGTCAGCCTTCAGGGAGTATTCAGAAGGATGAGGATGTGCACCCGACACCCATAGGAGCTAAAAACATACTTGCTTCTATTCTTTTCTTCCTTTGAAAAAGGAGATTGAGGACTATGTAAGGGTTTTCAAGATCACCCTAGGTTTAATGATTTGCCAGGAGGACTCATAGTTACAGTGAAAGGATACAAAGCAGAACCAGCAAAGCGTAATTGTGGATTGGCTTTCCAGAGTCCTCTCCTAGTGGAGTCACACACAACATGCTTAATTTCTCCAGCAGTGAGTTGTGACAACACATGCAAAATGGTGCCCTGCCTGGAAAACTCTTAATTAGAGCCTCAGTGTTTTGACTAGGGGTTTTGACTAGGGGCTGGTCACACAAGCACCTTCTGCCAAGTATGCTCCAAAATTCAAGACTCCCAGGAGGAAAGCTCATGTGCAGTGCATGCTATATTGCTTGTGCAGCTTGGGCACAGCGAGCCACTCCTATGAGTTCTGGGAAGAGTGGGAACCCTCCCCAAATCTGAGCTTCCAAATGCCAGCTAAGGCCAGTCCTCACAAGGATTGTAGTCTTCTAGCTGCTGCTATGTACAAGAATAAATGATAGTAAATACCTTAAATGGGTAGAAGATTTATAAAATTGGTTTATTAAACAACAGTATAGTTAAGTATATAACTACTATCAGAAGGATATTTGTATGTTACTGAATGACTAATCGGTGGTAATGATAAGTTGTAAAATACGCCAAGAACTATTGAAGAAAATTCTTTAAAATCACTAATGATCCCTGTTGCTCCTTCCTCAGGTTTTCTGGCCAATTTGCATGCCACCCCCAAATTGATTAGTTTTTAGATATTTCTATTTGGTTATTATTTGAGCAACATTTCAGATTTGTTGACACTGGCATCTTGGTAATATGGTCACCAACCATGAACCCTCAGTACTAGAGACCTCATGCAGGTGGCCGGGCCATGAACCTGAGCCAGAGCGAACATTGTTATGTCCTTTCCTTGGAAAGTGTATGTCATTGCTCAGAATTCTTCCACTGATGAAAGGGGAAAATGCTTACCCTAAAAGGCTGTTTTATGATAATCCTTTGTTTGTTTGTTTATAAACCTCAGGGCAAATGTGAAAGGCAGCTCTCATTTCTATTTATAATGAGCATTTATGCAAGTGTTCAGTACTGGGTTCTGCCATGGTCCCTCGGAAGCCCATGAACATACAGACAGTAAATTTAAATTTTACCTGTGTTTTCTGTATTGTAGGTCCGTAGATTCTGTCTACTCAAAGGAATTCTGGCTTCCAAGAAGGATTTAGAGCCACTGATTTAGAGAAAGGCATTTTTGCTGCTAGGAACTTCTTTACATGACTTTCATAAGAATATTCTAACTTTAATATTTCTTCTTTGTAGGTACTGTACTGATGATATGTTGCAAAGAGAAATGATGTCCAATCCTTTTTTGGGTAGTTATGGGGTCGTCATCTTAGATGATATTCATGAAAGAAGCATTGCAACAGATGTGTTACTTGGACTTCTTAAAGATGTTTTGCTAGCAAGACCAGAACTGAAGCTCATAATTAACTCCTCACCGCTCCTGATCAGCAAACTCAGTTCTTATTATGGAAACGTGCCTCTCATAGAAGTGAAAAATAAGCACCCTGTGGAGGTTGTGTACCTTAGTGGGGCTCAAAAGGATTCTGTTGAGTCTATTTTACGCCTTATCTTTGAAATTCACCACTCGGGTGAGAAGGGTGACATTGTAGTCTTTCTGGCCTGTGAACAAGTAAGTAAGTGATATTCTAACCTAACAGAGTATTGTAATAAGGTTTTTCATTTAGGAAGCTTTTAATAACTAACGTGGTTTCCATTTGCTAATTCACTGTTTAAATATTTGGCCTCGTCATACCTCATCTTTTTACACTTAAAAGTGCATAGATAAACAAGGAAGTGTTGCTAAAATCACTGCAGTTCTGAAAACAGAGTGGGGCTCAGCAGGCAGGCTCCTTGAGGAGTTCATAGAAATGATCTCCAGAGCCAGTGACTGCCCAGTGTGCAGCTGCTTAACTTAGGCCTGTGTGTGGTGTCCTCACTCACTCTCTTGGCTGCCTCGCTCATGGCTAGGCACACCTGTTGGATCAAGCTATAACTAAACACTTGGCATGGAGTTAAGCAATAAAAGATTTCCCATATGTCCCTGCAATAGTGAATGGGGTTTGAGGCAGACATAATTTATAGCACTCCAGAGGTCACTGTCTTCCTGGACTGAGGCCCTTTTCTTAAAAGATCAATGAAAAATCTTAACTTGGATTTCTTACAAATCTCTGTTCAAAAGAACACTTGAAAATATGGAATTTAGCATCTTTTCCCTCTGTTACTGCTTTTATACAGTCAAGGTGCCAGTGGGGTTATCATTATTATTTTTAATGTCAGTTACTCTGTGCCTTTCTTCTGGGATAGGATCTAAAAGCCTCCAGAGTCACCAGAATTAGTCCTCTCTTCTTAGACACTAACTGCCTGCTCTTTTTTTGCTTCCTGTCTCCTCACTTATAAAAGCACTAGTCTTTAGACTATGACCCAAATTTGTAGTGCTTCTAGTGATTCAACAGAAACCAAAATGGAAGTTGTTTAATACCAACAGAGCCACCCACTAAACAAAGAGGAGTATCTTGGCTGCCAGTCAGAGCCTCTGCTTAAGCATTCTCTTTCAGGACTAGCTCAGAAGAATCTACTGTGCCTCTATTCAGCATAAAGGGTGACTTGAGACTCCTTTGGAACCCTTAGACAGTTTTCTTATGGCTTAAGCTTTATCTGATTCCTTAAAGAGAATAATTTAGAATCTCAAATGCACACTATAGCATATTTATCATTTTTTGCATCTACCTATTGTAGTGATTTATTCTGTTACACCTTAATCCTGAGGATAGTCAGGAAAGTAATAAAAATGATTAAGGAGGCAGAGAATTTATGAAAACAGTCAGATGTTCTCTGTATAACTGAGTGAAGCCTAAGGAAGGGAAGAATGGCAAAATTAGAAATCTAAAACATTTGAGAAATAGAACTGCCAGGTGAAAAAAGAGGACATACATTTCTACCAAAAAAAAGTATAATTAAAACTGATAGGATGAGTAGCTATCTTCATCATTCAAGTTGAAATAAACAAAATTCTAAAATGCAGCTGGTCTAAGTGGCATATGCCTGTTATTCCAGCACCAAGAGGCTGAGGCTGGAGGATTGTGAGTTCCAGCTCAGTTTGGGGTACAGAGCAAGACCCTCGTCCCAAAAAAAGAAAAATTTTCTGAATAGGTTTTTGGGAAATGAAGCTCATAATAGAATTGGAGTGAGGGTATCTTAGAGTATTTGATTCTTGTAATTATAATACAAGCTATGCATTAATTGCATAGTGACTTTTCAACCAGTAGACTTTAGAAGACATTTTCACCAAGGCTGCAGTGGGAACTGTAAAGTCTGCAGGACTTAAGAGAGGTATCTATGTAGCTCCCCTGGTCAGGCTGGAAAGGTATGTCCTATTAAGAACCACCAATATCACAGTCTTAATATATAGAAAGTGGCCTGGCTATGAAAGCTACAGTAGGATTTTGCAGCCCTGACCTGGGAGGATGATAGGTGCTGCCACTGTGCCCACTTACACTGGGCTCTCTGCTGATGGGCTCCTTTCTCTCCAGAAGTCCAGCAGCTGCTTTGTCCCAGTATGGACCAGCAAGGTAGACACTGTGGTTCTTTCTGCTGGCTCCTGCAGACCTTCCTTGAAAAGCAGTTTTTTCTCATGGTTTGGGCCCAAATTCCACAAGTGTTAGCTGGTTCTCCTTCTCCATTTACCACTAGCAAGCTGCTCAATTCAGGGTTCTGCTGGGTTTTCCTTTTTGCTGCTGTCATCCATATCACCATTAAGGCATTCCTGTCTTAGGGTCTTGGGTAGGTTTGTCTTGCGCGGCAATCCCTGTTCACAGCTGTTGATCATTATTTCCCCCAAGCTATTTGATTTCTGAAGCTTTTCTTAATTAATTCTGTAGCATGTCAGTACCATATGAGAACAAACCTAGGCATTCTAACAGAAATGTACAGATTGTCACTTTTTATTTTAAGAAATACATTTCAAATTGCAGAAATACTGACAAACATTTTGGTTTTGGTGAGTCAGTAATGCATTTTGCATTTTCTCCAGTGGCTCCTTAGCTCCACACCTGCTGTGAATTAATCCCCATAGTTCACCTGCTGCCCTGTGGCTTGGTACTTAACTGAGATGGAGAGCCCAGAATGTCCAGTGTGCTGTTCCTTTTCACTTAGCTGTCTTTATCCTGAAAGCAAAAAGTGAAATAAGTTAATTTTCAAATAATAAATTGAGATTGATGGTACGGTCTAGCCAGATTACTGTGCAATAATAAGCTCTTACAAAGAACACCTGGGAGGTGTTCTGTGTAGTTGCAGGTATTCTTGCATTTGGGGCTAGGTGTTTGCTGCTGTGTTCCTTCAGTAGGTGCTGCTGTTCTCCATTGCAGGGCAGGTAGTTGTAGAAAAGTCCTGTAAATGTAGTGCACTGGATGCCTAGAATAAGAATTAAGGAAATGAATAAACAGAAGATCGGAAGCATCACTTGCACACTTAAGCATTTTTTTTCAGTTTCTGAAAATGATGGCCTCAAAGCCCTCTAATTAGCTGTGATTGAGGCATCTGCACTACATACAATGTCTATTTCTATTGCATTCTGTTTTTTTCCTAGTGAAGATTTATTTCCCCCCATTTGGAACAAAATTCAGTATTCAAACCCACCTATGACTAATTTTAGCAACTAGAGGCAAATAAAAACTTAGTTGCCATAATTATTTTTCAATAGACTCTAAGAATAAGAGTAAATTTTATTTTGATAGGAAATTGCTCATGAGCGGGCTACTAGAATGGAACCTCTTTTTCCACCTCCAGGTTATCTCTGTTTGGGGGGGGTGGGAGGTTAAGTAACATCTGTTTTACATGAGGTTCTAAAGAACAAGTGATTTGAGAAATAGAGCACTTTCTGAAAATGCCTTACCTTTTGAGCATTTTGAACCAATTGCTTGTATATAGTTTTATGCAAATTTTCCCCAAAGTATTGGACGTATATTTAAACAGATTTTTTTTAAAGAGCTGAATCATGCAAAGTTGTCCATAGCAGGGACAATTTCCTATTTACTTTATGGTATTTCTGCTTTTTTTTTTTTTTTTTGGTGGGACTGGGGTTTGAACTCAGGGCTGCGTGCTCACAAAGCTGACACTCAACCACTTGAGCCACACCTCCAGCCCATTTTGCTCTGGTTATTTTAGCGATGGAGTCTTTTAAACTATTTGTTTAGGCAGGCCTCGAGCCAAGATCCTCCTGATCTCAGTCGCACAGGTAACTAGGATTTAAGGTTTGAGCCAGTGGTACCTAGCTCATTTCTGCTTCTTTAAAGTGCTCCTGAGTCAAAAGGACTTAGAGAGTGATCCAGATGGGGATATCCTGATGATGTTTGTACCTGTGCCGTTACAGGAAATCTAGGGACTATTTTGTAAATCTTAGTTTTGCTAGCATTATTCTCATCATTGATGTGAGAATAAGTTTTGTTTACCTGCCATTGTTAATAGATTTGAGAAATTGCATCAAGCTGGAAAAATAGCAGTGTAGAGGCTTAAAGGTAAAGACAGTACTTTTCACAAGAAGAAAACCAATGAAATTGTTTATAAATCATTTATAATTTTCCAAAACAAATTTTTTCATCCAGTTGTATCTTTCTTTCTTTAAAGATACACTTAGGCAACAATATAGGTATTACTTTCCCTATGTATTTATGTAGTATTGTTTACAATTTTATTGAATTCTGACATTTTTTAAGTAGTGAACTTGTTTGTATTGTACTTTATTTTCATGGATTTTTTTTTTCTTTGCTTTAGGATATTGAAAAAGCCTATGAAATTTTCTGTGAAGAAGGCTCTAACCTAAACCCAGATGTTGGAGAACTGGTGATTGTTCCTTTGTATCCCAAAGAGAAGTGCACACTGTTCAAGCCAGTTGATGAAACAGAAAAACGAAGCCAAGTTTATCAACGAAGAGTGATGTTGACTACTAGCTCTGGGGAGTCTTTGATCTGGAACAACACAGTCAGATTTGTTATTGATGTGGGTGTGGAAAGAAGAAAGGTAATTATAATCAAGGAGGTTAGACAGTCTGCTAATCATCGCCAAGATCTGCCGTTGTACTGACCAGAAAGAGGATGAGCTCCATGATCCAGGTTCCTGTGAATTTGGTCATATGTGCAAAGAGTGATTGTAGCAGCAGCTGAAGTCATGGCTGCATTTTCATTAGCATACTGGGAGTCTGGAAATATTAAATGAGTTGAGGTGCCAAAAAAGGTTTTGAGGAAAGAAAACTTTAGCATAAAGTGGTAGTTCTCCTAGACTGTTTCTCCCTCCCTCCCTTCTTTCTTTTGTTTCTCTTTTTTTTTTCTTTTGATGGTGTTGGGACTTGAACCCAGGGCTTCTCACATGTTAGCCAAATGCTCTATCACTGAACTACACACCACCACTGTTTTTTTTTTTCCCCCCTTTAGGTAAGGTACTAGCATTGCAAATTATTTGACTCCTAATTTTCTCCTGTGTACACCTATTGAGTAATTTTTTGTAGTACCCTTTCAAGTATAGTGACCTTAATTTTAGCAAACACTGTATTATAATTGACATAAAACTTTCATCCTGAACTTTTTAGAAAATATATTATTGCAAATGAAACAGTTTTAAGTAAAATATATTATGGTTCCCTCTAAATAAAAAAAAAAAATTCAAAATGAAAATAAGGTGTATCACACTCTAAAGACACTAGGACTAAAGAAACCCTAGCTTTTAAGAACTTAAAGGAAACCACAGAATGCCGGCTTATTTCTGTTATTAGATGTTGAACAGCTTTTATGCTTCTAGGAGACTGGGGGCTTCCTGCATGTCCTATCTTATGCTCTGATTTCTCTTCAGACTATATCAATCTTTCACCTTTTACTAAACATCTTTTCTTACCATGATAGAAGAGTCCTAGTTGTTACAAACCATTTGGAGTTGGTCTTGACTGAATTTGTCCACCATTCTTAGAATGTAGGGCTATCACTTACTCCTTAAGCCATGTGGAGTAATCACTGTTAGTACTGTAGGTGGTGCTCGTAATAGGTGCCATATCTGTTCTATAGGTGAGCCCACTAAGGAATGCTCACTGACCATGGTGAGTCTAAACAAGACAGCACAGCTCTGCTGAGAAGCAAACCTTTTTCCCTTGGGGCAGAGGTGTGTCTTTCCCATTCACCAGTGTGCTGCTTTGAGAAGCAGCAACTCTAGTATCTGGACAGATGATACCAAGGTCCCAAAAGCATGGAAGCCACAATGAAAGCAGACAGCCTTTAAGTCCATTTGTCAAAACACTTTCAGTTTCCATCTCATGGCCTGTGAAACAATATTAAATACTGGACCAAGAAAAGGAGCATCCCTGAGGTGACTTGCTGCACAGCACAGTTGCCTCAGGGTCAGGGAGTGACCGTGCCCAGTTTCTGGACACTAACAATGCTGTCTCTCCGTTAAAGGTATACAACCCCAGAATCCGAGCCAACTCCCTTGTCCTGCAGCCCATCAGCCAAAGTCAAGCTGAAATTCGGAAGCAGCTTCTTGGGTCTTCTTCTTCAGGTAACACTGTAGACACAAAGCCAAAGGATCCGAACTCCTATATGAAGGCAACGCAGTGACATTAAAGTCATCTTCCTTGATTTCTTTTAGGAAAACTTTTCTGTCTGTACACTGAAGAATTTGCTTCCAAGGACATGAGGCCACTTAAACCAGCAGAAATGCAGGAAGCCAACCTAACCAGCATGGTGCTTTTCTTAAAGAGGGTAGACATCGCGGGCTTAGGCCACTGCGACTTCATTAACAGACCAGGTCAGTGGAGCTGTGGCCTAGACTTCCCTTCTTACTTCTTAATAGTGAGGGGCATCTGGAAGTATAGGCAGGCATGGGGATTTGGTTGGTACTGAAGCCTTTTTCCCATTAGAGGCAACAGTGCTCTGAAGATAACTTAAAAACAAAAAACAAAAACCTAGGGAATACCCTTTCCTGGAAAAAGTCTGTCTTTGGACACTGGAGTCAGGAGTACAGGCCAGGCCAGCAGAGATAGGGAGGGAGAGTGGAGTGTTAGAGAGTGAGGGTGAGACTAACAGATGGTGAAAGGTGTGTTCCCAGCAGCTTGTTGCTCCTTGAAGGGATGTTGGGAGGCATATGATCCTTCCTTACGAGTCATACTATCACCCAGGGAAAAGTCACTTCATTTTCACTCCTTTGTAATTCAGGTCAGACTTGGTGTGAAGGAGGTAACGATTTTAAAGTCAGCACTGAGACTTTATGATTACAGTCTGAGCACCTTCTTCCTGGAGGTGTACTGAGCACACTGAGAAGAGTACTCCTAGCAGAGCCCTGGTTTTCTCCCAAGTCACAGGCCTTGTTAAGACCTTGGCTGTTGTAACAACTGGCTGCTCAGTACAGAACCGCCAGGTGCTGAGGGAAGGGCCAAGGAATCCCAGGACAAGCAGCCACTACCTGTGTGGCAGAGCTGCAAACGCCTAGGCAAAGGCCTGCCACATACTCAGGAAGGAAACTGGCTTTGTGACCTCCTCTGCATTCCTGATGTGCTTATGCTGTGTAGTGGTGTGGTAGGTAAATACAGTGTCCAGGGCAGTGTTGCCTGTTCAGTTTTGAATGTCAATGAGCAGCTGCTGAGGAAAGTTTGCAAGCAACCTTACTCTGCTGACTCTTGCCCTCTTTAAACACCTGCCTGGCCTCTCAGGATTGCATTTACGTGGTGTTTATTGACACAGTAAATCATTTCCTACCACAACCCTGTGAAGTGGATGCTATTATTTGCTCCATTTTATAGGAAACAGTCACAAAGAAATGAGGTGAATCATTCAAATGGAGATGAACTTCAAATTCTTACAGTGGTTACAGAGTCATCCTAACTACTCTGCTTACCATGTCTGCTTAATGCAGACCAGAACCCCACTCCCTCATTCCCACAGCACCTTTCTGATCATCCTACCTTTCCTTCTGAAAGTTTCCTGACCACTCTTCCTTCCCCATCCCAGAGCCAGCAGGTGCTCCTAGTCAGGTACTCCTCCCAAAGCCAGATCACCAGGGGCCTAGGACACAGGAGTGTTCGCCAATACAGTCCCCTCAGTTCCACCCAGTCACTCTGCTCCTGAGGCCACAGGGACCTCGCCCAAGGCCAGGGGCACTGGGCGGCAGTGATTCACACCACCCACGGCATGACCCTGCTTCCTCCGGACCTGCTGCTTTGTTGCTTTGTTTTCTAACCTGCAGCTTCACTTCAGAAAAGCTAAGTGGGTGTTTAGGTTGTCATATTGGCTGCCCTTCAGTTGATATTTTAGTTTTCAATTTGTGCTTTACATAAAAGAACTTCCCTTAATGTTTTCCACACTTTAGACCCGTGGTTCAAATTTTCCAGTATGTGTACCGAAGCAGTAAATGACATGTTGGTCTAGGTGCTCTGGTGTTCATATCATTTGGACCAATACACAAGAGAGAACAGTCAGCCAAAGGCCTTCTTAGCAGAGGGCAGGCTTGAAATGGAAGCTGCGGAATTCCTGCCTGTTTACAATGTTTTCTCCCATCATTTGTCCAATGGCCGCAATAACATTTTCAAGCACTTGAGAGAACGTAGGTCATTTTAGAGCTGCTCTTTCTCCAATATTTCTTAAAATGACTGGTAGAGTTTAGAATAAGCCATTTTTAGTAAGAAGAGGGTCACCTGGGGACACCAATCTTTGAAAAAAGAAGGTGGGAAGACAAGTGCACTGGAGACTGCTCGCTGTCAGAAAAGCAGAACAGAAGCCTAGCATGCATGGGCCCAAGATACAGCTCCTCTGCTGCCCCAGGGCAGTTGGGCAATGTAACACGCAGGTCCTGCTCCAACAAAACCCAGTCCTTCCCCACACTTCTTAGGGAGTTTTGTATTGAACTCTCCCAATAAATACTTTGAAAAATCAATTACTCTGGGAATCCTAGACTTTCAAAAAGGATTGTTACCTAAAGAAGCAGTGGCGTCTTGGAACCACACAAGTGCCTCCCTTGTTCCTTCTCAAGAGACTTTTTTCCTCTGTGGCCCTATTCCCCCATTGTGGGTTAGGGTTGCAGTGACTGTTCTGTAAACCATGCAATGCCCCTCCTTTGCCTACTGTCTGTTGCTCTAATTGTGAAAGTAGTGATGTCCCTTGAAGCCAGGAGTAAACCAGAGCAGCCTGGGAGTCCTAGTGGAGGCTGTCCTTTAGGTAGGAGACTCTGGCTTTCCAGAGCTTAGGAGAGCAAGATCTCAGAACATACTATAAATGGGATGTTCTCTGGAATATGAGGAGGAGTTGTATGGGAAGTGCAGAGGTGCAAACTCAAAGGCATGCAGGGAAAAGAAGCCTACATGGAATGCATGAAAGGATAACCTTGAAATTCAGATTCCAAGGCCAGGCACTGGTGGCTTACACCTGTCATCCTAGCTACTCAGGAGGCAGAGATCAGAAGGACCATGGTTTCAAGCCAGCCCGGGCAAATAGTTCCATGAGACCCTCCCTATCTCGAAAAAACCCTTTACTAAAAAGAGCTATTGGAGTGGCTCAAGGTGTAGGCCCTGAGTTCAAGCCCCAGTACCACAAAAATAAATAATAAATTCAGATTCCAAAGTGTGCTTACTCTCACTCTGCCCCAGGGAGAATTAGCACGTTACTTGGCTAACTGCCAGGGCCCCATTCCTCTTTGCCTAGCTCAGAGCATGCCAGCCAGCTTTTCCTGGCTCACAGTTCCCACCCCACATCCTACTGAAAAAAAGGGACTCATCCCACCTGGCCCTTTCCTACCTAACTGAAGTAATGGATGTATTTGTGATGAATATACTTGTCTAGAAGGGGTGGCTCTGAAGAAAGAAACAGTCATAGAATGTGATACAACGTTGTGGAACATGTGGCAGATGGCTCCAATGTAGACATCCTTAGGCAGTACAAGCCGGGTAGACAGAGCTCCAGACTGGCTAGGAGATGCTGGCTGCAGTATTCCTGTAGCTGTGGATCTTCTGCCTTTGAGCAGCAAAGTCACCATTTTTGGTTTTTTCCTGGCCCTAAGGAAGGAAGCGAGATGTCTTCCACCTTCCTCCTTTCCCCTTGGTGACCGTCAGGCCTTAGGTGACTTGACTTCTGTTACACGTTGGTCCACTATAATAATTGTTCCTGAAACCATCCTCTGGAGAAGCCTGTTTCTTTCTGAAAATTGCTTTTCCAGCCCCACCACTCATGTCTAAGCCTGGGAACTGATGAGTTATTGATGTCCAGGCATTGTCATAGGAGAGGGGCTGATTGGTAGACTAGACATGGAGGGGAGAAGGAAAGGCGGGCTTGGCAATGTCAGAAGGTTCTGAAAGCAAACTCCCGAGGCCATACTGCGGGATCCCTGTGTTCTCTTTGGGAGCTTTGTGCTGCTTACTCTGTGAGGCTTAAAGCTGATAAGTGGGGACAAAAGGGTCAGGGTGACCATTTATTTTTGTCTCCTGACAGTACACACACAACTATTTTCTGCAGTGCTTAGGAAAATGTACCTATGGATTAACTCTGACTCATCATTTTGGAAGCAAAAAAAATAAAAGATGCTTGCAGCTGCTGTATTTAATTCAACTTATAACTGAAATCCGCAAACACAGCAAGCTTGTTACCCTTTCCTGATTCACAAGCCGTGTGAAATGAGTTTGGCTTAACGAGGCTACAGGCAGTTGATTGAATTCCCTTAACAGGGACCTCTTTTTGAGAACCAGGATTTCTTCTTCCTTGGCTGCCTGAGGATTGACCTCCGTGAGTGGCACAGCCACTGTTGAACTGTGTCGGGAAGCTCAGCAAACACAGATGGCTCAAGACTGTGCTTGCCCTTGGAAGGCAAGGGCCCTCAGCTGCACATATAGAGAGAGACGGGCCAGAGCACACCAGACTACACCACACGTCACCTTGTGCTGTCACTAAGCTCATTCTGCTAGTTGCCAGACAACTGGTTCTGGATCTTGCAAAGAAAAATGAACCCAGCTTAAACCGCTAGGCATGATGTATAAGACAAGTCTAGGGCCTCAAGAAAATGGGAAGACACAGGCAGAGACTGAAGTCAGGCTACAGAAGCCAGTGCTGGCAACTTTGCAGTGGCTTCTTCTGTGGTGAGGATACAGAGTTTTCACCAGGCAATTCATAAATCACCTAACCAGAATCTTCTGGAATCACATTTGCCACACTCACAGCTATCTGTGAGTGCACTGGAGAAGTGTATGGGCATGTCTGTAAGTCAGTGCAAGTTCAGGATTTTGTTTTGAAACACAGAATGGTCTTAAAATTTTTACAGTCTGTACTTAGAAGAAAGTGGAAAAAACAGCACTGCTGACTTTGCTCTCCCACTGTGGCCTCATCCAGAGCTTTGCTGCAAGACTCTTGCTGCCCATTGCCTCAGAAACACCAAGAAAGCTAAGCTCATGTTCTACCCTGCACTACAGAGGCCATGGGCGAGATTTTTAAGTTTGTCAAACACTATTAATCTGCTTAATAAAAACCTCATCGTCATATCATCTGAGTGATTCCTACCTGAACTCTAAAACATGAGGCTAGTAAGCTCTGAGCTACAGAGGGGCAAATTTAATCTGCACAAAAAATAGATCATGAGCTGCAGGTACTTAGGAGATGTGGCCAGATTGCCCCTATAGCCAACTGCCTTGGGCCTGCTGGGACCAGAGTCAGTCATGCTGGCAGAGCATGTCAGCTCTGGGCAAGATGTTGCAGGGGAAGATGTGACATTAGAGCCTCAGTTCACCAGTAGGGAAACCTCTGGGTTGTCATGTGGCCTTTGCAAATCATTTTCCTTTTTCTTGACTATAAAATGAGGATAGAGGGTCTGCACTCTTGTATCATGAGGTTATTCAGAGGTACAAATTAGATGTCTATGCAAAAATGCCTTGTGCCCTGTAAAAGGGTGGGAGCTATGCAAATGCCAGGTTCTAGGAGTGTGTCCTTATAAAAATAACTGAAGCACAAGCCTTTCCTTACTGTCTTCTTCAAAGCCAAATTCTTAATCCCATTCCCAAAGTTCCAAGGCTTTTAGAGTCTATGCCACCAAAACTGGCACCATCTTGTGATTTTTCAGTTTCTTCCTCTCTGTATTCTTTACTTCAGTGTACACAATGCCTGTATCTCAGTCCTGAAATAAATCCATAATAGAAATTTCATTTGTCCCTTGAACCCTCTGTATCTGTCTATGTAAATATGAATATGTGTATAATCCTGTAGGTACTTGGTATGTAGAAGTGCTGCGTGTGTTTAGTTCTCTGTTCTTCCTGGGCTGACTTTGTACCTACCTCTTCTAAGCCCCTGTTGTAGTAGTGAGATTATTATCTGGACGTAAATGCCAGTCATCTGACTCAAACTAGCATAAACAAAAGTGAGTTACAATTAAAGAAATTGTGGTTCATGAAATCCAAGAT
The DNA here is from genome assembly GCF_047511655.1 of Castor canadensis. NCBI lineage: Eukaryota > Metazoa > Chordata > Mammalia > Rodentia > Castoridae > Castor > Castor canadensis. The sequence continues at coordinate 6,757,828 of NC_133392.1, forward strand.
GTGAGTACCTTGGGAATTCATAGGCACTCCATTTTCTCATCTCTGTATCTCTTGCTTCCCTCTCCCTCCTTGCATTTCTCTCTCTCTCTCTCTCTCTCTCCTGACCATGTAGCAGAATCTGACCTGCTTTCTGATGTAACTTATGAAATTCCAAAGTTAAAACATCCAAAGAAAGGAGTCCCGGTTCCAATTGAGACAGTGCCCACCCAGAACCAGTCAGCTGTGACTGGGTTAGTGAAGGAGTAATTATGTGGTACAGACCATGCTTCACTAAACATGGAAAGTGGAGTAGGGATACAGTTCCTAGAAAAGGGGACAGTTAGGAGTAGTTTGACTATTGATTTATTTGTGGATCTCTGTTGTGAGACCTTCTACTCCAGAAGGACCAAGACTGGGATGTGCACTTGCCCCTAGGATCTTGCAAGTGTCAATAGCATAAGATACTAAAAAAATGGACATAGAGCAAGTGAATGACTTGAGCATTATCCTTACAAGGAAAGAAGTTAACTAATAAATAGCAAACATAAAATCTTTTTAACTATTTACATAGAAGGTATTCATTGTGGGGGTTTTTTGCGGGGAGAGGGTTGTCTGATTTTTCTAGGTTCTGGTATTGCCAGTCCCATACCATCTAACTCAGCAATGTCTTATTTGAAAATTGTTCTCTGCTATGGTGTGGAGTGGGGAGAGCCTTCAGCTAGTCACAACAGCCTGGAGCCAGGCTGCTTAACTATCAGAACAATTACTGAGGATGGGGCTGTTTGTAATTTGTCAAGTGGCCATTTCATGGTGCCTCTTTTTGGTTTTTAAAACAGGGTCTACTTATATAGCCCAGGATGGCCTCAGACTCACAGTGCTCCTGCCTCAGCCTGGGGAGTGCTAAGGTTATAGCATGAGCTACTATGCCTGGCATGATGCATACTCTTGAGGAACACTGATGGAGGTGAGCCCTGTAGAAGGCCAACAGTCTTCCTGAGGGGAATGCATGAGAGATTAAACTCAACCTCTTTCTTGCCTGCTTGATTCTTTCTGAGGCCTGAGCTAGGGAGTGATGTGGTTGCTGGGAGAGCAGAAGAGTTGGCATTGACTGCTTGGCATTTCCTTCCACGTCATGAACAGGAGCAGAGCTGGCACGTGAGAGGTCTCATAGCTCAGCTGAGCTGGGCCACCACTAGCCTCATGGTACTGACAGCACTGGGCACAAAAGAATCTTGGCTCCTGCCTGTGGTCAACATGGACCCGAAAATGTTTCTTTCCAGTGTACCATTGGAAGCTGCTGTGTCTCTAAAATCCTTCCCCTGTCTAAGGACCTATTGAGCCTTAATCCTCTGTCCTTACTGGTAAGAAATGGGCTAAGGTATATGGCCGAAGGAGAAGGACCAGCTGTGGTTTTGGGAGCTACTTTCCAAGAGACTGCCCTATTCTGTACCTGGACGGGAGGAGGCGTGATGTTCCTCTAAGGATATTCCCAGGTATAATTATACACTAAAATGTTTACCTAGGAGAATGACCTATGAGTAGATTTATATAAATTTGCATAATATCACCTACTTTAAAAGGAAGTTTCAGTGTTTCTAAATTGTTTTGACAAGTGAGACAGAAAGTAGGACAGAGATTATGAGAGCAAAGGAGACCTGCAGAGGACTGAGTAGACAGATATTTTTGGAAGGGGAGGAGGCCAGCTAGAACTCCTCCCATTTCATATCCAAACTTCTGGCTTGTATTTTAAGAACATAGAAAATATACTGTGTGAAGCTGTCATAGCACAGCCTTGGACTCCTCATTTGACCTGTGCTCTTGCTCAGAGTTGACCCTGCATCAATCAGCCGCTCCTCTGCAGGTGGACTTAGCCTTGTTGCAAGTTGATGACTTCTATTTGTAGCTGGTCTTTCTGCTGATGCTATGGATGGAAAATGCAGATGCATGTTGGAGCTTGGCATTTGGGGTTCCATGGAACTTCCATGTGGAAGAGGGAAGAAATACTGTGATTATAGCCCCTCAAGGGGTGTGACCTTGCAGGGAGCTATTCCACAGGGAGTACTGCTGCCATTGCAAGAAAGCTTAATAAATTGACATTTTATTCCTCCCAAAACTACCTTCAGAATAAAGCAGGCTCATTTTGCACTGCTGTGAAGAAGAGGCCTCATACGAAACACTTAAACATTCCATTTGTTAGCATTATTTACCATGGCTTGCATGTACACAGCACTGCCATAAAGAACCCTCATCTAAACCCTTCTGCTTTTTATCTAAGACAATTTTATGGGCCACAGTGGGGAGATATCTTAAAATGTCAAATGTAATATTAACAAGTCGAGTTGTTTATTAGTACTGTGCAGTTGTTTATTAGTACTCCTTTGCCTGTGTAATCTGCATTCATTAATTCTTTATATATGATAAAACCTCAAGAACGAGGAGCAGAATCATGAAATCATTTCTGTTCCTAACTTTGTGTGCAGCCAACTCAACGCCAGGGTGTAAAAATGAATAGTCAGTTCTCTTAGGGAACAGAGCCTGGCTGTCAAGCCAGATGCTCATAGGGATAATTGCCAGAGAGCCTGTAACTTAGAAGGCAGCTGCTTTTCTGATTTATAGAAGCTGGTTTCTAAAAAGCTGTCTGTGACTGAGTTTGCACACCTAGCCCCATCAAGCTCTGCTTAAGCATCTCACTGGCTTATTCCTGCAGCTGCTGCTTGCACCTTCTCCAACACATCAGCGTTCCTCTCAGGTCACACAGCTCACTGATGGAACTCTTGAACTGGTTTTCTTCTCAGGACTGCAACCTCTCAAGGTCTTGTTCGCCAACATGGTTAGGCCAAGAATGAAGTATGATTCCATGTTCCATGCTAGCAGCCAGGCAGAAAAGGAGAGTCAAAATCAAATCCAGGACAGGATTACACCTGGAAAGCCACAATTTTTCATTTGGTTTTAAATTTTGAGGGGAAAAATCAGAAATGAGAGGGCAATTCAGTGCCTCCCAAGTAGAGGTTCAAGCTTTGCTTCTAACAGGTGCTAGATTCTCTGCAGATTTTTCTCGGGTCATTTCTTCCTAGCCCATCCATCCCTGCCCCTTGCTTTTCCAGGAATTGATCCCTTGCTTAAGTCATCTCTGTTAGTTGCTCTGCTGGCCTGGTTACAGTGGGATGTGACCAAGTCAAAATGTGAGGCTGGGCTTTTAAGTTACTGTTTGCCTGAAAATTTGACAATTAGTTTCATGGTCAACGTTTGGATACCACATAAGCAAGTTTTTACTGTCTGTTACTTTAAACCCCCAGATGCAGACAGGTCCAATTGCTTCTTAGGTTCCCACAGTCTACATCCCCCATTCACCTTGCACATCCTGGGACTGAGACAAATGAACGTGCTCTCATCAGCCCCTCAGTTTTCTACATACAACATGGCAACGTTTTGCTTCTTTGTGACTTTTATTTCTATACCAAGTACAAAACAGGTGAAAAAAACATATTTATTTTAATATAACTTTATTCTACAAGGATAAAGATAATAAATGGATTGCTTTGAATAGAGTTTTTGGTGGAGACTGAGCAAATGTAATAACACTACAGCATTATCAATGTTATATAAATCAAAAGGAAATCAAGAGATGGAGAAAATCAGTTTGCTATCTTCATTTGCACTGGCAAATAACTTTGAATATCTGTGTCTACTATTCCATCATCTCTGTGAGTTCTGAGTGCATTTTAATTTTTCTCTTTATTAGACAGTGTGTTTTCCTGCCTTTTCACTTTTTACTGGATGCTAGCTAGACATTGTATATCTCACTTTTTTGGTCACTGAGTGTCTTGACTTCTTATCAATACACAGGGCTTGCTTCATAGATTTGTCCAGTGGTGCTACAGCAGTGCTCATCTGGCTCATGATTCTGTGCCTGCCAGTCAGTTTCTCCAGTCTGGCTGGTGGGAGCAGGCCCTTCCCTGGATGCTATATGAGCACAAGACACTGTTTCTTCTGATCACACTGATTGGTGCTTTACTACCCTCTTGGGAGGGATCAGATCCTCAGAATCTCATCTCTGTAATTCTCTTAGGCAATAGATTGGTGGACTATAGACACCTGTCTCCCTAACTCCAGCACTGCTTCAGTGAGCCTGACAACGTACCCCTAGCTCCTCTCCTTGTATGGCAGCCTGTAAGCCCCATAAAGGAATTACCCAGATATCCATGGGACTCACTTTGTCAGTTACCTCCCAGGAATCACTGTCCTTCATTGCCTATGTTTGCAAACTGTTGTCACACATATTTTATCCATTGTTTGCTTGTTTTACAGGATGGAACATCCATACCTATTGCTCCATCTGAGCTGTATGAGACTTTTTTGATTATTTTTCTTTACTTTCCTAGCACCAGAAAGTTTGATGCAGGCATTGGAAGACTTGGATTATCTGGCAGCTCTAGACAACGATGGAAATCTTTCTGAATTTGGAATCATCATGTCTGAGTTTCCTCTGGATCCACAGCTGTCAAAGTCTATCTTAGCATCCTGTGAATTTGACTGTGTAGATGAAATGCTAACCATCGCTGCCATGGTAACAGGTATTCCCTTAATGACTTTTCTTTTGTACAGGGAATGTGTATCAAGCATAGCTTTAAATGAGATCCCTTTGAAATGATGTTTCAGGAGTACATAGCAGAGGCAATGTTCCATTCATTAAATCTTTTGAAATGATAGTGAAGAATTTTAATAGATTGAAAAGGAAAATTATCTTAATATGAAAAGGGAAATTATCTTAATATGAAAAATCTAAATCTAAATCCAGTGAATTTCCTAATTAGGAGTGTAAAAGCATGCCAGGCTTGCTTTTCCTAAAGGGATCAATGCAGATAGAGAAAAAGTGCCACACCAGGCACAGTGGCTCACACCTATAACCTCAGCTCCCAGCTACTTGGGAGGTGATGATAAGAAGATTGCAGTTCCAGGCCAGCTCAGGCAAAAAGTACGCAAGACCCATCTAAACAAAAAAGTTGGATGTAGTGGTGCATGCCTGTCATCCTAGCTATGCAAGAGGCATAAATAGGAGGATTGCACTTCCAGTCAGTCCAGGCAAAAACACAAGACCCTATCTCAAAATAATGAAAGCATTAAGTGGGTATGGCTTAAGTGGTGGGCAGGCATGAGGCCCTGAGTTCAAACTCAAAAAGAAGTGTCACGATAAATGTTCTTCCCCAAATACCATGCATAGTTATTTCCCGCCAGCCTCATTCATCCTTCTGTGTTTTCATATATTCTTTTGCCAGCAGTACCAACCAAACACTGTGCTGTGTCTGGGCTTCTGAGCCCCTTAGAGGCCTCCTGCTTCCATTGGAATACAAGCAGGGTATTAACTGTTATTAGCAAAGCAACACACAAAAAGGAGAATTAGGATGACTCACTCTAAACTTGACTTCTGAGAAACAAGAATAATGTATTTATTTGGAGAACCAAGAGAAGAGTGGTTCCACAAATAATAAGGACCTTGCCCTCAGCACATTGTGCTAAGAAATGTTATCATTATTGCTGACCATGGGACCTTTTGCATTTTAAAGCTCCTAACTGCTTTTCGAATCTGCCTCATGGGGCTGAGGAGGCTGCCATAACTTGTTGGAAAACATTTTTACATCCTGAAGGTGATCATTTTACCCTCATCAACGTTTACAAGGCCTACCAAGATGCGGCTGTGAACTCCTCCAGTGAGTGTAAGTGAATGCTATGGTTCCCAGAAGTTACCTCCCAGTCCCATCTCCTTTTCCCAAATCAGGCTGAGTTCGTAGAATTGTTACTCATCAGCTACCCTTCTCCTCTAGCCCCACTGACCCCTTCAGTGAAATGGCACTTGACACCCTAAACGCACCCCCAGTTCCCTGCTGAGTGGCAGATCCTTGTCCTCCTGCTCCCACAGAGTGCTGGCACACATGCCTAGATTTCTGCAGCTTTGGTACTCTGGCCAGCCAGCCTTCAATTTGAGATTGCTTACAGCAGAGTGACAGGGACAGAGACTTGGGGAGCAAGACAAGGAACAGACATCTTCAGGAGCCCACTGTCAGAGCTGTGCTGTGTCCTACCATATACTAGTATGTTCACTCTACAGAGAAGACACAGAGCCCTGAAAACCAAACCACCTTGGCTCCAGGGAACACTGAAGATTGGGCTGAGAGACAGGAAAGGATCTGACTGGAGTTTGGCCACAGCAGTGGGCATCCAGAGAGCAAAGGGCATGTGAAGAAGCCCTGTGTGTTCCTGAATGACAGAGGGTATATTAACTCCATAGGATGGGACCTGATGCTAAGTGAGCTAGAAACTCCTACACAAGGGGCAGAAAGAGCAAAGTAGCCTGGTGGAGGCCTTTTTGCACCTGTGTTTTTCATAAAGCATCTTTTACCTCCTTTGCTCCAAAAGATGACATGAAAAATATTTGAAGTGAGGTAGGAAAATGTGATAGCAATTTGAAAGGCAGTCGAATTTTTTAAAGAGTGGGGAGTTAGTGTTTCTGAACCGAGAAGTTGTCAGTGGAGTCAGAAAGTACATGGGGATTTGATCTTTTGAGAGCAAGCATGGTGGGTGACAAGTGTTTAACCAAGCATGTGCTCTTGTTGCCCTGAGTGGACTGAACAGAGTAAATGAGGATTTTCTGCCCACTTTGCCAAGGCCATATGTATTCCAAGGTCAAGGTAGAATTTAAAAAATTATAGGTGGCAAGAAACAGTAACTTCAAACTGAACCAGATAAGTGAATTTTTTTAAAAAGTTGCAGCAAGGGTAGACAGATTAGTTAAGCCAGCCTAGTAGTAATCTTCTTATTAAATGAACTGTGAGATATTTTCACAGATCCAAGGAATTTATGCTGTCTTTTCCTTCCCAGTTTGATTAAAGTTGTGACAGTGCACATCTGTGCTGTATACCCAGGACAAAATGTACATCTTTCTGCCTCCTAATAACCTCAGATTAAGGGAAAACTTTAGATCAGCACTGGGAGCAGTGTCCCCAGTATGCTGAGATCATGGAACCTCAACAGGTGGCCTGGGTGTTGCTTATGGCACTGTCTCCTTTCTGGCAGTGCTATGGTTGGTGGATCTCACGATCACTGCAAATCCTTATCCTCGCTGCCTTTCTACAACTCACTTAAGTGACCATCTCCTCGGGAGAGGAGAGTACACAGGGCTTAAAGACAGTGCCTGCCTGGCCTGGGCTCTTTGACCCTGAGACAGATCATCTGTAAATGACCTTTTGTTCTTCTTTCCCTCTCAGACTGTGTGGAAAAGTGGTGTCACGATTACTTCCTCAACTGTTCTGCTCTCAGGATGGCAGACGTTATCCGAGCTGAACTCTTAGAAATTATCAAGCGAATCGAGCTTCCCTATGCAGAACCTGCTTTTGGCTCCAGGGAAAATAATCTGAACATCAAGAAAGCTCTGCTGTCTGGCTACTTCATGCAGGTGACCAGGGCAGGACTGCCTGCATGGGCTGCAGTGTCTCACCTAGGGTGATGCTATTACTGATCTTAACTTTAAATCAAACTAGAAATTAAAGATCCGGTATTTAAACACACTTCCCTTCAAAAGGAATATACAGCCAAGTCAAAATATATGTCAACTTTGTCCTAAAGGACAAAAGGTCTTTTTACTACAAAGGGAAGCGGACATCACAGTTCATCATCTCCCCTATTTACTAACTGTTGGGATCAACAGATAAAAGTACTGTCTCATTTTGTCCTTTCCCATAATGGAGGCTAATTAATGCACATTTCAAATGTGCACATTAATGCACATTTTGTCCTTTCCCATAATGGAGGCTAATTAATGCACATTTCAAAAGTAGGTAAGCCCTTCACATCATAGTATGAGAAATACTGTATTTCCACATAACTCTAAAGCAGTCTTAATGGCAAGAAAAGACATTTCAGCATGGATTTCTTCATCTGTAAGGAAAAAGTAAATTATGTTAGGTATAACAGGTTGTGGTGAGGATTTCTTAAACTAAAACATCCAGTGTAAAGCCTTGACATTTAAATATATATTGGCCCTAACATGGTAGGTAACGTTGTAAGTTTTACTTCATGGCTAAAACACTTTCACTTTTATAGCTGCATTGTGTTAGCATGTTGTCTTGAAATTGCTGAAGTTAGTTTAAAAATGTCACTGTTTCAAAGTTTTGGGCAAAGTATCTATGATTTTTTGTATAGCCAAAGACAGGAAACATGGGTGGAAATTTTTAATTTCAGCTACACTGTATAGACTTTGTTTTCAACTCACACTTTTGTGTACCAATCTCCATATTAATGCTAAATCTGTTTTCTTTAAAACTTGTCTTATAGATTGCTCGGGATGTTGATGGGTCAGGTAACTACCTGATGCTAACACATAAGCAGGTTGCTCAGCTGCATCCCCTGTCAGGTTACTCCATCACCGGGAAGATGCCGGAGTGGGTCCTCTTCCATCAGTTCAGCATCTCTGAAAATAACTATATCAGGATCACCTCAGCAATCTCTCCTGAACTGTAAGTTTAAAGAAGAAAGGGGCTACTTTTAGATCCACCCTTGTAGGTATAAATGACAAATTTGGTTTTTATTTCATTTTCAGATAGAAGGAGTTGATATTGGTGCCTATCTTAATGTGGAGTGTACCTGCTATGGGCAGGTCTTTGTGGATGACACCTAAGAAACAGTCTCACCTATGTATGAGATTACAGTTCAAAATGTAGAAATGCTAAAGTGTGATGTGTCTTTCAGAAGAGCACAATGTGCTGCCATGGTGGGGGGGGGGTGTCACTGTTCACAGGTGCACTGGCCTTGAGGAGAAATGAACTTAGCCAGCCTTTAGGAATAGATGAGCCACTGTGGCTGGAGTTAGTTGGAGAAAGGGGAACAGGGAAAGTGAGATTGAGGGTCCCAGAGAATGTAGGGCTTTTGTGGGCCACATATATGGTTCAGATTTTATCATAAGTGCAATACACTGCTGTTGCTGTCAAGTGGAGAATGAATAGGAGGGGCAATATGGAGAATGGAATCTCCAGAGGTAATTGTAGATTCTGGATTCATTTTGAAGGCACCACTATTACTTGGACAAAGTTAAGTTCAAAGCAGCAACCAAGTGTAACTCATAGGTGTCCAGCTTAATCAACTAGAAGTAGAGTGGAACTAGTTAAGATGAGAAAAAAGCAAAGATACTCTGTTGACCACCCCAACCCCCAGGGGAAAAAAAACCAAAAACCTCTGAGGTATATAAGCTGATCCCTCTTGAAATGATTTACTAGTTCCCACCAATGGTCAATGGTGAGCTTCCACAGTATGGCCCAGTAGTAAAGAAACCAGAAATGTAGTTAGATTGGTTGTATGAAAAGGCAGACTGAGATACTGGGGAGTTGAGTTAAATAACAGCTCTGTGAATAGATTCTCCAGCGCTGGGAAGAGTCCAGATATAACATTTGGTATCTGTCACACCACTGCCCCCATCTAATTTTTTTGTTTTAAACCAACAGATTTATGCAACTGGCCCCGCAATACTATTTCAGTAATCTGCCTCCTAGTGAAAGTAAAGACATTCTGCAACAAGTCATGGACCACCTATCCCCCATTTCAACCATCAAGAAGGAAGAGGACATGTGTGAAAAGTGCCCTGATACTACTGAACAGAGATGTACTATTCAATGACTGCTCATCGAATATAAGGTGCAATAAGGATCTCACGGGGAGCCTACGGTGGATGTCTGGAGCCTTATGCAGACACGTAAGGTGAAGACAGACATCACAACCCACAGGACAGTCCTAAAGAAGCAACACTTCGTATATGATTTTAAAATAAAAAATAGGAGTTTTTATTGTGTTCTTTAAATTACCTACTCCATGTTCTTATTCGAAGTTTTTAATCAACCATTCATAATCTGACCAAAATTTAAAAAAAAAACATTATTTTGAAAATGTGTCACAGACACATGAAATAGAACCCTACTTTTTGTAGAGGACTTTACCCTGAATAAAGTCATGAGTTTTTCAGTAAATCTCCACTGGGTATTCTCATATTTTACAAAAACAAGCCCATCACTACCCATGGGAATTGGGCTAGATAGATAGATGTTCTTTCAGTTTTTCCATGATTTCACTCATCTTGTCGCCTGGAATTAACATCACAGTTCGCAACGGCTTCATTGGTACATCATCAAAAGACCATCTGCCTCCCAAACAAGTGTCGCTGTCCTCCTGCACTGAGTAACTGAACTCTAGGATTGCCTTCTGCAGCAAAAAAGAAACCATGAATTAAAAAAAGTAGACACCCAAAAACAAAAACTCATTTAGCCTTCCACAAAGAATACTATGTTCAAATAAAATGACAGCTAAAGGAAGCAAAACTCAGAGTAAAATAAGTTTGAAAGGGATATTTCAGGAAGAAATTATGAAACCAAGATTTTTAACCCACACAAGGAACATGGATTAAGCGTGCCATTTCTAAGAGGTAAACAGGCAGCTAAGTGATACAATACTTCTACCCAGTTGTGAACTGTTAATTCCAAGTCACTCACATTCATGATCTCATTTCATTCCCAAGATAAGCCTTTTGATAGGTAAGTGAAATTGAGACTTCTAACTTGAACATATTAACTAATAAGAACAGTCTTCAAATGCTAGCCTATTTTCCCCTGGTCACTTCCTTAGCATAAGGCTGTTGTGTGAACATTAAGTTTGCATAACCAGGCCATATTGAAACACCCACATGTACTTTCTTGAAATGGCTCACCCCAGGTGTTAAGGCATACTTAAAAAAAAAAAAAACATTTTTTTACCATCTACTTCCTGGAAAACAAGGGCAGAGCTGAATCTATATCACTTTAGTCTTCAGTGGAAGTCTTAAAAGTAATAAACGATATCATCCAATTCAGGAAAATCTGTTACCCCTCCAAGATTTATTTCTAGATTTTTGAGAAGACAGTGTGAGAAATATTCTCTGGTATTTGGTATTCTTTGGTTGTCCAAGACCTAGATAGAAAAAATGGTAGACATCCACACTAGGGGCACCATGCAGCAGAGGCCACCCAGCCTCCCTGCTGACCGGCTGCGTGACCTTCACTAGTTTCCCTAGTCTCCCTCAGACTCATCCACATCCATCCACTGGGCTTGTGTTTGCCTCATGGAATGGCTTTAGAACCTAACATCTCAAAGTTAGTCGGCCTATGGTAAGGGCCTCGTCACCTTCCCACACTAATACCACCTGCAGTGGGGTGGGAAGGCTGATGGCTATGATGTGCCAGCCCAATGAAGCTGCTAGCCAGTGACCATGCAGAGAAAAACAGGGTGGTCATGCTTGAAGGACTTGAACATAAAACAGGAGAACAATAATCTTGATGATTTTCAAGAAAATCCTTATTGACATCTAAACAAATAGAGCAAACAGGATAGTTTTACCTCATAAAAAAATTCTTCCTCTGCGTTTGCGAACATTAAAACATCTTTCTTTTGCCTGTTCCATCTCTTCTTGGAATTGGATCTTCCTGCTTCTACAAATGTCTTACTGATCAGCAGGTAAAAGTAGCACTTCCCACATGGCTTGTTAGTTTTGTGTGCCTCTGCTAGTTCTTTTCTGCAAAGCATACACACAGAATGTTTACCTGCTAGGCCAGGATAAATCTATCCACAAAGCAGAGTACAGAGAAAACCACTGAGGTATCTTCAGTGGGCTTTGCTGCAACACAGGGCTAATGATCAGTGACTCGATGGGATACTGGCGAGGCTATAATTTTTACTTATACAGTCAGGTGCACTTTAGGGTGCTTATGGTACACTTCTTATAATAAACAGTGTGAGGAATCGCTGAGATACAGAATAACTAAAACAGCAACTCAACATCACTACTCTATGCAAAGTTAAAAATACATAAAAACCTGATTTTTTTTTAAAGCAATGACCATTTAACTGAACCATACAAAGATGCACAGCCATGGCCAATATCACTACAGCATATGATGACTACAGAGTCTCTAGTCACTTAGTCTGGGTATAATTTCTGACAAAAATTGAGAAGTAAATACCATAAATTCTAGAATCAATGGAATAGCAATGAAGTATTTTCTTTCCAAAAATTACACTTAACTTGTACATCTAGCTGCTCCTAGGCAAAAGTCTAAAGATACAACACAGTTGACTGAGCTCTAGAAAATCAGCAGAAAAGACATCATTCTCCTGTGAAACCAAATAACATGAGCCCCAGCTATTTAGAGAAAACAAAAAATTTTTTTAAAAAGACATGGTACCAGTAGTACAATCTGAGTAGCAGCTGAGAGAGTAGGAGGAGAATGAGTATAAAACTGAAAAGCACTGAGTAGGTAGAGGGAAGACTGACTGTCAGGTGCAGCACCAGCCCACAACTATTTAAGGGAAACAACAAAAGTGTGAAGAGCTCTAAGAAATAATGTTCTGTGAAGGACTATGTCATCCAGTGTTTCAAACCAGGCAATGTAATTCTTAGTTCACTTAGTTTGCTAAATTTCAGTTGTTACATTTAAAGTATTTGCAAACTTAAAACTCCTGCATTAAACAACAAAAACCCTGAGAAGTGAGAGACACAGTATCAAGACTATGGTTTTATGAGTTACAAAGCATACCAATGGAACTTAGGAAATTGATGCAGATTTCATTATTATCATCATCATCATCGTTATTATTTTGGTGGTACTGGTATTTGAACTCAGGTCTTTACATTTGCTAGGGAGGCACTCTACTACTTGAGCCAGTCCGCCAGACCCAGATTTCATTACTGTTGTAATTATTTGGTATTTTATTCAAATCACAGAAATCTGAATATGAGAAAATTCAATCAAATGGGGTAAGAAGTTTCTATGAAACATCTATTTTATATCATTTAAATCTTTGACAACATTAAAATATCGAATAATCATAACTCTTCAAAACGTTGATTATTAGAAGTGAATGTACCTCATGGAATTTTTCTCTACCCCCTTCTAAACTTGCTTCAACTCAGGCTGAAGCTCTTTCTATACCTACACATTCCACTTAAGTCACATTTCTGAATCTACTTGAAAGAAAACAAGTGTTGGAAGGCATTTTCCAGGCTCTTACTGAAGTTGCTGGTGCATGGGCAGAGCAATCTGTGGAGGGACATTGATGAATCTCTCACTTAGCAGAAAGCCCACAGGCTTGGTGGTGTCATTTAAAAGCTTATCCAGCTGCTCAACCATGCTCTTTTCACAGTTCTTCTCACAGAAGCTTAGAACCAGCTCTTTAATTTGTTCAGCACACTGGGTACCCTAGAAAGCAAAGAGAAGTCTTGCTTTTTATCTCACACGGAAGAGCAGTTTCACATCATAGTCTTTAAAATCTTGTATATCTTTAATGTTGACTGCTTCCGTATTTCCTAAAAGTAACTACACCTGCTTAAGTTACCATCTTGTGATTGGTAGTAAGACAGGGTTATAATTAACACTCACACGCTGGAATAGCAGCCCTAGTCCGTCTCACAAAGGCAAAGTTCATTTTAAAATTAATGATTAAGTGTAGCCTGCATCTTATTCTCAAGAAAATAAGTGGCTGGCATAGTTTTTATTAGAACTAATCAGTGAGTCAATGAAAAGATGAATCAAAACACAAGTAAATATCAGTAAGTGCCTTCAACTTTAGAAAGCAGCAAAGCGTCAAGAGTATTCACACTATATAGGTAACAAAGAGACACTGTACAAACAGCTCCTCTGTCAGTACCAAATCAGAACACATGAGCCTGAAATGCAGTCTGCCTGTGTGCCACTGGGAGTAATCTACTTGAACCTGGGTACAAATTATTCAAAACAAAACAATACATTCATACTGAAAAAGGGATTATGGTAAGAATTCATGACAGCACATATCCTTACAGTTAATTTCACTGTAAAAGACACTTTCACCATGTATTAAATAAAGCTGGCTTTGGCCTTAGGAATAAGCATTCACATACTAGCCCACGAAACTAACCTTTCTTTCAGTTAAATTTAAAAGGCTTATGAAGCCAAATATCTCATCTTCATCCATATCATCATCACTGTCTTCTGAAACATTCGTTTGCTATTTAAAACAAGAAAAAGTCATTACATTTTATATTTAGTTGGGAAGAAGTATACGAAATCTTAGACTCAAGGCCTTACTTATCTTTTTACTTTTCAAAAACAAAGCTTTGTCACCCTGCTGTCAGCTTAGTAAAGCATCACGTCCTAAATACTGTGTAGCCATGTTCCTATCACTTCACTTCCGTGACTCAGTTATTACTCTTTTTATATTCTGGACAAACTCATCTTGCCCTATATTTCATTATACAAGATTTTTAGGCCATCCTCCTTTACTGGGTTCTCAATATACCGTGGAATCCCAATGAGGTAAAAACTACTGAAATAAAGCAATACAATTTGTGTTCTCGATGATGTGGCTAGAGGCAGGCCTTGCTCGGATCTCTTCAGGCCCACAACGCTACTCCACCTACAACTCATGCTTCCAAACCACCTGGTCATTAAGGAGTTGAACAAAGTTTAAGTGCCATTTATACCACATGGCAGGAGAGATCAGAGCAACGAAGGAAAACAATGAATCAAGAAAATAAGAATGGAATGGTTGGCTTCAATTTGAACATTCTAGCTCTACATTGATGGGTCCTCTACTGAGAGGCCTAAACACTGCCCAGTTTCTCTGCATGTGTTGACTGTTTACTTGTCCAAGTCATAAACTCTTCTCACAATGCATTCCCAGCACCTTGCAGGGAGCCTGGCACAGAGTAAGTGTTCAAGGGACACACACTAAATGAATGGGATGAAATGAGGCTGCTGCTGCTTCCATACCAAAGGAAGGCAGGGGTCTACAACTGCCCCCTTTGTCCTCGAACCTATTCAGGTGGGAAGGGACTTACAAAGTTCTAGCCACAACCTTCAGCACCAGTTAGGTATTGTCTGTGGCCCTTGGCAGGATGTCTTAAGTTCAGTAAGTCATACAGAAGTGGAGAATGAGAAGGTAGTCCATGAGCTTCTGATGGCTGAAGGTGAGCAATTAGAGTGGAAGTGAGCTGGAGTGTTTCCACAGCAGGCCCAAGAATGGGCAGCGTTGGGAAGAGAGATCAACAGTGATTGCTACGTGTATTTGGCGCTTGCCCCGAGCTAGAGCCTGCACTGAGTATGCGGCAGCTCACTCCATTCACCTGCCCACCCAGCAATGTAGGTGCTCGTTATCACCGTTTGCAGAGATGGAAATGATCGGACTGCATCTTCCACAGATCACCCCAAAGACATCTCCTGCCCACATTCTCATATCACAGAGTGAGCTAGACCCTGTTCTATCTGCTGTCCCCTGGCTAGCCCTTTCCTCCCCTTGTGTCTATGCAGATCAAGCAAGTAAAAGAAATCACACTATCATAAAATGCTATGCATTTCCACCTGGTCCTTTTGGGCTGCTTGCTCTTGGAACCCAACCAATGTGTAGAGGCCCCAGGGAGAGCAACTGAGGCCCCTGACCCAGTGTCCTAGCTGGGCTTCCAACAGCCAGCCAGCACTAACTTGTCATGTGAGTGAGCCACTGTCAAAGTGAATCATCCAGCCCCCTGTTGAGCCTCCCAGCTAATGACACAGCAGGAGCAGAGATAAGTCATCCCTGCTGATCTGCTGATCGCAACTGCAGATCCACAAGCCAAATAAATGCCAGTTGCTATTCTAAGACACTAAGCTGTGGGATAGTTTGTCATGCACAACAGATGACCAGAAGAGCCCCCAGGTGATAACGAGCAGAGTCAGGACTTTGCTGAGTCCTCATTTTGTTGGACTCTCTACAACTCTGACAATGAAGACAACTGCCTCTTCCTTCAAATGCTCCTTCATTACTTTTATGATACACTCTACTGTTCTTCCTTCTACCTCTCCAGTCATCCCTTTCAATCTCCTTTGCTGCCCCTGCCACTTATTTTGCTCATCCAAATACTGTTGTCATAACCAGGGTCTCTGTCCCCTGTTCTCTCTAAACAATACCAACCATTTCTGTGACATTAATGACCAGTCATCTGCTGAAAACTCCCGAGACTCAAGGTTCCAGCTGCTGCTTAGTATCTCACTTGCATATACCACAGGCACTCCAAACTCAAAATGTACAAAACCAAAGTCACATTCCCACCCCCAACCTTATCTTCCTCCCTGTTTGCCAGAAACTTGGGAATCACCCTTAATTCTGTTTTGTCTCACTCTCAAAGTCAACCACACACTAAGCCCTATCATAGTTTCTGAGTCATCCCACTTCTCTCCACTGCTACTGCCTGATTACTGCATTTAACAACACTGACCATTGCAATGGCCTCTGAGCAGTCCTCCAGTAGTACTTCTTTTCAGCTAGAGCTGAACGGGGTAAAAAACACTCATTATTAGAATAAACATAGCTGTCCTGCTTACCTTAATCACACTCCCGATATGGTTCTGTTGAATTAAGAGATCTGTTAGTTCTGCAGTGTTCACAGGAGCCTTTAGGAAAAGCTAAGAGGAAAAAAAAATTTAAATTAAGACCAAAGCAGAATTTTTAATAAAACTTTGAATCCCTTATTCAAACAAAAATAATGAAATTTTAATGGCTTCATCAAGAAGATGACCTAGAAAAGCATCCCCAAGAGGGAAAGGGAAGTCAAGGAAGCTAAAGGTTAGCAAATTTCGAAAAAAAGGTAATCAGTGCCAGCAAAGAGGTATGGGGAAGTGGATAAACACAGGACCAAAGAACTTGGTGACGAGGTCACTGGAGGTTGTAGTTTAGAGAACTGAAGCCACATTATTTTGGGATAAAGGAAAAAGGAGAGGCAGCAATGATTCTGTAGCATTTGAAGGCACAGTTAAATGACTATAATCCTAGCTACTTGGGAGGCTGAGATCAGGAGGATCACAGTTTGAGGTCAGCCCAGGCAAACAGTTCTCAAGACCTCCTATTTCCAAAATAACCAAAGCAAAATGAACTGGAGGTGCAACTCAAGCAATAGAGCACTTGCTTTGCAAGCACAAAGTCCTGAGTTCAAACCCCAGTCCCACCAAAAAAAAAAAAAAAAAAAAAAAGACTTACCTATGAATTGTTTGAGCTACAAAATTTGGAAGTAGAGAAATTACAGAAAACAGAAGTGTAGCTCAAGCAATTAGCATATGAAAAGGAGGGTATTTTAGGACACCAGGAAGTTAAATGTACTAATCAGGGAGAGCTCTGGGAGCAGAGACACCAACAGGGTTAGCAAGTGCAGAGAACAGAAAAGGGAATTCTGAAAGGATGAAACCTGAGAGCAGTTGTGTTGAAAGGCCTGGAGTTTCTCAGAAAAGCAAATGTATATGTAATACACAAGAGACAATACCTGCTGCAATAATTTCTTAATTCCGTCATAATCGTTATCTGAGATGGAATAAGCTTCGAACTCAATATTCACTTCCTGTGAAGAATATACACAGTAAGTCATCATATATAACTTCCTAAGATGATTCAGGTATTGTTTTCCAGTTTGCAAATTTTTTTTTTCCCTCAACTTCCATTCCTTAGATTCAGGTATAGAAGATGCCACCCCCCCTCCCATAAGACTAAGAAAATGTTAGCTGAATAACTTTGTCTAGTTTCCAAAATAGTCAAATATAGTCAGGCATGGTAGTAGACACTTGTAATCCCAGCACTAAAGAGGCTGAGGCAGGAGGACTGCCAAGTTTAAGGCCAGCCTGGGCTACATAGCATGACCCTGTCAAAACAAAGGAAGGGAGTGAAAGAGGGTGGGAGGGAGGAAAGGATGAAAGGAGGAAAGGAAGGAAGGAAAACTCTGCCAGTATTGCTACCTGTACAGATTACAAAGAACATTCATACAATTTCCTCATGTGACCCAAAAGCCTGAGAGAAAAACACACTCAGAGTGACCTAGTAGAAATGCTTAGAAGTGACTGATAAAGACAGTCACAGCAGCCACAAAGGAGAAACTATCATTTACCTGGCTGCAAACAATAAAGAACAATATTACTTCAAATGTCTGGAATCACCTGCAGCTTGATTTAGCCCATGGATTTGAGGATACACTTCATTCACTTAGCAACTATTTATTAAGTACTACCAGGTACCAAGCACTTGGAATGAAACGATGAACAAAGCATATGTGAATGGTTATCCTCTCATGGAGCTACGGTTTAGGTGAGAATATAGCCATTAAAGAAATACTAACAGAAATAAATGTAAAGCTGAAGCAATATGCACCACTAGAAAAGGCACATGTGCTGTAACAACTTCAAAAACAGGAAAAGAAGAGACAGGAGGTGGGAACTTGGAACAAGTAAAGAGGATTCCTATCAGAGAACAGTAGCAGAGGCAGGAAGAAATATGGTCAATCCAAGGGACTAGAAGTGTAGCTGGGCTCCCTGATTTCTTTGAAAAATAGCTGCAAAATCCAAAAAAAGATGCCACTGAAATAGTCCACAAAAGTAGAACTGTTACTTCATGAAAACAACAATAATCTTAGGTGCTTTTAAATGCTACACAAGATCAGTCCTCCAGCTGGGCACAGTGGCTTATATCTGTAAGTGGAGATCAGGAGGATCAAGGTTCAAGGCCAGCCCAGGCCAAAAGCTCTCAACACCCCATCTCATCCAACAGTTGGGCATGATAATGGGACCTTATCATTCCGACTATGTGAAAAGTGTAAATAGAAGGATTCCAATCAGGCCATCAGATCATAAATTGAGATCCTATACAAAAAATAAGGCAAGCAAAAAGAGATGGGGGGGGTGGCTCAAGGGGCAGAGCACCTGCCTAGCATGCGCAAGGTCCTGAGTTCAAACTCCAGTACCGCTAAACAAACAGAACAAAAGATTAGTCCGGATGAGCCCTTCGTAAGTGACACACTAAATGTGGGCGCCGATGAAATCGTATTTACATGCATTGCAGGTTTTACAAGTTTGGGAATTTGGGTCTTAGCTGAAGTACTTCAAGGGGGAAATAAAAGCGACTTTTGCCTTGCCGTTCTGACCGCGCAAATACCGAAAAGGCTTTGGCTGTTATCTTGCCAGGGCGTGGATGTCTATAGCCGGCAAGAAACTCAAGAGGCAGGTGGGTTGATGCAAGGGTCCCTGCTGGCCTGTTTAAAGATTTGAGGCTTTAGGCGAGAAGTGAAGAACCTAAGTGCGGCGTGCCGGGGATTCCGGGATGCGGAGCTGGGGACGCGGCCCGGCAGGGGAGACTTCGCAAGATTATCACTGACCGCAACGTGCAAACGACTGAAGGGGAGCTTAAGAATTTATCATCTCCAGTTCCTGCCTACCGAGCCTCGGGGACAGGGAAGTCACGACTCCACGCAGCTCACACGATTTTCAACGCAGCTTTGATTGCAAGGTTTTTCCCCCCCTCAGGTATAAACCAACGTAGGGACGCGCGTGTTTCTCACCTCGTCAACAATCTCGTCATCTTCACCCTCTGCTTCGTCACTGTCTTCATCCTCGTCTTCTTCCTCATCCTCGACTTCATCTTCCTCTTCTTCCTCTTCGTGCTTGACAGGGGCTCCCGGAGGCCGCGAGACTCCACTCTCCGTCGCTCGCCGCTTGGCCCTGGACGCCATGTTGCTGGGCACACTGCGCCTGCGCAAACTCCAGACCCTGCCCTTCGGACCAACTCATACTAGCCGAGGGGGTGGGAGAATACAAAAAAACCTCGCGGTTGAGGCGACATCAATCCCATTGCCATACTTTATGCCTCAACCATACACTATAAGCCTTCTGTCCATCTCTGAGCCATGTTCTGGGCTTTTCTTTCTCCCTTTCCTCCTTCACGCCTTTATTCTTTTCAGTACCTCCCCCCCTTCGCACAGTGGTTCGACCCATACTGTCATTCCGTCAGCGGGCGCCTGAGTGTCAGTACGCATGCGCAATCACCCAGCTGTGTACTGCGGGGTCGCGGGGTCGCGGGGTCGCGGCGACGCGGGACTGAAATACAAAGCTCAGTGCAATCCCGTGCGGACAGTCGCTTGACAGCTCAGGTTACGTAGTGACCCGGGGCGCTCACCGTGTTGTCATTGCCCCCATTGGGACTGGGAGATTCCGACCCCCCGCGACTGAGCGCCTGCTGAGTGCGGGGTGCTGTGCGGACAGGGTCCCGCCTCTTAGCTGGTTCCGGCCTCGCCGGCCCCGCGAGGTAGGTGTCGCTGCCCAAGGGAAGATAAGGACACGTGCACGGGGGCCCTAGCGATAATCGTGACAAAGTGGGTCTGAATCTTCAAGGCTGCTGCCAGCTGACAGGCTAGCCGTGGCCGGGCTCAGGTGTGGCCGGGGCAGGCAGGTCAGCGGATCCTTGCAGGTGAGAGCGCCAGGATCAGGATCAGACCCGGCCCTGCGGGATCTCCCTGAAAGTCCTTAAGTAGGCACGGCACCCTTCAGTGCTTCTGGCCAGTGGGGTAGTCCGAGTTAAAGACTTGAGCCTGTTTCCAAGCACTACAACGGGAGGACTGTGGCAAATTAGAGCGTGTGTCCTCCTGAGCTGCCACCAGCTGAGGCACTGGCCAGTGTACTCAGATATATTTCAAGAGAGGCTGGATTTTTACGAGAAATATCTTGATAAATTGGATCTCCTAGTCAGGTTTATGCCACAGGCTAGCAAATTGCAGCTGGTTATAAAGGTTATTACTTGAAAAGAGTAACTAGGGGAGGCATCACCTTTCTGAGAATGAAATCTATGGTTCTTCATATTTTTCTCTGTAAACAGAGGCAGTGGATTAGATATGTTTGAATCTAAAAAAGAAATTCGCTGTCCTCAGTGCTGGGGAGGCCATTGCTAGAGGGGTTTAGGCAGAAGCTTGAGTAATTTCTTGGTGCTTCATCAGGAGGAGGCAGTCATTGTGCCCTAGATGACCCCATTAACCCACAGGCCCCATGATGGTATTTTCTGAGATCCCTCTTTCCTGAGAGTCTCCTCTCTACCAGACCAGATGGTGGACAGTAATAATACTTGTACATCGGGCCTCGACGTCAGAAGAGGTAGCTTAACATGGCCCTTAAAACGGTTCCTGTAGTACACCTATTAAAAGGCCAAGATTAGACTTAAAAGGCACAAGGCCACCAAGTCTGTAGAGTTGCATGAGGCATCATAGGTAATCCCCTTTCTTTATACTTTTTTATTGTGGTAAAATATACACAACATAAAATCTACCATTTTATCCATTTTGAACATATGGTTTCCATGGCATGAGCACATACACATTGTTGTACAAGCATCACACCATTCCTTCTCCCTAACTCTTCATCTTGCAAAACAGTCTACTCATCTAACAGCTCCCCATGATTCCCTTCCACAGCCCCTGGCAACCACTTTTCTACTTTTCATCTCTTATGAATTTGACTAAGAACTTCACTTAGGTGGAATCATACAGTATTCTTTACACGTCAGGATTTCTCCTTATTAAGGCTGCATAATACCCCATTGTACATAGGTGCCACATTCTGCTTATCCACCTATCAGTGTATACTGGGTTTGCTTACATGTTTTAGCTATTATAGATAGTGCTGCTAAAACCATGAGTACAAAATCTCTTCGAGTCCCTGCTTTCAATTCTTTGGGATATATATACCTAGACGTGGAATTGCTGGGTCACATGATTTATTCCATTTTATTTATTTATTTGGCAGTACAGGAGTTTGAACTCAGGGCCTCATGCTTGCTAGGCAGGTGCTCTACCATTTGAGCCATTCATCCAGCCTTTTATTGATTGATTGATTGATTGATTGATTGAAGAACTGTACATTTTGGAGTTTTCAAGTTTTCTACAACTAGCAAGTATTGCTTTGCTAGGGGAAGAAGAGAAAAGTTTTTCTTTGTGACCTCAGATTAGTTCCCAATGTTTAGTTCCCAATGTTGAGCTGTGAATTCACACAGTCAGAGTATAATTAGAATAGCAAATGTAAACAAGTGGTCCACCTGTGGTTTGACCATTGAGAAAATAAGAATACTGACCCCAGGGAACTTAGTCTGGGGTTGCAATGATTACTACTGCCTCAGTCTTCTTCTTTAGCACAAAACTTATCTTAAAGGCAGAGAGGTGGAAGTGAATAGTTAGGAGAAAGCACCAGACTTCAGACCTGGATTCACATCCTGCCTCTGCCATTTACTATGTTGTGTGATCTTAAGCAAATTAAACCTTAAAGAACCTTGGTTTCCTCTCCTGTGAAATGAGGATGGTAACCTTGCAGGCTTAAATGAGGATTGTGGTCTTCCATGTAATATGCTTAACTCGTGCAATATTTAATTTTCTGTGTCAACTTGACTGGATCATGGGGTGCCTAGATATCTGGTTATATATTATTTTAGGGTATGTCTGTGAGTATGCTTCCAGAAGAGATTAGCCTTTGAATCCATAGACTAGTAAAGTGCATTGCTCTCTCCAAAGTGAATGGGCATTATCTGATCCATCGAGGGCTTGAATAGAACAAAAAGGGGAGGAAGAAAGGAAGATTCTCCCCCTCTCTGCCCTTCTCCTGCCCTGGGTGCTCCTGGTCCTCAGGCCTTCAGACTGGGACTGGAATCTACACCATCACTTTTCAGCCCTTCAAACTACACTGCTAGCTTTCGTGTGTCTCCAGTGTTGAACCAAGTCTTGTGACCAGGGAGTCTCCAAAATAGTTTCCTGATCATGCTAGCTGGCAAAGGAGTGGGTCCTAGGACAAATTCTGCAGTTGCCAGCAGCAAGGCTATATAGCAGGTGGGAAAATGTCACTACACCTGAGACCTAAGAGCAATTTTATGATGGAAACTTGGGGAAGGAAAGCATAAGTTGATGTGTCTGCAAGCCACCCTCTGGTGTGGGACTCCAGCACGGGAAGCAGCAGCAGTCCCTATAATGTTCCTCTGGAACTGCTTTCGATGGTGGCAAAAGAGGGACAGGAGGGTGATCTGATTTTATTTGTTCAGTCCTGTAGCACATGTCAGGAAATCTCTTTTAACAGTTTCTATCCGGAAGCCTAGGCTTCATATTAGCATCAAGTTTATTACCTAAGATAATGCAGAATAGAATTGAGAAGGGATATTTTTCTGCTCCTGGTGTGTGGGTTGATTTTGCTGTCATGTTTATATAATTAAAGTAAGCACTTTGTACTGTAATGATAGTTGATATCTTCATACCTCTGTTTTTTCCAAAGTGTTTTTGTATGCAAAATATGTTAAGAGGCAGCATATATATAGCAAGCAGAGTTAAGAACATAGAATTTGGGGCCAGATTGCCAATGAATCCCAACAGTCACTTAGCAGTTCTGAGTGTTTGGGTGACTGTCACCCTGTATGTGTCTCAGCTGCATGTAAAGCCTGGCAGTAGTAAGTGCTCAATAAGTGTGCCATTCTCATGTCTGGATCACCCAGCAGCCCTGTGTCTCAGTGGGGCAGAGATTATTCCCACTTAACACAGAAGAAAACAAGGTCACACCATGGAAAGTAATAAAGCCCTGACCCAAGCCCAGGTCCCTTGATCACTAATGTGCTTGTTCTGTGACACCATTCTTCTTCCATGACACTATCTCCATACAGAAATGGGAAAATAGAGGAGCAAGCAGAAATGAAAAGAGAAGTAAGTTCATAAACAAGAAGCTTCCCATTCTATTACAATCCAAATGTGACCTGATAAAGCCCAGCAAACTCCAGCCCCTGCCCACCCACCTCTCCCCATTCTGCCCTGTATGCTGTAGCTATCAGGACTTATCCTTGTTCCTCCGTGTTCCTCCGGTCTACCTACCTCACTGCTTCTGCAGTAACTAACTGTGTACAGGCTCCAGGTCTGTATCTAAATGTCACTTCCTCAAGAAGCCTTTCTCACCCCTGTATTAGTTAAGAGAAAGGTTCAGCTACCTAACAGAGATCCAAACAAACAGTGGGTAAAACAGGATAGAACTTTATTTTTTTCTGATGTAAAAGTCCTGGCTGGTGTGGCAGCTCTGTCATACAAACAGGGCCAGGCTCCTTCTCTCTTGTTCTGTCATTTCTAGGTCATCCTCTGCATATACAAGGGACTAGTCATAACATCAGTGTCCCAGCCAGCAGGAAAGACGCAAAGAGGAAGAGGAGGGACCGGGACTTCCTTTAGGGGCAGGACCCAATAGTTGGACAGGTCGCTTCATGTTGCATCCTGTCAGCCAGCACCTGGCAACATCTAGTTACATATTTTTATTTTAGGCAACCATGTGCCCAATTAACAGTAGCTTTCGATTTCTTTGAGGGAGAAGGGAAGTAAGGACATTTGGTAGCAGCTGGCAATCTGTGCCCATCTGCAGCCCCAGTAAGACTTGCCAGGTGTGTTTCCACATAGGTTTCTGCAGCAGCTTGAACTTCTTCAAGACTCACTGCCCTATGACTGTGTCATTGTGATTACTACTTTGTGACATAAATATCGTGGTGCAGAGATCCTATTGTATGCCTAGTGCCTAGTACACAGATACTGAAATATCTGTTGACTAAATGATAGGATTAAACCATTCAAACCTAAAAATCTCAAAGAAGAAAGACTCATTTTCATCCTGGTCACACCCATTTGAAATTAGTTTCACCCAGACTTCTGTCAATGAGTCCCTACAGCTGTCCTCAATGTGAATCCCTAACCCACTGCTAACTGTTGGGCTGTGCTGCCACCTCAACTCTGATCCACACCAGGATCATTTTTACCTAACCTGTTGTGTCCTGCAGGTCTCTGTAGGCTGTCACAGAAGCCCATAGTGTTTCTAAGGAATGGATCTCTTTACTGACATGCAGCTTGACCCTGTCAGAGAATTCCCTCTTCTCATGAAACCCAAAGTCCACCTTGTCTATTACACTGGAGCCACCCTATCCTAGGCCCCTTCCTGACAAACAATGCTTCTCTCTACTGCCATTGTCATTCAGATCTCAAATGTCACCTCCCCAGAGAGGTCTTCCTGGAGATGCAGCCCCACTACCTCACTTCTAGCACTGGTTAGTACCTGAAATTATCACACACACCTCCAGTAGACTCTGCAGACCTAATTTCCCTGAAGGAGATCTAGGCTCAGGATTGGTTTTACTGTCTGAGAACTACATAGAAACACTTGTGTGAGAGATTGGCTCCTGGTATTTGAAAGCATTGCTAAAATATCCTTTGAAAATTTGAGGATCTATATGCCAGAGCTTGGGACTATAGTAGGGAGATAGAAGGGTCCGAGTAGAGCTGTGAGGCCCCAGGATTACCTGCTTCTAACAGCTTTATGATTCAGACTTTTAGTCCCCACAGTTGTTGCCTGTCAGCTTTGTGAGCCCCAGAAGAATTTATGCATCAGCAGAAAATGCTAAGTTTTATACCACTAAATAACATACCAGATCCTTGTAGCACTGATTTTGGAAGGTGTATTAGTTAAGAGTTCAAGCAGAGAAACAACCAGGAAGAGACATATATTAGGTTTATTGCAAGAAAGTGCCTTGTACAACTGTGGAGGCTGACAAAGCAAGTCAGAATCCACAGTACAAACCAACGAGGAGGCAGGCCTGTTAACAGAAAGGGCATGCAGGAACTCGTACAAGCTGAACTTCTTCCTTAGGGAAGCCTCAACTCTACTGTTGTTAAGGCCTTACTAAAAGCCTGTTGATAATGGACTTGATCATAAAATACCTTCACAGTAGCACGTACATGTTTGTAAATAACTAGGGGTTGTAGCTGTTAGTTACCTTTCTGTAACTGACCAAAATACTTGGAGGAACAACTTACAAGGAAGAGTTATTTATTTTGGCTCATGGTTTCAGCAGTTTCTGTCTACCATTGGGGTGGGAGCTACAGTACAGCCACATGGTGGCCAGGAAGCAGAGAGGGAGAGAATTCCTGTACTAGCTAACTTTCATCTTTTTCCCTTTTTATTCCATCCAGGCCCTCAGCCTATGGGATGGTGCTGCCCACATTCTGGGCAGGTCTTCTCCCCTTAGTTAATCCTTTCTGGAAATGCCCTCACAGATACACACACACACACAAATGTGTTTTATTAATCTTATAGGTCCTTCTCAGTTCAATCAAGTTGGCCTTCAAGATTAATCATCATAATAGCATAGCCAGGGTGACACATAAAAGTGACCAACTGAAGGGCAGGCTCCTAATTTCTAAGTGAGACCCATTTTGAGAACTTCAGGAAATGACAGAAACCATACTGCCTGTTTTCCCAAATCCCCAATCTCTGTAGCACTTTCAAGCAGCAATAATTAGAACTAGATTTCATAATTATTATTTGTTCACCCAGGTTTGGTTGCTTAGATACAGAGTAACTTATTTTGAGCCAAAATTTCCTAAGATGTTCCATAGATGTAATATTCAAGCAATATAACCAGTAGTAACTTACAAGTCACAGCTCCTAGTTAACACATGTCTGGTTCAGTGTGCTCTGTTGACTCTTAACAACCACTGCACACAGTATTTAGTAAGTAAATAACTGATGAGTCTAACACTATTTATGGATGCCAATTCGCATTTCATGCAGATTTATACTGCAGCTCTTCAGCAGCATTTATTTTGAGGCCTTTAGGATAGTTATATTGTGTTCTGCCCTCAGGATGAAAGGAATATAACGCTCATTATTTTTAAAAATTTTTTAAATACTGAAGTAGAAAAGAAAATTATCCTAACATACCACTCAGAAATATATACTACTAATATTTTGGTACATAACTCTTTTCATATATTTACATATATATCTAATCATAGTATTTGTGGAACTCTGAATCCTGCATTTTTATGTAACATTATTTTCAGTTAAGTAAACCATGTAATTAGGTTATTTGTGAATATTTTAGTGATTTTTGTGAAACTGTACCATTACTTAAGTGTCCTCTCACTGTGGGATGTTCACATTGTTTTCAGTTATTTGTGATTGTGAGGAGTGCCAGGACAAACATGTCCATGTGACTATTCGTACACTCTTATGAGTATTGCCTTCTTATTTATTCTTAGAAGTGAAATTAGAGGAAGAAAGGGTGGGGAGGATGTAGGCCTCAGATACATGTGGACAAATTGTTTTCCGGGTTTTTAGGATTATCTTGTAACACTTGAGAACATTTATAAACACTTTTTTTTTTTTGGCAGTACTAGGGATTGAATTCAGGGCTTCAACTTGCTGGGCGAGCACTCTACCACTTAAGCCACTCCCAGTCCTATAAACATTATTTTGAGAAGTGGAAAAGTTGATATAACTATTTCTTGAAGTGCTTATAAGCTATTTAGTGTGTTTATCTTGAAATGGAAATAATCATTTGTTTACTTCTTAAAATATAAGGTATTCATTTCTTTGTTACTGAGGCAACCTAGAATTCTCACTACGTCTCTTCTGTAAGCTACAACTGTTTGGTACAGGACACTTGACTTTTACTAATGGCTTTCATCTGCCTTTCCGGGTGATATCAGCTGCTAACATGCTGTCCCTTGGCCTTATCAGTGACAGGAGTCTTTAGAAAGAAGGAGCCCATTAACACTCAGTCACTGAGGGAAGGATAGATCTCTTCAGCAGGAGACTGGTTACGTCCTTCTCATGCTCTGTCACTGTCCAACATTACCTAGGAAGAGTCTCTGAGATCTAATTAAGATCTCTTTGCTTGCTCCTGTCACAGTGCCCTGTAAAGACTGCCAGGCAATAATGAAGGTTCTCTTACTGAAAGACGCAAAGGAGGACAACTGTGGCCAGGATCCCTATATCAGGGTAAGTGTTCTGAGCCTCCTTCCTTGTCCCCTGCACTGGAGCTTCCTTGCTAATGGAGTCATGGGGGGTTGGGGGAAGGCTGCTAAAACTCAGCAGATTTGACATGGAATCATTGTTAAATGTGATATCATGACCCTTTCCTCGTTTTCAAAACAGCCCTAGCCAATCCAGAACTGCATTCTTTCATTTGCAGGAATTAGCAGTGTATGGACTTGAAGCCACATTGATTCCTGTTTTATCATTTGAGTTTTTGTCTCTTCCCAGTTTTTCTGAGAAGGTAAGTCCTGAACTCCATGGTAAGGTTGGGTCTCTGTAGAATCCTTGCCACCCCAAGCCAGAACAATGTTTTCTAGCTCCTCTTTTTACCGTCAAACTTAAAAACAAGGGCAACCCACCCTCACCTACTACCCTACCTGTCTTCTCTCCCAGACTACTATCTCCTCCAGGAAGCCAGCCAGACTCAATATGGGCCTGGGAGAGCACCATTCATCCCTCATTTAATCTATCCTGAAATATGCACAACAGACAAGACATGGGTTTCAAATTTTAGAGACTGAGGCTCCAGGTTAGGCAATTCAGGCAGTGCCTCCACTCAGTTAGAGGCAGGGCTGGGATCCAAACCCAGGCTTCTGCCTACTACTACTACTACTACTTTCTGCCCCCAGGTGGAGGAGATGGGTATTGCAGGAAATAGGCCCAGTAAACCCCTCCACGTGTTTCAAGTTCCAGGCTCAGGTGTGGTTCACCAGCACAGTATTTGCCCGACATTTGATTCCCAGCACTGAAGAAAAGGTTCAGTGCCCACAGCTTGAGTGAAGTCAGATGTAAACACAAGTCCAGCATCTGACTCTGCATAAACGTTCAGTAAGGTATTTCACCATCATTATCTGTGAAACCCGGGTGTCTGCACAGTGTTATCGCCATAACTGTTACAGATGCAGGTCAAGTCTGCCTGCAGCCCTCCTCGGACTCAGGCTAGGGACTGTGTTCTGCTGCCCCTGTGCTCTGCTGCAGTCACTCCTGTCACAGTGTTGTAGTGTCTCCCTCACTGAGCTTCTTGGAGGAAGAGCTGTGACAATGAATGAGCTCCCCAGTGTGTCCTAAAAGGCCTGGGATAGTTCCAGGTCCACATCACTGCATAAGTGACGCATGGATGGAGGGACAGAGGGGTAGAAGGAATAGTTCCCACTGCTCACTGTTGGGATGCACTTGGAATCCTAAGTCGTCACCCATTCTTTGGGAGATGTGGAGCTGAAGCTGCCATATAAAATGTCTTTGTTGCTTTTTGCTACACAGCTGTCCCATCCAGAAGGTTACGGGGGACTCATTTTTACCAGCCCCAGATCAGTGGAAGCATTGGAGCTGTGTTTGGAGAAAGACAGTAAAACTGAAGGTGAGGGTGGCCTGCACTCAATTCCACTGGCCTTTTCTTTACTCTTATTTCTCCCACTCAGACGCCAGATTTCAGCATAGCTGCTCTCCTGACATGAGGAGGTGTCTAGTGCTTCTGGGTCACAGATGCTCCCTAGGAAAATGGGAGGCAGGGCCACCACCTAAACCCCAGAAGAAATGGTGGAGGGCAAGCCTCTCCACTGCCTTGTAAGTGTTCAGTTGCTGGGCGTTCAGGTTCTCTTCTCAGAATGGATGAGGTACCAGTTCTTCCTCTGAAACGGGATAAATACCACTTTCTTAACAGATGACTAGAAAATTTAACAATGTATGAGGAAATGTCCATGCCCTGTCAGGCCCTTATTGACATAGCTGCCTCGTTGACCCTCTTCCTCCCTCTGTCACTTTCCATCACAACAGGATGAAATGGCACTGCCCACTCAATGAACTCTGGGTTTCAGTCTGACCAGCCACCTCCTTCAGAACTTCCATAGAGCAGCCCCCTAGCTAATGTTAATGGAGGCTGTGTGTTACATACTTCACATTCACCCTCCCATTCAACCGCAGACAAAAATCCTACTTTACAGATTTACTACAATCCTACCTTACAGATCAAAACACTGAAGCCTGGGGGAGGGTCACCAGTGGATAGAGGCAGCAGGGAGAGTAGGTAGTGTATGCGTGAACTTTGGAGGGCCTTAGGCCTGGGTTCATGTAGCCATTCTGACTTTGGTGAGCTCTTGTTCTCTCTGCCCCTTAGTACCCTTGCCCTTGAGCTAGCCTAGTAATCTGCACCACAGGATTCTTCTACTTCTTGCTGCCTAGAACATACCAGATGCCCACTGTATGCCAGGCACCATCTTCAGTCTTTGCCTCATGAGATAGTCGCAGCCAGTAGTTCCACTTGGCAGATGGGTCTGAAGAACAGAGGGTGCAAAACTCAAGACTACGTGATCTTTAGCCACAGGTTTGTGACGCACTGCAGAATGTGAGTGCTGAAGAGGAGCACTCCAGGACATTATCTGGAGCAGAGTGTGCAGGGAATGAGAAGCAGTGATGGTGTCATCATTTGTCTGCACATAGAGCAATGCTTGCTTTAGGGCCTGTGTGCACCTGTGTTGCAGAAATCCCAAGCTGAAATATGGGACACTGAGGCCGTTTAGCAGGAAGCAACATTTTATTGTGCTAGCACAGACCCAGTGGACTCATGTCCAAAGGCTGAGCCCCAAGAACAAAGGGGTCTCACCTTGCAAACAGGTTACAGAAGCAAAAAGCAAAGCTGAACCCACATATGGTTATGTGTGACTTTATTGGCCATTTCGTTATGTGACCTTCTTTATGTTTCAATTCTGTCTTTAAGTTTTATCTCTGCTATGCCATCCCTTCCCCCTGCTACATTGTCAGAACACAAACTTGTCTGTTTCTTTTCTGATCCTCCTTTGATCATCATTCCCCACTTTGATGCTCAAACCCACCTAGGGTCAAAGAGCATGATCTGGGGGTTTGTATTTCCATAGCATCATTACATGCATGCCATTTTCCTTTCCATAGTGGCCTCCATAATAGTCCTGGTAGACTGCAGTACCAGGGGAACCAGGCAAGGTAACATTAAATATGCTCTCAAGGCAAGACCCATCACCCTGCTTTTCATGATAGATGTAATCTGTATTCTATTTTTACTCTGGGACTTTTAGTATCGCTTACCTCACAACCTGGGGAGTATATGAGCCGATGTAACATCCAACCTGTTGGTGGGTGCATGATACAAAGTATGGCTGTGCGGAGGTTCCGGCAACAGCTGTCTTAAAACATTGAGCACATGGGGGAAACCTGGCAAGGGCCAACACAAAGAGAGTCCCAAGTGAGTAGAGAAGAGCAGGGGTGTGTCCCGTGTTTGAGCTTCTGCTGTGCACAGACTAGTCAGCTTCCGGAGTGACTAGAGCAGGATTATTACCTGTTGCAGTGGGGATGACAAGATAACAACAAAAGGTCCCCTCTAATGGGGTTTTGATGGTTGGACATTGTATTCTTTTATACAGATAGTATCTTTTGGGTTTTTTTCAAATTTTTTTACTGAGTAGGGTTATCATGGCAACAATATATTATCAGTATATATGTCCAAGAAAATGAGTTGTTTTAAAAAAGTTAAAATCGCCATCTTTAAGTATCAAAGGACATGTTTATAGTCAGTAAAAATAATCACTTTGTCTCTATTAAAGTAGAATACCCTGCCTAAAAAATATGAGTTTGTGTCTGGAAGGGCTTTAATGCCAGATAGCCACACATGTATAAGAACCATTTCCTCAATCCTCTCAGCCTTGGTTATTTTTGACAGATCTTGCACAAGTGACTCCATTTGAACTTTGATGGCATTCCCACCTTGTCTCCAAACTGCTTGTCTCTGAGCAGTCTCCTCTGAGGATCTTTTTCCCATCCAAGTACTAACCAG
Organism: Castor canadensis; assembly: GCF_047511655.1. Lineage (NCBI taxonomy): Eukaryota > Metazoa > Chordata > Mammalia > Rodentia > Castoridae > Castor > Castor canadensis. The sequence goes on from NC_133392.1 coordinate 6,789,307, forward strand.
GCCTGACCCTGCTTAGCTTCTGAGACCAGATGAGATCAGGTGCATTTAGGGTGATGTGGCCATAGACTAAAGATCTTTTTTGATTAGTCACTTTTTCCTTTATCCTGAGGATTTGTTTTTCCTGGATTTTGTTTGGTTGGTTGGCTTTGGTCCCATGGCAGAGGGGAAGTAGTGAGCAGGTCAGGTGGGAGTCAGTGCCAATTGGACCCTTTGGCTAAATTTAAGCAACAAAGAAGGTTAAAAGGAGTGGCTCTTAGGTAGTGGACTTCTAGACCAGGACAATACAAAACAAAATCCAACAAAAGCAGATGTCTAAAAAACTAACCTGGTTAACACATAGGTACTTACTAGAGTCATTTTTTTATGGACTTGATTGTAAATGCCCCAGAAGGATCAGAACTGTAATGACAAAAACTTAAAAGAACCATGGTTAAAATTTTGATGGACAATTTAGCAACTAATAGAAACTGTTCTGTTAGTACCATTGTATAACTGTTTATCAGTACCTTTAGCTTTTTGTTATATTTATCTAAATTTTGTATTTTAGAAGGCTTGATATACTTGAAAAACATAAATATATTTAGTATATAGGAACAAGCAACAGCATCACAGCTCTATAGAAGTTATATATACATATGGGGAGCAGAGTAGGAGAAGCACAGTTGTACTCAGTGTTTTGTAGGCTGAGTTCAGGATAAGGCTACAGGATAAGGCTAGAGTAAGATGCAGCTCAGCTTTTCCTAAGTTGTTTAATGCAGGTTTCTCCTGTTACAATGTCACACCCCTCCCCAAGAACCATTGCTCCACCTCCTTGTTTACCACTGGATATAAAAGACTTGCTGAAGGAAAACACAAGGCTTTTTGGATGAAGCAAGGCTTTTTTGGATGATGGGAGGCTTTTGGATGGGAGAGGCTTTTTGATGGGGGTTTTTTGGCTGAAGGGAAAAGAATTGCTGAAGGGGAATGGCTGCAGGAGAATTGCTAAAGGGAAATTGCTAAAAAGGGGTTGATAGAATTGGTTGGTAGCTTGCAAGGACAATGCAAGTCTATATAGAGAACTTTATACATAGGCTTTAGAAAAGCTAAGCTAAAGAAAAGCTAAAGAGAACATGGGACAGTGCAAGTCTGGGGGCAAAGACTTTAAGAGAGATTATGCTAAAGAACAGCTAAGAGAAAACAGGATAGTGTGAGTCTAAGGAAAGAGACTTTATAGAACAGAAGTTAGGTTTTAAAGAATAGAAAGAAGAAAGACTTTTAGTAGCAAGGTTTTAAAGAATTGTAAAGGAGTTAGGCCTTAAAGAAAAGATAAAGAAAGGAAGCAGGGTAGAGAGAAGAGATTAATAGAGATAAGAAGCAATGAGGCTTTTGTGTGTCTTTACCCAAGCATCCAACACACCTGGCCCCAACTTTCTGTCTGTCTGTCTATCCTATGTCCTTTCTGCATCTCTCATCGCCCCCAATTAGGCCTAGTTAGGTTCAGTAGTAACAAGGGAGTGAGAAAATCTCGCTCCATATACGTATTAGTTTAGTTGTTGTTCTTGAAGTAAAACTTTAGATTTTTTCATCAGTTGGGGGGAACAGATCAGTGACCCCAAATAGCCCAGTCACAGACACGTATAGGGTATCGACTGCATTAGAATCACCCAAGACAACAGTTGTTTAAACCATGAAGTCATCTAGAAAATTTTACATAAACCAACTTTTAAATGAAGTAGTAAAAACTCTGACAAAAATCACCAGAGAACACAGGTAAATATTTATGGGGACTAACTGTGGAGTAAGGAAACTTAATGGCCAAGAATAATGGCTCAGATGTTGATAAGGGATCACATCCCAGACTGTTAACATTAACAGATGGCTCATGACACACAGCAGGATTCCACCAACCTGTAGCCAATGGAGCCCCCCTAAAATAACAGGCCCAATCTGCCCATCCCAGGCCAAAGATTCCTTCCATCCAACATGTGGAAGGAGTAGGACTAACATCTCCACTCTGTTGACTCTAATAGAAACTGGAGGTCTTGACCTCCAGTATAGTGTTATTTTTGAGTTCTGGTTTTTTTTTTTTTTAATCCTATCTGGAGGGTGAATTTTGGCTTTTTTTGCTTTATATAAGTAAATTTGTTTCAACTCTCATATCAGTGCAGTAGTACTCCCTGTGCTCAGCTGCCTCTTGCCTCTGTGTGTTTTAATACTCTTGTTGTCTTAATAAATTTGTAGATTAACCAAAAATTCTTGACAGAACAAAAACCATTTTTAAGACAGTTTTTTGTAAATGTAAATGTTATCAAGAACAATATAATATTTTTAAGATAGCCTTGTTGTTATGAGCTTAGAAAGTTAAGTTTTATTTTAACATCAGTACATTAAAATTTGACCTTACAAAATCTTTAATGTAACTGGATTTTAGTGAACTTAATCACTTACATAAGCATTTATAAGCTCTATCTTTTTATGACAATTTACTCTGTGCCTTTATGACAACTTGTATCCTCTGGGGGAGCTTGTCTTTATCCTTTTTTTTTTTTATTTAAAAGTACTTTTTAACCTTTTATTTTTAAAAACCATATCCTTAATATATATGTATACATATATATATATAACTTATTGAAAATAACTCATAAAACCTTTTAACTTAGAACCTTATATTTACATTAAAAAAAGAAAGAAAGCAACCTTAAAATTATATTTTGTATAAAAACAATTTATAGAAAGCCCATTTGTTAATAGACCCATGTATTATAAGAGAGAATTAAATTCCAGATTTTATTTATGACAAAATGAAACAGACTACTCACATTTAAGATTCCTGCTGCAGGCTGTGCACCCCCCCCCTACTTCTTCCTTTCTTTTTTTTAATTTCTGGTCTGAGCTGGATTGTTAACCCCTGTTCCTGCATCCTAGTGAGACCTGGTTAAAATAAGTTTGAAAACTGTTTTTTTTAAAGTAGCAGTAGAACTGGCTAACAGTTTTTTACATTTCCTCTATAATAAGAACCATCCTCAAGATATTTACATATTCTTATGTAAAAAGCTTAAGCAGTTTATAACAGAGATCTTTAAAATTGTTACCTTGAATATCACATTAACCTTATAACAGCAGTTTAAGAACAATTTTGAAGATGCTTACACACACACACACATTATATACACACACACACAAAAGTTTTATAAATTAAGCATGTCAGAAAAAATGTCAACTTAAGCACACATAAGATGAGCTGGAATTCCAGGAGCAAATTAAATTTTGCCCAATGCTTTAAACAAATTCACACACACACACACACACACACACACACACACACACACACACACACAAAATTAGAGTGCATGCTCAAAAAAAAAAAAAACCAAACTTTCAAATTATACCAAGAGGGCTATCTGGTGGAATGGTGGATCTGTTCTCTTGTGAGTCACCCTCTTTGGAAATGAATTTTTGTTATCCATCCCTTAACCTCAGTTGTGGCTATTTCCCAGAAAAAGCTCAAACCCCCCTAATTCCTGGAGGTGTCTCACACACTTTCACCCTTCTCCCTGAACCTGAGAGACACGGTTTCACTCCAAATAGGGTTATTAGGGGGTCTCTGGGAGGTGATCAATCTCCCCTTCTGCCTCCTAAGGCAGGTCTGAATTTGAATCTGGGTTCTTACCAGTCTGATGGGCGCTGCATCCCTCCCCTCACTGGTTCCTGTGCCTTACCAGGTTCCACTGTGCATCCAAGGCCTTCACCCCAACTCGCTGGATTGACGAGTCCCTCCTTGGGATCAAACTGTCCGCTGGTGCCTGACGGAAACACTTCTCCCGGTGGTCCAGGGGATGCACCCTGGCAACAAGGGAGGTGACAATCCCAGGAGTGAGCCCCCAAGAAGTGTTGCAGGAATCTCAAGCTGAGAAATGGAAAACTGAGGCATTTTAACAGGAAGCAACATTTTATTGTGCTGTCACAGACTCAGCAGACTCATATCCAAAGGCTGAGCTCTGAGAACAAAGGGGTCTCACCTTGCAAGCAGGTTACAGAAGCAAAAAGCAAAGTTCAACCCATATATGGTTGCATGTGACTTTATTGGCTATTTCAATCCCCCAATGTTATATGACCACCTTTATGCTTCAATTCTTTAAGTTTTCTCTCTCTGCTTTGCCATCTCTTCCCCCACTACATTATCAGAACACAAACTTGTCTCTCTTTTCTGGTCCTCCTCCCTGCTACACCTATACCTCCTGTTGAAGGGAAGGCTTGATGCTTCTGTTAGGAGAAACAGACTGTAACACCATTGTTTCCAAAGTGGATAAAGGACAGTCCAGGGCAGGGAAGCATGTTGTCCTGTCCAGTGGGGCTTTGGGGTGCTTTGTTTTAGTTGCATTTTTCCTTTTGTATGTGCTTAGAAAGTAAAGGTAAGAAAGAAAAAGAAAACCCTAGAGTGAACACAAGAACTTTTTGCCCTGCTTTACAGTTTAAAAAATATTTCCCATACATTTTAAATTTTTGGTTCTCACAAAAATGATATGCTATGGGAGAGGTACAGTTAACCCCAGCTGTGCATCTTGATGAGGAAGCAGGAGGGGTAAGCTGGCTTGCCCGGATCACACAGCAGTTATGGGGTTGAGCAGGCTTTTGCCTTCCAGACAGTGCTCATTCTCATTGTTCTGCTGTGAGCCTTGGAAAATAATTAGCTCCTCAACTGTGAAAACTAGTATTACTTACTAGTTACTATTACAATATTACTTACATTTGTAGTGTAGGAAAAAAGATGAAATTCAATTTGGGGTTTTAAAGTGGTTTCCCTTAGGGGTATAAATTCAACACTATTGAATTTAGGGGAAAGTTAAGGCTCATATCTAGTTTTAGGAAGGACTGTATTGTCCTCTAAAAATATATTGAAACCCAGCGGCTTGACATATTTATATAATCCACTTTCTCTTTGCAGTTCTTTAATCCATATTTAAAGATCTTTCTTTGTCACAAAATGGTAGTATTCTGTACTACTTTGCGTTTGTTAATGAAGGTGAAATTATTATTCTACTTTGACCTAAAGGATAAATGAACCTTCTTATCTGAGAATACAGTTTGCTGACTACTTTCAGATTTATGTCCCAAATAAAGCCAATTTATTGTTTTATTGTTTTATTAGAGTTAGGGTCCTCTTTTTTTTTAATGACCAGTGACTTCAAAGTCTAGATTTTATTTTAATATAATGCAAATTAATTCTTCAATTTTCTTCAATTTTAATGTGTTTTCTAGTACACATTAAAAACACTTCCAGTGCCAACTGTGGAAATGAGTTATTTCAGGCAAATCATACTGAAACATTTACCAAAGTGATTTTGAAAACTTCGCCTGCAGAATATGAATGCTGTTCAAACAGAAGTTCAATGTGAAATGTGCTCTTTACATTTGATTAGTAGTAGTTTGCCTTGCTCACGAGTTTCTCAGATGAATGAGCAGCCTCTGGCAACAATCCAAATGGCCACTTTGGTATTTCCAACTCACATATAATTTCATGTTTTACAGTCTGGGAGAAGTCTCTGAAAGAAAAATGGAATGCTAAGTCAGTGTATGTGGTTGGAAATGCTACTGCTTCTCTAGGTAAGGAAGTAAGGTAAAAATAAAATACTAGAAAAGCTATAGCTTTCCTTCTGTTTGTTTGTTTTATGTGACAGGATCTTTCTTTGTAGCCCAGGCTTTCCTGGAACTCACTATGTAGCCCAGGCTGGCCTCAAACTGGCACTCCTCCTCTGCTCCCTAGTCCTGGCACTACAGGAATGCTTACCATGCTCTACAGAAAGACTTAGCTTTCTTCTTCTTTCTTCTCCTCCTCCTCCCCTTCCTTCCTTCCTTCCTTCCTTCCTCCCTCCCTCCCTCCTTCCCTCCCTCCCTTTGTTCTTCTTCTTCTTCTTCTTCTTCTTCTTCTTCTTCTTCTTCTTCTTCTTCTTCTTCTTCTTCTTCTTCTTCTCCTCCTCCTCCTCCTCCTCCTCCTCCTCCTCCTCCTCCTCCTCCTCCTCCTCCTCCTCCTCCTCCTCCTCCTCCTCCTCCTCCTCCTCTTCTTCTTCCTTCTTCTTCTTTCTTTCTTCTTTCTTCTTCCTTCTTCTTCTTTTCTTCTTCTTCCTTCTTCTTCTTCCTTCTTCTTCTTTTCTTCTTCTTCCTTCTTCTTCTTCCTTCTTTCTTCTTTCTTCTTCTTCTTCTTCTTCTTCTTCTTCTTCTTCTTCTTCTTCTTCTTCTTCTTCTTCTTCTTTTCTTCTTCCTTCCTTTCTTTCTTTCTTTCTTCTCCTTCTTCTTCTTCCTTCTTCTTCCTTCTTCTTCTTCCTCCTCCTCCTCCTCCTCCTCCTCTTCTTCTTCTTCTTCTTCTTCTTCTTCTTCTTCTTCTTCTTCTTCTTCTTCTTCTTTCTTCCTCCTTCTTCCTCCTTCTTCCTCCTCCTCCTCCTCCCCCCTCCTCCTCCTCCCTCCTCCTCCTCTTTTCTTTCTTCTTCTTCTTCTTCTTCTTCTTCTTCTTCTTCTTCTTCTTCTTCTTCTTCTTCTTCTTCTTCTTTCTTCCTTCTTCCTTCTTCTTCCTCTTCTTCCTCTTCTTCTTCTTTCTTTCTTCCTTCTTCCTTCTTCCTTCTTTCTTCTTCCTTCTTCCTCTTCCTCTTTCTTCTTCTTCTTCTTCCTTCTTTCTTCTTCCTTCTTTCTTCTTCTTCTTTTCTTCTTCCTTCTTCTTCTTCCTTCTTTCTTCTTTCTTCTTTCTTCTTCTTCTTCTTTTCTTCTTCCTTCCTTTCTTTCTTTCTTTCTTCTTTCTTTCTTCTCCTTCTTCTTCTTCCTTCTTCTTCTTCTTCTTTCTTCTTCTTCTTCTTCTTCTTCTTCTTCTTCTTCTTCTTCTTCTTCTTCTTCTTCTTCTTCTTCTTCTTCTTCTTTCTTCTTCCTTTTCTTCTTCCTGCTTCCTTCTTCTTCCTTCTTCTTCCTTCTTCCTCCTTCTTCCTCCTTCCTCCTTCTTCTTCTTTATTCTTTATTCTTTCTTCTTCCTTCTTCCTTCTTTCTTCTTTCTTCTTTCTTCTTTCTTCTTCCTTCTTCTCCTTCTTCTTTTTTAAACACTTTAATTCAGTTTTGGTTTTTGGTTTGTTTGCTTTGTTTCATTTTGTCTTGTATATATTACTAAGTGGCAATGAAAATTGGTTCATGCCTCTTAAGAAATACTGACCATATGTACTCAGAAGTGTTACTTAAATGTTTGTAAGTTTTGGTCCATGAATTTTATCAGCTATGTACTTAGTGTTACTGAATTCTGCTTAAGAAATAGCTCAAAGGGTAACTTTGATGTCATGTATTTAATCTACAAGAAAGCCTATGTTTCCAGATTGGTTTATTCTAGTTTCCTAGTTTTCTTAATGTTCACTAGATTTTTCCAAATAGTCTTAAATGTGTGTGTACATACATATACATATGAATATAGACTTAAATGCATGTGTGTATCTGTATACATATGCATATATGTATAAACTTAATGTGTGTGTATATGTGTATATGTTAAAGTATAAAAGGTGGACCATGGATTATTAAAGGTTAACATTTTAAATACTTGAAGCAATATGTAGCAATTGTGAATAAATTAACCTATAACTTCGTTTCAAAGCTGTTCAGTTTGTCTACATGAGTTATAAAATATTGGGGGAAAGTATAGCACGAGTGAAAACAGCTAAAGAATTAAAAGCACACTTTCCAGAGAACAACCTGAAGTCAAGGGAGAAACAGGTTGGATTTGCCGGTCTAATTAAAGGTGATGCTTGGCTGTCTGCACTGGGGAGCTCAGCAGGAGCTCAGAAGGGCAGCCACGGAGAGGGATTGGGTTCTGGGTTGACAAGGGAACCACTTCTACTTTCCAGATCTCCCTCCAAAATAAGTAAAAAATTCTTTTATTTTATTATTTTCTTTTTCCTGAACAAGAAGAGGGAAGAAGATAGCATGGGATTCATACACCAAAACCAGAACTATCCCTTGCAAGTTATATTTGCGAGTTTTCCTACTTGAATTTTCATACTCCAAATTCAGACTTCCGCACGTTAGCTGACAAATACTTTGAGACATCACATGCCCTTCAGTTCAGTTCTAGTAGCACCACTGTGCATTTTGCTTTCACTGTTCTGTCAAATGCAAAAAAAAAAAAAGAAAAAGAAAAAAAAGCAAGCCATGTCGTGAGACCTAGAGTAGCTAAGAGTGGACCAGATTAAATACAGCACAACAGGAGAGCATCAGTGGGACACTCACTGGCTTCAGGATGGTCCCTGTGTATTCAGTTGTAAAGGAGAAGGATATGTTCTAAAGGTTGGAAACTATCAAAGGAGAAACAAAATCAGAGGTTTTTAATTTCTAAAACTCTGTTTGGGAGGAAACCACATTTTCCCTTAACAGAAAAGCCAGTCACCCAACTTCAAACATTCAATTTTAGTTCATCTTGTCAGATGTGGTATACAAAAGAGCTGCCTTGAGTGGGTACAAACAGGATTGCCTTAACTTTCCTGTTTATCTGGAGTCTCAGCTGCAGCTGGAGAGTCAGAGGGAGTTGAGCACCAACAGCTGGGAGGAGACCAGGCTCAATGTGTCAGTCGTCTTGGGCTGCGTAATCATTTACCCCAAAACTTAGCAGCTAGAATCAATAAGCGCTTATTATTTCACTGTTTCCTTGGTGGATCAGAAATCTGAGCATGCCTTTGTTGGTTTCCTCTGGCTCGGGCCTGCCACCAAGCTGCAGTCAAGCTCATGGTAAGGGCTGCAGACAGCTTGAGGCTTGTCTGCTTCCCATCTCACTCACATGGCTGTCAGCAGGCTCAGGAGACCTTACACAGGACTCTAAAGACTACCTAAGACATGGCAGTAGCTTCCCTATCACAAGGAGACCCAAGAGAGAGAACAAAGTGCCAATGACAGAAGCGACAGTGTCAAAGGTGACACTAATACCATCTTCTTTTTGAATCAAGTCAGTAAGTCCATCCTCACAGGTAGAGAGGATGACACAGGGATGCGAACCCCTGGGACACTGAGGGCCACTTTACTTCATTTAGCCCTCTGGATTCAGACAAGGGAGAGGGGCCCAGCCTGGCCTGGTACTGCAGTACAAGGAGGGTTTTGTTCTTGAACAAAGTTTGCATTTCCACAAGACTTTTCCTCTGACTCAGAACATTTTTTATAATGTAGGAATTAAAGCTGATGATATTTGCATTAAAACTGTCATTTGGTACCAGCTAGCCTGTTGTGTGGCCTCTAAGTGGAATACCCACAGCACCTCCGAGAAGTCCACCTTCTTACATGCAGGTGGCAGTGACCACTGAGATACCCTGGGTCCATCCTTCATTAGTATCCTCTGCACAGCAACCGCATGTTTACTGTCTGAAAAAGTGCAGGGGCCTGAGTCTGTTTCCTTCTTGCTCACTTCACAAACAGGAGCTTCACAAGAGTGGCTGGCACAGTCCCTCATCCTAACTGACCTGCATCCATGGTGCTGTGGCAGGTACTGTGAAACCTTTCCTCCCCTGTCTTCTATTTCATTCTGGCCATGTCAGCCTATAACCCCTTTCTGGATATGGGCTGGCCTCATCTCCCTAACAAAACAAGGGCTAGCTAAAGAGATTCCTGCAAAACCTGGTAGATCCCCAGTGCTCACCATCTCCTAACTGATAAGAAAACAGCCTTCAATGAACTCCTTCCAGAAGGCCAGTAGTTTTCCTCTCTTGCAGATGAGCTAAGTGGGGTTCAGAGAAGTTAAAACAAAGCTTCATGCCAGGTCTTGATGCTTTCACCTCTGAATGGACATTTGTGATCTTCTGTGCTGGCTTCCAAAGGAAATTTTTCTGTGTGATTTGTAAAGCAATTTGCCTATGTATTTGCACATTTAAAAACAACAGGGGAACAAAAGGACTTTAATAACCATTTTAAAGACACATTTCTTTGTTTTTTTCCAGTGAGTAAAATTGGCCTGGATGCAGAAGGAGAAAGTTCTGGAAATGCAGAAAAGCTTGCAGAATATATTTGTTCCAGTAAGTACAAAAAAAATTAAGCCCATTAATGTTGTGTTTGTTGATTTCACAAACACTTTCTAGGGAAAAGAGTATTTCCTGGTTCATTCTCAGTGACGGTATAAATTGATAAGCAGCACATAAGCCACTTGAGGACCAGAATCTATTTGTATTTGAGTATGTCTTTTCCTGTTCGAGATATATTCCACCCCCTTCTACCTTCTATACCAAAGGACTTGAGACAACTTGAACATAAGGCAAAACAACATTTGGAGACCAGACCAGGACAGAGGCCATCTGAAGTGATTCTAAAGTTGGTGTACGTGGGTTCTCTTCCCCCTGAATCTTGTCTTTCCCTTCTTCTGAAAAACTGCTTCCCTTACTGAATTCCCTCTCCCCAAAATGTGCTCCCAAGGAAAGACCCAACATCTCTAATAAGCTCAGCTTTGGGCAGCACGTGGACTGGGATTTAGAATGATACTGGTTCTAGGGATGCTTTCGTTTAGATGGCAATTAGCCTTAAACTAATCATGGGGCTTAGCTTTCTGAGGAGGAAGGAGGATGTGGAACAGAGATTTTGGAGTGAGGAATGGGAAAACAGAGTGTGCACATGTAGGGCAGCCCTTGTCTAGGTTGCATCTCCCTCCTCGCTCTGCCCTGAGCATCTACTCCTACTGTGAACACAGGGTCTTACAGCCGGGTCACACAACCACACAGGACTGACGTGGAGTCTTCTTCCCATAGGTTGTGGAATAGGAAATCAGGACCTTGCTCCTCAAGGTCAGGCTGGCACCCTTAAGGACCAGGCTTTGCAGGCTTTTCAGTCAGCGTTCTGTGTCAGAACTAGTAACTCTGCAGTTGGAGTAGAACAGCCATGGCAGTGTGCAAGCTCTGGAGCTTGACTCTGACGCAGGACGGTCATTGCTGACCCCTGTCCAGAATTACTTGGGTGTCTGCTGAGCTGGGAGGAGGGAGATGCAGCCTGGGTAGAGGGCCTGACAGTTGAGGTTGTCCCAGGACAGGGGCATCTTTTTACCCCTGGGGTGATGGTGTCAGGGTGAGTAGGGAAAGAGAACACTTTCAGCAGGTCTTTGCATGGCTCAGAAACAGTTGTGTATTTTTTTTTAGGCAAAACAAAACATGTGTGTTTAAAAATAATGCTCTCCCACAGTGGTGCTGCTGGGCTTTTCATGATCTGCCAACTTGTACACTGAAGTCTTAGGAGGTGGTCCTGCCACAAGCCACGAATGTTGCCTAGAGATTGTCTAGCTTGCATGTTTCTGTGTTCCCCTGGCAGCTGGTCCTAAGAAGAGCCTGCATCCTGCACTGCACTGAGGACCAAGGCTCCCCAGAGCACAGGCATGCCTCGGGCAGGGACAGTGACAGCAAAGACTACTGAGCTTAGTGGGCCCTTCGCACACTCCCAGTTCTCTCTTTTTTTTAATTTTTAAAGGTAAAACTTTTTATTTAAATTGAGTTCTTTAATTGATTCAAAATATCTTACATATGAATGCCATACCAATTTTCTTTGAAAAATAATTTTAAGACTGGGGCATGGCTCCGTGGTAGAGTATGGAGCCTTGCATGTATGAGGCTCTGGGTTCCACCTCCAGCACCACAAAAATTAATAAATAATTAATAAAGTAAATAATTTCATTTTACCTTTCCTGACTCACTGTATGTTCTGTGTTAACACTGAATACTAGCCTTTAAAATTTTTATTAGCACAAATTAACTGTCCAGGGAGGTTTCATTATGATAGTTACAACACACATATAATGTACTTTGACCAAAAGCTAGCATCTTTTGAGTGCTCAGTGCACTCTAGGAACTTAGTCACTTTGCCTGCATCAGCTCACTTAATCTTCACCACTGACCAATGAAGTTAGTGCCACCTCCAGACAAGCTAGGCCCTCTAGGGCAGTAGCCACTAACCACATTCATTCAAATTAACTGAATAAATTCACTTAATTTAAATTCAGTTCCCCAGTCATACTAGGCATATTGAATAAGCTCAGCCATAACTCACGCTAATGGCCATGCATGGGACAGCACAAAATATTCCCATGGTGGCCAGATGTTCTTTTCCACTGCGCTGTTACAGAGGCTCAGAGGAACCAAGGATCATGAACTATGAGTGGCAGGGTTTGAATTCAGACTTAGCACTGCAAGGCCATTGCTGACTTTGGCTCGTCACCTTCCAACAAACCTGACAGCACTGCTTTGTGTCCTCCTGCCCTCGGGCTGCTGGACAGTCACCCCCATCCATGAGAATTCAGAAAGGTGGTGCCCCACCGGGGTGAGGGTTACAGTGCCTGACCCTGGTATTGGCAGAGTCTCAAGGGGCCTCCAGCTTGGAAAGGCTGCATTGCCCTTTTGTGATCACTCTCTATTAAAGGATTAAGCTCCATCCACGGAGTGGTTCAGCCACTTGAAATCTCAGGCCCGGGCTCTCCTGAACTCCATAGATGCACGCGTGTTCATTGGCTTCGACAGGCCTACTGGGTATTTGATGTACTAAATGACCCTCCATTGCTCCACCCTCCCCACCCCCCCATTATGGAGGCCAGAACATTTCTGACAGCAAATATGTGGGAGTTTCCTTATGCCAACAAGCAGTTCTCCAACTCTCCAGATACCAGCCGGGTGTCCCACAATTCAGGTCAGTTCTGACATTTAACTCCCCAGAGTTAGGCTAGCCCTCACAGTCAAGGGGATCAGTCCCATAGGAGTGGCCCTGACTTTAGATGGCAAGTATTAGGTGTCCAAAGTACCTACACTAACTGGACCACGAATCAGTGGTTACCATAGCCTTCTCCTCACGTTCAAGAACTTGCTAGAATGGCTCACAGAATTCAGGGGAACACTGTCATAAAGGGTGTAAGGACAAAGACGGACAGTCGGTTTACAGGCACATAGGCAAGGGCAAGAAGGGTGCGAGCACAGGAACTTCTGTCCTTATGAGGCTGGGGACACCACCCTCCTGGCATGTAGCCGCAGTCACCAGCCCTGAAGCATTCCAAGTCAAGGCAGAGAAGTTTTATGGGGGTTCTCTGTGTAGGCTGCATTGATTTTATCACCACCATTCACCCTTCCCCAGAGGTCAGAGTGTGGTGCTGAAAGTGCCAGCCCTCTGATCACATGGTTGGTTCTGGCTACCAGCATCCATCCGGAAGCTACCTAAGGCCATCAAGAGTCAACCTCGTTAGCATAAACTTCTGTGAGGTTGAAAAAAGCTATGCATAAGGAAAGATGATTTCTCACAGCTGTCACTTAGAAAATTCTAAGGGTTTTAGAAGCTATGTTTCTGGAACCAGGGGTGAAGTCCAAGTGTTTATTTCCTTTTACACACAATATCATAGGAGTGTCCAAAGGAAGGTCAGGTAAAGAAAGCTAAAGGCAGACTGCACTACAGTGGATGTGAAATGCCCTTCTGGTCTTGCCAAGTCCCCACAGCCTGGCAAACTTCAGTGCACATTGACAGTTTGTGCTAGTGCATCTAACTTTCTAAAGTACTGCTGTTCTGAGTCCCCAACATGGAGCTAATCATTAGATCCAGTTGCCAAGGAAGAAGCTGAACTCAGAGGGGTGACTCGTACAAAGGAACAGCTAGTAGGTCTAGGCTGGGCCTCCACCCTAGTACTGGCTGACTCCAAAGCTCTTCCTATCCTTGTTTTTTATACTCCTAGAAGTTAAGTGAGTCCAAAGTGTGCTCAATTTTTTTCTGTCACATGAAGTCAAAAGCATCCTTTGAAGTGAAGAGAGCAGATTGTAAGAGCTCATCCTGCTGGTTTGTGGGTTTGAGCATGTACTTGGTACTGAAGAGTCACCATGGTGACATCTGGGGCTTATTTGCATCCTCAGGGACACTACTGTGGAGAAAGCCCCCAAGGACAGACCCTGCTGATGGGATATTAGCCTGAGCCCTGAGGAAGGGGGCTGCAGGAACTCCTGGCCTCAGAGCATTCTGGAGCACATGAGCCTCACACAGGTGTCCTGATCTACATCGCTGGGAACCCGAGACCCAATGCCCTTAACTGGGTCATGCTGACAGACTATTAGACACAATATGCTGGGTTTTCTTTAGAAACTTTTATAAGCCAGAACTGTGGGATATTTTGAAGCTGAAAGTGTAAAGTTCAGGAGACAATTATTTGGGATAAAAAGTGTTGACCATTTACTGTTGGTAAATTCTAATGACTTCTTTCTTCTCTGGCCATCTGTGCTGAGGTGAGGATCCATGTTAGTGCAGGCCTTCTCAGCCTGGCAGCTCTGAAGAATTTTCTTTCTTTTTATTTTATTTTTTGACAGTAGCAGGATTTGAACGCAGTGCCTAGTGCTTGCTAGGCAGGTGCTCCACCACTTAAGCCACGCCCTCAGCTTCAGGAGCATTTCTTGATGCCGGTTTGTGGAGAAGCACTCCTGGGAAAAGCACTGCATCAGCACATGAGGAGAAACAGCTCTGTAAGCAGAAGGCCCCCATGGTTGCCGAGTGTTTTAGACTATAGATTGCTGAGGACCATTTTCTTTAATGTCTACCCAGACATGGCAGCTTCTCGCTTTTGTGCATCTTGAAACATCTGCAAGAAGCCAAGGGAAGATGTTTCAGATGTCCAGGTCAGGGCCAGCACTGGTTTGTGCTCTTTGTCATGCGGCCCAGCCCCATGGGCTGTTGCTCAGGCTGTTAGCATGCAGGGTTCGCTCCAGGGGACCCTGGTGCAGGATGCCACTGTATCAAGAGTGGTCTGCTGCCAGGCTTTTCATTAGCCATTTCCAAGGAGTAATAGTCACAGCATTAAATAGTATCAAAGCCCTTATTTTTAAAATGTAGAAATAAGTGTAAAGGGCAGATCTTGGCATTCCTGGTGGAATTAAGCCCCAGACTTTTCAAGGAAAAATTAATTGTTGGTTCTATAGAAGGAATGGCAATCAGCCCCCCTTCCCCCACCCTTGTTTCCAGGGCACAGATTGAGCTGTACGCACATTCAATGCCTCTATTCTGGAAGGAGACAGAAGGGACCCAAGTCATTCCTCAACTAGGGCTGGTTTGCTTGCTTTGCAGCACAAGACAGCGTCACTTCTGAACCATTATGTGTGCCTCAATGAACTGACTCAAGGTTCGGTAGGGTGGGTCTTCACAGGTTCTGTCGTTATCTGGAAGCATTGGTCTGCATTCTTTCTAAAACCTTTGTTCTGATTTATTGCCAGCATGTCTGTGGCCCTAGTAAATCTTCCGTTTCCAATTGGAATGTCCAAATAAAATCCAAGTTGGCGCTAATGAGGGTCTTCACCTTGGTGTACCACAGCACTGGTGATTTTCTCCCTCAATGAACTTTGAAGCCCAATTTTAAAAGCTGAATACAAGTATACTTCCAGTGCTTACAGTAAACGGTCTGACTCCTACTTACTGTTATTTACTTACTCAACTTTTACTAACTATGAGACAGGAGTGATTGTGTTTAGAGCTGTTAACTCCACCAGGACATACTAATTTAATCTCATCACTCACAGATGATTCTCCTCTCCCAGGATCTCTCTTCTAATGGAAAAATAATTACAAGTTAAACAGTAAAGGGCAGAAGAGGGTTATAATTTTTAAAAAGAAAGGCGAAGAGAGTCCCAGGCAGACCACACTGTCATCCATGGGAAATGTCCTCCTGCACTTGCAAAGTCCCTGCAGCCTTGCAGACTTGCTGGGCTCCTCCAGGCTCCAGTTGGCCTCGGTGTCCTAATTATCTGCAGTTAACTACCCACTGGTTGCACGACCTGATTCTCACGTAAACCTGGAGGTGGCTATAGCTTTACTTGCATGTTGTCCAATGAGATTACATTTTAAAAGCTCATCCTCCTTGTCTTCACAACCTATGGTGACTGTTCACTGAGCCCCTGCTCTGCTGCCTAATGCTTTTCTGGGACTTTCAACACTTGCTCTTCAGCCCTGACAGGCGAGAATGTTAGGCCTCCTTCCTGTTGGTAGAAGGGAGAGCAGAGTTTTTGGATTCCACAAATCAACATTTTAGAGTCACTGCCCCTAACCATTGTATTGACCTGTTTGTGTTGAAGATAAATCCACACATCAAGCTTATCCCCAAAAGAAATGGGTTATTTGCCTTTGACTTCTTGACGAGAGTTAACTCTCGGGGAAATGTAGTTGCCATAGGTCAATCCTTCAGGAGCAAAGAACACCACCAGGAATAGTAATGTTCCTTTTTTTTTTTTTTTTTTTTGAGGTACTGGGGTTTGAACTCAGGGCCTACACCTTGAACCACTCCACCAGCCCTTTTTTATGATGTTTTTTTCCAGGATAGGGTCTTACAAACTATTTGGGCTGACTCCGAACTTATCCACCTGACTTCTGCCTCCTGAGTAGCTAGGATTACAGGTGTGAGTTTCCCTTTTTTATGCAGATAGGGCCAGGCCTTTCCAGGGAAGCTGGCTGAGTTGATCACATGTGTGAGCCTTGAGTGCTGCGTGATCAGGTTTTTGGCCAGAGTGGAGTGAGAGAAACTAGCCCCTCCCTCAGGGCGCCTTGTACCTACTGCAGCCTGGGCTTGTGAGTGCCTTGTCACAGCCTTGTCAGGGACAGGATAAGAATGAGCAGTTCAGGTCTCCACTGACCTTCAGAAGAGATTCTTGAGTTTACTGAGGCCCTTGCCTGCCTGCCTGCCTTTGGGACTGAGCTTGCAGGAAAGTTGGACTCCTGTTTTGCTGCTGGATTCCCACAGCTGCCCCAGGAAGAGGTTTGGCCCCTAGCATCCTGCATTCCTTCTCCAACACTCACATAGACAAACAGATGTGGGAAGTACTCCTGTGTATGCCACTTACCACGGAACCTGGGTGACCGAAGCCATAAAAAGATGAGGGGACTACTGAGTCCTGCTCAGTAGCCACTTTAATGAAGTATACATTGCTTTTTATAAACTCCTTTTACAAAGAAAGCATTTGGTCAGAAAAAGCTTGCCAAGTATTACGTGTCAAGGTTACATTAGCACAGGGAAGCACAGTTAAAATTAACTTTGTTATGTCTCCTTTAAAATGGGAACAGAGAAGCAGGAGAAGCACACGGTCAGCATAACTTTCTTATTTACATCTGAAGGACACAAAGCCATCTTGGAACCTTGAATACTGTTTTTCTGGATGTCTGGCTTTCTCACAAGGCCAGATGCTGACTCACACAGGCAAGGTCCCACTGCTGGGTCCAACACTCCTGGGCTTAGGTTAAGAACCCAGCACCTGAACACAGTTCTGAAAATGTCTCTCTAGGGGTGGCATCTGAAGTGCCTGAAACATTTCAGGCATCTCCAATCTACAGTTAACAATGTTCCCATCCTGAGTACTCTGTAATGTTGCTATTGATAAAGAAAACATCCACCAGTGTGAAGCTATTACACATACTTCAAACAGGGTAGCCTGCTATTCCTGTTGCTTAACTGCTACTTGAGGGGCAAGTACTTGGTGCTGGGTGGAGAACTTTGTTTTGCTTCTTCCTCTGATTGCAGTCACTGCAGATGTGGTCAGGAGATCCTAAGAATGCAGAAAAATAGGTAATGTTTGTACATGACCAACACCCATTAAAATTTCTGCTATCTAATGGACAGATGTGGGGAAAATAGTTGGTCCTACTGAAGTGCTTTGTCTCACAGTTGAGAGAGATTCTGAGACCTGACAACCCATCAGTTTTGTTGGATGATATTGTTACAAATTGCTGTTCAAATAGTGCTGTCTTCACTATTATGCAAAGCACTTAGGGCTTTGCCCTTAAATCTTCACAGAGAGGTGACAGTGTTAGGTCACAGTAAGAGGCCTTATCTCTGCAAGGCCCTTTGGACACTTGGCCTGGTGACTGCTGAGGTGACGGGGAGGCAGTAGACAGGGAGCTTGCCTTTGTTGGAGGTGGCTGCAGAGTCACTCCTAGCTGCCATTCCCTGCTGCCACTGAGCATGAACCCTGGCTCATCCAGAGTGTCCTGTATAGCTCAACAATCTTTGCCCAACCCTTACCTTTCTGACTTAGTTATTCTAAACAGTGGCTGCAGGCCAGGAGCCACTTCTGGACCAGAGAGAGTTGAGAGCGCGTGTATGACAGCTTACCTTGTTCATGGAGATGTTCACTTTCTAAGCACCTTTGCCCACTTTACCTCTTACGTTCTTTGTACAACGGCCTTCAGGTTCTGCAAGGTGTGGTGGTTGCTCTTCTTGTTTGCAGGTACTGGAACCGAGATCCAGGAGCAGAGCTGGGCCTGCAGCCCTGGGCACCTGTGCCAGCTGGGAGCTGCCCTCCCCATTACCCTGCACACCGTGCTCACCCTGAGTTTTTAACAAAGCTTTTACAAAGTCTGATTATTTATTCACAGGGGAGCCATCAACATTGCCTCTTCTGTTTCCCTGTGGAACCCTCAAGGGAGATACCCTACCGAAAATGCTCAAGGACAAAGGTGACTAGAATGTCTTGACTGGAGATGATGCCCTGAGGCCCAGAGAGGTTGTACTTGGCCATACAGAGACAGCCAGGGCCCCCAACTCCGAGCCTCTACTGAGGCTGCCCTCGAACCTCACTTCCTGGCATCATGAGTTCAGTCTGGAATTCATAGTGGCTAGGGACATGTGTGTGACAAACAAACATGGGGATGAAAGGCATCAGTATGTACAAACAAAGGCCTTTGTTTCTGGTCCTTTGCCCTTTCTCTACTGACTCAGTCTCCCCCACAAGAATTGTTCCACACTGTTCAGCAGGCCGCAGAAGGCTGTCTGGGGCCTCAGTCCTCAGTTGAACCTCTCAGTGTTAGAGCAGCTTATTCCAGGAGGGTGGTGTCACACTGGGGGTCCCAGCCAACCATTTGCTGGGGTTGTGATGGTTCCATCACATTCTCAGTGTGGTTAAGTCCGTCTCCTGATTCTTACTGTGCCTAGGGATTCCTATGGAAAGCATAAATGTCTACAAAACAGTTCCACACCCAGGAATCCAGGAGAACCTGAACAGCTATTATTCCAAGCAGGTATGTGCTGTTTCCAGGGAAAGCCCCAGGAGTGCGGGTGACAGGCATGAGCTCACAGACGCTGACTCTCCATGTGCTTCCACCATCTCCAGCTGAGTGATTTTGAGGGAATGGCCTTTCTGTGTCTATGTAGTAAGAGTAGACCTGTCTAATAAAGTTTTATAAGGATTAAAGGAGATGATTCATGCAAAGCTCTTCATATAGCATCTAAGGTATACACAAGCCCAAGGTTTGTGGACAGTAGCCTTGATATTGCCTTTGTTCTCCACCGTGTGGTGGCTGAGGCTGAGCTCACACTGGGAAGAGCCCACTATGGAGTCTGCCTCAGGCAGGAGAGTGCATACCTCTTGTTGAGTTGATTGATGTCTTTACCATTTCCATTCACAAGACTCCGGGTTTTGCTCTCCCACAATAGGCTTCCAAGAGTCTTACCTGATTCTGGGAGTCCTGCTAGGACAAACCAAATTCAGAGAGGCCATGTGGGTTGCCTGGCTGCTTGCTGCTCAACCTCCAGGGGGCTGGGAAGTTGACAGGAGCCAGCACAAAACTTCCTTACTTGGACAGTGCCATTTCACCATAGGTGTCAGAGGCACTGACTGTTCAAGGCTGCTGAGACTGGGCTTCATGTGCCCATGTCCTCTGCCGGCCAGACACAGACAAGGGGCCAGAGCAGCCCAACTAAGGGTCAACACCAGCCTCTCCGATCACAGCCTACTCTACAAACAGTTCCTTCAAACAGCACATTGATGGGGCAGAGCATCCCACACAGCCAGGGACCGCTCCTGCTGTAAAGCCCTGGGGCTGCTATGGCTAAGCTGGAGGAATTATTGCTGTCTCTCCTGTCCCGTGGCAAGGATGGCTCTTGTTTTCTCTTCCTTGCAGGGTATCCCAGCCAGCATCACATTTTTCAGTCCCTCTGGCCTTAAATTCAGCCTCGAGCATATTCAGGAGTTATCTGGTGACAGCATTGATCAAATTAAGGTACAGTATTCTATGGGCTTTGGTCATTTTCAGATTAATCTGTACTAATTATTCTAGGGTTTCCATGCCAACTCAAAGAAAGCATTCCTGGCCTGACAGATGCCATCAACTGCTCTGTAGAACTGGAAGAGCTGCTTCCGCCACTTCTTCACTGGGGCTCCTCACACCTTGCTGAACCTCTCTGAGCCAGTGTCCTCACTCAACTCAGGGCTAATTATCCCTAAGTGGTCCTGTGGACATGTGTATGGCCTTCCCTGCACAGGATTTGCCTCAGGGTTAGATGAGCCAATCCAAACGAAGCCCTGCATGCAGGGCTCGGTGCCATGTTGACATCCTTCCCTTCCTTTATGCTCAGCTAAACATTTTGAAATAATTATCTATTCTCAAGCACTCCCCTTTTCATGTCTTTAAAGGATTTACATCCACATTTTTAGGGACTATGTGTTATGAGTCTCCCCGTAATCCCAACCCTTAAGCATCTGTAAAGGAAATGTCCTTGAGCTGGCTCCAGGAGACTGGAGAGGATGTAGAGTGTGACCTGGAGCCCAGGGACAGAGCCACCACTACTATTGAGCACTTACTACAGTCCAGCAAGGCCAGGTGGATCTCACAGGAGTGTCTCATCTAAGGCATCCAGGCTGCTTTCTCAGTTAAAGATGGAATGTTAGGCCCAGAGGAGTTCCGTCCTGCCCCATCTCACACTGCTGGGAAGGAGGAGTTAGAACCCAGGAAGTTTGATGCCAGGCTGTTATCCACAGCGATACATCACTATGGTTCCAGGAGCCCTTAGGCATTGGTCACGTAATATGTATGCGAGCTGGTTGTAAGTAACCAGCAAGATAGGAGTGATTGTCCTTTACAGTGAAGAAACTGAGGCCCAGAGAAGTTAAGCAACTTGCCTAAGTCACATGGTGAGTTACTGGGAGGCCCGCTTGTATGTGGGTCACTGGGGAAGGGAGATTGTATCTGAATCCTGTGGTTAGGTTAGAGTGAAAACCCCTAAGGTGCTTAGCATAGTGACTGCCTGTAGCGTAATGTGCAGGGGACTGGGCTTGGGCTGTGGCACCTAGGCTTAACCACCCAGGTCACTGGGCTGGCCCACCCCTGATATGCCCTGTGGACCCAACAAAGACTGGGGTTCCCCACACCCAGACTCCTCCCAGCCCCTGGAAGACTGTGCCACTCCCTAGGGTCCTATATTGTGATCATTTGCAAATTTAGAGGGAGGCAAAGGCTCAGGTGAAAAAGTCTGTCTGTAACAAAACTGTTGGTAACTCCACTATCCTACTGTCAGCCTGTTTGCTGGTTCCATCTCAAGGAATTTCTTTCCTTTTAAATTTTCTAAAAATGATTTCTTATTGAGACCTGATTTGCAAACCATGACAGTCACTATGTTACTAATTTAGTATGTACACTTTTCTTTTTTGGTGTACTGGGGTTTGGACTCAGGACCTTGCACTTGTTAGGCAGGTGCTCTGCCACTTGAGCCACAGCCCCAGCCCCAATCTGTATACTTTTAAAGTGCACAAATCCATGGCTCTTTGCACAGTCACAGAGTTGTGCAAATGTCGCAACTATCTTAATGTACGCCTAGTCCCTTGTTACCCTCATCCCTGGCAACCACTAATTTACCTTCTGTCTCTATGGATTTGTCTGGCCTAGATAGAAGCATAACGTAGGTGAGTATTCTTGTCTGAATTCTGGATTCTTTCACTTAGCATAATGTTTTAAGGTTCATCCATGTTGTAGCATGTATTGGTATTTCACTCCTGTTTGTTGCCAAATAATAGTCCAGCTTTATTTATCTATTCTTTAGTTAATGGACCTTTAGGGGTTTTTCACTCTCAAACCACTTTGAATAAGGCGCTCTACCACTTGAGCCACACCTCCAGTCCAATTTTTTGTAACATTTTGATGAACTGTCAAATTGTTTTCCACAGTGGTTATACATTTTGCATTTTTGTCAGAAATGTATGAAAGTGATACATACAGCAATTTCTCCCTTTCCGCACCAGCACTTGTTATTTTCTGTTTTTATAATTATAGCCATCTGAATCAGTATGAAGTAGTTTCTTTTTGGTGCTCTGGATCAAACCCAGGGCCTCACACAAGCTAGGCAAGTACTGTACCACTGAGCTACATTCCAGCCCCTCAGTATTTTGTTTGCTTGTTTGTTTCTGTGGTACTGGGGTTTGAGCTTATGGCCTCACACTTTCTACCACTTGAACTACTTCACCAGCTCTCTCAGTACGGTTTTGATTTAGATTTCTCTAGTGAATAATAATATTGGGAAGCTTTTCATGTGACCATTTTCTGTCTTCTTTAGAGAAATGTCTGTTCAAATTCTTTGCCCATTTTTAAAGTGGTTGGTTGTCTCCTTGTTGTCAAGCTGTAATAGTTCTATATTCTGGATACAAGTTCTTTTCCAGGTATATGACTTGCAAATTTTTTCTTCAGTTCTATAGGTTGTCTTTTTACTTTATTGATGATGCCTTTTGAAGTCCAAACATTTTTTAAAATTTTTTGATAAACTCCAATTTATCTACTTTTTTCCTTTTGTTACTTGTGCTTTGGGTGTGGTATCTAAAGAAACCATTGCCTAATTCTGTGTCTTGAAGATAGAGGGAGGCACATCAGGCCACAGACTCCTGAGGCTGCACAAAGGGACATGTGTCATGTGGACTCTGCTGCCAGCCTGCCCAGCTTTCAGCTTCTAGAGAAGGAGGATGAAGGGGTCAGGGCTGCTACTGTAGGACTCACATACTCCCAAGCAGTGCAGTGTCCATAGCGTTAGTCCAGAGGGGAGACGGGGCAGATGGATACATTCTCTCTCCTGGAAGCTGCATGTTTTCTCCTTTAACCCAAGTCTAGCCCTGTGAGGCAAGGGTAATTATAGGTGGGAGAATGAGGCTCAGTCAGGCTATGTGACTTGTAACAGTAGCTAGTGGAGGGAAGAATCAGGACAGAAAACCATGTTCAGTCCAAGCTTGGCAAGGCCCTTGAACATAGTGCCTGATCAGAAAGAGGCATCCTGCTAAAGAGACTCATGCCATAGAATTGCTAATTTGGAGTAAAGATGACCGTGCAGGCAATAGCCACCAACAGTCATTGAGCACACACTGGTGCCAGGCACTGGCCAAGTGGTTCACCTCATTTGATCCCCTCAGCAGCCTGGTGGAGAGCCTGATGACCCCTTCTGTGTTACCAGTGAGGGAGGTGGAGGCCAGAGAAGGTGGGTCATGTGCCTAGGTCTCCATCTTGTGCAGCTGGGATTTGAACACCAGCCCTCCAGCTCTAGAGACCAGTTCTTGCCTGCTCTGTTTTCCTGAGCGATCCAAATCCACCCCAGCCACCACCATGGTGCACGTGAGCCCCGGGGATAGCATGCACTTGCTCAGAGTAGCATGAGGCTATGGTAAGATTGTGACTGCCAGGGTATTTAACAAACTATGAAGCCTGCTTCAAATTAGATGTCACTATCACTTACATAAACATGAGGAGCGATGTCCTAACAGAAAGGCTGGCTGGCCTTTTTGCCTGTCTCTTCCCTCTTTGTAGATCATAGCTATCGGCCCCAGTACTGCTCGTGCTCTGGCTACCTCGGGCCTGCCTGTGAGCTACACCGCAGAGAGCCCCACCCCACAAGCTCTGGCTGTTGGCATCAGGAAGGTACTACAGTCTCACTGCTGCTGAGTAGGCTGCGGCCTTGGCCCCACGTACACTTCCTGGGCCTGGCTCTTTCCCTGTGGGGAGAGGGCATCTTGCCACTGCCTCTGGGATGCAGCCAGCGTCAGGCTGAGTCTTTTGGGAAGCTGCTACCACCAAACTCCTACCTCGAGCCTACAAGGAAGCACACAGGCCGAACATGGGTCCAGTCCTGCGACTGGTCGCAGGCCCTCGTGCACTTCCCTGCTGTACGCTGTCTCCCAGGCCTGCGGGAGCTTCCTGTGCCCAGCAGGATGGAGTCAAATAAACCACACTGGCAACTTGTGCTCACTGAGTATGTGTTATTACTCACCAAGAATGGGTTTTGGGGCAAAACTGTTGGGGGCTGAGGGGAACCGATATGCTCCTGTTTGACAGCCACCAAGCCTGGTGTGAATGATAGTTGCTATGCATGAAGTAGGTTAATTCATTCTATATAAAAAGTCCTTGAAGTTCCTGCTTGTGAGCTATGGACAAGTGTAATTAATACCCAGACATGCTGATTGAGAAACAACTGCAGTGCTGGTCAGGTGGACCAGCAGATTCCCCGGCGCCTGGGGCCAGGAGGTTGGGATTTACTTAGAAATGTAGTCCCCTATAGAAAGGCTTTGAAAATCTGTCCCAAACATCAGTGACTCACGCCTGTAATCCTAGCTACTCAGGAGGCAGAGATCAGGAAGATCGCAGTTCAAAGCCAGCCTGGGCAAATAGTTCACAAGACCCTATCTCGAAAAAAATCCCTTCACAAAAAAGAGCTGGTGGAGTTGGTGGAGTGGCTCAAGGTGTAGGCCCTGAGTTCAAACCCCAGTCCCACAAAAAAAAAAGAAAGTCTGTCCCCAGATTTTATTTCCATTTTTTTAATCCTTCCCAGAATTTGAGCTTGGGGTAAGATAGCCATGTTTGTCTTTTAATACCCATGGGCTGGGGGCAGGGAAGACCTCCATGCCATCTTCCCGGCTCTGTCCTCGAGATACCAGGTCAGGAAGCCTCATACGACAAGGGCTTTTACCCAAGTAATCACCATTTATCACAACAACCCTGAAATTCATAAGCTGCCTCCTATCAGATTAATAAGGAGAAGGAGGAAGCCAGCAATAATCAGTTCTTCAAATCTTGGTGTGACTTGGTGCTGATTTGGACATGGGTTGAATGTGTCCGCCAAAGTTGTGTGTTGGGAGCTTGGTCCCCAAGTTGATGCAGTGGGAGCTGATAGAAACTCTAAGAGGAAGTGAGCGTTTATTTGGAAGCTGAAGAAGCACACAAGATGGGCATGGAGGCACTGAAGCAGGACACCAAGAGACAGGCTGGAAGCAAGGGTTTAAAGAGAATGGCAAGGTGAGGGTTGCCATGGACTTCTGAGGCAGGTGTGAAAGGAGCGAGCAAGAGGCTCCTTCTCAAGCCTGGGGAGGGGATTTACTGCATGTCTACATGCTACCAAGTGTCATCCCTGATGCTGGTGGTCCTGGCAATGCCAGAGGGGTGAGCAGGGCTTGGATCCAGATGGGGGTCTGCAGGGGATCAGAAAGAGCTCAGAGGCGGGCATCAGGGACCACATGCTGGAGAGCACTGAGGGGCCAGGAGCCAGGGACCTGGGCTTTTAGCAGCAGACTGGAGGCTCCCTGTGGCTTCAGAATGCCTGGAGGAACCACTAGTGGCTCAAGAAGACAGTGGGCTAAGAAGCTTGAGAAGAGTCTAGAACTCTGGTTTAAAAGGGTTAGACCAGAGAAGCCACAGGCCATTTTTCTGCTGTGTCCGAGAGGACGGTGATTTTTCTTAAAGGCTGTAACTAGATCAATTATTCCAATAATTATGTTAATTTGTGGCCTAGTGGTGGGGTGCACGTGAATGGAAACCAATACAAAGATGTGCCCAGCGGAGCTGGTCCAGCCTGGGAAAGTTGAGTATTGAGGTGGTGATATACTGGGGACCCTGTTGCAGTGTAGGAGCCAGGACGGGGTGAGAACCCCCACTTCACCCTGAGTGGACTGTAGCTGAGCCATTTCCACACAGAAGGCCACTCCAGCAGAGAGGCTGGGTGACTACCAGAGGGTGTCGTTGCAGAGGATCCAGTGATGGGGTGGGAAAAGACATCCAACAGAGGTGCCAAAAATTATGTGGCCTGCCTTCCCTCTTCTCACCAGCTCTGCTGAGTGCTAGGGAGGAGTTAAGATCATGGAGGGACCTAAGAGCCAACCCAGGGTGCAACTGGGCTCTGAGTTTTCATAAATAAAGAACAAGAAAGAGGCTGCAGCAAACCAGTTGTTACAAGTGTGATGGTGGACAAGAAGGGCGGGGACATTGACTGGTCGCCTGTGTTCACCATTCCAGGTAAGAACTGCAGTGAGCAGAAAAGTCTTGTCCTGGGTTCTTTATTGTCCCCATGGTATCAGGGAAGGCCTTCATTCTCTCCCTTGGGCCAACTCTGTGCCTCTTCCTCTCCCCAGGTTCAGCCCTCTTCTCCCCACCCCCACCCCCACCTGGGCCATGTGGACCCACAGGGAGAGAGGAGGAACAGGAAGTGTTTGTGGAGAAAAGTGGGAGGTTGGAGGGTGGCACAGTGGGTAGCCCGCAGGGGCTGCAGGCACGAAGGATGCAGAGCTCAGTGAGCAAGTGTGGGCACCGAGATGAGCACTCAAGCCCACCCAGGACTGGGACCCTGCCCCAGGAGGTGAAAGCACTCAGGCAAGGGGTGGCTGAAGTCCCAATCCTGGGATCAAAGTAGGTCAGGAAGAAAGACCACAGACTTGAGGATGCTGATAGGTGAAGCAAGACAGGATGCATGGTACCCATCAGGGGGCCTGTGCAGTCGGGGGACCTGTGGTTGGGAAAAGACAAAGATTGCAAGGAGACCTGCTGTGGTACGAGGAGCCATCTGCACTTCTGGCTTCAGAGGTAGTAGTTGGGGGTACAGGCAGGTGAGGCCAGGTGAGCAGGCAACCAAGCAGAATGGACTTGACACCTCAGAGGACATCAGCAGATCAGAGCAGTGCACTGGCCCATTCCCAGGATGTCAGCAGGTGTGATGAAACTGGGCTTTGGAAAAGGTGTAAGCACAGAGCAACTGAGTCATCAGACTTCAGCCCTGGGAAGGCTGGAGTGATGCCGCAACTGGCCTAAGGCCCACAGGACCAGGGTGTTTCCCTAAGTGGAGGCAGAAGTTGGGACTAGAACCCCCATCCTTCCTCTTGACCTGCTCAGCCTCTACTAGCCAGAAAGACTGTGGCCTCTGGGGCAGGCAAGTCTCCCAGAGGGAGGAGAATGCTCAGATTGCTTCTAGGACAGACCCAGCGCCTGGGGACATGTATTAGTCTGTTGTCTAACTGCTGACCGACACTAAATCTCAGGCCCACCACTATAAAGCCTACTTCTCATTTCAGAGATCAATCAGTGTTAGAGGCTGCTTATGGCGGATGCTGTGCTGGCCAGGAGTGAGGGGGAATGAAATCACAGAGAATCAAAAGGAGGCCTTAGGTTGGGGCATCCTGGGGCACAATCTCTCTTCAAATTCCTCTGGTCAGTCCCATGGGCCAGCGCGGCCCGCTTGGTCCATACTCTCCAGAGCCTGTCAGCTCTCGCCTGCTTGAATGAAGGCCCACTGTTAGGGGAGGTTCTGTCTTCAGGGTTCCTTCTGGAACGCCAGGCTCCTCTGAAGGAGGCGGGGTTGTATGCAGTGTTCCAGACCCTCGGGTGCTTCTAGTCTGTCCTGTAAAAATCTCTGACCTGCAGAACGCACTGAGCACAGCCCTTAAGGAGGATGAGAAATACCAATATTCAGGCTCACTGAGGATACCCATGGCATGCTGTTGAATTGTAAATAACAGTCTGGAGCATATATGATTTATGTAAATTGCATGCACACACATTACTTCTCCATGTATGCACCCATATGGATCTATAAGACTCTTCACCAAATCCGAACTGCTCGAATTGCAGGATTTCTTTCACCTTTATCCTCAGTACTTACAAAATTTACATTTTCTCCACCGATTAGACATTCTCTTTTAATAAAGAAAAACAAAATCAATAAGACGTGAAAAGAAAGTCTGAGGAACTAACAATCCTCAAAACCCAGCCCACCCAGAAAACCGTGCGGACTGAGCAGGTTCACGAGCACAGCTGTGAGCTGGCAGGCCGTGTCCCGCAAGGCCTGTTGTCGGGGTGGAGTTCCGGCTCCTACCAGCAGGCCAGATGGACGGGGCGGCACTCCTGCACTTCATTTAGGAAGCAAACTTGCCCACTCACACATTGCCACAGAAATGCAGTCACAGGCACCTGCAACTCTGGGACTTAATTCCCCAGGAGGTGGCAAACAGGAGAGGCTGAAAAAAGAGTTGTCATCACACTAACGAGAAAGGCAGCCCTGGGGTCTTCAAAGGCAGCGCACCTGGGGCAGGCACACTTTAGGCCTGTGTGAGAAATGCTTGTTTGTTATAAAAGGGTCCCATGCCTTCCTCTTTAAGGAGAGGAGAGAGGGACAAAGGAAGGTGGGAGGGCAGAGTCCAGACCGGGCCATGCTCACTGCCTTTGTCTTGCACCGGACGCTACTGCTCTGCTGGCTGGCTGCCCCCTGGCCGGCTCAAACCGAGAAGCTTTTCCACAGCCGGGACCGCTCGGACCTGGAGCCATCCCCCCTACACTGGGCCAAGCCTATCACCAACCTCCACTCTGCGCAGGTAGGAGAGCCACGGTGCAGCATCACTCACGTGCACGTGCAGCGCATGCACAGGTTGCATATGCCAGGACATATGCAAAAGGTCTGGGCAGGGCAGAGACAAAGAGGGTCCAGCAGGCCGTACTGGGTGGGACATGCAGGCCTTGTGGGGAACCTGGTTGTCATGAGTTTAGTGTGAATGACGGCTCCAGGCTTAACCTGATGTTACTGTTTTGGTGGTGCTGGGGTGGAACCCAGGGCCTTGTGCATGCCGGGCAAGAGCTCCACCACTGAGCTGCATCGCCAGCCCAGCCTGGTGTTGTTAATGGATGACCCCATGGGTCAGCCTATAGTCAGTGATTGACATTGCCGGGGCATACAGGTGACAGACTTAAATGTGAAGGGTTAAGGCACTGTTCCCATGGCATTTCTTGCCTACCCCCTTCTGGTCTCTGGATTCAGAGAAGAGCCAACTCCCAGCACAGACCCCCTTACCTGGCATATGAGGGTCCTCTATGGAGCTGTCCCTGTGGCATTCACCAGCTTTGCTGCAGCTCCACCACCACAAGAGCAAGAGAGGAAATTCCATCCTTGGGAGTCATGGGCCAGGACGGGGAGTGGTTGGAGGAGATCTCAAGACCTGTGCTGCACCCTTCAGTCCTAGTGGTCACTGTACATCACAGATGGTCAGGGTTTCAAACTTTAACCACTGGCTCCTGGAGCCCCAGAGGTGTGGAGTAATGAGAAGGGGCTCTGGGCCACACTCTGTTAGCTACCAAGGACTGCCTGCTGAGAAGAACCGCCCCCCACCAAGAGGTTCATAGTTATAGTCAGTCCCAGTCCCCTGGTTCTGACTCCCAGGTCCCATCTCGGGCCTCCTCTGCCCTTAGCATGTATCCATCTCCAGCCCTGGCCTCACCCTGCCCATGGCTTCTCTTCCCACCCCATGCCCACAGGGCCTGCTCCAACTCTGCCCTTCTCGGGCCACACAGCACCAATGACTTCACCCAGCCCAGCCCAGCCCAGCCTAGCCCACTCACAGGCCAATGTCCTTGACTCCTGCCCCACTCCGCACACCCTGCACTTGCCCTGCCTCCCTCCGTCTCTCAGTCTCTCTGTCACACAGTTTGGGGATCAGGGCAGACGCCAGCACGGGAGAAGCCCTGGTGGGAGTCAGCCTCCGGATTTGGGTGTATTTCTCTCCCACAGAGATTCTTGTCCCGATATGGCTGGTCGGAGGTGTCTTCAGCCTGGGGTCCCATCCCCAAGGAGTCATCAGAGGCCCCTACGGGCACCACCCTGGCTGAGGCCATGCGCAGGTTCCAGAGGGCAAACGCACTTCCAGCTAGTGGGAAGCTGGATGTGGCCACACTAGCGGCCATGAACAGGCCACGCTGTGGTGTCCCTGACACACGGATGCCACTCCAGGCCACCCTGACGACCCCACCAGCCCCACGAACCCCTCTAGGTCCACGGCCCAGGGCCCGACCAAAGCGCTTCCTGCAAATGCTGCTGCCCAGGCTGGGTGGGCAGCAGGAGGACTCCTCGGGCCGCAGGGCCATCCAGGCCTTCTCCAAGAAGACCCTGACTTGGAGGCTGGTGGGTGAGGCCTACAGCAGCCAGCTCTCTGTGGAGGAGCAGAGATACATTTTCAGGCTGGCCTTCAGGATGTGGAGTGAGGTGACACCGCTGAATTTTCGGGAAGACCTCACTGCCCCTGGGACTGCAGTGGACATAAAACTAGGGTTTGGGAGAGGTAAGAGGGCACAGACTCAGGGCTGCCTTCCTGCTAGCCTCCCTCACAGAGGCCCCATATCAAGTGCCATGTACAGGATGACAGGGGTCAGCTGCAGAACAGTAGCTCCAGCTCTAACAGTTGGGCTTGCTCTGTGCTGGCACTTGATGGGGCAGGGTAGATTTAATCCCGCTATAGATCCTGCCTTCTTAGAACTCACTCAGAACGGGATGGCTCAGCATTCCCCCGAGCCAGCAGTGCTCACAGGGAACAAGGCCAGTCCCTCCGTTCCCCTCAAGGCAGGTGGGCGTGCTGGGTTCAGGCTGGCTGCTGCAGTCTGCTCACCTGGAGCACAGATGTGCTTGGTGTGCTCCTCAAAACTCAATGCCAGATCGCCCTCTCTTGTCCCATGGAGAAGCTACAAGTGCAGCTGACCCTAGCAAGAGCCAGGAGGGGACATGCTCAGAAGGAGACATCGTAGATGGCGGGTTCACACCCGTCCTAACATCTCTGCAACCCTACCTGTGAACTGGGGGTGCTTCTGGCCATCTTGCTGGTCTCCCTGGATTAATCTCCCAGTGTGAGAGTGCACAGGGTGCACACTTGTTGAAAAAGCATAGGAACCAAGGGGCCAGTGACCTCTCTTCCTTCATGACCTTCCACACTGTTGGGACCAGCTCAAATGCTTTCTCCTCCATGTGCCCTTCTGCCATTGCCTGTATCCCTGCCACACACTGCCCTCTCCCTGTTGCTCCCTGGCATTTGGCACCCAGCTCTGCTCTACAGTTTTCATACTTTCCACTTGCACAGTTGGTAGACCACCTGTGACCTGGGCCCTCCTCCCATGGGAATTCAGGCAGGTTATCACTATGCCTGCCCAGCCACTGGACACAGCTCCTAGAGGAGTGCCAAGGGGCACTGTCACCTGTGCAAGTTAGGGAGGGAATCCGTGACGGGCACCCCCCCAGTCACTGCCATCACATCCTTTGCCCTTACTAGGCCGGCACCTGGGCTGTCCTCGGGTATTTGACGGGAGTGGGCAGGAGTTTGCACATGCCTGGCACCTGGGTGATATTCACTTCGACGATGACGAGCACTTCACGCCTCCCACTAGTGACACGGGCATCAGCCTTCTCCAAGTAAGTAGCTGAACTGCGTGAGCCCAAGTCCAAAAAGCCAGGGATTTCCTGTGACATGCGCACTTCTTCCTAGGAAGTTAGCAGCTCTACGGTGATAGCTCCCCAGTTCTTACCCTGCTCCCCTTTACCTGAGCAAGCTCAACTCTACAGGAGGCACAGGCCTGCCCTCTGTAGCCTGGGGTTTCTTCCCACTGGTACTTGGAGGTTCAGATTGGGCCCTGTACCCATGGATTGTCCCCCTCCTAGGTCGCTGTCCACGAAATTGGCCATGCCCTTGGCTTGTCCCACACCTACAGGATGGGATCCATAATGCAACCAAATTATATCCCCCAGGAACCTGCCTTTGAGTTGGACTGGTCAGACCGAAAGGCCGTTCAGAAACTGTATGGTAAGGAGGGTTTGGGCAGGTCCTCCCCAGAACTCCCAGAGGATGTTTGGTGGCAAAGCCCAGCAGGACCCCCCCACTACTCACACACCGTTGTACATCTCTGCCCACTCGCCATAGTGCAGTTTTCTTAGTCACAAGTGCTCATGCTCAGAGCACAGCCTCAGGTGGCGGGTGAGCTCAGTGCTGTGGGCAGTCTCACCTGTGCCCTCTTTCATTTGCTGCCTGCCCTCGCCAGGAGGAAAGAGGCCGAGGCAGGAAGATCAAAAGTTCCAGGCTAGCGGGTGCTCACGCCTGTAATCATAGCTACTCAGAAGGCAGAGATCAGGAGGACTGCTGTTCGAAGCCAGTCCAGGCAAAATAGTTCACAAGTCCCTATCTTGGAAAAAAAAAAAAAACTATTGCAAAAAGGTGGAGTGGCTAGGGGTGTAGGCCCTGAGTCCAAACCCCAGTACTGCAAAAAAAAAAAAGTTCCTACCTAGAGAGACCCTATCTGAAAACAAACAAACAGAAAACAAGGAAGATGACTAGTGACTTAGCACAGATGCCCAAGGCAAGGAGAGCTGCCCTTGCCTTTCCATTTCAAAGTTCACAGATGCCATGTCTGCCCTGCTCACATCCTCCTGTCGGTTCTTGGCACTCAGCATTCAGAGACAAAAGCCAGGACACACTTACTTCACTTGGTGGAAATCTGACTTTGTGTGTGCCCAGAACCAAACTTATTTCCTCTAATGAAGCCAGCCAGCCATCAAAAGGCAGCAGCCAAGCTATACTTAGGGGGTCCTGTAACGGCATCCACACTGGGTCTGGGGGCACAGTGAGTGTGAGCCAGGGTGTCACAGGCAACCTGGGACCCCACTCCTGCTCCATCTCCAGTCTCATCCAGATCTTGCCTTAAAAGATGTTTCAACAGAAAACCCCAGCTTTGCGGTTGTCTGTATTCCAGTCCAGTGAAAGTTGGGTTTTTGTATCATGTAACAAGTGGCTGGATTTTCTTTTCTCTTTTTCTCAGGTTCCTGTGAGGGATCATTTGATGTTGCATTTGACTGGATTCGCAAAGAGAGAAACCGATATGGCGAAGTGAGGGTGAGATTTAGCACGTATTTCTTCCGCAAGAGCTGGTACTGGCTCTATGAAAATCGCAACAACAGGACACGCTATGGGGACCCTCTCCAAATCCTCACCGGCTGGCGTGGGATCCCGACACAAAACCTAGATGCCTTCGTCCACATCTGGACGTGGACAAGAGATGAACGTTACTTTTTTAAAGGTAAACACTCTTCTGGTGGCTCCGGTTCCCTCATTAGGCAATGCATTCAGGATAGACGTTTCCAGCCCTAGCAAGGCCTTCACTGCCCTGTTCTGGTACCATCAGACCATAGCTTCCATGAAATTTTATTTTCTGCAGTGCTGAGGCTTGAACTCAGGGCCTACACCTCAAGCCATTCCACCAGTCCTATTTTTGTGAAGTTTTTTTCGAGATAGGATCTCACAAACTATTTGCCCAGGCTGGCTTCAAACTGTGATCCTCCTGATCTCTGCCTCCTGAGTAGCTGGGATTACAGGCCTGAGCCATTGGCACCCGGCCCTGATCTTCTTAAGAAAGCACTTTGGCCATCAAATGAATGAATAAGTGAGCAAACTTTGCTAGTTATATGAGGCAGTTGCCAAAGATCTGTAGAAAGGGAACCTATGGCAGTTTCCCCTGGTTCTGGAGAAGGTTACCTGGTAGCCAACCAATAGAATCAAGTGTACATGGACAACCACACAGTGGATGTGACCACTGCCCCCTAAAATCTGATGCTGGTGTCACCAGGAGCCAGGGCTTGAGCTAGACTTTCCGATAGGTGGGACCTGGAATGCCCAGACAGGGCACCTGGAACGGTGTGCGCACGTGGCCAAAGGCCAGCAGCACAAGCTGAGGATGGAAAAGGCTGAATCCATGGAGGGGTGTGGTGTGTGCATCTCACTTGGGTGAGATGTGGCTGGGGAGGGCTGGTTGGCCTGATCTTGGAGAGCCTCAAATGCCAGGGCCAGACCTAGGACTAGGACTTCATCCAGCTGACAGTGAGGAAGCAGTGGAAATTTCTCGAGAGGGAAGACTAGTGTTTTCTTGGGAGGCGGTGGGGCCTGGAGTTGAGCTGACCAAAGGAAGGACAGGTCTTATTCTCAACACCACCCTGTCAAGTACCTCTGCATGGTGCTCTGCAAAACCAAATGGCTACAGCCTAATCCCAAACACAGTGCTGTGGCTCCAGCTTTTTCCTTCACCTTTCCACCCAAGAAAATTTGTGTATACTCTCTCAGCCTGAATCCTAGAAATACAACTATACTGCTTTAAACTGCTCAGTTAACCCAGAAGAGAAACTGACTCTTATGTGCAAACTTTACCACCAGGTCCTGTGTGTAAATTTAGTCTGAAATTTCCTTCACATCCCACAGAGAAAGAGTTCTTTGGCTTAGTTGTGGTTGGCAGCTGCCTGATGGAGCTTTCATAGTTCAGGTCTTTCAGTTAGAAACATAAGAAGTCCTCTACTAGAACTTATGTTGTCCACACTCAGAGTCTTCATTACAGAGTAAGGTCTTCAAGGGGTGACTGCTACAATATAGCTGTATTTTATTCTTAAGGGCTTTAAAAACATCTTACATTAAATTTTCTGTGAATCATTCAAATTAAACATTCCAGTTAGAGTGAATTGCATCTCTACTGAGACATGTCATATTGTTCTCAATGGCAGACTTTTCCAAATATACTGAGTATTTGGTAACTGCTTGAGGTCTTCTGAGTCTTTGTGGGACTAGGGTTTGAACTTAAGAGCTTTGCCCTAGCAAAGCAGGTGCTCTGCCACTTAAACCACATTTCCAATCTGAGCTCTTCTGAGTTGTAAACTCAGAAGTGTCTAGCTCAGTGGATTTATTCTGCGTCTGCCCAACATACAAGACTAGGAGCTAATAAAGCAAGCCTAGAATGGTCCTGTCTTATTTGGAGAACATGAAATTAGCCTTTAGATTTTGGAACAAAATGGAGCAAAGTGACGAGATATTATTTCCCAGGACAGTGTGTAAAGTTTCATGAGGTGGAGTTCAGTAATACTGGGGTGATCTCTGGTCCCACCTAGGCTGTCTGAAATTGGATGAGTTACTTCAACTCTTTCTACTCTTTCCACCTTAGTGAAATGGGAACAGAGGGGCAACCAGGTGACTCTAAAACACTAAAACACTGGAAGGTGTTTTATAATAAGCATCAGGATTTCTTATGTAAGGGGCAGGGAGCGTGTATATCAATTAGGATTAGAAAGTGATTCAGGCCAAACCATGGGCCTCACATGTAAAAGGATGACTTTAAAAGAACATACTCAGATGAAAAAGACCACATGACATTGCAAGTTGCCCTGTTTGTCATCTCCCATGTTTTTTGGTGGTACTGGGGTTTGAACTCAGGGCTTCATGCTTGCTAAGCAGGTGCTCTACCACTTGAGCCACTCCTCCAGCCCTTGTTTTGTGTTGGTATTTTTGAGACAGGACCTTGAGAACTGTTTGCCCGGGCTGCCTCTGAACTGTGACCCTCCTGATCTCTGGCTCCCAAGTAGGTAGGATGCAGGCATGAGCCACTGGTGCCTGTGCTTTAGGAACATTTTTGATTGGTTCTTAGGAAACCAATACTGGAGATACGACAGTGACAAGGATCAGGCCCATACAGAAGATGAACAAGGAAGAAGCTACCCCAAGCTGATTTCAGAAGGGTTTCCTGGCATTCCCAGTCCCCTGGATACAGCCTTTTATGACCGAAGGCAGCAGTTAATTTACTTCTTCAAGGAGTCCTCCGTAAGTGGCGCTGCTTCTCTAAGCCTTGACTGCATCTGTCAGATGAATAAGTTCTTAGTGAAAAGCTGTTCTCATTACTTCGGCTCTCTATAGCACTGGTAGATCATGGGATGGGAAATTATTTAGAACTTCAAGTCTAAAGAACTGCAAAGTCAGACTATTAACTCCTCATTGCTATAAGTGGACCTGAAAGTCTATGATCTTCAGAAAGCCAGTCTTACCTTACTATCTGATTTGCTTCGCAGGTATTTGCATTTGATGTCAACAGAAATCAAGTACTTAATTCTTATCCACTGAAGATTACTGAAGCCTTTCCAGCAATAACACCACAGAATCATCCCTTCAGCAGTATAGATTTGGCTTACTACTCCTATGCACACAACTCTGTTTTCTTTTTCAAAGGCAATGCATATTGGAAAGTAGTTAGTGACAAGGACAAACAACAGAACTCCCGTCTTCCTTCTAATGGCGTATTTCCAAAAAAGTCTACTTCAGGGAAGTGGTTTGACATTTGTGATGTCCATCCATCCACACTGAATATGTAACAGGAACATGAGAACAGAAAAATTGAGGTAATCACAGGATTTCTCTTCTACAAGAAAAAGCCTGACTTCTTTTACAAAGAAAACAGATACTAGTTAAAACCAGTGGGAAAGACATTACTAGAGCTTTAAAAATCTTTAAGGATCAACTGATCCTTCGTAAAATTAGTTTTACAAATATTTTAAGAAAAAGAAAAAAAGCACTCCACCCCAAGGAATTCCTATTTTTCCCTCTCTGCATGGAGTGCTGCAGCTGTACCCCAACACATCCTGGCCATATGTGTGGGAGCTGGGAAGCCAGCTGAAAACCCTTAAGGAAGGAGACGTTACCCCTAAAGGTATGGAATGACTACTGTGCTTAAAACCAAGGGGTTCAACAGAAAGAATCTGGAATTTACTATGTTGCAAAATCCTAATCCTTGACAGTGGGTCAAAGGTTTTCCTGTGTCTCTTACCTTCCCAAGCCTGTCAAGATGGCAGGATGGAAAAGGTTGTACACACTGCCAGCTGCAGCTGAAGCTGAAGCTGAAGCTCCTTTATCTGCCCCAACTAGGGCTCTGCCCTCCCTCCCTCCATCCTGCTGGTGGTCTCCAGTTGGCAGCCAGCTGTGTTCTTCTTTGCACACACAGGACAACTGTGCCCTGTTCCTGAACACAGAAGCTTTTTGGTTCATTGACTCACCTGGTGTCTCTTTTCCTGCAAAGCCACCTAGCTGACAGTTCACAAACGCTCCGACGGCTACACCACCATGATAGGGCTCTGGAAGCCAGCTAGGTAACTATTTTTCCTGTATCCGTATATCTAGAGTGGGCATTATGTCCCTTTAACATATATACACTATGGCTACTAATTCTTCTTAATACCCTCAGAAACAAAGATCCATGTAGCAGCAGAAAGCAATACATAAAATCTTCTAGTGAGAACTGAATGGTTGGTAGAACTCTGAAGGTCATGACTTTTTCTTTGTAAAATTTATTAACTAAACTGAGGTCAATCACAACATGATGTGAGAATGCAAAGTGGAAAATACAAAGATATGTTAAATAAATAATTTATTTATTCAAAATAGTTTTCTTACCTTATTCACAGTTTCAAGTTTAAGGTGGAAAAGGGTTAGTACCTATTCTTTATCGACTATCATCGAAAGCTGCAAGGGGCTCCTCCCCACCATGCATTTAACAGACAGATGCACAACGGTTGTTGAAAAATCTTGCACTGTAGCTTAAAAAGGGCCCACTTTTTTGTGCCATTTAGAAGGAAGTTTCTTTAACCCACTCCAACCTGTAAAATCATTTGGATAAAAGTTCCCTCAAGCAAAGTACATTCTATCCAAAATAATCACATCCTAAACCCATGTAGCTTAACATAGCTCAGAAGTACTTGAAAGTGTAATTGCATCACAGAAGGTCTATTAAGAATGAGGTACCACATGCTTCTCAGAGAAACACACGCTGGAAGCTTTGAGTTCCATTCTGGTGTTAGCACTTCAAAGGAAGACGCCAAAGAACTCCACGTGCTCTGTCTGCCGTGGGAAATGACTGCGTCTCCACTGCTCTACCTGATTTAAATGGCATTTCCTCATGTTTAATGAGATGAGAAGCAGAGCGGACAGAGCAGCTGAGTTCAGAAGGCACTGGCAGCGTGTCTGTGGAAGTGGCTCTCTGTGGGTCACTGGACGGCGCTGCCACTGGTCACACTTGCTCCACTGTCCCCGAGAGCCAGCTGCTCCAGCAAACGGATGACGACATCAATTCTTTCCATAAGAGTCACACCTTTGTTCGCAGAAGCTCTCAGAAGCTGAGAGTAAATGTGCTTGTTGGTTTTGAGGACTACATCTTCTTCAGTGTTACTGCTGGGGTGGAAAAAAAAAAAAAGAGGTGAAGGGAATGGTGACAAGAGATTGAGAAACACAAGCAGTGACAGCCTCCTGACTGTCACTTTTTGGAGCAGCAGGTAGCACACTAAGGCCTCTCAGTACAACCTTCTTACATCTACTGCTCCTGGTCATTTGTTAGACATCAATTGTAACACAAGTGTTCTCTCTTTTTGTAAAGTTACTGCCCGCTATGTACCAACTGCTGTTGGCCGTGAGCCAGATGGAGACCCTGCCTTCATAGCATGGGTAGAAGTGGGGCACTGAGAGAAGACATACAGTGCTAGTTTGTTCTGAAAATATGAATCCCTTATGGCCAGTCAATGTACTGTATTTGTGTCACTAGAGCACAAGACAACCAACTGTAAGGCTACTCAATTCTAGCAGCTTTGTTTGTTAAGAAGCCCCTGGCTCACATAACCAGATGACAGCCAAGACTCCCCAATGTGCATGAGCCTCACAGTAAGCCTGATCCCCTGAAAAGGGCAAGGACTAGCACTCCTATCTTACAGATGTAAAAGCTAAGACCCAGAAGTTATAATTTGGATCAGGGTCAAAGCGTCTTGTTTTCCAATTCCAAAAGTTATGTCTTTCTCTGCTCCTGTGTGCAAACTCTCCCTTCACCAAGTGACCATCAGGTCTGCCAGAGAGCACCAGCACTGTAGAGAACCCTTCCCCAGTCCAGGTCTCAGCTGTAAGGACTTTCTTTCCCTTTTCACCGCTCCATTCAGCCCTCATCCACAGCATGATCCATTAGAGACCCCTTTCTCCCAACCTCTATTTCTTCAGGCAAATCTCCCCTCTTCCCTCCAAACTTGCCACAGCACAGTAAAAGTGATTATTCACGTTCTGACACATTCACTACCTGCCATTTGGGCCCAATGGATGTTTTAGGATTTTTTTGGGGGGTGGGGTGGGAGGAGGGGAGTAGGGCTGACATTCACAAAACCTTATAAGAAATCTAAATTGCTCTTTGATAGCACCTAACAATCAGAAGAGATGTTTGAAATATCAGTGCTTTATAGGCAATAACATACTGTCATATTAGCTAAGTGCCTAAAGTAGCTGATGACTGCTGAGATCAGATTTCTGAACCTTAGATCTCCCAACGTGTACATTTCACGCCCTTCCTTAATGACTCATCTAGTAGTTTCTTGGATATGAACCCTACTCACAGGGCTCCATTACTATGTGGTTTTCTTTTCCTTGAAGGGAACTATCGTTCTTTCCTTCCCTTTTTACTCTTCGTAACTAAGTATTAAATGTGAGCATAAATCTAAGGGCTTGTTCTCTGCACGTAGGAGAAGGCTTCCTGAATCCTCAGCTTATCTCCACTTTCAGTAATTTCCATTACATCCAACCCGCAAAGTCACCAAAATGTCAAAATGTCAAGAGGCTCCATTCTGCTAAAGAATGAATACTGAAGTACAATATAAAAGCAAATAAATTCCTAACCCAGAAAGAAAATAAGCCCCATACAGCCTAGTAAAAACTAGCATTTCTAGGACAATACCAACACAACTGTCATACAATGAAGTGCATGCATAATCTGAAAATAAAACCAAAACCAAATTTTAAACAAATTGTGCCTAAATTTTCTTTCCCCTATTTTAACATAGAAGAAAGATAAACTTATTAAGGTTTGCTTTCTTTAAGACCTCATTTTGATCTCCCTTCACTCTAAAAGGGAGTATGCATTACTGCATGGGGAACTAAGTGAACAGAGGATGTTTTCCTCAACAATGAAATTACTGGTGGTTTCATCTGCATGTTATCAAAACATGAAAGAAACAGTCACTGACTTAATAATCAATATTGTTCTGTTTTGAAACCTGTCAACATATTTACTTTATTAACACAATATCACACTTAACAGTTTATTAACTTAATAGACCTGAAAAATCAACAAATTAGCTAATAGGACTCTATGAGGCAAACATGAAAACATTAGATTATTCTTCAATAGAGTATTAAAACCTGAACTGAAATAAAAATTACTTAGGTCATACATAGGACTGTTATGATTATAAAACATATCAGACAACTGAAACTATTACCTGTTTAGCCAATTACTCAAACTATCAATTTGTGAAAATCAAAGAATTTCTATGTTCCTCACATACCATGTGTTCATACAGTCATTTCGGGGAAAACAATAAATAAAAAAATTTACCCATTGTTGTTAAGAAAAAGCCATGAGTTCTTTTTCAACTGTGTGTTACTAGATGCACTATCTATTTTACCTTCTGGTTCTTCAGAAAGATGGATGTACCTGCTAAACTCTAGTGAACATAGCGCACGCCTTGCTGTGCACTAGAGCTGGGAGACAACAAGGACCAGCAATTAGCTGAATGAGATGTAAAGTACCTAATACTGAGTCTGCCACCAAGTATAAGTTCTCCTTAGGCTACAGAGAGTTACTAGAACAATTAGCCTGCCTAAGAATGAGTGTTCACAAAACCACCAACATGAGTTACTAGAACAATTAGCCTGCCTAAGAATGAGTGTTCACAAAACCACCAACATGTCCTGGCAACTTACTCTTCCTCTATCAAACAAGCTACAAAGCACCAAAGGACAAGTGATAGTGGACTATGGGGGGAGGGGGGCACACACACACACACACACACACACACACAATGCTATGAGTACATGAAGGTACGTACACACACACACACACACACACACACACACACACACACACACACACACACACACACACACACAATGCTATGAGTACAT
This sequence comes from Castor canadensis, assembly GCF_047511655.1. Classification (NCBI taxonomy): domain Eukaryota; kingdom Metazoa; phylum Chordata; class Mammalia; order Rodentia; family Castoridae; genus Castor; species Castor canadensis. The sequence goes on from NC_133392.1 coordinate 6,829,857, forward strand.
GAAGGTCCTTTCCAAGGTACCTGTGAAGGGCTGATCTAAAGCTGAAGTGGAGCAACATTAAGAACCACCTTATACCAGGGACTTCTAGGACTCCCAGTGGATGCCTAAAACTGTGGATAGTACTGAATTCTTATGTATGCAAACTAAGCATGTAGGTACACATACACGTCACTCACCTGATCTACTATGTAGTACTATAGTTTCAAACTAAATTAGTAATGCCAAAGTATTAGCTGTGGCAAAAAAACATACTGTCCAAGGCGACAGAGGAACCTGGGAACAATGTCTATAGTGCTCACTTCTCTCACTCGTCCTCGCTCTACAGAGTTTTGCCATCTACTTGGCCCTAAGTATCCAAATTGTACTCCAGACTTCCCATTAAAGACAACATTCAGGAGCTTTATTAGAAACACTTGAGGTCTGCTTTTGCAAGGTCTCCATTTGTATCTCAGAGAACTGCAAAAACAGAGTGTTTACCTAGGCAGCAACACTTTGTATTTATCATCTGAACATGCAGGAGGCCACATGGCAACCTGCACTCACTATCCTGGATCTCCACATACAAGAATGAATGCAACCTATTTTTCTTTATGACATTAGTAGAGATTATTCATGTTTTTTTTTTGCATAGATAAGATGCTAGGAAAGAAGGTCCCATAAACAAACACGTTATTTACCTTGTTTTCTTTTTAGTCGAGGACAGCAGTTTGATGGACTGAAGGAGAAGGAATGACAGTCGAGATTCAAATATACTGAGGAGTTTAGTCACCTCTTCTCGATTAAGACTAGGAGAGGAATCAGCAACTGGAGTGGTCCCACCACCCTTAGGCCAAAAAGAGCAGAAGGTTACTTCGCCTTGGCCACCTGGCCACTGTGGTTTCATATGACATGATGGAGCTACAACTTCGTAAGTCTCAGTACACCCGGACACCAAAACCAAAGCACAAACAGAAAGCACACCTGAGATCATGCTGTGCTCTGAGACACAGTGTAAGTGCCCACACCTGAGCACCAAACTGATCCTGAGCGAGCATCTCAATACCAGTCACTGCAGAAGCAGCGTGGAGATGGGCATCACCCAGGATGTGAGAGGTAGGTGGAGCATGGGGACCGGGGAGAGCTTTGAACAGCAGCAGACTGCGTCATGCATGCTGGAATGCCCACAAAACTAGAAGCTCCACCCCTGCATGGAGCCTGTGTAAGCCAGCTGACCATTTAACTACCCCCAGGCAGTTTAGTGGAAATTATGAACAAAGGGCTTAGCCATTTTTTTCTCTTTTAAAAACAAAATAACCCCCTAAACAAAAAGCCTTTGAGAGACTTTCTATAATTTTTATTACTTGGGCCCCATTAGGATATATTCTTTAAACCCTTTTAAAATATAAAGACATACCTGCAAATTAAAGAAAAAAGCATAGCGATCTACAATACGGCATAACTGCTATGGTGTGGACATGGTTTGTCCTGCAAAGGTTCATGTGCTAGAGGCTTGGTCTGCAGTGCGGGGGTGCTGAGGTAGTGGAACCTTTAAGAAGTGGGGCCTAGTGGAAGGTAGATTTCGGGTGCCTCACTCTTGCAAATGGATTAACACTGTCTTTGGGGAGTGGGTCAGGTGATTGGATTAGTTCTTGCAAGAGAACGATGCTACAGGAGAGACCACCTCACATCTTGGCCCATCCTGTACATGACCAGTTCCTTTTCCACTTCACCATGTTGTGACACAGACAGGAGGACTATACTGTGAAAATTCCATCAGACTGTTCAGACACTCTAATAGGATCATGAGCCAAATAAAGTTCTTTCCTTTATAACTTATCCAGCCTTTAGTATAGCACAGAAAGTAGAGTAGGATATCAACAAATGTGTTTTTATAAGAGCACATATGTATGTGTATGTATACAAGCACACAATATATACATATGCATATATATACACATTCATAAATATGTGCCATATATAAACTTATCACTTAATGTAGGACACAAAAACCAAAGATAGTGATTTTCTCCATTTACCTGGTCAAATTCTTCCACAAGCTCCTTCTGGATGAGCTGGAATGCATGCTCAGTCCTCACCATGATATCAAGAGCTCCTGATAGTGTTTTTAACTTTCCAACATTGCTATTCTGACCTAAAGTATTAAACAAAATGATTATTTCTTCAACTATAAACCAAGTAACACATCTAATGTTAATGTTACTGATTTTCAAATGCTAAGGTAGCTCGTGAGAATCCCAACAAATATAAACCCAACTTCTGTTAACTAATTTTCCCTTGAGAAAAACATTAAGTCTAGCAAAGCAATCATATAATAACTTTAACTTTTGAGCATCAACATTGTGCCACAGTGGTAGTAACAGAAGTAGCAGCAATTGTACTAGTTGTAGTGAAAGCAGGAAAATGAAGTTTCCCTGACCCACTACTTGGTTTTTTTGAATGAACACACAACTTTCTTGAACAGGAGCCAGTATCTGAAGCACTGAGTGACAAAGAATGAGCAGAGAGAGTCTGGTTTTGAACCCAACCCACCATTTGCCACTTTATGACATCAGTCAAGTCACTTGGTCTTTAGTGTCAGTTGTCCCACTGTAAAATAAGCCTATCACACTTCTCTTCAAAGGTAAGAGGTCAGACCAGATGAACAAGGTTTCATTGTATTCTAGGACCTTCGGAATAAAAATTTTCTGTAGCTATCAGATACCACAAAGCACCATTGCCCCTGTTCTCCTGGGGCTTACATTCAGTACATAGCACTGGTGAGTAGTAAAAGGACTAATTTTCTCTGAAGAGAAGTCTAGTGTTGGTCACTGGCTCCCAGAGGGTGATCTCTAAGCCCCTGGAATGTCCTGTATGATAAAAGTGTCTTTGTTTACAATGGGACCCTGGGCTAACTGGACAGTCTAACCAGACTGTGCTCATCTTCCAGAGAGGCTGGAGGCTAAGGTTAGCCACACAGCAGTAGCCATGCCTATGTGACCAAATCCCAGTAAAAATTCTGGACCCCAAGGGCCGGTGAGCTTCCCAGCTGATAGTTGCTGTGTGTACTGGTCACTGTGGGGCAGTCAGTGCTCTCTGTAACTTGACTGTGAGAGGACAAATGGCAGCTGCTCCTGGACTCTGTCCCTTGTACCTCTTCCCTATAACAAGCTACAACCAAAAGCAGAACAGCTTTCAGTGAGTTCTGTGAGCCTTTCTAGTCAACTGCCAAACCTGAGGATGGTTAGAGACCCTCAAGCTTGCAGCTAGTACCAAGTCAGAGCAATCTGGGGAACTCTCCACCTGCTAATTGTTGCCTTCTCTACAGTATAATCCCATCTTAGCAAAGTTGTTTCCAGTATCTCTATTCTTTTTAGAAAAATGAGGCCTGCTCACTCTGAAGAATTCACAAGTTGGAAAATTCCAACATGCAAGTGAAAGATCACCCCAGCCTACACCAGAGAGCATTGTTAGTCCCAGGGACCATTCCAAACATCTATCATACGTTATACACTGGCAAAAAAAATCTATAAAACAATTTGAATAAAAAGTATTCTTAGGAACTGTTGAATATGTTCCCAGATTTACAGGGTCCAAAGGATACACAATGAAAAACATCCTTCCTGGCCTTCAAGGTCCCTTCCTCACAGGCAATGTCATCAGTGTTTTGTGTACCATCCCAGGGCTACTGTATACCTATACAAACTAAGTTACATGTATTTAACATACAGGTTGAGTTCCTTAACCGAAATGCTAAGGATCAGAAGAGTTTCAGATTTCAGAGCTTTCTGGATCTTGCAATATTTACAAACACTTTACTCGTTGAGCAATTCTACTACCAAAACCAGAAATCCAAAATGTTCCAAAATCTGAAACTTTACTTAAATAAATTAAAATTTTACTTTTAAAAAGAAAAAAAAAAATGAAACCAAATGAGTTGCTACACTTCAAACAGTCATTTCTTTTTTTTTTTTAACCAAATAAGAGGTAGTTCTCAAGACAGGAAAGGGGAGGCAGAGCTTGAGGAGGAGAATGCAGAGGAAGCAGTAAGTGGTGAGAGCATCCACTCAGTCCCTAGAAACAGTGTCTGTTCTAGAACCACAATCCAATCTGCCAGGTGTTAGCTCCATGTTTAAAAGGCAGTCAATGAGGACCACTGCTCCCTTACTGTCACTTCCTCATCCCTAAGTTTTTCATGCTGATTTAAATATTTAAGTGTCTAAATTGACTTCCCTCTCTGAAGTTGAAAAAGCATTTCACTTTAAAAAGTACAGTAATACCTAAAGTCACAACTATGGGCAAATTAACTAGAAAACAGAACCATTTATATCCAAGAGCGACATGCAGCTTGCCCTACCTCTAAGACAATCTGACACTAAGCTAACAAGCACCGATTTGAGAAGTGAAAAGTCAGACTTACTGGCCATCTGGTACTCCGCAAACGCTACTCTTTCTAACTGCACTCTAAGTAGTTCACAGGGAGCATCTTTGAGAAGCTGAAAAAGCTTTACAGCTTTGCTATAATGGAGATCTGCCAACACCCGGTGCTGCTTCCTAAGATGCTCATCGCCAACCTAGAACCAAAAAAAAAAAAATTAGAAAAAATCCTAAGGCTTAGGTTTCATAATAATTATTGAATCAAGTCTTCTCACTGGATCACTAACTGCTTTTTAGGTACTTTTCCTACAAGCTTTATCATTTTAGCTCTTTTGTTTAGTTCTTTCTTCCTTTTTTTTTTTTTTTTTTTTTAATAATGCTGGGATGTTCAAATGCTAGGCAAACACTCTACCACTGAGCTCCAGCCCCAGCTCAACATTCAACTAATTTTCATAGTAGCCTACCACTCTTCCTGTGTATGAATATTCCGTCTAGTGGCATATACTGAACGGTCGGGGAACCCTTATGTATGCTTTTTTTTCTGAGGCTACTGGGCAAATGTGAATGCTGGCTGGGAAAAGGGATAATTTAAGTGAGGACCTCCTATGGCCAAGTAAAAGAAATCCTTTCCAGAATGAAGCTGACCTCAAAGGATAACACTCTCAGGATGAGAGCAACCCAGAATTAAATCAGGCTGAGGGTCTGTAAGTTGCCTTTGGTACTGAGCCAAGAAAGAGGGAAAAACAACAAAACCAAATCACCATTGAGAAACTGAGCAATAGTCTCTAGCAAAAGCAAAGCAACCTCTCTGATGGGAGGTACCTTCATCTTAGGCCTCAGATGACTCCTAGAAATGCATGCTTCCAAGCACCAGGGCTCACATGTAACAGTGCTGATACCCGATCCCCTCCAACAGCTTCAAAGTGAATCACCCGCAAGTTCAATGATCACAGAATGGTAAATAAACTATAACTTCTTTCATCTAATGACTACTGAGCTGAGAAAATGACAGGCTACATGTACCAGCATGCTGAATCTCCAAAAACACGATGCCAAGTGAAAGGCAGTAATCTGTGACACATGTACTGTGATTCCTTCCAGAAGGGTCATGACAAAGTGAAAGGTAATATGTTTTAGTGATAAAACACAAAGGATCTGGACATGGGAAAATATTCAGGACAGAGTTAATCTGGTTGGGTTCTGAGGGTAAAATACCAGGAGGGACATGAGGGCTTTCCAGAGCTGTTCCATTCCTTAACGTCCAGATAGGTACACAGGGGCTTCCTTTTGTCTTTCTTTAGACTGTACATATGTTTCACCTGTGTTTTCTATGCACTTTCATATGCATGCTCCATTTCACAATATAAGATGGGGACTAGTATTTTAAAATTTTCATAGAACTGTTACTATAAAACCTAACTATACATTATGGAGTATAAATAACATACCCAGGCAAATATATAATTTTTAAACTAAGAGCCAATCAATTGTAGGAGAGGAAAAATATATGGCACAGGTGAAAGGGGAAAAAGAACTATAAGCTTTTTAAAAGTAGTTAATTAGAGTAGATGGCAGTTAAAGTAGACATGAACACATAAGAAAAACGCCATGAACACTTTTAAATGGACCCGGCACAGAACTATCTTGGGACAACGTTACCTGATTCCTCAGACAACTGTGATACATGGAAGCCAGCCTGTGATGGATGGTTGCAGCTCGATACTGACAAAGAGGTTGCCGGGCAGAGACTGAGTCTACATCACAGTATTTCAAGGACTTCATCATAGCCTCGCTGACTTCTTTTTCAATCTGTTTGTTTTTGTACAGGGGGAGAAAAAAATGACAACCTCATAATCTGATTATAAAAATATTCACAATGTTTAAATGCTGCTTGTTAAAGAAAAGACAACATCGGGTGCTTGACATTCATTGATAAAGGAGTAAGTGAGGTTGAAAATTCATTTCATAATCCAGCAAATTTTGTCACCTGCTCCTGAGCTTTTCTGGACAATGGAGCGTAATCTTGCTGTAGTGTTGCCATGGTAAAGTAAGTAGTGGACAATTCCCAGTTCACTGAATCCCAAACAGCTGGGTGTATGTCCCGTGTTCCCAGTGACCTCAGAGCTTTCAAATAGTAGTCAACAGCCTATGAGGGAGGAACATGTAAGATGTGAGTCAGTTTAAATACATGCTAATTCCACATGAAAATAAAACATACTTCAAAAACCACCCAGATGTCAATTTAACTTTAAGAGAATTTATAAAAGGACAGTATTATGAAGGAAGAAAATATTTAATGAAGGAAGTTATGTGAGGGGGACTGAACACTTTGTTGTTCTGAGGAGTCCACAGCAAGCCAGTCCTTGGTGCTGCTTTCTGTTTTGTTTTGTTTGTTCCCCTGTCCTCTGCACGTAGGAGGTAGGAGATGCTTCTTTCTGACTCAGGCTTATGAACAAAGGCATTTTTTTTTTCTTTCTCAATGAAAATTACATTTTATGTAACTACTAACTAGAAAAAATGGTTTCAGAATTATTTTACTATAAAAAGTAAACCCCACCCTTTGTCACTCCCTCTTCCAATACATGGCTATTTATATTCACAAAAACAAAATCACACTGACTTCATTTCAGGGGTATTTATTCACTCTTTTTTCTGTGTACACATAAAGTTACAATGTAAAAAAAATTCACTTTTATTTTAAAATTTATGATGCCATGAATATTCTTCATGAATGTCATTTAAATAGTTTTAAAATACTCAATTATGTAAGTGTTCATTTTCTGTGCCCTCTTCAACATAATACTATTTGCCAAAAAAAAAAAAAAAGTGGCAATTTGATAAATAAAACTCAAAATTTAAATTTAATGTAAGTTGGAATTTTGAGGGTTTTTAAAACTATTAACAATTTACTCTTCTTACATGTGTGTTTTCTGTTCAAGGTTATTTACCCTTTTTTCTGTTGGCATGGTTTATTTTCAACAACTAAACTTTCCTAATACGTGAAGGGCATATTAACCTCTGATCTGTCAAGTCTGCTGGTAGCATTTTCCCTAGATTGTGGTTTGCTTTCAATTTTGCCTTCCTTCATACATTTTTATTCATTTAAGTTTACTCATGTTTCACCTGTGACTTCCACTTGCCCTAGACTGTGTCCCTCTCAGGTCAGCATACTCTCTCACATTTCCTTGTGGTGTTTTCAGTTCCATTTCCTCCAGGTTGGTCTTAACCCACTGAAGATTCACTCCAGTTGCACCAACACAACTTATGGAATTATCTTTTCCCCAAGAATTCAATAGTAAACCCTACCATTCTTAAGCCAGTTTAAGTGTGTTATTGATTTATCTAGTCCTGTGTCACTACCATGGTTTAATTATTTTTAGTTTTCCGATTGTTTTGTGGAGCAATGGTCAAGGGTAAGCAAATGACAGTGGGGAATGGATGAGGACCAAAATATGTGTAAATGTGTTACCCTGTTGTAATATAAGCCTTCTTCTGGTGAAAATTCACGTTTGAATTCATCTCCTGCTCCACAGTGTGCCTGTGCACAAATTCGCATGAGTCTTCCCGTGTTACATAACAGAAGGGCAGCATTTGTAGCATCATCAATCGACTCAAAGTTGTGAATTCCCTTTTCAAAACAAGAAAAGCTTTTTTTCCACAACTGTTGCTCTGCAGCAGACACAGATTTGCTCACTTCACAAAGAAAGAAAGAAAACAGTTGCATAAGCAGACATCAGTTGTGAACCACCACTGTCTCGATGCTATAATGAGGAATATGGCGGTAACAGGAGCCTGGGGGAGGGCCAGACACCTGGGGTCAACTGTAGCACTGCTCTTACCATGCCTGCCCCCACAATTCATTATGTTAAGCTTTAACCCCCACTACTTTAGAATGTATTTGGGATCAAGTGTTTAAAGAGTAATCAAGGTTAAATGAGATCATAAGCGTGGGGACCTGATTCAACATGACTGGTGATCCTACAAGAGGGAATGACATCATCAGGGGTATCCACAAAGAAAGAACCATGTTAGGACACAGCGAGAAGATGGCTGTCTGCAAGTCAAGGAAAGACGCCTCAGAGGAATCCAATCCTGCTGGCACCTTGATCTTGGGCTTCTAGCTTTCAGAACTATGAGACAAGTCACCAGTCTGTGGTATTTTATTATAGTAGTCCCAGAAGACTAACATAATATTTAATCACAGCCCTCCTCATCCTGACTAAGATTAAAACATCTGAGCAAAGCACTGTATTGTAACAATTCAAAAGCCATGGTCCCATGGGATTTTAGGAAGTTACAGTCTGTGTTTTACCTAATTCGCCTAGGTTCCTGACTGCCACTTCCCATATTCCCCCACTTTGACTTCCTCTTCCAGATGCCCCTGGGTCTCCCACTAACAATTATGTCTTTGGGGCATCATTTGTATTCTTAGGGCCAAGCACAATTCACAACTGTGCAGGCACTTGGATGTGTGTTCAATTTACCTGCTGCCTTCAGCTCCAGCTCAGCCTCTTCCTTTCTCACACTGTCAGCCCTTATGTTTTCATGCACTCTTGCAGCTTCGGCTACCACGCTCATGGGAAATGGTTTGCAATGTGGGTAGCATTAATCCTAACAGCTTGAAGCATAGTTCTAATCAACTATTAAACTAGGCCTGTCACATATGTGTTCCAAACCCAACAAGGCTCCACCTGACTTGCCTGTCCTGTCTGCCTACCTCATACAAGGCTTCCCACTGCCACTTTTCACATGCACTGGACCCTTCATCCCCAGGCCTTTCTCAGGCTCGTCTCCACAGCCTTCCTTTCCTCCTATTTGCCTATTGATGTCCAACAGATCCTGCCCCACCATGCACAACTACACCTTCTTTCCAAAAGCCTTCCAAGAACTCCACAGCCTTGATAAGCACTTCCTTTCCCCGCTCTGCTACAATACTGCATTTGTACTGATTTACAGCATTTTCCAGAGATTTGTACTCCTATCAGATTTTCCAACTACAAAGGGCACTGGTTATATATCCTAGAGAGCGTCTGGCACATGGCTGTTGTCCAAGTTGCTTCTGTACTGACCAGAAGGTTTAAAGTATAAATGTGGAAATGGAAGAAAACTGAAATGATGAAGCCCAAGGAAAATCCTTTTTCTCCTAATTTCTTCAGATTTTAATATAAGATTCTCTAACAGGGTACCTTTTAATAACATATAATCAGGTGCCACAGTTCTTGCTTGATCCATAAAGAATCAGCATGACTTTACAATACAACAGGGAATAAAAAAAATAATCCAAAGAGATACTTACCCACTCTCTCACTTTGTAATGCAGCGGCCTGATTCATATAAAACACACCGATTTCATTTCTAATGTTACCCATTCTCTTTAATACTTGTACATAGTGTTCTGGATTTTGGCTTTTTAAGTCACTAAATTGCAAGATTTCATTAGCAGCCTCATAACATTTACAACTAACTGAAAGTTGACTTTCTAAGTCTGTAGATAAATCAGTTGCCCATGCAAATCCTTAAAAGAAAAAAAAAAAAAATCAACTCAAGTCATATGAAGTCTTCTTCCTTAGTATCTAAATGAGCCTGATATTTTAAAGCCAATAGAAAATGTAAGATAGTTTAAATATATTAAGATTCAATTAATACCAGGAAAAAATTTAAGTTTCATAGTAGAGGTATCTTTATTAATACAACCATTTTCTTGGGATATTAATGTTTGATTAAGAAAAACATTTTCCTGTCTATAAATACTGAACATTTCTCATCATCCAGACTTTCCAAGGTCTACTTGCACAGATCTAAAGTTGTCTACTGATACATGATAGTTTCTTGTTCTTTTTGTTTTTTTAATTAATAAAAACAGTTCTTAAAACAAAGTGCCAATGTTAAGTTTAAGCTACTGAAGAAACTGCTAGGTAAGTCATCAGATTTACAAATGCCACCTAGTAAGACTAGAGTAAGTCAGACACTGGCTGGACTCAACATCTGAGGGAAGGGAAGAAGTACTCCTGCTGTACAACTCAAATACATGGGAGAAAGTCACCCTCACAAAGAAATACTATAAATGAAATCACTGTGACAGGAGTGGTAAAAACACTGAAGATTTTCCCAATGTGTCTATTAAAATAAAAGGCTCATTTGGAAAAAAAAAAAAAAAAAAAGAGGGGGAAGGGGAAACAGGATAAAGACATTGGAAAATAATAAATCTCCCTCCTCTGCCAGTGCATTCCTCTAGCTGTTAATTAATGGTCCTTTTTGGGAGGTAGATATCAAGTGGTATAAACAATTTAAGAGATGATCAAACAGTTCCACGATAAATGTATCAAAAGCACCTTAGAAGACTGAACTTTATCTCTTTACCCTAAGTGTAGCATGCATATATAACTTGTACTGAGCTGAGGATACTGCTCCTATGCATTAAATTACCTTGCTTCCCAGCTTTAAAACAGAGTGATATAAGACAGCTGGCTAGGAACTAACTTTATCTTAGCCCCTTGTGTTCATTCAGAGGGTAATTAACCCACTTTCACCAACTGTTACTTCTTTTCAAAAGAAAATCCATGGCTTGGTTAGGTAACCAGAAAACCTCATCAAGAGGGTACAAAGGCAGCACAACTGCTTCAAGACCTTATAGTTAGCTATAATTAGTAATCATAAACTATTTGAAAACAATTTAATAAAAATACACAGGTTCAAGCTCAGTTTTAAAAGAAATGAATGAAACAATACGGCAAATATCAAAAGACTGACATTTCTGCTACTTTTCTGGATATATTCAAATAAGCAAGAGCTGGATAGACAATACCACTGAGTGTCAAATGAGGTGTCTGCATACCCTGACAACTGGACTCTCTATGGAGACTGTGCAGTATCTCCTGATCTTCTTTTGTTTGGTAATTAAACTCTTCTAGGTGTGCTGCTCTATTATTTGCATTCTGGGCCAGCATGAGTTGAATATCACCACAAAGTGTCAAATACTGAGAAAGAAACAGCAGCACTTCAGAAAGCATATTGGTGCAGAGACAGCAGTATGTATCTATTTGGAAAAGTGATAAGAAAAAAAAAAAACACAAAACACAGGCACATTAAAAATTAACAAACACAGTAAATATAAAAATCTGTTACCAGCTGAAAACCATGTACCAACTGCATCTGCTCTGTTTATCCCATGTCAGGTAACACATATGGCTTCATCTAGTTCATACCAAAGAGATGTTAAACCACTGAAAATAAAATACTAGTACATACACAGGATTGCTCTAAAAATCAAATTTTATAAAAGAAAGAGGAGTTAAGGCTCACTATGACTCAGATGATTCTGACTCCCTCCCAGGGCACACCGAACACACTCATCTGCAGTGGCTTACCATGACTCTGCAAAGCTAGCTTAATATATCGCAATGCTCTCCCGTATTTCTGAAGACTCATGGCAGCATCAGACAAAACGTAATAGGCCTTTGATGATTTGAGAATCAGTTGAAGTTTCATTTTATGTTGCCAAGAACCAGGGATCATTCCAGACTGACTGGAACAACTGCCCTTCTGAAGAGAGCCCACTGTGACATAGGAGGGAAAAGACAGCACATTTTAATTGAATGTAAGTCTCACAATAACAAAATATTGCCTATTTCTTAATAGAAACACTCCAAATTCAGGTACTATTGCCACTGAGATTGGTAAGTACCATGCTTTCTGGACCAAAGATAACAGTAAAACAGCAGACCCTTGCTTAGGAATTCCAAGGCTCTCTGCTTCCCTGCAGCCGGCAACTCTCCTTTTCTTCCAGGGCCACTGACACAGCTAAACAATGGCATCTGCCTCCTTTCTCTAGTCTCCAAGTCAACCTACCAAAAGGTGTAACTTCCTAAGGCCCAGTCTCACCCTTGGTCAGACCTGCCCTCAGTTATAACAGCTTCTCACTACCCATTGAACCTAAGCATCTTTGTCTACTGCCTAAGCTACACATTTCTAGTCTTCCTGCCACTCAATCCCTACTATCCTTCAATCAAAAGTAGGTCACTACTTGTTGCCTACAAAGATGCCTGTTTTGTCCTGTCTCCCATTATAGTTTGTTATTTCCTCTATCAGGAACACTCTCCTCAAAGTCCAGCCTCTACTACCTTCTTTATTCCACAAATGATCATTTTTGAGCCAACCATGGTGCCAGACACCAGAAAAAGTAACATGAAGTAAGGCCATAAACCCATGTTGCAACAGCCATTTGGTTTTTCACAAAGGAGCTCAAAGTCTGCACTGGAGAAAAGAGAGCCTCTTCAATAAATGGTGGTGAGAAAACCAGATATCCAACTGCAAAAGACTGAAACTAGGTCCCCATCTCTCATCTTTAGTTATAGTTGATTAAAGATCTTAATATAAGATCTGAAGTGGTGAAATTACTCCAGGAAAAAAACAGGGAACACGCTGAATCACATAGGTATAGGTGATAACTTTATGGATAGAACTCCAATAGCTCAGCAATTAAGAGAAAGAACTGACAAGTGGGAGTGCATGAAACTAAAAAGCTTCTACACAGCAAAGACAACAATCACTAGACCAAAGAGACAGCCTACATAATGGGAGAAAATCTCTGCTGGCTACACATCTGACAAGGGATTAATAAGCAGAATACACAGATGCTCAAAAAACTAACTCCTCAAAGAACCAACCACCCACTGAATAAATGGGCAAATAAACTGAACAGACAATTCTGAAAAGAAAAAGTACAAATGGTCAATAAACATATAAAGACATGCTCAACATCCATGGCCATAAAGGAAATGCAAATCAAAACAACACTGAGATTCCACCTCATTCTAGTCAAAATAGCCATCATCAATGATGCAAACAAAAACAAATGCTGGTGAGGATGTGGGAAAAAAAGGAACAGTTCTACACTGTTAATGGTAATGTAAATTAGTGGAACCACTATGGAAAACAATATGGAGGTCTCTCAAAACACTAAAAATAGAACTACCAGTGATAACCACTCCTGGGCATATACCTGAAGGAATGTGCTCCAAGATATGATAGCGCCACTAGCACACCTATGTTTATTGCAGCACTACTCACAATAGTCAAGCTTTGGAAACTCCAAAGGATTAAGAAATGTGGTGTATGTATACACAATGGTGCTTTATTCAGCCATAAAGAAGAATGAAATTATGTTGTTTGTAGGTAAATGAATGGAACTGTTGTTAAGTGAAGTAAGCCAGGTTCAAAAAGTCAAAGGTTACATGTTATCTCTCATATGTGGAAGCCGTAACTGTAAGTTAAATGTACACATGTGATCTTTTATATATGTATAGTGAGAGAGAGAACAAGATGGTATTAGTGGGTCTGTCTGAGGGGACTACAAGAGGTGGGAGAGGAAAAGAAAATGTTAAGAGAGGGAAAATAGCCCCTCAATGTATGAATACAACATAATGTACTATAAGTTACTGAACAAAGGAACATGGTGATAGAGCAAGTAATGAGGGGATTAGTCTGATTAAAGTACGATGTACACGTTTGAAATTCAAAGTCGAACTCCCTTTGGACTATAAATATACACTTAAAAAAAAATGGAGGACAGGATGGTAAAACAGGTTTTTTCAGGAGGTGGGTGCTGGGGGAAAGGAGTGGACCTAAGGAAAGGGTGAATGAAGATGAATATGGTGGATATACTTTGTACGCATATATGAAAATGGAAGAATGAAACTTGTTGGAATTGTTCTAAGCGGGAGGAGGGAGAACCATGGAGGGGTGAATCTAACTAAGATATATTGTAAGCACATATGTAACTATCACAATGAATCCCCCGTACAACTGGTACATGCTAATAATAATAACAGTACCAAAAGACTATTCTGATAACATAAGCCACACTGAAATATGCAAAGAGTAAAATGCTATGGAACAAAGGACACCCCACCTCCAGCCTTCAGATTTCTTCTTTTTTTAATGTGTTAATTTGAGCTTTGAACTTTTTTGTTTGGGTCTCACTACGTAGCTCAGGTTGGTCTCAAACTTGTTATATAGCCCAGGTGGCCTTCAACTTGAGATCCTCCTGATTCAGCCTCCTGAGTGCTATGATCACAGGAATGTGCAATCATGCTTGGCAATTTCTCATTTTTTGATCAACTAGACAACTAAGTCTTTCATGGCAACGACAACAAAAAATACTCAAGTCTCCATAGTGGCTTAATTTGTGCATGTATTTCTTTTTCTTCTGCTGCTATAAACATTTTCTGTGTGTGAGGCACTGTGAGAAAACCAAAGATGATTAAAATGAAGGTCTTGCTCATGACTCTGTGTATTTTCAAAACTGTTAAACACAGGTGACTATGTTAGAAGGCTGGCTTCAGTACCTACTCCCAGGACACACTAGTATTAGAATGAAGTAATTCTGACTGGAGATAAAGGCAAGTGTGGAGACGAAAGAAGAGACAGAAGAGACATAACAGCAAAAGTCCTGGTATGATTCTCACTGCATGCGGGTGAACCTGGCACACAAGAAGCACTACATAAGCCCCAAGGAAATAAATCTGCACCCTCTGCTTCTGTCATGTCCGCTCGTGAAAATAAAGGCCCAGAAAGTATTTGCTATTATTTCAAACACACAGACTTTCAAAATAATTTTTAAAATTTAAACTGATTAAAAAGGGAAAAGAGATATAACAAGATTAAAATAAAGAAGAAACTCAAGATTTCTGCCTCCAAGTCCACAGATTCTTCATGAAGTACCTTTACTGAGGGATCCACTGGATAATTTAAAAACACTTCTAGCTTATTTAACAGAGGTAACATAACAGTCAACACTTGTGTGGTGCTTATTATGTACACAGTTCTAAGCACTTTACCTATATCAACCATTTAAAGCTTTTAACAACCTTTCTTCTCTGCCATTGTCTCTAGTTTGAGAGAGGAAAGGCAGCTCAACAAAGCAGAAAACTCACCCTAGCAAACCCAGGGGTTTGAAGTCAGCAGCCTGGCTCCTGATTCTACACTCCTAAACACTCCACACGTTTACCAACTCAGCAACGTCTCAGAACTTAACCAGCTGAAGGCATTTGATTCTTAGAGTGGGAAAGGAGAAGACACAGGTTCCTTATGTTCTTATTAGATAGATCCAGGGAAGATCAAAATTATCATGCTTTGTTTGGTGTTTCAGATGAAAGAGTATTTTCCCCTACTTCCCATTCACATGACATCTTCTTTCTAATTCCTTCCAATGAATACCTTGGTATGCCTCCTGCTGATAAAAGATCAGTATATTATTCTATTTAAGGCCTTATTTGCACATGAATTCAACTTACTTTTGTCCAAAAACAAGGCCATCTGCTTCTCTAACCCCTCAGGACCTCCCCTTGTGGATTCGTCCTCATATTTTAAGGGGATTGGTGTGCTGGGGTCAGCTGCTGGTAGATCACTTTCTTTTTTGATGCTGCTATCTACAGATTTTAAACCCTTGGAGAAAAAAAAAAAGGAAAAAACATTACAGCACACTTAGGCATATATTATACACTTTCACAACCTTTAGACGAAGAAAAATATTTACTATATACTATTTACTAATAGCTGAAAACTAAATACAAGGCAGAATTTGTATTTCAGAAATAGACTGAAAACCTACGTTTGATCTCAAAAATATGAAAAAAACTTATATGGTTAGCACTTTAGACTAAAAGGAAAAAAAAAAATCACAGCAAAATACCATTTGGAATAACATTTAGACACCAAGAAACAAGTGCTATTAGTATATCAAGGACAAGCTTTCCGGAAAAAGTGAACTAAGCTTAAGACTTACCTCCAGGACATAGCTAAGGACAAGTCTACAGCGCTCTTCTGTGTCATGGCAAACTGGAAACGCACAACTGGGCTTCAGAAGCAAACATTTACAATTATTAACATGCCACCAATACAACAAATCCCATGGCTCTCATCTCTTGGCAATTACAAAAACTCTACAAGTGGTAATTTAGAAATGTGCTTTTTATTCAAAACAAACGAATGGTGAGGTATCTGATATGAAGGTTATCAAACTGCTTTTGTTTGTAGATTAAAATTGTTGTAAGCAAGTAAAAAAAACTTATTTAAAAAGATCTTCTAGCATATATGCTGCTTTAAATACTTGAAATTCTAAAGATAATCCTACTATGACAAAAAAGAACAAGAGTAGCAATATTTTAGATAAATGCATACTGAGTCTAATAGGTCAGCTCAACTCCTAATTAGCACTGATACCTAGAAGCACAGAGATAACAATATCAATTTAATAACAGGTTAACAAATACTACCCATCACCCAAGGTCTTACTGTATAATTTATTTGCTTAATTAAGGAGCAAAGCCAGTTAACAACCTCCAACTAAGAAACATTATGTGTAAGGGCTTTTGGGAAGCATTTCATTTTGCTGAATCGTGGGAAGCAGGAACTACTAGTCTTCTCTCACAGAGAAGCTAACTCAGGTGGCTGAGGACTCTGTCAGAGGACAAAGTAAGTAAATGGAGGAGCAGGGACACCGGAATCCATACTGGTTCCCATTACTGGAGTCCAGGGCCTTGTGTTACAATGCAGTTCTCCAAATATATGTAACTTTAGCAATCAAAGATTTAAGCAGAAAAACATGTTTTTACTCCACTGTGGTGTTTAAGCTGAAAGTGCACTGAAATTTAGGTGGGCTAACGTCTTCTTCCTTTAGTTACTTAGTAAATATTTCCTGGCACCCATTATGTGTTCCAGCATGGGAGGTAGAGTGCCTATGTCTACCTGCAAGAAACTTAACTCTAGCAAAGGGAGAAAAACACATACAAAAATGACAACATCAGGAACAGATAGGCTCCAAGAAGGAGGTAAAAACAGAGTATGTCTCAGCTACAGTGATCAGCAAAGACCTCCTTGAGGAGGCAGTATTTTAGTCTAGATGTAAAGCCTAGAAAAAGGCCGCTCTGAATAGATCTAGGGAGAAGTATGCTTGGAGCAGAAGCAACAGCAAATGCAAAAGCCCTCAGCTGAGCTTAATGCTTGAAAAGCAGACAAAAAAGCCAATGTGGCTAAGGTAAAGAAGAGGAAAGTGAAGGATAAGAAGGTTAGAAAGACAGGCAAATGTTTTATAACAGAGAATGGCCTTGCAAATACTTGCTCATTGTTTCATATGAAAGTTAAATTCACAGAGCTTAAATTATGACTATTTCAGTTCAGGGAAGCAGCCAGAACTCTCTTAGGGCTGACCTGGATCTAAGTGTGGGGAGGCAGTGTATGGGAAAGCCCACTGACGGCAATAAATGGATGGTAGGGCAGTCAATGCAACCCATACTCCAAGAAGCCTGAAGGGTATTGTTAGGGTCCATTTGGCTTCAACCAGGGCAGAGACACGACCAAGAGCACAGAAGAATAAGTTGTTTTATATAGTAAGGAACATTTACCAGCTACCTTCACATATGGAACAAAGCACTAGTCCCTTCTCTACTCTGACTCACCAAGCAACCTATATATAATTTCCCAGCAATTCAAAAGCTGGACCAAGTGCCCTGGTGAGCAGAAATGGCTATGGTAATGTGCTACTCACTGGAAAGAGGAATCTGCACATGAACATTAGCGTGTGGGTATGTGATGTATTTCTCCACAGCCCTGCATAATGTGGCCAATTCTACTCCATGTGGGGTTCTAAAACCAGGTTTTAGAATTCAGAATGCTAATAATTACCAGACGCTGGAGCATGAAAGACTTATCGAAGAA
Source organism: Castor canadensis (assembly GCF_047511655.1). Lineage (NCBI taxonomy): Eukaryota > Metazoa > Chordata > Mammalia > Rodentia > Castoridae > Castor > Castor canadensis. The sequence continues at coordinate 6,847,926 of NC_133392.1, forward strand.
ATGCCAGGTTATGAGAGGCTAACTGTATTCAAATAACAATTGTTTTGTTTTCCCATTGATAAAATTTCATCCAAATTTTTAACATGCTTACCCTGATTTGATGAATGGATTTGTACTTTTCTGGCACTGACAATTCTCCAACAGACTTTATTATAGCTACTGCTTTGTTATCATCTGATGGATCAGAGCCGGTACCATAGGACCCATTTTCATCACTGTCAGCCATCTCCTCCTCCTCTTCACTGTAACTTTCATCAGAATTCTCATTTAAAGAAGATTCTGAACTTTCTTCCTTTTTAGGTTCATCCAGTTGAAAAAGCTCTGAAAGCATGTAATTGGCTGAAGCAATAATCTTATAAGAAGAAAGAAAATATGTGCAAATAATTATCAACACTGTCCATCATCCAAAGAAAAATGATTTTTAATACTACACTGACAAGTTTGGAGGAGGTCTGCAAATAGTCTCTTTTCACTACTACACACAGAAACATTCCCAACTCAGTCACAAACAACCTGGTGTGCTCTGTGAAATTCTCACATATTGACAGTTCTCTTATTTCAGAGAAACTATGGTACCCTAAGCCCTCCCTTGGAAAAAGATGGCCACTATAATCCACTGGGGTCAAGAAAAGCCTTTACATGTACAGTGTTCTAACTAAACAAATGCCATCCCTACCAAGCGAGAGGCTACAATTTCTCTTTATAAACTATGTATTAATATGACTTTGTGTTTATTAGGCAACTAATATTTTTCTGCACAATCTATGGTTCTGGGGGGGTGGGAAGGGGGAAGTTCATTAGATTAAAGAGAGGAAATTCCATCCTGTTAGCTCTTAAAATTGACATTTATATCATTCAAGTACCTCTAAACACCAGCATCTCTATCAGCAATTAGATATTTAAGTCAGAAATTGTCTCAAGCCAGGCAATGATGGCTCACACCTGTGATACTAGCTACTTGGGAGGCTAAGATCAGGAGGATCTTGGTTCAAGGCCAGCTCAGAGAAACAGTTTACAAGACCCCCATCTCCAAAATAATAACCAGAGCAAAATAGACTGGAGATGAGGTTCAAGCAGTAGAGTGCCTGCCTTGCAAATGTGAAGCCGAGTTCAAGCCCCAGTCCCACAAAAAAAAAAAAAAAAAAGAATTTCACCATTTTTCTCCAAAAAATTTCTCTGTTTAGTCTCCAGAATAATCATGTCTTTCTTTTCTTTTTCTGGGGCTAGGGTTGGAACCTAGGGCCTTCAACAAGCTATACAAGTGTTCTACCACTGAACTACCTCCCCAGCCTTCTCTAGCATAATCTTTATCTCCAAATGGATATGGCTACAATTAAAATTAATTTGGATTTTTAAAGTGTATATCCTACATATCTTTTCTGATTTAGGTAGGATACAATTAGCCTCATACTGAAAAACAGAGTTGTCAAATTCAGACAACTGGGGTGAGTATGCCTGAAAGGATATTTAAGCCAGGCTTCTGTGTACTGAAGTATGGGATGTGGACTTCACTTACACCAACAAATGGGATCATTGTTCACTTGAGCAAATAGATCACTTAAAGGACACTGTAAGTTTTCAACCTTCTAATAGTGATAAAACAGAAAAATAGCACTGCTCTTGTAATTACATGAATTCTAAGTTTATAGAACAGTGTTATCAGAGTGTAAGGTGAAACACACATGAGATTTTAAATTTTCTAGTAGCTATATTAAAAAAGTGAAATATGGTAAAATTAATTTTAGTATTATATTTAATCCAGTATCTACAAAACATTCAACATAACCGATACCCTCTCTCTCAAAATCCAGAGTGTATTTTACACTGATAGCACACCACAATTCAGAGTAAGCACCTTGCAAGTGCTAACAGCCTAGTGCAGACAGTGGCTACCATACTGGACAGGGTAGAAAGGAAATCTGATTGGGGGCCTTACTCTTCAGCTCACAATTCCCTATAAGAATGCCAGAACTGTGTTAGAGAACATATAAATGCTAATCTTACTTGAGGATGTCTGCTTTTGTCCAGCAGTTTAACACAATTAAGAAGCAGGGTCCTAATAGTCCCATAGTATTTCTTATTTTGATTCTTCTTCATCATCATATTACAAGCAACCCTGAAAGAAATGTTTATGTTAGTTTGCTTCCCCTAATCATTCTCTGAAATATTACCTTTCCACCAGAATAAGGGCTGTAAGAAACAACTAAATATTGTATTTTCCCACCCACCCCCAAGTTTATGCTATGCTTCACATGAAAGTTGAGTATTTGGTACAATGTGTCTATGTATGTGTGTCTCTGTCTCTATCTCTCTATTTTACTATGAAAACCTTAAAAAGCATTTCAATGCCTTGGCTTGGATAGTGTAAATTTTCATGCAAGGCTATTTCTTAAAGCACTCACTTATACAAGAGAATGGCCACAGGCATTGTGAATGGGTTCTGGTATTTGTCTTCAGTTTCTTCACAAAGAGTAGTGAGATCATAGAGCTTCACGATATCACTGCCACTTGCTGAAAAGGAAAACAAACCTCATTTTACAGCTGCCAACCCAAATCAATTATTGACCATTTAAGAATTAGCTTACCTTTAAAGAGCCAATATGTATGTCCTTCTTTGGTACAATTAGATTTCAGAAATGACAAAATATTTTGTGCAATGTCTTTTATGACTTTAGTAGAAAAATTAGAGTTTTCCAAATTGGGAATCTCTTCTGTCTTTATCATTTCATATTTCTGTAAAGAAAATGAATTTAGAAGGGGGTGGGGAGACAAAGCACACATACACGTTGAATATTTTGTAGATACTGGATCAAATATATTAAAATTAATTTTTTACCAAATTTCAGTTTTTTAAACAAAGCTACTAGAAATTTCATATGTGGCTCATATTTTCTCTTAGATAGCACTGTTCTATAAATTTAGGATTCATGTAATTCTAACAAAGAAGTGCTGGTTTTTTCCTTTGCTTTTTCACTATTAGGAGGTTGAAAACTGTAGTCTTTTAAATGACCTATTTACACAAATGGACCATGCTTCAACTAGAAGGCAGTTTAAAAGAAACTGAGGCAGCAACACTTTTCTTATTAAAGAGCAACCAAAATATACAAATCCTGCAAACACACATCTATGTAGCATGAAAACCACCTACGTAGTGGTTTTCAATCTTCTCCTACTCCAAAAACTCAAAGGGAGCTGATTTACCCCTGCCAGCCAGGGTGTTTTTAAAAACATGGGTTTCTAGCCTTTTCTTTCCTCAGACACTAGAGTCTGTAGCTCAGGACAGAACATCACTTGGGATGTTTTTCCAGTAGAACTTCTTTTCCCTTGAGCTATAGACTCTATTTCTTTGCAAGGATAGAGTGGAGAAGGTAAAGGGAGCAAGAAGAGAAAAGGCTATATGGATGTTACTACTACTGCGCTAACATATATTTTTGCAGTGCTGAAGAAGAAACCCAGGGCCTCATCTAATGCATACTAGGCAAATATTCTACTCTGAGCTACAACTCAGTCTAGTATTGCTATCTTTAAAGTGTCTCCATGAAAAGGTTAGATCAAAAAGAATTAACCTAGAAGGTAACACACATGCACAGGAAATTAATGTGAGTCAATGCCCTGTATAGCTATCCTTATCTCAACCAGCAAAAACCCTTGTTCCTTCCTATTATTGCTTATGCTCTCTTCAACAAAATTAGAGATAAGGGCAAAATAGTTTCTGCTGGGTATCGAGGTGGTGGGGGGGAGAGGGAGGGGGTGGAGTGGGTGGTAAGGGAGGAGGTGGGGGCGGTGGGGGAGAAATGACCGAAGCATTGTATGCACATATGAATAATAAAACAATAAAAATTAAAAAAAAAAAAAAGTGTCTCCATATTTTCCAGCTTGTCTTCTGTGTAGATTGCCCTAAGCACCTCTTGCTGCATTTTCTGAAGCACTCAAACACCAGAAACTCCTAAGCAACTGGAACGTAACACTAAACCCAATCCCTAAGGTTGGTTCTCACCCTTCTTAGTAAATATAGCCCCAATCTGCAATTTACACTGCACTATTATGGTCTACTTCTCTTTCTCTAAGTGCCCTCATCCTTTTCTTTTCCTTTTTTTCCCCAACTCCTTTTCAATTTGTGTATTGCAAGGCTTCCATGAGTACTTGTAATAGAATTGTTGGTGATGAAACCTATCAGTACTTTGGCAGACTAAGCTTCAATTTATTTTGTGTGTGTGTGTGTGTGTGTGTGTGTGTGTGTGTGTGTGTGTGTGTGTGTGTGTAGTATTATGGTTTGAACTCAGGGCTTATGTGTGTGTGTGTGTGTGTGTGTGTGTGTGTGTGTGTAGTACTATGGTTTGAACTCAGGGCTTGTGTGTGTGTGTGTGTGTGTGTGTGTGTAGTACTATGGTTTGAACTCAGGGCTTTATGCCTCCACTCCCTACAAGTTATTCTCTAGCCTCGTCTTCTCTATCAGCTGTATCTTCAGAATGCTCACTGGAGCATTCCCCAATCTGAACATGTGTCAAAATCATACTATCTTCCCTGCCTAAACCAATGCAATGTGACCTACCTCACAGATGATGCACCTTAATTCTAGTCTGGAGAAATCCTCAACATTTCCTCCCTCCCCATCACAAACACTTTCTCCCTCACTCCTCTCTCCACCACAAGCCTCGCTAAATGTTACCATTTAGGGTGATGGCATGACAATGGTTCTCAATCAAGGCTACAAATCAGTTTCCTGGAAAGAAAGTCACACAGATCCCACTCATCCTGAAACACAGGGAGCCCAACTGCAATCCCAGCTACTCAGGAGGTGGAGACAGGAGGATTGGAAGTTAGAGGTCAGCCTGGGCAGCCTGCAAGACCCTATCTCAGAAAAAACTAAAATGGGCTGGAGACACGGCTTAAGCAATAGAGTGCTATCAAGTGTGAGACACTGGGTTCAATCTCCAGTAACACACACACACAGTGTCAAGTGATTTTGATGTCCAGCCTAGGTTAAGAATCACTGGGTGAGAATGATAGTCAAAAAAGCATGGCCTCTGCCAGACACAGGCTCTAATACTAAACCACCACTTAACAGAAGTGTGACCCTGGGAAACTCACTGAGCTCCCTGTCCTTCAGATGAGAAAAGCAGTACACAAGGTAGCTAAGATTAATAAGGTATTGCATGGAAAGCACTTAGCAATGTGTCTGGATCAAAATAGGCACATAAGTGCTAGTTATCATGACCATTGTCAAGACCTAATGTTTCTTCTGTAGTAGAGGTATGCTACACTATTTGTTAAAAAGTGCAATACCTGACCAGTCTTCTTGTCTTCCTTGCCTGTTCTATATGCTATCTACAAATTAGTAATCTAATACAATAAATTTCACCTCCTAAAGGCAAACACTTCACTGATTCCAGATTACCAATTGAACCAAGTCCAAAACTGCTTAGCTCAGTGTTCAAGATTCTCCTTATCTGGCCACAACTTTCTAACTATTCTACTACCTGAATCCTGTGTTCCTTAACTGCATTTAATATCAAGCCTTCATTTACTTACATCTTTTAAAATCCAGCTTCTGTTTTTGAGACACTAGTTATTACTCAAGACTCAGTTAATAAGCCACAAGGTCTTTCTTTTGGACCAACAGAAAGTGATCTCATCCTTCTGATTATCCAGGCCTATGTGGGTATTGCACTTCTAATCTTTAACTCCTGTCTCCTACTGCTCCTACTGTTTTATCTGTACATTGTTATTTCCTACTAGATCATCTCTGTGCAATAACCAAACTTTCTATTTTCCCTCAACAGTCCTTCTTTCCTTCCTCTCTTCCCTTCCCCTCTCCTCCTTCCTTTCTTCCTTTTTGGTAGTACTGGGGTTTTGAACTTAGGGCCTCATGCTTGCTTGGTATGTGTCCTACCACTTGAACCACATCCCCAGCCCTTTTTGCTTTAGTTATTTTTTAGATAAGGTCTTGTGCTTTTGCCCAGTCTGGCCTTGGACTATGATTCTCCTATCTATGCCTCCAAGTAGCTGGGATTACAGGCATTAACCACAGTGCCTGGCTCCCCCAACACCTCTATAATGAGGATAAAAAGCTTCTACGTACAGTGTGCTTAATCAATTAGAATTTGCTACATAAAGTCTACCATACACAATTTTTAGTGTGGTCTGTTTCTAAAGCTTTGCATATACAATAAAGAAACATGTCTACTGTATAGACACTTTCAGTTTATTATTATGGATGATTGGTATTAACATTAGAGTTCTGCAGTTAAAAATGTACTTGTATGTTTTAAAGTCTTCCCACAAAATACCTGTGAAATTATACTCCTGTAATACCTAGAATTCTGCTATTACCAACTTAAATGAGAAAACATTCAAATTCTAGTCTATTCACACCTGTCAAAATATACCTCAGTATTTAAGGGTCTTAAACTGGGGTTTACAAACTGGGTGAGGGTCTTAAAAACTGGGGTGACATACTCTCTGCACCAATCTGCGTTTGAGAGATTTGAAAAGTTGTACTGCATCTTACCTGTACAATTCCATTTACATGAAAACACATCACAAGCTCTGGTACGTTGCATATCAAGTTGTCCAGCCAATAGTCAATTCCAGTTAGCACATTAATTGGTTTGTTGTTATCCCTAAAAATACGTATTTCTAATGTTACTTGGTTTAATTAGGATGTTTCATAATGAATCTAATCAAGTTTAGATCTTACACAAATGAGATGGATGAAAGATCTGTTTTACCCAGAATAAAGTGCCACATATGCTCTCTTATCTGAGGAAACAGGCACATGTAGCTCAAGGGCTGAGTTGTATCTAATGTCCTTCCAAAAGCTTTAAATTTCTAACTCGTATTGATAGGTTTTCAGTTCAAGTTGAAGATAATATAACAGGAATTTTTTGTGAGCAAACTGCTTGCTCCTCACACAACCTGAGGAGAGACTGGCCACCATGTATGAGTGCCCAAGCCTGAATTCACACTGGCTAATGTGAATAAATGCACATGGGGCATTCAGAAAAATGCTCACATTGTGTTAACAGAAAGCTAGCAAACCATCTCCTTCATTAATTAAATAATCCACTCTCTTGTATGCTTGCAAGGTGTATATTCAAACAAAAGACTAGGTCAGTCCAAAAGGCCTCTATCTTCAATTACATATAGAATGAATATTTAGGTATTGGGCTTTCTGCATTTGCTAACTGTAGCTCCTTACTGTGACCATTTCAATTGGCAGGGAGGTGGAAAAACAAACCAGAAAATGAAGAGGATGCCCAAATACATAAGAGAAAGCAGATGGAACACTAATTCTAAAGGAAGCATTTAAGTAATAAACCTATAGAAAGGGGGCATGATGTTGGTTTACCTGAGACGTAAACTGACTGCTGGATATCTGCCTCCACCAAATATAGGCATGTTAGATCCAACCAACATGTGGATATCTTCAAATGTCCATAGAATATTCCGAACAAAATCGTTTTTAAGACCCTATGGTTTAAAATAGGAAAGATTATAATGAACAGCAGACCCACAATTTCCCCCATGATCCACAAAAAGACTAGAAAAAGGGGAGATGAAGGAGACAAAGTCAAGTCCCAGAGCTATAAGAGAAGAGAGATATTTACAAAGAAATTCTCAGGATCAAGCGGATTTTTCCCTGTCACTTCCAGTTGAGACTAGTTTTTAAATGATGAAGTAGACCATTAGACCAGGAACGAGGCATCTCAACTTGGCCGATGGAAAGCATACCTGACTGTTCTCCCCGTCATTGAACAAAGTAGTCAAGCTTTGCTCTTTGGGTGCTGAGGCCACATGCCCCACTATGCAAGAGGGCTCAAGAGGCTCACTGCCCTGTGGAAAGCGCAAGACAAGGAGTGATTCTGCTGACAATGCCTCTTAAAATTGACCTATGTTTAAAAAGTATCATCTAAACATCAAAGCACACACATTAAACCTACCTTTGTGAGTTAAGGCAATACAATTCATAGTGCTTATCACTGGGCGGCTTGCTTTAACTCTCAATTATTGTAGGCACTACAAGAATCTAATCAAGTTTAGATCTTACACAAATGAGATGGATGAAAGATCTTTCAGAGTTTTCACTTCTTATTTTTTAGTAAGTTTGATTTCTGTTCTCACAGCCTGTACCATCTCTACTGCACTGAAAAATTGCTAAACACCTCAATTACAGTTTGAAACTCTTACCACCCTGACAGTTTAGCATGTTCTAATGTAAGCTTCACGAAGTCCTAGACCCGGGGGACCCACTGAAAACTTTTCAAAGTGACTTTGGAAAAATACTGCTACCAAATATTTGCTTTTGAAGAATAATTATGTTTATCAACTCCCACAACCACTCTAAGCAGTCTTATGGTAGAAAACTGTACTTCTGCATAATTCAATGTTTCTCAAACTTGTTTAATCTCAGAACTTTTTATTCTTAATATAGTCTACAGAATACGTTTTGGAAACCACCTGATGTTGGATAAACTCCGTTTTCTAGCCAATAGGACATTTTTCCATTAAGAAACACTACTCTAAACCTTTTACATCAATAGTCTACATGACCCAAGATGAACATATGTGTGTGTTGCTTATTCTGAAACTCTGTCTTATTCCTCTTGTGTGTGCCAACAGGCTTGGTACCTGCCTATGAAGTGTGCATGACTACAAGTTAGGGGAGATCTCCAGAATTTCTGCTGTCTTGTTTCTTCCCTCAGAAGTCCTCCGAGAACTTCAAACTCTTTCATTTTATTATCTGTTTACACAGACAAGTTATCAACCTATGGGCCACTTCCCAAAATTACGTTTGCAGGTAGTTGCTGCCAGGGGAATCTAGGCTCTTGGTTACAACACTCTTAGAAAAGGTTTGGCTCCACAGCCACACCATGGACACTACTGCAACGTCTACTACTAGGTAGCCCTCAACTTAGCAGTTTTGGTTCTGAGAACAAGAACTTGTGAGGTGATAGGTTGCAAACAAATAAAGCTCTAAATGTTAGAATTCAGAGAGTATAAAAACATTCTGTAAAATATTATTTTAATGACTAGCTAGCTCTGCTTAGGACATGCCGTTGCGAAGACAATCTGATTGCTTCTAGGTCTTCTAAATATGTATGTGTAGAGAACATGGACACAGGGAAGTATCTGTAAGAAAGATCTGTGTTTAAGCCCTAGCTTGGACTTCACTAGCTGTCTAACTACAGAAAAATAGCTGCTTTTTATGACCTTTAGTTTACTTATTTGTAAAATGGTATCAGTACTTACTACATATGCAGCTTCAGAAATAATAAATTTTGGTGAACATGCACATCGAAGTACATGGCATAAGAGGCATTAAGTAAATGACAGTTGAAGCAAACTGGCATTCCTGCACATGCAAGTCTGCAGATCTTAAAAGTCTCAGTAACTCCTAATCAAGGTAAGACCAATCAATGATTCGGCTGACAGAGGGCAAGATGGTAGCAGCAGCTTAGTATTTCTGTTACATAGTCTTCTTTGTAAGGTGTTGGTTCTGAAGATAAGGAGTACTAAATGAAGTTTTAAAAATCCTTTGGTGACATATAATCACATGTGATAAAGTGCATAAAACAAATAATACAGAACAGTGGCCAATTATAAAGCAATTTAGGTTCTATTTATTATTCTTCCCTTTATGCAATGCAGGGGATCAAGCCCAAAGGCCTCATACACTCTAGGCAAGTGCTGTACCACTGAGCTACACTCCTAGCACCCACAAGTGCAAAGCAAATTACCACATAATCTTACCCAAATCACCATGTCCCTTCTCAGTCATAAAACGTCCCCACCTCCCGATGATTACTACTGTGACTTGCATGATAAGTACCTTCTTTCCTTTCTTTTTCTCTCTTTGAGAAAAAATTCAAATTCACTACAGTTTCATGGGCAGGATTTTCTACTTTAAAACCTACAAAAACTAAAATCATCTTAAATGTGTTTATTCCCTGCAAACCTATAATTTAAGAAGACTGAAGCAATCTTGTTAAATAGTGCTCAGTATATGGGAACACGTATCAAGAAGAAAAAACATAATTTACCAAGTTAAAGATCTTATTTTTATCTTCTTCAGGTTTATCAATATATTTTCCCGAAAACAGACATACCACAATTTACATAAATGGTGGTATTTTATTCTTTGGCAGATGCAATAAAGACAAAAATAAACCAGGTAAGAAGAAGAAACCAAGAATATAAGAGACAAAACACAACATAGTCTAATCTCTCTGTTCCTTTCTAAAAGCTTTATAACATTACTGTAGGCTAAGACTAGTAACTTTATCCAGAAAATCTTAAGAGGTATTTCAGGCCTAACAATCTGACTAATCTAAATTATGAATGAGTCTATCAGCCTCAGTATTTGACAGGTACTTATTACATATCTATAGTAACAAATAACATTTTCCTGCTATGTTACATAGTACTCTTATAACTTTAAAGAGAAAACCAGTATTAATAAACATATCAATAGGGCATTTTAAAATATTCTGAATTATTTCATTAAAAAATCTGATCTAACCATTCATAACAGTTCTTGTAAATTTTTTTTGTTTTTTTCTTGTAAATTTTTTTAAAAAGTATAATTGTGAAACATAAATTCACAGAATACCTATTCCTATTTATCCTTTCTCTTAGTAAGATGATTGGTTCTCTCTTCCTAAGTGAGTTTATGGAATTGGCATTCAAGTACTAACAAACCTGACTGGAAGCACTAGGGTCTTCAGAAACTGAAGAAGGCATTTCAAAGGGAGCAGGCCAGGAAGCCCCTTCAGAGTCATGCGTCTGGTTGGACCCAGATGGTTCCTGCTGCTCAGTTGCAGGTGGGACAGGCTGGGCAGCTCCATCTCCATTGATACTGGCCAATCAGAAATTAAAACAAAACACATGGTTAATAAAGCTTACTTTATGTTACAGTCTACCATTGTAAGAACTGGATCCTATAACCAAGCATACATCTTGTACAAAAGGAATCAAATAAAAAATAAAAATGCTAATTTACATTCTAGATGCAAACTTAATTACTAATTTACTAACTTCAAACTAAATTTTAGTTCAAAATCTCATTTTCCTTAAGCACAAATAGCCAAGTACCTGTAATACAAAAACTTGGACAGAATAGCCTTATGATACCAGTGCTCTTTGCTCTTTTTCTTCCTCTGCCACTTCTGATCTATGAGTCTTTGATAAAATTCTTTCAACCATGTCCAATCACCAGTCTGAATAACAAACACAAAGCAACTATTAGACACATATATACGTAGCAAAAACAACTTGTTACCTTGCAATAGCTTGGATCTTGAATGTCCCCAAAGGCCCATGTGTTGAAGGCTTAGCCCCCCAGCTCATGGCACTATTAGGAGGTAGTGGAACCTTTAGTGGAGTGAGCTTTTTCTCGCTCCTATTACTACTGACCTACCTGGCGGGGGGACGGGAGATGCAGAAAGGACAAACAATACACAAACATGCATAAAGCTGGGGCCAGGTGTGCTGGGCGCTCGGATGGAGAGCCTCATTGCTTTTTTACTCTATTATTCTCTACTTTCACTTTGCTTTCTTTTCTCTTATTAAGGCCTTGCTTCTTTACTATCCTTTAAAACTTTGTTTCTAAAGTCTTCTTTTCTATTCTTTAAAGTCTCTTTCCTTAGACTCGCACTGTCCCATGTTTTCTCTTTAGCTTTCTTAAAGTTTTGGTGCTCAGACTTGCACTGTCCCACGTTCCCTTTAATCTCTCGTAAAGTCTTTGCCCTCAGACTTGCAGAAAAACAACAGCAGTCATGTCTAAAAACTGCATTAGCATAACTCTTAAAGTCTTGGTGATCAGACTTGCAATGTCCCATGTTCTCTTTAGATTTTCTTTAGCTTAGCTTTTCTAAAACCAATGTATAAAGCTCTCGGTGCAGACTTGCACTGTCCCATTTTTCCTTTAATCTCTAGCATAACTCAGCAGCCCACCAGCAGCATCATTCTTGCAAGCAGCCCACCAATCAATCCATCCCCCATCAAAAAGCCTCCCCACCCAAAAAACACCTTGCATCCTCCTTTAGGGAGTCTTTTATATCCAGTGGTAAACAAGGAGGTGGAGCAACAGTTCTCAGGGAGAGGCAAGAGAAACCTGCATTCCTACTTCTCTGAACACAAACAACTTAGGAAAAGCAGCTGTGCTGCATCTTGCCTCTGCTCTCTTCTGCAGCTGGGGCCCTGCCAAACTCAGCCTGCAGATCATTGAGCATAACTGTGCTTGTGTCAAGTTCTCATAGGCTTCTCATAATCCACTCCCCACACTTTAGGAGGTGGACTGTAAAGGAAGGAAGCAAGGCCACTGGGGGCCTTTTGTCCCTTTCTTTCTGATTCCTCAGCCACATGTTCCTCTCGCTATGGTGCACTGCCTCACCATAGGCTCAAAGCTATGGAGCCAATCAGTTATGGACTAAAACCTCTGAGACTATAAGCCAAGATAAACCTTTCCTATTTTTACACTGATTATCTTAGGTATTTTGTTACAGTAACAGAAAGCTGATTAACACATACCCATTACTCCTTCAGAAGGTGGCACTCTCATTTTTGAGTATTGTTTCATAAGCACATACTCATAAAACACTTAAGCTTTCTAGACTCAGTTAAGACCACCTCTTTTTAAAAAGTCCACATTCTCTTCTTCTCCTAAGCCAGGCAGGCCAGAAGAGGTAAGCCTTCTCTGTAATATTTTCTTTGCTGCCTGAAGTATACCCTATTTTGTGCTCTTTATTGAAATCACCTGTGTGTTTTAATGCTCAAAATAGGAGCTGTTAAGGAGAGCAAGGGCTGTGATTTACTCAGTGTCATATCCAAAGACCTTGCCCAGTGTACACACATGAACTGAACTGCACTGTACTCTTTCCAAAGGGAAAAATATTTATTTTAAACTTCAGTTTAAATCACTATAACTTATTTCCTTTATCAAAGTGTTGCAGGAATATTGAGTAGCCTATGAACTGGCAGAACCATCAACTACTTGTTAATAGTGCAGGAAAGATAAGTAGAGAAACCGAAAGTAAAGCTTGAGAAATCATCCTTGACACATGGGGGCAAAATAGCCGTTGACTAGCATACAGTATGAGAAGTTAGGCTTTAAGAAAATCAGTCCAATTTAAATAACTATTTCTTTATAGGAACAGCTTTCTAACATTTTTCACATTTCCTAACAGCCATTTTTCTAGAGAATCTCCATAACAAAGAATTTTTCAAAAATTTCAACTAGCCCTTATATTTCATAAATTTTCCACAACTTTTTTCATTGGCTTCATCCTTTTCCTTGTAAGAAAGAATTCTAGCTCATATGTAGCTCTATTTTTTTTCTTGATTTAGTTTTTCATCTTTGGTGAAACTTCCTTTTTTTTTTTTTTTTTTTTTTTGGTGGGACTGGGATTTGAACTCAGGATATTGTGCAAAGCAGGTGCTCTACTGTTTGAGCCACATCTCCAGCCCCAAAACTCATTCATTTCTTGTTGGCTGCATTTTACTTTGGCATTTCTTTGAAACAAAATCTCATTTCCAGTACTCTTGAGTTAGAAGAATGTTTTCCTGGATGTTTTTCACAAAAAGCACTACCTGAGATGATCTCATAAAGAGTTCTTGAATATCCAGGTCGTCTAGTAAGAGGGTCCTTCCTATGCGGTGTACAGCCAGGCTTACATGGGACTTGCTGTAGGGAATCTTCAGGAGCTTTTTTATGTTCTTAAAATTAAAAGGAAAAATAGTTTAGAAAGACTCAATGTGATCTAGAATCTTTCAAAATTTTAACTTCATTCAATTTAAAGCATAATAAACTTTTTGTGTGTGTGGGGGGGGGGAGTGACGATGAGGTTTGAACATAGGGCTTCATACTTGCAAAGCGAGTGCTCAACCACCGGAGCCATGCCTCCAGTCTATTTTGATCTGGTTATTTTGGAGATGGGGTCTCAAGAACTATCTTCCAGGCTGAGCTCAAACTGAGATTGTCCTGATCTTAGACTTCCAAGTAGCTGGGATTATAGGCATGAGCCACCAGGCCCAGCTATAAACCTTATTTCTCTAAAGTTACATAAATTGCATTTTACACAAAGAGCTACATGCAACCAGATGAAAGATAGACCTTTAATACCAGACTCAGCTATGCTTTATGGTTCATTCTACGTTAATATGAATGGCAATCAAACATTTATTTTTACAGGGCAGAATTTCTCAAAGCACAGTATGTACAGGTAATCTGTTGCAGTGACCTAGGACGTTAGCAGATCAGAACAAAGCTACCAACTGAAGATCACTAGACTTTACCAGAACATCATTTGTAATTCTCAATGGTAACATATGGAGAATAATCTCAAACACTGTAATATTTTCAATTACTGTTATTAAAGCACAACCATTAATATAAATGTAACTGTCACCCACCACTGTTTAGGGGGGTTATCCCCTCCTCTGTAAAGAAAGGAGAACAACATTTTAAAAACGAAAGAGATATTCAATAATCAGATAACTATCTTATTTCACTACTAATTTCTCAAGACTATAGAACAAAACATGATATAAAACACCTAGCTCAACATTTCCCCCAAAGTTACATTAAATAATAAATAACACTTACTTCAGAGTCAGAAACGACATCCACATCATTTCCCACTGAGTCAATAAAGTCATATGCCATACCAAAACTACCAAAAGAAAAAAGGCCATGGGTTAAAAGGTGAATAGAATACCAACTTTTCTCTGCTTCTAGGATACACACACTTCCACTCAACATCTCTGCATCAAGATACATATTACCATTACAATAGGCCAGTGTTGCCTTCTCAGTGGTACATAAATTAAGTGTTCAAAAATCAACTATGAATTACCAACTTGGTAATACATGATTATAATCATGAAAAGCAATTAATATTAATTATTATCATGAATCCAAAAGAATCTCCAAGAGAAAGCAGTTCAAGATTGTTTAATAGGATTTTAGTTTCTGGGCCTATGTTTCCAGTGAAATATAATACCTCTTAAATAATACATATGAAAAAACTTACCCAACACCAATTCAGTCACAGAAGAAAAAGAAGTTAAGTGAGCACCCAAGGCATGCCAACTACTACATGAGGTACGTCTATAGTCTACAAGTTTCTAACTTCCAGTTAGTAAGTCAGGACACTTCCCTAGGATTGCCTACTGTGCTCACATGATTTACATCAACTCTAGGCAAGAAGCTTAACCATTCTTAGCTTCAGTTTTCTCCTATGCAAAATAGGAAAAAGTGCCTATTTCAAAAGGTGGCTGTGAGAACTAGGTGAGATAAGCATATAGAATACCTAGCAGTGTTTGTACACAGTTAATATAATTATCATTCAAATCACCTCACAACATTTAATATCATAATTAAGCCATTCCTCTACAAGAAAATATTTGGGTTATTTCCAGGTTTTCACTAGTATAAATATTACTACAAATAAATAACTTTTTAAATATAATTTTTACTTTCTGAGGTATTAGGATAATTTCTGAACTACTAGCTCATAGAATATTAATGTGCTTTGTGGCTCTTGCTGTAAGTTACAGGGAAGTATTTTAGGCTGATTCACTGAGAAAAAAACCAAAAGAATAAATAGCCTACAAGAATACAGACACAAGTATATTTTTCTCTTTTAAGACCAGGGTACTCTATCAACTTAACATACCACCAGCAAAATTTCTAGTATCAAAGTCAATGGTATAGATCACCCACCAAGCTGGGTTGTTACATCAGGCTTTTTCAGACCAGAAGTCCATCATTGCTTAAGGAAAAACTCCAAAAGAGAAATAAGACAGTAGTATGGGTTTTCCTCATGTACCACCCTGACTCTGGGTTTTCGCATAATCAAAAGGTATGCAAATTGGCTAAAATGGTTGATTATTGGTCAAAACTCATCTTGGTTAATAACATAATGTAGACTTGAAAGAACCCAATGCAATATGGTTCACATTGTATCACATCCTATTATCTGAGGGAAAAAAGGACTTTGAAAGTCAAATATAATCTTTTTCATTAAAGAAAAAAAACCTCATCAAGGTTTTTATGCATCACAAATTAAACTGAAAAGCAAGTATTAGGACTTTCAAGTGGGGGTGGAAAGGCAGGTAAAAATGCCATTGATTGAAACTTACCTTGAAAATGGCTTGCTTTTCTTACTATTGCCAAGAATGGTAGTTCCTGCTGGCCCTAGTTTGGCACTCTCTCGTAACCAGTTGGCAGGTGGGAGTTTCAAGTCTGTTTTCTCTTCAAGGCGTGCAAATGCTGTTCGAGGAGGAGCAGAAGAGTATTTCACCACAGCTCGGCTCTTCACTTCATTGCCTCCAAGAAATAAAGCTGATCCCTAATTAACATAGTGAATGAAACTTTAATGAAGACTACCAGGAACGAAAATCTCACCTTTATAAAAAGAAAACAAGAACCCACCACATCAGGTTTCACAAGGAACATATGCTAAGTATAATCAGTAAAAATAAAGTTGAGCATAAATTATCACGTTTACTTAGCTCTTTTCACATAATTTCAAAGAAAATAGATGGATGAGGCAAGGAGCATCATGGTTATGGTTTTCAGCTGGGAAACAGGCCAATCTGCCTTTTAAATTTGTTTCATATAAGGTGCAGAAGCAGAAACCAAAGATGCTAGTGTCATACTGACTACATGCAAAATTTAGTAATACTTCCTTTTGTTATTAAAGAAATACTCTAATTTCAATAACATACATTATTTACAAAGCCGTTTATAGTAAGGTAATTGGGTCTTTTTATTTTTTAAGCAGACGTTCAGCAATTGATTCATCGGCTTATCACAAACTCTGAACCTCTAACTCCACAGCAAGGTACGTGGGGGGGGGGGGCTCCTCGCAGCCTCCACTGCACGTCCCAAGGAAGGTCAGTGCCTGGGATCATTATTCTAACCTCTTTTCGTGCAAAAACTTGCCTCCTTCAACAATTAGCTCCTCCCCATGCTCGGTGAGTCCCTCCCGGGAACTGTCTTTCCCCCATCCCTGCATGGTTGTGTCACATTCTGGAACCAGAGATTTACACCTACGTTTCTTGAGAGCAGAGATCGTGTCCAACTCACCTGTCGATTACCACCGAGTGGAAAGCCAGGGTTGCTTTGGATACGAATGCCTTGCAAGAAAATACGCACGTACCTGGCGACAGGCACACTTGACAATTTCCTGTCCCTGCTTTGGAGGTCTCAGGGAGGCGTGGAGAAGGTTCCAGAAGCTGCGGGGAACCGTGACAACCCTCCCCCGCAGAGCGGGCCTGCAGATCCCAGAGCCCCGGGCAGGTCCCGTCCCGCGGAGGGCTCACCTGTGCAGAAGGTTCGTCGGACTCTCCTTGGGACAGGAGACTGAGTCCTTCTCGAGCAGCACCTCCCGCCTGCGGAGCCTCGGCTCCGGCCTCCTTGGCGTCCCCCATCACTGAGACTCAGGCAGGCGAGAAGAAGCGGGAGCCGAGGAGCCGCGACGGGAACCGGGGCCCTGAATCGCGAGAGCCCACCAAAGAAAGCGCCGGAGACGTTCCGCAGACTGCACTTCCGGCTCTTGACAGGAAGGGCTTGAAATGACGCGATTAAATCTCGCGATCTTTGTCCCAGCGGCCCGGCCCCGCCTCCTTCGGCGAATGCCTCCTTTGCGGCAGGGGCGGGGAGTTTAGTGCGCCTGCGCCGCTTCGGGTCTACCACTTCTCGCGATATTTGCCTCGCGGGCTTGCTTTCCAGGCCTGTTTCACTCCGTGCACCGGTCTGGTGGTAGCAAATTGTTCTTGGGACTTGGGTTTGGGAGAAAATTGAAGTCAGGGAGATCCTCCGTACGTGAGAGAGGAGATACTGCGCTCCGCGCCACTAGTGGCTCCGGTTAAATGAACTAATGGCGTCGGCACGCCTCCCCAGGCTTCAGCGCACCCTGTTTTATAACCGGGCTCACCGAGGCCCAGAAAGGGAGACGCACGCCCAGGTGCGGGGTGGAGCAGCTTCAGCCGTGGTCGCGACCTCCCTGCATCACAATGCCTGGTGTAGGAGCGGGGGAGAAAAGCCGGCAGGGCAGGGCACCCCCCGCGGATAAGGATGGTGGGTTTCCGCAAAGGGGGCCGGGGCGGCCTGCGCTGCAGGTTCCCCCTGCGTCCGCGCGCACCTGGGATCCAGCGGGTCGGGAGGGCCTGGGGGTGTGCACCTCCCCCGCCCTCAGCTGCTTCCAGGGCTTGAGAAATGCCTGGGTGGGCTTGAACCCCAAAGCCTAGGCTCCCTGTGCCCCAATACCCTCTCACGGTTAGACGTAGCCACGTCCCTCATCAGACATATTTTTCGTGGTAAAAATTTGTTGTGTTCTGTAGCAAAAAATTGCAAGATTTTTAAAAGGTTATTTTTGCCATTCCAGTTATTTGGCTCAGTTTGTAACTTACATTTGGCTCTAATCACTCACTGATCATTGCATCTTAAGGAATCGTGACTGTGCAAGCCCAATTTACAAATTGTTTTCAAATGTCGCAAGACATTTTCATGAATTACATTTAACAGTGCATTTGATATAACTGTACTTGATAGTCATTTGCTTCAGTATGTATTGATTTTGATTTTGGCGGTACTGAGATTTGGATTTAGGGCCTCATGCTTGCCAGGCAAGCACTACACCGCTTGAACCACTCTGCCAGTCCTGATTTTTGCAGTATTGTGTGTATTTTGCAGTCAATAGTTTTGTTTTTGCAAGTTGTTATAGTAAAATGTTGAACAAGCAGCTGGCTGTGGTCGTGTATATCTGTAATCCTAGCTGTGTGAGAGGGAAAGTAGAATCTTGAGTCAAGGCCTGCCTGGATAAAAGGTAGAGATCCTACCTGAAAAATAAAGAAAATAGAGCTGGGGGCATGGCTCAAATGGTAGAGCACTTGTCTGGCAAGCAGACGATACAGGAAAAAAAAAAAAAAAAAGAACAAAACTTAAATATTAATACAAGAGGATGGTTAAATTTATTTTTGGTACATAATAAACCTTGTGCTACCATTCATTCATTTTTCAAGAATATTCAAGAATTTTCAAGAATATGATATGTATATCATATTAAGTGATAATCAAATATTTCAAAAGCAAATATGTAATACCCCAATTTAAAAAATACGTCTATTTTTGTATGTCCACAAGAACAGATCTCTGTAGTAATGTGAAATGACTAAACATTCCTTAAGATTTTCTTATTTTGCTTTCTGATTATCTTTTAATTTAATTGAGCTTTTGTACACTTATAAATTAGCTTCTGATAATCTTTATTTGTTTTGTGGAACTGGGGTTAGAACTCAGGACCTTGCACTTGCCAGGTTAAGTGCTCTACCACTTGACTGATGCCTCCAGTTCTTTTTGTTTAAGTTACTTTGGGGGTAGGCTTTAGGCCACCCTGGATGGTGACCCTCCTATTTATCCTTCCTGAGTAACACCCCATTGCACCCATCCATCGGTTGAGATGGGGTTTTGATACCTTTTTGTCCCTTGAAACTCCATCCTCCCAATCTCTACCTTCCAAGTAGCTGGGATTACAGGTGTGAGCCACCACGCCCAGCTAAGTTCTCTTGTTTTATTGTGTATTTCTATATAAGAATATATTTACTGCAGTAGCAGTAATTCTTCAGCACTCAAACGTTGTGCATGACTTGAGAACTGAGTGTACCCTTGATAGGGAAGCTTAGCGGGAAATGTGTTGGCAGCAGCCTGTAGGGAGGCAGAGAAAAAGGAAACAGAGCCAAAAACTTGACACAGAGAGGCTGGGGCTCCAGGAGCCACACATGGGCCAGGACTAATTTTGTTGTTAAAGTAGGGTGGTCCCCAAGGCTTGGGTAAACTGCACATCTGGCATATATGAAGTTTATACATTCCTCTAGCTCAGAGGGCTTATTAATTTTTCTTTTTCCATAGTCAAACACTTTTACATGCTGTGGTTTTTAAAAGATATTTTCATTGTTTCTAATGTAAGTGATTAAAATATAATGTGGGATAACAGGTCATTCCTTCCCCAAATTCAATTTTTTTTGGCAGTATTGGGGGTTGAATTCAGAGCCTACCCCACTGACTAGACAGGCACTCTGTATCACTTGAGCCATGCTCCCAGGCCTCTTGCTTTTGTTATTTCTGGGTTAGGGTCTTACATTTTTACCAGGACCTGATCTTGGACTGTGATCCCATGTAACTTGGATTATAAAGGTGGTACCACCATGCCCAGCTTGTTTGTTCAGATGGGGTCTAGCTAACCCTGCCCCCCCCCGCCCCGGGCTGGCATAGGAACCTCAATTTTCCTGATCTCTGCCTCCCAGGTAGCTGGGATTACAGGTGTGTACCACCACACCTGGCCCTCACAATTTCAAATTTAAGACATGAATTTATGTTCTTTTTATATTGTACCAGTGTCAACCAGCTCCCCTGACCCCAGCCTTCAAGTCCTCCTTGCTCCCTCATTCAGAATGGACTCCATCATCCATGGCCTGCTCTGCCCTATTGGGCAGTCACCCTGTTGTACCCAGTCAGGGCTCACATATGCTTCTCTGCCTCCTCACTGCTTAAGATGTATGTTGAATAGATGGGCTGCTGATTATGTAGGTCTCCAGCAACCTGCTCCATTGCTCACAGTAGCTCATGCTTTCCATCTGCCTAGAACATCTTTTCCTGCCTTACCTGCCTTATTCCTGCCCACCTTCAAGATTCGGCTCAGGTATTATCTCTAATAAGTCTCTCCTGATACTGCCCACTCCTTCCCTCTCAGCATCCCTTTCTTTGTTCTCGTTGCTTGTATGGCTTTATCCTGTACTTGTCACATTACAGAAAAATTACCTGTTTGAATCTGCCTCCCTCACTTCCTGAGAGCTCCTCAAAGGCAGGTGTCCTGTCTGATCATCTCTGTTTCACCAACAGCTGGCACAGCACCAGCCAACAGAACTGTTTTAGCCCTTAGGCAATGTAGGGAAAAATGACTTCAGCTGACAAGCTTATCAAAATGTTTGAGACATAAAAACAATGTGGCTGACTCTAAAATATTTTTAATCTGCACAATCAAAGCTACAAATATTTAATGAAGTAGTTCCAAAATACCACAGTGTCAATGTCATTAATTATTAAAGTTAGTTTTGATACACAGTTTGTTCTATTCTAAAATAATTTGTAGGTCGGGCTTTCTCAGTTTGCAAAATTCCCAGAATGCAGGATGATTTCTGAGAAGTCTCAGTCAATCAGAAATTCATTTAGTGATTTGTATGCATGGTGTTTTTCAAAGCAAAATTAGAAAGTCCTTTCAAAAACTTTCACAGTAAGACAACTATATGAAAGGCAGATGTGGTATGGGGTGCTGCCAAAAATAGGAGTGCCTACTCCACTCACAGAGCTGCACAGAGGATGCCAAACTCTCAAAACTTCTACACTCTAGGAATCTTGGGGCACATGCTTTGCAGTTTGCCAAGGTCCCTTCCAGGTGTCTTATAGGTGTGACCTAACCAGCCTCATTCATTGACTTGCTGGACTTTGGAAGGCTCTGAGTTTCTGACTGCTGACTGCACTCAGAGCTGAAAGAAGAATTGAGATAATCCCATGGTTTCTTCTTTTAAGAGGTCAGTGCAGTCCAGGAAGGAGAATGGAAGTGACTCAGTAGCAATTCCAGGACAAGTACTTGGGTCCCTATTTGGGGGGCCCTGTGAAAGTTTAATTTGTTTCATATTCTCTTGTTTAAAGAGCAAATCTTCCAGCTAGCTCCAGATTCTAAACCAGTATCTCTGGTGTACTGCCGAGTAACCTCCATTTTTAGTGAGAGTGCTAGTTTTGGAGGGCCTTGGCCATACTTTAGGACAGTGGTCTCTAAGGACAATTCCCTGGGTGCAGGAGGACCTGTAATATCTTTTAATCTGAAAAATAAGGGCAAAATTAAGTTTTACTAATAATACACAGATTGACACAGGTACCCTTCCTTGGGGCAGGCCCACCTGGCATAAAGGTCAAGTGAGATTGGGTATGCAGCTCAAACAAGGTCCCCAAATGTCAGTGGCTTGCAACAAGGGTTGCCAGGTAAAATACAGCACACTAAGTTAAATTTGAATTTCTGGTGAGCAGTGAAAAAATCTATAGGGTGAGACTGTAGCGAGCATTTAGCATAAGTATGTCCTAGGCAGTGTTTGAGACATACTTATGCCAGTCCATGACATCTTTATTCAGTTCCCTGGCTGAGGATGTTGACTTATCTAGAGCATTCATTGACAGTTGGAGTGGCAGAGGACAGAGAGGAACTGGGAACTAAAGCAGTGCTTTTGGTCATAGTGACAAACATCACTGCCACTCACTTTTTTTGCCAAATAAGTCACATGGCCAAGGGAAGACCAGTGCTTCCCTGTGGAGGACCTTGGTAATCTGTGATCACCATGCAGTCAGCCAAAAGCAGATGGTGGCTTGCACAAGCTATCAGTGCCACTCGCAAGGTTAAACTTGGCGTCTAGACAAAGTGTTTAGGAGAATCTTTTCACAGGTTAGTGATGAGATGAGGAGCCACCTTGAACACCTCATGTACCACACAGAAATCACAGATCATCAGCGAAAAAGCAACCAAAAGAGTTGTCAAGCTTAAAAATGACTTCCTCTATTTTCTTTTACAAAGAGTGTTCCAACATTTTCTCATCTTGTCTGTGATGACAAGTGACTGTCATTAGGTGCTACTTAGGAGAAAGTTTCACAAAAACAAACAGACTTAATATGTTCCTTCAAGATAAAGGTGATGGTTTAGTGATGAGTGAGAAAGTATTTGGTTTTCAGAGGAATCTTCTGTTATGGAGGGAGCATTTTTGAAAATAGACATTTGGAAATCTTTCCAACATTATGTGATTTCATTGCCAAAAAATGATGTGCATTGCTTATAAAAGCTTCTTTCTGCACACCTAATTTAGAGAATAAAGATCCCAACCTCTTGGAGCAGTCTTCCTGATGGAGAGTTGGAGTTTTCAACATGGAAGCATTCTTAGGAGGACAGTGGGGTAGCTCAGGCTTAGGTAGGCCAGATGCTAAGGGAAGGCAGAAGTCACAAAGGCCGCAAGCTCATGAATTCCTCAGCCCTACATGCAGAGTTTTTGCAGATCTATCCTTACTTAGCTGTGTCTTTGATACCACTAGTTCACCAACCCAGAACACCCTGGTCAGCTGTCCACTGATTTGTTTACCCCAAAATATGCTGGCAAGATCCACTCTTCCCAGGCTGCCAGGTTTTTCCCACTCTCCTATCCTTACATGTCCTGCTTTAAATCTTGATCCATGACAACAGTCTATTGACCTTCCCTCCTCATGTAGGAGCAGACATATTACATGGGAACAACTGACTAAATCTCTCGGAATTATTCCTTACACTATTTAATTGGTTTGTAAGAATGATGAAGGGCCTTCAAAGAAGAAAGTAATATAACAAGCCAACTTGCATTCAAAACTTTTGCAAAATTTGTGGATCCAATTGAAAGAGAAGTTTGATTTGGTAAACCCGGAGGTCATATAATTCTTTCAGGTAGATCTACTTATCTTTTGAGGTAGGTTAAGTGATGAAAGCCATTAAACCCAAGTTGAAGGAGACTTCAAACTGCTGTGCCACAAAATTTTCAACTAAGATTCTCAAAATGAAAGGAACCTATTCAACCACTTTGCACTTTAAAAAATATTAATAAAAACAGCTAGTTTGTAGTCAATAAATAAATTTCAAATACCGTTTTATAGTTATTTTTACCTCTGTTTTTATGTGACTGTATTAGTGCTAATATTCCATTTATCAAGAAATAAATATGCATATATTAGGGTTTCATGTTTAGAACTGTTCCTAACAATAAGTGATTTTAAAACTTTACAGACTACTGCTTTTAGAAAGACTATTTTAGATGTACCATGGCACTAACAACCAAAGGCTAGCTACCTTTAAGTAAAGGACAATTAGCAAGTTAATGAACTGCACTTTGCTCTACACTGTGACAAGAACTGACAGTTATAAGCAGAGACAATGCAAGCCTGGATGTGCAGTATCCCAGTGTAATGGCAAGATGCTTTTGGTCACAACTGCCTGATGTCTTATTTAATTATTAACTGATAATTATTTAATTGCTGTGCTGTAGATTAGTAACATTTAAGCAGAATATTTGAAACTATTTACAGATCCTTTCAACTGCCTTTGAAGAAGTTTGTTCCCTGAACACCTGATAGACTCAGATTCTTTCATAAGTTTTAACATTGACTTGCAGGAAACAAGGCAAGAGATTGTTAGGGTAGGCTGTCTCTGTGAGGTAGCACCTTTTTTTTGGTGGTACTGGGGTTTGAACTGAGGGCTTCATGCCTGCTAGGCAGGCTCTCTCTACTTGAGCCACTCCACCAGCCTTCTTTGCTTTATTTTTGAGATAGGTCCTACTTTGTGCTCAGGCCAGCCTGGACCACGATCCTCCTATTTGTGCTTCCCCGAACAGCTGAGATGACCCACATGTACCAACACACCCAGCCAGTGGTTGAGATAGGGTCACATGAACTTTTTGCCCAGACTGTCTCAAACCTTGATCCTCCCCAACTCTGCCTCCCAAGTAACTCAGATTATAGGTGTGAGCCACTGTGCCCAACAGATTGTCACTTTCACAGTGGCAGTGTTCTTAGAGTCTTTGAGCTTTATCCTCTGAAGCTGATTAATACTGTAAATGAATCATAGGAGTGGCTTCAAAGTCACTAACAGCTGCTCTTCACGCATGCCGGTGAGTGGAGCCTGAATGCGTTTTCCATGCTGCGGGTGCAGGAATGAGAAGGAAAGAATTCTCCAATGACCCTTGTAGTCAGTTTGACAGACACTGCCATGGACCCCTTTCGAGCGAAGGGCGTGGCCTCTGCAGACCCCCGTGAATCCCATGAAACATTTACGAGGGGCTTCCAATGAAGAGAACAAAAGGAACACATTGGTGCAGTGCAAAGCTTCAAGTCAGAGCCATTGCCTGGACCTTTGTGCTAAACATTTCCATAACATTTGTCCTCCCCCCCCCCCCCCCCCCGGGCATTGCGGAGATGCGTTTTGCATTCTCAGTGTCATACAGTCATCAGGCACCCATTGCTTGTGAACGCTGCGCGGGACAGCAACCGCTGGATGAACCGGGGTGTTATCCACATATGACAGTTTTTTACAGATTTATTCACATTTTTTCTCTCTCTAGGAAATGGAGCCAGAATCCACAGATGTCATTATCCATCTGCACACTTTTGTTTACTACCCAGAAGGCAAGAATATTGCATTTTGAAAGTCTTGGACATTTATTCTTGCTTATTGCAATGATTTAGGAAGCTCTGACCAGTCACAGTTACCTTGAGTGAAAATGCCAGTCAAAGCCTTGCTTCCTGGGGAGTTTTGAGATTCTGGTACAAAAGGCATTTTATAAGCACAGAGTGGAAAAGCGTCATTTATATTCATTTGCTGCTGTGGCATTTCTCCCTGGAATCTTCCTCTTCTCTGTCAACATTGGGCTACAGGACTGACCTCATCTACATTACAAATACCCTTCTTTCCATGTCAATGTCTGCAGGTAGGAAAGATGCACGAGTGGGAAGAGAAACTTGAGCTCTTCTCTGGGAAGGTCTTTGGCTTCTTTATCCATAGCTGGTTGGGTGGAATCGGTGTGGACTTTATGAATTGTTTTGGAAAAACGTGAGTGTGAAATCAATACAGTGCTTTGTGCATCTTGGTGGCGACAGACGTTTATTACCTGATCACAGTGACCCATGGGAGAGTCACTAGAGGGAGGACTCCCTGAGGGATTATTTAGAAGCAACTGTTCTGGACAGGGGACAGTCTGCACTGGCCTCCACTGTCACAAGAAGGCATCCAGAGTGGAGACAATTTCTATGATCTGTAGGCAGATCCTTTCCCAGGGAGAGTGGGGCCTGCTCAGGGCGATTTAGAGGCATCAAAGGGACTTTCTGTCCCAGAAGGTCTTTGCAGTACATTTTCACAGGGTGTTTGAGTTGAATAGAGCCTGGCTCCTAGGGCCCCGTTTCCACTTGGAAATGTTCTGGGATGTGGAGCAACCCAAGAGGCAGAGCCTGGAGTCAAAAGTCACTTAGGTCAAAAGTCTGAGTGCTGGGATCCCTGTGAGAAAATGGGGCTTGCGGTGCTTAGAGGGCAGGAGTGCTGCACAGGGAGGGAGGAGACCCAACAGGAGGGAGGCCCATATTCCACAGTCCCTTCCTCATTCCTCTGCCTGAGACCTCCTCAGAGTCTCCAAATCGGCTGCTGCTTCTCTTCCATTGTCTTCTTCAAATATTTTCATCACAAAAAATTTCAAATGCAAACCTAAGTAGAACAGTAAAACAGACCCCCATGTGCCTGTCACCCTTCCACAGTCATCCACACAGGCCATTTTCTCCCACCTGTCCACCTTCCTCCTTCTTTATTATTTATTGAAATTAGCTCGTCTTAGTTACACTTAATTTGATCCTCCCCATCACATTTCTTCTGCCTATGCTCTTCTGTTCTGTCAATCATTGTCCTCAGTCAGACAGTCTGTTGGGTTGCCTAGGAAAAAAGCCCATGTCTCCAGAGAGTCCTCAGCAGTTCTGAAAGAAATGCCAGGGTTGGCCAGCAAGGTTGCTGAATTTCAATCAAGCTGATGGTTTCCTGAGTCCCAGGTGCAGCATGAGTGGAAGACATCGGTAAGACCCAACTCCTGACCTCTGGGGTCAAGGTTTTAGGTCTGAGTAGTGGATAAGGGCAACAGTAATACTGAAGCATGAAGGACAGAGAATGTGGTCACCAAGAAAGGAAAGACACAGGCCCAATGTGGTCACCAAGAAATGAGTACACTGGCCACAAGGCTGCCAGTGGAAGAGGAGGCTCAGGAAGAGAGGCTGTGGGGCCTGAGGCCCTGGAGAGAGGCAGGAAGGCTGCAGGGGTGGGATGACGAAGGAAAACATTGAAGTGTGGAGTGAGGGTGGCAGGGGGGGCAGAACAGCCATGTCGTTGGTTAGAACTCACTGTTGTGTGAGGAACCTGGTGGGGGATACAGGGGTCAGAGGATATAGTGATTAGATCTCAAAGTAACCTTGGGGTTCTTTCTAGCTTAATCACTAGACAATTTTTATTTCTAAGTAAGGAAAAGCAAAACTGGAATTCTAGAAGCATGACTGTTATAAGCAAATTCTAGGCCTGTGTGGTGGTGCACACCTGTAATCTCAGCACTCAGGAGGCTAAGGCAGGAGGATGGAGAATTTAGGCCAGCCTGGGCTGTATAGCGAGACCTTGTCTAAATAAACAAATAACAAACCCAAAAGTAACAAGCAACAACAACTTCCAAATCACAATTAGGAAACTGAAGGAAATCAAGGTGGAGGTCAATGAAGATGAGAAGCAATAAAAAGAAAGTAGCGCCCAAAACACATTGCACTCCTTGTCTGACTCCTGATGGATTTCGTGAAAGTTAAGTCATAGTCTTTTTCCACTAAGTTCTGAAAATTTTTTTTTTTTGCCTCTGCCAATGAAGTAAATACACAGAGTATTGTTATCATTGTTTTCATATGTAGAGTGACTAAGAAGATGTCGAGGTTAGGCAAAATGCTCACATTTTGTAAATGAAACAGAATAGTAACTTAATTTTTCAAAAGAATAAGGTTTTCTTCAGACATGTGAGCACATATGTTGGCAATAATGGTGCCAATAGGTTTCGGTTCTTACTGCACCCTTAAGCTTCTGTTTCCCAGGGTCATGGTCCTGCCTCAAGTCTAGCTTGAATCCTCCTTCTGCCCCCAACCTCCAATCAGCATGAACCATAAGATCCTAACCAATCAGATCATGCCAAGTCTCACTGAGGGGTATTTAAGCACCTGCCTCTCTCTCTCTCTCTCTCTCTCTCTCTCTCTCTCTCTCTCTCAGCTCTCTCCCTCTCCCACCCAGCTATAAATAATCTCTTGGCCAGATCACTCCTCTCCACATGGTCACCTTTGGGGCCTACATTTCCAACATTTTGGTGCCATGACTAGGATGGGGGCTCCCCACTAATTCTGGTGGGACCCCCATTCCAACTCACCCCACAACCACCCTGAGGACGTGATTGGCCAGAACTCATCCTCCCGATCACCCTGCTTGCATCCAACACCGGACATTCTTTGGTGAGTCCACATACCCTTCTTGGGCTCCCTTTGCGGTCTCTCCCTTCGGTGTCTCCGGGGTTTTCAAACACTGCCCCTGTTTGGCTATCTCTGGGCAGCTCAGGTGGCAGAGGGATTCCCTTCTTTGTCGGGCTTGGATCCATTTTGTCATAGATCTTAGCGACCCCTCGTCAAAAAGCCTGGGCCCAGGTGACCCATAGCCCTCGGCCATTCGGCCCAGCATGCCACTAGAACTCAGTGACAACTGATTCTCGTGTGCCTTGTGCTGTTGTCAGGTATTTGAGTTGCACGGGGATGCCCCACAATTCATAATACTCTCCTCCCCCATTACGGGACCAGGTCCCACACAATGGGTGCCTCTACATCCTCTTTGCCATCTGACTCCCCATTGAGATGCCTCCTCAATAATTTAGACACCTTGGGTTTGACCCCAGACATAAAACCAAAAAATTTAATCTGCTTTTGCACTCAAATTTGGCCCACTTATCCTTTAGACAACCAAAGTCACTGGCCCCTTTTCGGGTTTTTAGATCCCAACCTTTCATGGGACATATAACTACTGTGAGCAGTTGGGACGATGGGGAGAGATTCCATTATGCCCAAGCCTTTTCATACCTCTGTCTAAATCCAGCTGTCTGACTTCAAACCCTCCCTCTGTACTTTCTGTTCCACTGCATAGATTCTATCAGCCTGTAAACCAGTTTCTAAATCAGCCAATTCCTCTCCAAACCTCCTCCTTGCCAATGTAAACAGACTTCTTTCACTGCTTACCATACCTATCTCCTCCTATCTTCCTGAAAAACTTTCCCTGTCATGGAGTGAAGCAATCCACTCCTTGCCAATTCTGGCCTCAAGGTGGTTCCAGCTCTGGGAGAGCTCATGCTCCCTTCCTGTGGGCTGAGACCAAGCCCTGGATTTATTTGGTGACCAGAGAGTGGAGGTTTCATTTCCTGAAAGCCTGCCAGTACAATCAATGGGAGCAACCTAGAGACACAGGTGATGGCTAATCCCATAAGCATGTGTCATGACTCCAGACTCTGCCTTCCCCTCCCTTACCTAAGATGTCAGCTCACCTTTCTGCCTCCTCCATGGTCTCACCATGTGTCCTCTGTCTCTGTCTGCCTTCCCTTCCCTGGGCTTACTAGGACCCTGCCTCCCATGAAAACCTGTAGCATGCTACCTTATGACTTAAGTTATTCCAACTAGTTTGCCAGGCCTCTCAGTCTAAAGTAACTTTAAGTCAGCTGCTTTACAAAAGGGCTTACAAAACTGTGGCTGCCAGGCTTACGCTCTAACTCTGCCCCCACAAGGGGAGGAGGGAAAACAAACAGGTGCACCTGTGCACAGGATGCCGGCTTCTGGACACAGCAAAAATGCCTGCCATAGCTAAGAAAATCCATAGAGAGGACCCAGCACATCCTGGGCCGCCAGCCACACGTGGCGATGGCTGTGGCCCGCCACCACTTCCCCTAGAATAAACGTGCACAGAGCACACAGGAAGGGGGGAAGGGCGACAGGCTGCAGGATCAGGTCTAGGCAGTCAAGGTCATTTGTCCCAGGTGTGTGTGGAGGGAGTGGCGCCTTGCACAAGTCCTGCTCCTAGCCCCACCTCACACCTCAGGGCATCAGACCCAGCCCTTGTAAGCCAATTGTTAGCTCAAGGTTACAGTTCCAGAAATAACTAAATAGACATTACTGTGGTCTCTAAACTTCTCATTTAGAATTTTCTACACCTTTGACCTCAACATAAATTTTTCCCTCCAAATATTAACTCTAGTTGTCCCGTATGGCACTGTTCTTGGCCTGAAATGCCCTCTGAATGCCCTTCTCCAACTTTACAAATGATTTCTGTGTTAAAAAGGTAGGCTTTATTAAAGAGGCTGCCTGCTGTTAGCTAAAAGACAGGATCCTAACGTTTTGTTCTTTCTAGATGGGACCTGCATCTTCCAGTCTTTGGCTGGTAGGTGTTGGAAGCTTTGTACTGAGGTCAGCCTCAGTATGCCTTGGGTGACCAAGAGAAGTGGCCTTCACAGGGCTCCTTAAATTACAATAGACCTTTTCTATAAAAGTAAAAAAGTAAACTGAGGTCCCCTATACAAATTTCTACCTTCTAAGCCACACAATACTCAGAACCTCTTAATGAGTGCTTCCCTCTTCAACAGGCAATGGTAGGAAGAGGGCAAGTCTTATGTCCCCTTCCAGTTATCAGATCTAAGGGAAATTTAAAAACATCTAAACAGCTGTACTGATGCCCAGACAAATACATTCAAGCCTTTATCTCTGTGATCCAAACCTTTCAACTGACATGAAAGGATATTTTGCTTCTACTATACCAGACTCTTATCTCATTAGAAAAGCAGTGGGTTTGGGCCCAGGCCACTCAGGTTGGACATGATCATATAGCTCAAGCAGTAGAGTGCTGCTCTACAAGCATAAAGTCCTGAGTTCAAGCACAGTATGGCCAAAGTAAAAAATAATAATAATAATAATATTTGGGGCTGAGGAAGTAGCTCAATGGGAGAATGTCTGCCCAGCATGTGCAAAGCCCTGGGTTCAATTCCCCAGTGTTACTAAAAAAAAAAAAAAATTTAAAAAAAGGTAAAAAAGATAAGTGGCATTAATGTCACTTCAGCCATCTCATAGTAGAAAAATGTAGTTTAACCTAGACCAGATCCCTCATTCTTCAAGTGAGGAAACTGAGGCCCAGAGCAGTTCAGAGACTTTCTCTCCAATAACTTTACTTTACAGCAACAACTTAAAAAAAACCTCTTCCCTTTCTACAGCATCTTAAGGATGCTATCAGAAAGCACGGTGGACTCAGAGTCACAGGTGAGAGAGGTTCTCCTCAAAGATAAATTTCTAAGTCAGCCCCAGATATTCGTAAAAAACTCAGACTGTGGCTGAAGGGAAAAGTCACTGAACCAAGTAATACAGCTAGCCATGTCTGTATTTATGGCTATGTCTGTATGTCTGGGACCTTACTAACAGGAGAGAAAAAGATAAGAGACACCGTGGCCTCATTGCTGCTCTCAGAGAGGGCTCCACCCAACTAGGGCCTGTATCCTGAACTTGCTACTGTGGTGGACAGGAGGGGCACTTCTGCAGAGAATGCTTAAGGGGGGACAGCCCAGGAGACAGCCCCATCCCCAACCGGGACCCTGCCCTTTGCAAGGGTAACCACTGGAGGTCTCAATGCCCCTGCCTCCAGATGGAAGGCGAGGTGCCACCTCCTATAGATTGATGGGTCTCAGCCTCCTGTCCACACTCCACTTCTTGGCATCAATGTTGAGGAGCCATAATGGCAGAAAAACAAAAGGTCATTTTCCTCCTAGACAATGGAGCCTATTTCTCTGTTTTACCTTTTTCTCCTGGTCCCCGGTCCAATGACAAAAGTTATCATTTGGGGCAAATCTGGCCAGCCCTTAGAGCACTAGTTTACCTGGCCTCTGGCCTGCTTTTGGGGAGACCTCCTCTTCTGTCACTCTTTCCTCATAGCACCTAAAACTCCAATGTCCCTCCTGGGACAGGATTTACTATCTCAACTAAAAGCTCAAATTCTCCTCCCCCCTAGGCAACTATTTCTGCTGCCCCATCCTTCAGGAACAAAGAGATTCCACAGTGTGGACTGATGAGATGAGTGTAGGGTGAGCCAGGACGGTCCTCCCTATTCAAATAAAACTCAAAGATCCCTCACAGTTTCCACACCTAAAACAATATCCCCTCAATATCCCCTCAGGCCTGAGGGAGGCCTATGCCTATTCCTAAAAACAAGGGCTACTAATTAGTTGCTCCAGCCCCTATAATAAATTTAAAATTCTTATAAAAGTTAATTTTAAAATACAAGTTACAAAGTAAACAACTGGAAAGGATATAGATAGGTAATAAATGTGGTTTTTGAGAGGTTAAAGGAAAAAGGAATGGTTTTTTGGATGAGAAGGGATTTTGTAAAGAAGGGTTTGTCCTAAAGATTGTTTCAAATAGGAAGGATAAGGACAAACCTTCGAAGGGTTTAGTATGTTGTATGAAGATCTGAGTAAGTTTGAAAAGTGTATAATAAAAGCTTCGGTGTGTGATAAAGTTAAAGTTGAATATAATCTAAGAGTTGCCTAAAAGTTTTTTAGGGTCATGTCAAACTAAAATCAAATCCTCTATGTCTATGAAATAAAAAGGTTATCTTAATATTGTTCTGCTCTGAGTAACATCTACAAAATACCATTACAGAGAAAGATTTTATCAAAGAAATTATTTGTGTTTTCTGCTGATCTTGTCAAGCTTTAAGTACTACTAAATCAGAGTTCATTTACATATTTGCTTATGTGTCTTAAATGACCACCTTGTAACAGTGTTATGTTACACTTTATCTAAATATGGTACAAACATTTAAAAAGTTAAAAGTGTCAATTTATATAAAATAATGAGCTAAAGCTCTCTTTTATCCAAGAGTGTTACATTTAAATCCTGACAGCCCCTGCCTCCCACAGGTCACCTACCTAGGTGTGGCCTTAAAGGGACAGACTCACTCCCTGAGTCATAAATGCATCAACCCAATCTTCCATTTCCCAAACCCCATACCATAAGACAGCTTACAGCTTTCCTGGCAGTTATAGGATTTTGTAGAATTTAGATCCCTAGGCATGTAGTCCCTGAACAGACACCTTTTTATGCTACTCCTAATATTCCTATTTGGGTCTTAGATAATGTATGGCCACCCATTTCTCTCTCTGTAGTTGGAGGACTCTTGAAATTGTCTAGGGAACAACATTTCCCAGTGGTTCTCCTGGCCAATGCCCATCCTGATGCCTATATTCTTGCCCTCCTATTCTTAAGCTTCCTTCCTTGTATCATCTACATGTCTGCTATTGCTAATCAAAAATTTAACCAGTTGTACCTCCAGGGATATCAACCTCTCCCTACACGAGGATAGTTGGCTGATACCCACCATGTGGAGGTCGGAGGATTGGCTCAAGACTCTTTATGACCTATGGCTACAAGGGACCTTCATCAACTTCAGGGAAGAGGAAATCTTCATTTTTGGAGCCTGGGTGTACACCATCATGAGACTCGGCACCCCAACATTGTTTGCCAACTAACCCTCCCTTCCCCTATGCCGCCCCTTGCCAGCTCGAAGAAGCCAGAGCAAACACAACGCCCCCCTTCCTTAACAAACAAGAAAGGGAGGAATGTTGGCAATAATGGTGCCAATAGGGTTCAGTTCTTACTGCACCCTTAAGCTTCTGTTTCCCAGGGTCACGGTCCTGCCTCAAGTCTAGCTTGAATCCTCCTTCTGCCCCAACCTCCAATCATCATGAACCATAAGATCCTAACCAACCAGATCATGCTGAGTCTCACTGAGGGGTATTTAAGCACCTGCCTCTCTCTCTCTCTCTCTCTCTCTCTCTCTCTCTCTCTCTCTCTCTCTCTCTCTCTCCCTCTCTCTCTCTCGGCTCTCTCCCTCTCCCACCCAGCAATAAAGAATCTCTTGGCCAGATCACTCCTCTCCACGTAGTCACTTTTGGGGCCTACATTTCCTACGACATATATTAAAGAAATTTCAAGCAGCAGCAAAATGTGAAAAGGCAAGAAGATCCCTGGTCCCACCACACAAGGAACAGAGTGGTTCATATTCTGAGCATATCTGTAATGATTTTCGGACATGTTTTCAGGAGTGAATGGTTCTAGTAGTTCATCCCTGTCCCTTCCCCCTATTCGTTACACTTACCAATCAGATGGACAATCCTATTTTTATTTTCAGACACATGAGAAGCAAACCCTAGGCTATCATTTTCAGGGTCTGGGGAAGATTACAAGTAGAAGCTCCCAGACCATGTCAAATACTTAATGTTTTTATAGATTAAGCTAATTGTTAAATAAAACACATTGTCTCCTCCTTCCTTGATAAACTCTCCTTCATAACAGCCACTTTCAGGAAACTGTTAGATAAAATACTCTTTTCTTCCATCTTCATAGCCACTGTCCCTTGGCCACCCAGGGGTAGGATGTATATGCCAGGCTGTCTGGGGGACAGAGCTAGGAAGCAGGCTTGGAGCCATTAAGAGAGGCTCCCCAGGAGCTCCAGGTGGGCCCAAATCTTCACCCTGGAGCAGGGCATGGCCTGAGAAGAGCCAGAGTGGGGACCAGGGCACTCACCCTTCTGGCTGTGGTCCAAGTGGATCCCTCCATATTTCCTGTGTGCAGATAGACTGGGCAGTGGGTACATAAATGTGAGTAGAAACAGTCTAATGGGGGCGTAAGAAGCTTTATGTAAGTGTTCCCTTCCCCCCCAGTAAACTTGCAACTATAGCTGACCCAGTCAGAAGAAGGTAATTATGCAAAAAGTCAGGAAGGGGAGAAGAGAATTCCACAGAAGAGGCACACCCAGCGAAGTACCCAAAGGCACTCATGAGGCTGAGACAGAAGCAGGCTAGAAGGTAGGGGTGACAGGGACTGGTCAGACAGGTGGGTGCCAGGCCAGGAAAGGCCTCTGTGGCCTTGTTAAGAAATTTATGTTATCCACAGTGAATGACTTTCAGCAGGGGCCCTGTGGGCTGAGTAAATGAACTGGTCCAGGCCACTGAGTCAATCCTGGCTGGACTAGTAGCATAGTGGAGGAGACGAGAGAGGTGGACCAGCTCCAGGGAGATTGAAAGAGTCAGGAGGCAGAACACTGGGGAGGGATTGGGTTAGGAATAAGGGGGAAGTGGAAAACAAGAGATTGGATGAATGGGGTGGATAGGCTGAGTGAAGATCAATTTGAGGAGTGGACGGCCATGAGTTGGCTTTGGGACATTTGGGATATGAGTTGTAGCATGTTAGGGACTCCAAAAAGGGCAACAGGAGGTAGGAGGATAAACTGGCTGAGCAGTAAAAAGAGGTTGGGACTACAGATTTAAAATTTGTGTGAGCTGGGTATGGTAGGGTACACTGGCTACTCCCACTACTCGGGAGGTGGAGGTAGGAGGATTGTGGTTCAAGGCTGACCCAAAGTTATCAGGAGACCCTCTCTAAAAACTAAAAGCAAAATGGCTGAGGATGTGACTCAAGTAGTAGGACACTGGCCTAGCTAGTGCAAAGCACTAAAAAAAAAGTGTGGAGTCATCTCCACTCAATTGGTGGGTGGAGCCATGGAGGAGGCACTTTAGGGAAGACTGATCACTGTCAGAAATGGAACAACCCAAGCTTTCCAATGCAGAGAACTTTAAAAACAAAGCCACTTGAGCAATGAACTGAAATGGGGATGGGGAACCTTCTAGCCTCCTTGCATATCACATTTGTCACTGTGACCAGGCTTGTCAGACACAAGTCACCTGCAAAGACAAAGAGGCTAAAGGATGAGTTGGTCACCATGTCTCACGATCTGTTTGTGCCCGTGAGTTCGAGTTTGAAGCAGATCCCTGTCACTTCACACCATTTTGCCATGTGTATTTGTAAATGCATCTGCCAGCATATTTTACGCTTCAGTTAATTTAGTTGACATCTAATTTAGTTGACATCTAAAAATAAAATCTATTTTCTGACAAGATACCCAGAAAATAAGTGAAATGATATAATAGGTTTCGAAATTAAAATGTAATATATTTAGGCTTCTATTCTAAAGCAATTTCATCGAGAACAGTAGATATGGTCGATGACATTTTTTTATGCATCTGTGTCAATTATACAATAATAAATAGTGCTACAACATTTCAAAAGCTTACTGCTTGGAGTAGTTTGTCATGAAATATGAAAATTTTTGGTGAGGTTTCCTTCAAAATACCAAAGAGCCTAAGAATGAGTTCTTGCATTCATTTTCAGACTGCGGTTAAGCTGTGACAATGATTAGTACTTTGACTATAAACACTATCACACTTCCATTGGGTGAGTTCTTTTTTTAATTAATGTTGAGTTATGTTCTGTTTATTATTCTGTTTGCTTATGTTTCCTGTCATTTTCCAGTTGACGGCTTGAATCCTGTCTTTTAATGGTGATTTAGCAACTGATAATGTGTATTGATTTCAGTTTTGCTTCTATTTACATTTTTATCTCTTTGGTTGATGTATTTGGCTTAATCATTTTATTTTTTATAAGCAGTTATACAATTTGTTAATTTAGCTAGATGATTAAATTTGGCTTCTAAAGAGAGTTTGTTTTAGAAAATGATCCCTGAAATAAATTAGCGTTTGCATTTCCAACACGTCAAAGGGCTGGTCTCTTACCGATAACTAGTAATGCAACTCTCAGTTCTTAAAAGTCCTTTCATAATCTCCAGCCTGTGACTATCTATAGCTGTGTATTCCAGTAGGTGGTGCAAATCGACTCCATTTCAAATGGAAATGTAATTTTAAATTGTGATGTAGCTATTTCCACTGTGACAGTAATATCTCAACGTGTTTTCTCAACTGAAAAACGATGTCCCTCTCTTTCTGGAGGAAACTCATGTCACTCTCGCAGCTCTCATCTCTCTTGCATTTTATTCTACAGGTACTGCCTGGTGATTACTATACAGGAGAGGTGAGAGGAGGCATTAGAGGGGCGAGAAAAACCTGGGGACCTGATAAAAACAATGCCTATGTAGCAGAGTGACTTGCTTCCGGGCTTCAATTCCATAATGCAATGAGAGAATGTCACCATCAGTGCTATTCGAATAGTCTACATGCCGTGTGATTAATTGAATGTCAAGCTTTGTCTTTTTATAAAGACTGGGTTGTTTTACTTCTAGGAGTCTGACATCGTCACACAGCACATAAAGCGTGTATCCAAGTATATTTACTGCAGCATATTTTTAAAATTATTTTTTTCTTTCATTCCAGTAACATATGTGCATACTTAAAGGATGACTAGGGGCAGGGATGAGATGGAGCCTTCCATCTGTGTAGCTCCACTTCCTTTTCTGTGAGGTGTGGGTCATTACTGGCACCTGCTTTGTAGCGTGGATAGGAGGATTTCACAAGGATGTAGGCAATGCATTCAAAGCATACCTGGCACAGTAAACACTGTGTAAGATGAGAACAGGGCAGATGGATTATAATGAACAGCCTTGGTGTCTTATGACATCCCTCAGGCCTAGTGGCAAACACTCGGAACCCCTCTGTTGTTCCTGCTAGTTACACTACAACTTTAAATGTTATCCTAATACAAAGCTGGCATGATAGTGCACACCTGTAATGCCAGCATGAGGCTGAGACAGGAGACTTGCCTTCGCTACATAGCAAGAGCCTGTCTCAAAAAAAAGTTACTTTAATATAGCTATTTTTATAACCACTTGAGCCAGTTTTCAACCTATAATTTTGCAGCATCAAGAACATCCACAATGTGAATTCATCTGTTACTTATTTCCAGAATTTTTTTGTCTTCCCAAACTGAAACTCTGTCTCCATTAAATACTATCTCCCCATCCCTCTCCTCCCAACCTCTGGCAGCCACCATTCTACTTTCTATTCCTGTGCATTTAACTGCTCTAGGGACCTCATGTGAATGGAGTCACACAATATTCGTTCCTCTGTGTCTGGCTTATTTCACTTAGCATAATGTTCTCGAGGCTCATTCTTATTATAGCATGAGTCAGAATTTCACCTTTCTTTTAAAAGCAGAATAATACTCCATTGTGTGAGTAGACCAGATTTTATTTATCCATTCATCCATCAATGAACACTCGGGTTTCTTCTGCCTTTGGCTGTTGTGAATAGTACTGGTAAGCATGGCTATGCAGAGTTGTTCAAGCCTCTGCTTTCAGATCCTTGGGCAGCTATTTCTTTATTCACCAGGTTTTTATACTATTTCAGAACTTCAGACACAGCATGTTAGACAAATGAGGGTGCAATAATCAACTACCTACCCCTCAACACCTCCCATCCTCACTCCCACACTGGAAAAAAACAGTGCTTTGGGGTAGCACGCTGCAGCAAGCACCTGTCACCCTATATTTGCCAGGGCTTGTGGGGTGTGGGATGGCACCCCGTCACCCTAGTTTTGCTGGGTTTCTGTGTGTTACCAGTGCATTTTCCCCAGTGCGCTGCAACATGTTCACCAGTGACATGTTCAGTTTGATCAGACACAGTTCTTTTTTAAAACTTTTTTGGTGGCACTGGGGTTTGAACGCAAGGCCTCACGCTTGCTAGGCAGGTGCTCTACTGCTGGAGCCACTTTGCCAGCCCTGTTTTGTGTTGGGTATTTTCAAAATAGAGTTATGAACTATTTGCCCAGGCTGGCCTCAAACTTCAGTCTTCCTGTTCTCGGCCTCCTGAGTAGCTAGGATTACAGGTATGAGCCATCAGTGCCTGGGCAGGAGTTTTTTTGTTTGTTTTTCTGTCTTGTTTTCTTCTCTGTTCAAGAATCCCAATGTTCTCCAGCTGTGGTCTGGAGTGGTGGGTTCCCTTGCACTGTTGCCATCCTGTGACTCCCCCTTTCCATTGTCCTGAGGCGTCCCTTCTTTTTGATACTATCCTGCATCCCATTGGTATTGAAGTGCATTTTTTAATAAACTACACAGATCATCAAGATTTTGAGGTTTCAAATGTGTTGAAAAGTGCATTTGTTCTACCCTTGCTATTTTGGGGAATGATAGCATAGCTGGGAACAGGATTCTGGGCCGAATATTAGTTTTACTTAGTGTTCTATAAGACAACCTGGTTCTTTGGTCTCAGCTCTGTGTGACTGTTGAGAAGTTTCATGCTACTCTTTCCTTTTCTCTTTTGTTATGCAAAATTTTAAACCTAGGTAAGGAACTAAGGACAAGAGCAATGAACCCTGGAACACTACACACTCGATTCATTATCATGAACACTTTGGTACCCTGGCTGCCTCTGTTTTCTTGCCTCTGTTTCTTTCTGATCATCTACCCGTCTCTCTATGGATACATTCACACACATATACTTCTGTATTATTGGGGAATTTACTTGAGATCATTTGAGAGGTGAAGCTATCCTCATGCTTCCATCCTGAATACTTCAGCATGACTCTTCTGAAAACAAGGGCATGCCCTTCCATTTCCACAATAGTATCTTCATACAAGATTTAAAATGATATAAAAGCCAGGAAAGGTGACTCGTGCCTATAATCCCAGCTACTCAGGAGGCTCATTGTTCAAGGTCAGCCCAGGCGAAAAGTTAGTGAGGCCCCCTCTCAAACAATAGGCTGCACATGGTGGTTCACACCTGTCATCCCAGCTATGCAGGAGGTATGGGTAGAATGACCCCAGTATAAAGTCACCCCAGGCAAAAGTGCAAGACCCTATTCAAAGACATAAATAAGGCAAACAGGGATAGGGGTGTGACTCAAGTGATAGAGCGCATGCCTAGCAAGTGCAAGGCCCTAAGTTCAAATCCCACTACTGCCAAAAAAAAAAATTCAATAAAAGCTGATATAGAATCTGTACTTGAATTCTTCAAAGGTCTGAAATCACCCTTTATTAGTTGCCTTTCTTCTTTTTCTCATCTAGAGTTGAATGGAGGTCCCTGGGGCACATTTGTTTATTGTAAGAGACACTGTGCCCTGCCCGGACAGTGAAACCGTTCCATATGCAGCCATCAGTACCTGCATACTTCTCCGTGTTCAGCCCTGGGCACTCTTGTCTCCTCACCTGTGGACACCCTCAGGTTCACTTTCTCCAGAGAGTAAGCTCTCTTGTGGCAGGTTAGAGTGAAGAACAAACAGTGCTTGTCTACACAGAGTAAGAAAGAAGCAAGGACTTGACCCCTTTGAATACCATCTTCATACTGCTCTCCATCTCAGCCCTGCTTTGCCACACCTCCCACGGTGCTTGTGTCTCAAGGTCTTGATTTTCTGGGCTCTTTGTGTCACCTGGTTAACTTTCTGCCACCTTGGGATAAAGCTGCAGCTCCTTGTTGCATGTAGTACTACTTTTTATGTTCCAAGCATTTACTGAAATCCTTCTTTCACTGTTATCTCTTTAGAATTCTTCCTTCTTGTGGGTCTACACCTTTGAAAATTCCTTTATGGGAGGAGTTCCGGATGGAGAGGGCATAGAATCATGTGGTCAATTTGTTCTGGAATTTCCCTGAGGCATTTCTAATGGGAAACACATCATTCATTCAGGACTACTGAGAAGATCCCATGCATAGGGCCACCATTATGGGATGGCGAGCTCAAACCCAAAGAAGGTCCTGAGTTTATGGAGCTCCTTGTCTACACAGGAGACAGGAACAGATGTCACATGATAATCTGTGGTGGCCACTTTCTAAGGAAGGTTCAGGCACCTACCCTTACCTGGGAACCAGACTTAGTTCTCAGTTCTCTGCAGAAGTGATGTTTGAGAGCTGAAGGACGAACAGGGGTGGGGCAGATGAAGGAGTGGTGTGGGCTTTAGGGCATGGGTAGAGAAGCAAACACAGGCTGTGCAGTAGCAGAGGACACACTGCATGGAGGGAATACGTGGTGTGAGATGCAGCCAGAGTAAAGACAGGACCCTGGCAGTCTGCACCCAGGCCATGCTCCACTCTCTACTCTGAGGACTTCATCTTCATACTCAGGGTCATAGAAGCCACTTAAGAGACTTTTCAGTGCTGACATGGGCTTCATGCTTTTCAAAGACCACAGAGTACAGAATGGCTTGAGTGGGAGGGCAGTATAGACACAGGGATTCCAGGGTGGAGGTGGCTGTCCAGCTGATAAACAGTGATGACTTAGACCAGAGTGTTAGGGGCTGAGTTGGAGAGATAAGATATGGTGGGACTTGGGAATGAGTAGATCTGGGGAGTGGAAGAGAGGGCACTACAACAATGACATCTTGGCATGTGGGAATGGACAGATGATGGTGGCACAGAAGTAGAAAACTCTGGAAAATAACCAAATTTTAAGAGCCATCAGAAACAAAAGATTGCTCATCAACAGAAGAGCAAGATCAAATAGATTGCTATAGAAGCAAAGCTGGAGCAGCTGTGGCTTTGACCTACAGAAAGTTGGACAGACTAGGAAGGAAGAGCATGAATGATGGTTCTAGAAAACAGGCAGGGTCAGGGTCGAGATCATGGAACTAGTGATCAACAAAGGGCAGGCCGATAAATTCCTAGTCCCGGTGTTGAGAGGTCAGG
The DNA here is from genome assembly GCF_047511655.1 of Castor canadensis. Lineage (NCBI taxonomy): Eukaryota > Metazoa > Chordata > Mammalia > Rodentia > Castoridae > Castor > Castor canadensis. The sequence goes on from NC_133392.1 coordinate 6,889,080, forward strand.
ATGGGAGGAGGAGGCTCTGGATAAGGAAAATTTAAGAATGTTGAGGAAATTACTCCTCCTCAAAGTTAATGACCCCCTCCAAAGAGGAGCCATGGGCTTCTGTATAATCTAGTTATCAAGAGGCTGTCCTTTGAGCAGGGCCCCTAGGTACCTGTCTGGTTACACACTCCCACCTCCCCAGCCAGCCCCAACTGCATCCCTACCTGCTACCATTCTCTGTCAGTTGCAGGTAGGAAATGGACCTTGTAGTTTCACAGAAAAGCTCTGATGAAGGAACTGTGCATAGAGGTGTGTACAGGTTAAGGGGCCATATGAGTGGTAAGGCTCTGTCACCATGCTTGAAGGGACAAGGGAGGGAATGGTGACCCTGGATCCCAGCAAAAACTGGAACCAGGGATCTGGAGACAGTGCCAGAGCAGGGAGAAATCAGGCAAAAAATATCCTAACTCTTTGCTTCCATCTCCTATGGCTCAAACCTACTTGGGAGATGGGGAAAGAAGCCATGCCAGGCTGTCTATAGTGTCAGTCTTCTGGGCAGGGCCAAGAGGATGAAAATGGTCAAGAAAGGGGCAAATGGTAAATCACTTCCTAAACCTTCTTCATCCTCCCTACTGTGCCTGCCACCCTTGCTGCTGGCTGAAAGACCCCTTTTCCAGAGTATAGCTTGGACCATTGGCCACACCCAGACCTCTTCCCACATACACTGATATGACCAGGAGGCTCACAGACACCCACACTCAAGAATGAGCACAGACACTTCCCCCAAGGCCAAGTTGAAATGGCTTTTGGATTACCCGCCATTTGGCCAGATTATCTGCATCATTGCTTCTGTCCATTACTGAGGAAAGCCAGGAGGGGTCAGGACTGTCCTTGGCATTCTGGGATGACCTTGCAGAGAGCTGATTACAGCCTGTGTGCTGACAAAGATGATGTTGGACTGTCATTCTTTTCTTCACTCTGGTTCAGCAATGCTTGATCTTTGGCCTGTGACTGGAACCCACATTGAAGCACTTGTCATCACTTGTGGTTTTTCTTGGAAGTTCTGACATTCCGACTAAAGCAAGGCCTTCCATTAGCAGAACTGTAATGAAGCCATATTTGTCTGTGAGCCTTCCAGGCTCCTGATTTGGGGCTTGGGACCATTTCTCTACAACCACTCAACTCTCCTCCCAGTTATGTACTACCTAACTGGGTGGCTGCTCTCCCTCCACCCAGATACCAACACCTTGTGTTTGAACAGAGTAGAGAATGAGAACAAAAGGCAGACTTTGAGATCAGGACCTGTGAGAGTCAGTGGAGCCAGTGCTGGGAATCAGACATGCCTGGGGGGCTCCTCAGACTTTGTAGACCATCTGCCTAGGCACAGTCTCCTTCGATGTCTCAAAGCCCAGGTCCAGGACAGACTTCCAGACACTGGGTCCCCAGTACTGCCCTGCTCATTTCTGATCTCCTAGGCCCCCTGCTCCTTCTGCCCCCACACTACTCTGTTCCCCTGCAGGCACTACTATCTCTATTTTGCTGGTGAGAAAACTTATGTGTGAAGAGGTTGAGTAACTTGGACCTCACATAAGAGGAAGTGCCATGGTACAAGCCAGGGTGGCTACCACTGAAACTTGCATTCTCATCCACAGGGAAGTCCTGTCCCCAGGGACCATCGTGGGTGACTTTTTCCCAGGGCATTTGCTGCTTGCTTTGCTTTTTAACTGTTGGAAAGTTTTCCTGATGTCCAGAGAAAGCATGAGGCATTAGCATTCCAGGTGGCTTTTGCTTGCAAAAGTATGTTCTTCAAGTATGACTTGAAGAACAGATCACAGATAATTCTGGAGACTGGGTCAGAGCAGAGGTCGGAAGCTTTCCAGACCGGAGTCCAAGCACACTACGATCTAGAAAACATGGTTGACAAAGAAGCAGTGTACAAATGCCTATTAACAGAAGAAACATAAAACTTTTCACCAGTGACGGGAACATACCAGTCTCCTAAGGAGGACACTGGTAAAAGAGCAAATTAAATATGGAACTTACCAATCTTACAGGAGGAAGTGGGACTGGTGGGATGAAATGGGACTGGTGGGATGAAGTGGGACTGGTGGGATGAAGTGGGACTGGTGGGACTGTCGCCAGTTGCTGTTTTAAGTGTTCATCATTAACGGTCTTCCCTGCCTGTCACAGCAAAGGAAGAAAGTGGAACCTGTGGGGAACAGATGGGTATACGAGGTATGGGTAACAAGAAAGCTTCACTTTGGACAAGAAGGGGTCACTCCATTCTTGGGGAGAGTGTCTGGGCCTATGTGCCAACTGGAGGAAAACCCCAAATCAGAATGGTGGAGCTGTGGTGGAGGCCCGGGATTTGCCAAAGGGAGTCCTTTCCAGGGAACAGCAGATGGTGTTTTGGGGTGAGTGTAAACTCCAGAGTGGGTGGGCTGGGGTTGGAGTCAGGTATGCAGAGGGCCCATGATGATTAGGGATCGTCGATTGGCAGTCCTTTCCCCAGCCCACCCCTGTGGGGGCTCAGTTACCTACCAGCATCATCCCTGGGGAGAGTCAATACCAAGACCTGACTTGTGGCATACAAGGGTGGCAGAGAACAGAGCCACGCTCAGCAGTGGGAGGGACCCAGCAGAGTCAAGGCTGGGGAGAGGGATGTATCCTGGCCTTGAAGGCTTCAGCCTGGCCTCTGGTAAGACTGTGTGATCCTGGAGGGGCAGAGTGTGTTTATTCTTTCACTCCACCCTCCAGTGTTCCTCCACACCCATACAGCCCACAAGGCCTTCTTTCTTTCCCAGCTTCTCCTTCATTCCTCACTCTCTGTGGACAAGCAGCAGCAAAATTTCTTGGCTAGTACTGAAAAATTCAGGGGTGCTGCTGGTTTATGGTACAAGTCAACCCATGTCCCATGTCTCCAGGACCAGAGTTTCCTCTACCTGTCTAGCAGGTCTTCTTTAAGAGATGGCCTCAGAAATGCCAGCCTACATGTGTTCAGATTCAAACCCGTTAGGAAAGATTGAGATTCTTTCTCTGTTCAAGTAGGAGATCTGGAATAGAGTTTAATTTGCTCTGATTTGAGTCATGTGTTCATTCTAGAACCAAACATTATTCCCAGGAAAATGTGATGCTCTGATTGGATTGTGTCAGAGACAGGGGCACAGCTGTACCTGAACCATGTGGAATGACCCTGGGGATAGAAGGGAAGTGGGTTATTGTTAGAAGGAGGGAGTGATAAATGCCAGAGAGGGAGACTGAGGCACTGGGGAGAGGAAAGCCCCAGATACCCCTTTCTACACCCCCCAGCTCTCCCTGCCTTTAGACCCTCCAGGATTGCCCCTTTCAATGAAGATCTGGTCCCTGGCACCAACCCCTTGGCATTGACCATAGGGCTAGCGCCCTTGGGACCTGCCCTAACCCTCTGGTGGTCTACTTATAAAACTTACTACTGGACATTCAAGAAATCATGCCAAAAAGCTCTCAAACATTGGAGAGGTGACATATGATCTTCTTTGGGGGGTCTGATTCCTGAAAGTTTCACAATTGTGGTTTTTCTTTTCAATTATTTTTGTTCTTGTTTTTTTGAGACAAGGTCCTCTCTATGTAGCTCAGGCTATTCTCAAACTTAGGATCCCCTTGCCTCAGCCTCCCGAGTGCTGGGATTACAAGTGTGTACCATCCAGCCACAGTTGTGCTTAGAGGAACCCATGAAAACAGTGTGGCAGGTCCCAGATTACCTACTTAAAGACCTCATCAGGGATTTTACTGGAATTCAGAGCTTCATTTTTCCTTATTAGTGGACTTCCAGGCTTCCTTCTTCAGAGTCTGGGGTAAGGTCAAGTGTGAGATGGGATGTTTTATATGATTTCACTTTCCATAATGCAAAGCTTGTTCAAGTGGAGGCCAAGGAGCTGACCAGAGACCTTCTCTGCCCACCACAAGGGTCAAGTGGGAATGCAATACTCCCATGGAAATGTGGACATGTCCCTCAGGCTGTGAGCCTTCAGAATAGGGACCACTTCTCTTATAGGGACCAACAGAACCAAAGTCCACTTAGAGGATTGCCTGTAGGACATTTTTCTGAAAGCCACAATTCATGATTTGACTGTAGATAGGCCAGCCCTCTGCTCTTAGAAGACACTCACAATTCTGTATACATCGAAGCTTAATTACATGTCCTTTCTGTCTTTCTTTCTTTGCAGGGGCCTCAGACTTGCTGGGCAGGCCCTCTACCTCTTGAGCCACACGTCCAGTCCTTTTTGTTTCAGTTTATTTTTCAGACAGAGTCTTGTGCTTTCTGCCTGGGGCTGGCCTCAGATTATGATCTTCTTACCTCTGCCTCCCCAGTAGCTGAAATTACAAACATGAGCCACCATGCCTGACCCTTAAAATTTTATTTCTGACCACAATAGCAATATATGTTCACTACAGAAATTTAGAAAAGCCCAATGAAGAAAAAGAGACATTTGAAGAAGAAGAAGAAGCAGTTGGAAGAGTCAAGCACCAATGGCTCACACCTATAATCCTAACTACTTGGGAGGCTAAGATTGAGAGGATCGCAGTTCAAGGCCAGCCTGGGCAAATAATTCACAAGACCCTTTCAACCAATAGCTGGGCAGAGTGGTACACACCTATCATCCCACACTCTGTGGGAGGCTGAAATGGGATAAGATCACAGTCCAGGCTGACCTGGGTTATTGTAGTTAGAATATTCTTTTTAAAATTGAGGTGACTATGGTCCCCTCTTGAGACAGTGTCTACTGAGGAAGGTGGTGCTGAGTGTTTTGGCTGTATCACTCAGCCTTTATTTTCAGGGAGGGTTCACTGGTCAGGACTGCCCTACCTAGGAGCAAGCCCTTCTCTCTAGAGACTTTGCCATCTGGAACTATTCCAACCACGCTATTTCACCTCGACAATGGCCTGGTTTCTAGGATGGCCAATGGAAATTTTCCTGGGAAAAGAGTTGAGGTGTTTCAGTAAGGCCACTTATAAAAACAGAGAGCTGACCGCCTTTGCAGACTTTTCAGATGCCAGCAATAATTGGCCAAAGGAGGAGAGGTTTGCTGGAAGGTCCCTGGGCTAACCATGGAAAAGTCGCAGCTGCCCTGGCCAATGGGAACAGGAGCTAATTTGCTGTAAGGGCCCTAATTGGCTGATGGTGCAATTACATGCCTACTATTTTAAGGCTGTGTTCCTAGCCCCAGCTTGGCAGGCTTTCTTGAGACATCTGGTAACAATGATCAGAATGCCTCTTTTTTTCAAGGAGGCTCACAATCGATTCATCTGTGGACTCACAAGGACAGGCTCATTTAGTAGGACCAACATGTTTCAAAGAAAAGTAGATTTTCATTAACCAGCCTCAAAGCAGTAATTATATGTTCAGAGAACGCAGTAAAAATTTATTTGGCAGTGAAAGGTTGAAGGCGGTGTGTGTGTGTGTACGTGTGTGTCCTCAACATGTTGCATGTGTTTCAAATAAACCCAGCATCTTCCTCTCTAGAAGGAAGCAGGATATACAATCATAGACTTTGAAATTCAATTTAATTTTTTGCAACAGGATGTGTTTCTAAATACTACTAGCATATCACGAAGAAAATGTGTGGTTAAAGGCAGTACAATTGCTATCAAAGCAATTGCAAAACAAATGAGGTGCCTTTACTTTTTTTCTTTTCTTTTTAAGGATAGTGGTGTCTGAACACAGAAAACCAATCTCTACGGAGGATCAAAAGCAGTGGTGGTGTCTGCATGAGATTTCACTGAACTTGGATGCTCCCCCTGATCTGATTCACAGTTTATAATCACAGTTATCACAGAACCATTAAAAGCCTATTAACTTGAATTCCCACAATTCCTTGAGGGCAAGGGCAAAGCGAGAGCAAAATAACTTTGAATGTAAATGTAACACAACATTTGAAGGGAGAGAATCTCTTTTAATTATGCCAGCAAAGGAAGATGTCTTATGGATGCATCTACCCTGGCAGATGGCTGATGAAAGAATGCAACATGAAGACTTAGGCGCCAGGATGTCATGAAAAGGATTTCTTTGGGAATAGACTGGTGTAGTGTGGGGAAGAGGGTCCAGACCTCTTCCTGGGAGGAAGAAGGAGAGGGGACTTGTTAAAATGGGTAGCTGCTGGTTAGCTCGACTGGACGAACACAGTAGTGCGGCTGATCAAATCAGCCTGAAAAGAACACTTGGCCATATTCGGTGGGAGCAAAAGCCCAACAGATACTCAAGCTGTTGTCATGTGGGAAATTTGATTTCAGGTTTTTCCACACTCCAGCGCCTTCACTGACATTTCCCCTAACAATGCTATTACATGCCGCCCCAGTAAGGCAGTGGAGTCGATAAGCTGTCTTGTGACTTCAGATAAAATGCAGTGTTCTTATCTCACTGCAGAACAATTAGACACATCAAATTACCTTAAAAAAATCATATGGCAGTGAGCTGCATGCATGCAGTGATAGCGCCTGCTTCCAAATATCCGAGCTCCTCCTCCCAGCACAGCTTTCAGGGTCTGGACCCCTACCCATGTGCTCTGGGCATCCGGATTCAGACCTTGCCGCATTGTTTGCAAAGGAAATATTAGAATCACCTGAGGAGGGAGTGCGCGCTCTCTCTGCATCTGAAATAACTAATTCTAATCAATCCGCCTCACCTTAAATGAGTTCTTCCTGCATGAATTACCCACATTCATCCCGCAATGGATAAAGCGAATGATTCACTCCAGAGGGAGTGGGTTATTGACTAAGTGCTTAACTAGGCGCACAGCCCTTACGTGGTCATTTTTGTAGTCAGAGTGACTGGACTGTGGCATGGCAAAACCATGAATTTGGTTTACTCTTGTTTGCCTGAGCCACAATCTAGATTAAACACCAAGACAAGCACACTGCAGCATATTTATGTCACGCTGCAAAACAGCAACACGTGTCTCAGGACCCTCCAGGGGACACATTGCCTGCTTCCTGACTGCTACTTCAGGCACACTGGAGAGGGCTATGGTGCACTCCAGTGCAGTTTTGAGCCCCTGAGGGGAAACCTTTCAGGTAAACACCATGCAAACTCATTCTTCGGCTTCACACTTTGGTTTCTGAGTCTTTAAAAGCCCAGTGTCACTGCCTAGTTAAAGGTGGTAGGCTTCAGTGCAAGGATGGGTACAAGGTCAAACATGTCCAAATGTGTCCTCAATCCACTGTCCTTATAGAACCGAGGAAGCGTTGAATACAGGGACTCAAACCGGTAACTTGTGCACAGGAGTCTCCTGGGAATCTTGTTAAAATGCAGATTTGGATTTAGAAGATTCTGCGGAGAGGGCTGAGATTCTGTGTTTCTAATGAACTCTCGAGTGAAACTGGTGCTGCAGTCCAAACACCTCAGTTGGAACAGTGAGGTCCCAGGGGGAGGACTTCCTCACAGCCAACACAAACATCAGAGTGAAGGAGGGGGAGGACAGCTGATATTCTGGTGACAAGACACATTGGAAGCCAGAAGGGAGGCTGAAAGCCACAGGAAGCAGCCAGCATGGGACATTTCTAGACTGGCTTCAATGGCACAACCCAGCTGGCTCTCCTTCTTCATTTCTTAAGCTAAATAAGCAGGTGCTCAGGTGTAGAAGGCAACACAGTAAGACTTAGTGCTATGCGTACTTTGTATCTGCCTTTCCAGGCACGCCCTATGTACAAAAATGGCCTGGAATGTGAAGAAAGAACAAAGGCAAAAAAGGACAAATTCGTGGTCATCCACACGATTAACTGAGTTGATGAACCCTGCGTCCCTATAGAGTTGGAGAGTGAGGCTGAAAGCCAGAACTCAGCTCAAGTCTGTCTTTTATGACTTTGTCTTCTTATTATCTTTGTAGCAAGGTTCTTTTATTAGCTTGCAATTTCCTGCCAACTTGATGAAACCTCCATTGTGTTTTATAGTACAAAATAAGAGGATCAGGGAGGTTTTAAAAAGATTTCTTTATTTAGAGATCCTGCCTCCTCCTTCATCTCTTTCTCTCTCTCTCTCAGGTGGAAATGAACTTTTTGTCATGTTCCAAGATATGGTTTATTTTCTTTTCAGTTGGAAAATACTTATTTTGCTGTTTGGCTTTATGATTCTAGAGGCTGGTGTTTTCCATCTTCATTTTGAAGTACTATGTAACTACTGCTGTCTTCATTCTGGGTTTTTCAAACCATGAGCACAACAGCAGCTGTCTTTCCAGGGGGTGAAGCAGTCACATAACGTCTTCGTGTAAACACCGACAAACACTGACACCCATAAGGTGACGTAGGCATAAACTCCAGCCAGCGGAGAAACAGGGATCCAATGAGGTATTTCCCCTACCACCCCTAGAATTTAGTGGAAGAATAAACTCAACATGCCTGCTGCTCTTTAGGGTGAATCTTATTTCTTACCCTGCAAAAGAAAAGATGCTTTCCCTCAAAAAGCCAAGCATAACTTTTGTTTTTGTTATTGTCACCTATTCCCTGCATCTCTTGACCAACTGGTAGTGCACAAAGAGCAGGGCACCTGCCCGCAGGTCTGAGTCTGCCCGAATGACCTGCCTCTTTGCTCTTTCCTCCAGCCTCTGCTCCAACACATGCCCTTCTCCTCTGCCTCAAAGCCACCCTGGCCTCTTTGTGGTTTCTTGAGTCAGCCAAGCTTCTTTTAACACCAGGCTCCAGCCGGTATCCATCTGCATGGGATGCTCTTTTCCTCTCCCCAGGGCTCACTGAAGTCATTCTTCATTTCTTCATCACCCTTCAGGTGCTCTTGAGGCAACTGTACCCCTCACAGTTCTGACCAGTTACCTGTGCAGTAGGGTGTCTTCCTACATCACAGTCAGCTTCATGAGGACAGTCACCGTACCCATGGTCGCCATTCCTGCATCTGATAAAACTTGCTAGATCCTGGCACTTCTTGGAGTGATCAGTTCTCCGAATTAGCAATCCACCAACAACTGTCCTAGAAAGTTTATATAGCAATTCATGGTGAAGCCAGGACATCAAAAACTCAGTCATTACAATGACAGCAGCATATGGAGTTTGACTTCAGGGTGACATGCAGGTGGGCATTTATAAATGTTACAGTAGGGTTTCTAACTTCTCGTTTAAGGAACTTGCAGGTTGATCAATTTATTCTTCTTGTCTTTCAGAAAGTCTCCTCGTCTTGGTCCAGGAATTGAGTGGGAGAGAGAGTTGCAGCTAATTTTACCAGAGAATTTGCAACAGGGTAAACTGGAAAGTTTGCTTCATGTTACAAGGCCTGACTGCTTTCCATGTTGCTATGCAAATGTGCTGGGCACCATGTGACTCACGTATCACAATAAAACAAGCGCAGTCAAGTCACCTCTAGTTGCCTAACATGTGCAAGAGAATCCAGAGTCACGCTTGCAGCATGACACACAAACATTCTGTATAGTTCAGACATCTGAGACTTTCTCAGATGATCAGCATTTTACACACAAGTGGAATGGCTTTCCCTAAGTGCACGTTCAATTGGCCAGGGTTTGTGGGCGTGAACTGGAAAACGAAACCTTTATTTGGTAACAGCAACACACTGCTGCATGCCTGTGTGCAGAATCTGAGCGTTTTGGGATGTACTCACAGAGTGGGCAGGTACACACACAGGTGAAAACATTCCTGCAGAGCTGCAATAATTTTACCAGTTTCTTGCAAAAGACAGCAAGCCATTAATTAAAACAAGGAACAGAAATGCATGAAAGAGATGAGCCTCTCTGCCTTAACACTGTGGAGGTAAAAAAGTTGAACTTCAAAGACTGTTACGTGAAAAAATTCATTAGATGAATCAATTTACTTAAATGTTAGAGATAGTTTGATGAAAACAATTTTTGGTTAATCAGTAATTTGGGCTACTGGTCATTGGATATGCAGCTAAAGCCGTGATTTTTGGTGATTGCTTCTGTACTGTCTAAAAATAGTGCTGGTCTACAGGAATCGGTATTAATATTTGTGGAAGGAGAGATTAAACCCTGCCACACACTTGTACTGCTCTCACAGACACTCCTTAGTAGCCCATTTGGGACTGCTACATTCAGAGCAGAGCCCAGCCCATGTAAAGGTGAGAGGCAGGACAGAGTGCCACCCTCTGGGCTTCTCAGCCTCAGTGCTTTGAGTACCAAGTGCTACAGGATGTTTTCAGAATGGCGGGTCACAAAGTGCAGCTGGTAACTCAAACCTCTGAAAATAACACCACCACCAAACGGCGCTACCCTAATCTATGACTGAGAAATCCTAGCTGAAGGAAAAATTTAATTTCATTTTCCTGTGCTGTTTTCTTTACTCAGCTTTGATTTATCTTGGACAAATGTGTTAGGAGTTTTAACAGACATTCAAAGGGGGAAATCAGAATGTTCCTTAATCAGTGTTTGTTCAACAGAGCGTAGAGTAAACATGGAGCAGGTGTACAATATATTTAAAAATGAGGTTTTCTGCTCCATTGCTGGAGACAAAGCAAATGTCCATGAAACACTGTTGGAAATGCCACCGTAAGTTCTAGGTCTATGGCTTCTTCCCCCTCACTGACTACTGTCAACATTCAGGTCCAGGAGAGCACCAGATGCATTGCTCCATGACCTTCATTTCTGAGATGCCTCCCTGCTCTGCTCCCACTGCTGAGGACCCAGCAGGATGTCAGTCATTCAACAGAACTCTTGCCCTGGCTACAGAGCTCACCTTAGAGGGGACTGTGAGTATGCTTCAGGCATATAAACAGGACTTGTTTTGTGTAGATTAAGGAAAGGGAATCACAAGCTGGGCATGGTGGTACACATCTATAATGCCAGCACTCAGGAAATTGAAGCAGAAGAATCAAGAATTTAAGGCTAGCCTGGGCTACATAGCAAGATCCTGTCTCAAAACCAAAACCAAAACAACAACAAAACAGAAGCAGAATTAACAGGAAGAAATCCTCTTGTAAGATCACTTCCCAGGAATCTAAGGGGAACTGGAGCAAATAAACCCCATTTGATGCTGGCATTGAACTTGGCCTCAGTACATGTGGGTTCTAGTTTGGGTTCTGTCACTAGCTGTGTGACTGTGGCTGAGTCACATCACTTCTCTGAGATTCATCATCTGTAAGTGGAGATAATTATTGACACCTGCTTTAGCTTCAATCTGTGTTTCAGCAGAGGGACTTATGGGACACTCCAAGACAGAAGAGTACTCAGTGGAGGGTCTCTTCTCAGAGCTGTGGGCAGGGTCACAGGAAGTGACAAGGGCTGGCACAGCTCAGGACCAGCAAGAGCAGGAGGCCTGTCCACCCCTGGGCCAGAGGGGCAGGGCCAGGGCATCAACAGCGAGAGCTGTGGCTGTGAGGGAAGGGCAAAAGGAGCGGCAGATGTGGCAGAACTCCCTCCTTCTAGATAATGGGCTGGTAGGGATGGAGCCTGGGAGGTCAGCAATTTGACCTAGTGCTGTATTAAGAGTCTGTTGTGCACAGATCTTCCAAACTCCATGTTCAGTGCTATCAGTAGCTTGAAATCCACCATGATGGAACATTTACACCATGGAAATTGGCAAACTCCATCTGAAGATCTGGTTACCAACATACTGGTGTTTTGACCTATATCCTCCTGCCCCTCCAGTTCCCATTGATACGGATAAATCCAACCAGAGCTGAAGGGTAAGGGAGTAGGTGACGCAGTCTTTATAGGTCAGACTCCAGGGTACAGACCAGGGTAGGAATGGATAGCAAAGGAATGACAGAGCAGTATGACAAAAGGGAAACCACCAGCACATCTCTTAGGGTTGAGGTGAAAGTTATTTAAAACGATGAATATGAAAGTACTTAGTAAATATTGAAGTGCTTTTCCTATGTGTCAGTCCTTGTTTTTGCAAAGTAAATCAGACTTTACAAAGTATTTCCCAAGGTCCCATGTCACCACAATGCTGAGAAGTAGATAGCATGCTTTGTCCTGCTTTGCTGCACTGCTAACTTGTGCTACAAGGGAGGAAGGGAGGCTTGTCCTCGTTAGAACGCAAGAAAATTCAAATGAAAGATCAGAGAGCACCCACCAGCCTCTGGGCTGGCCTTTGATATTGGCTCACTGTGTCTTCTCTGGAGTTGGAACTTTCAGTTGGATAATGACCTCACCTGCACAAATCCTGTTTCCTAGAGCCCTCTGAAGCAAAGTGTGGTCATGTGGCCATGAAAGGACATGCTGTGTGGCAGCTCTCCAGAACCTTTCTTGGAAGGAGGCAGCTGGGCCAATGACAGGTGTGTGTCATGAAGCAAGGGGATAGGATTGGACAAGATAAAACATGGGACCTATCCTTTCCCTCCTTCCCTTCCTCACTGTGCTGCCTGGAGTCAGGTGCCACATATGGGACCACAAGAGCCCTGTCTCTAAGGACCCTGCCTGGCAGAGCTGTCACATTGAACCTGGACAGAGAGCAAATCAATATATATTGGATTTAAACCTCTGTGTTGTGAGGTTTAAACTGGATCCTAATCCATACACAATCTTAGCCAGGTTGCAGAACAGTAGGCCTCTCTTGTGTAATAGCTGCTGAAATGTGTATACGTCCCACTCCTTACAGTGGAGGTGGCAGCCCCTGGGGATGCTGAAGAGATACTTGACAAGCTGCCCTGGGGCTGTTAGCAGCAAGTGGCAGCACCCCAGGAAGGGTGTGTCATCCCCATGGCAGGATTGCCTGGCTGGGGTTAACACAGTGGTGCCTAGCACAGCACGTGACCCATTTTCTCCTCCTTAGCATGTGACTTTTGTGTCACAGCTACAGCAGAAGTGTGGGCCCTCTGGCATCACATCCGGGAGCCATGCCTGGATCACAGATGCTGGCAGAGAATGAGGTCCCAACACTGCCGTGGAAACTCTCATTAGAAACTAGGGAGATGATTTGGGGGCTGGGCAGGGGTTGAGGACATGATTTCTTAGCACATGAGAGAACTGGACAGATTTCTCCTGTGAATGTTCACTGACCATCACCTGGGACAGCTGAGACAGTTGGCTGGACTGCATTCACCAAAGGAGAATGCTCTCTCATTCACCAGCGAGCACATGCTACTGAACAGGAGGGAGGCAGAACTAGTGTCCCCAGGCCCAGGTAGAAAAGCCAGATTTCAGAAGCGGCTTTCACAACTTCAGGGAGGCCAGGTGGCCCTTGGCTCCCGAGCTCTGGAACTGTCCCATGACCTTGGTTTTACTTTCAGTGTCCTGTTCTTGGGCTGTGTAACCCTCCTTTTCTAATTTGTCATTGTTGAAGGTTGTCATGGAGAATAAATAAATAAAAACACTGTGTTTAGTTTAGCACAGCATCTGGCATGAACACTACAACCTTGTGGCCTTCAGGTTGTGCCAGGCAAGTGAGAGTACCTGTTAGTATGTCCTGTAGTTGGGTCTGAGTTATGGAAGAGACAGAGAGAGGCTTGGGTCTTGGGGCAGAAGCACTACAGGTGTGGACAAGGACACCCCAGCCCAGGACTCAGTTTACCTCTCTGAAAACTAAGAGGTTAGGACGGAGAGTTACCATGGATACATCAAAGCAAGTACTGGTTTCAGGATTTAGAGGTTGTAAAACATCTGCCATTATCCTAAGACTGCCTTGTCATCACCTCTCCATCCTGCTCCTGGGACATCCTCAGCTGGACCCTGGTGTTTCTCTGCCCCATACTTTGGAGAACCTCAGCTGCCAAGTGGCAGGAATCCTCCGGCTCTTAGAAGACTCCTCTGCCCATTGTGATGGTGGGCTCATTCCATGACAACAATGGGTGCCCCTGACTTCCCCTCCCCTTCCCTTCTGCTGAGAAGTAAAGATCAGGAACAAGGAAGGAGGAAGAGCGGCTCTCCCAAAGTGTAGAGCTTCAGAGGCCATGGGGAGGTGAGGGAGCCAGCCTCAGCCACCATCAGCTTCCTGGAGAGAATGGCCAAGGGGAGACGCTTCAATCCCACTTTAGACAAGGACGGAAGATGGGTAAGGAAGATGGCACCCTCTGGAAGTTTTCTTGTACCATGTGGCTATGGTCAAGGGTGCAGAACCGAGTTCAGTGCTGTCCACGGAGGCAGGACCTGTGACAAGTCCTTTCCCTTGGTCTCAGCTCCTTCAGCTGTGAGTGGGACTCAGCACTTTTGGGAGAACTGAGTGGAATACTGCAAGGAAAATGCTCAACCCCATGTGGGCGCCATTGCGACCTGCTCTCCCTTTTGAGTTTTCCAGAACTCTGATCTTCAAACGCTCTAAATATCTTACTATATTGTGCGCATTCTTTGTCTCTCCTTCTTAGAACATAAGCGTCACGAAGGCTGGACCTTTGTCTGGTTTTACTCAGTGGTTTCCCCAGCGCCTAGAGTAGGCGTGCATAGTGCACACTCACTAAATATTTGTCCAAAGAATTACCTAGTATAATTATCATTCTACTAGAAACCTCTAAACAAATTCCTGCCACCCAGTCATCTGATTCCCTCAACTCCTTCAGACTATGGAGTGGACAGAGTCCAGGAAGGCATTGTTTACTCACCTCTGTCCCTGGGAAACTTCCCTCCCCAGCTCACATGCTTCCCCAGGCCACTCTAATTAAGAGATTGGGTCACATGGTGTTGCCTGAGCTGGCCCCAAAACCCCAGCCCCCAGTGTGGATATCACTTACAAAGCCCAGTGGGGTATAACATCCGGGTCCTTCCTCAGCGTGAGGTCTTAGCCTAGCTTCTCTCACTTGCTCTTCAGTACATACCTGTCGTGCACTGACAAGGGTTTTCCATTTTTAATACTTCTGAAACTCACTCACAAAAGACCACAACAGCAGAGAGCTGTCTGTATCCTCTTCCATACTCATGACCCCAGGCAGAATCTGAGAAAAGCTGGCATTCACCTCTATCAGGCAGCAAGACACAGAAAACTGCTAAATTTTTTGTGTAAAAGGAAAATGGAAATGACTTTTGCAAATTCCGGTCTTTAGGATGTTAAAAAAAAACCAAACACTGATTGCACCCACGTGTACCTAACCTTGGACTTAGGCGAAAGAGCTTAGTCTGATCTCAGTTTCTTTGCCTGTAAAATGGGAGCATAATGCACCCAGGTTAGTGAGGCTTACCGCGCTTATTCACTCAGGTGCTGAGTGTGAAGTACGAGCACATAGCGACGACACTTGCCAATTACACATTTCTTGTGTGCGTGTGTGCCTTTGTATACATACACAAAAATGCATGCCCGACTTCATTCCACTAAGACTGGGAATAATGTCTGGAAAACACATACAAAAAATAGTAAATTATAAATAAAATAAAAATGTATAACCACTTTCAATCTATATTAGAATAAAAGACCATGACTTTACAAAAATTTGACTCTGAGTTTCCTGGAAGCCCAACTAAAGTGGAAAATAGTGTCAAGTATGTAATATTAATTGCCCCATGCAGAGAAAATATGTTTCTTAACCTAAGTACCTTCCTTTCCTTCTGTCAACTACATAACAGTTAGAATTTGTGTTTGAATGATATAAAAATCTGACTACAGGATTCTAATCAGGTAGGGGTTCATATTTCTCAGGTAACAATAAATTGGAGAGGTTGGCAGTACAGGGCTGGGAATGCAAGAGTGCGCAGGAAAATAAGAGGAAGCTCAAAGAACAAGACAGAAGACAACGTCCTCTAAGGCTGCCCCACTCCCCCACCCCTTTTTATTTTATCAGGAAAATAAGTGCTTTCCCAGGAGGCCTTTCTTGCAGACCCGTGCTTCTGGCTTGTTGGGTCACGTGGCCAACTTAGCTGCAAGGCAGTCTGGGGAGGCATTTTTGCCACCCACCCTGGCATTTCAAACAAAGTCAAGCTGTTCTAAGAGAGAAAGTGAGCATCCACCTGCCATAGGTAGAAGTTTTGTCCTCCAGTTGGAAGACAGGAGGAGTACAGCCCAGATGGAGGGGCAATGTCCCCCCAGGTTTGACTGGAGCCTCTGGCACGAATCCTTCCTGCTGTCAGCACCTGAGAGCATAAAAAAAAAAAAAAATAGTGCTGACCATGAAGTTCCCAAAGTAACTTGGAGATGAGTTGGGGAAATTAAGAAATGGTTGTCTTTGAGTCAGCGGCAGTCCGTTGGGGAGGGCAGTAATTGCCCCATTAGAGGTGACAGTCATTTTGTAGTTGACCTTGCTGGGTGTCATCTGGCTGTTGCTGGGCAGGAAAGCTTTTTTCCACACACTCTCACTTTGCTATTTAATATTTCAGTCATTGAGTGATTGAATGCAGCAAAAATTTCACCGCCAACTAGTTAAAAAGCTATATTTCACGGTTACAATATCTTAACAGAAGGGTTTATTTCACAGCTATCATGTTATAGCCATTAAATATATATTTTAAAAGAGTGAAATTAAAATGCTAGAGCCATTTTTTTAACAGCAATTTCGTTCATAGACTTGCAGAATACAAATTAACTCAAAGTCAGCTGTCATTTTACTGGGAGCCACGACTCCTGATGTCAGAGCAGCCTCCCCACTGGCCCAATTTTCCCTGAGATGGGTATGACCCAGTCAGATAAAGGAAGGGCAAAGGGAAAGTGATGACCTGGAGCTCTTGAATGATTTGTATCTTCCTTTTAAAAACAATCATTTAGAAGCACTTTTGAAATAGAATCTAGGATGAATTATATACAAGTTGACAGAGATTTCCAGGATAAATTGTTAGGTGAGGAAAGCCCGGTATGAAGAAGTAAATAAGATACAATCTCGTTTTTGTTGGGCCATATTAGTCCCTTCAACAGGTACACATCTGTATGTGATCACATGTTCAGTGGTTAGTATTGTCATCGGAGGTGGCAACGGAGGTGACAAGAAAGGAAGAAGGCCACAAAGAGTGTGGCCTCTGATAATAAAAAGGTATTTCAAAATTTCCCCCCAAACTGTCAATGTCTTTTAATTGCCATATTACCAATTTTGTATACATTTGTATTATGTATACAAAATTACCCATCTATATGGACATACATCCACGTAGGGATAAATGAAAGAGTCGCCTCTAAAGTGTTAGGGAAAGGGCAATTGGATTCCGGGGGGCATTTTATTTCTTTTGCTATGTTTTTCTTTATTATTCAGATTTTTTAAACGAGTAGTATATATTACAACTCTCATCAGAATCAAATATATTAATCCTTTTTGCAAAAAAAACAAAATGACTTGCTTAGTTCAGAAACTACCACAGTGGTAGTCAGTGGGAAGAAAGTTCCTCCTTCCCTGGTGCTCCTCGCCAGTTCGCCACCTGTCCTCCATCCTCAGGGGCAGCTGCACACACAAAGCATGGGGCTTCCGAGACAACCATCTGAATGTGTTAAACGCTAGTTCTTTCATTTTGATGTGCTCCCGTACACTGTCCATTGCCTGGTGTGCATGGATTATTTATTCACACAAACGGTGCTGTTTCTTCCCTACCATCCACACTTCATTTAAAAGATCTACCCATTGCTATGTGTCTTCTAGCTTCTCCTGGCTGCAGAGAGTGCTCCCCACACATATACACTCACAAACAATCTCCCCACTAAACACACTCTTGTGAAGCCATCAATCAGAAACCATCTGGATTGTGATTTGGGGGCGTAGGTCACAGAGTTGGCCAGTGTCATACTGTGAAAGGGAAGCAAGGAAACATGCCCAGAGGTCCCCAAAGGGTTCTAAGGTGAGGCAATGGATTTGAGGCTAGGGAGGGGACAACTGTGATCAAACTAGAGCCTGCCAGTAGTTACCGAGCACTATGTGGCACTTGGTATCTTTTGAATGAAATCTACCCTGTCAGGCAGGTGTTATTATTCCCTTTCTGCAGACAAAAAAGCCCAGGCTTGGAAAAGTTAAGTCCTTTGTACAAGACTCACCTTGCAGGAAAGAGGGCTGTGCATAGACTCAGGATCTCTGAATGGACAGCCAGGACCATTGACACTGTACGAGGTCTCTTTCTCCCTTTGTGGGAATTCTCACAAGAGTTGGGCATGTCTTTTGTTGGTTTCAGTTTCCTGAAACTAGTTCTTTCCTAGAAATCTCTGCTCCAAAGTTTACTTTGAAGGGCTAGTATTTTTTTTTTCTTTTTTTTGGTTACTGGGGTTTGAACTCAAGGCCTCATGCTTGCTAGACAAGCACTCTCCCCAACAGATCCCAAGGTTGAAGAGACAGGCCTTCTCAGGGTCCCTCCCTTTCCTGGAGCAGCTCAGTAATCCATCTAAGCACAAAGACCAGGTCCCCAAACTCCATGGACAACTCAGAGTGCCATCCCATGCTCAGAGCTCCCCAAAGTGTCAGTTGAGGCTCTTATTGGGACCACCAACCTCTGCTTGGCTCTGTTTCCTTTCTTCCCTTTTGTAGGGGGACCCTTGGGGCACCCCAAGCAATCTTGCTTGTCCTCACTGCTTTTGCTGCATTCCCTCCTGACCGCTCTTGCTCCTTCCAGATTTCTCTTATGCTTCCCTGTGTTACTGGAGAGTCTGTGTGCTCCTGCTCCTCACTTGCCCTGGTTTTAGGGCCGCACACCATCCCTTCATTGCTGGAGGCCAGCCCATCCCTGTGAACGTAAGGTGCATGCTAGGGCCAAATGCCAGGGCTCCCTGGCCAGAGGAAGGCCTCAGATTTCTGCCTTCTCCCAGTACCTCCACTTGCTCTCAGTAGGGTGTGTCCTTCTTTCCAGGCTGTAGAGACATTTCTAGGCTCACCTGGGCTGGTACAATTGGCCCCTGCAAGTTTGAAGCAACTACTTCAAGTGTCTTGTGAAGAATATTTGAAAATGACAAAGATGGTGTCCTCCCCATCACATGCCAGAAACATCAGAACTGCATTTTAATCACTTTGCAGAGGAAGCCCAGATCTTTGGCTTAGAGATTCGGACGTGCCTGGTTCTAATCAGGACTGTGCTGTTTTCCAGTTCCCTCACATTGGACTAACACAGAGGACACCAGAATCCATCACGAGCACAGCATTAAAAGAGTCCCACTGTCCACGTTTGTCTGGGCAAGTGGAGGGGAAGCTGCCACCAATATACAAGGTCCAGGAGAAGGTGAGAAGGGGTTGGGGGCCCCAGCTACAGGTTCCTGTGGCTTTCCGAGAGGGTGGCATGTAGCATTTTAGCTGAAAGGCTCTTCCTTGTAAGGAACTGCCCATTTGCCATCCCTGTCTCAGGTTCAAATCCTCTGTGGAGGGAGCTACCTCCTGGTCCAGATGGCAAGCCAGGCCCCTTCATAGGCACTTCTGGTCACACTCTCGGGTCATTATCACCCACTTCTGCCTCTGAGGTCAATCACAAGCAACTTCGAGGTGCCTTGAAAGAAGGGCAGTGTGGACTTTACACCTGCCAAACTCACCCTGGACCTGGGCCTAGGCTCTGGGCTCTGGGGACCCTTATCAGTCAGACAAAGAGGGTGGCCCTGGGGGGACTCAAAGTCCTTTTCAGCTTTGGGTTCTATGGGGCCCTACACTTTTCTACCCTTGCTTCCAGAGGAGGTATTCTGAAAGAGATTTTTTCTGATTTTCAAAGCCCTAAGCTGTCACGTGCACCTGCACCCCTCATCCTGTGGGGTGCACTCCACTTGGTAATGGTTTAAACGTTTTCCTGGGAGGTAGACTTGGCCCATCCCTCTTCCCTCCTAGTCACTGTACCCCAGCTCTGGAAGCATTGGGCAGCTCTGACATGCACCTTTTTTCATCTCCCCCCTTGCTTTTCTCCAGCAAGCAGTTAACCACAGCTTCCCCTTCTCTGTGCACGACAACCGCCACAGTTTTGAGGACTGTGGATACTACCTTGACTCCGTGAGTACGTATTTCCTAATTATTAGGGGCTGGCGTGTAGCTCAGTGGAAAATCACTTGCCTAGCAAGCATGAGACCCTGGGTTCAATCCCAAACACTGGGATGGGGGGAAGAAAACTGATAAAATAGGGAGCAATATCAGGTCTTTTGATTTTCTGAGGTGCATAGAATATAGACAACTGACAACAAAGCTGGAACAAGGTCAAAACAAATCAGGGTCTTAAACCAGGCTTACAGCAGGCTATAGCACAAAAACCTCCTCTGGAAGCCCTCAAGGTGGCATGCATCTTCCAAAGTCTGCACCAACCATCTGCCACCATTAATGTGCACCTCACGATTACAAAGTCCCTTTCTGTAAATTATCTTTTGTGAGCATCCTTGTAAAGATTGTTCTGGGAAGGAGGGCTGTGCATGTCTCTGGATGGCAGAGCCAGGACTCCGAGGTGGGGTCACAGGGAGAGCTCCGTGACATAAGGGATGACTATCTAAGAACTACAGTTACTTGTCCTCTTGATGTGCAAGTTCCCCATGGCTGGAGAACTTGAAGTCTCATGGCATTTATTAGCGGGGGGTTTACATAGCACTGCAACAGAAATGCAGTGAGAACTGCATGTGTAATTTAATTTCTCCAGTCATTGCGTTAAGTAAAAGAAGCTGCAAAACGAATCATACAGATGCTCTCCTTCTTGGGTGGTGCGAGTCACAGTTTTTTGACTCTATGGAATGTGGTGGAAGACACAATGATGTCCTCCTCTCTTGCAATCGTGAAACACTGAGCACTTTACAGGGTACTGTGTTGGTGGAGGAGGTTAGGTGTATTAGAAGCTTTTTACTTTTTTGCGGTAGTGGGGTTTGAACTCAAGGCCTTGTGCTTTCTGGGCAAGTGCTCTCTACCACTTGAGACACACACCAGCCCTTTTTGCTTTAGTTATTTCTCAGTTAGGGCCTCGCACTTTTGCCTGGACCATCTGCAGACCTCAATCCTCCTACCTCCACTTCCTGCATGGTTGAGAATACAGATGTAGCCCTACATGCATTTTTGACTTCGGATATTTTCAACTTCCAAAGGGTTGAGCGGGATAGAAGTCAAGGAGCATTTGCACATTTTATGTAACCTGATATTTCCTCCAAATTATCAATTCAACATGTAATCCAGGTATTATAACTGAAATATTTTCCATTTGTTTTTCCAAGCTAAGTCTTTA